>NW_027132610.1:31317500-33942500 GCF_026122565.2 Emydura macquarii macquarii | reverse complement strand
CTCAAACCACTGTAAAACATTAATTAATTAAGTCTTTGGACACATTTGGCCCACAAATGAAATGCAGCATTCTCTAAGGTGGAATGTGGCAAATATTTAATAGAATACAACAGTCTGGAAAGAATCTGAAGAATACTGTTTTGAAACTAAAGGAAAATTTAGGTGGGCAGAATATAATTACTTGATCTGGATTTGGAATTAGTATCAATTATTTGCTGTCACTATGTATCTTTTATGACCACAAGCAGTCAAGACTTCAGTTTTATGACTCACAGAGCTGTGCCAGGATTACAGTAACTGTCTGTTATTTTTGTGGGTGCTTTATTCCATTGCTGAAACTGCAAAGCAACTTTAAACTCTGTGCATTAAAAATTGATGAAAGTAGATCAAAAAGATTATTTTAAAAGTTCTTCTGGGAAATGTTTATTTGTACATTCAACATTACAATATAAATTACTGTAAATGAGTTAAAGACTCAGAATTAAGAACATACTTAATCATTTTTTTTTTAAATCCTGAAAAAGTCTTTATTTTATCAGTTGGTCAATAGCCGCAACTCTTTTTAGTTTTTAAAGTTGACTTGTGAACTGCTGAAGTATTCCATGAGATGAAATAATATCAGTCAAATTCTGCTCCCCCACTGGTCTAAATCCAAAATAACTCCACTACCAGATTTACACAAGCATAACTGAGAGTAGAATTATACTATATGTCTCAAGCCATTTTCTTCTGTTATGTGGTAAGAATTGTATTTTGGATAATCATGGCTGAATTGTTCTCAGGCTCTCCAATGGGAAACTAAAATAATCGGCTATTGGGCAACAACTTTGCACAAACACTCTAGCAGAATTTTTTTCTTTTGCTGTGTTATAATGTCTACCACACTTTGGCTATTATAATCTAATTTATAGCTCTGTAGTTTTCCTCACCATGCAGTTTATAATGTTCTCCATGGTACTCATTACACAGCCTGCAGATCACTACATGTTCCTGGACATGTTTTTCAAATTCAGTATTTAAGCCTAGTTTCTTGCTCTCCAACTGGCAGGCTCTGAACATATGGTGGAGGCAGCTCAGTCAGCCACTGAGGACAAGAGTGTATCTTGTGGGACCTCTATAGCAATCCTTGATACTATCTCAGAAACCATGCAGACACGTTCCTGATGAAATGTGTGCAGCCCTCCTCAGATGGAAGGACAATGGTTCCAACTCATGCTGGGGGGAAGTGGAGCCTTGAAGTTACTGGAATGCAATAAAAGTTCACCTGAGGAAACAGTGTTCAACTGCTGCAAAATTGTAAAATTCTGAAATAGAAGTTTATAATTATGAAAATGTAATAAAGCCTGTCTAATGTGAAAACTGGAGGAGTTATCACCTCACATAAACAAATAATTAAAGAGTATATATTTCAAAGCATAAAAGTTAGGGAGTGCATATATTACACAATATACTGTAATGCTTATGGTGATCTGAGTGGGTGTCCAGATAATCCTGGAGGAGTTTATTTCTACAATCAAAATATAACTGAGGAATCATCATTTTTCATGTCATTCCTGTTGGGGAGTATCTAAAGGTTCCTTTTAACAATATAAAAACAGAACAGTCTCAAGCTTCCATCTAGTAATTGGGAAAAAGTAAATATTACCCTTAGGTGCCTCTAAGGGACAGTACTTCCCCATTCACAAGCACTGAGCCTGTATTTAACAAAAGAAAACTTTTATTAAAAGGGAAAGGGAACTCAGCATTAATTTGGGAAAACACCACAAACATGTTTCAAAAACATGTAAACCTAAGCAAACATCCACCCCACAATACATTGGACAGTGTCCTTTGCTTCAGTTTCCCACCTTGCATGTGAAAGTCCTGTCATGCTGTCTGGAGCAGTCCATTACCATGAGTGCAAACCTCAGGACAGACTGTCAAGAATTAAGGCAGAGATCCCCAAACTGGCTGTGTGTTCTCTAATTAGATTTCACCAACACAGTAACAAGTGTGAACTCCTAAAGCACTATAACAGTCTGACCATGAAGTCACAGACAGTCTTTTTGGGCATACCAGTCTATCTTGTCACCCAGGCAAGTTGGACTTAGTGATATTTGGTTGCTATACATAAAAGATCACAGAATATTCAAGTTGTCCCCAGTCCCAAGAGACCAGTCACTTTCCCCAGGTCAATTTGTACCTCAAATCTCACAACAAAGATAATGCTGGTAGCAAATCCAACAGTGAACTAAGGATTTATTAACTTAGAAAAGAAATGAGAGAGTTATTAAAAAGTTAAAGCAAGCAAATCTTTATCTACAGATGAGTTATAGTCTATGGTTTCAAAAAGGTGACAGAGTTGTAGTAATCTAGGCAGACACTGGGGATCTCTGCTTCTATTTCATAGCTCCAGCAATGTAAAAGTCCAAACAGCAAAAAAGATGAAAAATGTTCTTGTCCGTTGTCTTTATTTCCTTCTTCCAGAATTCAAGCTTATGGGATGAGCCCTTTTGCACACAGACTCTTCCTGGGTGTGTAGGGGCAATTAGCAAGGTCTTTGTATTGTTATGTCTCACAGTGGCCCATTTAAGTTTGATAACCTTGATGAGCAGAGGATGATCTCTCCTGACAGGTTCACAGTTCTGGAGCAAACATTTTTTACAGTTATAAAGCAAAAACTTAAAATATTACCTCATAGCACATGATAAAGATATGATAAGTGAAATTAAGGCCACTCCCCTTTTCCTCTACTGCAGCCCACTCACGATCGGTTGTCCTTAGTCAGCAAACACCCATAGTCCAGAGGTGCCTTCACATTGATCTACCTCCCAGCCTTGAAAAGGGAGGGGGGACATTGAGCAATACCTCTGTTGCTGCTGCTGCCACCTCTGAACTGGCTCACTGCTGCTGCCATGGTTATCTCTGCTGCTGCTCACCATTTGCTGCTGCTAGCTGTTCACTGCTGTTATCTTTGCTGCCACCGGCCACTCGCCCACCACCACCTCTGTTGTTGCTATCACTGCCACTTCAGCTATGATGTGGGCTGACGTTTCCCCACTTAATCCAGTTCTTAGTGATTTCAGCTCTTAGTGGTTTCACTAGGTAGCGGGGAACCTCTGTGCTGCTGCCTCTTCATTGTCTTTCACTGCAACACTGTCCCCATACCAGGTCTAAGGCTCAGTCCCCGCTGCTCATCAGTGTTTTCAGTTCTAGTAATCACTGAACAAGGATTCTTAATTGAGTTCAAGCAGCTCAATCTTTAAACATTGGAGAGGGGAAGGTCAATTGGTGTGTAGGACTCTTTAGACAGCGTCCACATGACCAGGTAGGAACACCTGTACTCACCACCTGTTATCTTCAGTGGGATTTGGCTTAGCAAGTGATGTTCAGTTTAGGGTGACACCCTCAGTCAGGGCATGCTAAGTACAGTTCTTCTCACCTTTACCCATACAATGAGAATAATAAAACTGAATTACCCTTGTATTCAATATGAAAGGGCATTACAACCCCAAACCAGTCCAAACTGATCACTTTGACAAAAGCAGATCTATCTGCTGAACACCGAGGCATAGTAGATGTGTCTATGCAAACGCAGTCTGCTCCTGTCTCTTACCGGTGCATCATTAGATGACAAGGGAGAGCTCATTCAGACACTGATTACATGTAATACCATAACTTGGAAGTTATCATTCAGTAGAGTGTTTTTTCCTTGTTATACTTTACTGGGTTTTTTCTATTTTCTACTGCTTCACTGGAGCAAGGGAGGAAATGAAATTTAGTTATAAAGGATGAAGACTATTTGTAACTGAGCCTACAAAGATCACAAAAAGAAAAAAAAAGTTATTATTTATTTGTATGGGTGAAGGCAGATCTGCACAGTCATGTTTATGCTAACTTTAATAGGTCACTTTTAATTATATGTTCTTCTTCAAGTGCTTGCTCATGTCCATTCCACATTAGGTGTGTTTGTGCCACGTGCACCAGTGCCGGAAAGTTTTCCCTCAGTGGTATCTATAGGGCCGGCTCTAGCACCCTCTGGGGTTGCGCACGTACGCACTGGAATATAGGGCGCCGCCAGCCTCCCTCTCTCTCAGTTCCTTCTTACAGCCCATGACGATGCTGGAATGTTCTCTTACTGAAGCAAGCTATTACAACCCAGTGGTTTTCCCTTTTTACCTTAGTGTATATAGTTAAAGTTAGTTCCAGAGGGGTAGCCGTGTTAGTCTGTATACAGCAAAAACAACGAGAGTTCTTATCTGAAGAAGAGAGCTGAAGTCTCTCGAAAGCTTATGCCTACAAATATTAAATTTGTTAGTCTTTAAAGTGCCACAGAACTCTCGTTGTTTTTTTTTAGTTAGTTGTTAAGCATTAGTTTTTTCTTAGACATAGTGTACGTTTGATGACGCAGCCCAGGACGGGACATGCCCTGGTCCCCAGGCTTCAAGCCATGCGCTTCATGTAAGACGTCTATACTGGTCAATGACCCTCACCACAGCTGCCTAAAGTGCTTGGGAGAGGCTCACGTGTGAGACAAGTGCCGGATCTGTCAAGTGTTCAGGCCTCACACTAAAAATGACCAGGACATAAGATTGAGACACTCCTAATGGAGTCAGCACTTAAACCAGCCTCAGAGCCGAGCTGGTTGGACTCGGCCCCAAGTACATCGGCATTGGTGTGGCACCCCCCCACCCTCGGCGCCCCCAGTGCCAACTTCACCCCAGCACCAGTCACCATCCCCGGTGCTAAAGAAGAAAACCAAGAAGATGCACAAAAGAGGGCACTCACTGGTCTCAAGGAGGAACAAGAAGAGCACAGATGACCAGGCTAGACCCGTGCTGGACCACTCATCCCCACTCCGGACCCACCATTGACTCCTTGGAGCAGCAAGGGCCCCCGGCACTTTGTGGTACTGACCACCCCTAAGGCATTCCAAGTAGTGAAGGACCTCCTGGCAATTCCCATGCCTTTGACATCTCAGGAAGGGAGACCCCTGCACTGGAACCCGGTACCACTACCATCAACTACAGGAACATCCAGAGGCAAGCCCACAATAAGGCCCCCGCAGCGATTCCCAACACCAAGATGTCGGTCCCCGGCTATGCACAGGCCACCGACGCCCCGGCAGCAGTCACCAGAGCTCCAGCACTGGTCCCCAGAGCTGCATAGTAAACAGTTGGACTATGATGTCAATCTCCGTACCCACGACACCGGTCCTCGGAGTTGCAGAACCAGTCTCCAGAAAGCCACCGCTGATCTCCGGAGTCCAGGCACAGGTCCGCAGATTCCCAGCACCAATCGCCTTTGATCCAGTATGGAGAGCCGAAGCACAAAAACCAGTGATGGGACACACAGCACCCAGGTTTCCGGCACCACTCCCTAGTTCCAGAGCACCACCATTCCCAACTCAGTGGAGAAGGGCAAGCAATATCGGCACCACTGTGGTCTCTTGGAGGCAGCTCCTCAAACTCAGAAGGGGAGGAGATGACTCTGACCAGGGGACAGACATTCACCTCCACAGCTACGGACTTCCCCATGGGGCCCCAAATGGGGGCTTGGCCACAGGGAGAGTGGCCTATTCCATGGCAGTTTTGGAACCTGTGTGGGTTTCCCCCTGTCCTGCGGTCACATGGGCAGTTATTCTCCAGGGCTTCAGGGAGAAGATCATCAGCGATCACTCTCCCAGCACCTGACTTAGATGTTGAGTCAGATCAGGAGACTGAGGCCTCTGCAGCAGCCCTAGGAGAGGATACTCCAGCCAGGGAGGAAGAGCTCATCCCACTACCCTTGCTAGTGTTGTCCTTCTCATCAGATGAGGTTGTAGCAGGACCCTCCACCACAGTCCCGCTTGATGACTTCAGGTCTCATCAAGAGCTACTCAAATGAGTAGCATCGAACCTGGGCCTACAAGCAGAGGAATTGAAGGAGCCAGCTGATGAACGTTTTGACATCCTGGCAGCAGCAGCCCTATTCAAGTGGCCCTCCCAGTCCATGAGGGGATGGTGAAGCTAGCCAAGAACTTGTAGAAGACTCGAGCCTCTCTGGCCCCTACATCTAAGTGGGCAGAAAGAAAATGCTATGTTCCCGCTAAAATGGTGGAATATCTAAACATCCACCCTCCCCAGGCTCGGTGGTAATAGCAGCAAACAAAAAGGACAGGGAGGGGCAGGCTAGTTCATTCCCAAAGAATAAAGGGTAAAAAAGTTAGACCTTTTCAAAAGGAAGGTTTATTCAACAGCAAGCCTGCAGATCATAGAATCATAGAATATTAGAGTTGGAAGGGACCTCAGGAGGTCATCTAGTCCAACTCCCTGCTCAAAGCAGGACTAACCTCGCTAAATAATCCCAGCCAGGGCTTTGTCAAGCCGCAGCTTAAAAACCTCTAAAGATGGAGATTCCACCACCTCCCTAGGTAACCCATTCCAGTGCTTCACAACCCTCCTAGTGAAAAACGTTTTCCTAATGTCCAACCTAGATCTGCCCCACTGCAATTTGAGACCATTGCTCCTTGTTCTGTCAGTTGCCACCACTGAGAACAGCCTAATTCCATCCTCCCTGGAACCCCCTTTCAGGTAGTTAAAGGCTGCTATCAAATCTACCCTCATTCTTCTCTTCTGCAGACTAGACAAGCCAAGTTCCCTCAGCCTCTCCTCATAAGTCTTATGCTCCAGCCCCCTCATCATTTTTGTTGCCCTCCGCTGGACTCTCTCCAACTTGTCCACATCCTTTTTGTAGTGGGGGACCCAAAACTGGACACAATACTCCAAATGCGGCCTCACCAATGCCGAATAGAGGGGAATGATCACTTCCCGTGATCTGCTGGCAATGCTCCTACTAATGCAGCCCAATATGTTATTAGCCTTCTTGGCAACCAGGGCACACTGCTGACTCATATCCAGCTTCTTATCCACTGTAACCCCCAGGTCCTTTTCTGCAGAACTGCTGCCTAGCTCATCAGTCCCCAGTCTGTAGCTGTGCATGGGATTCTTCCATCCAAAGTGCAGGACTCTGCACTTGTCCTTGTTGAACCTCATCAGATTTCTTTTGGCCCAATCCTCCAGTTTGTTTAGGTCCTTCTGTATCCTGTCCCTACCTTCCAGGGTATCTACCATTCCCCTTAGCTTAGTGTCATCTGCAAACTTGCTGAGGGTGCAATCTACCCCATCCTCTAGATCATTAATGAAGATGTTGAACAAAACCGGCCCCAGCACCAACCCCTGGGGCACTCCGCTTGTGACCAGCTACCAGCTAGACATGGAGCCATTGATCACTACTCGTTGAGCCCTATGCTCTAGCCAGTTCTCTATCCATTTTATAGTCCATTCATCCAACCCATACTTCTTTAACTTGCTGATAAGTATACTGTGAGAGACCGTATCAAAAGCTTTGCTAAAGTCAAGGTATATCACGTCCATCGCTTTCCCCACATCCACAGAGCCAGTCACCTCTTCATAGAAAGTAATCAGGTTGGTCAGGCATGACTTTCCCTTGGTGAATCCATGTTGACTGTTCCTGATCACCTTCCTCTCTTCGAAGTGCCTTAAAATGGATTCCTTGAGGACCTGCTCCATGAATTCCTTGAGGACCTGCTCCATGTGCATAACAAACCAACAAGCCCCGTTGAGGAGATATGATTTTAACATCTGGCACTCCTTGGCTAAATTCGCGGACTCTCTGTCTCAGGACTCCAGACAAGATTGAAGCTATACTGGAGGAGGGGAATTCAGTGACCAGGCCCTCCTTCCAAGCAGCCTCTGATGAGGCCAATTTGGCAGCCAGGACAATGACATCAGCTGTATCAGTGAGACAAGTTATCAAGTCATCTGGTCTGTCTTCGGAGGTCCAACAGTCCATTCAAGACCTCCTATTTGACGGTGCAGCCCTGTTTGCAGACCAAACAGACACTAGGCCGCATGGGTTAAAAGACTCTGGAGCCATTCTACTCTCTTTTGGTCTATACACCCCATCATCTGCCAGGAGGTATTTTAGGCCCCCGCAGCTAAGATTTGGTGGCCAGTCCAGAGGCGAACCCTACATAAAGGTCAAGAGAGACAAAGCACGGGTCATCCTGATACCTCCAGCATGGCCATGCCAATACTGGTTTGTGATGCTGCTAGATTTATCACTGGCCCCCCCTTGGGCCCTCCCAACCCAGCCAGACCTGATCTCTCAAGATCACGGTTGACTGCTGCATCCGGACCTCGCTTCCCTGCATCTGACGGCTAACCCACCATAGCTAAGCCTGCTCCACTCAGATCCAACAACTCCTGTTGGCAAACAAGAAACCTTCCGCCAGAGAACCATACCTAGCCAAGTGGAAGCCTTTCACCTGCTGGGCATCTGATTGGAATCTCTTCCTGACTAAGTCATCTATCCAAGCCATTTTAGATTATCTGTTACACCTAAACCAACAAGGTCTAGCTTTATTGTCGATTAAGGTACAGCTGATGGCCATATTGACATTTCACCCTTTTATTCAAGGCAGATCAGTCTTCTTGCATGAGATGACAGTCAGATTCCTCAAGGGCCTGGAAAGGCTCTTCCCACCGGTACACAACACAATTCCTCAGTAGGACCTCAACTTGATCCTATCAAGCTCACTGGGGCCCCATGTGAGCCCAGGTGTCTTGCTCTCTTTTACACCTATCCTGGAAGGCACTTTCGTGGTGGCAATTACTTCAGTAAGGTGAGTCTTGGAGATCAAGAGCCTGACTTCTGAACCCCCTGGAATAGTGTTCTATAAGGACAAGGTACATCTGCATTCTTGCAAAAGGTGATATCACAATTTCACATCAACAAGGCCATTTCCCTGCCACTCTTCTTTCCAAAGCTCCACATGCTCGATGTCATTAGAGCTCTGGAATTTACATTGATAGGACTAAGCCTTTCTACAGGTCCATGCAGCTGTTTGTTACAATTGCCAAGTGGATGAAGGGGCTGCCGCTGTCATCCCAGAGGATATCATCCTGGATTACTGTCTGCATCTGAGCCTGCTATAAGCAGGCAGAGATGTTGACTCCAGATTCACTAACAGCCCCCTCTACAAGATCCCAAGCATCACTGGCAGTCTTCCTGGCTCAGGTCCCCATATAGGACAGCTGTAGAGCTGCGACTTGGTCTTCAATCCAGACCTTCACAGACCATTATGCCATCACGCAACAGGCCGGAGGATGCAGGCTTTGGCAAAGCGGTATTGCAAGCAGCACATCTGTGAACTCCTAGCCCATCTCCAGAGATACTGCTGATTAGCCACCTAATATGGAATGGACATGAGCAAGCACTTGAAGAAGAAAGAACAGTTATTGACCTTTTTAACTGTTGTTCTTCAAGATGTGTTGCTTGTGTCCATTCCACAATCCATGCTCCTTCCCCTCTGTCGGAGTTCCGGCAAGAAGGAACTGAGAGGGAAGGGGACTGGTTGTTCCCTATATACCAGCACATACACACGTTACTCCAGAGGGCACTAGAGCCGGCCTTACGGATACCATTGAGGGAAAAATCTCTGGCACCAGTGCATGTGGCGTACACACACCTAATATGGAATGGACATGAGCAACACATCTCAAAGAACAACAGTTATGAAGGTCAGTAACCATTCTTTCTCTACTCCAGATTTTAGTCCTCTGCTCCAGGATTATTTCTTTCTCCTTGATATTATTTTCCCCTTCTTTGAGTACAGTTTTTTGTGTCCTATGTTCAATTCATACGGCTTTTGATAGTATCAATGCTATATAGCTATCTCAAATCCTGCATAATTATGAGTTTATGTTATGAATTTATATACTTTTTAGGAATGATATAAAAAAAACAAGAACTACTACTCAGGCCTTTAGATGCAGAACTTAAGACTAGAGCAACTCATTTATCAGATCCATATTCACTTGATTTATTTCTAAAAGATTTTGTTTCTATATTTTTATTTTTAATCTTCTTCTCTACATAAGCTTAGAACTGGCTTGCTGGTGAATTGTGGATTTTAAGTTATGAATGAGAGCATTTGTCCTGTGTTTTCTGTATTAATATACAATGTCTTATATGTAACCTCTTTATGTGATTGCATTGATTTAAATTTCCAGCTACAGATTCTATTTAAATAGAAATATTTGTAAATGCATGAAAAAGTAAAAATTCCAAGCCTGTAAAAGCAAAGTAGTTGAGAAAATAAATGACCTACAAGCACCAGCTACAGGGTTGGTAATCAAATCTCTAACGTCATGTCTTGAAAAGGAATCATGGGATTGCATACTAAATACTTGACATTATTTTCTTTGCTCCCAAAGAGAATATGACTTTTCTGTGCAAAACATTCAAACTGTAGTTTGTGTCCTGTGCTCTCAGCCCTTCAAATTGTTTAAGACTTTAAAATTTAATCAAGGGATTTCTTAATGGAGGCTAAGGAACAGCAACATCAGAAATACATTTGACAAAAAGGTAACAAATTTCTACTTAATTATTTACAATGGCCCTATACTGCTACTTAGAGACACAAAGTAGTCAGGCTCCTGAACATCAAATCCAGCAGTCTGGAAGGACAAGGGCATCAATTCGTCCTCACACCATGCAAACAGTTTCTAAGATTGCATCTTGTTGATCTTGATGAAATTACCAGTCTAGGATCTGATGCATCATGCCAGTAATTTACAATCACAGGTCACTCTGAGTTGAATGTTTTCAGGGCACATCTAGCCTACTTGTCATTTACATGCAGCACATTTTATCACCTAAAAGATGTTTTTCATCAAGCTGCCAGAAAGGCATTTGCAATTCTGGAAGGCCTGTATTTTAAAAAATTGACCTCTTTTCATCCATCACAACATTAAAACAAACATCAATGCAAAATGCAATATTAAAGCAATTAACCTATTAACTTGAGGTCAGGTCTTTGCTATTTTGCCATTTATGGAGTGACAGACTCTCCCACTTGGTCACTGATGTCTGGACTGGGCCAACTGTCTGGTCTTTCAGAATGTGGTTTCAGTTGATTGAAAAAACACGAAGTGCCCTTTTTCCTGCCACTTGGGACTACACCTTATTAAAGTTTTAGCTGTGTGTTTTCCCATTGTTCGCCCATTTCGAAAATAAAGGATGTTAAATTTAGCAGATTTTATATAATGTTGCTCACAGCACACACACAATTGGCTGGGTCGGTTGTTCCAGTGGCATTTAGTTCACCCCTTTAGATGCTGGTTAATAAAAAAGTTTATTGCAGTTTTTTTGTTATTATTGTTTGGTTTTTTGTATGACATAAGTTGAAGTACCACAAGGTTCTTACTAAAATAATAATTGAAGCAACCATGTAAAAAGAAGGAAACATTTCCCAAACCATTCCTAAATAAAAGGCTGGATGGTTTAAGAACTTGCTTAATGCCAGCCCTTCTGCTTGAGGTCTGTACATAACTTGATTTGGAATCTCTGAATCAGACTGTTGTTTTCAAGCAACAAAAGGTCTTTCTCTGCACCATGAGCAGAGTGCAAAGTGGCCAAATCCTTGCTCTGGCACATATAAAAAACCAGTATCCTGGTTATTTGCCATGCTGCAAAGGCCTTGCTCGTATTCTGAGTCAGATGAATGCAATACGGGGTGGATATATAAGAGACATACTGCCTAATTGCTTTCTATTCCAGGAGGCAGAGTCTACGAAGTTTTGGCTCTAGGTTCTGAAACAAAGCTGGGGGAGCAGTGTAAAATTCACTAAATGAGAGCTGAGATTTGAGCTGACCATGTTCATACATTTTTATGCTGACTTTTCATGAAGCATTTTGGCAGCTGGTTTAGTACATATAAAAGTTTGGGAACTGCTTTTATGTTCACTAATATGAAATTTGTGTGTAAACAGAAAACTTTGGGACATGAGAGCTTCCCTGGCTACCTCTTTGCAGACTGGTGTAGCATTCCTATCCACCTGGTTACCTGCGTTAATGCCAATCTTATGGTCTTATGTTTACGTTATGTAATCTCCTTACAGGTTTTGATTGACTGGCCTGGGTTCCTCTGGATCCGCCTCTAGCTCATCAGGATGCAACTTCCTTATTTTATTCCCATAGGAATTTATTTAAGGGTGCCTCCATCCCCTCAATCCTTCCTCCCAGGATCGCCAGGCAGCTTGGAAGGAAATTTATAATCCTGACTTTCTTGCCAGATAGTTGGCAGATTGTTAGATTCCCAAGAAATAACACAAATATATACAATATATTCAATGGAGTAATTATATTAAACAAGAAGTAAACATAACAAGGTAAAACACTACTCTCAGGGTCACCGGTGGCCTCCCCATGCTGACAATACCCATGAATTTCTCCAGTCATGTGACTTGATATAGCAAGAGTAAAATTTCCATTGGTATGCATACTTTGTTGGGGCCATCTATGACCTATGACAATGATATCTTCTGTAGAAGCACTAAGCAACATGGCTGACTTGGTTCAGTACAGCCCTAAAGACTCAAACATGGAATAAGATGGTAAGTCCCTCCATAGGTTTAACTGGCAATAAGTAATAAAATCCCCAAATCCTTACCCCATGGCTTGAGGACACAGTTGAGGGAATAGCAGGTCTCGCAAACAATTTCCCTGACTATCTAACTAAAAGATGGTGCACTTACAACTCCGCAAATGATCCTCAGGTTCAGAGATGGGTCTTGACTGTTCAGCAACTGTGGAGGGGCTGAGAGTCTTGGTTCCTCTTCATGCAGGAATCAGGTTGCTTCTGTTCCCAAGATTTCCCCTCAACATAAAGGGATGCAGAGAGCAAATTACAATAACTATACTGAAAATCCTGACTCCTGATCTAGTGCTCAGATACAGTCACAGCAGGTGGGCAGTTCTGAACTAGCAGACAGAGCAGAACTTGCCACCTGGTAATTGATTGTATCTAGGGAGCTGAAGGACTAATTCAGCCTGGCTGGATAAGGAGATCTCCCAACAAAATTCTATACACTGGGCATTATCTTAAACAGAGAAAGGACCAAGCTAAGGGATATTGCTTCAAGATACCCAGAGGACCTTTCTCAGGGGGAAGCCTTCATGTACTCTGGGACTCATGAGCTCACCCACAGCAAGTCTTTCTGTGGCTGACCCTGGACTCCTCCAAAATGGCTTCTCCTCTCTTGCAGTTCTCCTGGTGGTAGGTATCTCTCAGAGGACCTTCCTTATCGGTCAGGCTAACTCTTCTTCCCAGTATTTACTTGTCTATCATTTGACTCTAACCCCCTCCTTTCTCTCACACGCTGCTCCTCCTCTGAGAAAGCAGCCATCCAGGCTCACTGGCTATCCTTCTGTGAGCCAACAGGGGCCCCTATTCCCTGTAGATAGTGTCTCTCCTCTCCCCTTCTTGGTTGCCGAGCAGACTCTAAGTCTGCCGTTGGCCTCCCTTCCTCCCAGGGAGTGCCTCTGCCTGAATTACTAGTACACAGAGACCCAGAAGCAGAAACCAAGGTAAGCTCCTTGGGGGTTACCTGGCTTTGTATTTTCATGAGATATTTGCTCTTGGGTTTCCTTGGTTCTCTTTCCTACCTCTTCAATGGCTTCATTATCATCTCCATCAGATTACAATCATAGACAAGTGGGGGTGGAAGGGACTTCAAGAGGTCTTCTCATCCAGCCCCTTGCACTGAGGCAGGACCAAGTAAAACTAGACCATCTGAGACACATGTTTGTCTAACCAGTTCTTAACATCCTCCAATGATGGGGTTTCCACAACCTTCCTTGGAAGCCTATTCCAGAGCTTAACTATCCTTATAATTAGAAAGCTTTTCCTAATATCTAACCTAAATCTCTTTTGCTGCAGATTAAGACCATTGCTTCTTGTCCTATCTTTGATGGACATGAAGAATGATTGAGCACTGCCCTCTTTATAACAGCCCTTCCATATTTGCAGACTATTATCAGTTCTCCTCCCCCAGTCTTCTTTTCTCAAGACTAAACATGACCAGTGTTTTTAACCTTTCCTCAGAGGATTTTATAAACCCTTTAACATTCTTGTTGCTCTTCCCTGGTCTCTCTCCAATTTGTCCACATCTTTCTTAAAGTGTGGTGCCCAGAACTGTATGCAGTACTCCAGCTGAAGCCACACCAGTGCTGAGTACAGCAGGACTATTTCCTCCTGTGTCTTACATATTACACACCTGTTAACACACCAGAATGATATTAGATGTTTTTGCAACTGACAACTCATATGCAATTTGTGATCTACTATTACCTCTAGATCCTTTTCAGCAGTACTACTGTCTAGCCAAGTATTCCCCATTTTTATATTTGTGCGTTTGAGTCTTTTGTCCTTTTTTATTTTTTTTTCTTCCTAAGTGTAGTACTTTGCAATTGTCTTTATTGAATTTCATCTTGCAAATTTCAGACCAATTCTCCAAATTGTCAAGGCCATTTTTTTATTCTAATCCTGTCCTCCAAAGTGCTAGGAACCTCTCCCAGCTTGATGTTATCCACAAATTTTATAAGTGCAAGTATCTTAAAGGGACTTGGCCCTGTTTGGGAACATATGATTTAGTGTGTGTTCAGTGTGAATGGACAGTCATTTTTCTATTGAGAGAAGAGAGCATCTCCATCTGAGAAAGTGAAAGGAGGTGGCCCCTCCTCTCAGAGGGCAGGGAAGTGACAGCTGGAGAAAAAGAGGAGAGACAGCTGAGGGAAAGAGGCAGGCAGTGTGGAGTCTGAGAGAGAGAGAGAGAGAGAGAGAGATGGAGAGAACAGGAAGTCTATGAATAAACTGAGAGAAATAGGGAGATGGATAGAAGGCAGAGAGCGGGATGGAGGGAAATTGGGACTGAGAGAAATGAAAAGTAAATGAGCAGGACAGGCAGACATTCAGAAGAGGGTCCCTTTAGTTTAAAGCTGGCTGGCCATGTTAGTCCATGTTTGATGCCATGTTCCTGAGCATCAGTTCCTGATTGTTCCTGATCATTTGTTCTGGTCATCTCCTATCATTGATTCGTGTTGTCCTGGAAATCTGTTACAGGAGTATCAAAGGTCCTTCAAATCCAGGGGGGTTTGGTCTAATGGCACCCCCACAAGCAAGCATCACTGGAGTCAAGTCCATCTCTTCAGGAAGACATCAAAATCACTTGAGGCTCAAAGAGTGTTATACAGCACCCAGTGAGAGATTTGGGGAAAGGGGAACCTTGAACTAAATAATAATAATTTTAATAATAAAATGAAATAATAATAATAATAATAACCTATAAGATAATAGCCTGTGCATACAGAGATAGATATAGATATATTTCTTTATTTAGAGGATTATATTTAGTTAAGTACACTCAGCAGTAAGTTACAGTATATATATGTTGTATATATACAGTGTATAAATATGTATATATATGTTATACTTTGAAATACATTGGCAGGTCACACCATCCCAAAGCCACTGATCAAGATTTAGTAATGGTCTGTCACAGTGGTGGTATAATTTACTTTGAGGTGAGAGCTGTGGCAGGTGTTATACTATGATAAAAAGATTATTGAACGGTAGCCAAGATAATACAATTAGTTGTCAAAAAATAATATAATGTGAATTTTATTTAACCAGGACAAACAGAACTAGATTCCACTACTTGCAAGAACATTAAATAGATGAAGAATACATATAAAAAAACATTATAACTGGTCAAGTTATATGTTTGTCAATATATGTATGTTATACTGGTCAATACATATGTGTGTGTGTGTATGCACACTTGACCAGTTATAATTTTTAATGGGAGATAAAGACAATCAGCATCTTTCTGGTTGGCTTGGTGTGATGCTATATGACTAAAATATGACTATGCATATCTTTGTTGCTTCCGCTGTTATACAGTTGCAACAAATCTTATACAAAGTATTTCATGTAAGATATCAATGGAAAATTTACAATCTATCAAATATGCTTATCCTATCTATGTGCATGTATCATCTTTGTATCTAAAGTTATAAATATTGGATATGCATTGGTATCCCAAATGTGTTTGTTCCTGCATGACACCCACCAGATAAATTTTACATTAGAGCCAGATAGCTATGCATTGATAGCTCAGTAAGGATACTTTACTCTAACAATTGGCCATTAAAGAAATTCATCTGCCCAGCAAGCCATCCCTGTGGAAATTTTAGCATGGCTATGGCCAATGGCTGCCCCTGTGAGTCAGCAAGCCATGTAAGCACAAATAATATGCTCATGTGACCCTGGACTCCATCTTATGCCAGTTACTTTCCACAAACTGAGGCTGTGAGCTTTGTTTGAAACAGATAATTTCCAAGCACCTGGTAAAGGATATAAAAGACCTTGAAACATCTCCATTTTGCCTCTTTCCTTCTCTGATTCTCTGGACCGTGGATTTACAACTAAAAGGAGCACATTGAACTATGGACTGAGGACCTTCCAATCTTTTAGAAGTTACCAGACATTTTAGTCTGTAATCACTGCATTAAACCTGATATAACAGAGTTTCTCAAACTGGGAGAGTAGGCCCCCCTGGGGTGGAGGGGGGCGGGGCGAGAAGATACAGAATGTATTCTGCGGGGGCATGAGAAACTTTAGGGGGAAAAAACCTTACGCACAATAATGAATAGCTAGCATAAGCTAATTCCTACAGACATATCAGGTCCACAAATAGTACTGTGCATTTGACTCTAGATGGCACTGTGCATTTTGACGGATTTTTGTTAAGCTTGCATAGCATTGTACAATGGCATTGCCATCTGTATGTTAATCTGTTTGCTTTGACATGGTATGCACATTTAATTTTAAGCATCAACCACAATTTCAGTTTTGCTTTTGCTCTTATTACAATGGATTGTTGGCTCTATTTTTAATATTTAGTGAGAGTTGCAGGTTGGTTTGTTTTTTATCGGTATATGTACTTGTATGGTGGGAGGGAGGGCGTAAACTATTACAGATATAAGAATATTGCCATTCTTTTATGTATATGATCTATTAACCATTTTACTTCTCTTCTTCTTTTCTCTTATTCATAAACTTCAGATTTTAGTTATTAAAGGATTAGCAGCAGTGTGATTATTGGGTAAGATTTGAGTTATATATTGACATGGCTATGTGGCTGATCTCTTGATATCAGTAGAATCCTTTGTTTGAAGAAATTCATTTTCAATAACCACTCATCATAAAGTCTAGTGCAGTGGTTCTTAACCTTTCCAAACTACTGTACCCCTGAAGCCTGAGTCCCACCCCCACGGGGCTGAGACATGTAACTTAGTTTCATGGCGCCCCTGTGGCTCCAGGCAATTACCTTTCTTGCCACCCCCAATACCAGCTCTGCACTTGCGACCCTTCTAAAACTCCAGGTTAAGAAACACTAGACTCTAGTGTCTGGGTGGTGAAATAAGGGCTGGAATGCCTAAGGAGACTGCAAGTTTTACTTCTTGTTAAGTGTGGGGAGAGGAAGTTTACTTTTGTTACTGGCTTCCTATATCTAATGATAAAATAACCACCAGTTTGGAGTGTGTCTGCCCTATTTCTCAACAGTTTGTCCTGAATCTGGTATTCTCAGCTGTGACCTACTGAGGCATGGTGACACTTGGGCCTTAAGAAAGCAATCATGATAATCCTTTCAAAACTGTGTATTGCTCATAATCTGGGCATTTTCTAAGTCAGAGACCCACAGTGGCTGGGACAGAAATGCTATTATCATGCTTCATCCCCTGCACACAACAAATGCAAACAAAGATTGCAGGAGAAATACAAAATTGTCTCTCTGAGTGCTATCATACTGAGAAGCATGGCCACCAGTAATGAACAACAGCACCAATTAAACTAACTGTAAAAGCCTGACATTTAATGCTGAAGCAGATAATAAGTGAACACAAGTAAAATATTTCAAGGGCACAAGGAGACTAAAGGTGAGTCATAACACCTGGAAACCTTCAATGGTATCATATAAGACTTAAAGAAGAAATTACACACCCATTACAAAAATATAATTTTATAATTGGGTACAGCAACCTTCAAGCTGTTATACTATATGTCTTTTTATAGACTACTGAATAATTTAGTAACAAATTTTAAAATTAGAATATGTTACAAATATGTATTAATATTTAATGAAGGATTGTTGAATTTGGTGGTATCAAAATTACATCTGTTAGTGTTTCTTCCAGTGATGGTCAACTATATTTGCAAGCATACATACACATATACACACAGTCCTCTTCCTAATTGTGGGTATCCCTAAAGCAACCTATGTTATATATCGCATATATCCTCCAGACTGTTAGCACTTCCCCTTTAAGATCTTATTTTAGTTTGTTCTTTCCGCTTTATCATCAGCATTTAACCATCACTTCAACATATTTTTCTGAAAACTATCAAATGGGAGAATTTACCACCAATATTTCAATTTGCCTTCAGAACACAGATATGAGAGAATCCTGTAACCCTTACTCTAGCAAAATTCCATTTGAGAACAGCATTTGTCCTATTTTCTCCAATTTTTCTTCTCACAAACTCCCTATGGAAAGGTTTGGGAGGTGAGGAAACTGTTGCTCTTGATAAGAACAGATTCTCCTTTTTTTCCCTGTCTGTTTCACAAAGTGCCACACTTTTAACTTTTTTAAATGTCATACTATCGCTTTAACATTGCAAAGAGACAAACCAACAAACTTTCCGAAATGGTGAGTGCAGAGTGAAAGTTGTCTTATGCTGCCCCTAGAAAATACTGCTAGAAAGACTTCTATTGTAAATTACCTTTTACTAATAGAATACAAAAGTATTATTATATAAGCAATTTTTATATAACAGGATTTCCCACAATTATTTATATTCAAATAGTAAGATTTTTCATATTCTTCTTGTGAATATGTTCTTACTAATATGGCACAGTTACTGCGACAATGCTTCAAGATGCAGATAGACTCATTTAATTAGCATTTGGAAAGTAATAAAAGTGATTGCATCTGACCCTTTCAGTTCAGAAAGGCATAACCCCTACCACAATACTGCTGCAAATAGCTACCCACTAACTGCTTCCTTTATCAAAGCCTAATTATAGAGATTTAAGTACCTGCCTTACCAAATACAAACATATTAATTTTGCTGCAATATTACTGTCAATCTCAGCACAGCTGTGAAATAAAACAACCTAGTTTTCTCTGCCTATAAAGCAAAGAACTAAGCCTTAAAAAGACATTGAAAATTATATTCAATTGCAATTTTTACCAGATGCCATCAAGGTAACGTTCAAGATTCAGTTGCCAGATTCCCAATTAGGGCCTCCTCCAAAGCTTACTGAAGTCAATGGGAGTCCTCTATTTCAGAAACTCCCCTCTTTTCCCACCAGCTACTGAACGGACAGTCCAGTTCCTCTTTTCCATTCTTTTCAAATAACTCAAGTTAATATTTTCATGCTTTCTTCCTTTTATGGGTACTCTTGCTGAATTATATCATGTGGCTGTCCATTTCTTAGCTACATTTTGTCAGCCAAAGCATCTGTTGGAAAGTCTAGATTTACAGAAATGCAAAAAGTACTTTTTAAAACCAATTTATTTTCTTTCTTTCTTTTTTTTTTAACCCGTAGTTTAGAGAAGCTTGACAAACTATTCCCTTTGCCTACTACTTATTGTGAATGAGTTCATTTAGCAAACATTGCTTTTTTCCTTTGTGTTTCTTATGATGACTAAGTGAACGTGCCTCCTTTTAATGTATTACCCCTAGTTTTGCTCCTGTATCCTTGATGATACAATCACTGATGTAATGCGTCCAAAAATAGGCTTTTATAAAGCTGTGCTCCCTCTGCTATCTCTCTGACTGGCTCTTTAGTGCTAGAGTGCAAACCATTAAAGCAATCACAACGCTAACCTAAGACCAGATCCTGGCATCTGTACAACTCAAGTAGTTGGGCTGTGTTCAAATGTTCTTCACTGGCATAGGAGAGGAAAGGGGAAGAAGGACTTGTTCTCCATCCCATCACTCTGTGGCTACTACTGAAATAATCTCAAGGGTGGAACTTGCCAGAGTACTGTGCCTATCAGAATCCACTGGGCCCATCCTGTCCCACCCCGTACATCTGTCCTGCACACTAAGGTGTAGGGAGCCCCTGCGGAGCACAGCTCTGAAGTGTGTAGAGGATTCAGACCCCCTGCACAGGCTCCTCCAGTGCTGCCACCCTCCATCCCCCAGTTCAGCTTTTTTCATATCGGTATAGAGAAAGGTCAGTGATCTCAGTCAGCAGAGAGAGTACCTTTGCTCTCAGTGGCTAAAGCTGCTGTTTAATGATTCACCTATGCCTGGAAGTAGAAGTAAGCCTTTCTCTCTGTATATGCAAGCATAATATTTATCATGTCTGCAGCTGCACAGAAAGGGGTTCAAGGGATGGACATGATGAGGTCTTGTGAAGATGGGAGTGACCAACTCCCCCATGATCCTATTGCAGCCAATGGCCTCTCTCTGTAATGGACACTAACCAGAATTACTTGTACAACATAGAGATCTCAGCAGTGTTGCCAAGGCTTTTTCACCTTCTTCTGCAGCATGGGGGAAGGGTCACTTGCTGGTGGATTCTCTGTACCTTGAAGTTTTTAAATCATTATTTGAGGACTTCAGTAACTCAGTCGTAGGTCAGGGGTCTATTCAGGACTGGGTGGGTGAAGCTCTGTGGCCTGCATTGTGCAGAAGGTCAGACTAGATGATCATAATAGTCCCTTCTCATCTTATAATCTATGAGTCTATATATCACAATGTGATCGAGAATCTTGTGATTCTTAGTGTTTTTCTTGAAGCCTCAGTTACTGCAATATTGCATGAGAATCTCAACATGAATTTTACAGAGGGTCTGTTCCTAGCACTTGTGGTTGCAGAAAAAAAATTAAAAACATGAATGCTGATAAACCAGCAAAGGCAAATAAAAAGAACCGATTTTTAAAAATTATTTTTTTAATATCTCCTAATTTTTAAACATTATCTCCTGTTTTTTGAAGTCTGTGAATATGAATTTTGAACATTTGAGAATGTCAACACTGCTCACCACAGCACTGAGCAACACATACAGAAAGGTTCAGCTACAGAAGGGATCCCATATGACTCTTGCCTTTCTCATCTACCTAGGAAATAGACAGCAAATAATGTTTACACACAATGCCGCAGATTAAGTACAACAGCAGATATTATTCATAAAAAATTACTGGCATATGTAGCACATGTAAACTCACAGTTAAATTACCTTTATAGTTTGCTGTCTCATCACCTGAATTGCCCTAAGAGAAGCTGTGGTGAATGGGGCAAAGAAAATGCACAGTGCAGTAATATATGGTCTGACAAAGTCACTGATTCAGGAAAGCACTTAAGCACATTCTTAAATCCCTCCTATTCAGGCAGCACTGAAGCATGTGATGTAAATTTAAAGCACATGCTTCAGTGCTGTCCTGAATGGGGAAGCTCTCCTGAATCAGAGCCTGAATTATAATAAATGCCATCAAAAATACAATAAATGATCATGTAGAAAGTGACAAGATGGGTGAGGTAATATGTTTTTTGGACCAGCTTCTGCTGGTGAGAGAGACAAGCTTTCCAGTTCACCCAGAGCTCTTCTTCAGGTCACTGCATACATATAAGAAGTCTAAGTCAATAAAGATATTCAGAACTAGAATGACAAAGGGCTCCATTCTGCCACCCTTACTCATATTGAATAGTCCCAGGTTCTAAGCCTCCAGAGCTAAATATTATTAGCATTTAGTAGTCAGGGCCTTAGCTATGTGAGTAGTTTCAAATATGCCATGTTGTGGATAAAGTACTATATAATATAGAATATATATCCCCATTGAAATAAATACAAAAGAGTGGGGGGTGAGGGATAAGGTAGCCATGCAGACTTAAATGGATCTTACAAGAGATTATTTGATGGATATGTAAATTATACTACAAAAGAGTATTGCATCATTGTATGGTATGGGCTCTATTTTCATCCTGAGAGATGAAGGAATTATAAATGGAAACATAATGTGATAATCTTAGCCATATGGCACACTATTTCTTATCTAATACAGTTGTCATTCACATTCCAATGGATTTTTCACCACTTTGAAGCAGCCTCTTCAATCTTCAATCCACAGAAATCAACCAGCTGAATACCATGTCTTGTTTTTTGCTTTATTTCATAAGAAATATAATGCTGCAAAGAGAGCTTGTTCTCCTTGTTCTGGTTCTTCTGGTTGCTTCATAGATAGGAGTCAGCACAATTAAAAACTGAAGGCATGATTATGAGAACAGAATCTTGAATATGAGAACAGAATCATGCTGAAAGTGCTGCAGCCTAGCAAGATATACAGTACTTACAGTGCAATTAGCTTGTCCAAAAAGAAATGCGATCAAAGCGGGTTGCAAAATTTCCATCAGAACAATGAAAAACTGAAAAAATAGTTTTGATGGAAATTTACCTTTTTCTGACAAATTCAACTTAAGGGACACTTCAGTTAATTGAGAGAAGTTTCTTACACAGTTCATTCCTTTTGCCTCCATGAGCTCCACAGAAGTTGTGTGTTTTGTGTCATTGTGAGGAGAACTATCTGTTACAATATTCATAAACAAACAGATATGCTACATTAAAGACCAAATCCTTCTTTCAGTGCAACCCATGCTACCCCACTGAATTCAGTGGAGCTGCACAGCTGTCACTGAGGATAGAATTTGGCTCACAGTGTTGTCCATGATATAGGGAGCTAAACTAATGAGCACTAGCTAAGGATCTGGCCTGTAGCTTGAAACCAACATTTACTGTATTCATTTATAGAGAACCCAGAAAAAGCCATCTGTGTTCCTGAGAAAGTAGCAGCCAATATAAGGAGTGACCATTACCATTCTTAAGAAGAAGAATTTGTACTCAGTTGCCTCCTGGAAACAAATAATGACTGTATGAGTGCTTCACTGCACCTTACGCACACCAAATATGCCCGTGAATTTCATAGGTTCAGTAAAGGGAACCAGAATGTCCTACTGCACAGGCAAAAGTAGGACTTGCAAAAATCTCCATCAGCGACGAGAGACTTCATAAGAAAGCAGACCATTGAAGGCTACATGAGTCAGGAGCCTGATAGTATGGGATCAGGTAGCTGTAAAGACTACCTTTGCTTTCCCTCTATTTCCCCAAAGCTGTTCTAAGGACAATTCAGATGCAGCCCAGGATCAAGTCTAAAATATTGAGCAGAAAACTTTGCATATAAAACAAATCACTACACTGAATGTGACTGAATAAAAATCCAGATGGAAAAAAAGTACAAAATTTCTCAGCCATGGCAGTATAGAATCATAGAATCATAGAATATTAGAGTTGGAAGGGACCTCAGGAGGTCATCTAGTCCAACTCCCTGCTCAAAGCAGGACCAACCCCATCTCAATCATCCCAGCCAGGGCTTTGTCAAGCCACAGCTTAAAAACCTCTAAAGATGGAGATTCCACCACCTCCCTAGATAACCCGTTCCAGTGCTTCACCACCCTCCTAGTGAAAACATTTTTCCTAATGTCCAACCTAGACCTCCCACACTGCAACTTGAGACCGTTGCTCCTTGTTCTGTCATCTGCCACCACTGAGAACAGCCTAGCTCCATCCTCCCTGGAACCCCCTTTCAGGTAGTTAAAGGCTGCTATCAAATCCCTCCTCATTCTTCTCTTCTGCAGACTAAACAAGCCTAGTTCCTTCAGCTTCTCCTCATAAGTCTTGTGCTTATATGTGTGCATATGAACCTCCTACTGTTACATGAGCAATCATTATACCTAGAGGGAACCAGATAAACTCTGGCACCTATTGGTAGCTGAAATAGAAGCTTAACATTACATTCCTCTGATCATGAGATTAAAGATTCCACATATTCAAACTCCAACATTTGTACATTACAGCATTGTAATGAAGGAGACAGCACAGCTGATCATGCTATCTACTTACATGGCAAAATGTAGCCCCCCCTCCACTATGTTCATTCCTGAACTGCAGGTGATATTGGGCCCTCTCAGCTATATTAAAACAATTTTAAAAAATAATTGTGTAAAGAAAATACTTGTGGTACCATAATATTAAGGTTCTGTACCTTTGGGCCAAGCGGTGAGCAAGAGGTGGTGCATAAATAGTTCAGTAACCTTGAGAGACTTCGTGACTTAGAGACACTTCTCTGAGGCATGTACCCTTGTGCCCCTACTTGTTGCAGTGGAGATGTCCAGGTGGCCTATACCAAAAGCAAATTACAACACCCTCTTAAGGTGGACAGTGCAATACAGGGGTAGAGTCAAGGCTCTGCTCGCTGTCCATCCACTCCTTGCCCACACTGATTGGGAAGGAGTAGTGAGCACACAGTGCCCACATACTCTTGCTCTCCCAGACCCAAGGTCGGGCTCTCTTGTGTACGGGAGGGTCTTGCTCCCCTGACCACACAGGTAGTCCAAGGCCCAGTCTGGCCCAGATTTAATATTGTAATGCCCATATATTGCAGATTATATGATGGGTGCAGAGCTATGAACAGTGGGATGGCATTTTAGCATATAAACTGAAAACCGCTGGCAAAATGAGCAAGTAAAAGACAGAGTCTTATGGTCACATTCTGATCTGATTTATATATTTGTAAATACAGAATAACTCCATTGGCTTCATTTAAGCTCTTCTGGATTTACAATTATCAGAGACAAAATTTGGCCCTGAATTTCCTATCTTAATTTGCTGTGTGGGAAGAATATTTGCATGTTATATTTTTAAAAGAACATTTAAAAACTGATTTTTAATCCTGTTAAATTAAGATTACCAGCACCAAGCTACTTACTGTGTCTTCAGATACAATATAGGATGCAGTGATGTCAGCACAGTGACAAGTGGACTCCCTTGTCATGGGCTAACAGGTGTGATTTCCCCCCCATTACCATACACCCTGTTAGATAAATAGCCTATATATCTCTTATACTGGGTATTTATCTGTGTTCTACAGGTCCTGAAATGAACAGTATCATACAGCAATGGTAGTTATTCCATCGTTAAGGTTATAAGTACCTTCCATTATAAGCCCAATTCTAATTCTAAGAATATTGAACAATTCTATATGAAATTTCTCATGTGCAGTGTTCTGCAAGAATAATTTTTTTTCCTTTGAAAGTTTGAGGGTAATTGGAAATGGCATTTGTGAGATTTAAGAGACTGTAAAATCAGTGGTAATTTGCTTTTTTTAACATTATCTTAATGTGTTTTATAACAGCCTATCCCCAAAACAGCATGGTGTAGAAACTCCAGTGTGGTTTATTCTAGTGCCCTTGTGAAGAGTGTGGAGTTTATGAGCTTTACAAGACCAGACAGAGCTACCAGGGCTAAGACATATACCACTCTTAAAAGATCCCCAGGAGCAGGTTTGCAGTCAGAGGATTTGCTTAGCAGGTTCTCAGCAAGAGTGGGACTTCAGCAAACGCTTCCTGACTGAGATACCTTAAAAATTGAAATAGGAATAGATGGAAATGTTACTTTAGCAGATTTAGCTTTCTTGTATTACAAAATAAGGGAAATTCCCATACAAAAATAATTAAGATGAAAAAAGTTTTAAATTGCTTTCTATTAATTTAAGATAATACCACTGGAATACTTTACAAGAACCCATGTATTTGAAAGTCAGGAAATTACAATAGTGTACTGGCAGATTAAAAACATATAAATGTCAGAAAGTCTGGAAATCTCAGGTAAAATATCAAACTCAAGTTCATCCTTATCCTGATCACCATCCCATATCTAACAATTTCAACAATGCTCCAGAGACACATATTGACCTAGACCAGTGTTTCTCAACTGACGGGTCACAACCTGCCAGTGAGTCATGAAAGTCAATCAGATGGGTCACGGGGCACTGAAAATTTTGTTACAGTCTAAAGCAAATAAAATATCACTCTCCCACTCCCTGTACACCTTTATCTTTATTCCTCAAGTATTCTCTGCCAATCTGCCAAAACAACCCTCCCCCAAATAAATTATATAGCCTCATCATTGTTATCATAAATATATTTTTTACTTTTACTTTTACCATAACTGTAAGGGGGTTGTACACATTTTTTTTAACTTTTAATAAGGGATCACCGACCTGAAAAAGATGATTAACTGTATATATTGGTCTCTAAATTGGGCAATTATATACTAACTAGATGCTTAAGACCAGAGTAATTCCCCCACCCGCACAGTATGGGTCAAAGGTCACAATATTTCATACATTACTTTCCACATAATGCTTCACATAAGGGAGATCACATCCATCCCCCACCCTACTGTATGCTCTACTATATTTGACTCAATTCACACACCCAGTATTTGTCACAGAACTTATATTTTTGACATAGACCAACGATCAAAGTTTTCTTAGTCTGTTCCAAACGTTCGTCCCTCCTTCCCAATACCAGCTATGTCTCCTCAATATGAACCTCAATTACCCTCTTTACCTGATATAGGATAGAACAGCATGGTTTCTGCCACTGGTAATTGGAGGATACACAACAGTAAAGAGGTAGAGTGTAGGTTGGTATTGGAATTTTAACTATTTCCAGATTTTCTGTGGTTTAGGGTTTTGCCTGATTTTCAAACGTAGGTGTTCTTGTTTTTCTGTTTTAAATTAATAGCGATCTATTCTAGGCTTAAATCTTCTCACATTTTTTGTCTTGAAGTGCTGTTAGTTAGAGATGAGGAAACAGAGAGGCATATAGGAAGGTCACTGATTGTTAAGGCTGTCATTTTTATTATTTGTATTACAGTACTGCTTAGAAGCCCCTAATGAAACCATGACCCCATTGGGTTAGGTACTGTTCATAAACATAGTAAGAATAAGTCCCTGCCCTGCCAGGATTAACAGAACATGGGAGGAAGTATTATTGTCCCTATTTTACAGATTGGGCATTGAGGAACAGAAATTAACTGACTTGTACAAGATCACACAGGAAGTCTGTAGGAATTGAATGCAGATCTTCTGAGTGCCACTGCAGTGCCTTAACCACAAGACCATCCTTCCTCTCCAAAAGAGACACCCCAAACAGTAAACAGAAATTGATTTTTGCTACTAGGGAGACTAGGCACAAAGGAATTTTCAGCAAACCATCCCTATTTAGCAAAACACTTAACCATGCCCTTAAACTACACATTTAAGTCCTATTGACTTTAAGCACGTTTAAAATTGAGCAGATGCTTAAATGTTTTCCTGAATTGGAGCATAGGAGAGGAAAAGAAAACAAGAAGAGAAAGTTGAGAGGAGACCAAGAGTAAGAAAAGGAAGATAGAGAAGCTAAAAATATTTTCTCCACTCTGGAACAACACGTTTTCCTGGAAATACAGTAATGGTCTAACTAAATTGACACTCCCCTTACAATGAAAATTTATGCTTGAATGATTTAGCAACAACAGTGTATGATGAATAAATTATACATGAAGATTAAGTAAGTCAGCATTAGAGCATCAGTTGCAACCGATTTTTACAACATTAACTCAAAGATACTTCAATGAGTGAACAACTGTCTTCTAATACTTGACAGAGCTAGCTGCAAAACAAACAGTGCTAGTGCATGAATATAGATTTATACAAGATACATTAACAGTTCGCTCTCCTATTTAAAGTTAATTCCAACTGGAATGTTCTGATATTTGTATTTATTTATTTTTATGTGTATCATAGAAGCCTTCTTGGAAAGATACTTTTTAATGTCATGTTTTATGGATAAACTACATGTCCTGAGTTCTAGATAGGTTCAAACAAGTGTGGAGAGATTTTGCGTAACCTGTCTTCTTTCTCACTGATGAATGATTCCACCATTTTGTTTCAAGTCACTCCTACAATTTCAGTATCCAAATGCAGCTATATTTCTGTGACTGCCCTGCATGGATCATTGCATCACGCAGTACTGATTGGCTGGCTGGGTAATATTATTCCTGGAGTTAAATTCATTTTGTGCTCAGGGCAGGCCTTGGATTGACAGCTCTAGAGATTACACCAATAGTCATGAAGTAGCTGCTATTGATTAAAAAGGATGTAGTAGGAGGAAATATTTGGGGGTTCCCTTCCCCCCCCCACTTTATATTCTATTCTTAATTTGGCACAATTTACTTCTACACTCAAAAATCTAATGCCATTGTTCATGAGTTGGGAAAACTTTGAGAAGCGTCCACTTCAACAAACTGAAACTTGCTAGGTAATGGATAAAAGTACTTTCCAGTTTAAGAATTATATAAGCATGGGATGCAAGGAGAAAGGACATAAACACAGTGGGGCAAATTTATGCCAGTCCACCAAAATCTGTAGGCATATACTAGGAGCAAAAATGGCTCATTATATATATTAGTTCAGATTATTCCTTGTGCACCCAAATTCCACTGAACACAACAGCAGTTTAGAATGTGTAAATACTGCAAAATCAAGCCTCTATCCATCTTCTGCGTATCTGAAAGAGGTAGTAGAGGTTTAGTAAGATGCCCCAGGGAGGATAGGGTGGTCTCAGAATATGCTTCTAGACATGCACCTAAACTGAAGTCCAGGTCCAATTTACGATGGTGTAAACCAGGAGTAACTTGGCTGAAGTCAATGCAGTTATTCCAATGTAAAATCAGTGTGAAAGCAGAATTTGGCCCCAAGTTTTTTGTAGCATGGAAGAGCCTTATGTAAACAAGTCAACTCCTATTTGCAACTGCTTTTATAGTTTTAATAAACCATTTAGTTGATACAGTTTAATCATTTAGCACCACATCAGTGAAATGTAAGCCTACTCAGTCACGGGCTTGTGACAAGAACATTTGCAGTTAGGAGGATCTACTGTATGAAAGTGAGAGAAATGCCTAGAAAACAGCAGTTGTATTTTTTAAAATACCTTCCTAAATCAATACAGTATACCTCTTCCAGATTAACACTCATCTTTCTTCAGACAATCCTAATTACCATCTCATATCAAAACACTGACAAAGAAAACCCATTTCATATCAATTTTTTATGATAGATCCCCTTAATGATTGCTATCCATAGTGCACAGCTTTTATTTGTTAAGCTGACACAGAAAATTAGCTCTGCTTTTCCCTTATAATCCTCCCCTGCACATAGACCAGATGGCATTGAAAATCAGATAAGAGAATAATAAAGTTAGCAGGAGAAACTGGGATTGTTTAAAATAACGTATCATTTGAAAGATATAAAAAATATTAAATCCCTTTCCTTTTGCTCCTTGGCATGAACAACCTAATGCATTTTTATTTCAGTCTATTTTTTGTCTCTCCATTAAATTAAACTGAAGAAATGCAGGGCAGATGACTCTTCATTCAGAGAACTAATAAGCACAGTAAGTCATGAGAACTACATCAGATGAGCTATAGTTTTTCACATTTCTTGCACACCTGGGAGGCATTAAACAACTTTTCCTCTGGAGGAGTCTCCTTTCCCTGTCCAGAGGAAACACTTTCCTTACACAACATTGAAATAATGAACCTTTTTAAGGCAACCACAGTTAGAGGGGTTTGTGTAACAGAAGTTCATAATGAAGATGTTGCATAGTTAGAGGCTCAAGCTCAGTACTTTGATGCATAAGATGAAACCACCACTTAATACCTACTACAAATCTATTGGTTAAATTATACCTCCTCCCCAACACACACACCGTCATACAGTTGCATCAGAGGGAGGAGGGAGTGTGGATAACCTCCTCCCCCCTCACATTCGCCTCCAGTGCATCCACACAGAGGTCAGGCATAATCCAGGCACTTGGGAGTATAAAGAGGGGTCAGGCTAATGCTGACTGGCTTTAGAGGTAGGTGTTTCTGACCAGGAGATGGACAGAGCCATGCCCCACCACTTACACTCCTGAGGTCTGATCATTGATTCTAGTGGGTGCAGGACTGAACCCCTGATTGGCTGTGCTAGAGAAAGCACTTGTATAGTTTTCTAAACACATAACAAAGTCTGTTGTGCACCATGCTCCCCTCATCCATAGTATCCAAGAAGCTTTTGCCTTTTTAAACCTGACAAATTTAGGGCATGCACCCTTCCCCCTCCTAAAGTGGCTCAGCCTCCTTGGAAGAAAAATTGAGCCCTTTATATCTTACAAGGAGTGGGGGAAGAGGAAATGTGCTAACTAGAGAATAAAGGATATCTAATATACAGTACATGTCTCTGTGTCAGGCCCCTTTTGTGAAACGCCAACTGGTGCCTCAGGGGAATTATTGTAAATTATATTCATGGGAAGCAGAGGGAGAGAAAGACACTAAACTTGTCTTTCTTGCTTTAAAGGTTATTTTTAATTTTTCATTAAATCTCCTTAATAAGAAGCCTGTTATTGCCCTAGACATACCTGCCTAGTAAAATAGGAAACAGACTCAACCCAGAACATCAGATGGATGAGCAAATATTAGAATGTGGCAGTGAATCCTCAGCAGCAATCTTAAACAATGTGTTTTTAGGAGGCATCATGACAAATATCTTCTCCAACTGAAAGTGCAGGGAGAAATTCAAGGTATGCAGAATGAAATCACCCACATTTAAATTTATTTTTTCTTATATTATGGATTTTCAAAATACAAATATATGTGACCAGACACAGAGCATTACATATGTGACAAAACAACCAATATGCATCAACACTGATTATTTTTATTGGACACAAAGTTTTGTTCCCTGACTGGCTGAGCATAATGAATGAGATTTCTGGCACAAATACTTTCATAATTACAAATTCAGAATTTACTTTCTCAAATATTTGGTGAAAATTTGCTATTTTAGCAAGAAACATATTCCTGGAGTAACCTATTCACTGGAATATTTGCAGAATCTGAATACTAATGAGTACAACTAAAGCAAATTTAGTGTGTTTACTCAGCTTAATTAATTTGTTACCTATACACTGAGTTCTATTCTAGGAAATTAGAAAGCAGAGATACTGCTGTAGTGGTCTGTCCTTTATTAGTTTCCCTCTTAAACCAGTTTCTTCTGTTTGATCTGTCATGTATATGGAAGAGAAGTTTGGTTTCTCATTTCTTTCTCTCTAAAGAGCTCAGAAATACAGTCAGTAACCTTATCTATGAAAATCTGCAGCAATGTAGAGGTCAGTCTAACCCCTTTGTGGAAAGGCAAGTAAAAAGTCCTCAAAACACTGGTTTTAAAAGTGTAATCTGGCCTTCTTAATTGCAAATGTAGGAGTCCTTTTTCAGTGTCTCTATTAAGCTGTCTTCCAAATAAACAGCAGGAATAGCAGCACTACTTCAAAGTACTTTGGCATATGTCACATTTTCTTTCTCCAGCAGCTAATTAATCTGGAATGATCAAAATCAACATTAATGCAGTTTATCAGCTGTGTGGTCTTTCCTAAAATGTTTCATGATGGTAACTGGACTTTCCATAAGAGTCTACTGAGATGTCACAATGCATAACAGCATGTATTGCTTCTCAAACCCATTACTCTTCTGCAGCATGCTAAACTCATTGATGACTCATTTGTACTGCTCATAGAACCATTCAAGCATTTACAGGGTTGAATTCTTCCAGCTGTTGCTACTAAGTTTGACCATAAAGAGGGAATTGCTCATGCATGGCCACCCTTTCTGTAATTGTGATGCTTGCGACATCTCATTTTGCTTCAACATCAGCTATAATGAGAACCCAATGTTTATTTTGCTGGAGGTGCTATATTCACTATGATGTTGTGCATATAGATTCCTAAGACTGATTGAAAGGTTGTTAGTAATGGAGATAGGTCAGGAATCACAGAAGGTGAGAGCAGAACTAGTAGGATATTGCCAGGAGAGGAGGGATGCTGCTGCTGCTGCTGCTGCACCATTATTCCCTTACACAGGCCCTAGTGTTTGGTTTCCTTTTCATATTTATGACCGTGTAAGTGTTGGGACTTTACACACACTTCCTTCATCATTTTTTCTTTTTCTCCTTTTCCCCATATCATTTTAACATTTCTGATCTTCTCCCGTAGCAACCTACCTGTAGGTTTTCACTGCATCAGCATCCTCAGTCATCCTTTTCCCACCAGACAAGACCGCCCTAATATTTCTTTTTTCTTTGTATGCAACTTCATAACAACATTCTGGACAGTCTAAATCTAGATATCCAGAAGAATCTCATTTTGCATATTTTTAAACAAACTTCCTAGTTTCTTTTCTTTAGTTCAGCATGACAGTGAAAATTCCACTAACAAGTCTGAGTGTGAACACTGTTAGGTGGGCCATTTAAACTCATTTCCCATTCATGGTCATTAGACATTTCCTGTACAGCTCTTACAGTGACATACTTCATGGAATCCCATATTCTGTGCCCTTTTTAACTGAGAATCCAAATTAGATTACGCTCCAGACACCCTTCTTTCACTACCCTTTGTCTACACTGGGAATTTACCCCAATTACAGTCAACAGTAACCAGCTGTAAACGTGCAAATCCCTAGGGTTGACAGACAAATTTGCTATTTGAATCATAGGAGCTTACTCCAGTTTCAAGAAGGGGTAAACACCACAAGTGCCAACTGAAGCTTTGGCTTTACTGACACAAATGTGCTTTTTTTTTTTTTACAATGAGATAACTAATGTGCAATAGTTATCTTCCTGTAAAATCCTAAGCGGAGCCAGGCTACCTCTTGCTTTTACTGTGAGGTAGCCAGGTGAGGTCAGCACTAAGCCCCACACCTATGGTTCACCTCGACTACTTTACCTTATAGTAAAACTAAAGTGCCTTGTGCCCAATATTGGTTTACATTGGGATAGCTAATGCATGTTGGTTATCCTATTGTAGACACACTCTTTGTTTCATCAGTGAGGACATAGCCTTTGTCTGCCTACAGTAGGAGTTCAAAGTATATCAGTGGCTAGCCATCTATGGTTGAAATTAAGGCAAAATCAGAATGCAGACAAGGTCTGTGAGATTGTTTCATCTGTTTGGGAAGCTCTGCCTGAAATTCCCCAACAGTTTAAAACCACAAGGATTGCAAATAAGACAAAGTTGATTACAAATAGAGAAGAAACCCTACCAAAACAAAAAGTTTGGACAATACATCTAGTCTGAAACTGCAAAAGCCCATGTTGCAATAAAGAAACAAAGTCTAACATTTCTCTAACACTCATTCCCTTTCACCCAACTGGTACTTGTCCTTCTCTGTTCCTTTTTTGCAAGAAACGTGTCAAAGGCACAATCTTTGGTTGTGGAGGAGTTGCATTGTATGTAAGAGAGCAATATGATTGCTCAGAGCGCCAGTATGAAACTGGAGAAAAGCCTGTTGAGAGTCTCTGGGTTAAATTTAGAGGTGAGACAAGGAGGATGAGGTAGACGAGACTTTCTTCAGTCACCTAGTGAAAGTTTCCAGATCACTGGACCTGGTTCTCATGGGGGACTTTAATCACCGTGATATCTGCTGCAAGAGCAATACAGCAGAGCACAGAAAATCCTGGAAGTTTTTGTAGAGTGTTGCGGACAACTTCCTGGTGCAAGTGCTGGAAGAACCTATTAGGGGCCGTGCTCCTCTTGACCTGCTGCTCACAAACAGGGAAGAATTGGTAGGGGAAATAGAAGTGGGTGGTAACCTGGGCAGCAGTGACCATGAGATTGTCGAGTTCAGGATGATGATGAAAGGAAGAAAAGAGAACAGCAGAATATGGACCCTGGACTTCAGAAAAGCAGACTTTGATTCCCTCAGGGAACTGATGGGCAGGATCCCATGGGAGGCTAATGTGAGAGGGAAAGGAGTCCAGGACTGCTGGATGTATTTTAAAGAAAGCTTATTGAGGGTGCAGGAACAAACCATCCTAATGTGAAGAAAGAATAGCAAATATGGCAGGCGGCCACCTTGGCTTAACAAAGAAGACTTCGATGAGCTTAAACACAAAAAGGAAGCTTACAAAAAGTGGAAGCTTGATCAGATGACTAGGGAGGAGTATAAAAATACTACTCGAGCATGCAGGAGTGAAATCAGGAAGGCCAAATCATAATTGGAGTTGCACCTAGCAAGGGACGTGAAGGATAACAAGAAGGGTTTCTACAGGTATGTTACTTACAAGAAGCAGTTCAGGGAAAGTGTGGGCCCCTTTACAAAATGGGGGAGGCAACCTAGTGACAGATGATGTGGAAAAAACTGAAGACCGAATTCCTAACACTGAAGTATTAGCAAGAGCTGAAATGCCCAGTGTAGAAGCAATAGTTACTTCATCACAGCTGAGGTAGTCAGGACATGTTACCTGTATGTCAAAACACCAGCTTCCGAAAATTGTCTTTTATGGTGAACAGAAGGAAGGTAATTGAGCTGGGGGTGGTCAAAAGCTACGCTACAAAGACGTCCTTAAGAGACATCTCAAGACAGTGTACATCAAAGTGGACACATGGGAGATATTGGCAGAACACCGTGTACAGTGGAGAAATGCTGTATCTGAGACCATTGAAAAGGTAGAAAAGAAACGATTAGCAACTTATCAGCATCAACAGCAGCTAAGACACATATGGTTCAAAACCAACAGAGAGATATCTTTCTGCCCTCGATGTGGCATATGTTTCTATTCTAAAGCTGGACTTGCATCTCATCAGTGTGCAGGAAAGTGCTAGTTGCTTTCTACAGTCATCATCATTTGCAATGGACAGCCGAAGAAGATTAGTCTCTAGGTCTTTACAAATTGATTGTTTAATAATTTGTTCCTGTATATTTCCACATATCAAAGTTAGGCTGACTGGTCTATAATTCCTGGGATCCTCTATGTTCTTCTTTTTAAAAATAGGTACAATAGAACCTCAGAGTTACGAACACCTTGAGAATAGAGATTGTTCATAACTCTGAACAAAACGTTATGTTCTTTCAAAAGTTTACGACTGAACACTGACTTAATACACCTTTGAAACTTTACTATGTAGATGAAAAATGCTGCTTTTAACCATCTTAATTTAAATTAAACAAACACAGAAACAGTTACCTTGTCAATTTTTTTTTAAACTTTCCCTTAATTTTTTTAGTAGTTCACATTTAAGACAGTATTGTACTGTGTTCGCACTTTTTTTTTTTTTTTTTTTTTTTTTTGGTCGCTGATGCTGCCTGATTGCATGCTTCTGGTTCCAAATGAGATGTGTGGTTGACCAGTCAGTTCGTAGCTCTGGTGTTCGTAACTCTGAGATTCTACAGTAAAACGTTAGAGCTTTTCCAGTCCTCTGGGATCTCACCCAGCTTCCATGAATTGTTGACAATAACTGCTAAAAGAGATTTGCTTCAGCTAGTTCCTTAAATACCCTAGGATGAATTTTATCAGGCCCTGTCAATTTGAGTACATCTAATTTATCTAAATATCCTTTAACCTGTTCTTTCCCTGTTTTGGCTTGTGTTCCTTTTCTCTTGTTGTTAATACTAATTGTGTTGAGTTCTGGTCACCATTAAACTTTTTAGTAACTGCTGAATGGTCATTAAACACCTCAGCCTTTTTGATGTAGTCTGTTATTAGCTCTCCTCCCTCACTAATTAGAGGACCTGCACTGTCCTTCATCTTTCTCTTGATCCTAATTTATTTAAAGAACCTCTTCTAATTGCCTTTAATGTCCCGTACTCAGTGTCACTCATTTTGCACCTTAGCCTTTCTGATTTCATCCCTGAATACTTGTGCTATATGTTTGTACTCTTCCTTAGCAATTCATGCACATTTTCTTTTTAATTTTCAGGTCATTAAAAAGCTCCTGATAGAGCCTTATTGACCACTTCCTATTCTTCCTACTACTTTCACTCCTTCTTTTCCTTAGAATCATAAGATCTATCATTTCATGATCATTTTCACCCAAATTGCCTTCCGCCTTCAGCTTTGAAACCAATCCCTCCCTGTTGGTCAGAATCATGTCTAAAATGGCTACCTCCCTGGTTACATCATCCACTTTCTGTAACAAAAATTTGTCCCCAATACATTTCAAGAACTTATTGGAAATTTTTGTGTTTTGCCATATGACTTTTCTGTTGTGGTGGAAATATTAACCTGTTTCCACTAACAAGCCTCCTTACCTATCAGTTTTCAATTTGTGGCAAAGTCAGTCCTGACAGATTTAAGAAAGTGGTCATGGTGCTAGCAGGTATAAGAAAGCAAAGAGCAGATATATCAGCCCTAGAATGGTGAAGCCCCTGGTCCCTATGAGCTGAAAAAGAGTTACTAGGGACACCTGACACCAGTTAAGGGCTGCCAGTAACCTTTAAAAACCCCTTTTCTGGTCAGAGAAGGGAAGTGAGGAGAGAGGAGCCGAGTGACAAGCTGCAGCAGAGCTAGTGGTAACAGGCTTCTCCTGAGTGCAAGGCTGCTCTCCTTCCTACAGGGGAAGCAACCACACCAAACATGTGACAGCTTTGGAGTGACATATCTCCTGGACTCTTTGGGGAAGGACTGGCGCCCAGAGGCCAGCATAACAAGGCAACACCCCTGAGAGGGGGCAGGGAAAGGTATTCTTTTTCTGTTTTGAACTTCTTTCTTGTTTTGTTTGGCTGAAAAGTATTCTTGAGCCTACCCAGAGGTCACCTTGTGAATATGGAGGAATAAAAATTCTCCAGAGTGGGACTGATTTGTCCCAGGCCTCCACTGTCAGAGGGAGAAATGCTGTGCCTGCCACACTATTTTCTGGTGAACACCTCTATTATCAACCTTGTCATCAGGAACCCCTTGTCTGATTCAATTCAGAATTGACAGAAAACTTCCACCTTTTGCCCAAATCCTAAGATACCTGTTATGAAGATGTTACTCCTTTGTTTATGAATATAAAGTGGAAGAGAGGGAAGAATCAAGCTTTCATAGAAAGCCAGTTGTCACATAGACTCAGATTGTCTATCACCATTTCACTGCTACTGGCCCCTTCCTCCAAAATGTAATCTTAAAATTAAGACACTCCAGTTCTTCAGAATAAAAACATACATGACTTTATGGAATATTTTACAAGTTTTATTCTCATTCAGTATTATATTCTTCTTAGTCATCAGTGACAAATACAAATAAATAGAAGGCAGAGTGGAGAAAAAATTGATTATTAGCTTGATATCTGCCCACAGTCCCAAGGTGTTCCTGGTAAAATAGAAAGCAGTGAAATCAATAACAACATTAACTTTTATTCGTCATTAGGCTTCAGAGTTAACATGAGTGATTGAATGAGCAGCTTATGCCTCTCTGAATGATTGTTGCAGGCAGTATTCTGTCTGCAAGCTCAGTCAGACAGCATTTATCAGATAACATTTAAATGATTTTGTTGCAATCCTAAGGACTAGAAACTTTTTTCTTTAATGAAATCTTAAATTCCACAGAAACTCCTGGGGCTGAGAAGGATATGTCAGTATAGTTTGTTGGCTAGCACTGACTCCAGCCAACCCTGCAATCTCTATTATTTGTGTCACTAAACCATGTAGACCAATCCACGAAGACATGTATTCATTTGTTCTGTTAGGCTCAACTTCACCAATTATTTCCTGAAGTCAGAGAGCTGGTAAATCCTGCATCCTAAAGGAATTATCATCTCCTCCTCCTCCTCTGCTCTGTTTGAGAAGAAAAAAAGAAATAGACAATAGTCTCAGAGGTGAGGGCAACAGTAGGAGAATTCTATGGCACCCAGTCTAGATGCAGCTGTTTCCATACAAGACTGAAGATATGGCCTTTTTGATGTCCCTCACACCCACCTAGTAACTGCCAGTGCCCCTGGAAGCTGAACAAAGTGGAGAGAAATCCTACCACATACTCACGGTGAAAAGAAGGAGGTATTTTCCCACACAGACGCCCTCCTTTTAGAGAGACCACCATTTATGATTTTTTTCCAAATGGTGGAGGAAAACACTTAAATATCAGATGGCTTCATTGTTGTACTGTGCTCATTTATGTCTAATTTTAATTTTTTGGAGAGTCAACATCATATTTTAGGAAAAGGCACATTCCACTGCCAGTTGACAATATTTATTTGTCCTGGTAGGGGAAGGTTCTACTACTGTCATATATAATACTGGCATGTGCTGTGTCTCAAAATATAAGTTAAATAAATAAGCTGTTAGTGAAATCCACATATAGCACATGGTTGTGTGTTTGTACTTAAGCTGGGAAACAGGACTGAAAGAAGCAGCAATATTTATAGTGGTTACTATGATTAGTTTTACTGCTATGTTATATACACCACATCTGCACTGACCATTTATATATGTGACCTTCTTGATTTGTGAGTCGCACACATCTCAATCTGAGCTATATTTCACACAATACCATGTGCTTGCGTATTTGTCAAAGAGACTGTTGTAGCTAAAAAGGCAGCATGGACTAAGAGGCAGCAGACTTGGGTTCTATTCCTGGCTTTAGAGTCTCAAAGCTATTAGGTGCCTTCCTACCACTGATTACGCATCTAAATACCTTTGAGGATCCAGGCCCAAAGTAATATAAATAGTGAATGGTGGGGGTAAGCTGGGGATATTAGGCTTGTAAAGTATAAATACATTGGGCCAAATGTATTCCTTAGTGCAAGTCCATTGATTTCAGTAGAGTTATACCACTGCCCCTGTTGCTAGAAACAGAAAGCACTCATGAGTTTGCCTTTCAGTCCAATGCAAATTATATTTTTGGAATGTGTTTCCTTTCCTTTTATTTTGAAATCAAACAAGAACACGACAGACGGATTCTTTGTAACAAAATGTCTCTGAGCATTTGCTCTGGACCACACTCAGTCTGCATTCTAAGTCCTACATATAGTCCTAACGCTATATCATTTAAGCAGTGCAACATGAACATTACAGTGGTTGCAATTGTACAGACAGTGGCTGTTTTCTGTTTCAAAGTCATAATACGAACTCTGTTCAGATGACATTCTTGATATTGGCACACCTCTGATCAGAAGTTCTTGCTCCTAAACTTGTGCCAACCTAGAAGGACATAACCGACAGCCTTGATTAGCACACTTTTTAGATAGTCAAACCACACAAGGTACAAAAAAAGGCAACGAGAAGAGTATGGTGTAAGGTCAGAAATTCAGACGTTAGCAGTAAATCATAGGCTTGCAAATGCCAATAAATATAGGGATAATGGATGCCACAGACAGTACCTCTCGACATGAAAAAAGGTTTTGAATGCTTTTTAAAATAACATAAATAGAGCTTTGGAAAGTATAACAAGCCCTGTCTTGGTGACACAGAGGGGAGGAGAAGCCCTTACCGAATGAGGGTCAGACTCTGCTCTTGATTAGAACAGTGGCCCAGAAGGAGTTATTCCAGATTCATATCAGTACAACTAAGAGCAGAATCTGAACCTGTAAGACTTGCATTTAAGAGTAGTGACTCTGTTCCTTGCCAAAAGCAGTCTTTGGAGAACAGAGTTCAGTATGCATTGCCCTCCTGACACTTGGTGGGCCCAAGCATACTGCTTTTGTGGAATGGCAGAGCTTTTCCACCTTTTCAGTCTTAGGAGAGTGCTTCACCAATGACTGAACCCCAAGAAAACAAAAAGCTAGTTTGGGAAAAGGTATGTTTTGTGAAAAATTTCACAATATCATTTTTTTTTTTTTTTAATTTGTTGTGAATTTCCAATTTTTCAATTTTTGTTTTTTACCTCTTTCCCTCCCCTTTTGTATTTTGCCGCTGGAAGAAGGGGGAACTGATATAAGGGAGTCAAAGGAAGACAATTAACAATATTTTTATATGTATTTTATTTGGGAAGATATCAGAAATATTTAAAAACAATTTGACAGTTTTTGTTTCCAAAAAAGTGCCTTTTTTCATTGGGGAAAAAAGTTCTAAATGATACATTTTTGACTAGCTCTATTGCAAAACAAAAAGGAGGTGATAGCATCTGAAAATGAGGAAGACAAAAGTACAAGAAACTCCCTGAACTATGTTACAAACAATGAATAACTCGAATTGCTTCGAGGATCAAGAAGGATCAAGAAGACCCAGTCTGATCTACATTATGTTGAACCTATATTTTAAATTAATACAGTTTGCTTGAGTCTTTTCTCACTCACTGTTTGTTCCACTGGTGTACCTCCACTGAATTCTGCTGAGCCACTCTTGATGTACATTTGTCTGAGAGGAGAATCAGGCCCAAATACTATAAAGAAAAGGATATACTATACATTTTTATGCTCTTCTGGATCTGAGATGTTTTCTTTCCTAGTTTTCTTATAAGATTAATTTTAAAAAATACCTATTTTGCTGTTGAAATCAGGAAGTCAAATCATGTTTTGCTTTTTGTTAAAGTATTGTGGCTCATAGATTGGTCACAAAATTGACCTTTGTTAAGATTAACCTTCAGCTGCTGCCTAATTCATCTGAAAATGCTGAAAACCCACACATATGAAAACCTTAAGTTTAACATATTAGTCACTTAGGCCATGTCTATACTGACGGCGGCAAATTCGCCACTGCCAGATTGATCTTTCTGGATCGATTGAGCGGTCAGTGTAGAGCCGCTCAATCGATCAGGAAGTCGACGCTGGTAAACCACCCCCTCAAGTAGCACAGCGCAGTGTAGACAGTGCGAAGAAGGGAAGCAGAGCAGTCGACGTGAGTTACACAAGCTACTCTGCATAGTTTGCATAACTCCCGTCGACTACCACCTAATCTCCAGGTAAGTGTAGACCAGGGCTAAAACTAAAGAGCTACTTAAGATTGTGTAAAACATTAATTAATTATCAATCAAAGAATAGTTAAGCAATGTTCAAACTCTTTGTATTTCAACAGCAGTCAGATTAAAACAAATCACTCACCTTTGTGTGACTGAAAAATATCATATGGGAGAATGGTTCTTTTGCATAGCCACAGGACAACATGTAATGGGACAATGTGCAATGCAACCACAAACTACATCAGGGTATAGGGAAATAGTAACTTCTATAGAAAAAGAAGAATTTATGCAAGGTGTTACTCAGTACTTGTAGCCTTGGCCTCATAACTCGCATGGCACTTGAGGCATGTTCCAGTAGCTGTGTCTACACTTTGAGCCTAGTTCTGATCGAGCCGGTGCGCTTGAGTGTAGCCATGGCAGCATGAGCAGCAGTACAGGCTAACTGCGCTAAATACAATCCTGGCTGAAACACTAGGTGCCTAATCAGGGCAGCTAGCCCTTGCCATTGCTACACCCTATTTTTAGCGTGCTAATCAATCAAAGATAGCACAAATTTGTCTCCTCGAGCTGGAATTTATACCTTCCAGCTCAAAGTATAGACATATCTGCAAATGCACACCCTGTTGTGGTTTGTAGCCCTAAACTGGAAGAATTAAAAACTCTGGCAACAGTTTATCAACCCATATGAAATGGTATGATGTAGAGAAAGTGCATTTGCTTGCATTTCAGAGACTTTCTTGTCCTTCTACAATTGCTAGGCAAAAATAAACTGTTTTCCCCTTAACCAAACAGATATAGCCCCATGATGTGAAATTACTGAAAAGATGTGATTTGGGGAAATTACAGTTCCTTGCTTAGTATGTATTGTGCATGCCCTACAGCCTTCCCTAACCAGTAACTCCCAATTTCATTTAAATTGTAATGATTTCCTTTAAGGACAATTTCGTGCCCAAGAGCAATGCATGCATAATAATGCTGCTTTCGCATGGTTGAATGTAGAGGAGAGTAATAACTGTTTATTAATATGATAATTAACTGTTAATGCTTAGCAACCTAATTATATCTGTTAAACAATTTACAGTTTGGAGCCAAATTCTGATAGAAGGAATTCTATTAAAAATAATATGCCATGAATAGCATAGGAAAGCCACAATTACACTTTAAAAGGCTGTATTCTGCCTTTATTTACACCAAACAGCTTCTGGATTTTCACTTTTTGTGAATAAAAATGACTCTAAAGCCTCCCTTTTTCTAACTATGTACAGGCTGCGTTACAATCTGGTGCATATTTCAGGAAAGCCAATGTACTTGAGGTGGCTGTGCATAACTGAAAAAGTAGGAAGAAAATTAACTAGTCCCTCCAGGTGAGACCATTGTACTTACAGGGCCTTTTTTAAAAAATCACCTTGGTTTCTGTATTCACATAGAGTCAAGTTGCTGGGAGTGTAAGTGGGTGTATCTACACTAAAGTCAAGAGAGTTACACAAGCTCATAAAAGTGGTGAATTTGGGCCTGTTTTATTATAACTTAGGTTTCAGTGGCACCTGAAGAGATGATGAACAGACACAGAGAGGGAGGCAGCCCCTGGGCAAAAAGCTTATAGTACAAAAAGACTGTCTGGAATTTGAAAGATTCTGGTTTAAGAAAAGGCTACCTATCAGTCAGTGGTCTTAAATTAGGAATAAATTTGGCCCATTACATTTATGACGTCCTATCACAACACCTTCCTGGAAACTTTTGAACATTTCTCCTAACATTACCTGTACTTGCAACCTATATTGTGATATTCAAGGGCCACTTTTTCCCCATCCACCTGCCAAAATGTTATGACATTTCTCATTCATAGACCTCAGAGTACTTTACAAAGGAGGGCAATATCATTATCCCCATTTTACACATGAGGAAACTGAGTCCCAGAGAGGGAAAGTGACTTGTATAAGGTCACCCAGCAGGACAGTGGCTGAGCCAATAGCTGAACCCTGAGTACCTGTCCAGTGTCCTATCGACTAGGTCCAACTGCCTCCAAATTCCTGCCCCATATTCTCCCGCAATCAAGACTTGGTTGAAGAGATAAGAGGATACAATAATGCCTTTTGGATTCCTTTTACTATCTCCTGTCCCTGAATTTTGATGAAAAGCCACTAATCGTGACACCAGTTATTTCTCCAGTACTTGCTATCACACCAAGTCTGACCCTGGAATCTGACTGCCTGATTTGCTGTCATTTCCCAAAGTTCAGGCAGACTAATCTATCCCACAGTCATCACCATTGAATCTGAAAACCTGACAAAATTATATAAAGCCAATATATTTGGGGTTTTCTTTTGTTGTTGTTCCTTAACATCTTCTAAAAAATCTAGCATGTAATGGCCATTACTTTATGAAACTATATTAAGAGTATCATCCTGAATAAAGTCATATTTGTGATCCTCTTGTAGAAGGAGACCTATGGCTACAGGGTAGATGCTGAAAAATCTCTATCCCCTGTTCCTGCAGTTCTCACATTGACAGCTCTATTCTTCAGCATAAATAATTGATATGGTAGGACCTAGTTCTGGAAAGAAAGTTCCCTGTGATGTCTGGGTGAAGTTCATTTGAAGATCAATACTAAGAACTTGGGTTTAATCTGCTATTGGAATTGGAAACAAGTGTCATTTGCAGAGCATTGGTCATATGGCCTGTGTTCACTTAGCTGGCAGAGAGACACATATTGAAATAGCTGGACAAGCACTTTACTGTATGTTGTGGTGTTGTAGCTGTGTTGGTCCCAGGATATTAGAGAGACAAGATATTGGACCAACTTCTGTTGGGGAGAGAGACAAATCTGAAGTTTATCCAATAAAAGATATTACCTCATCCACCTTGTCTCTCTAAGCACTTTACAGACATTCCCAGGGCCTGGTGATAGGGTTATATTAAAGGGAGGGAAAGGATGATAAGGAATTTAAGGCCTAATTCAAAGCCCACTGAAAATGAGTGTCTTTCCATTTACTTCAATGGACCTTAGATCAAGCCCTTACAGAACAGATATTATAAATGCCAACATTAAAACATATCTTAATAATAGGGATTTGGATTAGAGTTAGTGGCTAGAAATTGGATGGCAACACATTTATCCTCAGAAGCCTTTTTAGAGCTAGTGTAGGATAGTTGTATTTTTTTTAAAGGTGGAGGAAGCAGAAATCTGAAAGCATGCTGAAATCTTTCATCTCATATCATGTATGGAATAATATCAAATATAAAAGGGAAGTGCATAATACCATTTCTCTGTACTCCCAAACTTGGGGAAACTTAACCATCTCTCAGAAAAGAAATGGATTACTGCCAAACTAAAATGGCTGAAGGTGTTCCGATATCTTTGACCAAGCTATTTCAGGGTGACTCATTTATTGCATTAAGAACTCTTAATATAAAATTTAAGATCCCTGACTTTCCACTTTTTTTTTCAGAATTCGAAATTTTGCTGCAGTGAGGTCAATTAAACCCCATAATATTATAGAGCTATGAAATAAAAGGCCTGTTTTTTATTTTTCCATAAATCTTTCATGGGTCTTGCAGGCAGATTATATAGAGCATTAGGAACTGGACTCACCCCAGAGGTGAAAGGCTCGCTAGCCCAATATCAGTCTCTTTAGATAAAATCATTTTTAACCCATGAAAACATGCAATAATTATGATTTTCCATAATCTGGATTCAAATTATTATTAAAAGGGGTTTAATACACCCCAGTGCATTTCAGCAGAATCAGTTCTACTGCACTTTGTTACCCGCAATTACCATCACTTGTCCTTAGCTCCTTATTATCCAAAGAGACAAAGAATAAAATTTAGTAACTCCCCACATACCAATGCTTTCTTCCAAAGACCTTGCTCCCTGGACCTGGGAATCATTTTCGGAATTCAGAAATTTCACCAGTACCTGTTTGGACGGAAGTTCACATTTCTCACCGACCATTAACCTCTAAATCAATTTTCAGACACAGGCATTCCACCATTAGCTGCTAGTCAGATGCAACAATGGGCATTGTTGCTTTCCGCACATACATATGAGATTAATTATCGGAAATCCACTCTGCACTGCAATGCAGATAAGTCTCTCAAGTCTGCCTTTACCAGTTAAACATCAAGATATTTGCCAGAAAGAAATCTTCTACTTTGAACAGGTAGAGGACACATCCATCACTGCTACTCAAGTAAAGAAGGCAACTCGCGTTGACCCAGTACTGTCCCAAGTTATGGACCTAGTGATGCATGGAACATCTCTACGGGACTCTCAGGTCTCACCCGAACTTCCCTACATGTCCAAGAGCATGGAAATATCAATCCATTCTGGTTGCTTGTTGTGGGGGATGCGCATCATTATTCCATACTGAGAGCACAGATGTTAGAACAGATACAGTCAGGTCACTGTGGAATAGTGTGCATGAAAGAAATTGCACAAAACTACTTTTGGTGGCCTGCCATTGAAGAAGAAAATGCAAGTGCTTGTTGTTCATGCCAGAGTGTGAGGAACGCGCCTCAGTTGGTGCCCGTACACCCATGGGACTGGCCTGAAAACTTGTGGCAGTGTAATCACGTTGATTTTGCTGGCCCATTTGAAGGAAGCATGTTCCTGATTTGTTGTATATGCCCACTGTAAATGGCCAGAAGTCTCTGTAATGTCGTCCACTACTGCTGAAAGTACTATCCAGAAATTGCATGAAATCTTTAGTCATTCCGGTCTGCCAGAACAACTTGTGAGTGACAACGGACCACAGTTTGTCTCTCAGGAGTTTTAAAATTTTATGAAAGCAAATGGGATATATCACATCACTTCAGCACCATATAATCCATCCATCAATGGATTAGCTGAAAGGCTTGTGCAGACCATGAAACAAGCTTTAAGATCTGCAAGGGGACATTCATCCATTCAAAAGTGTCTGGACATCTTCTTACTATCCTACAGTAACACACATCATGCTACGACCAAAGTGTCCCCGGCCTTTCTAATGATGGGATGACAGCTGAGCACTTGCTTGAACTGCTGAAACCCACCAAAGCACGACAAGTTGTGCAACGTCAACAGCAAAACCAAGTAATCACATGTGCACACAGAGCAAAAGACCAAACCTTTAGTCCTGGGCAGCCTGTCCAAGCTCAGAACTATGCTTCTGGAGCTAAATGGGTCCCTGCTACAATCATCGCTCAAACAGGACCTGTTTCCTAAACTGTCTAGACTGCAAATTATCTTACCTGGTTGCAGCATGTAGATCAGTTGTTGCCAGGTCATACGCGTCCCAAGGACGCATCTCCAGTTTAACTGCCTGACCTCACCATTACAAGTGAGATATCATCAAGTAAATAGTCATCTGTTCCTGACTCCCCTTCTCCATCCACCTCTGCAGCAGATACAGCCCCCTCCCCTGTTCGAGCAGATACAACATACTCACCTGTTCGAGCTACGAGTCCTGAGTCCATCATTAGACCTGCACCAATTACACCTTCCAGTGCAAGAACACCAGAAGTCTGCCGTAAACCACCTAGAGAGAGAGAAGGCTCCTCAATGGCTGGATCTTTAGCTAAGGCAATCCCTGGGGTTTAGCTGGGAAATGAGGCAGTCTACCCTCATTCCCTAGTTTAGTGACTGTTCTATTAAATGGGTGTTTTCATGAAGGGGGGAGGAATATGTTGTGTATTTTGTGTCTTGCCTAATTGCCTAGGTTGCCGTTGTAACAGAACTTAGCTTGTTGCCATAGCAATAGAGTTAGACTATTAGGGGATAGCTCATCCAGTCCTGGCTGATTTTTAGTGTTAGTTCAATAAAAATGCTCCCTGTGTTGCATGTCTCTGTGACCCTGTGCTAATTTCTCTCTCTGAATACAAGCAATGAAAAGGTATTCAACATAACACTCTCCTCAGGAGCAGAAAGAGTCCAGGCCAGCACTGCAGTTTAGGAAGACTATACTCTTTCTCTATTCTGTGAACAAGGGGATGGCTCTTCTGCTCTTCTTCCAGCTCTTTTTCCTCTCTGCAACACCCAGCTTGGGAAGAGGGAGAAGGGACCCAACTGTTAAAGAGCCCCAGGAGCTGCAGGGAGAGGATTGATGAGGCTAGAGAATAGGCAGAAAAGAGCAGAAGATTGGGGGCAAAATTGGTCAAATGATGGAGGAGCAGAGTAGATGTGGGGCAGAAATGATAGGAGAGTGAGGGGACAGGCAGAAGGAATGTCGCTTTCCTTTCTGTAGTATGTGATAGACCCCCACATTTTGTCAGACCACTTTAAACACTGAAAATAATAATATTAAAAGAAAAGGGAAAATTACTCACTGGCAATTCTTTTAGTTGTAATCCTCTCCTCGCCACCTTATATCCTTGCAAATCTTTCTTCTATATCTCTGCTCTTTGACTTCCTGCTCTAGAAGTCTCTCAGGAAGAAAGTGAGAGGACTGGATCATCACACACACACACACAGATTTTTGCTTCCTTCCATCTTAAGGGACAGGGCTATAGTGCTGTATGTCATTACATGCTCTCTCTATCATGTCAACACATAGAAATCCTGGAGCATGTTCTCTCTTGGAGCTCGTTTATTGTTATTTGTTGAGCACAGATTGTGATTTTCCTCAGCAGTGCACAGAATAGGGAAGACAACGCATGCCACAAGGCACTTACCATCTGAATTAGACACAGACAGTACAATCAATATGAATTAATACACAAATAAATTAAATGATACATAAATCCCAAAGTATAAGTGATAAATCAAATGAGTGTTCATGCTTTTTTTTCTCAATTGTGTTTCCCTGTCTGGGTGGAGGGTGGCAAGTTTCCTTATCACAGATGTAATTTCAGCCATGATCAAATTTGCTGATGATAGAAGCTTTAGAGGAATAAAACAACATAGGTGGAGAGAAGCAAACTGTGATATGACCTGGAAAGATTTGAACAGTGGGCTATAGCCAGTGAGAAAAGAAAAGAGATATAACTAAAGGAAGAAAAAAACAGAGTTAAAAAAGAGGGAAGAGACATCTGGAAATCAGCAAGTCCAAGAAAGACCTGCAGGGAATAGTAGTTGCACACTAATTAAGAGCTCCCAATGCAAGTCCATTGTGAAATGCTGTTTATTACTCATGTCTTTATATAAGGAGATTCCATGTAAACTAGGGAACTAATAATACTAGTAGCAGTGGTAGTTCTAAAATGTTCTGGTGTAACTTGAGTCTTTGCATCTTATGGAAGATATTTTTAAAAAACAATAAAAAAAAAACCTTAAACTTGCTGAAAAGAAAGATAACAAAAAATGATGTAAGCATTAAAGGGGGAAATATTTATCCATAGTGGAAAAACTTCATCAGGAGAGACTGAGGTAGACCCACAGTGGAATATCCTGTACTTCAGTGGTTAGAGCACCTTCCTGGGAGTTGGGAGACCCCTCTTCAAATCCTTTCTCCTCTCTGTTGGTTGGGAGAATTGAACCCATTCCTGAGGTGAGTGGTTTAAACACTGGCTTAGAAGTTATAAGGTGGATGTCCTCTCCTCCAAACAGACCTTAAATGGAGTCCAATCTGATAGAGGTGCTCAGAGTGCACCTAACCAGCTTGGGCCCCTTGGGTGAGTTAGGTGGCCAAATATCAGTCTTCCCCAATATGTGAAATGCTCAGGCGCTTATGGGAGGAAATAAGCATCCAGATACCTAGAATGAGGCAGGAGGGCAGAAGCCCAGAGGCAGCAACAAAGGCATCTATGGAATTCTTACTTTTAAAAACTTAGACGCTGAGTAAATTTAGGGGCCTATAGGGTTCACCAGAAGCTTTGTGGATAGGAATGGGGCAATTAGACATCTAAAAACAAAATTTACTTGCCTAAATCGGGGTTTAGGTGCCTAAATAGCTTCATGGATTCTACCCTATATAATTAGAAAAACATTTGTGGGGTAGAAATGATTGCAGTTTAAAATCAGCAGAGCTGGTTAAAAAACTGGTCAACATTTTTTTTTAAAAATGGTCCCCAAAAAGTTTGATTTTTTTTTCAAAATTTAAAATTTCAATGAGAATGTCAATATTTCAATTGAGAAAAGTTTCTATCATCTCTATACATTAGTTTATGACAGAAGTTCTCAACTTATTTTCTGTTTATCTGTGTCTAGAATAATATTCATCACTGTGGTGTCTAACTGCCCATTCAGAAGAGGAATAGGCTGAAGTCACGGAAAACCATAAAAGAATTGCAGTGTTGTGAAGCGATATCATTGCAACATGTCAGCATCATGTATAGATGCAGCACCACAGTGCCACGGTCACAAAACAATATCAGGACATCACACCAAGATTTTGTGGTCCTTTGACACTGTTTGACATCATCTATGTGTGTGTGTTTGTGTGTGTGTGTCTTCTGCTCCAGTTCCACCACTCAAGTAATGGGGAAGGTTCCTGAACATTTCAGTCTGTGTGTTTAGCTCCACTGTATGTGGGCTTGCATGTGTCAAGAAGTATGGGGAGTGCTCCTATGATCAACATTGCTCAATCTGCCCACTCCAGTCAAAAGTGCCAAGATTCTGCAACAGCTGTATACACTGGCTCAAGAGATGAAAGGTGACAATCTTTGCCTTTAACTTCTTGAGCCTCAGGCTAAGTATTGTTGTCTTTAAGGTAACATACAGGAAGGACATTACTTATTCACACTCTCAAAAAATATTAGGATAAGAAGCAATGGCCAGAAACTAAGGAAGGGAAAAGTCAGGCTAATTATTAAGGGAAGGTTTCTAAATGCATAATAAGGGCTAAACAAAACCCTAATGTACACAGACATAACTGCACTGACTTCCTTGAAGTTGTCCCCACTTACAGCAGGCTGATCTGGGCTCTCAGAATAAATGATCAGCAGAACAGACTTCAGGAAAAGTTTATATAAGACTAATGACCCAGAGTTGGGCTAGATAGTTGGGCTATTATTTCCCTAATAAGAATAAGACTATGCTATCAAGTATAGAAAGAAAACACTGGTGCCAGAGTACCAGTTTACTCAGTATTTAGTGGTGATAGACACCTCAGAGGTATTTAGGATACATAGATAGATAGATAGATAGATAGATTTGCTAGACAGGCCACATGCCTGATCCAATCTGCCATTCTGGAGTAATAGCTGAACCCTTGCATTACCATGCACAGAGCTGAAGACTGCCTTTGGATAGGTGTGGGAGACTTCTGTAGATATCAATAAGAGCCACAGGCACGTAGACAAGAACAGAAGTTGGTCCACATTGAATGCATCGTTAGAAGTCAGTCCGGGTTGGGTATGGGGAGATGGGAGGTTTGGAGGAAATGGACTAGAATATAAGGGGAATAATGATTTCCTGCTCAATTAATTTACAAGATTTATTCTATTACATATCAATTAAATGTATATTTAAAACATGTAATTGAAAATGTTACTAAAATATGGAAATTGCACTTAAAGTAAGGAAATTTATTTTGTCCTACCTTGAATATCCACGGCTGTAACTTACCAAATGGGGCATGAAATGATTTAAATGTGTGGCTTCAATTCTGCCACTTTTTTGTAAAACTAGCATAAAATGTAAGTATCATGCTTTTGTAACAACAGCAATTCAAAGAAATGAACTGAAAAATGTTTTTACCATACAAACAAAAGGACAAGATCCATATCCACTGACATGAAATACATAATGAAGGACAATGTGTGGAGGAGAAGCAAGGAAGATTCTTTAAACCCCATAGCTATATATTAGACTATTATTTAATCATTATTTATATATAATGTCATAAGTGTGCATGGTGTTTTGCAGTGTTTAATCCTGGTGCTATTGAAATCAATGGCACAACTCCCATTGATTTCAATGGGACCAGGATTTTTAGGCCAGGTTCCCTTCCCCAGGAGATTACAGTTTGGGACCCTGATCATGCAAACACTTATGCACAAAGCACTCAGTGATATTACTTCCATTCATAAAGTTACTCGTGTGTAAGTGTACTCAGGATTGGAGGGCTATCTTAGATACCACATGATATGACACAGGAAGTGATGACTTCAGGAAGGCAAGGGGAGGTTTGTACATATTATGGTGTTGCCTGATCGTATCAGGAGCATATTATAACTCCCTTTTTTGGTTAAGTTTTTGTTATTTTGTTTTTAATTCATTTTTCATTAGATTGAATTGGGACTGGGGTTATTGTTGGAGAGACGGGGGGTTTTGAAGAAGGATTAGCAGGAGGGGGTTGCATGGAATACAGGATGAGGAAGCACATGCCATGTTTACTGGGAAGCATAAGAGAAAGCACAGATGTATTTATCTGAAAAGCATATAATGGTGGGGTTGCCAGAGGGAGGAGAGGGCTAAGGGGGCAGGGGAATTACTAGAGCACTGAGCCTAAACTGAAGAGTTTAGGGAGACAGGGGACAGGTGCAAGAAGTGCAGAGCTAAGTAGAGATACGAAGGTAAGAACAACAGTTTGAATGTGAAGATATGGAAACAGTGACTCTAAGAAGAAATAGACATAGAATAATAGGAGAGAGCAATACTTCATAGACAGAAGCTGGGAGCCAGATAGCCCACAAGGAAGGAAAGGAGAGATTTCTGAGACACTGACAAAGGGTGGAGAGAACTGAACAAAATTGGGAGATGTTGCTGAGGAATTTATCAACAGCCTGGATGTGTGGATTAAAGGAGAGGGAAGTCAGCATTACACTGAGATTATGGGCCTGGGACTACCATAAAGATGTTGGAATTATCCACAATGATGGAGAAAGAGGGAATAGGGAGATTTTGAAGGCGATAACAAAAGACTCTGATTTCACGATGTTGAGTTTATCAGAAAGGATATAAACTCTTTGTGTAAGGACATAAATCACCCCTAACTGATAGGGGATAGGAAGATCCTTCCCCTACAGGCATTCTATTTCTTTTCAGTGTTCCAAGTATCTGGTACTAATTACTGACAAAGACAATGCTGGATGGGATGAACTACTGGGTAGATGTGGTATGGCGATGCTTATGCTCCAGTAAGGAAGCCATCAAAGAAATGGTCCAAGAGATAGGAAGAAAACCAGCCAAACACAGAGTCAGAAAAGCCAAGAGAGGATGGCATTTAAGAGGATGAGTAGGAGAAATTTGAAGGGACAGAACAGAAAATATTAAAGGCCTCTAAAAAATGTATATTTATACAGTAGAACCTCAGAGTTATGAACACCAGAGTTACGAATTATCCAGTCAACCACACACCTCATTGGATCTGGCAGTGCACAATCAAGCAGCAGCAGAGACACACACACACACACACACATACAAAAAGCAGCAAATATGGTACTGTGTTAAATATAAACTACTAAAAAAATAAAAGGAAAGTTTTAAAACATATTTGACAAGGTAAGGAAACTGTTTCTGTGTTTTTTCATTTAAATTAAGATGTTTAAAAGCAACATTTTCCCTTCACATAGTAAAGTTTCAAAGCTGTATTAAGTCAATGTTCAGTTGTAAACTTTTGAAAGAACTATAATGTTTTGTTAAGAGTTACGAACATTTCAGAGTTATGAACAACCTCCATTCCTGAGATGTTCGTAACTCTGAAGTTCTACTGTACGTCTAAATAGTTCTTTAAAATATTGAATATAATAAAAAGGTTTAACAAAATCAAATTTTATCACTGGTGTCATCATGACTCTTAGGAACTTCTTTTGTTCCTTTTCTATCTATGAGCTCTGTTCAGCATAATGATTTGTGGTCTTTCATGGTACATGAGCACATGAAGGTCATAGATTTGGACTCCACACCTGGTTGAACTACTCAGCAGAAATGCAGCTGGGCCGTGGAAACCAATTTTGCTAAATTCAGCTGGTGACTCCAGTACAAAGCTGCTAGGGGCTATGATCTCATTTAGACAAGTTTCTTTAATTCCATTTCTCTTGTACAACACTAATTCAGGTGAGCCCAAAAAACAGCATTCTATAGTGGTGAAAATTTAACTAGAAAATGGATTAATGCCCTCTAAAATCACAGATTGCTAGCTAAGTGCCCAAAACTGTTTTCAAGTTTGCTTTAAAATCACGTCCTCTATAATCACAAAAGGGTCCTTCATATCTCACCAAGGACTCCATGACCTCAATCAACATTTTATTAATGTGTAGCATTAATCTTCCAGTTACTGCATTCAGGTTTTTTTAGATGAAAGTAGCTGCCAATCAGCTACTTTTTTCAATAGTTCTCACAACTTATTAGGATGTCGATCAATCTGATGACATTTATCATTTTCCAAATATAAGAGTATAAAATGTATATGATTCCAAATATTGAATATTTATGCACATGTAGAAGATTATTATTATTATTATTATTATTTTGTATTTGTTTATCATCATTATGCTAGCACTATTCAATATACAAAAAACAAGATAACTCTTCCCTTAAAAAGTTTAAGAGATAAAGACAGAAACAAATTAGTTTTCTTTTCTTTTCTTTTCTTTTTTTAATTCATCCCCTCAAATATAATAAACTAATTTCTTATGGGCAATGTAGAAGAAGTGGGGTTTTTTTTAGAAGAACTTGGAATGAGTAGAGAATACTGTCCTATTGGAAACTGGGGTTGGGAGAAAATTTTGCACATGGCAACAGAATGAAAAAAGGAAAAGACAGGAGTGGAAGAGGAAGTGAATGGGTTGTGAAAATTAGAGTAGAAACTTGGGACATATTGGTCTGGAACTATGTAGAGAGACCCTTGTTCCTGGCTAAAAAGTTTGCTGAGCCTGCAAATCTCTTATTTATTTCTGCTGAACTAGCCTTCTAAGTAATCAAGTACTGCAAGGGCATGGAACAGCAACATAATTCATTTGAAATGAAGATACACCAATAATCACACAGATAAATTGATAAAGAGCCAATTTTTTTACTGGCATAAATTGGTGTAGCACCATTGAAGTCAGTAGAACTGCCTCACTTTACACCAGTTGAGAATTTAGCCCATACCATAGGATGTATCCACCAAACAGACCCATATTGAATGTTAAATAAGGATGTTTTAAATATGATCACTATTTTCTTTTCAGTGTCAGTCCATAGTGTCTATAGCATAAGCAGTAGTTTTGAGTTATGTCACATTTTCAATTTCACTGAATTTAAGGATAAGTTTGAAGGTTATTGTTGATCTGGCCTTTAGTTCCACCTCACAGGTGGAAAGATCTCCAAAAACTTTTTTAAAAAAACCAACAACCCAAAAACCCACGTTAGCTATTGATGGAATCCAAATGATAAACTGTGGAGGTAAATTCTGCTATCATTTAAGCCCACCAACCCCACTGAACCCAGCAGGGCTGCTCTAAGTATATGACAGCAGAATTTGCAGCACTGTTTCTGAGCTGCCTTTTTTATATTTTGGCTTTTTAAAAGCCTATTAATTCTCCCAGGAGATATTTTACAGGAATGAATGTTGCTTATGCATAAATGCACATTATTTGACTCCTTCTACACTGATTCATTTTCTCCAAACCAAATTTAAACAATACAGTTACATCTGGGCCAATTTGCCCAGATTGAACATTTAAATATAGTCTCGCTTCTTATCCAAATTTCCATATTATGTTTTCTTCAGGCATTTAGAAGTTTTGTTGCAACTTTCAGCAGCAATAATTCTTGATTTCATAAAATTCAGGATTTGACAGGCTGTCCAAAAGTCTCCATAAATTAATTGAAATACTTGCCTCTGCAGAGGTATTGCAATCCTTTATTGTAATCTGTTGAATTACACTTCCTTTATTGTTGTTGGTATTGTTCTTCTTTGGCTTTTTAAGTTGAGGAAGTCTTGAGAAACCTGGATCTCTTTCAGAACACAGAGAGATGCAGTGCATTTTCTTTCTGTACAAGAGCATGTACTAAAAGTATTCTTTCCATTCTAAAACATTTCAGTGTTTTTAATGACTGTTACTGACATCTCCTGTGAACCAACATAGCAATGAGTCTTATTGAAAGGGAAGATTTTAACTAGCCCAGGACCAAGCTAGATGGGGTTCTGAAAGGCATTCACCATTTTAACCCTTTAAACTGCTTCTTCACTCTGCTGAAATACAGATAAAAAAGGAGGAGTGTAAGAACTACATCTTCCTTCTGTCAATACTGCTTCATGGTCAGCCATCTGGAATTATTTCTGAGTGATTCTTGGCTCATCGTTGAAACTGAAGTGAGCAAGAAGCCAAGTCCTGAAATCAGGTTTTCTCTCCTCTAACAAGTAACACTAATGACAGGATAACAAACTTGCACCAAAGGGCCCTTTTTGTTAATTTTCAGAATAATTTTCATGTACAATATGTAAAGTATCCACCAAAAACGGGCTAGATTGTGAGTTAATGACAGACAGTGTGTTGTTGCCCTGCTACTGGAGCAGACTGGGAAAGAGATTGTGATTCATTAAAGCACAGTTGCCTGGATGCACAAAAGGAGTTAGGCTTTTATGTTGCCTAGAAAATCACTGCTATTCACAAAAGTTGAATGGGGAGCGATAGCTGCCTAAGAATGGGATTCACAAAAGCTAGTACACTAGGCAGGGAGCTGCCTGTGCCAGCCAATGGGAGATGCTAAACAGAAAGGGGACTGCTAAGACCCAACCCTCTCATGGAGGTAGATATGTAATTCCAGGCTTTAGGAAAGCTCCTATCTCTGTTTGCAACTCTCAGCTGTGAGCCTTCTCCTGGAGTTAGGCACCTATTCTGTTTTAGCCAGAAGCTGGGGAGAAGGAGGACTCCCTCATGACTTTTAGCATAGCAGTTTACATATTCATCAGGAATGTGGAAGATCCCACAGGGCAAGTCACTCCTCTGCCTGTGGGGCAGATAAGATTAGAACAAGGATCTTCAACCTCTCTGGTTAGTGCACTAGCCATTGGGCTATGGGATATTCTGATAGGTGAAGTGGCCCTCTGTCAATCTCTCATGCTGAAGCTGTTGCACTATGGCTCAATAATTAAAGATTCCTTAGACCAGAAAGACTGGATCCTGGGTCTCCCACATCTTGAATAAGTGCTCTAACCACCAGGCTATTAAGTCCCTCTCTCAGATGCTAGCTCTCTCTGGTCCAAATGACTCCAAGTAATTATTCAGAGTTCAGTAAGTTCAACAGAAGAAGCCCTACATCAGAATATCCTATAACCCAATTGTTATGGTACTCACCTGAGAGGCTGCAGATCCCCATTCAAATTCCTTTTTTGCCTTTAGGTAAATGGGACACTTGAACTGGAGAACTCCCACATTCCAGGTGAGCGTCTTAACCACTGGATCAAAAATTCTGCAGGAAGTCTGTCTTCTTCTCCCCACAACCATTTCCTGTGAACCTCCCAGAGAGGCCTGACCTGGTAGCCTACTCAGAAGCCACCTACTTGATTGGGCCTCGCACATGACTTAGGCACATGAACACCTATCTTCATCTGGTTTGGGAATCAGTCTGGGGCATAGGAAGGAGAGAGGTGTTCAGATGCCTAGAGGTAGACTGTAGTGTGCACACTCTGAGGCAGAAACATAGGTGCCTGGGGAACTTTTACTATAAAGACTTGGACATCAAGTGATTTTAGGTACCTACAGGGATCAGCAGGAGTTTTGTGCATTTCAGTGTTTCCAAAACTGGGACTTAGGTGCCTAAAACAGGAACTCAAAGCCTGTATGTTTCCCAACATATCCATACAGCTACACTGCCTGGCACAGAGTAGAATCAAGGTTTTGTCCATTCCTTGCTACTTCCCACCCATGTGCCTCAAGTTGGAACGTAACAGGTGTGCAGAACATGCTTTCTCTCCTATGCTGTGAGTGTTTGTATAGGTAGTCAGTGCAACGTATTTGTATGCATTTTAACACTTTATTTCAATGCCTTCTGTAAAAGATAAGTCATACCATTTTCTTTGTAAATAATAATGGATTAAAATTATTAGGCTAACTTTGTTCCTGGTGGAACTTAATAAAATCAATAGTCACATCAGGACTTTTGACTTGGTAATAAATTTAAATAATAATAATTAATCATTAATTTTATTTGCATGATTCTTCTCATTTAAGAGAATCCAAATGCTTTTACAAACACAGGAATCAGTTCAGTCACTAATTAAATGCAGTCCCCTTAAGGTGAAATGCAACGGCTTTTTAACAGCATGCTTCTCTATTTAACAGTTTAGCAATGGAAGTGAAAAAAATATATCAGGGATAGGGCAAATACTTCACATCAGATTCTGACTTCATTTATCCTGTACTCCACTGAGCGCAGCAAGATTTTGTGCAAAGTTTCAGGGAGCACCATAGCCAAAATTTTCAAAAATGGGGCTTAAATTTAAGTTGCCAAAACAATATTTACGCAAATAAATTAACTGCTTGATGTTGTGGCAATAAACAAGGATTTTATTAAGACCTTTAATTTTATTAAAACCCTTATGACATGAGATCCCCTACATCTCCATTAACACCATAGCTCCAAAATTCATATTTAGATACCATAATAAGTGAACTGATTTTCAAAAGTGCTTAGCATCATCAGCTCTCGGTCTAGGTGAGCCAATAGGTGTTCAGCTCTTTGAAAAACCACTCCATTTCTTTAGGTACCTAAATACAGAGTTAAGAGCTATAGCATTAATGGAATTGGGGGAGGTCTTATGCCCAAATGGGTTTAAGAAGTTAATAAAACCCTTGATTACTACCATAATATTAAGCATTTAATTGTGGTTCAAGATGTTATATGCCCAGAGCCCATAGGTTGCTAATTACAGTTACAACTGCACTGTTAAAAAATTCCTTCAACTATTTATTAAGTATAAAGACAAATAATTAAGGCAAAATGTTAGAGCATTTGAGATTTGACAGTTGACCAGAAGGCACTGCTGCATTATATTTGCCAGCTCTTTCATTAATAAAGAGAAAAGGAGAAATCATAAATTGAGGACATAGAGTGTTGTCTCTGCCTCCACCCCCGACTCACCTCAGTGGGCAGTTTGCAAAGCAGGCAACAGTGCTGGGAATCCAACAGCAGGGAAAGAAAAGCAGTAGCTATAGGAGTGGGGGGAGGAGGAGCTCAGCTGGCACACCTCCTGCATATGTCCCTGTCTATGGACTAGTGCAGGGCATGTGAGGCCTTGGTCTCCCTACAGCCTTGGTAGCAGTGAGCTTCTGGGCAGAGCAATCCCTGCAACTGCTGGATCTACAACAGTTAGTGGCTCTTATACAGGGCCAGCAAAGGTAGGGGATGAGGTCCTTGCATACTCTCTACCAGCACATATGCAAGAGCTTCTGACAGTCTGGCCTCACCTGTTATCTGTCTATCTGTTGTTTTGTCATGTTAAACCAGGTTTGTTTCTCTTATCACTGGAGCACTCTAAAATCTCAAGAATAAAACGGTGGGAAGGAAAACCTGTTGGTTGACTACTCTTTTTCCCTTACAGAGGACTTCCCAATTGGCTAAACTTTCTTTTAAAATCCCTCTGGTTGCTTCTATAATAAAATTGACATTTGGAAAGACAGGGAATAGACCAACTAAGAACGCCAGTAGTTTAGTATAACCCGTGCCAAAAATCCTTTGTATGACAAAGAGAACAGACATCACTGCTCAATAAATGTTTGCTACAAAATTCCCCTTGGACCAGAGAAAGTTTAAGGTCAAATCCATGGTATCTACATTGAATACCAGAAAGTGCAAACGAAGAGGAGACAGAATGGGTTTTTTACAGTTAGCAACCACCCCAAGAGACTGACATAGATAGATATAATGTGGAAGAAACTTGCAGCTTCAGAAGTCATTCTAACTCTGTTGAAAACAAGATATAGTCTAAGTAGCTTTTTCACTTCCAGGAACCATAGGAGTTGAATGACAGGTGTCAGAATTAGAGTTGGCAGAAACTGCACTCAAACTTATGAAAGAAAGAAAGAAAGAAAGAAAGAAAGAAAGAAAGAAGAGGGGAGTAGGGGAAGAAAAGCTGAAAACAACAGATTCAAAAACTCAACATTTACATTCATTTTTTAAATTTACTGGAAAATTTTGAAAAACCAAAAACTTTTTGTGAATTTTTTGTGAACTTTCTTTCTTTCTTTCTTTCTTTCTTTCTTTCTTTCTTTCTTTCTTTAATTGTCTTGAATTCTTTAATTGAATTTAGAATACCAATTCTAAAAGCCTGGGTTAACAACAAAAGGAATTGGAATTACTCAGTTATAAGCATAAATTTGACATAGTTGGTATTACTGAACCATGATGGGTTGATTCCCATGATTTGAATGTGAAAATCAATGTTTATAATATATTTAGGAGGGATCCAGTGGGGCAAAAGGAGAGGGGGAGTGACATTTTATATTAAAAATGTCATTATCTGTTTCCAAATCACTGATAACTTGAATGAAAGTGATTTTGAATGCTTCTTGATCAATGTCCTAACAGATAAAGCACAAGATGGAGCATTAGTTGGGGTGCTATAGATCACCAAATCACAATACTGAACAGGATGACTGCCTCCTTACACACGTATCTATAATGTGTAGGGGGAAAAATACCATACACTATCATGGGGGACTTCAACTTGAGTGACATTTGCGGGAGGTTTCACGCTACCAGCATTAAAACATCCTTGAAATTTCTAAACTTTAATTATGACAACTCCCTAATTAAGGATGTTTTACAGCCAACACCAGGGAATTCTGTATTAGACCTTGTCCTAACAGATAAAGAGGAACTGATCACAGAACTAAAAATTAATGGTAGTTTAAGTACAAATGACCATTACTGGATTACATTTATAATGTGCAAGCACAATAAAGTCTAGACCAGTAATATATACTTGGTAGTTTAATAGGGCCAATTTCACAAAGCTGAAAACAATTATGAGTGATCTCATCTGGGAAGAAGAATTTAATTTAAAAAAATTAAATGATAATTTGGAATAATTTAAGAAGATTTTATTAGATGCTCAAAAAGCCACAATCCAACAAATCGAGGAAGAAGGCCATGCTGGTTAAAAAAATAACTTGGTTCAGAAATTTGGAATTGTGGAAAATTGATAAGAGTAACAAAGAGATGCGAGGAGAAATCTGTGGTCAGCAGGGTAAAGGACAATAAGGAATTTTTCAAATATATTAGGAACAGAAAGTATCCTGATAATGATATTGGTCCATTACTAGATGGAAATGGAAGACTTATCAGTAATAATGCAGAAAAGGCAGAAGTGTTCAGTAAATATTTCTGTTCTGTACTGGGGAAAAGGCAGATGATATAGTCTTGTCATATGGTGATGATAATGCTCTTTTCATTCCACTCGGATCTCTGGAGAATATTAAATAGAAGCTTTTAAAGTCATACATTTCTAAATGAGCAGGTCCAGATAACTTGCATCCAAGAGTTTTAAAAGAGCTGGCCCAAGAGCTTGCTCGACTGTTAATATTAATTTTCAATAAATCTTGGAGCATTTGCGAAATCCAGAAGGCTGGAAGAAAGTTAATATTATGCCAGTTTTAAAGGGTAAACATGTAATTATAGGCTGGTAAGCCTGACATCTATCTTGAGCAAAATAATAGAGCAGGTGATACAGGACTCAATTAATAAAAAGATTAAAGAAGATAATGTAACTAATGCCACTCAACATGTGTTTATGGAAAATAGATCCTGTCAAACTAACTTGATCTCTTTTTTTTAATTAGATTGCATGTTTCGTTGATAATTGTAATAGCGTTGACATAATACACTGTTACCGGAAAAGTAAGGAGAAATAAATAATAACCCAGGCCCCACTACCCTCGCAGAGCCAGTGGGCCTATCCATCTGAGCTCAACCAGCAACAAGTCCAAAATTTATATTAAGTATCTGTAGCAAGGTGCTGTGGCCTTCCTCGGAGCCTGGGCCCAAGGAAGGGTCGCTCTGCCCCCGCTGGACAGAACCAGGCCCTGCAGACCCAGCCACCTGGAAGCAGAGGGGTGGAGCCAGGCCCATGGCAGGAAGTATAAAAGACAGGCCCAGCAGCTCAGTTAGGGGGAAGCTGCCACTGGAGGCAGACTTGTCTTCCCGGAGGTTGCAGCCTAGGCCTGACCCAGGCCCCATGGCTGTTTGGCATAAACGCCCCGCCTCCCAGGCCCTCCAGACCTTATCGAACCTGCCAGGCCCGAGCAACAAGGGGGCTGCCCAACCCTGGTGACTGGGTAGGGCCACTGGACCTAGTAGCTGGGAGAAGCCAACCCCGCCCGCTGGATAGGAAAAACCCCAAGGCTGGTCCTGACCTGGAGGAGCTGCCTGGCGTGGAGGACCCACCAGCATGATCTGACCCTAGCAGACCAGAAGAACCCCTTGGGCCATGTGACCTGGAGGAGCTACCATCCGCAGACGATCCTCAGGCATTTCCGGACCTGCTGCCAGTAGATGGTGAGGGACTCGCCAGACGCCCTCTCACCACCTCCCCCAGCAACCTGGAGGGGGCTATGTGGCTACAGGTACCCCGGGATTGGGTGGAAGGAAGTGGCCCAGGGACAGCCACGGCAAGTGGCTGAATCAGTGGTGAAACTCCCGTCAGCGTGTTGCAGCAGGAACCCCACTGACTCAGTGGCAAACACCTTTGCCACTGTTAGGGCCCTGGGCTGGGACGCAGTGGAGACGGGTGGGCCTGCTTCCCCCTTCCCTCGCCACCCAGGGAATAATAGCCGTCCTCTAGGTTACTGGCCAGAGGGCATTGTGCTTATCTGCCTCACCCTGCCCGAGGGCTTGCAGCAACAGACTGCTTTAACTGTCCGCTCTGCCGAAGGGTTGGGGCGATAGACTGCTTCCCTGCCACGCCCTGCATAAAGGCCAGGGGCCATAGACTGCTCTAAAAGCCCCACTGGTGGGAAGGCCGGGGGCTGTGGGCTCCTAAACCAGCTGCTAATTCCCCTCAGCAGAGGCACTGTGGCCTTCCTCAGAGCCTGGGACCGAGGAAGGGTCACGATGCCCCAGCCGGAGCGTGCCACCCACTTACAGAACCCTTGAAAATTCATCCCCTTATGGCATCTATCAGCAGGGACTTACATGCTACAAGGGCTCTTCAATTTAGCAGAGAATCTACCAATCTACCAAGACCCAACAGTTGGAAGCTAGACAAAATTTATACTGGAAATAAGTTGTAAAATTTTTGACACTGAGGGTAATTTTAAAAAGTTTTCTCACCATGTGCAGTAGCTGATGTTGTTGGAGATGTGTGTTTCTATAGGTGCTCCACTATGTGGCAATGCCCCCTGAGTGTGGGATCAGAGATCTTCAGTAGCAATACCCATTGGGCCACACATGCGCTGTCTACACCAGGGGTTAGGTTGGGATAGGTATGTCTCTGACGGGTGTATATTTTTGATACCCCTGAAAACATAGCTATGCCGATGTAAATTCCCAGTATACATCAGCCCTGAGATGTCTTTATTATCCAGTCCTGTCAGTCTAGGAGAAGAAAGGTGGCTAGGAAGAGGGGGTGGGTCTCTGTGGCTGTGTGATCTTTTACTGGTCATCTATCCATGCACTCATCCAGGCATAGTTCTTCTGAATCATGTCGGTTGACTTGTGGACTTCTTCTTGGGGTCGTGGGCATTCTTTGCTCAGTGTTCCCCTCAGGAATCCTTTTGACCATGTGACTTGCATCCCAGTCTTTGTTTTTCATCTTTTGTCCATCATACTCAGCTAAATTCCAGGTTCTGTGGCTTCTCCCTCACCTGAATGGGACTCCATCCACCATTCCAGGATTTAAATTAGATTAGGGCATAAATAACTATGAAATTCACTTTGATATTTTTTTAATCTGATAAACAAGTTGCTGAACAAAGATTTTATTATTAATTAATTATTATTTTTATTTATTAGATTAGTGTCTAAGAATTTCAGATGAGGTTACAGTCTTGTTGTGCAGTACAGACATGTAGTAAGAGACAGTCTTTGTCCTCATAGCTTACCCTTTAAATATGCAAGACAGAGGAAGAGGGGGGAAAAGAAAATACTATCATCCTCATGTTATGGATGAGCAACAGGAGATTAAGTGATTTGCCAGGGTCACATAGTAAACCTGTGCCTGAGACAGGAACTGAATGCAAATCTTCTGTATTGCAGGCCTGTGCTGTAATCAGCCAGATAATGGAAGAACCAAATGAAACTACTAAAATATCTGGTATAAAATTAGAATTAAGTATATAAATTTCAAATTTCTATGAAAAATGTAAATAATAGAGCACGAATCAATACAATATCAGATACATGAACAACAGGGATCAATCAAAATAGAAAAAGTAAAATAAAATCAGTGAAATTTAGCTGAACAGAAATTTTACATATAGTCATACAAAAGAAAAGATAAAGGAAGGTAAGTAAAGTGTAACACACAGGTGATTTAAATTAATAGTGGAAATCATGTCTATAAAGGAATTTGGAAAAGTACACGAGAAACAATGAAAAGTAGCAAACTTAAAAATTCCCATCACTTTGAAAGATTATAATAGTTCTAGCTGCTTGTGACAGGGTGGATTTACCCTGCACTAAAAGAATTAATCATACTCTGTGGGTGGTGGAAGTCCCGCCCTCCAATTTTGCTGGGCATGCTCTAACTGTTGCCCTAAGGTGAAAAGGAGCAGCCTAGCTCATTCAGGAGAGACCACAGAGAAGGAAGGATGCCTGGCAGGAGTTCTCAGCCGTGAACTACTTCAGCCCCAAGGGGGAGGGACTGGAGACTTTAGAGACCCTTGGGACACCGTTGTCAGTCTGGAGACTGACAGCCAGCGAGATTCTGATGTGAGGGGACCCAGAGTATCTGAGGAGCCCCAGATGACAGTACCAGAGGGAATGGTAGTTAGTCGCCCAAGGATATGGGGTGAGTGGTACCTCCCGCCTGCCACAGGTCAGTGTGTTGAGGGGGGATCCCCCCTGACCTGGGTGGAGACCATCCCCATCATGGACAGGCCCCTGGGCTGGGATGTGCTGGAGTCGGGTGGGCCACATCCCCCTGCTCCCTCTGCCACCCTCATTAGGGTGATAGCAGTCCCCTGTATGAGCCCCAGGCTGCAGAGGATTGTGCTTCTCCCAGCAATCATGGTAGTCTGCTACAGTCCCGACACGAGGGCGCTCGCTGACTCCAGCCACTGGGCCACACAGCCCCAATGCGAGGCCATTAGGCTGCACCATCCCAGTCCCAAGGCAGTCACTCTGACTCGGCCCCTTGGACCACAAGACCGGAGAGAGGCCAGTCAGGTAAACTGCAACTGCAGGGTTGCTTGACAGCCTCATCACCCCCCTAACGTCCCCTCCAAGGGGAGACAGGGTGTGCTTGCCCCGTGACAGAGCCATTCCCGATATGAAAGAAAGAGATGGAAGAATCTTCCATTTTGGAAAACTTTTTAAATGCAAGTATTGTACTTGCAACTGAAGTTCAAAATGAGCCTTTTTTCACAAATTCAAAATGTATTAAATGTAGTTAAATTATGTTTTCAATAGTCACAAATAATAGACATATTTTAAGCTTCCACATAGAGTTGTGTGTATCCCATTCTAAGAAGTATTCACAGAAAAACCTTTCACCAGCAAATGAGTTTACACTGTCTGCCTGCTCTTGATCCCATTAAATTCCATTACAAAACTCCTACTGAAGACAATAGAATCAGGATGTAATCATCAGGATGCAATTCACATTCCAATTTATACCACATGCAATTTGATGGGGTTCCACATGATGTAAATCGGAACAGAATTTGGCTGAACACATATTTAATGCTCTGAAATGCCAGTATCACTTAATTCCAATAACCAACATTTTAAGGAGGAAAATCAAATTAGAACAGAAATGCATCCACGCTAAATTAGATAAACCAGTAGAACAGGGAAGTCTCATTTGAATGTTATCCTATTTCTTCTTCACCTAGATGCCTTCTCATTGCAGCAGTTGGTTGTTTGTAACTTTTCTCCTTAGATAAAGATGTGTTAGATGCAATATTGCTCATAATTACAGCAGTCACAACCCTATTACTATCATCATTCCTGTAATTTGTACTCATATAAATGTAAGCTTATTGTTGAATGCAAGTGATGTCAACCCTCATAATGGATGGTCACTGTCACTATAACAGAACTGTAAAAAAAGAAAATAGCTTTTTATCCACCATTATCTTGTCAAAGATTTCATCTCTAACTAGTTACCTTGACAGCTTTTCTGAAACTTTGTATAATTAAATTCTTGTATCATGTATCTGTCTTGTTTGATTTTATTTCATACTACATTTTTAATTAATTTTATAGCCTCATTAACCATTGGTTTGCTTTTAATGCAGGTCATTTATAAAACAGATATTAACTGGTGTGCTAATCAGCCTATCTCACTAAAGTTCTTTACAGGTTGCAATCCTGACCCAGGACTTAAATTAGACTAAGCCACAGATGTTTAGATTCTTGAAAATAATATACGATCATGGTAGCCAGAAACAGAAAAAGAGAAATGAGATCATCAACTAATCCCCCTTGTAAAGGCAGAGGATTGTGGAGAGAGAAGCAGGTGGGGAAGCAGAAACAAAGCAGCACTGCTTCAATTAAAATACAAAAACAACATTTTTGTTAGGAAATAGTTAATAGGGATTTTCTCCTAAAAAGGGTATGAGTGAAAAGTTAGCAGAAAAGTAGGATTGGGACCAAGCTGATCTTCAGGATATTTTATCTTATGTTTTTATTATTATTATTATTACTATTATTATTCACAGCATACATCTAATGTTGGAAATGGAAACCTCTTGCTTATGTCAAGTTGTTTGCATATGAGGAGAGCCATAGGGTACCTCTCTTTTAATCCTTTTAAAGACTTAGTATCCTACAGTGTGTCAGCTGCTATTAATGAGTTACTCTAAAGAAATCATATCTTTGAAATCTGCACATAGTGTAAGTTAATGGAACACTGGTACAGAAAAATTGTCAAGTTAAAAAAGGAATGAATGACAAGGGATCGGTAACAAGTAATTTACTTGTTTGTTCCGCATGTAAATATATTTGAAAATGGGATATGCTGCTGCTATGAGTCGTCAGTGTAACTTTTCTTTGTTTGGCAATAAAGATATAGTGTAGATAAAAATAAATTTTATCAACTTTTATTTACTGTTACTTAGGCCTTTTAATTATTTTGTAAAGCATCTTAATACATTTTGAATTGCATTCGATTTGGGACAAATAACTAGAGTTAATTATTTTAACACGCAGTGGTCAAAACTACATGATATTACAGACTATTGCCTTATTTTCTATTACAGCAGTTTTACATAATATTATGTCACCTTAATTGAGCTAAACCAAAGATTCAAAGCAATAATGGATATTAGTTTTAATTTCTTTCAACCACTGTGATTAAATTAACAGCCTTGAGGCATCCAAGCATTTTGTTGTGACAGGTTACTAAGCTTTCTGGTGTTCAGAAAGCAGAGCATATTTGATAGTAGTTTAAAAAAATGCTATGGTAACTGGCTGTCATCATGCTTTTACTTCACTTTTCAAAGTGTCTGTAGGGAAGATAATGGTTTGTCAATGACATGCAGTACTACAAAATATCCTCTAGATGACACTGTTTACTGCATTTAGAAGACTTGCAAGGCTTATATAAACAAGAGCTGTGAATTGAACAAAATAAAGTTGATAAAACTATTGTCTGAGCCTAATCATGCTCCTGTTGATATCTGACATCAATAGCCAAACTTTAAGTGGCTTCAGTGGGAGCAGGAACAGGCTCTCTATTTAGTTTACTGAATTTTTTTTCTTTCAACAGAAAAGGCTAATCTTTAAAATTTGAGGTAAATAGTTTTTTTTTAATCAAATACTAATCTATGAAATGTAATGCCTTTTAGGGTTTTTAACCTCCTGTCACCATCCCTGCTTAATTATCCTGAGTGGCTATGTTAAATAATGACACTATAAATATTACTATTTTTTTTCCTAATTATTCTTTGTTCTGTGGTCTACATTCATTGTAGCACAGGAAGTTTAAGTTAACTAGATGAATTAGTTCTATTTAGATGTAAATGTCTTCAAGTTGGATTAATGATGCTAGTCGTTTTGTTTAGTTTGTTTGACCTTTATAGTCAGGATAACAAAGACAATATCTGACATTTCTCTGAAAGAAAAAAAGTAACAAACTCCATCTTATATTTCTCCACCACCAAATACTTATTGGTTAAAATTTTGCTAAGTGTTTAAGTCATTCAAGTGCTTTGTAAAATGTTACTTATCATCTTTAAAGATCACATACAGTATGCTTTGGAGTTATGAGGGACACATTCTATTGTGTTTCCAGAAAAACCCCAGTGATGTCAGGATAACTAAAACTGGATTTTAGTCCACTGTACTTTCAATCCCAACTATTCCTTGATTACTGACACCTGAGCATTACCATTTGTAACTCTATCACAAGCTGTATCAATAAAAATAACATGGGCCTTTTGCCTGAACTTCTGCCATCTCTGGATTTCTGCTCTAGGACCCAGATGATAAAAAAGAGAGAGAGGCCTTGACCGTGTACTGAGTTCTGTGTGGGTGGGTAGAATCCTATGCTCCTATAATCATTCCAGGTTCTAGGCCTAGGAGTGCAAATACTAGGCTTTCGATTCACATAGGGGTTTGTGTAAATTCAGTCACTGTAGGTTTGTTAGTGGCTTGAGCATGCTTCCTCCAAAGAAAAATCCTTACAGCAGGCTACTTCCTGTCCATCAAGTCACACAACAAGCCCTGGGATCTCCCTCTTCTTCCCTTAGATATCTTCAGTACTGGGGCTCACTGAGGGAGAGCAGGGTATCTGTTTGTGGAGAAAGCAAGGGAGACTGACTAGAGGTGACTCTTTACGAACAACCTTGGCCCATGTCTGCCAAAGTTACTTGAGCACAGGCAAGTGAGCTTTGCAACTGAGTCTCAAACCAACTTTATATCAAATACTTTTGTGATTTGAGTGGAACATTGTACACCGCACTAAAAAAGACCTCACATAAGGAACACAACAAAAATTATAAGAAGAATTCACTTGAAGCATTGCTAGGGTCTTCTCTTTAACATGCATATAGTTCTCAGGAACAGAGTCTACGACATAGTGCCGCTGCAATCAGCATAAATTGTCACCTTTGTTGGAAGGCTCATCTTAGACGCCATGTGTGGAATCTTTAGATTATCCAGAAAAGCTGGACATGCACAAGTCCATGGGGCCTGATGCAATGTTCCTGAGGGTGCTGTGGGAATTGGCTGATGTGATTGCAGAGCCATTGACCATTATCTTTGAAAACTTGTGGTGATTGGGGGAGGCCCTGGACAACTGAAAAAAGGCAAATATAGTGCCCATCTTTAAAAAAGGGAAGGAGGAGGATACGGGGAACTACAGCCTCAACTCAGTCTCCAGAAAAATCATGGATCAGGTCCTCAAGGAATCCATTTTGAAGCAGTTGGAAGAGAGGAAGGTGATCAGGAAGAGTCAGCATGGATTCACCAAGGGCAAGTCATACCTGACCAACCTGATTGCTTTTTATGATTGAATGACTGGCTCTGTGGATATGGGGAAAGCAGTGATATACCTTGACTTTAACAAAGCTTTTGAGAGGTCTCCCACAGTATTCTTGGCAGCAAGTTAAAGAAGTATGGGTTGGATGAATAGACTATAAGGTGGATAGAAAGCTGGCTAGATCATCAGGCTCAATGGGTAGTGATCAACAACTCAATGTCTAATTGTCAGCCAGTATCAAGCAGAGTGCCCCAGTGGTCAGTGCTGGGGCTGGTTTTGTTCAGCATCTTCATTAATGATCTGGAGGATGGGGTGGATTGCACAACATCAACAAGTTCGTGGATGACACTAAGCTGGGGGAGTGATAGATACAATGGAGGGTAAGGACAGGGTACAAAGTGACCTAGACAAATTGAATGATTGGGCCAAAAGAAATCTGATGCGGTTCAACAAGTGCAAGTGAAGAGTCCTGCACTTAGGACAGAAGAATCCCATGCACCGGTACAGACTGGGGACCAACTGGCTAGGCAGCAGTTCTGCAGAAAAGGACCTGGGGGTTACAGTGGACAAGAAGCTGGAAATGAGTCAACAGTGTGCCCTTATTTCCAAGAAGGCTAATGGCATATTGGGCTGCATTAGTAGGAGCATTGGCAGCCAATCAAGGGAAGTAATTATCCCCTTTATTCGGCATTGGTGAGACCATATTTGGAGTATTGTGTTGTTTTGGACCTCCCAATACAGAAAGATTGTGGACAAATTGGAGAGTCCAGCCTCTGCTGGGTAACGAAAATGATTAGGGGGCTGGAGCACATGACTTATGAGGAGAGGCTGAAGGAATTAGGCTTGTTTAGTCTGCAGAAGAGAAGAATGAGGGGGGATTTGATAGCAGCCTTCAACTATCTGAAGGGGGTTCCAAAGAGGATGGAGCTCTAGAAGTGGTCCCACATCTCTAGATCTCACATCTCTAGAAGTGGTCCCTCCATGTCAGAGCTGAAAAAAACATTTAGTGGAGAAGTGTGAGGAGGTTTGCACTACCGAGCCATGTGGTATACCTTTTGTAATTGAACAGAAGTCTTCATTCCTCTGGCCTATCAAGCCAACTACTTTCATGAACACTACACTCATTTTTAAATATTTTAACAACTTTTCCATATCAATTTCAAAATCTATTATTTCCAACAGTAATCAGCAGTGTCTTTTAATGTCCCTGACCACATTCAGTTTGCATCTTGAGTAGCCCACTAAACTAAGCCTTCCTCTAGGAATTTATGCCACAAGAGGAACAATCCTACCTCTTAAGGCTCCCTATGTTATTACAAACAGGAGTAACTAAACAATAACATGGGTGAGTCAAACAGTGTAGACCAAACGCTGCTCTCAGTAATACTGGTGTCAATCCAGAGTAATTGCAAAGACTTCATTAGAGTTACTCTGGATTCATCCTAGGATAAAAGTGAAAAACAATTAGCTTTGTGATTATTGCTTCCCATCTGTATGATAACATCTAGAGTGGAATAGAGAGGTAAATCTGGACTTATAATGAGTGATATACTTCAAAATGAACTACAGGTAAAAATCCTTCTCAATATGAGCCATGAGAGAGGCATAGCTACATTTTAAGTATTATATTTCCTCCCCTAGCTTCAAATATATTTCACTAGGAACTTTGATCCCGGTGGGTTTACTTTTCTATGATATGAATATCCCATCTTCAGTGATAAACAGTCAAGGGAAGTTGAAAACAATAAGATACACTAAATGAGAGAACAATGTAGAAATACACATAAAATGTGAAATGAACTGTGTACATTATATAAACTTAATATGTTCATTTTAATAGAATACTTTTATTAGATCTACAACAAAAAAGTTAAAGGACTTCTACAAAAATCTCGTGACCAAAATGACCCATATGAGAAATGAGCTGTCTCTGCAGCACAAGGCTAGATATGAGGCAATCAGGGTTAACATTTCAGAGAGAAGGCCCTAAATCTTGTCTAAAAGCTGCTTGGGCTTTAGAAAGATAAAGGAGATGCATGATGTGTAGGAGAATCTGAGTTCTGGACCCTGTAAGTACATCTGAAAAGAAAACTTCCCGGGGTATGAACAAACATTGCCAGAAAACATGGTAATTCTGGGCAATTCTGAATATTGCTTTCCTGTAATTCCACTCTCTCCTCCCCAGCACAGGGCAGAGGAAACTTCTCTTACCCCCGGCTGGGGGGGGGGGGGGATTGGACTAGCTGCTGGGTGGATACAGCTTTAAAATGAGTGCCTGTGAGGCTTTGACATGAGTCCGAGGAGCCCACTCCCACCTCTGCTAACAATAATGGCAATCTAATCTATCGGTGTACACAAGGCTTGGCAGCATCATAGTTTGCTCTAGTCTGGGCCGTCTCTTTGGTGTTTCTCGTGCCATCTGGAAATTTGACAAGGAAATCAATTATTGATCAGTCCGTGGTGCATTGCTGCTCTGGTAATTGTCTGAGCATGACTGAGTGATGGCCCTACAGGTAGGTGCTTGCTTACCTCCTAAAGAACATTGCCCTTGAAGCAATAGACACATTGATAAGGAAGAAGATAAAATGACTAACTTTGATTTGAGTTTGTCTTGAAAAATCTATTGTGTTTATATAGGGCCAGTAATTTATTAGCAGAGGTTAGAAGAAGCCAGGGAAATACACCACCAACTCCGTCCCCTAAACCTGTTTTTTGGCTCCAAATATTCATTAACTTTCCACCAATAGAAAGTATTGTCCCATCCTCTCTCTACTTTTTCTGTGGTTTGCATTATTATTTACTATATTACAACACATTATTTGCCTTGGTTGTAATCTTCGTGACCTTTGGGTAGCTTATGCCTACCCAAGGAATTTTCTCAATCATCACTGGATAGAGCAAACCATGGAACTTGGGGGAAGCCAAACTCTGGAGTTAAGGCCTTTTCTGTAGATTTTGATCTCTTCTCCACACTCTAAACCCTTCTAGTTCTAAAGAAATATATCATTACGTAAATGAATGCATAGCACTCTTCTTGCACCTAAAGGAACACACTGAAACATATAGCATCTACAGCCATGCAAGTTTTACCTGTTGCTTAAATGGGCCATTAGCTTCAATGGGTTAAATCCCATGGGGAGGATGGGAGGGCAGGGCAAGATGGATCCTCTCCTTCTCTTTGGGGTATTTTGTGTCGTGAAGATGCACAGAGGGATTGCAGTTGGATTAGCTTCTGAGAGGGAATGAGAAGAAGAAAGGGAGGCAGGTCAGGACTCCTTTTGCTCACTCCTCTACTGCAATAGATGGAGCAGTTTGGTATAGTCTTCCCCAGTGTAAAGCTTTGACCCTTTAAATGTTTGTACTGACAAAAAGAAACAGACACAATGTAAAAAAATAGAATTTAATCAATTTTCCTTAGACATGTTAATTTAATTTTTGGACCCTTGGTTTCATTTTAAAGTTTAGGAAAGGCAGAACACAGAAAACGAAGATGCCGACTTACGGCCTTAAACAAAACAAAACAAAACAAAACAAAAAAAGTGATCATCATCATCATCATCAATTGAATCTATCTATCCTTGAAACGAGGCATCTCTACCTTGAACAGATGTAGTCCTCCAATGGATGTATAGTTTAATCAGGTTGTACGATCTTGATAACCTTTACAGGGATCAGATCGAAGAACAGAAAACATTTAGCATACACTTCAGAGGTGATATAAAGGGTGGTGTAAATGGCACCTTGGTAAGTCCATGTGACTAAGTGTTCATTGGTTTAAATTGCATATGTTATTTTAATGTGATTGCCATGAGCTGGGACATAAAATGTAGGCTTAAAGCAGGAAAAGAACAACCAACCAGATGATATAACAAGGCTCATTTTGATCCCACTCACACCACTTTTACACCTATGTATCGCCCTTGGTCAGGGAGATTATTACTATCCATTGAAACTCAGATGCCATTTTCTCTGAAAGACCTTAGAGCCCCTGGTTTCTTCTGCCTTTTTCTTTTTCACACTTTTGAACAACATCCTTCAGTAAGCTATTGGCAAGTCTTGGAACATTTTCTACTTCCACAACAACAAATTGGTTGTATTCTGCTTCTAGATTCTGATTCACAAGCTACTTTCATCAAAATAAATGACATGAGGGTGGCAAAGAATAAGACATTTTTTTTCTTTATGTGCCACATGTAATTACAACCCTTTTAAGTTGCTAAATAACTGCATTTTAAACAGTACATGTTTATTATTCTCTTTTTGCCATTTCAAAATTGATTTCCATTGTTTTATTAAATAGTTGCCAGAGCCCTGGGAGGGGAAAACATTCCTAAGCAAACAATTCAAGTCTGTCCATTAATCTGTATCTTTAAATAAACAGCAATAATGAATGAGAGTTCAGCACCTTGTTGCATTGTACAATGACAGTGATTAAATACTGGTATTGCAAAATGCCAGTTTTCAGCTTTTGCATTTGGAGACCAGTTAGAGCCATAAACCCGACATTTATAATCCTTGTCAGCTAAAAAAATATGGCAAATTCAGTTAAATTTAATTCTGCCATTCAAATGGAATAAAGATGGTCACCTGCCCCTTTTGTAATTTGATTACCTAGGAATGAAGTTATTTTCCTGATGGGAGACCCATTAAAAGGGCCTGATCCCACAGACATTAATCACCTAACCAGTCCCATTGGCTTCAATTATTCATCATTAATTGACTTTTTATTGCTGTTTATTTAAAAGTACAGATTAATGTACAGACTTGAATTGTTTGCTTAAGTGTTTTCCACCTCCCAGGACTCGGACAACCATTTAGTAAAACAATGAAAATCAATTTTGAAATGGCAAAAAAAGAGAATAATAAACAAGCACTGTTTATAATGCAATTATTTGGCCTCTTAAAAGTGGTGTAATTACATGTGATTGTAATACAGAAAATATATTTTTATTGACTTCACTGGAACTATTCATCCCAGGGCTCAAAAATCAGGCACAAGCACTGTGGAAAAGGAGAGAAGTAATTTTTAAAAAGCTTCCCACAAGACATGCACAAAAACCGTGGAATCCTAAAATCTAAACCATCATGTGGATAAAATATGAGCAAAAGTAGAAGTAATATCATCATCCTTACAGTTATGTGGAGAAAACAATACAACTATAAAGATCTCACTTAGAACTGCACAGTCCCCTCTGTATCTGGATCTCTCCTGGTCTGCACAGAAAGAGGGGGTGGCCTTCTCTGAGGCACCATTCATGGCCAATCCACAGAAGTTCGGTGAAGTTTTGGGGAGTTGGGGTGAAGCAAGGGACTACCATATTCTGTGGCACTGTCCTCATCTTAGCCTCCAGATTTGCCTGTGGAAGTCCATGAGGTTGCCATATTACTGAGCAGCAGTGGAGGAATCAAGCAGTGGCAGGAGGACTGAGTCCTGGGAAGGGAAATAGAGGCCAGTTTGAGCAAAGTGGAGGCAACAGCCCTCCAGGTAGTGTCTCCTACCTCCATGGATCAGTAGGATCAACAGGGAGGAGAGATCTTGCCCTTGCCAACTCCACTGGACTCCAAATCCCTTCACCTTTGCAGGGTCAATTAAAGGAGGAACCTCACAAGAGTTTCCTGGCAGCCTCCATTAGGTCTCTGCAAGATTACTGGGAATAATTTCCTAATTAAGGTTGAAATTCAATTGAATTTGTTAATTTTAAAGCAGCATTTTGAAAACAAAGCCTCCAACTATTTGCTAGCATACATTTCAGTTAAGCACATGAGAAAATCTGTATTGCATTTTTTATTTTCTGCCACATGCTAAGCAAACAGATACCATAGATACAATAGGTTAGGCTATAATATACATCGTGATGGCATGCAGTAGAGGAGCTTATTTGCCAAAATATGAATCAGCAATCCATAGAATGTGTTAATGTTCTATTAGATGAAAAGGCATTAGGCCTCTATAGTAACAGATCAGGAGAGGCAATATGAGGTATAAAATGATCAAGTGACTATAGCCAGTTCAGTGAAGCATGATAGCATTTTATGCTCAACAGTCCAAGATTAAAATCTTTAGTTAGCTAAGCATAATGTGAGTCAGTTTCATGTATAATGTATTGTGTGAGAGTCTGTATGATACAATGTAAGCAATTCCATTTAGTGCAATTTGACTATAGCTAATACAGAATAATTGGAGTCAGTTTCTAGCATACTAGAGTTTGAGTCAAATATGATATGGAAAAGAACTTGATACATAATAATATGAAGAGGAGAACATGTAATGCTATGGATGAATAGGTAATATTCTAGAATACAGAAGAGTCTAATAGGTTCTAATGTGATTAGGGGCCTAAATACTCTAATACATAGACAAAAGCCTAATACATTATGAAAAAGATAGGAAACTATTAAAGAACAGTATAAATAATAGTACATATCTGAACAAACCATACCACCAAATGCCATAGTTTTAAAAAAAAAAAAAAAAAAAGATATACTGGGAGTAACATTTATTAGAAAACATGGCTATTGGAACAAACATTAAAATAAGGACTTTTTAGACCTGTTCATTACATTTAAAAAGCTGCATAACAACATACTAGGTAATCCTGATAACTGTGCCAGAATAGTGGCTTTTATTAATTTTCTTTCTAGAAGATTAATAAAAATAGTTATGACAGTTCTAACCCCTTTGATACCAGGAGTCACAATTTCACAATTTATTGTGCTATACTCATGCAAACAGTGTAGTCTCATGACCTACCTTTTCCAAGAGGTTAACAATGTCTGATTAGTTAAAGAACAATGGCATTTTACAGCAAGTACACAAACATTAACATGACAGATTGTATTTCAAGCAAACATCTTTGGCTTTTTAACATATTCAGGTTCTGAAAAAAGCAGACACGTTTTAACTTTTTTTTTGACTTGTGAATGTGTTACATTTAAGTCCAGAACCCATTAGTTTAATCAAAATAGATTATTTCTCTTCCTAACCCTTTGTGAGGCTAACCTTGCATACAGGTGAAGAGCTCATTTATGAGCCTAAGATAATCAGTTCTGACTACAAGTTAAAGTCATCTCTAAGCAAACAGAAAACTATTCAGCTTAGCAATAAAGTTAAATAATTATTACTGGGGCTATGTGATGTGACTACAATGTGACTTTGAAATGACTGTGCTGTGATTAGAATAAAAATGTTTTATGTCTGTGATGTTTCTAGAAGAAGACTAAAACGTCTGCGATGCCATACCGCTGTGACATGACTCGTGTCAGGAAAAAAATGTGTGCATTATTAATGAATACATAGACACAGTATTTCAGGAGCAGAATATGTTATGCAAAATGCAAGTAGTTCTAATTATCTTCTTTATTAATGGTTGTACTGCTTTGTACTGTAAATGATGAAGGAATTATATACTTAATTCATTCACAGAAAATTCTTTTTAAATGTTTTGGCAGTGAGGTTACTATTTCTTGTCAATTCCTTGACTTTTGATGCTAGGACTACAGACATCCTTCCAGTATTATATAATGAACATTCTCTTTACTATTATTAGATTCAGTTCCGTTTGCTGCCATTACTTAATGTTATCAAAACCAGGATCAATTATTTGTGTAATGCAAACTTTTTGAACACAAATATAAAACAGTGATACTAAGAACGTTTTATCTTTACACAGCATGTGATTATTGAGGCTGTAGTGTTCATACGCACTTATATCAGGGGTGTCTGCATCAGTGTGACTACCAATGGTGTTTATATATGTGACTATGTGAGGATCATGTTCCCCCTACATATATAATAAGCTCCGATATTTGAATGTATTGGGTTTCTGTATGTGTACGTACATACTTATATACATAAACTTAATATATCAGGATAAAGATAGCAGCCTATATATAATGGGTCACAGATATGCAACTTAAAATGGGCACAGTACATATTCATGTTATGATTTAAGACCTGCAAATCTTATATTGATGTCACTCTTGTTTTTATACATGGATTTGGTGGTTTTAAACAATACCATAATTACTTACTGTGATTTTAACTTGACATGTTAAGTTATATAGGTGCTATGTGATATGGTAGGTAAATTCAGATTGAAAAAGGCTAGCGATTTCAGAAGTAATCAGATAAATGGTTCACTCATTCTGCAGATGTTGAAGTAATGCATTATGATCCTTTTTCTTGAGACACTTTTTAAAGGTCATTAATAGCAGAATAGGTTGTCATTTTATTATAGCACTGTCTTCTAGGCGCGCACTACTTGTTTGGGGCTAGATGAATAAAGTAAAAGTGTCACTTCCCAGCTAGAAGAGATTATTATTTTTTATTACTGATTAGACAATAAAGAATGTCTTTTGGTAGAATATGAGGGTAAAAAAACCGAAATCCTTTTCCTAATTCTCCTCTGAGCCTTCAGAAGGGAAAAAGGAGGAAGGTGAACAGGAGTCAATGGGAAGCGAGACTGAGCTGGAGTCAGAGAAATCTGAATTATAGATGAAGAGGCATGTATTAAACATAAAGTTGAAACAAGTTGAGGAGGACAAGGGAGGGATATTTCATGCAGCGAGAGGAGGGCTGCTGTGGCCGAAGAGTGCCCGCCAGCAACTCTGACTGACGCACGGGCGGCAGTACCATGCACAGCATCGCAGCCTCCTGCGCTGTCGGAGCTAGGAGAGCAGAAGCAGGGCATGTCGGGGGGCAGAGTCTCCCCCCGCGCCAAAGAGACTGCTCCCGGAGAACCGAAGGCAATAGCTTTATCCGGGGCAGGCTGGGTTTCTGCGCTCAGCCCCCCCGTTGCTTTCGAGGCTGCACCAGACCATGCCATCCGGCTGCACCTCTCATTCTCGCCCCCCCCGCCCCGCGCACTGGGGTGACCGGGAATTGAGTGAACAGGGGCGGTGAGCCTGGGCAGCGCGCACGCATGTGGCCCCGCGCGGCGGCGGGAGGGGGTGGGAAGGAGGAGAAGATAGGACGCCAGGCATACACCCCCGCCGCCGCGAGCTGAGAACACGCCGCCCTCCCCCGCTCCCCGGGGCAGTCTGGCAGCGCTAAGGGGAGCACGGCCGCCCCGGCGCTCTGCAGCCGCGCTTCCCTCCCTCCCTCCCCGCGGTTCCGGAGCGCACCGCCACGTCCCGCTCCCCGCCCGTGGGAGCCGAGCGCATGCACGGACCCCCGGTCCCTACGCCCGAAAGGCGGCGGCGGCGACAGCCTCCTCCCGCCTGCCCGACCTGGGGCAGCTCCGAGGACTGAATCCCAAGCGGTCCTGGCTTTCGGCGCCACCTCCCCCTCGCGCTCTCGTCCTGCTCCGCCGCTGCCCGCAAACCCATTAACCATTCCCCGCGGCGGCGGGAAGGCTCCGAGTCCGCTCGCTCGCTCACCCTCCTCCTTCTCAGCAGCAGCTCCGTCCCTCTCCCCGCCCGGCCCCCGCCTCCCCCCCCTTCTACCCGACCGACGCGCCTGGCGGCCAATGCCAGGGCAGCCCCGCTCCAGCCTCCACCCCTGCCGCTGCAGGCCAATCGGGTGCGAGAGGAGGGGGGGCTTAGCGTTGCTCACGCCCCCCCTCTGGGCTTATTGAGAGTTATATCAAGAAATTTCAGTTCAGAGAGAGAAGGAGAGAAAGAGAGAGCCACAAGGAGGGAGACGGGGAGGGAAAGCGCGATAGCTTCCTTCCATCACTAAAGCAATAACCTATTAGGATTGTCTTTGGCACCTATCACCCCAGAGATGCAAAGAAGGAGAGAGAAGCCTCAACCCGCCCAACTCTGACATTTCTAATAAGAAGTTACAGACTTAACGTATCTGCCTCTCTACACTGAGGAGAGGGGAATGGGAAATGTGTGCAGTGTAGAGTGGAAAATACCCCTGATCTAAAGAGTGCACTGGGTTTTGTGCTTGCTGGTTGGTTGTGGTGGTTTATGCACGTTAAGCACCAGAAGGATCGTCGCCTGCTAGAAATGAGACGTGGAGAGGATGACTAACGACAGAACTGTGAATTTGTTCTCTGGAGTTGCTAATTTCCCACCCCGGAGCAACACATTTCGCAAAGAGCAAGCGTTTGGCTGCTGCTGATTTCTCCAAAACTGGTGGTTTAGCAGATGCTTTGTGTTGTATGTGTTGGATCAGATCCTTGCTGAGCCGCAGCAGATCGGCAAAGGTACACAACCATGTAAGTGCAAAGTTACACATGCACTGTGTATCTGATTTTTTTTTAAAAAAAAACAAAACAAAATATATTTATCTAGGGAGAGAATCTGTGTTTTTGATTCAGTTGCTGTTCGTGGCAGAGGCTCACCTACTCGGCTGTCTCTGCATCCCTACCTGCATCGCTGCTGGAAGTGATCACAGGCATCAGCTATCGTGCAGCTTAATGCAGATAAGATGTAGTGCTTAGGGCTGACCAGTTCCACTAAAGTATGTAGATGCCTGGAGCCTTGCACCATTTAATTTGCGGTTAATAGAGCATTTAGGCAGAAGCCCCCTTTTTTTTTAACCTGCATTATTACTCTGCAGTATTTATGTGTGGCAGCTGCTAATAACATCCTAAGGAGAGATCAGTGTCAGTGGTAAAAGACTGCACTTTTTTTCCCTCCTCCTGTCATCAGAAAATATTTTTTCTGCATGTTCTTTTCAAACATTTTGGTTGCTTCTAAGTTGCATTTGAAATTCCCAATCCATCCGATTTAGACTATTTTAAAAATCAAATAAAGTTTAAGGTTATTAAACATAAGGTGAAGTATCCAACATCTGGAGACGAGACACTAAGCTTACTGTGTAAGAAACTGTGAGTCGTGTTATTGTCTCTTTAGTTAATAGGGATGTGAAGTAGCCAGTGACGACTGCTGCTGCAGCATGTCCGGGTGCTTATTTCCCAATATGATAGCAATAGAGGGGGATGCAAGGCACCAAGAGGAAAGAAAAATCTGGTTAGCAAGAAAAAATGCACGGAAGGAAACAACAAATTACATTTGGCAGCTGACATTGCAGCTAGCATAAAATCATAGAGAACTACAGCAAGAATTTTCACTTGCACCAAATGACTGGGTGGAGGGGGGGAATGCACATTACTAATTACACAAAGTGGTAACAAACGATTGGGAAAGTACATATCGAAACTGTAGCTGCCTTTAGTACTGCAAGTAGTTAATTCCATTCTCGGTATGTGCAGTTGACGGGATATTGGTGCATTCGTCCGGGATCGCTTGTAAAAGGGAGAAGCAGAGAAATGTACTGTGTGCAAGTGTGCATTGCAGAAATGAGTAGTAGTACTTGGTGGTTGTGGATTTGTTTTGTTTTTTTTGTGAAACAATAATGTTCGTCTGTGTGATTGTGTTGACAGTTGCTGTCTCCAAATAAGAAATGAGATGTAATGCATCCTGCAGTCCATGCACGCCTCCTCTTGCAAATTGTGCACCATTCCTCAGTGGAAACCTTTGAATCCTAAAATCCAGAAAAAGAGAATAAACACATTATCATGGACCTGAGGGATTTTTACCTGTTGGCCGCTCTGATTGCCTGTTTAAGGCTGGATTCAGCTGTAGCTCAAGAACTTATTTACACTATTAGAGAGGAGCTGCCTGAAAATGTACCCATAGGAAACATACCAAAGGATCTGAACATTTCTCACATCAATGCTGCCACAGGGACCAGCGCCAGCCTTGTTTACAGACTGGTTTCTAAAGCAGGGGATGCCCCTTTGGTCAAAGTGTCCAGCACCACCGGGGAAATCTTTACCACATCTAATAGAATAGACCGAGAAAAACTCTGTGCTGGAGCCTCCTATGCTGAAGAAAATGAGTGTTTTTTTGAACTTGAAGTGGTTATTCTTCCCAATGACTTTTTTAGGCTGATAAAAATAAAAATCATTGTAAAAGATACCAATGACAATGCACCTATGTTTCCATCCCCTGTCATCAATATCTCTATACCCGAAAACACTTTAATCAACAGCCGCTTTCCAATTCCATCAGCAACCGATCCTGACACTGGTTTCAATGGTGTACAGCACTATGAATTGTTAAATGGGCAGAGTGTCTTTGGACTGGATATTGTAGAAACTCCAGAAGGAGAGAAATGGCCTCAACTGATCGTGCAGCAAAACTTGGATAGGGAGCAGAAGGACACCTATGTAATGAAAATCAAAGTAGAGGATGGAGGAACCCCTCAGAAATCCAGCACAGCCATACTGCAAGTCACAGTAAGTGATGTCAATGATAATAGGCCAGTTTTTAAAGAGAGTCAGATGGAGGTTCACATACCAGAGAATGCCCCTATAGGCACCTCTGTAATTCAGCTTCATGCTACAGATGCAGATGTAGGAAGCAATGCAGAAATCAGATATATTTTTGGTGCCCAAGTTGCCCCTGCAACCAAAAGGCTCTTTGCTTTAAACAACACAACAGGGCTGATTACAGTTCAGAGGTCCTTAGATCGAGAAGAGACTGCTATTCACAAAGTGACAGTGCTGGCCAGTGATGGTAGCTCTACTCCTGCTCGGGCAACTGTTACCATCAATGTCACTGATGTAAATGATAACCCTCCTAACATAGACCTCAGGTATATTATAAGTCCCATCAATGGCACAGTATACTTATCTGAGAAAGATCCTGTCAATACAAAGATTGCCCTAATTACAGTTTCAGATAAGGACACTGATGTGAATGGCAAAGTGATCTGTTTCATTGAGAGTGAGGTCCCATTTCACTTGAAGGCAGTTTACGACAACCAGTATTTGTTAGAGACCTCTTCCTTGTTGGACTATGAAGGCACCAAAGAATTCAGCTTTAAAATTGTTGCCTCTGATTCTGGCAAGCCCAGTTTGAACCAGACTGCCCTGGTAAGAGTTAAACTGGAGGATGAAAATGACAACCCTCCAATTTTCAGCCAGCCTGTAATTGAGCTGTCAGTTTCTGAAAACAACCGTCGTGGTCTATACTTAACAACTGTTAGTGCCACAGACGAAGACAGTGGGAAAAATGCAGACATAGTTTATCAGCTTGGCCCTAATGCCTCCTTTTTCGATCTGGATCGAAAGACAGGAGTTTTGACAGCCTCCAGAGTTTTTGACAGAGAAGAGCAAGAACGTTTCATTTTTACCATAACAGCAAGGGACAATGGCACCCCTCCTCTGCAGAGTCAAGCAGCTGTAATTGTTACTGTGCTGGATGAAAATGACAACAGTCCCAAATTTACTCATAATCACTTTCAGTTTTTTGTATCTGAGAACTTACCAAAGTATAGCACGGTGGGAGTGATAACAGTGACTGATGCAGATGCAGGGGAAAATAAAGCAGTGACTCTTTCCATCCTGAATGACAATGAGAACTTTGTGCTGGATCCTTACTCTGGAGTTATAAAGTCCAATGTTTCTTTTGATCGAGAACAGCAGAGCTCGTACACCTTTGATGTCAAGGCCATTGATGGAGGACAACCACCTCGCTCTTCTACAGCGAAAGTAACAATAAATGTCATGGATGTTAATGATAACAGCCCCGTTGTCATCTACCCACCTTCTAATACTTCTTTTAAGTTGGTGCCACTCTCAGCAATCCCAGGTTCTGTAGTAGCAGAAGTATTTGCTGTGGATATAGACACTGGAATGAATGCTGAACTTAAATATACAATTGTAAGTGGAAATAACAAAGGTTTATTTCGTATTGATCCAGTGACAGGTAATATTACTCTGGAAGAAAAACCAGCTCCTACTGATGTGGGGCTGCATCGGTTAGTGGTCAACATAAGTGACTTGGGTTATCCTAAATCCTTGCATACTCTTGTGCTTGTATTTTTGTATGTGAATGACACTGCTGGAAATGCCTCTTATATTTATGACTTGATACGCAGGACTATGGAAACACCATTGGACCGGAACATAGGGGACAGTAGCCAACCCTATCAAAATGAGGACTATCTTACTATCATGATTGCTATAGTGGCAGGTGCTATGGTTGTGATCGTGGTGATATTTGTCACGGTTTTGGTTCGCTGTCGACATGCATCTAGGTTCAAAGCGGCACAAAGAAGCAAGCAAGGTGCTGAATGGATGTCTCCCAATCAGGAGAACAAACAGAACAAGAAAAAGAAAAGGAAGAAAAGGAAGTCTCCTAAAAGTTCTCTTTTGAACTTTGTTACCATTGAGGAGTCCAAACCTGATGATGCTGTTCATGAACCTATCAACGGGACAATAAGCCTTCCAGCTGAGCTGGAGGAGCAAAGTATAGGAAGATTTGATTGGGGCACAGCACCACCAACAACCTTTAAACCTAACAGTCCTGATCTTGCTAAGCATTACAAATCTGCCTCTCCACAGTCTGCTTTTCATCTTAAACCTGACACTCCAGTATCAGTGAAAAAGCATCATGTGATTCAGGAACTTCCGTTGGACAACACCTTTGTTGGTGGTTGTGACACCCTTTCCAAACGCTCTTCCACTAGTTCAGATCACTTCAGTGCCTCAGAGTGCAGTTCCCAAGGAGGCTTCAAGACAAAGGGCCCCTTACACACCAGACAGGTAAATGAGCACTTTTACTGGTCTATAAGTACTGCATACAAGTGCCCAATCAACCAGTATTAAAGTGCCAGTATGTCTTTTGTTTAGGTCTAATTTTAGCTTAGTTATAATATGGACAGAGAGAAAAAAGACCACTTTACCATCTCTCTGGGGACTTGTAAAATGCCTCTGATATTTCACAGTTTTAAGAGTGATTATTAAAAAGAACGACACATGCACACATACACATGCGCACACCCCCACCCACGTGTGCATAAACAACAGATCAAAACTGAAAAGAAATTGTTAAAAGCCAAATTGTTTTCCCAAGAGTGTCCCAATGTAAAAGTTAATGAAGAAGAAAAACTGTTTCCTAATATACCAAATCCCACTCAAAGAGAAAATTTGACTGTTTGAGGATTAATGTGTTACTTTGGGAATATGTAAATTCACTTTCAAATTTCAAGTGAGGCTGGTTTGAGTATCTTTTTTATTTCAAACTAATTTGGAATATTGTTACGTTACTGTTGCTAAAGGGTTTTTTTTTTTTTTCACTTACAAAGATAGCAGAATTTCCAAGGAACTTCAGCTGTAGAGCATTTGGTTTGTTGGTAGGATATAACTAAGCCATAAGGAAGTCTTCCTCTGTTTTGATTTAAAATGATTTTGTTGTTATAGAGTAAAAGTAGAAGGTTCAATAGAAAGTTTTTTGCATATTTTAAAAAATGGCCAAAGTATACTTTCAAAAGGAATGCATTCACTCTAAATACAACTGAATTATGCAGAAAAAAATCAGCCCATTGTAAATATTTTCTCATCTTACTTATGCATAAGTGATCTGTCATAACTCATTTTAAACTGTGAAATATGCCATATGAAGAGGGATTAGGAGGCTGAGAAACTCATATTTCAACCAAATCCAGCATTAGTTTTTCTTAGGTCTAATAATTCCTTGTTAATAAAGATTTAAATGCAGCGCTGTCTAATTTATTTCATTGATGCTTGTCTTTTGCCACTAAATTAGAATGTCAATATAGCCTGTAGATGGCACTAAGGTACTGTGTCGCTTGAGCTGGCCAGGTGCCAATCCTGCAGTAGATAGGAAATGGGGGAGGGAGGATTAAACTGGTACTACAGCCAAAGAAACCTTTTGTTTAATGATAGTTGCACTGGAGCAACCAGTAGTTAAATTTACATGTTTGCAAAGCAGCTTCTTAGTGCTTGGCTTTCACTGCACCAACTTTCTAGGGTTTAGCAATCAACTTCATATCATTGTAGGCATTGTACCCTTCAAGGTATGTTGATTTGTCTGAATTGATTAGGGTCTGCAAAGTATGAATCTTAGAGAAGCAGGCAAGGAACATTTAAACTTACTTTTGCAAAAAGATTTTGACAGTAGTTAAGTTGAGGACAAAGTAATTCCCTGGATGTTGCATTAGCCTTATCTAAGATGAATATGACATTCCCAAAACTGTCTCTTGACTTTTGGGGATCTGTAAGGTGTCAAACTAACAAGACACCTTGTTTAAAACAGGCACTTACAAGGCATCTGCTGTCCAGGTAACTACTCCAAAAACACTCAATAGACTGGAAATGAGGCACTGAAGAAACACTTAGAAAACGCTCCACACAAAAATCTATCTTTCACAAGGATTTTAAAGCACCGTAAACTCTCAGAATAGTGTTCAGAATGTTTTATGTACTACAGTGGCGTTACTGCTAGCATAATTTTTTTTTTAATTGCTCATTTTAAAAAACCTCCATCTCAGAGTAGCTCTGGGTAATCTGTGGTTATTCAGCTGACGTTCAGGCCAGGGAATAAATACTCTCTTGCTCCATTTTAGTTACAAAAATTTGAAAACCTCCTTTGGTCTTCAGAGATGCTGTTAATTTAACTTAAATAAATTTACCAGGTTCTGTTACAAGAATTAGACTTAATCCCCTTCAGACTTCCAAAGAAGTTAAAAGAAGTTAAGCTCACCAAAATGATTTACCTGACAGAACATGTCAGCACTGAACAGTGATGCTGAATGTGGGCAGAAAACCTACATGCAACATTTTCACCTTCTTTTTTTGTTCTTTACATTAAACAAATGTTGGCTTAAGTTTTAGTAATAAGACCAGTCAATATACTCACATTCTTTTATTATGAACCTGATTCAAATCCTGTTGTAGTCAACGGAAAGATTCTCATTGACTTCCGTGGGCTTTTGATCAGGCTGTAGATGTGGTATAATATTACATGCGACAGAATATGCAACTGTATTTTATTGCTCTTTTTTATATAAACAATTATTTAAATTGTGCTTTTTCATTTGTAATCCTGATTTTTTTTAAATAGATTTTCCAGTTGATCAGTGTTACAAAAAGTAAGCTTTTTTTGCCCTTATAAAATTTTCTGCCGGTTGAGTTTAGCCAACAGTGGCAGCGTGAGTTAGAATCTGGTATTTCTCTATCTGTGATCGCTGCAGTTAAGATGTATCTTGGCTACTTTTCACTGTGATCATGCAGAAATTAAATATAGTTTCATAGATATGAGTTGGTTTTTTTTAAAAGACTTGTTGATGTAGAGTATGTCCTTAAAGTAGAATATTAGATTTTATTTAAAATCTTTCTTATAGATTGTTTAGTGAAAATAATGTAAGAAGATCAGAAGTGCATTTTTTAAAGGACTTTGTGAAAAAATGTTTCATTCTGTGCCATTGTACTGTTTTCTTGCATTTAGAATTGGGAATTTCTGTATTTTACCTAAAAGTAATAGCAAAGGGTTCACCTGCATCTTTTGCAGAAAGTTTTCTTTCCGTAATTTGGAAAGGGTCCATGGAATGTTGCAGAGAATGTTGGGATAAAAAAGGGAGAAGGTTAGAGAAATTCTTGTCTGAGCAATGTTAGCATGATATATTTTCAGTTAAAGATGTTACTTGAGATGTTAAGTTAAAGATGTTATTCATGATGAAAACACATACACATGGCATTAGGGTCTGCAGATAAACTAAAATAAACTTATTAGGGCAAAACTCCCATTGACTTTAATGGGAGTGTGGCCTAAATCATCTGCTAGGACTGGATCCCATAAATAATACCTTTCAGGACTCCTACATTTTCGGAATAATCTGTTTGGCTTTAGCTATGTGATTGCCACTAAATCCAATGGGAACTGCTTGGCTAAACCTCTGTACACCACTTTGAATTTGGCTGGTTGGTGTTTCAAAAGTGCCGGTATAAAAACCAAAGCCCTCCCCAAGTGCCTTTCATACAGAACAACTGGTGGCTGCTCTGAGCAGAGCACTTTTGAATACTTGAATTTGGGAGTGTCTTTTCAGTGCTAATTAACATAATTAGGAGTGTGGAATGAATGTTACATACTGTCAGCTCTTGTGGCTTAGACTTTGTAGTCACTAGTATGACCCATGAATAATAAACTGAAATCTATGCAGAGTGCTCTATCAGTGTTCCTTTCAGTATTCGACTGAACAAAAACATTATCCAAAATATTAAGCCAATGCACCAAATAATGAAGTACAAATTACAGTAGAAGACAGCTTTTTTCTGTGTGAAAGGTTTTCTTTTACAAAAACCCTACTCAGTGCCATAATATTATCAATAGAATAAACAGTGAAATGAGAGCCAAATCACCATGCTTTGCACTAATGTAACTCTGTTCCAACGAATTTGGAAGGAGTTACGCCACTGTAAAGCTTCAGTAACACAGGTCTAAAAACTAACATTAAGGTAAGAGTGAAAGTTATGAACAAAGACTTCAATTCATGAAAGCATTGTTATTCAGAATAGCAGGTAAGTGTGTGCTTAACATAAGGTGCATACATAAATCCCACTGAAGTCAAGGGGACCTAAACATATTATCAGAGGTAATCATCTGCGTAAATGTTGTCCTAAATAGGGGTAGACTAAAGCACATGCTTAAGTACTTTTTATGTATGCGCCAAAATTAAACCCTTTTGGAAATGTGCACAATTCCACTGAAGTCAGTCAAGATAAACAAGCACTGAGTTTGGCCCTACATTTTTAAACATTCAAAAGACAGAAAATACAAAAATTAAGGTTCTCATAGTAGCCTTAGCTTACACACATTTCTCATATTGTATATTAAGGCAGTGTTTCTCAATTGGTGTTCCACGGAACACTGTTAGGGTTCCGCGAGAAAGTGACATCGAGCCGCCGATAGCAGCTGTTCTCCGCGCCGCTGAAAAAGGGAAGATGTGCTGGATTTTTCGGCGGAGGGTATCGAGTATGAGTGTAATTTAATTGAGAAATGCTAACCTAGTTGTTTGTATATAATTTGCTTATTTTGCCATTTTTTTTGGCCCCATATGTAAAAATACTGTTAAGAGTTTGAGGGGTTCTGCAATTATTTATCAAGTTCAAAAGAGTTCCGTGGCCAAATTTAATTGAGAAACACTGTATTAAGGTATATATTTAACTGCATAAACAGTAATACAACATACTTTGTGGGGCCAATTTTGTGCTCCTTATTCAGTCAAGGCAGTTTTGCCAGAGTAAGGAAAAAATATGAGGAATGAACACTCAACATGAGGAGTGAAGATCGTGTAAGCTTGTTCTGCAATGTAATTTTTGGCATTTTTTTTTCTTTGGAGTGTTTGAAATTGTAACTTGAAGGTTTTATATTCAGTTTCCCTATTTTTTAAAGAAAGAAAAATTAAAACACTAATGCATCTAATGTGTTCTTCCACAGTTGCAAAGTTGAAAGTGTGTGCAACTGTGGTAATCCACAGCATAATAGCAGTGCAGAACTTTTCATACCTTGTATCATTAAGTATTCATAGCATTCTGTAGTCTTGTAAATAGTATTGTTCTTACTGCCAGTTTTTTACTGCAGATGTGCAAAGTTGCATTTTCTATCAACTGTAATTTCATTGTTTTAATTATTTATGCTTGTGGTTATTTTATTTTTACGTTAGCCTGGCTTGGTGAGGAGTATCCACTGGGAGAATTTCAGCATATAATATTCAGATGTTTTTGAGTTATGTATATCTTAAAACACTAGGAATACTGAAAAAGTATAGTGTGTTTTTCCTCCTTTGCATAACTCAAAAATATGTTAACAGATTTTGCTCAACTGTCCAAAGAAATTCATCTTTGAGCTGAGACCAAGCATGGAAAATTTCAGCTGAAAAGGAGAATTTTTCAGGAAGTTAAGAGCATGTGAAAACTGGGTGTTGTAATGGAAATCTGAACATAACCTTAAGCTATAATACTGTTTTCAATTGTGGCACTGTAAATGCTAAGCTATAATAATGAACATTTTGTGTAAATAGCTACATAACAGTAAAAGCCTAGCAAGCTTCCTTTTTCTTTAAATCAGTTTTCCATGTAGAGTTTTTGTCCGAATCACTGCAGTCTGTTCTCACCTGGACATGCAATGCCTAAAATTTTCAGAAATGCTAATAAGAATCACATCACACACAGCAGAGAGAATAGGATCCTAAGAGTTTAATGCTATTGGAATTTTGTGAGATACTGTTCTTTTGCGTTTAAGGACAAGAAGGGATCTTTCTAGTTACCATTTCAGAATTTCATTTCCAAAGAATCTATTCTTGTACAGCAAAACCATATCAGCCACATTTTATTGACAGCAATTTTACTGTAGCTAGAGGCTTTACAGTAAGCTGTTTATTGCTGTTCCCTAACTCAGTTGAGAGCAATTGGGGAATTAATTTTCTTGCCCCTGGTGTGCTTTCTTGGATATAAACAACAGATGTTAAAGATATGAAAACAGTGACCCATTTACATTTGACAACTCTTTAAGTACACAGTCTACCTGTGTGAATTATGCAGAAGTTCATATTGGGGCAGAAAACGAACACATACAAAACTTAATGTGAGGGAATGCTAAATAATAGGTAAAACTGCTCCATGAATTCTATAGTATTTATTTTCACACTATACACTAATACACTAACACATATTTTATATGTACATATGCACACACATATATATCTATACATACACACACAGAGCTATCATTTGTGCTAGTGCCTGCTCAGTGCAGTCTCACTGTGCTTGCTTACTCTACGCCTCAGTCTGGCCCATCTGGTATCCAGCATACTGAATATAATGTACCAGTCAGAAAGCAGTGTATTCTGAAAAATCTAGCAATAACCATAAATAATATTTGGATTTTACTTAGTGCTTTCCATATAGAAAGATTCTAAAATCCTTTTAAAACTGTATTCATCACTGAAGTGCAGTTATCTCTGGTACTTCCTGTAGTTCAGGTGTTGATTCAATACAAACACAGAGGGAAAAGTGAAACTAAATCATCAGCATCATTCTCTGCTGCAGCTTTGGTTTTCCCTTTTAATTCACAGCCTGTGGTGAAATGTCTTCAGGATGATCTATAAAATCATATATGCCTGGTATATCACGGTAGACATTTAATTCAAGTTCTTCTCTGATTTACATGCCACACAATCCCATTAACAAGAAGGATACTGCCCAGGGTGTAAATCATGGAGAAGAATATCTATATTTACTGCAGTATTTCTGTTAGAAATCAACATGAAGACATAATGGGCCAATTATTTTTCTCTTATCAGGGTGCCAGTCAGCAAGGAACTTAAGCACTTGTCTAAGTTAAAGCATATGACTAGTCCTAATAGGGCTTAAGCACTTGTTTAAGTTTTAGCATCTTACTGAATTGGGACCTTAAGGGCTTGTCCACAGAGAAAACACAGAAAAGTTATAGTGTGTTAATTATACTATTATAGTTTGAGTAGTACAACCCTCTTAGCGCGGATGCAGTTATATCAGTATAAAGGTGCATTATACTAGTATAGTTATTTCTATTTGGGAAGGGGAATAAGCTAAATTGGTTTACAACACCTTTATAGTGATATAACTGTGTCCTATACCGGTGTAACTATTTTGGTAAAAAAAAAATTTACACCTCTAACGAAAATACTTATACTGGTACAAAAACTGTGTGCAGATCAGGCTTACGCTGCATGGATGTAAGTCTGAGAAACATAAGGCTCATTATGTCTTTATGTCAGTTTCATGTTGGAAGAATTTGGCTCATTTTGTCAGTTATCTCCACATTTTTAAAGGGCCCTTCGTTTAGCCTCTGGTTTTGTGAGCACAATGAATTGTGACTGAAAAGACATTCAGTTGTTTGATTATTTGATTTGTAGGCATATTCAGGTAATTAGGTATCTAAATGCTAGCAGGTTCACCTACAAAGATCATGCCTATAATATCCTCTTTCGTTTTCTACTTCAACAGTTAGATTAGCAAGAAAGAAGTTACTATATAGCCTCTGTGTATCTTGGTAGTTTTTCTGCTATCATACCACATGAAAAGTGAAACTTGAATTGTTTACCCTTTGTCAGATTATCTAGCATTATTTCAAATTGTCATACAGTTGCTGTAGTTTACTGTGAAGTCTCTTTGTAGTCATATTACTTTTTGCAAAACACCACATTGTATTTTGCATTAGTAAAATCTCTATGTCACTGTTGTAGTATTGTTTTAGAATATGCATGCTCTACCTACAGGAAGAGCACAATAATCTCTCATTTATATGCACTGTTAATAGTAAGAATTAAAAATTGAGGTCAAATCTTCAGATGGGGTAAGTCAGAATAGCTCTATTGAAATAAATTAAACTGTGCTGATTTACCTCAGCTGAGGATCTTGTCTGATATTTTTATTGTTCCAAAAAATGAATGAGGGTAGGCTATGTTGATATAAAATATCCAAAATATAAAATAACTATGAGTAAAATAAATGTGGGTTTGATTGTAACTCCAGATTAATCCATTTTGAATTCAATCAAACATAGTGCAGAGCACCTCCTGCAATCAATCTGTCTATCACCTTTATTGACTTCAGTGGGAGCAGGTTTTGGATAGCACCTACAAATAGCAACTAAGAGAAAAAATTAAAAAAGCAACAAAGACGACAAACATTCTTGCTAACTAATGGATGGAAGATGAGAAATACAGAATTTTATGTGTTCATTGAAATCAATTTGTAAGTTGCTCAGGTGCCCGAAATGTTAGGAATGTTGTAAGTTGGTAAGATGCTCAGATGCCACTATAATAGAAGATCTGACTGTCTATCTATATTTTTGTCTATATATATCTATCTTAATACTATTTTTATTTTAAGGTGCTATGTGCAGTCTGCTTCTGTTGAAGTCAGTGAGAGTTAAAGATCTGATTATTTTATGTGAAGTGTTCAGCACTTGCCAGGGTCAGATATTTTATTAATATTCTAATTATATGATTGTTTCTGTGAATCAGTTCCTGAAAAGTGTATGCTAATATTTTTTTCTATCAGTTATAACAATTTCTTCTTAGCCCATAGTGATATTGTCCTTAAAACACAAATAAAACCCAAACCAAAATTCATATTTCAATTGTGAAAGAGATTTACCATCACCCCAACCCTATTGTTGATTCATCCAGTTGGAGATCTGTTTGTTTATTTATTGATATTACTCAAACTGCTGGAAACAAAATAACTCTTGATATCTTAACTGTAAACGCCCATGTTAGTTACAATAGCTATACATTCAGTGGCTTCATTCTAAGTGTAAAGCACAGAAAGTAGGATACCTTGACATTTTGTACTGATTCTAATGTTGCGTCTGAGTGTTTGGGCCTGATCCTTCAAGCTGTCTGTACCCGTGAAGTCAATAGTAAGGCTTGCAGGATCTGGCCCTCTGTTTATAAAAGTTTTTTTATGTTCATAGTGTGTCTGTACAGAAACATGCACACAGTACATGGTAACATTTGAAAAGTTCTTTGTAATATAGGCCCAAGTCTTCCATTGACTTGAATGGACCTAATTTATGTGCAGTTAGTTCTCTTCCTATAGTAAAACAGCGCATTGGAATGCGAGTTATTTTGGTTTGTTCCCTTTGTACCAGGGAATCAGCTTTCTGTGTTTTTGTCTCACTGTAGGTGATTCCTTGAAACAACGTTGTATGAATTTACTATCACTATAAAAAGTATGCTATAGATTTCTGGTCTATATCAAGTAGCTATTAGAAAAAATATTATTCTTTTTGACTATTCAAGCCATTGTGTTAAAACACTTCCTGCATTTCTTTTTTGCATGTGTCTGCAGCTGCCTGAATTTTCAGTCACCTGTCAGTTCGGTTCACTTTAACTGTGTCAGAAATACAGGTCAAAATATCAGTAAAGTGTTGGTCTAGCGGATAACAGGACTTGAAATTGCATTCAGGTTGTGACGAGTATCCAGAAACATGCATCATGTTGAAATCTTCAGCGTCCAGAGCAGCAGGAAGTAGACTCTGCACCAATAGTAAAGCTGTAGTCATCCCTATATTTTTAACAACTGCCAAATTAATAAATGAAATCTACATCTGTCTAAGGAATAGCAAGCCTCACCTGTTGAAATGTAATCTCTCGTGTACAGGAGATGGATTTTTCTATTTGAGATTTCATCAGTTTTTATTTTGGAAAGCTGTTAAATCTGTCAAACATTTCAGATGGAAAAGAACGCCTGCATTTTTTTCTTTTTTTGCCTTTGTACACTACAAGAGCACTGGGCTGTCAATCACCAGAAATGCAGAGACAGGAAAGACATGTTGCCATGACTGACATTTTATTTGTATTTTGCAACTCCCTCTTTCTTCCTCAAACCAAGATTAGTTAAAAATGGCAATGCCTAATTATGCCATGGCCTTCCTGTGAAAGTAGATGACAGGTGCAGATCTGGCCACAGGACGTCACTCCTAATATGCCCTGCTACAGTTGTTCTTGTCTCCTGGAGGCACCCTTTGAATGTGTTGGTTCAGTCTATGAGGTTTGTGCAGCTGTAGCCAAGGAGTGCTGTAGGGCATTCAGAACTGGCAGTTCATTTAAGCTGTTCATCCATCATGGATCTGGTTTTACATCCTTAGCCATTATGTGACTGAGATGTGAACATACTTGCTTTCTTTTCTTTTCTTTCTTTTTTGGGTATGGTATTGATGCATTACAGTTTACCTCATGCAGTCCATCACATTTAGTGCAATGGAGAAAGACCACTTTTGCATGGATTGCCTAGCAGTCATGACACATAGCGTGGCAAAGTTGCAGTCAAGTGCTTTTGGAAAGCTACTTAAATGCCATAAAAAGTGGTTTCCTTTATCCAGTCCCCTGGAGTTGACTATTTTGGATGCCCTCTGTCATTAGATGCATCAAATAAAAATAACAGTGTGTTGGTATGGACAGCTTTGTGTGACCTCATTAAAAATCAGTGCACTAGTTACTGTCATGTGATTCTTCAAAGGTGTATATTGCAGACTTAGAAACTGCCATGTTCCTAATTGGTTTTCGGTAGATTTTAATAACTGCTGCAGTTCTTGCTGTGATTGTATCCTTTGCTTCTTGTTGTGCTATGCAAGCTGAAGAATTCCAAATTTCACTGTTACCCAGACATTTACTAATGTCTAGGCTTTGTCCTTCTTCTGTGGTTTAGCAGTTGATTAAGAAATATATAATCCCTTTCAGGGTACTGAGGAACTAATGGCTTGTGGAGTATTTTAGTCTTTAAGCTTCCATTGTAAATGGTATGAAAAATAGAGTCATTTGGCCGATATTTAAATACATCTCTCCCTTTTAGTTGATATTGTCACTATCCTTTCTTGTTTTTCTTTTTAATATCCAGATTTCATTTTCTGGGTATATTGATTTTTGTAGGAAGTATGCATGCCCATATTAGAAATCTGAGATTTCCCCCCAATATTATCAGGGAAATTATACACAAATGATTTTCTGTAAGATTTGTTATTGCACAGTGAACTTAAAACAGCAGACTGTAGTAAGTACTTTAAATGAACTAAGTGGCTTCTTTAAAACGTGAATAGTACAGTGCTTTTTGGAGGAATATGTTTATAAAATGGTGATAACCTGTGAAGTAAAATGCTTTCTAAACTATCTAGATATTTGCTTGTACATGTTCTTACATTATTGTATTTTTTTAAAACATCCAGTTAAATAGAGTGATTTAGAGAATCACTAATGAAAGTCAGAGGAAGAGGACCAAGAATCCAGCCCTGAAATACTTATTCTGGGAAAAACTCCCATTGAAGTCAATGGGCACGGGTGTCCAGTTTTAAACAATTAAAAAGTTGGCAATCCTAGAAGAGAGAGAAACTAAGACCTAAAAGTTCCCATTATTTGTGCGCGTCTCCATTTTCAGGTTTCCCGCTTGAGATAATTTTATGTGGATTTCCAGATGTGCTAATTGGTTGCTGCTTCCATTAGTTGAATTGGAAATTGTGGGAGCTCTGAAAGTCAGGATTCTATGTTTCTCAAGTTGTGCACTCAAAATCTGAGGTATTCCTACAGTAGTGGACAGACGCTGTTGAAAATGTAGTGCCAATTAGATGAACAGAGACGGCTAGTTGTGGTCTGTCATGTGCTTATTTTAATATTGACTAAACCTGAATCACTTGTAATGTAAATCTGATATGAACCCCAAGACCTCTTCTAGGTATCATAGGCCACTAACAAGGGCAGACTGCCAGTTTGATCTGGTATAGTAATTCCCATTAATCACTTTTTTTCTCAGTAGTTGGCACCTAAAATGTGTGCCCGAAATATTTGGATTTTGGAATTAAAAATGTTGCCACTGTTGGAGAGCCATAAAATATTTATTTTGAGGTAGCCTGTTGAAATCCGTTGGCTAGTTCTGAAGCCATACTATATTTATCATAGTTAAGGCAGGCACACAAAATATCTCTTTTTGGGTAGACTCTGTTGACCATGCTGACAAAAAGCACAACCCATACTAGGTATGGTGTCTTGCTGAGATTTATGAAAAAAGGATTGATTCAGAAAACAAACAAGTAAACAAAAATATAAACAACCACAAAGCAGGAGTTGCAAACTGCAGTTCAGTAAATGGACAGTTCTTGAATTCACCAGTTTGTAAGGGAGATTGGGATAAAATCTGAAAACATTTATGAAACCATATCTCTGTCACTTGGCTAAAAACTCAGTATGGATGACTGAACTTGCAGTAAACTTAGAATAGGTCTGTTAATAAGAAAACTGGCAGCGCTTCTATGATACACAGAATGGCTTTAGTCTGCTTGTTTAAAACAGTATATTGAGCACTTTTAACAGTACAGCTTCATAAGATCCCTCATGGGATTCTTTGTGCATGGTGCAGATCACAGAGGGCAAACAAAAAGCTCCTTGTCTGGAGCTGATTTCTGATGTCTGTCTATGTCGTCATAAGCGTGTCAGAGAAGCAATTCTTGCGTTTGGAACTTAGGCCCGGTAAAGCTTTTAGTCTGTGAATCAACTTAGATGGAAATGACCCACATTGGAAACCATTTCTATGTTTGGTAACATATACTTGCCTGGCGCCATTCTAGGCATTTTGGTAATGATTTCACATTTGGGGCCAAGTGCAGGCCTGATATAAGAATGCATAGTGTTACTGAAGCCCAAATTCCCTAGCTACCATAGAGTCTGTGTAGCCAATTCTCTGCAGCCCCCAGTATAGGGGACGATTCGGCAGCAGGAGGAGGAGGCATGTCTGGAGTACTATTTCTACTGCTATTAATGACATTTGTTACCTGCCAGTTGTTCTCACTTGGTAGACAACTCTTTGGAAACCACAGCCAGTAAGCATGGTGTAGAGCAGCCTGAAAATTGCTCTCCATTATGCCAGGACTGAAAGTCGCATAAAACCAACCTCAGAATCAGGCAGCTGCACTGGCTTCTTTGTGGTCTTCACCTAAACAGTACCCAGCAGATACTGGACCCAGTTGAGAATCCAAGCCAAGGTGTCTAGGGTAGTTCTTTGTGAAGGCCTAAATTAATCATATTCCCTTTTAAACAATTGAAATCTAGTTCTGTCCTAGTTTTCAAAGTTATAAGGGTTTTTGCCTGTTGTGATTTCTTAGTGGGCTTTCATTACTTTTGCATCTATACAGTTTCACAGATAATGACAGGCCTTCAAAACCTGCAAAACATTGCATGTAACATTGCTTCTGCAACTATTTACCACTTCATTAACTTTTTCAATGGTGAAGATAAGTTAGCATTTTGTCATGAAATTTGAATTGCCAACTTGTCTGACTGAAACACATGAACCGAGGCATAATAACTCTCACAAAGTGTATTAACGCTTGCGCAAGCAGATGCAATCCCCTAAGTATAGAAAATTCATATGATTTTTTTTGTGGCTGTGAAGCCAATTTCTTTGACATTTTCTCCAGCAAATTTTGTTGCTTTGGAGAACATCCGAAAATACATTGGGAAAAATTTAGCTCTTGTCTAAGTGGAAGCAACTAAACTGACTGCAGTAAAATTGATCAGACCTACATTTGGTCCATAGAGTTCACACATTATATTTTAAACAGAATTGAACCACAAGACCCGTTTCAGTGTGCATTTTGTGTAAAAGATATGATGCCATATTCTCATTGATACTAAGGACTCTACATAAGAGGAAAGTGTGAACAAATGTGACTGATACCTTTAAGGCATCTTTACACTGCCAAGTGGTGGTAAAGTGGCAGTTGGCTATGACTTCACTACAGAAAAACAGGTTAGTTTTATAGTCAGGTAGCTATCTTGAAGTAAAATCCTAGCAGAGATGAGGCATTGCAGTTTTTAACCTGTATGTAGCCAGTTAAGGTTAATACTAGGTGTGTGGTATAATATTGAGGTCAGCTTGCTACACTGATGATTTTAACTGTTAGTTAAAGGTGAGACAGCTACTATCTTCATATAAAAACACTTCTTTTTTTCTAGTGAAGACATAGCCTTAGTGTGAATGAGAATCAGGCCTGATACCTTTAAGTCAGACTTTCATTGAATTTGGTCCTGGGGTTCATGAACTGAAATAAAATTACTTTTACATTATCAAATTTCTCCCTGATGACACCAGCAGCAGAACCCCTTAAAACTCCTGCCAGGCTTTCAAGACCATCTGTTATGCTGCTTATCTTCAAATCAGCTTCAGTGTCAGTGCCACACTTCTGCAGACTATTCATTGGTGCATCAGTGACTATCGCTCCAGTCACTGAAGGTAACTCAATGAATCCAAACAAGTTCAGTAATATGAAGCATCACAGAGATTAATCTAACATAGGCCATTAAGTTGTGATGCTTATGATACAGATCTACCTTTATTCAAATTTTACATCAATAAAATATAGTTTTTTATAGCAAGTATGATCAGAATATAACATTTCTTCATTGTTTGCTCTAAATTATGCATCTTGAAAATGTCTGAGTAGAATGGGAAAAATGCCGGTTTCCTGAGGTAAACAGTCCTGAGTACAAGAGCTGTCTCCTGCAATTTTTCTCTACCATATTTTGAGTTTTCCATGCTTATCTGTTCAAAATAATACCCTATTCAGTTTGGCTTTTCCAACTTCATTGAAAGGTCTCATGGAATCATACCTCGAGTTCTTGAATTATTATTTGAAAGATTATCTTCCAATTTCATATAAGGATCTGCTATTTGTTCCCATTATGAATGCATTGAAAATTATTAAACGTAGTTTCCAGAACCCACTCAACTTCCTTATTTCACCAACAGAGGTAACTACTCGTCACCTTTCTCCTTTACACCATTCAGTAGTTTTGCAGTTTTGACTTCTACCTAAGTTTTTTAAAGTTTGGTGATGGTTAGAAAAATAAGTGTAAAAATGGCATCATTTTACTCAACAAATCTATTCCTCGTGTGCATTCAGTCTGTTCTGTTTGCTTTTTCTAAAAAAACAAACTAGCAAACTGTTTACTGTTTTAAATTCTGTTAGGACATCACCACTGTAATGGCAGAGAGAAGCTATATCCTCTTCAACCAATTTTTTTAACCGAGATCCAATTGCAAAATATTTATTATTGATCATGCCTGAGTCAGAACAATCCCAGTTTGGATTTGCAGTGTTAGCAGTTAGAAAAAAATGTTTACCTGTAAATAAAGTACTTTATTGTCTCTCAGTAACTCCAGCTCAAAACATAGAACTCCATGATGCCATTCTTATCATCTTTTTTTGCAGTATCCTTACACTTTAGTGTTCACTTGGCCCAATCCTGTCCTCACACTTGAGGTTCCAAGGATTAAAAGGGCCAAGACTTCCATTGATATCAATAGGCTTTGAATCAGGGCTTTTTGAAGGGCAGAATTTGGCCCACTGAACTAATCAGTTGTGTGCTGTTCAGCTTCAGCATCACTAACCAAAAGAGGGATTGGTTGTTTTGGTTAGCATGAAAACATCTGGATAAGGCTTTCTTCACAGTTACAGAATGAAGAAGGCAAGGAGGTCAGAGCACATTTGTTGTTTTATACCTTGTGCTTCAGATTTTTTTTTATCTCTTTTGTATCTCTTTGAAAAAATTCCTTTACAATAGCTTATTTCTTCACTTTTGATCTCTCTCTTTAGCCATGTAGTTTCCACTTCTGAACATTCTTGGTAATTTGCTTGCCTCTTTATCTTCCACAGATGCTCCACCCATCTGAGGATCCTCTCCTTTATAACATCTTCCTTACAAAACTGCCTACAAGACAGTGAATCTGGTTCACAGTCAGTACTTACTCAGCAGGAGACATTTCCCACTCACATTTGATACCTGCTGGCTGCTGCTTTCAATTATGCCCTACACTGGAGAGCAGAACTGTTGAAGTAACAGAGTCTATGATGTAATTGAACTAGTTAAGATGCTAGCAGGGTAGCATACAGGGTTCTGGACACTGTCTAATTCCTGCCATAAGCAAAATAGAGACAAGTCCTGCTCTTGTTTTTGTTGCTGTCTTAGATGGCAAAGAACTAGATGTGTTCATTATATTATAAAATCTCATCCCAGGATATATTGCTGAATCTGCTCTACAGCTTATCATCAGATGATTGTAAGGAATGAAAATAACCTTTCCCTTCTACTAGGAATATAGTATTAACCTTGGTGCAAGTTGGTGTGTTATTTTTGTGTGTTCCTGGTTCTGTGGTATATATGGATTACTTTAATATGAATTAAAGTTACTATTTCCCAGAATTTGGGTACAGGTGTTTTACCAGAGGCAGAGACATTTCATACTTTTAGCTTGCATCTTGGCACTGAGAATAACCAGAGATAGTGGGCCTGATTCACATTTACACTAAGGTCATTTTACACTGCTTTTGTGGTGGAAAAGGGCCTGAAAGTGGGTATAAATATAATTTACCGTGGGCCTGATTCTGGTCTCACACTACTTTTACACTAATGAAATTCCAGTTATGTCATTGATGTTATCCTGTGTGGCAGAGTAGAATCAGTCCCACAACCTCTATACAATTCTCCTCCTCCTCTTTCTCATACACCGCACAGCATACATCATATGGGAAGAAGTCTCTAGGACCCTTTTGGAGCCCTCGCAATCGCCAGCACCCACTTTTCACCTTTACATCTTGTTACAGGCACCCTTCCACTAGAGGCTGCCTGGATGGCAATCCCTTGGCCACTCTTGAGTGGTTGCTGTTTATTAATGTGAGGTACTCTCTCTCCAAATAGCAAGAATACAAGAAAATAAGACTAGGTCCCTTCCCGATATGGCAATTCAGAGCATGATCAGTAAGCTGGCCATTTGATGCTATTATAATAATATCCTCATTTCAGTGTTGTACCTAACATTTAGCTCTGTCTTCTGTGTTTAGATTGTTTTATCATGAGGTTTTCTAAGTATTACATATGGCCTTTAAAAGCTACAGCTCAAATCCCACTGCTGAAGAAGCATGTGGTATCAGCGGACTAACAATAATGCATATCTGAGTAGTGGTGCAATTCACTAAAGGTGACCTGAGCATACAGAGTAGTTGTAAAGACAACATAATAATCTCTGATATTGCATGCCACCTGTTGTCATGCTCTATACTTTTCCTCTAGAGTTACCTATGCGTGTAGAGAAGCATTCATTAACCACAATTTGGATCAGATAAGCATCTCCAGCATGCAATTTCCAATCCAGATTCATTTTAATGTATTCTTAATATGTTCCTTAACACATTAATGGCACTTTGGCATCTTAAGAACAGAGGAACAGTGCCAAAACTATGGAAGAATCTTTAACCAACATACTGGTTTAAATTAATTCAGCACTCACAATGTTACGAACCAAAGGCCCATGCGTAGATATAAAGATTAGATGCATGGTTGAGGAGATCACTGCTGTCAGGCTTTAATCTTCAGGACATGAAGCTGTACCCTTAACACAATCTTGTACTGTTATGAAATAGATGCCATGATTTTCTGACCATGGATGACAACAGAATCTTATGTTTAGTGTAGGAGATGTGTGGTTATTTAAGGCAATGTAATAAAACAGTGAGATCCATTATTCATCCATTATTTCCAAGACCATCAGAATTTCAAATTATGCTTGTCCAGTTTATTGTGGCAATGTACTTTAGAGGAGGCTTTAGAGAAATTACTTACTTGACTCTTAGAAAAACACCAGCAAGAGGAATTTGGCTTGTCCCTTGTCTGGATTGGATTAGCCATTCTGAAATATTAAGATGGAAGACCCTGCAGTGTTTACTCAGGCAAAACACTCATTTGCATCATAGAGAGTTTTGCCTGGGTAAGGGCTGTTTTCCTGTGATTTCTGAGTTTCTTGGACAAACCATTTTGACTCTGATCCAGTAAAGCAGAGCAAGCTCCTTCATCTGGCACATTAAATAGAAGCTCAGCTGGAAAAGGAAATGTAGTATTTTGTCTTTGCATTTCAATTGAGTCAGAACTTATTATTTTAAGCTTAGAGTGTGATAAGTATCTGCAAGCAATGTAACAGCATTTACAAAGTCAGGTGACAGATCGCTGGGCTAAACACGAGACTACGATTAGGCATGTTGATTCTGTTAATGAAAACAAAAATAAATGAATGTCGTGTGCAAGCTTCCCTGTGCAGTTCTTTCAGAATAACTCACTCCTGACTTGCAGCACTCTTGCTGTTTGAGTCTCGGATCTCTCTTTAACACAGACATTCTTTCATGCAAATTTGCATGCTGGGCCAACATCCAAGAGAGAATAGTTTAAAAATCTAACACCACTTCGATGTTTGACCAGTTCTAGATTTGAATGTTGAAAGACAAATAACTCCTATAACAGTGTGTAAGCCTGTCCTCTCACACGTAGTTTTTCCTTAAAGACCTAGGTCCTAATTCTCCTCTTATCCACTGCCTTGATTTCAGTGGAATTACTCATGATTTAAACCAGTGTGAGAAGAGAGAGAATGAAGCGGGGGGATTTTTTTCCACTTGCACTCAAGCATGCGATAAATTCTTAGATTTGTGCCAAAAATATGAAAAGAAGTCACCAACTGTTCTGTAGCTCTTTAGGCAATTATCACTGAACACACACCATGGTTCAAAATGCCATGAGCACAAAGAACTACGGAAAGCATAATCTATGTAAATTGCAAATAAACAAGTGATGAAAACGCTAATAGTACTTCTTCATTAATACATATTGATTGTAAAATCTAAACAACGTTTCAGTAATCCGATAAATGTTTCGATTTAGATAATAAATGAGGGGAGGCTGCATCAACAGAGAATTTTTGGAAACTAATTTCTCTCTGAGAAGTATTGAATACATTCTATTTAAGGACCGGTAATATTTGTTAAAGAGCTTAATGAAACCAGTAAACACAACAAGGTGGGCATGAGGCTGAGATCATATCAGTAGCTCCATGCTTTGGTTTCTTTGATAGTCACAAGAAGAAACTGATTGTGTTGAAGAGGAAGTGAGAAATACTGTAATCTGATGATTTGATACTTTGGCAGAGTTCTTTTTCTTACTCTCAATTGAAGCAGATATGTAATATTATACTGCAAAACTTGCCATTTTCACAGTGAATTTATTTTTTCTCTGAGTCCTAGATTTGACAATACAAAGTAAAAATGTTTGCAGATCATGGGGAGCAGGACAGGGCAGAAAGACTTGGCGGCCATCACTGAGTAGCTCAGTATTCTCCACTACTAGGAGGCAGTGAGATTGGCAGGAACAGTAGACTCACACCAGCCATCCATTTGAAATCCGCGTGTTCAGGTGCCTAGAAACAAAGATGATTGCTTTCCCTGATAGCTTTCAGCCCCCATTTCCCATTATTCCCCCAGGTTCATGTAGTCTAGAGGCTGGGTTCTGCCACCTCTTGAAAACCAGAGGAAGTATGGCTATAATCTCCCCTCTCTTCTGGGCTACTACTCACTGTTAGTCAGCTTTGTTTTATTTCACAGGAAAATAAACAAATGCTCACAGGCAGGACTCATTAAGTCTGTGAAATAAAACAAATGGGGACATAAGCAATTCTCTGGTATCTCCTTTAACTCGCATTGTTTCACCGGAAGATAACTATGCTAGTTGAGGAGGAGGTCTGTTGTAATGTTCAGCACAGGCTTCTGTCTTCCATATTTGAACGCCAGCAGGAATTCCAGCCCTGACTCTGATCTGTCTTGTGCCGGTGCAAATCAGGAGTAACTCTGGGAAAGACAGTAGGGTTACACTCGTGTAAAACTGATAGACGTAAGAGGAAAATCAGGCCTTCTTCACTGAAATAAAGGGTTTTTTAAATTGCTGTTTTCAGTATGTAAGTGTAATTTACATCTTTCATAGAATTTCATCCATTCCTTGCACATTGTGCCCGGCCCTCTTCCTTATTTATATCTCCCCTCTTTTGCAGGAGGAATATATGTAAATGAAAGTGTGTGTTCTTTAATAAGAAGTCAAAGTTTTACTAGTAGGGGCTGAGATTTGGTTTAAAGTAATAACTGCAATACATAAATCTGAGAAGAGAAGTGAATCCTGCTTTTTTGTTGCCATGGTGTCGTTTGTCACCACCGTGGGTGTTACTATTACATGGACTTCAGTGTGTAGGTGGCTTAGAAAAAGGCTTGCTCGTTAAAAGAAGTTCTTTAGAGATACAGCTGTAAATTACTCTCAAACTAGCATTGTGGACTTGCTAGCACATGTCGCACTTTGCTGTGCTTGCAGGGACTGTTGTGTCCTACAGTTGAGTCCATCCCAAAGGAAGGCACTTTGAGGACAGCACCACCTACTGTGTCACTGTGCCAATTCCCTGCTGGATACCACGCAGAGTGGGGGACTCAGGACATTTGTCCTGCTGCAGCTCCCTTCGAGACAGATTTAGTCAGTTTGCAGTAGAGCTGGGTGAATAACTATTTCCATTCAGTGGCAGTTCTGAAAACAATAACAATTATAATGATACAATTTGGTTTTAGTTGAACAGAATCAGAATTTTTTTGGGAAGTTTCTCACTACTTGGCCCTGTTTCACTCACTTTGATTTCGGTGGGAGCCCAGTCATCCCAATGGAGGTTGGCCCATTGTGTATTAATTTTTTCACTAATTTTCTCCTTTTTCTGCTTGCCCAAGATGCTCTCCATACCTAGAATGTCCTCAGCTACTCTTTCACCTTCTTTCTGAGCTTGATAAGTTGTGTGTTTGTTTTGTCCTTGCTTTGTTTGTGTTTTAATGTTTTAATAATAATATAGAAAAGTTTCTGTTAAGAAGAGTGACTAAAATGTGAATCTTGCAGGCTGGAAAGGTGTGTAGTGTGTGCATATGGGAGTGAGGTGGGGCACAGATTGGGGAGTGGTTGCTGGTAAAGTCAGGATGAAAATAGGGAATTTATATCTATGGGCCCAATCACATTCCCCTGCAGATGCATGGAAGATACTCCGTAAGCCCGAGGAGCTGAACGTACCTATGGGAAGGAGGGAACAGTAAAGCTGAGAAAGAAGGGGGAGGTTGTAGATAGGGGCAAATTCTGTCCCCATTGGATCTGCAGAGATCTGGGTGGATGGATAATACAGCTCCAGGTTATCTTTCATGTAGCGCCCCTCTGTGGTTAAAATCCCCTTTTAGGGCTTCCCTAGGATGGAAAGGAAAAGAGACACAGAGCCTGTCTACATGGATAGTCTTCACCTTATCAGATCCTGCAAGAAACAGATTTATGAGTGGATTTGGTCACCTTTTACATGGAGAAAAGCCCAGTTTTTCCCCTATCACATCCCCCTCAAAATGATCAGAGAGATGTCTCTGCAATAAGACTTTCTTCCAAACCTGCTTGCAGGAGGTTTTGCCATGGGAGAAGGTAATCAGGATGTCTTCTTGTAAGGCTCTCTAGACATCCTGGCTCCCATTCAGCCGGTGAGGGGATGGATGCTTGACCTAACCATAGTCTCTGGATAATGCCATCATTCTAGAGAACCATTTCATTAGTGGGATCCCTGCAGTTTTGTCTAGAATTAATATTCCTATTGGCTTCATGTCTCAACAAATACTCTTCATACTAAGTGAAGCATCTATGTGTGCTCAGATTACCTAGACAACATGATAAAATGAAATTTGGATTAAGGAGAGATATAAGATATTCATAGTGCTCTTTTTGTAAATATAATAAAAATACTGGAAGGTCAATGATTTCACCTATCATCAAATAAACACCTGTTCACGTTGTTTCCAGTAGATCCAGTTTAATTCAAAAAGTTTGTAAATTTATTTTTGTATTACAGATGAAAAGTCTATGGATAGCCGATTCACTGTCTAAACTGCCCAGATATCATAACATGCATAGCTTTTCACTGCAAATGATTACAGGATAATAACACCAATATTAAATAAATTTAGTGCTTGATGGATTTTTATTAGGTTAATTCTGTGTTGCCTGTGGGTACAGTATTTTCACATGCATACCCAGTTTCTTTTTATGCAACGGTATAATGGTATCCATTATCACATATATATGGTGTTTTAGGTGGGAGGGAGACCTTAAGTGAGTAAAGGAACAGTTGGTTTTGAAATCTAAAACTGCAAGATATGAGAAGCAGAAGTGTCAGGCCTGATTCACGTTTACATGAAGACTGATTTACACTACTTTGGCATTATAAAGGAACATAAAAGTAGATGTACTTTATATTTACACTCACATGAAGACCTATCTACATTGCAGGAGCTATGTAGAACATCCTTAGTATAAATGAGAATCAGGCCCATCAAATATAAAATAGATAGTAAATACTAATGTATGATCTAATATTATTGGGTAGCTAGTGTCCAACATACTGAAAATGAAAATAATACTTTTTATTTATTGTATTTCATCCACAGTTTTTGAAGTATTTTACAAAGGAAGCTAGGTCTCAATATCCCCATTTTACATATGAGGAAACTGAGGCACATAACAGCGACTTGCTTAAAAACAGACAAGAGGTCATTTTCAGAGCTAGGAATAGAATTTGGCTTTTTATTAATACTCAGAATGATGCACAATAAGTGCAGTGAGTGTTTATGTAGAATAAATAATTGAATGAGATGTACAATTGATGTTTTTATGGGGAAAAATTTAGCAAGGTGAGAAGGATGAGCATGCCAGTACTGGCAATTGCATCAGCAGCTTTTTGCATAGCACTGTCAGGGACAACTATTCTGGAGACAAAGCTGTTTGATTAATCAAATCAGGTCTCCATTGTAACAAAGCAGAGAAGTTATGTCTGCTGGCAATCTAATTTGAAATCAAATGTTTATGGATTAATGAACACAAGACAATTGCTTCCAAGCTTCTTTTCACGCAAAATATCTTAGGTCTTTAAAATGTGGGTAAGTAGAGAATCATTAGCCAGGGCTGGCAGCACAAATAGACCTCACTGTCCAAACAAACTCTCTATACAACCCCCCCAAAAAATCTTTGGGTTGTTACTTGATTTGGTTACACTTATTTATTCCATCCTATGGTTTAACTCCATATATTTCGGTAAATCAGGTCCATCAAGTTTAAAGTAAATAGGAATCTAATATGTGGTCTAACATTATAATTCAATAACATTGAGTTCAATGGAACTATGCTTTTTTACATCAATAGGGGGATTTAGCTCATAATCTGCTTTCAAAAAAGAAATCCAGACCATGTTTTAGAACGACCCTTTAGCTAAAATATGTTGGAAAATTCAGTCTCCTTTTTGTACTCTTATCTGAGGTTATCTATGACATTATCTTTAAATTCCCCTAAACAATTCACTTATTATAAAAGGAAACATGTAAGCCACTTGAGCATAAAAGAAAGTTCTTCCGCTTTTATAAGGAACAACTCTGAATTAATTCAGGTACCATTTTGTGTTCCCTTTGGTCCCTTTCTTCCCTGAGAAGACTATTTGCTTTAGTTTGATACTAAATTGGTGGTATCTAAATGCTCCCCATTGAGTTTAACAGTTAATTTTGCATATTGGAAAAAGAAATCTTTTCTCTGATGTTTTATGTCATCCCCATGGTGCCATAAACAAATAAGAAGCATATAGCTCTTATTGAGTCAAGAGAATAGTACAACTTCTCTGAAGAAAATTGGCTGGCTTTCACTCACCACATAAAAAATGGTCAGTTAAACATGCAAGCAGCTGGAAGGGAAAATCCTCCTGTTGTCAAAGGTGAAAATTAAACTGCTTCCTGCTTTGACTTGCTCCTTCTCCCTCTAAGATTATTTTATCTTTGTATTGTCATGTTTATCCCACTGGTTTAGGCCAGCCTGCTAACATGAACTGCCTGGGCTCAATTTTACAAGCCTTTTTCACTTTGGATAGCACTTGCTTTATGAGTACTTTCACTGATTTCCAAGCAAAATGTACCTGAGCATGGGAGCTTAAGAGTGGTATTTTCAGAAGTGTTGTTCACTGGCCTACATCTGCTCCTCCCATTGAAGTCAGTGACTGAACTATTCCCTATTGACTCCAGTGACAGCAGAATTAGGCCAGTGCTAAGTGCTTTTTGAAAATCCCTTCCAATGACTCCTGTGAGATGACTCACGTGAGTAAGTGTCACTCAGTATAAGGGTCACCAAATCAAGTTCTATGTGTTTTGTGCAGTACTTTATCTAGAAGCAGATTGGAGCTGAAAATTAGAACATTTTTAATGGACACTTTAGTGGGGGAGGAAATAGTGACAAAAGTTAGACAGTGCTTATCAGAAAACATATTTAAAATCTGTTCAACAGGTATTGCAATCAAACATTATCTGCAACTATGGAAAATATTGTTTTACAATTTAAGTGATATGCTACATTGGGACACAAAGCTCTTTGCGTTGGCTCCTCTACATTAAACAACATTGTCTGCAAATCACAAGTGATTGTTCTTATCTTAGAACATTTCACTGACACTATCTCAAATTATTTTCACTGTTGTTGTAGCTGTATGTTGGTCCCAGGATATTAGAGAGACAAGGTGAGTGAGGTAATGTCTTTTATTTGGCAAACTTCTACTGGTGAAAGAGAGAAGCTTTTGATCTACACAGAACTCTCTTCAGATCTTCCCAGAAGACCTCTGTGTAGCTCAAACACTTGTGTGTTTCACCAACAGAACTTAGCCCAATAAAAAATATTACCTCACCCGCCTTGTTTCTCTGTATCTCCCATTGGTTTTACTGCTTCTTTATCATTTCAGACGTTATAACAAATAATATTCCAGGCAAGGTGAATAAGATGATAGTGTTGTGACAAGTTGTTATATGTATACACAGAAGTGTATAAGACTGTCAGACTGATAGCGAGCTTTGCATCAGGAGAGGGAGGCAAAGTTATTCTACTGCACCAGGAAATCTGGCCTTGTACAACTTGCCCAGAGAACATCAAAATACAGGCAATATGGAATGTGTTAACAAAGAGTTCCGAGTCACTTTCAACACTTTTAGGAAGACCAGCTTTATTTCTTTTTTGAGAAATCCCAAACTACTTTTCATCTTCATAATAAAAATATTGGCTAGATCGTCAGCTTTTGAAAATTGGCATAGTTCACTGGAGTATTTGATGTTTTGATTTACATCAGATGAGGATCTTTTCTTATGAATTTTGGAAAGATGTAATTTTGTGGGATAAAAAAAGGATGCAGAACATTTTATGGCAACGAACTATGGTATGGGCATTGTCCAACTCCCACTGAAGTTACTGGAAAAACTTCCACTGGAGTCAATGAAACCAACCCTAAGAGAACAGTTTGCAATTGCTTAGGAATGTCATTAGATCAAAGGGTGGTAAAAGAGAACATAACAAGTTGGGAATCTCCAGCCCCTAACTGAAGCAGCTTACAATATAAATTAAATATAAAACAGCTAGGAAACAGAATAAGTCAGTCTATGGGATGTGGAAGGATGAGGTGTATAACAGTCAGAGAGCATGCAATATGGTTATAGTCATGTATGAATCTCATTTGCTACTGTTAATTAATAAAACTATTATTTTAGTATTTTAGTATTTGCTTTTATATATAATATGGTAATATTTGGGGCAATGTGAGGAAGAGTTCAGGAATGGAGCCAGTTGGAGCCTTCCTGTCCTACTACAGTGGCAGATCTTTCCAAATCCTCCCTCTTAAAAGCTCTTGTCTACATTAACCCTGCAAACACTCTTGTCAAAAAAATGTTTCAACATGGCGTATGGTGCTAATATGATTTCCCTGGAGTAGCTAGGGCTTTGGCATGCATGTGATTCTTCTTTCTAGTCTAGCACAATTAAAATCATTGTCAAGAGCACAGATCTGTAAAATGGTATACAGTGGTTATAGCATGGCTATGTCTTGTCTAGACTGACCAAAGAAACTATCCTAGCACCTCAGGTTTAGATATGGTGCTGCTAACATATGCTGCAATGTAGGCTGGGGTGATGTGTTCAGAAGGACCCGCATTATTTATCTGCACTTAAGGATTGCTGCTAGAATCAGCACTGGATAAAAGTTTGTCCTTTGCCTGTCATCTCTGTTCTGGTGAGCAGAATTCCTCAGTTGGATATGAGCTCTGTAAATATATTTAGAAATGTATTAAAAATGCTACATTAATTACATTTTTAGCCTTTTACTTTTGTACCCCCATTACCACAAGAGGCATCCTGCTCTTTTATACAGTTATGAATATGCTAGGCTTATGTTTCTGGTTCCTATAATGGCACTTTTTTTTATATGTGCTAATATATGGTGACCTCATTTTAAGCTTCCAATATAATCCTTGAAAATGGTCATAAATAATCATTACAGTGTTCTTATCAGTAATGAATGAAACCATACTTAACACAATCGAGTCACATCAGTTTTATATATAATTTCTATTGCAGAATTTTGTGCAGGTTAACCTCTGTGCACATTACAGAATAAAATAAACTAGCTCAGTGATCTAGAGATGGTATATACTATGCCCATGGGTGAATGAGATTGTTAGCAGATTGTTGCAAGAATCAAACTTGTCTAGTGTGTGAAGTGCATGTAGATTGTGTAATCAGATTCATGACTGCTGTTCTTATGTAGGGCACAAGGTGTTGCAGATTTCTAGAGAATCATACAATATAATCTTAATTTAAAATATTAAAAAGAAGAGCCAAGCCTAGCAGGTAAAATGAATCAACTTCAAACATCTAAGATATCAGAGGGAAGATGCTTTTTAATTTTCTTGTATTTTGATCATTACTGTTTAGTTATTTTGAGGTTGATATACTTATTTATTTTTGTTTACTTCAGAATTTAAATTCTAATGAACTCTAATACGTGGAAGGGAAAGTTTTTTACCTAATTAAAAATTGCTGTTGAACATGTCACTGAAAGTGGACCTTTGTGTAGTTAATTAGCAATCAAGCTTTTATTGCAGAGTTCACTAGAGGATCAATCACAGATTTTTAGATAGTTGGATTCAGTTATTAATTCTTCTTGTCACTGGAATAAAACCAGGATGTACAGGTTTTAATTCATGAAGCCAATCAAAGAAAAAAATCCATGTTCTCTGATATATGTATTTTTAAAAAGGAAGAATTGACTTCAGACCAAATGAGATGAGGTGGGAATTCTGGGGGGAGGGGGTGGGGAGAGAGAGAGAGAGAGAGAGAGTGTGTGTATGTGTGTGTGTGTGAGAGAGAGAGAGAGAGAGAGAGAGAGAGAGAGTAAAAGGAACAGTAGCATTTATGAAGAATCTCATATTTAACTAGAACAACCCTGAAAGGGAATGCTCTCACTAATCTCTCTTTAACAGATTCAGGTGGAAGAATGCCAAGTTGTTTTGTTAAACAATAGGTGCAATCATGTGATAGAGTTCCCAGTTGGGAGTTGAAAACCGAAAACCTGACATGCATAAATGAATGAAGCTGCCCTATGTGATGTGTTGATTTAGTATGTTTCCTCCTTAAAAATACAGCTGGAGTTCTGCCTTTGTCTGGGGACTGAGCAGCCAAGGCTATGTGAGACACAAAATTTAATTTTGCGTTGACATTCTGGATGTTGGTGATAATTTGTACTGACATTGTGGCTATTGGTTATTATTGTGACAAGCAGGCTTGATCCAAGTGGACATTGTAAGAGCCAAATTTAATAGACTTACCATTGTAATTTTCTGCCTTGAGGACAGCAGAGACTTTCCAATTTTCCTTTACCACAACAATCATGGATTACAATATAACAAGTCCACAGGATTGGGGGAGGATTGAAAGGATTAATGGAGTATGACAAAATTACACCTAAAGGGGGAAAAGTCTGTAGCGGTTTCTCTGTGGTGATGTGGTAGATCAGGCAAATTGGCAATGGCTACTGATCTTTACACATTCGTGTCTTCAAATAAAGTGTGTGAAAGCCAAGCGGAATGCAACTATGTGGCTAAGGCTGTCACAATCATTTATGTCATCAAATGCACAGATCACTTAATACTATCGTTTTAAGTATTTCAGTGATCAACTACATTAAGCATCACTAGATTGTAGGCATTTCTCTAAATCATTTTATGTTCTGTTATAACCTCTTATCCTGCTAAACTAAATCCTGGAAAAGATTAAAAATGTAGGGTTAGGCCAAGTCTCTTTAAGGATAATTAAGGAATATATTTCCTGTTCAGTAGGAGTGTTTCAGCTTCAGAATGTTAGCAACACTTATATTAAAATAGGTTTGCTGACATGTTTTTAAATAAGACTCCAGCTCCCCAGCCCTTTAAAAATGTCCCTCTCCCAGCAGAATCTATATTAGCCCTTACTTCTCATGGAATATAAGAATATGAGTACGTTAGTAACAATATTGGCATAGGCAGGGATTGCCAACACTGGCTCTGGTTCTCTTCTCACACTGTTGTAAAACAGGAGTCACTCCATTGACTGCAATGCAGTTACATCTGGGTGAAAAGAAAGTGACAAGAGAATGATGCCTGAATGGTTTTTGACAGGAAATCCTGACTTTTCGTTTCAAAGGTATATAGATAATTAGAGCCAGATTCTTTCTCTTTTACACTGGGGAAAATTTGGAGTAACTTCTTAGACTTCAGTGGTATGGTTTTAGATTTATACTGGTGTAAATAAATGCCAGCAGAACCTGGCCCCCAGAGCAGAGTTTTGGGCCTCATCCTTCTCCCACCGAAATTAATGTGAGTGCTTAATTATTAATTGAGAAACAACTAAACAAGTGGTTAAATTTTGATTTAGCAAGAACTACACAAGAGGGAGAAAAGAAGCGAAAGAAGAAAAATCACAAACATTTATCAGTGGCTGTCTGAAGTCATTGTTCATGTGTTTTGAATCATTTAGGAAGTGCTTTTGCAGCAGTGTTGACTGAAGGTCATGTTGTTATTTAGGCTTTTTGCTAGTGGGCCAGCAAGCAATTCATTAATTCCATTAGCCATCCACTCCGCAGACTGAGACGTACAGATGTAATTGTCAACAATTCCTACAGTATATTTAAGCTGTCAAGGCTTCTGTAAGGCTTCTGTTATCCTGTTTGGGGATATCAGTAGGGGAGGGGAGGGTTATTTCATGTATTTTAAAAGCGGAAATAAAGAGAACTTTGTGGTACAGAATCTATCCGAAAAGGTTTCAACTTTCCTGTTAATTGAAAGTGACATTCCAGCACAGAAATTCTGAGTAGATTTCTGACTGGCAAAGTTTCTGATATATATATTTATATTTTTAAATGAGTCTCGAAGCCATTACAGTGTTCTTCCTAAACCCATATTCTTTCTAGTAGCCAGATGAAGGAGCTCTCTTCTCCATTCCCAATAGCTCAGTGATAATTCTGTGGCCCCGATCCTGCCATATGGGAAGATTCTGGTGCAGAGTACAGCTGAAGCCAGCGGTGCTTTGTGTTGTGTGGGCACACAGGGTTCCTCCTGCATGGATCCAATTGCAGGATTGTGGCCTATTTTTTTAAATATATATCAACATTTCACCCTAAAATTTCTGGTGGGTATGTGAGAAGAAAAAGTGACAAATGACAAACGTTTTCTGTCACTAGAATAACTTCCTAATGTTAGCTGGTTGTTAGCAGCTTTGATGGCTTTTCTGTCTGAGTGATGGTTAGAATCAGAATTTGCTATGTTTAGAAATGAGAGGCAAGGAGATATTCTTGGTTTATGAGCCCAGTCAAAAGTATATTACTGCTGCATGTGTATGTCTGCCCTCCAAGCCAGGCACTGCTACCAAACAGAGTCCTGCAGAGAAGTTGATTTTTCTCATGTAGAAGAGACAGTTACCTTGAAAAGATTGCAAGACTGCTTGGAGTGAGATGCCTCATATTTAACTGTGATGCGTGAGTCCTGGAGAGAGGTAAACAAGAATTTAACTTGCTCTTCTGCTCCAGTAGCCTACATAAAAATAGCCTGCTCTTTTGAGATCTTAATATACCATAAAGCCTTAGTGGCATTTAAAAACCTTTAACTTTCAGTTAATATACATTTTAGCATGTTGCTTTTATTTTAACAATAATGAATGTAAAGCTGTGCTGCCATTTGCCATGCTTTGAGCTGTTCAGATAACGCACGGCAGAGTGGTTAGGCATGACTCAAAGAACTCCATTGTGCGCTATTTGAATGGAAAGTACTTCTTTTTGTTCATCATTGCTTAGCTAGTTTGCTGGTTATTTGTTTCCAAAACTTTCGGAGTGACACCCTCATCCCTGCAATGCCTAATTTGTTTAAGGTCAGTGCCAAAAACTTGACACTCTTTTAAAGCTGTTATTCCTTAAGTTCTCTTAGTGGGTTGCTGCTCATTTTCTAATCCTGCAGAAGAACCTTTATTTCTGGAGGAATACTTTATGAATGTGTAACAGATGATTATTCTCTGAAAGATGACAAAATGTGGGAAAGGAGTCTATCTGGGAAAAGGTTCCCCCTATTATGTGATATAATGTATGGGTAATCATAAATGTAGAACACTTGATGTGATAATTTTTATATAATTATTATTCAATAGTTAGTAGTCACAGTATAATATATTACTCCTGTTATGTATTTATAAGGTGGACGCTATGTATTTATAATATGGTTTAACATGTTTTATACGTAGTATCTACCCATCTGGGGGATATTCTTCCCCCAGGTTTACAATTGAAAACAGATAGTGTTCATTTTGTTTGTTTGTTTCTTTCTTTCTTTAACTTAGGAGCCACTACAGTGTGGAAAATGTTTAAGGATAGCAGTGTATTTACTTCTTCTTTACATTACTGATTGGTGAATAAACTCTCTCTCTCACACTCTCTCTCTCTCTCTCTCTCTCTCTCTCTCTCTCGCTGTTTATATATATATATGCAAGAAATAGCTGCAAAAATCAGGTAAAGTGTTTCAGTGTTTTAAAGTAGTAGTAGGTATCACTGCTAAGTATTTATTACAGGCATAGTTTACAAGAGAAGAAGATGCTGTCAATTATTCTGGAATATTTTCTTCATTGTAGTGGCCACTGAGTTGAATGAGAATACACTGATGTGTATAGTAATGCATCTTTCAATTTATCATTTCTAATCCATGGTGGGCAGTGAAAACCAACAACTGTCCTTTATAAAATGGACCTTTGTACACTCTCTGATTTGAGTTAAGAATTGATTACATAAAAGAAGGTATTCAAATAGTTGTACGTTCAAAATGTATTAAGTTCCATTTTTCTTCTGCTATATTTTGTAAAACATTTTCAATGTAAACAGTATGCCTCTCACACATGTGAAATCAAAAGTCCTACTATTTATTAAATATATATATATATATATATACCTAATGTAATTGGAAGCTTATTGCACTCATAAATGTATATATTGTGACTTCAAAAATATGTACTGAACTTTGCTTAAACTACTAGTATGTGGATTTCTTTCAAATTTATTTTTAATTAATGATATTAAGGATAAGATCCTTTACTAAATGTACTTTAAAATTCACAATAAAGTTTCAGAATTTGTTTTGTACAATGCTGAGGTTTTGTGTTGAATTTTATTTTGGAAATCTACTTGAACTGGTACCTCGGTAAGGTGCATTCCTTGAGCTACGTGTGTAAATCTGCTTGACATCATAATGATTTAAATTGGGACTGTCATATGAGAAATGACCATATCTCCATTCAGTCAAGGGCTGTCTTCTTTTTAATAGGTAAAACTGCCCAGCTGAAGAAGGGAACTACTGACACCTGTGTAATCTATGCTTCAGAAGGCAAAAGCCAAAAATTCCTAATAGCTCAGTAAACTGGGCTCAGTGGTGAGGAAATATATACAGTAACTAGTGGGACAGTTCTAGCCAGCGAAGAATACAGAAGAAGCTGGGTGGACTAAAGGAATAAAGATAGAGGAAAACATTTAGATACATTGGGTATCTAGTAATGAGTATATTCACTTAAAAATTCTAAATCACCATTTTATAACTCCCTATGAAAGGAAGAATTCATTCACAAATTTACAGTGTTAAACTACACTGTCCGTTCTCTTTTATAGCCTTTTGTTTTTGGTCTTTACCTGGCTGTTGTTTTAATTCTCTTTTATTATCGCATCCTGCAGGAGTTACTTTGTCAACGAGAGTTTTGCCTGTCAGTGGGGATTTCTCCTGAGTGAGGCTGCTATTGGATCAGGCTTCTTAAAAGCGCCTCATTTTTTTCACTTCCTTTCTCTATCCCCTTTTGTAAATTTGGAAAATAATGTTGTTTTACTTATAAAATCTCTCCGTATTCTTTTTTTTCTTGACAAAATAGCATCACCTGCTACAAGCATCATAAACTGATTGAGACAGCATTGCTCAGGAGTAGAAGTTTCTCAGTTAACTGCAGTGTCAAAGCTAGCCAAGAGCATAATATATTGTAGTTTTTCCCTGGGAAACACAAAAAAAAACCCCAGGGACATTAAAAAAAATTCTTGGCAACACCGTCTTAGGGCCTGAGACTTCTTCTGTTAAAGTCCACAATCATTTTGCCTTCACTGTAGTGGAAGTGGGATCAGGTCCTTAGATTTTATAGGTGGGATTTTCAGAAGCACTGAGTGTCAGCCTAACTCTGCTACCACAGATGTCAGTTTGCAAACTTCAACTGGAGCAGAATTTGATGAACGCCAAGCAGTTCCACCCGATACAGAGATATATAGACCACTTCCTGGTGCAGTCATTTACATTTTAATTCTAGAAATCTAAAAACACGTCCCTTTCAGTATTTCATTCAGATATCCACATATATTTTCTAAACTTTAGTTCAGCCAACTGTTGGTTCATTCAAACGGCGATTTTGTTATCAGAATCTGAAAGAACTATTATGTAATTAAAGGGTCAAATTCTGTCATCCTTTGTTTCCTATGTACACAGTTCCCAGTAAGATCCTGGCTAACATTGGATCCTAATGTACAAAATATTTTGGCCAAATTCACTATTGGCAAACTCCATTAACTTTAACAGAGTTACACCATGGGAGAATTTGGCTCCTTCTTGTCTTTTTATAGAGTGATTTCTTTATAAATTCTGAAAAACAAAGTTGAATTATCATTTGAAAAGCTGAATTTGAATTTATGCTCTTAAAATACCTTCAGGTCATTGCAGAGATACCTAGTATCTCCATGCTTCACAGTTTCTGCAACATTTAGTGTCATTTAATCATTAAAGTTATGCTATGGACAGCCTCTCTCAACATGCTCCATTGAATTAAAGCCCTGATACTCCAAGCAAGACAGAAGCAAACATTTTTCATCCCTAAAATGGAAAAAGGTATTGAAGTAGTCTCATGTGAGGAAATACTCAGGACCAACAGGAGGTAGGCTGGGTTGCCTGTGTCTTGCAAATATAGCCAGGGTCAAGGAATAAGGCACCAGTGCTGTTCTATAGCAAAACTAAAAATGATTATTCATAGTTTTGAAGAATTAATGTCAAACTATTGTTTATTGCCCATTTTCATGCTACCCATCATCAGTTGTGTCTGACTTCCATGTCATTAATATTGTATTTGTCTTTTGATGAATGTCCGTCTGTTGCAGGCTCTTACTAGTGCTCACATTCTCCCCCAACCACCCTTTTTCACCATATATACTCTAATATATTTTATTTTGTTACAAGTGACAATGGTAAATGATTTGTCTTATTTAGGGCAGCTCGCATAATCTTGTCTCAAATTGGTGGGCACTTCTAGATGTTGATTTCAATAACACACAGTGCTTTTGTGAGTAAGTGCTCATTAATGTGTGAAAGATTGAGTGATCTGGCTCTTAATATATTGATTGCAGAATTTGAACTTGGTTAAGGTTATGTTACCCTTTGTTTATTATTAAATAACATGATTTTAGGGGCAGAAAGAATTAAACCTTCTGTCCCTTTGCAGTGGGCCCAATTCTGATCTTAAAATATCAGTTTTACAATACTGTAACTTCACTGATTTTTTATATAATTACTCCTGCAATTTACATATGTGAGATCAGAATCAGAGCTTGCTATTGTCCTCAAACAAATCAGAGTGCATGTTCAAGATCCAGTTTTTCAAGTCGTAGAATTATAGGGTCTTCGAAATGTAGGGTTGGATGAGGTCTCGTGATGTCATTTAGTCCAGCGCTCTACACTGAGTCAGGACCAAGTAAATCTAGACAATCCCTGACAGATTTTTTTGTCTAGTTCTTAAAAACCTTCAGTGACGGGGATTTCACAACCTCCCTTGGAAACCTAATCCAGCACTTAACTCAGTTTGTCCACATCTTTCTTAAAGTGTGGTGCCCACAACTGGCCACAGTTCTCCAGTTAAGGCCTCACCAGTGCAGGATAGACCAGAACAATTACCTCCCTTGCCGTACATACAATATCCCAGAATGATATTAGCTTTTTTGAAGCTGCATCACATTATTGGCTCATATTTAATACATTACATAACATTCACTGTAATCCTTGGTTCCTTTTCAGCAATAGTACCATTTAGCCAGTTTTTCCCCCATATTGTTCTTGTGCATTTGTTTTTCCCTCCAAATTGTAGTACTTTGCACTTGTGTTTATTGAATTTCATCTTGTTGATTTAAGACCAATTCTCCAAATGAAGGTCAATTTGAATTCTAATCATGTCCTCCAAAGTGTTTTGTAATCCCTCGCTATCTGCAAATATTAAAAGCATGCTCTCTACACTATTATCCAAGTCATGGATGAAAATATTGAACCAGGGATAGACTCCTGTGGCACCCCATTAGATACATTTCCCAACTTTGACAGTGAACTGTTGATAACTGCTCTTTGAGTATGGTTTTTCAGTCAGCTTGGACCCACTTTATAGTAGTTTCATCTAAACCACATTTCCGCAGTTTACTTATGAGAATGCCATGTGGGACTGTATCAAAAGCCTTACTAAAATCAAGATACATTATGTCCACTGAACCAAACCAAACCCAAATTAAATCATAAAAGGCCAGAGTCAGCCAAGTTTTATACATATTGAGCAGTACCTTACTCCACTAATTGTTCCCCAAAATGGAAGTTTGGAGCCATGTGGGGGGTAAAAAAGATTTGAGGTGATTACTATGTGGGCCCAAGAAAAAATGGCAAATTTGTTACATATCTGACAGGAATGTCCTAAATATTCAAGCTCAGCAGCAATATTCTACAAAAGTGTTGAACTTTAAACCTGCTTTACTCTGACTGAACAAACATAACAGTATTGTCAGCTCTCAGTTGTTAGACGTTGCATACTTTTCTACATTATGTGACATTTATTGATCCATCAAGTTATATGTTAACAAAAGCAATTGAAAGTTAGATGCAGGCACTTTCCACACATGTATGAATTTGATAGGACTTTTTTTTAACAAAGCAAAACATTTCTTTTGCCCATGAAGTGCCATAGAAACTGCTTGAGTATCTTTGCCTTGCAGTTTACTTGAAAGAAGAGGATGAGACTGGAATGAACTTTCCCATAGCCATGTCTAACAAAGCATGCTTAATAGGAAAGGAAGTCAAATGTTTTTCTCTTTGAAAATGGCTTCCCCTAGATTTGATGGGGACCAGATTTACTGTAGGAACTTGTTCAATTCCATTCTTGCTTGTTCACTTTGCATTTCATACAAAATGTTTTCCTGCATGCAACATGAAGCAGAATTTTGTCACTGTACTACAGAGGGAACAAACATAATATGCTTTGGCGGTGCCTGACAAGATACATACATTAAAACTTTTAAATCTAAATTTATGGGGAAAATGTATGTCATGTCCCATCATAGACCTACACAGCTATTGCATTCATTGCCACTGGTTAGTAGCAAAGCTGTTCTTTCTTTTGTTTGTAGCTTGTTTCCCTGTAAGTGCAAATACTTACACTGAGCCATATTTGGGAAATTGCTTTGTAAAGCTCTGCAAATAAATATAGTCTTGTTCATAAGCAATTAGAAGTGGTAACCATTGGTTAATAGTTTTTTTTTTTTTAACACCGGGTTTTTTTTTTAAATCCACATCTTTTTCTCAAACTACATTATTAGATTTTTTTTCCCCAAGTCACAGTTCACTGCCTTATCAAAAGGAGTGGGTGGGTTAGAATTCAGATGTATGAGAAATGCTAAATGGAATGTGTTCAATACTGCTTTGACTGTGGCCAGTCAAACTGTGGCATCAGTTAAAACTGAGAAGAACATAAACCTTTTCTGAATCCAAATGAATATGACAGTTTGTAGAGTTAGGAAGTATGGGACATATTTTAACCAATTATAAAGCAGTTAGACCAATCAGAAAATATACTGGAGAAAGATTATAACAAACAAAGAATCTGATTCCCAACATGTCGTATCATCCTTCCTTTTGCCTTTTCTGTTCTTATTTTAATGTTCAGTACTTGAAACACAATCCAATATTCTGAACAGGTTAATTACAAAATAACTTAAGAGGCTTATTTCCTCCAGGAGTCACTAGCGCCATCTTTCCACTCGGAGAATAAACAGCAAAATGCCTGGACCATGATTAATCCCTTTTCTTTCCCCATATTCTGTTTTTAAACATCCTACATATGGTCTGTACTTGGAAGTTTGTCTTTCCTATATAATGTCCTAACAACAAAGAAGCAAGTTTGCATCTCTGAGCAGGATTTTGCATTCCTTATTAAGGTTTAATGATTACCAAGGCTAGTGGGAGTTTAATCTTGAATGAGGAATGCAGGAAGTTCCCACTCTGTAGTTCTTTGCAAACAAACTGCCACAGCTCAGGCCTTCTCTGGTTTTGCTCATGGGATGTTTATAGAAGACAGTGGGAGTTTTCCGTGTGGATTGATGGCAGGATTAGAAGATATTGTAATATACCTGGTGCACTGAGCATTTTTCTCCATATGCATTCTTAACCCATGTTTGCAAAATAATTATTTTTGCAATGGTATGCTCCATGTTACGGGACTTTCTCATAGCCGATTTAAGTTCCTGTACCATAATACCTGCTCACAACAGGCTTGAATTAAGAATGCTTCAGTTTTGTTAAATCTGCATGCTTCTATGTGTATTTATGTTTTATTCATAAAATTATTTTGACATAGCTTTTTTGTGCTTTCCTTCTTTCTCTTCTGCTGATCTGTAGCTCACGCTGGCATGGTCTCCATAGGCTTGCCCCGACAATGTTTCATATTTCTTCTAATTAACATTCTTTCTTATGTGGTCTCCCTAGACCTGTGCTGACATTGCTTCTTTCACGGCGACACAGTGTCATCTTGTTAGAGACAAATTTTGACATCTTCCAAACTTACACTCTTAAAAAAAAAAAAAGGACTATGTCAGTATTTTACAGTAACGGTTCGTATACGGGGTCATTACAGTGAAACGCTGCAGTGTTCTTTTATAACTATGACAAGAATGTCAAGTTAGAGTACAAGAGAATGGGAAATTAGCATCATTTAGCAGAAATAATAAGCTGATCATATGCAAGAAAATAGCTGTTTGCCAAATGTAGGTATCTGTCATTTCACTGAAATAACTGAAAGTCTCAAGCCTGCGTTAACGGGACACTGTCAATACGTTTAGGCAAAAAGGGAAAGTTTGAAACTATAAAAGTTTTACCAAAGCTAATAAAAATATTTTCATGCTTTAAAAAAAAAATTCAATAAACCTTCATAGATATTCTCTGGCACTGTTGGAAAAACACAAACATTACTTCATTGTATTAGTGCCAGAGCACTTAATGCTGAACCTGACTAAGCAGCTCTTAGTCAGTGTCTGCCTCTGCAGCTTCTCCATACTTCATATTCCCAAGTCTGTCTGTCTACCTATTCAGTCTGTAGTATTTCTCTCGTGTCTATCACTGTATTCAAGTACTGAGAGTTCTGTACACTGAGTGAAATTCACTGCTATGTAGAGTTTCAGTATCTCTGTATCATTTAAACACCACTTAAGGCCTGGGTTTCTATGGGACTGAAATGGTGCGTAAGTTTTGCTATAGCCCTTTGCATAATAATGAGTTTCATCTAGTGACTATTGAATGAGACCCTGATTGTCCATTCTGAGTGAAATACACCAGCAAACAGCATAAGTGATGAATCTGTATTTATCTGATTCTTTCACATTAATAATTTAAAGTGCTGTGTGTAATGTAGGTAATGATTTTTTAAAATTAGATTTTAAGGAGACTTTGTATTTATAAAATGATGAAGTTTTATAATTAAATATTAGATGCTTCTTTTTCTGTAGCTTGTTTGAAATAGATAAAAGCCTGATCCTAGGATGTTTCTAGGGTCAGGCAAGTCAGGACCGTTAAAAACTGCATACCTAATTGCACTTATTTTGTTAGTTGAAAAAAATCTATTAAACACATTTTAAATTCTGACTGACAATTAAGTTTTTAAACCTGATACAATGAAGTCCATTTATCCCATTTATCCATTTATGGGATTCAGTTCTGAAAAGTGACTGTGTCGGAGGGTTATCCTGGTGTTCCATGTTCATTGTCTCTCAATCATTTGCATATGAAATGTGCCCAGTTTTGCTATTCAGAAAAGATATTTCTCTAACGGCTAGCCCAGAAAACTCATCTGGCCTTTGGTTTCAGGCCAATTCTGCCCTCAATGTCCTGTGAATGAATCCTCTGTCTTCAAATTTTGCCCTTCCTATTGGGGTGAGGTGGGGTTTGCTTCCTTGTGCAAAGGTGGATTGAACCCCAAAGTGTGGGTGGTCCTGTCTAATCTGTATGGCACTGAACTATTTCCCTCCACTCCATCGCATCTTAATGGCAACATAGATGAGGCTCACAGCATGAAGGTAGTGCTCTTCAATGGTACTTTATGACCTTTCTACTGAATCGCAGCCAGGTTAGTTTGGGGTCACAATGCATGAAAAGTGCCATTCCTCCATTGCCCCCATTTCCAGGCCACCACCTCCCCATGCATGAATCTGGATTTCTGCAGAGGAAGATCCAAGAGAGGGGGAGGCAATGCTATTGAGTTGATATTCCCTCCCTTTGAACCCCGTGCGTTGGAAGCCACCAAGTTTTCATCTCTTCTGCCCCTGCAGATGGAGGAGAGGAATTGGGTTTATAACCAAAGTAAACAAAATAAGAAGGAATGTAAAAAAGATAAGAAAATTATTCCCAAATGTAAACTCTGAAAGAAGGAGCTGCAAGCTTATGGCCACATAATTCCCAAGTCCCACAGAGGCACTAGACTCTCAGTCCGATCTGTTTTCAGCTTCTGTGGGGACTGTGGAGTGGTTTAGAAAAGATGGGAGCAGAAAGCGTTTGGAGGCCTTACCAGTTAGGACCTTACCAGTGAGCACAGTATGCAATAGCTCTCTAGTTAGAGCATGCAGTAGGTGATCTTTTTCAAAACACTCTTTCCCTCTCATGGTATTAAAAAGATGTACAAAAACTGACTGTGCCCATGAGGTCCAGGAGTCAGCTCATTTCTCTTTTTTGTGAGTGGGCAGCTCTAACTTAAGGAGTGTATGTTAGCTTTTTTGAGATGATAAATTCAGTAGAAGAGAAATATAAGAAACTAGATCCATGGAAATAGTAAAAGGTCATTTCCATAGGAACCACAGGAAACTCTCAAACTATGATTTTGAAAAAGTCTGTCTTTGAAGCTGCAGAATGCTTGAACAATGAGATTTGTTTTAAATTACAATCCAATCTCTATCTTTAAAGTGATAGATACTTAAAAATGTCATTTCTAATTTAATGCAATCTTTTGCTAGGAGGGAGATGAATGTATGTGTCAAAGCCAGCTGTATTTTTAAGTTTGACTTGCTATAGAGCTCTTTGGTACTTTTCTCTGCCTTTGCCTCCTACTGTGAATGGCTGAGCTTTTATACTGAGTGTGCTAACCTTTTAGGATTTGTGGGTGAGGTTTCCATTTGCTGTGGTTTCAGATGCTGTCTACACCTTAAGCCATAAGTCCAGCCTCAACAGACTGCTGTCTAGCATACTTTACATATGAAGTCATTCACACAGTGATGAAACAAGGTGCATGTAACTATGCAGCAAAAGCACTACCTTTATGAGCGAATTCTCTATAATATAGTAGGGGTTAAAGCATAGAGTTTTGTATAAATTATTGTAAAAGCCTATAAAAGTTAATAAACCCTAAATTTTTTTCTGTTACATTCATTGCTACAATCTCTATTTAAGTGAGAATAATCTGCTTTCTAGAGAATATTAAAAACATGCTATGCATTAAACAAAGAATTATTCTCTGGGTGGTTACAAAATTCTATAAAAAATGTATCATTTTCCCTTAAATACTATAGGATTTTTTTCTCATAAGGGTAGAGAAGATTTCTGAAGTTTTCATAATGAGAAGGGGGCAAAATTATGGGGAAAACAGTGGAAACAAGAACTAAAGGTGGGTTTTAAACCCCTAGAACATATATGCACTTGCTTTCAATGTCTAATTATAAGCACATTTGAATGTTGTTTGTTACAGCTTCAGAAGTCTGCTACAGTGGCTGTTTTAAAAATTATACTGTATCAACATTTCAAGATGGCAGGAGCTTTCAAGCAAGGTAGCACATAATATAGGAATCCTTAACCAAGATAAAGTTAAAATTAGTAGTAGAGTAGAAAAAGTCATAATGAAAATAGACTCTGAGATCATTTCGTCAGCCTTTCTTCATCCTCATCTTCTTCACAACCACATTATAATCACATAGTGATTTTCATCCAAGAATCTCAAAATGCTTTACAAATATATACCTCTCAATACCTCTGTGAGACAGGTTGATATTGTTATTCTGAGTCTGGAGATGAGTCACTTGAGACACAGACAGATTAAGGCCAAAGTTTCAGAAGTGTTCATTAATTTGATGTGCCCCAGATTTTGGATGCCCAGCCTGAGACAACTAGTGCCTGATTTTCAGAGCTGTCTAGCACGCACAGCTCCTGCTGATGTCAATTGCGTTCCTGTAGAATGGCATCTGATAAATCACCATAGGAGTAGAAAATCTGTTTAGGAAGTGACAAGTGGGAAAGCAGAGGTTAGTTATCCACAGGACTGAAGTTCAACCTCGTTAGGCTTTATGGCATCTTTATTCTTGTCATTTAGAGCTCTGGTAATCTAAAACAGAAAACAGGAGACATTATGAACTGTGTGCAACATCACTGATGTCAAGGGGACTGGCCAGGGTGGGAGTTGGCAAAGAATTTGGCTCACGTTGTAATGCTGACCTGCAGATGTTCCATTTTAAATGGAAGACATTTTGAATAGACATGAAACATTCAAACACTATAAAAAAGTATAAAGTTGCAAAAGTGTGCTCTGAGGGAATTACAGTTTGAGCTCCTGCCAATAAGTAACTGGTGGTTTATGTTGTTGTTAGATGCCCACAGTACATTTGTGTAGAAGGCTGTTTACAAATTTTTCGGATTGTTTGGCATTATGGCTAAATCTGCACTGCCTGGTAGTGGATATCATTGCAGTCACCATAAGTATGTATTTCACTGCTGTGCTGTGCTATTACATTCGTGGCATTTTCCAGGATACCTCATTTTCCCAGCTAATTTCAGCCTCCCCAGATTACAAACAAAGAAGGCTGGAACCTGTCAGTTTTGTATCTTGCTTTGATTGGATGAGGTTGCTAGAAAATGATGCAGTGCCCTGGTGCTCCTTCCTTGGTTTCCCAGTCTTGGCCAGCTCAAGACCCAGAGATGGGTGGGAACATGTTGCACTGATATTACTGCATAAAGTAGATGCCCATGATTCATGACATTCTCAGCTGAGATTTTCTAAGGGGCTTAAGGAGTTAGGATACCCAACTCTATTGCACTGTGCCTAACTCCCCCCAACTCTTTGAAAATCCCAGCCTTAATCAGTGAATCTACAGAATACAAATTAATTCAAATACGTTGATTTATTATATGGAGAGCTCTTCCTGTCTTCAGATTAACTGAGCTGCCATTGAAGTCATATCCCCACTATCTGACAATGCCCTATTTCATGATTATTCTAGAAATCAAACCGAATATTGACCATAGACAGCCAGGTAACATCTTTTATGTGAACTATTGTTTCTGTAAGGAATCATCTGAATCCCTACTGGAGTCCTCTGTCCCACTGCTTCCCCTCCCCCATTTAGAAGCTCTCATGTGTCAGAGCTCTCATTTCTCTGGCTAGGAAATACCGAACTGGATTCCATTCAGAGGCAATGTAGCCTGCTCTGTTACTTGGTCAGAGAGATTGCTGCTGAGCAGCGCTCTGAGCAGTGTCTGCAGTTCTCTCTCCCTTCCTCTTGGGCTGGATTGAAAGCCAACAAAGTCAATGGAAAGACTCACAATGACTTTGGAACAGGCTCATCTTGCAGAGTGTAAGAGACCAAAAATGAGAATTAAACTGAGCTCTTTTAAATGGTATCAGAAACCCCTGGGGCACTTCATTATTTTTCTGCTCTGAAGTATTATTTGTAGCGTTTTCTGATTCCATAAAAACAAGTCTCTTAGTCCAGAATGTGGCAGATATAGGGTCTGATTCTGTAGCTGCTGTATGTAGGAAACTTGCTTTGAAGTCAATTTTGTGGACATGGGGTGGGTAAATCTCTGGATGAGTACATCTTTGGTGTTTGTCTGGAGTCAACTTGAAAAAAATGCAGGTCAGTCATTTTTGCTGATATGAATTACATACCATGTAAATCTCATGTTTGATCACGTTAGGCCTTTTTTTGCACTTCTTCTGGATTTGTTTTTGAAAACCATATCTGGCAAGTGAGTAACCCTTAACCAAGATCAATTGGTTTGATTCTCCCCTTCCTTATATCATTGTTACATCAGTGTAAAGGTATTGACTTCAGTGGAATTATTCCTGATTTTTCTCCCTTTAAATGAGAGGGTAATCAGGTCCAGTCACTGCTCTCATTGGGAGTTTTGCAATGGGCGTCGGTTGGACCAGAATGTAGCCTTTTGTCTATTCATTTATAAGGGATATTGTTGTTTTTTAAAAATGATGGCCTCCATTTGCACAGCTTTTTCCCTTGCATTGTTACTGTCATCAAAGGAAGCAGGAAATGTCATTTGACATCATTAAAACTGCCAGTGATCAAATGTGAATTTTCAAGATTAAAAGAAAAGAAAAAATCACTTTAAATGTTTGAATTAGGTCAAGGGCTTCAGTTAAACGTGGGTTGGTGGTTTGACCATCAAAAAAAAAAAAAAAAAAAAAAAAAAAAAATTACCTGGCAACCATTCAGTAGTGTTTTTTCTGCTATCAATGATTCTGAAAGTGGGAAGGTGGAAAAAAATCAATTTTTTTTTTACAGTATATTTATTTGTTGAAAGGTCAAATGAAAGATTATCTTTATCTACTCTTTTTGAGCTTTATAGGAAGGGAAAGATGAAATGAAGGACTGTGGAAACTAGTTTCCTAGGTAAAAAACCATCCAAACAGAAATTATCCACATGTGGCACTTGCTGAAAAATGTATGTTAAAAAGTTTAAAAGGAAAGATAATCGTATTAGTTGAGAACTCAAGTTATCATTAAAAGAAATTAAATCATTCATCATCATATTTAGTAATTTATTAGTTATCACGTGCATGTTGTTAGTGCCTGCCATGCGGTAGGTGGGAGGATCAGTCAGTATCTGGAAGAGTGTACCACATAAGGCCCTTATCCTGGAAGCTGCTCTGCACAGGCAGACCCCAGTTCTCATGTGGAGACCAATTGACTCCAATAGGACTCTGTATGTGCCCAGCAGTCTGCTCACTGCAGCTTGCAGGATTCGGATGTAATGGCTCCAACCTGAAAACATGCAAGTTTAGGGAACTAGAGTTACTCACATGCATAGATGTTTTTAAGAACAGGTCCAAGTTCAGAAGTAATGTAAGAAACGGGAGATGAGCAATTCTCAAGTGTCAGCCAATGGACAAAAATGTAAATATGTGGGCAGCTAGCATGAAATTTTAAACTAAAAGTCCATTTGTATCACATCATGTGAGTGTCACAAGTGGTTTAATCTTTACGGCTGTAATTGAAGAGAAGAGCAAAGAAGATTGGTCCTGGAATGCTAAAGATTATCAATATTTTTCTATCCAAAACCACAATGAAAACAAACAAAAAATATGTCGTTCCATTCCAACTGCAATTTTATCTAGCCTCATCAAACATAATTTAATCTGGCGTGTCAATCATTAAGAATATTTTCCTATTAATAATAAATATATATATTATTGAACTGAAACATTATACATTTTATTCAATAGCAATGATAGCCAAACATTTATAATTAATGTTAAGATTTTACCAGATAGGACCAGATTGCGTTATCCAGTGCAACCCCTGTATGCCATCCAGAAAGATAAAAGGGGCTAGAAACTGGCTCTGATGGAAGTGAATGTCCTGCTTTTGTCAGCCTGCTGGCTCCAGGCCTTTCCCTCCCTCTTCATTTTAGGCGGTGTATTGGAGAGTTCAAGGGGCCAGTGTGAGGAAGATTGCAAAGGGAACACAGCTGTAGTGGAATCATAGAGACCATCAAGAGCCCTGTGTCAATTTCACAAGGTAGTGATGCTGGGAAGCATTTCTAACTGACATAAGGGTAGGGGCTGATCTTGAGCTAGAACCAGCTTCTTTTGAACTCAGGTACAGGAAAGGATTAAGCCCTAAATGATTGCTTGTTAATAAGTTCAATAACTGTATATAACTTAAAAAAGAGAGAGCCATTCATCTTTGCTACATCATCCGTGGGTTCAGCCTATTGCCCAAAATTCTGACACTCTCTTACATCTTAATGTGTATGTAAAATGTATGCTCAGGATTATCTGCTTGCATACAGTCAGGTAGCTCTTAGCGGAGATAGTGTCTTTATTTTGTGTCTAACACAACGGTGAGCTCATTGTCAGTGCTAATAAAATAAATGTCAAAGTGTAATCAGAATAAAATTAGTAATAATGAAGGTCCCAGATCCGGTTTTTTCTGTGATTTAAGAGAGTTGTGGATAATGGAGTTGCACCAAGGATAAATTTAGCTCTCTACATCCTTCCGTAATATGTGAACATTGGGTGCACGGTAAGATTGTCCTGGTTGCCTAATGGTAAATTCTGCCTTCATATATACAAGTGCAGGATCCGTCTATTTGAGTCAATCGGAACTCTGTGTGTGAACTCAAGGATGGAATGTGGCCCTTAGCTATGTATTTTCTTACTCCTGATGCATTTTAAATCTCTCCTTAATATTCCATGAATGTAGTTGTTTGTACTGAATACACTGTAGTTAGTTACTTTTGCACAGTATTCTCAGTATCTCTGTCTCTCTTTGTCTGTCAGCCTGTCTTTATTTTTTCCTCTCTCTTTCCCTGAAATATTACATTTATTTACAAGGATTTGCACTGAGTGGATTACTTGCAAGTGACAGACTGAAAAAGAGCCACTGTATGAGTGATAAAAGCAGTAGTTCCTAACAAGTGTACATAAATATAATGTTTTAAGGAAGTTATGATATGTTTGATGTATTTCACATTTTCCCAAAGATGCACTGTTGGCCAGGTAAGTGAATCCTCTGTTTCCCAGACTGCTGCCCTAATGCCTGTGCTACCGGGCTAGACCCCCAGTGGCCTCAGCACAGGTAGGAGGCTGGTTAAGGTGGAGAAGTGATGAGCCATGGAGGAGGGTGCAATGTGAGACGAGCGAGGCGAGTCCACGACGGAGACGGCTCCTGGCGACCCCCATCAGGATTCAAACCGGAGACCCCTAGTTTTTGCTTGTTTGTTTCATCAAATCACTACATAAAGTTGTGCAAAAAGAAAATATACCCTTCACCTCCATCTTCCCCACAGCTATTTTGTTCTGCATCCATTTTCTCTATCATGTGCAAGCTGTACATTTTGTTAACATAATTTTTCCAACCTGAAGCAATGTCAGCCCTGCCTCATTGATATTAATAGAGATTTTGCCACTGACTTCAGTAGGAGCAGAAATGGGCCTATGGTGACATATAGAAAATACATAGTCTATAGTGATATGTAGAATCTTCACAGAATTTATTGCATCCAGTTCTGAACTGTTATATCCATGTAATCAGGAGCAACTCATTAGAAGTCAATGGACTTGCATCCATATAACATCACTGTCAGGGAGAGTCATGCTGAGCCCTTGTATAAATTAGTATATATACCAAAAGATAACACGATATTTACTCTTAGCATGCAAATTACAGTTTTAGGAGTGTCTTGTCTTCCCCCATAATTTCTATTTCCATTAAAGGGAGTTGCACACACATAGAAAGATAAGAAAAAGATTGCCAGAAATTTGAGCTGAAAAGTGATTCTAAAAATCACACTCTGGAATTCTATTTTCATTCTCTCTCAGTGACTTCCATGTCAGTTTAGTTCAGAAGCCAAAAGATGACTTTTCTAATTGGCAGCCCTGCAAACACAGTCTTGGATGTGAAAATCAATGTGTGCTCCTTCCGCCTCTCACATCATCCCTACTAAAAAACTCTGCAGTTCGAATTTAGATAAATCATTTTGTTGATGATGCGTGAGATAGAAGAGAATTCGTTCATTCTTCTCCAGTGGTGTTGTCTATATAGTGTGAACAGTAGTAAAAAATTGATATTGTTGTTAAAATAAGTGAATATGATTTGCAGACAGTCTGAGCAGATAGGGTGAATTAGAAGAGAAGGTGTTATGATAACAGTTAATTTTCTGACTTTGACCACACTTGAATGTTAATCACTAAGGAGCAGATCCACACCCATTAAGTCAATGAAAAGACTCCACTAGGCTTTGGATTGGGGCCTAAGTCACAGATCATGTTACTTATCTTATTAGTTCTGTCAAGTAAATGTAAACGGCAGCGGTGTACCGTGGGTCTCCGGCACCCAGGGGCCAAGCCTGCATTTGCATCCCCCCAGGCCTCATGCACACCCCCGCAGGGCAGGAGGGGTCCCGGCGCAGTTCCGTGGAGGGGGGTCTGTACTTGCAGGTCGGGGGGTGAGGCCTGGGTGGGATGCAAATGCAGGCTTGGGTCTGCCACCCCCTCCTCTCCGCACTTACCCACCGCGCGGCACCCGTCTCTCCTGCTCCAGCCCTGGAGCCCAACACCGGCTCGGACGAGGGTGTTCTCACCCCCTGGCCTGGGGGGCCAGACAAGCCCTTCACAACGCATGGGGCAAGTGCAGGAGCGGGAGCAGCCGCCCCCAGCTTCCTGTGCACCCCACCCGTTTGAAGGGCTGGCCCAGAGTCCCGCACTTACCTGCCACTCCAGCCTCACAGTCCGGCACCAGCTCAGATGGGGCGGCCTCACCCCCGGCTTGTGAGGGGGGAGGCAGTCTGGCCCATCATGATGCGCAGGGGGGCACTAGAGGGGCCAGCACCCCTCGTCCTTTGCACATTGTGAAGGGCTGGTCCGGTGCCTCCCTGTAGGCCGGCGACTCCATCGGTATGCCACTGGTAAATGGTACTTTGAAGGGCTCTCTTCACAAAAGTTCCCCATACAGCACAAATATGCATCTGATGCAAGGATTTTTAATGGCTAGAGACCACAGGTGTCTTGAGACATTCCATTTCCAAGTCTTGGCAGGGTAAAAGAACTGACACAGTGTAAGTCAGCTCTGTCAACGGACATGTTTATGCAGATTTCAACACGCTGTCATTGCATGGTTCCCTGCGGGTTCAGGGAAACATGAGGCAAGATGTTTATTATTGGTTTCATTTATTGAAGAAAAGACTGCCCGTGTTTAGTGGGAGGATCTCAGAGGCACAGTGAAACTCAGAGAGGTCCCTAAGCTCCGCATTCTAACTCTCCCAGGCTTGTTTGTTCTTTTGTTTGTCTGTCATTGTGCACAGAACAGCATGGCCACTATATGCCTCCTGAGTCAAAGATGCCAGCTGGGGCTAGGTGAGAAACGCAGTGCAGCAGAAGGGAGGAAAGGTGTTTATACATATCTGTTCTGGTGTTGAAGTCTATGCAGAAAAGCATGAGGCTGTGCTGTGTGAGGTGCATTGTAATGCTAAAAGTGAGGGTTGCTTGTCTTTTAATGGCAACTTGCCCAACCTCCTACTAACTTTTATTTACCTCATAGAGGAAAGAACTCTCAAGCTCACTCAAGCTCATATAAGTTGTCATTAGCTTCAGGCCAAGCTGATCAGACTGTCTGCCCCAGCTGAAATTGGTAAAGTGTTGAAATAAGGCAGGTGTGTGACCCAATGGGCAGCTGATAAATTTTTGTTCCTTCTGGACAATAGTGGCTCATCTCCAGCCAGTGTAAACATTTCCCCATTCATTAGCGTGACCTAAGAATTGATTCTCTGTCAGTGTTCAGGCAGTCTGGAAAATGGCTTTATTATTTTATCCTCCTTCATGCCGACCCCTTTATATTGTGTGAAGAAGACTGTTAACAATTTGCTGTCCCTGTGAGGTGTGGAGTGGTTGTTCTGCAAGATTGCAGCGCCCTAACTTAAATAATATATTTGGGGTTACGTTGTGGCCGTTAGCCCCACTGCTGAGTAGGAGAAAATGTGGAGCTGCCATACCCGAGGAGGGGCTCCTAAAAAGAAAGTGCTTTAGGAGTCATACCCCTTCCCAGAGCTGCGAGTGCCCAGTGGGAGCACCCATGTTTCATTATCCCTCGGAAAGCTGCAGCCGGTTTCTCTCTGGCCAGCTTCATAGGCTGTGTGGAGGAGAGAGGTGATCTCAGCTCACCATCTTCCCTCCCCACTTCGATACTCTGGTGTGTTGAAAGAGCAGTCTTGATGATTCTGAAATACAGAGACTTCAAATGCCTCCGGTCCTTGAACTATATGTGCAAGCGACAAAAATTCACTCCCATGCATCCGAACAAGGTCCAGGTACAATGGTCCTCTACTTTCTTGAATTGTAAAACATTATCAGTGTAATACATTTCAACTTTATTGTTCCATATGATACAAATAAACAATTGATAACATATGCAAGCATGGGGAAACTTTGTTCTGCATTCATCTCTCTTAAAAGTGCCACACAAAGATAAAGCATCAACTGTATGAGTATCTGCTCCCAAGCAGGTCAGAAGGCCATTCCAAAATGTATAGAGTAAAAACTCACTTCTTGTCTTTTTTCTCAGGTCACATGACAGCCCAACATGTGCTGTCCAGTGGTGTCACAGCTACCACACAACCTCATGGGAGCATAGAGCTGTACCGTAGGAGGTGCAGTATGTGTCAGAATTTTAATATACTGCAGTGTTTCAAAGTTTCATGTGCATTAATTTATACTCTTTTTAGCTATATGTTAATACAAAAGTAGCTTTGAAAAACTGTGCAATATAATAGAAATTAAAGGCCATTTGAATGATCCCTTTGTGTTCCAATTCCAATGGGTTTAACCCTTGTGGAAAATCCTGCCTATTTTACAGTAAAGGACAAAAAACACCTCAAACCAAACTGTCCTATGTTTCTTGGGTGATTTGAACCAGCATTTTGCAATAGCAATACTGCAGTGATCTGATCACAGATCAGTGGGCTAGTGCTGTAAAATATTGTAATATTTATTTTTAAGTCTCTTGTACTGTTTGTAATGTAACAGAATGATTCATGCTGAACATCTCTCTGGAGACAGAGCTGGCCATCCACAGCAGCATTATTCACTTGAGTGAAGTTACTCATGAGCATAGCCTTTGCAGGATCAGATCTTTAGATAATAATCTGCTGATTTTCCATCTTGGCATGGCTCTTGGGGACATTCAAAAATGTTGGTACAGGTTTTTGAATTTGGTACTTAGCTTGTGCAATTCAATTTTCAGTGACACAATCCTTGGATTTTTAAACAAACTTTTATTGAGGTGTCCTATAGTATTTCACCAGACATGTTGATTTTTCTGGGTGCAAAAAATTAATAAGAAAAAAACATTAAAATATTCAACATTAAACATTTTAAACATTAAAAATAGAGTGACTATTCTAGAGGCAAAATTTTTGCTATACTGTATGCAAAATATTTGAAAACCATACCACGTAATTTTTTTACAACCCAACATGAAACCTCACTGAAACTGAATCACATTTATGTCTGTCTATATTACCTGCCTATCTATATATCTTATTTATCTGTCTGTCCGTCTGATCTATCTTATCTATCTATTTTATCTGCCTAGCCTATCTACCTACTTAACTACCTTATCTTTCCAAACTAATCTAGCGAATCTATTTTAGACTTTTCTATCATGTTTATCACTGTGGAGCATAAGCACCAGATGCCTAGATCCACTTCTGATTTTTTTTTTATTTAAATGAACTTGAACAACATTTTAAAAATGTTGTTAATTGGAATCAGCTACCCAGTACAATTTTAGCTCGTAATTAGGCCTTTTCCGTCTAGTATCTCTTTCCAGTCTTTCTAATCACAATGAATTTTAGCTAACTCAATAATTCTGCAGGGGCGAAATAGACAGCTTTAAGTGCTTTTGCAAATCCTTATTGCATATGCATCAGATGTGGCATAACTGTAATAAGCAGTTTTGTGGAAACCAGAAAATAAGGTTCATGATCCTCCTCTGGCATAAATTGGAGTCAGTCTGTGGAAGTCCATGGAGCTATGCCAATTTACACCAGATAAGGATATGGCCCAAGACATTCAACAGACCAACATACACATGATGTAGTCACTTTAAAAGTAAATTTAAGTCTTTGTATGCTTTCAAGGGTTTTCACTGGCATCAGTGACCACAGACCACATTACCCGAGGGCTAAGTTTGACTCTAACATTTCTTCCTCATTCATATTTTGATGCTATTTAACATTTTTTTATTATTTCTTTACTTGTCTATCTGCCTAGACCAATAGCTTTCAACCTTTCAGATTATTGTACCCCTTTCAGGAGGCTGATTAGTCTTGAATACCCCAAGTTTCACCTTACTTAAAAACTTCTTGCTTACAAAGTCAGACATAAAAATACACAATTGTCACAGTGAACTATTACTGAAAAATTGCTTACTTTCTCATTTTTACCATATAGCTTTAAAATAAATCAATTGAAATATAAATATTTTACTTACATTTCAGTACATGGTATATAAAGCAATATAAACAAGTCATTATATGAAATTTTAGTTTGCACTGACTTTGCTTGTGGTTTTTATGTATCCTGTTGTAAAACGAGGCAAATATCTAGATGAGTTGTTGTAATCTCTGGAAGATCTCTGAGGACTACCGGGGTATGCATACCTCTGATTGAGAACTGGCCTACACTCCTAGAAATAACTTGAATAGAATAGTTGAAACATCTTTTCCTTTGCAGGCTGTTATCCCTAGACACTTAACAAGACATGTAATGTTCAAACAGCTAATGATCGTTCTTGGACTGGCATGGTAAATAGGATGTGAGGCCTTTTTTGCATATGCCCTCAGTTTATTTGTTTACCTGCTGTGTCCTAGGATCCTAATGAAAATGTGATGCTGCATTTCATGAGTTTGTCCTGGTGAGCAAGCGTTTAATACATTATCAATCCCAGTCAATAATTTACAACTTATTCAAAGTAATATTATAACTGAGGATCATTAACAACCATTCTCAGCTCCTAGGAGAGCAAAGGCTCCACCACGGCTTTCATTATTAAAGTTACCTTGTTTGCAACTTTGTCTTACTGGGCAAGTATGAGTTAGTGGCAGTGCAACGCTAAGTATGTCTCATCCTTGATCTTACTAGTGAGGCTGAATCTGCCTGTGAGTCCCCTCCCCAAAGGTTCTTTACTGGACTTGTTGTCACCGATCCTCCAATTTTAAAGTAACCTGAAGATGAAATAGTGCTTCATAGAGTAGTTGCTACGGTACAAAAAGGGAGCCAAATACAAGAGGATTTAGATATACTCCAAAATACCTTCCTACATGTTTTTGAAAGGGGTGCAAGTGCTTCTAGGGCAATAGCTTTTCCACAGACATTGTGCACTTAAGAAAGTAAATTACCCTACTCTAACATTATAACATACATTTGCAAACTTTGGGGGCGGGGAGGGAGAGAGAGAAAAAAACAGATGCTAAATTGAAGATGCTTTAAATCGGAGTCTGCACTAATGGGTTTAAAAAATAACCCTCCTACTTTTTGTGGCATACATTTTGAACTGCAAATTTTAGCTTTAAAATTGTTACAGTGGAAATGTAAAATTGATGTTAGATTGGGTAAATGTGAAGCTAGTTATTAACTGAAGTCAAAATAATTTTGCTTAACTTAACAGCCATTTTTTCTTTGCATGACATTTCTAATGGGTTCAGCAAAACTTGATTTATTTTTTTGCTTGCTTGCTTGCTTGCTTTCTGCCATGTATGTTGGATATTATAAACCCCAAAGATTCAATGAAAACCAGAATGTTGTTCCAATTTGGTACAATTTGACAACACTCAGCTTCTTATGATCCATTTTAAGTGTCTAACATTCCTGAGACCTCTTTGTCTCAAATAGACCCATATCCGTGCTCCTTTACTCAGGCAAAATTCCCATTGCATTTTGGACCTCTGTAGATCTAAAATGAAATTAAATTATTACAACATGGAAAATCATGTTTAGCAGGGCTAATTAAACCTTTTCAGTGAGAAGGAATATCTAGAAACAAACAAAGGTTAAGTATTTATGTTTTCCCCTCTAGTTACTGTAGCTTACTATCAAATTGATTTGAGCATATTTTACAATTAAAATTGCAATTAATATGGTTTACCATCTTCACACAAGTTTATAGTGAAGAACTGTCATGTTATAAATTATTTTGCTTACTGTTATTTAAGGTGCTGAAAAAGAACATTACTACATAGTGAATACACACCAGTTATTCTTATGATGTGCAGGAACCAACATCAAAGAGTTCTCATCACCATGAGAAATATACTGGTCATGCGAACAGAACAAGACAAGCTGAAAATATTAATGCATCTTTGCCTTGAAAATACTAATTGACTTAGTCTTCCCAATCTGTTCATTACAAAGGTTGTAAATTAAAATCAACAACAAAACACTGGCACTGTGACCACAGAACTAGGGGACATAGAGCTAAACCTGCTCTTAAAAACAGACTAGGGAATGTAGAACAATTATATAAATATGAACAAAGACTAGAGGCCTAAGGATAACAAGGGTCATCTTAAAATCTGTAAGTAAAAGCCAGTGAAAGGTACTTAAATTCTGAGTAATGTGATGGGTTGATTTAGTGCAAGTGGCTCCTCAGGCATCTTACTGTCTGTAATAATAGCAATACCATTGTTCACAGTGAGGCATCAAGGAAATCAACAGTGAACTGTAGTAGTTCATTCCAGAGATAGTAAAATCTTACAATAGCAATGTTAGCAGAAGTGGACTCATTCCTGAGGGGGATGAAAAAGCAGCCCAGCACAGTATTTGTATTGCCATCCATAGTTAAATGATAGCCCATTAACCCCTAGTCAGAGTGGTCAAAATGCAATGCACCTTAAAGGGTGATGTTTGTGAAACAATCTTCCCTAGGAAATGCTGAAGGTCAATCCGAAGCAGCTTTGTCTTATTGCTTATAAGTTCAAATAATGGTTAGCGATCCAACTCCAGCCTTCAGCACTAATGGGACAACCCGGATGTTGCTGAGACCAGGTCAGATAATAGCCATTAACTTGTGTACGTGTAAAGCTGTATATGAGCTTGTGAACCTCTCAATGATGGTTAGAAAACAGAACACCAGAGAACATGCAGATCCTAAAGACCATTGTCTCCACATAGAATCATCCTTTGTGGGATGGCCTCCTATCTTGAAGCTAGAAGGTGACAGTAGCATAGGGAGAAAGCAAATTGATCAATGGTAGACGATAAAATAATAAACAAAAAACTAAAAACCAGATTGACTCAGGAAGGTCAGCCTGGGGCTTCACACAACCTGCCAAGGTACTCAGCTATCCTGAAGTTATGATGTTGACTCCTAAAGGGCTGAATCAGAAAGCAAGCCTATATTGGAAGCAGGATCTTTGCATTTCTTCAAGAGGGCGGCTTTTATTCCAAGTTAGGGTTACAGCTCAGCAAAACTTTTTGTATTTTTCTTTTTTGGGGAAGGGGGCTGACATTGGACTTCAGCTGTGATACAGATATCTTGTCAATGGATTTCTTCTTAACACAGTGAAAGGTTGAGATCGGGCAAACATTTTTACCAGTGCGGGGGACGGAGTTGGGGGAGAGTATGCTACCTGGAGCCGAGAGCTGATGATCATAAATTCACACCGTAATCTGACATTCACATTTCACATGAAATCTGAACTTTATACTAAAGAACACTTAGATACTATGTAGTACATGGAATGTCTAGGCCTCCGGGTATTTCTGCTTTCCTCCTTATTCAAAGTGAATAATGAATCTTCATTTAGACAATCAAATTCCTATGATTATAGCATTTCTTCTTTTAAATGACATAAGGATTAGTGCTTTCATTTTTACCTAAGAACTACTAGTTTTAGACCATCATTCTTACATAGAAGCTAGATTTAAAGGGATATATTATAAATCTGCACTGGGTGTTAAGTAGTATAGCCAAACTTTACCACCTCACTTTATCTAGCTCCAGTCTCATCATCTGACATTAGGAGTTCCTGTCACTTCTTCAACTATTCTAAGTGCTGGCCCTATTAATACACAAAGACAGTATTTTTTCCTGGGATTATACAGCAAGTATTCACAAGTACACTTCATATATATAACCCTGTTAAAAATCAAAGGCTATGGATAGAAGTAATGGGTTACCTGTGCTGGACATTAGCCATGGTAGAATGAAATAGCATCAGCAGTGCAATAACCTGTAATCTAAAATATATCTTTCACAGTTTCACAGTCACAGCTGTACATGCATTTTAAATACGTGCATGATCTGAATGAGCTCTGAACTTTATTATGACTTTAATCAGTGTTAACTAAAACCCGGCATACAATGCAGTTTTGGAGTAAGTGGGTATGTTACTAATTCACTGTGTTCTCTTTTCTTTATTTTCACCCAGGATGTAATTCAAGGAGACTGTTAAGCTACTGTAATTGCAGTAATTTCATAAATCTCTATGAAGATTTTCCCTTTAAAGTTTAACACTTTACTAGTTCAGTTTAGCAGCCAGCACAAGTCTTTGTTGTGCAAATTAAAAGCAATGTGTTTTCTGTGTTCATGTTTTTTTCACAAAGATTTCTTTTAACTCTGCTGGAACTAATTTTTGTTTTGTTCTGTTTTTTGAAGTAAAATAATAATGCCACCAAATAACTGGGCAGTTCATTTAACTAAACCAACCATTCCGGAAGAGTTTCTGTCTTGTACTGGACTTGAAACTCATGGTGGAAATGTAAGCCTTTTCTCCAGCTCACTGATGCTGGATATATGTGCCCTCCTCAGAGTGTCAGCTAACACTAATAATTATCCTGGACAATATCTGATTTCTACCTGGTAGTACTGGAGACTCATCAACATGTGTTGTAATCTCTTTGCAGCATTAAGAAAGGGCTTTATAATGATTGTCTTTAGAGTCTGTGATCTGATTGTGCTATTACTGGGTGGCCACAGGTGTACTGATGGAATCACTCCACTTCATATACTACAACCAGAAGCTCTTTTTCTATTTTGGCATACTTCTGTTCAGTCTCAGATAGGGCTCTGCTGGCATTATAACCAGCTGGTCCTGCAAAAGGACTCTAACCAATCCTTTCTCTGATGCATCACACTGGACTGTCAGTAGCTCCCATGGCTGGTAGCACTTCAGGACAGGGAATCGATTAATCGTTTGTTTTACGTGTCAAATGCTTGATGTTGGGGACCTGCCCAGTCCTACTCAACATCCTCCCTTGGGTTGTGCTGCTACAGCCAGGTATGCACAGAGATTGGACAGAAAATTTATATTTCTATGAAGTGCTGTACCCCTTTCAAATCCACTGGAGCTGGCTTGTCTCTGACTGCTTTGATCTTGTTGGGAAATGCTTTCACTCCCACTGCTGTGAGCAGATGTCCAGTATAAGGGACCTTGTGCTGTTTGAGTCCTATTTGTTCCATTTTATGTCCTTGTACCCACATCACTGTAGAAAAGCTGTCATGGTCTTGTTCAGCTTCTGTATCATTATTGCCTTCATCTGCAATGAGCATATCATCTGCAGTTACTTTCACCCCAGGCAGTCTTTCAAGCGCTTGGGTGAGTCTTCTCTGGAACACCTCTGGTGCTGGGCTCATGCCCATTGGCATGTGCAGCCATCTGTGGTAACCAAATTGTGTCAGCATGCTGGGCTCTTTCTCCAGGCTTATGTGCCAAAACTGTTCCTCACATCAGACCATAAAGATTCTGGCTTTGGAAAGTTCTGCTAAGTTGTCTTCAATTGGGGACAGTGGCATCTTTTTAATGCCCAGTTCAGTGGCTTTGGGACTACACAGAAGCATAATTTGCCAAATGGCTTCTTTACCACCAACATGCTGCTTACCCAGTCTGTACTGGCTTTTACAGATGCTACAATACCCATGCTCTGCACACTTATGAGCTCCTGTACTGGATTACATAATACGACTGGAATTTTCCTTCATGGTAAATGCACAAGTTCCACTGTGAAGTCTACTTCCAGTCACAGCTTTCCTTTGAGGCATCCGTTGCCTTTGATAACATCCTCATGTGCCTTTAAAACTGTCACCATTGTCCACAGGTCTCCTCCTGTAGCTGCAGTGCAAGAAACTAAAAAATTCTGATGCTACACATTGATTATATCCATGGCTTGTATGGCTATATTCCCCAAGAGGGGACTGTGGTGCTTATCCACCACCACAAACATCAGCTGGTACCATCTGTTATTTTTTGGGTTAGTTACTATGAGGTTACATTTCTCTGTGTGCTGAATTATGCCCTCATTGTACATTATTAGTTTGTGCATGCTTTTTGTAATGGGTGTGCTTGAGTCCACATCATCCCAAGCAAGCATATTGCAGAAGGTCCCACTATCAGCAGAAATCACTCAAGGTATTTCCCTGTTAACACTGTTAACTTCACAGAAGTTGGTATTATCCCTTGTTGCTTTTCTGTCTTGAAAGCCTGAACCTCAGTGCTGTCTAATGTGCCATCCCCCTCTTGTACAAGTCTGAATGAATCTTTCTGAAAACTTCCTCTGCTCTAGCACACACTGATAAAATGGTTCAACTTGCCACATTCCTGGCAATGCTATCCTAGGGTGGGATGGATCTCATTTACCCCCTCATGCTGTCTCCCACGGTAAATGCATTTCATCATGGGTACTCTTTGTTGTTGTTTTACTGCATGTTCTTCAGGTGGCATTATTCCTCATAGGGCTTTTATACTTTCTCTTGAGGCCTCTGCTGCACACCCCATGTCTAAGCACCTGTCTAATGTGATATTGCCTTGCTGGTGCAGCCACATAGGTGGTGGTCCCAAAGTGCTTCAGACTATCCTGTTCCAAATTGCGGAGTGTATCAAATCCTCACGACTGCATGTAGCAGCCATTGTGTGTAAGGCTGTAACATAGGGGTTTATCCCCTCCCCTTCAGATTGGGCTCTAGTGAAAAACCTGTGTTACTCCACAGTTTTGTTCTGTTTTGAGGAACAATAGGTCCCCAGGCTTCCTAGGACTGCTATGAGGCTTGAGGCAGTGCTGAGTTTTCAGAGCGCTGCAGATCCTCAATGAGGTACAAGGCTAGTTTTACTTTCCTGTCGCCGTCTTCCTGCAAGGCCAGGTCAGTGTACAGCTGGAACTCCACCTTCTACCAGCTCCTTTGTGTCTGCAAAACCCAAGGCTTCCAGGGGCTTCCGACCATGTTTCACGACTCATGCTGTCAACTGTTGCACTTCAGGGATCTCACAGCTCCAATACTGCCACTGTTTTCTTTACAAAGAGCAAAGTTGAACAAGTGGAATTTTATTCAACCCTGAGCACTGCTCCATTCATGTGGCTGAGTTGCTTCCAGGCTAACTCCCCTTATTCTCCATTCCACTGATGTCCTGTCCCTTAACAGTCCTGTGAACATTGGCCCTCTGACTCCAATTCCAATAATCATGATCAAGGATGACAAATCTAAATGTTCCGACTGATACACAAGTTGCTAGCTTCCCTTGTTTGACTTCTCTGCTCTTGGGCATTCTAGCCCTTGTAAAAAGATGTTTGTCAGCTTTTAATGGATAAGTGTCAAAGACCTTGGCCTTTCTTCCTCTGACCTCCTCCCTGTAATAAATGTTTGAGATGCCTAATGATAGAAGGCATTCATCTTCCATTAGGTCTAGGCTGCCACTTGAACTTTTAATGCAACAGTTTTTATACTCTCTTCAAAAAGGGAATTTCCATTTTCTTTCTTTATTAAAAAGTTCTTTAAAAAGATATGATTTACAAATGGTTATGGGGTCCCAGGAAGCATTTTACTCTATTAAGATCTTGCAAGCACCCTTCCTGAAGCTCTGAGTCTGTCTACTGCTCACTGACTTAAAAACTCTTATCTACACTAAAATTTTCTTTGCTTTGTCTTGTACAACCCCTAGAATAAACAGCTCTTCCAGTTACTGCCTATTGTCAACTGACCAGCCATATAATCGTTTATCAGAACAGGTGGGTAGTTAGAACTCTTTCCTCAATGTTAGTAGACCTGTCTATCTCTCTGTCTACTGGTATTCCTAGGGCAGTGTAGTATCTAAATATCAGTTGATGAGGTCATCTGAAGTAAGGATTGTAGACAGACTTAAAGCAAGTGTTTGTGTTTCTTATAAAGCCTCTCCAGCCTGGACCAAGTTCAATACCGAATAAGTTAATTTATCACTCCTCGGACTGCTTTCCCAAGAGGGAAGAGACCCATTCATGTGCAGTGAAAATTATGGAGTGCTGCAAATAAGAACACCTGGAAATGATGGCCTTGAGCACTGACCTCATGGCTGATATACTGGAAATTTTACTATTCTAGAACTCTCTAAAGAACAAACAAGTACCAATGGGATTCCAGTCACAGTTCCCTAAAGGAACTGATTCTTCAAGAACAAGAAGAATGGGACAGCATGTGTGGTCTTTTTTGGAATATAGCTACTGCATCTATATGAATAGCAAGCAGATCCATCACTCTGGAGAATCACTCATTGGTCTTCATTTGTTAAGAAAGAAAGACAATACTACAACTTTTTTTTCTGATAAGGAAGTTATCTGGGCTTACAGAAGACAAAATAATTGCTATGGTAGTGACATGCCAAAGATTTGAATACTGATTGACTCTTAAATTTTGATTTCCCTGAATGATGGGTAAGAGGGTGTGTGTGTGTGTGTGTGTGTGTGTGTGTGTGTGTGTGTGTGTGTGTGTGTGTGTGTGTGTGTGTGTGTGTGTGTGGGGGGGGGGGGGGGGGGGGGGTTCCTTCCAATGTGGCAATCTTCTGAGTCATAGAATGAAATTTCCGGGTTAAAAATGGTCTTTTCCTCAAACATTTCTTTTGTTGTAGGGCTTTTTCTACAAAAAAACTGAGCTGTCACACATTTTGTTTCCCTCACCGTTAGCTTTTATTGGACAGATGGAAATATGGCTAGTTTTCAAATACGCTATGAAGGAGAGAATAATTAGACACTTTGCCACAATAAGTGTCTGAACATTCTTCTACATTCGCTTGGCATTGGTATGATGACATTTTAACTTGATTTTGACATGTACATTTTAGTGGCTGGACAGTAAGCTCTAGGATAAACCATTGTTTCTCTGATAAGAGAATCTTTTTACGAAGTAACCTTTTTATCGTATGTACAATAAAAATTAACCTTTCAGAAGCTGTGTTAAGTTTCAGTCTGAGGGGCCAAGACAAGCAGTGAAAACAAGGATTAATTTCCCAGCAACAATCTAGTGCATAAGCTCTTTCCTTTTCAAACGAAAATAGAGTGCAGACAAGCGGTTTTTTTTTTATAGTAAAGATGTAGATGCTCATGAAAATATCAGTCTTTTAAGTTTTCCTAATTAAGCTCCTTCTCCAAACATGATTATGAACAAAGAACCTCTCATGGCAAAATAATACTCAATCAAACCAGAGACACTTTTAGGATGTTGCAGCCTTGCCTTCCTTGTATTTTGCACTTTTATAAATAGTCGTTGACAATAGTTTCCTCATTGTGCCTTTGATTTTGGTCCGCATTCTGAATATATTGCTCTTCCTGTGTGTATTATCATAATGATATATAAATAGTATGATTTTGGATGTCTAATGTGCTTTTCTCCATACACTCCTTAATGCTGCAGTTGCTGTTGCATCTTTTCATATATTTACTTTGCAGATCGATCTATTTCTCTGTGTTTCTGTCTGTTCTTTATTTCTTTCCTCTGTGGTTATGATTATTCTGTATCAGCCTTCTGAATCTATGTTGCTGCAGTACAGCAATGCCAGATAGTGATATCATCCAGAAGTTTAGCAGGGGGATTATGTATTGAAATGATTACTAAATCAGATATTTTACGTTAAGAGAAATCTATGAGAATAAAGGTTTTGTCATGACTTGTCATAGATGTGGAAATGGATTGTCACATACCGGAGGATGATAAGTGAGATACTGCAATGGTAGTCCACAACATTGTTTAGTTTATCAGTTTGCATTCTGCTCAGTTAAAGTTATATTTATCATTTTTCCCCCATATGAACTTTGGTTATCTATTGCTGTATATTCAGACATTTATTGATGTTTGATGCAGTGATCTTCTCCCTGAATATATAATCTTAAACCACTGAAAATTCCCCCGCTTTCCTCCTTTAAAAAAAACAATTAACATCACCACAAAAGTTTTATTCCTTGCTACTTTAGATGAAGACAGATTGCACTGGTTTGTACATGAAGGTAAACTAGGACTAATGCCAGTTCCCTTGATTATTTTAGATAAATTCCAGACAGCTAAGAAAGTAGTAGCTCCTTAATGTATGTTTACTATTGTAAGTCTACTGATGGTGCATTAATAGCTATCATCAGGAGTATCATACAAAAATGTTGGTATCAGCAAGTGCTGAGCTTAATGGCACTCCTTGTGAACAGAGTATAGAGAGGAGAGTGAAAAAAGATAGATGACTGTTTTAGGCCCTTGTCCTTTATCTAAGGGCAAAGAAGGGTGAGGCTGTCCCTTTAAATGATAGTTCTCTACTTCAAGCAATAGTTTGTTAGTTATTCTCTATCAATGTTACACCAAAGTTGATTTTTATGTATTGGAGACATTAAGTGAAATACAGAGGGCTAGTACATATTCATAACTTTCTTCTAAGGCTAAAGTGCTTTCTTTGTAAAGCCGTCTAGCCACAGATCTTGTGAGCACCAAAAGCAATTACTTCACTCCTTCAGTTTGGTCTAAAAAAGAATACTATTAAACTCCTTGTCCTAAATTTATTGTTCTAATAGTGAACGAGAAGAGCAGTCTGTTGGGACACAAGTACAAGGACCAAAATTAGGTTGCTTTCATTCAACCATGACTGACAATGTTGGGCACCTTTGTTTTTTCAATCTGTAAGTTTGTAAATTTATGCACCTATCAAAAACAGTGTATTGAGTTCTTCAGTGATAATTTATGAAAAGAAAGTGAGACAAATTAATCAAAGGAGAAACTCATTTTCCAATTGAAAAGACATACATTACATTCTTAGGAAAGAGTGCTAGTGTTTCTAGGCAAGTGGTCATCTGACCTATTTAGAAATCTGAACATTTGTGGAAGTAGATACAAACTGTAATGTACTGCTGGATACGCAGTACTTTTCAAAATCTGGGCACTTAAGTGCCTAAACATGGATTTAGGAGCCCAATTTTAAGCTCCTAATTTTTGAAATCCTTGGATATGGATGTTGTAGATAGACAGGAAGATAGATAAATAGATAGATAGAAAGCAATGTTCTATTTCTATGTAGGTTGTGGGCATGTTCATGTCGTATTTTTCAATATGAAGTTTATTTTATAACATATAAAAAGAACAAATCTATTGCTGCTTCCTTCTTTTATAATAAGCAATGACAAGTTTAGGTCAGAGCATTAAAAGAATTAGGGCTATTTCCTGCAATCCTTACATATTCTGAACCCAGGCAAAACTCTCACTGAAATCAATGACATTTTGCCTGTTTAAGGAATGAGAATAAGAAGCTGGATTTGGCTCTTGATGTCGTTTGAAGTTTTGCTTTAGTTCATCAGCTATCCCAGCCATTCATTAATCCTTAAGCAATGATCAGGACCTTAGTCATTGTTGCTTAATTAAGTGTGTATTTAGGAACTTTCATGTAATGTGTTATTTGAAGAACTGTTCTTGGCAAACCCGAGATAGGCAAGCTTTCATTTCAGTGCTTGTGATGACTTCCAATAATGTAAGAAATTAAAAGCAACAATCTCTTGTTTTAAGCTGCTCTTGGTATAAATGAAGGCTACTTATAATGAGATATTGCAGTCATTGTCAAAAGCCCTTTAATATAAGATTAAATCATTTCATAGTTGTATCATTTTCAGCTGGGGAATTACATACTTGTTTTATGAGAGCTTGTTAATTAAAAGCTTCACTGGAATTTGAAGGAATAAAAATATAGGTTTTGTGATGAATTAAGATTACAAGTGTTTGGATAAACACAGATGATCATTTTAATAGATCTGAATTGTCACCTGACATTAAACAAGCACCTGGTTTATCTTTTTACTGAACAATCACAGATAACAATTTACAATATATTTTCCAGATATGGTCTTGGAGATACTTTCCTTAATAAATATAAACCTTCTGGTTAACAGAAGCAGCTTTATTTCTCTGATCCGAATAAATTTAAAATGTAGTGAACAATAGGAGTAATCTCAGTAGAAAAATCATTCTACATTCTACATCATTCTGATGTAGTCAGGGCTGGCTATGATCTTTGTGTATTTATTTATACTTGATGTATTCCAATTCTTATTCATGCTCATGGAGTTGCTACAGTAACTAAATCTGGCAATGCTTGTGTTTTATTTCCATTCTTCTGAATAATGGGCCCAGTTTAAGAGAGTTACTTGTTTTACAAGATGTCTACTTAATTATGGCAATTGTGCAAGCAGATTTGTTGGTCTAACTGCTGAGAAAGATTAGCCAAATTCAGGAGAAAGCAGGGCAGGATAGGTGATCAGGAAATTACAATTTGTACATAAATCATTTTGTATAGGTTTTCCTGTTCACTTTTTCAGACTTTGATATTAAAATTTAATGGTGCATTTAACAAAGATTTTCTGTTTCAATGATCATGAGCCATGCAGCTATTTTCTCTGTTTACAGGAGCAGTTTGTTTCACAGAAAGGATATTTTTTCTCCCAAATACTTTAGCACCAAAACAGGGAAGACCAAGGAATGCACAATGAGTTTTCATTTTTCTGTGATGCAGCGAATGGTGTTAAAGGCTCTGTAGTGCCTTATCTTCTTCACTTACTCAGACCTAGAGCCTTTTAGTCAAGAGTACTGAAGTGAGGTCAATTTTTATTTTGTGATGCAGACTCCTGCGGAGTAGAATCTAGGTCAAGACCTTCTGACCTTATTCCATGCAGAATCCCTTCTAGCGCTCTGTAGAAATGATATTTGTGGGTTGGGAGTCTAACAACTGGAAAACGCATGGACCTTATGCTGTTTGGCCATGTTGTGTGAGCACTGTTGCTTTGAAGTAAACTTTTAAAGCAGTAGTTGCTAGATGTCCCTAAACAAACAAACGTGCATACTTCTCTAATTCAGAAATTAAATTTTGGGATTTAAGAATTTCACAGACATTTGCAGTACTGTTGCCATGTTATTATAGCATGAATCCAACTGACAGATGTCAATTTTTATGTGTGTTGCATTCTTTGCCACAAAATCAGCTTGAATAATCAAAGCTGCTGTTTAACTATAATAATAACTATACACACACCTCCTTAGGGGGACTTAACTGGAGGTAATGGGACTAGAGAATGAATGAAGCAAAAAAACTTAGCTTGAGTATCAGAGAAAATGCCTAATGGTGAACTCTATTAGACAGTGAAACAGCTTCCTTAGGGAAAATGTGGAAACAGCATTGCTTGGACGTTTAAAACTGAAATAGACGCAGTGCAAGAAAATATATTAAAAGGAATAATACAGCACCGGCAGGCTGATGGACTAAATGAAGAGGTAAATCTTGTATATCTGTAATTTCTAGAGTGAGGGAAAAATAAGAAAAGTAAATTACAAACTTTTTTTTTTTTTTTTTTTTTTTAAAGATGAGTTGCATACTACTCAGTTCAGGAGGAATATCAGAATCTGGCCCTTAATTTTAACAAGAGAATCTGTTTCCTACAGGTCCCTTTTAATTTAACTCCTTCCTGGAGTTCTCACAGTCTCTAGTACATTAACATCCCTTATAGTATGCTCCATGCACATAATGCTCCATGCACATGCATGTGCCTGCTGACATACATAACAAACATGCATGTGAAGCTATGGCTGTCAAGAAATGAAACACTCAAAAAGCTTCCGGACACTTTATAGAACTTTGACATCACATGAGCTCTATGGAGCTTTAGGCTTGTTAGCTAACTTAGCTTTAAACAAGAGGGGGGAAAAAGAGATTTAGATATTTAGAGAGAGATTAAAGTCAGAGAGTGCTGTGCCAGGTGTTTCAGTCATAGAAGAGCTTAAAGCATGGAAGGAGCAATGTACCAGCAAAACAGGCCTGCTGAATAATTCATCTCTGTCTTACACATTTCTGCTGCTGTGCCATTATTTAGGTAAGACTATTATATTGTTATTGATTACACCACTTGCTGATACATTTCATTTGCTGTGAGGTGCATGTATGTGTGATTTTTACCTCTAACCCTTATCCCATCAGCAAAGAAACTTATATGTGAGATCTATTTAAACTTAAGAGGCCGTGTGAGTGTGCATATGGTTGTCCAGTGACCGTCCCAAACTGACCCTCCAGATAGGGAGTGAAAACTTGCATGAGGTTACAGAGGAAGAGAGTAGTAAGAATTTTCATGCACATTTTTTTTCTAACTGACAACAAAAATTCTTGATCCACAAGCTGCCCTGTTCACCATAACAATAGGGGGAAGGGAAAGCAAGGTTTCCGTTGTAAAGCTGTGGAGACTGCATGTCATCCTGCAGTGGTGCATGAGTGCTCCGAGGAGAAACTCAAACACAGATTCTGTTGTGTCAACAGGCCTCTGATGTAGCTGTGACCAGAACCAGTCCCCACTTAAGAGCCGAGCCCATGGGTGCCCTTTGCTCAATGCCCCTGCAGTCGCTGATATAAATAGAACTTCAGCCTCATTGGGCCAAAGGCCAAAAGCATTTGATGGGTGTTGCAGTCAATGTATGTCATTTTAACAATTGAATGCAACAAACTAACTCACTTTAAAATGAAAATAGCACTTTCTGTTGTTTGCGGTTTTTAGATTTTTTTTTAAAAAGCACCCTTTGGCTCAGGGTGCATTGCACCCATTTTTTCAGATGTTTTCTTAAGCTCAGAAGGAAAGAAACATTTTCTTCAGTGTGGATGAACAGAAAAATGCCTTGATTTTTCACGTTAGAGCAGGACAGTAAAGACTCTAGGATTATGCTGAAGGAGGGCAGAATATCCAGGAATGCTGTTGCAGGGATCTTGAGTGAGCTCTATCTTCCTTTTTTCACTGCATCTGGTGTTTCTCAAAGAGATGGGCTAGTGGAACAGACAGGCATCCCTTAAAAAGCACTGGAAGATAAAGAGAAAAGAAATTGGGTTACATCCTGGAAGACATCACCTTTCTCACCCCTCACCCCCACAAGCCACATAATCTTTAAAAATAAAAGTCTGTGCAATCTTGGTTAGAAATAGACACTGGATACTTTGCAATGGATTTGCTAGAAATGATGTTATGTTTCCAGGCTGCTCTGTCTTTCTTGGACAATTAGAAAAATTATTTGTAGGAAATCCAGTCAAATTAATTCCTGATCAAAATTAGTCAAATAAAAGACAGAGGGTGAAATCTGATCCCACTGAAATCTATGGCAGATCTCTTATTGAATTCAGTGGGGTCCAGATTTCATTCACAATGTCCAATACACACTCCAGGTTTGTCAGGAGAGAAAACATGTGATTGCTCAGCTCATCATGGCTCTGCTCAGGCTTCTGGAAATATGTAGTTCACTGTGGATAGGGCCAGAAGCTTAACATAGCCATCGGAATATTCAGCACTCCTGCCAAAATTATATCACCCCATCCTCACAACCCCTCACAAGGGCACAGTGAAATGATACTTCTCCTTACATATGTTATGCATCCTAAAATGGATAAGGGTCAAACTGCAATGAGGATTTTACCCACTGATTTGAGATGGGGGTGCTCAGCAGTCACAATAGTCCAAAGGGAAGTTAGGTGAGACTGGGTCTTAGGGATGCACAGTCCCTCCCTGAAGAGTCCCAACCAGCAAAGGGTGCAAGTTCAGGCTCTACCATTCTTTAGAGTGAAGAGTCTGAATCCCTAGGGTGTCCATCCCACTTTGTGAATGGTTTTGACATGGGCAGGGCCACGTTCCCACCTTTGCCTGCGCTCTCCAAGGTTGGGCTGAGGGAGGAGTTCTTGTGTTTCCTCAAGTCCACAGGCTACATTTGTGACTGACCTTTGCACAGATAAGGCACTTGCATGAAGGGCTGTCACAATGTGGCTCTTAGCACTTGGGGGACAATTCTCCACCCTGCTTGAGCTTTGCTTAAGTACAATGGAGAGGGGACACTGCAGAAGGCCATTGATGGCTCCCTGAATCTCAGCTACCCAACCCTGACACAAGTTAGAGCTTCACAGAAGCAGATCTAACTCACCTCACTGGTGTAGGGTCCCCCAGCAAGCCCATTACTGGAATACTGTGTTCTCTCCTGGTGTCCACTCTCTGAAAAGGATGTTGGAAAAAGTGGAGAGAGTTCAGAAAAGAGCCACAAAAATGAAAATCTGCCTAAAAGTGAGAAACTGAAGATGCTTAATCTGTTTATTTTATCCACAAGAAAGTTAAGAGATTACTTGGTCCTGATCTATAAGTACATACATAAGGAGAAATTGCAGATAGTAGACAGCTCTTTGACCTAGCACACAAAGACATAACAAGATCCAATAGCTGGCAGATGAAACTAGATGAATTCAAACTGACAGTAAGATGCACACTTTTTAACAGTGAGGGTAATTAACCACCGGAACAACTTATGTAGAGACATGGTGGCTTCTCTGTCACTTGAAGGTCTAGCTCAAGCATTATTTATAGGGCCTGAGGTTAGAATCATTGGGTGAGGTGTTTGAGGCCCGTATTAAGCAGCAGATCACACTAGATGAGCATAATGGTCCCTTCTAGCCTTAAATGCTATGAATCTTCACTTACTTGAGGACACATGGCCTTAACAAATCAGACAGATCTGTTTGCGTGTGTTGGAAGACTGGCGAAGTGGAATATATCTAATGCTACATCGGTTGGGTGCAGTGGATGCGGCAGCCAATCCTAGAGGCAATAGCTTTCCTATACACTAGGGAGACTTATGAAGTTTGAAAGTTTGTATTAGTTCTACCATTCTTCCACATTACATGTAAGGGAAATTAGAGCCTTGCAACCCAACCTGAACTTGATGGGACGCAACACCATGTGTCAGGTTTGGGTCAGGTCATGTCTGCAATTACCCCAACCCTTTCTGGCGTAGGTTGTCTCTGATCACCTTCTCCTGCCTGTGGGGCTGGCATAGAAAAAGTTGTATGTCTCGCTCCTGATGGCTGCTGCTTTCTCTCCGCACTGTGTGCGCTGCAGAGTGAGTGTGATGATGAGTCGCAGCATCTCTCACTCCAAGGGGCATGCAGCCACCACTGGGTCAGAAGCAGCTGGAGATGAATTGTGGGCATGGATTGTGGAGAGTGGGGAGCCCCCATTTTTCTGAATGCCAACGATGAGGCAGTGGAGGTTGCCCTGACACAGGGGTCAGGTCAGCTCTGAAAACGACCGAGCATTCTTGGATTGGATTCAGGTTGGCTGTGCTCCAGTCAGATTTGAGTTCGCTTCTGGGTTGGACCTGAAAGAGTTCTTTGAGGTATAACTTTAAAAAATCATACAAACATTCAGGAGGGCAGGAATATTTTGTGTGCAGTCACCCTGAATAAAATATATAGTCGGGGTTCTGCATGTTGCTCTACTGTAGTCCATGAACTTCCAAAGCAATCTCCTTGTTCCACACAGTTTCAGGCAGATTAAATAGAGCACTGTCTACAGAAGTGCATGAGGGAGGAATAGGAGGAGTAGGAGTTATCACTAGCATGCTCAAAGACTTGTCTTTCAGTTGACAAGAGGATCAGCCCTTTAATATGGACTTGATACCTTCCTTTAGACACCAATTCATGAAAAATCTTGCCCTTAAGTTTTGCCAAAAAATTGTGTACGAGTCACTGCATGTTCGCAGAATATTGTGAATTCATACCTAGACGAATTCAAGTGTTTGTTGTCTTGCTTCAGATAATTCACACAGTTCTACTATCTAGTTACTGAAGATCACTTGAAGGAAATCCATACATCCATTTAGTCAGTCATTTCAGTTTTGGTAACTCAGAGTAAAAAAGGCTGGAAGGAATCCTGTGCAGTTTAACGAACAATTTGAAAGAATTCAGGAAATTCATTATTTACTTCTACAGCTTTTTGTAGCTGATTCATTTTTCAGGGTAAGGGATGGGAAAAACATTAATCCAGTGCATTGGTTGCAAAATACTCTTGAAAATTTGCACTAGCACTGGGACAATTAGTACAGGATCATGTTTATAATAAGTCTTATAGTATCAGTTATTTTGCTTCAGATGTACTATAGGAGCAAGATGTTCCTGATACACTTCTCAGAAGTAGGGTAAAATGTGCTTTCCATTAGTCTGGTAAGCACTTATAAATCAGTCTGAACTTCCTATCTTAATTTTTGCTTTCCCTCATTTACCATTGGCAGACAGACATACCTCTCAAACTCCTAAATGCTGAAGTTGAGATTTTTAGGGAATTTAGACATACGAGAGCAGAATCTGGCTCCAGAGGTGTACAGGAGATCTTCAGAATGCATAGCAAAGAGCTAAAGTTGCCAGCCATCATTTTTTTTCCATGAATACATGCAACTGTATGATTATCACACTGAAAAAGATTCATATTTTGTGAATATTTTAGTTACTGCGTTAAGTGTACCATACCTGTAAACTTTGGCTGTAATTATTTAAGTTTAAAGTCAATTAAAAATGTACAGACTGTGTAATTTTTTTTCACTTCATCGTAAAGGTTCTGAGCACTATGGCCCAATCCAGAAGAGCACTTAAGCATGTGTTTAACTTTAAACATGTGGTCCCACTGTAGACAAGGAGACTGCTTATGTGGTTAAGGCTAAGCATGTGCTTAAGTGCTCTGCTGGATCAGAACCAGCATGCTCTCAGCTGGTTGAAAGCTAGAATAACAGCTGTGTCTCCACGGCTATCTCCTGTACCTTCCTCCACCTGTACCTAGGGTCTGCCTTTCACAGTTTCAGCTGCTTTTACATCATGTGGAGGAGGAGCTACATATACTGCTACCTCTGGGCAGGAACAGGTCACAGTCATCCCTCAGGACTGGCTGGTGATAAACAGACAGCACGAACTTTGTGGGAAAGAGTAGAGGGACACTTTCCATTTTTTGGTCAAAATGAATTAGGTTCTTCAAAAAGAGGAGCACTTGAGTGATTTGGAGACATGTTTTTGAATGCTGGTATATTTCAGTGAGATGTGGGAAAAGTGGTGAGAGAGCTGGTAAACTTTGTATAGGGTTGCCAGGCTGAGAGAAAATAATGTGAATCTGAACTAAAAACCTTGTAACAGAATGAAAAACGGTCTGATGTGGGTGGCTGAAAAGTGGTATGGCTGAGAATAAAGTAATGTCTTGCTCACCGTGATTCCATGTGTCTATCAGGTGACCCATGAATGGAGAAAACACAGACCCTCGCACTGGTCAATACACACACCCCTTAACAGTCTATCGCATGATTTGGGGACATATTTTTGAATGCTGGTGCTTTCTAGTGAGAGAGTTGCCTCTTGAACTGATAATATCTAGTACATACTGTGATATAGAGAGGGCAGAAAGCTGTAGGAAAGTGATTTACGGCAGATACGTAAGCCTCAGAATGCTCAGAGCTCTGTTCCCTGCAGATTAGCTGAGTCTAGTCAGGGGGCAATTAGGAGCAGCTGAGCCAATTAGGGACCAGCCAGATGCTCCATAAAAGCCCTCCGCCCCCCGCCCCCCCCCCAACAGACAGGGCATGAGCTGGGAGGAGTAGGAGTGCCGTGCCGTGCCATGCCATGCCATGCCATGCCATGCCATGCCGTGTGTAGGAGTGCTGAGTTGCAAGGAGGAACAGACCAAAGTGCAGAGATTCTGTGGAGGAACAGGCTGGAGAAAGGTACCAGGCTCAAGAAGCCAGAAGGAGGGGGAAAATTAGCCCAGGGGAAGAGAAGTGCAGTTGGGAACACGGTGCCAGCAGCACCTAGCTGCTTCTCATAGGGCCCCTGGGCTGGGACCAGGAGGAGCGGGTGGGCCCGGGTCCCTACCCCCTCCTCAGGGAAGATGGGGTGACTAGAGACGCCCTGACCCACTACAAGCAACCAAAGCATGAGACCCGCTAGGGGGAAGTCGGCTGCCTGCCACAATACCAAACTAATGCCTTTCAACCACACTGAACAATTTACACATATGTATTTGAGGCGCTCGAGGCATTATCATGCTTATAAGAAACTAGATTGGTTCAGAAAAGATTCTGAAACAGTGTGGGGTCCGTAGCTATTCTTGTTCATACACTGACAGACTTTTGGCTTCATAGTGAATGATAACTGATGATAGTGTGAGAAGGACAATGTGGGCAAAGTGGCAAGACATCTAGTAAACTTTGTACGGGGTTGTTAGGCTGAGAGTAGATGGAAAATAATGTGAAACTGAACTAAAAACCTAGTAACAGAATGAGAGGGTCTGAAGTGGGGTGTTTGTTGAAGTGAATGAAAAGTCGTATGGCTGAGAATAAAGTAATGTCTCGCTCATCATGAATCCATGTCTCGTGGCAGATTCCTGAGACTTAGCAAAAACAGTAGGCTTTCCTTCTGCTTTTCTTTCTACTTCAAACCCTCTCTATTTCCACCTCCCCCTCCTTCCTTTTTTCTCACTTGTAGCTCTCTCCTTCCTTTGCTTTACAGTGAATATTTGATTAGCAGCTACTCAAATACTGTAGTATCCAAGTTTTGCTTCTTGTAGCAGTCCTCTTATTCCTTTTCACATCTCTCACAGTGGCTCTTTATCCTGGCAGTTTTCATCACCACTGTATTTTTGCAACTCTCATTTCCATCACCATTTTCCTTTCTTCTCCTCTCTCTGATTCTTTCGCTTTGTCCAAGACTAAAGGACTGTAAATAAAGGGTTTTACAGAAACAAAATCAAATAGAATTGTTCAGTGGTCAAACAAACAAATAAATACACCTCAGTGAAAAAATACAATCCTTTTATCTATTTTAATATTCCCCTGCAGTGATGGAAATCCAAATACCACACTGCTGTGAAAAGGCGTGATATAAAAACCACTGAAGTCTAAGGAGACGTCTATTGACTCAAAACTGGCTTTTATTAGAGATGGCTGGAAGATGTGAACATTTTTGTTACAAAGTTGTCTTTTTTTCTTGGACCTCCTCTACAGTATTTATGTGGCCTCCTATCACTGTAAGATCTGAATGACTCAAATATTTATTAATTTATTGTATCTATCCACACAACATCCCTGTGAAAGGCTTATCCCCATTTTACAAATCGGAAACTGAAGCAAGAGAGAGAATGTGACTCACCAAAGGTCATACAGGAAGTCGTGGTAGAGCAGGGACTCAAACACATGTCTTCTGAAGATAACACCCCAATCACTGGGTCATCCTTTCTCTAGAGTAGGCCCATTGTCAACAAGATCCAGACAATGAAATTGGCCGTGAACCAAAAGTTAAACTGCCTAGTAGACTATCACTGTTTAAACTGAGCAAAAAGTAAAGAAATAATACGAAACATTTTCAAAAGTGCCTCAGTCTCATGGAACTTAGGCACCTAAGTGATTCAGCACTTTTTAACCCATTGTCTGTAATGCAGATGAGAATTTTTAATGAAAATTTTATCTTAAGAATTTCCACTTAAATTTATTATCCATAAAATGAATGAGTGTGTGTGTGTGTGTGTGTGTGTAAATGGCAGCTCCTCAGGAGTTTGGAATGTTAGTGTAAATCCAGAGGTGATGGATAGTGGGCACAAGGCACAAGAGGCGATTAATAATAATACATTAATTTCTAACATGGCTCTATTACATGCATATGAACATGCATGTATGGAGATGATTTTCATATACAAAAACTGCAGAATCACATTGGAAGTATAATGTACACCTTTGACTGTCACTTTGCCCACTTATTCATATCTCTGGGAGTTTAACATCCCAAACCCCTGAGAAGCATCAAAAGCTGTCACTTATTAAAAAAAGAAAAACAAACCTACAGGAGAAATATTTCTCCTTTTCCCTCCATATGTGGAGTTACCCTTCCCACCTGCCCAAATTTACCTCAGCAATGGCAATGTTCAATCCTGGATCTTGCAACAAGCTTTTCCATAAATAAAAAATGTAACAGCTTTAAATTCCAAATCCTCATAGCAAGGCTAAAAAGCGTGCTCACAGCATTGAGAAGTGGAGATATTCAACTCTCCAGTGTGGACTCGGCACTCACTTGAATATGTGGTTGCATTATATAGATAGTGGACTTCAAAGTCAGGAGATTTTATGTTTAGAAAAGCCGCTTGTGAGATACCAGGCTTTTGAGAACAGAGATTTGAAAAGGAGTGTGACATGAAGCGGAGATAAATAATTAAATGTGACTACTGAGGAGGCCGCATGTGATTGTAAAGAGGAAACAGAGTCTAGGTCATTTGTTGCTGTTCTGGTTTAAATGGTTAGTTAGCAAGTTTCCGTAATTGTTTGTAGCAGTGTGAGAATCCCTTGGAACACTACTGTGGGGAAAAAAAAGTAAGCTCAAAAATATCCTTTGCCTTCAGCCAGGGGTTTGGGTTTTTTTTCTCTTTACAGAGTTTTCCTTTTCTGGAGATAAAACATGCTCTGAAGTTTACTGCCTTTCCCGTTGGTGCCTATCTGTTGCACACCCTGCCTTTGCTCTCCTAATTGTTTTTACATGCTCCGCCACTATTTCAGCCAGTGATATTCCCTTGCCAGTGGCTTAACGCTCTCCAGCAGTGTTTGTCACCATGTTTTACCCTTTCCCGTCTCTTAAAGGGGAAGTGGTAGTTTTGATCTCCTTGTTTTCTGAAAAAATGGTATGTCAGCTCCTCCTTTATTCTTTGAATCTAACTCCTCCTGATAATCTGTATACTCCCTGATTTTCAGTGTGCTGAATTGCAACTTCTGGATGAATCACCCCAGGCTTTAGAGATTGGCAAAGGGTGTAGTACTTCAGGAAGTAAATGTTTGGAATAGTTACAGCAAGTGGGACAGTTACCATCTTGACTTTTACTGTGAGATTTAATCAGCAACTTCTAGAACTGAGAGCATGAGTCTCTATATTTGAGCTGTAGAACCAGGCTCTGAAGGTGAGAGGAGAGATGTAACAGACTCACAGCCTCTGTGGATTGGGCACAGATGGGGATGCATAATGCATGCTGACAAGTTTATATATTTCCTCTGGACAGGGGAGTTTCATTCTCAGCTTATGAGGCTCATAACAATTTGAATTCCAGAGGAACTCCCATTTCTGTGGTGGCTGCCATAGTAAGGATTGAGCTGAGGCCTTTAACAGACTCACCTCCTCTGTGAATCAGGCACAGAGGGCAGAGGTGCTGGAACTGGAGGTGCAGCAGCACTCCCTGGCTTGAAGTAGTTTCCACCCTATACAGGGTTTACATATGGTGGCCAACTTTCTAATTCGTGAAAACGGGACACTGAGTGCCAGAAACCCCCTCCTATTCCCTGCTCCTCCTCTTCCCCCTGAGACCCTGCCCCTGCTCCATCTCTTCCTGCAAGGCCCCATCCGTTCTCTTGAGGCTTGGCTCCCACTCCTCTCTCCACCTCCCTCCCCCTACCGCTGAGCAGGGCTCAAGGGGGTGGGGGGGTGAGTGGGGCAGGATGGGGGAGCCGTTCCTGAGTGCTCCTCATGGTTCCTGTAGCGGCTGCTGCTCATCCCGCTCCCAGGTGGCAAAGGCTGATTACTGCAGGTAACTGGTCTTTTAGTGCAACTGGACACTGCCAGGTCCCCTTTTCGACCAGAAAATCCTGTCGAAAACCAGTCACCTGGCAACCCTAGGTTTACCGTTCTGTTCAGTGGCTTTCAGCACCCCCACTATAAAAATTGTTCCAGTGCCACCGATGGGGACATGGCACACACACTGACCAGTGAGTTTCACAGGCACAATTGAGTGCATTTGTTGAGGTGGAGGCAAAGCTGCAGGACGTATTATGCATGTTTGAAATGTCATGATGGGACATTGTGACAGCACTTGAAAAATTAGGACTAAATTGCTTAATATAGGCCATTTAGTCATTTTACATGTGATGGACAGGTCTAACCACAAGGCTACATAAGGTGCACAGGATCCCTTTTCCTTCTCTACCTTATGTACTTGCAGGTTGGCAGTTGAAATAAGTCAATTGGTTGGGTGAGAAAAACAGACTTTTTTTTTTTGTTAAAGTGAGAAGAAAAAAATATTAATCTGTTTCAGGGTCTGAGAGTCTCCGCTAATAATGTGGTATTTTTGTGTTGTGCTGCCATTTCTATTTTTCTGAGCCACCCCTGCCTTTCTTACTTTTTTTCATCCAGCTTTGGAAGCTGCACCAATATTAGCAAAATCTATTGCTCATAATTTCAATGCAGACTTGGTCAGTGTCAATTTAATAGTGCCTTTTAGGCTCGAGACCTGAAAGAAGCTCTAAAAGATAAATGCATTCTAAAACCCTCATTAAAGTGAAGATCCTTTCTACAGCAGGGGTTTCCAACCTTTTTCTCACTCGGAGCCATTGAGCAAGTTTCAGATGTGCGGGGGTGGGTCGGGGGGGGGGGGGGAGGAGGTGCACTGCTGCTGTGCCTGGCGGGCTGGCATGGGACTGCAGGGGAGCAGGGGGTAGAGGTGCCAACTTTTATTTTTGCTGGTGGGTGCCGGCGGGGAGGGAGGAGGGTTGGAGAGAGGACACATAACTGGTCACGTAACTCACGTGTCTCCTCCTTGCCTGTGACCGCTGTGCTCGCCCCACCCCCGACCCTGCCCCACTTATGGGAGGGAGGGGGTAATTCAGTCCTCCTGCTGCACCCCATTTGGCTGCTTTCCCTGGCAGCTGGGCGAATGGACGGGGATCCACTTCCAACCCTGGCCCCTCCTGCCTGCGGGACTGGTTCCCAAGCAGCTTCCCCTCCTTGCCCTGGGTTGGCTGCGGGACAGGTTCCCAAGTGAACTGGTCTGGAAACTCCCAGGGAGGGGCTGGGGGCAAGGGAGGGAGAAGGAGGGAACTGGAAGCTTGAGTTCAGGTGGCCCCTGCCCCCAGCAGCCAGCCTGGATAGGGAAGGGAGGCTGCATCCCTGGGTAGGCTCTCACAGGCAGCTGCCGTTCTGCACAGAGCAGCGTCCCAGCTGGCCGGAGCTGCTGTGGGGTGCAGGCTCCAGGGATGCTGGGCTTGCCTGCGAGAGTGGGGAGGGGAGGCCTCGCCCCCTAAGGGGAGGGGAGTTGCACTGCTGCACAGAGCAGCATACAGCAGAGTCCCCTCCCAGCCAGAAATGGCTGATGACATCCACCTCTGCTCCTGAGTCCTGGCTGGCTGGTGCAGCGTCCTGCAAGGGACTGGAGTGGACGGAGAGGGGCTGCTCCTCGGCTCCGGCTGGCCGGGACAGGGGCTGCTCCTGCTCCAGGCCAGAACAGGCCTGGAGGGGAGGGAGTGCTTCTCCACTCTGGCTGGGGGGGTGTGTGTTGGGGGGCGCTGCTGTTGCACCCCATGGACTGGATAGCAGCTTTTGGCAGGCCGGATTCTGGCCTGCAGGCCGTGAGTTGGACAACCCAGTTCTACAAGATGCTTACCCCCCGTAATCAATCAATCAATCTTTATATCTTTGTTGAAAATATTGTTCATGCTTTTAAGAGAATATAGGGGTAAGTACCTGCATTGCCATCCAGCAGGGGCCATCAATCATTCTGAAGCCGAAGATATTTTCTGGAAGATGCTCTGGTCTTTTCATATTGGAGGAAGCTTGATTTAATCAGAGATTTGAAAACATCCTTTTACCTAACCATCGAGACTCTGCTTTTCACTGGTCTCATGTTGTCACTGTAAAATAAAAGCAGAAATATTGGAGATGCATGTTAGTGAAAGAGACATTCTGCTGTGGGTTTTTTTTTTTCTATTACTAAAGCAGAATCAGAATTCTAATACATGCTTCTTTGTGCTGTCTGAATGGCACAGCTTGGGTTCAGATACTGGCAGGTTTCTGTGAGCTGTAGATTGCTAATTTTATAAATTTGAACAGAATCAGATCAGGCATGTAGTTCTGAAAGTTACTAATTCATTAGTTCACTGCTTGGCAGAAAGCTGTTTCCCATCAGGAGTGAGGAAGGCTGCTGTCCATGAATAGACCTCTCACCTGTGTAGAACCTATTCAATCACTAGGGCTCCACATGAGTACAGGCAATAGGTAAAGGACTCACATGCTTTCGGTGCAGGGGCGTTGCTTTCATTTTACTTAGAACTCATCATCTTGGAAAGAACGGAAGTTGTTTGTTCCTTTTATGTATGTGATGGACAGAAATGTCTAGCACTATGCATTGTGAGCTGTGCAAGCTTATTCTTCGTACATAGCTTTTGCCTACCTCACTGCTGTGGTTACCTTCTCTCCACTTGACCCACCCAGGCCACCCAGCTCAATGCTATTACACAGTGCATGGAACTTCTTCCTTCACCGAATCCTCAATGCCTTCCCCCTCTCCATATTAAATTCTCCCTGAAGAAAAATAAAGTTGCAGGACTATTATTTATTATTAGGTATTATCATAGCACCTTGTAACCCTAATCATGGACCAGAACCATGTTGTACACTGTACAAACACAGATCAATGAGTCAGTCTCTGCCCCAAGCAGCTTACAATCTAACTATAAGACAAGAGACAACAGATGGATACCGACAGACAGGGGAGTACAAGGAAACAGACAGTTTTGGTCAGCATCATAGGCTATAGTCTCTGGTTGCCATCAGTCTAACTTGTCTCATTTTTTGTAGATATCACAGCGAAGGAGATTTTTAAGCAGGATAATGACAATGCAATATTTGTCACCCTGCACTGCTGCTTGTTGCTTCCCTTCCCCTTCCCTGTATTAATATGTACTGTCGGTCTGGATTACAAACTCCTGGATCAAGGATTGTCTCTTTTTTAGTTGCCTATAAAGATCATAGGAAATTATGTGAGCTATACAAACAACAAGTAATAATAATAACTAATGATCTGAAATCATGCAGTGCTTTTCTGGTTTAGGCAGATGGACACTAGGTCAGGTTGAGGCCACCACAGTCATTTCATTTGTGATATAGCACAGATTTAAGGAAAGCCTGAGGCCAGTGACAAAATGACAACACTTCAGTTGACTGCAGTGGGAACAGGATCAGGCCATAAATGCAAAGTTACTGAAGTAACAAACTACTCACATAATGCTTTTTATTTTTTTACCTCTGTGACCCGTCCGTGCCTAGGGTAGCCCTGAAAATGCCAAGGTCAGGGCAGGCTGTAAAAGGAGGGCAGATTCTCCCAGCACTGGTGGGTGACACTGAAGTCAGACTTCCCAACCGGCCACAAACAGTGCTGCTGATTCCTCACACTGGTTATCAAGAAGCCAAAATAAAATGTACACAGCCCCCTTTATTGCATTTCAGTCTCTGGCTCCCAATCAGCGACGAGGTCCAGTAAAGAGACCAGTTATTTAAAACTCTATGCTCTTTACCAAAAAAGGTTTCTTCTGACCCCAAAGGGTCAGCCACAGTACCAGATCAATATAAGTTTAGATCTCACCCAAAATACCATGCTGCCCGCCAATCCTTTAGTAACTAAAACTAAAGGTTTATTATAAAAAGAAAGAAAGACTATAAGAGAAGTGTTAAAGGATTAAAGCAATCAGACACATACAATTGATTTGAAAGTCCATATATATCAGGTTTCTAATAGAATTGTGGAGTTTGCAGGCTTGTATAGTCCCTCTGGTATACATCCAGTACCTGGATGGGTTTCAGTCCTTTGTTTCACAGCTTACGTTGAGTTCAGTTGTAGGTGAGTTGATCCAGAGGTAGGCTGGATACTGAAGATTGACTGAAGACTGAAGACAAAATGGATGTGGGGCAGCTGCCTTTTATGTCCTTTCGTCTTTGCCATGCTGCTTCTGGAAATTTACAGGAATAAGATGGAGTCCAGAGTCACATGAGTAAGTCCTGGTGACTCTCAGGTATATCCCTGGCTTCTCCCCCTGGGCCTCTTGTACCTGTGAATTTCTAAATGGTCCGTTAAGCAGGCTAGTGCTGCAGGCATCCTGTCTGGGGTGTCGCCCAGAAACACAGTACAAATTGAAATATAGATACAAACATATCCATAACTTCCATTACACATGAACATAAACATTATCATCTTACTTAGCACATTATAGTCTTTCTAACGGTACCTGACATGGCATATCTTGCATGAATTATTATGATTTTGACATACTGATGTTAAATAATATAATAAATGCTCCCCCCAATCCAGCCAGCGTGACACCCCCAACACGAGATTGGTGTAGGAAGGAGTAATCAGAGCTCCTGAATACTCCTCAAGCGCCCCCTTAATTCAGCCAGCGTCACAACCTCTTCAAAATTCAGGACAAACAGGAACTAATTAATTCTCCCAACTCCCCTCTGAGGCAGGTAAGTACAGTAATGACCATTAAACACAAAACATTCACCAGTAGGTACCACACTGGAGTATTTGCTTTACCGCAGAATTTCTAGATGCTTAGGATAGGAAATTGGAACTTCTGCCATTGACTTCAAAGAAGCCAGGATCATTCCCTAAGTGTGAAATCTCAGGTTAGATGGTATGGTTACCACTGGTAGATATTTACTTTTTCCTGGCAACCACTAAAAATATTATCCCCATTTTATAAATGAAAAAAATCAAAGTAGAGAGGATTAGTGACTTGTCTTAGACTACAGATGGAGTCTGCATGAGAGCTAAGAGTTCAGAGCCATAAACCCTGACTGCACTCCTCTAGAACATGTTACCATGCAGGTGAATCACATTTGAACTACTCTTACATATTTCTTAACATTGGTTCATTTGCTTTTGATGTTGCCTCAAAGGGGAACACATGTTCAACATGTCAGACTCTAATTCACTGTGCACTTTGCAGAAAATGTATATCAATGTGACTGGAGTAGATTATTACAATTAGGCTATTAAACTAATATTCAAACCACAAATTGTGGACATGTAATACAATAACCTTAACCAGTGAAATGAAGGATGGTAGAAGAAGCGGCACATATTTATGTAAGTGAATGCTAATTTTTACATCGTGATTTATGCAGTATTAAGTATTAGTCATGCCCTCTAGATAAGATATTGATAGTTTCTGCTGGGGTGAGCTAGTATAGCTGTTTTTTTGCTCAGCTTGCAGAGAGCTTTTGTCCTGAGGAACCAGGTTCTACTTGCTACAGGTACTTACAGTTAATATATTATTTGACATGTTGTCTGTGTATTTAGGGATCTGTGTAACATACTGTATGTAGTGTTGTATGTGTGCACTGATAAACATTTACATTTGCTTGTTACATTCCAGCACTGGGGAAGCCAACCGAGTCATTATAGCAGCTGGCAAAGCAGGCCACAATGTAGAAAACTTGAGTATGTTTTGCTGTGTTTTCAATAAAACTGTTCAGAAACTAGGACTGTGAAAAGAAGTATGAATGTGGGGAGAATATAAGAAAATATGAAGAGATTGGTTTGTATTCCTGTTTTCCTTACCTATAGATCTTTTAGCACCTCTCCACACACTGACTCTTTTAATATCCTGGGTCCCTCTGCTTGGGCAGAGCCCTGTACCTGTGCAGAACCTATTGAAGTTAGTGTGGCTCTGTGTGGGTATAGGACTCTGCCATATAGGGTCCGTTGCAGGATTAGGGCATTGGTTTGGGGGTTTTGTATAGAGAAGGAAGTTGTTTTCATGCCTTGTCTATTTCTGTGGGTGTGTGGGCATATCCCAGGGCAGAAGTTAGCTAAAATACTATTTTCTCTTTTTTCTTTTCTTTTTTTTTTCCATCTCCCCCATGAACTGCAGAATGAGGCTTTTCTTTCCGCTGTAACCCATATTACACAGCTTCAGTTTTAAAGCTGTCACTATCTAGAGAAAATTACCAAAAGGGAATATGATGGAGAAGGGAAAAAAAAACAAAACCCAAACCTAACTCCCTGATCTGAAGGATCACCTTCATGATCCTGGCTTAGATATAAAAGTCAAAATCCAAAGTTTGATCATTTTTCTTCTCACCGGGATCTGCCACATAAAGCTTTCATGCACTGAAAGAGTGATATGTGCCTTTTTTAGCTAAGAAATGAGGCTTCTCAGAAGTAGAATTTTAAAGGTATAGAGCACTAGTTGAGAATGCTGATCCTTACATTCACTACTTGATGAGGTTTGACAAGGTCATACCACAGGGTATGCATTATTTCACTATCACAATGGGAAGTAAAATTGCAATATGTGGATATACAGCACCAGATGAGCTGCCTATCTGGTATACTATGTTTAGGTAGACAGAGATTGATTTAACTAGGTTCCTTTAGACCACAAAGCACAAGAAGGAGCTGAATGAGCAGGCTAGTTGCTCTTTTAACCTTACAACATGAAACTCTTTGCACTGATCAGCTTTTCCTAAAGGCCTCCCAATGAACAAGAAAATTACTTTAGTTTAAAATGATGTAATCAGCAGGATTCACAGTGATGAGAAGAGGAACCTGTTAGCCCTTTGCCTAGAGCAGAGTTCCCCAAACTGTGGGGTGTGGAGGAATGTTCTGGGGGCTGGGGCTGGGAAGGGAGTGCCACCCAGCCCTTCTCTGCTCTGGTCGCATCCCCCCAGCTGCAGACCCAGGTTCAGCCCCCAGCACCTGTCCCGGCTGCGGGCACCTGGTCCCCCAGCTGTGGCCCCTGGCCCAGCTGCAGCACCTGTCCCCAGCTGCCAGGGATCCCCCAGCAGCCACAGCCTGCGGCCCCCACGCCACTCCCAGCCTTAGCCCCTGACCACAGCTTGTTTCCAGCACCAGCTGGGGGGGCATGGACAGAGGTAAGGGGAGCACGATGTTAAAAGTTTGGGGACCACTGTCCTAGAGAATGTCACTGTCTGGAGTTTTTCCAGGAGGAGGAAGAAAATGAGAGATACAGGAGATGGCAGGTGTGCAAGATAAATTGATATCCTGATTGATTTTGCAGTTTGCGTATTTTCTTTAATGAGAATTTTTGTTTAATTAAAACTAAAAATTAGCCATGGCTTCATAACAGAGTGTGAGAGTTACCTGTACAGGGCTAAAAAGAAAAAAAAAACACATTTGCTTTCTGTGTCCCACTGCACATGTGCTGCATGCTTGTTACCTAGGAGAGGAAGGACTGCACCTCAGCTGTAGAAATTCAAAGGAGAGAGGAAATTTCTATAATTGGTCCCTAACTGTCTGGGGAAAGAGGTGTTTCACACAACGAAAGTGACTTAAATATGTGCTATCTTGTTAGGAAGTGTTTTTGCTTCTACATAAACTGAGAAGAGGAGAAAAACAAGCACAAATTCCAGACCCTTGGTTAAAATTAATCTAATCTTGCAGACATCAAAAATAAGTGTGTGTGTGTGTGTGTGTGTGTGTGTGTGTGTGTGTACATACGTGTACTACTGGCTTCTGAGGACTTGTTTTAAAAAAGATAGACCAGCACTTAAATGCTGATCTCAACTTTCCACTAGGGACCACTAAAAAGTCTTTCAGTAGAAAAGACCCGGATCAGCAAAACATGAAATCATTATAGCTGCAGACTTTCTAGACCTGCTTTGTATTAGATGTTTGAAAAAGACATTTGTTTAAGGATGTGAGGGTTTTAATCCTGTCTGTAATGCTTAATCATCTGCTGTGGGGAAAAAAAAAAAAAACAGTGTTCTGGCAGTAAGGTCACTAAACAAGTACCAAGGAGTACAATTTTCCATTCTCCTCGAGCCAACATTCAACAGTTCACCAGCAAACTCATTGTTAGGATTAAAGGAGACCCTGACAATCTGGCATAAAGTGCATGGAGTAACACTTATGTATAAATGTGTAATTTGAATGTAGAGATTATGAGCCTGATTTTCCTATCACTTCCAGTGGTGTAAATCAGGAGTGACTCATTGAAGCCAATGGCATTGCACTGGTTTAAAACTGTGCTCAATGTGATCAAAGATCAGATTTCATGATCATAAATTCATAACCCTATGTGGTAGCACAATGTAGATGAGGCAATATTCATCCCAAAATCTCTTTATTGGCAAAAATAAAGTACTTCAGTTTTAGTTTAGATAATTTCAGTTGTTGCTATTTTCTTCACTCTCAGCACAAAATAGAGGTTCGGAAAGGAAGTAAGACATGGGCCTAAATTGTGCAGTTTACCCCAAAGTTGTATTTACAGTCTGTGTCTGACTACTGATTTTACACTGTTACCTGCACTAGCTGGATTCAGGCTACCTTCGGTAGGCTAGCCTGTGCACAGGTTTTGCTGTATAGACATATCCTAAGTGTGCGTTATGTCATAGGAACCTAAAAGGGTCTTTGAAAAGATCACACACAAAACAGAAATAGGAAGTCAACAGGTTGAAAAAGTCAGAGCTTAAGTTCAGTAAGTCAGTTCATATCTGCAGGCACTAAAAATGTCAACCCGACAGCTGATTTTTCATGCCATGTATCTGAGGCTAGAATTTGGCACCAGTGGTGTAGGAACCATTCCCATTAGGAGATTTGTGTGTAACTCACTGCTGAGTGTAATGAAGTAAATGTGTTGCTTCCCTTAAAATAATGGGAGAGAGTCATCTAACTAGCTTTGAAATCCTCCGTCCACAATAACTATTGACACCTTGACTGCTGCTAAATATTTCAGTTATAGAGGTATGTCCATGCACCTGTTGACCTCTGAACAATCCAGGTATGTCTAGGTAGAAAAGGCAGTGCTGTTTGGTGAACCAACCCCATGTAGATAAAACATACCTGCTGAATATTAATATTCAGCAGGTATCTCCAGGTGCTGCTGCTTATAAATGTTAGGTGGAATATACTTGACCAAATGAAACAATGGCCACACAATTGGTCCACTGGAAGATCAGTAGCGAAGGAGTTTACCTTGCCGTTTTGTTCTTGTTCTTTAATCGTAGTTGAAGGGATCTATATATAAAAAATAAGAGGTAATGTTCGGCATAATCCTGGCAGAACTTTCCCTTTATAACGGTGTCACAGAGCTTTTTTTTTTTTTTTTTTTTTTTTTTTTTGGTTATAATTATTTAGAACATAAATGGCTCAGCCTCAAAAGCTTAGTAACATCTGGTACATAGAAATCTAACACAATGGAATCTATTTGCAACTTGACTTCACAGCGGATCACTAACATGTTAGCAAACACCTATTTAAGTAGTTTGATAAGTGATAATTTGCCTTTTTTCCTTTTGGACTCTGTGACTCTCACTCGTGTATGTGGTTTTTTTTTTTTTTCTAGTTTTAAGCAGAAAAAGCCTCTCGTCGTAGTCAGTGGGCTCGGAGTCTCAGTATATAATATAAAACAAAACGGCTGTAACATGTGATGTGGCAAAGTCTATCTGAGCTGTGCACTACTTTCATCTTATGTTTACCAGAAAGGGGGGAGGGGAGTAAAAGACAGTGCATAGTTCAAAAAGTCTTAAAGTTCGATTAGAAATTCAATGTGACTGAATGTGGGTGCAGTGTCTAAGCAAATGCCTCCCAGAAAATTGGCAAAAGAAAACTGCACATGGCTCAGACTAATGCTTCTATGGTAATATGTAATTTAAAGGACCAGAACCATTATTTTTATAAACATGAAACAGTTTAGAAGAGGACTGAAATATATTTGTGTTCAGCTGCTTGTGTTGTAAAAATCATCAGTTTAACATTGAATCATCTCAATTCTTGGTGGACAGGTGTCCATAGTACAAAATTCACTTGGCACTAATGACTAGGCTTATAGGCAGTCTCAAAAGAAAGACTGAATGAATATTGAGACTAAATTACCTTCTGATTACAAGAAGTAGTTGCTTCAGGTCAAAGACAGTGTGAGGAAGCTTGCATTGCTGCCTCTGCCTATGTTATGCCTGCTCCAAGGATAGCAGGTTCCAGAGATTTCAACCTTGACCTTTCACAAGCAACGAAGAATAAACAGTATGTAAGCTTGTGCTGAATCAGCTGAGAAAAGAGCCAGTTCCTCAGCTAGTGTAAATTGTCATAGCTCCATTGTCGTCAGTTGAGCTAAAGCAATTTACACAAGTTGAAGATCTTGTCCAACATATGTGTGTGTGTGTGTGTGTGTGTGTGTGTGTGTGTGTGTGTGTGTGTGTGTGTGTGTGTGTAATATATATTTGTACTTAAAATGAGCTTGGACAGGAAACCCTATTCACTAGTGAGAGGCTGCAGGTAATCAAATAAGTAGATTTATAAATAAGAAAGATGCTTGCTAAACATGCCACAATCTGATTGTTAACTCTGTAGCTGGTGATAATGTTCACATTGAATTGGAGTGGTTGCAAGATCACAAGGTTGAGAGTAACATGCTATTGTGGTTGAAATAAAACAGGACATATATCAGCAGTAACCAACAGTGAACTCTGGGATTCCAGAATTATTTCCTATTCTTAATAAAGAGGACTATAGTGATATAGCAGATATAGGTAGTAGCAAATGGTAAGTGATGGCTTTTCACTGGACCATCTGTATTCCTGATCCTGCAAGCTTCTTCATGGTGATAGACTCTTGAACCCATGTGGAACCCTGTACTCTGCCGAGACGGAGTGTTTGTGGTTTGAGATCTTAGTGACGAGAAAGAGGCAGGCGGACAAGCCAGTATCTACAAAAGCTGTTTGTTTAAGCAGTTAGCAATTCAGGTGTTTACCAATACAAGGGAGGGAAGCCCCGTTTCTCTCTGAAGCGAGCTGCACCAGGAGCGAACCTGCCACGTGGCACCCTCGCAGGCCGTGGGTCCACAGAGAGCTTCACAGCAGTGTCATCCTTTACCCTGATATAATCTTTTCCCTCATCCTGACAATCTGCCTATTGGTTACTTTCTAATTCACTGAGGGATTGGTTGCTGGCATTTGTTGTTCATTTTACTATTGGTGTCCAGCTATAAGCTGAGGGTACTTGTTTACTTCCTTAGCTGCTTCAAACCAGTTTTGCGGTTAGCATACTTCTGTTTTATCTCAGGGTCAGATCTAGGCCATCGGGCCTGGTCTTGCCACTGTGCTAGATTCACGTTACAATGTCTTCCGCATCCTACAAACCCCACTAACATAATTAGTGGTTCATACAGAAACAGAGGTTCACCAGTACAGAGAAGTGTCACCCCATGTGAAAAACAAAAAAACTAAACAAATAAACCAACCCCCCACCCTCCCTCAAAAAAACCTGTCTTATGAGAATCCGTCTTATAATTTCAAATGTGTTACAAATGAGAGGTGTGCAAACAAAACTGGGAAAATTACATCTGTGCTAAATGACTTTATACAGATCAAAAGTAAAAACACATAGATCACTCAGTAGTCCTTGGAAAGTTGCATTTCTTTCCTGTGGTAGAATGACTTATTATTTGTACATTGAGAAAGAGTAATAATTCATGAATCGTCCTGCACTAACTTTATTAAATGGTCTTTCCTCCCTTGCTTATAAGATACATGTTTTCTTCTCAACATACCAAGGACAATTTTGATTGTTTGTTTGTTCATAAAATTAAATAGGCTATTGTGTGTGGAGAGAAAGCGGTTATACAGCTATTACATGAATAAAAAAAGCATGACAAAAAATGGGAGATAAAATCAGAAAAAAACCGTACATGAATGACCAAAGATTCAAGGCTGGATAGAGCATGAGTCTCACACAATATTTCCAAGGAAATCGGTGGCAGAGGGAGGAACTGAATTCACATCTACTGCATGTGAACCCAGGGCCTATACCACGAGACCATCCTCCCTCTTTAATTAAGATAACCATCTGAGAGATGGTGGATTTTAAGGTGACTAAGAGGGTAGAACAATGTTCCATGTGTGAGGAAGCTTGCATTGAAGCCTTTTGCATCCATGATACCTGTGTTGGCATCATGGAACACAAGGCTGAGGAAACAATTGGAAGGAGGAAATCTTGTGTGAGATAGTTAAGGTTCATAAGTTCTCTGTTCTCTCTTAGAATAATAGGATGTGCATTAGAGAACCAGAACTTCTCTTCATGCTGATTTACGTAAGGTTGTTGGTGAATACAGTATCAGCCATTAATGGTTTAATACAAGATGAGGCTCTTTCACTCTAGAAATGTGGAGCATTCTTTCCCAAAAGGGTTTATGATGCTTCCATCCTGTTCAGGCCCAGGAAGTGAGGTTCTGGGAGAGGTATTGAATTGGACTGTTCCATATGACAATACAGAGCGTTACCATTAAGCTATTGGAAGACCCCTCCTCTTGTTTTTGAGCATTCACTTGAATACTTAATGCTCACTAATATGAATAAGGTTTGACAAGTATTCTGTCTTGCCATCAGTCCATAGTATTCTGTTTTACTATTCTACAGTCTGATGCACGTACATGTGCAAATGTATTGGAATATAGAGTATTATATTGCTGACAAAAACAGTATGGTCATGAATAGCCCAATAAATGTTCCAATATTTGAAGTCCAATAAACAGTTCAAAACCTTTTATGAAATTCAAAAGTAAGAATCTTTGACTGTTCACCAAACAGAGTCCTGTGTTTCTTTCTAGATACAAACAGGATGACAAAAATAAGTTACTAACCTGGCCCTTCTGAACATTGCTCTGTCCTTACAAGGAAACCTGTCAAGTAGAATAAGTAGTCTTCTAACAAAGAAAGATTTTAAGCTTTCTTTGAAAGGAAGATTCTCCTGTGTACCCATGTAAGGTATGACCATTGACCAGCAAGGCAGTGTGAGTAACCTATATGTTGGGTTAGGTCACGGAGCATAGGAAATACTCTACAGGGTGTGGGCAATAACTGAGTTTGGACTCAGCAAGACACTGAGAAAGGTGACAAGTAGCATTTTTAGAATCTCACAAAGAGAACAATATTTTAGACACTGTTATTAAAGGGAAATTATCCTGACGGTACCTCTGTCTTGCTGCGTCTGAACTCTTACTCCATGTACCCTGTAGTTTGTCGTCTCCTCTTACTTTTCTTTGTCAGGCTCTGTGACTAGATCTTAACCTCAATTTGGAATGAAGGTTTCAAAGATGCGCAAATTTATCTTCTTCCTTAATTTCATCCATAAAAATCTTAAGTAGCTACATCTTTTTTTAACTTGTATCATCGTTTAAGTATTATGCTTACTGTAGTTTAAATTATTTGTTTTAATAATAACACTTAGCACTTATATAATGCTTTATGTTTTCCAAGTTTGTGTAGTTCAGTGAGTATTTAATAAAGGTAAGGTGGGAAGGATAACACTGCTGATGTTTTATTTTAATTATCAAATGGTACAATGAATAGTTTATTTTAAAGTCTCAGGAAAACAGCTGACACCATCTCAATGTCAGCTTGATTGAGACTGAATTTGAAACGCTTCTTTGTTTCCTTTTCCAAAATATGGGGCAAAATGAGACCAGATCTCAGAACAAAGACAAGTCAACATTATTTTTGGCCAGATTAACCTTTAGAATGTATAACCTTGTATATTAAACATGTAATAATTTATATTACAGGTATTACAATAATATATATTATTTGCATTACAATACCCCCTGAAGACTCCAACTATGATCAGAACCCATCAAATGAGGCAATGTGCATACACTTAGAAAGAGAGAGTCTCTGTCTTGAAGAATTTCTTAGCTGAATAGATAAGATATGCAAATGCAAGGCAAAAATGCATTATCATCAACTGTATTTTACAGATGGGGAAACTGAGGCAAAGAGAGATTACGTGAATTGCCCAGTATCACATAGGAATCCTGTAGTAGATTTGGAGAGTGAACCTACATCTTCCAAGTTCCACTCTAAGATCTTAACCACAAGGCCATCCTCTCTCTCCAAGGCAAATCTTAGCGCAGTAGCAAGGGAATGGAGTTATTGTCCCTGCATTATTCTCCTCTAGTCCTTCAAGAACACTTAATATAAATATGAGGGATGAAATATGAGGGATCAACAAAGAAAAGTGCAGAGTCCTCCACTTAGGAAGGAAGAATCGCATGCACAGCTATAGACTGGGGACCGACGAGCTGGGCAGCAGCTCTGCAGAAAAGGACCTGGGGGTAACAGTGGATAAAAAGCTGGATATGAGTCAGCAGTGTGCCTTGGTTGTCAAGAAGGCTAATAGCATATTGGGCTGCATTAGGAGGGGCATTGCCAGCAGGTCACGAGAAGTGATTATTCCCCTCTATTCAGCATTGGTGAGGCCGCATTTAGAATATTGTGTCCAGTTTTGGGCCCCCCACTACAAAAAGGATGTGGACAAGTTGGAGAGAGTCCAGCGGAGGGCAACAAAAATGACTTAGGGGCTGGAGCACAGGACTTATGAGGAGAGACTGAGGGAACTGGGCTTGTTTAGTCTGCAAAAGAGAAGAGTGAGGGGGGATTTGATAGCAGCCTTCAACTACCTGAAAGGGGGTTCCAGAGAGGATGGAGCTAGGCTGTTCTCGGTGGTGGCAGATGACAGAACAAGGAGCAACGGTCTCAAGTTGCAGGGCGGGAGGTCTAGGTTGGACATTAGGAAAAAGTTTTTCACTAGGAGGGTGGTGAAGCACTGGAATAGGTTACCTAGGGAGGTGGTGGAATCTCCATCCTTAGAGGTTTTTAAGCTGAGGGTTGACAAAGCCCTGGCTGGGATGATATAGCTGAGGTTAGTCCTGCTTTGAGCAGGGGGTTGGACTAGATGACCTCCTGAGGTCCCTTCCAACTCTATGATTCTATGATCCATTGAAATCCATAGGAGCTTTGCTATTGACTTTCGTCCAAGATTTTGGTATTCAATTATTGACAACTAAATGGGCCAGTACTAAGAGTTTATCATACTTATGCATATTTTCTGTTCTGCTGCAGAATGTGCAGTCTATTGGCAAATTGTATTTAATGTAATACTAAAGTATGATGTTAGCTTCTTTTGTATTGCTTAGAAATTGCAGCTCGATGATTAATAGACTGGATTAATGTCTGCATAGTATACTAGAGAATTTTACTTTATTGCTAACATGACAGAAAGGTCTATCAGGTCTATGTCAAAGTCATTCAAAAGGTTACTGGTGAGATACTTGGAGCTATACATATATGTGATTAATTTACATGAGAAAGTATTGGAGTCTGCTCTTATTAGTGATGACAGTTTATTTCTAGCTATTAAACTACTTTAAGTGTTTTGTCTTTATTAAATTTCTTAAGCTTTTACCATCCTAATTGATGACTACTAAAATCCTTTATTGTCCTCATAATGCATATGAACCTATGAAAGGACAAACCCTAGTTCGTGATTTCTTTTTTCAAATAATTAAAATGGGAAAGGAAAGAGGACATAAATAACTATATGCAACATCTGCAAGTGGCCTGTGTCAAAGAATGGAGTTAGATGGTCCCTGAATTCTGTGTCTTGTAGAATGCAGTCACAACACAAGTGCATTGCTGAATCAAGGGTGAAATCTTAGCCCCCTGGATAGTTATGGCAAAACTTGACTTCAGTGGGGCCAGGATTTCATTTCCAAGTGTCCACAGGAAGATTCATGTCCATAAGGCATGAATCATTTACCCTCTGAGTTGAAATGAGCTTTGTATCCATGAGGGTTTTGTTCTTAGAGGTATCGTTGTATTTGCAAAGTGATGCCATGTTTTCCCCAATCTGTGTGGCCTGTGTTGTTCCCCTACTCTCCAAACACTCTTCATTATGAACATGCTGTAAAAGTTTAGATATTGTTTAGTTTCTTTGATTTGGCTGATTAGCTCTGACTGTGTGTTTTAGTTAATCATATCCTGGATTGGATTCAGTGTGGTATTTATAGACTTGGGTGTCTCTATTAAAGATATGGGCAGTAGATGGGTTTATTTTATTTTTTAGGGAATGCTCTTAATTATTGCCAAAAACCATAGTAATTATTCAGAACTAACACGTTGATAGCAATGTGATGCTTGTTTTTCAGCAATCCTTTTGGTTCTAGTTGAAGGCATTGAGCCAAAGTCAGACATAGCATAAGCAGGTATAGCTGCACCGAAGTCTGTGGAATTAAATCCTATAAATCTGAAGGTGAATTTGGCCCATTGCCTGTATACATTAACTTTCAGAGGATCTGATCTCAGAGCATTGGACATATAGACAGCTTTTACCTGTCAGACTTCTTCAATTACTTTAGAAGAAAATGTATGGCATATTTCTCTATTGCAGTAATTATTGTTCTCAAGGGATAATCAAGACACAGAGCTTTCCTTCCAGACAGTGCTTGCTGTCTCAGAGGGAAAACAGTAAACATGCAAAGTATTCTTAGATAGCCTTTGTCACTCACAATAGCTTTTCCTAGATGTACTGTAGCTGAATCCCAGGGAGTCACATGATTCTTTGAGAGGATACTTTGTTAGATGTCTGCCTAACAGCCCCAAACTAGTTCAAAGATTGGAGTAGTTTATAAAACTTCCAGCTAGGTTTGTATTGATGGTCCATTGTGATGGAAAGCAGAGTGGCATAATGTTTCACACAGTGATATGATGGTGGCAGGTTTAAGCAGAATTTTGGATTGAAAGTACATTTCAAGAGGGAACTTATTCCAAAGTCCAAAACTTCTACAGAGCAAGAGGAGTTTCAGAAAGATGGACAAGGAGACTGTATGGAAAATATAATAATGTATTCCTCTCCAGAATTGGTTTAAATTGGTTTCAGCGGTGTTTTGCACCCCCAGCTCCCATTGACTGTGATCAAATATAAGAGCTGCTTGAAAGAAATATAGGTATTTTCTATACAGAAAGTATTTTGTATACTATGGGCTAGATCTTCAGCTGAAGTGACCCAGCATAGCTCCACTGAGATCAATAGAGCTCTTTCAATTTACCCCAGTTAGCTTCCGATTTGAGAGCAGGAGGAAGTAGAGGGTAGAGGCCAGTGAGGGCCCTTCTCTTGTTGTGTAGCATCCATAGCCCACAGACAGAATGTGCAACCCTCTTACTCTCTCAGCTTGCAGCTACTACTTGTGTGTGACCCAGCTTCAGGAATCACTAATGGAAATGGAAGTGGGCTGTCATTTCTTGTCACAGGCAACTGCTGTTCAGAAAGGAGAAAAAAGGTTTTAAAGTGAAGGTAAAAATACTTTCCCTTTACAAATGCCATTTATTTAAATATCAATAACACTGTAAGGATATTTTATTCTTTTCCATCCTTTTGCAAAGCTAAACTTTCAGAAAATTGAGTGGAAAATGTCTGAAAGTTACACCTGAATGATCACAGTGAAGCAGAACAAGGAGAATGATATTATCTGTTATTTACCTCTGCATCCTCTTACATTTCACATCAGAAAATGAACCTCTCTTTGATTTACAATGTAGTTATTTTACACTGAAGCAGCATTATCCAAATTTTTTTTGTCTGTTTTTTTTTTAATTTGTAATTCCATAGAACTGTAAATAAACAAGCAGAATGTATATATTTTTCATGACTGCCTGTGCTGTGTAATGATGTTAGTCAGTCCATTCTCTCAGCCAATATAGTGGCCATGTGTGTAATGGATTCTGCAGCCCAGCCTTCAGGGATCAGACTCCTTTACATAACATTACATTGAAAGACTGACTAGCTTTTCAAAGTGAAAGGTTGGAGATCTGTTGAGGCAGCTGAGCAATACACATTCCTCTTCTTGCCACCTTGTGGCTTTGTCTCTGCGTCTCTGTCTGCAGCTAGTCTGAGGATGCATGCAGAGGAGAGGGAATGGGCTCCCCTTGAGGTCTCATGAGGCATTCAAAGGTCTATAACAAGCAAGACAAAATTCTGGGACAGGCAGCGGGGACATTTAAGTTTTTCAGGGACACCTCTTCACCCCACGCATCAAATTCTGTGGGAATTCTGTGAATGGAGAGGTGTCGGTATCAGACCCTGTACATCCAGCCCTCCACCACAACTTCCTGTTCACTGGATTGTGCTGTCGTGTTCTATCAAGGCAGAGAGAGACCTTTCCTGGAGGAATGAGCATATTCAAATTATGCTGTTCATGTGAAAACCTAAAACTAAAATTCCATATATAATGATACTTTGTGAAACTGATGATTTCAGAGCCTCTTGGTATGCTGATAAAAGTGCAAAGGGGTTTGTTCAGTCTATGTACTGAGTATTTCTCCCAGTGCGCCCACTTCAGTAGTTGAACAGGCACCCAGCCTGGTGACTTTCCAGGTTTCCATTGCTTGATTATAAAGAGTTATCACTTTCCTGCTACCTAACCCCAAGATTGGACATGTTGACAGATACATTATTTATACATGTGGCAGGAGACCTGGCTTTGTGTGTTATGAGATTCCACACCAGCAGCCAGTGCAAGTGGTGCATGTTACTTAGAGTGACATATTTTTTCTCCCAAGGGCAAAGATGGGGAAGGGTAGAAATGTGGCCTTGATAGCACTTGATTGGTGACCAGCTACTTGAGCGGCATTATTGTGACTATTTTATTCCTGAAGTCATAGTCAGTGTGGCCTGAATTTCAGGAATGCTGAGCACTAGCAACCCCAATCAACTTCACTGAGAGGCTCAGCCCCTTTGAAAATAGCTGCCTTTGAGTTAGGTGCCTGCATATGGAGATAGGTGCCTAATAAGAAACACCCTCGTTTTTAAGGTGTGGTTTCGGAACGTATGAAGTCCACAGCTGTGCAGTTTGGGAAAGAAATATACTAGCTCCTAAAAGAGGCCTGAATGGTGGAGGGTCATTTTCTGAAAATAGAAAATAAAATGAGAACGGTCTTCTTACCTGAAATACACTGGATGGCTTTAGCGCTAGATAGTCATAATCTGTGACTGATGAGAATGGTAGTGCAGTTAATGAAAATCATAATAGCTTTTCTTCCAAGACCTTATATCCACAGTCAAAGTTGGTGCTGTAAAATAGATGCGAGTGCTATGGCACAAACTGAACCTATTAAACTCATTACCTCTCAGTTGGAGTGTGTAACCAGATGAACATCTCATGCTCTTTAAAGAACAAAATAGACAATTATCTAAAATGTTTTTTAAAAATTTGCATATGCTTGCAAAATGGGTATAGTTCTTACTGATCTTTACATATTTTCATGTAATTCCCATTTCAAAAGATTACATCTCTAAAATAATCCTATTTCTTTTTATTTGGAGTGAGGCTGAGATTTCACAGAGTTACATTGTTAAATATTTTGTAACCTCTTGTTGGACTCCAATGTGGGGGATTTGCTCTGATTGCCTCATCCTACATCTTTGAGTTTCTAAACTATTAAGCCTTGTTAATAGTCGTGAGAGGCTATAAAGATGCTCATAGACAAGGACTGAAAAGTAGACAGAAAAAGAAATGAATTACTTTAATGGAGCAAATTTAATGCACATCTAGTATGACAAACAATGTCAGAAGAAAAATCTGCACATCATATTTGAGATTATTTTGATACTTTTTAGCTGGCTTGACAGAATCCACTTTGATTTACACAGCATAAAGGAACTGTAAAAACTAAATGTACATAAAGTGTCATGAGCTGCTATATTGTGCTCAAGGGGTTATTCTGGTAACTTTCTTTCCCTTGCTCTGGTGGTAGCAGGATTATGGTGAGATAGTCTGTTGGTGGCCTTCTCTCCCCCATAGAGCAACTCTACCTTGCATGCCTTCCGCCATAGATATCCCATAACAGAAACTGCTTCCTCCAGGAAACACCTATTCCCTGTATATGCTCATCTACCCTAAAATACTCCAATTCATCATGCATGATCCCCTTCTGAACCATATGCTCCATGTGCCCCATTCTATGAAACAACTGCCCCATATTGACAACCCTTGGACAGTTCACAGAGGTCCTTTTGTGTATGGATCTGGGTGAGTGACTCTTCAAGTTGGCGCTCTAAAGGAGGGATTTTGCTCTCATGCATGTTCACTTTTCCCATGCAACAGTAAATGGCCCTTTTCGTCCAATTTTGTCAAGCCCCCAAAACAACAGCAACAAAGATAGAAATACAAGTATAGTACTGCCAGTCCCAACAATTATAAAATCACAAGTTGGGCTCCTAAAATCATGAGATTGACTTAAAGATCATGAGATCAAATGATAAATTTAGTGTTAGCCTTTTGTTTTTTTGAGACTTGGGGTCCACTTGGGTAATATTTTCAAACTTTTCTCTGAAGTCATGAGGGCTAGGAACTTTATTTACTTATTTTAACGAAAAATGAGATTCACAATTCTATGACTCCAGGGGTTGGGGCTATAAGAAATATTGCAAGCCTTGCAAATCCCCCACATTGGAGTCCAACAAGAGGTTACAAAATATTTAACAATGTAACTCTGTGAAATCTCAGCCTCACTCCAAATAAAAAGAAATAGGATTATTTTAGAGATGTAATCTTTTGAAATGGGAATTACATGTTGAGTGTTGGGAACATAGGAAGTGGAGACTTCAGTACAATCCTTCCTTTCTTCACCAATGCCCATGAAGATAGGTGAGGGTCCCAGTTTGATCCTCCCCTTTCACACCACAAACTAGGTGAAAATGGGCAGCTTATCATGGCCTGATCATTCCTTTCCATTGAGTAAGGAGGTGTAAATGGGAAGGGATGAACTATTCCATCCCTTTTCTCAATCTAAAGGAATTTTCACACTGGAAATAAGACATACATTTTTGACAGTGAGGGTAATTAACCATTGGAACAATTTACCAAGAATTGTGGTGGATTCTCCATTTCTGACAGTTTTTAAATCAAGATTGGATGTTTTTTTAAAATGATATGCTCTAGGAATATCTAGGGGAAGTCCTGTGGCCTGTGTTATACAGGAGGTCGGACTACATGATCACAATGGTCCCTTCTGGCCTTAGAATCTATGAATCGTGAATGAAAAACCTCTATCTCAGCAGAAGAGTGGTGATAGGCAGTTAGTTACAACTAAATATTTGTTATTTGAGCAGGGAGCTGACATAGGTGGAGGAAGTATTGCTCAGTTTGTTCAATCTCCTGAATGAAGGAGAAATTGAGAAGTGTTGGGGTCTCACCAGCAACCATTGTTTATCTTCGCTGCAAGAAAGACTTTTTTCATTAGAGGTCTGTGCACCTTGTTTAGCCAATGTAATTAAAGATAATGTTAGAGAAAATTGGCACAATATGTTTTATTTTTTTAAATTAAATTGTTTGGTTTTGGGTAGATGGGCTACTTTCTCTGAGGGACTGCAAGAACATTCCTGGAGTGTGTGTGTATATAAATGTGTGTATATAACTGAAGCTGAGTGGATACCAGTAACTCTGACTCTGCCGTTGCATAGTAATGTCAAAAAATGTTGAAAGGTAAAAGGCTCTGAAATCTGCTTAGAAGGTGCAGAGTATGAAAGACACTTTTCATAATCAGACTGGAATATGCATATATCTGTGTTTGTGCAGCCCTCTAGTGTTTTAGAGATTAAATACCCATGAATGGTGAGACATCCTACAATTTTTCTGTGGCTAAGGAAGCTTGCAAGCTCTACTAACCAACTTCCCAATAATTGTCGATATGAGCTGAACTGTAGGGGTGGAGCAAACCTGGTTCAAATAAATTACTCAGACTCCAGTAGCTTATGTACATGCTACTTTCTTGTATATGGAGAAAGTGACAAGTTCCAAAAGTTTATATAATCCATGGAGCAGCTCACTGAAAGAAAGCATACTTTCTGCAGATAATTTTTGTAATTTAACTCTTTCCTGTCAGTTCCATAATTGCTAGAAATAGTATATCTCATAAGAACGCCCATAAACTAGAAATGTCGGCCACACACATATTAGAATAAATGGAGCTGTGTTGTAACCCTGGTTCAGATCCATTGAAATCAGTGGAGTAGCAGCCATTACGTCAGGACTGAATTTAGCCCATTACATCAAATGTGTGCCACTCTATCAGATTAACCATATACCAGGTACATGAGGCAAAATGGTTCCGCAGAGCTGCCCCCTGTACTGTTTCTATGTCCCTGTGAAACCATTGTGCTTTTAAAAAAAAAGTGTGCCACTATACTGCTTTAGCATAAAGACTGTGTGGGACAGAAATAGTGAAGAGGTTAGGGGGATTGGCACACCTGACAGAGAGTGAAGGACATTGATTGTAGGCTTCTCATAGCAGAAACAATGTCTCTTTACACTTGGTGTAGAGCTTCATACACACCATGAAAGTACACAAATGTTCATTGTGAGTTTTGAGTAATAGAGCTGTTTAGGTTCAGCCCATTTGCAGGAGATGCAAACAAATGTGTGTGTGTGTGTGTGTGTGTGTGTGTGTGTGTGTGTGTGTGTGTGTGTGTGTGTGTGTCTGTATATATACACACAAACACATCCATGTATATTGTCCCCCTGTTTTTAGAAAATTCTCACATAAGTGCAGGTTTTATTGAGCAAGTTATTCCCCCACCTTCTTGAAAGGTTTTATACCTATAATAGCAACAAGCTGGATCTGTATTTTTTTTTTCTGCAGTTTAATGATGTGTCAAGGTACTGTGGTAACAAATTAACACACGGATGATCAAGAAATATTTAGTATTACTGTAACATGGCAGAGGGTTACAATAATACAAAATACTCCATCAGTGATATGTCTTTAGTAAAACATAATCACTATATTCCTTCATTTTGCTTTCCTGTACTCTTTTATGCAATAGTTTGGGGGTTCCTGAAAAACAAGTGCTTTTAAGTTATGCAAATTGGTACTATGAAAGATAGACTCTGACAATGGTACATAGTCAAAATCAGTTTGTCATTAAAAGTTAAAGATGAGCATGGAAGAAACTGTACTTTCTTTATATTTTAAGGGCAAATTTCATGCTCCCTTGATCAGGAAAATATAACTAGTAGCCATTTTGCTGAATTATGATAATCAAAATATCAAAAGAAATCAATAAACTGGCATAGAGGAGAACTGTTCTATCTAGCACAATCCACATTCTCCTTATGCCTCTCTCCCTCTCTCTTGGTTACTTTTGTTCCTTTTTATATTCATTTTTGGGTTAATTTTCAAAAGTAAAGTTTAGGAAAAATAATTATATAAAATTTTCCTCACATAGCAAGTTATGGATTATTACTTGACCAAATGTGCCTTATTTCAGTGGGCATAAATACTATTTGCTAATCATGTTGAAAGCTACAGGGCATTCTCAAACTTTAAATTCTGGTCATGCATCCTTAATTCCAGTTTTGTGGGACAACAATATGTGTTTGGAGAGCACAGTTTAAACCCATTCCCAGTGCAGATTGTTCATGGCAGTGGAACAGGGTTCTTTTGAAATATCATTGTCCATTGGAATGTCAGTGTTTCAGATGTGAGATGCCACTAGTACGTGGAGGAGCGTTGGAGGTGCAATCAGTGACTATATATTCTGTGACCAGAATTCTTCCATCAGTGACACTCATGCCCTCAGTGGTATTACATGACTGTAGCTAACTGGGGAAAGCATGTGGTTTGATGTCTTATAGAAGCAGGGGATGTTTTGTGTTAAAATCTTTCTTAATTCACTTTGTGAAAACAGATGCTTAATCAATGACTTTTCAGGCAAAATATAAATCAAGAATAGGATTGCTCTAGTACTGGCCCAGTTTTGTCTTTTTCGTTTTTAATTGGTTAGGCTTTGACTGTATAAAATTCAGTTAAGATACAAGGCTTTGCTTTCCAAGTGAGAGAGGCAATCATTGTCTAACACCCTGGTCCCCTCCTCCCACCAACTTTTATTAGAAGGAAGGCCAACTAGTCAAATGTTTCTAATCCTCAATTTATTGGCCATAATATTAAGCCTGCTTCTGAAACCTTTATTTTCTTTGAAGAATTCTTTAATAATCATTTCCTGGCCAGACAACCCCATTTTCTAAATCACATACTTTGTCTCCTGTCCGACTGAGCCTTGCTCCAAAAATGTTCTCTCTCTCTCTTTTTTTTTTTTTTTTTCATCCATAGTACTAATAGTATTTTGGACTCAATCCAAACATTTGTAGACTGCCTAGCTTTTAGTCAAATCCTATCTCTCTCACTCACACTCTCTGTCTCACACACACATACACACACTCTCAAACACCTCCCCCCCCTTTATATACAGGTAGGCAACAGGAGGTGAAAGCTGAGCTCACAGATAGCACTGGAGTCTGGAACAAATCTGCAGTAGTCAGTAAAGTGGCTTGTTTTTTAAAGCTGCAGGCTTTGTGGTTTAATAATAATACTTAGCTCTTACATAGCACTTTTGATCAGTAGACCTCAAAGCACTTACAAGCAGGTCAGTATTGTCATCTGTTATTTTACAGATGGGGAAACTGAGGCATAGAGCGAGATGTGACTTGCCCAAGGTCACCTTGCCAGCCAGTGCAGAGCCAGGAGTAGAACCTAAGTTTCCTGAGTCCCAGTCTTGTGTGCTATCCATCACGCCTCACTAACTCCCTTTAAGTATTGTGTTTTGTTCAAATATCTAACTCGTTATTTAACTATATCGGTCAATCCAACTTGATGAAATACAACTACACAGACATAAAGATGCCACAGTACTTTGAGAGGAGTGATCTGAAATGCACTTCTCACATCTCCCCACCCCTGAAATCCCATCATTTTAAGGGCGCTGATTATTAGTGTTATTTATTTACTCTGTATATTGTTGTGAGTGTTCTCCTATGTTTACAATAAATAGAACATTCCAAACAAAGAATGGAATTCCTGATCATGCCATTTTAAAAGACAGCAGCAGATGCAGTAAAGGACATATGCCCAGTGGCTGGAAATGAGTGGCTGGAAATTAATGATTGTTACAGCTGTGATACTTTATGGACAAGTTTTCAGAAGGTGGAAGATGGGGGTTCCCCAGGTACATTAGTTGCTATGCTGTTACAAGAGTAGGGGAACATGAAAGAAGTTACAAAGTGGAGAATGGCTAAGGGAGATAGACAGAGCATGCACAGAAGCTTGAGTAGAGTGCACGAGGAGAGGAGGGCAGAGACATTGGTAGGAGCAGCACTATGAAAAGCACTTACAAGTTAGCAGACACTGGGACATTGGTGAAAGAAAATGTAGAAGCAGAAGAGAGAGATGGTTAGTGGGGGAAAAAGATGACCTTTGCTTCAGCCTTTTGCATTATTTGAGTCAGGAAATAGCCAGAGCTTATAGTGGTGTTCTGGTTGAAGAGAGGAAAAGCCACAATTTGGACAGTGTAGATAAACAGGCAACTGGATTTGGAAACAGCCTGGATGTAGGAGAGAATATGAAAGAGGGGCCAGAGATGACACCTAGGTTGTGAGCCTGCAGGGTAGGAAGAATGTTAATGTTGTCAGCAGCAATGAAGAAGTGAATGCAATGGAGAGGATTTTGGTGGACAAGGGCTAAAGTCATGTTGTGATGATGATGAGACATCCAAAAGAAACATGATGCAAATGAACAGACAATGGAGGAGTGGCTAGAGAAACTAGACTGGACAGGTGGCTAAATGTCATGGATGGAGAATTAGGATTTGTCTACATGCAGAAGTTGTCCCAGTTTAATTTAAATAGTTATTTAATCTGATTTAGTTAAACCGGCGCAAAAGGTTTATCCTGGTTTAAGCTTAAGTTAAACCAAAGTAAACCTAGTTTAAACCAAAATAAGATTTTCCACACAGTCTTTCCACTGCTTTAATTAAATTGGTTCAAAATCAAACCTTAATGACTGCAATTTTCCTGTGTAGACAAACCCTTAGCCTAAAGGAGAAAACAGGTAAATGAATTGAAGGGATCCCAGTGAGAAAGAGCATAATGGGCCAAGGATGGAAATCTGTTCAGCTGTGACCAGGCAGAAGGAGACAAATGGATGAGGAACACTCCTCTCTTTTCTAAAGCATCAAATGGGGACTGATCACTGAGGTAAGAGAGCAGGGGTAGATTCATGCAAAGTTCTTGAATATGTGGAATGGAATCTTCTACTCAGATGGGGCCAGGCTGTAACTTAAGTTAGATTTAGAATAGCTGGTGCAACACAGCATTCAGTTGATTGCTGACTGTTCCTGCCTCCCTTGAGAGGAAAGTGAAGGGCTCAAGGGTCAAAGGGAGAATCAATATTAGTGGGGTTGGGGGAAGAGTATGTCTGGGAGGCCTGAAATTGTGATCGATGTGAGCTCCACTTAAACTTGATCCACCCAATGAAAGAGAAATCAGGAGAGGACAGAGCCACAGTGTGGAAAAGGAAGAGCGAAGATAGTTTGGATGATGAGGCAGTGATTGACTATCCGACACAGCAGGAAGATCACAGGCAACGAGTATGGAAAGGCAACTGAGTTTGAATGAGTTGTTTTCAAGATATGGATGACAAGGGCTTTTGGAATGGGATGGGTAACTCAGGAAAAATTGATGGTAAAGACAAAGGAAGCAACAAGAGCATCTGCAAGGACTAGATGGAGCTAGGAAGGCACATAGGCATTGAGGGGAAGGAGAAGGGAGGCCAAACTCCAAGCCCATTAGAAATGTTCTGTGCTTGCCTTTGTAAGGATGCAGAATGCAGGGGTGAGTGTGAAAGGGGCCTATGTTTCTGACCTATCCTCCTGGCTCACTCAGGGCTTGATTCTGTGCCAATTAAAGTCAATGAAAAAAGCTCTCAGGGCAGATCTATACTGCCGGCAAAATGTGTCGCAGTCAATGGGAGTTACGCAAGCTACACAGAGTAGCTTGTGTAACTCCCACTGACTTCTTTACTTGCCTTTAGCGCGCCATCTTCACTGTGCTGCGCCGACAGAAAATGCGTTCCCGTCGACACAGTACTATGCTTTTTTTGGAGGTGGTTTCAATAGATGGACTTTCGGATCGATTGAGCATGTCGTCACTGCCACTCAATCGATCTGGAAAAATCAATCTGACAGCAGCGAATTTGTCACCGTCAGTGTGTGCATAGCCTCACTGTGATGGAGGATCACGTGTCACACAGGAGTCAGGCACAATGGTACTCACCTGAGTTCAAGGACCACTCAAGTATAGCTACTTGTGTTAGCTTCTCCAGAGAGGCTGGATGGAGGGAAGAAAGGTGAAGCATACTTTTGAGCTGAGAACTGTACTCCTAGTTTAATGGGGGTTTATAAAGGGCAGTGTTGAATCCTGTGAATGCTGTATTTTCCCCACGTTTTCAGTACTTGTCCAGCAGGCTCTGAAGCAGGATCATCCCTCAATAGGATAATGGCTGTACTTCTTGAATTGGCACTGTGATGATAAGGGAGAGTAACTCAAAAAAGGAGGAGCCGGCAAGGAGTGTGACATAATAAGGGGAGAGTGGCCATTCCTTATTTTATATACCTTTACCATATTACAGCTTCTTCTTCTCTCCCAAATAAGTAGTTGTTACTATTTAAATCTCTCTTCATATGGAAATATTCCCATGCTTGCATTATTTTCATTGTCTCTCTATGGATTTTTAAAAATTTCTTCTTTTTTGAGACAAAGTGACCAGAACTGAACAAAGTATAGGTATATATATATAGGTATTATTTTCATTATTGTTCTTTAACCATTTCAGTACTCTTAATTTTCCATACCTTTCTTCATTCTATTCTGGTTGCTTTTTTGACTACTTTTGTACTCTGAACAGATTTTTTTTATTGAACTCTCCATAGATTTTTTTTTTTAGGTGACAAATCTGAGGAACTGTCCCATATTGAGGTGCCAATAGAGGAAGTTTTGGAACAAACTGATTAAATTAAACAGTAATAAGTCACCAGGACCATATGATATGCACCCAAGAGTTCTGAAGGAACTTAAATATGAAATTGCAGAACTACTAACTGTGATATGTAACCTATTGCTGAAATCAGCCTTTGTACCAGATGACTGGAGAATAGCTAATGTAACACCAATTTTTAAGAGATGCTCCAGAGGTGATCCTGGCAGTTACAGTTATAGTAAAGAACAGAATTACCAGACATCTAGATAAACATATGTTTTGTAAAGGGAAATAATGGCTCACCAATCCATTAGAATTATTTGATGGTGTTAACAGGCATATGGACAAGAATGATCCACTTCTCAGAAACCCTTTGACAAGGTCCCACTTTAAAGGCTTTTAAGCAAAGTGAGAGGTCATGGGATAAGAGGGAATATCCTCTTATGGATCAGCAACTGGTTATAATTTGAGAAACAAAGGGCAGGAATAAATGGTCAGTTTTCACAGTGGAGAGAGGAAAAGAATGGGATCCCTCAATGGTCTGCACTGGGACCAGTGCCTTTCAACATATTCATAAATGATCTGGAAAAGGAGGTAAACAATGAGGTGACAAAGTTTTGTAGCTGATACAAATCACTCAAGATAATTACATTCAAACCTGACTGTGAAGAGTAAGAAAGGGATCGCACAAAACTGGGTGATTGGACAAGAAAATGACAGATTAGATTTAGTGTTGATAAATGCAAAGTAATGTGCATTGGAAAACATAAGCCCAACTAAACATACACAAAGATGGGACCTAAATTAGCTGTTACCACTCAAGAAAGAGATCTTGGAGTCATCATGGATATTTGAAAACATCTGAAAACGTCTGCTCATTGGGCAGCAGCAGTCAATAAAAGCTAATAGAATGTTAGGAACCATTAAGAAAGGGATAGATAATAATACAGAATACATAATGGCCCTATATATATATATATACCATGGTACTCCAACACCTGGAATAGTGCATGTAGTTCTGGTTGCCGCACCTCAAAAACAGATATATTTGAATTGGAAAAAGTACAAAGGGCAACACAAATATTTAGGGGTATGGAACAGCTTCCATATGAGGAGAAATTAAAAAGAGTGAGATTGTTCGTTTTAGAAAAGAGACAACTAAAGGGAGATATAATGGAGGTCAATAAAATCATGAATGGTGTGGAGAAAGTGAATAAGGGAGTTTTATTTACCTCTTCATATAATACACGAACCAGGGAACATTGCCAGGGGATGCTGTGAAGGCCAAAAATATAACTAAGTTAAAAAAAGAATTAGATAATGGATAGTTCCATCACTAGCTATTAGCCAAGATGGTGAGGAATGCAACCCCATGCTCTAGTTATACCTAAATGTCTGACTTCCAGAAGTTAGGACTGGACAACAGCGGATGGATCACTCAATAATTGCCTTATTCTGTTCATTCCCTCTGAAACATCTGTCACTGGTCACTGGCCACTGACAGAAGACAGGAAACTGGGCTAGATGGATCATTGGTCTGATCCAGTATGGCTGTTTTTATGCTCTTAATGCCACTGAGGTCTTCTTTTTTCTGAGTAGTTGCAGTTATTTTAGAACCCACTTAAGTATAAGAGTAATTCACATGATTTCTTCCCATGTTCATTATCTCACCCTTGTCCACACTGAATTTTATCTGCTATTGTGTTTCTTTATCACCTAGCCTTGCTCAGCCTTTCCAAAGTTCCTCGCAGTCTTCTTAAATCTTGACTAACCCGCATCAGTTTGAATTTGAGTTTTAAAGATCCCATTAATAAATAAAATGGTTTTTAATTTTTTGTTTTGTTTTGAGAATGACACAAAAGTTCAGCAGAGCTGCCATAAGCAGTCCTGTCTTTTATATCTTGTGGAAAATGAAATAAAATGAAAATACCCTTTCATAACAAGAAAATGTAAAGTCAAATAGGCCCCAAGTTTTTAATATTTAATTTTCTGCATTATAAAGCAGACTCTTCTTCTCTGTCTTCCCATAAAGGCAGAAATGGATAGGATTAATTAAACATGAAACCATAATTCTTCCTAAAAGAAAAGTTCTTGCTGGTCACATTTGATATAATTTATTCCCAAGGTGATCTTTCCCACATCTGAATTTTTCCCCCTTATCTTTGGTTTAAAAATAATTTCTAATAAGGAACTAAGCATTGTGCTATCTTATTATTCCTTTATCTTTTTCCTGAGGGAAAAGGGGTATTATTTAGTAAATTTTTCTTTAATTAAATAATGATTTGTAGAATAGTTTGATAGTGGAAATGTTGTATTAGATTCATTGCAGCCACTAATTTGGAAATGGGTACATACAGTAATTCTGTAGAAGGAAAAAGGTTTCTGGGTTCCTAGGCCCTAGGGAAGGAGCAGATTTACTCGCTAGACTGTTTGCCTTCAAGAGACGGGCAGGAAGCCAAAGGAAGAGCCACTATCACTTTTAGCTAATCATATGCAGTTTCAAGAAGATGCTACTTCCTTCAGTGGAGTATTGCTATGGGCTGGCAGGGTACAGACAAAAGAAACACGAAAGAAAAATGTTAAGCTCGGATGGAACAAAACTGCTGGCTAAAAAGAAGAATATATATAATAGATATATATAATTGCTGCTTTACTGCAGTCTCTTGAATGCTATAATATACGTCATAATTGCTTAAATTACAGAGAATAAGTTTTTGAAACTGCAAACATACTTACCAGGAACTTAATTGCAGCATTTACTGTATCTTTTTGTTCTTCAATCTCTTGCTCTGTAATTTGCTCTGTGATGACATATGTGTGCTCCTCAGGTCTGTCTGTCTAAATAAATAAATAAAGCAGCACGGCTATTCCAGTTCACAGTGTAAACCTAACGGCAGCAATGATAAATAATGATTAATGCCCTGTTTCCACAAATTGTCCTTCTAGAACTGTAAAACTAAAAAAAGGAATTGCTGTAATTCAGTTCTTGATTTGGGCATGTCCAAAAAGAAAGGTAGTTGCCATCATTCAGCTAGAAAGCAATAGATAGGTCAGTATCTCTCTTAGCTCTGAGAAGATACATAACTAAAGCAGACAGGCTGAAAATTTACTTACCTATATTCTCTCTATGCCCCTTCGTGAAAATGCAGAAGAGTTCTATGAATCACTAAGACCAGGATTAGCCAGTCTCTTTTGAACAATAGCTGTCGAATCTGCAGCACTTCCCATTCTTTTCACAGTGGTATATTATGTTACAGCATATGCCACAGCGCCTGTGGAATCCTAAGGAAACTCAAGAGAGGAGAAGTGAGACCTACCACTGTTCAGTTATATAGAACCCCTCACTAGCAACAAGTATCTATCAACCATCTCCTCTTTCTAAATTGTAACCAAAGGAAGAATTGACAATAAATGATAGACACTTGGGATGTAAATGTTAGTGGGAGAGGTAGTGGAAGGGAGAGAGTATCCCACTGAGTGCTATGAATAAGAAAATTCAATCTAAGGGAGATCTTAGTGGCTCCCAACTGCCATAATTTTGATTAACCTTGCTGTGTTTCAGCACGGGGTCATGCTATCCTGTTGACACCCTTCCTTTTGAGATGTCAGTCACATTTCAATAACTTTTCAGCATGGGCTTGTAAGGTCTCTTCATTGACTTTGAATGAGGCAGGTTGCTTATGAATGCAGCTTGAAGTGTCACTCAGATATTCTTGCATTGCTTTATCTTTGATTGGCGTGTCTGGAGTTGCAGAAAAAAAATCAGGATATCCAACTGCCCCTGTTTTGGCAGTGCAGTCCCTCCAGTCTTTTTTTTAATTCCTGAAATTGTCTTCCACTTTTCTGAACATAATGAGTTTTGATAGTGCTTCATTTCAATATTGAAAAGCACAGAAGAGAGTCATCCTGCAGGTGTAGCTTCTCAGGTCCTCTGTTTGTCTGAAGTTTAGTTCCCCACAAGCCTTCAGGGCTACAATTCCACTAATGGAACACATTAGCTGTCAAATGCCAAGTCTGTACAACAACAACCTAATTACTGTGATGAGAATTCCTATGTGATCTCCTCCACAGCAAAAGAAGGACCATTAAAAGGATCTTACAGTATCTAGTTTGATCTAAAAATATGATACATTAATGATGATAGTGAAAAGCAGGTTCAAGAAAGGGCCTAAATGTAATTCCCACTAATTTTAGCCTTCACAATAGATTTTTGCCTGGCTTGCATGGTTTCATAAGGTTAAACCCAAAGCAGATTGAATGAAGTAAACCCGTTTCTAGTTTTGCAATTATTATTAGAAACAGACTCCATAGATGTTTTTTGGAAATTTCATTATATAGTGAATACTGTGTCCCAGGACAGTGATTGTTCTAAAGCTGTATTATTCAATAATCTGATTTATAACATAGTGTTCCAGATGTAATCCAAGAGTTGCTCCATTAATTTTAAGCAAAATAAATATTTCTCTGCCACAGCAACTTGAGGTTTATCATCTCATTTTCAGGAGTGTCCTGGCTCACATAAAGATACTTTTTTCCTCTGCCAGAGTTAGCAGAAAATGCAAGAGTTTGTCGTGGAGGAGGAGAGAACTCTATAATGTAAAATGCTTTGTATCACTCAGAGGCAATGGAGAAAAATAAATGATGGGTTTCTATTCTCATAGCTTCTATTGTAACTTCTCTGCTCAATGAGAATGAAAGGACTATGTTAATGTATGTAGCCAAAGGCTAGGAGTAAAAAACCAAACTAAATTCCCTATCACACACTAAGTCCTATATAGCCAGAGAAAGGAGAAGACATGAAATTCACTAGGAACCTTACTTTTCTAATCTAATGACAGTGGGAGTCTTCAGATATTATGCTGGTGGGTGCCATTAGAACCCCCTAAGAAATATAGATAGATATTTTGATAGACTTGCTGTTAACTTACTATGGAACTTTGAACTAATCAGTTAACTTTTCTGTGCCTCAGTTTCCACAACAATTAGATCTACTGCACAGGGGTTTTGTGAGTCTTATTTAACTAATGTTTGTAGGGGCGTTGAGATCATTGGCTAAAAATGCTACATAAGTGCAAAGTTTTCCACTATTACCCCAGAAAAAGATCTCTCTGACTGTAAAGAGTAGTTTCTTCTTCTGACATATTTCTTATGTTCCAGGTGAATGCTATGTTTTATTTGCAGCAGCTAATGGTATTAGAATTAACTCCAATATATTTTCTTAGTGGTTTTTGAAAAAATAAAGGGCCTACATTGGAAAAATACCAAACAGTCCTGAGATATATGTGCAATTGTGCATGTGCATTGGCTTGCCTGTTATTATGACTATTTATGAAAAATGAATGGTTACATTCATAAACAGCTAGATGTCTAGATAGCAATTATGAGGTGATAACACATGATACAATTACAGTAATTTCATGTGAATCTGAGACCTCTCTTTTAATTAAAGAAAAGGCCCAATATAGTACTGTCATCTTTACCCAAATATTTCTTTTAGTCAGCTTATATGTGGCTTCTGCTACCATCTATACATATAAGAAATGAATATTAAATTATAATGAAAGTTTCTGGCTAGATAATAACTTTGAGTCTCATTAGTATGAGAGTCGTTAGGAAGCTCAAGAAGAAACATTTTTTAAAATGTACTGAAAACCTTTGTGATACTGTCCTCTTTCTTCATTCACCTGTCTTGAAAACTAGCGGAGCTGTACGAAGAAAATGTGTATTTCCCAGTGGACAACCAGGAGTAAAAGACAGAGCTGTGACATGACTTTAGATAGTGCATTGTGGGGTCATTGTCTAGTTGTTGAGAAGCATATGAATGTCACTAGAACTGATTGTGGGAGCCCTTTTATATAAAATCACAGGTCATATTTAACCAGCATTATGTAATGTGTAATGAAAGCCCTAATGAGAGAAAAAAGCTAGATTAACATATTCATCTCTGTGTGAGAATAATTCTTAGCATTCTCTTAGCTTTATTTGGAGAGAATGCTGAACAGTTATCTAGAGTCCTGCACTTCGGAATCATAGAATCTTGTCTGACGAATCAGAGAAGTCAGGAACAGATGACAAAGATGGAACTTGGCACTGAGTCTTCCCCATTCCCAATGCTGTTCATTCCGTACAGTGCTATATTTTCTAATACCTTATTCAATCCTGTTTTAACTATCCCCAGGCAGGGGCTTCCACTACTTCTGTTGGGAGACTGTTTCATAGTCTAACGTGCCTGGCATCATTAAGAAATGTTTCATGATATTCTGTCTAAGGACTGTTCTCTGGCTTTTACAGCAGCGCTTCCATAATGGGGCAGTGGTGCTGTACTGCACAGTGGCAGTGGAATGAACCGTACTGCCTGCAGAGCGCTGAAGCAGGCAGAATGCCTCCTGACCACTGTGTGGACTGTGCTTAGGAGTAGCTCTTAAATCTCCTGTTTAATATGCAGTATGAACTCGTACAGGTCAGAGAGCAATAACTGGAGGAGTTGGAGTCCTTGGCCATACCTCCTTTTCCTCCAGCCATGCCCCCTGTGGGTTAAACCTCCTGCTGTTCTAGCCCATTTTAATGCAGAGGCACTATCATTCTAGCTGGCTCATGAGCAAGTATGCAGTCTGGATGTGGGCTCCCTGCCTCTCTGTTTAGTGAAATAATGCTGGGGTAGCCAGAATTTACCACTATATTTAACTTTTCTTAGTTTTATTCCCCTTTGCTTAGCTATCTAAGCCACATAAGTAGCACCCTAAACAATTTATCTCCCTAAAACATTATGCCAGACTTTTATGTTGTAAAAGAGGGTTTTGCTAAATTGTCTTAAATGAATCAAAATGGTAGAGTACAATGTCAAAAGTATGTTCACCTAACATTAATACTTCTGTAGTTCCTTTCATTCAAAAAACTCAAAATGTTTCACAAATGTAACTGAATGTCTCCCCACACCTATGTGATACAAAATGGATCCTCATCAAACACTGAAATGCAGCCACATCTGGAGGAGACACCACCAGTATTCAACTGTGCATCTGGGAGAGAATGTAAAGAAGGATACTATAATTTATGGTACGGAGTTAATATATTACCATCTTACAAAAAGTACCACATTTTGTCAGGACCTAATTTTAAGTCTTACTTGAAAGATGATACAAATGTCCCCTGGTGCCAAGGAGCTGTGGCGCTGCTCATTTAGCTACTTTTCTTGGATAGCCCCCTTTGCCATAGTATCTGAGCTCCTTACAATCTTTAATGTATTTATCTTCACAATACCCCTGTGAGGTAGGGAACTGCTATTAACCCCACCTGACAACTACAAAACTGAGGCACAGAGAGACTAAGGGGAAATGGATTTAAATGTATTTAGATGCCTAAAGTTGTAGATAGGCATCTAGTGGGATTTTCAAAAGAGCCTTGGAAATTTTACCTAACCTGACCTTGCTTAGAGGTGGCTGTAAGAAGTACAATGAGGGGAACTTACACTTTCTTTGAGTTATTTGATATAGTTTTGAACGGTAAATAAAGGCATGTGCCTATCAAATGATGTAAATTGTAGGAAATAACTTCAAATTCCATAACTATATTATCAGCTATATCTCCTAGCTCTCCTCACACACACATGCTCTGTGGCAAAGTAGCTCTATGAACCAGGCACTGTTTGGAAAACATTGTAACAATTGATTTGAATTATGGGTGGAGTATTGGAGCCAAATTCAGCCCTGACAGAACTCCAGTGAGGCGGATGGAGTTGTGTATGGTCAACTGAGAGCTGAATTTTGTCTTTCAGTTTCCAGAGTGATTGTTTTGGTTTTTGTGAGTCTAATCAGACCCAGTAATGTTACTTATATGTATTTTTGTGCTTTATTTTCCTATCCCCACCCCCAAAAAAGTTCAAAATAAAATAGAAAATAAATTAAAGGGGGTCACTGATCCACTGTAGGTCCACGGCTCAATAAGCCATTCATGTTTAGCAGTGTTCTATACTAGTTTCAGTTTCATTCACAACATACACAGAATGGGCTCTCAATCCAGGCAGAGTCAGTAGAATGGAGTGTGTATTTTGCTTCTGTATTACATATTCGGGTCCATAATAATAAACTCATCATAGAATAAGGATTTGTATGTAATAAGTAGTAGCTTTGGAGGCCTCATTTTTTCAGAACTTTTAACTGTACAGGGTAAGTGCTTTAATTTTTTTTCCTGAAAAAAAATGGGCATGTTTTAGTTACTCATATTTGAAAAGTAGCTTCTGTGATAGCTGTTTTCAGAACTCATTTTTACTGTCTGTTTCGTACACACCCAAATTCTCATTGATTGTGTTAGGAAGTTAGGTTCTTAGGAGAGTTGGAAGTTCCATATTGTTGAAGAGGAAATCAGGACAAGTTGAAACTGTATTAAGCTTGTGCTGGTTTCCCCCCGTGGGTCTGGAAGAGTTAGAATCTGGAGGGTACTGCTTGATGTCCTGCTTCATAATCCCATTTTTGGCCAACCTACATGGAACTACTCATTCAGCTACATGGAAGTCATGAAACCTCTCCATGGAAGGGCTTTCAGCAGGATAGATTCAAATGCCTCCAAGACTAGAAGAATGCTCCTCTTCTGGGGGCAAAGCCTCCTTTTATGTGCAGGGGAGCATGTATTCCTGTACATGATCCTGCTTTAATAATAATCAAAGTCTGAATGCAAAAGTCTACAGTAGTAGCAACTGAAACTGAATTTTATTTTTAGTGAGTTTAAGTTAGACTCTTATGTATCGATCACCTAGTTAAGAATCCACTGTTTACAAGTCACAGAACGATAAAATACCTGTCCACCGGAACTTGCAAACTAAAGAGAGAGCTAACACAGACACAAAAACATTCTGGGACACTCAGATAGACATTTTGCCACAAAGGGACTTGGGATTTTGTTTTTGTTATTGTTTGGTAGTAGAAGACAGCATTTTTTACCAATATGTCATAGTGATTGTTCAGTTAGCAGAATTATTGTGTGTTGAGAAGGGATTTGAAAATGTATTGCTCATGCTAAACAAACAGTCAATAATAATGAGACTTATGAAAGTCTTTGGTATTTTTTTGATGTATTTTTATAGACAGGACAAACGTTCAGGGGTTATGAAAAGTAGTTTGTTCACAAGGCAGGCTCCCATCTGCACAACTCTTTTTTGAGTCAACTGCAGAAAATTCACAGACACATGAAAATAAAAGCTTAAACCTCAGTGCAACTGTTATAAACTGAGCCTCAGATCTGTTAACACAGATCAGTGTACCATATGGAGCATAACTGTCTTCAGTGGTGTTCTGCATAGACACAGGAGTCTGTGCTAACAAATTCCAGGACTGAGGTCTAGAAGGGAGCATTACAACAGTTCTCAAACTTTGGGTAAGTTTGGTTCCAGATCTGAACTTCCTGTCTTAGGTCCATCGCTAAGTAGAAACATATTAGAATTTCTATCTCATGAAAAACATAACCACCTAAAACTTGTATTTGATAGCCAATAAAGCCACGCGAAAAAGGGATTCTGTTTTTCCTTAATATAGTCTAAATGTTATCCTATACAGCTTTGTGTTTAAATTCACTGTTATAAACCACCTGCTACTGCAGAGGAAATGTTTTAAATCCACAAGCACAACCAAATTAATAATTATATGATGCATGCCAGGTCATATTGCTGTTTCCTGACCATATAAACTAATTTAAATATGTTGCTTGTTCTACATTTGGATGCTGACCCTCGTAAATTGTGGTGACATCCAGAAAATTACTCATTAGGAAAAAGTATTTAGAGTAAATGAGCTGTAGTTTGAAGGAGCAAATGTGCTATAAATCTCAATTTTAATGAGTTTGATGTAATTTCTATTCTCGGTTCTGGTCCATCTTGAGTGGAACATTTCTCCTTAACAAGGTTGATGAACAACATGTGTATCAACATAGCGGGGAACTTTGAAGAAGTCTGATCCCCTTGGCTTTAAAGATAAGTTTTTAAAAAAAGCACATTTGCCTCATTAAAAAGGTCTTTCTGAAACAAAAGAAGAAATGCTGAGGACATGTTTTTAATGAAAAGCCGTTAAACAAACAAAAATCCAGTGTACCATATGGCAATTATGCCAAAAGATTGAATTTATTACCAAATAAAACTGTTGGCTTGTGCATTTCACAGTTTCCTCTTTTCACAACCAGTGTGTTTTTAGAGGTTTTCTGTAGGGTTAGTTGCCCAGGCTTCTGCAAAAACAACAGTTTGTCCTTGTCACAGGAGGTGTTAGGAAATCAAATCCAGCTGAAGCAGCGAAAGAAATTACAGACGATTTCTGTCCCAGCTGCATGACATGTGCCAAAAGCTGATTTCCACAAAGAAATTTAAGGCAATGAACATAAAATTCTATTTGCTCTGTTATGGGAAGGTGTTTCCCTGTTACAGTTTTTCATAATTTTCTCTGATATTTAATCTTTCTGCAAAATCACAGTTCATTCTCACCACAGTTAAAGATGATTCAAGCGTCTTTCTTGAAAGGTTTTCTTATACAAATTTTAGTTGGATTACTAAACATCTCCAGTGAGGAATGTTGCACCAGATTCTCAAATGGTAAATATCAGCATAATTATGTCATTTTACACCAGCTGTGAATCTGGCCTGCTGTTGTTCATTTTTGGAATAATTTTCTTTTTCTGATAATATATATTTTAGACTCCAGAGTAGTTTAAACATTCGTGTTACAGAATTTTCTTCTGAAATTTCCTTCAACGTTTCCTGGTCTGAGGGAGTCCCCCAATGGATACTTGTATCCTTTTTAGTCCTGAAAATGTTTTCTAATCTTTAAAAAAAGCCATATTTTATATCTGGCAGTTTTATGACACTTATCCCCTTTTTAATCTATCATCTTAATTAGGTCACATTAAGGAAAGTGCTTCCTCTTTTCTCCCCCCACACTCCCTACTGCCCCGTGTAGCCATTCATCTATGAAAGTGGAAGTTGATATCAGATAAGATTTGCTCTCTGAAGTCTCTAAAGCAGTTAATAAGTGTACTTTCATAGCATGCATACATAGACAATATTCATAAAGAGCTTTCAATGTAGCTTTCATTCACACCATAAAAATTATACTTTCTTATGCAACCACTTGTCAAATGAACTTTAAATGAGTGATCAGCGATGCTTATTACATTCAAATTCTATCGCCAAAGAGTGGGGAGGGGGAGAAATCAAAGATGTGAGACCCCCTCACTTTGACTTGGATATGAAGTGCTACTTTCACAATTAAATTGGCAGAGAGCCTTGAGGCGTGAAAGGGAATCCTTCAGTAAGGACAATGGTGCTTTTCTTTGGCAGTAGGAAAAGATGCAAGAGAACACAATTAAGCTCCCTGCTCCTACATTGAATGGCTTAATTCAGCTTTGCTCGTTCACCGGTATTTCACTCCTGTGCCAGTGATTGGCATGGAGAGGAATACAGGAAAACGATTCCACAGAAGCCCTCTTCACAAAGACAACTCACTTATCTATAACCTGTCAAATTTGCCACCAATTAGTGTCAGTATAATAAACCCCTTACAAATGTGTCCAGGCACTTTCTTCTTGAGATCACTTCCGTTATCACAGCACATCTTTAAATCTCTCTCCCATTCCCTCATTCCCATTCTAATTTGCCTTATTTGACATCTAATGTAAGAGAAATAGGATAATATGAAGTTGTGAACAATGTTTTGGGTGAGTTCGTGTTGATATAGAATTTCCCTGAGAGGAACATTAATAATGGGTTGGCACAACACGTTTGCTAGAGTGGGTTTGATGCCTTGATTGCATTTCCTTGGTACATTTGTTTTTGCTTTGGGGAAAGACTGGATATTGGGTTCAATGGACCATAGACTTTTGAATTAACCTTTTTTTTTTCCTAATCATGAATAAAATGGTTTTCACAGCCTGTTCTTGGTTGGTTCTTTTTTAAGGGTAGGGAGAGCAAGAGATGTTCAAGCTTTTTAGATTCTGAGATAGGTATGGAAAAAAGAGAAATACCCATAAGGAAACTTAGTTTCATAAGAATTTCTTATTTTTCTTTTCCCATAAAAATTCCCCACATTGTTTCAACCATAAAATATTCACTTTACTCTCTAAGAGTGAAGGATGAAAACCATTAGTACTACATTCAGATGTGGCAGATCCAGTTATGCATCCCTGTGTTTGGCGAACACTTATGATGAATTTGAGAGGCTCCCCGGATGATTTTTAAGAATCTTATTAAACACTATCAGGAGCCCTATTTTAGGTAAATGCCTCATTTTCCTGGAAGTTGTTATTAAATAATGTAATTTACAAGATGGAGATTAAAAAGAGAGGGGGGAAAAAACCCTTCCTTGATTCCCAGCTGCTATGTTCAAAGCATATTCTGGTTGTAAGGAACAACTCAGTCAATTAGAAATTTTGCTTCAAGGGTCTCCATGCATCAGACGATCAATCTAAAGTTTGCACTCTTTCCAAAATTTAAAATGCTTATTCTTTGTGTGTGTGGAGGAGGGGGGGAGGAAGTGGTGATGTTTGAGTGGGAAAATAGAGGAAAATGTAGTTACAAAGGATGTTTCTTTGTCACTGCATTAGTGTCAGAGTCACAGCAAAGACACGATATGCTTATCAGGAGAGCTCATAAGTAGTATTATAGATGTTGAGCAAATACTGGGGCAATGAAGAAGTCAGGTTGAGACAGTATAGGGAATTAACAAACTTTGTTTCAAAATAATAGGATTTGTTTGTAACATAAGAATAATTGGCATGTATAAAGTGACTTCCATCTGAGGTTCTCACAGCACTTTTCTAACATTAACTATGCCTTATAAAAGCCTTGTTGAGTAGGTATAATTACACTCATTTTATAAACGGGTAAACTGAGGAAGAGAGGTTAAAGAGACACTCTGTTTAAAAAAAGTATACATATTTGAAAACATACAGATTTCCTTAGCTACTAGGGGTACCACTTGGTTTATTACAATTGAAAGAATTTTAAACCTTAAATTTATTTTGAATCATTTAGGCTCAGCTGTGTGTTTATTCTGTGCATTTTACTTAATTTGAATAATGGAAATGAAGAGTTTTACATTAGTTAGCTGGCTCAATTCACTGGCAGCCATACACTAGTACCATGCTGCAATAATGAGGTTGAAATACTGCAAGGGAATATTTGAAACCACATGAACTTTTAGTTGACATTAAAAAAAACCTTGAAAACTATGTTTAATAGTTAATCTTGTCATTTCTTTTACGCAAATCCGGGGTTAAACTATTTTTTTGGGCAGTTAGTCTAGTCTAATAGCAAATCAATGGAAAACTCTTGAGTCTGCTTATCTAAGCATGAGTCATGATTGTCGAAGTTTAATAAAGCTATGTTTGAGAGCTTTTGCTTCCTAAGGGTTTCATCCAAGTGCAGTGAAATCAGTGGGTGTCTTTCCATTAATTTCAGTGGTCTTTGGATTAGAACCTAAATTTGGATTGAAGTAAACCTCTGGGACATTTTACCTGTGTCTCCAACTTGCACTAATAATTTGGGCTAGATTTGTTTGCATTAGGATTTGGTTTAACCGAACTGGTGTTGTCCACAGCTTAGGTCTTAGTGAGGAGGAGGATGAACCGTGGTCATCATTGGTTCAGCAAAATCATTTCAACAATCAGTTGTCAATAATTTGTTTTATTGCCTAATGCAGACAAGGTTTAAGAGTAGCGCTGCTGAGATCAGAGTCTGTGCCCTCTTTGTTCAATTCATTCCAGTAAGCAAACAGGACTTGCCACTTTTCTTTCCTAACGCTGAGTTTCTTGCTAAAACTCCCCACCATTTTTACCACTGCTTCAGCTGCATTGTTGGTGGATGCAATAATGAAGGCAAGTCTCTGAGCAGCTCTGGCATTTTAATCTCCATTTTCTGAAATGCCTAGCACTCATAACTCTAAGTGACATCAGTGGGAGTTGCAGCTGCTCAGCTCTGTTGAAAATCAGGGTACATGTCGTCGTCTAACCATGTGTGCAGCAGCGATTTTGGCCAATGTTATCTCTTCCACTATTGCTACCACCTCTGGAGCTAAACCATTGATAGTGAAATTGGGAGATTTTAACAATTTCCTGGTGTTGACAAGGCCTAAGTGATTGTGCTTGTGTTTGTGATCAAGATCTTTCATGAAACAAAGTATGCATAGATTTGGTATCAGAAGATCAAACGATTTGGTTACACACAAGCTCAGCTCAGCTTGGTACCATATGGAACAAAAGTAATTACTGAGGATGAAAGGCAAAGCTAGGCAATTAGCATGCTTGTTGTTTGTCAAGGGGTAACCTTCACTATCTCAAAATGTTGCAGTTCAAGTTTCATGCCAGGGGTTGTGGGAATGCATCAGAAATGGTGATTTCAAAGACTGATTATTTTAAATTTATTGCAGTGACAAATGCAATGGAAATCTATTCAGAGGCTTGCTCTATACTCAATTACTTCTTTTAACATATTCATTTATCAGATATTTGACTAGGAGGAACACAGCCTTACATTAAATTGATGTAAACTGGTGCAGAACAAAATATATTCATTTGTTAGAACTGCACATGCAGGAAAGCTGATCATTACTATATTTCATATATCAAGTATTTATTTCATAAAGATTGGCACATGTGTGAACTTGTTCTTGTTGTAAATGCATTTCTCTATTCTTTTAGAGTGCCAATTTATGATGATAAATGTAATGAATCTGTGACACAGGAGTTCTGGAAAGAGACTGTTCTTAATTTCCTGGCTCCTATCGTATGACTTGTGTCGAAGTTACAGAAGCTTATAACCCTGTCACATGGAAGGATGTTAAGTTATGATGAGTGTGTTTTACAGTGTGTTTTCACATGTATTGTAGTTTGTCTATAGCAAGTCTGATTTACTGTGTGCTACTGAAAATTCTAGTTAAAAGTCTTACAGTTCTTCCACTAGTTCCCCTGACATGAGGCTGCTGGGCCACTAAGTGAGGAAACCACAGGGGAGAGGGATAGATCCTTATACCACTTCTGGAGGTGGTGGACCAGAGTGAATACATTTCTGGCTACTTGTTCCTCAGCTTACTGGTGCATGTGTAATACGTAAAGGCATGTTTGTGACTGACTTTTACTCTGTCAACCCCTTTTTTCTGAGCATAAATCAAAAAATGCCTAAGAAGCTTGCCATGATACTTACATGAAAAATTGTAAATGTACAAAGTTTTGGAAGCACGGAAATTTCAAGCTAGAAGTGAATTGTGCCAGATGATTTTTTGAGTCCTCATAATGTACAAAAAGCAAAAATTGTGAGCCCTCAAAAGCTGCACAAAACACATTGGTAAAACACGTATGTCATGACTGAACTGGTTAAAAATTTCCCTAAATATGTCCCCTACTTTTTTAGGGTTAATAATTCAGGAATATATTTTATAATCATTCATGGAAAAACTAACTCTCAAAAACCTGAGGGGAAAAGTAATTAACCCTCCCCCAAATGTATGTGTATCTCTTTATATCTATAATGAGGATTATGATGAAAAAGAGAAGAGAGAAGAGGACATACATTAAGCTTTGATCTGAATTTGTGTTAGTTTGGACAGAGCCTTAAGATCACTTCATGGTATTGTTTTGTTTATATGTTAATCGGAGTGATTTTTTACTATACTAGAGTGTACTTCATTCCAGATAATATACTGTTTTGGAAGATGTATATATTAGGGTATATCCATGTAAAAACTCACTTTATCAATTGAATCCAGTAGGACTATTCTTCCCTCTAACTTGCAATCCTAAAAATAAATAATTTTTTAACATTGGCACAGGTGCCCTTTTGAGCTTAAGAATGCTTTCCATTCACATTCTCTGTTATATTTTTTTCTGATGTGTGGCTCATTTTCACATCATTTTCATTTGCATGCAAGGTCCTTCTTCTAACCTGAAGAAGAGCTCTTTATAAGCTCGAAAGTGCACCTCTTTCACCAACAGAAGTTGGTCCGATAAAAGATATTACCTCACCCACCTCGACTCTCTAATATCCTGGGAACAACACGGCTACAACACTGCATACGTACTTTAGGAAAAGTCATGCACAAAGCAGGAAGAGTCTAATTAGTTAAGATCCATTCTGATAAAGACCAGTACCTGGGGGAAACTATGGAGACTCGACAGTCATGTTCAGTGAGTGACATTCTGCCCTCCATTACCCACACACTCTAGTGAACACTTCAGCAATTTTAAAGCACTTTGACATGGTCAGTCAATCAGAAGGTTTGATAGTTTGAATATTCCTTACTCCCTAATTTGAAACAGAGGAGGTCTTGTGTTCTGGAATAGCTTCTACCACAGCTGATTGATTTCTAATGCTACTACAGGAAAGGGAGGAGGAGGGAAAATGAATGAATAGAAACTAGAAGGCATTACAAATAAAACAAACAAACAGAAACCCCTCAACCGCCCTCATTATATTCATTCTCATTTTATTATCCCCCTAAGTGTTTCATTTTTATTTTTATTTTGTAAGACACCCTTAGGCTTACTCTTGAAATGGTTTTAACAATGTAAACAATGAGCAGGCGACTGCTCTCCTAAATTCCATATGCCCAGGATGGAGGCTACCTGCAATTGAGTTGTTAAGTATCCTATGGGCAGTACAATATTGGAAAGGAGTCTCACATTCCAGTGGAATAAAAATATCACTAGTTGGAAATAGTAAAAAAATAGTCTTAGATCTAGTGATACCCAGGGCAAATTTCTATAGAGTTTGTCAGTAGCATCTACTTGACCTTCTTGGAAACAGGACAGTTTCTTATAGGTTAACACGTAGGGTTTACAAATAGTTTGTCTGTAGATGGGGAGAGGGAGAGTGTTGGCAATGGAAAGTAGAGGAGTCTAGTTTTAGATATGGCATCAAATAATTGGAAAGGTCAGTTTCTGGGAGGAGGTAACTGTGGTTTATGGAGCTGGGCCTGTTTTGAGGAGGTGAAAGGAGGAACCTGCAGTTAAGGTGCCTCGGGTGCATTTTGACGTGACTAGGAGAGGGATGGCTGAGGAACAGAAATGAGTGTTTAAGGGTAAAGTGGATCTTTTTAACAGATGATGTTATTAAAGCTATATACTGCAAGAGGTGTATATTGTGTAGATGGCAACCTAAGACAATTGAGTAATCAACTGCTATGGCTGAAATAGACCATGTACGATTTTCAGTGCTATTAGGTCATAAGAGATTTCAGGTTGTGTTATTGAACCTAGACAATTGCAAAGAAAAACAGTACTTTGTTGCAATATTGTTTGTCAGTAATGTGTCAGGATTGCTAGTGCACCATAAGCACTTAAGGGCTATTTTCTGAAATGGTGATAACTAAATTCCACGCCAAAGATATCTAATTTGGGAAATTCTAACAGCCAAAAATGTAGCCATATAATTGTTAAGGGATTGAAAATATCAGATTTCATTTCAGTCACAGTAAATTTTGTATAAGGACAGCAGAAAACAATGAAAACAAAGAAAACAGTGTTTTCAACTCAGCACATTGAGAGAGCATAATGTTGCTGCCTGCAAGTTTTTTTTTTTTTTGGTTTAATCCCAAGAGCTAGTTGCTACTGCTTGGGCAGGTGATATCAGATGCCATCTTGCTGGAAGCAACAGGGTGAAAGAAGTGCTATTCCAGCTTTAGGCATCTGACATTCGTGCCATTTGTTAGCATCACATGGGTAATTTTGAGTCCGTCTGATACTAATTTATCACAGTCTCACATTTCACAAGGATGAAATGAATCTCCTCAAGATAATACCAACAGAGTTGATGCAATATGCAGCTATCGTATACGTGTTATAGATTTCATCATATCCTATTTATCAAAAACTGTTTTGAATGGTGTGCAGTGTTTTCAAAATACAATAAAGGAATAAGTAGCCTAAACAGCAAATAATAAAATAACCAATACCTTTTAGTTTAGGGCTTTTCATTCCAGAAAATATGCTGGATTAACCCTTCCATTGCTGCTGTTGATTACGATTTTTGTGGTGCCATCATTCAGTTGACTTTGATTAGAGTGAACTTTTAGCAACAGGATAGGTGTAATCACTTTCAGCTATCTAATGACTTATTTTGAACAGATTCTAATTTTTCTAAAGGAGTTACCAGATTGTATGTATTTATTTGGGCTGAAATTCTCCTCAGTGCAGAGGGCCAGTCCTAGTTCTGCTACACCAATGTTTCTCAATTTTTTTGATAGCAGGGACTAGCTTGCTGCCTTCTTAAACTGTGTCAGGGAGATCTCAGGGATTGGGCCACAGACTTGTCTTTGAGAAACACTCTTCTTTATTACTTAAGTCTCAAGTTAAGGGCTTGTCCCTTCACCACTCGAGTCATTGGGAATATATCCATTAACTAGAGCGTGCAGGAGCAAAACCAAAGATGGGTTTACGTTATGATAAGGTCCTTTTCCAGGCTCTAATCACCAAGGTCAGTTTCATTCCCCCATTTCTAGGCATGACAGAATTCGATTTTTATATTTCTACATTTTGACGGATAATATAAATGTTCGTTTTTAAACATTTTTCTAATGTTTGTCAATTGAAATTTTCACAGTTATGGGAAACTATGGGGGGCAGACAATAATTACTTAATGGCAGTAGACATTGAGATTGAAGAAGTTAAAGCTTTATAACTGTAAAAACACAATTTGTCAACATCGCATGTCAAAATGGCCAGTGTAAAAACCCTTAAATCAAAATCTAAAAATTTCTCAAGCAGCATTTTTCTTACTTTGTCTATCTGTAAATTTTGATTTTCATCAATAATAATAAATATTTGTATGTGTACTGGGAAATTAATGTTTACTGACATTTACCAATGAAAATCTAACACTTCCAAACCTATCCATAATCTATAACTGGATAACTTGCTTAGAAAGCAAAGCAAAGCAAACTCTAAGGCTGTGAAATTCTGGGATAACTATTCAGGAACTTCTATAGTCTGACATATATGTAAATGTTTTTCTTTAACTCATAAACACAGTAACTTTGATAGCCCCATTTTTCTGTAATAATGTTAATTACACCTGCTCTTTATTAACTTGGCTTAGCATTTCAACAGTAAATACCAATTAATAGTAAAGGTTATACAATGTTGCATTCACAAATGTAGTGGTTGCTCTTAAAATTGGACAATCTTAAATCCTTCACATAATAATCTCACACTTTACTCCTGTAAAGGTAGTGGTTGAAGATGTGATGTACAAATTGCCTAAGAATTTTGGATGTACTGATGGAATTGGATTTTCTGTAACTTGAAGTCTTTAAATCAAGAATTGAGGAATTTAGTAATTCAGCCAGAGGTTCTGGGCCTATGACAGGACTGGGTGGGTGAGGTTCTGTGGCCTGCAACATGCTGGAGATCAGACTAGATGATCATGGTGATCCCTTCTGGTCTTAAAAGTCTGAGTCTTTGAGTTGTATAAATTTACATGTTCTTGATTCACAATGTCAAGAGCAGTTGTTATGGCCGGGTTGTCAGAGGCTTTGTTCAGCTCTCCAGGACCACAGAGGAGTAAATGGAAAGAGCCCAGCTCCCTGCCCCCTGCAATCCTCTTTTTGACCTTGTTCAGATTGTGACTCTAGCCATGGGTAGGAGAGCGGGGGCTACACATCAGATACTATGAGCGCTGGGTGGGGAGGATGCAGGATGTAGGAGCCCAATCTCCACGCCCAACTCGCAGACCATAGTATCTGGCCAAGAGTAGTGGTGGGAGCTCCCTGATACTCTAGGAAAAGGAACAAAGTAATTTATCCCCCCTCTACACTCATACCTATCTCCCCGGATTAAGTGTGTAGCAGAGGAGGAATTGTGATTGAGCCGCAATTCATTCTTTGGACTTCTGTGTGGGAGTGCAGCTATATGGGCTCCTAAGTGCTATGGTAATATAATTAAATAATAAATAATAATAATAATAAATGATGCCCCTTACTCTGAGCTACATTATAACTTTACAGTCTGCCCTATGTGAGAACTAAAATAATCTGCATTGCATGCACTGATTTTGATAGAAACTGGGCAGTATGCAGTAGGTGCTATTAATGTGCATACCGCCATCTTAAGGACACATTATTGTGAGTGGTTAGAAACCAGTGTAATAGACTTCAGCACTTGGAATATTGGAGACGATTCTAATATATGTTACTATGACTAGTACTGGAGAAATCATCTCTATTATTGATTTCCTTTTTCTCTGAGAAAAATAGTAATAAAAATGGATTCTAGAACAAATTTAATGTACTGTTTTCTGCTGTATGGGAACTTCCATTTTTAACTATTAAAGACCTGTGTGCATTTTCTGCTAACTTGTATTACTTAAGCATTGAAAAAGAACTTCCAATTTAAGCTTTGTCACGACTGCACTTTTACAGAGGTAAAGGGACAGCTGAATTAGAGAAGAGACTGTTACTTTCATTCTCTGGTGATACAGAGGACTCATTAAATCTCATATCAGGTTTGCAGCCTCTATAGAAAGCCAGACTTTTCAGAGAACTTCAACCTCTTAAGAACTATAGTTTGCACACTTTGGAAGTTAATGAGCCATCCCACAGTTAATAGTTAGTGTTTTATCAATGGGTAGGCTCTGAGATTTTATTTGACTTTCAAATTGTAACTTGCTCTCCTATGTGCTGGATGACATCAGAGCTAGAGTAACTGTGCTTTTCAGTCTGCTAATCCTTCCGAAACAGATTAGACTATCATTAATGTTGCAAAATGTAGTGAGTCTCAGCCAGAAAGTCTGATGTGATTATCAAAATACCTGAATTGCATTATTCTTCTACTATAAGGAAGTTATCTCACCTTCAGATTGTGGTTGCTAAAATCTACAAAGTTGGCCCTGGCAAAAGTGAGCACAACTCCCTTAACATCATCTGCACTGAGGCCTAGCCACCATTGCAACCATGGATGGGAAATTTGTAGTGTTGCTGCACCTGTGCAAACCCCTAATGTAGACAAGGTAAACCCCAGGAATAAACAGCACCCGTGCAAATGATTACTTACCTTGTTTACATTAGGGATTTGCGCAGGTACAGCTATGCCACTAGCAGGTCTCCAATGGAATAAATTGAGACATTTGTCCCAGTAGAGACAAAGTCTTAGGGCCAGATCCAAAGCACTTTGAAATCAATAGAAATCTATTGATTTCTGTGGACTTTGGATCAGCCGCTTTGTCTGGAATAAGCACTGCTTAAAGTGAGGGGAGATCACAGACCAAGCAAAAATTTAAAAAATAATTTAAAAAAACTGAGCTGGGTCGCTGAGGGGTGCACTTTAAACACAGTGTTGCCAAAGCTGCTGCTTCCAGATTATGATAGACTACCTACTTTTTTCAGACCGCTTTAAGCACTGAATACCGGGTCAAATTTAGTCAGCTAAAAGCCTCCCTTCAGGGAATTGCAGATAAAGCCAGGAGCTGATGTCAAGTCTGCTTACCTCTTTCTGCTGTGTGGCTGGGTCATTGACTTTTTTCATGTCTCTTGTTTTGTTCTCTTTGCTATTAAAACAAAAATCAGTAGAACTAAATAAATCAGTAGCACGTTCTATGAAAAGGCAGATAATTTTCATGGACTTCACTTTCTCTCAAAGCTCACAGAGAAATGGGGGAATGTGGATCAGTTAAGCAAAGATTTTGCTTGGGGATTATTTTTTGGGTGGGAATGTGGGGACAGGAAGCTGCTGGGGGAACCGAAAAGCATATATTTGATATCAATCAGGCCTTCTTGTGCTGACATGCAATATTCTTCCACTCCAGTAGATATGGTTAGACACCCTCTGACACCCAGGAAGGTTTAAACCAAGGACTGAGCTCTTTAGCCTTTTTTTCACTCTGGAGAAATGTACCCATTTGTTGAATGATTATTTTTCTTTACCAAGTGTATTCTTGCTTAGGTGCTTTCAGTTTAAAATGAAAAAAAATAAAATAAATAAAAAAGCTCCCCACACAGATCCTCAAAAGACAAAACAACTTTTGACTATGTGGCTTGTTAGCATCCTAGTCCACCCATAGATTTTTCCAGAGGTGCTGTATGAACAGCCTGAAGTACAGCTGTTCTGCTCCAGCTAAACAGGTTCAGAGGAAATGAAGAGCTTAGAGCAATTTGTAGGCAACCGAGCAAAAAGAGAAATGCACAAAGAGGCAGTGGATGTTAGCGGCTTTTACAACTATAGAAAGAGAAAAGGAAGAATAGACAACGGAACAAGAGCAGTGAGAGAAGATGATTTGGGGGTAATTTTAATAACTATTTCTCCAAACCAAAGAATAGCCACAGTAGTAACTTTTGTGAATCAAATTTTATCCAGTCTTGGATTCAGAGGGATACTTGCTGAGCAATATTTGTGCTTAGACTATGTAGACATTCAGTGTTTTGCCTCATTTCTAGAATGTTTTCCCTCATTCCCACTAGAACATGAGACTGGCAGCCATTCAGGTTCTGTTTCTGTCACTTTCACTCACTCATGTCCAAGTTCAAAAAAGCACTTAAGCACATGGTTAAATCCCATTTATTTCAGGGATGCATTCCTGAAATAGGGCCTCAATGTATGATTTTGGGCAAATTAATGTCTTGAGCCTCAGTTTACCCATTTTTAAAAACTGGATAATAATACCAACCTGCTATAGGTGTTGCGAAGCTTAACTCTTTAATATTTGCAAAGCATTTTCAAAACTTTTAAACTATAGAAGTGTAATGTATTATTTCTTGTTAAAGCTAACAGAAGTCCTTATATGGACATCTTGTAAGGAGAATGAACATTCTTACTGTCACTTTTTCTTGGAGTGCTGAGATGTATAATGAGTAAATTCCCAGCTGGTGTAAATTGTCATAGCGTCATTTAAAGATCCAAGATCCTAATCCTTCAAGTAGAAGCTTCTTGGATCACCTTTCAGCAATGGGGTGAGGAAGGTAATGTTTGCTCAGTGGGATTGATTCTTGTTCCTTTTGTACTCATTTTAGAGCTGCCCAAAGTGGGTGTAAAATGCTCCTAAATCAGAATAGTATAGAATTTTGCACACTTTGCACAGCGGTAAATGACTACACAAGGAGTAAGGCAAGGATTTTACTGGATAAGGTCTTTTATCTGCTATGATAATTCAAGATAATACATGTTGGGAATCATTAGGAAAGGGATAGATAAATAAGGCACTGTCTTTTATAAATATATGGTACGCCCACTTCTTGAGTACTGCATGCAGATCTGGTTGCTCCATCTCAAAATATATATATTTGAATTAGACAAGGTACAGAAAAGGGCAACAAAAATCATTAGGGGTATGGAACAGCTTGTATATGAGGAGAGATTAATATTATGGCCGTTCTTAGGTTCTTATAAAATAGTCTTTTAATATATGTATAGAGTTTAGAGTAAAGGTAAAAGGGTATTTCAAGTAGTAGTAATAAATGTATTCACATATTTGTATAGGAATTTATCAAGTGAGAGTTTACTGAAAATCTGAATGTCATAGAAGTTTGATAAACCATTGAAGATAATTGAAGAATGGATATATATGAGAGAGAGAGAGAGCGAGAAAGAGAGAGTTTAAAAAAAGAATGTTGTGGCTGCAGCAATTTTAAAAACATATTTCAGTGATTTAAAATTCCCCCTAAGAGTAATGTTTGATCTTCCTGAGGTATGTAATAGAAGTTATACAGTGTCATGGAGCACAGGGACCCATTATTATATTTCATTGGTTCTTTTATTACCTGAGGGTAAGTGCAGGCAATAGAACAAGGTGTCAAACTTACTTTTAACCTTTGGTCTTCGAAGACGTTAGATGAAGGGTTTTAAAAGGATTTTAAGTTATTATCCTTAGAATCTCCTCACTCCCTCTCCGTTTGCAACCAGTGCACACAAGTGTTATCTGGTGTGTAATGTCAGCCCCTCCTATCGTGCTCCACTTAGACCTGTTGTTTGCTCCACAGGCACCTTCATGCCTTTGCTAGTGCTTTATGTGACATGCTATAGGTTTTTGTCAGATATCTTCTATGTAATTCCTCCTACTTAGGAAAAAAATTAAAAGAGAAATATTTCATTTTATGAACGATGGGTGAGAAACAGTAGCAGGCTGGAATTGTTTAGAAACATATGTGGGCCAGAGATCAGATCTGTCATGCTTTGATTGATATTTGATTTACCCTTGGGTGCTGGAGAAGTAAGAATTGGAGAAATTGAAGAACAGACTTTGAAGTTAAAAACTGGACTTTGTTTGTCATTAGGGAAATGTTGGCATTGACAGCATTGTTAAAGGGCTTCTGGCTCCTGATGTTCTTATCTTTGTTCTTAAATTGAGATATAAACAGTTCACAGAGTTCAGATAGAGAGTGAGCCAGGTTAAGTAGCTTCTCTGAGTTAAAGAAACCACTTAAAATGTCGGGCAGGAGAGCAGGACAGTTAGCTTTGCTGTAAATTTCAAAAGGAGCCAGAATCACATTATTCCATTTTTTCCCTGTGTATCTTCAGAGATTTACATGAACTGCCCAAGACTAGAAATTCACATGAAATCCAGAAAGCCTCCAAGAAAATATGCTCCCTTTGATAATGCTGAATGTCTACATCCTGATTTGTATGACAATTTAAGGCTCTAGTCTTTGGACATTAGCATAACTGTTCTCATGAAGTAACTGTTCTCACTGGTATGAAGACATTTGTTTCTCTTTCAGTGATTGGCAAATTAATTGATTGCTTCAAATAGGATTGCCATGGAAAGGTACAGAAAAAAAAAATGAAACAAAAAAAAATTCCTTGGGCAAGTCTCAGTCTTGTCACTCTCCCAATATATGATATTAGCAAGCCACATGACAGCTGTCCTGGTTTTCAGTAAAAATGATGAACTAGACCTCCATAGCTTACCCATGACTTTAGAAAGCATAGAAGTAAAGATAGACAGAACATTAAAAAGTAACAATAAACATTTTACTTTGGAGCAGATCAAGTGATCAGTTCAAATAAATTAAATCTCCAGCACTGTGTAATGTAGTGTACAAGAAATTTGTTTTCCACTCCTGGTACACAAAAACTATATTGAAAGGATGGCACTTGTCATATTAACCCAGCTGATAAAAATTCTTCCATTAATGGGGTGGGTGGAGGGAAATCTAACAAAAAACTAACTTCTAACAATTGTAAAAAAAATCTTTCAGATTGTCTATTTTATTTGCATAGTCCAACGGTCCCCTTTTGTTGTGGGCTGTACTGTCCAGTTGATGCCATTTGGTGCCCTGCTCTTGCACACTGGACACATACTTTTGGTTAAAGTCATGTTGAATAAAACCAGCTCAAAACAGAGATGATTGGTTAAGTAAACTTATGTGTTACAGATGTTCATTACACAACTGTGGTTTCTGAACTCTGTTTTGGGAATTTTCCTTTTTTCCTAAGTGGTAGGGGCCTTTGTCTTATAATCCTTCCGCCAGGTGTAGTTGGCAGCGACAAGAACAGGGTTCAATAACTAGGGATTCCTTTTCAACAGTACAACACAGAACCGGCTCAAGACCCCACCCAGTAACCTGGGAAAAATACACACCACTCCCTGGGCAGTACTTTCCATCTCACAAGCACTGAGTCTGTGTACAGAAAAGAAACTTTTAATAAAAAGAGGAAAGTAACCTGGCGTAAACTTGGGAAAATGCCACAAGCATAATTTATAAATATAGAGCATAAGCAAAACATCCACGCAGAGTACGTTGGGCAGGCTCCTTTGCTTCAGGTTCTCATCTTGCAGTGAGAAAGTCCAACAAACAAAAGTTCCTTTAATGTGCCCCTTCCTTCCCCCTCCACTGCACTCCACTCACAGGTATTGTGCTTGGTCAATGAAGACCCAGAGTTCAGAGGCACATTTGCCTGAGTTCATCTTCCACCCTGGGAGTGGGGGAAAGGCACCTTGCTCATTCTGCTGGTTGGCTGCCAGTGGCCGCTTGCTCTGCTGGCTGCTCACTCCACTGGCCACGGCTCATTCACTCGACCAGTGGCCGCTCGCGACACTGTCAGCTGCTTGCTCTGCCATCAGGCGCTCCGTTCGCCGCTCACTCCACCATCGGCCACTCCACCAGCTGCTCGCTCCTCCGTGTGCTTTCTACACTGTCAGCCACCCTGACACCTGCTCACTCCTCTGGCTGCTCACTACGCCTTCGGCCACTCACTATGCTGCTCACCATGCCCTCAGCCACCCACTCTCTGTGCCATCAACTGCTCCACTGTCGGCCATTTGTCCCGTAGGTCAGTGAGTCGCTCCACCACAACCTCTGGGATGTCTTGAGGGCCCACCACTTAACACAGCTTTTCAATGATTTCAGCTGTTATGGAGGAGCCTCACAGCTAGTGCAGGCTGGGCAGTCTCCTTCATCAGAGACACTGTCCTTTTGCAGGTCTGATGCTTACTTAGATCTGGTTATCAGTGACTTCAGCTCTATTGATCCTCAACAGAAGACTCTCAACTGAGTCTTAATCAGCTCTGCCACTACATAGTGGAGGGGGGAGGCTCAAATGGTGTCTATGGCCCAGATTCCATACTACCACGAACAAACACTTGTCCCCACCCTCTGTCATTCCACTGGGCTTTGGCAGCCATGTTCCCTGCCTAGCGAGTGCAGTTCAGTTGAGGGCACACAACAAGGGTAACAACACTTTATTATCTTTGCCTCCCTAATAACAAAGTGGCTTGTGATCCATCACCAGCCAAAGGGATTATTTGGGCAAAGCAGCCCCATCATGTTGCACACCTAGGCGTAGTGGACATGTCTTTGCAAACAAGGTCAGTTCCTGAAGTCTTCTCCTCCAGCTCATCTCTAGATGTCAGGGGAGAGCTCATTCAAACCCTGTTTACAGTGTTTATAACTTTTCATCAGTTCCCAAGCAGTCAGTAGGATGTGAATTTTTACTTTCATTATATGCTTTGATATTAAGGAATTTATCTGCATGATGCATGTAACTTGGGGTGAATGTTTTGTTTTTTCTCTGTTGTTTTTGTTTAGTTTTTTAAAAAATATTAAGTTGTTTGTTGATATCCAGGAGAAATATTAATCTATCTGTGTTAAATGGAGATATGTGGCTATTCAGCTAGCTCTTCTATAGGACTTTTTATCCATAGATTTCAAAGCACTTTACAAAGGAGGTTAGTATTATTATCACCATTTTACAGATGGGGAAACTGAAGCACAGGTAAGGACATAACTTTCCCAATGTCACACAGCAAAGCAGAGGCAGAACCAGGAATTGAACACAAGTCTTCTGAGTGCTAGGTCAGTGCCACTACAGGCTAGGCTACATGTCTGTCTTTAGTAGGTATGTTCCCATACACACAAGGAAAAGGCATTCAACAAAGATCTTTGCAATGAAAGGAACATAAGGAAATACTTAAAAATAAATGCACAATCTTACCTCTACCCCATGCATGACTTTTATCCAGGTAGCAGGGACATATTATACAGTAGCATTGTATGTTCCCAGGAAAATTAACTGTAGCATACCTTTTACAATGAAAATAAAATGTACCGTGCTTGTGTAGAGTCCTCCAGATATTAATAGTCCCTTAGTTTATATTTAAATCAACTTTTCTTTGAGAAAAACTTTTTTTTTTATTCAGCAGTACATTTCCCTTGTATCAAAGTGTATATAGATTGCATTAGGACCTTTGCTAAGCAAAGATTTCTGGAGATGTAGCTGGCACATTTACATAAACAGCGATTTACAACACAGAGAAACTGTACACTCTCAAACTGGGTAGCTAAACGTACTGACATTGTTGACATGGCCATGTTTTTTCCTAAGTGTTTTCTAATGATGTACTGCAAAGGAATGAATAGACCGAGGAGGAAATCTGTCTGACACTACTCCAGCTGTTATGGCACATTCTTCCTTCAGGTGTATATGTGCAGCTCCTACTGAAGTGAAGATAATAGGCTCTGCATCCAGACATTCCAGAGCAGAGTTAGACCCCCTATCAGCAAACATGTAAAGACTGAAGCTCTTTTCTTGAAATAAAACTCTGTATATGTTGTGCTTCTGAAAGGCGTGGGGCAGACCTGTAGACAGTAGTCGTCTCTCCACAGACAAGGTTTGCATGCAGGAAGTTGCAATGCCTTGTTCCCCACACATCTAGCTAGTGTGATTTAAATCTGACCTGGAAAGATCACATTTAGGAGAGAGAAGGTAGGTTAGGCTCTGTGGTCATTCAGTTCTTGGCCCTGTTAATGAGATGACCAATAAGGTGCAAGTTGTTTAGATACATGTCTATTGGGAAATGGGTAGAGACCACCAGCTCATTTCACCTGGGTGATTAAACAACCATTACTTGATGATGTTGCATGGTAATAATTTTCACTGTTGACCTTGACCAGATTAGAATTAGTGATCTCCAGGTGACCCATAGTTTGAGTATTTTTCTTAAAGTAAATAGAGCCTAGTAATGCACGCCTGACTCAATCCTGTGACATTTATATGGTTCTTTGACTATTTATTTTTGAATGAGTGTATATTTCTTTCACTCTTTCTTCAGCAGAGACTTATACCACAGTCTGAGTGACTGTGAACTAAGTAGAGATAAAGCCAAGTTGAGTCATAAAAAAAGTAAAACCCATTTCTGCCAGAGGTCTGTTGTGCTTGAATGAACATAGAAGCATGGTCAAAAACAATTTTGAGGGGATCATTTCCATGAATGAGCTTTTTTAAATTTTGAAATAAAGTCCTTTGTGTGCAGGAGGAGCATACATCACAAATGAGTAAGGCAGTTTTTGTGCTAATGACTTGGTTGATCCTTTTGGGGGCTGTAGGTCACTGTATCTTGTTTTACATTTTCTCTGCCAGTTATGCAGTGCATTGCATGGTTCCAACACAGTTCATTCAGTCATAGTGGAGTAAGAAACTTAGGACCCAGCTTTCTTTGTAGCAAGAAACTAAACTTTGGACAGCAGATTATCCCCTTTATTTAAACAATCACGAGGATGATCCTGGCATATGACCTCCAATAGATAAGTATTCTCAGTGTGCTCTGATCTTCTAGGATTCACTTGAGGGAATGTTAATTTTCATTATCAGTAGAGAAGATAATGAAGAAAATAATTGCTGAAACTTCACAGAAAGAGTGATAGTGACTTTTGTGTGTGTGGTGTAAAAATTCAATATTTTCTACTATGACTACAAAGGCAATTTAGCTTTCAGAAAACAAGGCAACATTATGGTCCTCATTGTTCTGTTGTTACTATCTATTCAGGAATTGATTTCTACATGGTATAGTTTAAAAGTTGACTTTTGTTTTTCTTCCACAGCTCAGTAGCATACATCAGTAGGTAGCAGACTTGCAATCATTATGTTGCTCTGATAATACACAGCACCACAGGAATGATATCTCACTTTGGGAAAAATGGATCCATTGTTTATGCCATTTATTTTGCGGGGGGGGGGGGGGAGAAATATAGGATGTTTGTAAAACTGAACAATATAATGATCTGGAGTATGCAGCTTTGGCTTATCATTTCTATTGCATTCTGCCTCTGTGTGAAATAAACTACAATAATGTAATGAAAAAAATCATTTAGTTTAGCAGCATATAGTGCACTTCACCACATATTATGACTAACTGGTGGGTGACAGCTAGTACATCTGGACTGTAAAGGCAGCATTAGCTAACAAGGAGCAGATTTATAACACAAAGTCATTCAGCATTAAAAAATTCTCTTCAGACAGGAAAAACAAACTACAAGATTAAGTTGTGGAGTTACAGAAATACAGATGGTCCATTGACCCTCGTAAAGAAAACGTCTGAGCTTTATTCTCCTGTATATGTCTGCAGAGCGTTATGTTAACATACATGTACATATAAGAACATTCATTGTGTGTCTATGTACATATCCATCTACCTCCTGCACAAACATAGTTCCTATTTAAACATACACACATATATATTTGATTTCCCTTGTTTTATATCCTTTTGAGTCACAACCTTAATTTTTAAAATAAAAATGACTCTCTCCTTAATTCATTGGTTTGTTTCTGAATCACAGCATTCCATTGCTCTGAAATCCTTGAATTATTAAGGCACAAATTAGAAGGGCAAAGAGCAGAGCATCAGACCAAAAGAACACTTATCAAGGTTGGTAGGTATAAAAAAATAATCCCAAAGTGACAATGGTTCCACAGGAAGGTCTACCTTCCTGATACTATCCATGTTTTTCGTGTTTCAGAACACTTGTTAAAACTGAAAAGGAAAAAAAAAGTGTGTGACACTTAAACTCCTAGTAAACATAAACCATTTCTTATCTGTCCTCTCAGCCCCTCTCCTCTGCCTCCCTTCTCGGTCTCCATTTACAACTTCACTATCTTTCCTGTCTCCTGGGACCATAACCTTAGTGTAATCTTTGACTGTTTTCTCTGCTTCCCTCTGCATATCCAAGCTCTTGCGAAGACAAACTACTACTTTCTGACTTCACAAAAAAATCCATATTTCCTCACTGTTTCTACTGCCAAAAACCCTTGTCTGTGTGCTTTTTACTCCAAATGTTCTTCTTCCTGGCCTCACTGCTTCTCAGCTCCCCCTATTAATCCACACTGCTGCTGCTGCTAAAGTCTCAAAAAGGATGCCAGTTATGAAGGTGTTTTCTTTTCCTAATGTGGGCTCTGATCCACTAGGAACTGGACTGAAGTCTCACAAGCTCATGCTCAGGCCCACTGACAGCAGTTCCAGGCCCCAGGGCAGAACAGTCAATGGCCCCCTTAGAAAGGGATGGCTAAGGTCCAAATGGGCTTCCACTGGAAGTTTTTCCTTATGTGCCATACAGGTTCCTGGGCATTCCTGAGGAGGCGGTATCTGCTACTCAGCTTCCCAGGTCCCTTGAACGCCCCAGGGAGATTACTGATGAATCTGGGAAGCTGAGTAGCAGGTACCATCTCCTCAGCCACCCAGGAAGCTGCATGGTGTATAATAAATAAGGTGGGCTCAGGGAAGGGCTGGAGAGTGCGAGTGATGGGGGCCTCGAGGAAAGAGGGGTGCGTGGAGGGGAGGAGGATACATATGTATTTTTCCATCCAGCCCAGCCATTTTAAATCGCTGGATCCCTGGGCAGTTGCCCCCCTTGCCCTCCTCATTGGTGGGCCTGTTCATGCTGTATTGGTGACCAAACAGCCATCAAATGGTGCCAATATAATTTATCCCCAAACTGGACTGGATTTGACGCAGTAACCTAGCACAGAAAAGCCCTATCACCTATTATCTCTCAATTCCCTGAACTATCTGGTTCCCAATTTTCCGTGCATTTGTCAGTTTATTTCATAGCTTTCATGTTACATCATCATTTTTAGTACATTTTCCCTTTTGTTCTTTTCCTTTTTGTAGCAAAGTATATGGCCCAATAAGTGGGATACTGGACAGGAATTCAGGAGTTCTATTCCTGCTGAAACCTTAGGCGAGTCACTGAATTTCTCTTACTCTTAGTTTCTCCATCTGCATGATATTTGCTGCTTTTATAAAGTACTTTGAGGCCTACAGATGAAGAGAGCAATTTAAGAGCTTTCCTGGGCAGCTCGTATAAGAGCTGGGGGGAGGCAAAGCCTTCCCAAAGAGGCTGGCTATGCAGGAGGGCAAATGTTGCAGATGTGTTGCGGATCACCTCCCTTTGGAGGTGTGCCGGCCCACTGCCTTGGGAGTGCTGGAAGTGAAGTTCCCTAGAAGTGGAGGGGCCTCTGGAGCCTAGAGTATAGCCCCACTTTCTCCGAGGCCCCGCTGTCGCTCTGCCTCTTTCCCTTAGCTCCCCTTCCCCGCCCACTCTACAGTAGAGGAGAGCAAGTGGGTGGGCCTCGGAGGAAGAGGTGTAGAGGAGCGAGTGGAGGGTCGGGGGGACTCATGGGAGGAAGCGGAGTGGGAGCATGAAGGGGAAAACTGGGTTTCTGAACCCCAAAGAATAAGCAATTGAATCAACTGATTGTATATAATAATATTGTACTGTAAAAGTGCTTGGAGTAAGGTCTTTTATGAAAGCTGGTCATGAATATCATTGGATGGTTATTGTATAAAGAGTTATGTATGTGGTCTGGAAATACGTTTCTAAAATATGTTCAGACCAAGCAATCTGAGAAGAACAGATAAACAGGTTTGTACTAGACAAAGAAATGTGGATTTGCTTTTCTGTGAGGGTCAGGCTTTGCAAGCAAAGGACAATAGAAGTATATTTCCATCCAAGATAAACAAAGTGGTCAAGCTAATCAAAGAAGCAAATTGACCAGTGGGTGAAAAAAGGGGACTTGGTGCCTGCACCCTGAAGAACAAGCAGTAGGAAAGAGGAACTTACTTTTTAAAAAATACAGTTCAAAGGTTTACTGGACTATTAAAAAAAGGGGTGAAAACCCCCTACTTATCTATCACTTGAGAGAACAAATAACCCAGTGATTTGTACCTATGAAAGATGTGTCCTCCTACTAAAAGAGGCTGGAGAATGCTGACAATTTGGGGTGAGTAAGAAACTATGTTAGGCAATATTCTTGCTAGAATTAAATTTTAGTCACTAGAAAGTGTTATTTTTGTTTTGTTTGTAACCCTTTCTTATCTATCTCACTTTTACTTGAAATCTCTTAAATCTATCGTATTTGTTAATAAATGTATTGTTCGTTTTACACAAACCATCTCAGTGCTGTAGATTAAACTAGAGTGTATAACCCCAGCTGAGTTAACAAGCAGTTCTGTATACTGGCTCTCTGGAGGCAGTGAACTTGGTATTACCTCTGTGAGTGTCCAGTAAGAGGGACAGGACCCTGCACGAGAGACAAGTCTAGGGAACTTGGGAATTGGGGTTCACTGGTTGTTACCTGCAAGGGAAAATTTGGATTGGTTGAGTCCTGTAGAGTTTGCTGACACGGCAGATGGGCTGGTGTGTCAGGGAAAGACACACAGCTTAGCAGTGGCATAGCTCTCACTCTTGCTAAGGCAGAATGGTAACACAGTAGTTTATGATTCTGGGTGTCATCACAACCATCTATGATTTAATAAGTCTACATAAGTAAATAGAAGAAAGGCCATGATGATAATTTAAAAAAAAACCATAAGGGACAGAAAGAGAGAGATCGATGTCTGATAAATAGAAAGGAAGACAACTATTATTTTTATCTGCTAAGAGGTTATTGCAGTCAAAAAAGGATAAAACTTTCTTAAAACAAACACAAATAAAGAACTTCATGGATAACTTCATGTCTATGTATGTGAATAATACCAGGTCTGTTGTATTAAAAATCTGTTCCTGTAAGAAGATTAGGAAGTTTAAACCTTCAATAGATATTAGACTTAGAAAGGTTTTTTGACACACAGTATTGATATAATTTGATGCTAAGCAGATTTATTTATGTAACTCGGTCATTATCATTTTATAATAATTTGAGAGTGGTTTCTACTCTAGAGAGTAAATTTTGAAAGCACTATACATGGTTCAGCATGGCGCTCCTTTTTAGAGAGTCACTTAGCTAAAACCAGTGTCAATCTTTGAATATGTACCCTCTAGTAGTATATTTACTACAAATATAAGAATCTGCACAGAGAAGTGCAAAGTCTAGAACATTTAATTTGTCACAAGTTACACTGGGCTGCCAATACCAGGCTAGTGCTTTTTCTTCATCAATGCATTTGCTGTCAGAGTACGGGGACCTGCATTCTCCATTTAGAGGCATCAGTGCTTCATGCCCTTTTTTCTGCTGGCCATTTTTCTTGTCAGTTTGCTTTTTCTCGTTGTTCATGAGTAGCTTATGAGAAATAAACCACCGAGGCACATCAGACCTTATAAGAATGGTAGAGCAATGAGTAACTCAATAGCTAGCTGAGTTTTTCCATTCTGCTGTCTTTCAGTTGTGTGGCTTGTATTAAAAACAAAATAAAATAAAATAAAGAATCCTGCTGTGTCTCACGTTGATATTTAACATAACTGTAGAAAATCCTTTTACCTTAATTATGCAAGTGACATGCATTTTTGTTTATCTTTCTAATTATTTATTTATAGTTGACATGAAAATGTTTCCCACTAGACATTGTTGACTGCACCTAACCCAGTAGTGAATTTTCTTTGTGAGACTTCTGTTATTATAACACGATTAAAATAGCACATTAATTATGCATCCTGCTATAAAACTGGATACAGCAGAGGAAATAAATGCATATTAATAATACATTAGTTATTAATCTGTATACTTGTCATTTGAATGAGATGCAAACTACGATGTCGTCAATTCATGAAGACTACCAGCAGTCCACTTACATCTCACCCCTAGAGAGGGATAAACTTTTGTTCAAGGTCACCTTGTGCTACAAAATTATTCTCTCATTGGTTATCCTACCCAAGATAATGTACAATCATAGTTTTGTTACTAAGACAAAATTTAAAATGGTTACCGCTTCTGATTTGATGGCATCATAAGATCATAACATGAGAATGGCCATACTGGGTCAGATCCATGGTTCATCTAGCCCAGTATCCTGTCTCTGACAGTGGCGAAATGCTTCTGAGGGAGTGAGCAAAACAGGGTAATTTCAAGTGATCTACCTCTGTCATCTAGTCCCAGTTCTACCCATCAAGATGTGCTAGAGCAGTGTTTCTCAATCTTTTAAGTAGCAAGTACCCCTAACTTCTGAAAATTTTAATAAATACCCCAACACTCAATTTTCCACGGGATTTTATATTTACAGACTAATGTGAGCCATATGTTGGAAGAAGGACTGAGTGTATTAGGCCGTGATATGACAGATGTCAGATCTTGTGTGGGTAGGGTTACCACCTTTACACCAGGGGTGCGCAACTCAAGTATGTACCTGGGCTAGAGATGATGTTGGCCAAAGCTAGGAGGCTTTGAGTGATATGCCAGTGCTGGGGAATATAAAGAGCTGCACCAATTTTTTTTACATAGATTTGAGAGGAGAAAGGGGTGAGAGAGAGACAGGGAAAGAGAGCGAGAGAGAGAGAGAGACAGGGAAAAAGGGTAATTGGTGAAATATGGGGCTGTCACAGTTGTCAATTTCACTGCTCAGCTAGAGCAGTGAAACTGACAAGTTTTCTGGGCACTGGGCTTTGAGCCAGGGAGGGGGGCTGCCACCTGGGCAAGTTGCAGGCGGCTGCCGCCTGGCTGCCAGCCCAGGAAGTCGGTGACTGTCACCCAATCCGAGCTGGGGCAGAGGAGGCTTCTGTGTCAGCTGGGACCCAGGGATGTGGGCAGGCGGCTGCTGCCTATCTTCAAGCCGGGGCGCTGGAGGCTGTCCCTCGGCTTGGAGCTGGGGTGCAGGTGGCTGTCAACCAGCTGCGAGCCCAGCTCGCGAGATGCAGGAGGCTGCCACCGAGCTCCCACCTGGGAGCTAGGACCCAGCGGGAAGCGGAAGGCTGCTGCCCGCCTCCCCCAGAAGCTGGGGGCTGTCATTCACTTCTCAGCTGGGAGCTGGGACTAGGCAGGAAGTGGGCGGCTGTTGCGTGCCTTCCCCAGAAGTCGGCAGCTGCTGCCCGCCTCCCCCTCACTCTGTTTTTCCCCGGATACCCCCTGCCTGTGTCTCATGTACCCCCAGGTACGCGTACCACAGGTTGAGAAACTGTGTGCTAGAGTAGCTATTAGGTCTGGCATCACAGCTTTTTGCTCATAAGAAAGTCATTGCAGCTCAAGTCACATACACAGAGGATACCGTTAGAAGAGTGAGAGGGATGGTATGAACAGATTGCTCGACAACTACCTCCCATTGTCTCATCTAAAGGACCTATTCGTGTTAGCTATAGGGGAGGCCAGTTACAGAGCCTGTCCTGCATCTTGAGACTATCTAGAAGGTTCTTGAGAAATCAACACTTCATTGGATTGCTTCCAAGAGTTGTTGTTAAGGTTGAGAGTGGATTAGCTTCAATGTCACAAAGTTGTGTCCCTTTTGGGTGCAACCCAGAGAGGGTTATTAATGTCTTGTGCAACAGGAAAACACCTGGCCACATCCTTCAAATTTTAGTCTGACTAGTAAAGTTGTAAGCAAATATGCCCAGCTCACTAATATGGCCCGATTAACTTGATGAAAAGGGTTATAGAGGTCAGCACACATAATAAGTGCTAAGTATTATTATTATTATTATTATTCAGCACTTGTCATCAATAGATCTCAAAGCTATTTCAAAGGAGGTTAGTATTAAGGAGCACAGAGAGGGGAAGTGAATTGTCCAAAGTCACCCAGCAGGCCATTGGCAGAGCCAGGAATAGAATGCAGGTCTCCTGACTCCCAATCCACTAGTCTATCCACTAGGCCAGACTGTCACTCCTCCACTAGGTCACACTATCTCTGCTATATATAGATCCAGACATTGTTAAAGATATAGATTTAGATTTTCCCAGCTGATTTTGTATCCAGAGAAGCTGCCCTACTGTTGACTTATATAGCATGTTGCAGGATGAACATGATATCCTTAAGATTAATGAGTCAGAGCAGTCAATCATCTGTATATAAGGATAATAAGGCTTCTCTCTCTCTCTCTCTCTCTCTCTCCTTTCTGTGCTTTAATCTCTTCTTACTATTTCCTCCCAACCTGTCATTTACTGTAAACAAACACCTTGGGATTTATTCTGAAATGATAGAGGGTGGCAGGAATTGAGAAAGGGGGTGGCAGAATATCTTGTTTAAAGAGAAGAAAAAAGAAGAGAGGCCATTCCCTCTTTCGTCCCACTCTGAAAGCCTTCCAAAGCTGCCACCAAAACAGTCAACATCCCCACCCACCATTTTGCCTTGAAAATACAGTCACATTGCACTTTTTGGGAGAAGCTCATTGTAGAATCAGGCCTCTGGGGAGAGAGACGCCAGTAACGAAGTGCTCAGGAAGACCCCATCACAAAGAACAAGAAAGCTGAAAATCCAAAACACCAAAGTCACAACTTTTCAATGTTTGTATCATTAAATTGGTTTCATTTTAAAATGGCATTGCAAAATTATATATTCATTGTTTGCTTCGTATTGTAAAATCCCTGAGTGTTCTCTGTGAGACAAAATGAAATGATCTGGAGAGCTGCTGAATGTTTTGGCTGCTCTAGGGTACTTCAGTACAAGTCGTTTTGCATTATTTTCTTTCTTTCTCCTTTTTCGGTAGGACAAGTCATAAATAATTACTCTCTGAAGACCTGATTCTGCAGAGCTTACCTAAGGATTGGGCATTGCATTTTATTACCCCTACAGATAAATAGTACATTCATTCATAGTGGGTTATAGCGGCATTCTGGAAAAACGATATTTTCATAAATAGGTGTAATTTTGTGGTGAAAAGCCTTAGTTATTCATAACTGTTCCAAGCCCAGTCATTGTCTTGTAATCTGTAGAGCCCAAATAATCATGTGGTTGTTCTGCAAGAACAGAAGAGTTACTCTTTAATTCCAGCACTTACATAGGTGCTTTCCATATTTAAAACTAACTCTTCCTGCACTTCCCTTTCAGCTTTGGTGGTGGTGATATAATAACTGCAGTACCTTCCAGCCTGTCTATATATGTTAGTGATTATGCTATAGCAATCCCTCACGGCCTAAGGGCTGTGGTAAAACTGTGAGAATCCTAGGAGATAAATTGGAAGCCAGACCATCTCCACAAAGGCTTTCTACCACTCTCCTCCATGCCCTGCCAGTGGGGCTTCAGTTGGACTATGCCTGTGCACTGTGGGAGGGAAATTTCTACTGCACATAGGAAGCACTCAAATAATATAAAGCCTCCACAAATGGCCTTTCTGCTAATTGGAGTCGGCAGCAACAAGGGTCAAGTTCAATATCTAGGGATTCCTTTCAACAATACAACACAAAACTGGCTTGAGCCTCCTCCCAGTAGCCTTGGACAATTACACATCTGCCTTTGGGTGCCTCTAAAGGCAATGCTTCCCCTCACGCAAGCACAAAGACTGAGTGTAGAAAAGAGACTTTTAATAAAAATAAAAAAAGGGGGGGAAATGAAAAAAATCAAATGTTTTCCCATTAACTTGGGAAAACACCACAAGCAGGATTCACATATATAAGCATGAGCAAAACACCCACCCCAGAGTATGCTGGGCAGTTTCCTTTTGCCTCAGGTTCTTAAATCCAGAAACAGGAAGTTCCTTTAATGTGCCCCTCCCTTCACAGCATCCCCACTCACAGTTGTTGTTCTTAGTCAGGGCAGACCCAGAATTTAAAGGTGCAGCTGCAGAGTTCACTTCCCACCCTTTTTGGAGAAGGCCACTCTATCACCACTCCACTCCACTGGCCACCTGCCAGTTGTTCTGATGCACTTTGTCACCTTCTGCTGTCACCTGCTTCTCTACTGTGACCTCTGCAGGTCAGTCTTCTGGGGTTCCTCCCACTTCTTAGTGATTTTCAGCTCTCAGTGATTGCCAGCTCTTGGGGGGGACAACTTCATTGCTGAAGCAGTCTGGACAGGAACATGTCCCACAACAAGCCATTTCAGCTCTAGTGATCACTTAATGAAACAAAAAGACTCCTAAGAGAATCTTAATTAGCTCTACCTTTGAACAGAGGGCAGGTCAAACCATGCCTCAGACTCTTAGGCAGAGCCACACCTCACAGCAGGGACACCTGTCTCCATCCCCTCTACCTATCACAGGGGCATCTGCATCTGAGCCCCCTGCTTACCAAGTTCAGTTCAGATGAGGTCAGTTCAATCAGCTCAGACTAAGTACAGTTCTGCTTCCCTTTACTCATACATTAAGGAGAACAATATTTCATTACCCCTGCATTAACACTAAGATGATTTGTAACCCAATACCAGCCAAAGTGATCATTTGGGCAAAACATTCCCATCATGCTGGTATCTAAGCAGGTTTGGTGTGCTCATGCAAATACAGTGTGGTCCTGAAGCCTCTTGTCCCACTCAGCGAGCTGAGCAGACCCTCCTTACATCTATAAACCTTCAACCCATCACTCGTCCTGGGCTGAATATTGCTTAAGATGTAGGTAAAGCCACTACTATTTTGGTGGGAAAATTCACTGTGGAGGGAAAGATATTTTTGTGGCAGTTTTGGTTTACGCTGCTTAAAAGTCCCGTCCAAAAAGGGATATATAAATGGGTAGGGTGTGAGTGAAACAGTCAAAGGTTCTTTGGTTGGGAAGCTGGAGAAAGGTGTAGATGGACTTCTGCCAATCTTACCAATCTGATGGATGTAACAAGACAATCCTTTGCCAGTACAAGGGAGTTACATTGAGCGTTAGGGGTTGAGATTTGATAGGGATGGCTGCATACAGGTTATGAAGTGCAGAAATGATCACTTGGTAAGCTGGGCGCAAGCAAACAACAATGTGTTTTAATATGGCTAAATGTATACATTCAGGAACAAAGAATGTAAGCCATAATTATATGGTGGGGGACTCTATCCTGCAAAGCAGTGACTCTGAAAAAAAATCTGGGGTTTGTGGTAGCTAATTGGTTGAACATGGACTTCAAGTATGATGCTGTGGTTAAAAGGGCTAATGAAATCCTTGAATGAATAAACGGGGGAATCTCGAGTAGGAGTAGAAAGATTATTTTACCTCTCTATTTAGCAGTAGTGTGATTGCTGCTGGAATACTGTGTCCACAATACAAGAAGAAAGTCAATAAACTAGAGAAGATCCAAAATAATGATGAAAGGAGTGGAAAATATACCTTATAGTGATAGATTCCAGGAGCTGAAACTTGAAGGTAGAAAAATGCGGACTGGAAATAAGGCATATCTTTTTAACAGTGAAAGTAATTAACCATTAGAAAAACTTACCAACGGCCGTGGTGGATTCTCCATCATGACAATTTTTAAATTGTCTTGCTAAAAGATATGCTGTAGGAATTATTTTGGAGAAGTTCTATTCCTGTGTTATGCAGGAGATCACACTAGATGATCACAATGGACCCATCTGGCCTTGTAATCTATGAATCTATGGAATGCTGTTTTTTAGAGGTTATTTTTTTCCCCTTTCCACAGCCAGCCAACTTTTCCTCTCAATAGCATCTGTGGCCTTCTGGGCTTTATGAGTCTGGGAAAGTCACATATATTTTTGGCAGAGTAGGCCCCAATCATTGTACACATGCACTCTCTGTCTGTCTGTCTGTCTCTCTGTCTAGAAACCATTGAAGATAATATGTCCAGTCTGTCTAATGATAGAATAACAACACAATAATGCTCTGGACGCCACTGCTTTGTGGTTTCTCCATACTGATGCTTTGACAATATGCCAAGGTATTACAACTGAGCCTTAGACACAAACTAATTATGGAGTGAAAAAAATTGGTTGTAATGTTAGAGAGAGTAGGATGGTTTGGGTTTTATTTTTTTTGGGGGGGGGGGATAGGAGCATCTGTAAAAGGAAACAATGGCATATTTCCCTGTCCCCCATCAGCTGTCATTTATTTTTTCATATTTGTTTAGAACATGTTTATTTTCCTTAAGATTAAAATGTGTCTGATAAAAGAAGCAATGATAGTATCACTTTAACAAAGCGCATTTTAAAGTGATTGCTACCCTTTTTTTCTACTGCTCTCTCCCGCTCTCTTCCCCTCCCCACACCCCCACATACAGCACCGCGACTAATAATACTTGAACTTAGGCCCAGTCTGTCAAGCGTTCTGTACACAGACCCTCCACTGAGCTCAATGGGAGTTCCATACCTGGAGGGCTTGCAGGATCTGAGCCTTACCATATGTAGCTTTTGACAACTTCAAAGCACTGTAAAGACATTAAGTAATCATCACAACACCCCTCAAACCAGGACATTTTATTACCTCCCGTTTTACAGATGAGGCACTGGTCCTTAGAAAGCTCAGGTGACTTATTCAAGGTCACACAGCAAGTTAGTGTTCCAATTCACGAATTACTGGCTCCTAGTTCTGTGCTCAGTTTACTTGAAGTAACTGACTCAGTAATTGATACAGTTTTACACGTTGAAACATCTGGGAAAATAAACATATTTGTATGTATTCAGTACATGAACAATACAGGTAAATGGCTGAGCTATAATAACTGTAACATTTGAATGGCATGTTAGTGCCCCACTTCTTTCCAAGTAAGTTTTAATTTTCTGACAGCTAATACCTACATTCCTTTTCTCTAACTCCTTCCCCTTTGGTCCAACTTCCCCTGCAGCTCTTTCATCCCTCTAGCCAATATCTGCTCCCAAGTATTTTGCTTTCAGGGAGAGACTGTCTCTTTGTAGCAGATGCCAGTTCCACTCTGTGGGATTGTAAACAGAAAGTACCCATGACAACTGATTCATTCCCCCATAGAGACCACACAAGGTACCTATGAAACGTCTGCATTTACAAAGAGCAAATCCTGTTTTCAACTCAGGTTCACAGCACAGAGTGCCAGAGCAGGTGCCAGGAGAATTCTTTTTGCCTTGAGCTGTGTGAATAAAGTAATATATGTTAAAGACCACAGTGTCGCTTTCAGCATTCTCTGTATTAAGTGCAGAGGGTAAGGTTCAGTCCACAGTATAATCATGTTCCCCCACCCCTAAAAGAATAATAATAATAATTTGTACCTGTATAGTGCCCTTCATTTGAGACGTTCACACTCTTAAAATGTTAATTAATTAAGTTTCACAATCCCTCTTTGAGGTAGATATTATCAGTCTCTTTTTCAAAATTGGTACATTTGGGAAATGAGAAATACAGGGCTATGTTGTGTCTAGCCCTGCACAAGTGTAAAAGGGGGAGAATATAAGGAGCCTACGTATGCATAGGGATAGACAAAATGCATTCCAGAAATGCAAGGACTGGAAAAAAACTGTAAGGAATCTAGTGCTGACAGTGCTACTCCTCTTCCAAAGGTGGAGAGGCAGAGAAGGGAAGGGCCATGACCCAGCTACCTAGGCTAATGTGGCAGTGGAGTGAATGCTACTCTGCATAAAAAGGTGTACCAAGAGCAACTGAGGTACATACTCTCTCCAGTGCTCCTAGAAGACATTGTGACTGTCAAAGGCACAGTGTCTCTACAGTTGGCCTCCTGCACGGAGGCCTAATTCCCCGAAGTCTAATAATGGCTTAGAGCTACAATCTTCCCCTTCATGATTTGGCCATGTGGGGCATAGAGCTGGGCATAAAACCCAGGAATCCTCTCTCTCAGACTTATGCTTTATTAGAAACCAGATGGTAGATACCTCTGTGTTTTGTTCTTTTTTTCTGTTTTTAATCCCACTCTTGCATATGCAGTAACCTTCATTTTTGTGAAATTTCATTTATACTGAACAGAATATTATTACCGCAGACACCAAGGCACTGTTACTAAGTAAGAAAAAAAAAAAAAAGAGCGAATGTAAATGTGTATAATTAAGAAAGGGTATCTGCATGATTTGGGGCTAGAAGAAAATTAAATGCTGGCTTTTAAGGGCTCAGGTGGTTTGCACTGGCATTGACTATTGGAAATATTGCATTATTTTAAAATGGCAGAACTCTTTGTGTAGCATCCATAAAAATGTTACTTCTTTAAAGCTACTTTACTCAAGGACAATGAAAAAAGGGTTATATTTAATCTACTTGAAGAAAATATATACTGGTGTTTACCCACCATTAAGTATACATCCTAATCCTATACTGTGTGTATACTCTGGGTTTTAAAGACAGCCTTGTTGGGAGGGGCAATGGAGGACTGGCACTATCTGAGCAGTAGTTGCTAAGGGCATTTTGACTGCCTAGGCTAGGAGTATGCATAATGGCCCCAGAGCTGCTGGGGAGATCTGTGTGCATTGGCAATGCTTCCTGTTCTCTACACCTTGTGAAAAGCTGTAGCCTGCCCATCAAACAGCAAATCCCTGAATCTGCTTGCTAATCCACAGGGGGGGAAAGGCCACAGCTGTGCTGCAACCCAGGGAGACACAACCCCTTTTGGACATTGAGTACTAGCTGACAGCATCACTAACCCCACCATTCCTCTTGTGCTCACAAAATGCATATTGTTGCTGCCCTCTCCCCTTAATTGGACCCAAAATGTGTATGACCTGATGGGCCTATTTGATATTACTAGTAGCCAGAAACTAGACAGAGGTTTAAGTCACAAAAGTAGCATTGGTTTAAGTAGCTAGAGCCCATGAAGCACTGGGTTTAGAGGCCTAGAAATGGGTTCCACTTCTAAACACTTCACAGTTCTTGCAGGCCTAGGATAGACACACTAGGACAGATCCCCAGATGTGTTAGGGCAGTGGCTCTCAACCTTTCCAGACTACCTTCAGGAGGCTGATTTGTCTTGTGTATCCCCAAGTTTCACGTCACTTAAAAACTACTTGCTTACAAAATCTTGCTTCATTAATGATCTGGAGGATGGGGTAGATTGCACCCTCAGCAAGTTTGCAGATGACACTGAGCTGGGGGGAAGTGGTAGATACCCTGGAAGGTAGGGATGGAATACAGAAGGACCTAAACAAACTGGAGGATTGGGCCAAAAGAAATCTGATGAGGTACAACAAGGACAAGTGCAAAGTCCTGCACTTAGGACGGAAGAATCCCATGCACAGCTACAGACTGGGGACTGACAAGCTAGGCAGCAGTTCTGCAGAAAAGGACCTGGGGGTTACAGTGGATAAGAAGCTGGATATGAGTCAGCAGTGTGCCCTGGTTGCCAAGAAGGCTAATAGCATATGGGGCTGCATTAGTAGGAGCATTGCTAGCAGATCGCGGGAAGTGATTATTCCCCTCTATTTGGCATTGGTGAAGCCGTATTTGGAGTATTGTGTCCAGTTTTGGGCCCCCACTACAAAAAGGATGGGGAGAAGTTAGAGAGAGTCCATTGGAGGGCAACAAAAATGATTAGGGGGCTGGAGCACAAGACTTATGAAGAGAGGCTGAGGGAACTAGGCTTGTTTAGTCTGCAGAAGAGAAGAATGAGGGGATTTGATAGCAGCCTTTAACTACCTGAAAGGGGGTTCCAGGGAGGATGGAGCTAGGCTAGGCTATTCTCAGTGGTGGCAAATGACAGAACAAGGAGCAACAGTCTTAAGTTGCAGTGGGGGAGGTCTAGGTTGGACATTAGGAAAACGTTTTTCACTAGGAGGGTGGTGAAGCACTGGAATGGTTTAGCTAGGGAGGTGGTGGAATCTCCATCTTTAGAGGTTTTTAAGATGCAGCTTGATAAAACCCTCGCTGGGATTATTTAGCTGAGGTTAGTCCTGCTTTGAGCAGAGGGTTGGACTAGATAACCTCCTGAGGTCCCTTCCAACGCTATGATTCTATATAAAAATACAAAAGTGCCACAGTCCACTATTACTGAAAAATGGCTTACTTTCTCATTTTTACCATATAATTATAGAATAAATCAATTGGAATATAAATATTGTACTTACATTTCAGTATATAGTGTATAGAGCAGTATGAACAGGTCATTGTCAAGTCATTGTATGTACGAAATTTTAGTTTCACTGACTTCAATAGTGCTTTATACGTACCCTATTGTTAAACCAGGCAAATATCTAGATAAGTTGATGTACACCCTGGAAGACTTCTGCATACCCCTGGTTGAGAACCACTGTGACAATTACACACCAGTCCTTACATGCCTCTAGAGGCAATACTTCCCCTCTCGCAAGCATGGAGACTGAGTGTAGAAAAGAGACTTTTAATAAAAGGGGAAAAGTAACCTGGCATTTATTTGGGAAAACGCCGAAAGCAGGATTCACATGCATAAAACCATGAGCAAAACCAGAGCACATTGGGCAGTCTCCTTTTGCTTCAAGTTCTTAAGTCCACCAACAAGAAGTTCCTTTAATGTGTCCCTCCCTTCACTGCATCCCCTCTCACAGTTGTTGTCCTTAGTCAAAGCAGACCCGAAGTTTAGAAGTGCAACTGGTCCGGGGAAGGGGAAGAGAAGGCACCTTGTTCACTCTGCTATCCAGCCACTAAGTTCTGGCTACTCACCGCTCCGCTGGCCCTTCCACCAGCAGCCCGGCTGGCTGCTTGTTGCATTACAGGCCATTCCACCAGTTGCCCACTAGTTGCCATGCCAGCCACTCTGCTGCACACCATCACCTTCTGCTACTACCTGCTTTTCTACTATGACTTCTGCCAGGTGGTTTCTTGAGATTTCATCCAGCTCTCTAAGTCTCAGCTCTCAGTGATTATCAGCTCTTAGTGGGTACTGAAGCTAGACAGGAGCAGTCCCACACTAGATGATTTCAGCTTTAGCAAGCACTTAACAAAATTCCTAATAAAATCTTAATTAGCTCTATCTTTGAACAGTGGGAGAAGAAGATCAAACCATGCTTGGGACTCTTAGGCACAGCCCATACTCCCAGAAAGAATACCCCATCACCCTTCCCACCCCATCAACCTTCACAGGCCTCTGGCATCCGAGCCTCTTGCTTAGCCAGTTTGGTTCAGATGATAGTGACCCTTCAATCAGAACAGGCTAAGCACAGTCCGGCTGCTCTTTGCACATTCAGTAAGGGGAACAACACTTCATTACCCCTGAATTTAACAGTAAAGTGATGTGTAGACCACAAATCATTTTGGCAAAGCAGTCCCATCATGCTGAGCACCCAAGCAGGGTGGCTGTGCTCATGCAAATACCAGCTTGGCAGGGGAGAGTCCATTCAGACCCTGCTTACAAGTAGGTGTTTGCCCAGTCAGCGCTTCCATAAGAGAAGCCAATAAAGAAGCAAAAAAGTGAACTCATTGAAGAGGTAAAGAACTCTGACCTGTCAATCTGTACCTAAACATTTGATTTCTGCAGAACTCCTTGGGAACTAGAACAGCAACATTTACATGACCTCTGCAAGTTCTAATCTATAATAGTTTTATTGGGACTAAAGCTACCTGTTTTTGAGATTTGTCCATTTGGAGTATGTGTTTGAGACCTTGTCCTGTGAATTCCCAGTGAGATCTGTTTTATTAATTTTTAGCTTACGCAGATTCCAGTAGCCTAGATGTTGGTAGCACAAGCAGCAAAAGAGGGAAGGTTTGGTTTCTATAGCTCACTTCCCCCAGTGCCGGCATCTTTGCTCAAATTAGTTTCTTATTGTTGGTGAGGGCCAGAGAGATTAGGATCACATACATTCTGATCAGATGCCTTTGTTCCTCAAAGGGTAAATTTCACTGGTGTTAAGTATCTCCTGGCTGGACTGAATGGTAGAAAACGAAAGGAAGAAAGGAAGGAGCCAAAAATTATACTATTAAATTGCTCTACTCCAGCTTTGAATTAGAAGCGGAGGGATAACCCTTTGCTATATGATCATGGTTCACTGATGGTTCACCAGATTCATTGCATAAAAAAAAAAAAAAAATCCCATACTTATTCTGTGGAAATACAGAAAGTTGAAAATTCATTATGACATTTTAAGGGGAAATAAAAGACTGAGAGTCTAATGTTAATATCTTCAATTTATACAGAAAATCCAGGCATGATCCTAGAGACAATCCTTTCAAGTAGTTGAATGATGGCCTGCATGTAATTTAATAAGTGACAATTGTAATGCTTATGAAAAGTGGAGAAGCTCTCAAACACATTGGTTTTGCTTTGATTGCTTGTGAAATCATTGTAAACAAGTAAACCCAACATTACCTCAGTCACTGAAACAAATTCCAGCCTAAGGGAAAAAGGTTATCAATGCCAGGGCCACTTTCATGCATAATCCAATGAGTTAATGCCACACACTTCTATAATTAAAAGAGCATCCTTCTGTAGGTGTACTAGGAGCAAGATTACTGATTTCACGAGTCTAATGACAAATGTGAACTTCTGATTAAAATAGAATTTTTTCAGCATGAATGCTTCATTCTGAAGTGAAGTAGTCTATTGCTAAAATTGACGTGAATTACTATATGCATAGCTATATTTAACAACAATTAGAGGTTAACTGTACATTAGCTTTTCCTCTTTCTATTTACAGAGTCTCATGTAAAGAGCAGGTTCTAAACAGAAAGTGAAGCATTTCTTTTTGCCAGTTGAAAATCTTCATGTGTTTTGATGGGTACAAAACAAGTGTCTCTGGGCATTCAAATTCTGTGTTTTAGCAACTTGCCCCAACTCTGGTTTCCCTTCATCTTTTCCCATAGACAGCAGCTGCTACCAGCTGATACAGTATATTGTTTTCTATGGGTTCCTGCGGTGTCTGATTTTTCACACTCTTTCTCCTCAGATCTTTTTTACCCTTGGTGCAATTTGGCTTGTGTGTCCTGCTTCACGTCACCAGCTTTTTGAACAGGCGCCTCCCACCTCCAATCTCTCCCTCCTCAGCACAAACCACAGTAATGCTTTTAGGCTGAGAGGACAGCATACAGTTGCCTCTTAAACCCTATCAGTGATGCTTCTTTTTAAGCCAGCAACAGTTGCTCTCACAGCTGCACAATGGAGTGGATTTTGGTTTATTATGCTGCCTTCTATCCACAAGGTACCTCAAATGCTTTACAGAATAATTAATTAAATACTGATACATGAAGGCAAAGGAAGACAGCTTCCCATGTTTAGCATAGACATTAGAACCTGTTTTACACAGAAGAGGGGATGTTGTCTGGGACACCAGAGTTATTTCTTTCTCTCTGCAAAAAATTTTAGGAGATCTTTAACTTCAGATTTGACTGGCACCACGCAGGAGCAAAGGTGAAGTAGAATCGATGCTTGTACCTTAAGTGATACTTTCTTCTGAATGCTTCATTGCATGAACGCTTCATTAATAAAAATGTGCTTTATTTCATTTATATCTGACATCTTTTGAAATCTATCCTATCTGCATAGAGTTATTTCAGAATCTAGTGGTCTCACTTCCAAAATGCCCACAGACAGACTGTTCGTTCTTTAGTCTTAATGTAGATTTGGTCCAAAAGCCCCCAGGCCCAGACGCAATGATGCTACCACCTGAGTCATAATGATGGCATGATATTCATTGTTCACTCTACCCGAGCAAGGGCATAGCCTCCACATCTCTCAGCTTCAGAAATAATAGGTTATGTACTTGATTGTTCCAAAGTCAATATATAACCATGCCACTACCAGGTCATCTAGCCAGCCCACAAATCAGTTTGTAATTAGTAAAACCTAAATTTCACTCTAATTATATTTAAAATATTTGTTTGGGTGTCTGTTGCTGTGGTTAAAATTCCAAGTTAAAATTCTGGCTTTATGTCACATATGGAAATGAGCTTGCTGGCCTATCCTCAGTTCCCAGTTGTGCCTGTCACAAAAAAAAAACATGCATGGTTTGGTATGATTAACAGCATTTGCTCAAATGATACTCAGGACCAGAATGGCTGATCTGTTGTTGGTCACAATTGAGGTGTGTTGGCAGATCTTGTGGCAAATCTTACATTGTACCTACTCACATTCTGCCTCCCAAGACCAGTCTTCAAAACTAGCCCAATGACTATTTCACTGTGGATAAATCCTTAAATAATCATTGAGCGAGAGAAATAAAATGACTTTGTAGTCCAGTGGGTAGGGTACTCATATGGGAGATCCCAGGTTCTATTTCCCTGTTCTAATCATTCTTTTTCCATTGTGGAACATCTTCAACAGAAAAGATTGAATATCTCATATCTCAGGGTTGGAGCCCTTACCTGAGAGCTTCTCCTGTTGAAATCCTTTCATCCTCTCTGGTGGGGGTAGAGAGGAGATTGAACCAGCATCTCCCACATCCTAGGGAAGTGCCCTAATTACTGTACTAAGGGTTCTAACCTGGGTGCTAGGAGTGGATTTTGCCTGGGAACTGATCTGTTAGGCAGCCTCTGAGCATGCCCACCAGATCAGGCTCTGCGTGTGACTTAGGTGTCTGAATCACTCTAGGATTTAGACAGGAGATAGGCATCGACCAGTGTGGATGGCTTGAGGAAACTTTTACCCTGAAAACTTAGGCACTTACAGGGTTCAAGGGGAGTTTTGTGGATCACAATGGAGCCAAAACTGGATTTAGGCCATAAACCCAAGATTTAGGCATAAAAGAATCTTTGTGGATCCCATCCTGAATGCCTCACATGCATGCAAATGCTCTGTGCACTAGATTGCACGCAGAAATTTAGAGGTCAGATTAAACTCACTTTGAAAATTTGGCCTATAATATTTTGGAAAAAAACCCAAACATGTTTGCTACGCTTGTGAGCCAGCACAGTTGTTACTGCTGTAGAATTAGTTTGGACTAAACTTTTACAGGGGAAGAAGCTCAGCATTCTATTTTATGTTCCTGTGGTACTGTTTGTGACAGTAGAGGCCACTGACTTTAAATGGGAGAAAAATTTCATAAGGAGCAACACCATTTTAGAAGATCAAAACTTTTGCTGTGTAAACAGGCTGGAGAAAACATTGTCAAAAATGATTAAAAGGTCTTTGAAAATATAATTCTAACAATCAAAAACAAATTAGCTACCAGTTAACATGATTATGTGCTTTAGAAAGTGGCTTTTAAGTATGAAACCAACAGTTTTATATGATGCAGGTCCATAAAAAGGAGATATCAAAGAAACCCACAACTGTAAAATGTTAACAAAGCATTTGGAAAATTAATGGAAGATCATACTGTAGGTGATTAGATTTATTTGGAGATCTTTTTAAGGAGATATGCTGACTAGATTTTAATGAAAACATTTACTTTGATGACTTTAATGAACTGGGTTTAGTCAGTAAGAAAACATGAAACATCAGATTCTTTGACATGATAGAAAATATCACCTTTCAAACACCAGGCAGAATTTCAGAGTAGCTATTAATCTGTCCGTTACCTTGCCAATGCTGGGAAATGACTGCTACATTTTCAAATGTCATCAGTACTGTTTGAGTCACAGTATACATAAACGGAGCGGTTGGATATTCGTATGAGCCTTGTCTACACAGCTTAGCTTCCACGGCATTAGCAGTGTTGTATGGCCTACTAACATTTTAAGCACTTTGTTTAACTCTGGTCTCATTAGCACAGTACTTAACATGCTGGCTGCAGCTAGTGGCTCAAAACATTGCTACCACGAGTGGATCTCCACCATTGTTAACAAGAGTGGAAATTGTTTGCAACATTTCACTACTGTAAATAAGATGTTTTTCGCAGGAGTGTAATGGGCTGGCACTCATTGTCTGAAACAACCTGTTAGCAGATATTGAGCCTGCTGAGAAAGTGTTAAGTGGATTTTGTTCACTCACTGGTACAGCTGACTTATCGCTCCACACAGGTGTAAGGGAGATGGATATAGCCAATAGGTTCGGTGCAAACAAGAGCCCTAGAAGAAAGGCTAGTATTATTTTGGAGTTGCATTTTTGTTAATATCTGTCCCAGAGAAAAGTGACTTTATTATCCTTAGTGTGCCATTTTGTTTGGAGTGGAGTGGAGTGAGGACTTGCTTGTATGTAATTCTAGACGATTCAGTACGAAAATATGACCCTCTGTGTTTGAAAGAAAACTTTACAACCAGAATGAGCATTAAAGAGGAACTTCCATCTCTGCATTAGTTCAACATCCTACACATTCCATTGTAGTTTTTCTTCTGTGAGCCTAAAAAGTTAGAGGCTTCTTCGATGGTGCTTAGCATTTATAATGCATTTGTTCAGGCAGACGTGCTCATAAAATTACTGAACCATTCAAAGTAACATGATGCAAATAAAGCTTGTTTCAGCTGTGTGAAAGAGACTGTGTCTTTCCTCTCCAGAAATCCTAGAACACAAACTTCTCACTGCAGTTTAGCAGATTCTACTGTGCTGGCGGCTGGTGTTTGCATTGTTACTGCTCTTTTTCTCGGCTTTTTTTTTTTTTTTTTTTTTTTTTTTGCTGGTATATTTATTTATAAAGGAGTTATGAGACCATGAGTGAAGATAGAAAAGATGGTTCCCTTTTGGCTTGAAAAGTGACTGACACCAGTCAGCAGGTCTTGTTGTCAGTGGTGCTGGAATTTCTTCATGAGAGAATGGAAAGTGGGTTCCTATCAAGTTTAGTTAGAGTTCTTTTTTCCAGTGTAGCCTGTCGTCCTTGTTCTGTACACATTGAAATTGTCCGTTAAACCTGTGGTTCCTTAAAAAAGATACACAGAACAGATCTTTTGGCTTTTTTTAAAAGATTGACCAATACAGTTAAATTCTGATCTGATAGAGATGCCATGTAAGAAAGAGATTATTGCATATTGAGAGGTAGATTATTTAATCAGTGGGACCTGTCAGGGACCTTTAAAAAAAATATCAACCATATGACTGAGTTTCCCATCACAGTCCAGACTACTTTAACTTCTACTTTTCCAGTTTGAACCTGGTGTTGAAATCTTCTGCAACATGTTGAATAGGGGATATGTGAGTCTACGTACAGGTAGAAGAGAGGGGAGAGATGTATCTGATACAGTGGGTGGAAGGGAGGCAAGAAAATTGTTCCTTTTAAACAGGAAAATCTCTCCATACTGTGTTTGACACAGCTCCGGGAAGACTGTAATACCATTTTCCTGACTTGTTTCCTGCTGACCAAATTATGGTATAGATTATCTCTTTTGTTAGTTGGTTTTATAACGGAAGTGTAGCATAATCCTTCTGGAAAGAAAGTGATCGGGTGGGGGGGGAAGGTAGAAGAATCATTATAGTGACTAGAGCTGGGTGAAATTTTTCAGACCAATAGTTTACTGGCCAAAAAATGCAGCATCAGCTGACCCAAAACTATTCATGAATTTGACCCAATTACTTTTGGTTGGAAAAAACTTTTTCCAGGACAGTAGTGTGTTTTCCCTTATAGCCTGTAGACTACTACTGAGGCCACTTAGCTAGAAGGTGGAGGTTTGAATTTCCAGATGCTAGAGCTGAGACTTGAATTCAGATTCCCCATGAGCAACATAGCCACCAGGCTATAGGCTGTTCTGGAGGGGGAGGAATCTCTTCTGTTGAAGCTGTTCCATTTTATATGAAATACTTCAATATTAATTAAGCCAAAGAGACAGCAAGTAGGACTGATTCTATATAGCATGCTGATTAAGGCACTTATTAAGCAGGTAGAAAAATGTTGATTCAAATCTCTCTGCCTGATTCAAAGGAGGGTTTTGAATCCATCTCTCCTCCCAGGTGAATGTTTATTCAGCAGGCTGTACAGCTGTTCTCTCTTTGGCTCAATGAATAAGTAGTTATTCAAAGGGGAACTGCTTCAAGAGGAAAAAATGAGAGCACCCGCATAACCTGGTGGTTAAGCTGCTCACCTAAAAACAGAGAACAGCTGAGTTCAAGTCCCTGTTTTACAGGGGTGATTCATATCTAAGTCTTCTACTTCCCAGGTAAATGCCCTTGCTATTAGGATAAAATTATAAAGGGAGGAATGGATTAGATGCACATGGTTTGTTGACAAATTCCAAAGGTTTTTTTAACCTCCCCCCCGATTTTTCAGTTTGTTGGCTGAACTGAAAAATCAGTTATTCACCTAGCTCCATTTATAAGAGGCATGACACAAACACACCTTGTTCCTAAGAATGACTTCCTAGCTCTGGCTTAGTGAAAGTTTGCCTGCTTATAGGAACTTTCTTCCCAGCATGCTCTTCTGGGGCTGGCCCTTTACAATTGGTAGAACCAACCAACTAAAGTCCTTATGTGGCACTTTGTAGCTAACTGCTGCTTTCTACAGCTTCTTTTTTCTAGCAGGTAAGTGTTCTTAACTCTGTTTGTTTCTCTCACCGTGATCCCTAGTTTTTCCATATATATGCCTGGTCAAGGAAACTTAGAACTGTAAAAGCAATAAAAGTTCAGTTCTTAGCCTGTTTTCAACTACTCTGTCTTGGGTCTGTATGATTACAGAGTCCAATTCTGAATCAGGCTGTGGAGCTTATGCCTTGAGCCCTCTGACAGCTCCAAGCATGTGAGCTAAAATAATAGTTTCCTACCTCACAGGATTGTTGTGAGGCTTACTTAATGGAGAGTGCATTGAGATGCTCAGATGAAAGGTGCAGTGCTGTACAAGTGCTAATTGTTATTAATTATTAGTATTAGTGTTTAATTGGATGAATCCTTCATGGTAGTGAGCATCTGCAAATCTAACAGGAGAAGTCCTGAGGTTGTTGGAAGGTACCAGAGCTCAGCTTCTTTCAGAATTTGGCTAACCATTACTGGAGTAGCTCTAATGATGTGAAAGGCAAAGTGTTTTTGTATGCTGGAGGATTATTTTTGTTTCATGCAAATCTGCAAACCAACACTTTTTTTTTCTCTTTCATTTGTTTGCTACCTTTTAAGGCACTTATTGTAAAGAGTGATTGAATATCTGATTAACATTGTGTAAGAACCCTTTTTGCCCAATTTCCTGATGAGACGCCAAACCAGTCCAAATCCCTGAGAGGTAATCCCACGATCCAATGTCAACATAATCTCCCCAAGACAGCTTAAATATTTGTAGTTCTTTCTTAAATCAAGAAATCCCTTGAGGTTTATACCAATCCCAATTTAAAAAAATAACTTGACCTGAAAACTCTGGAGCAGTGTTTGAATGAGGTTGTCTCGCCTCCAGCTCCTTGACCAAGTTGCTTGAATAATATATACAAGGTCACAATTTATAATAGACTATGAAAATTATGCATCCAGTGAAAGGCTAGGGGAAGGAAAGAAGGGGTGGCCATCGGGGGAGAGGCAGCATTTATTGTGATTACTAGAAGGGGGCCTCAGTGGGCTAGGATTATTGTACTTTAAGTGAAATTGATTTTGTACATGATTTGATTTTAATCTAGTTTAGATGAATCAAATTCTGCAAGGAACAGATATTTAATTTAGTACATGAGGATGAAAAGGACATCAGTTCAGAGAAGTTTAATGCATATGATGTGATAAAAGCAATATCTGATTATGAGAGGGTTTTTTATAGTAATTCCTTTCTATTTCACTACTACTTGGATAACTTTTTCTGCTCAGAACATTTTTTTTTCTTATACAGCTAAGATTTTAATCTCTTTAATAGTATTTAGTCTGATTGCCTGAGTTAAAATAATAAAAATTAAAAAAAATTGAGAGAAAGGGGTGAGGTTGAAAGCAGTGTTGCAGACATATGCAAGTTTTTGTTGTAGGTGTGCTACTACGGGAAGCAAAAAGCTTTCTCTCTCTCATAGCTGGTTGCTTGTCACAAGCAGGTTCCTTAGCAGAAAGAGTCATAGCTGTCTTGTTACAGACTGCAGTTGTAAACAAAGGGCCTATGAAAACCAATCTCCTGCAATTTTCCAGTCTACTGTTTTCTAATGTAGAGGAGTTAGAACACTTTTCAATTTTGAATATGCTGTTGTTGAACAGAGGTTTCCTATTCTTTAACGGTTAGGACCAGATGGAACTGTTTTCAGAGATTAACATTGGAGCTGGGAGAGCCATCCATGCAGAGAATGGAGACAAAGAAAAGTTCAGATGATGTATACATAGGTTTCTTTTTCTTATAGAATAATTTATAAGTATTTTTCCTTTTTTTTTTTTTTTTTTTTCCTCCCTGAAGTCTGATTATTGGAGGCCTCTTAGTGGAGTATTTCCTATCAGAAGAAGCAAATACTGTTGATTCATTGACTTCCCTGCAGATTATTATAGATGAACCAGAGTACCTATTCCTTCTCTTTCACTGAGGAATATTTTCTGTTCTGATGCTTAATGAACAAACCTTTTATATGCTCAAGGAAAAGATTTACTATGCTGGAAAGGACGTTATATTATCTTCTAACATCACAATGATTTGCATGAGTCATAATGATCTACTTGAGTAAATAATATATATTAAAAAAAAGAAATGAGGGAGAATTTTTACATAATAGATGCCAAGCAGGAGTTTGCAGAAAAGCATTTTAATACATCACTCTAGGAATGCTTGATTATATGTCACCTTGCTGTACTTGTGTTGAAACAAATTACAAATGCTTTTCCCCTCTTTGTAAAAATATAATTAAGCTTCTCCATTTGTTGAAATGCTTTACCATAGCAGAGGAAGATGAGAAAAAAATCTGTATAGACCTTACTGACTGTGACTGTGACATAGGGCCGTCCCTTTCCATACAGAGATCCAATCATCTGTCTCAAGCATTGCTGGTACTAAAAGCTGAAGCAGTTTAAAGGTAGGGTTTTTTAAATCAATTCAGACTGAGGCAAAGTCTTGTGTGGACACTCATAAGATACATCGATATAAGGTAGTGTCTGTGTGGGGCTTTACAGTGGTTTAAAAAAGAAATTAAGAACTCATTTTAAACAAGTGCCTGTTTTCTGCGTAGACAAGGCTCTGGTATTACTTCTCATGGTATCATTTTAAGGCCATCCTGTCCAAGAGTTGCAGACACTGTGCCTCCCTTCCACAGGCCAGTGGAAATAGATAACAAATATATCTGGTGGGTAGGGCTGATCCTGCCTCAGGAACTATTTGGAAAGATAAGCTGAGAGAGTGGTCTGGAGTGACAAGGAGACACTATGTCCTTTTGGGTTTGGAGGCTGGATTTTGCTAACCAGCTAAGCAGTAAAAGTCTTGAGGTCAATCTTGAGCCTGCTGAGGAAGCAAAATTGGACAATGCAACAACTATTGGTTTAGCTTTTAATATTTCACTCTGATATTTTGCCAGGAAAGAAAACACTGCACCCACTCACCCATAGATGCACACTTGCTGTAGAGAGAGATTATCTTCTCAGATTGTTCACTTTTAATATATTTTTTAGCCATCAACTTTGTTTACTTGTCTGAATTTCACTATCCTGGGGCAAATAAGGCTTAGTTTGTTTTTGGTCACATGAGGCCTGTGTGAAGTGGTGTTAGATGCTGTTAGGGTTGAAGTAACAAAGTATTAGATAGGTCCATGCCTTATCGATAATCTCTGATTTCTACCATGTGCAAATACTCGTGTTTCAATCTCTTTCCTTGAGATTCTGGAAGTAATGAGAATTCTTTTGTCATTGCTGACTGTAAGTCCTGTGCTGAGATTACATCAGTTCATTTAGCTGGAGCTTTTCAGGGATCCGTTGGCAGGAATTGATTTTCTTATTTTAGTCCTTTGGCTTTTTGGATTCTGATCCAAAGGCATACTTGTATCTATTTCAGACAATTACCAGAAAACATTATGCTAGGTAAGGGAGGGAAGCAGCTTTTCTTTTTTTGTATAAAGGTACTTCACAATTGTTGAATGTGTTAAAGCATTTTGCGTCATGTTACAATCCCAACTGGTCTTTCTTGACAGTAGATGGGATGGAATGGTGGAAAACAAAAAACCATTTAACTCTGGACACTCACTGATAGGATAAACAGACCTAGCGTAATTAGAAAACCCAGAATATTGCCATTTTTATAGTGTCACATTTCCTAACCCCTTTTTGCTCTTTAAATAGCCTTAAAACCTGAAAGGCTATGTCCAGCATTGCAAATCTACCACAGAGAATTCGAAGGGGTTTGGCATACTTTGCAGTGACAGCTGAGAACAGAGCTGGCTGGCATGGAGTGCTTAGCGGAACAATAGAGTAGGTGGTATCTTCAGGAGTGTAGGATTAGGTAACAAAGCAGATGGACTGCTAGCTTTAGAGGTTCAGCTAATCCTTCACAAGTGTGATGAATAAGAATTTAGGACTGATCCTGCTGCCCTCACTTTGGCAAACTGCAGGGTATGCTGGATCAGGCCCATCGACTTCAGTAATTTTGCCAGATAAGCTTGTTTAAAGTGTTTTTCAGTACCACAGAGTACATCATATGAGGTATGAGAGTTTACTGCGTTAAGTAGGTCCAGGAAATGGACCTATCTGAGTGAATTATTATTACTTTATTTATTTATTATAGAAGTGTAGGTAATGACACCTATGCTGAAATTTGCCCAACACTTTCCATTATGAGAACCTGTCTTCAGTTGCATGTAACTTTTCCAAACCTAAACTATTTGGGCTGAAATTTTCCATACAGAGTGTCTACGTGACATTGTATTTTTTTGGAAACTAAATGGCTGAATGATTCTAGCTGAAGGAAGAACGAGGTTAGGGGAAAATGTTATTTTGCCCATGCTAAAAATAATTTGTACAATTGTTTAGCAGAGAAGCTCCAGAGCCTCCATGTTTTGTATCAGGGACTTGAAATTTGGCTGTGGGGATCACCTTGGTGTCATGGGTGTGTCTTTCGCTATCCCTTTGAAAGTTCAACTAAATGTCATTGACTTCTAATCCTCTGAAAAAATCTGTTTCCACATGCTCAGGAGAGACTACTTAGAGTTTGACTGCTAAATTGTCTGAGGACTGAGCATGTTTTACTACGTGCTCCTATCTGCAACCAGACTTCTCATGCACCATCCCAGGGCTGTAGGTGCTGAGCAGGACTTCCCTGCAATAACTCCTTCCACCAGGTGCCACTGTGGGGCTGGGTGCCACAGTTCAGGGCAGTGACCCCAGTATTCCTCCTTTATGGTCCTGCAAGGGTATCCACTGTAGGCTTCTGGCTTCCTAGCTGTTGCTTCTCTTTGGTGAAGGCACACATCTCTCTCCTGACTGGGGTATTTCCAGGCTGCATAGTTTCTTGACTACTATGAATTCCCCTGCAAAAGGCAGACTGCCTAAGCAACCACTGCTTCACTTCTCTCCTCAGAGACCATCACAGTGCAATTGCCACAATGAACTTACCACACAGCCCTTTCTAAACAAGAACTTTTATTTTTAAGGTGAAAGCATTGCAAAGAAAATATATTAAAAACAAAAGAAGAGCCTACATGCATGCTAATAAGCTTAGCAGAGATCACTCCAACTCTAACCTAGGGCCCTGGTTGGTGACTAGCTCTTCAAACTCTGCACTGGGGTTTTTCCTGTGGTCATAAGTTAATCACAGCTTCAGCGAAGAACCTGCTGTAAGTTTTGTGGAGCTCAGTGGGCTGAAGACCTTCCAACCTTTTCTAAGGATTGGACTGGAGAGTTTATCCGGTTGCTGGATCAGAAAGAAAGCCCTGAGGTAGTTTTAACTCAGGCTATTTAATGAAAACAATCTTTTATTTCTCTGTTGGTCCCTGGACAATCCAGTTTGCCATATGCTAGCCTCTCTCCAGGTAGTGGTAGCTCTCTAGAGAGGTGCTACAACCTGAGTGAATTTGCCTAATCACCACCCACTATTCTTAGTTCCAGTGGCCCTCCTCCTTCAGGGAATTAAATACAATGCCTCAATAGAATTCAAACACTGTGTTTTTAATGCAATGAACTCCTAAAATGCATAAACTCAATTCAGTAAGTTTTGTGCAGAATATTGTCATGACTGTCACAGTGGGACACCCCTACTGAGAGTGGGGAGAGCCTCTAGTGCTCTTGGTACTTCCTCTGTTCATGCCCAGGCAGCCTGTAGCTGGAGAAAGAGGCAGCAGCCTGACTCAGTGAAGAAAGAGGGAGGAAGAACAGGCAGAAGCTGGCAGCGGAAAATAGCTGGAAGGGGGGAATAGAAGCTGAAAGTTGGAGCTGCTTTGGGCATGAGTGGGGTTTGTCTAGTGAAAGGGCTTGTTGTCTATAGGACTCCTGCCATGTTTGTTGCATAAGTTGGAAATGGTGTAGTAAATATGGCAGAGAACTGCGGGAAGAGAAATCATGGTTAGGGCAGTTGAATACTCCCCTGGAGAATTCTATCATTGCCTATGCCACAGAGCTCCTGTATTATACTAGGCAAGTCATATAAACCAAATTTTTCACAGGTGATCACAAACTGTGCTGCCTCATTTTCTGGGTATGCAGCTTGGGACAGTTCATATCTGTAACTGAAATCAGTGGGGGCTGGGCTTTGAAGTGTTATGCACTGCTAAGTACTCTGAAAAGCCTGGCCCCCTTTGGGCAAATTGGGCACCCCCAAATCGGTTGACCGTTATGAGGAGAAAAGCTATATTGAATAGCTACCCATTCAGTGAGTGCTGTCCAACCTGAATGCTCACTGAATGAAACGGGGGTCCTGTGGAAAAAATAGCATGTGACCATGTAATTAAAGACTGTATGATAATACATACGCACAAGGTGCACTGGCAGTTTTAATTCTGCCATTTCCAAACTTTTGGGTACTCAGTTTTGCAATTTTAATAATCTTTCAACACAGGATTTTATTCTGTAATTAAGGGAGCCCACCTTTTACATCCCCCTAGCATTCCATTCATTGCAGCAGGCTTTCTTCAAAGAGCTGCTATCAAAACGCCTGCAACAGTGAAGGGTTAAGCTACACACATCTTACACACTCATCTGTTACTCTGGAAATAGTGTTAACCTCCTACAAAATAGTAAATTTATCTTTTTCTTTTAAAGCTCATAAGAATTTTCAGTGATGCTCCTTTGTCGGAATACCTGTTGGGGGAGAGGGGGAAGGAAAAGCCTGTGCAATTACAAGTTTTCTTATAGGCATTGCTTATCAGCGTCTGCCTCCTAGTCAGCAGCCTGTTCCTGGCTTGAGCAGTGCAGTGAAGAATGACTCCTGTGCCAGCAGAATGGAAACTCCAAACGAGATTGAGGTTAAATCCATAGCAGAGACTTGAATACTTGGCACAGGAGATCATAGGGTCATTGCAGTAAGACAAAGAACATTCATGCTTATTGTGTAAGAAATACACTAGTTTTGCAGTTCTCAGCTGTTTTAACGGCAGTATTTCACTATAGTGAGTGTGTCTGTGTGTGTATGTGTGGGGGGGGGGCGTATATATATAGATTATCAACCTATAGAGAAAGAACTCCAAAAAAGCCTTTCTCTTCTTAAGCTAAGACATTTTAGTATAACAAACAATAAGTATTTATTTTATTATTAGAGTTGTCAATTCCAACCCAGCACAAAATGATTTTTTATTTACTTTTTTGACAAAAAGAGGAGGCATGGTATCCTGTGAAATATGGGAAGATTGCCCAGGATATCAAAACTCGCATAACTGCAAACATTATTTTTCTGGTTGCCACTTTTAAAAAATGGATTATGTTTTTCTAAACCATTGTTTGTGATTCATGTATCCTTTTAATGTCTTGCTAATACACTATTATGTGGCTGTTCTGGAGTTCTCAATAACATATTCAGAAACATAAACAAGGATCATTTAGTTGGACAAGGTTCTACTAATAGATAGTTGTAGCCTTGTAGCAGATTTTCTCCCCTCTGTTTATTCCAGGTTAGGTAGGTTACCTTGTATAGTTCTTGATAAATACGAAACACCAAAAGAGAGAGTGATTCTTTGTAGAGAGTCAATGTGACCTCTGGAACTAGAGATGCATATTAATCTTGCAGCCAATAAAGCTGCCTGAAAAATACATGAAATGTGTTTTAATAGAATTGGCAGTAATAGTTTCTTACTGTGAAGGGTAGGTGAAAGCATGATTGAAGCAGACAGAAAAGAAACATGTCTGACTGCAAGGACTTAACGGTGCTCCTTGTCATTCAGATTGTATAGAAAGACAGGCAAAATTCTACAGACACAGAGATGAGGGGAGCTGCAGAAAGCTGAATCTGCACGACTGGACTTTTGTGGGCAGAACCTATTAACACCAGCAAATGTTGGTTAGCTGAGATCATTGCAGGGTCATTTACAAGCTCTATTTTTATTTCAAATTTGCGGAGCACTAATCATCAAAGCATCTAGCTACCACATATGTTTTGGCATGCACAAATGCCAGTGTTCAAAGGTATCATCTAGAGAGTGTGATAAATACTTTCATGTGGCCAAATGGAGTATAACTAGGAGTGATATTTAATATATGCAAAGGATTACATTGGCTGATTATCAGGAAAAATATCAAATTATGACCTCCCAAGGAAAGTGCTGGGAGCCTTGTGGTCATTTAAAAGAAGATGGCACAAAGCACTAGAGAATATACTACAGTACAGTATAAATTAGAATGACTAGACGATTTAACACTAACAGGTATTTTACATCTCTTGTTTTATGAGTTAGTCATAAATAATTGTAGTCACAAATGAAACCATATTCGTTTTTTTTTTAAAAGCCAGATTCTGTCTTTGGTCACAGTAAACAGTGACTTTAGTGGGAAAACTCTGGGTTTATTTTGAACTCTGAGGAGACGCAAAGGCTGGAAGGAATAGACCAGCACAGAAACACTCTTCTTGAGAAGATGAACAGAACTTGTAATATGATTGGAAAATCTCCTTCTGGTGCCTCCATAACTTCCCTAGACAGGACTCATCTTCTAAAACAGCAATATTGTGAAGCTTGATTTAACTGGAATCCCCTTTGAATTCAGCTTCTCTGACTGCTTTGCTGTTTGCTCAGTAAAGCTGAAATGTCCTCTGGTCATGATAAAAGATCCAGTCATCTCTCCAAACACTCATTTGATTTTGTATCTTTTCCCCTTTTTTTCTATCTCTGTGTCAGCTTTCTCTTGCCCCCCCGCTCCCTTCATGTTTCTTACAGTGGTCATGCTGTTCTACCAAATGGGACTCTCAATCAACAGCTCCCCCAATGGACTAGTTTGGACCTAAGCAACCCAATTTAACCTTCACATTGGACAACACTCTTAATGATCATGTTTTTTTAACATCCTGCCATGAATATCAGTATCTTCTTCATAAATAATTAAGGTCTCATTCTTCCTTGGCCCTATATATTCAATGCTGTAACAGAAATCAAGGCCCTAAAACTGCAATAGGATGACAACCATGAAGCTCCTACTTTTTAACCTTTCATTCTAGTTTTCCGTCTTCCGTGGTGTTTTCTCTCATTCTGATTTATTTGTATGTATTTTCCCAGTCGGCCTGCAGCCATATTGCCATCTTCGTCTTCTGGGTGCAAAGCACTAGCTCTTTGCAGAGATTCTAATTTTGTTTGTACCTCTCCATGGGAGCTGGCTGAGAGCAGCTTTAGTGTGAGCGGAAACATTAGTATGATGTTTAATTCTGCTCATAGTCTTCATGTTGGAACGGGTCACAAACTGTCTTTCAACAATATTGTATTCAAAAGTGCTCAATGTTTACAAGGGAACATCAACATATGAAGGAATTCATTAATGTTCCTCTGTAACACTGTGTGTGGTTCTTGTGTTGCTCATCCAACATGAAAAGGTTCTAATGCATATTGTACAGAACAAACATTGCAAATATGCTATAAAGCAGTTTCCAGAGGATTCACTGACATATTAATACTTCTGCACAGCTAAAATAGTATGTGATTATATCAGTGACATTTCAGCCACTGAATGTGGCTTCTCACAACCTTAAAGAGAGAGGTTCAGATGGGTTGGTCTCTGTGGTGCCTTTTTCAGGAGGAATCATTAGTTTTGTAGCATACATCTCAGGGCAAAAGCCTGCCCTTCAATGAGAGAGGTGTGTTTGGGGTTCAGGGCACAAAGATTTGTACTGGATGTGCATCTCTTACAAGAACTAGATGGCTCGGGGCTGGCAGTCTTGACTATGCTAATGTGTTCTCCTTTGAAAAGGAGTAGCGTGGACCTCACCTGTATTAGGGAGCACGTCTAGGCCAGCAGCTCATCGGCAGAATATACTCCTTGGACCTCTGGTGTGCTATTCATTATCCACCTTAGTTCTGTCTTGAGATACCAGTGGAAGCAGGTTCTTTGTACCAGTATACTTCTCTGCCACTCTGTGGAGTTGCACAGCAGATGGTAGAATCTCTAGCTCTTGAAATCTTGGGGAGCGCTGAGATGTTACAGAATATACAAGGGAGGAGGTGTTACTTTGCTGAATTACCACAAATCTCTCACATACTGTTTGCTTTACTCTGAGTTATGGTTTTGCTGCAAACTCTTGAAAGAATGAGGCTCAGTGAAGATTTCAATTAAAATAGACAGCAGGGAGGTACAATAGCAGCACTTGTTATTTTGTGTCTAGGGGAAAGAAAGTGAAAGAGAGGAATATGAAAATCAGAGAGCTTAGAGTATGTATAGTGCTGCAAGATCTGCTGTGCAAAATACTCTCTTGTCAGTGAGACTGGATTTTTTGGGAGCAGATCATTTGCTATCTCAAAGAAGACAACTTGCCAGTTTCATTACTTATGTCTCTTCCACTAGATATAGACCCTGTTCAAATCATTAAAGTACCCATCCTAAGCTTTCATTAAGTTTGAGCCAAATGTCACCATCTCCTAGAAGTGTGCTGTAAGATTACAATATGTAGCTGCCTTCTGCTTACACTTGAGTAAGCCTGTGATAACTTCACTCTAAACCGGATTTTCTCTCTCTTCCCTCACCATCCCTCCCTTTTTTTTTTTTTTTACTTGCTTGCAAAGGTTTAATTTTCAGAGGCTTGCCAAAAGCATAATTATACTTGATTCCTATAAATACCCAGCAGAGATCAGAAAGAGAGACTCATTTTTAGAATTTTGGAAAATTTGCAAATGTAAACTGAGCCTCAACAGGGTTGGAAGTGTGTGGGTTGGATCACTGATTTCCACTAGGTCAGGCTTTATTCAAGGGGAAAATATGATTAAATTAGATGCATACAGGTATGAATTACTTGCACATCTCTAATGAGCACTTCAGATTACCTGCTATTAGAACCTCAATGCATCTACCTACATTTGGATGGAAAACTATACCTACAAACATCAGGTCTCCTGCTGGGAAAAATCATGTGTTTAATGAAATGCCCAGGTTTTAAAAGGTAAACTGTGTCATGCTAAATACATCTGATCAGCATAGGACGCTGTAGGCGTATTGCATGACCTGGTAACAAATATTTAATGGAAAGTGCATACTGGATGCTGCTCATTCTTCTCGAGATTGAGCTGGAACTCATTGGGCCAAGTTCTCCTTTTTTCACTATTGTGAATTTGGTGAAACTCCATGGACAGCTGTATAACGGACAGCAGAGTTTGGCCTTTCTGCTGGCTAGCAAAGAGGAAGAATACAATCTATAGAAATGAAGGGCAGATCTCTATTTGCTGACCTACCTAGCTCTTTCTCAGACACAGTACTGTGTTGTAGAACAACTCTAGTTTGCATGTCCTCAGCGCATATTTTTTGCCACTTTACACAACCCTTGGCTCAAGGAGCTCCCTGAAGTTTGGGTTGTTCTGACATATATATGTACAGTATAGTATTTAGATTCATGATGATCCTTTGAAGAAATCTACACTCTTGTTAACTCAACCTGTGCCATGTCAGAAAACATGAACAGGATAGTGCCATTATTTTTCTCTCTATCTTCAGAATGCCATTGTTGCCCTATCTAAGTCTCGTCATTAGCTATTGCCTTCCACATCAAGTTGAACCTCAGAGTATGAAACAAGTTCATTGAAGTCAACAGAAAGATTCTTGTTAATGCCCATTGATTTTATATTAGGCCCAGATTCACAAAGGGATATAGGTCCATAGAAAATCACTGGCTGTGCAATCCAATCTTGTGAGTGGACCACAAGGTGTTAAGGAACTTCTCTGGGCTCAGCTGGACCTGTCCCTCCACTCCTGCAAGGCATGCACAGGGCTGGAGCTTGAAAGAGGAGCAGAACAGCTCACTTATTGGCAGCCCAGGGAAGAGAACAGACCTTTAACCTTCAGCTCCTGAGGAAAGGGCTGATTGAAGGCAGATGCTTTGCAGAAAACCTCTGCCTGAAGGCCTCTCCCTGAGGCAAGGGAGATAGATTCTGATACACCTTGACAGGGAGTCATTCTCCTGTATCTCTGGCTAACCCAGTTTATTTGTGTTAATTCCCCTTGCTTGCTGTCTGTGCACTACCTGAGGAGAGGAGAGATTTTTGAAGTGACTTGGCTGGAGAGTCAAGTCCAAGGTAGAGGTAGGCCTACCGCAGAGGCGGAGCAGCCACTGGCAGGAGATGCCAGTGGGGGGAGAGCTTCCACTCCTTGCATGGTCATGAGGAGGCACCAGCAGTGAGTTGATCCCTTCATAGATTCACAAATCCTGAAATAGGTGCCTAGGCTTCCTATACAATGAATGGGAAGAGGGAGGTGATTAAGAATGTGATCCACAAAATCCAGCATGCTCCATGGGGACTTGCCTGAACAAGTCAATTTTAGATGATGATGAGAGGGGTGCATGCTATGCCCCATCCTTTATGGAGATAGGTGCCCTAAATCCAAGCTGTAGGGAAGCATCTGTCATTGCTAGTGATCCACAGCTGGGAATCCCCCTCCTGGAATCAGGCAGCTTCTAAATTATTTGGCAAGTGTTTAACTCCGCACAAAATGACAGTAGCTGAGGGGTAGAGAAGGAGCTCCCTCATAAGCTGTAGCTCAGTGGTTAGGGTAACCATTTGGGATTTGGGAGTCCCTAGCTCAAATCATCCTTCTGCCTGATGAGGAGAGAGGATTTGAACAGTCCCACTGGACTATGGGATATTCTGATATGGGTCTTTCTATCTCTCCTGCTGAAACTGTTCCACGTAATGAAATAACAGACTAATTAAATAGTAATTAGGTCAGAGTGTGAAAATCACTCATTAGTCCAGTGTTTAGGGCACTCATCTGAGAGATAACAGATGCCTGTTCACATCCCTTCTCCTTCCTCCTTCAAAGAGGGGAAGTGAACTGGGGGTCTTCCACGTCCCAACAGGACTAATGTTTATAACAGAGCCCTTTTCCTCCTCAGCTCTCCCTACTGCCATTTTGTGTGGGGTCAGGTAGCCTCTGAGCACACCTGGATCAAGCCCTGCAGGTGAGATAGATGGAGGAGTGCCTATCTTTCCCTGCTCTGTGGATCATGTTGGGGCTTACGTGGTAGATAAGCATCAGGATACCTACAATGGGGCTGTGGTGTGCATGCCTAGAAGCAGAAATTGGGTGACTGGGCAACTTTTACTGCAAAAATATTAGTACTGAGGTCAGGATCCTGTAGGGGTAAACAGCAGTTGAGTGGTGCCTAAAACTGGAATTTAGGTGTCTAACCCCAGATTTAGGCACCTAAATCCCTTTATACATTCAGGCCACTGTCAACCTCAAAGCTCTCTACAATTCTTTTCCTGCTTGTATATTTGCATGTTTCTTCCTTTCCTCTGACTACCTTTACTTCAGTGAACCTCTTGCCTAACTGGTCTCTTTGTAACCCTCTTACTTTTGTCTTAATGCCTTCTTCTGTGCTACACTTTATTCTGGATCTTTCTGTTGACTTAAGTGGGCTTTGTATCACATCCCAAATGACTGCACTCCCTTCATTCAAATACTTCCTTAAGTCATGTCTTCTATGAAGCATTTAGGGGAAAAAAACTCACTAGTGAACGAAATTTAAATTTTAAATGATATATTCACACAAACCTGCAAAGCTCTTAGAAACTGATCTTTCTAGAAAACTGCACTCTTCAAGAAGGGAGATATTCTTTTTCCTTCCATGCACTTCTCTGCCCATTCCCCATCAAAGTCTTTTGTCATTTCATTGTGTTGCCATTTTCACTTAGATTTTATGCAGCTGATGGAAGCAACTTTGTTTCTGCATGAGGCCATTGCAGAAAAAAGTACACATGATGCTGATATAATAATAAATTATAAAAGATAGAGATGAAACATTGATCATGCCCCCTAAAATATTATGTTGTTGTGTTATGATCCGATGCTGTCCCCTAGCAATCATATCTTAAAACACCCAAACAGATTCATCTTATTGGACCCAGGTCAAATGTTAAATAAAATGATACCATTTTAAATGCTAAAATGTTCTCCTGGCTCTTTAATCCCTTCTGGCTGTTGCACATTCAATTCATGTTGCACCATGCAAGCACAAGGGAGCCTTTCCATTACTTTCAATGGAGATTGCCTAAGGGCACATTAAAGGGATACAGACAGGTGGATAGACGTATTTTTTTAACCTATCTGAATAAATGAAGAGTGCATGAGTCCTTTGAGAATAGAATGGCTCTCTAGCCTCTTCTTTTCCCTGCTGTTTTTTTTGTTTTGTTTTAAAAATATCTGACAACATTCCCCTCCCCTGTCAAGCCATGTGTGACATTTAAACAGCAATTTCAGTTTTCATCTAGTATATGTAAGTCTCTATGTGTACAAAAAGACAGGAATGCATGGACGCTAACCATTTGGGTGACCCCGGAAAGTGAAAATGTAAACACAAGACAGCATTTGGTGTATTCCCTCCAATATTGTGTCTTGTGTTTGAGTGTGTATGTTGCAGGGGAGACCTATTTTGATGGAGGCAAGGATTAGCATTGTTCTTCTAATGGCAAAATGAGTCAAATATAATATACGTTAATATAAATTCAATATTGGAAACTGAATCATTACTTATTAATTAATCCAAAAGTATTGATTTCCAGTAAAACCAGTAAAAACTCCATTTAAAGTGTTTGTGGGGGGGACACTAATCTGCACTGAGAGCCCGTTTCATATATTACCCTTTAAAAATTAAATGATTTCTTACTAACTGATAAGATGCAATCAAGGTTGAAGCTGATAAATATACAAAACAAATTAAACATCAAGATATACTCTAAAATGAAAGGCTCAGTTGTTACCCAGCTGGTTAGGACTCAGATTTTAATACAGAAGGATTACTATAATTTTTACATATTCATAAATTGGTTATCATGGATACAGAAAGAATTATTATATGTACTTAGCACAGCATTGTATGCCGGGCAACATGACACCTACTTTATTAAGACATCTTGAACATCTAGCCTGCTAATTTGTATTTTCAACTGATGTAACATAAAGCAGACATTTTTTCCTGGAAAAAATACTAAAAAGGGCTATTTGGCATAAAATAAATAATATATGGAAGATTTGCACATTGTATGCTTTAAAATCAGAAACTTGGTAGGTTAGAATTAGATAGCTTTCAACAAGACGTCTCTCTTCTTGTTTTTGTCCTACCTAGAGACATTTCTCTTTACTGTTGGCATCAAGCCTTCACATTTATAAACAAGATCAAAAGTTTGAGAAAACCTCAGTCGGTATCTCTTTTCATTAGTTCAGATTTAATATTACTTTGTAGGATGTTGTGTGGTTCTCCTTTTTTATTGGTTTGCAGACATTTTCTGTAACTGGGATAGAAAATTAATATTGTTATATACACAGCAGTGGGACAGGGGGCATGGTTTAGGCAGGATGAGGATGTGAAACTTGCATGAAGTGGTACTAAGGGATACAACTGAAGTGGCTGCATTCCATTGACTTCATATGAAAAAAAGGTTGTAGCTAGCTGCGCTGGTATAAATGGATCTACATGGTCTTATACCAGATAGAATCTGGCCCACCCTTTCAACCTGAACTTTTTAATACCTTTTGTTTGCTATTATCTTTAGCTCTGTATATAATAAGAGAGATTATTTTAGGTTTTGTTGCATCTTTCCTTCTCCACATGACTCACATTTTGTCTGACCCTAGAAAATTAACATTGACACTTGTTCAAACAGGGATGTCTTAGTGCACAAGACTTTGTGGCATACTTTTAAGTGTTGTCTGTTTTCGTTAGAATAATGTGTTGTACTGTTCATCTAACTTCTTTGAGTTCAGCAGAAGGCCCTGCATTGGCTGCCGTATCTATCTGTGCAAGTAAATGAGTTGCCACTAGTTACAATCCTTTTTTTCCTCTTCTGAAGCAGTAGCTAGAGAATGCAGGATGGGATTAAAAACAAAAAACAAAAAACAACAAAGTAATTGGATGTTAAAAATCTGAAGATACGGAGAAGCATCATTTTCACAATTAACTGTGGAAGTTGAATCAGTTAACCTTTAAAATGTTGTTTGTTCTGTTACGATCAAGGAAAAAGTGTCCCTCTCTTCTTTTGCTGATGCCATTTACAGGGTCTGATTAGTGATGTATGCTGCAAGTACCTGGTGTACAAGTATTCATTGTCTCAGTGAAGATCCTCACTAGGTAAAGGAAAACAGCCAAAACCATTAAAGAAACTAAGGGGAGATTTCCAATTTTTTGGCAGCAAGTGACCCTTCCCCCACATCATCCTGGACATTAGTAGGGTGAAGAGACTCTGACTTGTATGAAACTGGAACTCTGGGTAGGGACGGTCTGAGACAGACTGGCAAACTGAGCAGAGCTTTTCCTTCTTTCATCTTCATCATCATCATATTTTTACTTCGTACATTCGTCTCCTCTTATTCCTACATCTTTGGTACTTTGGAATTTGCTGCCTTATTTTGAGTTGGTGACCTACAACATGGGTCTGACTATCCACTCTGTTACACCAGTGAATGTATTGGTGAAATGGAGTGGAGACTCATAGTTTAGAAGAAATTATTTCTATATGCTGCAATAGCTTGAATAGTTGAAGTACTTTATCCACTGTTGTTACAATTATGTATCTTGTGCACCATTTTCTGAGTGTGAAACAATGACCACAGATGAAATAATTCAAGACGTGATGAGTTCATTAGGAAAGGCAGCTGGAAAACTGAGAGACAGGAGAATCACTCTTGTCTTTATTTTGCTTGAGGAGAGCAAGTTCAGAGATTATCACTGTCCCTTAATTTTTCTCCCTCTTTCTGTTGATATGCATTGCCTGGCACTGGTGACTATGGAGATAGGAAGATCTTTAATATAAAAAAACCTCATTCACAGACACATGCCAATACATGCTTTGCCAGCATTACTTCAGTATTCCTTGGAGAGACAAGGATGTGTTGTGTGGCTTTATTATTCTTCTTACACAAAAGCCATTAGAACCCTGTTGAAGAGGGTGGGGAAAAAAGGACCAGACCCACAATCTGACGCATAAAGGGAACTTAAAGCTACCTTAGGCAGCCCTTGCTTCTGGCCAGCAGTTGTTCTTGGGAGCTGTTATCTATTCCACAAATTTAGAGCAGTCCTGAGGATTAGTAAGACGAAACGGGAACATAAAGCAACCTGTACTGTCCCTACCTAGGTGTGTCAAGTGGAGCTCTGGCATATCTGGCCTCATTCATTTAACAGACAATGTAAATATTTCTGGATGGTTGGAATGGGGTTTTCTGTTTCCCAGATAAGCTTGTTTGTGGGACAGAGGACATATTGTGAAAGCTTCTGTGAGTTTAATTATTTCTACGGAGCTATAGTCCTGCTAATATTTGTGGGGTTATAGAAGGTGATAGGATCCAGTATATTATTATTGCATTTCTCTAGTGCGCTCCATACAAAGATCTCAGAGTATATAATCCTTATGTGTTCCAGGAATATAGCATTTCACTATGTCTTAGGAAGTACTTACTGTATTCTATGCCACTTCAGATGGTCCATTGAAAATGTTGGGTTTCCTTTATGAATCATGGCTTGTGGCATGCCTTAGGGCATGGTACTTGCGGTGCTGAACTAATAACTAAGTTACTGTGTATATACTGTATAGTTACCCATAGTTCCTTCAACATAAAATGGCACATTTACACATAAGACAAGCACAAAATGGTCCTGGTGGAACAAGCTGCACTTGAGGCAAAGTCTCCTTGTAGTGGTCTGAAATGAGAAGTGAATTTTATTTTAAACTACAAAAAAGCAGAAAGTTGATCAGTATTCTTTCCTGTTTCAGGGCAATGGGGGTTTGGCCTTTATTTCTTCTAGGAGTGAAGTTATTTTCTTTTTTCATACGACCAGGCCTATTTTCAAAGGAATACAAAGTATAATAAAAATGGTGGGAAAGAGAAAGGGAGTCTAAACCTCTTGAGGTTGACTTGGTGTGTGTGGAGAGTAAATGTATTTTATTTAGCATAACATGGAGGTTTCTGCTTGGCTAGATACTGAGAGAGAAGGGACTGATTTTATCTTGCATATGCCAAAATGACAGTAGTAACTGCAGGATAAGTATGGTCTATTTCTGCTTTCACTGGGAACAATCTTGCAATGGCCAAAGGGTTGATGACCTAGTAGGTATATTCTGAAATGAATTCTCTGTCAATTTACAACATGTGCATCTCAGTGGACACAATGAAGGAGGTACCACATAAAGGTCAGCACAGAATTCACCTTAGTCTTGGATTTTTGGACTGGCTTTAGTATCATTATGCAGCCTTTTAAAAGTTTTTAACCATTCTCTCACAAATACTAATACTAAATACAAATACTAAAAGCTGCTTTCTCACCAAGAGTAGTTTTCTGAAAGCTACTCGGCAATATACAGCTCAGTAAGGAGAGCGACTTGAATTCTCAGGCTCAGCCATACTCAACAAGTTCACCCATGTGCAGTGGTTGATCTGACAAAGTTGTGAATCACAGATGGCAACAGTGTCCTCTGAGCCTCAGTCTGTTAGTGCTTATGCTGGTCTAAATCAGGAGGAGTAACTTGTGAAAATAAGGGAGCTAAATCCAGTTCACAAGAAACCAAGGGGAAAAAGAAAAAACCCACAGGTTACAATGCCTACTGAAATTACTCGGCATATTTTTATATTTTTTATGAAACTACAGTCAGCTATCTTTCATAATTTAAAAATGTTTGAATTTCACAGGAGAATGTAATTGGGGGGGGGGGGTCTGTACAGCTTGCTTCTTCCTAAATAATCTGGAAACCAGCTTTTCCAACATGTAGCTTGTTATGAGTTAAGCCCCCATTTTAATTTACCGTCCATAATATAGTTTCTTTGGCAGGGATTCATAAATCTCCATTTCATCCGTACGACTGCTGCATGATAATGGAGCTTTCTCTGGAGCTGCCTCTATCTCCGTAAGCCTGCCTCTCAGGACACGTAGGATTCAGCTGTAGGAATATCACCCGTAGCCAGTCTTCATAGACGTGTAGCATTATTGAAAATGTGCTGGTGCCTCACATTGTTATGCGGGTCCATAGTCATTAAAATTTTATCATATAAACCCTGCTGTCTGCACCGAAGAGGAATTGAGAGCCTTGGCAGAGGATGATCATATATTTTATCAGAATCTTCCGAAAGGGAAAAATCAGCAGGTTCAGAGCAGGAGGGAACCAGAAAAACATTCTCTTTAATTTAAATATAATATAATGCCCCAAACCCTGAAATTGACATTTATCTACTATAGTTCATTTTAGCTTTTTCCCCAGAGTGGCTCAGTGTCCCATGGTTGCATGACCGTTCAAGCCAGTTGCTCATAATATCATTTTCATATGTTTCTCTTGGAAGGCAGATATTAATTGAACAATGTCAGTGAGAGTTAAAGCAAAATACAGCAATCTATTGATTATAATGTGACTTATCAATGGTCAGACTGTCAGGTTAGTGGGTTCAGAGGCTGTTAGATTCTGCTTAGTATGAATACAGATTTAAATGTATAGAGAATTAATTACGCAGAATATTCTATAGCTGAATAGTCAAGAAGAGCTTTAAATAAAAAGAAACAAGCTAAATCTGTGTATAGGCCAAAATCTTTGGATTTGCTCATTTGCCAACCAACCATCCTTCCATGCTCTCCATGACAAATTTGATTCATTTTGGGATTTTCTCTTGATTGTGAGTACAACAGAAATACAACAGCAACCACGTAATAAAGATACTTAGTTTTTCTTTTTCAAAGTATTTTCTATAGCTTAACTATTTTGTAGGTATTCAGGGAGATGGTAAGAAATAGTATCCACATTTTATACATTTGGAAATCGAAGAAAAGAACTGAAGATCTACGTTTTACAAAGCATCCACTAAATTTTAGGGCCTCAATTTTAAGACAACTAGATACTGTATTAAGAAAGTACCTGACATTCCAGTTGAAGTCAGTGAGAGCTGTTGGTAGTCAGCAGTTTTGATAATCATAGAATCATAGGGCACGAAGGGACCTCGAGAGGTCATCTAGTCTAGTCCTCTGCACTCATGGTAGGACTAAGTAATACCTAGACAATCCCTGACAAGTGTTTGTCTAACCTGCTCTTTAAAATCTCCAGTGATGGAGATTCCACAACTCCGTTAGGCAATTTTATTCCAGTCATTAACCATCCTGACAGTTAGGAAGTTTTTCCTAATGTCCAACCTAAACCTCCCTTGCTGCAGTTTAAGCGCATTGCTTCTTATCCTGTCCTCCGAGATTAAGAAGAACAATTTTTCTCCCTCCTCTTTTTAACAACCTTTATAAACTTAAAAGCTGTTGTTATGTCCCCTCTCAGTCTTCTCTTCTCCAGGCTAAATAAACCCAGTTCTTTCAGTCTTGCCTCATAGGTCATGTTTTCTGGACCTTTAATCATTTTTGTTGCTCTTCTCTGGACTTTCTCCAATTTGTCCACATCTTTCCTGAAGTGTGGGGCCCAGAACTGGACACAATACTCCAGTTGAGGCCTAATCAGTGTGGAGTAGAGTGGAAGAATTACTACTTGTGTCTTACTTACAACACTCCTGCTAATATATCCCAGAATCGTGTTTACTTTTTTGCAATATCATTACACTGTTGACTTATATTTAACTTGTGGTCCACTATGACCCTCAGATCCCTTTCTGCAGTACTCCTTCCTAGGCAGTCATTTCCCATTTTGTATGTCTGCAACTGATTGTTCCTTCCTAAGTGAAGTATTTTTCATTTGTCCTTATTGAATTTCATCCTCAGACCAATTCTCCAGTTTGTCCAGATCATTCTGAATTATAATCCTATGCTCCAAAGCACTTGCAACCCCTCCCAGCTTGGTATTGTCCACAAACTTACAAAGTGTACTCTCTATGCCATTATCTAAATCATTGATGAAAGTATTGAAGAGAACCAGACCCAGAACTGATCCCTGCGAAAACCCCACTCATTATGCCTTTCCAGCATGACAGTGAACCATTGATAACTACTCTCTGGGAATCATTTTCCAACTGGTTTTGCACCCACCTTATAGTAGTTCCATCTAGGTTATATTTCCCTAGTTTTTTTAAGAGAAGATCATCCTGGACAGTATCAAAAGCCTTACTAAAGTCAAGATATACCACATCTACCACCTCCCCTCTATCCACAAGGCTTGTTACCCTGTCAAAGAGAGCTATCAGGTTGGTTTGACAGGATTTGTTCTTGACAAATCCATGCTGACTGTTATTTATTACCTTATTATCTTCTAGATGCTTGCAAATTGATTACTTAAGTATTTGCTCCATTATCTTTCCAGGTACAGACTGGTCTGTAATTCCCCTGGTTGTCCTTATTTCCCTTTTTGTAGATGGGCACTGTATTTGCCCTTTTCCAGTCTTCTGGAATCACTCCTGTCTTCCAAGACTTTTCAAAGATAATCGCTAATGGGTCAGATATCTCCTCAGTCAACTCCTTGAGTATTCTAGGATGCATTTCATCAGGCTATGGTGACTTGAAGACATCTAACTTGTCTAATTTTTAACTTGTTCTTTCCCTATTTTAGCTTCTGATCCTGCCTCATTTTTACTGACATTCACTATGTTAAATGTCCAATTGCCACCAACCTTCTTGGTGAAAACCGAAACAAATAAATCATTTAGCACCCCTATCCTTTCCGCATTTTGTTATTGTTTTTCCCCCCTCATTGAGTAATGGGCCTACCCTGTCCTTGGTCTTCCTCTTGCTTCTAATGTATTTGGAGAATGTTTTCTTGTTACCCTTTATGTCTCTAGCTAGTTTAATCTCGTTTTGTGCCTTGGCTTTTATAATTTTGTCCCTGCATACTTGTGTTGTTTGTTTATATTCATCCTTTGTAATTTGACCTAGTTCCATGCCCTATGTGTCTCCAGATGGGTACTCAAAAAACAGACACTTACAATTTTGCAAACTTAAATGCTAGTAACTTGTCAAGTGCCATAGAGGAAGTTAGTCTCAGAAATCGTGAGTTTCTGGCACCCAGTCCAGTGTTTGGATGAGTTAGCTAAACCCTTTTCCTTAAAAGAACAAAAGTAAAGACACTTCAGATCCATTGAAGATAGAGAATGTCTCCTTTCTCATGTCACATAATCACATGGCATATTACACGTTAGGCTGAATTGAATGAGTGAGATTCACAGTCAGGAAGAGGCAAACCCCTAATTTTCCAATAGCAGAACGAGATTGGCTTCTAAGTGTACACACAATGAAAGTTGAAACTGGGCTTTTTGCTTTAAATCTCAGGAGCCGTGCCAAAGCCTGCAAAGGTAATTGAAATAAATCCATGAAAAAACACTCATGCTCCTATAATTAAGGAACCAATGTTGTTCATATTTTCTTATTCAGAAGTAAAGTTTGCTCCTCGAACTAATAGCTCCAAGTCTTGCATATAGGTTCCTTTTAGATTTTTCTCACCTCAGTTCTTGTTAGGGCCTCTCCCTCAGTTCTTGGTTCGCTGACAGAAGCAGAAGTCCAGAGTCCAGCAGCAGGCAATACTATGGGTTTATTGGGGTAATCAATCAAGAATCCCAATTCTTCACACAAGTAATTTTCGTTCTTCCCACCTTACTTCCTGTTTGACCATAGTTTTTATAGTGTATTTTAACCAATCATTTTCTTTAAAATATTACAAGATAATTCTTTAACCAATCCTAACATATTGTAACATAATTCTCTAACCAATCATACCCCGCCACCTTAACTGATTACAATTAGTTATGGGACAGACCGAAACAATCAAAGACTCAAACAGATATCAGAAAAGTGGGTAGCATAATGACCAAACAATATGAAGTTTAGATTTTACAACCACAACTGTTAACTGGTGTTTTAAAAACCAGACAGAATGCTATTAACCAACGTTTTCTTTAAGCATTCTAGGATCTTTCCTTTATCTGGGGGTGTTAGACAGGAGCACCTTCTTAACAGCCTGATATTGCCTTATTTTAATGTAATTTGTTTGGAATGTGTGGATATGACCACACGCTTCCCAGTCTATGCCTCTGCTGCTCGTTTTTGCTTAGCCAAAGTAAAAGGCCTCAGACTGTCAGAGAGAGAAGGCCCATAGACAGGTGGCCTGTGATTTTGATTCTTTGTTTCTATACCCCTATAACTAGCTAAGTGACAGGAATATACTTAAGCAATCACAGGCCTTTACAGGCAGGCCTAAATATCTATATTCTAATAATTTTCATGTGTCAGATGCTATAGATGTGGGGGCTAATTAGTAAATCCTTATTTTTATAAGTGTGCATGGCCTCTCTCTAGTTTTATTCCACTTAAGACTTCAAAATATTTATGCTTTCTTCAACTGTTGTCTTTCTTCCATTTTGACAGGAGAACCTGCAGCTTTTAACAGTGATGCACCAACTATGCCAATTCTAAATAGAATTACTTCTTATAGCAGTTTGTCCAATGCCCTCTAATAACTTTTTAAACAACTATTTTCATCTGTTGAAGTAGTGCATGATATCATGCTGAGGGAACCCTGGGGAATTCTAGACTAGCAAAGGAAGTTCAGTGCTCAAAGGTCCATCTTTTTTGTAAATGTGTTTTCCTATCTAATTCATGCCCACCCCAAGTACTTCCACTGCACGAGTGAATCTGTATGTGCCAAACTTGTATTTTATACCTTTGACTCTTGGAAGTGAGAGGTTGTCAGGCAGGCTCTGTAAATGCAAGAGACACTTCTTCTGATGTAGAAGCCTCCACAGCATGGTCTCTGACTGCCCCTGCACTTTGTAACACATGCCCATGGAAAGCCTTCTATAGAGCCAGGGACCTGTATGTTGGAAAGGTTGTTGAGAAGAGTATGAGTGCTAACCTGCAGCCAGTGTGGAAGTACAGGTCATCTTCATGGAGGGCCTTTCACAGCTGCCAAATCTCAGGGGGATAAGTGGGATCATTCCACAGGGGTCAAACCCATGCAAGGCAAAGGATCCAGATAGAAATCTGCACAGGGAACCTTATACAATTTACTTCTTTCCCAAAGCACCTTCTGGTCAGTTTTCCCAGGCGAATGGGTGACCTGGCCTTTGGGGACTGTAGTTGCTAGACGAATAATTAAAGGTATTGAAAAATACGAATTTCACTCTGCCCCCATAATCCCTGAATATGAAGAACCTATAAGCAGTTCTACTTCTAAGCATCTGCTTACTTTCCATAAAATTCACATAGATTACATTGTTTCTGGGCTTTTGACATTTATTTCTTCTGATTAATTTCTGCTTACAGGGCTTCCATCAAGTATTTAGGCCTAAAAAATTGACATTATTTAAAATGGCACTGTTAAAGTAATATTCTAAATTTGCAATACATTTTTGTCTCACTTGTTTATATGATAACATTGGATATAAAATTGACTATTTTTCAAATCCTGTGGTGAATAAATTGAGAACGGACCATGAATTTGGTAGGGCCCTACTTATAACCTTGCTCATGTCTGGCTGGAATTTTTTGGAATAGCAAATGATAGGTCTGAGACCTCCGCACTGTCCCTGCACCCAGTTTCAATTCCCAGCTCCAAACCAAGGAGGTGCTAACTCTCTTCAAAGAAAGTGTTGGAAAAATTAATAACATTAACAAAGTGAACTGTTTTCCCATAACCTCGTCCTCAGAAATAGCAAAAATGTTACTGATGAAATATTTAATTTAAAAAAATCAATTGGTACAATGCATAAACATGGATAACTTTAGCTTCAAACAGCAAAAAGTTTGGTAAAATTATAAGTAACTGAAAACAAGGGCTTAAAATAAAATATTGGGCAATCTTAACCATGGACATGGCTCTGCCTGTAATATTTATTTTAAAATTTCTTGACAGACTATCCTTAAGTTATATTATGATGAGGAAAAAGAGATTTATAGCATTTCTAAATCAATCCAAACAATACTTAGCACTTGCATAGTATTACTTTTAAAAATGAAAGCACTTTTAAAAGGTGAATGGCATGTGTTTTCTCCATTTTACTTATGGTGAAACTGAGGCTAAGTGACTTGCGTGAGATCAAACATTGAGTCAGTGGCAAAATTGGGAACACCCATGATTGGACTCTATAAAGGCAAATATAGTTACCCCTGAATGTACACAATATACAAGAGAGAAACAAGTGATGACTGTAAAACAAGGATTTTAAAAAGTGAAAAGGCAGATAACTGATGGTCTCAGATTGACAGGAGAAGAAACAAAAGAAATTAAAGTGTCATAGATGTATCTGCTTTTTTAAGCAAAATCAGAATCTGAGATTAGAAGAAATGGACAAATGGTGTGTGTGTGTGTGTGTGTGTGTGTGTGTGTGTGTGTGTGAATATCTTACCATAAGCTTTGGCTTTATCAAAGCTTCATCCCTTTTCTTTACAATGATGTTGAGTGAGAAATATTTAAATTTTCTAGGCACTATATAGCAGGCTTTCTTGCTTGTCTTTCTGATTTTGGCATTCAGTCACCTGATATGGACACAGTAACAAAGTGAGGACAGATGCATGGAATTAAGTGGCAGGCTGCAACTTTTATTAAACTTTAACTCAGGGCAGGGGAGCTACTCGCCCATCACCCAGACTCTCCTATATCTGGCATTTATTTGGCAGAGCTCTAACTAGACATTTTAGCACCCGGGGTGAACAAGTCTCATTTTTCCACCCCCATGGCTTAGTGCCCTAGATGGTTGCCCCACTCATCCTGCCGTGATTATGGCCCTGTAAATTGGTTCCAGTGTGAGGGTTACAGGGATCCTTACTATGTAACCCATAATATGGGAGAGGCTCTCCTCAATTTACCCTCCCTCCCCCGACTTGGCTATTTCTGAGTCCTACCACTCGTGAGGGGGACAGAGGTGCAACAGGGTGGGGCCGCAAGGTCTGAGCTTGGCCCACAAAGTCTCACCCTATCACATGAGCCCAAGGCCCAACACCAAAATCCCAGGTCTTTTACCTCTGAGAATTGTTCATGTTATTCTTTTAACTGCACTGGAAACCGTCCACAAGTTGTGATGAATAAACAGCTCCATCCCAGTACCCAGTTAGGAACTAAGCACATTCCTACTCACCCCATTGTGGCTTGAAGATGCTGTGAGGAAAGCAAAAAATCTCCCTGCTCCTTTGCCAATCGCACCATGTTAGAAAAAAATCCTTCCTGATCCCCAAATGGGTGCTTGGCTAGACCCACAGCATCTGTCAGCTGGGTTCCCATTGCTAGTTCGGGTAGGCAGGGTGGGCTGTTAGAACAGAGCCGAGAGAGGCTCCACATTGCCCCTATGCTGGGCTAAATCCTGGGAACTGGGGAATACTAGCCAATCAATCCTCCTCTCCCTCAGCTGGCCAATGGGTGCCAGAGACTCCCAGGGGAAAGAAATACCTATTGTCCCCTTGGTGAGTGTCTCCCTCTCTTGCTACTGGGACTGTTCCCCTTTCACCGCTGGCCCCATCATTTACCCTACCCATTGATGCCGGCGGATGACATGCTCCAGATGCACTACACTGTCGGAAAGTGTAATTATGCACTTCTGTTTTACCAGGCACAGTAGTATGTTTTTCTCTCTTTCTGACAGTACTATCGCAGGAGTTTACGGGGGGATGGGGCAATGTTTTGTGAGAGATAAGATAATATAGTGCACATGCTGATTTCTGAACAGTGCATACCAGATTGATAGCACAGCAAGTAAGCAACAATAACTCCTTCTCTGGCATACGTGTCCAAAGCTATCACTAAGGGACACCACCATGTGAAACCTTTTCTTCCATGCAGTGCTGCACAGCTGGGCATAGATACCGTCACTTACAGGCCAGCGAACACAATTCCAGCCAGCCGACTTTGAACCAAAATTTGCTCTTAAATGATCAGTCTGTGCTTTGTCGTTCTTTCAAAAAAAGTCAACTGAATTTTTCACCAGATTTGTAAAGTTCTACATCTTTTTTTTTTTTGTTTGAATAACTAATAGTTTTCCCATTGAGCCTTTTTATACGTCAGGACAGAGCTATTCCCTGGCTGATTTAAAGGCAGAAGACAGAAATGGGCCTCTCCGGGTTTCCTGTAAACAATTTAGATGAGAACATTGTGCTAACAGTTCCATGCAGTTTTCATAGGCTGCTTATTTTGCTGAGTCACTGACAAGCTGTCACATCAACAAGAAAACAATTTAGTTCAATTAGAAGCTCATATGCGCAATCTCCTTTAAATATGTCTGGGATAAATGGAAATTCTGTTATATTTCACTGTTGTTTTTTTCTGCCTTAGCGTGAGCACCTCCAGTGTGAAGCAGTGTATATTCTTATAAACTTCAAACTTCTTTCATTTTTCTTTTTCTTTAAATATTTCCGAACTACCTTTTCTAAATTCATTTTCCTGTTGGCTGCTTGTCACTGGTTACCATAGCAACAACCGCTAGTAGCATTGAGTCTGGGATGCCCAGTGTGAACATCCTCACAGTTGAGCCTTGCCAAGGCTAGCTATTAATCCAGGGCTCTATACTGGCTCAACACGGTAAGATTGCTCTAATTTCCTCCCTTCAGTTGGTTGCCACGCTGCCTTCCTGAACCTGTAGCACTTTCCCTGGATGCATTTCTGTCAGGCAACCCACCATTAATTTTCATGCTTGTGATTCTTGATTTGGCTGTAGCTATTTTCAGGGACTGGATGGTTGGTCTTTAAGTGCCTTCAACAAAATAACTCAAAAAAGCAATTACTTAAATCCAGTTTTTAAGGATAGTTCCCCCCCCCCCTCTCACACACACACCCCAGAAAGAAAGAGAAACTTGGTTTTTAGACACATATTATAAATAGTTTGATAGAAAATTTCACTTGCAAGTAATTCTAGTCTTTGATGTTTATGAATTGCTTTGCAAAGCATCGTGAAGTGATTATCTTTTCACTGGGTTTGTGGAGTGGTGGGAAACCAGGCTAATGCAGAACAGGTGTGGATGATGCAGGCCGTAGAGCCACCACTAGAAGGATATAACAGTCCTTAAAATATTTCAAAACCACACACCTCCCCTATAATCAGCCCCTAACAGCCGCTGAAACCTCTCTGTAAAGCAGAAGTAGCAAAGTGGTTAAGAGTAGTTGGTTGGGAAATGAGAGCTGAAGGAGAAAACTGCAGTGTAGTGATTGGTTTGATTTGCTGAATAAATTGCTATTTTCAGATTCAATTTGTATCAATAGGCAAAGCTCTGTATACCTGCAGAGCCTGTCACACTTGGTATCCAGAACTCTGATGCAGCCAGTCTTAAACAATCTTTTCACTGTTTTCAATAATTATAGTTTAAAAAAAAAAAAAAAAACACCCTCCCAAAACCCCCAAAATCTATGGCATTGGCCTTTTATTTTAAGACATTTAATAGTAGTATTTTTGCTGCCTGCTTCCTGGAAAGAAACAATCCACTCTATAGCTATATAGAATAATGTAGCTATTCTCAATGGGTTATTTTCAAAGTAGCCAAGGGGTGCTGCTCATTTGCCAGAAGGATTTAGCTTTATTAAATGTGACTCAAAGCTGAAAGGATAATGTGCTGTCTCCCTAACGCACTGAAAATTACACTTTGTTAATTTACAACATACGATGTAGCAGAGAGTGGAACAGGTTAAGCGTGTAAGTATGTACAATCATACTCAGACAGTTAAAATTTATTCTCCTTTGCAATCCATATAGCTTTTTAGGATTGAAAATATTTGGCTTCTAGGTAGGGCATTTTTGCAAACCCTGCTGGGTTTGTTTTGTGTGCATTCACAATATGAACCCTGCAGGTTTGTTTGGAGGTTGGAAGTAAATCCCTGTGGGTTTGGAGATCTGAGTTCAAACTGTTGTGATGGGGAGGGGAGGAGAGACCCATCTGGGGCTTGCACGGGGCATCTGTGCAACCAGCATCAATCCATGTGTGGTGATTTTGAGATCATAGATTGAGATGTGCAAACACAAATCTTAAACACAAGTCTCTGTTAAAGAAGGTTGAATGCAAGTAACTTCCAGAGCTCCACATTGTACGTTAAAGGTAGTTACAGCTTAAGTGTTATGATTCAGTATCCTTGTTGCTGAGGGCCAAATTATGCTGGACTTACTCACCTATCTAATTCCACTGACTCCAATAGAACTGTTCTAATGAATAAGGCTATCATGATTCGGCCTTCTTTTTTTTTTTTTTAATGGAACGGTCTGCACACACAAACACAATTGAGAACAAATACAATTGACTATGTGTTTCCATTCTAATTCCTTGAAATTCAGGAGATTGTATCTTGACTATCAAAGTGTACACTAAAAACTTCAAATATTATGATTCAGTGTAAACTAGGAGCAATTTTGTAAAAAAAAATTGCAAACTCTTTGGAATAGGAAACTTGTCTTATTTGTTCATGAAATTTCATGAACACTTGTGATGCTATAGAAATAATAAATAACTATTCAGAACAGTATTTATGTTGAAAAGGTCAAAGTTCCATTTTTAAGAGAGATGAAAGAGGACAAAAAATGGAGAGTGAAATTTGGGTTTTATTAAAGTCGATAGAAAAACTCCCATTGAATTGAAATGAGGCTAGGATATTCACTCTACCCATTTTCTGGTTTTACCTGTTTTTTGCACTGCTGAAACCTTTGCATAATATCATTTTTAAAATAAGATATGATGTAGTTAATCCAAAATGTAGATTGACTTGTTAGCAACTGTTGAGGAGAAGAAAATAAGTACATTTGTCTTAAAAATGTGTGCATGTTTAAATTCTACAGCATTCTTCAGCAGTAACAATGCAATAACACTGCAATAACATGTAAACTGTAGTGTTTTGAGGACCTGATGGCAAATGGCAAATTTACCATTGACTTCACTAGGAACAGGAGTGAGTTTTTATAAATGCATGATATGGGGATACCATAGTATTCTTGGAGAGTGAAGGGAAAAGATGAATCTCAGGAGAATTATGGGTTTGGTTTGTATAATTCCTCCTTGGGTCTGACTACACCGCAGTTAGACCCCATGGCTGGCCTGTGCCAGCTGACTCAGCTTCGCGGGACTTGGGCTGCAGGGCTGTTTAATTGTGGTGTAGACATTCAGCTCCCACCTCCGAGTCTTTGAGCCCAGGCTCAAGCCTTAACCCAAACATCTACACATTAATTAAACAGTCCCTTAGCCTGAGTCCTGTAAGCTGGCATGGGCCACGTCAGCCGCAGGTGTTTAAAGTGTAGACATACCTGTAGTGTAAAAGCTTATCTGAGGCTTACCTGGACCAGACCAAATATGTTTGGTCTAAGTAAACTTTAGGGACAACCCCTTTTTCCTTTTTGAAGTTAATCGTGTGCTCTCTCTCTCACACTAGTTTTAATTGGTATAACTGGTGTTACTCTACTGTTTCCAGCTATCACTACATAAAGGGGCATTTCATTGCTCCTACTAGTGAGCAATTGTTCTCCACACACTGGTGAAATTGAGAGGAGAATCAGACCAATATTTGTTATTACGAGATCATGTGCCCTTGGGGGGAAAAGGACTATAAATGATTTATCTGCTTCTGTTGTATGGTAGGGGTTGGTTATCATCTGGGTTTTACTTCATGCTGTGTCCTGTGTGTATGTGGTGGCCCAATGAGGTAACTTTTGTCCTGACCCTGTAATTTGTTAAGCTCAATTCTAATTGAAATGCAAGATATGTTCCTTCATGCAAATCTGCATTTATTTTGCTCAGTCCAGCAGTATGAATATATTTTGAAATGTTATTCTTATTTACAGTTGACATTTGTCAAGCCAGTTGCTGAAAAATGGCTGCTTGACAAATTTGGAGCAGCATTTTTGACACAGTGGCATCAAAGACCAATGGAAGACACTAGAAACTAGTTTTTAAACTGCCTTAATATTGGTTTAACATTCTAATGTTTAAATCAAATGTTTGATATTTAAATATTAATCATTAGCATTTTCCTCCAGACTATTAAACCAACATTAAAACAGATTGAACTCTGGCTTCGTGTCCGTTATACTTGGACTCCTGTGTTGCTAATGTCACATTTAACTCACGTTGCCAATAAGATGGCAGTCTCTACAATGGCCTGATTCTGCTCCCATTGAAGTCAATGGAAAAACTCTCCTTAATGGTAATGGCCAAGTCAAGGCCGAGACTCAGAGACACCAGTGGTTATTACTCATTTGAAGAAAGAAATACACTTCAGTCTTTATTTGTGGTGACAAGTGTTCCTGTTACCATGCAAACTTACGAAATGTTGGGCTGGGTAAAACTGATGCAGCCTTCCTTTAAAGGTGTTCTCTCAACACTTCTGAGGGAACATGCAGTTCAGGATAAGAAAGAAATGCTTCAGCTTGGATGAGTGGCAGAAAGAATTTGTGACCTCTGTGGTATTGTACAGAGTGTACTGTTTTCACTGGTTTGCTACACTGTGGTCAAGAATACATTAGTCATGTAGAATATACATTATTCTATGTGCTTGGCTGAACTGTGGCAGAAACAATCCTTAGTAGCGTTCACCCAGTAGTCAGTCTCTCAAGCTCTTGCAAGGTAACTAAAATGAGGGCAAAGCCTTCTTTCTCTGACTGTATTGTCAGTCAGGAGTTCCTGCTTAAATGAGTCCACAGTGCAAGTTCCTATCTAGTAAATACTCTGCTTTCTCAAAAAGATCAAAGATAATGCTCAGAATTCTGCTCTCACATTTGCACTCCATGGAAGTCAATATTTTAAGCACAATATTTTGTTATCCAGCCTTATTTGTTGCTTATACAACTAAAAACAAGTTCAGTAAAAAGAGAGATGTCACTCATGAATTGGAAGACGGACCAAAATTACATTATTATGTTGGAAGGTATTAATGGCAATAGCATCAACAACAGCCTGATTAAAACTGATGAGTATATTAAGCACCCTTCCTTCTGGTTGAATCATGGCAATGCAGGGTTGGAAGGGACCTTGAGAGGTCACTGGAAAGGCAATCTGTAATTTCTGAGCAAGGAAACTGCCTGTGTTCAGGAAAACAGGACTTGTGTGTATTCTTAATAAAGAAATAAGACTGCCCAAAGGAAATACCTAACATATTATCCCTTTTGCCTCAAAACAGCAATAACTTGGAAAAGCCCTGAATATTAGCTAAAGTGTCCTAACCAAAAGGAGCAAAAATATTAATTAGTGTAGTATATTGAAGACCGAAGTCACAGGTTGTATGTATTGTCATGTTCACACGGTATGAAATTTTCTCATTCTGCTTTTCAATATGCCATTTTGCTTCAAGTATTGTAGGTATTCATCACTTGTTATAGGTGGATTTGTTTGACTTCTTGTCAAATCAGTGTTCATTTACAGAAATCTATATGGCACTTTACCCTGAAGACATTTGGTTAGTTAGTGCCAGCATGAGCTGCCAGCTTTTACTGATTTTTACAGCGCCAGCTGCTTTCTTGGTGAGCAATCTGTTCTGAGTCTTCCTTTACTTTTTGAGAGCTTGGTCTCCTTTTAATCAGCTTGTTAACAAAGGTGAGGCATCCCCTCTTCGACATCTTTAGTGGCCCTGGCCTGCTCTGTAGAAGATGACAGAGGTTTGCTATTTATTATTATTATTTCTAGCCATTTTTAACAAGACAATTAGGAGCTGGCATTGACTTACTGAATATGTGGGATCATACTTAGATAATGATGCAAACGATGGTTCTGAGCATTTAAATGAAATACCAGTAAATATTATCACAAGTAAAACTTGGCTGTTTCTTGGACGGTTGGCCCAGGTGAATGTTTGCTTGTGTTTATAAATTTTTTGTCTTTTGGTAATAGTTATTGGCTTTGGATAGCAATCACTGATGAAGAACGGTCAAACCAAAATAGGTACACCGAACAAGTTATACTCCTGTAATGGAATTCTTGTGCTAGGTGCATGAGCATTCACAGGTGGACACGCCAAAGACAGCCTGCAGAGGTGTGGCTCCTTGACAGGTGGAGAAGCAATCATTCTGAAAGAGCAGACACACCCTATATTTCCCTTTCTTCCCCTGTAGGAGATGAAAATGTAACTGCAAAGCAATCCGAGCAGCAGGAGGGGAGCTGCTTTTTGTAGTAATAAATAACACTGTTCTTTTGCTTCCTGACTTCCTGCTTGCATCATAATTCCATTGATTGTTTGTACTAGCTCAACAATAAGTAGATTGCAGGATCATAAAACATGCCCATGCTGGCTTGCTCCTGGATGTGTATTGAAGTAGAAACAATAGTTGCCCCTTAAAGATAAAGGGAGGGGGAGGGGGAACATTTTTAATCTTCTGCAAATAGGTGGATATTTTGCATGAGGTCACATTCCATTGTGCTTGTTCTTTACAAGATGTTCTTCACAACTTGCCTGGCAAGGTGAAAATGAGTGCTGTATTTTGCTATTTTGAATTACTTATGCTACAGTGAATTCTTAGGAAAAACATTTGAGGCTTGCTTCTCCGCTTCTCTGTCCTAATGTGCATTTATTTATTCCAATACAAAATGGGTGTAAAATGTTACCTGATCAAAATGCTATCTCTTTACAGCCACCTTGCGAAAGTGCAAATTACCAAACTGATCAGTGAATAATTAAGCCCTTCATCACTAACTTTCTTGAATGCTTGGAGTCAAATTATAGCACTGAGAGGGAGTAGAACGTGGGGATGAGAGGCTTATGGTGACCGAGGAAGGTAGTTTGTCTGAATAAGGCATAATGACTCCAGGACAATAATGAAGGATGTACAGATGTGTAATCTAAAGTGACAGCTTTACACCTGTGCTAAAAATGCAGTGTGCAATTTTTTCCATTTCTTTTTCTTGTGAGGGGAGAGTAGCATGTTTACAGCATTTTTGCTTTCTTTGCCTTCTAGCCGCTTAAACAGATGTTATTACTGCTGTGCAGCACTGTAGCTGCTCATTCTTTCACACTCATTCAGGGCCTGGTCATGCAGCCATTTCACAATAGGCATTCCCCTTGACTTCACTGGGAGAGACTCCTCTGCAGCAGTGCAATCATTTCAAATTCTGTGCAACGACTGGGGTAGGCTCTTCTTTTATTTGAACCAGGTATCCTTCTGCAGTGAAGCTATACATTGGGAAAACTTCTTAAATGCCTATTCTGAATTTCCTTTTTGGATGTGCGAGGTTCATTTGAACCTTAGACACATTTTTTCACAAGGATTTTTGGGTTTTGTATTGTATACATAGGTGAGCAAATGAGAAATAAATTTCACCACAATTCGGGGGCATTGATCTGATTTTTCAGTTTGGCTTATTTAAATGGTCAGATCTAATGTGTGGTGTTAAGATCTAAGAGATTAGTTTATGCCCAGCTCTATTAAGAGTTGCTATTACATAGCACCCAAAGTGCTGATACATCTAGTTCCTCAGCATCAGAAGATTTAGGCCCTGATTTATCATTGTCCTGAAGCTTGTTGTGTACTCATTTTGCATTGCAAAACACTACCAAATTAGAATGCACTCACTTTGCACTGAGGTAAAGCTGTAGAGCAACCATGATTAAGGCCTAGATTATTCTGGAACATTAGCACATTGCGTCTTCCTGCACTTCATTATACAGTGCCTGGCACAAATTAAGCATCAGTGAGCCCAGAAAGCACTTGGATTTGACTCAGATGTTCCTGCCCCCTCAGCAACCTCCCCCAAAAAAGGTGTTCTGAGATCGGCATGGTGAGAACCCTCTTGTTCCAGAACATGGTGGGACTATGGTTGTTTTCTATAGCTTCTTTAAATTCTTCCTGCATTAGTAGGAGCATTGTGGCATTAGTAGGAGCATTGCCAGCAGATCGAAGGAAGTGATTATTCCCCTCTATTTGGCATTGGTGAGGCCACATTTGGAGTACTGTGTCCAGTTTTGGCCCCCCCACTACAAAAAAGATGTGGACAAGTTGGAGAGAGTCCAGCGGAGGACAACAAAAATGATTCAGGGGCTGGAGCACAAGACGTATGAGGAGAGGCTGAGGGAACTAGGCTTGTTTAGTCTGCAAAAGAGAAGAGCAGGGGAGGATTTGATAGCAGCCTTTAACTACCTGAAAGAGGGTTCCAGGGAGGATGGAGCTAGGCTGTTCTCAGTGGTGGCAGATGACAGAACAAGGAGCAATGGTCCCAAGTTACAGTGGAGGAGGTCTAGGTTGGATATTAGGAAAATGTTTTCCACTAGGAGGGTGGTGAAGCACTGGAATGGGTTACCTAGGAAGGTGGTGGAATCTCCATCTTTAGAGGTTTTTAAGCTGCGGCTTGACAAAGCCCTGGCTGGGATGATTTAGCTGAGGTTAGTCCTGCTTTGAGCAGGGGGTTAGACTAGCTGACCTCCTGAGGTCCCTTCCAACTCTAATCTTCTATGATTCTACACTACAAATCACTTGTTCAGCTGTCACTCTAATCTCACAGGAGCAATGCCAAAGTTATAAACTTCAAATAGCCATCTTTTTTAAAGATTTTTGCCATTTCCCACTTTCTACTAATAGCCCATTGGATTTTTAAATATTGAAATACATTTTAAAACATTTTAAAATAGGAAATGATTGTGCTGCTTGGCCACCTGGCTGGTGCCTAATTGCTTGAGCCCCAGCACCTCTTTTATTACAGATTAAGCACTGGGGCTCCCATGTAGTTTACCCAGCAGTTGCACCAACTCCACCCGCTATCATGGAGAGTTACAGCCAATCACTGTATCAATCAAGCGGATGGATTTCCACTTGGAAAGTAACAGAGAAGCTGTTGTTCAGCGTGCCCCCACGTTGCTGGGCACTGTATAATGAAGTGCAGAAAGAAGGAATGTGCTAATGTTCCAGAATAATCTAGGCCTTATGCAGAGCACACCATAATCTCCATGATCGCGGGCTAGTGGCACACAGCTTTTCTTTGCCTCATCTGTTTGAGCAGGCAGCATGTTGAAGCTTGTTCTCTGAAGTGCTTAGAGAGCAGGATTTGTTTAAATTTCAGTAGACTTCTTGCTCACAAGGATAAGGCAGCCATGCACAGCAGGGAGAATGGTGTTACCTGCAACTTTTGTGTCCCAGCTTGCATTCAAACCAGTTGGGGGTAAATCAGATTGTTGGCTCAAGTATCTTGGCAGTTTCAAGTGGGTAGCCCACTGGATGTACCACTTCAAAGGATGTGTATATTTGAAAGAGATTATGCTTTTAAGAATATAAACAACTTTCCAAATCAGACAACTTTTAACATTGCGTGAGAGACTATCTGAAGCATCGCACTATATTCTAATATCAGTTCACAGGTGTTTTACACCGAGTTGCCATGTTCATCAAGAAGAGGCTAAATCTCATTTCATTTGTGTGTGTGTGTGTGTGTGTGTGTGTGTGTGTAAATGCTTGAGAAAAATTTCAAATTGGAGCTAAATTCATCTTTTTATTTTAACAGCCACAGCTGAACTCAGCAACATGTGTGCAGCAAGAAGAGAAAATTTATGAATCGTAATATCCCATTCATAGTTTCTCTCAGTTCCCAAAATGCAGAGCTGCTCTGTTTTAGAATTCACTTCATTTGCCTTTTAACGATCAATGGCAGCTGTTGATCTGAGTGATTAATGAGATTTAGACTGCATCCATATTTAACCCTTGTGTATTCAGCAGGATTTGGAGTGTGCTTAGAAAATGGGTTTCTGTCATGGTTATAATGAAATTTTACATGTTTAAGCTGAGGGGATATGACAGTGAATCTTCCACTTGACACAGTGGAAGCTAAACAGTACAAGCTTTTTCTCCAATGAGGAATCTTAAAAGCAGTTTCTCATTGAAGATTTCAACTAGAGCGCCGGGTTTATGAGCAAATGGTTTTGGGATGGAAGTACTGGCCACTTCCGTCTTTGAAAACAATTTGAAAGCCTTCTTGAAGCAAACTGAGATTTCATAGGTAGCCTGTTCCCTTGAATGCTGCCCACTACCTGCTGTGAGAGCAGCAGGTTACCTCATGAGTGACAGGCCTGTGTATATATAGCGCCAGTTGGGGACGTTCACTATAATGCCAATGTAATCCACATGCACTGAATCTGGATACGTTGAAACTTCACCAGCAGTAAAGGAGAATAAAAATCCCCAAATAACGTACACATTAAAATTCTGATCCACAGTGAACGTCCACTTATAGTTAAGTTTTGCTGTCGGGGAAAAAATGATTGAATTATCAGTAGGCTCCCCTGGCTAAATAGTTGCCATCTCACTGTTCAACACAAAGAGAAGGAAAAAAAAATATGTTCCACTTTTTTTCAAGCTGAAAAAAAGCGAATTTCAACAATTTGTCTTTTTTCTTGTGGTCTTTTTCCTGATATATGTGTTTCATTAGCCTTTTTTATGCTATGACTTAAAGAAAATCTATCTATTTAGGAGCCTTGGAGGTTGCATTTCTTAATTTGTCCTCCACAGTATGCTAAGGGGAATTCTTTGTGTAATAAACAGACAAAGCTCTTCAATTTAGCAGCATCTGAAAGTGTGGAAAATGAGGGAATAAAATAAGAGAGAGTATTCTTAAAGAAGGGCTATTGTAACTTTGCACCTAGAAGTCCCACTGGGAAATGAAAAGTTCCTCCGTAGGAAACTTGTCGTCATCATGAAGCCAGAACTCATTTTCACACAACTGGCTAGCTCACTCAAAGAGCGGCCTGTTACTATTGAAACAGCAAGTGTGGTAAAATAATGTGTGATAAAACAGGTGGGAGGTGCATTGGCAGACTTATGGGAAGAAGCTGACATAACTGAAGACTGCAGTATGCCAGCAGTTCAAGTTATCACAATTGCCATGAGGATTCACTTTATCAAACTTGCTGACTCTCTTTTGCTTATTTTATATCTTAAATTTTAGGCAAGTGTAGCCCACTATCTCAGAATTACAAGGTGCCAGGTGAGCACCCCAGGCCTACCATTGATCTCTGGTAAAGCAAATAATCCCACTGTTCTGGAGGAGGGGTCCTAACGATCCAAAGTAATTTGCCTAATAGTTGCATTGTGGGATTATTCAGAGTTAACTCTACTGGATTTTGCCAGTTTGGATGGACTAGAAATAGATGCAATTCTTACTTGGCTGGTAGAATTGAGGATCACGTGGGACGCAATGTTGAGGTTTTCAAGAGCGATCAGTTCCTTCTTTATTTTTCTACATCTTTTTCAACACTTGCCCATGTGTGATTTAGACTACTTTTTTTACTCTGTTATTCCTTTACAAACATTTCTCTCCCTTAAATACTTGGATCCTCTGTTTGACTCACTTATCTTTGGCCATGCTCACCTTCAGTTTATATTTCAGCTCTTGTCACATGAGGGCTATGTCTAGACTACAGAAATTTGTCAACATAAGATGTTGACTTTCAGCCACTGCTATAGCGGTGGCTCATGTCCATGCTGCACCTCCACCCACCTAAGGGGCAGTATGGGGGGAGCTGAGAGAGCCCACAGGCTCCCGGCTGCCCCTCACCCCTCCACTACCAATCCCAGCTGGGACGCAGGGACTTCCCAGCTCCCAGCCAGGAGCCAGCTGCAGCCCCCCTTCCTTCCCCCGGCTTGCTTGGTCCCAACTCGCAGCTGGCTGCAAACCTGGACGTGGGTGCCTGCAGCCCCGCTGGCACCTGGGATGCTGGCAAGCCCTGGGTGGCTGCCAACTGCGGCTTGGCCTAGCTGGGAGCCCAGGTTGCTCTAGCAGACAGTGAAATTGACAAGTATGACAGCCCCTCCACCACTCTAAGGGGACACAGTGTCTACACTGACACTGTGTCACCCTACCTCTGCCGACAAAAGCCCTTTGCCTTTTGTTAAGGTGGTTTTATTTTGTCGACAAAACAGGGCAGTTTTGTTGACAAAAGGGTGGTTGCAGTGTGTACACCAGGGTTGTGTTGTCGACAAAAGTCACCTTTTGTTGACAAAACACTCTAGTGTAGACCAGGTCTTGGTTGCAATGCAGGTTGAGGTAGTGTTTAAATCATACCACACAGGCAGCACAGGGAAAGCTAAAAAAAAATGACTTCCCAAATTTGTAGGAAATAACGTATTGTTTTTTAATTCAGCTGCCCACATTGCATAGTGAGTCAGATACTCACAGGTAGGGGCCATATAAATAACTAGAAAGATTCTCAGCCAGATTCTCAGCCAGATACAAATTCATCGTAAGTAAGTGAAGTTGGGGCATCAATTTGCAAGTTATGGCTCCCTAATGCTAGGATCCAGTCCTGCACTAGCCTTGGCATAAGTTAGAACATCCTGGGTGTGGATCTACTGGTCCTGATCTACATACGTTGACTATTACTCCCAAGTGACCATCGACCAGTTGGAAGAGACGCAGTGTGGAGTGCTCCAATTCTTCCCCCTTCTCCGCTCCTTAGGTGGCCCCAAATAGCTGGACTTACAGAGGGAATTGGCATAAAAGCCTGCTACATTGGCTCTATAGCCTCTGTACTCCTCCATGTCAGCGGGATCCCTCCACTATGTGAGATCCAGCTGCTTTCTGCTTCCAGAGCTTTGTGAAGGGAAAGGGGGACTGGGTCAGAGAATATTGCCTAGAACAATGAACTCCCAACAATTATGGAGGTTAGGAGAGGGGGAACAGGAGCGGAGTAATTTTGCAGTTGTCTGGTACTCATGAGGTAGAAAACGGTATAATTCAGAAACTGTTCAATTTATTTGTGGGTTTTCTGGTCCTCAGTCATTAAATAGCATAAACCAGGTGAAACAATGATTCAGAATTTGCTTATCAGTGTTCATTCAGCAGGAGAAATTGTGCTGTCCCAGAGTTTGTTTTTGCTTTTCCATCATCTCTCTCCCTTTCAGTAATGAATTAGGGGAAAAAATACTCTTGTCTGTTTGTTTGTATAGCACAAGATGACTTCATGGAGGCTTTTAAACCTGATTAGCCTTTGAACATTGGTCTTCCTGCTGAAATGACTGCTGGTTTGGAGCTAAGTCATGATCTCAGGGCCTGGTTCTACCTACCGTTATTCACATGAGAACTCTTTTACAATGTGACTAGTGAAACCCATGGGCTAATGATGTGAGTGAGGGTTTTCATATAGATCTGGGCTCCCAAGAACTTATGCATGAGCCCTGAATAATAGTTGAGCTTGAGGCATTTTTAAAAACATTTAAAAATCTATTGTAGTTTATTTGAAAATGCCTACGTTATCATGGGGATGTCAGTGAGCATCCTTTTTTTACTTAATTGTATCTTGGGCTGCATAAACTCCAATAGCCCAAGGTATTTATAATGTGCACTCTGAGACCAAGTGCCCAGGGTGTGTTTCATATTGAGAGCATAGGAATTATGCTCAAATTGTTGTCATTGATATTTTTTTAAGGACGCTGTGGTGCACTTAAAATGCACCAACATTTAATCTTAAAGTTCAACTATACATGCACAAAACTACTAACTTTAAAAGTTCATAATTTTAAAGCCATGTTTATAGGAAAATTGTTTTAAAGTTATAAACTTATAAAGTCTCAATGGGATCTACAAAACAACTCAGTTTTAAGTTTGTCTTCTATGATTTTTTGTTCATACAAGCACAGTGTATCTGACTGAAACCTATGAGAAAAGTGTAGCTTTACAGCCTCAAAAACACATTAACAATAATAGCTCAATCCACTTTCTTCGGGGGAAAATCACCTTTGAACTGATAAAAAACATGGTAAATTCAGCCCCAAAATAAATTGTATGAGAAAGTTATGAGCAACTCGGGGGGAGGAGGTCTGTCTGTCTGTCTCTCAATACAGCTTGTGTCTCAGGTAGTAGTCCTGCTGTTCAGACTTTAAAAACAAATTCTTCTGCTATCTCAGTTTGTTTGTACTTTTCCATCATCTTTTCCCCTTTCAGTGATGAATTCTTGTTTGGGGAAATCATGATCCTATGCAAACTTTTACGTTTGGTATTGAAGTTTTCAGTGCTTGGTTTCTATAAAGTTTGAAATGGAAATTCCTCCCAGTGTTTGAGTTATGAGAGTCTGAAAAAATACTCCTTCTAATCACCATTTTCCCCATACAAATAATGCATAATATTTGAATTTGAAACGTTCTTTTGAAAATTTTGGCCATAAAATTAGAAGTGACTACTGATGTTTGGGTGCCTGAATTTTCTGATGTCCAACTTGACATCTTAATAAGACCAGGTTTTTGATGCTGAGCCCCTTAAGATGACTTGAGTTGTTCAGCCAAAAACTGAAGGTCCCAAAATCACAACTTGCTTTTCAAAATCTTGGCCACATTTATTTGAATGATAGAGAGACTGGCTGTTGTGCAGGTGCTCTATGTATGCACGAGGGTTAGAATAGAATAGAATAAGGGACTACTGCAATTTCACTCCCTTCACAGCCGTTTCAGAGGCTATGTCTACACTGCAGAGTGAAATGGACTTGCTTAAAATCGACTTTCACCTGCCATGTTTTAGAAATTGCTAGAGCGTGTCCACACCATGCTCCATGTGCTGGGCTCATGCGTCCACACTCACCACGCTTGTGTCGACATTCAAGCAGTGCACTGTGGGTTGCTATGCCACAGCGCAAGTAGCCACGGGGGCTGTTGGGATGAGTTTCATTGTCCCATGATGCAGCACTCCTTCCCCCTCCCTTCTTGCTCCAAAGAAACAGGAAACTGGTTTTCCTGCCGTTTGTTTATGCCGTGCGCTCGCCATTGCTGCGGAGACATGGACTAGCTCAACTCTGCACTATTATTGTGAGCATCACGAATACAAAGCTCTCTCCACTCTGGCTGCACAGGAAATGAAAATTCAAGTTTTCCCGGGGCATCAGGGGAAGGGCCATTTCCTGTTTGTGTGGCCACGTAATTGCAGAGTGTGGATGTCCAGAGCGGTCACAACGGGGCATTATGGGATCTCTCCCGAAGGCCATTAACATAGAATTATGCACTGTCTACACTGATGCAAAATCAACCCATGAAATTTGAATTATGCGCTACACCACTTGCAGAGATGGTTTTATTATGTTGACTTTTGCCGCGCTTTAAGTTGACGGATCTACCGTGCCAGTGTAGATGCAGGCTTTAGGACATCGATGTAAGTGACATTACATCGACCTCCGTCGCCAGTGTAGACCAGGCCAGAGTGTCCCCGCTGTACACATCACTACAAAGGGGTTGGAGAGAGAGAGGGCTATGTAGGCAGTCTCCCAACACACTAGTGAGTTTAAGGAAAGATCATAGCTTTCTGTGGGTATAGTTCCTCCTCAGTCTCCCTTTGGTCAGTCACTGATGCTCTTTTGAGATAACTTATGGAAAACATACTACACATGTGAATTTCTCATTGAAACACACAGAGATAAATTCCTCCAAAATACCATCAAGAGTTTAGGCTTTCTCCCTTCATTTGTTTGCTACAGTCCAGAGTATTCTACAAATTCTAAGCTTTTAAAATATTTTTAAATATGGATTGCTATCTTTTTTTGTTGCCATGATACAGCCATCATAATGTAAGCAGATGTGCTGCTTCCCTGTAAAGGTTACTTGCAGAGAAATCTCCAGAAAACAATAACAAAAATATCCATGTACCCTTCCCATATCTTTCTTCCATCCCACTCATTTAAGTAAAGTGCTAAATTTTGCCCCTTCCACAGTCCATGAATTCCATGGAATGTGTGAATTCTTTCACCGTGGCTACCTGTGCCTTAAATGATATGTGACATTCAAAGCATAGATGGTACCATTTTAATGATAAGGTTATTAACAAAGAATATACTTTTTCTCTCCTTAAAACCACCAAGGAGATCAAATTAATAATTTAAAAAAAAAAGAACAAAATCCAATCTATGTTAATGTGATTATAAGATTGTACAGTTAAGTCAGGAAATAAAAAAAAATATTTACTTAGATATACTAGGCATTTTTGGAAGATATTTTAAAAATCTTTTAAGGTGAATATGTATAGTTAGCTAAAAGGTAAAACTGAATGAGAGACAACCTCATTTGTGCAACATGGGTGAATTAATGTGATTGTAGGAGCCTTCATTTTGTATAACTGTACAATACAGTATATTGTCGTATGCTAATTTTAATATACAGTTTACAAGTATTTAAAATCTGAAATCTAAGCAGAAAGGGAGTGTGGAATCAATTGCAATAGCTCACAATAATTGTTTGGGGTTTTTTTAAGTAGAATGTCTATTTTGACCTCATGCTTTGCTTTTTAAAGATGATTGAAGGGTTTAAACTGGAAGATTTGAAAGAAGTCAAGAAAAGCACTTGAAATATACACGATTATTTACTGTAACAGTTTGTAACCAAATCTGGTCTCCTAAGCAGTATTTGTGCTTATATTATTCTTTCATTTATTTTGAACTAACAAGATAGACACTAACATAATGTAAGTGATTGTCAATAAGCATATCTTTACACTAAAAGTGCCCAAAATATGGACCAGAATTGCTGTACTTCTGCAAACCTAGCTTCACTATGTTTTGCATTTGTGTTGTATTAAATAAGAATGATGCTATGTAGCTTTTTTCCCAGTAGGTGGCTTTCAGCTGAAAGATATTTCATTGTTCTTATTGTCCTGTCATATTTCCCACTAAGCCCTGATCCTGCCAACATTTAAGAAAGTGAGCAACTTAATACATGAGTAATCTTGTGATCTCACATCCATAGGTGTTTGCAAGATGGACTTCCTTTGAATTAGTGCCATCATTTTTAACTATACTTTCTTGATATCAAAACAAGCAGCATCTGTTTCTTCTATCTTTTCATAAATAATTGCCTTATTGTTGCCAGTTAGTGTCTTCCCTTTTGCTGATGACTGTTCTACTGCAACGCTTTTCCTCTAGACAGAATGGTAGCTAAATGATAGGAAGCCTAACTGGAATTTGTATTTGTTCATTATTTTTTAAAAAAAAACTTCAGTTAAGTTTTCTTCTTGTGGTAGGTTACAGTTCTTTATTCTTGTAGTACCCAATATTCACTCTATAATTGTTGGTGAAATCTGAATCTTAAAATATTTAAGGTGGTAATATGAACTAAATTTATAACAATAATATAAAATGGAGACTACTATTTTTTTCTAAAATCTTTAATTGAAATGCTGAGTGTTCTTCCCTTGAATGGAGTGGGTGAGGTGGGATGGGCGTGTGTTTGTTTTAGAACATTATCACAAATTACATTTTGGTCTGGCCATATTCACAGCCCCTCTTTGGTTCACACTTTTGTGAACAGATTGTTTGTTTGGGGAGGAGCTTTCTATCTGTATGAATGCCATTATTTGTTTGCAGATTTGTCTTTGAATTGGAAGTATTCATTAGGCCTTCTTAAAAAGAGAAGGATGGAGGGAAATGGAGGCTAGGAGAGTGACAAAACAAGTGGTTTAAAAACAAAATGTTATGAGCAACAATGAGCAAGAGGTGAGAAGAATATTAGCAAGGAGGAAATTATGAGATGTAGCACAAGGCATAAGAAATGAAAAGGTTCCTTGTGTGGAGACAGTATGCATATATGTTCCAGCCACAGAATATGGAGCAAGATATCTGAATTGTAGCTGGGGTTAAGATGTTAAGTATCTTAAGGAAACACCTGTGATATCTCACAAAGCAGCAAGTATGATCCTGCATCCAGTCATCACACACTCTATTACTGAGACTTGCACACAAAACTACTATACAGTTTGTAATGATGGTGATGGTAAATGGTGATAGATAACAGATGCACAAAGGCTAGTATGTTCAATTAGTACATTGGTATGTAAATAGAATATTGTTGTGTGTGGGATTCTATACTTAACACAGAACTAGGAATACAATACTTATCATACTGGATCAGATTGTGCTCCGATTAGTACAATATTTTGTTTCTGAGAATGGCCAGAACAAAAGGCCTCAAGGAAAAATGCAAAAAACCCTTGAAGTAGGTAGAGGTGGGGTAGTTTACTCCCCTCCCCTCACACACCTCCCAGCACATGGAAATCTTATGCTAACCCATTTTAGTTATATTCTGCAACATGAGACTTTATATCCCTTCCAAAACTTTGTTTTAATTTGTGCTGGTATAAAGATCACAAGAATATCCAGAGTTCAGTGTCCAAACCCTTCCTGAATTTTGCTAAATTCTTGGCATCATTGATATCCTGTTGGCAGTGAGCTTTATACTCTAAATGTAACTGAAAAACAACAAGTTCAAAACTGATAAGAGTACATACTTTTTTTCCACACAGCATATAATTAATGTCCTTTTGTTCTTGAATTATGAGACAAGAATATAGAAGTTCCTGATCTACTTCAACTTTGCTACTTATAATTTTATATACTTTTATCATGTTCTCTCTTATTTATCTTCTTTCTAAGGTAAATGATTCCAGTTTTTTCAATCTCTTCATATTCATTTTTCTCTACTCCTGTTTATCCTCTTGACACTTCTCTTAACCCCTTCTAAGTCACTGATCTCCCCTTTTTGAGATGGGGTAACTAGTACTACACACAGTATTCCAGATGAGGAAAAGCTATTGGTTTTATGTAATACTATTCTTTATTATTTTCCATCTCATTTCTTATGCATCCTAACATTGCATAGCTTTTTTGACTGCAGCTCTACACTGAGCAAAGCTCTTCATTGAGGTGTCTTCAGTGATGCCCAGATCCTTTTCTTGAATTGATGTTGTTAATTTAGACCACGGTAAAGTGTATGAGTAGTTATTTTCCCTTCCTCCAATATGCATTACTTTGAATTTCATCTGCTGTCCTGTGGTCCATTCACCTAGATTTGTTAGGTCCCTCTGAAGTTCCCAGTCTTCTCTGGACTTGGGTAATGTAAACAATGTTGTGTTATATGCAGATTTTCTTACCTTGCCACTTACTCACTCTTTCACATCATTAATATATATTAAACACCACAGCCTGATATGGAATCTTGGGGCACCCTGCTGTTAACTTTTTGCTGTACTATTTATTCCTATTGCAGTACTTTGCTTTTCATGTTATAACTACTTAATTCCTTTAGTTGCTTCTTGTGAGGAACCCTATCACTACTACAGATATTCGAATGAGTCCAACAAGGTTAAATGGCTGTTTCCATCATGACTGGACCAAGCATGTGCACAAGACGACTACACTGTGTCTGCAACTCTGGAGAATGATGACAGAAAATGGGAGATTAGTGAATTTAGTCCATGTCTGAGGCAGATACTTTAAATGTTGGTACATATTGGAGCAGATATTTATCACCGTATTTCCCAGATCTGTCCTAATGAGAGCCCTGGCACTCAGGGAATTAGTTAAGAAAGGCAAGGCTATATGACCCCACCATTTACATTTAGAACCTAGCTTTGTGTGAATGTTACATGAGTGAACTGAAGGTAAGCTCTATCTTTTATCTTTCTTTCTGCACATGACATGAACACAGATTTTTTTAAGGTTGGGATCTACATATGAAGCCAATTATAATGCTTTTTTCCTAGAAAAAAGGAAAAGAATACCAATGTTTAGGTTTAAAATGTTCTAAAAATCCCTGAGGCCTACTCATCTCCTGGTATGTCTCTCTTGTGCTCCCCATCCTCTCCTGGAGAGAATCCATGTCTGTTTCATCAACCCTGACTGTCTGTAGTCCAGAACGGAATCCAGGCGCAATCATCCTCCTTCACTGAGAAGGTTATTTGCATATGAAAGGCTTTTCAGGCTGCATGGAACCAACATCCTATACAGATGCATGCTACCTCCCTTTCTTCCCCTGAATTCAGTCTGTGGACACTAAATAATCTAGGGTGTTATGGACAGAGATGCAACTTACCACTTGCAGATCACACTCTTGCTGGCTGGCAAGAGAGTCAATGACAAGTAGGATGTTTTCTGACTGAGACTGATAGAATGTTATTTGAAGGAGGCATTGTACTTCCCACCTTAAAACATGCTAGAGTCCAGCCAGCCCCAAAGTTACCTTTTATGGATGGAGTGGAGCTTGCCAACTGCTGCCTGGTATCAAATCTTCCTTTTCTGAATGATTTGAGAAGATCTTCCCATATCTGGTACCCAAACATTCCTGGTCAAGTTTCAGAGTATGGATGGATATTTGTGCTTTGTTCATATGTGTACATCCATATTATCACTCATTGACCTTTTTGCAGCATTTCAGAGTCATCAGAAGATGTTAAGAAGTCTAAGAAAGTGAAAAGCAAAACTTTCTACTTCCTTGCCCTGCATAGCAATGCAGAACATATCAACTGTTATTTATATAAAACATAACTTTACTCTTTGGAAGGGAGACTGGAAAGAAAAATTTGCTTGATGCTAGTCTGTTTTTGGAAGACATTAAAATACCACAGTATGGGTGTAATATAAGAAGTTGAGTAGGATAGGAGATTATAGTTTGTTCAGACACTCTTCCTCTTAATGAAGATTCAGAAATCCAATCAAAGAACGGACGTTCCACCACATGATGTAAATGACCACTATATCATTCATTTAGAAAAGTACAAATATCAAATACTTGAGCTTACAGAAAAGAACCATCCGGAGACTGGAAGTTTTTGCAGTTTATTTCTCAAATATCAAATTAATATAAATGTGTAATCGCTTCATAACAATTTTGCCAGCCAAACTTAAGAAATCTATTTCATATTAGGCTCAGGTTTGCAGCTGCTTTGTGTTTGGCATGCACATGGGGAAGCAATGGGCGTACCTTGCCTCTCCAGGCTGACTCAAACTCAAAATATGCATTCTCTGCATATGCTTGAGTGGAATATATCTTCTGAAATGCTTTCATATTAACTAGCATAAAGAATGAATATATGCTTCTTTAAACAGTGCACTGTTAGAAAGAAAATCAGAATATTTGTTGATCTTTCCGGAAGGCTGTCACTCATTAAATAATGCTTCTATCCCATTCAATTTTAATGTAACCCGTTCTCTCCCCCCGTGATGCAATATATCAAAGAAATAAAAGTTAAAATATTGGCTGGGGCTGTTTCCCCTTAAGGAATAAATCCTGATAATATTCCAGTACAAAATGGGAGCATTTTTCACAGGCATCTTTTTCATTCTCCATTTCACAAAGAACCTTCATCAAAACTAATGTGAACATAGAGAAGATTTATCAGAGGCTCTCAGGCAGGTTCTTAGCTCTCCCTTACACTGAGAACGGTACACATCCATCTGCCTTCCCAAGAGATTAGCAGCAAATCAGAACCACTGACAGATATTATATTTTAAAGAAAGTATTTTTAATATATTCTACACTTCTACCCTGTTAGCCTCTAATAATGACTGGTAATAGTTCCCAGAAAGTGGTTTAAACTTTACAGTTTTAATGTATGGAAGAGTTAATGAAGTGACGTAAGTGAAGTGACATAGTGCAAGTGAGTCATAAAGAATTTAGGGTAGAGAGGATACTTATGGTACATTTGAAAGCTCCTCTTCTATATTTGTAGACCTGTGCAAAACCCATCAGTTTCCATTTACATGAGTTTCAGAGACTCTTAGTAGGTTTGATCTAAAATTTTTGCACCCCAGTTATTCTTCCAGATTCATACACTAAACTGAAAATGAAGTCAGAACAAAGCTGACTTGTGTTTTGCATTTTGTTGCTGAAAACTTGTTGACATACTCTCTGATAAGGTTCCTCTAGATTGAATCCAGAGCCAGCAAAATGTTTCAGGAAATGTTTCTTTAATGAACCTCGCCCAGGTTCATCATCTGACCCACGATTGAAAACTAAGGGAGTTCTGTTGTGAAGTTTCACTAAATGTAAACATACTTCACCCCATTTCTCAAAGTCAATGGCTATCATGTTCCAGACTATGCCCTGGTTATTTTATATATAGAGGAGTAAAACCTTGGCTCTGTTGAAATCAATGGGAGTTTTACCATTGACTTCAGTGAAGCCAGCATTTCACTCAATGTAACTATGAGATCAGAATCGGCTCCAGGGTCTTTGATGGCACATTATCTTTCAAATATACATTGATATATTATTTTGATATAATTTTTTTACAGTTTTAATTATGCATGTCTGTGTAAAATATCCTGTGATCATGGGTGAAAAAACAAAACGCTCCACTCAAAAAATAAAATAAAATAAAATAAAAAATTGCAGCATGGTAACTATATATGGTTCCTAGAAAGAAACTGCTGACAATTGTAGAGCTAGATGGACAAATACATTAATTAATATTTAATTACAAATTCCTTTCATATTGTTTCAATTTGGAGAAATGGAGAGTCCAACAAATTTAGTATTTGACAGGTGATGTATAAAATATCTTGCCAGTTAGTGATAATGAAAAGCAGTTCTTCTTCCACCTGTCTCTGATTACAAGAAACTTGCACTGTTTCATGTGTACAGGTGTCTCTGATTCAAAAAGACAGATTCTTGCCTGTTTTGTGATGATATTCATATTTAACCCTTTATATAGGACACTTTTTAAAAAAGGAAATAGTATATAGCAAGCTACAATTTGGCACCAACTTGTTCACAAGATATTTATTCTCATGGTAACTGTCCTTTGAAAACCTAATGGCCAGTGTTCTTCTGTCTAATAAATATGAAACTCAGGGTTTAATCAGTGGGAAGGCTTATTCTATGTCCTTTTCTGTCAAGAAAATAAACTGCTGTCTCATTTCTTGCAATAAGCTCATGCCCTATGTAGTCAAGTCATTATAAAAAAGAATCAAAGAATTTTACCTCTGCTAAAAATGCATAATTTGTTAAGTGCAAGTTGCTCCAGTCCAAAGACTAGAGATCCTATATTTTCCTTCGTAGTTCGCTTAAAGTGACACCGTTGTGTAAAAGATGATACTTCATAAAATAAATATCCTTACCTGTGTAATTTAGTATTAATGAAACAATTATTAAAAATGTAGGGCCAGATCCTCATCTGGTGTAAATCAGTATAGCTATTGCTAATTTACTCTCTGCCACTTATATGTTCTTTGTTTTAATTTTGTATTTCAAATTAACAGTGAAATTAGAAATTAGGTCTGTGTCTATTCAATTTCCATTTGATTTCCCTTTATCTACAGGACTATAGTGTTTGGATAACAAATACAAAAGAAGAAAGTTTTAATTTTTTTTCTTAAATCACTAAAACATTTCTATTACACTTTAAATTTAAATTCTGTTTTCTCTTCTTATTTTATCAAAGTTAAGTTGTGGCTCAAAGACACTGGAATGTTTCCCTTTAACATTTTGATGCATAGGAATATTGGATTTTCAAAGTGACAGAACGAACTGATCAGATACATTTCCTCTCTCTAACTCAACTATCAATAATAGTAACACTAAGTGTCGCAACAGATTTTATATTGCATAACACTCATTATTTTTTTTCTTCAGAGAAGCACCGGAGACAAATATTTAATTGTCCGATGTGATAACTGATATGAAAATGACCTTTTATCTGTGCCCATTAGTGAAGGGAGGTTGCATATTATGAAGCAGCAACAGTTCGTTTTTATTTTGTCTTTGAAATTTTGACACACCTCACAAATCTTTTAGAGTATGCTATGTTGGGGGAAGAGTCAATATGACTTTTTGAAAGGGAAATCATGCCTGCCAATCTAGTTGAATTCTCTCAGGGGGTCAACAAACGTGGTCAAGAATGATCCAGTGGCTATAGTGTACTTGGATTTTCAGAAAGCCTTTGACAAAGTCTTTCACCAAGGGTTCCTAAACAAAGTAGGCAGTCATGGGATAAGGTAAAAGTTCCTTTCCTGGATCAGTAACTGATTAAAAGATAGGAAACAAAGGACATTAATAAATGGTTAGTTTTAACAATGGAAGGAGGTAAATAGCAAGATCCCTTAAGGAACAGCACTGGTCCCAGTAAGATCAACATATTCATAAATGATGTGGAAGAAGGGGCAAACTGTGAGGTGGCAAAGCTTGCAGGCGATACAAAATTAGTCAAGATAGATAAGTCCAAAACTGACTATGAAGAGTGTGATATAGCGAAGGCAGAAGGCTCTAGAAAAGTGATTGAAGGGAGATATGTAAGCCTCAGAATGCTCCAGGCTCTGTTCCCTGCAGTTTAGCTGAGAGTTGTTAGGGGGCAATTAGGAGCAGCTGGGGCTAATTAGGGACCAGCCAGGTGCTCCATAAAAACCCTCTGACCCAAACAGACAGGGCACGAGCTGGGAGGAGCAGGAGTGCCGGCACGCCGTGCCGTGCCATGTGTAGGAGTACTGATTGCGAGGAGGAACAGACCAGAGTGCAGAGATTCTGTGGAAGAGCAGGCTGGAGGAAGGTACCAGGCTCAAGAAGCCAGAAGGAGGGGGAAAATTAGCCCAGGGGAAGAGAGTTTGCAGCTGGGAACACGGCACCAGCAGCACAGAGCTGCTTCTCACAGGGCCCCTGGGCTGGGACCCGGAGGAGTGGGTGGGCCCGGGTCCCTACCCCCTCCTCGGGGAAACTGGAGTGGCTGGAGATGCCCTGACCCACTACAAGCAATGGAAGCGTGAGGCCCACTAGGGTGTACTCGGCTATCTGCCACAAGAGTTATAAAGGGGTCTCAGAAAACTGGGTGACTGGGTAAATAAAATTGGCAGGTGAAATTCAGTGCTGATAAATGCGAAGTAATGAACATTGGAGAAAACAATCCCAACTGTACATATAAAACAACGGGGTCTAAATTAGCTTTTAACACTACAGAAAGAGATCTTGGAGTCATCGTGGATAGTTCTCTGAAAACATCTGTCCAATGCGTAGCACCAATCAAAAAACCTAACATAATGTTTGGAACCATTTAGGAAAGGGATAGGTTGTAAACAGAAAATATCATGATATAACTATATAGATCTATGGTATGCCTACATGTTGAATATTGCATACAGTTCTGGTCATCCCATTTCAAGACAGATATATTAGAACTGGAAAAAGTTCAGGGAAGGGTAACAAAAATTATTAAGGGTACGGAACAGCTTCCATACGAGGAGAGATTAAAAAGACTGGGACAGTTCATCTTAGAATAGAGATGATTAAAGGATATGATAAAGGTCTATGAAATCATGAATGGTGTCTAGAAAGTGAATAAGGGTTTAACCCTTTACATAACACAAGAACCAGAGGTCACCCAATGAAGTTAATAGGCAGCAGGTTTAAAATAAATATAATGAAGGAAGTACTTCACACAACGCAGTCAGCCTGTGGAACTTCTTGTCAGGGCATGTTGTGAAGGCTAAAACTGTAACTAGATTAAAAAAAGAATTAGGTAAATTCATGGAGGTTAGGTCAATCAATGACTATTAGTTAAGGTGTTCAGGGATGCAACTGCATGCCTAAACCTTTGATTGCCTGGATGATGGGATGGAACACTTGATAAATTGCCCTGTTCTGTTCATTCCCTCTGAAGCATCTGGCACTGGCCGTTACTGGAAGACCGGAAACCATTGGTCTAACCAGGTGTGGCCAGTCTTATGTTCTTAAAACTCACATATAGTTGCCACCTACATTGAACATAAAACCAACAGAGTCTGAAGCCAGATTTAAGCACTGTACAAACACATAAGAGAGAATCCCTGCTCCAAAGAGTTTATGAGCAAAATAAATAAGATTGACGGAGAGTGGAAGGGGAAATAGAGGCACAGAAAGATAAAGTGACTTCCCCAGAGTGTATTGTAAATTTTTCCTGCCGTTCCATGAGGTGTAATATTGTTTGTATGAGGTACAGAAATTTATAATACACACATATTTTGGCCACTCATTTATGAAAGCCTTTACTTTCAGCGATATAACAACCACTTCTACTTACAAATGATGGTATTGTAGTAAACAGGCTCATTTACATTCATGAGGAATCAGTGACATTCTTAGGGTATTAGTTCTTATACACCATTTATGGCTCTTCTATTTTTAATTAAAATAATTCATTTTGATTATTTGACACCTTTTTAAGAGAATTCAGGAATTCTGCAATCAGCTGTCTGCAAATTTATTGGGACATTAGTCACTGTATATGTGGATGGGAAACCTCAATTTTTCATCTTCAAAACTGAAGGTTACTAAAGGACAGATAGCCTGCACTCTACAGACTTATAACTTACAGTTAAAATCCTTTCAGGTGTCTTTATAGCATATAATGGGTGGGAAGGGAATTTCTAGTCTGAGCTCCTGTGTGTATGCCTAGCTATATATAAAATGAAGAATTGTCATATTACTTTGGATAAAATTGTTCAGATCTAGCTTGAACTGTCGGCCTTCCTGAAAACAGTTGTATCTTGAGAGGACAAACAGTAAAGGTGAAATCCTCATCTCATGGAAGTCAATGGGAGTTCTGCCATCTACTTGAATGCAGCCACGTTTTGTCTTCTGTGCCTGGGTTTGACCTTAGTCACTCCCTGCAGATCTGGATGTGCTGAGGGTGCATCGGGCCTTACACACTGAGTTAGTTCCACAGCTTTTCTGATTGCTGCAGGCCATTAGGGAAGTACGAGTCTCATTGTTTGAGGTTCAGTGTTTCCCATTGGTGGGTTAGGAAAGTCTTGAAATTGGCCATTTTGGGATTAGTCTGCATTCAGTCTTTTTTTTTTTTTTTTTGGAGGGGAAAAGATTGGAGCAGGCCAGCTTTCATATGTGGAGTCCTCAAATTTCATAGTCATTTTAAGATAGGTTCCTGGCATGGGACAGCAACTGCCCTAGCTACATTGGCTTATGATACTCTCTCACTGATGTATGAAGATAGTGTCCATGCTAATTATTATAGGTCTGTCTCTAGCCTTGATCCTGTTGATCATGAAGTTTCCCTAAAAATGTCTGTATTCACCAGCAGAGGTGGATGCACTATCTTTTTGTGTTCCCTTCTTTGGTAAGATGTCTGAGGGTAGTTCAGAGCAATTGATCTTCTGCCCTGAGGTACTGCAGAATGTTTACTTTGTCAGCTACTACTTTTCAATGTGTGTGTATAGCATCCTTGGGCAGGTTAATGAAGAGCCGTGGATCGTGCTGCATTTAGTGTTTCTGTCTGAACCACTTTCTTTACACATGTTCAAAATTTGGGATTCTTATTAGATAAAGAGCTTTTTTTCAGCTCAGGTAGCAACTGTGGGGTCAAGACTAGGTTTTTTCCTGTCTGCTCCTGACAAAGCGAGTGCAGCCTTTGATTTCATATTCAGGGCTTGCTATGGTTAACTAGTATCTATTGTGCTTCTTCCTGTCTCTGAAATAATGACCAGGTACTTTGCATGTGTCCTGATCAGGTACTTTAGTTCTATCTAAAAACTTACGTTGAGTTCAGTTCTTTACTGCTTTCTACCTCGCATAGTTATTTACAACTGTGCAATATGGTGCAAAGTCCTCCATTCTCATATGGTCACATTTTACATCCGCTTTGCACAGGTGTAAATGACTACACAAGGTACAAAGCCATAGAGAAGCCCAATATTGATTCTTTTAAGAGATGATTAAATAACCTGGTCTGCTTGAGTGCACACAAATATGACTAAAATAACTGCCATTTAAGCTCAGTCAACTGCTCACTCTTCCTAGTACCAAAGAAAAGCTGATTCAGTACCAACTATAACAAAACAAAACAGAAAATTCTAGTGAAACAAAGGAGGCCACATGAGAGAGATGCTAATATTTTAAAACATTTTTTGATTATGTAATAACAAAAGATTAACAAATAATAATAAAGAAGCAGACCGCATTTATAAGTTCATCCTTTTGTAGTCATCCTGCATATAAAGTATCTCCTGCTTCAGTTTCAAAAACTTTGGAGGAAATTCTGTTTTAGTAGCACCATTGTGATCCTGGGGTAACCCCACTGTTGCCAAAGTTGTTATACTCGGATAATAGAGGGAAAACATTTTGGACCCTTTCATTTTTTGCTTTCAAGAAGTCAATCAGCTCACCATATCGATAGGAAATTTTCATCAAAAACTACTCGTTCTGAGGTTATAGTATGGGTATATTCCCTAAATATAGATAGTATTGAGTACTCCATATGATTCTTTTATCACTTTTTTACTAGCAGTGAGTTCATCTTTCTATTTTATTTTTATGCCACCTCATATTCCCTGCTACCTCCCCCTGCTAACATTTGGTCTTTTTTTAAAGGAGAAAGTCCTTCCTTCTTTCCTTTGTATCAGATACAGAAGTACACCTTGGGTTGACTTCAACTCAGAATTTCATCAAAATCATATCCTTTGTTTTGTTACTCACTTGGTATTCTGCTGTACACATGCTGGACATGCACTTCCTTACATCCTGGAGGACTGCCATATTCAAAGAAAATTTTGGAAACATCCATCTTCCTTTTTAAACATGCTCTTATTAGTGGAGTAGGAACACATCAACAGTACATGAACAAGAAGTATGAATTACAAGAGAGAACATTTTAGCATATCTTAAGCCAGTATCTTTGCACATTTGTATTTCAGCATTGTCACGTGTGGAAAGGGGAGATGGCTGGACATTGAACTTTGAAACTTTTAATGTTCTAGGAAAAACAGTGCTAAGTATATTTGTTTATTCAATGGAAAATCAACTCCATTACCTGTTGTAACACTGTCACTTGGGTTTCTTTTTTTTTTTTTTTTTTTTTTTTTTAAGGAGCAATACTCTTTCTGTTGAAATCAATTAGATTAAAGCCAAAAGACATTTATGGAAGGATTCAGCTGTGCCATCATAGCTGGTATTGCATCGGTGGTGGTGCTGAGCTGCAATACCGCACAGAAGCCCAAAGAATTAAAGAATTCCTTGGGTTGGAAGAGGAGGTGTTGACTGAGGGACTTGTAGCCATTTTTCGTAGCCAAATCATATATTGATATTGACATCAGTTCTGCAGGGGCTTACAAGCCAAAGTGGTGTAGATACTGCAGAGAAGCATGGAGAAGGGAGAGAATAGTGGAACTGATCTGTCAGTCTGCCTTGTTTGTGTTCAAAGTAGAAGACTAGGTTTAGAAAATTAAAGATGGGAGCAAAATAAATATATTAAACATGCATATGAATTCTTAAGCACACAAAACATAGTTTGAAATATAGTAGCAGCAGGGTGATAAACATTCTCCCTTTTTCTCAGTAGTGGACACTTTCACGCAACAGCACTCAAGCACAGCTTCTTACTGCAGGTGTTTTTTCCCATTCTGGGAGTTCACTGCCCTTGTTTTGTTAGCCTCAGCATTTTGAAAGTGTCCGCTCACCCACGGTGCTTGCAAATATATCACTGTCCATGCTTCCTTTGCCTTTTGTATTTACTGGTGTCTTATGCTTCAGGGTTTCTGATGCCCTTGAGAAGCTGTGACCATTCTTTAAGATGTAAAGAGTGCCAACTCATTTATTAAGACAGAGTCTATGAGGCCTGGATGAATTTATTCTATCTAACGTTTAATAAAACATTAAATTAAAAATGTGACTTATGCTGTGACATTCTCAGTATTACCCTTTCAAGGTTTAAATTTGAGAGGCATTGGGCCCCCCATTTGAAACGTGACATGTTATCAATCTTGTGCCTAGGTGAGAAGGCCACTGATATTTTCCTGAAGCGGTTGTTTAATAATAAATTTTTCATTGCTGGCATGTTCAATAAATGGATTGCGACATTTATACTCAGTTTGGAAGTCTTACAAGTTCTTTATAAATACCAGTAATGATAATATGTTAATAATAGAATAATGAATTTATGTGCAAAAAGCCCAAGATCAATCAAGCAAATTAAATCTAGCCTGGGTCGCTGCTGCTGCTGCTGCTGCTGTTGGACTTCTTTTACCCTAAAGTGTACCCTGTGTGAATAGGCCTATCTGATGATTTGTTGAATTTCTTAGTGTTTCACTTGTCATATTAATTTAAATCTTTAATCTGCAGACGTGTCAGGTATATCAAGTGGCATAATAAATCAATATTATGTTGCAAACGACATCTCTGAAGAGGTTGCAATTGTGTGGTGGAATGCAATAATAGGAATAATAAAAATAAATTGCATTTGATCTTCCCACACTTGTTATCACAATGCTTTTTTTTAAAGAAACATACAGCTCTGCTTGTGGAGGCAACTCCTTGCACGGAGCTTTGCCAGGCATTCAAAATGCAAAGTAACAAACAAACAAAAAATCCAAATGGGGAAGCCTTGTCAGTTACTATTAGGAATCTAGTAAATCAGATCTATGAAGAGGGATTCTGTTGCTAAACAAGCGTTAGCTTGGTATTTAAAACAATGGTTATGGTCTCATTAGAGTTCCTAATAGTCAGGGATAACCTCATTAGGAGAGTTAATAAGGAAGCTACAGTGTATATCCCTCACTGTTTTCCACTGCTTTTCACCTTGTCTATGCAGTTATTTATGTCTGTGCAAAGTAGGCATAAAAGGCTATCATTCCAGTTTGGCAGTGATTTGACAGGCTCTTTCCAGGGGCATAAATGACTATGCAGTGGCTAGAGCACTTGACTGGGACGTGAAAGACCTAGGCTCTATTTCTCACTCTGCCCTGGCCTGCTAAGTGTACTTGGGCAAGTCTCTTCTCTTTTAATTTCTCTGTGCCTCAGTTTACCAATTTGTAGAATGGGGGAGCATGATACTGACCTCCTTCGTAAAGTGCTTTCAGATCTATGCATGGAAAGTGCTATACAAGACCTGGGTAATAAATATTATTAGATAAGGAGAAAGACAGTGGGGAAAAATGAACCCTGGCTTTCTAAAGTCTTAGGGCCTGACGCATTACACATTATACGCCAAGTATTTTGAAAGAAAGATACAAGTCTGCTTGTAGAGGCAATGTCTTACAAAAAGCTTTGCCATGCATTTACAATTTTAAGTAGATATTTTTTTTTCAAATGGGGAAACATTTTCAGTTATCGTTTGGAAGCTGAAAAAAAATCAGATATATGAAGAAGAAAATCCATTTCTAGACTAATGGATAGAGAGCCTGATTCTGCTCTTTAAAACACTTTAAAATCAACTAGCATCAATGGAATTATTCCTGAGATACATTGAGAAGAATTAGGTTGTGTGCGTTTATGTGTAGACATTACAGTTGCTAAATCTGTAAGGAGCAATACTAGATTCTGTGAGGGTGGTGTGAGGAGTGGATAGCTTTTTTGAATGAAGATTTCCTAATGTGTGTTCACTGTAGATATGCTATTAAGATTTCCCTTTGACATACAATAAATGCACAGAAAGAATTACTGCAGTAAACCTATCAGCCTATAGGTATTTAGAAGTTAATTTGAACATATAATGCCTATTCTCTTTGTCAGAAATCAAAGGCAAATTTATTAAGTTATATCCTACTTAAAATACTTGACTATCCAAAGTTATATAGATAAATGGGAGATCATACAAATACCTTGTCTTTTCCTTTATTCTCTTCATGAGATAGTTCTAATAATATAGGCATGCAGAATGTACATAATTTTGCATGAAGCATTGACCTTTTAAAATTTCTTCTGTCTTGCAGGAAGAGAGAAGGGAACTTTAAAACAAACAAACACACACACAAAAACCTCCTAGTTTTTCACTAGATTTCACCCTACATCATGGGAAGGACTTGAAAGGGCCAAGAATTGAATACAGTGTGAGTAGGAGGCTGCATTTTTATAGATGTTGGAATCTCAGTGAAAAACACTTTACAGAAATTCACATGGAAGGAGATGTGGTTTTAAATTGTCCTCAGTGGATTTCCACTCCCATCTCATTAACATGAATCTCATGTGTACAATTAACTGCTATTCATTTACTGTTCTCTCACTCTCAGAGCCACTTAGTTCGATATACCCTGGTTTTCAAGAAATCTTTAAGTGACATCTAATCTCATTTCTTCCACTCTGCTGTACAAACAGATAAAATTATGAATGAGGAAAATCTTTGCTGCTACTGAATAAAAATCTTCTTTTGTGGTGATCTGTCACATTATTAAAACAAACTTTCCCTCACTACTCATGGATCCAACCCTAAAGATGGGCCAGATGTCATCATAACATTCTCCTCTCCCCATGTAGTGTTTCCCTTTTTTAGGGTAAATACCAACTGTAGCAGCTATTCAATACATCAGTTGCAGTTTAAAAATCAGCCCTTGTTAACAAACTATTATGTGAGGTCCCAGTTATTGCCTATTCTAAGTACCTGGGAAAACTGCTTTACTGGTGACCACTGTGTACCTCTGCTGAGTGCACTGATGAAGTTTGCGTCTGAAAAATGTATTGACATCTTTAGTCAAATGTTTCTTCTTACTCTATACAACTCAGCTGGTTCTTCCATTTTTAATGCTGCTCAGCTATCTGAGCGAACCTTCCTCTCACAAACATCCACTCATATGAAAACAAGGACCCCAGTTTTTTTAATTGGCTGTCTGAATTTGGCATTCAACTGCCACGTTTTGGCACTTAAAGGCATGTTTTTGTATGTGAGCATTTGAGCACCCTAATGTGAGATGTTGGCACCCAGTTTTAGAAGTGGGCTGGAAGTGTTAATGATAGCACAGTGATATCAGTTTTTTAAAAAAGGAAAATAAAGATGCAGATGAAACTTAGACATTCAGGTTTCCTTTCTGGGTTCCCTGACTTTTCAGGCTTATTATACAGGAACACAGGAATCGCCATACAGCATTAGAGAAATGTTCCATCTAATGACCACACCATGTCTTTAAGCGGGGGGAATTTGGCTGGCTGGCCAAATGAAGGGAATAGTGCTTTATGGCTGGGGTTATGGAGAGAGGATAGAGGTCAAACTGCTGCAAAATGGGACGAGACCGGCGTGGCAACACTGACTCATCCTTTGGGACGTGGATGGATGAAAAAGCTTAAAAGGGGTAGCTCTGTGCTTGAAGCCCCCTTTTACACAGCAGGCTGAGGCAGCACTCACCCTCCTTCCCCTTTAGATGGTAAAATGCCAGGTTTGGTCAAGATCTGCTGTGGACATTGCCCTAGTCACCCCTTTTTCAGGGATGCTGGGAAGGAATTTTTTTCTTACCACTAGATTGGCCTGGGTGAAGCTGGGTTTTTTCCTTCCCTACAGCGGGTATCAGGGAGGACTTTGTTCATGCATGGCATGAAGAGAGGTAGGTTATATGTGGCAACTCATTATATAAGTGTGGGACAGATGTCCAGTGCAGGTACTCCATAGGAAAGGTATACAGTGATCAGATATATGACTTGGAAAAGGACTTAAAAAGGAGGTGTTGGTTAAAGAAATGGAATGGAGGTGAGTGGTGGGTTTGGAGTTCCTATGAATGGTACAGCAGGGAGCTAACCCCCCTTCACGATAGCCTACCTTCATCCTTTTACAAGTGGGGGTGGATGATAAGGTCCCAGAAATGGATTGGCTGGGGGTCCTGGACAGAAAAAGAGGAGGAGCTGGTGGAAGCCCGTGGGTAATTATTGAATGAACATGGGGTTTCGGCACTGTACGTTTTTATCTGCCAGATAGTCCAAGACTACTTTATCTAATAATAAAGTTGTGGCCAGATTTAAAATCATATCAAATGTCTCCTGTCCTCCTTTTGGTATAGCTGGACAATTCAGTATATTTTATCTAACAGTGGACAGTACTAGAAGCTTAAGTGGGAGGTGCAGAGAACTCCAAAATGGAATATCTTCTTCACAGAAGAATTTTCTTTCTAACCCCTCAGTTAATGGTTGGCTTATGCTCTGAAGAATGAGTTTGATATTCTTTATATAAAAGAATGTATTCTGTCCAGTGCTATTGTGGATGCTGTTATCCATATAAATGTTTAATCTTTTTCTGAATCCTACTGAGCTCTTAGCTTCAATAATATCTTGTAGTAAGATGATAAAATATGTTTCCTGACATCAACTCTCTCTCTGTCTGGGGGTGAATTGCTCACTCTGATGAGAACATATTCACCAGAGTCTCCTGGCCTTAATGGATGTGATCAAATACCCTTTTTCTAGAGGTGGCCAGCTTCATGTCCCCTGGAATGGAAAAAAATGTGCTTCATCCTCTCAGCTCTATTAATAGTGTTTAGATACTAATGGATTGGTCTTGCAATATTGAGTTTACATCTGCTGATAGCTACCAGCTCAGTCTTAATTCAGTCAGATATATCGATCATTTATGGACCGTGGACAGTTTTCAGGGCAATGTGTCTTGGAAAATAAATAAGAAAGGATGATCTGAACTGTGATCCATATGATATTTATAATAGGTGGGTTGAAGTAAAAATAATTTTAAAATAGACTGGTATGGATTACAGGAACATGCATGAAATAATAGACAATAAGCCAGATCCTCAGCTGATGTAAATTGGCATAGCTACACTGAAGTCTGTAGCTAAGGAATTGGCCCAGTAGCAAATCCGAAAGGAGACTTACAACTGAAAGAGTATACCAAGGCACTATTGGTTTGGCTGTTCGCAGGAGTATTTGGACCTGGATGCTGAAAGGGCAAGAATGACAGTTGATATATGAAAGCAAGTTTAAAACAGAATATGAAAGAAGGAAAATGTGCATATTCTTGGCATTTGTTCCTTGGGAAAGGGAAGATGCTGGGCTCAGAAGAATCATACTTAAATCTTACTCTGGAAATGAACTGGATAAAAATAACAGTTTCCTATGCATCAGGCCCTGTCAGCTAGTTTTTATTCCATAATTCAAGTGTTAGCTCTGTAGAACTAATGCGGCTATGGGGAGAGAAAATGGGATGAGCCACAAGGGAGTCCATCATCAAAAGAATTGTTAGCCCCATCCCATTTTCAAGGCTACCTCCTCAACCCGCTGTCTTCAAATTAAGTCTTCAGTTACACTCAGGCAACCCCACTGAAAGCAATGCGGTTTCACAGGTGTAATTGAGAACACCATTTGGCCTGCAGAATCTGTATTGCTGGTGATCATGCATGAGCTAGAAAGGCAACAGTTTGGCTTTCAAACAGCATGCTCATGCTGAGACTACAGTGATGGAAGATTAGCTGAGCAAATTTTGATGGGAAGTCAATGACTCATAATAAATGTGGAACTGTGCTATGCCATTTTTACAAAGTTCCTTTACAGAGAAGGGCCATACTGAAAGTAGTTACGAGAGCATCCTGTTTTCTAAAATAAAGTGATCTTAGAAAACATTTGATTGACATTGAAGTGTCGATGGAATTATGAAATCATCCAAAACTTTTAAGCTCCATTTTTATTATTTTCCTTAGAGCTTTCCACTTGCTAAGCATGGTACTAAAGGGCAGGGTGAATGTGTGTGCATGCATCTGTATGTTTCTCTAAGTATTCACCAGAATACAGTGTTTCCTGCCATCACTGACAGAGAGAATGTTGTGGACGTAATCATTTGATGTTCATTTCCTAAGCTTGCTTGATCTTGTTTTGAAATATCAAGATTTTTCTTCTCAGTAGAAGAATAGAAACAAAAGTTTTATTGGGAAATGTTGCATGGTATATCTAGATTTCCCCCCACCCCCATGGCTAGCTTTCAAAACCTCCAGGGTCTCTTTACCAGACATTTATCAAATTCAGTTATGGTACCATCAGCTCTCTTTAACACAATATATACAGAAGTTGCACTGTTGTGGGAAACTAATAAAACATATCAACCCTTTTGCCTTCCCCCTCAAAATAGCTTTTTTTTTTCCCCCTTTCCAGATTGAATGCAGTATGTGACGAATGAGAGTTGTTTTATTTAACTAAGCTGTTTTGATACGTAATTGCTTCCAACCCTTCTCTGAGGTGTATTACTCTGGGAAGCTATGTCTATGCCTCTTAGGAAAAGCAGTGGATATCTTGCAAAGAAGTAGCTTTCAACTATTCCAACCTGCAGGCTAAAACAGTACTAACATTAATGTTTCTACTATAAACTTGTTCCATCATGCTACTGTTCATTTCCTGGCTTTTTTCTCCTTTTAATATGCTGTAGGAGTCTTAAGAAAAAGAATGTGGCATTTGCGGGCATGTCAAGAGTTTAGCAGATTAGACACTCGGTCACATGAAGTGAGAATGTAAATTCTAACAAAAAATTAGATATCTAAAATAATGTACAAGTACATTGGGTTGTTAGATCATTATTGTTAAGAAGTGTGGCTCAGAGCAGATACTTAGAGGAGAGTCTATCTGGTAAAGTGGCATTATTAATGGCACTTCATAGGAACATGGGGTAATTTCATAAAGTGCTGTTTCCATTATAGAAAGTTGTATTCATTACTAGATAAAATTAGTTGGGGAAATAAATTGAAGACAATTTCTTAAAGAGCTCACATTCATGAAAACACCATTTGAACAATGAAAGCGGAGTGCTGGAATCTATTTACCAGCTACAATGTTTAATTCAGAGAAAAATTATATGTATCCTAACATTCTTTTGGGGACATTTCCCAGTGTCAGCTTGTAAGTAGAGACATACACCTGGTATGGTGTCATACTGGTAATTTTATTAAATTAACTGAAGCAAATCAACCAAACTTAAATGAGGCAGGACTTAAGTGCTGAGATTGATCATAAATGCTACAGCGATAGGCACCTAAGAAATACTAAAGGATCAATGATTAGATCCTCAGACTGATGTTGTTGGTAAGGTGCACAGTCATGGAAACCTAGGAGCTGTCTTGATCTGCAATCTGATGTGGGGCAGTCTTCACATCCTCTGATTCGCATATCTGGAGTGGTTTATGCATGACCAAACAATAGCTCAGTCTCTTGTGTTGATTGTCTTTTATACAGTGTGTCCCTTATCTCCTCCAATGACAGCAGTTTCTTCAGCACTTACCCCAACTCCATGTGTGTACAGAAAGGGGTTATCGTTTGATTCAACTGCACTTTGCTTATCTGCAAGGGGCCACTCAGCAGGCCAACCAACATGCAATCTGCAACTGCACTAGGAATATGAAAGTGAGTGATGTTTCTGGATGTGAGAAGGGCAGAAAATATGAGACAAAATCCCCCATGAAACATCAAATTATGCTTAAAAAAAAAAAAAAAAAAAAAGCAGCAACAGCAGCAGGAAATTCCTCCATGACCCCACAGTGTGAGAAAATCTCAGCCTTCAGTCCCCATGTTCTGAATAGAGAGTGACTTACAATATCTTCTTAAGTATCAAATTTGCCCCAAAGTGACCACATGATATGATATGTAAGCTTCCAGCATAAGAAGAATCAAAATGGGAGGATATGTAGATAGACTCTGTTTCAAAGAAGAGGAATTGGTTCTTATTGCACTTGTAAAAGACCCTTATACACAAAAATAAACAAAATCCCAGATGGTGAAGCCATATAGTTCTGGGCTTTATCACTAGCTGTATGGGTGGCTGTGCCTGACTGATTGCTATGAGGATGTTCAGAATGCATGACTTCCAACCCAGGCTCACCTGACTTGGGGCCAGCCATCAAGTCCAATCACTCAAACTTCAGTACCTTCGAAGGGAGCAATTTGGGCCACGGACCTAAAGGGAACCTGGGATAAATGATAAATGATGGCAGGGGGCACAAACTGAGAGTTGGGCAACATTATTGCCAATGGCCAGTATTCTTAGGGTTTGAGGATTGATTGTGCCAGAATCAGCTCACTTTACTCATTACCTTACTGCATAAAAGGGTGAGTGCTATGGAAGATCTATTCCTAAAGCATTATGTAGGTGTTTATCTCAGGAGTTCCCAGGGATTATGCTGAAATCTGTCTGGCAAACACTTCTTCCTTCAAAAATGTGCACTTTATGGGGTTTTTTTTTGTTTGTTTTTTTAGCATTTGTATTAAGATAACTGAGAATGACACAATTATTCTCTCTGATTTCAAATGTTTCCTCAGCAATGACCTTTTCCTTGGGCAATCTTTAAAAGACAAATACAACCCTTCACACTTAAGTTGATGAGTAGTGTAAGAGGTTTATGAAACAACCTATTTGATTTAAAAGAAAAGACGTTTCAATCACCTTTCCAACTTCTCTGCCTTATTAATAAGTGAACTAGATGCTTGTGTAATAATTGAAAGGATAGTAAGCAGGTATGTTCTGACTATTTAAATACTTCCTTTGGTACTGTCTTTTGTACTTTATGAGAGGGTAATTTCATGAATGACACAGAACACATAGATTTTGCTGTGATGTAAGTACCAATCCTGAGTTGAGAACATGAAGTTCTTTTCACATTGGAAACGCTGGCACAGGAGTGCTGCATTACCATTCTCTTTTAAGGTCAAACCGCAATAAAAGAAGGACAAAATCTGATTCCTGACAATTTTTTACACAAAATTCCCATTTGACTTCAGTGGGAGCCCCAGTTGTACTACAATGGCAGGACATGACCTGAAATTTACTTGAGGGCTTCAGGCTGTTCTACAGGTGACACTGAATTCTGATGTGGTTTTAAAGCAGTAAGTTAGGGCTTCTTTTTTTAATCTCAAATATCATTGCATCCATGATTGTTTGTTTTGGTTTTTTTTTTTTAATAATTTTGCCTTTTGCAAAGGTCACTGTATTTGGATGCGGAAGCTCAGCAATCAGTGAAGATAGAGGTTATGAAGTTTTTTTTATTCACTTATTTTTTAACTTGTGAAATTTGGATGGAGGGGGGGATTTTGTGATGACACCTCTCTTAATACATGTGCTGTTCATAGATTGTTGTTCACAAGCTACTGAGTCTGAAACAGGTCCGTGGCTTTAAAGCCTTTTCCTGTCATTTACTGAGTGATGTTCATTCAGTCTGTTTAGGATTGGGCTAGATATGACGTTAGCAGCAGATTCACTAAGTCACTTGACCTGTTTTCAATGTTTTATTTCAGTCCTGAAACCTTTTTATCTTGTGCAGCATCAACTGAATGCACATCCTCCTGATATGCTTAGTTTTTCTACTTACTCAGCATTGCTTTCTCATTTTCATATTTACACATGTCAGATTACACAGTTCACAATAGAAGTAACTTAATGCCTTGTAAATGTTAACAGCCTTGATATGTGAAATATATCCTACTTATGTCAACAATGATAGCTTGACTTTCCAATAGGAAATGCTAAGATCTGTGTATAAATCTCTCTCTCTCTCATTTGTGTGTGTGTACTATTACAACATATACATATATGTGATAGGATATCCAGGGCCCAATCCTTCAATATTCACTCTCAGGTGAATAGAACTGTGTGAGAATTAGAATTTCTGTTCCATGGAAATCTTTGCAGTTTCAGGATTATTTTTATTCCAAGTTGCAAAGTCAGAATTGTGAAATTTTCTGCAAAATGGAACTTTTGAAACATTTCAGGGCCATCTGGGCAGTCCCAGAGATCCTGGCTTCCTGCCAGTCCACCCACAAGCTAAGTGGCTCTGGCAGGAAAGCAGGCAGGCAATCTGGTTGGCCAGCCTGCCCAATTTTCCATCAACAATTTTGATGGAATCAAAACATTCCTGCAAAACGTTTTGGTTTCATCTAATAAGCATTTTCTAATGGAGAGCTGCTCTGTTGGAAAATTCTTGAGCAGCTCTACATGTGAATAAACCTTATGGGCCAGCTTCTCCCAGTTAACTCACATCAAGTAGCGTACCTACTCATGGAATAAGGGTCTTCTGAACTTGATTTAAGGGTGGCAGAATCTGGACCTATGTAAGCAGTTCTTCAGAAGACAGAGCACTGCTTGAATGTGTAAGGATTTACCCAGGAGTGTTGCTTTTCAATGACCTAAATCTATGATAGCACTAATGCATATACTGTAGGTTATTGAGCATGGTGATTCTTTGGCCAAGTTCACAACAGAGTCACACTGGGATGAATGTGAGGTTGTAAACCTTTAAAGTAGTCAGTAAACCAATTAATGTATCGAAAGCAAAAGCTATTAAGTGGCAGTGCAATAATACTACTGATCCTGCCACTGTTCTCTAGATTGTTATAAAAGGAAAAGAATACAGTATTGGGGTTTTTTTTCTTTGTGCTACTGGATCAAAAATAATAGCATTTGGCGCTAGACTAATGGATAGAAAGGACAAGTTTCTTTTAAATATTTTGTTAAAGAATCACTTTTTGACTGTATGCTAATTTAAAAAAACAAGACAATAAAAATCGACAAAGTTTAAATTGATAGATTGTGGTAGCTTGTAAATGCTTTGTTTAGAAAATTTAGATGTCTATTATAAAATTTTCAGACTACTATCCATGGAATTAAGTGACAATTGTCATTTCAGTAACTGACAACCTGTGCAGCAGATGATGCCACACTTTGCAACTTGTCTTTCCCTCCCTTCTTCCTAATCTTGAAAGGCATAAGTATCATTAACAATCAAGGCAGGCTTTCCTATAGTAACAGTATCATTACAAATAAGTACCTTAACACTCTGTGCAAGTTAGTGCAACAGAACAAATCTTAGCACCAATTGCAGGCACTAAAACATTAGAACATTGACCTCAAAAGGGGCAAATCATTGAAAATTCACTAATTATTGGTTGGGCTCTTTGGAAGAATTTTGGGTTGATGCCAGACGTTAATAAGATTTTCAGTGACTGAGTTCTTTGGGCAGCTCCCAGAATGAAACCAGTAACCAGAGACTTTCTCCTTACTATCTTGAACTGATACCTTCTGGTTTTGCAGAATTTTTTGTGCTAAATGATCCATATTTGTCAGTTCCAAAGCACTGGGATGTGAAATGAAACTACCATATTACAATACCTAAACCCTCTTTAGTAATCTGCATTTTGGATGTCCCAGTTACATCACCATTTTCATCTTGCTGCTTTTCTGCAAGGAGCTGAAAAGTAGTCAGCGCATACTAATAAGTGGGTAAAATGTTTTCACCAATGTCATGGCTAGTATACTGCAGAGTGTCTGTGTGGGAGCTTATCTGTGAAAAATGAACGTGTGAATTTATGGGTCTGTCAGGTCATTTTCATGGCTAAGGGAATGGGGTATGGTGGTTATCGACCAGCAAAGGATTTATGGTTAGGATTGACTATCGTTGTTTTGTACAATGGATTGTTTCTCACACATCTCATAAATAATGTGCAGCATTTCATTCAAATTGATGAGTATACCAAAATGAAAAAAAAGTCCTCCCCTCCCCTTCTGCTTTGCACTGAAACAGTGAAAACATCTTGTCATTTATTTGTGCTGGCTTTATAGCTACAAGGTCTTAAAGAGAAGAGAAGAAACTATGCATACATTCATGCAAGTACCTATTTTTTTCTATGAAAAAGAAGCCACATGCAATAGGCTGGTCCTTGGTCTCTCATTCCTGTCTAATTTCAGTCAATAATAGAACTGGACTCTTTAGTAAACTTTAATATCCTTCATGTTCTGTAACCTACAATTATTCATGGCAAGTAGAGGGCCAAATTCTCTATTAGTGTAAATGAGATGCTCTCCAATGACTTCAATGGCATGTCACCCATTTGAACCAGCAAAGAGTTTGGCCCATAGTCTTTAAAATGCATGTTCTTTCAAACAAGCTTTGAGAAAAAGCTCCTTCCCACCTCTGTAGTTGACCATTCATGTGTGAACTGATAAGAGCATCTGCCTTTTACCATTATCCTCTTGCCTATACTACTGAACTTTATTAATTCATTACCCCTTTCAGTGACAACACCATACTACTTCTACTTCTCTTTCTTTTCTTATACTCACTATCATTGAAGATTTTGATGGGAATAAAAACTATTTGAAATACTCAGGAGAACTATTGCAATTTCTGTGGTGTTCTTCCCTCATTGATAAGGAGGCTCCATCCACAAGTAGAGGCTTCAAATGGTCTTCAAATCCTGTACATTTTGAGAAATAGCAAGAAAATCCATCCTCAGTTCTAGGGCATCCAGGTGTGGGGGTTGTAGATACTCAAACAGGCCTTTTCATTCCCTGATTTAAAGTGCATTCTCATGGAATATTGTTTGCGAAGTCCTGCAGTTACAGTAGATTGGTAGTCAGTGCTACAGTGGTATGGCCAGGATAGCAAACCTTTAATGGCAGGTAAAATAGATCTGAATTAGATTTGCACCATTTTGCCCCTACTATATTAATATTTTCCTTATGTATTGAAGGCAAAATTACTTTTTTTTAAAGGTACAGTGAGAAAGGTACATATTTTTATTTTGATGAGAACATCCAAGTAGTGGTAAATCAAGAGCAGATCTCAGTTTGTGGATTTTGGTCTTTGTTGACAGGGTGCCCAAAACAAAACAGAATTTATAACCACAGGTCCATCTGGAGGGATGCCTCAACACTGAAGAAATGTGGGACTAGGCAACGTGAGGGGTGATGACTCAGACAGGTGTGATGGCTGGCCCTCTTGTGCTGAAGTTCAGCTACTCTTGTGTGGCTTTGAAATGAGATTCAAGATCAAAAGCACATGCTGCTAATGGCAATGTCCCAGTGATGATGATCTTTCCAATTGCTTCCTTTAGCTAAGGAGAGAAATAAACCATACTGTTCCTCTTGGCACTGTGGGTGACAGTGGATAAGCACACATCTGCTCAGAGTGCTGTGGAAGGACAGTGCTTCTCCCAGCCCAAAGTCTGAATCCCACATAATAATTTAATACTTTTGTGAATCCCCTCTGATCCTGTCCACCTTCTCAAGTAACACCCACATTTACCACTCTCTGGTGTTTGCATCTTACATTTGAGTGAGCAATTGAGTCTTTGAACAGTGCTTTAGATATATGAATGTTTAATGGCAATTTTTACCATGGGCAAATATTTGCATCATGGATCTCATCTCTTGAAACATATAATTTGCCTGAGGTGAGCAGAAAACTTGATGCACTTTCATGATTTCTTCTTAAAGTATTCTCTTGATTTTTTTATTTGCATATTTTGTTTATTAATAAAACTGCTTGTGTATTTCTAGAGGATGATCTAATATATATTTTTATAATAGAAATTACTAGATGCTAAATCATGTTGTAAATGATAATAGAATGGTTTGTTAAGGTACTGGAGTGGAACTTAGATCTGGGTTCAACTCAGACTCTCAGACTTCCTGCATGATCTTGGGCAAGTCGCTTAATTTCTTTGTGTCAGTTTTTCATCAGTAATATGGGCATAATTTTGTTTTCCTCCATCCTTTGTTCATCTTGTAGATTTAGACTATAAGCTTTTGGGAGCAGGACCTGTCTTTTAACATGTATTTTGTATAGAAACTAATTTAATTTGGCCAAAAATCTCATTTGGGGTCTGTAGATGCTCCTCTAGTTAATAAAATGTAAATATGATAATTAATAAATAAATAAATAAATATTGCACATTATAGACATACTTGTAAATATTAACTCGTAACCAGGGAAACCAGCTCCTGATCACAGAGAGAGTGTGCAAATGTTGGACTATATAGCGTAGTTGTTTGTCAAAGATCTAGTTGAACTCTCTCTTTTGAACTCCTCAAACTTCTACGAGGGGATCCACATGCTAAATCTCTATGTGCGTTAAGCCTACAGAGTCTGAGCAGATTCCAAGCACTACCCCCGGGCTGAGGTCTCAAGGCACACTTTTGAGATAAAGAGAATCTGTCTAGCACCCCACGCCTGAGAGTTGAATTTCCATGGTCCATATTACCCTCAGACTCTTCCGTCGCTTAGATATCCTCTCTTCCAGAATTCTAGCTTTGTGGGAGCTCTAGGTTCACAGGTTAACTCTTAAGAGGCACACAATTGGTGTAACATACAAGACACACACAGATTTTCCACATGATTCTAAAACACTATTACTTAATAGCATGAGAAATACACAGATCTATTTTAAAAAAAAAACCCTTTATGCCTTTCTCTGCCTCAGTTTCCTCACCACTCTGGAGCATTCTTTGGGCTGACGTAAGGGTACTCTGGGGGTCTCCAGGATCCTTCTGTTGCAACTTGACTTCTGATCCATGCAGCCTCTATTTCACGAAGTCAGCTTGCTTCTTCTGACATTGGTTGGTTCTGCTGCTAAAGCTGGCCCTTCTCCTGCACAGAACTTCCTGCCTTTCTCTCTAAAGACTTCCCTCATGAATCCGCTGTCTCTTTATCTTCTTTGAGAATTTTACAAAGTCCAAAAGCCAGCCCCTTGCCTATGGGCTGGAGAAAAGTGGTTCATCTTGCTTTAGCCAACCTCTTTAGCATATCCATTGTGCAGCCAATGTAGAGTTGTTAAACTTAACTACTTTCCATCGTCCCTTGTCTGATGGGAATGTGATACAATTTTTATAGTAACTTCATAACATCAATCAGAATTTATAAATTGTCCAGACAGATTCCAGGAATCATCACTGTTGTAATACAAGAAGGAGTCGTCTTAAAATCTGGTGTTGGCTGGAGAGCCTTTTCCCTGACATCAGAACTGGGACAAAGCTTACCTTATAAGCTGGGTTCAGTGAGTTTTCCCAAACACCTCTTTTTCCCTTTTTTTTCCTCTTCCACAACCAATCTCATTGCTACTGTGATCAACACTCCCTTTGGCCAAGAAAGGGCCCTATATTCTCTAATGCTATCTATTATTTGTATATCTATTATTTGGATGCCATGGGGGATAGCACAAAGATTGTCCCAACCTTTACTCCCCTGCTTGAGTTCTCTTAAGTTTTTCGTATGGTTGAGCTTATTATGGGACTGCTGTGCCCTCTCAACCTATGTTCAGTGTATTATTAAATTCCTCTTACTCACACACCTCCCTAAAAGCCTAATCAAAAGGAGTGCTGTATTTTTCCATCAAACATTGATTCTATCTTTGAATCCCATGTTGCTCTTCAATTTATAACACTCAATACATATAAGGCACTGATTTTTATTTAGAGCTTGTCTGTTAACTTTACCATAGGTTAGTAGTCCTCTAGTCTTGGTAATAAGTGGGAGGAGAAGCGAAGTATTTATATGCTGACAAAAAATTGCCACTCAAGTGAAATCCTTCAGGAAAACAGAAATTACTAGGCTAAGTCCTCCAGTCCATACTCAGAGCCCCATCATGTGAGCTCTCCATGCTTGCAACTCCCATTGAGTCAATGGCAGTTCTCAGAATGGTGGGATGGAAAGATTGGTCCCTCAGTCCTTACTTGGATCATTGATATCCAGGGACACTTTATTGGTGATGAAGATTTTTCACCACTTTTAGACCATTTCTAACACAAACTCTGACAGTGAATTGAGCATTATGGTCTTCAACCTTTAAGGTGCTGATCCTTCACAGATGTTACTGATCTGATTGATAGTTGAAGATTCCAGCACCTCACAATATGAGTGCTCGTTACCTGCAAGACTGAACTTTTTGAGAATAAGTAACTCTATAGGGGCAAAGCTAGTTGCAATGAATGTGTAAGAAAAAAGAAGGTCTTAGAGTTCCCTGTGGTAGGGATTTTTTAGCAATTATTATTCATGGGAATTCATTGAATTTATACACACATGCTTGCTATTCTCTCACTTTACCTGTAGCCATAACATGCAAAAAATGTTTTCTGTTACTACAGTCCCTTCAGTCTGACACGCTATACAATATCACAATGGGAAAAATAGGTAAAAACATGTTTATTTTCCTTACTTATTAAGGTACAAAATTCTTGCAGCTTCCAAAAATTATTGCAATAAAGTGTTCAGCATTCTATGTACCAAATAAATAGACACACATTTCATCCATCCATCCACATTGTTCCTTTTCCCTTTAAGATTAATCTGTCTGAAGGAACATGGAGCTCTCAGTAGGATTCCAGGCAGTTTTCGGAATGGAATCTAGTTTATTAAATTGTCTCTAAATATAATCGGAGAAGAGCCAAATAAGAATTCCCAGGTCTAAAACTGTCAGACACACTTCACCATTTGGCAATGACACAAGGACATTTTTAATTTGAATTTAGAAATTTTAGTGCAGGCATGCATAGCATTAGAGTCTGATTTTCAGACGTTATAAGCACTTATGTCTACACTGTTACATTTAATGACCAATAGTATTACTACTAATTAGTACTTCTAGAGCATATTACTAGTGCTACTACTAATCTAAGTAAATGTATTTATGGATCTCTGGAATCCCCTCTGTATCTCCACTTTGATGCTCAGAGGACTGCACATACACAGTTAAACTACAAAGTACTTGAAATAACATTAAAAAGAAAAAAGCCAAGTTATAGTATTAAGATAGTGAGAAGTGCATGGTTGATCAGTACGGACTGAAAATCCAGCCTACATCCTATGCCCAAACATAAAACACACAATTATATATCAGGCTAAAATTGGCTTTGCATGGGGAAATGCTGGGTAGTTGGGGAAGAGGAATCAAATTCAGCTTCAGGACCTCTCCAGAGCAGCTATCTTAGTTTCTGGGCAATGATGTTAGGCACCTAAATAATCATTTCAGGCATCTAAATGCTGATTGAGTTGCCAAAATGTCGATTTAGATTCTTAAGGTTAGGCACTTGAGTTTGGAAATTTGAGCCACATTTCTCAATTTGAATCATTTTACAGTTTAATTGGAAAAGCTGCTGAGCTCCCCTAAGCCCCTGTTGACTTCAGCCGAAGTTTTGGGTGTTCGGCGTATTTGAGAATCGGGCCTTGGGTTTTAATTAGACCAAATATTTGAATTTTCAGAGTGCGTTAAAGATTAATTCAAGCTGAGAATTTAAAGAAACAAATAAGAAAAAACATATTTTGTGCTCTCTTTTTGAGATATTGGTGTTCTCATTCCACCATTTGTAGTGCTTCTTTCACTTCTGTACCGTTATACCTCTCCTTTTGGTGAAATTAATTTTCAAACCTCTCTCTACCTTCCCAGCGATGAGAACTTTGTGTGTCTAGTAGCCCTTTCTTTCCAGATTTTTCTTAAGTTTATGTTTAAATAGTGTAGGATCAGTTTGCTTTTCTAAGTTTGAATTCTTTAAAAAATTTCAGAAAATATTTGAACAATTTTAGAAAATATTTCAGTGGGGACATTAAAAAAAAAAAGAGTGGAGGCTAGTGCATGAGACCTCGAGAAGTGTCAGCAGAGTCATGCTATAACTTTATTCTTTGTGCTGGGCAAGCCTAGAAGAACTGGCCTGGTGATATTTTTTTTTTCTTCTTGGGGGTGGAAGGTTTTTGGAGTTTGCAAGGCTCACAGGTGAATAATAGGCAGAAAAGAGATTTTGATAAAGTTGACAGGTCCAAACACAGTATAGTGGTCAGGGAATTCTGAGACGAAGAGCATCTTAGAAAACAGATATGGATGCAGTCACTAGATTCCACAGTCTCTCTTTTTTTGGAGTGCCTAACAGCAGCATACACAGATATACATGCAAGATTTCCTGGTATCTTTTCCTAGATAAACCATCCTAAACTTTTCTTGACCTCTGCTTTTATGAGTTATGGACCTCCCTAATGTGTAGGTGGAGGAGTAATGTATATTTGCCACTGTAAGTTGGGTTAGTAGGAAGATGAAGGTAGGCACATCAACTCAGTCCAAAGGATATGGACATGGGGTAGCAGAGTTCTGTACAGCTCTACTGTCACAGACATCCAGAAGCTGACAGTTTCTCTATAAAAACTTTGTGTCTCTAACTCATCTACTTGTTGTGACTTCCATATATAAGAATACTGTCTCCTACTCCTTTGGGAAGAGGTAAGACAGCAGTTTATGGAGACTATTGTAGGGGTGACAGTGAAAAATGACTCTATTTTACTATTCTACTACTCTTCTCTTTGTTTTGTATTATGTTTCAACCCATATAAAAATGGATGAGCCAAATGCAGACTTGATGGATTTGTTGCTTTAAAAAAAAAAACCAGTGTACCACTTACGAGCAACCCTACAATAACACACCAGTGTGTAAGCATGTTGGATAGAGGCAAAATCAGTCAGGAAACTTGAGTGTTGATTGAATTTTCCAATTAAATAGTAACTTCAGTGGAAGCAGAGTTAGGTAACTGAGAGCTTTTGAAAAATCCTGTCCCATATTTAAAAGACTATTGTTGGGCACATCTATGATGAGGTGACTGGCTCTGTGGATGTAGGGAAGACGGTGGATGTGATGTACCTTGACTTTAGCAAAGCTTTTGATACGGTCTCTCACAGTATTGTTATCAGCAAGTTAAAGAAGTATGGGTTGGATGAATGGACTATAAAATGGATAGAGAACTGGCTAGAGCATAGGGCTCAACGAGTAATGATCAATGGCTCCTTGTCTAGCTGGCAGCCGGTCACAAGCGGAGTTCCCCAGGGGTCGGTCCTGGGGCCGGTTTTGTTCAACATCTTCACCAATGATCTGGAGGATGGGGGTAGATTGCACCCTCAGCAAGTTTGCGGACGACACTAAGCTGGGGGGAGTGGTAGGTACCCTGCAAGGTAGGGATAGGATACGGAGTGACCTAAACAAACTGGAGGATTGGGCCAAAAGAAATCTGATGAGGTTCAACAAAGAAAAGTGCAGAGTCCTCCACTTAGGAAGGAAGAATCCCATGCATAGCTATAGACTGGGGACCGACGAGCTGGGCAGCAGCTCTGCAGAAAAGGACCTGGGGGTAACAGTGGATAAAAAGCTGGATATGAGTCAGCAGTGTGCCCTGGTTGTCAAGAAGGCTAATAGCATATTGGGCTGCATTAGGAGGGGCATTGCCAGCAGATCACGGGAAGTGATTATTCCCCTCTATTCGGCATTGGTGAGGTTGCATTTAGAATATTGTGTCCAGTTTTGGGTCCCCCACTACAAAAAGGATATAGACACGTTGGAGAGAGTCCAGCGGAGGGTAACAAAAATGATTAGGGGGCTGGAGCACAGGACTTATGAGGAGAGGCTGAGGGAACTGGGCTTGTTTAGTCTGCAAAAGAGAAGAATGAGGGGGGATTTGATAGCGGCCTTTAACTACCTGAAAGGGGGTTCCAGGGAGGATGGGGCTAGGCTGTTCTCGGTGGTGGCAGATGATAGAACAAGGAGCAACGGTCTCAAGTTGCAGGGCGGGAGGTGTAGGTTGGACATTAGGAAAAAGTTTTTCACTAGGAGGGTGGTGAAGCACTGGAATGGGTTACCAAGGGAGGTGGTGGAATCTCCATCCGTAGAGGTTTTTAAGCTGCGGCTTGACAAAGCCCTGGCTGGGATGATATAGCTGAGGTTAGTCCTGCTTTGAGCAGGGGGTTGGACTAGATGACTTCCTGAGGTCCCTTCCAACTCTAATATTCTATGATTCTATGATTTAAGCATTAGTTAATGAAAAATAAAAGCATTAAGGGCTAACTTTTCCATGCTTGCTCACATGGGGTAGTATTTCATTCTGCAAGTAGTTAAGCCTTCTTCAGTTGTGACTATTCAGGGAGCAAGGTGCTGCTCCAGCTGAATAAGTATGGCAGAATCTGTTTTGCAGTTTTGGAAGTATTCTATTAGTGTCAGCTGTAGGATTTTGTACTGTGAGCACCTTTAACTCCTAGTCCATGGTTCCTTTTCACTGTCTTTTTTTCCCCTCAGAATGTTTCAAATGTCATTTTGAAAAAGGAAAAGAAAGAAAGAAAGTTGCGCTTTGGCGGGTAATTAATACTTCTTCCTCTGTGTCCTCCATCCCATGAAATCTCCTGTATTCATTTTTGAAACACAGCACTTGAAAGTGTTGCTTTGGGGCTCGTATCATGCAAGGGCTGTTCTCCCTTCGCTGTTGGAAGTCACTGGTTAGGCCTCAGGCTTGCCTGAAACTTGCGCACTAAATTATCATTCTGAAAAGGACACAATGAGCGCTACCTTACATTTCAGCAGTTGAGACAGAGTTGTTTTAATTTCCTGCTGACTCAGTAGGGATTTTCATGGAATCATAGAAATTAGGGTTAGAAGAAGTCTTATTAGGTTATGTAGCCCACCTCCATGCTATACCATATGATGAGGCATCCAGCAATTTCCTAAGAGACTAATAGATTATGTTGCAAGAAACTGTTATGCTGATACTCAGCATCGCTTCTCCTTTGCTTATTCACTTCCCATTATTCCCAGTTATAACCCGCAAACAGCTCCCATCATGTCTTTTTGCTCTCCTGAGGATGGCTATTCTTTGGAAGCCTAACTTAATCTTTCAGGTTTGTGTTGCAAAGCAGCATACCAGGGAGAGGTCAAACTGCTGTATGAAAGTGAGATTTGAGAACCTTGTTTTCTTGGGCTTGAATTCTGCTGAGCAGTTTGCTGCAGATTTGGGCTTTTAGAGTCAGCTCTCCAGCAGGAGTGAATCGGTGTAGTTTCATTGAAGCAGTAGATTTTATGAATTATTTAAACCATTTGGAGGAACTGACCTTTTGTATTCATAGATTCCAAGGCCAAAAGGGACCACTGTCATCACCATCTAGTTTGACGTCTGGTACGATACAGGCTATAGAAATTCCCCCAAATAATTCCATCATTTACATGTCTGTTTCCTTATGTGTGTATGCATGCGTATAATGCATGTAATGCACGTAATAAAAGTTAATGCTACTAAATACAGTATAATTCCTTTTTAGTCATTTTTATCTAGATTAATGGTATGCATTAGATTATGTTGTATTCTAAATTGCCTCATCAATTATCTCATTTTATTAATCATTAAAAATTCTCAAATGCAAAATATAATATAATTAATATAATTTGTATAAAATATCAGCTGTTTAGTATTTTTCTTTTTAAATTACAATATGTGTTTGAGATTATTTTAATGATGAATGAAATGAAAGAATTGATGAGGTAATTTAGAATACAACATAATCTAATATCTAGCCCTCATCAGATTCAAATGGTTGATCAGGAATTATACTGTATATAGTAGCATGAACTTTTTTGCCCTATATATAGTGGCATAAAAATGCTTCTGGAATGGAAAGGGGTCTTTCCTTGAAACATATCTTCCATTTACATTGCTTGTAATTTGTGTTATGTATCACAAATTATATCTTGGCTCTTTGCCTATAATAATGGATAGTCAGAGCTGCAAAATCATCTCATCGAGGAGATCTAGTGATCTAGAACCGTGCATTATGTTTCCAGCTAAGACTGAATTTAGAAGAAATTCAGTTTTCCAGAAACCTTTGCTAATGCAGGTTGGATGCCTACCAGAAATGATAGTACCATTAAGAGGATCTGAGGTATTCTCGGTTGCCATTTGAGTAGCAGTTTGCTATGACAGTTGTCAACATTGCTCTTTCAGGTGTCCTTTCATTGTATTCTGTTTAAAATAAACACTTCAAAAAGACACCTGCTGTTGAAAGAAGAGAAGAATCTCTGCAGTATCTAGCAAACAGATGCAGACAAAGGCACCCCCCTCCACCTCTGAGCAATTATTTAATGAAAACTTGAAGACAACAGAATTGAAATAGTCATGCTTGTAGTTTTTAGTGAAGAGACAGGTATAATGACTGGACTCCTGAAATGTATGTTGTATTCATGCAACTATGAACTGGGCATGGTCTTCTCACCATATTACTTTGGTTGCTCATGTTCTCTAGTTTAAATATATGGCCTGTAACACAGGACAGAGAATAGGCTGTTAGATTTTTATTTTGGATTCCCTGCACCCCACATATTTTTTCACTTGCTTTGAAAATAAGAGAGACATTAGAAGACATTAGAAATCTTAACTGTTGTGTGTAATTGTGAAAGGGAGATTCACATTATTATTAAAGCAATACCCAGGAGGAGATGTAGGAATCTCAAAACTATTTTATAGGATGTCAGATAAAAATGACTAAGTAATCCAGGACAAGGTCTGCAGTATATGGGGACTATCTGTATTCCAAACCTAGAATCTCTACTGATGGAATGTCTTGAGACTTTATCTGATGGAGGATAACCTACATCTGCTGATTATTTTTTGCCTCAGGTAAAATAGTCTTTTTCTTGGGGGCCTCTACTTAAACTAATCAGACACTCTTTTTTTAGTCTTTCTTATTTACAGTAGGATGACCAGATAGCAAGTGTGAAAAATCAGGATGGGGGTGGAGGGTAATAGATGCCCATATAAGAAAAAGCCCTTAACAACAGTATTATCCCGATTTTATAGGGATATCTGGTCACCCTAATTTGCAGGGACAGAAAAATTTGACTATCTGAGAATGGCTAACTGTAGCTGTCCATGGTAGTCAGGTTAAAAAAAAAAGCTTCTATTGGTCAGCTCCTTTTGATTGAGGATAAAATCTGCAGCCTTTCATAAATCTCCAGCTCAGACACTTGGACTTTAAGATGCAGTAACTTCACTGAAATCTCCTGGGAAAAAGAGTTCAGCATTCAACTCGAATATTTTCCCTTATCAGGATGATTTTTGAGCTAAGCTTTTTTTTAAAGGTGCCTAAGTTGTACTCACAATATGTGTACGTGCATGACGAAATCAGGAGTTGGGATGGATAAAACACACACTTGCATAGTGCAGGAGGGTAACTGCATACGGAAGGTACTTGCAAATACCCCCTTTACACTTGCAGTTAACGTTTTAAAATGCAGATACGTATTAGTGCTTGTACCCTCACATTTTGTGGGCACAACTACTTTGACTACTTTGTCAACAGAGTCAATTATCCCTCAGGGTAGGGATTGGGGGTGGCAGGAAGTGTTTTCAGTATATAGTAGATCAGTGTATCTCTTTTATTTTGCTGGGTGTGATATACAAAAGAGACTTAAACTCATTCCATTGTTCTAGTGTAATTCCCTTATTTTTTTTAAAGGCAACAAGCCACCACTAGTACACTAATATGGAGCAAGCTATTGCTAGTGTCAGATCAGAATTCATTAAACTATAATGTGGGATATAGCAGTCCATTATTAAAGCCAGGTTATGTCATAGCACTATTGTCAATGAGAAGGTGAACAGTTCATGCAGGATTACTAGTGCAGTCACTCATAATTAGCCTACAGAATGTTGAATGTCAATTTGCTACATCTTCAGACTGTTTATGCCCACAGGGCCTGAAAACTCAGTTTAACATATTATAATAGATCTTACTGTTATTTCCTTGACTTGTACTGCTCCTTGTCTTCTAGCAAAATGAGACCTGCCCCTCCCCCACCCAGCCAGCTCCCCATCCAAAAAATCTCATTTATGCAGCATGGCAGTATCAATACAAAATGAGATGGATGCATATTTTTCCTAAGACTTGGAATGATATTTTCCATCTTCATAAAGGATGGACGGCAAGTTCTGTGGTTAGCACAAGTGTGGATATAGCTGAGGTCTAGCTAAAGTTAATGTGGGTGGAAGTTAATTTGCTTGTCTACGTGCTCTGCTTTGTTGTGTGCATCTGTAGGTTTAACAGTTATGCTAGTGAAGTCAGAGCTTGGGTAGTGTGAGTAAGAGGAGACAAGAGGATCACAGTTAAAGTAATTTCTAACTGATGCTGTTAAACCATGATTTAAGCTATATCTGCACAGTTTGGCCCATGCACACAAAATGAAACCAGTGAACTGTGCCGCGATCATATAGAGTGACTGAACATTTATAGTTAATGTAGAATACTATAGTATTGCTGCTGCAGAATCAACTTAATTGCTGTGGGAACTCAAAAACAGATGGAGACTTTGAAAGGGTCTCCACTCTCCTCTTTGCTCCCTGTAAATCTTGCTGCTCTCAAAACCCTTATGGTCATTTCTCTTCCATTTTGGGAAGAATGGGAGATTACTATTCATCACAAAAATCAACTTCTGGAGGGCAGATCTGAAGCATAGAAAAAGTCTCCACTTATCCATATGTGTATTAGCTTACCAGTCTCTAGCAGATTGGCTCAGGCTATTAAACAGGCATCATGTCATCCCAGTACAAGCCAAAGTGTAGCAATGGCTCAGTGGTGATATAGATTGAATAATCAGAATGTCTATTTCTAAAAGGCCACAGTTTGAAAAGGAAATTAGGTACAAGCATTTGGATCTCCAATACATTCATGTCACATCTCTGGTCCTATTAGATGTGTATTTAAGAACAGGGCGGAGGGGGGAAAGTGTTTTAAATGGTTATAAGAAATGATTTCTTAACTGCCAAAAGCCACTGATATTAATTTGTGAGTTTAATGTTTTGTTTTTACTTGTATTTATTTCAATACCAAAGACTGTTTATGTAATAAGACCACTGTTGTTTCAGGTCAGTCCATGGATAATGACATACACAATCACAACTGTACATCCTCTTTTTGCACATTGTGTTGAATTCTAGTTTAGTATTCTGAGTGACTTAAGTGACTAACTTTCTTAATTGTTGTACAGTGAATTTCATGAGGTTGATAGATTAGTAGGAGAAGGATAGAAAAAGATGGGAGAGTGGGGCTAAGGACATAGGAAATGAATACATAAACAAAAGTTTCAGTGTATACTTGTGTCAGTTCCAATGGACGATTGCTAGTTCAATGTATTGACACTGAGAGAAGAAGAGTGGTCTTCTGGTTAAAGCACTGGAGTGGGACACAGATGTTCTGGATTAAATTCTGAACTTTCCTCTGTGCCTTAATGTGCCTTTGCCTCAGTTTACCCATCTGTAAAACTGGAATAATACTTCCTGATGTCTTGTGGGAATAAATACAGTCATGCTTGGGAGTCCTACCATGATGAAGACATATACGGTCTGTCTGCCCAGTATTTTGGAGTCTGTGGAAGTGAGCCTCCCAGCCCTGCTGACAGACTTTGGCTAGTGGGGCTTGTGCTAGCACTGTAAAAAAAAATAGCTGTATAATCATCTCATTGGAGTTGTGGCTCAGGGTGGAGCTCAGGCCCTGAAGCCTAGGGAAACATCTCTGTCTGTCTGTCTGTTTCTCTCTCTCTCTCCCCTTGACAGCTAAAAAAGAAATTAAGGGCAACATCTTGTTTTAATGCAGGTTTTTAAAAACAGCAATGACCTTTGGAAGTTGCATTGTCTTTTTGCTAGTTTATGACAGAATCCATACTAGCCTGATTTGTCACAACACAGCATCATCCGTTGAGGAGAATTGTAGAACCGCTCGCTGCTTCTTATCTTTTTCTCTTTCATCTTTCTTATTTCTTTCTGCTTTTGTGTCTACCCTTTAGTTCAACCTAAAGACACCTTCAGCTTTACCCATGGGGAGGAAAAGCTAAGAAGAGGTGCAAAAACACATCTATATGAACATCAGTATGTCAGGGAGAGAGTCATTCATATCAGAAGAGGATTAATGTCTCTTTTCTAGTGACTGGGGAGTAGAAGGAGGGGTGAGAGGGGGAATGGCAGTGTGTAGAAAATGAAATGAGAGGGCTTCTGCAGGTAATGCCATTACAGGAAAATGGTGTGGTTTAAGGGTAGAGTAGGGGACTGGGAATTGACTCTTGGGACATATTTGATATTCTACAACTGACTTCTGTGACCTTGGATAACCTGTGTGTCTGTTAACTCACTAATAAAATAATATATTTACTTCATGTATGCATTGAGACTTATTTACTTGATGCTTGCAAAGTGCTTTGAGGTCCTCAAATTGTAAACAAATTATTATAATTAATAATGGCCCATATTTTATACCCATGTTCTGCTAAGAGATTAGGAAGAATGGGGAAACAATAAAACAGTTAAAGCCTGATTCTTCACTACCTTGAAATTTGTTTGGTCTGGGACTCTCCCACCTCAGGGGGTCCTAGGGCCCAGGCTCCAGTTCGAGCCCAAATATCTATACTGCAATTAAACAATCCCTTAGCCGGAGTTCTGCGAGCCTGAGTCAGCTAGGGTTGCCAATTTTGGTTGGATGTATTCCTGGAGGTTTCATCACATGACGTAATCTTTAATTAAAGATTAATCTTTAATTCCTGGAGGCTTCAGGGCAATCTTGGAGGCAACCGTAGCTGGCATGGGCCAACTGCAGGTTTTTAATTGCAGTATAGATATACACAAAGAGCTTCCAATCTAAATAGACAAGCCAAAGAGTGGGAAGGGAAATAGGCCTGGAGCTGTGACATGACTTGCTCAGGTCAGTGGCACAGCCTAGATTAGAACCCAGCTTTCCCAAATCCCAGTCCAGTGACCTGGAACATATTGCCTTCTCTAAAATAATCTACTTGTTATAAATTATAGAGCTGTCCCAGATAGCAAAGGAAGATTCTTCGGCACATTGTTCATAACTTTTCTGTCATGTTATGAATGACATCTGCATTTTAACAAATTTTAAGAAAAGTTAATTCCCAGGAATATTTGATAATATAAAGAATTGTTGTCAATTCTATGTCTGAAACTCAAGTGGACAATATGTTCCTTAGGGAATGTAAGTTTCAAAGGCTTGCCAGTGCATTTCAAATCAATAGCAATATTAGGAGCAGATGTCTATTCTATAATTGTGTATATTGTCATGACAAATGGTAGAGAAGGGGGGGAAATAACTGACGGACACTGTTGATCAGAGCATCAATGTTTACATATATCTTCTCTAAAACAGGCCCTTTGGAGTGAGTCAGCATTCCATTAATTCACCTATCTCTTTCCTGTGAAGAACTGTCCTGAAAAGAGAGTGTTTAATTCACCTGCAGACAGTATTGTTTCATGCATTAGTATTGGACATCAAAGATGATTTTGCACTTCAAAAAAAAAAAAAAAAAAAAAGGAGAGACACTAGACTCTTAGGTCACTGTTCCTCCATCGAACATTGACCATACTCTGGCTGTGTAAATCAGATGAGCATTGATCAAAAGAAATGTGCTTATATCTTTGTAATTTCTTTTCTACCTTTATTAGAACAGTTATTTTTATCAAGATTCTAAGCCAAGGCTAACACAAGACAGTTTCTGATAAAACATTATTATTTTTTACTGTTGTATATTTAAAATCTTATTTTTATATTCCTGTTGTCATTGCATCTTCCTGTTTATTAGGCATAAGTTACTTGGTAGAGTTCTCTCCAACTTTGTTGGATGTCAGCTGATAGAGTCACTTTAAGGAATGTCTATCTTCCTCAAGAACTGTAAATACAGAATAAGTTGCTCATACGCCATACTCTGAAAGTCCTACTTAAAAATAAGAGGGCTACAGATTTTCTTTCTGTTCTGTTTTTGTATCGCACTTAACACAATAGGATCCTAGTCTATTAACAGGTTTCCTAGATATTCTTATAGTACAAACAATAAAGAATAATACAGATTTCACTTGTGTTGACATTTTTTGGAGTGTCTGTGGAAGTCTGAGAGCTTGTCTGCATGGAGACAGTTAGGAAAGTTAATCTGAATTAACGAAGTGTGAATTTAAAATGGATTAGTTAATTATTTTGGGGATTCTCTAGGGTATATTTTGAAGAAGTGTGTTTTACCAAGAGGTCAGGCTAGATGATCACAGTGATCCCTTCTGACCTTGAATCTATGAAAACCACATTGACCCTCCAATTCAGCATTAAAGTATCTTTATTTGGTTTAGCTTCATTCACTTCCAAAGTGAAATCACCTTGTGATATGTCTGAACACTGAGAGTCCTCTGGCTGAGAATATCAGACTAGAAAAAGGGAAATATGCAAAATAGAACACGAAGGAAACTGAAAACATTTTGCATTAAAGCTTTGACTAACATATTTTCTCAACATTTGTAAAAGAATAAAATAAAAACAGAGTTTGAAGAACATTAATTTATATTAAAACCAGTGAAAGTGTGTGTGCACATTTGTGCACATACATTATATATTATTACAGCATATGGTTACTTTAGTATTTATTGATGAGCTGATCACATTTCCATTTCACATTACAGGTGATATTTTGTGAGTCTGTTGGCAGGTACATTAAGTGATCAGATGCTGTAATGTAGAGGAAAGTGACATCTATTTAAAATGAGCAACATGTTAAAAAAATACATAAAAAGAAATAAGGGGCATCTGTTTAAAGAAGAGAGAGCTAAAAATAGACTTCAGTTTGAAAAGGGCTTTCTATTAAAATAACCAAATTGAACAAATCTCATTAATCCTGCCTTGCTCATTCCTGGACCATAATCTCCAAACAAATCCTTTTCATTTGGTTACCATAATTAGTTAAAAGCCCTTTTCTAGGCACCATACTACGTGATATTAAGGTGACCAGATGTCCTGATTTTATAGGGACAGTTCCGATATTCAGGGCTTTTTATTACATAGGTGCCTATTACCCCCTTTCCTAACCCCTGTCCAGTTTTTTCACATTTGCTATCTGGTCACCCTACATGATATGTACATAAAACTTAATGTGGTATAAAGGTTTTATATTATGATCTCATTACTTACCACAAATGGGATTTTCTGTGCATGATTCATGAATTAAGATGACTGATTTATTCCTAAATAGCTAATCTGTTTAATTTGTAAAGGAGAGTGACTTGTAGTTTGATTTTATGTTAATAAACTATATTGTTTAGATTGCTGAAAACTGGACTTTGGGAAATGTGAAATTTTCTTGTGCTGAGTTTTTGTTCACAATTCTAAATTGCACTACTTGGGAATTAATAGATACAGATTATATCATTGCCTTTGAACTGCAAGTTAGAGTAGTAGTGGTACACTTCACTACATAAAACTCCATGTGAAACAAATGGGAACTACAGAAATGTTTCAAAGGCAGATGTTGCCTCTGTTGGTAAAATAGGAGATGGTTGTTTTTCCCCACTGGCTCTCTTAAATGCATGGTGTATAAAATGCATTGTAAGGTAGTAGTGGTAGCTGGATGTGACTCTCTGACAAATAGGTAGACAGACAAGATTGTAATCTAGTCTGTAATCACTTCATAAATTAAATTGGACATCAGTATAGCTTTATGCAAAAGTGCACATGTATATTTTCAGAAAGTGATGTATAATTACAATACAAATTGAATTTGCCCCAAGGTCTCAAACATAAATAAACAATAAATAAAAATAAAAACACCTCTGGGGAAATGGAGCTTTGACTAAGTAGAGTTGCAATACTTTGTGCACATTACTAATGGGGGATATAAATGACCTTCAATCATCCTTATCCAAGAATTTCAGTTAACCAGAGGTCAGGTAATAGGATTTGTACAGTATCTATGTTCTTGGATGTGATATAAGTAAATATCTATATATCTTGTTATACAAACGTACATGTAAAACAGATTATATTTTCAGTGGGTTTTTTTCCCCCTGTGTTACTGCCATGAGAATAAAGACTTGACCTCCCATAATTCTGCACTTGTCTTTATCCTAGACTCAGCTAGGATATACACACTACATATCATAGAAATGTAGGGCTGGAAGACCTTGAGAGGTCATCAAATCCAGTCCCCTGCACTAAGGTAGGACCAAGTAAACCTAGGCCATCCCTGGGAGGTCAAGTTTCCTAAATCTTTTATCATTTATGTTGCTCTCCTCTAGACTTTCTCCAATTTATCCACATCTTTCCTGAAATGTGGCACGCAGAACTGGACACAATACTCCAGCTGAGATCTCACCAGTGCTGAATAGAGCATGACAATTACCTCCCATGGTTTTCATATGTTAATAACACACCCCAGAATTATATTAGCCTTTATAACAACTGCAACATACTGTTGATTCTTATTCAATTTGTGATCCACTACAGAAAAAGGGGGGGGAAAAATCGTAGGGAAGGGTTGTGTTGAGCAAGCATCTCAAACAGGTAATTAAGAGAAAGCAGAAAGCCTACAAGGAATGGAAGATGGGAGGGATCTGCAAGGAAAGCTACCTCTTGAAGCTCAGAAAGTGTAAGCATAAAGTGAGAACTGCCAAAATTATGACATCCAAGGTGGAAGTCAAACTCAAACAACTTAACTTGGGCCCCTGATTTAGTGCCATTATTTCCATTCAAGAATATTGAAGGAACTGGTACATGAAATTGCAAGTCCAACAGCAATGAATCTGAAGTTGGAGGTCCTACCGTATAACTGGAGAATTGCTAATATGGTTCCTATTTTTTAGAAAGGGAAAAAGGTGATCCGGGAAACTACAGGCCTGTTAGTTTGAGGTATGCAAGGTCTTGGAAAAAATTTGAAAGACAAAGTAATTAAGGACATAGAGGTTAACAGTAATTGGGATAAAATACAACATGGCTTTACAAAACATATCATGCCAGACCAACCTGGTCTTCTTTGAGAAGATAACTGATTTTTTAGACAAAGGAAATGCAATAGATCTAATCTAGCTGAATTTCAGTAAGGAATATTATAAAGTTCCACATGGAAAATTATTAGTTATATTGACAAAGATGGGGATTAATATGAGAATTGAAAGGTGGGTAAGGAAGTGGTTAAAGGGTCATACTGAAAAGAGAACTTTCAGGCTGGAGGAAAGATCCTCAAGGATCAGTTTTGGTACCAATCTTATTTAACATTTTTATTGATGACGTTTGCACAGAAAGTCAGAGTGTGCTAATAAAATTTGAGGATGACACAAAGTTGAGAGGTATTGCCTATGTGGAAGAGGACTGGAATATCATACAAGATCTGGATGACCTTGTAAATTGAAGTAATAGAAATGGGAAGCAATTTAACAGTGCAATGTGCAATGTCATGCATTTAGGTTCTAATAAGAATTTTTGCTATAAGATGAAGATGTATCAGTTGGAAGAAACAGAGGAGGAGAAAGACCTGGGTGTGTTGGTTGATCACAGAATGACTATGAACTGCCAATTTGATGAGGCCGTGAAAAAGGCTAATGCAATCCTAGGATGCATCAGATGAATCTTTCAGTAGAGACATGGAGGTTTTAGTACCCTTATACAAGGCACTAGTGTGACCTCATCTGGTCTCCCATGTTTAAGAAAGATGTATTCAGAATGAAAGAGGTGTAGAAAGGGGCTATTAGGATGATCCATGGAATGAAAAACCTACCTTCTGAGAGACTCAAAGAGCTTGGCTTCTTTAGCCTAACCAAAAGAAGGCTGAAGGGAGACATGTTTGCTCCCTATAAATACATCAGAGGGATACATTAAGTGCCAATGTGGACACAAGAACAAATGGATATAAACTGGCCATCAACTAGTTTAGGCTTGAAATTAGGCAAAGGTTTCTAATCATCAGAGGAGTGAAGTTCTGGAACAGCCTTTCAAGGGGAGCAGTGGGGAAAAACTAATCGGCTTCAAGAATGAGCTTGATAAATGTATAGAGGGGGTGATATGATATGATATGATGAGGATATGATATGATATGGAGGGGGTGCTATGATATGATGAGACTGCCTACAATGGCATGTAGCCAATCTGTGACCGCTTGCCGCAAATATTTCCAATGGCTGGTGATGGAGCACCAGATGGGGAGGGCTCTGAGTTACTACAGAGAATTTTTTTCCCAGGGATCCAGCTAGTGGGTCTTTCCCATTTGCTCAGGGTCTAACTGATCACCATATTTAGGATCAGGAAGGAATTTTCCCTCAGGTCAGATTGGTAGGGACCCTGGGGAGTTTTTGCCTTTCTTTGCAGCATGTGGCGTAGGTCACTTGGAGGTTTAAACTAGTGTAAATGGTGGATTCTTTGTAACTTTAAATTTTTAAATCATGATTTAAGGACTTCAGTAACTCAGCCAAAGGTTAGCGATCTATTACAGGGTGGGTAAGGTGAGGTTCTGTGACCTGCAATGTGCTGGATATCAGACTAGATGATCATGATTGTCTCTTCTGACCTTAATGTCCATGAGTCTATAACCCCAGATCCTTTTCAGCAGTACTACCACCTGGTCAGTTATTCCCCATTTTGTAGTTTTGCATTTGATTTTTTTCCCTTCCTAAATGCAGTACTTTACTGAAGTGCTGCACTTGTCTTTGTTGAATTTCATCTTGTTGATTTCAGGCCATTACTCTAATTTGTCAAGGTCATTTTGAATTCTAATACTGTTCTCCAAAGCGCTTGCAACCCCTCCCAGTGTGGTGTCATCCATAAATTTTGCAAGCATACTCTCCACTCCATTATTCAAGTCATTAATGAATATAAAGCACCATGCCCAGACTGAACCCTGAGGGGATCTCACTGTGTGTGCTCTCCAAGTTTCGTAGTATGTCTTGTTTTAAGTTATCAATGTGAAATGATCTCCAGATAGTGAGGTCAGACACAAGTGTGTTCTGAATGGGCCAGAGAGAAATAGCCAGTCAGATGAATTAGAAACAGAAGAAATAAATATTCTTCAGCAGTAGAACTTTAGGGTGAATATATGCAGTATTGCAACATTTTTGTTTGCGTAGTTTTCCTGCTACACAAATATAATATTCCTCTTCAGGAAACAGATTTACCACCACACACTAAGTCCTCCTCAGTAAGATATCAGTTTAGAACTGCTTATAGAACAATAAGAAACGTAGCCGAGGCCTGAACTTATTTTTACAGTTCCTACTGTATTTTTCATCTTTTCTGCTTAAATGTAAATAATGATTGATGTAGCTAGATTTTTCTGTCAAACACATCGCCGTAACATTGTCTTTAGTGAGCATCCAGAAGTGGGTGATTTCTCCTGTGGCTACTAGATGGCTTTTTCCCATTCTCTGGATTATTATTAATTTTTGATTATTGATCTGGCCCCAGTCCCAATTAGATCGGAGAAACAGGGTTCTACTGTATATCCTCCAGGCTCTTTCACATGCCACACAGCTAAAAAAACCAGTCACACCTGGGTTTAGATTATTTATGTATTTGGTGGCTATTCAGATAGCAAGGAAGGCTTGATGGCAGACAGGTAAACACATGGTTTCACTGAAGTTCAGAGTTCAGATTCAGCTAGCTATCCAGCCTTCTCAGTTTTTATATATTCATTTATCTACATAGAATCTAAGCATCTACAGTATCTGGGGTATCTGAATTCATACAAATGATAGCACTCAGCATGAGAACTGTCACAGCAACTTAAGACATTGAGAGTAATTCCACATATGATAACAACGGTTACATTTTTTAAAGGCTGCTTTAGTTCACTAAGGCAAAATGGGTCACATGCTACTTACCTTTATTAATCATGGTGCTATTAAAAAAAAAAAAAACTTCAGGGGGCTACTTATTTCTTTTTTTCCATAACCTCATATTTGCAAATGTGGATGAGGGCAAATAGATTAGCTTCACATAATAGAAAATGGGTCAAACCTCTGTGCTACCTTTTTGTGATTGCCTTCTTATAGCATACTATACTCACACAGTAATAAAGCCAATTTGATCTTCCACTGGGTAATCCCCATTGACTTTTTCCCTCATGGAACTGAACCCATTGAAGTAATTTACACTCATGGAACTGCTGGTAGAACTGGACTCTGCAACTATTACATCACCAGTGATTTGATTTCTCAATAGGAAAGCAAGAGAAACTAATACTTTTTCTTTTAGGGTTGCCTTGATCATCCAAACTAAAATATTGAGCAATTATTCAAGGCTCCCTTTTAATATATATGAAATTATTCCTAATAGATGATTTAAAATATTGTCTCTTTCTTTATTATGGCTGACTACAACGTACTAGAGACCTTTGCTGTGTACTTTGGTTACATTAGTGGGATTCTCCTACCTAGTCATGGAGAAGTTTTCTTTAAAAGCTGGATGCCACCCCTGCTCCACATTTCCCTAAACCTACATTTTGATGGATTCATTCTCAGAGTTTCATTTCAGAGTTGGATTTTTATGTAAGATTAAAGAGATTTGTATTTAGAGGTTAAATGATAGATAGATATATCTGTCTGGAGTTACAGTTTTAAGGCTAGACATGATGAATCTCTAACAGAAACTCAACCTGCTCCTATTTCTCTAGCACTGATACAAAATGGAGCAACAATTCATTTGAAACTGGAGCACTACCACATCTTTACAGATTCATATTTAACTTGACTTGACAAAACTAGAAAGTCAGAAGAGTACCTGTGCTTGCAGTAGTCATGACAGTTGCTGTTTTCTTCATACAGAAATAGAAATCTACATGGGATAAATACGACCAGTTGCCACAGCTTACTATTTTATGAGTGGTGAGGTCTGTCAACAGTGCAGAACGTTGGAATAACCTTTTTCTACCTTAAACATAAAAGCATCTTAAAATATTTTGCAAAGTTCAGGCCACTGAAACTTTCACAAATTATTGTTAATTGAGCTGGAGAACTGGTCACCTGTATCTACAATAGGTGGTTAGATTCATGTATTGTCCGGAAGAGGGACAGGAGATGTATGATATGGTTTTAAACAGACTGCAACTTTATTATTAGATTCTGGGACTACCCAGCAAGATAAAAGTGTACAGCGCAGGTAACCCCATGTTCATATAATAATTAACTGGAGAGCTTCCGCCAGCTCCCCCTCTTTTTCCATCCAGGCCCCCCAGCTAATCCATTGCTGGGACCTTACCATTCATCCCCTTTCATAGGATGGTTAAGGTGGGCTATCATGAAGGAGGATTGGCTCCCTGCCATACCATTCATAGGAGCCCCAAACCCACCACATACCCCCATGCCATTCGTTTAACCAACACCTCCTTTTTAAGTCCTTTTCCAAGTCATATGTATATGTATATATCACTGTATACCTTTCCTATGGAGTACCTTCACTGGACATCCGCCCCGCACTTACATAATGAGTTGTGACATATAACCTGCCTCCCTTCATGCCACATATCAACAAAACTCTCCTTGAACCTGCTGTGAGGAGGGCAAAAAATCCCCAACTTCACCAAGGTCAATCTGGTGGTTGGGAAAAATTGCTTCCCAGCTATAGGTGGCCAAAACAATGCTCACAGCAGATCTTGACCAAACTTGGTATCTCACCACGTAAAGGGGAGGGAGAGTGGGTACTGCCTCAGCCTGCTCCGTGTAAAAGGGGACTTCAAGCATAGGGCTACCCCTTTTAAGCCTTTTCACCCATCCGGTTCCCAGAGGATGAGTCAGTGTTGCCATGCAGGTCCCTTGTCCCATTTTGCGGCAATTTTACCTCTCTCTCCTCCCCCTACCCATAAAGCATTGTTCTCTTCCTTCGGCCAGCCAGACAAATACCCCCTGCTTAAAGGTGCAGTGCAGTCATTAAATTTGTGGGTAAACAGATGTGTGGACAGCAAAAGGTCTAATCTACTCAATTTGGTTTAGTGAGAAAGATGCATGGGAACACGTTCTAGTCCCCACTAAGCAATGTAGGTAGTGTTGGATTATCTTTGAGTTGAAAGTGATACAGTTAATTGCTTTGTCATTATGATTTAGGTACTTTAAAGGGAATAGATTACTCGGAAGAGATCACAGTCAATAGACTTTCTAGATTCTTTGTCTTTTGCACAGATGTTTCACTGACGTATAGAATGCTCATAAAACGGAGAAAAGCCTTTTTTAGGAATTCACCATTTGATATGAAAGGTATCCATTCAATTATTCAACAAATGTTTAGGATTGAGTGAACAGCATATGGCCTGGGGCTGCATGTAGCCCAGCAAAAAATATTTTCATATCATGCTTGCCTGAGCTTGACCCTTGACATCTCAACAGTTTTTGAGATCTCAATCTTGGAGCTTGACAGAGGAGTAGAAGAGCGAAAACTCAGAGTGACACAGAAGGGAGAGGAGAACCAGCAAGAAACAGAGTTAATAGGGCATGCTAAAATCTTCATAGAAATACATCCATGGTCTGTAAAGAGATGAATTATATATTGGTATGAAGTATATTGTGAGTAGTCCTGCATGGGTGTGCAAGGAATTGGGAGAAAAGACAAAAAGAGCCATCAAACACACTCATTTATGGCCCTGAAAAGAGGTTGGCCACAGTCCTTGTCCATACAATCCATAGTTGCTGGAGAATATACCACTAATTGATAGCAACAAATACACAAGGGAGTGTGGGAAGGTGGTGAAGGTGTGACCTCACTGTATACTGCAATGACTAAAATAGCTGAGCCAACATGACAAGGAGCTCCCACTACACCCTCTTTAAGGGGATAACAGTGGCCACTATGGTGCACATTCCTTTAGTGAAGCTCAAAGCATGGTGCCTGCCTGATGCTGAATGCTTCCAAAAAATTACTTGAAAGTCCTGTGTCCCCTTCTTCTGGCTTAAAAGCTGTAACAAAGTGCCTAAAAGTTAGGGAAGATGGAATATATTGAAGGATCAACGTATAAATGAAAATGGGAACTTACAAGTGGCATCATTAAATATATCTTGCAGGCCTGGTCTTTATATTCTAGTAGAGTACCCACAGACTAAATAAACTTCTGGGGGAAGAATCTGATATCATTACATATACTTTTACAATGACTGGGACACCATTAAAAATCTTTGAAGATACAGATATTTTAGGGCTAAACACATTTTGCTGAAAGGTTTGGACAGTTACATAAGGCTTCTCAAGGAAGACAAATTCTGGGAAGGTATCAAATACTAAAGGAACACTACAGTCCTGAACAGAGTGTTGCCATAGTGTGCAGAAGCCAAGAACTTTTACTCTTGTCTATTTAATCAGAAGGCTGGTGGCCAAGCAGTCTCATCACTCTGAACTGTGACTTTTGTCAGATCTTACAAGCTACGTAGGGTACAGCCTGGTTAGTGCTTATAACGGAGCTCTTCAGTGAAAACTGTGTGTTGGTCCTACAGAAAGGGTCACTCTTCCTTTAGAATCTGTACTGAACACATATCCCTACTTCATGCTTGGAGACCTATGTGAAGCAGGGTTGCTTCTTTCAGATTTGATATTAATTGAAAGTGCCAATTACTTGTGGTTATTAAAGATGCTATTGCACTTTCAGCAAAAGAATGGACAGTAGTCCCAGTTTGTTGAGCCAATTCCCGAATACATAATGATGTTCAGCTTACCAAAAACCTAAACTGGTACTTCTGTCCTGATTTTTAAGAGAGTTGTGTTTTCTTCTGTATTTGGAATTTTTTTTTCAATTCAAGTAAGTTTCAAATGACATACGGTAAAAAGTGATAGACAATGTCCATACAAAAGGATTTCATTCAGTAGAATTTTACAAGACAATTGTGGAGAGAGGGAGAGGCATTTTAAAATGAGAGAGCCTTTTTTTATCGAGGTTTCTGTGGAGTAAGGGTGAAAAAAAGAGAAGGTGTTTTGTTTCGGTGTGCTACTAAATGTAGCACTTTCCACTCTGGTAGTGGCTGGGAGTCAGAACTAGTTATTCCTGTAAATGTATAATAAGCAAGGTGGATTGAGATCCTCCAGGATGAAAATATTAATATTTTACATGCGCGCACACATGCATACAAACAAAAGATCTTGAATTTTAGGACCTTATCCTGCAATCAGATTCATGCAAGTGATTCCTGTACACACATGTGCAGCTTCATTGATGTCACTGGGACTCCTCATGGATCTGATCACAGGATCAGAGCCAGTATGTGTGATTGTTTGAGGATACCATTGTTACAATGTATAGCCAGTAATTATATTCACTGATCCTGCAGTGACTTGACTTTAGGCACTGTGAGTAGTCCCATTAACTCCTTGTGGTGCGTAACATTAAACACTTTTAAACTGTAAATCTTTGCAGCCTTAGATAGGAAAGGACATACTGGTTTGACGGGAAATGAATTATAATTGACAGTGTTCTCAGATCACCTTGGATAAATATCGTTCCTCACTCTTCTTAACTAGTCACCTAGGTTTTTTTTAAATGTAGCTAGGAGTTTTATTGGGTTGTATCGTCCTGAGGCCCAGAATTGTGTTAACCAGTCAGATCTCGCATGTAAATGAGTGAATCATTATTTGTTGCCATGAAATCGGAAAAAACTATTATTTACCTTCTGGGAGGCGAACTATAGGTGTTTTCTGTAACTCCAACTGCATCTCTTATATAGAATGTTAATTGTGAAGGAAAAACTGTTACACATTTAAATTCATGGCCTTAAAGGAGAGATTTCCACATTTCTGCCAAAAGTGATTTGAATGCATGGAACAACAGATTTTGTGAAAACACTATATTGACATATCTGAATAACTAAAACTGCCCTTACATGAAGCACAATCTGTTTTAAGATAGTGCTTTTAATTTTGTCATTATAAATATGTTGTTACGAAGATAAAAATAAATATGAATGAAAATAAGCACCAGGCATCTATGCTCCCAATAGATAGTCTGTAATTATTTCCCAGTAAAATAGATGACTGTACACACATGCAGATTTTTTCCCTTTTGTACTCTGTGCAATGAATTCAAGTGTTGGATCAGAAGGATTTATTGCTTGGTAGTTCAAATGCTAAACATAGGGAAGGATTTGATTAAACAGTTATAAGACAATGTTTCCTATAGCCAGCAACTTAACACTTCAGCGAGGTTTTCAAGAAGGCTATGTGTTATAGTAACAACAGATGATTTCTGACAGCAGCGCTCTTCATATTAGACCATTGTCAGAACAGGTACATACACAAGAATGAGAAACAGCTGAAATACATCTCCTGCCAAACACATTCCTGGGCATGCGAGATCTGGCTGTCCAATCACATAGCACAGCTCAAGGAAGTTATTCAACAAACATCTCTCCTTTATGCAGTGAATCTATAGTTTTCATGCTCCTGTCTCTTACTGAGCCTTGAGATCCACAGTCTTTTTTTTGGGTGAGGAGAAGAAATTCATCCTCCTAACTTTCACATTAGTCCCATTTCATCTTTTTGCAATCCAGTTACTACAAAGTTAGTTATACTATGCTAAGTGATGACCAAAATAGACACAAAATGTGGCTTGCCTTATAGTAAATTCTTAATCTGAATTAAGATACTGCATTTTATATTATAGTCACCCAGTAGATACATGCAGCATGTTTACCTGGGGAATCGCACACAATCTTACTCCTATAGACAATGAGGACAAATTCACTATCATAGTTCTCCTCATATGCTGTGCTAATATTTACTCAACATTGTTAAAGTGGGAATGTATTTGGTAGTTCAAATGCTAATCATAGGGAAGGATTTGATTGAACAGTTTAAGACAATGTTTCCTATAGCCATCAACTTACTTAACACTTCAGCAAGGTTTTCTGAAAGTCTATGCCCTAGTCTACACCTACCTGGAAATTTGGCGGCAATCAACGGAAGTTACGCGAGCTATGCAGAGTAGTTTGTGTAACTCCCGTCGACCTCTGTGCTTCCCTTCTGCACGCTGTCTTCACTGCACTGCGCCCACGGGAACGTACCAGCGTCTACTTCCTGATCGATTGAGCAGTCAGTGTAGACCCACTCAATCGATCTAGAAAGATCGATCTGACAGCGGCGACTTTGTTTTGTGTTATAGTAATGACAGGTAATTTCTGACAGCAGCACTTTTCATATTAGAGCATTGTCAAAACAGGTATGTACACAAGAATAAGAAATAGCTGAAATACATCCCCAAACACATCCCTGGCATGCTCAATCTGACTGTCCAATCACATAGCACAGCTCAAAGAAATTATGGGATGCTCAGGAATGAAATACTAGTTGTCATCAGTGAGGGGTTTGATCCAAACCCACAGATCGCTAACTCTCTAACATTTGGAAAGTTCACATTCAAATCAAGATCCAAACTTTGTTACTCAGGCCCCTCCTCTCTTCTTTTCAGTGTCCTTTGCCAGGTCACTGAATGTCTGTCACTATCATTAACTTCAACACTATAATATCTAATATGTTCTGAATTTTAACATTCCTAGTATCAGAAATAGGTGCCATGTGAGGCACCATTATTCTCTTTCAAAAATGCAAGACTAATCCAGCCTGACAGAGGAAGTGACTGAAAATGTGCTAGACAAATTCAGAATAGAAATAAGTTTAACAGTGAGGGCAATTAACCATTGGAACAATTTACCTGTGGATGCGGTGGATCACTTGATGTCTTTAAATCAAGATGGGGAGGGCTCTGAGTTATTATAGAGAATTCTTTCCGAGGTGTGTGTCTGGTGGATCTTGCCCACATGCTCAGAGTCTAACTGACTGCCATATTTCGGGTTGGGAAGGAATTTTTCCCTGAATGAGATTGACAGAGACCCTGGGGATTTTTGCCTTCCTCTGCAGCATGGGGCACAGGTCACTTGCAGGTTTAAACTACAGTAAATGGTGGATCCTTTGTAATATGAAGTCTATAAATCATGATTTGGGGACTTCAATAACTCAGGCAGAAGTTAGGGGTATATTACAGGAGAGGGTGAGTGAGGTTTTGTGGCCTGCAATGTGCAGGACAGACAAATGATCATGATGGTCTCTTTTGACGTTAAAGTCTATAGTCTATTGAGGATCTTTTAAGAGATGTGCTATGGCTCAATGGATGTTATGGGCTTGATCATTGGGTGAAATTCTATGGCCTATTTTTTGTCAGTAGGTCAGACTAAATGATCATAATGGACCCTTCTAGCCTTTAAAAAAAAAAAACCATGAAAATCCTTTTCCAGTCCTTGTTAAAGGGTATGATACAAAAAACCTGATCCTGAAGTCCTTGCTAAGGCAAAATTCACATTGATTTAATGGAGAGCCCAATCCTAAACTCCCTGTTGAAGTAAAATGCCTTTGAAGACAGTAACTAAACTGGAAGTTCTGTTGGGATGAAGTCAATGGAAGTATTGCTAAAGACTGAAATGAAGAGTTAAGGAATGGACTCTCTGAATTTTCTCTGAAAGAGGAGTGAAGAATTGGACCCCCAAATGGAATGATACTGTTGTATAGGTTTTAACATGTTGTTTTGTGATTAGAGCAATGCAATGGTATACAAAAATACTAAGGACGCTCCCTGGTTCTACCAGAGGCTCACAGTGATCAGGGACCATTCACTTCTCCTCTTTGTGGCTTAGTTTACATGTCACAAGTTCAGTAATAGCTACAGTTAGCTAACTCGTTGGGATGCCTAATTTGAATAGGTCCAGATTGTGTAAAGAAAGGCATTGTTCTTCTCTGAACAGAATCTATAGACACTGGCCAAAACTGATACCTATCTTTCTTCTGGCTTAATTAATAACTCAAGCAGTAACAACAAAAGTAATCCTCAGTTGACGCTTGACCGTTCCTATAGTATCCATTTAGAGACCTCTCTGTGCTAGACCCCATTCCCTCTGTCTAAAAGGCCACTCCCATCTCCTATCCAGGTAGAATTAATGATCTACCTGCCACAATTAATGCTGCCCTTCTATTAAAGGCACTATGCAAATAAAATGATTATTGCTTCTTTCTTTGTGTATGAAATTATATAGGAGTGGCGAATATCCAGTCTAATGATTTGGGTAGTATTACTGTGGCATCACTAAAGCCAGAGATCCTGAATTTCCATTCTGTGAATCATGTTATATTTTACTCTGATAGAATGTATTATATCCCACAGCCATCTTTCAGCATCCTAATATTCCTTGGAGGAACAGCTAGAATATTTAATGTTCATCTGTAGATAATGTCAACTGTCTGAGTTGAACCCCAAAATGCAAGGAAATTCAGATTTAAAGCCTAAATACAACCTTTAAATACAACCTTCAGTATATAAGCTTGGCTGTCACATAGTCCTCCTAGATCGGCCTTTGTAACCATCTCGCTATAATGTAAGCAGAATATTGATCAATAGGCATCTATAGTAAAACAAAACAACAACAAAATCTAATTTTTCATCAATGATTCCCTATAAACGTCATCTTACCTTCTTTCCATTAAAACAGAAATTCTTTTACTTCCTATCTGCATTTACTTAATATTTTAAATTTCTTATGTACTATTTGTTATTTTCACATATTTCCTAGAAATACAAATAGTATCAGGTCAAAGTTATTTGTGTGTTTGATTTTTGAGTAATTATATTTGTGGGTTTTGGATGGGTTCTGGTTTGTATTGAATGGGAACGTGTTGCATGTGAATGTGATATATGGTTCTGATGTTAATTCATTTAATTTTCTATAAAATGTCTATGGACATTTAAAAACAAGCAAACATATGTACCCATCTCATATTTGCTGTATATGTGTATGAGTTGGACTGTTTACATCTTGTTGGGAAATGCTAATTGGCTGGTGAACTTGCTGTTAATGTTTCCATCTGCGGAAAAAATATATTAAGTAACCCAAACAAAGATAATGCAAATCCCTCACATTACTGTACCATTAGAACTCTGTGCACAATGTACATGTTGTTCTATATATTTATGTGTACATACAGTTGTTAGTTTATAAATGATTTCTTCAGTTTGTAGCCCATAGAGGTAGTTTAGCCTTTTATTTTACTTAGCAGTAATGCTTAAGTCAGTGTCTTACAGGATACAGACCTGTAAATTCCTTGTGTTACTTGTAAATAAAATAAAAGGCTAAGATAGCTCTATAGGCTACAAATTTCTAAGGGGCTTATGCAAATCTTGTTTGGGTTTGAGTTCAGGTTAAAACTCAACTGAAACTATCAGGTTTTGCTTATTTCACCCATAATCATAAATTCTAGGTTCTGCATAAACATGTTAAGATTTAACTAACAAGTCTGTGAATCTTATCCTAAATTTTGGATTTGTAACAAAGTTTTGACCATTTTAAATTGTGTTTAAGAAAGTTTTTTCAACAGCTGCATATGTAAGGTTAGGACTGCGTATAATATAGGAGTATTGCCTCATTTCTGGTGTGTGGCTTTACTGTGTGGTTTACGTCCTATACTCCTCTCAAGATGACATTCAAATTGTAAGAGTCAACTCTGACTGTGTTTTTAATTTAAAATTTGGGATTTCCTATTAAGAACAGGGCTCTGTCTGGTCCCAATAACTTAGTTTTCAGATTCTTTTTTTCTGTTTGATGAATGGAGCTGACTCTAAAGGATTCTCTACATCGAATAGAAATCTGTTTTCCATCAACACATTTGGAAGGAGTAATTTTAAGTTGTCACAATCTGAATGACTTGTCTGGGAATGTCATATTCTCACTGCTGTGCGCAGTTACTCATTAAAATAGGGGAGGAAATCTTGGATTAAAAACTATTGCTTGGCTAGATTAGTATAGCCTTCTCTCTTAAAATGAATCATAAAATCAATGCATGAAGACTTTAAGTTGTTTTCAAAACAGCCAACTTCTCTGTATGAACCATATTTAGAAAAGACAAGTCTTCAGTTTCTTTACTCACAGTTTGAACAGGGTAGAAAATTAAGAGTAACAATCTCTCTCTCTTAATGTCAATTTAGCATTTAATGGATCAAATTACGTGCTTCCACATAGCAAATCCGTATGCAAAACAGACAACCTACTGTGTGGTTCAAGTCTAAACAACTGAATATCTCTCAGAAATGTTTTCTAATTAGCTATGTTGATGATCAATTAAAAAAAAAAAAAAAAAAACTTAATTTGACCCAGGAAATACATTTGTAACGTAAAAATGTTTGTGTCTGCATATCTTTTGTCATAGGAAGCAAAGCACTATGTATGCAAAAAGCCCAACTAATTAATCAATTAATTTCCCAGTCTTTGTCTGCACAGTGTTGGATTATTTTTCAGACTTTTTTTTTTTTTTTTTAAAGTGTTTGATTTGCTTCTCATTTGAATACTCGCATAAAAATTCTCTGGGCCTTTAGATCTTCCCCTTCTATTTTACATATTTCATTTTCCTCAGGTTCTGAGAAGCCATTGTATTGAGGGAGTCAACTGGCACAATGCCCACAATTAATGATAAGCCTTTCCTTGTCATACATTTGCTGCATCATTGGAAAGTAAACTAAAAGAACATAGCATAAAAATCCAGAGACTAAATGCAAAATCCAGCACTTCACCTTTTCTTCCTGAGAGCGGGCATAAATCATTTTGTACAGTTTAAAGGTAAAATGGTGACAACAGATGTCAGTGTCTCCGAGGAGGATTTAGAAACTTGCACTTTTTTTTTTAAAATAAAGTGCTAGCAGCTATTGTTTTTGTTGATTTAAAAAATCATCATCTTTTCATATATTTAAAGCCGAACAAATTGTGTTATTGACTGAAAGCTTTGTCTCATTGCTCTGGATTTCCTAAAATGGGAAATAGGAATGGGGAATAATGCTGCAGACTGATCTACAAATGGTGTCATGATATATTCTGATGATGCAAACTGCAGGACAATATTTTAATATGGCTAGGATGTTATTAAATGCTTATCGGGAAAAGATTATTTAGATGGAATAAGAAGGGAGAATTTCCTTAATTCTCCCCTTAAAAATTAAACCTCCAACTTTCAGGGCTTGATCCTGCAAGGTGCTGAGCACCTTAACTGCTGTGTACTTAAGGGAGGACTGAGAGCATTCAGTACCTTACAGGACTGACTTATATTTGAAGAAAGCCTTTGAATAATGTAACGATTAGGGCTTTTTACAATGACACTTCTGTTTGTTGTCTTGTACTGGCTAGTAAGGACTTGATCCAACCTCCCCTGAAATCATTGGAAGGATTTTTCCATTGATTTCACTGAGTTTTGGATTAAGCCCTGTAAATTAAATTCTGCTTCCATTAAATCAAAGCGCTCCCCACTCAGGCCCAAAACAAACACTCAAAAATATATGGAGATTAGTTACAGTGATACAGGATTGGACTCTTAATGTGGATGTAAGAGGTATAATAAATGACAGTTAAATAAGATTGCCTTTGTGAGCCATAATGGGGAAAGGATAAAAAGAAAATAATGCTTTGAGATCCTGAAAGAGGGGGGAAAAGAAGTTCCTTCAGATAAGGAAAGAGGAGCTTACTAACATTCTGTCTTGTTTGAGTGATACAGTTATGTTCACTGTGATTCATTACTGTAGTATTACAGCAATGAACAGTAGAAGTCTTTCTTATTTGTCACAGAGGAAGTGGAATCTGATATCAGTGGGGAGGATTCTATTTTGCTGTTCTGTCAGTGGTAGATGTACATGTGTTAGGATCAACTGAGGTTTATTTCTCTGATTTCTCTCTGTTATTGTGAGGAAGGCAAGGGAAGGTAAACAAGAACTCAGAGATCCCAGCCCAGATTGGTTTAATTGTTTTATGATACTGCCAGGAGGCTTGAAAGAAGAAAACCCGCTCTAAAGAAAGATGTCAGAGGCACAGCCATGTGAGCTTGTGACAATGAGCTGAGTTTTCCAGGCTCTGTACCAATGGTGGGTCAAGGAAGTTGCAAAGGTGAGTGTGTGTATGTACATATTAGCACAGGTGCCAGCAGAAGGGAGAACATAAAGAGTCTGGGGAACTGATGAGGAAATATGGTAATGTTGTCTCGTATTCTGGGACCTAACATTACCATTGAACATCTAGCAGAGTGTACATTATCCCTGTTGAGGCTGATGCCCTTCCCAGGAAACCAAACACGTTACTTGTATGACATGTCCAGTCTGAAAAGCCCACCTAACAGCACTGTCAGCTGCCCTTAAGGAAACATACTGTAGACTTTATTAGAATATAACCTTTCTCTATCTTTTAAAAATGTACAGAAGCTAACAAAGAATTATACCCCTGCTATAGAAATCTGAAGGATGGTTTAAACCAAACATATAGATATAGTTAGATATAATATTGTGGAGAAACTAAATTAATTCTTTGCATCGGTCTTCACGGCTGAGCATCTGAAGGAGACGCCCAAACCTGAGCCATTCTTTTTTTGGTGACAAATCTGAGGAACTGTACCAGACTGAGGTGTCAATGGAGGAGGTTTTGTAACAAAGTGGTAAATTAAACAGTAATAAGTCACCAGGACCAGATGGTATCCACCCAAGAGTTCTGAAGGAACTCAAATGAGAATTGCAGAACTACTAACTCTGATACATAACCTCATTTAAATCAGCTTCTGCACCAGATGACTGAAGGATAGTTAATGGGGGGCCAATTTTAAAAAAAGGCTCCAGAGGTGATACCAGCAATTACAGGCCAGTAAGCTTAATTTTAGTATCAGGCAAATTGGTTGAAACTACAGTAAAGAACAGAATTATCAGACACATATATGAATACGATTTGTTGGGGAAGATTCAACATGTTTTTTGTAAAGGAAATCATACTTCACCAATCTCCTAGAATTCTTTTGAGCCGGTCAAATAACATGTGGACAAGGGTGATCTGGTGGATATAGTGGTCTTAGATTTTCAGAAAACCTTTGATAAGTTCTCTCACTAAAGGCTCTTAAGCAAAGTAAGTGATCATGGGATAAGAAGGAAGGTCCTCTCCTGGATTAGTAACTGGTTAAAAGATAGGAAACACAGGATAGGAATAAATGGTCCATTTTCAGAATGGAGAGAGATAATAATGGTGTTCCCCAGGGGTCTGTACTAAGACAAGTACTGTTTAACATATTCATAAATGATTTGGGAAAAGGGATAAATAGTGAAATGGAAACATTTGCAGAGGATACAAAATTACTGATTGTAACTCTTTACAGTCTGCTTTGGACTTAACTAAGGGATCTCTCACAAAACTGGGTGACTGGACAACAAAATGGCAAATGAAATTCAATGTGGATAAATGTAAAATAGTGCACATTGGAAAACATAATCCCAACTATACATATAAAATGATGGGGTCTAAGTTATCTGATATCACTCAAGAAAGTGATCTTGGAGTCTCTGAAAACATCCACTCAATTTGTAATGGCAGTCAAAAAAGCTAACAGAATGTTGGGAATCATTAGGAAAAGGATAAATAGATAATAAGATGTAAAATATATTGCCTCTTTATAAATGCATGGTACTCCCACATCTTGAATACTGTGTGCAGATCCGGTCATCCCATCTCAAAAAAGATGTATTAGAATTGGAAAAACTACAGAAAAGGGCAACTAAAACGATTAGGGGTATATTCCATATAAGGCAAAATTAATAAGACTGGGACTTTTCAGCTGGAAAGAGACAACTAAAGGGGGACATGATAGAGATCTATAAAATCATGACTGATATGGAGAAATTAAGTAAGGAAGTGTTATGTAGTCCTTTTCATAACACAAACTAGGTGTCACAAAATGAATTTAATAGGCATGTTCAAAATGAACAAAAGGAAGTATTTCTTCACTCAGAGTCAAGCGGTCAAACTCCTTGTCAGAGGATGTTGTGAAGGCCAAGACTATAGGAGGATGCAAAAAAGAACTAAATAAGCTTATGGAGGACGGGTCCATCAATGGCTATTACTCAGGATAGGCAGGAATTGCAGTTTTCCAGAAGCTTTGAATGGTCAATGGGATGGATCATTTGATGATTACCTGTTCTATTCATTACCTCTGAAGCACCTGGGATAGGCCACTGTTGGAATACAGGATACTGTGCTAGATAGACTATTAGTCTGACCCATGGTAGCCATACTTATGTTCTTTATATCCACACACAATAAATATTCAATTCTATAGGTTTTAAGCATATCTTCGCTAGAACTCTGGTTTCATCCCAGTACATTCTATAACACTTTTCCACAAGAGCACTGCATGCCAATTAGCTGCCATTTAAACTACAGATTTAATGGGGCCATCGGCTATGGGTCAGGTCTAAAGAGCAGAAAAAAAGTGCTGGTTGGCCACATATTTTGCATTGTGAGAAGGGCACTCACCAGAATGATTTTTGCTGTGTTTGGATGCCACTGAACTTACAAGAAGCAAGACAGGTGTGACACATTGAAAAGCCTTTATTATAAATGAAAAGCTTTTAAAGACATTATATAATTTAATAGCTCAATATGTGTAATGTTAAATAGAATAATATAATGCATTTTCAGATTAGTTCAGAGCATTTTTTCCTTTCAGTTTTGTAGAAACTGAAATATTCCACAAAGATGAAGCCCTATTAGCCTTTCTCTTGTGACATGCCATGGCATCACAGCAGAGCAGATATCCTTCTGAGAAAGACATGCCAGAATACTGACTACTCTTATGGGACACCTCAGCACTTCAAAGGAGCAGGACAGATGGGGTGTCACCTCATGAGAGGGAGTATGCCATCAGACTTCAAAGAAACCAGAAGAACTGAGGGCACCTGAGCCCTCATGTCTTTTTGACATGTCATTTCTTTTGCCAGTTTGTAATGTTGTATTGCAATTAAACATATGACTCTATGATTATACATATATTCAGTTTGGTGAGCATACTCAGATTATTCAGTATTTTTAGGGAACCTAATATTTCTTATAAACAGAAAATTATGGCAACATGACGAATAAAAGAAAACAGAAACGTTTGGGATGAAATTCACTGGGTTAAAAGCTCCAATCATACATAGTATCCAGTAGATTTCATCAAAATCTTAGGTGTTTTACTTTAGGTACCCACTTTTATAACTCTTTAATGTTAATATTTTTACACTAGGTAAGAGGGGGTTCCAAAATATTTACATGTTTCCCCTCCCCGTCCTTTGCCACAGATTTACCCTTTCCTGTCTCCTCCCACCACCTTCCGTCTGCACACTTCATCCTATCCATTCTTATTTGTGCTCCCTCAGTCCTTCTGTACACTCCAGAATCATCTCCATATTATGCCACTTCTATCAAAACATGGTCTTCCTCTCCCAGCTCTTTGGCCTTGCGTAGGGTATGTCCTGTCTTTGCCAGGATAATGCATTTCTTGGACCCCCTCACCAATTCAGTTCCTTTTTTCTATCTATAATACAGCATGTCTATGTGGAAACTGACAGGCTATGCTAGATGAAGCAAGCTATGGTGATGTAATTGCTGGTTGGAGATCCAGACAGTACATGGGCCATAGTAGAGTGTTGCCAAAGAGGTGGAGCAGAGTTCTTCTTTTCTTTCCTATGGCTTAGATAGGTAGCAATGATTCCAAATTTATATCGAGGTTTGATACCCAGCACATTGTTGCAGCAGTAAGCTGGTGAATGTCTTTCAGGCCCCTGGCAAAAGAATGAAGGGGACACTCAGATACGATGTGCTCCATTGTTTGTGACTGGTGACCACAATTGCATACGACACGAGACCTGACCTTATCATGGTGTTGTCTAAAGGTCAAACTCTGGTCCTGTGTAATGCCGAGATACTTTGGGTTAGCCTCATGTTGACACTCTCCTCACAGAACTGCACATCCAATTTGGTATTGGTCATTTTATTCAGATGGAAAGTGGTCACCATGGTTTTTTTTCAGGTTAAGCTTAAGTTTCCTGCTTTGGAAATATCAGCCATTATATTCAGATCTTGGGTTAGGGTGAAGATGATGGTATGGAGGCTAGTGTGCAGAGCAGCTAGGGTGATGTCATCTGCGCATGCGAATTTCCTCGACTCTGTTGGTCCATGGTGCATAAATTAAAAAGCATTAGGGCCAGGACAGAGCCAGAGGAATGCCCAAATTAAGAGTTCTCCAATGTAAGCTGAAGACAGGGATCGCCATTGTTGAATTGTCCTCAACATGTGATGCCGTCTGGAAACAGGGCCTCCTCTTCAAGATCTCCCATGTCATTCACTGCTGGCGAACGAGCTGTCTCTTGGTGGTGGTGATTGGGGACCACTCTTTTAATATGCACCTTAATGGCCAGATCAGCAGACCAAAATCTCTTAACTCAGGCATCCCTCATGGCTCTGTCCTAGGCCCAATGCCTGTTAGTTTACACACCGCGAATATACCAACGACAGCATCAAGGAAATTTGTGTATGTGGAGAAGATATCCATTCAAAGGTGTGCTTGGGAAGAACACCTATGACTGCTAAACTGCTCCTGAAGAAGTGTGATTGAAGGATGGGGAGGTATACCTGTTGCTAGTTTTAATTTTGGTTGCACAGGTAATGATAGGAATGAAGATGTTGTGACGTGAGCTTCAGGGCTGGTTAACAACCTGAGTATATACCCAGGGTCCCTGGTGGGGTTTTATTGAGATGGGAAGCCCGAGCTGCCAGATCTACACTACTACTGTTACCCATACTGATTAAAGCTAGCGCAAGGCTAGGCTTTCTATGCTGCAGTCACACCTTCCTTTGCAGTGTAGACTTCGTCTAAAAGTCCTGGAGCTGAAAACCTCCTACCAGATTACTACCCCACCCTACTCTCTCAGAGCCATTACAGTGACTACTGCGGAGCTATGAGAAAAAGTTATCAGGGCACTATCACATTTTGTTCACTTTGTGGGCTCTCCACAGTTTACTTCATTCAGGTTCTTCCGCCCTATAACCAGATCTGTGGTATAGGACTAGTCAATGGATGCATGTGTAAGTGGGGACCCCAAGAGTTGCTTAAATAGAGTTGCCATTAAGTGTGCATTAGGGACAAGTATCCAGTAGGCCAGGCAGAGAGCTGATAATTGAGGAGTAGAAAACAGTCCATACTAAGCCTGAGTGAAGTAACTGATATCCTCGTGGGATTTACCTGCCTGGGAAGAACTCCTAGGTAGATGCTAGGTTAAAATGGTGCATTCCTTCTGATCATGCACTGCAGTGACTGGAGTAAGTAGGGGAGGAGAAGAAGCCGCACTAGTCTTCCTTCCATAGGTGTATAATCTTTTTGCCCAAACTGTCATAATTAAAGATATGAAATACTTTTATTTGTTTCGTTAGAGACTTACCTCTCTATAATACAACACGCTATCCTCGCATTAAAAGGAGTTGTGTGCATAGCTGCTTGTGAAAGGGAATGAAGCTGATTCTCTAGCTTTTCTGTCATGATGAATTCTGGAACTAGCTGTTCAGAATCCTTTTGAATGAGTAGCTTCAAATTGTTCCAGTTTGCTGAAGAGCTTGGGGCCTAGTGAATTGAAAAATAGCATTGGGATTTAAAAAAAATATAGAATTGAAGTTTCTATACTATAGATTTAAGTTTTGTGCAGACTGGGGTGGGGTTGTATTTTAGCGTTAATTCAGTAGTATGTGCTTGCTTGTTTCAGCATTCTTTTTAGCTTGCATTCTTTATATTTTTTTCCTTCTCTGCTACTTCTCTAATGCTTTTGAAATATATGTGTGTATATATACAATACCTGTGTGTGTTTATATAGAAAATCATTCACACTTTATATTGATTCCTTTTATAAATGGTTTAAAGGGTTAATAATTGATTAATAAATGTTATAAACATGTTACCGAGATGAGTAGCATGTAATATAGTAACCAGGAAAAGATGCTGGTTATAAAAAATTCTATTGACCTATTGCACTCTTTAACGATCAACAATTATCCATTCATTAAAACATCTCTTAATCATTTATCATCTCCATAAACTATTTATAAAGGGAGTTATAATAAAGTGTGACCTATATATGTGTGTATCATATAATCCTTTAAGTTCTAGATTTTTTTTTCCTTTTATGAGATGGTGTGACTAGAGTTTTGAAGTCTTCATCTATCAGTGAGATACCTAAAATAAGTAGGAGCAATTGTCATTGGACTTCCCTTAGTAGGGAAACAACCCCTTCTTGATCTATATCAGGTCTCTTATGTTCAGTGTTACATATTCTGTGCTAACGTGGTCGAAATTAGGGATGTAAAAAGTCGTTTAATAAAGGATCCATTTAAACATTCTAAAAATAGAATGTGTACACAGTTAAATGCATGGCCGGGGGAGCCGTACTGGGCTCGGCTCCTCACAGCCAAGCAAGAACTGCCTAGCTCTTCCACCATGCATGCAGAGCCGTAGCGGTGCAGCTCTTGATCACAGCAGTGGCATATGGTGGGTCTCTGGCACCTCCCATGCAGGGCAGGAGGGGTCCCCAGCTCCCACCAAATGGCGCCACCCCTAGGGTGAGGGGTCTGTACCTGCAGGATGGAGACATGTCACATTCCTCCTCCTGTGCCCAGGGACTTTCTGGTGCTCATGATGGCGGCGGGGCCTGGCTCTGGCCAGGCTCCGCTGCCATCGCCGCCCCCCTGGCACTTACCTGCTGCGCAGCACCTCTCCACTGAGAGTCTCCTGCACCCGCTGCCCCCTGTGTGTTTTGGACAGCTCGGCCGGCACCCCCTCCCAGTTTGGCTTGCGGGGAGCTGAGCTGAGCTCAGATGCAGCGCCCCCCCCCAACTCTGCACATGCAGGGGGAGCTGCGCTGCTCTTCACGCCTCCCCATGAGCAAGAGCGGCCCAGCTGCTCTCTCTCGCAGGGAGCGGAGCCCAGCTGCCATTCCCCCCAGTTTAAACAGTAATCAGCTGTTTAAAACATTTAAACAGCTGATTACCATTTAAACGTGTAGGCTTTTACATCCCTAGTCCAGATATGAGAGTTTGGCAGGTCAGAAGGCATGGTTACTTCCTTTTTGATTTTTAATATGATGGGCCTGAGTATTTCAGCGTTTATTCCATTTCTCTAAATCTATACTGTGTCCTATTGTGTTTTACCTAATTCATATTTCTTAAATTCTCTGTAGCATGTGTAACTAACTTTTTTCTAGTGCAAACGGAAGCAGTATACTGTGCAAGTTAATATAAATTTAGTGAGAAGATAATTGAATGTATGTGTGTGTATATATAGTCACCTCCAGGCTAGTCTGTCATAACGTATTTTACCTGGGGCTGACCCTCCAGGCCCATCCATAGACAACATCTGCTGCACCGTGCTGTAGCTCCTCTCCTAATCAGGTCAACAGGCTGTGATCTCTATTCAACATAAGCTGCTAGTTCAGGACTGATTCCACATTAACTACCAGATCCTTACCTTCAATATCTTTAAATGTGTTAGGTTTTGGCTATCCCAGAGATTGCTTCTCTTTGTGCACCCTGAGACAGCAGCTGTGATAGTGGGGACACTTTGGTGACAATACCTCATTTTGACCTGGGGGCGGGGTCAAAGAATTCTCAATGGAGAACTTGAACTGTGGAGTTAATCATGTGGATGCACCTGAGTCCACTTTTAGGGTATTATGCAAGACTCCCCTCTTTGTACGAGCCTTGTCACTAAATTTTACAGCCACCAACTGACTTTGCACTCTTTTAAGAGGGGTTCTGAGGAGGGAAGGGTGAAGACGAGAATTATGTTCCCACGAAAGGTAAGTAACATGCTTCAAAATGTTGTTTATATAAAGGGTGCATAAAATAATAGTGGATGATAATTGTGTGTGTATACGTGCATGTGGTATGTTCACATCTATCTATCTGGTAATGTTAAAATCCATATCTGAAGTTCATAGCGGGCTCTTATCTTTATGCTGAGATGGATCCCATCACCAGGACAAAACCACAATTATGGACTGTTGCACGTTTTAAATCAGATCCAAATTTATGCAAAATTCAGATGTATTTGGATTTGGGAGTTTGGTGCGGTTCACAACAGAGGGAGGATCCAGCTAAAGAGTCCAACTACAGAGTAAACTTCACCAACTTAAGAGGATGTTTGAATGGAGGATTTTTACTTGGGCTCACTTGTAATAGGAAACTGTTGGCTTGACTCCTCCACCCCACTGCCTCCCTCTGCCCCCTCCAGTTTCGAAGTTTTACAAATGTTACTTCCGGTTGATGCAGTAGGAGGCAAAATGCATTGTAGGGCCCTGGTCCTACACCATTAAAGTGAATGGGAGCTTTATCACTGATTTCAGTAAGCATAGAATCAAGCCTTATATGTGATCAAACCGTAAACAAACCATGGACCTAACTGTCCTCTCATTGCCACTGGGGTAACTTAATTGACTTCAGTGGAGTTATTCCTCATGCTCACTTGGTTAAGTGAGGGATATCAAGCTTCATGCCTTTACCTTTGCCTTCAGAGGAAATCTGTACCCTGTCTCTTCAGCCCAGCGGTAGAAATTCACAGGATTAGAAGCACTTCTCACCATGAGTAAACTGTGAAGTGTCTGTGACCCCAAACCACCAGTCATATTCTATCCCAAAGCTCACAGCAAGTAGTGTTAATTCTTTTTAGCACTCAGTTCAGACATCCTGGATTTCCAACGACTGCTTCTCGCAAAAGCAAATTATACTCTTCAGAGCTAACGATCCAAATTTATCATACTCAGTAATACCCTTTGGATGGTAGATTATAGTCAGGCTTTAGCTTGGATCATTACGGTCATACCAGAGAATATAATACATTTTAATATATTAATAACAATATAATAGGATAGCATGACACTATTATCTATTTACAGAAAAAACCCAAGAGTGATTAAAATAAGCACTCTTACATAATGCCACCAAAGGTGCTTGAATGAGTTGCATTATTGCATTGCCACAGCAGAGACAACTTGAAATCCCCACCATAATTTATTGGCACAGCAGCACAGGAAAGTTAATTTCAGAATCCTTATTGGTATGTGAACATAAAGCAGAAAATCTAAAGAATTTAGACCTGCGGTGATCATAGATTCATATATTTATAAATTTCAAGACCAGAAGGAACTATTGTGATTATCTTGTCTCACCTCCTGTATAAGACAGGCCAGAGAACTTTCCCAAAATAATTCCTAGAGCACTTCTTTTAGAAAAAAAATATCCTATCTTGATTTAAAAATCATCAGTGAGGGAGAATCCACCATGAGCCATGGTTAACTGTTCCAATGGTTTATTACGCTATCTTTGTTTCCACAAATTCACACCTTCATATCCCACAAAAACTGCAGTCAAATATGGGTTCTGGTGGTATTCCCTCTTGAGTTTCTCAAGTAGCTCCATTGTTCCATAGTTCCTTCTGTATTCTGCCATAACTTATAAAGTCAAGGGATGAAAAGAGTCCTTAGCATAGGAATTTACCAATAATCCAGTAAAGAATTATGGCATGATGATGATAATAAACATCTTCTCTGTTCCTTGGACGTGTATAGTCAAATGAGCTTAGCTTCTGTAAGGGAAAATCATGCTTCACTATCCTATTAGAGTTCTTTGAAAAATTTATTATAATAGTAGCTACCGGTGACAAATCAATAGAATGTACTTGGCTTTTCAAAACGTTTTGGATGAGGTCCCTTGTAGAAGACTATTAAGGAAAATAAATAACACAGGTTAAGAGGTTAACTGTTGTTGTGGATTAAAAAAACTGTTTAGATGATTGAAAACAAAGAGCCATAGCAAAAGAATATTCCTCAGAACAGAAAGAAGTTAATGGGATAATAAAGTAGTCTGACCCAGGTATCAAGACTGGGAAAATCCAAACCATTTCTAGAGAACATTGTGGAACTTTGGCATAATTTATCATTTCCTGAATATTCTTTCTTGAAAGTTCATTTTATATCAGTTTACCTTATCATTGCTACAGAAAAGAAAAATGTTTACATGACTAATGCAAATATAATCTGAGTTTTAAGGTGCACTGCCATCATTTCAGTCTTTTATATATATTTCTGAAAAAGTTAGCAATGTTGAAATCCAAATAATTTTCTCCAGAGTGAGTAGCTATCATGTAACACAATAACAATTTAACATGGTCATGCTTTACAACAGTCCATAATTAATCATAACCATGCATCTTTTAAGCATTTGGATGTTTATATGGATAGCAAGAATATCCAGTGTTGTTATAATTAGTTAATAATCATAGAATCCTAGAAATGAAGGGCGGGAAGGGACCTGTGCTCAGGCAGGACCAAGTAAATCTAGATCATCCCCAGCAGGTGTTTGAGACCATCCTTGACAGTATTGGAAGAAAAATAAAAGGTAGCATTTCAGGATTTAAAACAATCTCTGATTATTAAGCACTATAGGGGACAGGTTACCTCAGCTACCTAAAATGGGATTTTTTTCTTTGCACTGTGCTTTGAAGCATCTGGTGCTTGCCACTGAGGGAGACGAAATACTGGACAATGTTACTGATCCTTTGTTTCTGTGAACATAGCTTGTTTCATAATTCTGCATGGTGCTAGATTTGCACCTACCTCTATGCTGGTCCACAAGTTGGAAGTTATGATACAAGAAGCTACCGGTCCAGTCACTATGCTCTGAGTGTAAGGACTGCATGAGGCTAGTGCCTGTGGCAGGTCTAACCTGTCAAAGGAAACAGGAAGTGGGGTGGCATGGAGAGGTGGGAGTGTGATGGCCCTGCCTCCTGCAGCAGCCAAGAGAGATGGTCTAGGGTGAGGGAAATTGGACATGCTTTCAAAGGCTGTAGCCATGGGGTATGTCTGTATTGCAATTAGACACCTGTGGCTGGCCTGTGCCAACTGACTCAGGCTCAGAGGTCAAGCATGTGGGACAGTATATGTTCAGGCTTGAGCTGAAGGTGATCTGGCCTGGGCTTTAGGACCCTGTGAGATAGGAGGGCCTCAGAGCTCAGACTGCAGCCCCAGGCCCGAACATCTATACCACACTTAAACAACCCCTTAGCCCGAGTCAGCTGGCATGGACCAGCCATGGGTTTCTAAATCCAGTGTAAACATACCCATAGTGTATCCGGCTTGCACTCCCTGCCATTCACAGAGGTAGTCTGCCTGAGTCACTACAGCAAGACTCTGTCCTGTAATCTTACACATAGTTTATTGCAGAGTAAGTAATAGAGCTCCAGAACTGGCTTTTTCAGACTGCTTGTTGGCAGTTACCAGTAAATGTAGTACCTCAGCCCTAAGGAGAAAGAGAAGAAAAGAAAAATATCAAAATGAAAGAAGTCCTTGGCACTGAATTCATTCAGGGGCACGTCTCACCTGTTTCCTGTTTTCCTTTTTCAAACCCACATCTAGTTGTGCTTTTGTATTTGCTAGGTCTCTAAATTGTCAGGCATCATTGTATTATAACCATCTTATTATAGAAAACGGCAAATGCCATGCTGCCAATCACTTGTCCGTCATACTAACAGGTGCATTGCCATTGTCAGTGTCAGGCTGAATGCTGGGGATCAGTTAGACAGATGAAGTAATTTGCTCATCTTGCAGTAGCAGGAGGGGACACCTTATGAGGGAAGAAAATGGGGCTTCACTTGGTACTTTCAGTATTTGGTAGTATGACCTGGGGTTTACAGTACAAATGCAGAAAGTGATGCACTGAATAGATACTGCTGTTTAGAATCAAATTCAGATTGCTTTCACTTATCTTGAAAATCTCTCCCTTCATCTCTCTCCATCTCAGTTCCTCCTCCCTACTGCTCTCTTTCTTTCTGTGCCAACCCTTTACCAATGTCCTTTTGGTAACTGCTGAATGTTAAATTCTTGAAAGGCCTGATCCTTTCATGTAGCAAAAGATAAATAAATAAAAAACCAGCAACAACACTCAGGGAAAGAAATACACTTCATTATGTATCCAAACTGAGAGGCACAATTTATCTAGACTATATGTCTGTATATCTAATCTGTCTCTATACTCTTATCTATCTAGGTCTTTATTTTGCACTCATCACTGTTATGTGATCTGGTTGAAATATTCTGAAATCAGATTTTGTATAGACAGCAGTATAGCCCTTGCATTAGACATTTAGAGCAAAACTGATTCACAGATTGGATTAAAAAAAATAATTTGGGGATTCATGTACCCCATTAAGAAATTAGGCTCAATCAATCTATTTTATTGTGTTTGCAATGCTAAATCTTGTAAGAGTTACTTCACAGTGAGTGCCAAGTTTGGCTGTAACATTTGGATTATGAAAGTACATCAGAATGGTGGTGTTAATATATACTGTTGACAATGTCATTTTAATGTTTCCTGTGGAGTTTAAAAATAGTGGGGGGGTTTCCTCCCTGTTGGAGTCTGATAATCTTGTTTCTCTAAATCTATGTTATCGTGATCCTTCCATTGATGATGCATAATCTTTTTTGATGAAAACACCAGTGATGCCAGAGATAAATGGCGCACAGTTTCCCAGGAAAATTTGACCTCTAAAGAAGAAAATGATAGGTTTCCAGGAGAAGATCATAAATTAGAACTCTTTTTGCAACAGGACATCATACAGAAAACCCTTTGGTTTGTACTCACTCACTCACTCACAGGCCTGCTTCCATGGGATAAATAGCATGCTTTAAAAGTCTTCTACTGGAAAAACTGATAGCTCAGGGAAAAGCCACCTTTGCTTTTGTACGGCTTCTCTACCACAACAACTCCAAGCCATCACCTCTCCGCATTAAGAGACACTGTCTAAGCAGTGTCAATCCACTCTTGTGAGATTATGTGGTCTCTGCTGACCCTCATATATGTCAGTGCCACTAGAAAGGAAACCGAAAAAGGCAACAGCAAATATTCATTGAAAGAATTTGACTAGGAGACTAAACCATCTGTGGTTAAGAGAATATTATAGATGCCTGTGACTAACAGGTCATGTGAGTGCAGAATGGGCCCTCCGACTGCTACTCTCTAAAGTCTTTCACTTCTAGGATGGCAGTTGAAACTTAATTTTCATCTGACATAGTTATCTCATGGCTGCTCAGTGGCTGAATCATGAAATATGTTTATAACCATATACAGCAGAACCTCAGATTTACAAACACCAGAGTTACAAACTGCTCAACCAGACACCTCACTGTGAACCAGAAGTATTCAGGCAAGAAGCAGCAGAGACACACAAAAAGCAATGCAAATACAGTACAGTACTGAGTTAAATGTAAACTACTAAAAAAAATAAAGGGAAAGCTTTTAAAAAAAGATTTGACAAGGTAAGGAAACTGTTTCTGTGCTTGTTGCATTTAAATCAAGATGGTTAAAAGCAGCGTTTTTCTCCTGCAGAATAAAGTTTCAAAGGTGTATTAAGTCAAGGTTCAGTTGTACACTTTTGAAAGAACCATGAAGTTTGTTCAGGGTTCCAAACATTTCAGAATTCCGAACAACCTCCATTCCCAAGCTGGCAGGCTCAGCAGAGACCAAAGATTTAGGGCCCAATCCTACAATCCTTTTTACTTCACTTGGATTGTTCACTCACCTGAGTAGATTGCAGGATTGGGCAGTATGCTCTTGGAAACTGAACTATCCTCTCATCCTCAGAGGTAGGCTTCCCTGTAAACTGATGAGGCTTATCAGTGGGAAAGCGGAGGGTTGTTTGTACGTTTATAAATCAGACTGCAGTCTCCAGGACTGCAAATCCAGCGCCTTGTATGAGAATTAAATTCACACACAAAATTTTGTTTGAGTATAGTAATGATGATGATGATTATTAAACACACACCTCTGCTTTCAAATGTCTTTTCAAAATCTCCTGTGTTTCTGCAGTGAGACCTGCACTCTCTGTAGTTTCTGTGATGCACTACAATGCAGATAGAATGCAAACTTAGTATTATATATTCTGACCCAGTCTCATGATTCTGTCTGCAACATGGTCAACATTTTCACACCTGGGTGCCTAAAGCTAGGTTCCTAACTTCATATTGAGGCACCTGAATAAAAAAAAATATATATAATCCTCAATATGGATTTAGGAGCCTAACCTTTAGGCACCCAGGTTTGAAAACATTGGTCTATACACTCTGTAGCATTGCAGGGGGGAGAAGAAAGGCTAATGTTCAGGTGGTGGAGAGATGCCTATTTCTATCTGAATATTATTAGACATTTAAGATTTTATTTCACCCAGTGATGTGTGAAAGCAGTTCTTCAGGAAAGCTGAACTGTTCTACTAGACACTGCTGCTGCATTAATGATGCTGCATAATACAATTGTAAGAAGTTTTGCCTGTGCCATTGGATCACTTACACATTCATACAAGCCTCCAATACTAACTTGTTTTTTTTTGAACAGTATATACAGTACGGGACTCAGGTGTACGCTAGCACTTGCCACAGTCAGCAGTGGCTGCATAATACAGGAACTTTTTTTGACAGAGCAGCAATGAGCATGAAGCCCTGCGGGGGCTTCTTTTATAAAGAACAAGTTTTCTCTCTGCAGGAGAATTTATGTGCACAAGTCTCATTAGCATTATAGAGGAAGTCAGACACTTAAATCTCTAAGCATCCAGATAAGAATATATAAACCTCCTAAAAATCTACCTGCCTTTTACAGTATATAAGGCTGAAAGTTTGCATGAATGGCTAAAATTGTTACAGCATTTAAACCCCAGTGGCTAACTTTAAAATGAAACCTTGTATTCAGCATACATAGGCAGCATTTCATTTTTCAACAAATTTTCAGCATGCCATTTAAATATTATCACTTAAATGCACAGGGGATTTCATGTCTTTTGTTGTTAACTTCAGGTGCCATACTGGCAACTGCATGTGGAAAAATACAGTTTTTGTAGCTCTCAGCTTTCTGCTCTTACAATATATCATAAAAGAAATGTCTTTGAATTCAGGTTTTTAGGATGCTTGTATCACTGTCAACTTACATCTTCCAATGGAAACCCCTGTAGAACAAGTATTATTTGAATAGTCATTAGCAGATTAAGCAGAAAAAAAATATGCCAAACAACCTACCCTCACAAACACAACATTGGGGAGGAGGGAATGAGATGCCAAGTGAAAATGTCAGTCAGTAGTATCCAGTGTATGTTTCAGTAGGTTATTTGTTTCCCATTTGCTTTATGACCCCCCAGAACTCTTAGATGTGAGTAAGGTGTCCTCTAAAACATATTTAGGATGTCAAATGCATACTAAGGAATTATGCTTCATCACGCCCAGTTTTTGCAGTGGTGCTACATTGAATTTGTATGCTGCAGTTCTCAGTAAAATTGCTATATTCTTTTATTGCTGATTTAGGAGGATTGAAGGGTAGTTGAAGATTGTGACTGGTATGTGCAGAAGCAAGCTACTTGGTACACAAGGAGTACATTTTGCTCTCTGTTACACCTAGAGAGCTCTTGGCTTCAATGGCAGAAAATGAGAGCAAAGTATAGACCTAGGTGTATACTTAAAGCTCAATTCCTTGCCTTCATTTAAGGATCTTACTCATTTCTGGCCAGTCACTAAGCACTCATTGCAGTCAATTGAAGTCTTGAAATTGATGTCAATGGATGTTGGATCTGACCATAATAGAAGTTGACCACTGAGTTTCCAGACAGAGGAAACCTCATATATGAATGCTCAGAGCACACACTTTGACAGGTGTAGAGAATTGAAATGCATTCTCTCTCTTATAGAACACAATGACAGATCATTCCTCTGTCTCTGTATCCATAAATATCAATCTGTATGAATAAAGCAAAAAGCAAAAGTAGCTGACAGTCTATTAAAAACTACTTAAAGGTTAGAGTTAAAATTCCATCTGATTTTATTTAAGATGAAATGAAGGCTACCTTTTAGAAATTAAATCTCATTAAGTTATCTTCCCATCTCACTTCCTGTGATTTGTAGGAATCCATTTCCCACCCCTGTCCCCCACTCCCAATCCTTGCTGTTCTACAGATCTGAGATTCAAATGGGGCATTGCTGGTGAGTCACCTGCTGAAGTCTCATCTTTTTATAAGAGTCTGACTGTTAAAAGTAAAACAATCCAAATTATTATCTAATGGGTAACAATATATTCATGACACAAACTAAGTTGATATTGCAGAAGATATTGGAAGCTTTCCGCTGTTGCCTTCAATTTTTTTTCTAAATTGATCAAGCATGCATGCTGATTGTTTTTTCCATCATTGGCAAGCCTTTTTTGCCAACAATATGTGTGGTGAGCAACTGAAAAAGAGTCCTATTTTTCCAAGTGTGTATAAGGCTTAAACTAAATGGTGAAAATCTAGTTATTTGCTCCCATAAATTTGCAACAATTAAGCTTTCAACCAGACATATTCTCATCCCTTGCCTTTATGATAATTAAATTGCAAGCAAGCGGATTTTGTAGTAATTCCTCTCAAGTCAGCTATGTCTACACTCTGACCTACAGGTGTGAATCCCTCTGTTCATGTACACCTATTCACTCTGGTTCTCATTGAGCTAGAATGAGCATAAATGGCAGTGTAGCTGCAATAGCACAGGTAGCAGCAGTGAAGACCTGGCTAAACTGTGCAGGATATATACCCGTCGGCTTGGGCCTCTGTTTCTGCTTTCCATGCTACTGTGGCTATGCTGCTATTATATACTACTGCTAGCTCTCACTGAGCTAGTGAAATAGGTGTACATGAGCACTGGAATCACACCCTTTACTCGTAGTGTAGATGTAGCCTTTGTTGCATGCTCCATAGACAAAGGTAATTAAAATAGCTAAAAATCCTTTCTCTTTTGTTTGCAGCATATACTCAGTGAGATGTGCTACTTTTTATGGTTCATATACCTAGATATGAAACATAAAGAAAGCATGGGTGTCAGAAAAAATGTAAGAGAAATATTCTCAGTCTTTGGCTTATTTAGAATTAGGCTTCCAGTTAGTCTTCCTTCAGACAGCTCAGTATATTACATAGAGACTAAATTAATATCTAAAGTGTTACAGTCCATTGTGGATGAGTGATAATGGGATTATTGCTCATACGCCCAAAGCATGACATTTTAAATCACATCATTCTTAAAAAGCAGTTATAGTCAAAAAAGTGACTGTGTGAAGATGACAGCATGGGGTTCCATATTTAGTCTTTCTCAATGGCTTCCCTATCAAATTTACTCAGCTTATAAGTCAAAAGATGATTTTTTTTTTAACTGCCAGCTGTGCAACTGAACCTGAGATTTGAAAACTGACTCACACACCATATCCACACAATAAAGACTCTCCTATTGAAACTTAAATAACAATTACGTTGATGATGGATGAGGCAGAATAGAAGCCGGCTCAGTCTTCCATACAATAATTGTATTGGCTCCTGTTGCTAAGAACTGTGAAAGCTTCCTTTATCAATACAATAAATATATGTGATGCTACAAATAAGGAGCAAATATGGTAAGAAAAAATGTTCTTTTTACATTATAATTTTCATCCATAGATCCCAAAGTTCTTTTAACACGGAGATATTATTATTCCCATTTTACAGATGAAGAGACTGAACCAGAGAGATCTGAAGTTGAGTTGCACAAGGTTATACATGATTTTCATAGACTAATATTTGCCATTCATTAAGGCTGAACTAGTTACCGCTACAGATTTATTCTCAAGAATAGCAGAATATTTTTTATCATACATAACAAGGTATTGCAGATGTAAAATTGAAAAGACATCTCAAATGGTGACTTACTCTTCCTGGAATAGTATTTCTAAACTCATGTTATATACAATGTGCTCCTTTCAGTGTTTCTCTTCCTTTCTGTTTGTGTACCTAATCTTCCTAGCAAACCCCAAATATAAAAAAATAGAAACAAAAGCAATATCCACTCCGCCCCCTGGATGTATGTTGTAACCTTGTCTCCCTTACCCTTTGTTTGTCTGTCTCTTTTTTACAACACAATGGGGCCCTGATTCCAGCTGGTCTCTGTGTTACTATATTTGATAAAGTAAAAAATCTAACATAAAACTTTCACTCCACACTCCATTTTCTTTTAAACATTTTACTAGACCAAAGCTTCATTGCTCAATAAACGAGTCTTTTGGTAATAGCCAAATGCTACATATATAGCAAGTTCCTGTCCCTTTATTATTTTTGGGGGAGAATAACGGAAATTTACTGTTCCTGGCCACATGAACCTGAATGAAAGTCAAATGGGAAAATTGAGTGATTGTCAAGTTCATATCTAATACAATAGAGGCAAATTAGAGTTATCTGCAGCAGAAGAACTAGCAGCAGATTGTGTTATAAATCATATCATTGACAGACAATTACATTCAGAACTTTTCAAGCATGAGGCAGAGGCAGTGTTTATCTACCAACAAACTTGATCAAGCCAGAAAACACAGTGATTTTGGGTGCATGAGAGTTATTTCTTGAGGATCTGCTCCTCCTTGCCCTGAATGTCCGTAAGCCTCTGACTGCCAGAAGCGGGAACCAGATGACAGGGGATGGATCACTCAATAATTGCCCTGTTCTGTTCATTCCCTCTGAAGCATCGGGCATGGGCCACTGTCAGAAGGCAGGATAGGAGGCTAGATGGACCATTGACCTGGCCCAGAATGGCTGTTTTTATGTTTTAAAGGGCTTTTTTTTTTTTTTTTTACTGCACTTCTTCCTACCTGCTTCTGATGAACTTCATGTTAAGAGGGGTGTCATGCTGTCTAAAGAGGCTCATGATCCTGAGTGCATTCTTCAAGGCAGACTGTCAGGAAAAAAAGGCAGAGACCCCCAAACTGATGGTAAGTTCTATAATTAATTTCACCAAGCCAATTACAAATGTGAACTCATGGATCACTATACCAGTCTCACCATGGAGTCACAGAGAATCCCCTTAGACTCTCCAGTCGGTGTAGCCACCCAGACAAGCTGGACTTTGTGATAAAAGGTCACTTTCACCAAAAATTACATCACATTTGGGTTGCTTCCAGTCCCAAGAGACCAGTCACTTATCTCAGATCAATTGGTACTCTAGATCTTACACCAAAGACAACACTGGTAGCCAAGTCTATAGTAAACTAACTAAAGATTTATTAGCTAAGAAAAGGAAATGAGCGTTACTGAGAAGTTAAAATAGGTAAAATATTTGTACAGGTGAGTCATAGCCAACTGGTAGCAGTGATGTAATAAACTGTCAGTTTCTCACAAGTCTTTTCAGGGTACTCAGATTGTTTCTGGGGATCTGTCCATAGATGAAGGCTCTTATTCCTTCTTTTCACAGAAAACAAATTGACAGTGTCACTAACTACCCACGTGGGCTTTTCCTTTGATGACAGAGAGTGTGGAATGCATCTAGCCTTTGACCTCCGAGCATCACGTACAATGACCACTAGATTGGAAATTAGCACTTTTCTGTTAGTTCTTCATTTGCATTATACAAGGCTTCTTTCTTGTTTGATGGGTTATTTAGTTATAAGGGTATACATGTAAATTTTTGCTACTACACTATAATGGAATACAGACAAGTGAAAAAAATGCTAGTAATGTCCCATTAATTTTCATGAAGTTTAAACAGCAGCTACACTCTGATACATTTAACAATCACTTTCATCTATACTAATACACAAGTAAATTGGCCTGACTCTGCATTTGTAAGCATTCAGTGAGGCTTGAGGCCTTGGCATGAGCTGGCACCTGATCTGCAGTATCACAAGGGGGATGAGCTTTGTGTGTGTGAACATAGCAGGAGAATAACCCTTTATCTTGGAGCTGACTGGTTCAAGGAATATATGAGGTTTAATTAAATAACTGCTGATATTCGGAGATGGAGGCCAGTTGATTTAACATAGCTGGATTGGCAGAAAGCTCTTGACAAAGTTTCTCCTGATGGGTTATTGTATGAACTCTATAAAAGTAAGGACTTTATTGTCACGTTTAGGCACAGCCTAACAGGGGTGTCTTAGAGCCACACAACCTCAAGGGGAGAATCCCTGATGGAGCTACCGAACATGCAGTGGCTGTATACCCACTGCTTCTCCCCAGAGAGACTATAACTTACTTGCTGCTGCTGCTGCAGCTTCAGATCAGCTTAGTGTGGCGATGCTGATCCATCCTCCTCCAGATGATTGGAAGAGAGGGGAGACTATTTAGGTCCAAGCCAGTGCATGAAAAGCCCTCTTTTACCAGGACCAGGCAGAGACACACCCACCCTCCTGTCCCTAGGAGTAGCTAAATATCAGATTTTTGTCATGATTCGCTATAGGCATTATGCTGTGTGGGGTTGGGAAGGAATTTCTCCCTCACTGCCAGATTGGCCAAGGTGAGGTGGGTTTTTTTGCCTATCTACAGCGGGTTGAGGGCTTAGTTGGTGTGAATATGGAACCGGAGTTAGGCTATGATGTCGCAACTCATTATGTAAGCATGGGATGGATGTCCAATGCAGATATTCCATAGGGAGGGATATGTTAATAAGAAAAAAAGGATTGGAAAAGGAGTTAAAGGAGGTATTCTTTAAAGAAGCAGATACCGGGGGTAGAGGGATTCAGAATTCCTATTAGTGGTACAGCAGGGAGCCAACCCCACCTGCTTTATAGCCCTCCTCATTTGAGAGGGGGGAGTGGTGGGATCCCAGCAGTGGGTTGACTGGGAACCAGGCTGGGTAAAGGGGGTAAGGCTAACAACAGCCCCCCCATATATATAAATGATTAAAAATTACCTGCATTGTATACTTTTATCTGCTGGGTACTCCCAGACATTTAGGAATAAAGTTGTGGCCTAATTAAACCATCTCCAGTGTCTCCTGTCCTTTTTCTGGCATAGCTGGACAATGGAGGCTTTAATTCTTCATGAAGGCGGGTAAGGAACGATGTCTCCAGGGAATCTATTTTGGGTCCAGTTATCTTTAGAGCTTTGTTGAAATCATTATAAAACATGAATGTGAACTATCATTACATTTGCAGATAAGATTGAACTAGGGGGAAGAGCTGACTGATAGAAATGTAGGTGTTTTGCAGGATAGATATATGGTTGAACTTTGAGGAGTATGAGATTTAGGGTCAGGTGCTGTCTCATGAAGGTGCTCCGGGTGTCACAAACCCTTACATCCCTAAGCACCTGTCTCCTGTTATAAAGAACCATGCTGGGGATGTGCCAGGGATCCAGGTAGAACAGGCCTAAAACTTCTCTAATTTGTCCCAGGAGCTGAATCAGCCCAAGAGATCAGATGAGCATAAAGGTGAATTACCATTTTTCAGTTTTCCCTCATATCTCCACTCAGGTCCAGCTCTTGGCTATGTCTGAGGATTGATCCCATAATATATTTAGGTTTCAAGTGATGAACATGGACAGAAATAAGGCCCAAAGTAAGTATAGTTTCAATGGCAATGAGCTAAAGTGATAGAGGAAAAGGATCTATGCATAATGATAAAGCCAAAAATTAAAATATCAGTCAAATGTGCTATAGTGGTAAATAAATGTAATAGGGTCATGTCTTGTATTAATGGATATATATTAATAGTCCGTGGGTATTATAAGACTGTGGTTTATGCTATCACATTATAAACTACTAACTAAACCATATGTTGCTGGTAGCACCACATTCAAAAATAATATGAGAGTCAAGTCCATTACCTGGAAATGGTTGCTTCCACTTACACCAGGATTCAGTTTGGTCATACATTCTAGTTTTGCATGAAGGAAACTGTAATTATATTGGAGGGATAGCACAGCATAGGGTCACAAAGACCCTACATGGACTGAGAATCCAGCTCATATGAGACAATGATAAGATCTGGATTGAGACTGGCTAGTGTTAAACAAGATTTGTTTTAACATCCACATCCAGACTAAAATTAGAGGTCATAAAGTTTATATGACAAATAAAAATACAAAAAAATTAATCATGTATTGTAGAGGGAAAGTAATGAACAGGAGACTGGTCTTCTAAATTATGTAATGGCTTCAAGTGACATGACTGTGTGAAACTGTGGGAAAGAACTAAACACTGAAATGTATTGCAGAGGTGGTAAATTTAAAAAAAATACAGGAAAAGACCAAGCTGTGTTTCCCTTTCAAAGGGCTTCTGCAAACATTTTATTTGATTCTACATGACTTTGCATTTCCCTAGAATTTACTGAGTATAAATACAAATAAAATAAAGTAAGTCATTATTGATAGTTGAAACTACTGATTTTCACCTGACTTTACAATGAAACCATATGTATACCTCATGTGATTTTGCCACACTAATCCTAACTGGTCCAGGTAAATGGTTTGGACTCATTAAATGTAATTTTAAAAAAATCTTAATGAACTTTTCAGAAGCTCTGGGCTGAAATTTGTTTCTACCAGAGAAACAAATTTCTACCAGAGAAATTGTTTCTACCAGAGAAGGGCAGGAGCAGCAGCAGGAGGAAGAGCTTCCCTAGAACAGTGGGGCTGTTAGGCCGGACTCTGTATTGATAGATGATGATGGTGGGTAACAACATGTAAATAAAGAGCACTGGTGGGAGCATGAAGCTGTCGTCTGCAAGTGGTTTTTGGGAGCAGAGGACCTGAGCAGAGGGGAGCCCTGCATGAACCTGCTACACACATACCATTATGTCAAGGGCTGTTTTATGTTTGCCAATAACATCTAGGTAAGGCTTGTACAAAGCAGCTTTGTGTTATCCATCTTTAGTTTGTGTTCAGATCATAAGAGCTATCACCTGAAATCTTCACTATCACTCCCTTATTCAAGTGTATGCTCTACCAACAAATCTTCGGGATTATGTTCAAAACCTAGGTATCAAAGCCATCCTCTTTTTTGTTCCTGATGTATGCTACATTTCAGCCTTATGATAAGACTTTGTTATAACAATATCTCTGCTATCGGGCTACTGTCCATTGACTTCCAACTGTATTAATATATACTCAACTCTCACAATCCTGGACTTCTGTGTCAAGGTTTAAAATAAAGTTAGTCTGTTTTGTAAAACAAAATACCCCTTTTCTAGGATTATTTTGGCTTTCTTGGTGGATTTAGGGAGGCAGCGTTTTTCAGTTCCTAAAATTGTTTTCTGTTTGGAAGTAGTTAATTTTAAAAAAGCCTAATTTGGAAACTAGATTATTGTATCAGAATAGGCTCCTGCTGTAAGAGTGCACATGTTCTCATAATTGTATGTTATGTATAGAGAGGTGCTGGCACTTGTTCCTTTTTTCTTTTATATAATATTATCGGGTGGGGGTGGGGAAATTATGGATTGTCAAATTGTTACATGTTTTAATTTTTGATTGAATGAACAGATTTTATTTATAGAAAGTTCACTTGGATCCTGTAGGTATGGTTATTAATGTGAGAAATTATTTGCTGAAGTAAACAACCTCTGTTAGACAGTGAAATTCATCACTCAAGATTTGTTTAGGCACATGCAAAATACACTGTAAATGTTGTCTAAATTTCAAGGAAATTAATGCTCCAGCTAAGATCTTGTCAGACTGCTGTGATGTTAGGGATGGGGATTAATGACAACTATACATTTGTTGCTTTTCTTTATATAGGTTTATTGCCTTTCATAGTCTTTATCTGGAACCCGAAACATTTCTCTGGAATCCCATTTTGCTAATATTCATCTTGCTTCCACATTTCTATTCCATGCAGTTTGAGAGATACAAGGTCTCATTCCTACCGACTATCAAATATTAAAAAGACACAGTTCCCAAGTGACCTGAACTCAAGTTGCAAGCCAAGCTTCTTCAAAACCGGTATCATAGAATGGAAAGAAAATTAAGTTTAGTTATCAAACATTTTGCCTTCTAGAAAATATATTATCTATGGTTTTGCTAGGCATGTACTTGAATGGTCAGTGACCAATGATAACCTATAAAGCACAGAAGGCCGGACCTGAAGAAGAGCTCTGTGTAGCTCAAAAGCTTGACCTTCACCAACAGAAGCTAGTTCAATAAAAAATATTACCTCAGTTATCTTTTCTCTCTGATATTCTGGGACCAACATGGCTACAACAACACTGCAAATGACATAAAAAGCACAAGGTTAGTGTAGGAGATACTTTCTGCAAAAGTTAACATAACTAATAATAAGTTAGAGTTTTGACCCACTGTATAACTTTGCTAACAAAAACCCACAATGCAAAAAATCCCAATCAACTAAAAGATCTGAATTAACAGATAAATATTAATGGTAAATAACATGAAAGACAAGCATATAGAACTATGGGCCAATGGTTACGATGCTAACCTGGGACTCTGCAGGCCCAGGTTCAATTTATTGTTTTCCCATAGAATTCCTGTATCATCTTGGCTAAATCAAAAGCATCGAGGCAACTAACTACCATGGAAGTTAGGCTCCTGGGCACTTTTGAAGATCCCACTAGTCTCCTAACTGCATCTTTAGGTGCCTAAATACCTTTAAAAATCTGGCCCATAGTCTTTCTGTGTCTGTTTGCCAGATGTAAAATGGGGATAATAATATTTCCCTACCTCAGAGAGGTGTTGAGTATTTAATATATTAAAGATTGTGAGGTACTATGGCAATGGGGAGGGGGAGGGGGCACATAAATACACTTCTATGAAGTGATTGTGGAGTTCACATCTTGAAGTCCTTTGTTCTAATTCTGCCAGCTCAGGTTGACTTGGAAAATTATTTTATAGAGCTGCAAGGGAAGCATTCTACCAAGTTGTTCTCTTTGGGTCCCCTGGATCATTTGGTACTATAATGGCTAATATTTCTGGGCACTGCATTTGCATAACCCCAATTATGTCTCTGGCAGGCTTGGGGAAAGTTTCCAAGTGCTCGTTTTGACAGTAGCAATTCTGGCAGATGTTAGTTTTTGGGGAGGGAAGTAGTATTGATATTTGTGTAGTGGTTGGGTGACATTTAATTATACCATCTGAAAATTAATTAATTCAAAAAGAATGTGGGAGGGAGGAGGCATTTCAGCACATGTAGCTGACAATAAAAATTTGGTGCTTTAAAGACTATTCATTACTTTTCAGTCTTTGGATACCATTCAGATTACAGCCTGCTAAATTTGATACATGTAATTTCTCACTTTCAGATTTAGGCGCCTGAAGGAATGGGTGAGGGGGAACCATCTCAAGGGTTTGACAGAACCATAACCTCTTTGGAAAGAGCAGCTCTGCTGGCATAAATTCTGCTTTAATGCTCACAAGAAAAGATCTGTTATTACTAAATAATTCTCAGAAAGGAGGTTGCAGTGTGACACTATAAATGTTAAAATTAATAACCAATAACCAATAAATTACTTTTGCAGACATTTGTGGTTTATAAAAGAGATGGTGAGGAAGAAAGAGATGATTTTACTTCAAAATATTTTGCTTCATGCAATATTTTGATCACCCTTATAAACAATAAAACTATTGCTCCTTAACTTGATCAGTTAGCTATGTGCCAATTGTAAACAGACACTTTGAAACCAAACTCTGGTTACCATCAGCTAATGCTTATCTCATTTTTATGCACTATGAGTTAAATCCTGTAGTCCTCATGCAGGCAAAACTGCCACTGACATCATTAAGAATTTTGTTTGAGTAAGGATCACAGGATTTTACCCAGAGGTCATTTAGATTCTCTCTTACATTGGTTTATCATGCACAGTATTCACCACTACACTGCACTATGATGCATCACTATCAAAATAACAAATAGCCTGTCAACACATTTACTGGACTGCAGCCCTCTTGGGATAATCACTAAATTTTCATCAAGACCGCAATGATTAGTGTTTGATTATGATAATCAAATGACTAACTATCAGATTTCAGAAAAGAATAATACAATTTTAAAAAATGTTTCCAGAATAGTGGGAGACTGACATTTTAGCTATTTACATGTTCTACAGCCCACTTAGATAATATGAGGGAATTTAAAAAACATAATCTTTAGTGGTAAAGAGGTATTCTCTCTCTGGGTGTGGGTCTGTCTAGCTATCCACACATTTTGTATAGGCCATCATCATGGTATCTAAGCACAATTCAAACATGATGAGATTTCTAGTGGACTTCATATCAAAATACGTAACACATTTTTGTTCTTGTTTTTTCCCCTCTGTTCTGTATTTTAAACCTTTTTGATGAATTTTCCAAGATGTCACAATCAGACTAGACATCAGAGTAGAAGCAGGTGGAGGTCCCCTCTCCACAGATTTACCTCACAACAGTACTGCAAAATGGTGCTGAGATGCTATACTACTTAGATATCTATAATATTCATTCATCTTGAGTGCATGCTTGATGAAAGCTTTGTTGTTTTGGGTCACCCTCCCAGAAAAGTGTGTGCGTACATGCACAAGGGTTAGGGGCGGAGAGGAAGACTTAATAAACTCTCAGGTATTTTGTTAAAGGGTGTTTTATATGGCAGTGGCTCTCAATTTTCCAGGCTACTGTACCCCTTTCAAGAGTCTTATTTGTCTTGCAAACCCTAAGTTTCACCTCACTTAAAAACTACTTGCTTACAAAATCAGACATGCAATACAAGTGTCACATCACTCTATTAACAAAAAATTGCTTACTTTCTCATTTGTGCAATATAATTTATAAAATAAATCAATTTGAATATAAATATTGTACTTGCATTTCAGTGTAAAAAGCAGTATAAATAGGTCATTGTCTGCATGAAATTTTAGTTTGTACTGACTTTACTAGAGCTTTTTATGTAGCCCGTTGTAAAACCAGGCAAATGAGTTGATGTATCCCCTGGAAGATCTCTGTGTACCCTCATCGGTATGCATACCTCTGGTTGAGAACCACTGTTTAATGCAATGGAAAGTACCAATACCACAGACAGATCCTTTTCTCTCATGGGGTTCAGTGCCACACATTTACCTTGTTGTCTCACTTGTCCTTCATCCTAGTTCAGTTTACATATTTCAGAGGGAGATAGTGGTATTATGTTAATTTGTAATAGATTCCAATGTTACATTTCTCCACTTTGACCATAGCAAAGAACAGTTGCTGGGATGAATAGATGTAATTAACTCCCTACTGAGAATGAATTAGCTGCTATGGTTATATGAGATTTAAAGAATAAAGTCTAAAGTAGTGCAGAAGTAATACAGGTTTTTTGCCTAGAAACAAACAAACAAACAAAAAGTTGATTGTAAAGTGAATATTTTTTTCACCTATGGCTGAGTCAGTAGGTGCTTCCTCAGACAGTATCTCTTTCATTCAGAGATTTCCTACCCAAGCTCATAAGATGATCAGTTTTAGCGAATGTGAAAAAGAAAGGTGGCTGACATGTATTTAGGATCTGCTTCTTAAGAGATACCAAGCCTTTATAGGGGAATTATATAAAAAGACTATCTAAGCATCATAGTTTAATGTGAGTTCTTGGCCGAAGTGAGACTGTGTCTGAATCAACATAAGGATCTTGCCTCAAAGATCACTGTGGTTTATTTCTCTTGCAACCTAAACATGGGAATTATTGAGCTCTTGACTATGAAACGGCTCTTGAAACAGGCCCTGAAACCATATCAATTCTCCGTTGCTAGAATAAAATACTAGTGGAAGCATCAAAGGCACAGTTAAACCATTTCTGCTCTTTTAAAAAAAAGAACTGAGCAGGGGTCATATGAGAGAACACTGTGATAGGTAAAACTGAAGGAAGGTTTCAGTCTACCTTTGAAAATACACTGACATTAATATGATTTTTAAGAGCATGAATAAGAAGCTGTATAGTGAAAGAACTGCTGCAGGAGCATGTTTTTGACCCTTTTTGAAAAATCTCCATTACAATTACACTTCCTCTCCAAAAAAGAGGCGAGTAAAAAAAGAGGCGACTTGATTCTGCATTCCTTATTCACACAAAACTCCTATTGAGTTCAGTGGGAGATCTGTGTTAATAGAGACTGCCTTCAGTTATTGACAATTTTTGCTCACCGTGGAAGGTGTAACTAACAAATAAAACTTCCCTAATTCTAAGATATATATAAGCAGAACCATGGGGAACCTAGATGCAAATAAAAATTCAATGGCCAAAATTTTCATAAAAATGACTATTTGCTTCAGATGCCTCATTTTTTGGGTGCCCATATTGAGACTCGTTAAAGGGGCCTGATTTTAGTTGGGTGGATGTTCAGCGTTTTGTGAAAATTGGGCACCTTTAAGGTATTTTAAGATAGGAACTGAAAGTCTTGGCTAACATCTTTATTTTTGGGACCTATCATGTATTCTATGGTATCTTTTTTGTGATAGTGGGGTGGTTAATGACACAGTTGAGCTCATTGCATCTTCCTTTAGAAATGCATTAGCAAACATTCAGGTTGTAATAGACGTCACTGAATATGAGAAGGTAGGTTGTGTTTTCTGCTTAGGCAAAAAGAATGTCAACTCTGTCAGTGTTAGCATTGTCTTTTCCCTGTCTTTGAGACAGATTTATATTTGTGTTCTCTAGGGGCCATATCTCAACTTTGGGATCTTTTAGGGCTTCTGAGACGTCAGAATTTTGGGTAGATTAGTTTGTCACTAGGTTCTCTTACGGTTCTCTCTAGAGTAAGTGCCCTACAAAGTGAAAATAAAAAAGGTTGTATTGGAATTTAAACTTCTTTTAGGAAACATTTGATTGGTACTATCAGATTTAGTCTTTACGCTTCCCCCCCCCCCCCTCTTTTTCTGAAGCTTGCTTGCAGTTATCCATTTCTCAGAATTAGGAGGGAAGATGACCTTTTGTGGGTTTTTTTTTTAATCATACTTGGTATTACATTATTGCCCAGAGTTCATAGATCAGTTTAGTTCAAAATTCCATCTATTCCTCTATTCTTATCCCTTTCATTATCCAATCCCAAAATTAAGAAATTGTTCTGAATGTATGAAATCCAAAGTGAACATGCAACTATGTCTTCATAACAATTTGGTTATATTATATTCATAGTGTCTTTCATCTTAAAGGATTCCTGATGCACTTTATAAAATATTCTGATAATTATATCCTACATTATAGCTGTGTAATCCCATATATTTAAGTGGGATTATACCATTAAAGCTGTGGAAGAATTTAGCCCTCTCCATTTATCTGTTTCACTAATCTATCATTTCTTCTCCCATCACCACATCTGCTGAAATGCAGATGCTTCTGGGGTGGAACATAACAGCTGTTTAATAAACTATCTCCCATCAAAACTACACAGCCATTTGGGAACTAGAGGTAAAGCTAAAACCTGAAGACAGGGAGGAAGCACTGTAATTCCACATACCAGTAGATGTTCAGTCAGTTCTTTTTTTACCAGATACCAGTATTATACTGTGGTACTTCAGAGGGTTTGAAAGTACATTTGTTGAAGTACAGAGCAGGCTTACTTCCCCCTCAAGATATAAAAGGGTTAATCCTCAAGAGTAAAGAAAAGAGCTCAAAATTGCAAAGTAAGAGTCAGATATGAGCTGTACTTATAACACTTGAATTCTTTAGTAGAGGCAGTACACTTAGCAGCATGCTGAATGAATTCCTTTATCTGTTAATGAAAATATCTGATGTATTATTCTTTAGGCAGTCTTTGGTCCAAAATGGCATTTGTATTCAGTTGGTTGTGAAGTTACAAATGTCTATATTTCCTGCATCAATTTATTTAAAACATAATGTTAAGGTGCAGTCAAGAAACTCAGTGGCCTGTAATGCAGATTCGTAGAGCCAATCCAACGTGTTCTCCTTTTGTAATTTAAAACCTTTCAGTACATTTTCCTTTCTATTAAATGGATTTTTGGCAAGGAAATAATAGTGTATGTGCATGGGAGAAGAAAAGGGGGGATGCGAACAAAGAAATAGAAAGTATACTTTGATACACATTTTATTTAAATGCATACCCATAGCAATTAGGTCAGAACAGGTGAATAAAAATAAAATATAACTGGCCCGAACCATTTAAATCTGGGCACAGTAACGTGCATGGAACAGCTAACATTTGTGGCCCACACCAAAGGGGTTTTGCATTGCTTCTGCTTTGTGAGTAATGACTTGAAATTGCATCTGGCATGGATATATTAAGATGGAACGGTGGACAATAATTGAATGTGAATGGCCTTTGCAGTTGGACTTCAGAAACAAATGATTAGTTCTTCTAAGAGCAAGGCTTTGTTTCCCATTTTGCCCATCCACCCCTTACTCTGTAAGATTTCCATGGCAGACTTACTTAACGCTTTTGTTGAATTCTAGCAAGTCTAGTCTAGCTTGCATATTACGGCCCATTTAGAGGAACCCTGCTGTGTAACTTTCACACCGGGTGCTATTGTTCAATTCTTAATTAAATTACCAAGAATTCCATTGTAATGGTACACTTTTTATTATGTTACTCACAAACCTTTGCTAGATTACTTGCAGCAACAACTGAAGTCATTATTTTTCTTATAACAAGTGTGATGACATAAATAATACAAACACATCTCTTTGAATCAAGGCTAATTCTAGCTTCAATTGTATCATAATTTAAACAAGTCTTTTTCATTTTTTTTTCTCCTGTTAAAGGAAGAATTTTGAAAACAAACATATTTTTAGTAGCAACAATTCCTTGGTTACTTTTCAGCCATATCTTCAATCTATGTCAAAGGGACTGCAATGCTGAGTATCCTGAGTACAAAATAGGAACTAAAACAAAATACAATAAAAAACAACCTGCAATCTCTTTATCCCCAATCCTGATTGAAGGTCAGCCTTTTGGAGCTGGAGAAATTGACTAGCTCATTTCAAAACAAGTACCTGTGTTGAAAATCTGCCTCTGTTCTCTTAGAACAGGGGTTCTCAAATGAGATGATGGGTCACGAGGTTATTATGGGGGGAGAGGTTGCTAACCGTAAGCCCCTGAGCATGCCAGTAAGGGTGGCATGGTATGGGGGGGGGATCATCACTTTCGGGAGGGGTCATCACAGCCTGAAATATTTTCAAAGGAGGGTCCCCAGCAAAAAAAGTTTGAGAACCCCTGTCTTAGAACTAAGAGAAATATTCCAGTATTGTGCATGCATTTGTATGAGATTTCTGTATAGCAACTGTCAGTAGAGCTGATTTAGTGCTAGCCATAGGCCTAAACACCATATCCCTTTGTTTTGACTTTAGTTCTTTGACTTTGTGTTACTTTGGCACAATGAGTTTGTACAATTCAAATATATTCACTGGCCTCATTTATATTTCCATTACTATTATTAACTGCTATTAACAAAAGGATATAAGCAATAATTTTTTCAGTGGTTTGAGGTGTGCCCTGAGAAAACACTTTGTTCATTCTGACAGACTTTAACCATAAGTGTTCAGGGTATGCCAGATCATAAACCAAATAAGGATAGTTGGATGACACTGCTGCCTTAAAGCCAATTGTTTCCTGCTAGTTAAAAGCTGCAAGGTGGAGACCCCATCTACTCTCTTTGAAGCTAATGGTAATTGATGAGCCCAGCACCTTGCTGGATCTGTACTTATAATGGGTGCATTTTTTTACAGAGCATATGCCAGGGTGGTGAAACTTACTGACTCTCAGAGCCGCAAACAACAATCTTCATAAGTTTGAGAGCTGGGGCTTGCCTGCTGGGGCTCAGGGTTTCAGCCCTGCAGCTGAGTGGTGGGGCTAGTGGTGTCAGCTCTGTGGGGTGGGTGGTCTCAGGGTTTCAGCCCCGGGGAAGGCGCCTGCCAGGGTTATAGCCCTGCAGGAGGGGGTGGGGGGGTCTAAGGGCTTCAGCCCTGTAGGAGACTATCGGGGCTAAGGTCTTCTGCCCTCTGGGGAGGGTCACAGGAGGCACCTGCCAGGGCTTCGGGCTTCAGCCCTGTGTGAGATGCCTGCTGTGGCTCCAGCCCTGCTCCTGCTGAAGCCCCAGGAGGCTTGCTCCATGATGCTGAAGGCCTGAGACCCCCCCTTCCCACTGGACAGAACCCCCTAATCCTACCACCCCATCGCAGGACAGAAGCCTCAAGTTCCCCCCCCGTCCCCCAGACTGGTAGGCAGAGAATGGGAGGGAGTGAAAGGGGGGATGCTCCACGAGCTGCACCTTAACTCTAAAAGAGATGAATGCAGCTCGCGACCCACAGTTTAGCCACCCCTGGCATATGCTATGGACTGGGGTTTTCAACCTGTACTCTAGAGAGCTCTGTTGGGTGGCATTTAAAGGATCCTCTGTGACAGGAGTGAAGCATCCATTAGTCATCATGTAGCGACATTTGTTGTACTTGCAGCCCATTCAGGATTTCCAGAGTTTTTTGGCCTAATAAACTCACTAAACAAAACCCTCTATGCATCTGTATAGATGATTGGTGGGGGTTTCTTTGAAAATACAACTGGGATCAGATTTTCTGCTGACAGCAAGTGGGAGGGATAGTAATCACACAAGGGGACCGAAATCAGGTTGCAAAACAATCGGAAGAGATTCACAGATTCCAAGGTCAGCAGGAATTTCTGTGATCATGTATTCTGACTCCCTGCATAATGCAGGCCAGAAAACTTCCCCAAAATATTTCCTAGAATATATCTTTTTTTTAAAAAAATCCAGCCTTGATTGGAAAGTTGATAGTGATGGAGAATCGGTAAATTGTTCCAGTGCTTAATTACTGTCACTCTGAAAAATTTACACCTTATTTCCAATATGAAACTGTCTAGGCTCAGCTTCCAGCCATTGGATCATGTTATGCCTTTCTCTGCTAGACTGAAAGAGTCCATAATTAAATATTTGTTCCCAATGTAGGTACTTATAGACTGTAATCAAGTCACCCCTTAACCTTCTCTTTGTTAAGCTAAATAGATTTTGCTCCTTGAGTTTATTACTATATTTAGAGTTGTGGCGGCTACAAGAAACAACCAAAGACTCAATATTAATAAACATATATTCCTAGAATCTGAGAAGGGAGGAAATAATCAACACAAATACAATATTGAGAGTTAGAACCAAGCAGCTCTATCCTGTCACATGACTGGCATGTGGGTGTAGTGGCTAGTGGTCAGACTATTACAGTAATCAGTAGCCAGGAATCGGAGCTCAGGGTCAGAGCCTAGGGTCAGAACCAGATTTAGAAGCCAGAGCCAAGGGTAAGAGCTGATGTCAGAGGTTGGGAATTGCAGCTGAGGGTCAAAACCAGGTTATTTAGATCTTAGTTAAGGAAGCGGCCAAGGCAGAAGTGAGGCTGGAACAAGGTGTGAGTGGGGCTAGGAAAAAACAGGCAAAGCAGCTGTCAGAGCCGCTGAACTTCTGCTGCTACTGAGCCTTTGAAGCTGGAAAAAAATCCGAAATCTTTCCTTACCATTTCTCCTTCCAGAGCATGTGCACAGTAGAGCACTGCAAAACACAACAGTTTTAGTTTTCAGAAGGTATTGCTAATACTGAACTCTGGATGGAAGGGAGGGTTGGGAGGAAATTGTCACAGTAGCTTACCCTGATGCATCCATAACATCTCTAGGCAGGTCTCTCCTTTGGAACTATACCTCCTGTTTTAATTTTACCTTGAACAAAACACCCACTTTAATGTAATACTAAGCATGCTTCAGGATATGAATATCACTATTGTCTACAATACCAAAAAAAATGTTCCCTCATTGTTCCATAGCTATACACAAATCTGTGGTGGTTTTGGGGAGACCGAAGGTTCAGAAAATCTGCAAGTTCCATTGTCTTCAGTTTGGACTTGTGGGTGATTAGCACGTCAGAAAACTGGCCCCAAACACCCAAACCCTAAGCACAATGTTTGAAAGAATCTAACAGCATAGCATCAAAGAGAATGGTAAGAAGCAAAGGTGCAAACACTGAGCCCTGCTTAATACCATTCATGACACAGAGAGACTGACGAAGCACCATTTTTCAGCATTCTAGCCAGCATGCTTTCATGGTGATGAATTTATATGGGCACCCAACTGTGTGCAAAATGCACCAGAGACCCTTGCAACTAACAGTCAAAGGTTTTAATCAGGGCTATAAACACCATATAGAGATCATGGTTTTGTGCCTGCCACTTTTCCTGTATTTGGTGAGCAGCAAAAATCATATCCAGTCTTCCGCATCATGCCACACTGACTCTGAAATGATTTTTATTGGTGATGGTGAAAAGTCTATTGAGAATGCACCAAAATCTTCCCATCAATGGAAAGAAGCAAGATATCACAACAGTTGTCTCAGACTGCTCAGTCACCTTTGTGTCCTTTATATATATGGATAACTTAGGCATCCTTGAAGTATGCTTTCCTGATCCTAGATGGCTTGCAGAACTGTGTGAGCATTTGAGACATAACCACCATCCTTATAGACTTCAGGCAGTTTTCTATCTAAGCCAGGTGGCTTTCCGTGAGACGATTGTTTGATATAGCGGCTTCTGTCTCGATAATACTTAACAGTCTAGTGAGTTCTGTGTGTGTTGGGAATTGTGGTAAACAAGCTATTGCAGCTGTAAGGTCCCATGCCTGTAAGAACTAGCTGTAAGAACCCAGTTCTGCTGTGCTACCAGGCAGCTGGCAGCTCCAGATTTCCACCCCGCAGAAGCTATAAGCAATTTGTGCTCCACTTCCTATCACCCGGTGTGGACACAGGCCATGGGAAGTTCTGTGTCAAGCTTTTGACAGACAGCAGCCCTATGGCTCCTGATTGGCTCCCTGTACTATCTAAGCCCAGGGGTCATTCCAGGAAGTGTCCAGGAAACAGCATGGATTTTCTGTAGTTGCGATAACCATTCTTGCTCGTTGTTCTTAAATTCCTGGCTTGACCTTGGCTTGATTTAGGCTTTGACTCCTTACTCAGATCCTGAAACATGATGCAAACTCTGATATTTGGTATCGACCCTGGCCCGGCCTGGCCCTGACTATGAACTTCTCTGCTATTTCCCACCTCAGGTTTGCCGGTGCTCTGACCCTGAGCCATGACTTACCTGGTTGGGATCTTGACAGCAGCTTGAATAGACTGTTAAGCTGTTCAGCCCAGCGACTGATGTTGCTTTCTTGTCTGGGTATAGTATCCTGCCATCTGCACAATGGATAGGAATGCTATCATGAGATATGGGACCATTTCAATTGATCGTAAAAATGTTTAAGGTCTTTCCAGACTGTAGCCTGTTGGATATTTTCTGCTGTGTGCTTCCACCAATGATCTTTCATTTTATGCAGCTTAGACTGGGCAGCTTGCTTAAAGCCATGAAAGGTGGCTTTCTTAGTGGTCAAAATCTTGTCAGATAACCATGTTTTATGTGCCGTGTGCAACAAGTCAAGTACGTGCATTATCTGAGTCATTTTTGTTGAACCAATCTTGATGGTTCTTTGTGCTAAAGCCTAGCACGTCACTGGCAGAACTGAGGGTTATATCACAAAGCTGGCTCCGTTCAGCCTCCACATCCATTACAGAGCTGTCTGATGATGGAAAAGCCCCTGAAAATGTTTGCTGCAGTTCTTTGTGTTTATCGAAGAGCTTGAGCTTTTGGACATTCTTTCTTTATGGTTTTGGTTTGCTACCGACCCTTCTTGGAACAGATAATTAGCTGCATTTTGCTCCGCACCAATCTATGGTCAGACCAACAGTGAGCACCTCTCATCACACTGGTCACTTTGGTAACTTGCAGATCACACTGGTACACTGTGAAAAAGTCTATGAAATGCCAGTGGCAGGAATGAGAATGCCTCCATATTGTTTTAAATTTGTTCACTTGCTGGAATACAATATTAGTAATGAGTAATCCATTGGCAGTGCAGGTGGTAAGAAAAGTACTACTGGAGTTTTCACTGCCAATGCCATGATGGTTGAGAATATTTTTCCAGGCTGTATGATTACAAGTGACCCTGGTATTAAAATCTCCAAGGATTATAAATTTGTCATTAAGTGGAGTTGGTCTACTGAAACTCTCCAGGTTTTCATATATTTCTTTCTATTGTTTCTGCAGGGTTTGTCATAGTGGGAGCACATGCTAAGGAGCATAGCATATCTTCCACTGGACAAACAAATGGATGTTTGAATGACAAAACCAACATTTGACTGGCACCTTTTGGCAGCCAACAAACAGATCCAATTGAAGGTTTATCCAGCACCAACCTTTATGAGCGGACACTCATTGGCAAAGTGAGTTTTGCTAAGAGAGGTGACGTCAATGTCCTATATCATCAGTTCTTGGGTGATGTTGGCAGACCTCCTGTCTGTTTGGCTGTCAGTTTCTAGAAGCATTCCACGAGGGAATACTAATGCTGTTTTATATACTTCGCATTCTTTGTATTTTGACCACAGAGTTGGATGGTCATCCAGCTGCAGTAAGCTAGCAGGTCAGAAAATGGAGCAGGCATTGTTTAGGATCCTTTTCTCCCATTCCCCCAGATCAGGGAGAGCAGCGTTGTCCGTGAAAATGGCTGCTCTGATATATGGACAGGATACAAATGATATAGTGTCTATAATGAGCAGCCATCATATCCATGACACTGTGTGTTCAGATTTATCACTGAGGCCTCCCAACAGCATCCTCTACCTGCCCCTGTTGCCTCTCCCCCATCATTGTAGGACTTGATGTGAGCCAAGTCGTGCAATGATGCAATGATGTGGTGATGGTGCTTCGGCACAGGACTATGTTATGCATCTACTGCTATGTGTCGCATTCCACTTCTCACTTCATACCCAGTTACCAGCAAGCTTTGGAGAAAGAAAGGCAAAGTATATAAGTCTTTCATGCTGCTACGTAGCCTTTCCATGGTGTAGACTCTCAGGGTTCCTCCTTGTGGCACCAGCTGGCAACTCACCACACCTTGTAGTTTCAGGCTAAATGTGCAAGAGACCTCAGAGCAGCATGGGCTCCAGAGTTGCAGTGTGCAGGCCCACCGGCATGTGGATATGCTCTGGTGCTCACCCACCATGCTCCAGCTATGGTAAAGTGTCCCAATCATGTATTTTATATGGTGATGGGGGAATAAGAAAAATAAACAATTTGTTTACTGTAAACACTCTGGAACTTAACTTGCTATTGTTGAAGCCAACAGGAAAACTTTCACTGACTGAACTGGGAGAAGGATTGTATCTTATAGGCAAGCCAGATACATTCTTTCACTTTTGTTTGTCTTTTTTATTAAAAAATAAACAACTCAAAACCATAGAAGTGTTGTATTTTTAACAGTTCCTTTGAATCAGACGTGATTAATCAATATTCTGAGGAAAACAAATAATAATCCAGAGGCCATATTATGCAGTTTCTAAACAGTCCCACTGTCAGTCATGGGAAGTTCTACTAAGAAATATATGACCTCTTTTGTGCTTATCGTTTCTGTGCCAACTTGTGGCACAATGCACTTCAAAATGACCAACATGTTAAATCCCACTATATGTGTGGGGTGGAATGGAATAAGTGACAGATCCCTAAGTGTTCTGTAGTTACCAAACACTGGGATAATATATGATGCTAAAGAGAAATCACTATGTTGCAAACCTTTCTTTTCTAACAGTTATTATACTAAAATATGTGCTGTGATTTAAGCTAATTTATGCTGGTTTTTTTCCTGTTGTTCTATTCAGACTGTTATGGTATCTGCTATAGTCTTTGTCTCAGTAATTGCATACTTAATCAAATTGGTTTGGATGTGTTCCAAGAAAATTTAACACGAACCAAACCTGACCGAGCATATATCAGCCATAGTGAAAAATGTTCTGTGCCCTTCATCAAATGAAGTTATTTCAAAATAAATAAATAGACAAGCTGAGAACTTACCATTGATGGTTGTTTCTGGTAACACCACAATATTCCAGGTTCTGTACAGCATAAAAGAAGGCACAATTCCTGACTGAAAGCAATTGTCTCTAAGACAGTGATCCTACAAAGACTAAATTATGAGTCACTTCATTCATATGAACAAGTTCATCTTTGATGGCAGTGTGGAGTACTCACATGTGTAAGCTATGCACATCTTAAGAATTTGCAGGATTGGTGCCTAAACTACATTTGACCTGCTTTACTTAATTTTGGTAGAAAATTTGCACTTAATTTTTAGTTTCAGAACTGTACAGAACTAGGATGTTTGATAGCCTTTTTTTTTCTTTTATTTTTCTAAATCTATTCCCCCCCCCCCCCCCCCACACACACACACACACACACACACACACACACACACACACACACACACACACACACACACACACACACACACACACACACACACACACACACACACCCCTTTCCTCCCCAAGAAGAAGGCATGGGGGAATAATAGCATAGCCGTCTCATTCCGCCTCCTTTAGAACTTGGATCTCAGAAGACTGAGGATATTTGACAAAAGGGTTCACTCTAGTTTCTTGATGGAGTCAGGAAGTGACACAGAAACATTTTGTAGGAGGGTAAAAGACTTAATAAATAAATAAAATACAAGGAGCTTCAGCACTGGACGTCAGCACTGAATAACTGGTAAAGCTGAGGAAGTGCTAAATCAGTCCTGATATTGGTTGGTTCATGCCTGCAGCATGAAAATAAGACTCTGCTTCCTTAATTATAGCAAACACATTTTATAATGGTTCTACTGATCTTTTGCAAACAGTGTTGATTTTGTTAGGAAGGGAAGGAGGAATAAGTGAATAATAGCACAAACTGCTATTGGATTCCAGCAGGGAAATAGTATTTAAAAAGCTGCTTTAACAAAAGAAGCGAAGTTCAATATTCCAAAAATAATTTCGTATCTTTGTTTCATGCCTATAAATACTATCAGTTTGTGTAATTTACAGGAAAAATCTCCATAGATAACATGTAGCTGTTTTAGAATTCTAGTGAGATGAGGTAATGCTATGCAGTCAGTGGAGATTGTCCCTGGAATACTGAATATAGTGTTGGGAAGAACTTTAGCCAATCCATTAAAAAATAATGATTACATATTAAAGTGAAAGCAAATATTCCATCAGTTGAAAGGAGATTTCCAGGAAAACAAGTGTGACTCCAAAGTGATATATTATTGATAGAGTTACATGAACTATTTGTAGCAAACAATTTGTTTAACTAATTTTGCCATTTCTCAAATTATCTGCAAAAATGCTTTGAACTTTAAGAATTTGTTAGTTGAAAATTTGAAGATTTACACAGTATATGGATTGTTCAAACGTAGTTTACTTTGACTGTATATTTATCATTCATTATTTGTGGTGTGAATAACCACCTATCTGATATGGTGTTGGTTTTACTGTTTGATTAGATGATTATTGGGGGGGTTTGAACAAATGTTGGCATTTTTTTTTTTTTTGCAGTCCCCAACTCTAGTGCTGAGCAATTAATGTTAGTAGTGTAAAGTAGTGACATAGTCTATATAATTGAACATGCTTTAGAGAAACCACCCTACATATTATGTACACTTTCTGTTACTAATCTGTCATGTGTACCATAAGATCTGAAAAACTTTTTGCAAAATATAGATCTCTCTATAATTGCATGTTATATGACGTATTCAGATCCAATAACATTTCCTTGTAAGAGTGGTTTGGAAGCAGCTGGTGACTGCTTTACCATTTTAAGGCTTTGACTCTAAAGAGGACAGTAGGGAAACAAGTCCTCTTCACTTTACTTGCAAAAATAAGTCCCATTGATTTATGTGAGGGCTAATCTTGTGACTAAAATTAATAGGAGTTGTGCGAGGATATTTCATTGTTAAGAGCAAAAGGTCATAAGAGTTTAAAAAAAAAAAAAAAGTCCATCACTTGCAAACATCAAAGTGCCAAGTACAGTTTATGATAAATATCATGCATCATTGTAAGCACCTTGAGGATAATAGGGTTATTAAGAATAGTCAGTGTGGATTTCTCAAGAAAAAGTCATGCCAAACAAATTTAATGTCCTCCTTTTATATAGGATTACTGTCCTAGTGGATAGCGGGAAAGATCTGATATACCTTCATTTTAGTAAGGTTTTTGACACAGTTCCACTTGACATTCTCATATGCAAACTAGGAAAATGTCGTCTAAATGAAATTACTATAAGGTGGATGCACAACTGGTTGACAGGATGAACACAACGAGTAGTTATCAGTGGTTTGCAGTCAAATTAGGAAGGCGTATCTAGTAGAGTCAATCCTGGGTCCAGTACTAGTCAATATTCTCATTAATGACTTGGATAATGGAGTAGAAAGTATGCTCATAAAATCTGCGGATGATATCAAACTGGGAGGGGTTGCAAACACTTTGGAAGACAGGTTTAAAATGCAAAATTACCATTACAAATCGGAGAATTGGTCTGAATTCAACCATATGAAATTCAATAAAGATAAGTGCAATGTATTGCACTTAGGAGGGAAAATCAAATGCATAAGTACAAATGGGGAATAATTGGCTAGGTGGTAGTACTGCTGAAAAGGTTCTGCAGGTTAGAGTGGACCACAAACTGAATATGAATTATCAATATGATGCAGTTGCAAAAAAGACTAACATGATTCTGTGGTGTTTTATTAACAGGAATGTTGTACGTAAGACACAGGAAGCAATTGTTCCACTCTACTTGGCACCAGTGAGGTCCCAGTTGGATTGGAGGTTTTTTGTGAAAACTCTGAGAGGCAAGAATGCTTCTATGTCCCTGGTTCCTTTAGTTAGTGTTTCATTATTATAGGAAAATTTTGACAGATTGGCTGTGCAATTTGTTCTGAAGAAAGAAGAGCTTTGATCTAGTCCTATCTCCTTTGGTAGCACTTAATCCAAAATTCTTTATCTCTGACTCTCATCCTATCTTGGTCCTGTTGGTTGTATTGCCTAGAAAGAGTTCAGCCATCTTGGACTTTATAGAATTTGAAGCAGTATTTGATGTAGCTGGCTCATAATATGTAAATAGCTTTGCTGATTAAGACCGAGGCTCTCATTTGACACCAGTACTGACCTGGGAACCAATGAAGAGTGTTGCTATGTATTCTTAGGGAGTTTTCTCACAAAGGAACTGGGCAGCTGCATTTTGCATTTACTGGAGAGCCTTAACATTTATCCCCAGAGATAATGAATAAAGTGATCTAGTCTGAATGGTTTAAAAGGGTGAAACAGTGTGACCGTATTCTCATCCATGCTCATAAGGTGTAGCTTACTGGGTAACTAAAGATGGAAGAAGGCATTCTTATTATTGTCCCTGTCACTACACGATCCACAACCTGTTTCTTGTAGTCCATTTGAGAAAGGAGACATTATGACTTTATCATACAATATTACAGGATTTTGTCTTTGTATTGATGCATAATTTTCAGATATCTGCAAACATTTGTATAGACTTTGTTTGCGGCATATTAGATCTTATTTTTTCTGAAATACAGCTCATCAGTGTGATAATCACCTTGAGCTATATCTAGTTGACTAGCTTGTCATGATCATTTTGTAATCTAATGCAGTGTAACTTAGTAAGGGCGACAGTAATTTTTCTCACTACTCTACAATCCCCGTGCAATAGTTTCACACATTATAAAGATGGGAGAAAGTCATTCTGAGGTATATTTCTAAGGAGATGGGACGTTTGTACTGATCACTTTCCCTTGATCATTTGGAATGCTTTCTGTTATTGTTGCTTCACTATGTTGCCTTTTTACATAATCTGCTTTTCTCATGATCTTTTATACATCTTATTCATTTATAAATACTGCTCATATAAAAACTGGACAATACCCAAACAATAAATTCCTTCTTTTTTTTCACTGCTCTAAGGTACAAATGTGCTATAAAATATGCACCTAAAAAGCAAACAAAAAACTACTCTGAGAATGAGTTCAAAAAGCTGATGTTATCTTAACCTAGACAGTCTGTCTCAATTATCATCTGATAAATTAGGAGTTTCATAATCATGACAGTTTATCAGCAGATATGATTTAAGAATTGACTTGAATCCAAGAAAAATGGGAGATCTTTGTCAAACCAAGTTTATTCATCTGAGGCAACATACTGATATCATTACGCCACTTATTTCCTATTAAAATTAATCAGGCTACTCATAGAATAAGATTATGTGCTTTGAGTGATGGTGACAAAATCTGGCCACTAGTGTTTAGGATTTCTCCAGGTACCGGGAGGTTAGGTAGAACTTCTAAGGTAGTTCGGGTTTAACAGAAGAATTTATGCAACTGGAATAGTTGCTATATGGAAACCAGCTGAGAAATACAAGAACATAATTAAGTTTGGGTAAATTTAACTCTGCATTTCCATATTTAGTAATGTTTATTTTTAAAAAGATATCCTTGCCTTTAAATATCTCTGTGGGTGGGTGGCTTGGGGTGGACACACACAACATATATAAACTTGTACCGATTCATATTTACAACTTTGTCTCCAGCTTAATGTTTGTTTGTTTTTTGGTCTGAGGTTAACATTTTGTAGAAAAATACAAGAGTTCCTCTCTACAGCATGTCAGAAATGGACACAATGGGGATGTGCTGTAAGATCTCTCAGCAACCCCTTGTTAAAATTCCACAACCAAACTGAAGGAAGAATTGGAACAAGTTCCCTGACTTTTACTGAATTCAACCCTCTAGAGGAGCTGTTGTATCATCCCCACCAGGAGATGGCTTATCCCTGTGGCCAGGGTCCCTAATGCAGTACCTGAGTGGCTACACACCATGCTAGCTGGATCTACATAGTTCTCTCAAAGAGTATGGGTGAGTGCAGGACTATGAGCAGCTGATTCCCTGCCTCAGACAGGTGTGGGGGAGGGGGAAGTGGAGAGATGATCCTCTCCTGTGGTAAAAGAATAAACCTGGGATCAGAGCAATGTCAGCTGCCCCTTTAAGAAGATAGGAGGTGGAATGAGGGTAGGGCAGCCTAAAAACTACTGTTTTTTCAAAAGGAGAGGAAGGAAGGAAGGAAGGAACACAGGTACAAATACCTCTGCTGGTTTCACAGAAGGTGAGGGTGAAGCAAAGTGGCCCAGGTGCTCTCTGAAGTCTGTGCGTGGATGGCTACATATATGTGGCTAAATGAGTGTGTGCATGTAAACATGAGTGAATAGATGTCAAAGTGTATAAGTGGATGTGTGGGTGCAGGTGGGCTCATGCATGCAAGCAAGAGAGTAAGTGTGAGTCCAACTGGTTCAGCCAAACTATCATTCTGTACATAGGGGAAAAAGTAAGATGGGACTGCTGGGGCTAATAAAAATGCTTATGAAGAATAAAGAGTCTTCTACTTCAAAAGGACCAGATTGCCCCAAATAGTTGGTATTAAAAGAAATAATGACTATTCCAAGTAGACCCTCCCCTACCTATCTTTCTTTAAGTTCCCACCTTTTGATATACACAAGTGGAACGTCCAATTAAATTTAGCATAATTTAACATATTTTTTGTGAACAAAGTATAAACCCCCTGAAGAAAAGTGTAGCTAATATGTTTGTTTGCCCCACCTGAATTATGGTTAGGTAAATAAATTTCTGAGTTAACAAGGCAGAAAAGAAGTATTGAATGGATTTGGTAGGCATCTCTTCCTACCTCCCCTATGTCTTTGTAGGTACATGTACCCCAAGCAGGCTAAAGGAGACTGTTTGTGGAGCCTTAGAAGTCCATCATGAAAACCACAGCAATTTTATTTCTCTACTTATTTATTTTGATTATTTAAAGAACCATCTTTAATCTCTGGGCGATTTACAACTTTCAAACCAAAAATAACATCTTATTACACATACTTGGTGAATTCAGTCCCCTCATTGAAATTAATAAACTGTGTTGGACAACAACATAAAAAGCTAATTATTAACAATAGTCATCAACAAGTCAGCCACATCCCTATCCTGTCAACCTGATTTCTGCCCAAAGTTTCTGAAAATCAGTCAGGCCCAAAATGCCCCAGAGGAAAAGATTATCTTTGCAGACTTTATTATATTATTTTTAGTGAAATGGAGTGGGGGAGATAGACATGCACATCTTTAATGTGTTTGCTCAGTCAACACAGTTCTGAGTTTGGATGTTCAGCAAAGAAATGGACCTTACCTTCTACATCACTGTATAAAGTTCCTTTTTTCTTTTGCCAGCAGAAATAGATGGCAATATCAGTGATACAAAAATTTAAGATGTTTTTGACGCTGAAAACTGAGAGCAGAAACCTAACAATAATAAAATCAAAATCTCGATATTCCACTGCCCACAGAATGTGAATGATTCCTTGTAATTTCTTACAACTGCAGGGCAAGAAACTAACAATAGAAATGGGGAACATTAGAATTGCATATTAGTAAGTGTTTGTCTTAGTAGTGGGCAATGTATAGTAAAATAAACTTTTATTGTTTGAGACATTTATTTTTAATGTGTATTTAACTTTCAAAAATATAACATGGAAACACAGTGTAATTCCCAGAAGTAAAAACCTGGGGCATACTTCAGTCCTGCCTTGTCATTTGTGGAAGCACAGAAGAGCTGTTATCTTAACTGATGGATTTTTACAGGTTTTCTCTCCTCTTATGTTTATGTCAGAAAATCTGATCTCTAAAGGAGATGTGCAGTATAATTCACCCAACAATATAATTTAAGTATTTATAACATAGGGTTGGGCAACAATTTAAGGAACATTGTCAGATTAAACTAAGATTTTTAAAAGCATGCATTTCCTTACTAATTTTAATAACACTTGAGAGCATTTGATGAAAAATATTTTTAAAAAAAATCTTGCTGCTTGTTTAAATTTTGCATTTCTCTTTGCTTGGAAAATGAAGAGAGACTGTGTTTCTGAATAGCTGTCTCTGTGCATTGTTAGTGTGTCCCAGTCATTGTGGTGGCTAGGTACCAGTTGTTACAGACTAGACAGTTTCACTTTTGTTTATAATCACTTTCTCATCAATTTTACTGTGAGTTGCTTATGCATGAGCATAGGGCTTTGGTATTTGGTTGAATGTTGCTTGTTGTTAAATTGATTGATTGTTTTAAAAGCATTGTTTCCAGTGGAGTATGATTTTTGTTTGTTCTTTTAGTTATTGATCTTACATTTTGTAAAAACTTATTTAACAAACTGAATTTAGAGATCAATTGGAACTGTCATCGTTCCTTTAAATGTTATCTTGCTTACCTGATAAATTATTGTGATCCTCACTCCTAGTGTATCACCAGATCTGATTTCAGAACTGCTCCTGAAGCCCTGTTCAGAAGTAAGCACCTGCAAATGAATGAATAAACTTTTTAATCTCAGGAGTAATTCCACTGAAGTCAATTAGTTTGCTTGTGAGAGACCGGATTATTCCTGTGAGTGAAGATTGCTGGATTAGGCTGTTACTTATGAAGGGAAAAGTACAATTCTCAGTTATTAAACAAAGATTAAAAACATAGGACCTAGTCCTGCAGACAGTTATTCATGTGTGAGGTTAAGAATGCATGTTAAAGATTTGCAAGACTGGAAGGAAAAAGGAGACGCTGACCAAGTTGAAGAAATTGGGAAATTAAAAGTTCTCAGAAGTACTGAATGTTCAGAAGTACTGAGTGAAAATACTCAGAAGTCATCACGTGAACTCCAGAACTAATTTAAATTCTTCTGTGTTATGTGGAGGTATGCCTTTTATCTAGGTAGGTATTCTTAACTGTGGACCACATCACTGTAGTAACTGAGTGCATCACAGGAATTGAAAAGCAGAATGTAATGTACTTGTTCAGAGTAATGCATGTTTTCAAATAGCCTGTTTGTGTGTGCCAGCAGGTGGAAAATTAGTGTAGTGCGCCAAAGATCTGGAATACACAGAATTTGAGTGTGTCCTAAAATTGTTAGAAAACAGGACAGTGGGTGGGAGGGAGAGAGTTTTTTGTGAATTTTTGCTCTGTTCTTCTGTGAATTTTCCAGAACTCCCACACAACATATTGATTTTTGAAAACAGGATTTGAATGCCAGGCTGCTTTGCATGCTGGCTCTGTGCACTTATCCTTCATCCTGCTCTTCCTCCTGCTCTTTTCCTCTTCTGGGTTTTAGCTCTTGAAACTGTCAAGTTCTCTTATCACCCTCTCTGGATCCTACCTGCACCTTTTGGTTTTTCAGTTGGTGGAACACTTATGTTTCAAGAATGTCCCCGCCGTTGTAGAAATAGTGTGTGTCTATTTGTGTGTCCATACCCTGCCAACTTGTTTAGATCAATATACATCTAAAAAAGGAATTCAATAAATAAATCAATAAGAGTCTTTAAAGTCATGGGTTATCTGTGTTTGTTAACCCACCAGACCAAATTCTGTTTTAGTTGATTTCACTAAGGTCAGGTGTTTAACTGACCAGAGTTTTGCTACTCATTAATTAAGGCTTGAGCCAAAGCCCACTGAAGTCAATGGGTGTGTAATTTTTTTTTTTGGGGGGGGGGGATGCATCTTGATTTACTTCCTTAATGCACAGATGTTTGCTGTTCAGAATTTAGCCATATTGGATTTTATTTTACGTTTGATTGAATCCAGTGTATAACAGAAAAAAAATAGCTGTTGTTTGTGTGCTGTTGATGTAGTTTTGAATTGTTAAAATATTTCAGACAGTAGCATACCTATGGATGGGCCATGGTCACCCACTTTGAAAGCAGACCCACCCAATCAGATTTTAAACAATTCATCCCATGATTTTATTAGCCTCTGTTTCGCTTGTGACACAAGGGTTGTGCTCACCTGTATCAACTGCAGGCCCTGCCAAAAAATCAGTTCTGGCTACGCCTCTGTTTTCAGAGAAGTAAACAATTGACATGCTTTCCATTTTGTCAGTGTAGATGTAGTAAGTAGTGAAAGACAAAACTCGGAGCATATCTAATTAAATGTGTAGCTTTCTTATAGAAAAGGGTTTTAAATCAGGGGACTTCTGTTATACCTCTTGAACTAAAGGATGAAGTGCATCATTACATTGCCCTCCCAACCCCATATCGTGTAAATGTCCCAGACTTATCATGTATTGAAGAATGGAATCACGTACAGCAAGCAACTGTTCCCAAATTCTGGAATCTCGGGTAGGATGCCTCACTGATGATAGAAGTCACATAAGGCTGCATCTCAGTATGAATAGCTGTTCCCTGTCACTGACTCTGACGCATGAGCTGAAGTAGTTTTACAAAGTGATCTGGTGTGCAGTGTATGAATTTCTGTGATAAGACTTCTTCCCTTGTAGGGATGAAATCCCAAAATCAATGTCAGATTGAAATCTAAACTCTGAGAGTTTGGGGGATTATTGCAAAGGGTTTTAATTTTAGATTTTACCCTGGGAAACTTGGCAGATAGACCAAGTGTGAAATTCATGGGTGCAGATGGCTGATTAAGATATCAGAAGACATTGTACTAAAAAAGTCTGAATCAAAATCAGGAGTAACATTTTGATTGAATGAGAAAATATTCTGTTTTACCTGGATTTATAACAGAGGCTTTGCTGGCACTGAGAATTTGAGAAAATTAAGTTCTTGCCTGCACCTTTGTGAAGCTGGATGATAATGACATTCAAGTATCTTTCAGTAAAAAGGGTATCAAACTTAATTGTTTCTATTCAGGTAGCTACTTTTTAAAAATTTGAACGACACATACACATGCGTGTGTGCATATACTGGATACAGGAATACTGAAACAGCCAGCAGAATGGACCAATAGAGGTGGAAGGCCTTTATACACTGTACCAAAAATACTTCAGAACAGAATGAATAAAAACGCACAACTGTCTTAGATTCAAGTTTAACAAAAAAAACCATTTTGCATTCACCACAGCAATGCATACACATTCTTTGCTGCCAAAGTTGATTTTGGCAATGATTTGTCTAGAATCTCTGTAGAATTAAAAGATTTTAGTTGTTACATACATCTACTGCAGTACTGTATTTATATAAAATATGCCTTTCTTTGATCATTATTGACTTATTATCTTGTCATGCTTAACCTAGCAATTTTGGCTTTGCTAAAAAATGTGTTTGTTTATATAGTTCATTTCATACTGGCATTCAAGGAGCTAACTTAAAACTACTGGCAAATCATTCATGTGAAAATAGTGGAAAGTTATCTTAAAGATGTTTTCTGTTTCTTGAGGTAATAGCAGAAGTATCAAATGAAAAGGGAGTAATAAAACTGCTAACAGAAGAGATGGAATTTCATTAGAAGCCTTGTCATCACAGTAGCATAGCCCTGTGGCTACTAATGTCAAATGGGGAGATCTGTCTCCACTTTCTTGTATATATTCCAAGAAAATAAGAAAAAATCTATCATAGATCAAAAACACACACACACACACACACACAAAAAACAAAAAACAAACCCTAGGTTGGAAAATGACTATAAGGGACAATCTGGCTTGGAATGCACTAGATCGGTGTTTCTCTATGACCGGTCCATGGACAGGTACCAATCCCTGAGATCTCCCTGACACATTTTGGGATTCAGGAGACTGATCAATCCCTGGTTTCAAAAAAAGGTTGAGAAACACTGTACTAGCTGATGTACTACAATGGGTGCCTGTTCAACCTCCACTGAAGTCATGGAGAGTCTTTCCGTTGACTTCAATAGGCATTGGATCAGGTTCCCAAGGTCCTTATACTACCTAAATTATGTGGGCCACATTTTCCTTCACTTCTGCATGAGTGTGCAAGAGAAAGGGCACAAGGGAACTTTTCCTCTTTTGCATGCCAAGTGCAAGGATCTTACCCAACATTCAGGAAGTGAAACTCTCCAGGGATAGTACTGCTGTGAATTCTATTTTGTGCCCAAAGTGAGCTGGTCACTCACAGAGGGATGCACTGTGCACCATCTTTAAAGTCAGCAACGTGATTGTTCTTTGATCCTGTGGGATTGGGTCTTTGTGGGGTACCAACGTAACCCCCCCAAGCCCAGGACTGTAGCTAAAATACTGCAGTTGAACCCAGTGACAGTTGGCGTTCAGTTGAGTAAAACTTGCTGAAATTAGATACGGCAGTTCACAATGGAGTTTAAGACTTGTATGTCTTCAGTGACCTAATTATCAATTTATCTTGCTTTTTTATTCTCCCTCTTTTTTTATGAAAAATATCTGCTGTCTAACCTTCACCATTTTAACTGGAATTTGGCTTCAGCTAATTACAACTGTGATTTCCTAAAAGCACGCAGTGTACATAGCACAAACTTTGCTTTAGAAAAGAGCACAAGAGATTCTACACTCAGGCAAGGGTTATTGACTTATTAGCGATATGGTGTTGGGAGAAAAGAAGAAATGTAGTGAACAGCCTATAGTTACTACAAATCAATGAAACAAATGAAGTCTCACCAACTGTAATATCCTTACCGCTGATATTTTTATTAATATATCCTACCTTAAATTTCCTCTCTTAGCTCTGAATTACCAGCATAGGGATTTCACTACTAACCAGAAGCTGTAAAGCATTCAGATAACTAATGTATCTGTAGGAGGTGTGTAATTCCCTTATTCACTGGACACTATGGTAGAGAATGAGCATTCACTTTGCTCAGTATTTTTTTAAACCTGTGTTCTACCATCTTTTCTTAGCCACAAAAAGAGGGTGTGCCAGTTTTCTCAAATGAGGAGCCAAACATGACAGTATGCTTGACGATGTCGACATTGGCAGCAAACTTGATGGACAGCACCAAACCTTGCCGTGGCCCACCTCCTGCTAATTAGCTGTTCGAAGGAACTCTGTGCCACAGGCACAGTTTTATCCGTAAAGGACATCTTTGCCATTCACACTGACAGCTGTGATGCAGCTGTTCGTGAAGAGAATGCAGTATGGAGGGGGGGTGAGGCTGAGGCAAAGGGGGATTTAGAGCAAGTGACAGCTCCAGTGTCTTTCACTGAAGCATCAACATGAAGAATAGAAAAGGTGAGAATCAAAACGTATAGAATCAAAATATAGATCAGATATAAAACAAGATTGAGAGTGTAAGTGAGAATAAGGGAAAGAAAACATGTTGCCCTGTAAGACAACTGGAGCTGTATACTCCCATGATTAATACAGGCCTAGGGATTTGCTTATGGATTTAACATACAAATGTTCATGATTTTCTGTAGGTTGTGTGCATGTCATGGATATTAATGGGGAAATCCCACATTTGAGCAATATGTAGCAGACCATGGCCATGAATAATTTATTGAGGTGCCGTAGATCTGATGGCTTTGGAGACAGCCTGGGAGGAGGAGTCAAAAAATAAATAAATAAGAGGAAGGAAGGAAGGAAGGAAGGTACTTGCTTCAGAAATGTGGTGAGAGATTTTGTGGGGAATTAGATGGAGAGATGGAGAGCACACTTTTGCTTGTCAGAGAGAGCTGCCTTTCTGATGCAGTAAACCTGAGTGGTGAGATTCCAGTGTTTATTAATTATTACTATTATTATTTATTGAATTGTTAGTCACTTGTACAGTCTGAACTATGCTGTAGTGCTTTACTCACACATTTGAAGACAGATCCCTAACCCCGATTGCTTACAGTTTAAATGGACATTATTGAAATAATGACTAAGAACAAAAAGTCAAGAGAAAGTGACATTTTGAATAATGCGTTTTCGTTGGTCCCGTTTGATTTTTGTTTGGATTTTTTATAGGGTGGGGAAGGGTATAGAAGATTATCACATCTGTATGGAGGGCTGGAGTATATAAGCCTTTTGGATATACAAACTTCACAATACAATGGTTGGCTGAGATAGAGAAGGACCGTAAAAGGGGGGGAAATTCCATTAATACTTAGTCATTAATCTCTTTATGTAGTTTTTTTCTAACACTTGGTCTCATTATTAGGGATGAATGAACCAGTTCAGATGGGCTGAGGGAGAGAAGAAAAATCTGACCCTATCTTTTTCTCCAGAATGCAAACTAAACAATTGTTGAGGCTCAAGGGGAACAAAATAAGTTATCACTTTATTGTATTCCTCTCAGTGCTTTCTAAAAGCAGAAATATTGACAAAGTGTCCATCCTAGTCAGGAACAGGGAGTATTGGAAATTTCTGGAAAGAGCCTGCTCTTTAGAGGTTAACAGAATAATTTTACAAGTCTGAGTGGGTGAACTGATTTGGATAAGCACCAAAAGTTGGAATGTTACAGTTAACCTAATCTTTTAAGGTAACCCTTTATTACTGATTGCATGTGGGTTTCACTGCACCCAACTTTCCTCTTCTCCATTGACACAGAGTTAACATACCTGATAGTACAGTGCAGTCAGTTGCCAAAAATGTCCCAAAGCAAATGTTTCTACTGTTATTACAAAGAAATCACACACATCCTGTCATAGAGTGGCTGGCCACTGTAGGTGAAGAAGGTTCAGCTCCCCTGTGCCAGAGCAAGCGCACCCATTTCACCAATTAAGAAGGCAGGGCAGTGCCTGGGGCTATAAATGATCAGGGAGCCCCACTGTGTGAGAGAGAGCTGGTGAGCCCAGGCTGCTGGAGTCAGTTGGGGAAAAGGCAGGTGGGAGCTGCTAGAGCCAGAATGTGTTTCCTGGCCAGGAGAGCAGCAAGAGGGATTTTCTGGCTGACCCCTCCCCAAGTCAGAGAGCCAGGTTGAAAATGGGTAAGGATAGGAGGAGCAGCTGAGGAAGTTGCCTGCTGGCTCTAAACTCTGAAGAGCCAAAGCTGAGGGCCAGAGAGGGCTGAAGGCAGGATAGCAGTAGAGGGGCTTGTGTGCTGATGTCTCCACACCAGAGAGCCGGATGCAGGGGAACAGTGAGAGGGGGACAGAAGGAGTGAGGGAATCTCCCTTGATAAAGATGATCTCCCAGCAAAGAAGCTGTGGGGGTTTCTGCTGGGAAGAGCAGGGTTCAACTCTAGCAGGAAGGGGTAAGGTGGCTGTCCTGGCACAGAAGAAGAGGCCTGACAAGGAGTCTAGTTGTGGTGGAAAACATCCGAGCACAGTATGGAAGGACACCCAGCAACGAGGCTGCTGGGGTTGTCTGCTGAGAAGAGCAGGGGTTAAAAGGACTTCATGTTCTGGGGGTGATGGGGACTGTGTTTTGGGGCTTTGGCTACTGAGTATTTGCACTATGTTTGGTTCCTAGGAAGGGTGTTATTTAAGCAAGAGAGTCTGGTGTAGAGTCCTTGGGTTACCTGAGAGAAGAGACTGAGCCAGGCACACAGTTTGTGCCATGGCCTGCTGTAGGAGTGTGTGCCTCGTGGGGCTGATTCATGACCCACCTTTACACACCTCCCTGATATTAAGTTCACGTTAGATTTCCTATCTAGCCAGCTTCTTCATCTTATTTTGTACTACAAAAACCACCGTTCTTTGCCAAACATTTTATATCTATCTACATCTATATATAGACTTAGAACACATTTCAGAGACGTCTTTGTTTACTTATAAAAAGGCATGAGATAGGAAAGATTAAGTTATGCCCCAGGGACTCTTTCCCAATAAGAAAATAAGAATAATGGGTATTCTTCCTCTGCTTTATAGTAGGATTGTTTCTATCATTTTTTATTTGTTCGTCTATTATGTATCCTGTACTATATGTGGAGAGACATGTAATGCCTTCTGGTGACATTCTGTTTATTTTCACTCATGACTTGTGGGATAATTCCTATTATCCTACTGGAAACTATTAGATATTCCTCATAAATATTAGATGTGGCCACATAACCTCAGGTTTATCTTTCAGGTTTCATACAAGTCTAATGTTTTCTATGAAATGAATTGTTAGGGGAAAGCAGTTTTGCTCAGTACCACAACTAGTTGAACCCCTTTGTTTTAAATAATTTGTCCTTAAGATTGGCCCTTCTTTCTGAACTTGAATTGTCAGAGAATTGAACATGGTTTCTACAAATGTGTTGATTTATAATTGTTTGAATTGTATTCATGGCCAGTGCTCCTTTGACTATTTAGTATTTGATATCTAGTCTCTATAACAAATCACCTAACTCAATTATTTAAATGGGACTATTGTGTCAGTACCACTTAGTCATCATTGTGATGTAAGTATTCACTGTCTCTCCCCAGATTTGGAGAGTGAGTATATTTCTATATCTTCCAGATGGAGAACTAAATATGTTTTAAAAGTTTGCTTGTACTGCACTTATACTAAAATTTGTTCAATAAACAAAGTGTGATGGTTTGTCATGACAGTTAAAGTTGATGTTCCAATATAAAGAACATAGTTTTATAATCTGATGTAACCACATTAAGATGCATTCATACACTAGTTTTGTTTCTTAAGATATGTGTTTAACTATGGGTATGGGTATATTTTTTGATCTGTGGAAAAACAATGTTCTTGCATTCTATTCACATAGTCTTGATTTGCTAAAAGAACATCTTTGTGGACTGTGCATGCATGTGTAAAATCAGATCTTTGTGCTGTCTGTGTATTAATCAGAACAGAGTGTTAAAGATTTACTGTACATTTATGCAAGCAAGTTATTTGATAGATTAGCTTGGTATGAACTGTATAGCTCTTGATGGTTGGGTAAAAACAGGAACATAAGCAGCCATGAAAGTTAAACTGGACTTTGGTTTGGATGGCTCTGTGAGGGGAGAAGGGGGGAAGACAGGGAAGAAATCTCCACCCAGGCCTTCCTGTAAAGTGGGAAAATGGATGACACTTGTCCTATCCCCACCACACACACACCCTTTCTTGAGTGAGATCAGAGACCTGCTGTGGAATTGAGGGAGGTAGAGATGATCAACATTTTTCGAATGTTGAATATTCATCCAGAATGTGGAGTTTTTAGATCAGCTCTAGGGAGTTGTTTAGCCCCTGGCATACCCCCACAAGTCCTTCTCCTACCACTCCTTGTGCATAGAATAATCTGGATTTGCTCTTTAGGGCCTGATTCATACCCACTGGAGTGGCAGATTTCCTAATGATTTCAATAAGAACAAGACTGGGCCAAAAGTTTTCTAAGGTTTGTGCCTTCTCATTACTCTGTGGGGGAATTCTGAGAGAAGTACCACTAGGTTTCCTTTGTTGTTCCATTACTGAGTCCAAACCCATCATTTTCCTGACCTCTCCGGGGATCATGAGGTCACTTCTTTTTATTTGGGGCATATGCACAAACTGCAAGAGCGGAAAGTGGACCTGAAGACAAGTTGTGACATCCCCTTGGGTGCAGTCTGGACTGTGAAAAGATTGTGTCCCCTCTAACTCTTCTGTCCATGCTGTCTTCTACATTACTATGCTAATAAACAGCAAACCCCTCCAGGCTCTGTTCACTCAGCCATCACCCTGTAGAGCAGGGGTGGGGAACCTTTTTTCTGCGAAGGGCCTGATGGTGGTACGCGGAAGACGGCTGAGTGTCCGCCGCCGAAAAGGGGCAAACGGCAGCAGGGTTTCGGTGGCGGGCACTGCTCCCCCCCCACGGATTCCCCGCCGCCGCAGAATTCCCCCCCGCTGCCGAATTCCCCCCCCGCCGCCAGGGCCGGACCAAATGATTTCGCGGGCCTTATGCAGCCCGCGGGCCAGACGTTCCCCACTCCTGCTGTAGAGGAACACCCAGCAAAGTTACATGAAGGCTCTCTCAGCCACCCATGAACTGTATACAGAATCACCCACAAATTCCCCCTCCCCCAACTTTGCACTCCAGACATTTAAACTGCTCAGAGTAAACTGATTAAAGTAATCTCATTAATTAGTTCATCATACCATCAAAGGGTACAAATATGCGCCTGTAAATTGAGTAGATTCCCCAAACTTCAATCAAGAACATACTGGCTTAGATAAAACATTAAAATAAGTATATTAACTATGGAAAGATAGATTTTAAGTGTTTATAAGTAGTATAAGCATAGAAATTCAGAATTAGTTACAAAAGGGTATAAAATATAAAATTGCAGTCTAATGCTAAACTTTATCAAGCTAAGACAAGTTGGAAGTATGAAGGTTTCTCTTACCCAAAAACCTACAGTAGTCTGTACTAACTGAAAAGCTTACTCCCCTCGTTCACATGTTTCTTTGTCTTCCAAGTTATCTTGTCATTGTAGATTTGGGAAGAGAGGTAAAGTCGTGGCGTCTCTGTCCCTTATTTTATACTCTCCTCCAGGTGCTGGAAAGATCCTTGCTGTGTCATGGGGATTAGGCAGCCCCAGGGTGTATGTGCTCAAGCAATTGTCATTCGTGTGAATTGAATCTCTTGTTGCAGCTCTCCCACTTGTGAGTGGACGATGTTGGTTGCTTAATACCTGGCTGGGTGTTGGTCACTTCTTTGTTGCCACTGAAGAGCTAGTCTGTGAGCGTTTCACAGACTCACAACATGTTTCAGTCACAACATAAAGCTAAATCTCATAACCTCGTATACAGTGATGATACATACATTTCAGCAGAACAGTAATGGTCAACAGATTGCGACTTGTCCAGTGATATCTTACAAGACACACTTTGCACAAGATTTATCATAATTTTGTAAAAGTGCTGACCATATTAGTGTAGACTGTCAGACAGGTACTGACACTTTTCTGTTCTGCTAGCCCTGCCAGCATTTTTGAGCCTGCAGGAAATATAGGATATGTCTACACAGCAGCTGGGAGCATGGTTCCCAGCATGGGCAGACAGACATGCACTAGCTCTGCTGGAGATAGTGCAGTAATAATAGCAGTGTGCCCACAGTTGCACAGGCTAGCATGTGTTTGTGCTTGGATGCTCCCAGCTGTTGTGTAGCCTACAAGGGAAGATGTAGGCTTCAACCTGCTTGGGCTTGAAAGTAGAGGCAGTGAAAGTAGAGGCAGTGAAAGATCCAGCCAGTGAAAGATCCAGCCAATCCTGGAGAGAAGGTATAGATCAAACTTTATTTTACTGCTACTTGGTTTGTTAATTGTTCATACTGCAGGTGTGGGGGGGTGAACTTGGAATCTACACAGAGGCTGTGTCTGAAAGGAGGTTCGGAAATCATACACATGTTCATGCGCACTCTCACACATTTGAAGTTGCCAAATTCACTTGGAAGGGGGAAATTGGAGTTTTTCTGGGGGAAAGACAGCAAGGTTTCTTAAGTGTTACTGTCACTCCTCGGATAGAAGTTTTGACACATACTCATGAGTATTCAGTGTATACCATCAGGGCAAAAGCTACTTTGCTTTCCCAAAGTGGCATGTGTTGTTTTTAATCTAAGATTTTATATTGGAGATTTTTAAGATAATCCACAACCCACTGGTGCCTGCTGCAATCATGAACTATCAGGTCTCTTCTCAGTGAAATTAAAATAGTGCCTTTGGATGCTGTAGATACAATCTGTTTGTTGGCATTTCTATCTGTTTATTGAGTTTGTAAGAGATGAACAGGAAGTGGTTGTTCAGAGAAGCACAATTTTTAATCTAATGTATCTGATATACTCAGTGATGCAGTTTGAATATATATATATATTTTCCTGTGTAGCTAAAGGGTCCATATAGTATGCATTTTTAGTGTATCTGATTCTATCTCTTCTAATTAACATTTTAAATAATAGTAATAATAATAAAGTAATGAAATGGAAGTGTTTGGGGGAGCTTTTTTGAGCTTTCTTTTCTGAAATTAAATTAATGGCTGCTGCCTCCTTGTTTAGTCTGCCCAAGCTTAATTTTTAATCATCAGTGTTTAAGCCAGTGTTATCCCAAAAACAATTTTAGGGCAAAATTCTCATTGCTGGTACTCAGCAGGTGTCCAGAGATTAGTGATGCAACATACTTGGATTTTGGGTGAAGAGACCTCTTTATGAATCTTATTAACTGGATTCACAAGTGGGTTTTGGGGGTGTGTGTGTGTGTGTGTGTTTTTTTTTTTTTTTTTTTTAAAGTTCAATCACTTTATTGCTTGGGTGGGGGAGGGAGCTAATTTAGTAGCACCAGTAGACATAGGCATCACAGCACCAATCAATCAACACAAATACTTTCCCACTGAAGCTCCCTGGTGACCTTGAGGAGTGTGACAAATGACTTCGAGGATGGAACAGACAGATACCTTGTGATAAACCAAAAAGCTCTGTTCGACTAGGTGATGAAAAAAAAATAAAAACGAAGAGTAAGGCTAGATATATGTTTGGTTTAAACAAGACTTGATAAGTTCAGTAACTATCTTGCACTGCTTTGGCTCTGGCTGGAGAAGTTCAATTTCTCAGTAATCAAGACTTCTTCGATAAACCTAAGTGCAGTATTTACTGTATTTACTTGACTAGTGCTATAGTACTTTATGGTTATCTGTGCTTGATTATGGCTGGAGGTTGTAGCAGTTATTGATAATGATTCTGAAGGTAACACCATCAAATACAAGCAGATGGAAGGAAATCAGCAAGGTGAATCTCTTAGCCTGGATTTACTTGGCTCATTCTAAAGTCTACAGCATGGCAACTATGTGACAGGAAGCTTGAAAATGGTAAACATTAAATACATTAATAGCAGTAATCTACGTAATCTATGTAATTATAGATAACATTCATAATATATCTTACATTTTCTTCCTTTCCAGTCTATAGAAAAAAATTGCTTGATGGACATATATTGTGTTTGAATGATTGTTTTTGGTGTGTGAGGGGAAAGAGAAACTGATCATGAGAAAACCAAGTCAAATCAGATGTCTTCTGTAGTTTGTTCAGAAAGCCGTGAGATCCCTGTTTATTCTTACCTCTCGTAGGAATGGTTTGCATGTTCAAGGCCAAGCTCCTGTCAAAATTATATTTCCTGCCTTCATTCCTCTCACTCCTGGTCAACCATTTCATGGTTTCATTGAGCATACTGGTCACAGAGGAAGGAACAATTTTCTACTAGCTTGAGCCAATTCCATGGAGAGGTGAGAATAACAGAACAGAAACCTTGCACTGGTCTCTGTGTTCAGTGGGGAGACGGTACAAGTAGCAGAGCATTGGGGTGATGGGCTACTACTTTTTGTACCAGAGAATTTCAGGATATGTGGCTTCATTCTATATGTGAGTTGCAGTCAACTGTCCTGAGATCACACTGTCATGGATCGCTATGGCCAGACTGGGTCCGACGGGATGTGTATCACAGATTGGCTGGTCCCAGTAAATGAAAAAAGTCCAGACCCCTTGTGCTATAGAAGGTGATCCTACTTGGCCAATTAAGAGGACAGGGCAGCACCTGGGGCTATATAGGTTCAGGGAGAGACCTGATGAGAGGGAGTCCCAATGAGTCACAACAGCCTGATTCAGTCAGAAGGGCAGGTGAGAACTGCCAGAGACTAAGGGACTGTGGAAGGTTCCAGAGGGGAAGCAGAAGATGTTCTCCTGTGGCAAAAACTGAAGACAAGAAGAGCAGCAAGAGGGGGTTCCTGGCTGACTTCATCAAGACAGAGCCAGAGGCCTGGAAAGGGCTAAAGGCAGGAAGAATAGCAAAGGGACTGAGTGGCCTGTGGTCTGTAAGCAGGACCCAAGAGCCAGAGAGGGCTGAGGAGCAAAGGAGGAGCTTTCTCACTGACGTCTCCAGAATTGTGTCACTGGAGCCACAGGAACCATGAGAGGGCCAGTGGGAGGTGAGGGGTGCTCCCACTAGAAAAGCAGTGTGGGGTTCCCACTGGGCACAGCAGAATTGCGTCCAGGTGGAAGGCCTTAGGTGGCTGTCCTGGTACAAAGACAGAAGAGGACTGAGCTGAAGTGTGGTGGTATGCGGGATCTCTAGGTTACATGTATTGATTGGATTATACTGGGGAAATTCTGGATTATTGTTGTAGGATTTTTGTTATGATTTATGTATATGGGAAAGTTCTATTAAATAATCCAATAGGGGCTATATTTATACGGGAAAGATGTTCTAGATAATTTTTGGAGGAGTCTGAAGGAGAGGAACTGAGACAAATGCAGAGCCTGCAGCAGGAGGGCGCTCCAGACAGGCCTACTCTTCTCATAATGTGGTATAATCTTCTGGACAGTTGCAGATGTTTTCTTTGTAGCCCACAAGGTCATCCCATATGTGAGCCACTCTCTATGTGAAGTACAGGCAGCTGAACAAACATCCGATAGTAATAGCATCGAGCTGCATTCAAACCAGTAGAAGCTAAAGACTCAGTACCTCATTTCCAAAATGCTAGGCTGCCTTTTTCTAATGCCAGACTACACTTGTCAATGCATGAAAAGATGTTTTGGTTCATTAAGCTCCATAGCACCAGTAGTTAACTAAAGGGCAAATGAAAGGAGGTGGTGTAGGTAATAAAATACCATCATCCCTCTAATGATATTGAAGCTGGTCAGGATGTAGCTAGTGATAGGATACCCAGATCTACACTCTCAGTGGGCATAATCCAGTATATGAATGTGGTCCTGCAGCGGCAGAATTGCAAGTTAGAAAAACTAAAAATGTAAAACATTATTTCAACCATTCCACAAGGTAATCTGGAGAAGTGTACTTCTGTTAGGGAGGAAGGAATGATAATCACAAGGCCCTGGAAAATGATTGTAGAAAGCATTCTGCTGCAGTTCCAAAAGGCCTGTGTTAAATTTACCAACAAGGGATGTGCTATCAGAGGGCAGCAGACATGCATCAGGAAAAAATCAGGTAGCTGCTGGCAACTGGGATTTTTAATGAGGTCAGTAACCCAGTCCTGTTGAACAATTAATTTCTACAGCACCTTGCTGAATGTGCTTCTGGTTTTGAAAGTGTTAGGCTTCTTCCCCCACTAGATTTAGCTGTGCGACTCATTCATGTGAGGCCAAATTGGCACTGTGTAGCTTTGCTGCCCACTCATTCCTTCATTTGCTCTAATGAGGGCTCTGAGTGGGTTTGACTATGGAAAATGACAGGCAATTGGGATTATAGGATTAGATTAAGGTTAAAAAAAGAAAGCGAGTCAGAGCATTTAAGGTTAGAATGAGCCGTGAAATGGGAATCATATTTATGACGTGCTGTGTTTAATTAACAATAAATAAATAAAACTTAAAATTTAAACCCTCAGGATACAGCACCATTCAGTCTGGAAGATTCTGCACATCCCAGACATTTGCCCTGAGGGTAGTTCATATTCCAGTTGAAGACATCCTGTGAAAAGATTTTCAGAACTGTTTGTGTTCCATACTCACCATCCATATACCATATACCATGAGGTATAATATCAAAGTTCTGTCCATATTAATGATCTTAAAATGTTTGCATTTAATCTATGTATTTTGGGTACATATATGGCCCCCTTACTATCTGATTGCTTCACAATCTTTAATGTACATCCCCCCCCATCCGTGAGGTAGGGAAGCACTATTATCCCCATTTCACAAATGGAGAACTGAGGTACACAGAGGCTGTGTGACATGCAAAAGGTCAAGGAGATAGAACAGGTTACTGAACCTTGGGATCCAGAGATTAACACTTCAGCCCCCGTACCATCAATCCTTTGGAAGAAATTTATTAATCCAAATAACAAATCTGCTTTTTAATTCCTCATAAAATAGCAACAAACTTTCATGGAAAGTTACCATCTATTATCCTTAATTCAAATTAAATCATAGACTTCAGGGCCTTATCAGTGCTGAAACCCTTCAGAATAGATTTGGTTTGTCCTGAGAAAGAAGTGGTAACTGTTCCTCACTAATTTACATCATTACTAGGGGCACATACTGCCTCTGAGTTAAATTTGCCTCCATAGTACAGAAAACTGATTCACTTGTTTTGTTTAGTTTAATATTGAATTCCAGAAATACTTGAAGACAAATTCTATACAAACTTGTTCCTCATGCTCTTCAGCTGAAATAAAGGGACTTCCCAGAAGTCCCTTGAATTTTCCTTTGATTCATTAAATTGTAGCTATGGGGAACTTTAATTTATGCTTTAACCCTTCTCCCAAAGTTCACAAGTTGTCAAAGCAGGGACAAAGGGTCAGGACCGTTAGGACTTCCTGCATGATCTTGCACAAGTCACTGAGAGACTAATCCTTGTTTCATTACTGTCAGAGCAGAATAGCTGCAGAGCTTTCTATGTCTTAAAATTTACTTCGCAGGGATGTTATAAGGCATAATTAATTGTTTGTGAAGTGCATTGAGATCCTAAAATGGAAATAGTCTACAAATGTCCAGTTTATTTCTTTAGCTATGTTGATCCATAGTATTTTAAATCATATGTGTTTGTTATATTGGACCAGTGGTCAAATTTAGGATTTATTCTTCAACAAAGATGGGATGGGAAAAATGAGCCAGTGGATCCTGCTGTGGCATAGTAACACTGGAATGTTATGAAGTCTAGGATGCCACCATTTAGGAATGGTGTGCAGGATGTTACATGAGAGGAAAGGTACTGGGGAGATGGGGGAGGAGCTAAGATATTACCAAACCTCTGCATTGTTTCTGAATAAGATTTTTTTTTTTTTAAACAAATGCTAACAAGCAATGAGGTCCTTTTATTTAAAATACCAAAACAAACAAACACCCTACTAGGATCAATGCCTAGAGGATGCCAAATTCAGACCTTAGAGATTGGTTATCTTTTACATGCCAGATGAAGAGTATAGTTTGAAAAAATTAAGAATCCTGTATAGTCTGATCTGTAAGTTCCTGAGCCCAGCCTGATAGAAAAAAAAACCTTGAACTGTAATGAAATGAATTTTATTTTGCAGGCACAGGGCCCATGCTATTTCATTTCATTACCAGGACATGCTGAGCGGGCTGGGATCAGCAAGTACTCCAGGCAATGCAAGCAGATGATAAGCATTTCATCATGGTCCTAAACATATTAAATTTTTAGCTATAAATTTTATCAACAGCATCTACGTGACATGGTAGCACTCCCCCCCACTCTCCTTCTCCGCTCCTTCTCCTTCTCCTTCTCTTTTGCTCTGCAAACATAACTTGCATTTGACCATTCTGAAAAGAACTTATTGGCAAATTTGCTTGTCCATTAACTATCAATCAGCCTGTTACCTGCTGTGCTTAAGGAAAATGGGGAAACAATATTACAGCATCAGTAACTGTAACAACAGAGAAATACCATTAAGCACATTCAGCTTTTTCTTTTTCTTTTTTTTTCTTTCTTTCTTTATTTTTCTGCTTTCTAATCTTCCTTCATATGGAAATTAATCTAGTTCTCCTATCAGAGCTCTTTGCCTGTTTATTATATTGGATCTTTCTTTAAATGTATAACAGATTTGATTGAGAAGGATAAGGATTTATAAGCAGTGAGGACAGGAAAACATCAAAAGGAACCTCAGAATTTCTGAAGCTTATTTATATCTTTATGGATGATCTAAATAACTGTAGTCTAAAATATTGGCCTGGAAATCCTGCTAGAACAGGCTTTTTTGGACAACCTTAACTTCATTTCTTGACTCAATTGCTAAATGACACAACTAAAGATGATTGAAAAATATGGACAACTCTATACATTTCTGGTGAAAAGTGTTCTCTTTTTTGAGCACCTCTGCATACTAGCTTTCATGGTCTTTTAACAAAGGTTGTTTATTTGTATTTTTATTTGATTAATAGAAAAAAACAAGTTTGAAAAAAATATTTCATAGTGCAGCTATATGGCTAGACACCGTGGAAGCACTCCATTCCATGCACCGTACAAATCTGCAGTCATTGGCATTTTTACAGCTCACCTTAGCAAGACCATAGCAAAGTGTATCTCCCAAGCAGGTATGAGTGTACAAGACATGTAAAAAATCTACCTAAGTTCTTATATGGCCCCTGTCACCATAGTTATCTGAGTGCTTCCTTCAAGTCTCCCTCCTCTTTTCCTATTGGTGAGAACTGATGAGGGCTTCACAGCTTACCTTACAAGATGTGAAGTGAACATGACAAGGCCTCCACACTGACTTCAATGAGTCTTGGATCCAGCCCTACATGCCTGCATAACATTTGTACCTGTGCCAGAAAGTTACCCAAGTACAGCACAACCAGTGTTGTCTTCTTTATCTGTGCACTTTAACTTTAACGAAGTAAAACACTTAAGCACATGCCGAATCTCACTGACTTCAGCCTTTTTGTGAAAAATATACTTCAGGTACCGGTAGTGCAATTTTTAGTAGATCTTAACTCAGGTAATCCTAAACCAGTCTTCACCAGAATACCAAAAAGCATTTATTTTCAATGACATCTATCTCCATGCCATGCTTCAGCTTTATACACATACACTAAGCAATCTCACACTAGAACAGGAAACTAAAAGCAACAACAAAAAACCAGAAGTCATTTTTTAATAGGGAAAGGTGTTGGTTTGTTTGTTTTATTTTCTCCCACTCTCATCACACACATTAATGACTGAATCATTTTGCTTGGTCCTCAGAAACAAAACAAAACTGAAAATGGTCAGAGGTGTGGGGATCATTGGAAAATGATGCATTTTTAACTATACCTTTTGTTGCCACTCCTTCTGTAGTGCCAGATTATGATACTCTAGCTCAAAATGAGTAGTGTCTTATTCCATGTATTCATTGATTTCAGTGGTGCTCTTGTGGATTATGATGCTACTCAGCATGAGTAAGAGTGGTAGAATGTGACCTATAATAAATAGTGTCAATAATTCATAAACATGGACCTTTCCTTTCTCATTCAGGCTATGCCTGAATTTCCAGGAAAATTCAGAATTAACAGAGAAAATAAATAAATCCTCATATGGAGCGGATGCTACTCAGTAAAAGTAATATTTGCTTAAAAATTGATTAAGGAATATTAAACATAGCGTATGTAATAAAGTTGGGATTAATATATACTGATATGTAGGTTAACCTTAAAATCACTTTAGTCTTGCATGACCTGCCCAGTCAAATTTTTTTTTAGTCTGTCCTCACTTCTTGCACTTTGCTTGATTAATGTGCTGGTCTAGAACTCATTTCTCCTTTTCATGATTTCTATAACTTTCAGAAAACATGAATTGAATGTGAATTAAATCTGCTGTGTGATCTCAACATTCCTTCAGATATTCCAGGCCTCCTGTTGTCGTAAGTGATGATCTGCAGTGTGACCTTCAGAGGGCAATTATATCCAGAAGCTTTTTCAGGCAGCTGTGTTTGGTGCCCCATTCTGTGTCATGATCATCAGAGGGGTCACATGTAGAAATTTTGTTTTGAAACCTCAAGAGCCCTTAGGAGTTTTTCTTTCAGGGGATACATAAAATTCTTCCTCCGTTCCTTCACACAGTGTCCCATAGTTAAAGATCTACCTCTTACCATGGCTTTTAAAACAAAAAGCACTTGGGATTGCAACTAGTGCTTCATATAATCGTTGCTTTTATTTATGCACTAGTTCTTTACTAGTGCAATTCTACCCAGCACTTTGTTTTACTTGTTCACTACATCCATGCAATGAGTTGAGAGCTTCAGGGGTTTTTCCTGCAATAATAACTCTCAAACATCTTTTTTGTCTTTTATCCTGGAGCACCTTTTCAGCTTACACATATACCTTCTGTTTGGCCTTTGGTTCCAGAATTTGTTTGCATTTATTTGCACTGAATGGTATTTTTGTCTTAAAGCCAAGCCATGTAAATTCATCTCTAGTTTAAAGATTATTTCCTTGTCATTACTTATTTGCCTTCTAATTTTATATTACTTGTATCTTGAGTGTCTTCTTAGTATTATTTGAACAAAAACACAAACACACACACACACACAAACACAAATATATAGTTAGAATTTGATTTGGTAGCCTAGGACAGTTTTCATGCTCTTCCTTCCCTTGTTTTTTATTTTGGGGATATAGTAATTTATTTTGGGGATCATGCATGCATTTTCCTCTTGCCATTTTTTAAGATTTTGTGTCAGCTGGCAGGTAGCCCTCACTAATTTGTATGATCTTGCACATAGCTACTCTGAACAATTACACTTAATGTAGTCCTCAGGAAGTAGTATTTCCTGAAATGATGTCACTGCATCAGCCAAATGACAGTTTTCTGAAGATTAAGTACAGTAGATACTGGCTTTGGCAGCAAACCAAGTCACCTGCTTGCAGACCATCAAATACCCACATGTTTTAAGAAGAACTTAAAATCTGAAGAACTTGTTCAAGGTACATCTACCCGTTCACTCTCAAACAACTTCTGAAACACATTGTGTTTTACTGGGCACAGGCTTTGTCTGAAACAATGCCAGTGCAGCTGGATGGAGCACCAAGATGGTGTCACAGAAGCATTATAGTGAGCTATCCCTTTCCATAGAACATGATTTGGGCATAATTCATCCAACATCCACTAGTTTGAGAGTTAAGACTTCTGAAGTTCCATTTCTAATCTATTCTGAGAGTTGCACCTCAAATAAAGATTGCCTATACAATACTTAAGCTTGGCTCAAATATTGCCACTGTGTTATATCAAACAAACAAAAATCCATAACAGGAATTGAAGTGTATAATTTTCACAGAAAAGAATGACCAGGACTGCTTTCACGATTCACAGATTTTTTTTGGAAGGAGAGGTGCAGAAGGCTGGTTGTCACTGTAACATGCCCTCTAATGATAGACTCAAGGAGCTCAATCTAGTTAGTTTAACAAAGAGAAGGTTAAGGGATGACTTGATTACAATCTGTAAATGCCCACATAGGAAACAAATAATTGATAACGAGCACTTCAATCTAGCAGAGAAAGGTATAACACCATCAAATGGCTGGAATTTTGAAGCTAGACAAATTCAAACTGGCAATAACATGTAATTTTTTAACAATGAGGGTGATTATCCATTGGAACAGTTTATCAGGGGTCGTGGTGGAATCTTAATCACTGGAAATTTTTAAATAAATATTGATTTTGGCCTGTGTTATAGAGGCGGTATATAATCACAAAGTACATGATCATTTCTGACCTTGGAATCTATGAATCTACATGAATGTCATTCTAGTTAAATGAGCAAAACTTTACTGAACAGTGTGTGGAGATTTTTTCAGTGAGTGTGAAGACTTAAGCCCTGACTCACATGCTTCCTTCTTGGCTTTGATCTACTTTGTTCTATAAAAGCACAACTGTATTTGTAGTTCATACACTGAAGTGGGATCTCTAATGTAGCTGGGATCAAATCATTAACTGTCTTGAAGTTTAGGACCAAGATTTTAAATGGGCAGTGGAAACAGAAGGGTAGTCAATGGAGGGAGTGGAACATGGGTTTGATATGTTTGAAGTGGCCTAAACACATAGGAGGTGGTCAGGTGTATTCTGAACCAACTGGAGCTTTTGCACATTTTTTCACATTCAGCTTCAGGTACGGTGAATTGCCAATAATTCAGTTTGGAGTAAGAAATGCATGTGTCACAGTGGCCAGGAAGAAGGGATGAAGTTTTCTAGAGTACAGAACGAGGCATTATCAGTATCTAAAAGCACCTTATCAAAGCTTATTAGTGAGTGAAATGAGACACTGAAACTTTAACAAATGAAGACCTCAATTCAAGGAGGGAACATATGCCCATTATAGTTCTTCAGTGTGCTGCTTCTCCTTTCCATCAGCAAAACTCTGGTCTTCCTTGGATGGAGTTAGAGCACAAGCTCTCAAAAAGTCGTTCTCTTTTTGTGGTGATAATAATGCAAGAGCAAGCAGCTTAACTGCTGCTTAAGTACATCGGTGCAGTGAAGTAAGGAGAGAAAAATGCTTTCTGCTCCAGCAGGGGAGGAAGACTGGCTCACATCTCTCTGGTTGAGGCCCATATCTGATAAGCTCCACCCTCCTGAACAATCAGAGGACCAAAAGAGGAGACCAATCACATTGCCTGATACAAAGCTGAGCTGTAACTGGTCGAAAGTGCAATGGGGCCCTTGGCACTGGTTAGGTTCCTCCATTCGGTGAGGGGTTGGGGTGGAGTCAGGGTGTGGCAGTCTGAGACTAAGGAAATATCACAAAGAAGCTCAGCTTCGTATGCTTATATAAGTGGAATTCCAGTGTTGTCTGCTAAAAATATGTACCTGCCACATGTATATTGAAAGCAAAACCTTGGCTCTCCGGTTCCATGCCTGGTTGCTGCTGCTGTTTGGATCTGTTGTTATCTCATACTTCAAATGTCAACATCACTGTCCTCTTCATTGGCGCTGAGTAACTGTAATTCCCCTCCCCCACCCGACAATGCCTTCTTTTCTCTCTCCATTTCCCAAACAAAACCCCATTGACTGTGCGTGTATGTATGTCCATTCTACTGTACTATTTTCTCCACAGTACTAATCACAGCTTGTATTTGTTGAGCCTATAGCTGCATCCACAACTCTTTATTAGTGATCTCATCTCTCCATTCTTCTGGAATTGTGACATCTGAAAGTCTAACTAGGAAGAGGGTCCACACTTTTGACATCACTGATTTTTTTTTAATCCTGATTTCAGCTGTCAGTCCCTCCTCTCGGCCCATTTCTCTCTATGTAGCTAATATTTTAGGTGGTATTATGGTATTGTGGCTGGGACTCAGGAGATCTGAGATGGATTCTTGGCTATGCAATGGAAGTCCTACATGACCTTGGACAAATCATTTAGTCTCACTGAGTGTCAGTTCTGCATCTGCAAATGGGGGTTAATACTACCTTTCTCCAGTCTTTGTCTGTGTTACCAATTTATTTAGACTGTGAATTCTCTGAGGCAAGGACTATCTCTTATTATGGATTGCTACACTGCATAACCTATAAGTGCTACTGTAATACAAAAAATTAACAATAATGTTTTCCCTTCGCAAATATTACATTCTCTTTCACCAAATCAGATCTGACGTTGTTGTTGACTTAAAATAGTCCTGTAGACTTACTGATGTGATAATTGTGCTCCCTCTCGGATGTGGACAAGTTCCCCCCCCCCCACACACACACATGATGTCTAGCTGCTTGTACTATAATGTCTAGTTCCAGTTTCATTTCCATTACTATTGTCGAACACAGCAGTAGTCAGTCTTGGTTAGTCTGACACACACACACATGAGTTTGCAATGTACTTTGCCCGTGTAGGGGTCAGTGGCCATCCCTCCCTGTCTCCCCGGGGTCTCAGAGCAAGGCCATGCCCCCATCACTACTGTGTGTTTGTAAAAGTAATGCTCAGTGGGGAATTAGCAGTCTCAGGGCTCTGCCCTTTTGGGTAGGACAGAGTGACAAGCAGTTTGAGAGCTCTGACCCTCTGGAAAGGGCAGAGCAACAAGCAGTCTTTCACCTGGCCTCCTGGCTCAGGGCAGACAGCAGACAAACACAGGCTTAGTGACATAAGGTGGGTAGGTGGCCACCCTAGGGGTGGGACAGCCAAAGAGGGTGGGGAGACCCAGGCCAACCCTACTCCACCGAGTCCCAGCACAGGGCCCTAAGAGTGATGGAGGGCTCTGCCACCGGGTCAGGGGGATCTCGCTGAATCACGCTGACCTGAACTCTGGCAACATGACTGGACTCATGTCCCTGAGCTACTTTCTACACCCCCTTTTGAGTGTACCTCTATCTCCTGGGATTACTCTGTCTCCCCAGTGTACACAGCCAGCGTCCATCCCAATAGCTACTCTAGGTACTGGTCGGTCAGCAGTCCCAGCACCTTCTCTACATCCTCGGTGCAGCAGAACTCCATCTCAGGCACAGGTCTCTGCAGCACGTGAAAGATGTCTGCTTCCTTCTTCCGTTCTCACACAACTTAGCTGCAGGGCTTGCCTGGCTCTGCCCACCAAGGGGTGGAGAGTGGTGCCTCCCTATCAGTCTCGGAGCAAGACTACACCGCCTCACTACAACCTGTTTATAATTTGCTGGTACACGTGTTACAAATTGGGTTACATCTTCCACTTCTTAGATGTCCAAGCATATGGTAGCACACTTTCATAAATTGGCTTCTAAATCTGGGTAATTCAATATCTGGATGTCTTGAAGCACTTTAAAGTGTCCCAAGTTGGTCACTCAAAAATAAAGCCTTTTCACCTTTGAAAACATTGCCCTACACACACAGATTGCAAAGCCTTGCATTAGCAAACTGTAGGTTTCATTAATAGGTACATTGCCTGAATAAGATGTCTTCTCACTTTAGAGACCCTAACCATTTCATAAATTTCAATCTTTACATGATTAAGGAGTGTGTTAATTCTCTAAAGTATGTAATTATTCATCTTCAACGCCTCAAAAATGTAGTGTTTGATATAAGGCAATCTTTCGCCCTTCTCATTTGTGAAGACAGATGCACAGTAATTGTATATATGGATAGGTGGTATGTACTTTTCATATTCTCTCCAGGTTATGTTATAATTCTAATCCAATGTGGAAAAAAAACTGAACAGTTTCTGCTCCATGGCACTGGGCTTGATTTGGACTGCACTTACTTAGGGTTGCTGTTATAATTATTGAATGTTGTTATGATGATATTTTGTTTATTGCTGACAAACCTTATCCACCAATTTATCTTTCATAAAATTATAAGGGTTGCAAGTACAGTATATGATACAGACACCTCATGCAAAAACCAGACCTCTGGTGACTAGTATGGACTGAAAATAATATGACAGGGACTGAACATTAAAGAGTAGGGTAAATTGACTAGGGAAATAGGAAATCAATATGCAGGTGTTCAGCAAACATATAGAGAAGCTGGTAGTAGTGCAGAATACTGGGGAAAGTGTTAGCACTGAAAATCTGACTAGATTCATCATCAGTTTCCAATATGTTAAATATAAGCTTTTCTTGCCAAAAATGGGAGTTTCCCTCTTCCGGCAGACACTTTGACATTTATAGTGTGTTTCAGTATTCTTGGCATATTCCCAGATAGAAGAAACTGACACATTCTAATAGGAGAAAAAATGTCCAAACCACCAACTCCTCTCTTGGGAGTCTTTACATTTGTGGTTTTGTGTATGATTAAAATGCATTTGTATCTTCAGAACAGTTGGGGACCCCTTCCATATTTTCACACTGGAGACACACAGAGACAACTGGTAAAGGGTGCCAATGGAAAATTGTTCTGGGATTGATTTTTTTTATCTGTTAATACTGTTCAGATGGGCTTTGTAACATAGTGTGAATTTTCAGTTGTTTGCAAGCCATGGACTTTACATTTGTTCCCTGCACTATCAACATTCTCATTCTGTTTGAAAATCCCAGCATTTTACTTAAAAGCCATACCAGGTCTTGTTGCCACTATTTTTGGTGGTGTTCTGGAAAGGTGCTTAATATTGGAGAAATAATTTGTTCATTTTTCTTCAACATAATAGCTTGGTACAGATGTCCACAAATGTTTTTGAATTAGCAACCAATGGGACTGAAATGTAAATGAACACAACTTCCCCCTCCCACCCCACCGCACTGAACCCTCAGCTACTCCCTTCATATAAATTCTCTGACTCAAAAGAGATTGAATATCTGAGGGCTTAGTAACATCTAAAAATGGTGTCTGTCCCCCCTAGAACTGCCTTAGAGAATACAATCTCCTTTGAGGCATATTATAATATATGGCAGAGATTACTGGATCTGCTTCAGCAGGATGAGATCAGAACAAGAAAATTGGCCATTTTATTCAGCTATTGCTGTAAAATCAGGCTTCTATTGCTCATCAAGTGATGGGCTTTAATTTACCTCTAATCTCTTCCAGTAAACTAAATCTCTGCAAGAATCTGGGGACCTTAGAGACGTGCTGCGACAAGACCTCTTTCTTTGGCTGTGCATTAGGTTGGATTTAGAAACAAAATGAGAGCTGGAGTCACAAAGATGCTGCCTTATCCAGAGGTGAAAAAGTGATTTCAGAATACCAAGTTGTGCATTTCTCAAACCCTGTTAGGCACTCACTCCCCTGTAGAGCTTTTAGGTAATAAATTTAACTTCACAGGATGATGATGCTGTGTTGTCCTCTCACTCCTATAACCTACCTTCCCAGGCATTTACCTTGAGAGCTATATATCACTTTTGTATTGGGGAGGCTGGTTTTGTTTTTTTTAACTGAGTGGGGGGAAGAAACATGTAGTGTGTTTGGTCTTCCAAAAACAAACAAACAAATAAAACCTGAAGTAATTTGTTTTTTGTTCTTGTTTTTCAGATGCAATTAGTACTACTTTATCTTAGCTTTGTTTTTTAATATTTGTTTGTGTACTTGTACTCCCAAGAGTATATTTGGTGGTTGCTTGAGACATGATAGGATTAAGGAGATTCACAGTTTATTTGCATTATATTTACTGATATTATAATAGATTAAACTGAATTGGGAAGAATGACTGACAGAAAATGAGAGTGGGGCAAAGGTAGATTGAGTATGTATCCATGTACCTCCCTGGCTCCAAATCTGAGCACTTCCCAACTTTTAAAAAATAGAAATAGCAATAAAATACCTTTTTTTTCCCTTTCTTTCTTCCTTCTCAGCCTATAAGAAAAACGGTTGGATTAATTCATAAGGTTTGTTTGGGTTTGTGTGAGCAGGTGAGTGAATTGAGTGGCTCTGTGTGCCTATATGAATGAATTTGTCAAAGGAACGCTAAGTCAAATTTTGCATTTAGTTGTGAAAGTAGTGAGGTCTAGAGTCATTCTTAACTCTTCTGATGATGACTTCCATAGTCTATGTCCCAGCCCAAATGGATTTCTGTTTACCACACTCTTGAGCTTTCTCCTGGATTGTAGCGTCATTGTTGGTTTCAGTAGAATTTATATTGCTTAGATTACATTACCCTAGATGTAGATTAGATTACATTACTAGATGTCATAGGAGAGATGATTTTTCAAGTAGTTAATGTGTTGAATATTGAGACAGAAACCTTCAGCTGAACTGTGTATAAAACAGAGAACCTGTACAGAGAGCAGAGCACGTGGGTGATGTGCTTGCAGTGACCTATGCTGCAAAGCAGATGGGCTGCTGTATTCTGTATCAATAGGATTTTTTTTAGGATTGTGGCTTTGTCCCTGCATATAATGATGAGCAGAGTAATCAAGTACGTAAGTCACAAATGTGCAATTCACCATTGCCAGATCGTGGCTTGATAGAATGAATGCAATCTTATGGATGGAAGTTGAGCAGTTTTTTTAATTTATTTTTTGAGTGTGTGTGAAGTTTTTTGTTTTGTTTTGGTGGTTTGTGGTGGTGTTGGTGATTTTTGTTTTTTTGGGGGGTGGGGGAGGGGCAGGGGGTAAAGGGGCGGTGTTTGTGGTCATTGCTGTCTGGGAATGCAATAAGATTGAGCAATCCGGAAAAGACATTAAGGCTGAGGACAAAAAATGGGCGATATTATAGTGGAGGAAAATTCTTTGAAGCATTTTGCTTATTCCTACCACATAAGGGAAATGCCATCTTTTGTGTATCAGTTCATCTGTAGCCAGCCTCTGTTCATCTTCATGCCCATTTGCAAAGGAGATGATCATGTAATTTTTATTAGTTTGTGAAAGAAATAATCCAGTAGAGTAAATAGTGGTGGATTGCAGTGAGGATAAAAATCCATTACTAACAGGAATTCCTCATTTGGCTCATGTGGTACAAGCTTGTGCTGTTAGTGCTGAAGTTTCAAAAATCTATCCCTGCAGACAATGCATGGAGTCTGTATGTGTGCAGCCGCTAGTTTGTTACAGTCATGTGGCCAGTCATGTTGTATTGTCTTTTTCATAGATCCACAGGATCAGTGCTATGGCCCCAACTTTGAAATAGTCTCTAGGAGGAACCCCTTCAGTGTGTCAGACCCCTTAGGGGTCTCTCTCTTCATGCAGGGTAAGCCACGCGACTTCACCGCCTCTGAGACTGGACCTCTGAGCCTCCAGCACTCCTGCTTCAGAACAGGAGCTCTGTTCAATGAGCCCAACTGAGACAGACTCCTGATGGGGACTTGTACACTCTTTAGGGTTTAATGCACCTCACCCAGCATTTGCAGTGGCACTCAAACAGCATTATCAAAACAGTAGCATAGGAAGTCCTTAGGGTAGCATAGAGAAATGAAGGTTTAAGTATCTTCCATTCGGGTTAGTGCAGAGCCCAGTCAAGCTGTAGGGAACCTCTTGGTTCAAGCTCTGTCTCTCTCTTTCTGACTTTTTGTCAGAATCCAGGTGAGAGCTCCCTTCTTCAGCAGCTGACTCTTATCCCCCACCTCACAACTCTCCTATCCTTTGATGAGGATTGTTTTTCAGCTTCCCTAAGGAGAGGTGGGAAGTTCATATCCCTCTGGACATTGGTTGCAAGGTGTCAATGTCCTGGCGATTGGATTCACCATTGTCTTCTCAGATGGTCCATTAATAAGGAGACTAAGGCCCAGATAGTTAGGTGACACCCACACCTATGTGTCTCAGCCTGCCCAAAGAGCAAACAGCGCCCTTCCACTCATTGGGTAATCATGTAGCACGTGGGAAACTGGACAGGACTCATAAAAATATTACAGAATATTCCCATTTTGTCACACTCTTGTTCTAGCATTTATATAAAACCATATGTTTTATAAAACTGTTTTGGATTCAACAGAACTTTTTTTTTAATGATATACAGCAGCACCAGGCTGCATTGTAGAAACCATTCTGTATATGGTGGTAATACTTACGTCAGTCAGATATAATGCTACCGCCAGTTCACCAGTGTAGAAATTAATATTAAACAAACAGCCATAACAACAACAAAGTTTAGTGTTTTTCAGCAGTGGCTGTTTCACACTCAAGACTAGTGAAATGCTGCTTTGAGGCTATTTTGACTCTTCTTTTCACAGTTCTGTGCGTGGTCTAAATCTATTCTTTAATCTCATGCGCAGATCCTCAGACATGCTGGCGCTTTGCTTGGTGCAGCTGGGTGAAAGGAGGGTGTAAACTGGCTTTAACCCACTTTTGCACTTCCTTGATCCCTGGGGATAGCTGGTGCTGATTTCTTCCCTGGTGACACTTATAGCAGCTTCAGGATGGTTCTGAATTATATCAGTTGGTAATAGCCCAAACAGCCCATTGCACATTGGGGGAATTGTTTAAAGACAGCATGCTCTGGTCACCCTCTTTCCTCCTCCAGAATGGGCTATATGCCAGTAGATAGGAGGGGGGATGGTGTTAAACTGCTATGCAATCAGAGATTCTCAGCAGCTTTTCCGTGCTTGGCACCACCAGAGTAGCTCAAAGGAGTCAAAGATATGACCTGAACACTTTACATTTCTTATCACATTTTCTAGCTGCCACAGATATTGAAAAGGCTGTGAATTTTTTTCACCCATTCATATCACCATTTTACCATTCATTGAGAATAATGTTTCCTCTTGACGGTACAGGCTGCCAAAAACACAGACTGTATTCAGTAGACTTAGTACCTGTTTTCATTTCAGTGGTGACTGATAAATCTCACTAAGTAAAGAGCTGTGATCCATAACTATCACTTACCACCGAAAATTGTGCATTTTCAGATATATGGCTTGATCCTTTTATTTTTGAAGTCTGTGTGAATTTTGCCATTGACCTCAGGTGAAGCAAGGTTTGCACAAATAGTATGTTGATTCTAAATATATGCATTTTGATTGCCTCACAGGGGAGGTGATTTGATCAACAAAGTTTTCCTCTGTTTTATTTTACTATATCTTTTATTAGTGAGCTATTTTAGTATTCTTTGTATTTCTGTCCAAGGGCTGTGTAGGAGAGTAAAGAGTTAAAAGCTGGATAAGTGGTCAGGCCTAAATTACAGGGAACAGAGTCAAGGCAAGGGCAAACCTTGTTTCTGTTAATTGGTGTGAATTTTAGTTAGAATCTGTTATCTCTCTTCTTCTCCTCCCTTCCTGGCCATCTGCGCAGGGGATGAGTCTATCGCCATTTCTGTGCAAGGCATTATCTTCCTTCTCCCCCTGACATACCTTTACTTTAAAGAATGTTAGTGTAAAATTTATAGGTTTTAAGGTGATGTGCCTAACCTCTTTATGGTAATCCTGTAAACAACAAACAGGGGCGGATATAATTATATTCATTATATAGTTGTTAATATTCATTGTATAGGTATCAATGTAATCAAATACGGGTCTATGGGGAGTTTCTGGAAATGTATACATTTACAATTCTTTTATCCATAACAGTATGTAAAGTAACCCCTCGTTGCTCACTCGTGGCGTCGAGGTGGAATGAGCAGGCAATAAAGGGTTCCATCTCCCCAATTCGCCCCTGGGACAACCTGTTTGTTTGATTATTTCTAACAGGCTGTAATTGTTTATAAACAATTATAGCTTGTTAGATCCTTGCTAAATGTTATGACACCACTAGATGATGCATAATGATGATGCTGTTTTGAATGGGGAGGGGAGGAGTCAAAACAAAAGACAATGTAAAGTTGTTTGTACCTGTGAGAGTAACAAACTGTGCTATAAGAGAGAAAAAATGCATATCTAAAATACAGTTTTTTAAAAGATTTCTTTGTGTATGATTCTCTGGCGCAGAGGTGCTGCTTCTGAAATAAAATAGCTTTGGCTAATTTTTTAGTGTTATCCAATAACACAGTAAAAGACTTGGTGACTAGGAATTCCTGCTATTTTTTAGTTGATTGTGATTTTAAATACAAGGGAAGGCATTTCTTTTGTTGTGTTTATGAGGGAAGCTTTTCTTTTTCTTTTTGCTTTTTATTATAATAATTTTTTTTTTTGCAGATAGATTGTGAGGGAGGAAATAAATAAAACCAAGATTTGTAGGCTTTATACAGATGTCAATTCTGTAGCTTTTGCTACTGTAAAATCTATGGAAAAAGTAATGGATTGGATAAAATGATTTCTAATTTCATCAGTGTGCTAATGTTTTCATATAGTATTGAAATGAGCTATCATAATGCCAAAAATCATACTGAATTCAGAGTTAATATAGTACTACATGTTAGAAGCCTCTGTTATCAGCTGTCCAATTATATTGGCTTTTGTGATATGACACTAGAGTCAATATAATATGAAACTCGTTTAACTAGTATGTTGGAAGTTTGTTAATGCAATAGCATTATCATATACATAATTTTCTTAACAGAAGCTCTAAAATAATGAAGATCCTGCTTCCAGCTGCTTAAACACAAAACAAGATTAATAAAACAGTAGCATCCCAGTCTAATTCCTGATTGTGTGTGATTGTCTCATGCGAACAGGGTAATATGGAAATGAGAGTCCTATTTAGTACAGTATTTTTACATTAGTTGCCATTGAGATGAAAGATGTCATGCAGGTATCTGGTAAGTTTGGCATTCAAAGAAATCTGTTTTAAAACCAAACCCCTCAATATTGATTTATTTTTTTCCTCTAATTTGAGAACTTTACTAGCAGGAAGGTTTGTTTAAAGTTGGTTATGTATTTAAACTATTTAAAGACTGAAATACCATTTTACTATTTTAATCTGTGTATTAAGGCAAATCATATATTTTTAAGGCCAGAAGGGACAATCATCATCATCTAATCTGATCTCCTGCACATTGCAGGCCACAGAACCTCTCCGACATATTCCTGTAATAGACCCCAACCTCTGGCTGAGTTACCTGAAGTCCTAAAATCAGGCTTTAAAGACTTCAAGTTACAGAGAATCTACAAGAGAATCTAGTTTAAACCATCAAGTCGTCATTCCTAAGACTACAGAGGAAGGCAAAAAACCCCCCCAAGGTCTCTGCCAATCTGACATAGGGAAAATTCCTTCCTGACCCCAAATATGGCAATCGGTTAGACCCTGAGCATGTCGGCGAGACCCATTGGCCAGACATCTGGGAAATAATTCTCTGTAGTAACTCGGAACCCTCCCCATCTAGTCTCCCATCACCAGCTATTGGAGGTACTTGCTACAAGCAGCTCCAGATGGGTCACATGCCATTGTAGGCAAACTCATCATACCATCACCTCCATAAACTTATCAAACTCAGTCTTGAAACCAGGAGTTTTTTGCTCCCACTACTCCTTGGGGCACTGTTCCAGAACTTCATTCCTCTGACGGTTAGAAACCTTTGTCTAATTTCAAGCCTACACTTGTTGATAGCCAGTTTATATCTATTTGTTTTTTTGCCAACATTGGCATTTAACTTAAATAATTTATCTCCCTCTGATGTATTTATACAGAGCAATCATATCCTCTCTCATCTGGTTTGGCAAAACAAGCAAAATTCCTTAAGTTTCCTCTCAAATTCAGGTTCTCCATTCCTCTGATCATCCTAGTGACCATGTTTGCACCTGATCCAGTGTGAATTCATATTTATTAAACATGGGAGACCAGAACTGCACACAGTATTCCAGATGAGGTCTCACCAGTGCCTTGTATAATGGTAATAGCGCTTTTCTATCATTACTGGAAATACCTTGATCGATGCATCCTAGGATTGCATAAGCCTTTTTCATGGCTGCATCACATTGGCAGCTCATAGTAATCCTGTGACTGATGTATATACCCTGGTCTTTCTCCTCCTCTGTCACTTCCAACGGATATGTCCCCAGCTTACAGCAACTATTCTTGTTGTTAGACCCTCAGTGCAGGATCTTGCACTTTGTCCTATTAAATTTCATTCCATCTCCATTACTCCAAGTGAGCAAGGTCATTCACATCTTCTTGTAGGCTATTTCAGTGCTCCTTAGTATTGGCAATGCCTCTCAACTTTGTGTCATCCACACATTTTATTATCCAAGACGCAAAGGCTGGGAAGGCATTGGGGATAAGTGCTGTGTGAAGTAGCTCTTGCCAAACACTTAACCCCCATGAACAACGACTACATCCACCTCACTGAGGGAGGCAGTGAGCAGTGGGAGCATGTATCCTAAACAAACACATCTTCTTTGTGCTAGTACTTAGTTGCCTCTCAGTTCCCTTTAAACACTGGAGTACTCACGAGTAACCAGCCAGCTATAACTTGGCCTTAGATTCTGAATTGTTAAGGATAGGGACTGTCTTGTTTTGATTCCTCCAAAGTCATGTACACATTTAAACATTTTACAAACATTTTAAATAAACACATTACAAACATTTTAAATAAAAATAAATGTTGAGCCCTTCTGCCTGTATATACTGTGGACTTTGTCTGGTCGTCCTTTACTCTCCCCAAATTCCCATTAACTTCATTGTGGTTTTTCCTGAATAAGAAGGCAGTGAGATATAGTTGGTTGGGTGAATACAAGGGGGAAACAAAAATTCAAAGAATAGAATTTCATATTTTAAATGAATATGCTTCGTAGTGTTCTTGTCTGGAGGGTTATGGCACCAGAATGGTTTCTGACTATTGTTCTGTTCAGTTTCTCCACTGTGTAAACAGAGACACTCTAGGAATTTGTTGTGCTTGTATCATCACAGCTTATCTCCTAGACAGCAGTTTAGCCTAAAAGTTTGTCTTTCACATGCACTGCAGAAAACAAATAAAACTAGAACTCTGTCCAGACATTCAAACATCCTGAGAGCTCAGCTTTCAAGAGCTTTTCACATGAAAATTGGGCTTAGACTTGTGAGTTCACCTGCAGTAGTTGAGCCTTAAAGCTTTTCAAAGAGCTTTCCACAACTCTTGAGTTCTTATATCTCTTCCTGGAAGTTTTCTGAAATGGATGTTTCCTGACATTGATTATACACTAGAGGAGACCTACATCTGTCTTCCCAATCCAGTAGTGAACAAATAAAGTAAATTTGAAGACTGCTTGACAGTAAGATCTTCATGTTCTGATCATAATAAAATGCCATTCAAGAAAGTATGTGCTGTCATATTGGTACTTGAAATATGCACTTTTTTAGCCTTACATCATGAATCAAATGAAAATACTTGGAGAGAGAGTGTGTGTGTATGTGTCTGAGAGAGAGAGAGAAGTAATGCAGATAGTGCAATCTATAGTTAAGGTTTCCTGACGCTTTACATTATAAAACTAAGTTAACAGTTGCTTATAACTTCACCAAACTTTCACCATTTGGGCTGAAATTTTCCATGATGGGTGTTTGTTACAGGCTGACATGTTACAGGGGAAAATTCAGCTAAAATGTTTCAGTTGTTTCCAAGACTACTGATAAAGGAGAAATTGTTTTGCCCATTTTAAAAATAAAATTTGTATGGCCATTTTGTTGAGAAGTCCTGTTCTTCCCTTGCTTCGGCTTGAAAATTGGCAAGGGTTATGGTATGCCCCAGAACTCCCTGCTGTCCTTCTCCTGGCTGGTTCCCTTGTACAGGCACTTACTGTCAGTCTTGAGTCTGTTAATAAGGCTTGGTCTATACTTACGGGGAGATTTGGCAGAAATCGACAGGAGTTGTGCAAGCTACACAGAGTAGCTTGCGTAACTTACATTGACTTCCTAAATCCTCTTCTGTGTGCCGTCTACACTACGCTGCGCTGATGGGAAACGCATACCCATCAACGCAGCGCTACGGTTTTTGGGGAGGTGGTTTTACTGAATTGACTTCTGGATCGACTGAGCGGGTCTTTGCTTCCGCTCAGTCGATCCAGCTAAATCAATCTGATGGTGGCAAATTTGCCACCGTCAGTGAAGACATACCCTAAGAGAAGCTTTCCGGCTGAGCAGAGAGGGCATGGGCTGCTGGAGGCCGGGCAGGTTCCCTTGGGGGAGGCCTGGCGCAGCAGCCAGGCCCACAGCAGCAGTGGGGAGTAGCAGTGCCGGCTGCCCCGCTCAAGTTTGTCCCCATGGTCTCTAAGTCATGATGAGGCGGTGGTAGAGCTAAAATAGAGTGGCATTGCAACCTGGTGTGCGGGCAGAGAGAGCAGTGCTGCTGGGATTTGGCCCTGTAGCCCCAGCATTGTGTCAGGCGAATGGCAGGGTCAAAATTCTGACCTGGTGCGCAGCACTGTGGGGCCAAATCTGAATGGGCAGTGGGGCAGCCAACACTGCTCCTTCTCACTGCTGCCAGAGGGGTGTCCCCACACTGATGACTTATCATAAGGTGCCCCTCCCAGTGATATGCATGTGCTGCTGCCGACGCCGCTGGTCCCTGTGAAAATCTGCCAAAATTTGAGCGAGGCAGAGGTTACCTTAATTCTCAAACTTCCTAACTTTTGAGTGCTGTTTTTAGATAAATATATACACACGCTGCATTAAGACTAATGACCCCCAAAATCTTTAACTCTGCCTAAACTTTAGTGAGACTGAGAGAGGAAAATGCAAATAATTTCTCTTTAAAAATCAGTTTAACCCGGGTCCACGAATACTAATGTCCTCATCATAATAATATAGCTACTGTGCAGTGGTAAGGCTAGTGAGCTACTTATACCCACACTGTATGCCAGATTTAGCACATAGTTTTTACATAACTGAAATGGAAAAAATTTGGCCCACTGACTGACACATTGGAAAATAGCTTTGGTTAATGAATGTCTAATGCTTTCTTGTAACAATACTTCAAGATCCAGTCCTGCTAACCGTTACTTATATGAATGAATATTCCCTTGCTAGTTGTTTGATTATTCGTGTAATGACTATTCACATGAGCTAAAGGTTTCAGCGTTGGGCCCTAAGACTCCTTTAATAAAAATATGGGTGTAATGGACAATATTTTTCAGGCGTGTATATGAATGCTAAAGCTGTAGGTATATGAATTTCATAGACTGAATACTAAGACATCCAAAATGCTTCTCATATATAAAATGCTAGGAAACCTTAGGTATCGATGATGCTCTGCCTATAATACAGCACTCATAGAATTAGGAACCCTGAATTAATTACTAGGAAATATAGCAAAACAATATGAATTAAGACATTTGTTTTTTTTATTTGAGTGTTTCACATGCAAGGCCTCCTTTAAGTCTCAAGAAAAATGTTGACTTCAGTGTGCTTTGGATCAGGCCCTTGCTACATTATGTGTACGTGTATTAAAATATAAGATTGCACACAAACACCGTGGCTGAAACATGACAGAGAACAAAGAAGAGCCTGTCACATTGAGCAGGTAGTGTGAAAATATTGTCGAAGAGATGTTTCTGCGCCTATCAGAGGGATGAGAAATGTGTTCACTGGACAGCAGAATTTCTTTTAAGCAGAAATTCTCTGGACATAGTGGCACCTATAAGCAGTAAACACTGGCTATTAAACAGATGCTTTCTTGGCCTGCAGTTGAACTTATTTAGCAGAGTTTCTTTTGTGTACTACATTCCCCTTTGAGCTAATGGAATACTGACAACATGTTTTCTAAAGAAAACCTGTGTATGAGAAAATTGCTTAGACATGCACAATCTCTTTTCGTGAGGCTGTCAAGATTTTGTATTGACACTTGATAGTATATTATTAACATGCTTACAAAACTAATTTAAAGGCAGTAGAGCAATGCTGTTTATACTATTTACTATAATATTACCATTACTAATTGTTATTCTCACTGATACAAATCAAATGCTGGCAACATCAGGATTAGTGTGGGATGGTAAATCTAGCTAGTGTTCACACAGTTTGATTCAGTTTGGCACTGTCTCATCTTGGCACTTGTCATCTCTTTCTTTAAAAAGAACCTGGAATTGGATTGTTATCTAAAATGATGCAAATAGAGTATGCTTTTATTTCTTGTCCTCTATTTTCTCCTTAGGATAAACTTAGGTTATATAGAGCAGAACACTGTTAAGTCAAGTGAAGGCCATTTCATTTATTTAAGAGGGCAGCAATATTTATTGATGAAGTATAGTCTGAAAGGTGTTAATTTTTATTTTCCATCTTAGGGTCAGAAATAATGGGTGAATAATGTATAATGGGATCAACATACCTCATTTAAGGCATTTTAGTGTCCAGAGTGGAGCAGCCTATACTGATTAAGTGGGCTGACTTTATTGATGACATTATTAAATATGAAATCTATTAAATTTAAGTACAGTCTTCCCCCTCCCCTTTTCAAATGTTAACATTGGTGCAAGTGCCAGGGTAAAACTCATGACATTTAGAAAAAAGAGAGAATAAGATAAGATTTACCAGAAACAGGATGTATGAATAATTGAATAGGAACGTCTGTAACAATGCAGCTCCTTTAGATAAATCTTGACAAAATATTTTTTTCATTTTGTGATGGAGAAAAGTTGCTGAGGGAGGATTCAATCAATTGTTCCTTTGGCGCTGTAATCAGAATAATTTCTGAGGTTTCTTTCTGAGACTTGATTTATCTCCCCAAGGGTCGTCTGTACGGCACTGCTATTTATGCTGGGAAAACGAAACCTGTCACAGTAGACTCTGTATATCCTTGTTCCTGTATCAGAAGTACATCCCCACTTTATCTAATAATGAAGGGTAATTCACATACCACAACTATGTCTCTCTGTGCCATCCGTCCACACCGTCCAAGGCTGTCATTCTCTTCATAACTGGGAATGACCTTGCTACCTCTGTAAATGAGATCCAGGAAGTCTGACTGTACATTTTTGTTCCCAGCTGGGATTCTAGCTCACTGTACAGAGTAGAGTCAATGCACTAAACTGGGACAAATTAGTGCATAGAGTCATAGTGCCAGTTTTACAGCTGAATTCTGGCTTCCTTTGGGGTTCTAGCAAAATGTAGCTTTTCATGCCTGATATTCCTCCTATCACATTGCAGCCCTCTTCTGAGGTGTAAAGAATTGATCTTTCTCTTTCTCAGCATAGCAAATTGCTTCTCTGAGCGCGAGGGCAAGAGTGACTGCTATTGCTTCTGAAAGGATAGGCTTCTGTTTGACTCTTGAAGAATGTGCTGCTACTAGTATGGGTAAAACACTTGCAGGGCTATAGGGAGTGTGTAATCTCAAAGGTGGGCTCCTTTTTCCTTTTAGGGCATTTGGGTTTGTCAATGCCTTCTGGTGTCAGAACTATTTTCCTGACTGCAGATACGCCTTCAGATAACAGATCCGAATGTAATCTCCACTGCTTTCAGTTTTAAAGGAGCCTTATGCTAGTGAAATGTGATAGATTTGACAATACAGGAGGCTGAAGTTCTCTGTTTATCCCAGTAGTACCTTGAACAGCAGTGCAAATTTCTTCACACTGATGCAGGAGTGTATGTCAACCCTGATCTTGAGGGGCAGTCTCTAGGGGTTAGAGAGCAGTTTGAATCTTTCATCTCTTTCTGTCTGAGACTATCAACAAGTATGCCACTTGTGATTGTGGCTTTTTGGTATGTGGAGTGCGTTGCTTTTGAAGTAAAATTGAAAAGACCAATGTATTTCATAAAGTTATAATTTCACATAGTACCTCTACAAATGCATTTCCTTGGATAGAACACAATTTATTTTTATTTATAGTCAGCCAAATCCTGCAGCCCTTCCTCAGTCCTTGGTTAAGTTCTGAATGAAACTGGCAGAACGTCACTGTGATGTTCCCCTCTGCAGTGTGGGCTAGTATATTGCTGTGTCACCCCAATCCCTCACTCCTGGAGCCTGTCTTGCACTTGCTCTGCTATCTGAACTATCCGCTCCTGGGTCGATTCACTCACAGCCTCACAGATAAGCGGCTCCTATTTTAGTGAATGAGTGCTTTTGGCCAGCCACTCGTAGGTTTTTGCAGTGGAATGACCCCCAAACCAGTATCTCCAGTTCCAGCTGCAACCCTAAGAATTGCCATCTTACAGAGTTCAGTACCTCCCGCTGCACTCTGTAAGTTCATTAGGTTAGTCAATTTATCAAAGAAATCGATATGCATCAGCTCTGTCACGCTAAATGAAGTCTCTATGCACACCCAAAGCTCATGCACTGCTTTAGATAAAAAAACAAATAATGTTATTAAGTACAGAAAGAGTTTAAATTATTATAAGCCAGAACAAGGTTCTGTGGCCTGCAATGTGCACAAGATCAGACTAGATTCATGTGATGGTCCTTTCTGGCCTTAAAGTCTAAGTCTATGTGTTTACTATTATGTTTGTATTGTCTTAGTTTTTCTTCAGGTTTTAAAAGCAATTAACATGACACTTTTTGATGTCTGGAATGAAGGTTGGGTATAGGTCAGCCATGGAATGCCTAGTAACAGAAGTAAGATTTGAATCAGGAGAGTGAGACTGTAATTATAGGGTAAATAAGCATATTGCAGGCAAGAAGTGGCATGGCAGAATACACAGAGTCACATGTAGGAGAATTGTAACACACTCTGAAAGTAGAACTTGGATCGTGATGTCTTCTCCCCTGTAGTTTAGATGATCTCCGAGATCTGCAAAGCAGGTCTCCACTTTGATATTTTTTCTTCCAGAACTACCATTAACACCAATGTGAAGCCATCCCAGGCAATTTTTTGACAGGCAATAGGTTGTGAAAAGTTTATTAGTGGAAAAATTGGTATGAGTATGTTTGACTTTGTCTCTAACACAGAGGGGTGGTATGTTTGTCTCTTTGAAAACAGGCAACTTGAATGGATGTCTAACTACTGCAGCTTATTTTTTCTAAGATAGCAGTGGTGTTCACTATAAGTCACAGCTGATTTCACATTTATCTGTGGATTTGGATTCTTTTTATGTACAACAGCTTTGATGGCTTTCCAAGTTTTTGTACAATAAAAAAAAATCACTTTCTGTAGGCCAAACTTCGTTGTTTTTTCTCTCACACAGTGGGGTCCATTCCTGCCTTGAACAAACTAAAAATAAAAGCAAGCTGCAAGCAAGACAATGATGAAGACAGTATAGGTTATGCCAGTTGGCAGACACAGGAGCAGAATAAGTTGGCAAGAGATTATCTAGTGTTCTTTCCTTGAATGTGGAGGTATTTTTGAGTGTACCAAAATGTCAGGGTACAATTAAATTCAGGTTCCTTGATTTATTATTTTTTCTTCTCCCTGTCATCTCTTGGATCCTTTATTTCCTTGCCATAAATAAAGGGGAATACTCAACTTTTCCATCTGTGTTTGAGAAAGCTCTCCTTTCATAAAGATGATTTTACATCTGCACATAAAGTCTGAGTAGATAGCAGTGCAGAGTCATATCACCCCAGGAGCTACCCAGCTCTATCCCTGGGAGTGCATCGATTCTAACACCCATGTGAAGACAGTTAAGGACAGTTAAGGATCGCAGTATGGCTTAACCATACTGGAGTGTAGGGGTGAATGAGAAGAGGGTTCCTGTGCGCACACACCTATGAAAGACACTGGCCATAATCTGGCCTTATGTCTCTTCTTAGACCATTGTATTAAAAAATACCTCTTGATTTTACTAATTATTATATTTCAATTTTATTTCCTTTAATTTATATGGGACCATACCATACCGAATTTACTGCAAGGGAAGCAGGATCTGTCTTCAGAGTGATGTTATTGTAAATGATGCTGGTAGATAAGGGCCAAACAGACATCAGTTTCCTGAAAATTAAGGGCCTGATTCTGCAAACCTATTTTCACATAGGTAGTGCTATTGACTTCAGTGGGACTTGTTAGTGGCCAACATCTTCAAAAATCAGGTCACTTATTTGTGTGTCTAAATATGGATTTTTGGTTTTTGATTTTGGGAGTTAAATGACTTGCTTAAGGTCTCACAGAAAATTCTGGCAAAATTGAGATTAAAAACCAAGGACTTGTCTACATGGTGCCTTTAGTGCACACTAGCTTGGATGTAAATTCTAATGCACTGCAACATGTCACACCTTGCTGGTGTACACTAAAAGTTCCCTAGTGCAGTAGGTCTCAATCTTTCCAGACTACTGAACCCCTTTCAGGAGTCTGATTTGGCTTGCATACAAGTTTCACTTCACTTAAAAACTACTTGCTTACAAAATCAGACATAAAAATACAAAAGTGTCACAGCGTACTATTACTGAAAAATGGCTTACTTTCTCGTTTTGTCTGTATGAAATTTTAGTTTCCACTGCCTTTGCTATTGCTTTTTATGTAGCCTGTTGTAAGACTAGGCAAATATCTAGATGAGTTGACGTATCCTCTGGAAGACCTCTGTGTACCCCGAGGGTTACGCATACCTCTGGTTGAGAACCATTGCCCTAGGCTAGAGTTTAACGTAGCACAGTTTGAAACAGGACTACAAAATGTGCACTAGGGAACTTTTAGTGCGTGCCAGCAGAATCCACACAGACGGTTAGTGCAACATGCTGGTGCTCATTAGAATTTATACTTCATCTGATGTGCACTAAGGCACTGTGTAGACAAGCCCCAAGTCTCTTAACTCCCTATCCTAACTGTTAGCCAGACACAGTATTGTCTTTCTCACCTATTTCCCTCTAAATCTTCAGAGGAGTAGAGCATGTGCAACTCCCATTGATGATGGTGAGAATTACAAGTTCGGCATTACCTATGCTTGCTCCATTAACTTCAGTAGGAGTTTTGCCTGAGTAAAGACATACATACACATTTCATTTGTGTAATTGAGACTGTTAAACTCCACAGGCATTATGCACCCTTGTCTGCATAATCTGGCTGAATAGACCCTGAATAGACAGGTTAAGACTTGAAAGTCTAGATAGCCATCAGTTTTCAGTACTGGGACCCTAGTCGCTGAACTCCTCACCAGAGGAAGGAAGACTTGACTGTGTATGGATTAAAATCTGAAACTTGTCTTTTTGATTCAGATCTCCCTAATTCAGGATTCTGATGTCTTTTTTAATACATTAAAATAATTCAAACTCTTACACATTCCTTGGATTCTAAGGGGGTGGGAATGGAGGAACAGAAAACTCAGTTTTTGATAGATGGATGCATAGAAAACAAGAGATTTCAGACCTGATCCTGTTGTATTTACTCTGGCAGAAGTTCCATTAATTTTACTGGGAACTTTGCCTGTTTATGAACTGCAAGATCAAGCTCCTTTAATAAACAAGAAAGATGCAGAATAATTAGAAATAAAGTGTTGACAGAATTTTACTATGTATTGGATTTTTCCACTGACAAATTGTTTTGATTATTGTCGGAGTTTTTGACTAATCTGCCCTTGCCCTTACTTTCATGCATAAAGTGATGACACAGTAGACAGTTTTCATTACTTTTTTCAGGTCTTTGGTTCAGTCTGCTCATTTTATTGGGAAATAGAGCAATTGGCAAGCTCCTTCTTGTTACCTTCCTTCTCGTTGGATTGTAGTACATCACTTCCCCTCCACAAATTGATATTCAGCCAGGATATTCTCCCAATCATTCTGATTTTATGTCACTTCCCCTTCCCAAATTGATATTCAGCCAGGATATTCTCTCAACCCTTCTGTTTGTAGATGGAGAATGTTAGATGAAATGGATTGCCAAACTGTATTTCAGTTGAAGGATTTTGCTGATGTCGGTTTATGAGACCCGGCACAGTCAGAAAGAAAAAGATTAGAAAACTGTACTGTGGACTAAGGTACAAATCCTACATGTTTTATAGTATGTTAAATTATGCTGGCTTTTAAACCCCTATTGGGGAAGAAACTGGATATATTCAGGATCTCCTTGAACCTAGGCAGAATCTGAAAAAGTGTCTGCTCTTTGACAACTGTTCAAAAATTCTCATTACACTGTAGGTATACAGGAGGTGACTGTGTCTTCCCTGTCTTAAACTCTAGGTCAGGGGTGTCAAACATCCGGCCCGCGGGCCGGATATGGTCTGCCAAACTTTTTGGCGCGGCCCCTGGCAGCAACGTGTGCTGCCACCAGAGGGTACAACGCCGAGAGATGTCGCGTCAGCACGTGCTGCCACGAGATCTGTGTACTCTGGCGGTAGCGCGTGGAGCACTGTGTGTACGAGACACAGCACTCCAAAAATCGGGAGAGGGACAGAGTGGTCTTGGGGCATCACGCAGTACTATAATTCTTAATCATTGATCGATTCTTTTAATCGTAAAATAGTAGTAGAAGTGAATTTACTGCAGTTTTTATATCGCTGATATCTAGCAAATAAAATATAATACTACATAAAAATGGTTGTGCCTAGTATTTCGATTTATGGTATGTATGGCCCACTTGATGTACATTGAATTCAAATCTGGCCCACCATAGCAAATGAGTTTGACACCCTTGCTCTAGGTTATGGTCTCATCGCCTGCTACAACAATCACTTTTAACCCCCTCCTTCACCACTTTTAACATAATATTTTTAAAAGTAATTCTTTTTTAGAGGTGTTTTCTTTTTCATTACTGTGAGCCTCTGTAAGACTCCCCTGTTCTCTTGGGCTAGCTCTAATTTATCTGGGCAGGGAAATAAAGTCACACTTACTCCCCTGCCTAGAGTAAGTGGGAGCTAGCATCTCCAATCTCCTTCGGGCCAAAGTACATAGCACACAGAATGAAATAAGCTGCTGCACAGAGCAAAGGCAGAGTAAGGGAGCAATTGTACATGAGTCCCAATTAATTCTCAGTCCAGCTATCTGCCTTCCTTTACTCAAGGTTAAGGTAACTTAAGGTTACAGTCCTTTATATTTAGTAATGCCATATAGTTTGACTTCAGTTTCATTTTATATATATATATATTTGTATTGTTTTGTTTTATTATGGTTTATCATTTGTATTTTAATGGTCTCTGCAGCTTCTTTACCTGGAAGGGGAGAATACATTATTTGTTATTAACATTATTGTTTTTATTATGCTGCTTTACAAAACCACTTGTAGGAAACAATCATTCTGAAAGCTATCTAGAGGCTTTTTTTATAGCTTAAGGGAATGTATTTGATAATGTGAGCCAAATTCTACCTTCAGATATATTCATACAACTCCCATCAAAGTGAATGGAAATTGCACACATTTATCTGAAGGCAGCATTTGGCCTGATTCTCCTCTCTGTGGTTTTACACATGTGTAATTCCATTGAGTTCAGATGAGTTGCACTTGATTTATATCTATATAAGTAGAAAGACAAACAGATATACAATATCAGCAAGAGAGGTAGAGGCAGTCTTCTGAATGTGGTATGTATTTTAAGACATACTCCGCTGCCTTTATTATTTTTTTCGTAAAAATATATTTATTAATCTCCATGGAATGCATAAATACTTTTGATTCAAAGAGCATCGGAACCAAATAAAATATTTCTTCTGGTTTAAAGCGAGTTTCTTTTAAATGAGGTGTTAGTTGGCAAAGAAAGGATCTCCCCAAGTTAGTCAGAATCTTCACGTCAGATATCAGAGGAAACTGCTTTCAGTGGATATAAATAGTTAAGAAGACTTGCTGCTTTCAAGGCCGAGTTCTTCAAAAAGCTGTTTAGAACTGTGATATAACTCTCTAAGAATACAAGACTCACGTAAGATATCTGAGATACCTACTGGGAGTACTTCGGAACAGACATGTGTTTTCCATTGGGGTTGACAACACTTTTTGATGTAAAGTTTTCTGATGTTCTTGCTCACCATATGATGATAAAAGGAGTGGGCAAACAATTCTGAACAGAATACTAATGTCCTTCTTGAATATGTTGCACAAAAATGTTTGTTTGGAATTCAGAATCATCACTCTATAGAGAGTGGATTTGAAGTGATCCAACTTTCCACATATGTTATTCTTAACCTAATGTTAGCTGTCTAGGAAGGCTTTCTTTTCTAATAAAATAATAATTGGATATCTGACCAACACAATACACAGAGAGAAAATAAAAATATACATTTCTGGCTCCCCCTTTGCTTCTCCAGTAGAATACATTATTTTTTCCTGTTTTAAGATTATTTTTGAGGTATTCAAACACCCAGAAGGGGATTTGGACTACATACTGCTATTTATATTCAGCAGTTAGTAACAGAGCATGAACATCCATTAATGCTCCCACATTAAACACAACTTTAATTGCAGTTTTAAAGATCTGCTGGTTTTGCTTTTTAGAGTCTCAGGGTTGATTAATAATATCTTAATAAAAAGCTTAATAGTGCATTAAATTAAAAAATAAGTTGCTTCTTATTATGAGACAGCAATTTCAGTTGGTGGTTCACAAAACAGAACAATAAAAACCTGCTCTGCTGTTTGAAAATCTGTTGCCTGATTTTAGCAAAGTGCAGCACAATGTTGTAAAATCAGCCTTCAGAAAGTAAATTGATGCTTGATGTAGCACTTCAAATGTTACCAAGCATGTACTTGGATAACCAAGATGTTAGATCTCAGAAGTCTGAGAACCCAAGAGAGAATTATTTCACTTCCCCTGCCAGAGATTTTCCCACATTTCTGCTTTATATATTAGCCAATGCTGGGCCAATGGGTGGTGGGATATCTGAAAACTGTAGTAAAAGTAACACATCTTTTTATTTAAATATTACTTGCTTTTTAGGCACTGAATTTTGGAGATATGCCGAAGTACTTGTGGGAGATTTGGGTACCTGACAAACCATGGGTGGTAAGATATCAGATCAATGAAATAAATAAATAAAAATATATTTTTATAAAAGTTAAATATTGTGGGCTGTGTCCCCGTTGAAGTCAATGGTCATAACTCCCATGGGGCTGATAGCAACTGCATTACTGCGTATTTGCACAGTAAAATGTAACCCCATTTGATTTCAGTGGCATCATCCTGGGGTAAAACTGAAGTAATGCAGTGGTAATCCAGAACCATGCACTTTGGCAGGAGCAGAAATTGGCCCTGCTGGAACTCTAAACCATGCTTTCAAATACTCTGACATTTGAAACCGTGCAGTCCATACAATACAAGTAGCCAAAGTTTTTGTTTTGGATGAGGTGGATAAGATATATTTTAGGAGGGAAGATGTGCTATTTTCTCATGTTAGTTTGAAGGAAATTATTATGGGTCAGTTTCTGCCACTCTTACACTGATGAGCAGTTGCTCACATGAGTAATCCCATGGATTTTTTTGGTGAGTATCTTTTTACCAGTAGAATTAAGGGAGTCACAGTCTGGGTCATTAAATAGTACTTTATGCTACCACAAGTCTCATTAGTCTTGAATGGCTGTCACCTACATGCCTGTGCTAAGGCATAAAGGGAGTAAGATGTTCCTTACAGTCCTGTGTGGAATATCCAGAAATAAGACCCAGTGGGTACTGTGCACCTGATTACCTGCCCCTCGCTGCCCTCCCCTCACCCCCAAGAAAGAAAACTCCATGCTCTCAAGTACTGACCACCACAGCTGAGACACATGCAGCTGAATGGTAATTTGCAGCTCCCCCTAGAGTCAGGGAGAAGCAGGTACCTCTCGGAAGCATAGTTCTTTCCCTGTGCAAAGCTCGTCTTTCCCTTTGGTTTCAAAGGACTCATGCAAAGGTGACAGCAACTGCCAATTAGTGTTTGAAAAGGGGACACTGTAGAATTTGTATTAATGATCCAAGCCCATTTAGATCCTTATAAATTCCCAAGGTTTCAAAGGTTAGAATTCTAAATACAATCTAAATGTTTATGCAATTTAATTTTTATATAAATTTATATTCTAAATAATTCCTTCAGTGCTTTGAGCTGCAAGCTTTCAGTGAATATTTGTTTCTACTGTGATTCAGTTAATATCCAAAAGCTAATCACTCTCCTGCAGCATCTTTGTCTTACATGAAGGCTAGGACAGCCCCCTAAGAATCAGGAAGCAACTTTTATTTGGGCATTTTCTAACTTTTGCGTGCTTGACTATACTTTAATGATCTTTTAATGTAGTTTTTTTCTATATCGGATAATAAATAAGCCATATTGGTTCTTGAAATCTTTATGGGCTGCTGATAAATATTAAGCACTTAAATTAGTATTTGTGTTTACACAATAAACTGTAATGGTTCCAATGGAGGTATTGAAGTCTATCTTTTTAATAGTCTTTCTTTTTAATGGTCTTAATTTGTAGTTGGCTTTTAGTGACTGATCTCTTTCTACCAAGACAATGATCATAAAAGTGTGTTTATGCTCTTGGTCTGAGTTTTCAAATGTTCTTGTGTATGTACTTATATGATAAACTGTAACATCTCTGCAGAAAATGACCTCTCACACATTCATTAATTATTTTTGTTTAATTGAATATTAAATACAAGATGAAAAATTAAAAACACATTGAGGTTCTAGGTGCAACATTGTTTTTACACTCTATTTATGAAGTAAGGTTCTACTATCATCAGTAAAAGTGAGCTAATGTGGTCCTTAATTGAAAAAAAATATTCGTTTCAGAATAAGAATAGGAGTCTAGGGAAAGATAAAATGACTTTGTGACAAATCTTGCCCATTCCTGTATGGGAATGAGGGGCTATTTGTGATTCTACTGCTTGAAGAGGTAGGATAAGATTTGGAGTTGGTGTAAAACTCCTGAATGACCTAAGCCCCATGTTGCAGAAGTATTTTTGGAGGCAGAGGGGCAGGGAATGCGGTAAAATCCAAATATCAAGGTCACTGGGTCAGAGGCTACTCCAGCAATTTCACTGAACAGTCTTCATGGAAGTTGCTCTCCTGCCCATTTGTGGAAACACTTCTCCCCATAAGACTCCCTAGATACTCAGGCTAGGTGTTTTGGACTGGATTTTCTCTGCATAAGGTGGGGTGTGCGTTACGGGAAATATGGTATATATTTTACTGCTAAAATAATGCTAAAGTACAAATTACATTCTCAGAGAAATGTTTTGGAAGACTCTATATTTGCAGTCCACATACCTGCAGAGCTTTGTTAACCTTAACAGAAATGTTCACAATTTTTATTTCACTTCTAGTCATGACTGTTTGTTCCTGTTAGTAGTGAAAGCAGGTGTTTAACTTGACTTAAATTCAGGATGCTACACGTGTACTGATTTTATTTATTTGTTTTTAAAGAAAGCTAGTTTTTATGTTACAGCTGTCATTCAAACTACTTATGAAGTATCAGCTACATATGAATTCAAATGGATGCTGGTGTTCTCTGTCCCCAAATGGTATCAGTGAAACAGAACAACTAAAAATGGTGTGTGTGTGTTGCTCCATATAATCTTAACTTTTTCTCCCTATTTAGTACTGCACCATGTACCATTCTGAGGCTTGATTCACCCCTGTGGTTCATGCACCTTCCCTTGTGGTTTTCCCAGATGTTTTGCTCTCGTATTGTGATTGAAATCAAACTTGCTCCAGCCTGTACTTCATAGTGAATCCAGCCATTTTATGTTTGCTATGAGACTGCTGTGTGGCAGAAGCACATGAAGTGCCATATGGAAGACAAAGTGTCCTTCTGGGGTGAAAGCTGATCCACTCTTGTGCCAGGATGTAATTTTGTAGCATCTCATTTTTTCCTGTTCACATATGTGTTGGTGATGTGAGGATGGGCAGATAGATAGATAGACAGATACACACACACAGTATACACAATCCTTGCAATGTATGTTTACAACGTACAAGTGTGTTTGTCTCTCTCACCTCGGGAAGCATTGTACTTCAGAGACACCCATCTGACATGCAGACCCTCCTTGCTTCTTTATGTGGGGTGTAGGGAAGAGGGATTTGCTGTTCTCTCCAGCAGGCATGATGTGTTGGTTGTTTCCATTGTTGTGACAGGTCTGGTAGCTCATGCAGGAGTTCAAAGGGGGGCTTTGTATTTCCCTTCATTTCCTTGTGTTGGTATGCCACAATCTAGCCTTATATATAAATATTCTTTCCAGAATATTCTACTTCTGTTTCCCTTCCGGTCATTACATAATTGTGTACATGGAGCGACTGCAAGGACAGTATCACTATCATATTAATCCTGGTTGGGGCCCGGGAAGGAGAGTTCCTCAAATAGTCTTTAGATGATGAAGCAGGATATTCCTTATTTCAAAACCATTAGAGTAAATAGTGCTTTATCTTCACTAGCAAAAAAAGGTGTGTTCCAACTTTGCATTAGCATTCAGATGTTTGCTAACTTGAGGTAAAATCCTAGTGATGACAAGAGCAATTGTAATTTTCATGTGTTAGCAGATTGAGGTAAAGAATATGGGGGATAACAGGGTTTACATTGACCTGGCTAATTCACGATAACATGGCAAACTTCCCATGTCTTCACTACGATTTTACCTAATATTAAATTATGACTATATACTTCAAGCGAGAAATGTGATTCCCCTGCTTGTGTACACGTACTCACTCTAGCTCTCATTGAACTAATGCAAGTATAAATAGCAATGTAGCCACGGTAGCATGGGTAGAGCGGCAGTGGAATGGCTGAGCCATGCTGAGTACATACTCACTAGTTTCAGACAGGTGAGAGCTTTCATGAATGTGTGTACACAAGCAGGAGAATCACACCCCTGGCTCTTAGTGTAGATGCAGCCTTAGTTACCACTTGTTAGCTAACGTGAGATGAGAACACACTTTTCTTCCTAATGAAGGCTCCCCTAAGAGTTTTGGCACTGAATTGTATGGCTGCAGAATCCTGCTCTCATTCGTTATCTCTTTAAACAGATTTATTTAGCTTTTTTTCTTTTTATGCACCTCTAAAATAATGTGTATTTAGATAGAGGAAAAAGTACAGTATTAGTAATTATTCCATCTTCTTGATATTTTAACTGATATTAGTTTAATATATGTCATCCAGTCTGTCAAGGGACTACTCTAGATCCTGCACAGGCAGGAGGATAAGAGTTGATAATTTAATACAATTTTTACATATCTGATTTCTGTGAACAATGGTAAAATATGTGCATTTTTTCATAATTTCTGATGTAAACTTAAAAACTGAAAGTCCAGTTCAACTGTGGTTTTGGTCTCTCGGGGGTTGCTGGATCTGTCCCAAGACATTCTACCTTTGCATTGATTCTGCATCAGTGCTGTACAGATTTCCTTACACCTGCTTTTGAAAGGAGCATCATATATTCCTTTTTGTGCCTGCTGACAGACATTAGCAGCACTTCTCAGGGTCTGGCAGGGTAAGTCTGAGTTCTTGGGTCCATGAAGAATTACTGGGGACATTAGCTAGTCCTCAAAAACACACTGTGTTCTATATTGTGCCAGTTTTAGGAGTGAGTGTGTTTGGAGTGGGGAAGGGAAAAGCTCCTTGAAACTTCTTTCCTCCAGTATTTCTATGCAGTGGAAGCCAGTGTTACCCACAATGGTAACACAGTTCTTAAAATTATTTTTAAAATTAATATGAAAGGCCTGATATATACCTAAAGGAGATAAGAGGCAAGCCAATCATTGCGTAACTCAGTATGTTGTATCTCAGTTTTCAGGGACCTGAGTCAGATAGGAACCAAATTCATTTATGGACATTAGAGATTAATTTGGTCCCATCAATGATATTACAGATTATTCAAATTAAAAATGAATTCCCCTGTGGAGGGAGAAGAGCTTGCACTATTCACATAGCAGCCATTAATTTAAATGTCATGATGGCTACCATAAGACAGAAAAAAATCTGAAAACAAATGTATTGTGTCCCCACAATGTATGCTCAGAAGAGGCCCTCCATGTGAGGAAGTCCTCCTTGCCAGCTGCTTTTGTAGCTGGGTTTAACCCTTCACCTTCCTTCAGACCTCCAAAGGGCTCCATGACTGATCTGCATGAGGAGACTGGTGGGAAATGAATAAACTGGGGTGGTGGAGCGATGCAAATTGCCTTCCATTCTCCTACAGCTGGAATTGCTTCCCATTGAAGAGGGGGTCCCCGGAGCAGCTACCAGATATAGAAGTCCTGTCAGTGTGGCTTTACAGGAACCACGCTGCTGGAGAACCAGAGCCAATGTGGATATTGATAGTCCTTACCTCCCGTGAGCCTGCAGAATCCTGTGGATTCCAGTGGGCCTGTGAGATTTGTGGGTTTGCCCCTCTATCTCCTCTGTTGGGGGAGTAATCCCTACTTTTTAATAGAACAACTGGAGAGCACTCCTTGAGAAAAACCTTCAGAGACTGTTTCCTTTTAGTCCCTTCGTATTTGTTTCTCTGCAGGGAGAGGTGAGTCTGAGGTAGTGATATCTTACATACAGTAAATAATACAAACAGAGGCATAGCAAGTCAGTGGAGTGTAAATAATTCTGTTATTTCCCTGCTATGGGGTGTAGAAATACAGGTCTATCAGTCATATTTATTTTCATATAGTATTTTAATATTAAAATAATTCATTTTTTTAAAAAAAAGCTCACTTTGATGTGTAAGTTTGTGCTCACATGGAAAATTGCTCTATTTATTATCCATTCAGTTTTTAATGAAGTAAAACAAAAAAGCATTAAAATATATTGAATATATTGAGGCTAAATAAACTTAATGATTGCTGGGCATGTTCATACTATCTGTACACAGTACTGAAATATATATATACACAGAGAAAGATACATATTAAGTCTACGTGAGGGCATTTTTACACACAAAATATAATGGAGCAAGGGAGGGAGGAGATACAGAAAATTTTAGTGTACTTAGTAATTCTCATGTAGTTGGGAATTTTTCTTCAGTGATATATATTCTATATGATCTGTTGATACTGTTATGAGTCTGACTTTCAAATGACTCAAACAGTCTTGTGCCATCATGGAAGTGAGAAGCAGAGATTGTTCATATGACTGGCCAATTTGATTGCAATCTTTTCCTTCTTGTAGAGGAGATGGTGTTTGTTTTGGATAGGCTGGCATGCCATACATACATATTCAAAACATATATGTTAAAGATCTGTTTCTTTGCCACGGTGAGAAACTTTCATGTTCTGAGCATTTTCTTGTAAAATCAAAGGCAAGAAAAACTTTTGACATCCATAGTGTCAGCACTGGCAAAAACATAGCTGAACAGGGCGGCCCACTATCAGAGATGACATTTTGTGTTCCTCCCTCCAGCTACTTGGGAGTTTTAAAAGCTCTGTTCTCATGTGAAAAATGCCAATGGCCAACAAACATTTTCATGCAAAAATAATGCCTTTTAAATACGGTGCGTATTACTTTGGTGATCCTGTGATGCAAGATCTTGTGGAACTATCTTGGTGTCACTAATGTGTGGGTGATGAGAAATCACCAAGGCATTTATGTTTCTTTCATCCTGTTGTTAACTGTACTCTTGTTTGTATTTTTATTAAGCTAATTAATATGGGGACAGTGGGCCCGTGATGTCAGTTGTTAGACCATTACTTCACAGGTTTGCTTTGTCTTTTCTCCCCTTATTAAAGGCATTTCTCTTTTCATGTGTGAGGAAATGCTATATTACCAGCCACTTAAAAGAGAGACACAGAGAGAGAGAGAGAGAGAGGAATATTAAGTGTTCTACAGTTCATTAGCCTTTTTAAAACAATTTTGGCCAATCCTAATATTAAATTTAAATTTCTTAGCAACCTGTAGCTGCTGAGAGTTGATTTATGAGTGCAGGGGACAAGATCAAATTTTAAAGAAAAAAAGGTGTGTGTGTGGGCGTGAGGGGCAGGGGGGAGATTTATGCCACAAAATCAGTGCCCAATTAAAAAAATCAATCTTGTGTCATCCAGCTGCATTTATCACCGTTTGTTTGGAGCTGGAGTACTTGTCACATAGAGTAGTCTTGTTAAGAATGTACTAGTTCATGTCATCCTTTAGCTCTTTGGGGACCTTTGGGCATACATGCACAGAGCCTACATGTATGAACATAGCAACCATGAAGCCGTGTGGAGTGGAGTGAATATGGTTGGGAAAAATTGCTCTTTTTGCAATGTTCTCCAGTGCGACAGCATGTTGCATATCACAGGGATTTACATGATCTCCATTGTACTTTGTTCATGATATCATTCCATTGCCAGAAACAGTAAATCTATTAACACATTCCCTAGTGGTCTGCTGTAAACTGCTCTGCAATGGGGTAAAAATAATTCTTATATTTTACCCCACAAAAACTGACCTTCCCCCACCTACCAATACTGTGACATAGATCAGAAGCTTTAGAAGGCTGACAGCTGCCAAGTGTGTTTGCCAACAATTCATTTGTACACTTTTCAATTTACAGAACCAGCCCTCAGTCTCAGTTTTTAATTTGGTGCTTCAGATGAAATCCTATTTGGGGAGATCAGTGAGAGGTTAACTGAAGCGTAGGCAGCTGCAGTGGTTAAAAGTCCACAGCTTTGATTTGACGCCAAACTGACATCTAGGTTTTGTTCTCTGTTTTACACTGCTCTTGTTTCCCTCGCCTGCAGCCACATCACATAATGCCACTGTTGTCAAGCATTGGTGAAAAAACATTAGCAAGCTTATCACATCATTGTTCATTACCATGCATTACAATGTTGCAAACCCACAAATATCAGAGGAGGGGAAAAAAAAGAACAATGGATATTTAACATGGATGAATTTCTGAAAAAGCTTGGCTTTCTTGCTCTTAGGCCTGTTGCTCTGAAACTCTCCACTACCCTCAATTTAAATCAACTTAGTGATTAAGTCATGCCATTGTTGGAAGGTAAAAGGGCACAGATGTGTTTATACACTACAAAGTGATACGTACAGACAAAAAATAATCACAATGTGCACAGCATAGTAAATGAATGTGTGCCAGATTGTGCTTTCCACTGAACTGTCTTACTTGTCTGTGATGAAAAATCCTGACTGTTGCTGAAGCATTTATATCCCAGTGGAACTGAAGTATATGTTGGGTATGTCTCTCCAGTACACACACATTCTCTTTCTCCTTAAAGTAAATGGAAGGAGATCAAACACTTGTATTTCTATATAACAGTGTTTTGCAAAGGTAAACATTTGTGGAAGCTGAGGATGAGTGATTAGTAGCTTGACCGAAGTCCACTGGACAACACAAATCCAGTCCCATACTCAAGTCTCCAGTGGAGCCCAAAATAGTATGGCAGTGTGAGCAATATAACAATAGCTACTTCAGTCTGTTGATATTGACCATTGCCATGTAACAGAGATATAACTTTCTGTAGCTCTGGCCCATGTCATGAAGCTAGGACCAGGGATCAAACTTCAGTCCCCTCCAAGGACCCCCGTGTCACATTTTTATTTTATGGCGCAAATGAAGCCAGCTGAATCTTTATAGCTGGAAGTAAACCTAAGTGAGAACTAGAGGATTGATTCTAATTCAAGCAAAGCTCCCACTGAGTTTAATGACATGGGATCAAGCCTGAGATGAAGTGGTTGCAGCCCTCCCCACATCTCTGGGATTTAAGTGGTATTGGATGGAAGCCAACAGTTTTTGGCAGGTATGACTTGATAGATAAAGCTCAAAATTTCTGATCTTCATTCCTTCTTCTGGTAGATATGTGTTTGCTTCAGCACATCAGTGTGTATTAAAGAATCATTGGCATCTTTGAGGATATGGGTGGCGTGGAAGTAATTGCTGATGCTTTGTTGATATGGGGTAAAAATGGGCGGCAATACAGTTGTTCAATATATTGCAATGGGCCACAGACAAGAACTTTCAACTCAACAAATTTCAAAGTTGACTGAATGGAATTAGGACACACATTTCATGAAAGAGTTTAACCATACCCAAGTAACATGGAGGCAATTGTACAAATGGAAAGTATCTAAAACTGAGTCTTTACAAAGATTCATGGACACATTAACATAGATACTCATCCATAATTTGTAATATTTAAATGCTGCGCTTGTGATGCTGCTTGAGGTGGAACTGAATGGAACTGGGAAGATTGGGAAAGTGATGGGGAGTTTTTTTTAAGAAAAAAGTTGTCACAGAAACACTTGCACTGAAATATTTTGTGATTGATGAAGAACCTAAGATCTCTATTGATGTGAGCTCACATGGGTTGTCAGCTATCCTCTAAGATGATCACCCTGTGATATATGCTTCTGTGCTGACTAACAGTACCAAAACCAGATATGCTGACAATTGGTTTTAGTTGGAAGAAATTTTTACAAATGTTTATGGGCAGTAATTGATTGAGGCAGAAACAGACAATAAGGCATTGAAAGCCATGTTACTGACACTATATGTAAAAAAGCTCCAACTAGATTTCAGAAAATGATCGATGAGAACCTGATCCAGTACCTACTAAAGTCAATGGAAAAAATCCCATTGATTTTGTCTTAGAGGATGAATCGTCCTAAACTCAAAAGTACTCATTAAATGTGCAATAGTGTCACAAAATGGAATTTCTTAAAACAAATGTGCTTCCAAGCCTACTCTTCACTAGGAGGTCTAGGGAGAGGAATTTCAAGTAAATATGCCTCAATTTCTAAAACGAATTGTAATAAGGGCAAACAAAAATGAAATAACCTTACAACATTCTGACAGATTCACGCCTTTATTGCAATATCAAGATGGTAACTTTCTTCCATCCTAAAAAAGTCCCTGGTCCTGGCCAGAATCCTTCTAGTAACACTGCAGCTTCCAAGTGGACGGAATTCTCTGTTCACAGATATGTAACTCCCATTAAATTTAATGGGACTTTTTCATGTCTTGGCTGTGGAGAACCAAGATGCAAAGCTCCAGATCTTCTTATACTGTTGTGTAACATTACATTATATTTTCACTTAACAGTAATGGCCATTTCTACTTCCTTGGTGTATTTGTACTGGTCATGGTGTGTAATCTGCAAAGTGGGAGGGAAAATTTTCTCTTTTCTGTTTCTTTCTTTAAGGAAGATATAAATTAGTTTAGTATTAAGCCTAAATGTAGTCAAGCCACCTATATGTGCATTTGCTCCTTTAGATTTGTGAACACTGATGTGATAAGTTAAAAAATGGATTGCTGCCCAGTTTCTGTGAAAAATATTATTGAACCCCAGAATGATAACATAAAATCTATGGAAGTTTTACAGTGTTTATTTTTTTGTGAAATGTCAAATTATGCCTGAAGAAAGATAGACAGCTGTAACTTATAAGCACCGAAGACACAGATGAATTGCAAGGTCAAGTTTCATCCTGGAATGCAGCAACTGAATTTATGATTTATTTTTTTGTTTTGTTTCTTTTATGTCCACCAGGAGAAAAAATGAAAATAGGTTTTCAAGATTGTGTATGAGTACGCACAGAAAGGATATCTCATTAGGGGAAAAGAAAAGTATACATGAGCCAGTAAAGAATATTTTATGTTTTGGAAAAATTGAAAATTGTGAAGAAAAGGAATTGATGGCCAAATTTTGCTTGATTTTTGACATGATATATGCATCGTATATGCAAAAGAAACTTTCAACAGAGGTATGAAAAAAATGTCTCTTTTTAATGTTAAGCTTAGAAGAATAACTTGAGGTAAATTAGTCATGTCAGGATATGAATTACAGTATCTTTCACCTCTAGTTTGGGAATGACCAAAAATCATCAACCTGTGATGACTTTTGGAGACTTGACATTAAATGAGTTTTTGGTCTCAATTTAGGTTTCAGAGACAGTACACCACCACTGGCACCTTTTGTTGGCAGTGTCTGCAAGTTCCGAAGAATAGTATGGGGTACGGAGACTGAAATACCTCTTCTTCCTTAGGGGTTCTCTCACAATTGAGAAATATTGGTCCAGATCTTTGGATCCTGCTGATCTAGGCTCAGCACAGCTTTGGGGACACATGGTGAGAAATGTGGCTCAAAACCACTTTTCTATTCAGCTGATCCATGGACTGACCAGGAACCAACCTGGCCACCAGTGTAATTTACACTTTTTCTAGAGCACTACACTGGGGACTGATTTGCCACTCGAGATGCCATAGAACATGAGGAGCTTGTCAGTGATCACTGCCTGTAATGTATTGTTCTATGTATGAACAGAGGGCTTCAGTTTCTGCTCCAGGGGTGTAGTATGAGGACTAAGTATGTTTTAAAAAGTACAAGTGAAAGAAACATAGTGAAGATGTAGATGGTGCAGCCATGTTTATTCCTGATAGTAATAAGCAAAAAGAGATGTACATGAGAATTGAGGAAAGCTAGTCAGAATTAAGTACTGTCTTCTCTGCCCATCTCTAGTAATATTGAGGGCTGTATAGATTGGCAAGAAATATGTGCGCGTCTAGCAATTGCACTATAGTGTTTCTGTTGTCTGGTATTTATTGAGTTTTGTAATTTATCAGTGCTTCTGAAATGATGTTGGCAGCAGAACTTGGAAACTGTGTTCTGATCTAGATTCTCCAATACCAGAAATATATTGACAAATTGGAGAAGTTCAGAGAAAAGCAACAAAAAATATTAGGGCCCTTGCATCAGAGAGATTAATCCAAATAAATATGTACTGGTAAATATGTATGCAAAATGTAACCTGAAGAGGAAAATTTATTCTAGCCATCTAGAAGAATGATTTAGCTCTAGTACAAGGGGATATAAACAGGATTAATAGGTAGAATTTTTTTTTAAATGGTACTTTGTTGTATATCAGTGAAAACATCTTCACAGTCAGGTTTTACTAGATTGTGTAAGAGATCCCAAAGGGAAGTGCTGTTTATAATCCAGGATGTACACTTCAAATTGGATTTAAACATCAGCCAATGAGGGATTAGGAAGAGTGGTCACATTTACCTAGGGAGGTGGTGGAATCTCCATCTTTAGAGGTTTTTAAGCTGCGGCTTGACAAAACCCTCGCTGGGATTATTTAGCTGAGGTTAGTCCTGCTCTGAGCAGGGGGTTGGACTAGATAACCTCCTGAGGTCCCTTTCAACTCTATGATTCTATGATTTATTGTGTTAACTCCCTTTAGTGTACTTAGAAAAGACCAAGACTGAAATACAAAGAATAGTTAACAGACGGAGCAGGAATGGAATGAAATGTAAATCTTAGAGCCTATCTCAGCAGTTTCACACTTTGACTTCATAAGAGTCACTCCTGATTGACATTTCAGTAACTGAGATCAGAATCTGGGGCTAAGATTTGTGCCCCCCTTTTCCAAATTGTCTCATTGATATGTTAGCCACCAATGGATGTGTTCCAGGTTTCTCCAGACATTTTGGTGTCTGGAAACACAAGCTGGATTTTCATCAGCTTACTGTAAAACAAATATTGTCAATGACAAGAAACCAACCGCACTGTGCTTGCACTTCAGTATAATAGCTCCTTGTCACCCTGGCCATGTTAATTAATATTTTAGTATAATCGGAAGCCCTTTAGTTGCAGAGTGTCTATATTGCACAATTATTTTGCACTCTAATTGATGCCTGTGAAGTAATGCTCTGACCACAAAATCACAGAGCCAGTCATATGTCAAAATATACATTGTGGTTAAATATTTTTGCCTGACCAGTAATATTAAGGATGGCTTGTTCATTTTGTTTTAGATTTATTAAAACCATGCACCAAAGACCTGATCCATTGCTCACTGAAGTCTTCAGAATGATTTCAGTGAAAGTCTCAATCAAGCTCCAATTGCCTAGACCTCTGAGTGCATTTACATTTAACAAGAAAGCATTAACCCCTGCTTTCCAAGTAATATATATTTCATACCATAATGGGCTGTGTCAAAGTACAAACCCCACATTTGGAACTGTCATCATGCCATCATCTTGTACACGTTGTGGCTCACAAACCAGTGATTCATATGTGGTTCACCTTTCCCGACCACACACCTTTGCCCCTGAATGTTCAAATCAAGGAACAGTTAGTGAAAATGCATCTGCTGATATCTGTTGGCACAGCTGGTGCAGAGGAAGAGGTGGCCTCTTGAGTAGTGAGGGCCTAAATCACATACGCTTTTAAAGATTAAAATCAACAACTTGAACTACACTTGAAAGCAACAGGAGGCGAGTGCAATCTAATCTCCACAGTCCCCTCCGCTAAACAAGTCATCCACACACTTTGCACCAGATGAAGACTATGAGTGGTCTGTAAAGTGGAGCCTCACGTGAGGGGTATTACATTAATCCAATCTGGGGATAACAACATCACATGACACAAATTCACTTGGAAGTAGGGCACATTTTGTGTGAGAGTAAAATAGCTTGATTTTCAAATTTAAGGGGTTGCTATTTAAATACTTGGAGATCCAACATTTTTATTGCCAAATGATAGATATTTGTAACTCATTAATATCTACATTGAGTTACAAAAGTAAAAAAAATCAAGGTTTCAGTATAATCAATTTGATAAAAAAGAGAACTCATTAGATTATTACAATTATTATGGAAAACAACAGTAACTCATATATTGTCCCTCTATTTCACAACTGTTCTCATACCTGAAAATAGGAGGAAAAGAGAAAAAATTCAGAACCAGTGAATGAATCTGTCTGCCTGCAGTGTGTATATATCTATGTATATAATGTACATACAATACATATATAAAAGAAGTACAGAAGGATTCATATACATTGACGTTTATGGTCATCATATTCGGATTTGTATAAGATGTAAGAGCCCAATTATAACCAGATTCATACCCCAGACTATAGAAACCTTTAGCATAGTGTCATTGATGAGGTAGGTCATCTCAGAAAGTTTATTTACATTTTTTAGTATTTCTGAACTGCATAAAACCTCCGTTCATGACAACATTTAAGCATATGCTTAATTCCTGTGAAGTCAATGAGACTTAATCACATGCGTAAGAGTTTTCATGAATCATGACCTAAATTTGAAAACCATTGTTGAGATTATGTAATTGTATTCTTCCCAGTCACCAGTAGCATTCTATATGCTTTAAACTCTTTGTGAATTAAAATTTCATTTAATTCCACCAAAAGGATACTGAATGCTGGGTTTGAAAGTAGGTGGAGTTTTTTTGTTTTAATTGTCAAGTGCATTGAAATGCTCATGCCTAAATTTAAGTGTGTTAATGCTGCAATGGACATTAGTTATTTTGTGGAGTATTGTTATAACTGTGCACACAAATTGAATTATCATATTGAAGTTGTCAGTTGCACTCCTATCTACCCATGTCTATGTGAGTATATGTGACTTGCAGGGCAGTTATGGAATCACTTTGGGTGCAGCTTTTTACAGCTCAGACACTAAATAATAAGATATTTTTGATCCATGTGTTTAATAGTGTATTCTTTTGAACTTAGTTGCACTCTCTTAAATGCACACATACTCCACACATACTCCCTTTTTTCTAGTGTTTGTTTTGCTTGTTGGAATTTCTGTTTTGTAAAATAAATAAACCCAAATGTTGGTTAAAATTCAACATATGATGAAATGATACATTATTTGTGTCTGTTGAAGGCATATAGAACTGTACAGCTTCCATTAAACTAAAAACAAACAACCCCCGCTCCTTTCCCACAAAAAACTATTTTCAATTATTTTTTCAAATTGCTCCCTAATAGCACATGCCCAAATCACCCATCCCTTCCATGGAAAAAGTTGCAGCACTGGGGAGGGAGGAATATACCCCACAGGAAACATTAGTATCTGCCACACATCTATGCTTTGATTGCACGAGATGGGAACTTTACAGAAGGGAAGGGGATTGGGCCTCCTAGTTGTCATCAGTCATCTTCAGGAAAATTTGGCTCTGAAGACACTATCTCCTCTCCCATCTATGAAACATACTGTTTCTGGCTTCCCCATTCCAAATATATATTGTTGTCCCCCCTACAGTTAATGCCGGTCTGAGGTCCATTGCAATTTCCATTTTAGCTTGTTTCCAGGAGAGCATGTCAGAGAGTGTGGTACCTCCCTTCCCACCCCAAAAATCCTTCTGTGCCTTTTCAGCCTCCTATGTCCTCCCAATGTGCAAAGACCTGATGTCATGTGGCATATTTAGAGAGGGGCAATTTTCTATTCAAGGAGATATTGAAAATGCAGCCCAGTATGGTTTAACTGGCAAAAAGAGGTTTACAAGAGCATCTGTCTATAAAACATTCTTACTTTATTCTTTACTGATCTCTTGGGTGGCTTTAAGGGGACTAGGGGTTATTAGTTGTCCATTTCCTGCTCTGGAAATAGTACAAAACCATATTTCAAAGGATTTGAAGTTTTACAGAAGTTATATTTTATTAACATACACAAAAAAGAAGGGCAGTTGCATGTTGGATTTAGTTACTTCCAAACTACTTAACTAAATTCTAACTAAATCCTCAATCTTGTTCTAAATCCTTAACAACAAATTCAAAATAGACGTCCTTAGGACAAGGGGTTTAGAAACCAGGAAGGTTTCTAAACCAGAGTAATATAGCTGGAACCTAATAGTAATTCACAGAGACCGCAAGCTGAAATAAATGAGCCCCATGAAAAAAACAAAATGATGCCTAGCTCTGTGTTGGAGAAAGCAATATTTTATTATAAATTTGTATTACAGTATTGCTTAAGGTCCCACCTTAGATCGCATTCTCATAGGTAGTCTGTGCCCCAAAGACCATGCCATTGTAACAAACAAAAGTTGGATGACAGGATGCATTATCCTCACTTTAGTTTCCCATCTAATTTTTTAGGCCAGAATTTTTAATAATAAATATTTGGCAAGTATTCACAAAGCTGTTAGGTGTCTCTGTTAAATTAGTATTGTGATTTTCATGAGCATAGTAGGTTTTGGTGTTTTATATTTTACCTTATGGTGTACCTAAACTTGCATTCACCCTTTGCATGAGAAATGTATCAGTTCATGAAGGTAGTTAGGTATCTATCATTGCCATATGCTGTTTCCTTTTAAAGGCGTTGACATTTTCAATATTGAATTGTGACTGGATTTGAATAAGGAGTTAGAATGGACTTACAACTTGCTGCCTTATCATAAAGCGCACTGTACCTATCGATTGTGGTTTCCTCCTTTCCAGATGTAAGGAAATGCTGCTTAGGGTAGTAAACAAGACAGGCTTTTTGAGGAAAGCTGGTATTTTGAAGCTGGCACACATTAGCTCAAGTAATGATTGAAAGTTGGCAGAGCTGTGCTGTAGGGAAGTCTGCTCCAGCAATCCTGAAGGATTGGCTTTGCTATTGGTCCAGCAGACAGAGAGGGGAATGAAAACAAACATAACAACAACAAAAACAAACATTTAGAGGCATAATCTTATCTCCCTTTATCCAGAACTTTTCAGTGAATTAAAATAAGAAATCCTATGAAGAAATGTGGTGATTGTTACATTGGTTAATAATGTATTCAGAAAAAGGTTGTCTGACCAGTCTTGTGCTCACCAAAATTATAGAAAAGAAGTATTCAGTCATACCCTATGCACTTTAGTAAAATTCCAGATCTTCTAAGCTTGTTTTATGTTCCTGCATCTATAAAAGTGACGATTGCAGAAATAGTCTCCATCACCCCTATGCTCCATTTGAGAAGTTGATGAGCTATAAAACATCTTTTTACTTTGGCTGCCCTACACAGTCTTTTCTTAGCTGGATATTTACTTCAAATCTTGTGGCATTATCACTGCTGTAGGCTGTGTTTTAAATCCCAAGAACTTTCTCTGAAATAAGATACTCAGGAGTACAGGAATTCCCTATTTTCTCTATTTATGTATCAGGCTTTTTCAGCATGTGTAACTAAATGATATGTGGGGGACAGAGAAATGCTGAAGGCATCATTAATCCATGTATTGATTTAATTTTCCAGTTGAGCTTTCATTTTTTGAATTGAAAAGGTATTTTCTTGGTTCTGCTTATGGTGCATCAAAACGGGTTCACAATCATTCTGTGATCACATTCACTGTTCGCATCAAATTTCTTGTAATGTTTGAATAATATGGCCAAAGTTTTCAAAAGTGATTAGTGATGTATTTATATGGGTGTGTGTGGGTGTGATGTATCCATCTATAGTGCTGTATTCCTCTCCTTTCCCCAGTCCCCCCTAACCCTGTCTGGTAGGGTACACTGTATATATCACAAGCTCGGAAGTAAGTGCCGAAGGCACTCCAAGCACTCAGCTGTGTATACTTCAGCCCTCCAGTGAGTTCCCACTTTTGGATTCTGTGTAGCATAGAATTGCTTTACTAGTTCTGCCAGAAACTAAAATACCCTGGGCACAGTTCCTTTAAGTTACAACTCAAAAGATCAAATCAACAGTTCTCAAACTAGACCCTAAGTGTAGGTCCCTAAAAGATAAGAACCGCTCCATCCTGTTCTGCCTGACTGCTGTTTCTCTAAGTCTTCCTCCTACAGCTGGCCTGGCCTGGCCTGGCCGCAACAGAATGCATCTCTGCTTGGCTCTTAGATGCTCCATTTCCAGCTCCCAGGCTGCTTGCTGCCCAGTATTGCCTTCACAGCTTGCTGTCTCTGGTCCACACAAGGCCTCTGGCTGTCTTGAGCCTGGCCTCAGACTGTACTTTCTTTTCCTGTACACTGGGTATTATGGATCCCTCTACAGTCTGGATGTAGAAACAGGGGACAAAGCAGTGTCCAGTACTGAGCCATTAGGTTCATTAGAATTCTGCTGTAATATCCTAGAAATATTTTTTGAGTGTTGCTGAAAAAGAAATGTAATGCTTGAAATTTCCTCCCTCCCCCTTAAAACAGCAGCAGCAAACTGTGGTAAGTGCAGCAATCCAAACTTACAAGAAAAAGTTTCCCCATACCCTTAAGGTGATTTAAGGAAAGTTTATTGTTTGGCATATCTATATTAAAATTCATAGTTTGATATTCTTACAAGCTGGTGAGTTTTTCCATATGGGTATGAGAAACAGTAAAACTCATACAATTGTATTTAAAAAGGAAGTATGTATTGCCAGGTTACTTGCTGAAAACAGAAAATTTCAAACCTAGATCATGAAATTCTGTCAAGGAATGAAGAAGTTATGTATGGAAAAATGAGAATCTGTGTATTGTTTCTCCTACATTTTATTCAAATCTGCAAAGATTTTAATGACATTTTTTAAGCAATAATGACTTGATTCTCTAGAATCATGCCACTGATTAAATCAAATTGACTAATACCATAACATTTAGTGTGACAACTATTTGTCAATATAAGGATACAAGTTCATAAAACTGAATATAATGTACGTATGTGGGAGAAATATTGACTGTCACAGATAAATCAGACTGTGAATAAATGCTTTTAGTGTTTGATTAATGGGGTGCATTATTATAATCAAAATGTCACATGGGGTGGGTTCAGAAAGTAGCTGTATCTTCTCTGTGCTCCATTGTTGTCTTCACCTGTGGTGACGTTCTGGTCCCATTAATGTTAATGGCAGAACTACCATTGACTTTCATAGAAAATTAGGGTTGGAAGGGATCTTAGGAGGTCATCTAGCTAACCCCCTGCTCAAAGCCCAATTAAATCATCCCAGCCAGAACTTTGTCAAGTAGGGCCTTAAAAACTTCTGAGGATGGAAGTTCCACCACCTCCTTAGGTAACCAATTCCAGTGCTTCATCACCTTCTTTGGGGCAAAGATTTCACTCCTTTAGTTATCAGTGACCTTAAGCAACACTGACCAAATGGGAGAGATTAAAGGAGAGCTAGAGAACTTTTATCAAGAGTGGGTCAAAAGAGCATATACTTAGCAAAACAAAAGTTGCTGGTATACATATGAAGCAGAAGGTCTCAACTTTGTAAAGGGGGAAGAAGATATGGACTACCCTCCCCAAGAATGAAATTGAGAACTTGGCTTGTAGTCAAGGTATTGGAATCTTGATAGGTATGACAGAGGAAAAAATAGAACCAGCCATGCCATTCTAAAATAGGAACGTTGAAGGATTTCAACAATCAAAGGACCAAGGAGTTCTTTTAAAAGAAACTTACAGGGTGGGCAAAGTATCCTGATGTTTAGGCTAAAGGGTCAACCTCCCAGAAGAATTTCTCTACATCTTGAAGGGACCACTAAGGGCCATTCTTTTATCTCAATAGTCGGAGAAGACCTAAAGGGAAACAGACTCAGTGAAGATTTTGGACTTTTGATTTGGACTTTTAATTTATCCAAAAGGGGTGGAGCTTTTTATGTAGCAAATGGGGTAAACTATTCACCAAGGATAGGAACTGAGGAGGAGGTAACTACTGTTATAATCTGGTTTGAATTTTGGAACGTATCAACATAATCAAAAAAATCCCAGGTTCAACATTTTTTTTTTGTCCATCAGGGACCACATGCTACAGATTTTGAAGCAGACTACCATGCAGTCATTTTTAGTGGTATGCAAAACACTAATTTCTCTGGTAAGAAACAAGTTCAGAATACCGCCATATTGCTATTGCTTTCCTGAGAAGGAAAACCCTGCACAACTGTCTTCCACATTTAAAAAATAAATACATAGTGTGTGAGAACTGAAGGGCAGATACATTGTCTCCATATGTTACTCAAACACATAGTATGCTGTTACACCTAGTATGATGTTGACACCATGGGTCTGATTAACCTTTCAGATAAGCCAGTGGAAATTGTCCAATTAACTTTGCTAGGAGTTGGAGTGGGCCTTAAATAAATAAATAATGGCCAGTGTAAATACATAGTTAATCTAAGAACATAATGCCCTCAGTATATCCCAGCATGCTCTCAAGATTTTATCATCCATATCATACTGAGATAAGTAGATCTCTAGACACTTGAATATGAACATGAACATTGGAGGTTATATCTTTTTAAATAAGGCATAACATATACATGTCAATAAACTGGGTATTAACAGAAAACAATGACAAGTTGAATAATTAAATGTGAAATTGGCACAATAATAGTTTGACCATGCTCTGATAATTGTGGAATTTAATATTGAAAATGTCTACAAAATGATCCTCATGTCAGTCTACAAACAAGAACAGCTGAAGTATAAAGTGGTCGTGGGTGAAGTATATTCAATATTAAATGATTGCTTAAAAACAAATGATGTACCTGAAGTTAAGGGACACAGCCAAAAGTGTAGTAAGGCTAAAGTAATCTCTATCTCAGCCTGGAACAAAAGATTGCACTTGGCATGTATGGAAGAACTAAATTAATGATCAAAACCTTTAGAACTACAACATAAAAAGTCCCCTAAGATCTAGTCAAACAAAAATTCAAAAAGTAATAGGGGAAATCAAAGCACTAGAAGTCTACAAAACACAGCAGTCGATCGGGTGTATTAGATTATTTTGTTATGAAAAAGAAAAAAGTCATTGGCACAGACATTTTAAAAGAACAAAGAAAAAGTAATAAGAATTTAAACTGTAATAAGTGACACTATTCCAGACACACTGAAATTTAAACACCAGCAACTCATTATAGCCTTGAAAATTTAAGACAATATTTGTTGTTTCTAACTCTTTCCAATTCCAGCCAGTTGGAAGCATTCTACTGCAGTGAAAAAATTATCATTTTTTATACAATAATTATCCTATGGCCAACATTTGTAAGGATAATAGAATTTGGTGATGATAAACCGATAATTAACAGAGGTTCTCACAGAAATTGCAGGCACGGGAGTGTGGAACACATCCAGTTGTTTCTTTAAAAAAAAAAAAACATTGTCTCTTAAATGTAATTAAATCTGGCTCAAAAGTGGGGAAAATTGTAGTGAATATTCCTCCTATCCTCCCCTTAAAAAAAATCAACATTTCAAATAAAATTGTATTTGCAATTTCAAAATATAGACAACTTAAAGCAACACTAATTATTTGAAAAATAGGACTTTTTCTTTTTTACAAAAAATGTCAGCCTGTTTTTCGAATACAATTTAAATTTTCAACAAAAGATAATAGTTGTCAAACAAACATAGCTATATCTTTCACTGCTGAAATAAGCAAAGCATATTGTTGCCTGCTAGAGCTATCCTGTATCGGACTGAAGCATACATTGAATTTATTGGACATTTTTATACATTCAGTCTAAGAACGAGAACATAGTTAAATTGGCCACATGTCCATGGAATGTCCCTGCTTTAAGTGACTTCCCTATTACCTGTTTTGTCTCAGTTCTTAGAAACCAATGCAGGTTGCCCACCTAACAGCTGTTGAAATTAATGACAGGATGAATGACAGAAGATGCATCTCAGGAATTGCCTCCAACTGGCCTCATGAGTTAAGACTTTGTCCTCCTCCTGGACTCCATTGAGCCCTCCAAGGAAAATGACTAATGGAAGTGCTTTAATTAAAACAAACAACACAGTACAAAAAAATAGTTAGCTATTTACCGATTTGTAGTTAACTGAGTCAAGAGTAGCTAGCAACGAAGAGAAAAACAATTAATATTAAATTTCCAATATTGGAGACAAGTGTAAACTAAACCAAAACCCTGGATCAGAACCAGTTTGGGTTCCACGTTTCAAATTTCTATTTTGGGCCAACCAAAGTTCTGTGTCAGGGTATTCCCCCACTCAAGATATTTGGGTTTTGCATTCTGGATCCAAATCTAAACCTTCTGAAATGTCAGGGTACCTAGTTCTGATTCATTATAGAGATAAATATAATCTGCAAGTTTAGATTAAAATCTGAATGTGGATCTAGGTTTTGATTTTTGAGGGTTTTGGATTAAGACCAATCCCTGATAGTAATGTAGCTGTGCAAAATTAATGTTCTCTTCCATACATTGGACTTACAAACCTATGAAAGGTGTGCCAGGAAAACACAAAGTATTAAGAAAGGAATCATGAAAAGTGCACCTAGTCTCAGGAATAGCAGGTTACCAGCCTTTCTCTGGGTGTTTCTGTCACTGAGGAATGAATCCTAGGATGGGTTGAGGATGACTTGATATTAGAGCAGCAAAGAATTCTGGATGAGTTTCTCAGGTTTCTGACTGTGCTCGTGCTGGAGACACCAAGTCTTGATGCTTTATGACCTTGATGTGTCCTGAGAGATGGTGATTCTTCTGGACTGACGCAGAAGTTTGTGGCTGCCATGAGAGCCATGGGACTATCCTCAGTTGGTTCTGACTTTGTTGCTTTAGCTGATTAGTCCTGGGCTGGGATTGAAGGTTGTAGAAATGAAGATTATACTCTTCATAGATTCATAGTTTCCAAGACCACAAGGGACCATTATGATCATCTAGTCGGACCTTCTATATAGCACAGGCCATAGAACTTCCCCAAAATAATTCCTAAAGCATACCTTTTAGAAAAACATCTAGCCTTGATTTAAAAATTGTAAATTACGGGAAATCATTCATGACTCTTGGTAAATTGTTCTAATGCTTAATTAAAGTTACCATTAAAAATGTATGCCTTACTTCCATTCTGAATTTGTCTAGCTTGAACTTCTAGCCATTGGATTGTGTTATACTTCTCTCTGCTAGATTGAAGAGCCCATTATTAAATATTTGTTCCTCATGTACTTGTAGATTGTCATCTGGTCACTTTTTAACCTTCTTTTGGTTAAATTAAATAGATTAAGCTTCTTGAATCTATCACTAAGGCACTTTTTTAATCCTATAATCATTCTTGTGACTCTTCTCTGAACCCTCTCTAACTGATCAATATCCTTCTTGAATTGTGGGCATCAGAACTGGACATAATATTCCAGCAGTGGTTGCATAAGTGAGAAATATAAAGGATAAAATAACCTCTCTACTCTTACTCAAGATTCCACTGTTTGTACATCTAGTATTGCATTATCTCAGCAATTCAGATTGCTCCGAATCAGTGACCTGTCCTTTTTATTATTTACTCCCCCAATGTTTGGGTTATCTGCAGACTTTATCAGTGATGATTTTATGTTTTCTTCCAGGTCATAAATTTTAAATAGCATAGGTCCAAGTACTGATCCATTTGACTCTTTTCAGTCAGTCAGTTGTTACAATATCGTGATCATTTACACTGCTATTGTACCATAGGAGTAAACCTGAACTGATACTGATTTCAGTGTTACTCTCTTTATTTTAAGTCTTATGTTCCTTAGTATAAGATTCTTATTCAGTTTTCTCTTATTCAAATTTCTTATTCTAATTTTCTCCTTGCCATAATCTCAAATGGCACAGCAAAAAAAAAAGAACAATTTACTTGAGTACCATATCAGATTGCTGTGCCATGACGCCTCAGATGACTAAAATAAGCCCTGGTGCCCCAAGAAACTGTTAAATAGTTACACTTTCCTGTGGCTGTGTGCTGAGAAAACAGAAAAAAAAATTAATGTGGATCTGTGAGAGAGCCTTACCTGTTTGGGCTTAGTCTTTGCTTTTTTTTTTAAGGTGCTAAGGAAGGAAGGAAGAAGTATTTACTTGTGAAAAGCCTTAATTTTCCCTTTAATGTAGCTGCTTGTTAGTTGGTACATAGTTCTGTCTTTAAGAGCTATGAATGTGGTAATTTTAAATCCATTGAAGTTGCTGGCTTGACATATCTGAAAACTGAAATCCTGTCTATCTGCAAACAGGCACAAGCAGCTGGAATGCATGCCTCACCACATTACAATGTAAGTGCATCAAGAGATCCAACTGTCCATTTTGGTCAGCATTCACAGTTGAAAATTAGCTCCTGTGTTTCTCTCGTTCTCCTTCCCACTACCACATTTATCCAATCCCCCTCAACCGCTTTGTAGTTTCTCTTATTCCTCACATGGTTTCTCTGTCACCTACTTACTGTGTCCTTATTCTGTTTGTCCCATTATTTTTGTTTTAATGCCATCTTATTTCCTTTCCTTTGTTTGTTATCTTTCATACATTAAGACCAGGTAGAAGCTTTTATCAAGAACACATCTTTAACAGGTATAGGAACTTACACTAGTCTTTCATTAAACATTGTGGTTTGCTCTGAATCAGTAAGGATATTGCAGATATTTTGCATGCCTCACTTTCTAGAACCCAGTAGATGTATGTTTGGCTAATATATACTTCTCTATGACAATACACAATATCTAGCAATGGAGAAAAAAAGTCACTTGGAAGTTGTAACAGTTAATGTTTTAGTTTCAGAGCTGAATATTTTAGCTCTACAAAAAGGCAATCATCATCATGAAGGTTAAACAAGAATAATTCCTTTAAAAAAATCTCTTAATCAGTATTTTTCCAGATGATGTAAAAGGAAACGAGAGACATGAAATTGACAAATGTAGTATGTAATGGTCCTTCTTGGAGCAGTACTACAGGGGCCTCATTAGTAGACATTTCAGTACAATCATTTTTACCCCCGTGGCTGTCATTTCAGACTATACACAGAAAAGGTGGCTCTAGGAGCTAATCATAGGGATGCTTTTCTCATTTTTTTTCCTTGTAAAAATGAGGCACAAGAGAGCTAGTAAGTTCTAATTGAAATAAGAATTAGCATTGCCATAGATGCATGCTGTGTCTGTAGGGTACTGTTTCACCACTGGATAAATGTATGGAAAATTCCCTCCCTACGTTATTTTAGTTAGAGTCATAAGTTCATTTTTTTAGACTTAAATGTGAAGTTCTGCTGAAATCAATATCAATACAAGTTCCACTCTGTTGTTCTGAATGGGACCAGCATTATGTTCTCCATTTTGCTTAAAGAAGACTTCTTGTCCATTTCATTCAATATTCCTAATAGTGGTTGGTAACTGAGGTGTGCTCGCACCCAGAGGGTTGGGTGGGCTTCAGAGCCCAAGGTGCTGCTCGAGCTTAAAGATCCACACTGCTATATTTAGTGCACTAGCTTAAGCTCCAGTAGCAGGAGTCTGTGTACCCAGGCTGGGAAGCTCACTGCCAGCTGCAGTGTAGACATATCCTAGATGGACAGACTTGGGGAAGGAACTCTCACATTTGCATTACAGTTTAAAGTTGATGTGTCTTTCTGCTGGCAAGTTAAGTTTTTGGGTGAAGTTTTTTAAACTATTAAGCAGAGTTTCCTCTGTTTGTCATCTCTAGAGGAGACTGAAGACACCAGTGCAATTTAAGTGCTCCTCAGGCTTCACCCCAAGACTCTTCCTGCCCTGTCCCTAGATAAGCTAATAAGATTGTTTGGGAACAAGGGAGAGGATTTACATTGGTATTTAGGCTTGGAAGGGTTACATATTTATTGGTAAATGTTGATTTCACTGTACCCACATAAACTAATATTTTGCAAAAATATTTCCATCCATTTTCATTTTGATGATGCTCAAAATTGACAGATAGTCAAAGTAAGAAAAGTGCAGCTTGAAAACTTAGTGGTGGTTGATTTACTTGGTATGTTTTGACATGAAGTGTTGACAATTTGTGTTTTAACAGTTATAAAGCTTTTTGAATCTCAACATCTACTGTCATTAAACAAATGTTATCTGAGCCTCCATATTTTCCCACTGCTGAAAATTTAAATAGATAAAAATAGAAAAAATGTTTAAAAATAAACATCAATATTATATGGTGAAATTTAAAAAAAAAGAGGAGGGAGGGGCGAATTGTGCCAAGCCTACTTGTATTCCAAGAAAAAAAAATACTTCCATTTTGTTCAGATCTAGGCAAGAATCTGGCTGTGATTAAACCATGTCTTTCAGACAACAGACATGGTTAAGAAATGAATCTCTCATATTTCTCCATAGCTTATAGTTCCCCCGATAGCTACTGGGGGGCAGAACTATAATCTTTCTGTTAAAAATCACAGTTAATGGATCATATAATAGGAGATCTTTTGTCTTCTCTGAAGGGCAGCCACTAGAAGGCCATAACACATGCATAGATACCACAAATGTCCCAGTTCTGCAAGCTTATCTATGTGGGCAGTCTGTGATGTCATCCCCCTTCCCTCTCCACAAAGATTCCTCTAGCTAAGATGATAATTACCCCATCAGTATTAGGTTATGTGATGATACCTCAATGCACAATGTAACTTCCCTTTTCTGTCTTCTCCCCCAGAACAGGAATTTGAGGACAGTGCTCTGGTGGACTGCATAGCATGACAACTCCAGAGGGAATTAGGCTTCCATGAAAGAGACTGGTGCAGAGAGCTTTCTGCTTCTATGCAAGTGGCTCTTGGACTGTGTGATTCTCCTAAGATCTGCTAGTTTTAAGGGACCAGAGCATCTGCTTACTATACTGGGATAGGAGAAACCCTGTCCCTACCCATGAAGTGTTTAGGTGGAACCTCTCTGAGAAAAAAATTAGGAATTTCTAAAATAATTTGCGTTCTTTTGTGGGTATCTCCTTGGAAAGTGGATGTTATGACAATGAGTGAAGAACAGTGTTTGTGTAAAAGCTTCATTTAGGCCCATAGAGTTCTGTTTTGCTCTTAGTCTATGTTTACACTGACGGCGGCTAAGTTGCCACCGTCAGATCGACTTATCTGGATCGACTGAGCGGTCAATGAAGACCCGCTCAGTTGATCCAGAGATCGACGCTGTTCATTCACCCCCACAAGTGGCATGGCACTGCGTCGATGGGAATGCGGTTCCCGTCGGCGCAGTGCAGTGAAGACGGCGTGCAGAAGAGAAGCACAGCAGTCGACGGGAGTTATGCAAGTTTTCCGCATAGTTTGCGTAACTCCCATTGACTGCCGCCGAATCGCCAGGGTAAGTGTAGACCAAACCTTAGTGTAACTTCTTGGTAACTGAGAATTTGGACCCTGGGCTTCAGATACTTATCTCATAAAACCTCTATAAAACACTTTTGTTTATGTTGTTGGATCTTTCATCTAAAGCCTGACAATACAATTTAGAAGAAACACATTTTTTATTGCATATCCATATTCCTTTGGGAGGAATTTGTTGAATGTTATTACTGAACATCCCAAAGTAAACAGAAGCCACAACATTGTTCCTAAAGGCTTAGAAATCAGTAAACCTTTCAGTAAGTTAATGAACTGCGATTTTCCGTTATAAGGAATACACAACAACATGGCACAGCAGTTAAATATCATAACAATTGAACAACAACATGCTCAAAAATGCATCTTTTTTTTAAAAAAAGCAAAATTTTAACAACAAATCTTGACAACAGACTGAGATCAAAGAGATATTTTCATTGCTTGCTACATTCTTGCTTATAGTGTCTGTAAAATAAGGATAAAACAACTCATAGGTAAACATTGTTGTCAGAATCATAACAAAATGTAGATGTTTTGAGAAACCATCTACTTTATTCATAATCCCTTCCTCTGTGGCTGTAGAAATGAAATTGTTTTAGAGACCAATAACTGAAATAGAACAAAGAATTAAAGTGCTCTCAGTTCACCAGAATACTACTGAAGTAACATTTAGAAGATGAGTGTGTGAAAACAGGCAGCTATAATGGAAACTATTTTTCAACCTTAACTGTAGCTGGCGCTATCAGACCCTGGCCATAATATTGACTTCCGTTGAGGTGATCATCAGGAGTTATTGACCCAAAAGGTAACTATTGACTAAGGTGAAAGTAAGGTCAATATAAAACTAGAGAGACCATGAATTTTGATGTTCACTGAAACCCCAAGTCAATATAGATTGATATATAAGTTTTTTTTTAAAAATAATTTCATCAGAGTTATCAGAAAATCTTTTTTTGTTGTCGTCATTGTCATCAGTTGTTGGCTATGTGTGTGTTCTGTCTGTTTGCTGTGCCAGCTCTTTGCAGATAACTGGCCCAGCAGACCTTGATCAAACTCGGTTCAGTAGCAAAGGAGCTCGACAGGGTTTATTGTCAATGAAACACATTCCTAGCTTCTCGGATCAATGTTTACAGTTTACGCTAGCACATGTATGCCCATTACAATGCACTCAGCTCAGTAAGCGGTGGAACCTTCTATTCCTTCCTAGGCCAGATGAAGACATACCCTCTATGACCCCTCTTTTATACAGTTATACAAACAAGTTACATATTGCCCTTCTGACATGGTTAGTTACCACCATAACCTTGGTCCTATCAGAACGTGTCTATCCATTACCCTTATTATCCTCACCTTATCCTTAGGAGGGGTCCATGTGTCCCTATATCATCTTCAGAGAGTGTGTTTATATCATATCTTTGTATCAGGGTGTTCTGGTACTACCCTTCTGGAATGTGTTTATATGAATATCTAGTGCCTAGAAGTGCTTGTGCTTTTGCAACACCAGCCTTTTTCTTGCCAAATTCATGTACCAAAGAGTGAACTTGCATGTAGGAATCTGTTTTGTAACAGGGCCCGACTTTTGCTCATAGTCTGACTCTTGCTAACAGGGCCTGACTTTAGTTCAGGCCTTAGGCCTTATACCAGGCCACATGTTTCAGCCTCTCTTTACTAGATTCATGGTTTTCTAACATTTTGCAGGGCTTTTTAAAGCTAACATCTAATTGGAAGATAGAGTTAGAATTGGAAAGAGTAAGACATTGAGGATTTAACTACTTGTATATGTAATCTAATTGGTTAACATAGTTAAAAAACTGAATATTGTTCACGTATGAGAAGGTACACATCTGAAACATATTGATCTTTTATGTGTCTGGGTTTAGCCAACCATATGACAGTTTTTCTTGTAATGAAATTGTTATATATAAGTATGAATAAAAACAGTGCACTAACAAATGACATTAGCAATATCTGACCAACACAGCACTGAGGCTGGAGAGAAAAAAACAAAATCCACCAGTCCTCTAGCACTGAGGACTCAAGAGGAGGGATTGTGTGTGTGTGGGTGATTTTGAAATATATCTTAAAAAAAAAAATCATCCCTGAAACTAGGGATTGAGTTACTGATTATGTGAGGGAGAGAACCCTGGTATTTTATTTTAGAATAATGGGACAGTAGTAATTAGAGATTGGAGTTGAGGAGGAAACTTATTTTCCCCCTTTGAAGTCAGTGACATTGAATAGGTAGGTATAACTAGGGGCAAAATTGGCTCTAAAGATGTGGGCTGTTTTTCTTTGGTTGGCTTGGGGAGGGTCAGGCAGGGGGCACAGGAGGAAGGGTGATTACTGAGCTGTAAAGCAAGCTAGAAATGTATTCATATTAACCACTTTCTTGCTGCCTCATCTACCTTGGGCACAGCTTATGTATGCCTCATATAACCAGTGTATATGTCAGTGTTCCATTGTGATTTCAAAAGAGTGAAAGGAATGCTGACCTGTATCTGAAGTGGAGGGGTCAGCAGGGAAATATGTTACTAACAAATATATAAATGTTTCTTTCATTTTAATTGGTAATATGAATGATAATATGAATGGTGCCCTAATTTTCTAGCCAGTTGTCTGGTTCTTGTGTCTGGATAAACTAAACAATCTTCAGACTAATCTAGTTCCTTTATCAGGCTAATCAATTGTCTGGTTCCCTCATGCAAGGCAAACTAAAGAGCCTTCATATTTTACCCATTTAAGATTTGAGCTATTTCTTTGTATCGTGAGCGTTCTTATTATCCCTTTGTTTTGATATGCAGATAGATTCAGTGAGTGATTTAGTAGGGTAATATTAAGGTAATATTATTTTTCCCCTCCTAAAATTGTTATTCCTGTCCTACCCTTAAAAAGCATAAATAATAAATAGGGACTGAAAGGGCTAGAAGGATTCACAAAATATTGTTACAATGAGAAAACTGCTAAGGCAGGCATTCATAATTCAGTTACCAATGTAAGTCCTCAAAATAAATGTACAGAAGACTTTATATATTTGTAGCGTTATCACCTTAACATTTTGGCTGACTGTCGCAGGGTGACTGTCCCTTTACGAGGGAGGAGGGGGTCCAGTGCAGCTATGATTGATTCCTACTTCCCTGTTGGATCTGAGGGAAGGCACCTGGCCTTGTAAAGGGAAATAATGCATTACGGCTAGAAAGAGAGTGTGGAGAGCTACTGCTGAAAAGACTCAGGAAGGTAGCAGCTGGGGAGTAGCCTGGAATTCATGGATGTGGGATATGAGAAAGGTTGAAGGAGTAGCCTGGAATTCAGCAGACATAGGCCCAAAAAAGGGGGCCTGTGCCTACCCCCTAATCTCAATGGGGCAGAAGAGACTTTTCTTTGGATTGATTTTATGTTCCCAAGAAGGGAGTTTGTTATTAGGCATAGGCCTTTGTAGATTAGTCTGGAGAACCTGTTGGGAAATTGAGGCAAGGCACCACAGAGCCATGGTTGGCCAGGATGGACTCTACAGTGCAGCATTCACTTAGATGCAGAGCAACATATCTCATTGGCATTGCACTGTGAGAGCCACAAATTTGCATTGTGGGAGTCACATAGTTGTTTCCAAAATGGCAGTAGTATCTCTTCCAACTTGACTTAATAGAATCGTTTAAAGGGTCCTTTTTAGCTGCTGGAAAGCTTATTTGAACTTAAGGTTATTAACCCCAGTTCATAAAAATATCCTTCAGTACAACACTGAAGCATATACTTAACTTCATGTATATTCCCAGATTTTGCATACCTAAATGCTGTACTAAATGTGCCTAAATGTGTTCCTGAATTGGGGCTTTATTGCTCTCCTTTTCCCCTCAATGTCAATCTGTTATACACCTCTTATTGGAAGAGTTGCCATTGAGGAACTTGGGAAATGACCCTTCTCTGAGCAAGGGAATATGTTTTCATTTATAGACAGATCCCATTAACAAACCTTTCTCATATCCCACATCCATGAATGGCAAGTGATGCTTCCCTGTTTATCCAAAAGCCTGCTTTTCCACAGTACATTTCAGGTGTAACCCTTTCCAAACCTTTGGATAAGAAGTTTTCTACTGTAAACTACAGTTTATAACATCTTTTATTAAAGATGCCCTCCTGGGGCTTCCTCTGCTGAAAGTTCTCGATTGCCTGAAGCACATTCAAGGGGGGCAAAAGCCAGACGCCATTCAGCTAATCTGCATTCTGTTGATGCAGACATTGTAATTCATCTTTCAAGTCAATTAGCCTGCTGGTGGCTTGTGGGGAAAGCACAGACATTAATATTTCCAATAAACCTGATTGTAGTATGGTAAAATTTGAAACAATTTTCAAGCGGGAAAGGAAATTAGGTCAGGAGAAATAGCCACCACAAATTAACAAGCCTACTGATAGCTCCACCATTAGCTTCACTATTTCCATAAACTATTTTAATGTTGTAAAATTAACCATCAAAATTTATTTCATTGATCGGAGGAGGAGGAAAGGGATGTTTTTTACATTTTTCTTTTTTAATGCATATAAGCGGATGCTGCTAAAGCAAATAGATTTTCAGAAGTGCCAGCTGTGGGCAGTGGGCACTGGTGTACTTTTTGCTGCTTGGCCTGTGTTACTTTTGACGTTATAGTATTTGGCACCATTCTGTGAAGGATTGATTATAGTTCTGTCTCATAGCAACCCTGCCATATCGCATCGGAGACCTGTAAAGAGACAGAGAAGTAGCAAGATTTGAACATAGATATAACTAATATAAATCTATATAATTATAATGAATGGCATGTGCTTTGCAGAGTAAATCAGGTGTGTGATCCCTATTCTTCATACATATAGGTGCTTTTCATATTATTATTTGAAAAACAAACTGAGAAACGCAGCTCCCAGCAAATATCTGGTCACAAACATGCCTTTGGATGCAAAATGACATGAATGATTTATTCCTCCTGAAATAACTCTTTCAGGTTAAGACAAGGAAATGAGTCCTAATGCACTATGTATGTATATGTAATGTGTGAATATGCCGGAACAATACATACTCTTTAAATTTGGCCTTTATAGCTTTCCCAAGTTAACCTTCAGGATAATTTTATACTGGGAAGGGTAATAAAATAGGAACTTACTTACAAAGTTTAGATGTGCGACTGAAGCAGAGTGGCAAACAAGTCTGGAAGTTGTAAATAGCAAGCTTTTCCATGATCTTCAAATTAAGATTTTCAAATCTCACCAGATCAGCAGACCAGACAACTGCATGGGCCTCTGAGCAAAATGGGAGATTTTGTAAATGTAGCATGCTCGCTTTCCAGTGGGAGATAAGAACATGTTCATATTGGGTGAAACTCAGCCTATGCAGATGGCTGGCTAAAGGTCTGTGCACCACTTAAGTCCTACTTAAACCCATTCGCTTGAAGCTCATAAAGCGTGTGCACCACTTAAGTCGTATTTAAGACTTGGCTCTGCCACTGGCCTACTAGGTGAGCTTGGGCAAGTCACTTCAGCTTTCTGTGCCCCATCTGTAAAATGGGGATAATGATACCTCCTTTATGAAGCATTTTGAGATCGGTTTATACAAAGTGCTATATGAGAGTGTATTACTATTATTACATAAGTCCATTAAGGTAGTGAGTAGGATTTAAGTGGTGCATAGACCATGTGCCAGCCCTCTTCTCAGGTAGAATGTCACCCATGGAGGAGTTAGACATTAATGACCTAGGGACTGAGGAAGAAGGTTTTGAGTTCTTTTCCATCTGCCACAAGTGTCGTTTAGCTGGTGACAATTAAGTCTACAAAACAACTTCTCCCTTCATCCCACAAAATTGACAACATCTTTAAAGTGTTCTACTGCCTATTAGAATCTGTCTGAATCGTATAGCTACAGAGTGACATGGAGTTTTAATGTCATATAATCATTTTTAATAAGGGTGTGTGTGTATGGAAACTAAGCAGAAATTTGACACCTTTATTCAGTATACTTTCCTTACCATTATTTATTCATCAGAAGGAGATAAAGCTGTCATTTAAAAAAAATATTTTCCAGTCTTGTTTGGATAAGTAATATTATCAGATTCAAGAGGTTTTGAAACGGGAGAATGGTTGCCAATGGAAAACAACTACTACTAATAAATACACTACAGATATTCACCTTTGTAACAATTTGGAAAAATCTGGGAAAATTTGTGTGAATAATTTAAAGCTATATACAGGCAACTTTACAGTAAATCACTTGAAAGGCAGTTAAACAGCAGATTCCTTTGGCTGTCATTGGACTTGTTTGTAATTGTCTGTCATATTTTCACAAAAATGTTCAGCTGTTTTTTCGATTATTTATGTGATCTGTGCACACTCAGACTCTTCTAGGATTTTTCTTTTCACATCTAGGATCTAGGATTTTTCTTTTCACTTTTCCAGTAGGCCTAGATAAGTGATTTGCCAGAATTTGTACTACCCCCTTCCCTTCTCTTTTACCCCCACCCCCTACAAATAAACAGGCAGCTTTGCATTTTCTGAACCAGATCAGAAAATTAAATGGTTGATTTCAAACTCTCCTGATGTGATTTTTTAGAAACCAACTGCTGAAATCATTTTGGGGACCCAATGGAAGCAAAGAAACATGTACAGATATGTATTTGTATGCATTGCACCCAGCCCAGTGGTTCTCAAAATACAATCAATGAACCACTAGTGGCCGCTCATAATTTAAAGCACTTATTGGTCTGTAATACCATACCAGTCATGCTGAAGAAGCACCTTTCAAACATTGACATTTGTTGTTAGTTGTTTCCCAGTTTAAGACCCAAACTCTTGAGAGGGTTTTTGATCCAACTTAAATGAAGGAAGCCTGAAAAGGTCATTCCCTGGCCTGCTCTGTCACTGTTCTGTATGAATTTGACAGCCATTTAACCTCTCCATGCCTAAGGGTACACATTTTTAAGGAGTGTGAAGAAATTAATACTAATAAAATGCCTTGAGATACCCCCATGGAAGACCCATTGGAAAACTATTTGAATGTCTGTAAACACTGCTGTCAGTGGCTACTTGGAACCATATTTGAAAGAGGAGCAAATTGAAATGTTACTCATACAATCTAGGGCGCCCCTTCTATACCCAACTGGAGCTCAAGGCATGACTTGGTCAATTTAGGCACCCCACCCTTTCCCTTTTGAGGGCATAAGGCACTTACCCTTACCCACACGACTCAGGAAGAAATCTTGTCAATTTAAGTATCTGCTTTGACCCATGAGGCTCAGGGCTCTATGGGTCTGTTGGACCTTTTCCCAATAAAAAAGCCTTACACAGCTGTGCTCTAAACAACTACTTATTAGCAATGCAGAATACATATGCCAAGCAAATCTCTCAGGCTCACCGCTCCCAACATACAGACAAATTTCAGATGGCCAGTCAAGATCCACTCATCTGAGAGTGCCCGTTACCCTAACATTTCATGGTCACGCACGGTATGATGTCTCACAGGTTATTGTTGCATTGCAATCCGGAGTTGATTCCCAAACAGCACTGTTTTTCATTTACATTATATAGGTAAAACCTACTGCCTCCTTTACCGCTACTTAACCTATCACATTGTCCAATATCCCTAGATAACAAAATTTAACCAATCACACACAGGCACCTATGTTTTCTCCTCTCTGTCCAAGTCTGTTTACTTTTTGTTTCTCATGCCCAAATTGTAACTTATTTGTGACCTTTGTTTGTGCAGATTATCAGCATAAATCTGCTGGTCAGAGTTTATTCTATTTTACCATTTGTTGAGTCTCTCTGTACCCTCCCTAAAACTTTCCAGTGCCTGGATGTCTCTGCTTTACACCCTTGGGTGGTACTTGCAAGGGGCATCCCTGAGATGGAGGTGTTTTATCAGCAGCAGAGCGTATTTTTCTTAATTTCAGTGGTGAAATCCCTGAGTTCATCCAAGACTGGTCAAGGCTAGTTTAATATGGGGGAGGGGTTCTATGCCAGTCCTACAGAGAGGTCATAAGAAACTAGTAGAAAGTATACATTTATCTAAATATTCATATGGCCCCTATCAGTGTAATAGGACCTCACAAATATTAGAACACATTATCATGGAATTGCAGTATGGTAGGAAAACATTATTATCCGCATTATAGAGAGCTAAGGCCAGAGAGCTTAAAGGTAAAATCCTGGCCCAGTTAACTGAATCCAGTTAACTGAGTGGCAAAATTTCCATAGAATGAAATCTTGCCCTCATTGAAGTCAAATTCACTACCTCTATGTTGTACACGAAGTTTTGAGCAGAGACAGGATATCAACTCACTTCTTCCAAAACCCAAACCAGTACCTTAATTCTGTTTCCCACTCTTTGCTTGTGAAAACTGTGCACACTCTTAGGCAAAGACTAGACCTTTTCTTTGCTCTGTGAGGTACCTAGTGCACTTTTGGATGACTGTGATGGTGTGTATAAGCACCATACTAGGGAAACAAGAGACAACTAGCAACTCTGGGCCCGGAAGGCCCTGCCCATCTGCACTGTGCTCACTATGGAAGCAGCGCTCAAAAAGGAATGTCCCAGGTCAGTCAGAGCAGACAGAGGAAGGAAGCAGCCTCTGCTGTTAGCTCCTACAGCGAGGCAGCAGGAGCTCTACACCACCTGGAGCAGACAGACCCCACTGCCAAACCACCAAAGGCCTTGTGGAGACTGGGGACCGCAAGCTAAGACTGACAGAGAAGGGCCTCCAAATCATGGGCAGGGAACACCCTGCCCCCTTGTAAGTGCATAAACAGACCCTGTTTAGAAAGGCAGAGGCCACAGTAAGAAGTGACCAGGTGAGAAAACTTGATAGTATCCATCCCCAGGCCACATACCTAGTCACAGGGCCCTGAGTTGGAACCAGTGGAGCAGGAAGGGCCCGAGTTCCCTTACCATTGGCCCTGGAGACTCACTACTGGGCTCAGAAGCAGAACCTCCTGACAATGTCACATAAATAAAATAATAATAAAAGCAAATTCTTTTTATGATGTGTCCTCTTCATAACCCTGGTAACATAGAACTTCTAGGAATATGTATATTTTTCCCCTGAAAGTAGTTCCAGTTTTATGGAGGGAATTAAATCGATTATTCTTGGGAAGATCCAGAGAATGCCCCTTCTCCGGTCACCCAAAGATTGTACTGTATGTGAGTAACAGCAGCAGAGGGTGTTTAGGTAATAGCTTTTCATTCATCACCATCTGGAGAGTCATTATGAGCGGACTGCATACACAATAACTTCTGCCAACCATTTCCCATGAAGCCAAGCATTTTTTTTGTGTGTGCAGCGTCTGCCTCTTTGTGGTTAGAATCCCCTGGTACCATGTCACAGGGGAAGCCAGATGACTCACTAGAAAACCTTTCCAATCCAGATGATTCTGTGCAAAATGCACATTCAACAGTAACTCTTCCTATATATGCTTTACGAAAATTGGTCGCTCCCCATGCCTATAGTTGAAATTTGCTGTCAGTTAAACTCTTTTTGGAGGCCAGTGGACTGCTGTGAATTTTGAACATTCTTTGGCCAAAATACTAAGCAGGCAGCATAACCACCCTGCTGTGCAGAAGACCAGCTGGGAAAAAAGATACATACGTGGATGTTAAAATAGTCAGAAAAGGGCCCCTAGTTGATAACAGCAGAGTGCTATAGACAAATACAGCTTTTGCAGCCGCATTCTATTGATTTAAACTGGACAAAACTGGTGCTTTTATCAAACAGTTTTGTGGCTACTCAGCAGTCCGTGTCAAGCCATAGGCAGAGATTTTCAAGAAGTTCCTGGCACCCAGTGAGCCAGAGACACAACTGGTTATTATACCAGGCAAATCGCTCAAATCACTTAACAGCATGCCTGCCTCAGTCAGATGGAAAGCACATTCACATTATGCGGATTATACTGCAAGCCAGCACAGCAGAAAGATTAGGCCTCACAATTTACCAGGTAGTGTTTAAAATCTATTCCCCAGCTAAAGAATATAGCTGACAGTTCACACTCTGGAGTCAAGTTAATCTGTAACATTATCCACCCATTTTGCACTGAGCAGTCCCCAAAGCAGTTTGTAATATGCATATGAACTGAACCATTGTTGTGATCAAATTTTAAATACCCTTGTGAAATGGGGAAAAAGGGAAGATAAAATAAAACCCTGCTGCTGTGGCACTGAAGATTGACAGCAAAAGAAAAAATATTGCTTCTGTGAATGCATGGCTTTGGCTACACTGGATGCATTAAGTTGCTGGTGGGACTTTCTAGTCCCTCCTCTAATGCATGGCTAATAGCTCAGCATTAACTGTGCCGAGTTCTAGATGAAGCTTTCCCGTTCCAGAATATTATGAAATTGCAGTGGTGTGAAATTAGAGTGATCGTCCTTGTAAATTTGTTTTGGACAAGGATACTTGGTTAATATAACTCATAAGTGTTGCTCAGTGTCTAACAGTTGCTCGCTGCTGCAGCAGCAGAGCAGCGACAATACATATTCCATTTTCTGCATTTGATGGCTTTTTAAACTCACTATTTATTGTACCAGGGATCACACATTTGTATGAAAGTGAGAAGAGAAAAAGAGCAAATGGAAACAATTGCCATTATGGCAAAAAGCAGAAAACAACACATGCTAGTTCTGTACCTCTGCTGGCATGATGCCCTCTTCTAGAGAGGCTGACACCATAATTAATTATATCCATTTGTTTCATAGAAGTGAAATTCAGTCTTGGCTTTACTGTGTACTCAGAGTTGATCCCATTTGTAAAACTATATAATTCACTTTAATAACCTGAACTCTAGAAGTGTGCCATGAGATTAGCAACAGCTTCTGTACTTTATGACTATACTGTTAAATTAAAGAGCTCTCTGTTGGTGTAGTCCCTAAACACAAAGGTGAATTTAAAAAATGAAATTTTATCTGTGTGATTTGTATTATATGTTGCTAATGTGCTAGTCTCCTCTCTGCTTTCTTAACAGTTAACCTTTTCTTATCAATGCCATAGGAACCCAGCTGTATGACTGATGTAGAAGGAAAAGTTGGGTTTTCATTTTTGTTTTGTTTTGTGTGTTAAATTTCAGGTGGTGATGGAACAATACAAGTTTATAGTTGAGAATTTCTTGAAAAATAACAGAAAAACCTGGGACACTTTTTCCCATTGCATGTGATATGTTGAAAGGCTTTATTGTAAGGAATTGCATTTATGCTGGTTGACTGACGTGTTTAAGAAGCATATTGAATCAGACTACTAATCCAAGCAAAGAGAAGGGACAGGATTTGTATAGGAGCAAAACTGATTAACTAGCATTGCCGTTATTTGGCAACACTTTAATTTTTCTCTGTTGCCTGAATCAATGGCATTCCGAGGAATATAGTCATTCAGGCCTTGATCCTCCACACAGGCTCAGCATTCTGTTTGCATAGAGCAGCTCACAAATTAGGGGCCTTAGGACTGAAAAGATAAACTTCAACAATTCATGTCCCCCCTTCTAAAAAAAATAGCATCAGCAGCAGCTGACTTTAGGTCTGTTGGTGCATTTGCAAAAATATTCTGCATATATGAAATGTGTCATGAAGTTAGCACAGATTTTTAATGTAAATTTGATTTGAACAGATTAGATACACACAAGTGATTTAGGTCAAATTCAAACAAACAAACAAAAACACCAAAACCTCACCCCACACAGATAAAATTTGTGAAGAGAAAGCTACAGGACTTCCCATGCTTCGATACTACTGTTGAAGTTTCACTTTATTAGAAGTAGCTTCCTATTTGTTGCAAAGCCTATAAATACTGGTGCAAAATCAGAAACAAAACCACTAATTTAACAATCGTAAACCATGAATTTTACTTAATGAGTTTGCTCACTATATATTTTTTTAAAATCTTCATATATTTTATACTCAACTAAATATAATTATAAATTCTATACTATTCTAAACCTGGTGTAAGCAGGATTTAATTCAGTAGAGTAGAGCTTCACCTACTCCCATCAAGCCTGAATTTGGCCTGAACCATGTTATAGGGTGATACCTGGAAGCATTTGAGAGTTAGCTTCCGGATCAGATAGGTTTCTGAACTCTGTGTAATTGATCAAGGCTGCAGTGGCAAAACTGCATGGAGGGACTATTAGCTACTAAGAATCAAACCTGATGGCCAAGAAGTTCACATTCTGCCCCAGCTCCTGATGACATATGGTACTGTGCACTTTGAAAGCATAAACTGCAATGTGCTACAAATGGAAGGTGTCTGGAACTGTAATGCTTTAAGGAGAGGTTGCCTGTATCATGGGATTATTCCTCCTCACAGCCCTTTACAGTTATTGTGTACCATGCGGTTTTTGGGCTGTCAGGAGAGAATGAAAAAGGAAATTAAGAGAGAGCAACGGCACATGCACTGCAGAGATGCCCATACCACCAAGAAACAATTTGGGAAGTCAGCAAATAGATACCTGCAGTTCACAGCAGGTTATAGTGGAAGATTACTACCTGCTGAGGAAAGGAAAAGCTTGTCTCACCATAGGTGGACATGGTGGAAATAGGTCAAATGTCCACAGGTGACTGACCACTGTGGGTATGTTAATACCTATACCTTGCCCATGCATAGTTTTTCAAAGTGTCTTCAGTAGTGTACTCCTTGCAGCTTGCAAACCATCTGTCGTTTAATCATGTTTCTGATTGCAGGCTTTTTGCAGTATGTTAAAGGGTGCTCATTATTCAATCTCTGCCACTAACACCTGACCTTTTTGTAGTGAAAAATATCTACAGTATTATACCTACACATGAAAGGATGTGTCTTTTTAAAGTCTCTTATGTGAAAACAAATCTTGAGGTTCAAGATAGAGCAGTTACATGGGACCAGATTTGGTAAAACAACATTAATGTTTGTGAAGTCATAAAGAAGCATAATCATATGGTAAGGAACTTTCTAATATGTAAAGAGATTTAGCAAAGTGCACCTTTTCAATATTCATTGTAATTCTACAAAATACAGTTACGTTACAGCTTGCATAAGCCTTGGCAATGAGCTTATGATCAACAGGTGTAGTGCACTGTGTGTGAGAGAGAGATCAAAGGAAGACAGAATTTTTTGGATACTATGAACAACTCAGTGAGTGAATGCATGTATCCTTGTGTTTAATGGCACTGGGCTTTTGGATTGGCGTGGAAAAAGGGGGAAAAAAAATCTAAATATCTGCCATTATACTGTAATGCCAAAATCATAGTTTGTATGGCCAGAGGATACAGACTAGAATATGATTTCAACATTACCTGCCTTTAATATGTGATAAGTTTTTTAATTGTTTCTAGCTTTTGGAAAATTTGTAAGAAGTCTTTCATTTTGGGACAATGTCATGAATATCTAGTAAGATGATGGTGCCTTGAAATCTAAAACCTACCCTGGATTCAGCATCATGCCCAAACTCTCACCCTAGACTAACCTTAAGCTGTATGCCAGCACCAGCTCCTCTGCAAATCACTTTTAGATTGAGAGAGAGCCAAGTTCTGTGCTGGTATAAATGGGTGAAATTCCATTGACATAATTAGAACTGTGACAGTTTACACTGGCAACAAATTTGGCCTACAATACTTATACTATGTCAGACATGCTTGTATTTTTGCTTTTCTTTTTACCAAATCGGAATTGAGAGTGTGTGTATGTGTTTGTATATGTTTTATTTTCCATTGATTTTAATAGGATTGCAGGTAAAGAAAGGTCTGCTTTACACAACTGACCTTTTAAACCTATGTTAATGTGATATAGATGAGAAAAGGAAAGCTTCTCATTCTGTGGTTCAAACCCTGACACTTTTTATACATTCCTCCTCCCCATAAAAAACAATCAACAAAACAAAAATAAACCCCAGGAAATGTATCTTCAAGGACTATGGCAGGCAAGCGTTAGACCTTGTCTAGTGCTGTGTATCCACACAGCATTAGTAACAGATACTTTCAAACAGCAGTACTCCATTGTGTTCTGCTCCTGTTTCTTCACACAGCCAAGAATTGTGGCTGATGAACACTAGCTTTCCCCAATTTACTTTCCAAATGAGAGATGCAAGCTTAAGGTGTAAAGCTCTCACCAGCTTCAGCAGGCTAGGGGCAGACCTTAGCTGACTGCCACTAATTGAAGAGAGAATACTTTTGGTTACAAGTAATATTTCTGCAGTAACTAGAGAGTTGCATTGACACTCTTATGTTGCTATGTGACAGACTACCATGTTTTACAGAGATGGCAGTGCATTACTATTCTCTGCCGCCACCACCACCCACACAACAAAAATGTGCTAATGTAGTGTACAAGCTGACTTGGCTGAGGAATTCTATGCTGCTTCCATTCCCATTCAAAATAGGAGAGAATTGGGCCTGGTGGAAAAATGCTGTCCAGCTGCAGCTGAAAGCCAAGAGTGTCACTTAACCAACATCTAACAATAACTAGAAAAATGTCTCCATATAGGCCAGGGTAATTGTTGAATCATGGTGATACTATGTTAACATGGCTGTGCTACCCATTTTTGTTTGTTTTTTCTTTGGTTTTTTTTTTTCTTCTTCTTTTTACATAATTTAAAAAAGAGAAAGAGGAGGGGACAAGAATAAAAGGAAACCATTCCACTGTATGCAGCACTGTCTCCCATCAGATAAACAAGCAGGTTTCATCCAGGAAGCACTGGGATGGAGCTGAAGCAAGGAAATTGTGGGGAAATAGGGGGTGTAGCTGAATTCCCTTTTGAAAATGACTAAGAGATGTTGTTTAATGGTTACAGTAAATATTCAGATGTGGAATAAAATGATCTTTACCACATGTGCTGTAGTGGTAAGAGTTTAATTTAGCAATAAAATCATGTTTACCATTGTTTTCAAATTCTTAGTAACTAACTGGCTTGGCATAAATGCTGTCCAGCTATGGAGAAATAAGAGACAGAAGCTGCATCCTTCGGTTTGCTTTCTAAGAGAAAGGAAGACACCTCGTTTGGAACTGTACGGCAGCCACAGAGCTACCTAGCTGACCACTGTCCACCAGTTACAGCTGTCTTGTCATAAACAAATGTAGATAGCAATGAGGTGTGAGGGATGCAGTATCATGAGTTGGGACTGGAGAAAGAGGGTTTCAGAGGTCAATATTTTATGTTAAACAAGGGTAGTTTTTAATGTGTAGGGGGTTCAAGATAATTTATCCTGTTTGCTTAGTCATAAAGTCATTGATTTTTTTTTTTAAGGAAACAAAACATTACTACTAGAAAAACCTATTGGTAATTTTCACAAAGGAATATATTATATATACTCTTTTGTCCTATCTTATTTTTGAACCACTAAAAATATTTTTTTTCATTCTAGGTCCCATAGATTGTAGGTGACATTAATTGTAATATAATATATACTTTACTCGTTGGTGGACTGGCTTCAGAGTGAGTGTAAAATGGTGATATTTACATACCAAGGAGGTAGAAGGGTGGGATTGTAGCAGATGAGGATTTTGAGATCAAGCAGACCCTCCCTGCATGATCTTATTTCTCCCCATTGGTTGCTTTTCCTGCTACAAGGTAGACCCTGGTTTCCTAGCACCTCAGTATATAAGGCTCTGATTAAGGAAACCATTTAAGCACATGCTTAAGAACTTTCCTGCGGAAGGATATTTTCCTGAAATGTAGCCTAAATGACACTAGTTTAAACACCCATTCACAGCAGCATATTGGCACATCATTTGCACCATAATTAATGTCACCTCTGAATTTGGCCCTGTATTTCTCTGCTAAATTCCTAGCTTTATTGGCTCCACAATGCTTCCACTAGTGAGGATGGGTAGAAATATTCTTTTATATATATATTTTTAAGAAGAAATAACAAAGGTTTGGCAGCCTTATTTTTTTTCAGGCAATACCTATCTAGTATATTTCCGTAACGACATCCTATTGTTTACTACTTGATATATTCAGCCTGGATTTTCACTCCATACTTATGGTTAATCTCATTTGAAAAATTATTTGATTAACAATCTCAGTATTGAAATCTAATTCACAATTAGTGGTAACATTGATGCCCCTTATTGCTTGAAGATGCCAACCAAACAACCAGTGGTGTATATTTGGACATATTTGGGATTTTGAATACAATTTTTGAAAGTATAAAACATGTAGGTATTGACTGGATATAAGTTGTTTCTCCTGCTTAACAGATACTGCAGATAAATGGCAGGACATTGTCAACACAGAATTTTAGGTGGCACAAATTATAGAGAATATGTCATATTTTGTGTGCAAAAAGGCAAGGTCAGAGTACACACAAAATGAGTTGGAATTGGTTGGATGCTGCTAGCTATTCCTCCCTGTAGATCTAAACCTTAATCCATAAAGATCGTAAGAGTCTCTGAGTGGAGGCTGGGTGATAGTGGTAACTGTTATCCTAAGAAACAGATGGTAGAGTGAGTGACACCTATAAATGAGCAGGCTGTGTTGCTTCATTGACAAGATTCTAAGCCCTTCTGGCACTAAAGTAGAAAGACAGGTGTTTTTGACACAAAAAAGTAATATTGAAACTATGCCTCAAGCCATGTGGAGAGGAAGAGCCAATTTTTCAAGTAAAAAGTAACTAAAAAACTAAATCGGGATATGCATGTAAAAGCACGACAGCTTCAGACCTTTCCCATCAATGTAATTTTGGTGAGTTCTAATGCCTTACTTATATCTGTAGAAGTAGCAGATCACCTTTCAGGGAAAAAATTAATTTTCAGGGCTTGAGAAGATTGGTAGTTTTGCTCTGGAAATCTTGTGCCGTTCATTTCCAAGGCAAATGAAATGGCAAGCAGCATTTTTGGCTTCTTTGATAACACCCATTATATTTGACGGTAGAATTCTTCAATTACCTTTATATCTGCCTTAAATATAGCATGAAGTTAATCAAGTGTTCACATACCACATATTATAATTGTAATTAGCAATGTCAGGTTTAGAGATTCATGTGGCCAACAGGGAAACCACCATAGTGTAAAAACCAATTTAATGAGTATACTTACTTTAAAATCCATTATCACTTCAACAGATTACTTTGTTTAAAAGGGTATTAAAGCTAATAGCATTTAATCTACTTGCTTGAATATGGTAGTAGTTTTCAGAAGCCAATGAAACTGAAGCTTCAATAATTGAACACTACCAGATGGTTAAATTTGCAGTGCAATTCTTTCTGAGAGAAATTGGGTTCCTATGTCTTTTCCTGCTTTCAAATTATAAACACCTATTTAATTTTATGCTGGATGGAAATAAGTTATGAAACAATAAAAATAGCCTCATATGATCCACCGAAATAAAATTCACTGAATCCCACATAAAAAAAAAGAGGAAAGGAACAACTCTTAAATTCAATGGAAGATGATTCAAGGGTAAATATGTTGTATGTCTCTTGCACAGAAATGAGTCTGTCCACTAGACTGAATTACTTTGAAAAAACAAAATTCTTCTTTGTCAGGAATAGTGTTTTTAGAAATGAGAGAACCTGCTGGTTGATTCGTCACTGAGGTTTTTTCAGGTCATCAGTTTATATGTACTGATGTAATAATAGAATCTTGCAAACTTCCTTCAACATAAATACAACTTTTTATATATCTACAGTTTGGTTTTCTAAAAACTTCAGCACAGAATCTTGAAATCTACTCTAGTAATCAGAGTTGGTTTATGTAAATAATGCATTTTTATGTTCCATTCATATTTGCTTCTCCTGTCTTCATCTTTCCCTCCCCTTCCATTAACTTGGTCAGGAAGCTTGTCTTGTCAACTGGTTTCTTCTTGCAGTAGGGATACACTCCTTGAGTTCATGTCTTCTGGGACAGCAATTTATTACTGTAGTAGAGCTGCTTCCTCAATAGTAATGCACCCTGGAAATGTGGCTCCCATGTACCATTTACCTCTTTCCCCTACTAGAAATATATTTTCCTAACCTATAATGGGTCATCAATTAGAAGGTATAACTATTTCAGTGTCAGTGCTGAAGAATATATGTGGTATACAGATTACGTTAGTTAAACTTACATCCTCTGCATGTAATATTTCAGATACCATTCACCATGCAATGGATGCCACTTATCAAAATATTTGGCAAATATTTATTTAGTCACTACAGTCACAATTATCAAAATTAAAAAAAGTCAACTTTTACCAACTTCCCATGTGGTAATATTAAGTATCACATTTCCCCCCAGATTTGGAATAGGAAATACATGTTTTAACTATGGGTAAATGATGACTATACTATGTACTCTCTGGGATAATATGATTTGCTGCATTGTCTATGATGGTGAAGCAAAGTTATATGGAATGTGATGATATACAAAAGGCTGTATACTGATACTTGTTTCTTTTGTGCAGCATACAGTCAAGATACATCTTGATTCAATTAAGAATTCTGGAAGTGTAGAGGATCTTAATTTTTAGAGGTCTATGAAAAGGACAGTTTGTTGGTTTTTATTATTATTTTATTATATTAAATGTATATAACAAAGACAGAAAAATGACAAAAGAGTAACAAACTTAATCACAAACTATGAAGCTGTGTGTTGGAGGTATTTTTTTAGTATGCAAGGTATATATTGATATTGTTTTCTATTAAGAAAGAGATGTCAACTCTTGAATTCGTAAGGAGTGTTTTAGATTAGAGGAATTATTTTAATTAGAGTGAACTAACATATATGACCCAAAACTTTTTTCTGAGGGCTCAGTTTAAGCTGATATGGCAATACTCTAAACCCGAGGCCAACTTTTCAAAGAGTAAGCTATTCATTTGTGCTGTCTCCTTTCTGTGTTTTTCTGATATCCACTATGTATACATTTGTGCTGGCCATCATCTTGTCTGATGGGTTTGAACTGAAGACCTCAAGAGCTAATGTCCCTACAATGTGCGTGTCCCTACAGCTTGATATAAAAAGACAGTCTCTGTAGTTTGGGGTTATCACACACTCATATCTTTTGTGGCTAGGCACAGATGAGTACATGGAATACACTCTGATCAGTGGGTTACATAGGCTTCCAGTAAATTGAATGAACACTTTTTTGCTCGGATAGTTGACTATGCTGAAGATAGAACCTCACAAGCTTTGTATGATCTTTTTTTTTTTCTCACTCCCTTTCCTTGACTGGGATTTAGAAGGTATGTATGTATATATCCTGTACCTAAATCTCTTTGTCTCGTACTGAAGTACAGGTACTTGTCAGCTGAAATTCATCAAGAAACAGTGCCCAACGACACTGTGCCACAGCTGAGAACAAATAATGAAGTTTATCTTATTCATGCAAGAATATGTCTAGTTCAGCTCTGACTGATTTTTGTCCCTTTTTATTCTAGACCAGTGTTTCTTAACCTGGGGTTTTAGAGGGGTCGCAAGTGCAGAGCTGGTATTGGGGGTGGCAAGAAAGGCAATTGCCTGGAGCCACAGGGGCGCCATGAAACTAAGTTACATGCCTCAGCCCCGTGGGGGTGGGACTCAGGCTTCAGGGGTACTGTCGTTTGGAAAGGTTAAGAACCACTGTTCTAGACAAATGACATATTTGCTAACATTTCTGTAGGCAGCAGCACTGCTTCATTAATGGTGGGAAGTTTATGTAAATTATTATTAATTTTGTAAATGAATGCCTAGCTGCCACAGCAATGGGTACACTATAAAATAATTAATAATTCTGCAAAATAAATGAACATTTGTAACTTTGGTTACAAATCTGAGGTAGGCCAAATTTTAACTGATCGGATTGAAGCTTGGCAAAGACAGTAAGGCTTAACACTGCTACTATTATGAAAATATTCATGGGATTTTAAATAAGCACCAGTTTCTTTCTTATCTGAACCTGGCACTTCCAGCATCACAGCAGCCTCAATAATTATGCTGAAGCTTTTTAAATTAGCTGAGCAAGAAGAGCATCTGCAGTACCTACGCTGTTCTTGACTGCTTTCCATCCAAGTGCTTACCAAGTCAGGCTCTGTACAGTTGTTGATATCTGATGAGCTCACAGGCCTTAGTGTTAGTACATTTCATCTTGAAGGGCACAATCCTGGACTCATTGAAGTCAATTGAAAATCTCCCATTAACTTCAATAGCTCAGGATCTAGACTCTAACACATTTCCCCACGAAAGCGAACCTTTAATGAGGCAAAGAGGAACTCTTTTTTCATGTTCTTTAATCACAAACCAAAGACGTTTATTTAAATTAAAAAGCAATTAGTAGTATTCAAGTCCATTTATCAGTTAGAAATGAATTTAAACTGACATCAAACTTAACCATTAAAAAAAATATATACAAATTAAATGTGATTAAAGTACTCAATATAATCATCCAAAACTATTAAGTTTATTGACTAAGGTGATGACTTCAGTTATTTTAATTTATCCAAACACACTTAACTATCATCCCATCATTACCCCACATATAAAATTTAGACCTTTCTCAATTACGTTTAATTGAAGGTCAGTCAGTTTAGTAAATAAGCATGCTAATATTTTAACCAGATTATTCTATAAAAAGTTAACACTGCACAGTCAGTCAGCTAGATTTATGTGCTTAACTCACTGGGTACTCTTCTCCTCATAAGATTTGGCCTTCAGTGTGGAGTGCTACATGAGAGATGTTAAGTGTCCTCAATTCTAATTGATCCCCGTGGAAATGAAGAGCACCACACAGAAGTGGGTTATAAATTAACAATTCTTAACAAAAATTCTGCATAAAAATATTGAGCCAGACCCTCTGCTATGTCTTTGATCTGATTTACCTGTACAAACTGCCTTAAATCTGGTTTACCTGGCTACTGGAGATTCCCTTGTGCAAGAGGATCCTTAAGTGATCTAGAGTGACTGTAGCTGCTCTGTGGCCATTATCCCCACCCCCCAGGCATAGCAGGTGGGATAGCTAGGAAAGCAGGCATGGCCAAGGCATCTCTGCATCTCAGTGGACCTCATTAGAGCCCATTGAGATCATATGCAACCACTGCAACTTATAGCCAGCTGCTCTAATTTTCACCTGGGATTGGCCATGGTACAGAGCAATCCCAAAATCATGAGAAGGCAAAGGTGGCCTAAATCAGGCTCCCATGCATACCCCTTTCTACAGTTCTATCTTGAAGTTAGACAAAGATCTGGGATCATTGGTTCAATTTGAGACACTATAGTTGGTGAAGTCCATTGAGTTGTACTGGTGTAAAATTGGTTTAAGTGAGAGGAGAATCCGGGCCTACAAATTCAAATGCAACTATTGTTGAAAAAACCATCAACAAACATTAACCCAGTAATCCAATTTATTTTGTGTTTTTATTTGGCACTACTGGATTCCCCTGAGGTTGATAATCTGTAATGGCAGTAAAAAAATAATATCCTACATTTGTACAATAGTGCCTTTGGTACAGAATAAGCAGATATACTAAGGTATGTCATAAATTGTTGTTAGAATCCATTACAACTTTGGATTTGCAAACACAATCCAGTTGACCGAGATATATGTATGATCTAAAATGGCTTTTCCTTTTTGCCATCTAATTACTCAGTAGATTTTTATAGTCACCCTTCACTGAAATGCAGTTAGTTCTGGGGTGAAACATGGTTATATTATCAGCACCAGCAATACAAAAGTTTAGGAGAAGACTTTATAGTTTACACAATCAAAATTACAGTGAAAATTTAGAATTAACTCATTACTGGTACAAAGCCATAAAAATAATGATTTACACAGTAACCTAAATTGTGTTATTAGGTATTTAATACTTCTCCACAACCTGTGGGCACTCATGCTGCTTCTTTGCAGCCAGGACTTAAAATTCAGAGGTCAGACTAGTGCCAGCTGCACACTCCTACGATATGGTTTTGAGCTGGTGTATCTGTGTAGTTTGCAGTCCCACTGGCTCTACCCAGTCCCTTCCCTGGCCAACCATAACTTCACTCATCAAAAATGGTGGGGAAGAAGGATGAAGTCTTCTAGCACTAGTCTACTAGTGTTGTCCCTCTCCAGTTTATCTCCTCCATATAGAGCCCTGTGGTGCTTTCACAGGTTTGAAACTTGCTTACACAAAGGGGTAAGACAGGATTTCCATGTTTGTCCAGGTCACCATTCCTAATATCCCTGTTCTTGCAAACAGTGGCATGGAATGTGTAATAACTAGGGCTACGGCTACACTGATGGCGGCAAAGTCACCACTGTCAGATCGATTTCTCTGGATCGACTGAGCGGTCAGAGCAGACCCACTCAGTCGATCCAGAAATCGATGTACTAAGACCACCTTCACAAGTGGCCCAGTGCAGTGAAGAAGGCGTGCAGAAGAGGAGCAGAGAAGTCGACGGGAGTTACGCGAGTTTTTTGCGTAGCTTGCGTAACTCCAGTCTACTGCCACTGAATCTCAGAGGTAAGTGTAGACAGGGTCTAGGAGTGTTCAAGATACTTGTATAACTGTATATCATTTTCAAAACAGCACAAAATATTTAAGCCCATGATGATACATAGGCATATAGTACTACACAATAAGAAGAATGTTGTCACCCGTTGAGTCAAGTATACCAATTCTGCTAACTTTTTTTAAATCATGAAATCTGGGAATTAAAGAGAAACAACTCAAAATCAAAATAACAAGAATATAGGAAACCACACAGTAAAATGGCACCATTAAGACCATTATCCCTTCTCTAGCATTCAGTGCTGATATTTGGAAATTAATCTTAGGTGATCCTTCCTTCTACAATTATTTCTAATGTACCACAATTTGGTGTGTCTATTGTGTTAAGTTTTTGGCTGATTTCAGTGGGTATTTTAACAAGTATCATATTGATTTAGATATGTGCAATACTGCATATGTTCTTAAGTGACACTGTACAGTTTTCATACCTAATCTGATATGTGTTTACCTTTCTCCCCTCTCCTCTTGCTAACTGTTTTATATACACCAAGGACAAAATTCAAGTTCTGAACTAATAAACCCTTAATTATAATTTCCAGTGCTTCTTTTTTTATTCCTTTATAATCTTGGTAACAGTTATAACACCTTGTCAGGCATTCAGGAACTTCCATCTGTGCAGCCTAGTGCATTTGTGAAATAAACCCATCTGTACAGCTGATTAAAAATTGGATGTAGTCCATGTTTTGTCTTTACTCTGAAAGAAGCAATATTGCTGCAGAGGTTGTTGATGTAAAGGCTGGGTGTAGTGGAATGCACAAGGCTAATGGAACAAAATAGCTTTTAATATATTCATTTGTATTTAATAATAGTTAAAAATAAAATCAGGACAAATTAAGTGTGACAAGCAAGACCAATTAGAAAGATTGCAAATTCATGTTTGCAGTTGTTTCATGCCCCTTGTTATTAGTGCCATTTCAAATATGTGTAAAACAGCAAGGTGAATCCAGTGTTGATAGTACTTATTCTTATTCTCCATCAGCCGTGTTTCTAAATGTCTGACTGAAATGTAAATCTTCTTGTCTCATTTCTTCTTTTGTTTTGTTTCACGTCTACTTTTTCTATAGGCCTTCTCTGGTAGTATATTTTCAGAAAGGTTGAGGCAGAGCCTACCTTTTCATAGGTGCAAAATAAGTTGTAGATGCAAATCTTAGCAATTGTGCTTCTAGTTACTTGATTTACACCCACAATCAGGCAGTTATAGCGAGACAAGTCCTCAGATTTGAACCTACAAACCCATGTGAGTTGCATAAGTGTAGGTGCAAATTTTATGGGTGCAAATTGCACTTGCAACAAGGAGGCCAGTCTCTTTTTTTTTTTTCTTTTTTTTTTTTTTTTTAATTAGTCCCAAATACACAAGCTAAAAGGGCTCAACATACTTGTCTGGTCTGAGTGGGACTTTGTCAGAGGAGGAGGATGAAAACTCATTGTCCTCATCTTGCATTTAAGCAGTGAGGCCCTTTGGCCATCTGAAAGGAGAAGGCAAGTTGCCCCCTTTAACTGCAGGGAGGGGACTTGTCCTGCAGGCTGGTAAGAAAGGGAGCAGTGTCCCTATAAGCCCCCTCCCACATCCCTGAGAGGATTACCTGTTCAAGTGAAGAAGCAGGAAGAAGCTGACTGATCCAACCAATACCTCAGCTGACTGGAAAGAAAGGAGGTGGTGAGTGCATGATCCTCCTAGGCTTATACACTCTGTATAGTTTTCTTTGAATAAATGTGGTCACATACCTTGCTCTTAATGTGCACAAAAATGCAGACATGCTTCCTTTCACAGAAATCTTCTGGCAGCTTTTTTGTGTCACAGTAGTGTTGTGGAGATCAATCATAATATGCCCAGGCCAGTAGGAGTTATCACAGTTTCCAAATAGATGGCAGAAAGTGTAATTCACCGAGAAAGTATTATTTACCTTTGGAGAGCTAACCTTCTGTGAGATTATTTCATCCTACAGGGCAAGGAGCATGCATTCTAGGGTTGCATCTGAACCTTAACCTCCTCTCTGAAGGCACGATTACTACTTTGTGAGCTACCAGAGTATGTAGATGTGGCTCTTATCCTGCAAATGGATTCACATTTACGTCTGCAGTGACTTTCTTTGACTAGGAAGTCTGTGGAGTTATTCTGACTTTACACCAGTGTAACAACTGAGAGCAGAACTTGCCGTATGTCTTTAGTTGAGTTTTTTGCTAAGCTATAGGTGGCAACAATGCTGTGTAAACAGTCATAATTCATAAATTGGAGCAGCAAAGGATTTGTGTATTGCTGAAAAGACCCTTGCTTTTGTCAAGGCATTTACAGTAACCAGCAGAAAAACAAGACCTTAATTATAATGTAAATAGTAGTTGATAATTATAAAGGATTGCAGTGTCATACTCAGAAAATAATATCCCATCTTTATACAGGAAGGACAATACACAAAGAAAGCTACATACTCATGGAGAATAGTAATATTTTGAGTTGGATTTATTCAAAGAGACAAAATACATTTGTTTAAATGTTGAAACAAGCCTCCCTGGATGAATCTTTGTAAATATGAACACAGATTAAATAGTGGGATGGGAAAAGACAATTGTAATTATACACAATAGAATTGTGGTCCACTGAGTACTGTTTGGTTGAATATGGTTCATTTTAGTGCTTATGGTGATAATAACAATACGTCACTTGGTGTATTGTGAGTCCCCTCAAGAGATATGTGATATAACCCTGGGGTGAACAAAGCTCTAGCGTTGGTACCTGACTTAAACATGATAAATACAGCTGTTTCCTATATAAAATGAGTGTCACCAAATATATATCCATACATATTTTTGACCTCCTGTGTCTGTGTTTGGAATTCCAACTTCAGTGTGTTCCGTTATATAGGCTTGATACATTTTATTAAACATATTTTAAATTTTGCTGATGATTTTCCTCAAGGGCAAAACCTAATAATGCATAGAAAAAAATAGCTACATCACCTCCCCACCCCACTTCCTTCCACACACCCTTTGTTCTGCACAATCATGAACCATCTGCTTAAGGTATGTCTTCATCTTCATCTAAACTGTAATCACATGTGCAGACAGTGACTCACTCAGGGATAGCCTGCTCATTATTATAAGGGGTCTTTCCACTAAGTTGTATGAATTCTTGGTGATTCATATGCTGGATCCTTTAATAGACTAATATACAGAGAGCTTTTTCATTCCATGCGGGGTGTATAACTGAAGTACTCCAGGGAAGTATAGCACAGTAGGTAAGAAAAGGAATTAATGTAAGCAGTGTTGTAGGTATGTCCCTGTTGTCTCTTAGTGCCAAACATGTTAATTCTAGTTCTTTTAGGGGTGTGTGACCCTGTTGGAGTTTGTGTTAGGGCAGAGCCTCATAAAAAGATATTGATGTATAGCACAGTTGAGAAGAACAGCTTTTTGACTTTGAATAACATTGACTTTAGTATGATGGGGACAAATTCACCCATTAATTACACTGATATAACTCATTTATGTTAATAGGTCTGCACTGTGTAACTGAGAAGAATTTGGCCAAATATTTCTATAGGGAAGATAAATAGGACAGTTTTATATGGAGCCTAATTTTTTCTTAATGCAATATCTAATCAAGCGGAATGTAAAAGTGTTCCAGGTATCATTTTTGTAATCAACTACATTTAAAAGGCTAAAACTCTAACATTTGTTTTTTTCCTGTATTTTACTTCTGGCAGACATCTCTTTTAACCAACCCATTTGAACAGCTGATTCAAACTCATTAATGTAACGGTATTACAGCAAAAGTCATGCTGATAGCTATTGGTTCATTAGTAACTGTATCCAGAAGGCATACAGAAGTAGTTAGATGCAACTGACAATTCTGACTTCTAATGCAATGCACTGATAAATAGTTTAACAATGTTTTTTTGTGATTCCTCCAGTAGTCTGAGGGACATTTGGAAGCTGTACAGTGGGGAATACATTTTCCAAAAGAGCTAGTGAATCACTCAGCTCATACAAGGATCAAAATTCTAAATCAGTTGCCATCATAATCAACTGTGTTTATGCTTATCCTCCTTAAACATAGTAAACTGGAATGCCTAGAATAAATCCCAGTGGGCCACATCAATTTATTGACTAAGTCTGATGTGTGTAGTCATTACACAGATGAGGCCTTGACAGAATTTGAAATCTCAGATACAGTAACTTAATATGTTAACATAAGAAATTTGGTCTGAGACAAATGAACTGAGTATTCAGTTAAAGACTTAGGCCCTTATTAAGTGAATGCTTAAACCTCATTGAAGTAAATGGTCTTATGCACGTGCTTAAGTGCTTTTCTAAATGGGAGACCCAGGGAAGATTCATTATTACTCTTTTACCCCTGTTTTAAGGTGGTGTAACTGTTGACTTCAGTGGAGTTACACTCATGTGAAACTGGAGTAACATAGTGATGAATCAGGCCCCTATATTCCATAGTATTTTTAAACACACATTTCAAACACCAAATTTGTTGATAGTCTTAAGGAGGAGGTGAGTGAAACAATACTGATTTTTTTTCCTGCATGTAAATTTGCCTTGAATATTAGCACTTAGGAAAGGTCATGATAACAAGAGTTTCAAAAGTATATAGCAACATGATTTCTCTTCCTCCTGCAGGTCCTTTTGTTGCACACAGGAGTGATTGCAACAGCAAATCTGACCAGGTTTATATACAGAGCCTACACTATTAATAAAGTTCTCTACAGTGCTTACCAGGTGGTCTATTGGACGTACAGTTACAGACTATCAGCTGGATATCAAGGTCTCTAACTACTTGTATAGTACTGAATCATTTGTATTTTAAATGATATAAATGAAATTAGACCACACATCAATTGTGAGAAGTGGTTATTATGTAAAATAATTTATTGGGTCTCCAGATATGATGATCTTCACTTCTTTTTATGCATTAGCTTTCTCAGAATAGATTTCCGGTGGAAGCCATTTAGATTTTAGTGAATATCTTTAGTGAGTATTTTGAGGTGTATATAAGGAGAAGCATGAAAAGGTTAAAATATCAGCCCATTTAAACTGTAATCACAGAGTGCAAGATTTTATTTGAACTACTAATATACAGAGTAATCTACCTTTGGTTTATAGGTCAAAATATAATATCCCAAGCTGTTTTTTGACTGGTACAAATTGTAACCACAGTTATCAACTTGTCTCCAAGAACCCTACACACTTGTTCCAGAGGGATAGCTGTGTTAGTTTGTATACAGCAAAAACAACGAGAGTCCTGTAGCACCTTAAAGACTAACACATTTCTGTGGGAATAAGCTTTCGTGGACTGCAACCCACTTCGTCAGATGCATACTTGTGTTGAGGGACCAGGATGGAATAATGTGGCTTTTAATGATGCCAAAGTACTTCAGGAGGTTGCCTTACCACATATTAATTCTTCTATACAAGTTCTACTTTCCTTATAGTGCTGCTCTCAATTAAAGCAGTAAGCACTTAACCTGTAGTTGTGAAAAAAGCAGTTTATGATGGGTGTAGTCTTAGTCCCAAAGGTCTAATTATCTCAGTTGGTTCCCAATTAATCCATGAAGTTGTTAGGGCCTCCTTTTTAATTGGATCTGTTCCTCCTGAAGAACAATCTTATTTTTCAAATTTCACTTTATTATTTCCTTTACTGGAACCCTGCAGGGTAGGAATACTACTTTCAAATGTTCTTGTTTGTTTGATTGCTAGTTGATGCTTAATGAAGATGATGCTCTTTACCCAGAGCTTGCATTAAAGTTCAGAATGGAGAGCAGAATGCAAGCCCTTTAAGTATGAAAATTAAATGTAAATATGTACGAAGTGAGACTGTGCATACTTATGATATTTTAAAGCCATTATTCAAAGTTCAACTTTTTTTCTTATCACTGCACATTAATTTTTTGTCTAATCTTGCAAAATGGGGAAATCAGTAGTAAATTTGTCATTTTATACATCCTCTGTGTTACCATTATAGTTTATTAAATTCCTGAAGAAATTAATTTATATTTTTAAGGGAGGTTGTAATAAAATACATATGAAGTGGAAAGTTGGATCTGAAGTGATCTTTACCTTTTTCTTAGTCCTGTGAACGAAAAATTCCTGAGTTTAAAAGAGTTTTTAATAAAGAATTAATTAATTATTCCTGATAACACAGTATATCCCATGACCTCACTGCAGTCCCTACTAGTAATGGTCTTCTAAACCCTGGCACCTTCCTTGAAGGAAGCCATTTACACAGTCGGTAGCAATGCTCTTCTAATTAGACAGAGTTATTCACAGAGGCTTTGTTGTCTTTTTTGGGAATGACTGTCAGACACACTCTCCACTATGTCTATAGCCATTAAACCAATAATGTCCTTTGTGTGTGGTGACAGCCTGGGACATTGGACAGCCTGGGACACAGACAAGTTACATGTTCCTTGTAAGTGTGAAACCACCCTAGACTCCAGAACTTCATTTCATCCTAGGTGGCTAATACTTTCTAAAGTGCTTAAAAGCACTACAAATATGAATATTAACAATAGGACCCAAAATGTTTATAGTAGTATATACCACATGTAAAAATTACTGATTCACGCAATGGATCCACTCACTGAAGAGCCAGTGGATCCTGCTTTTCTTTTTCTTTAAGAGGTATCTTACTTCCAAAATCAGTCCAACTGGGTTGGGTTGTCCACTTCAGATTCCCACGCAACAGGGACCTTCTATGCATGGATCTTCCCCCTTCGTGTTTGGAATGGTGTTAGGGAGGGAATGAGCCACCTCTGTGGCACACAATTTCCGTGACTCCCTCTCCTTTAGATATCCTGCAGAGGCACTCCTCATTTTAGGGTCTGCTGTGGGAGAGGTGGCAAAGAGTGAGTAATTTAGGTGTGAGAGCTGGCAAGGGAGGGAACAGGAGCAGATGTTGATGACACTTTGAATCTGTAGGTGCTCTGCGGCTTGCAGGATCTAGCCCTTAAATCTCATTTCTGCTGTGATCCTCACAGTGTGTTAGTAAAAAAAATTACATCCTTAGTGTCTCGTATTTTTATTAAATGAAGTATGCAAATTAAAATCCTTCACAGAACCACCCAGATTTGCATGTGCATTAAAACCCATATAATAGGTCTATTAAAATTAAGGGACAGACTTCTTGACTTTAGTGGGCTATGGATCAGGCCCTCACTGAGTATCTGCATAACTGTAATCACTTGGCCTTTCTCATCCATTTGTGACCCTTATTTGAATGAAGTATAGATAGTAAGCTCTTTCGAGATTGTGTATTTGTATGTGGCCTGTTATGTACCTGGAACACACAGCGCTAAGAAATGAGTATCTTATTTATATGACATAGGATCAAGAGAGAATGATATCCTAAGCCTAGTTTTTCAACATTACTTTAAACTACATTTTTTTATTTTCCTCCTGCTAATTCACAAAATTATTAAATAATGGATAGCCATGGTACAAATGATGTTGAGAGCCTACTTGTTTGATTTTAGCATGCCAAGTACTCCGCAGTGCTTTAGAAGTGACTTTTTTTTAGTGTCTTACCTTTCTGACGACTGCATTAAAAAGCAGTATTAAATCGTAATTAAATAATGACAAGCATTCCAAATACAAGTACCCCACTACACAGAATATTAGCAGAACATTCTTCAAAATGTAGCTCTTCTCACATACATCAGCTATACTAAATATGATGCAAAACTGTAATAGTTTCTCTGACAGTATTTATTCCTTTCCTGCTGGCTCAGTGATATTTCCTTGTGTTTCATAAGAAATCAAGCTGCTTATCCGCTTAAACTGTGATTCTCAGAATGCTTGGGAAAGGGGTGATCAACTGTGGTCTCTTAAACTGTTGAATTTAGTCAGCAAATGACTATGATCTACAATTCGTATATCTGTCATAAGGAACTTCAGTGAATAGGTTTCTCTTTTCTCCCAGTGGCACATGAGTTACTTTTACAACTGCATCAACTTTTATATCCATTTTTTGTTTAATTCATGTTTAATAGTTGTTGAAACTATTGGCCAATATTGGTTGAGTGATTTAACATTTAGGGATCAGTCAGTGCTTAGACACCAATGCCAGATTCTTATCATGAGCAAAATATAATGTACATATATTCTTTGTGTCTAAATAGAAATGCTTACTGAATGGAAACAATAATAAGTATTGGAACAAAAGATGATTAATTGTCTAAATAAAATAATAAAAATAATTCGCTCATGATGTTCAGTTCCAAAAGCATGAAGGACAAAGGAAGCTGATTACTTAGGTTAGCTACTAGAAAGAATTATTATACAAATAACAGGTCTGATAAGTTCTGTACAGAAACAAGCAATGGTACAAATCATAAATAAATCAATGTTATTTTAGAGCGCAAGGCATCAATGTAAAGATTTTGATCCCAAAATACTAGGCTATTTTGTGGCTCTGGACAAATCATTTGACCTTCTTTTGCTTCATCCAGTCCACCTAGAAAACTGGATAGGAAATCAGATAATGCGTCACTCTGAGCTTCCATAGGCATAATGGGCCAGATAAATGCCCTGCTAGAACAAAGCATAGAAGAAAAGTTCTCTTTGATTCTGTACATGCCATCTCACTGCACAAGCGCTGAAGAGGTCATGTATAGAAAACTGAGTGGAGACAAGGTGGAGTGAAGGAAGGAAAAGGTGGGGCAGGGCCAGAGGATATTAGTCAAAAAAAATAATATAGCTCAAACCTAGATTTTCTTTTCTGCTTTCCAGAACTCTGGGAGCTGCTATGGCTGGACGAGTTCCTAATTGTGCAGCTTCTATAGAACTTTGCAGCCAAGGAATCAGTGTGGAGGAGAAAGCATAGGTCTTTGGGATTCATGTAATTTGGGGGTGGATTCAACTGCCTTTCCTGCAAGAGTGGGAGATGAGTCCAACACTGCCCCCCGTGGAACAGTGATTGATGAGAGCGTTCTCTGAGGGGTTCTCCATGGATATTTCTCTCCAAAGAGGGGAGTAGTAGATATTTAAATAGACTGGCTGTGTCAGATCTGCAGTGAAAATAACTTCATTATTCATCCTCCCAACCCATTGTAGTTTTCGTAATCTGTAACTTTGGAGAGTATGTGTGTGTGTGTGTGTGTGGTTTAGGCATTTTAATTATTTTGTCTATAGGAAATAGAAAGTGATTTTAATACTGATTTGAACAATCACCACAATATGCAATAAATAAATAAAAAAGTCCAAAGGCTACACTTTGAACAGGTAGTTCCCTGCAAATTCAAGTATCTGACGTGCTCTTTTGCTCCATGCAAAGTGACTTTCATATAAAAATTAAGTGCTGCTTATTTTTGTGGGAAGGAGTCAGCTCATCTTCCTCTCCTCCCTCCCCAGTAGATTCAGACACTACAAGTTGTAACTGAACAGAAGGTCAGTAAGCAGCAGATGTGATTCTTGATTTCTTCAGAGGAGGTCAGGAAATATCTAGCATAGTTAACATATTTTTTAACCCTTTATGACCCTGAGTCATAATTCTCCAGTTAATCAGCAGTAACAGCAGAAGCTTTGGATATGTTAGTTTCAAGGGGTTAATTTAATAAAACCATTATATAAATTCTAAAATTGGCCTCTTAGCAAGATGGAAATGGGGCAGCAAATTGCACACATGTATTTCTACGTTTTCAGTGGGGAAAAAAAAGTATTACCGTATTCTATTATTGAGAAATAGTATAGGATTGTGTAACTGAAGATTGTACTGAAATGTACACACATAAAAGGCAGTGTTAATTTTGCCTATTGAATCTTAATGTTAGCGAATCCCTGACTGAATTTATACTTTTGTAATCTTATTGTTACCGCAGACATTGTATAGTGATGTTATGTTTAATATATGCATGAAGGATTGATGAACGTTTCTGCTACACTCCCTAATTGCTCATGAAACTTGAGGAGTCTGAAGGGTCTTAGAGAATGAAATAAACATTATAATTTAGCTCTCAGATATGGACCAGATTTAGGGCCTGATCCAAAGCCCACTGAAATCAATTGGAGTCTTGTAATTGTCTTCAATGGACTTTGGTCAAGTTCCCAGGAGATGCAGACACTAGCCTTTTATCCTAAAGTATCCCATCATTATTACCACCAATGCAGATCTACCATGAAAGCACTAGTGTAAATTGTTTGGTGTTTTAACTTTTAATATTGTTCCTAGCAGGCTTAGATGACAGAATGGATGAAATATGACCACTGCTGGATCCTTTTTTGCATTAGAGATCACTACATTGTTAGCCCCAATAAAGTTGCAACAGTGGGAAATTTTGGAAAAATAAATCTAATGTAGACAAGGCCTTACTGTTTTCTAAAATGACATATTGGTTTCTAGTTACCAGTAGATGGTATGACCCTGTCCTCTCTGTTTTAAATGCTCCCAGGAGTAAATGAACAGAGAAATTCTGTTAAATTCAACTCCAGAGAGGTGATCCATGAAAGTTAAGTACACTTAAGGGACAGTGTGAGAAGCTGAGATTGCAAACTGCTTTCAGGTAAATTAGAGGGGAATAGAAAGAATTGTAAATTTCATATACTCAGAAATATGTATACAAATTTGAAAACAAATTAAGATATTTTAAAATTAGCTCTTCTTGGGTGTAAATTCCTTACATTACATTAAATGTGCAAGACTGTAGGTGGATTTTTTAAATAAATATAAAGAGGATTACTAATTGTAGAGCCTCACCTCTGAAATTGCTCTGTCAGACCTTTGTTCATTATGAAGTAATTAGAAAGGGACCATTAGCATCTATGCTGTGAACTTTTCAATGTAGTTCAGGACATAGGGTAGTATAACCAATTAAAACAAAAACATTTAAGTGGGTAAAAAAACCCATTAAAGCCAATTCATTAGACCTGCATATTTTGGGGTCAGTGGTACAGAACATGCACATCAAAGCAAAAAAAGCTTGAGTTGCTGATATACCCCAAAGCACTGAAGTGAATGGCATTGCAGATTGTGAATTTGAGAGTAGGGCAGCCTTAGGGTAATGATTACATTGATGAGGATATAGTAATGACTTAAGCAGCTGTCAAGACTTATAGAGACCAAAATCCACAAGGATGTGTGGGAAGGCAGCTTTTAAATGCTTTTAGAAGTGTGTGCTTCATTTGTGTTGAATAACCTATAGCAAAGCTGAGGTGAGGTTACTTCTGGAATGTTTATACACAGCCTTGGTTTTTCAGTTCTCAAAAGTCAAATATATTGGTATAGTGGATGCGTATACAATGGCTACACCTGATTTGAAAAGTGAGCAGTATACTCATCTAATCAGAGAACAGAAGAAGAAGAAAATAAGTGATATATGTGTCCAGTCTAAGTAATTTGAACTTTAAACCCTTGTGACAAACTAATGACCAAGAATTATCAAAATATTTTATTTGGTGAACAATTTTGAATAAAAAGTAAATAAAATCAGAATTGGTTTGCCAACAATGATCAGAATAAGAGGATAAAATGTGTCCAATAATGTATCCATTAACTAATTAATCACCCAGCTCGGGTGTATAAACATTAATTCTATTCCTACTAATTTTCAAAAACCATGTGATGCATCTTTTTACAAGCAAACATTTTATATGACTTTTACAGTCAATTGTCTTTTTTTGCTATATTGGATTGTGCTATTCAGGCAAAGTCCTGAGTAGGTGGGTGCAAAGTTATACTGACCTGTTTGGAACTCCAGGGGACATTGATATGGTGTCTGATCTCAGTTAAACTGGTATAAATGCTGAAAAAGGTCCTTGTTGGGAAGCACAATTTATTAGTGGTTTTTATAATTCTTCAGTGACCACCATTCCATGTCCTTTTCCCCTGCTTCACACACCATTTCTATTTAGTGAACAGTTTAGCAATCTTGCCCACACACATATATAACAGTAAGCTGTTGAGCACCAATAAACAATATGATTAATCACTGTTAACATAAGACCAGGGTACTATAGACAGAATGTCAGTGTGCATTGTTTGATCTGAATGCGTCTATTGGGGGGTAGCAGTCTCTCTTTATACTGGCTGAAGTAACCCTGCTGTTCCTAACAGCTGCTGAAATCAGGCATATTTCATTCCTGTTAATTCAACAGAAGAAATTGTTAGCATTGTGCTGAGGTGTTGGACACATGTCATTCTTGCTTGGCTGACTTCTAAGTCAAATTAGGAAAACTTATGTGTGCTGAAACAATTAAGTATTTATTGAGTAAATGCCATTGTCCTGGTCACAGTTCAGTGCTGTTGCTTTGCATTACAAACTGAAGCAATTGAAGTATCACAGCTCAAGGATAAAAGAGGAAAAAATATTATAGTTTTACTTTGCATCATGTGTGAATAATTCTTCATGTTAATATGCTGTTTGATTTAAAAAAAACCAAGGTCCTCTTTTTAGTAAACAAACAAACTAACAAACAAACAAACCAGAGCTGTGTTTTCTTCCTCTAGCAGTTGCAGCCAGGACATTATTAAAGCATTTTCTTTGGGTCACTTTGTTGGCTCTCCATTGGGGATGATGGGTAATTCCTTCCCTTTGGAGTCCGTCAGCCAGTGAGTGACCAATCAGGAGTGGAAGAATATGGCAGCAAACCCATTCACTTTCACTCAATCTGTCTCCAGGATCCCTAGTCTCTCTCTGCCTCTCGACTGGGAAAGAAGACACAAAATCTTATGTTATCCATCTTAGCATTCTATATTGCTGTCCATCACATTAGTATTTGAGCACCTTCCAAGTAAAATTAATAACAGTAGCGAAGTCCATAGTGCACTTCCTGGAGTTGCTGGTGCTTCTCCCAACATTCTGCTTGGGAAAAGGGTATTTTTTGGTATCAGTTCAAAGGGGGTCAGTGTTGCAACTATCATTCTTACGGTGAAAAGGCTTTTTTGAGAGGAAGGTTTTATAGCATTCGCTAAAGTTGGTCACATTCTGAATTTGCCCGATCTCTGGAAGTTTGAAGCCTATCAAACTATTCATCTAGGTTCTTGTTCAGGCACCTGTGTCCCTCTCATGAGTGAGAAACTATGAAGATATTTCTCTCTTCTTTCTCTTTTGATATGCAGCAGCCTTTTGAAAACAAAATAAAATAAAGAAATATAGAATATGGTTGTTTCTGTGAGTAAGAATATTATTGCATAGGAAGTCTAAAATAAAAAAGCAGGGTACTCTGAATTTTTTCTTTCTTTATTCATGTACTACAGCTTCTTTGTTATAACTCTGCATATTACTAAATGTACAGGATTAAACTTTCGGTTTAAAATAATTAAAACCTTAAAAGTGCTGTTATACTATTTTGCTTGTTAAGGAAATGGACATTGCCATTTTAAGCTGTCATATTGGTTGACGCATGCTCCTGTCAACTAAATTGAAGCCTTCATAGCTGTCACTATGTCACCTAGGTGACCATTTTGTCCTTCTGGACACATGGAAGATCATTTTCAGGGTCTATGCCACAAATTGAGCTGTTTACCTTTGCTATTAATTTGTAGCATATGGGCACACATTCCATAGTTTGCACCTGTCATTTCAGGCCGTAAATTCTTTGCCCTAGGCTTATGCTTTGTGTGTTTTAGCAACCTGATCAATGCAGATTCCATTAAAAATGATTCAGGTGGATGAAGCCTGGTCCAACCAATTAACTGTAAGATGATTGAATGGCCTTTTTTTTTATTAAAAAGTGTGTTGGTAAACTGCCTATGTGTAGTTCAAGGAGCTATAGAAATTTCAGTCTGTTATCGTATTTAAAGGAACAGTTTGAGAATTGAAGACATCTTGAATAGCCTGAGTATGTGAATGAAATGTAAATATTCACTAATGTATGGAAAACTGAGGTTATAAAAAAGGATATATATTTTGATCTTCGATGTTATATGCAAACCCAGAGAGTCAAATCCATACCATGATAATATTTTATGCTCTGAATTGATATTTACAGTATCTTGTTTGGTACTATAGCATTGTAACCAAAGAACTAAAATTAAATGCTAAAAAAAATCTTAGCATCTCATGCTATACCTTGATTGACATCTTATTATCTGAGATTAAAAGTAACCAAAAATAAATAAATCTGAATAAATGAATGAGAAATAAATGAGCCATTGGACTGGGAAGTTTAGAGGTAAAATTATTAATACTTTCAGTCTTTCTTTGAGAAAAAGTAGATGGTGGATAGCAAGTACCTTCTAAACAAAAATATAATTTATAATGCAATGTTGGCCTATTGGCAAGAAAACTTGAGCATGCTCAGATTGATAATTGCTAAAATACATTGATTCAGGAATTGGAGGTCAGAAATACTGACTCCTTCGGCGCTATGAATGTCAAGCACATCAGCAAGCATAGCTAGGACCACACCATTAAAAAGTAGGCCAACAGTTGTTAGGAGTTTATCAAGGCAAATAGTCTGTCTTGTGGGACATCTTAATGTGTTTTCATAACATGTATAGTGTAGTATTTGTTCCCATGACTGTGGCTAAAGTAGATTTCATGACTCTTTCTTTAAGTTAGGCTCCTAAGTCCATAGTTATGCATCTAAGGTAAAATTTTCAAGGACACCTAACCAATTTAGGCTCCTAAGTGCTAATGTCACTTTTGAAAATGTGATTTAAGCTCCTAAATCCCAGCTCCTAATGCCTACGTATATTTTGAAAATGGGATTTAGGTTCCAAAGACACTTAAGTGCTTCTGAAAATTGTTCCCCTGGTGACCTGATTTTCAAAAGTGCTGACTTAAATGGGAGCTGCTGGGTACTCAGCATTTTTAAAATGAGATAATTTATTTAGCTGCCTCAATCTGGATTTAGGAACCTAACTTTCGCCATCTGTTTTTTTAAATGTTGGCCTTGTTGTTAGTGTTACTTTGCAAGCTTTTAATAACAGTTAATAAATAATAAATCGAGCAGTTGCCTAACTGGATAGGTGAACTGTTTCAGACCTTCACCATGAGTTTGTGAGCTGGATCAGTATTGATATTCATTGTTATGTGTCATGAGGGTAGCCTTTGAATAGTTTTGTCTCCAGCTGTGGAAGTTTCCTTTTCTTTCTGGAAAGGAATACTTTCTCTTGCAATTCTGAAAGGCTACTTTGTGGTGGCTCCTAAGTTAGCTGCAGGTTAGTCAGGATTGATTTCAACCCAACCATTTCACATGCTCTATGATAGGTACTCAGGTTACAGTGCAGGTTAAAAATCTGGAGCACAGAATACTATTAAAGCTGCACATCAGCTTTGTGCTCAGTTTTGATTTGACTAATGTTACCTCTTGACATCCTGAAATTTATCAATAACTCCTTGAGTGCTGGTATGTAGTACAGGATTAAGAACCACAGCAGTTTAATGATGCTCCATTAATTTCAGTGGAATGCTGGGAGGCATATTTTCAAAATGACATATTGGTACCACTGTTCTGGGAATTCATCATGGTTTGTGACAATTACAACATCCATAGGGTACTAAATCTGTTAAGCTATATTCCTCTAGGCCCTGATAGAGAGCTAAATCACCTTTTTCAGATATAACTTTTTCTGAAATAATTTAAGTTAAGATCAGCTGGAGAGGGAGTATTAGTAGTGTTCTTTAAAGTGGGTTAAGTTGAAAGGCAAGAGAGGTACATAAGTGTAACTAATAGGTACCAGATAGGGCCTGTAAAGAGGGTTCCTTTTTTCAGAGTATACTGCTAGAGATAATGAGAGTGGGGAGAAATGTACTGAAAGCAATCTTTCTTTCGATGAAGAAAACTGAAAAGATGAAATAGGAAAATAAAATGGGGACTAATGTTCTCTGTATTTTAAACAGTGTATTGGCTCTGCAATCTTCCTCCAGCTGTGGGGATGGGGGGGAAAAATAGACTAAGATCCCTCTGGACAAAATATCCTTTTAACTCGTAGAGTACTGTTGGCCATGAAGCTGCTCTAAGGCTGCAAACATTTTAATGTTTCTGCTGCTCGGTTGAAAATAATGTGATGTCCTAAAAAAACACGAGGAGTGTCAAGGAATGTGGCACTCAGTGATTATTCTTTCATTTTAGATAGCATGAATTTAACTGTGTTTTAACTTAGAGTGACACAGCAGTATTTTCAAGTATTAACAAAATCAAAGTATAGAAGAAGCTAATTAGATAAGTAAGAAACATACTGAAACCTCATAATAATAATGTTAATGTGAGGTATTTATAATGTATCATTTATGACTCACTTGAGACTGTGCTACTCTTGAATTATAGGGTCTTTATTCACTTTTTGGATATGCATATCTTACTCAAACTCATTAGGATTTATCTCTTGCAGCACAAGTCATATGCATATATATAGTGAAGTTTTTCCTCTCCATACCACTAATGATAGGGAGACCTGTTGAATAACTGAGGCCCCCACAGGAAATAGATATACTTGTAGTACATCAAAGGCCTGATTCATCTCTCATGTTGGTGTAAATCAAAGGAGGCATCATAGTATAAAAGTGGTGTCAGAGGAGAAACAGTCCCAACATTTAAAATGCAGGCGAATGTCAGAACACAACAAACTGAAACTATTTTTAAAAATATATATATATTTACAATCTAATGTACCAGTTGTAGAGCCTGGAAAATCATTATATGAGACTATGAACACCTTGTCATAATTCAGTAATTTGGAGAAATTACAAAAATGGATTGATGGCTACAGGTCATAGACATATTGCTACAGTGGAAGTCACCACTATTTTAGCATTTCCTTATTTAGTTGGAATGAATTAATCTCTGAATGTGACAGTATCCCAATTTATGCATTATTTGTTTGGACATTTTACTGTAGTATTGTCTTTGGCATTGTCGGAAATTCATGTTGTCTCCATTAATCTTGATTAGTTACTAAGAAAGAGTGGCTGATATATTTGGGTGAATAATTGTGACGTTTGAAATCAGGCCTCCATAAGGTGAAGAGATAATGCATCTCTTGTATAATAACTCCCCTATGTATCTTCCCCACCACTTCCTTCCTCATAGGAATCTTAGCTAAGTGTTTCTGACTGATAACAACATAAAACAGTTCATGGCATGGCAGAGGCCTTATAAGGATCTGCTGAGACCAATGTAATATACTGTGGTTCCACATTTTCTCTGAGAGGCAACCCTATATAATGTATATGTTTGTGTGGTATGTATATATATCCACACAGAGTTAAGTAAGCTTTAAGGCTATTGTCAAGGGACTCACAATGGTCTGATGGTAACCAGTCAAGTGGTTTGTTATATCTTGAAACGTTGATTTATATTAAAAAAAAAAAAAAAAAAAATCCTGCTTTTGCCCTTAAACTTCCGACACATTTTCCATTACTGCACCTTAAACTGATTCAGAGATTGGGATGACTATAGAAGGCAGCTCTCCATTTTGTAAGTGGTACAGAAAGTATGTGATACCTAGGCTCCAAAATGGCTATGTTAGAGACCAACTCTCTCCTCATGATACACTTGACACTGTTGAAGTAAACACTGATGCTAGATACTATTTGATATAATGGAGAGGGTGGACCCAACAGTGTGTTCTTTGCAAAGGCCATGAGATACATGGAGCACTCTCCCATCTCTGGTCTGAAGTAACCTAGATTTTCTGAATTTCTCAGTGTGTTAGAGGCCCACTTTTTTTTCACCTGGCCATTAAGGACAATACTAACCAACGTACTGGGTGCTTGTTAACTTGTATTCTGAGCTGCTGTTGTCTATAAGGGGTAAACTGACTGAAGTGAGTATTTGGCTTTGTAATTTATATAATTGACAGGATGCTCAGAGCCTGTTTATGGGCACTTCTATTGTTTAAATAGGAAGAAATAATGTTAGTAAAGCTCTGTTGATTGTGGGGAGGAAAAAATATTTTAATGTATGTTTTAAAAGTAGCTTGATTGCATTCTAGTTATGGCTATTCTTGGCTTGTGGGATTAAGATAACACTATTTGCGAACTGCAATTTGGTTAAAATTTTCAAGCTACTTGGATTTTCCTACACTTAAAAAGTAATGTTTTTGTGGCTATAGCCTCAGCTGTGAAATTTGCATTTTTAAAAAAATTCTTACTAGCAGGTAGTGAAGTTCTCCCTTCCCTTCTCCCTCACCCTGCCTTCCCCTGCTACATTCATTATATAAAGCATTTTCCCCCAGGGTACCTAATACAAAACTTCGAAAATAAAATACTGGGTCACTTGAACTGACAAAATATATTATAGCATATATAAAAAGTAGATGATTCAATTTGAAGATATGACTCAAATTTTACTGGGATATTTTGGGAGGAGGGGACAAAAGCTGGATTCATTAATGTCTTTGAAGCACCAGATACTGTAGTAAAGAGTACCATTGAAAATACCATGAGGAAATTAATAATTCTGTATTCTGAGCTGGCTTTGAATAGCATACAGTAAATAAGGCATAAGGACACACATTGAACAATGAACAGAATATTGAATAGCTACATATTCAGTGAACATATTCAGTCCTGTTCGCTGAATGAAGTAAGGGTCCTGTGGAAAGAATAGTATGTCATTCTGTAATAAAAAACTGTATCAGAATGCATATTCACAGGAGACCAAATTAAGGTTGCTCAGGAAACCTAAACACTCACATTTCCTAACTTTTGAGTGCTTGACTTTGAAACCTTAATGTTCTTTTAACATATTTTTTTATCTGTAAAATGTGTCAGTTGGGCTTCTGAACAAGTCTGTCTTATTTGTTTTTATTGTAACTCCAGTTAACCCTACTCATCAGTCTCAAACTCTTCAAATAATGCAAAGAAACCACATGTTGACAGAAAAGCATGCATTGTGGTTGCTTTGTTCAGACTCATAGAAATTCTCATATTTTCTAGGAAGCGTTTGATAAAAGCCTCAGCTGGAACATCCATCACCCTCTTGACTAAACAAATTTAAAAGCAATTGACAGTTGGAGCAAAATATGTTTTTTTCTTAAATATGTAATATAGATTACAATCAGAGAACTCAAGTCAGATATGGGACAAGGTCATGATTATTTCTTATTTGTTTGGAAAGACCTGATGAGACAGGCGCATGGCCAAGATTTTCAAAAGAGACGTGATTTTTGGGGTTCCCAAACTGACACACCGGAAGGTCAGAAGATTACCCTTCCAGAGGATGGGTTCTCAGCATTTTCTGAATATCAGGCCTTTGTAAGATGTTTCAATTTGGGCACCCAAAATGACTAGACTTTTGAAAATCTTGTCCTATATGTTCAACTGTGACCTCCTTTTTATTTTCTTACTATTGTCTCCTTTCTTTACTCCCTTCCTAATTGTTCTTTCATTCTCTTTCCCTCAATACACCTACATCCTTTAAAATATAAAGCAACCTCTCCCCCATCCCAAAATTCCCTCCAATCAAATGAACAAAACCCACTTTCTTTACATTTTGAAACAATCCTTAGCTGATTTGTCTAGTTGCCTGATGTCCGCTACAATATCTTCTAGGCTATGTAATCTTCTATGTAATCTTGTACTTTTACTCTTTGGTTACAGGTTGTCCAGCTATAAAATATTCTGCATCACTTTATTTTGTTTTGTCTATTTGTTTTGGTCGGTTTTTAAGAGTAATCTAGTACAGTGTTGGACAGAGAAGTGAAATTGCTCCAATTATATGGTTTTATACTCTTTCATAAATTCTGAAACATAAACATTTCATACATTTGATGACATAGTTACCCAGTGAAATAATTGCTGGGAGAGAGATAACTCAAGAGACACAGCTTTAGGAGAAAATAAGTTTTCAAGCAGATCATCTCTGAAAGGAGTGAGTGAGTTGATAAGACAGTCAAGATGCAGAGGAAGGCTGGCCCAAGCAGCAGAATGTTCACAGAAGACACACTTCTCAGAATAATAGTGAGAAAAGGACACAGAAACATTTATGTAGGTGGGCTGAAAATGGATAGACAAGATCTGTGAGGTGAGTTGGAACAAGTGATGGAAGATATTCAAAAGAAAGGAATTATCCTCCAAAGTTTCCTTTTTTCTTTGCAAATAATAAAAAACTGACTGATTCCTCTAATAACTTTATAATGTGCAAAATTGTCCCCTCTGAAGTTTTTAATCTTTACACTTATTTCAGTTACACTGTATTTCTGTAACTCACAGAAAAGATTGGCCTATTAATATTAGTCTTTTAAGTACATATTGTGTCCCATCAGTACTTAAACAAGGCATAGTACTTTTTTTATCCTGAATCCCGATTGTACTTTAAACCAATAACGCAGAGTTATCAGTATTAATTTTATTACAGCTCTTTCTTCTAGTAGCTTTAATGGTTCTATCAAATCCTCAGAATTCATTATTCTGTTAACCTTCTTTAATATCTTATTTTTTACACTTAAGAGCCTCTGACCAGTCATCATTCCAACATAGAATTGGATTTTTACACACATCCCCTTTAACATTAATTTTAGGAATGGAAAATTATGCAGCATTTATAAGAATTTGGTGATTTTTCAGCACAACTCAGATATTTACGGAAGGATTTTAAAGGTCTCTAAACAGTTTGTGATCTTTCCGGTGTATGATATTCACATTTTAGCTGTCCTTTCTTTAATTCTCCTATAACTATGCAGCTAATAGAACTTCCACAAAATTGAAGCAATTATTGCTTCCTCAAGAACATCCTTATTATTTCCACACTATCTCCAGCTTGCTACCATTAAGAAAGTCACAACACTATACTATTAAATTACCTTGAATAAAAACAACTATCGTATAATATAATTATAAGTTTCATACAAAATATCACTGTATACTTCATAAGTAATGATGGCCTTGAAAGGCAGATGCAGGTGAACTATGTTAGGTTACGTTGTAGCATACAAAGTACTACCATCTACCAGATGCAAGGACAGAAGAAAAGTTGAATGTAGTGACTACATTTGACTGAGTTCAGGTAAATTAAATGGCCTAAATGTGCAGAATTTGATATTTCAAATGGGATATAAAATTGGTTGTGGTAGTTGGTTAGGAGCAGAGGCAGAGGAGAGTCTCTCAGTAGGCTGAAGCAATGAGGAAGAAGAATCTTCCATCCCCATTAAGTTAGTGAGATAGAAAGATATTCCTTGGGGGAAATGTAGGAAATGAGTTGGAGAACAGAAAGAGATTGGTTTGGACAGGCAAGACCATGAAGGATTTTTGAAGTTATAATCAATATTTTTTATGGTTCTATTCTCTAATTTTCCAGAGTTAAGAATGCCTTCATACTATTCTCAGTGGAACAGGTTGACAAACGGTCGAGGGAGTGGAGTAAGAGGGAAATCTTGTTAGTTTTGTTTGTTTGTTTTGTTATAGAATCAGAGAATATTAGAGCTGGAAGGGACATCAGGAGGTCATCTAGTCCAACCCCCTGCTCAAAGCAGGACTAACCTCAGCTAAATCATCCCAGCCAGGGCTTTGTCAAGCCTCAGCTTAAAAACCTCTAAAGATGGAGATTCCACCACCTCCCTAGGTAACCCATTCCAGTGCTTCACCTAGTGAAAAACTTTTTCCTAATGTCCAACCTAGACCTCCACAACTGCAACTTGAGACCGTTGCTCCTTGTTCTGTCATCTGCCACCACCGAGAACAGCCTAGCCCCATCCTCCCTGGAACTCCCTTTCAGGTAGTTAAAGGCTGCTATCAAATTCCCCCTCATTCTTCTCTTTTGCAGACTAAACAAGCCCAGTTTCCTTAGCCTCTCCTCATAAGTCCTGTGCTCCAGCCCCTAATCATTTTTGTTGCCCTCTGCTGTACTCTCTCGAACTTGTCTACATCCTTTTTGTAGTGGTCCAGATTTGCAATCAATCACATCTAATACTCTGTCACAACATAGATCAGAAGCCAAATTATTTTATTCCGTACTATATTTTTTTAAAATAAACACTGGGAAATTGTGTAGATTTAAATCTAAGCCATAGGAAGGACCATTTAGCTACGTATAAATTTTGTGTGATATCTAGAAAACTGTCCTAATCTGAATATACCTCTTCCTCTACTTCCTCACTGTGCTGAAAAAATTAGACCAAACCCTGATAGTCTCACACTGTTGTTAATTATACAAAATTCCGATTGATACCAGTTGGACTTATGACTGAGTTATAATACTTCAGTACCTTTTAAATACCTGTTCAATATACTGCCACTGTTAATGATAGAATGGATTTCCCAAAATCTCAAATCTACTTCTTTATTCATTTACATTTGTGCAACAGTTGTGGGCGTTTCTAATTTTATAAATTTATGAGACTCACAAGCCTCAATAACCCTTCTTGTAGGTGAACAAGTCTTAACTTTACTGTAGCTTTGGAGAAACCTGAATGAGGATTATTGGTGAATGAGGTGAATTTTTGGAGTTCATAGGAATCTGTCAATCTCATGGTTATTTATCCCATCAGGTGAAATCCTTATGGAGCATATTCTGATCTCATTCCTCAAGGCAAAAAGTGCTTTACCTCAGGAGTAGCCTCATCAATGGATTAAGATACTATTCACCATGAGTAAGGATGTCAGAATCTAGATGCATATATAATTACAAGAACCAACAGTTTTGTACAATGTGTGTACCATTAAGCTTTGACAATGTATACCAAGGTAGAATTCAACTGAAGTTGGGGGTAGTGGAAAGCATCAGTGGGCCTTCAGTGAGGTCCTACATTTGTTTTATATAGCCAATTTATATCCTGTTCTGTTACAGTTTGTTTTAGTTCTGAGCCCATTTTCACTTCATACTGGTAGATGTTCTTTGTTTTATGGAGATAGAGAAGATAGATGTTACTTTCTGTCTGCCTTATCCTTCCTAAAAAGAATGTACACAAATATTATGAAAGTGCCATTTTATTAAACCATGTTTCTTATATATACATATAATATTTGGAGTTATTTCTTACTCACCAATTAATCTCTTTCAGTCTTGGCCATGAGCCACCAGGCTCCTAACAGTTTGAAGAATGTAACTACGAACACATGGAATCATTACTGATTTGTACTACAAAGAATTATTGAAATAAAGTCAGTAGTTACTTCTTTAAAACTCCAGTGCCTCTAGTGCAATTATAGTGTCTTATTCTTTGCAGTGGTTGAGATGAGCAAATTATAATCTGGATGATGTAAGTGAGGAATTGATTCCTATTAATCAGCAAAGTACTTTCATCAAGGTGTTCTGTGCTAAGGATTGTGTACTTTCATCCAGAAAAAAAGCTAGATGTTTCGCATTCGTATAACAGTCTTTATTTATTTGCAACTTTACCGATGCTCTGCTTTCAACGTATCTTTTATTCTATAGCCTCAGGAACCTTCCAACTCGCATTAAAAAACAAACAACTCCCCTCCCTTGCTTTAAAGACTTCAGTAGCACATAATACCGTAGATGTTTATAGTTCAAACCGGTTGAACCTTTCGTCCCCCTATTTTCCTAGGGACAACCTGTATACAGCATTGACTGTTCTCTTCCTCCTAATTCTCAGTACACACACTGGATTTGAGTCCTCTCTACCCTAAAAGAGGATTCAGATGCTTGACTGACTTTTAGAGAGAATGACAAAACAAACAAAATTGAGTCCTGACAACATAATGGAGTGGGGTATAGTGTGAGTCTATCTACCATTGACAAATCTGGCTTGGGCAGCTGACCATAAGAAGGGCTCTAAATTAGTTGATCTCATGACACCAACATCCTCCATTACAGCTTTCAAGTTATAATTTGTGGCATATTGCTTCCATATGTTCAGTACTTCAATGTCTCAAACAAGGAAAATGGATCTGTTGGGTCATGGTTAATATGTACTTTATTTGTGGGGTTTAGGAGGGTGATGCCATTTTAATGAGGTCCCTGTATAAAAGAGAACTGTCTACCTCTAATAATTTAGATATTGGGTTTTTTTGTTTGTTTACTTTAAAACAAGCATTTAGCTGGGTATTGTCCCTTGGTTGTTCTGATTTTGCATCTGAAAGGCTCTGGATGATGTTTACAGTTGTTGTCCATGCAAAATTAGGCAGGGGTTGCTGTTTGCCAGAAGATGGGAATGGGTGACAGGATGGATCACTTTATGATTATCTGTTCTGTTCATTCCCTCTGAAGCATCTGGCATTAGCCAATGTCAGAAGACAGGATCCCGGGTGAGATAAACTATTGGTCTGACCCACTACGGCCATGCTTATATTCTAAAATTAATGTCAGATGTTAAAACAATCAAACAGATGGTATTAAATCTCAGTAATACTGAAATAATTTCAGATCATGTTGTGTTAGATATAGTTGGGTATATAAGCATCTTATACCTATGTAATTAAATAGAAACTGTCTTAAAAACCACGGTTGGATTTGTGCTGCTGAGTGGCAAATTTCCAAATCTCCAGTTGCAGGCTCAGAGATCGGCATAGGAGAAGGGGGTAGATAAAGTTTGAAACGCTGCGGAAGGACAACTTGACTTCAATATTTAGATGACCTTATCCTAAGGATAATGCAACATGTTGCTGGGTTATTAATAACCTCTCATGCTTGGTTTGGGGGAAGATCTTGAGATCTAGCTTCCTTAGCAACCTTATGGATAAATATTGTTTGAAAATACCCTAAAAAGAGAAGTTAGCTTGAGACATAGGGGGAAAATAGTATAAAGAGATAATTTGAAATATTTTAACACAATAATAATTATTCCTTGAGCGGCAACATAAATATTTGGCATTGTTAATCCCATTTCTGATGTATTTTTTCCCTTACATCTCTTCATGCATTGTGACAATGTGACATTTCAAGCCTTGTTAATTGTTTTTTAAGTTTGTTTTAATATGTATGTAGCTTGACGGTACGATGTAATCTGATATTTCTTTGAACCTTTGAGAAAATTGTTGTTTTTGAGACAAATTCTTCTTATCTCTTTCCATGACAACTATCTAATGAGAAAATGTAGGTGGAGTGGAAGTGCAATGATTTTCCTTTTGAGTGGCGGAGTTTTCCTTTGAGTTTCCTTTACATTAAAAAGACTCTGAATGCATGCCCTAATGCTCAGCTCATATTGATCCATCCACTGTCTATATCTGTTTATAGCTGCATTTATTTGTTTATCTTTGTCATAATTTATTTATGCCTACATGCCTTGGTGGAATCTGATAAAGACCAGACAGGGTGGTGTGTTTTATTAGTTTGTTAGTTATTTAGTCTGAAGTATTTGTTAAAATTCTGGACAAGAGGCTAGAGAAAGAAAAAGAAAGAGAAAGAGAGACACTAAATATGAGAAATCAAACCTATACAACTCCAGCTTCATTATAATATTCGGTTAGCAATCAGTTTATTTATGAAGTTGGAAGTTGATTATAGAATTTCATGTAGTTCAAATGTATTGTGAAATGAAATCTTATAACCACTAAATTATTTATCCTCCTGTTTGCAAGTAAACAATGTCAAACGTCTCATCATACTTTTTCCCCTACCTCAGATGAAACGAATATAATCTTTTGTCATAAAAAGACCTGTATCATTTATGAGATCGGATTTCTATTTGATTAATTTTAAATTAAATTGTTAAAAATGTTTGGTACATCTTGTAAGGGGGCTCAGGAGGGAAAAAAAATCAGTTGTTCATATTTGATTGGAATGCATGCTCTACAGCAAAGAAAGTTATGCTCTTTTTAAAATGTGAAATCAGTGTAACCAAGCAACAAACATTGCCATTTAGTTCCAAATTCTGCAGACCTTATTCTTGCCTGCATTACAAAGCTGTGTTCTGTATGGTTCTTCTACAAGTAAATGTTCTGCAGACCAAGTTCAAACCTCAGTAACAATTATCCATTACCTTCAATGCACTGATGTAATAGAGGGCAGAATGTGTTCCTCGAAATGGGACTTAGTTAACAAATTGATTGACAGAGAAGAAAAAAGTCCAGCTTTCTTCCTCATAGTTATGTTTGGTTTGTAGGGCCAACAGAAATAAAAAGTAGAGTAAAAAGTATCAGATGCTTATTATTGTTACTAAAGTCAGCATATGTAATCTGAATATACATAGGGAGCTAATCTGCTGAATAAAAGGTGCCCTTTTCGCCTTGTTGCTATCCAGAATAGAACCGCACTTGAAAACATGCATCTCCTGTGAGGTGCTGAGCCCCTCACTTCCTTGTAGTGTAGTTGAGGCCATTCAACATCACTTAGGAAATACAAGGCACCTTCCAGGCAGGGTGACCATCTGTCCCTAATTTGGTGGGACAATCCTGAAATGCAGAGTTCAAGTCCCAGTCCCAGACTGAATTACTCTGTGATGGCATTTATCCCAGATTCCCTGTGGCGCTGCTCCATGCCTCCCTGTACCATGAAGCCCCATCCCTGCTCCTCCTTTTCCCTCTGGGGTCTTGCCCCTGGCCAAACCAAAAGCCAAAGCCAGGCAGTAGTAAGAACCGCCCAGGGAGCCCAGGCCATTGTGCAGAGCTCTGGACTCTCTACCTGCTTGGCTGGTGTGCCCTGGGGGGCAGGGACCAGAGGTGCTACAATAAGGGGTGCAGAAGGGTCTGCTGCACCCCCTGGCTTGAAGTGGTTGCCATTATATACAAGGTTTACCGTTTAGTTCAGTGGCTCTCAGCACCCCTACTATAAAAATTGTTTCAGCACTCTTGATGGGGACACAGCTTGGGGGCTGCTCTTGGGCACCCCAACCCTCTGCCCAGGCAGATGGAGGGTCCAGGTCACCCCACAGCAGCTTGAGCTGCCTGCATGGCTCTTACCATTGCCCGGCTCTGGCTTCTGGCCTGGGAGTCTTAGGGGGAAGAGAAGGAGCAGGGGATGGGGCCATAGAGGTGGGCGGGTGGTCCTGCATGTGTCCTGTTTTTGCATTTTGAAAAGGTGGTCACCCTACTTCCAGGACTGGGCCTTCAGTTTTCAGGAATGTCTATCAATTCATTGAACTCCCTCGTAGCATACTTGCAGTGCATTCCTCCCCTGCAGAACCCACCAAATCTGTATACGTTTAAGAACTTTGTCCAAATGGGCCAACAACTTTATTTGCCTTTCTACCGGATGCTGCTGCTGCCATTTGCAGATTGTGCGTGGTGTGGGGTCCTGATTCTCTTCTGCCTTGCAGAGTCATGTACACTTATGTAAAGTGAATGCAACAGCACACTAAGGCAGATTCTCAGACACCATGCACTGTCAGGGTTCCAGTGACTTCACTGGAACCATAAAAGTTCATATCAGCTGATGATCTGCACCACTGTTGAATGTGAGTGGATAATCTGATTGGGTAGTGACTGACATTTATTTTGCAGAAGAGTAAATGATTACGCAAGATGAAAAGCCCTGGAGCATCAAATCCCTCTCTATGTAGATGACGTTGGGAGGAGGTTGGATGGCAAGACTGTGGTCAAAAAGTGGAGCTATGGTTATCCATTAACATGGACATTGTTTAAAACAAAGTAATGAGAGATTGTTTGGCTTCTCCACATGGCTATTCTGGAGATGGCAAATATATGTAATATATGTATCATAAATTGCAAATCATACACTAGAATATTTTGGGTATTTGCTGTACAAAGTTGTTTTCTAATTAGATTTTCCAGACCATTATTTTGAATACAACTCTTTTTTTTTTTTTTTTTGGCAGAAAGTCACACTTCATAGACAACTATTACTATAAATAAGAGAAAAACCTGCATGTTGATAGCAGTTACACAAATATATTTTTCCTCATTACATGAGGTTTCAGTGTGTGTATTAATTAAGGATGTTCCTGGGTGGTCAAAGACACAAGGTGAATATCTAGATATGCTGGTTTTATACTTCAGCCACACACCCTGGTGTTTTATTGCTAATTTTCACATTTTCACTGCTGTTCCTTATTGCTTTGGTGGACTGTGAAATTACTCTCTACTCCTATAAAATAAGATAATATGCAGTAGCCTGTTAAATTGAAGATCTTTTCTGAGTTCTGATTTCAAAGATCAATATTTATTTTTATGCTTAAAATAGTTTTAATTTCCTTTTTGGTAACAAAGTAAATGTTGATATATGGAGCCAACAAGAGATCTGATTCTCTTTTCAGGTAGACCACTTTTCTTCTTAAAGTGGAATTACTCTTGATTTACGCCAGTGTGAGAGGAAAGTCAGGCCCAAGGTCTCATAATCTGCACATTCAACCAAAAAAAAATGTTTGACTCTAAAGTTTTTCTATCTGTGTATTTTAGTGATGTGCAGTAGTACAAAATATTGTAGTAGTTGAGTTCCTTCTACCTAAAGGAAATTGGCAATTGTGATGTAGTGGAAAAGCTTTCTCAAATGGGAAGGTTTTTCCTCCCCAAAAATGGTCGGATTATGGGTTCATCTAACCTGATGTGGAAGTTTATTCCACAGCCATATCCCCTTTACTAAGAGAGATTTTGTCTCCAACTCTCACGCACTTTTATTCTGGGCTTCACAGTATCCCACTTTTAAAATCTTCCTTGATAAGAAACACCAGGGATATTTGCTGATTTCAACTACAGAGGGCAAAATCTATATCTGATAGGTCATTTTTTCCCTTGGCTTTGCACCTTCAAACTAACAGCCCAACTATGGTTGACTTCAATGGAACTATGTAAGGTAGTAAGCACAATGGAATAAAATCCTAATTAGGACTGTCACCTGCACCCTAACAGCTCATGTCTCCTCCTTGATCTTTAGGCTTCTCCGTGGTGTTTGCTTGCCACAACTCCCAATACACCTTAAAGGGAGAGGGCATTTCTATCCAATGTCCCATATGTCTCAGTTCAGGAGTATAAGGGGTTAGGCTCCAGAAATTCCATACCCTTCAGCACCTCTAAATAGAGGTGGGTTCTCGTGTATTGTTGTTTGGTTAATCTCACGCAGACTGAACAAAATCTTCTTTAAAACAAGTTTTATTAAAATAAGTGAAAATGATAATAAAACAAAAGAGACAGTTTGTATAGCATACCTTAGCTGAATAGTTTGCGAAGTCCAGTAAAGCAGGCTTTCCTTTTCTTAGTTCTGGAGAAAAGATCTTGTATTTCTAGAAATCTACTCTCTTTGATCATTTTGCAATCTGCTGTGGGAGTATCAAATGTCTGTTTTAGCTGATCACAGAGGTATCATGGGTTTGCTTTTTTAAATCCCTCATATCAACTGTCCCTTGGCTTGAAACATAAATTAACACGAGTGTGTGCGTGCATGCATCTGTGTGTATGTGTAAAAATACCAAGGAGCATGGTTTTAGTCTCATTTTGTGCTTTGATCCTTGGAAAAGAGAGCTTTTGGTGACAAAGCTGGTGCTTGGAAGAGGAATTTCTTAGAAGGGGTAGGCTGGTGAACCTAATAGATTATCTAACGCACTGATGCATCTGAGGTTATTGTTGTTGAATCAATTTACCAGGGTTTCTAAGGCATTTTTAACTTTTTCTTTTAAAACAAGAACAAGCTTTCTGGAAAGTATTGTGCCAGCTCTTCTTAGACCTCTTAAAATCAATTTTGTTGCTCCTTTACCTGTCTATTTGCTTGTTAATTGTGTATGTCTCAAAAAAAGGAAGTGTTTTTGTTGGACTTGGTTCATATAGTACTTTTTATACTGGCAGAGCAGACAGTTGTGCCAAAGTTAGAGATTCCCATTAGGAATTATTTGTTAGCTATGTCTTTGTATTATAAGAATTGCTGTAGTGGTGATATGATTCATATCTGTATTCAAAGATATATAAAGATACTGTCTTTGAGTGTCTTCAGAACTGAGAAGGGCTTGGGTTACTGTTTCCTGGAGAGGTAAAAAACACCTTTTCTGGAGCAGTACATGGCACTTTTCCTGTTGACAACTACATTGTAGAACTTCATAGCAAAAGGCAAAAATATATTGACTAAATTAAGCCAACCTACACACTTCCTCTTCAGATCTAAGCTTAGAGGTTGTATCTGCAGAGGTCTAAAGCTAATGAATTAATCCACTGTGTCATTCAAACAACTGATTTTTTATTACTTTGGAAGTTTTTGAAAGATAAAATCATGCATTCTTTTGCAGTTTTTTTTTTGTTTGCTTTAACAAGCATTTTATTTTTTGTGTAATGTTTAAAATATTCTGATCACCATTAAAAGGATCATTTCCTCAGCTGCAAAAATAAGCACAGGAAGTAATTGTAAAATTTCAGACACCACTGTGTGATAACTATGGGTAAGGATTTTGTTTTTTTTAATAGCAGTCACTGGATGTGTATTACTGTCTGGGTATGTTGCTTTTTAATAAATATTACATAGAATCATATCTATATCTGCCAGATATTTTCTGAAGGAAATGTCAATACCAAGCCAGAGCATTGGACATAATAAAAAGGTCTATGTAAAAATTCAGCTGCCATTTGGTACAATGAACAGAGAGCTCAGCTAATTCCCATGCCCTAGCCTGATTGTACTCTGGCAATTAATTCTACCCCTCTTGATTATCATCAGGAATAGGAAAAAAAAACCCTTTTCTCTTTCCACAAGGAGGTTTTTCTTTTCTTTTATGCAGTGTATCAGTTGCATATTAATCTGATATTCATAAAAGAAGCAAACCGTTCATTAACTACAAATTTTAAAAGCAAAAAAAACCAAGCCCCTTTTGCACTCACATCTATAGCTGTCTAAATGCAAAGTTAAACTATATGTTTGTTCATGACATAAACCTTGTTGAGCGCTTGTGTGCAGTTAGCATTCATGACAGTGCATCTTAAAGATACAAATCTTTTCCTGACTGGCTGTTGTCAAGATTATAATACAGGTAACAACATGATTAGACCTGGTAATAATGTAATTAGGAATAAAGTCTTTGAGAGGATTTAAGTTTTGATAGCATATCTAAATCTTAAAATATCTTCATGTTGCAAGGCCATACAGTTAAGGCTGTGATGATTTCATGATTCCAACACAGCCCTTCAAGGATAAATGGGATTTAAATGCTGATGATTTAGCTGATTTAGTAGCTTATGTAAGTTCTTTCAGATGGACAGCCAGATAGACTAAGACATGGAGGCATTTTCCTTCCCCAGCTAGCCTCTAAAAAATCATGCCTGATCTTCAGAACACAAAAAGTGTTCATTTCCATTACTGTTTAGATAATATTTCCCATAGTATGAAGTGAAAGACGTGGATTGAATTTACATAACATTGTACAAAAAAGGATTCTCAGCAGAAAGTGTTTGATTCTTCTTATGGCTGCATCTCTTTTCCCTACACAGTAAGCATTCTGCACAAGTAACCCAGAGTGGGCATCTTAGGTCGGCACCTCTATATTGGGGCAGGAGAAAGAAATTCCCCTCCTCAGTGATTTTCAGATTCTGACAGCAATGACAGAGAAGAAATCAACTGGGCTTGAATTCTCCTGTTAGGAACCGATCTGTGCTGGAGATAGCATAGCAAACAGAAAAATGCCCATGTTGGGTTCTCTTTGGGGATTGAACTGGGGATCTCTGATTCTAAAAGCACAAACTTCTGCTGTTTTAGTTAAAGGATGAGGCTCACTACCATGAAGGTGGTAGCAGACGCACAAGCCCCTATTTGAGGACTAACTATCCAGGGGAATAAAGACTAACACTGGGTCACATAAACACTTAATGTAATTCATGTCTTTGGAAAAGCAGGTTGGAAAAGTGGATGACCATTGGGTCTGTTGTATTAGGGATAGGAGATTTTATTCCCTTCCCTGCCTAAAGAGACCTTGTGAAACCCCTGAGTTATCTAATTTGTAAAATGGATGAATGACGATTGCCTTCCCCTAAGGTAGAGGAAAGTGGTTTTGGTTAATAAAGGTTGTGAAGTGCACAGACATATTAACAGCAGGCAGAGGAAGGGTACTCGCTTTCTCTCTCTCTCAATTCCTCTTGTCAAAAATGTGTTACATTTTACCATGAATGCATGACAGATCTGCCAAACATGGGACACTTGGCAGGTCTGCTCCAGTTTTAAAGATTAATAAAAATCCAACAGCAGCAGCAATAACAAAATGAAATAAACCTGACCTAAATGTTGGCAAAGAGCTATGTTTCTTCCTCGAGTGCTTGGAGGCCGGCTCCAATGCCCTCTGGAGACCCGCGCACATGCCACGGTATATGAAGCCCTGCAGGCCCTATGCCCTCTCAGTTCCTTCTTTCCACCACTGACAGTTACTGGAGCTGTGTTCTTGCTTGCTTCGACCAGTGTCTCTTAGCTGTAGCCTTTTGTTTTATAAGTATTTGTTAAGTAGTTGTTTAGATAGTTCTTAGTTACTGTTGTTGTAGCTGATAAAGTAGTTCCATTAGGGGCCTCCACCTGGCATTGGGTATGCCTCGATCTCCGGGCTTTAAGCCTTGTAAATCCTGCTGGAAGGCTTCGCGCAGGAAGACTGCTTAAAGTGCCTTGGGGAGTCTCATCGAAAGCCACATCTGCAAGGCATTCAGACCAAGGACTCAAAAGGACCATGATATCCGTCTGAAGGCCTTGTTAATTGAGGCGGCACTGAGACCGGCGTCAGAACCATCCCACTCTCTTTCTGCCGAGCACCGGGTCGGTGCAGAATGCTCCTCTGGCATCGACTTCATTGCAGCACTAGGCTTCCTCTTCACCAAGGAAGAAGACCAGAAAACAACATCCGGCAGACAATCACTCCCCCGCGCAGAAGAGATCTAAGGATGTGGGGTTGAGCTCCAAGGCAGCTCAGAGTCAGTGCGCCGAGCAACCCCCATAGGGGCAGGTTTTGCCCAGGACTGTGAGCCCTTTTGCAGAGCATCCCCCACCTTTGGAGTGTGGAAGGGGACCGCTACACCTTGCGGTGCTGTCAACACTGGAGGCGCTTCAGGCGGCGGCCGACTTGTTGGCCCTGCCCATCCCACACACCCTGTCAGCCCGGATGGAAAGGGTGAGGGATAAGCGGTCACATCGAGGGGAAACCTCCCAGTGGGGCCCCCCCATTGGCTGCACACCTCACTGGACCCCCAAGGTACCTCTCCATGAAACAGGTCACTGCGGAGGGCATCAATCTCACTGAGAGGCCGATCCCCTAGGGCGCATTCCCTGGCACCGATGTAGTCTCCGGGGGCAAGTCACCAGTACTGCAGGAGCCCAGAGAGCCTGAAGTGTCACTCATGATTGGCAGCACCGAGGGCAGTGACATCGATGAGTTGATGCACGTCCCGCTTGGTATCAAGCAGACGGTCCCCATCTGGGGTGAGGCACCATTCTAGGTCACCGGCATCGATGCGTTCACCCGTCGTGGGCAGCACAGAACCCAGTCACCGTCATCTATCCTCCTTGCCCCCAACCTCAAAGAGGGCAGAGAGAAAGTATTATGTTCCCACAAAAGGGAATACTTGTTCAATCACACTGCATCTAGAGCCCTAGTGGAGGAGGCTGCAAATGAGAGGGTCAGCCTGGCTCAACTGCCAAAAACAAGGACAGCAAGAAACTAGACTTGTCGGGGAGAAAAATTTATTCTCCTGCCAGCCTCCAGTTGTGCATCGCCAACCAACAGGCATTGTTAGGGAGGTATAATTATAAATTGTGGGACTCTCAAGCGTTTTGGGGAGGCCATATCTCCGGATCAGGCCTAGGACTTCTCCACGGTCTTAGAGGAGGGTAGGACAGTGACCAGACTGGCTTTGAGGCTGTCTCTGACACGGCAGACTCAGCAGCAAGGACAACGGCTTCGAGGATCTCCATGCACCGTTGCTCGTGGCTCCAGTCATCCAGTTTCTCCTAGGAGGTTCAGCAGTCCATACAGAACCTAGTGTTCGATGGGCCTGCGCGCTTCTCGGAACAGATGGATGCGAAGCTCTATGGACTTAAGGACTCTCGGCCAACTCTGCACTCATTGGGTCTGTACAACACTGCAAGCTTCCAGAAGGCAGCTTCAGCCACACCAGAGCCAGCAGCAGCAGCAACCCAGGTTCCCGGCGCAGCACTTCGGGACCTACAGGAAAAGAGAGAGAGAGAGAGGAACGTTAGGTGGCATAGGCAGGGCCCGCCTTCTTCCTCAACCATGCAGCTGCCTACCTCCCGGCGCTCAGGTGGTCAGCGGCATTCATTTTGATGGTGCACAAGAAGACAGCATTCCAGCCTTGCACCTGGATCCTGCATCCCCACCTTTCCTAAACTGTCTCACTTCTTTCCTCATGGCCTAGGTCCATAAAACATGGGACTGCTGGGTCCTGGGCACCATTGGAATGGGCTATCCTCTCCAATTTTGCTTGCTTCCTCCCCGCACCTTCCCCTCCCTCTTCAGGGACCCCTCTCACGAGCAAATCCTCCTACAACAGGTGTGCAATCTTCATACCGGGAGCTGTAGAGAAAGTCCCGCTGGATATTAGAGGACGAGGTTTCTACTCCTGATATTTCATCATCCCAAAGGCCAAAGGGGATCTCAGGCCCATTCTGGACCTGCGGGGCCTAAACAGGTACATCAGAAGGCAAAAATTTTGCATGGTTTCCCTGGCCTCTATTATCCCCTTCCTGGAGACTGGTATGCTGCCCTCGATTTGAAGGATGCATATTTTCACATATCAATCTTTCTGGGTCACAGAAGTTTCCTCAGGTTCATGGTGGGGGTTCCCACTACCAGTTTACAGCCCTCCCATCTGGCCTATCATAAACCCCAAGGATGTTCACAAAGTGCAGGCAGTGGTGACTGCTTATCTCAGGTATCGAGGGATACAGATCTACCTATATCTGGATGACTAGTTAATCAGAGGCAGGTCGACGGCTCAGGCCCAAACCAGTCTGGACCTCATGCGAGCCACCTGTAACAAGCTAGGCCTGCTAGTAAATGAGCAGAAGTCTACTCAAAGTGCAAAGAATAAAGTTTATTGGGGCAGTTCTTGACTCGACGCAGACCAGAGCATTTCTGCCTGCAGCTACTGGACCATATGGCAGTGTGTACCTATGTGCTCCACCATGCCTGCCTGAAGCTTAGACCACTTCAGCTATGGCTGGCCTCAGCTTACGCTCTGAGCAGACACCCAGTGGACAAGGTTGTCACGGTGCCCCCACGGGTCCTGGCTTCCCTAGAGTGGTGGTTGGATCCCCGAATAGTGATGAATGGAATGACCTTTGCAGACAGGGGCCCTGAAATGACTCTAGTGTCAGATGCTTCGGAGCTGGGGTGAGAGGCGCACATCAGCTCCGGTCACAGTACCCAGGGGACCTAGTCGGAGGAGGGCCAGGGGCTCCACATAAATGTCAGGGAGCTCTGAGCGATCCACCTAGCATGCGCAGTGTTCCTTCCCTTCTTGAAGGGCAAGGTGATTCAGTCCCTAATGGACAACACTGCTGCAATGTATTATATCAATAGACAAGGCGGGTTCGTTCCTCAGCCCTCTGTCTGAAGGCGGTGGGTCTCTGGAATCTGGCGATAGGCCACAATTTTCACCTGGTGGCCTCTCACCTCTTTGGTATCAAGAATGCCACAGCAGAAAGGCTCAGCAGGTCCTTTGTACCTTCTCACGAGTGGTCTCTCCACCCATCAATCACCGACATGATCTTCCAGAGGTGGGGGTTTCCCCAAGTGGATCTCTTCACCTCCAAGGTCAACAAGAAGTGCAGCCATGTTTGTTCCTTTCAAGGGGCAGGACGAGGGGGCCTTCCTCATTCCCTGGTCGGGCGGGTCTCCTTCCCTCACATTCCGTTAATACACAAGGTCTTATTAAAGATCAAGAAAGACAAGGTGAAGATCATCCTTATTGCACCTGTGTGGCCCAGGCAGCACTGGTTTACGACGCTCCTGGAACTGTTGGACACCCTTCCCCTGGAGCTACTGCAGTGGCATGGCCTTCTGCAACTGGACCTTGAGTCCCTCCACCTGACAGTGTAGAGGCTGAATGGCTGAGCTTGGAGGAAAAAGCTTGCTCGTCTCAGGTGCAGACTGTGCTGATAAGTAGCAGGAAGCCCTCCACAAGTGGAAGAGATTCACTTGCTGGGCCGCAGCGCAGCAGGTTACACCCCACAAGATGCCGATCCAGGTGATCCTAGAGTATCTGTTACACCGCAAGCTTCAGGGTCTAGCTACTGCCTCGTTAAAGGTGCATCTGGCTGCCATCTCAGCCTTCCATCCCCTGAGTCATGGGAAATGAGTATTTTCTCACACCATGGCAGTGAGATTTCTGAAGGCCATTGAAAATCTCTACCCACAGGTCAGGGATCGCGTACCGGCCTGAGACCTGAATTTGGCCCTCTCTAGACTCACGAGAGCGCCATTAGAGCCCATGGCAATTGCTCACTTCTGCTACTGTCATGGAAGGTGGACTTAGTAGTAGTTATCACATCGGCTAGGAGGGTGTCTGAAATAAAGGCACTCATCTCGGAGCTGCCCTATATGATTTTTTATAAGGATAAGGTCCAACTGAGGTCTCATCCGGTATCACAATTCCACACCAACCAGGACATTTTCCTCCCAGTGTTTTTCCCAAAGCCACACACTTCCGAGGAGAAAAAGAAATGGCATATGCTGGATGTACACAGAGCCCTGGCTTTCTATTTGGAGAGGACGAAGCCGGTCTGTAAGTCCATGCAGTTGTTCATCGCGATGGCTGAAAGGATGAAAGGCTTACCTGTCTCGTCACAACGAATCTCCTCCTGGATAACTGCCTGCATACGCTTCTGCTATGAGCAGGCAAGGATTCAACTTCCGGGCAACGTCACAGCTCACTCCACCAGAGCAAATGCGTCTTCTGCAGCATTTTTGGCATGGGTGCCTATGCAGGACATATGCCAAGCTGCTACGTGGTCGTCGGTTCATACCTTTATGTCCCACTATGCCATTGTGCAACAGGCTAGGGATGACTCCAGATTCCATAGGGCGGTGTTGCAGTCAACCAACCTATGAACTCCGAACCTGCCTCCAAGGTACTCCTTGCAAGTCACCTAGAATGGAATGGACATGAGCAAGCACTCAAAGAAGAAAAGACAGTTACTTACCTTGTAAATGTTGTTTTTTGAGATGTGTTGCTTATGTCCATTCCATGACCCGCCCCCCTGTCCCCGCTGTCGGAGTTGATGGCAAAAAGGAACTGAGGGGGTGTAGGGCCGGCAGAGCATCATGTACTGCAGCATCTGCGCGGGGTTCCAGGGGGCGCTGGAGCAGGCCCTATGGAATCTGCTAAGGGGAAAACTTTTCTGGTAACTGTGCACGGGGCGTGCATGCACTTACAATGTAAGTAGCTGTCTTCCTCTTCTATATGTTTTTACCCTCCTATCTTGACAGTTATTGAACACCATGTCTAAAGCAACATTTAAACCACAAACAAATGACAGTTATTGTTATAACTAGCTTATTAGTGGTTCCCATGTTCCTTATAATTGTCAGTTATCAGCAAAATAAAATTGCATTTACTATTGTGGCTTGACTAATAATCTAAAACCAAGCAATGTAATCACTTCTGAGGGATAAATGCTGAGAAGGAATGAGAAATAAGTAGGACCAGATCTGCTTAAAGTTAAAACTAGTTCTATATTTCCACTAAGGATAGATCAAGCTTTATTCCTTTTTTAATACTTTAGAACTATAATTGGCTAAACCATAAAATTCCAGTTCATGAGTGAGGCTTTTTTATCATGGCTCTTGTTCTATAACGCATAAAAGAGATTTTAATGGGTGGGAAAGGTATTTCATGAGCTGAAAAGGGATTGTGAAATGCTATAACACTGGGAGCTGAGGAAAAAACACAAAGGAGAAGTAAAGATGCTGCTTTCTCAGCTTGGATCAAATCTCAGCCTTCTATAGCTGTTCACAAGCAGAGATTAAGTGCCAGTTCCAACTGCTGAAATAATCAATGGCTACAGATATTGCCCTCAACTTCTTTTAATAATTCCAGAGCCACTGTATACCAGAGACACGCCCACACAACTGTAAACTGTAAAGCTTGTTAAATATATGCATGAATTATAGTTGGTGTCATATTTAATAGATGAGTGACAACTGACCAGAAGTAGTGGTTTGATTTTTGCATACTTTTCTATAGTTATTGACTATAGTAGGGGTTTGTTGGCATAGTGCTTTACATTTGAGAACAGAGTTTAAGTATAATTGGGTTTTTCTGACTAACTGGTGAGGCCACTGGACATCTCTGCATAATGAATTGAGTGCCCAGTGAGATCAGTGGACATCTCTCCATTGATTACAGTGGACTTTAGAAAAGGTTCTGCAAGGTCTCACTGTTCAAGTCAATAGAAACTCCCATTTACTCCAACGGAGAATGATTGAGCCCTATATTAAGCAAATCTTGTTTCCTTACTGATTTCAAACATTTTTCTTTGAGATTTCTGCACTTCCCATTTCTAACACATTTTTAAACTTGTAAACCTGTACTTCCTTCAGCTGAAGTCATTAGCTAAAGTCCCAAACAGGAGTGAGAGAGGTTTTTGCAAAACTGTGAAGAAAAGATTGTAGAAATGAAATATAGGATAAGCCTGGTCAGTTAGTTGTGGTAGGGAGTTTGAGAAAGGTGGAGAGTTGTCTGGTATGTATGGTGGGTGTTATGGTGGAGGGGGTGTATGTCTTTGAGTGTTGGAATTAGGAGAGTTGTATTGTTAGATGCCTTTGTCATGCTTTACTTTTTTGGTGTTGTGTTAGGTATGTTAGGGTGAAATTCTGGCCCCATTGAATTCAATGACAAAAATCCCATTGCCTTCCCTGCTGCCAAGATTTCACCAATTTTGTGTGGACCAAATTTGACTTACACAAAACACTGTTTTTGCATATAAATATAAGTAGGATATGTTACGTTAGACTTATGTCTCCTACATGAACTAATCTGAAAGAGATCCCTTCATATTTTTCTGTCCACATGTGTCACGTAGTATGTTAATGTCTCTTAATGTCATACCTAATAAACAAATGTCCTTTCTACCGATAGGAGTCCCCTCTAATGATTAAAACAAACTTTTTGTAGAAAAAAAAAGTTACTTTGGGATACATCTGTGCAGGGTCAATACTATGCTTTGAAAAGTCCAAGACACTGATCTAGGGCAATGATTGGATCCAGTTCTGGGTACTCCTACAAACTGGGACATCTGGTCACTAGATCCATACAATCTATGTATTTGGGACCTGATCCAACATCGACTGAGATTAACATAAAAGATTCTTATTGACTTCAGTGAGCATTGGATATTGGTTCCTAATTCAAAACTTAAAAATTCAAGAATTATGCTTAAGGCCTGATTCTGACACCCATGCATTGCAGGTAGTCCCACTGAAATCAGTATTGCTACTTGAGTGCTACTCAGTATGAGTAAGAGTGGCAGAACTGAGTTCTAAGTGACTTTATACTGATCTTGAAAACAAAATTTCATTCCACCCAGCTGTTTGTACGTGGTGACTGAATGATTGTAGTACCTCTTTCCCTTCTCAGTAGATCAGAGATTTAGGGCCACCAGGACATAGCCCCCTTTACATGCCAATCCCTCCAGCAACCCCAAATATTTTGATTCAGTAAGAAGCAACAGAAGGGAATGGGGAGCTATTGTGTCTGCAGGTTCATAAGAAAAAAAATGGGGGGTATTCCCTGGAGATCTAGGTGGAAGAGGATGAGAGTAAAAAGTAGCATGGGGAAACTTTACGAGTTGATGGTGGAACTGGCAGTGGAGACCTCATGAGTTAAGGTGGGGGGGAGAAACTTACATAGTATAACTGTTTTGGAGGTAACAGTTGGAAGGAAAACTTAGGGGATCTGGGTAAGAAAAGGAGGAAGTAGTGTGGGTGAGTCTCATGGGTGGGGGAGAGATGCTGAGATGGTGGGTGTACTAAGCATAGAATTGCAGAATTGTTGACACTCTTTGGTACTTCTCCTACATCCTATGAAGACTTGGACAACAAGCATTGGCTATATTTGAACACTTTTCTCAGTTTCATACTTCTTCTAAACAGCAAATGTGTGTATTCAGGAGCATGATAGGGAAAGTGCTAGTTGAGTGCACATTTCACAGCAGTTTCTTTGCCAGGTTAATTTTACCCAAAAAACTGACAAAAGCTGGCAATACAGAGTGAAGCTCAACACTTAGTTTTTAAATCATATCGACAGAACAAATAGAGGAAGAGGCATGATTACATGGCATATGAAAAATATGGAGGGTAGGTTTTCATTTAAAATGTTCTGATTTTTTTTTTCACAAACATTTTAACACTTTAATTTTCTTGTTTTATAAACCCTGCTCCCAACCATTTACATAAAGATTTCAAATGCATCTGCATAATACGCCTGTGTGTGTGTGTTAATATGTGAATATTTGTAAAATCTTTACGTGAAAGGTTTGGGGGTTTTCACATTTGTTTTTTGTGATATATAAAATATTAATATAAAATACGAGTAGCCAGAAGGAATAACTGTCATCCTCCTTCTCACCTGACCTTCCCAAACCACTGAAATTTTATGTATTTATAGGAGAGATTGGCTAAGGGATAAACAGGTCATTCTTCTTTTATTGACATCTGCTTACTCTCTAACAATAGATACTGGTAAGCAACACTTTCTTATGCTCAGTAAAAGCTAATCTTAAGCGATCACTACAGTGACTAAAAATACCAGTTGCTTGTGGTGACTTGATTAAAAAGAAATGACACAGACTTGTACTCAATATGTTCAGCAGTACTTAAGGTGAGTTCTTAAGACAGATATTTGGTTAATAAAGATAGAATCTAAAAGAGCTTTCAATGTAATTAGTTTGTTAAAACATTCTGATCTCCTGGACAAATATCTTCATGTAACATTACAAACTACCTCAAATGATTTTGGAGGCTGCTTGATTAAAATATGTGTTAAGTAGAGATCCTTTTTTAGTGTTGCTTTGCTTTCGTCAAAGTGAATTGCATATTCCTGGTATTTCTCAAAGAGCATTTCAAATTAGGAATATAGGTGAACCAGTTGGGTTAAAATTAAAGCAGATTCCTAACCATGATCAATTGTAACCTCACCCCAGAATTAAGCACCTCTTTCTTGATCATTGTTTAATATTATGAGTTATACCCCAGCAATATGAAGCATTCTCATTCATACAGATGGAAAAGACCTAACGAGCCACTCTGCCCCACCTCTGTGCCATTTTCTGTTCTGTATTTTCCAGTGTTTTGTCCATTCTAATTGTATGTCTCAAGCAATGAACCTCTACCACTAGTTTTGCCAGATCATTCCACAGTGAAATGCATTTGTCATTATTTTTCCTGAAATTTAGCTTAACATTTCCTTTTAATAATTTTACTCTTATATCACAGTTACTGTAACATGTACCTTTCATAATAATTGCTCTGCTCCTTTAGTTTTAATGGGTTTTAAATATTTGCAGAGTTATGTCATTCATCCTAACCTCATTTCTGTTGCTCTTGCCAGGGCTTCCTTCAACTTGTCAATAACTTTGTCGAAATGTGGTGCCCACCTTTGGACCCTTATGTTGCACCAGCACAATATGGAGAAATAGAATATTTTCTCCTTGTTCCATGATGCCATTACTACTGCAGCCTCAGTTTGTGTTGTCCTTTCTTCCTGTCAGATAGTATTGCAAACACACCTAATTCACTGTCCACTATCGTTTGAAAGTCTGTTTCAGCATTACTACTGTTAATTTTTCTTTTTCTCATTGACAACATGTGTCTTGGATTTATAAACAGAATCTCATTTTGTAGTTTTCTCTTATTTCTAATCTCCCTTCGTGTGTTATTGGTGTTTATCCCCTCCAAATTTAGTGTCTTCTGTGAATTTCATTAAATGTTGCATTGTCCTTGTAAGTAGGTGGCATTCCCACCTGCCCTGAACAGAGGATACACACAATAAATATAGTACAAAGATGTTCCCTTCCTGAGGTTTACCTTTATTGTTAATTTAAGTGACATCAAAACATAAACCTCACCCTAAGTTTTCTTGTCAATATTGGCAATTCCTGGGCATTTCCTTGCAGAACTTCTTCTGTCCCACTTTCTGGCTTCCTCTGCCTCAGAGGCATTCCAATATCTCATATATCCTGGCTGGAGTTAATAAGGGTCACCTGCTGGTGTGACCCTTTGCATATCCTTATGCTTCCTTCCTTGTTTGAATGCTCAGCAAAGGTCACAATCCAGTACATACACTGTAAACAATTTGAGGCAGGTGCTGCACATTTGTAGTATACCTTCAGTGTCTGCTTTCTGTGGAAAATTTTGACCATTTGTGGACTATCCAAAAAATGGTGGTGTGGCGGAGAGGGCTTGGATACAGGCAGAAAACTTTCCAACTGAAACCCAAACTTTGTTTTTTCGTATTTTCAATAAAATGTTAAATTTTCAATGTTGGGGTAGAAAAAAACCCACATCATTTTCTGACCAGCTCAAATATGGATGCATACTTGCCTCCAAGCCACTCAAATTTAATTCACTATAGAATATTATGGATTTTCAGTGCATCTAAGTATAGTGCTGTCTGTAAGACTTATACCATTTTGACAATAATGCCCTTTGGGCATTAATCCATGTTGCTATCTCCAAAAACACACAGGTTTTGTTCATATTTTTTTTAGGGATGAAACTGCAGAGGAAACAGACAACAAAATGTATGCTATTGTTATTACCCCTTTAAAGAAGAGGGCATGGCAAATGAACTCTTCTTTGCAGATGGAGAACATGTGTCGGTTTCACACTGAGAGCATAATTTTGTACATGGCCAAAGACGCGTTCTTGTCATGTTGTCTCATGGGTTTTTTCCCTTTTTTAAAAGAGTGGGAACAAGGTCAGACATTCTTCAGAGTGTCAGAATAACACAATGCATTCAGTTTCTTTATGTAGCCAAAAAAGGAAATCAAAGCAGAGCTACTGCTGAACAATAATACATTTAAAAAGCTATAAAACATAATTAGAAAACAGCACAAATAAAAGCTTTATATTTTTATACAGAAAAAGAAGCTTAATTCTTGAAACAGCACATACTAAATTATAAATCTAACATGTGCCTTTTTAGCCAATGTCTTTTGGGTACAAATCCTGCCCTCTGTTTTAACTTATGTCTTGGCGCTTGCACATACAACTAAAATAAACCAAATGTAGAGGATAAAAATCCCAAATGCAGCAACTTGCCATCCACAACAATCCTGCACTCAAAATATATTGATGGCTCAATTAAGCAGCCAATATTAAAGGGGCTGTAGGCTTCCTCATATTGCTTACTCCTCCACACCATCTTCTCCTCAAAAGACTTGGAAAGATTAGCAAATCCAGGCTCTGCTGGACCACGTGGGCCGTGAGTCCCAGTGTTTCTGTCGCAATGGGAAAAGAAGTTCTCATTTTCTTCAATGGAAGTTTCACCCAATTGAGCCAGGGAAACATTGGGCCTCGAGGAGTAAATGTTCTCGCTCCTCCCCCAACAGCTTGAGCAATGTTTGTCTTGACCAGCAAGGGAAAGAAACCCATGGGGCTTTTCTAAGGCTTGATCCTCTCTTGCCCACGTGGGCTCACAGCATCTTCATGGGTTAGAGGAGGGGCGAGGACTAGTATGGATTTTATATCCACAGAATAGTTGCTGATTGGCTATATTAAAGGGGGTATCTTATCAGACCTTTTCCCTTCCTAGGACACCATTCCATGCTTGGGAGCAACTGTTCTCTTCTTCCTCCCCTCTGGCCCCAACCTCCATTTCAAATTAGAGTAGATTGGGTTTCTGAATGAGATGCCAGTCATCTTTTGGGAGGAGAAAAAAGTTTCTCTCCTTGCCAGACTGTCCCAAATAGTCTGGATATTTTTCTCCTGCCTCTCTGCAGACCCAGCAGGTCGGTTAGATTTTCGAGGTGTTTGTTGTTCTGCTTTACAGGGATCCAATGGAATTAGAATCACATTTAGGGGAGTGTTTGGGGGGAGAGGTGCAGCTCCTAGTATGGCAAAGGACCAGTCTTTTTCTCTACCTCCCATATCTTCAATCCTTGTATTATAAGGGGAGGGAGAGTTGTATAAGGGTCTGAGCAATGATGCTGGTAACAAGTTAAGGGTTTGGAGGAGGATGGCATGTGCAGAGGGGTTATGTGGGTAGTGCTCTCCCAGGTAGTATTGATTACTGAAGGGAGGTTGACCTGTATTGAATGAGTCATTGCCATACGTGTGAAGTTAATAAAGTTTCATTCCTGAACACATACCAGAATTTAGAGCTTTTACTATGAACCCATAAGTTATGGCAAAGTTCTTTGCCTAACATTTTGGGTAGTGTAAGCATCTCCTTCAGCCCAACCACCATAAATTTAGCTGAGGTGCAAGTCATCTTCTGCAGGCTTAGTCTCCCTACAGCATGCATAGTCTCACAACAGCAGTTGGATGTCATGGATTTAGCTGCAAGGTGGAATTTCTGTATTCAGGAGATAGTTTGCATTCCATTCCACTTCTTGAATATTGTGCCCAAAGCATGAATTTAAATTTGGCTTAGTATCCTTAGGAGTGATGCCCACAGGTTTAAGTTTAAAAAAAAAAAAAAAAAAAGACACATGTTTATTTGTACTCATTGTGCATGTGTGTATATATAGCTGCAAAACTAACGTCTGCCACACAGGAAATAACTTGTTTGATCTGGGCATACTAATTTCCTTCTGTCCTCTGAAGCTGAGTTGCCAAAACATTGGTTAGACTTTAAATATCAGTGTTAGTCAGAACCGGGCAAATAAAGTTCTAAAGAAACCACACTGTGAATATTTGTTTAATTAAAAAATAATTACGTTTGCTGTATTCACTTTTTGTGAATGCTGAATCCCTTTGATTTTTATTGGTTAAAAATGTTTGACTTTGACTTTCTTGATATACCAGATAAATTCTTCTGGGAAATAAAGAAGAAAATGAATGGGAAAGGAAAGCAGAATTTGAAAGGCCAGTATCAAAATATTAACATTCTGATGTTGTGTCTGCTGTGCAACAGTGTGAGGAGAGTAAATGCCTCTCCTGGCTCAGTAGCACTGGGAAACTAAGAGATGGACAGTCTAAAGTCTTTACAGAAATCTGCCTTAGACCAATCTTGGCCCATACGTTCCTTTGTATTTGGATAACTTGAACAATAGGTACTCCTATCCATTCCGCACTAGACCTGCACATAAAGTTGCAAAGACAACTAACTCTAGGTAGTCACTTCTGTTCTTCTGCCAGCTCTGATAGTTTCTCAGCCTTTTGTAATTGTTTATAGTGTTTCACAAAGATTTTGTTAATCCCTATAGGTCGTATCAAGTTATTCCCTGCGAATGTCCTAACTGAAGCAATTAAAGTGGGTGTATTATCACAGTTTAGTAACTGGGCCCACAGTCTCCTTGTTATATTCCCAAAGTGATACAAGTCAAAAAAACCGATGGACATTTCTTTTTTATAATCATAGACAAAATTAAGGGATATGCAAGCTAAACTGATAATTAGACGGTTGAACTGGGAATTAATTTACAATTAGAAGATCTTTGTTTATTAGCTGCTCTTTTTTAAAAAATTAAATTTCAGTTGAAAGACAGTTTTTGCCTTGATGACCTCTTTGTTTTGTCAGGTAATGACAATGGCTCTGATAAAAGGTTTTCCGGAAGCCCTTGAGCGGGCACAGGGAAAACTTAACATCTGAAAGGGAGGGATTAATCTGTAAGGTGACAAATTCATAAAATTCTGTAGCTTCAGGAAAAGTTAGAACTAACTAGGTCCATGATGGTTAGACAACGTATTACAACACCAGGGTGGTGGGAATGTACACACACTATGAGAGTGTGCAATGTGCTTCAGTGGATAAATGACTGGATTGAAACTCAGAAGGTCTGGTTTCTGTTCCCATTTTGGTTACTGGCCTATCATCTCTTTTCTCTCCCACTATTTGTCTGTTTTGCTTATTTAGACTGCAAGCTCTTTGGGGGAAGGAGGATTATCTCTCATTACATTTTTCTACAGCATCTAGCACAAGGGGCCTCTAGGCAATATTCGAATAATAATAATTAATAATTCACATTCTAATTCAGGACTGCATTTTCTGGGAGACCAAAATTATAGAGCCAGTTGTTTTGTAGGACAGGACTCGCGTCTGAAATGGGCTTAGCCTCACACAAACATCAGACAGAAGACACAGTTTTTTTGTTGTTTTTTTTAAATCCTCAAATCATGTATTGTAGTAGATCCATTGGACACTTGAACCAAATTGTACTCTGCTTCTCCTATTTAATGTAGGAATAGCTGCACTGAAATCAGTGGACCTGTTCTGGGTTTATACTCTTGCAGTTGACGGAATTTGGCACTTGGAGAACAGTTGTCTCTGTAAATGACTTATTTGCATTCTCAATGCCACTAATACTATACCTGAAGTTACAGGCATAGTATATAATTTCAGTACCATATTTATTTATTCATTTTTTTCATGATAGACATCCCATCAATTGAAATGCACAGTACAATAGCAAAGGCTTCCCATAAACATCCTCCAACCCTGTGTCCATCCTTCTCTTTAAAGCCCAAGAACAAAAGTTACCAAAAAGCTTCCATTGTCATCACCCCCCCCCCCCCTTTGTGAATTTCCCAGCCCTATTTTGTGGTTTTAAAATCACATTTTCCTATTTTAAAAACGATTTTTTCTCTCCTCTATTGCCGTGTGAAAGTCCCACACAAACAACAGGGGAGAGTGAATGTCTGTGTACATAGTAGATTATCATTGGGTTCTGCAGCGTTATTTTCAGAACTGGCATTCACTTGGTTATGCTGAAACATATACAGTTGCATTCCTTTCCTATGTCTTTGATTTGAGATTCCTCAGAAGTGCGGTTAGTGGCTAGAGACAGAGCTCCTGAGTTGTATTTGTAGTGTGATAATGATTTGCTATGTGGCACTGGGCAAGTCACAGGGATACTGAATGAGATCCTCACCCCTGCTCTAGTCCCATTACCCTGCAGACAAGGTCTGACATGACATAAAAAGCTCTAAAATCACAAGAACTATGGAAGCTACACGGCTGCCTTCTGAGGACCCTAACAGGAGCCATGACGGAGGCTGTGCTGTGGGCCGTCTCATAGCACTGCAGAGATTCCAAGCAATGCCACAGCACAGAGGACTGTCCAGAAAGGCTGCTGTAATGTAGACAAACCTTTAGTGCTGTCTAAGGTATGCGGAGGCCCCCCCAGAGCAGCCCGGGATTGACACGGTCCAAAGATGTCTTAAAAGCCTCTAGAGCCCCCCACCACCACCTTCTTTGCAAATCCTTCCAGCCATTTTAATGGTTTTAAAATCCATTTTATTTTTTCTGTTTTAGAAACGTTTTTCTCTTACTGCTGTATGAATACCCACATAAATGGAGAGACTGACTGACTGGATACCTAGTAGAAACAGTCAAATTGACTCTGTACAAAGTGATGTCAAATGCACACTGTGAACAAACAAAAAATCTAATCCCTTAAAGTAACACCTCAGATTACTCTAACGGTAGTCCATAGAAACCTGACAGACGTATGATTTGTAAATTGAGGGTGTTACTTTCATCTCTGTGGGCCCAATTCTCTTTTGCACTACGATCCTTCGTCCTGCTCTGTCAACACAAAAAAAAGCAGAAATCCATGGCTTTCACCAACCGAAATTCCCTGTCATAGAGGATTGGCTTTGGTTAAAGGATTGTGATCAGGGTTTCTTAATGCTCTAGATACTGCGGCTGTAGGGCATCAGGAAGAACATCCTAAAGGTTAGTTCACCACTCATAGCAATTTCGGAGTATCTTCCCCCAGCCTTGTCAAAGCTGTGAGCACTGATTGTTGATACAGATCTTTATTGCATAAACTACTCTGACTCTGCTCATTGAGGTGCATAGAAAATGCAATCGAGATCTGCACTGCAGATAGCAATGTGGTTTGGGAAGAGAATTTTGCCTTATTTAATTTTTCAGGAGTTTCTAACACAAGATATGACTTTCCCTTTGTATGCTATTATTCTTATCTGCCAGACATCCAAAGGGGAGACTCATACTCCTCTGTTGTAAAGTCCTTTTGATGTTGTTGTGTCTGGTGCCATCATTTTCACTTCCTTCTGTAAAAAAATGAACTGGAAATACTATTTTCCATGATTATTCATCTTAGATTTCTTCTAAAAGCCAAAATATTATTTGTGGTGGTTGTTTTTCCTTTTTGGAATTTATCTGAGGAAAAGACAAACTCTACAGAAACTGCATTTATTTAAGCTGTGCAATAAAACATGAATCATCAATGTATGTCTGGTACCTCTCACAAAGAAAACAACATTAAAAAATGCCTAGTCCTCTTGGCTCTTATCAGTTTTGTCCAAGGCAACCATCCTGCCTGTCACATACTGTATAAGATATCAGGTTCTGCTTTAACTACAGTACAGGTATGTTCTGTAATAGAGGGCATGACCACTTAACAAAATAGAGAGAATTATTTAATTTCTTCTTTTATGCAAAATCACACATTGTGATAATAGTAAGTCTCCATGAATGGATCAGTCAAGATCCATTTCTGATAGGTGGACGAGGTACCCAAAGGAAACAAATATGCTCTTTTCATGAAGGAAGATTTGAATAAATCATTTTAAATTAAAAAATGCATGATAAACCTTTAAAATTATAATATAAAAAGCTATGTAACATTACTTGATAGCTTGATAGCTCAAACATGTGACATCAAATACTCTTTACAGAAAAGAATTAAAACACCTTAGTGTGGTAGGGCAGGACACTTGTCACATCCTCAGAAATCCATTAGTTTGTGTAAGTAAAACAGTTGGATGTGTGCTCTGATAATCTCATGTAGATAGTATATAAGTGATTCCATAGGTGGTGCCCTTCCAGATGAATCAGTATTGCATGAGTGTTCACTCCATGATGGAGTTGGAGTGGGGAGATTTTGCTGCTGCTGGTGTCAACTTTTCCATGATACATAATTATTGTTCGAACCACTTAAGTTCATTAAAGATCATGTTGACTGTGGTATGTTGGCCAAATTCCTTTTCATAACCTAAATTTCCCCAGAAGTTTCAGATTGGAGGGAATATTCATCTTAACTTGTCCTTAACTACTGATGTGTACAGCTTCAATGTGCTGTTAAATAGCTGTCATGTCCATGCAGTGGTAGGTGAAATATATATAACTTGAAGATACTATACTGTAGAAGAAATAAAAGCGGGATAAGATATTGTTTTGAACGATAAGACTCCAACATTACAGTTTCTCTGCAAGCAGACATTACAATTGTGAATGGGAAGCACTGTGCTTCCCGTGCTCCGAAAAGGAGCAACAAAATTTCCCAGAAGTCCTTAAAATCTTTTTTGTTTTTGTGAAACTCTAGATAAAACCCTGGAACCCTTAATTCACTTAGCACCACATGAAAGAATATAGTTGTATATTGAATATAAGCATCTTGCTCTAAAAAGCCAGTGATAGTAATTATCAATGTGTTTCTTGATTTCTTCCCTAATTTAATCACTGATGTTGGCCAGGATGAGTATTGAAAGAAGTTAGTCATGGTGTTCACATTGACCATAGGCAAAAACCAAACGAAAACAGAGAAAATGCACTGTGGAAGTACACCCAGAATAAGACAGATGGTTTGAATGAAGGTAATATTATATCTTTAATTATGGAGTTCTACTAAAGTCAAAGAACAGTAATCTATTCAAGCAGTTCTTGAATGATGGCAGAATCCTGAAATTGAATTACAGACTTCAATTAAATAGGGTGTATTTGTTGTATATACAACATTATTTTTAAGTGAGTTAGGTGAATATACTGTAAGAGTCTATCAAGCCACAACTACACAAAGTATACTCTGTAAGTGACATAAAAGGGTGACTATATCTTGTGTGTATATAGATGGAAGAGGCTAATTAGAGTGATGCTAAATGATGCAGAATAATAACTAATTTGTATGTGACTGAGGTAAAAGAAAGATTACCATTTTCATTATGTAGCAGTACTCAAAAAGTATATATCTACTGCCTAGCATAAAGGACGGGGTTTTTTGTTTTGCTTGTGGTTTTTAAAGTGTGATTGTACAGCACCTAACACACTGGGGTCCTGGTCCTTGCCTGGGGATCCTATGTGCTATGGTAGTGAGTATGAGTAGTAAGTAAGTATTGCATAGTTTTAAATGGTGTAGCTGTCATACTTAAAGAAATTAAATTGTTAGGCTGGGCCAGCTAATCAGGCTATGCTCTTTCTGTTACAACTATTGTACAAAGAAAACAAATCTGTTGAAAAACGTATCTTCAGAAATGGCTTGTTTAGTATTTTCCTTGTTAAAATTCAAAATGATCACAGACGGCCTGATTCTCTACTCTCTCAATTTTTTACACCTATGTAATACTTTTAACTTCAATGGAGTTACTCCTGATTTCTCCAAGTTTAAGTAAGTGGAGAAGAAGACACAGGGTTTTTAAGTTACTATATGAATTATCTTCCTATTTTTGGAACTTATTTGTTGTTCCTTGAAAGAAATTATCATGGTAGTTCTGGGCGTGAATAGGTTAAAATAACCTCTGTTGAATAGGTCAAAAAGAGTTAGCCTGCTGCTGTGCTATAGCCCGTCTATTCTGCCAAATTATTTTTGATGAGCTTCTTAAAAGTTGCTGCTTTTATCCCGGTGACTTAGAGTAGGATTGTCTGTAATTATGTTCTAAGCAGCCTTGCAAGAGTAAGGAAAGAAGAGAAAAAAAAGACATAGGTCTTTTATGGGACCTTTTGTAGGCTTCTGTCTCATTATGTTAACAATCTGCCAAGAGAATGGTGTCAGATTTGGAGAGCAGACTAGATTGATTTACTTTTCAGGCCCAGCCTAATTATTGCATTACAAATAGCAATTCTTTCACCCCTCTGAAGGAGCATTTTGATTAGTGTCTGCAGTGCAGGTGCCAGGGCCTGATACAGTAAGTGCATGTCAACTAGCTTCTTTCATCACATAGTCAAACAGTATAAAACAGCCATTGCATTGCAGGAGATGATGCACAGTTTTACACAGTTTACAAGAGCTTAAAATGATAAAATTAGGACAGTTATGGGTCTTGTCATCCCCTTTTTTAATGCCCCACTCTTGTTGCATCAGTAAATACAGGAATGATAGGTAGATGAAAAATGAAAATAAAATTGGTGTGAGCCTGTAGTCGGTCATCACTGAATTCAGGTCAGATTTTTTCCCCTATTTCATAGACAAGGTTGAATGGTCCTAATTGCAAATTGCGGTGTAGTTCCAATATCACGGACACACTTATCAGCAGATGTGTTTAGTGATTTGACTTGTGAATTGTTTTGGCATTAAACAATAGTAGAGTGATTTTTCTTTTTGGGCTGGTTAAAGATTTATTTATAAACAGCATTTTTAGCGACTTCCAATTGACTAGACAAACACAGAATCACACACCAGAATAGACAAACAGTAAGGTCGGGCTGATCCTAGACTTGTGTTGAAGTATTTAGCATTAGTTCCTTCATAAGGAAAGAAGGAGTCAACAATAAGTGCCTGATCCCAATACCACTGAAGGCAGTGTAAGGCTGCTCAGAGTAGTCCAAGGGAAATATGTAGGCTTACAGGATAAAAATAAACCCAGGCTGAATATGCAGTGAGAATTGAAAGACAAATTTCGTCATGGCAAGGTCTAGTAAACTGTGGAATAATCAATCTGCCAAGAGAAATAGAGGCAGTCTCATTGTTTGATTCACTTAAAATGGACTAGCCCAATGGTTTTCAACCTGTGGTCCACAGACCCTGGGGATCTGCAGATTGTCTAATATTTCCAAAAGAGCCTGAAATTTTTTAGTGATCTGCAAAGAAAAAGAGGTTGAAAACCATTGGACTAGACAAACAACTGAAGAATCTATTGTAGGAGAAAATCCTGACTCCACAGGAGGGCTGATCAGATAACTTAATAGGTCTCTTACATTCTGACTTCTGAGATTCTATGAACACAGCAAACACTTTATTCAAATTAATTGATGCACACTTTCCAACATACTGTGGCCCTGATCCTGCATTGTCTTGCACCTTTTGCAGTCATTTACACTTGTGCAGATAAGTGCAAAGTAGATCTAACATGTTTCCAGATGAGAATAGTAGCATTTTACATCTACTTTGCACTCAATTTGTGTAGGTGTAAATGACTACACAAAGTGCAAGGCAGTAAAGAAATCAGGTCTTGTGTTTTGAATATATGTGAATAGGCAGAAGGCATAAACTTTGTTTTATTCTCTAACTTGTCATTTACATCAAGCATTTTTCAGGAAGAAACATGTTTGTTTTTTTGTTGCTGTCCTTGCATTTAAAAAAATACAATAGTATGCAGAGGGCAAACAATTTGGTTAGCTAGAAAAACAGATTGTGTTCACTTGATATATAAAAAGGCTGATGTGTTACTTTGTATTTTGGTTGTCATAAGAACATCCTACTGGGTCAGACCAATGGTGCATCTAGCCCCGTATCCTGTCTGTTGACAGTGCCAGGTGCTTCAGAGGGAAAGAATAGAACAGATAATCATCAAGTGATCCGCCCAGTCCCAGCTTCTGGCAAAAATCTTATCACATGATCACATCTCTTTGGGCTGCTCTCGTCACATCAGTATGTACCAGTTCATATAGTTAATATTACAGCGTGTATCCCTAGCAATTTCAGTTAAGTTGTTTCGGTGATTGAGCGGATGTCATGATTCTAGAGCAAGTTGGTCATTTTCCTTTACAACTTTTTTGACCGGATTTTTTTTAACAAAATGGAATTTTTGAGAAAAAAGTTCTTATGGATTCCTTCACCCAAAAAACTCTCCTGAAAACCCCCAAACAAATACATAAAAGTTAATTTTTTGGTCCTCTCTCTCTCTCTCTCTCTCTCTCTATATATATATATATATATAAATTAGGTTAATGTTTTTGTAATAGGAGAAACAATCCGTTCCTAATAAATTCGGTCAGTTTCCCACTGAGTCAGTACTAATCATACACTCCAGATTGTTGTAAGGATTTTGTCTTTTTTCACTGACATACAAATCAGAGGCTCTGATTACTTGAGATCACGAAAGATACCAGGGTGCTTTCCACTAGCCTATGAGTTTAACTTCAGCTTCCTGGTCAAAAGCTTACTTTGCATTCTATCTACCTAAATTCTCCCTGAAGCATCATTTTAGATTTACTCGCTTCTTGTCCTAGACTGCTGTTCAGTGTTGTGCGTTATTAAACAGTACGTCTCCATCTCTAATTCCTGTGATTCCATGAATACAGCAAATACATTGTTCAAGCTGATGCATGTTTCTTTTCCATTACATTCTGAATATATGGCTGAATATGTGAAGATAAAAGGCACAGATCTGTTTCTCAGTTCTCTGACTTGGAACGAATGTAGTATAATTATCAGAAAACTACATTCCTGAAATCTTGAACAGTTGCATAGTGAATGTAAGTCCAAAGCTCATTAGTTTAGTAAAATTTGCTGATTGTTTCTCTTTATCTCTTTGAATCTTTCAGTTTTGTTCTGTGAATATACACAGGACATCACCTGGATTAGCTCTCTGACTACAAATTGTGCTCTTATAATATTGATAACATTTTTCAAATGTACTGCATGTTCCCTCTCATTTTAATGGGACAAATACAAAAGGAAGAAACAGTGAAATCTTGGCTTCATTGAAACCAGTAGCAAAATACATATTGATTTGAATGTAACCAGATTTTCACACAGCATATTCATATGTTGGAGTTTTGCTATTGATTTCAGCGGGCCCAGGATTTCACCTGTTGTTTCTGTTTTGTATTTGTCCCATTATAATGAGGGGATGAGACTATATTTTTTCCACATGGAACTGATTCAGCCAGTCTTTTTCACTTAGAATGGGCTCCACAATTAAACTATTGAAACTAGATACTGGTCAACATGAGTAAGGTTGTAAGAAGTTTAGCTCAGAATCTAGCAATGCCGGCAGTCCTTTATACGATAAATATTCCTCTCTCGCGTATTCAAATCTCTGGTTATACTCTGATTAGTCAGCTCTTTTGTTGACATTAGTAATCTCTGCTCCGGTCTTTTTACTCTCAGCTCTCCCTATGCCAGCCTATCCAAAATATGGTGTCAGAGACCAAGGCCCAGCATTTTAAAGATATTTAGACATTGCTGTGGTCAGTGTGCCAGTGCCTAATTAATTTGAGAGTCTACATATAATTTTTTAAAGGAATGGGATTTTGAGTCCTAAATGCATAAATCCCTTTTGAAAATGAGGTTTCGTCTCCTAAATCAGATAGGTGATGCGATGCTGAGCCCAGCAGTGCATAACTATCTTTAAAAAGTGGGTCCATGTTCTTTTCCCATCATTCAGACTACATCAGAACTTTTCTTAAATCCCTGCAGTAATGTCTCCTTTTTAGAAGGATTCTGCTGCTTCTCCTTGCTTTCAGAGCCAATTGCAACCCTCTCTACTGTTACTTCTCTGCCCTTATCTTCTTCTGTATTTCTTCCTGGTTTGTATCCTATGAAAACTCTTCTGCTAGTTATTGAACCTTCCGCCTTTGGTTTCCTTTTCCACTCCTCCTTTTTGTACTCAACATCCAGAGTGCCACCAAATCATGTAGATTTTTCCTATACTGCATTTTTAAAATCATTCCTTTTCCCTTTGTCCCTACAGCTAAAATCTTTTTACCTGCCTTTAATTATCTTTGATCTAATTTACTACTATGCCCTTGCTCACTTTGCTCTGCCACCATGTGACATCTCACCACTCCCATGACTTCCTTCTCTCCAGAACATCTTTTGTACTGTTCTGCTGCATCTCTGCAGATACAACTCTGTATAGACTCCCTGTATAATACTGGGAAATTAACTGAATGTCCCTGAGTGCAGATAAAGAAATGGCAGTGAAGCTTAATCCTCAGCTGTTGTTAACCAGCATCCATTCAAATCAATTCTCCTTTTGGAAGGAATGTCCAGAAGAATAAAGCATTATTATGAACCATGAATAACTTACTTTTTAATTATTTATGTTACTATTGTTATTTATAAAGTGCCATAGGTGTAAACAGCACTATACAGACTTAAGACTTCCAAGGAATGGACCATCCTGTGCTTTAACTGTCACTCCAAACCTGTGCATAAATAATGGTCAAAATTTTCAAGAGTTACTAGTGAATTTAGGTGCCTGTTTTGGATACTCATTTGTAGATGCCTTAAAGAGACCCAGAGGATAGGTGTTTAGTACATTATGAAGGCTCCTTTGAGATGTCTCAAATTGTACATCCAAAACCATTAGACACTTTTGAAAATATTGCTCAGTAAAAATAACAACATTGTCTTTAGGGTCTTACATTTTTTTCCCCACCTTGTTCATATACCTTCCACTGGAGGGCCATAAAGTACTTATAAATGTGTAAGAATTAAGCCTCACACCCGTCGATGTGAGGAGACTGAATCCACTTTTTACAATGGGAAACTGAGGCACAAAGAGATTAAATCTGACCCCAAATTTTAAATATTGGCCATTTAAATGCTAACAATGCATGCAGGGAGCTGTTTCTCTTCTTCCCTCTTCCCCCTTCCACCAAAAAAAGGCAAAAAATTACATTAATGCAATATTGGGGATAGAAATGTATAGAAGCCAGGAAACAAGAAAATTAGATACTTTGTAGTCACAGTAATTCACCTATATTGTCATAGATCTCATCTTCAAAACCACATTCCCACCATACCTCATCATCCCCACTTATTGTGTCATGTCTAGAACATATGGTGTAAGCTCTGTGGAGCTGCGATTGTGACTTTCCATGGTGTTTTCAAAGTGTCTATCATTCCTTTGGGTACTACAAAAATTAATAATTATGAAGGGCCAATGCTGTTCTGATTTACACACAACACAGCCCCAGTAACCTCACTATTTGGCTTGCTATGTAGATTTAGGATGCTTTTAACAGCCTAAGCAGTAAACAAACCAAATTTCTTCTCTCCGTTATACTGGAATAAATTCAGAGTAATTGCGAGCAGAATTTGTAATATGGGTGAGTTAATTACAAAGTAACCTTAACTTAATTTCCTGATTTATACATTTCAATTCAAACATTAACGTTGCTATAACCCTTCCCCCACCTGCTCATTTGTTCAAATTGGAATATGAGGAATACTGAAGTTGTGGCAATATAACGTCATGCTTGCAACTTTAATAACCAGGTAGCTTTCTCTTTCTGTATCGTGTATCATTGTGTTTATGCCATCACTCTTGACTTGTTATAATTGTGATCGGAAACCTTAATTTGAATTGTCCAAAGGAAGGTTGAAATAACTTCCTCCACTAGCAAATATAAAAGTTGGTTCCCCAGGCAATAGTTATCAGAAATTTCAAGTGTAAAATAAACTGTAGTGCTTCAGCAGGCAGCTTGCACAGTGATAGATCTACAGCTGTGGAAAGTGGCAAACTACACAAGAGCGCAGTGAAGTTTGATCCTGTTATGCCTCTGCAAACCACAGCCTTGTAAAATTTCAGGTTTTATGATGAATGACCACATACCTCATTATGTCATTTGTACACGTGCCTTCAGTTAACAGACATCATTTTTAAAGCAGTAAGGAGCTGGATTCTCCCTTATACAACCTCCTTTGTTAATGTATTGTAGAACTGTTGTTTGTTTCTATTTCCTTGTTAGATAATCTCTGATTTTAATCTTCATTCACTAATTAGGATATATAAACATGTTTTACTTTTGTGTCATTGGATGCTGTCATTCTGAGAACATAGATGAAAAGAATCTAACACAATGCCTCTTTAAAAGAGGGGAGAGATGCTATAAAGTTCAGTCTCTAGCCCTGGCTTATCTCAAGTGACTGGAACTGTTTTGTCAACAGCTCCATCTGCAGCCCATGGGTAGCCTGTGTGCCTCATATTAGCATCATAGTATGTGCTCTCAGAACACAATTGTCTGTTAAAATTAGATTTGAAAGGCAACACCTTAGAACACCTTTTTTTGCGGTTGAAATTTTGCCAGTGTCAGGTTTTATATGATTTTTGAGAGTATAGCCGTAGGCATTGTCAATGGAAACTTGCTGGGAAAGAAGGGGGGAAAATGAGGAAGAAGCTGTCACTGTTGCTGAAGGCCTGCAATCAGGCATAATAAACTCTCCAGTCAGCTGTTTCAGCAAGAACACAGTAAATTAAATTCATCTTTTTTTTTTCTTGGAGAAATTGATTTATCTGAGTATTTTAAAAAAAATTATTATTGCAGTTAGTAATAACAAAGGCAGTTTCTAAACTGCCATGTACTTGGTACTATCTCCCCTGTGGTTTGAGAATGAGAGCAGTGCAGATCTGTTTGCCAAAGTTATTTGAATAATCTGTGTATCCAGCAGTAGTTTTGTCAGCAATGTTTCTCTAGCAAAGGGGTGGATGAGGGGCAGAGATTGGGATTGTGAATGTCTATTTATAACCGGGGTCTGTGGTTTTGGAACACTAGAGGGCTGTGTAAGTCTTTTCTAGTAACCTGTAATGGAGATAGCTTTGTTTGTTTGTTTTTTAATTTAAAAAAATGTGTGCCCCGGGTGGGGATGGTGTTCTAAATTTAACTGTAACCTTCATTTTATAGAACTGAGTTCTTGTAATTTAAAGGAATGTTTCATCCGTTGTTTGTACCATGCACGTGTACCCCTCCCTACATGCTTACGGGTTTTCTAGTATCCTCTAAAAGTCAACATATTTGAGTCACTTTGGTTGAGCTGGGGAGTGAATTGTAAAGTCAGGAAGCCCTCACACAGTACTGCCTGCTAGCAGCTCCCTCTTTCTTATGCCAAGAGAGCTCCTGCTTCAGCGCTTCCAATGATCTAAACACATGGGGAGAGTGTCAGTCTCTCAGGTAGGCAAGTCTCAAAGCATTTAGGGATTTATAGGTCAAAAACAACACTTAAACTCCACCTGGAAATCTCCAAGCAGCCAATGCACAATCTGAAGAGCAGGTGTTTCATGCTTACAAAAGCATAGACAGCTTAACAAGCGGGCTGCCACCTTCTACTTCAGCTTGTTTCCATTCAATTTCAGGTGCACCCCATAAAAAGGACATTGCAGTTGTCAAACCTTGAACTGACACAAGAATGGATGATGGCAGGGAGTGCTAAAGAATGACATCACCTTGCTCGGTGGATTTATAAGAGTGCATTAAAACAGAGAGGCTGTTTGTTCCATTTAGTTTTGTGAATGGAGAGGACTCTGATCTTCTGGTTTGGGAGTAGGAAGTGTGGAAGAAAGGGAGTGCCACCTCTATGGCATAGTCTTCTATTTTTCCAGACCCCACAAAAGTCCACACCGGACATCGTCATCCTGGAAACCCATGGGGTCAGCATTATCTTTCTCATTCCCTCCCATGGGAACTCATGTTTCATACGGTCTTGCAGATCTTGGGTAGCGCAGGAAGACAATCAGAGGCACAAGATCTCCACATAGGTCTCCCTAGCATTAAGCAAATCTAACAAATGTTGATGGAGCGATGAGTTTAATTTGGTAATTTTCATTTTTGTGGTCTAAATATACTGCTAGATGAATGTGGGGACAACACCTTATACCCCTAAAGGGGAAGAATCTGGCAGAGACTGTGCAAATTCAGATTTGGGGATTTAAAGATAAGAAAAATCTGCATAGGTGGCTGTATGGATAGTTAAAGTCTGTTTATCATTGACATCTGCTCTCTGAATAAATTCTTCACTTGAGAATTCTGTTTTAAAATATTTTTACAGATACTTTGCTGCAATGGATTTTGTTTAATTTTATTTGCCCCTTGTATAGAGTACTGCATCAGTGTGCCTAAGTTATCTAGATAGCTCACTGAAAATGGTACTGAACATTCTATTTATTAATAATGACTTACATTTTATAGCACCTTTCAAATGCTTTATGAATGTAATTAACTGAGGTATGCCTTATTCATAGAGATACTTCATACACGGTTGAAATGCAACCACCTCTGGGGTAGAATGTGGCAGCTGTTTAGCAGTGTGCATCAATATCACATAACAAATTAAAGTAGGGAGTGAAGAAAACTATATTGAATTGAAAATGTTTAAGATATGTGTTCCCCTTGTCAACTTTGTTAACCACGCTCCTTATTGTGGCTATAATCAAATGGATTTCATTTTAAAAGCAAAGCTTTTCTTTGTGTTTCCACTGTTAAAATACAGTGCTGGCAGGATATGATGTGTACTATTGCTGTGATGTATTCATTACAAGGATAGAAAACAATAGGTAGTCAGTCTGGGAAGAGAAAAAAAAAAAGCCACAAACACAGAATCAGAGTCAGCAACTTCCCAACAACTCTGTTGAATTTTCAGCTGTCAGCAATGATAACACAGAGTCTGGAGTAAACACTGTAAAATTGGACACCAAAAGAGGCTTCCTCTCTAATGTATTATCCAGAATAAAATAAACCCAGAAAAAGACAAGTGGAAAACTTGACACAAACTCCTGCTATTATCACAACTAAGGGGAAACAACATAAGATGTCAAAGTAATCTGAAAAATAGCAACTTTATCTTTGGAGAACGTAGGTCATGTCTGCAATCTGCATGTGTTTTCTTCTGTAACTGCACATTATATATGATGTCATATTAGTGGAAAATGTATAGATAACTTAGAAACATACTTTTTTTGTTTAATTAATTAAGGTTTATTTAATGATAATAGTTTTGCTCAGAATCCCACAGAGCAGGGCTTAACATCCTGTGAATTGACCATTCCGGATGATGTCTCTGAGCTGTTTGAAACATTAGTGCATTACTGGCATGTCCTTGAAGTATTAAAGGGAAAAAGAAATTATGTGATACCACAGTTATTTAATTTCTATTATTGATTTAGCTGACTATATAACAGGATTCCCAGAATTTAATGTGAGTAGCATGACAGAGCTGCATCAAATAGCTTCTTATTTGATTACACAAATAAAGTGAGAGTTGAACTTTCCAACTGTAAAGAAAACCACCCTAGAGGGCTTCTGCACTGCAGGAGAGGGATTGTGCAGGAGTCAGTCCTTGGCCCTATGTTATTTAATATTTTTATCAATGACCCAGAAGAAAGTATAAAATCGTTACTGATTATGTTTGAAGATGACACAAAGATTGAGAGTATGGTAAATAATGAAGAGGACAGGTTACTGATACTGAGCTATCTGGATAGCTTGATTAGCAGGGTGTAATCAAACAATATGTATCAACATGGTCAAATGTAAATTCATACATCTAGGAACAATCAGTGTAAGTCATACTTATACAGTGGGGGAATCTATCCTGGGAAGCCATAAGTCTGGAAAATGGCTTGAGGGCTATGGTGGATAATCAGTTGAACACAAGCTTCCAGTGCCGCGCTTTGGCTAAAAGTACTAATGTGATCCTTGGCTGTATAAATAGGGGAATGTTGAGTAGTAGTATGGAAGCTTATATTATATCTCTGTATTAGGCAGTGGTGCAACCACTGCTGGAATACTCTGTCCAGTTCTAGTCACAATTCATGAAGGATGTTGGAAAAATTGGAGAGGGTTCAGAAAATATCCCTAAGTATGATTAAAGGATTTGAAAACATGCTTTATAGTGAGAAAAAGAGCCTAGTCCTGGAGCATCGTAGTGCCTAAGTTTTCGTTGCCTAGAAAATCATTGTAATTCACAAAACCTGAATTTCAGTGCGTTGGTTCCCTGTACAATGAATGCGGAGAGACAGGTGCTTTGCAATGTGATTCACAAAACTGTTATGTTATGGCAGATGCTGTCTAGAAGGGTGTGTACTAAGCCTGACACCTATCATGAAGATATGTACCTAAATCCAAGTTGCAGGGAGGTGCTTATATCTTATAGTGTTTCTCAATTATGAACCACTCCTGGAGTTATGCCCACCAATTTGACAAGAAGCTCGGGGCTTGAGGAACAGGGAAGAAGAAAAAGGCACTCCCTCATTATTTTATAGCCTAGTGTGGTTAAAGTGCTTACCCCAGTTCAAATCCCCCAACCACTTGAGGGGGAGATGGCATTTGCTATTTCTCCAGTGAGCATCCTAACCACTGAGTTATGGGATATGCTGATGTGGGAGTTCCTCAGTTCTTGAAGCTGTTGCAATTTGGATGGTCTTCCACTGCCCAGGTGTGTGCGCTAACAACTGGACTACAAAGTCATTCTCATTCTCTCTCTCTCTGGCCCAGTGACTGTTTCTCCATGGCCCAAATCATTTATCCACAGTGGAAGCGTGAGAGAGATTCTCTAATGTGATGGTAAAACCACTCACTCAGCGTGTAGGAGACCCAGGATCCAGTTCCCCTACTCCAGTGAGCCCCCCACGTCAGAATATTTTATAACCCAGTGGTTAGCACACTCATCCTGAGAGATGATAGATTCCTGTTCAAATCTCTTTGGCACTCAGGTAGAGGGGGGCTTGAACCAGGGGTCTCCCCATCCCAGGTGAATTTTCTAACCACTGAGCTAAAAGTTATGAGGGAGGTCCTTCCCCTCCCCCCCAACCTCCAGGTGTTTTGTGAACTCCCCTGAGAGACTTGATCCAATAGGCATCCTCTGAGCACACCTACCAGATCAAGCCTTACATGGGCAAACATCTATCTTCCCCTGGTTTGGAATCACTCTGTAGCTTACACAGGAGATGGGGTCCAGACCCCTGGAGGGAGGCACAAGCGTGCCTGCTCAGAGGTAGAAACATAGGCACCTAAGGTAACTGCAAAGTCTTACTCATCAAACGAGTTTAGGTGCCTACAAGGTTCAGCGAGAGTTTTGTGAATTGCAGTGGTCCTGAAACTGGGATTTAGGCACCTAAAACAGGGACTTAGGTACCTAACTCATTTTGTGCATCCAGGACTTAATCTGTTCAGTTTATCAAAGAGAAGGTTAAAGGCTGATTTGATCTCAATCTGTAAGTACTTACGTGAGGAACAGAAACTTGATGACAAAGGGTTCTTTAGTCTAGTAGTCAAATGTATAACAAGATATAATGGCTAAAGTTGAAGCACCGGTGCCTGAACTGGGAGACTTTTAAAAGCGGGAGGGCCATGCCCCCCACTTTTTAACAGAAAAGCAATGTGTGGGCAGGAGGCATGCAGGGTCATGAGCCCTTCCAGATTTCTGCCAGGGTTTGCTGGCCCCACTCGGTCAGATGGTGCAGCTAGGTCACCTCCCTGAGCTGCAGCTGCTGGAGCTGGTGAGCTGTGAGCTGTGCCCCATGGGGAGAGGCAGGAACAATAACTGGGAGCTGCGGGAAGGGAAGACTGAGAGCCAGGGGAAGAGGGCTTATTGGGATTGGAGCCCTGACTTGAGCTGTTGTGGGGGCAGCCAAACATTTAAATTGTACCCACCCACTATCAGCAGGTATGGGTCATCTCTGCCTCTGCCCCTGCCCCTTTGGCCTTGTCCTCCCCCCTTCTATAAAAGTTCTGGTGCCCTTGAGTTGAAGCTAGACCTAATCGGACTAGAAATAAGGTGCACCTTTTCAAAACAGAGATAGTAATTAACCATTAGAACAATTTACCAACAGTTGTGGTGATTTCTCCATCCGTGTTAATTTTAAATCAAGATTGGATTTTTCGCTTAAAAAGATATGCTGTGGGTCAACCGCAGCTGTTGGATTTGAAGTAAAAATGAATTCAGAGAAGTCCTTTGGTTTGTGTTATGCCCGAGTTCAGATTAGATGGTCACAAGACCCCTTCTAGCTTTAAAAGCTATGATTCCATGAGAGATGCCCTATGTCACACTGTCTGGAATGGCTCATGACTATGAGTGCCAACCTCAGGGCAGACTGTCAAGATGAAGGGCACAGATCCCAAACTGGTTGTCCAACAGTTCCCAAACAGATTGTCTACAGATAGATTTCACCAACAAGTAACAAGTGTGAACTCCTAAAGCACTGTAACAGGCTTACCATGGAGTCACAGACAGTTCCCTTGGGCATTCCAGTCTATCTTGCCACCCACGCAAGCTGGACTTAGTGGTAGTTAGTTACTATACACCAGAAATCACTAAATATTCAGGTTGCTTTCAGTCCCAAGGGACCAGTTACTGACCCAGGTCAATCGTAACCTTAGATCTCACACCCAAGGCAATGCTTGAACCAATCCTATAATAAACTAACTGAACACTTATTAACTAGGATAAAGAAATGAGAAAGTTATTACAAGGTTAAAGCAGGCAAACATATATTCACAAATGAGTTAGTCTATGGTTTGACAAGGTGACAGAGTTGTAGTAATTTGTCAACTCTAAATGTCTTTTAGGGCTCATCCAGATTGACCCTGGGGATCTCTGCTTCTGTTTCATAGCTCTGGCCCTGTGAGAGTCCAAACAGCAAAAGAGATTAAAAATTTTCCTGTCAGCTATTTTTATTTCCTTCCCCCAGAATTCAAGCTGATGGGACGAGCCCTTTTGCAGGTAACCTCTTCCTGGTGTGCAGGGGCAAGTAACAAAGTCTTTGTATTCTGATGCTCCACAGTGGCTCATTCAGTTTTGATAGCATTTCTTGATGGGCAGAAGACAATTTCTCCTGACTGGATTCACAGTTTGAGTAAACATGTTTTACAGTTATAAAGCAAAAACTTAAATATTACCTCATGGCACATGATAAAGATATTCTAAGTGAGATCAATGCATACAGTAATTTACAAGCATTTCACAAAGTCTAAACACATAATTATAAGTTCAACGTCCATCTTAACCATATTAACACACAGGTGAAACAGACTGGATTCCAGCAATGAATTTCAGTGCTCGGCTGAGATTTAAAGTGTTGGCAAGAGCTGGCACCAGGTTTGCCAATGTCATGCTATACATATTTTTTGTTTTTGTTTGTGCTCTAAATGCAATTTAATACAGTGTGTGCTGGTTGGGGTTCAATCCTGAAAACCCTACAGGAAATCAATAAAATTGGGGGAATGCAGGATCAGAAGCCTTAATCTTCTTTTTTGCCTTTGGCTTCTTTGCCTTTACCTTGTTCCATTAGTCAGGGCTGGCAGCTCTTGTTCTTCATCTGCAAGCGTGCCTGTCAATTGTGTCTTTCAAACTGACACTGACCTTCTTCGTGTCTTACTTCTGCATCTCAAAACACCTTTTTGGGGAGTCTTCCTCATGGCCTTTGCCCTGTAATTACTAGATATTGTACTCACATGGAATATGTTGACCAGACTCAGTGTGTCACATGACACAGCCACCTCAGCTTTTCCATGAAGGGGGCTACTTCCATCATGGCTCATACCATTTCATTGAATAGCCTATGCACACGTCTCTCAACAGTATCCACCTGTGCATTCTCATTTCTCTTTAAGGATCAGACTATTCATATGAAATATAATTTATTTGGCTACGTTCAAGCTGGCCTCTGATATTATAACAAATTCCACTCACAAGGATGAGCTTTTTTCCCCCTCTTTTTTTCTGTTCCTCTCAGATGTACAGCATTGAACAATTGACAAAGCATGTTATGGGAGAGGTGTGTCTTTCTCTGGAGGATTAGGTATTGGGAGGCAGAATGTTGGGTTTGATGGACCAGTTTATCAAGGCTAATTGTATATTCCTGAAGCACATTGCACCAAGAGTTACTGTCTGTTGTGTGCCATCTGCTGAGCATCTGATGTCATTAAATTTAGTTGATGGGAGTAGTCAAGTCAGATAGTAAATTATTCTGTTAAACATCATAATGGACACATTCTCACATGAACACTACTGTTTTTTCTTTTGATTTTTGATATTTTAGTTATCTGGAAAATAAAACTAAGTAGAAAAGTCCTTACTAAGTATTTTTCTATAATTAAAAATACCAGATCAGATTCTTCACTGCCTTGAACCTTGTGCAGTCATTTACACCAGTGCAAAGTGAGTGTAAAACGAGGTCTGAATGAATTCATTTTGCATCAACTTGGCATGTGCAAATATGCTAAGTAGTAAAGAATAAACCCCAGCAATTGAAAATGGTAATAGCACTGAGGCTTCATCATGATATGATAATCTATCAAATGTAACACTGTCTGTGTATTTATGTGTATGTGTATTTAAACTATTCTGCACTGGATGCGGGGAGGCTGAATAGAATGTACAAATGGAAATGTGTATGTCTCTTGTTCTAATACCTATTTATATTTTGTGACAAAGCTCTTCCTCTACTTCAGTGGGCCTTCTAGCGGTAGGTCAGGGAACTGCTTTACCCCTTGGTGTTCCACCCTCTAGTTGTGGGGGAGGGTAATACATCCAGTCCTGTCTCTGGTTCTCAGAGTCCCTTGCCTCATCGCTGGGGCTCTTGCCCCTCCAGTGACTGGCTGGTAAGGAGGTGGGGGGGCGGTCCCACCCTCGACTACAGACCCCAACCCAGGGACTCCACAAGTAGCAGCCTCATTCTGTGGCTTCAGGAAAGCTGCTAGCTTCCCTGGGTTACTTCCCCGTGCCCCTTGACTCAATGTCTGGACTCTGCTTGGACAGGGACCCTTCCTAGCCTCCTTGATGGGGGGGAGAGAGGGGGCTCATGACCTCTGACAGCCCCACTGAGCATGGTAGTGCTGAACCAAATGTCCATTTCTAGCTTTCCCTTCCGGCAGGATCTTTTCCCCCAGGCCTGGGAAGTATCCTTTGCCCTCTTCAGGCAGGGTTTTCCCCTCCCCCAGCTGCAGGGTTCTCTTCTGCCAGCATTCTGCTCCTTCTCCTTAACTTTCCTGGTTTCTGACAGCATCTTGCCCCTTTTTCTGGAGTGGAGGCTTTTAACAAGTTCTGGGCGGAGCCTTGATTGGCTCCAGGAGTGTTAATTAACCTGGACTAACCCCTGCTCAGCTACCAGGGGAAAAGGGACTTGCTGAGCCTGGGGCCAGTATATTGTCCTTCTAGCTGTCTCCGGTAGCCATCCTAGTCTGACCCTGTCACAATATGTATCCCAGGAGGATACTATGGGAACAGTTCCACTGAGAACAGTAACTAGTCACTGGCTACATGCATGACTTGTCAGTTAAGACAAGTTGTCTGGACTAAACTGATATTGTTTGAGTGACGGTTAGACCAAAAGAAAACAAATACAAATTGGATGTGTCTGATAGGCTTGCCACCATAATTGAAGATTTCTTGATTGTGCATTGTGATTTATAGGCAAACCACATTCTGTGTCATAACAAGCTATAACATTGTATTCAAATGACAACTGACAATGTAGGTTGAGTTAACAACTCTGTGGTTCTCAGAGGTACTATAAAAATGTTAACCAGTCAAGCCCATCGTTTGTTCCTAAGTGCTCTGTGCACTAATAAGGAGGCAAGTGCAGGAACAGTAGGCTTGATTCTGTTGTTTTTTCACAGCAGTCACTAAAAATATCATAAATCCTGTACATATGTCATATCTCTGAGCATGTTACTTTTCAATTTGCCTATAACCAACTTCAATAATACCATTGGGCCCACACCAAGCAGCTGGGCAACAACTTCAAAGCCTCCATAATCCTAAAAATCTGAGCAGAGGATGGCAGTCCTGAGAACTGTTAGATAACCTGGCCTGATAGAGAGGGAATAGCTAAAACATATACAATATGCATTAAGGGCTTGCCTACATGGGAACACCTTGGAAAATTAATCTATATTAACAAAAGGTGTGAATTTCAAATGGATTAGTTAATCCTCATTAAATTCCTCTGTTGATGCAGTTATTCAGAATTAAAGGGTCCTTAATTTGTTTCTTTAATGGAAGTGAATTAAACTAAACCGAATTAAGGCCACTTCAGTTTTGAATGAGGAAGTTGACATAGGAGTTTAGCTATCTGATTCAAATCCATACCTTTGTTTAACTCCTATTAACTTTGCTGGATGTCCCTGTGTAGACAGGCCCTTAACCAAATATCAACAAATAACACTGGAGAATTATGACTGCAGGAACCCTAATACTGAATCTCTCTGTCAGTTTTTCAAGTAGCTGACTATTAGAGAGACAAGGTGGGTGGGATAATATCTTTGACTTGACTATGTTGGAAGCAGAATGTGCAGTATCTGTCATTATTGTATGCTGGAATAGGACGTTAGTTCTGGATGTTCACATATATAATGAGGGGTCAAGGCTTGGTGGCCTGTCAGCATTACTACAGGGATTTTGTACTTAGGATAACATATCGCACCATATCTCTGTTTAGTTGGAGTTGTGTTCAAATGTGAGAATGATGTTCAAGTGCCAGGCTCTCTCTCTAATTTAGTTGTGTCTGTAGGAGATGCCATTAAACTGTTCTGTTTAGACAACCTCTTAGGTGATTTGCATCATTAGGCTTATAGACATAGTTTAAAACAAACAAAAATCTCTTATGTAGGCAAGTGCTGAGATTCTTTATATACCTGATGCATGTCCCAGTGAAGGTACTGAAAGTTGTTATATTGACACTAATAGAGATAACCCTTCAGGATACTTGCTTGGTTTAGTTTGCCACAATGTATGCAGTAGAAATAGCTTTCAAGTAATATACATGATAATTAAGATTTCTGTTGTGTTTGGTTTGGGTTTTTTTCTCCTCCTTCTTAGCTTCCAGACAAACAAAGAGAAATGTTGATAATTAAAAGAGGTTTCATATTTTTATAATAAAAATGAATGGAACTGTAATTCATAGGACTTTTCTACATAACTATAGTATATATGTATATAATTAGTAAGCAATAACTACTAAAGCTATATGTAAATAGTTGCTTTGTAAATTTTTAAAATACCCTCTAGTTTGTTCGTTAGAAACCACAGTAATTAAGTTCCATATCAAACAATTTCATGTGGTGTGGTTTCATTGCCTTGTGCTATATGGAAACATAGAATTTATACTAGTTTATGACTATTTCGTCTGCTATTTGCTGCTTTTTCTGATTGACACTTGCCCGGAAGAGTATTTAACAATGTAATTAGGCTATTTGCATTGCCTGGAATTAGGTGACCTTTGGTTTTGCCAGTAATTAGAGTATCCCTGCTGAACTTGCTTGTAGGCACTAACCAGGCAGAAAAGGTGACCAAGCGGCTCATTTAGTAAGCTACAAAAGCTTTTCAAATGTCATTAAAATGAACATGAAATGATAATTAGCAATGTGGTATCATTTTATGGATGTGTCTTACAGATAAAATGTAACTAGGAGCAGTAACTTACATAGCCAGAAACAAATTCAAATACATAAAAATTATCTTGGGCATAACTACTTTAACATCCTGCAGTGTTGTAGGACCTTGCATTTTCCAAATTGTCAGACAAGCGAGTTCTTTGGATGAAGTAGGTGTTATATAAGAGGAAGGAGGTACTGTGGTTAAGGTACTAGATTGGGACCCAGAAGAATCTGGATTCATGTATGTCTCTACGACAAATATCTTGTCTGACTTTGGGTAAGTCACTTTCTCTCTTTGTAAAATGGGGGTAAATAACACATTACTCTCTTATAAGGCTGTTGTGATGAAAAATTCATTAAGTTTCTGAGGTGCTCAAATAGTTTGGTGATGGGGGTCATAAATACATAAATGGATATGTATGTAAAGAACACATGCACATACAGAAACTTTTCTGCTTTACTAGTACATAGAACAAGGTTCAGCTGGGTTGTCCTTGATTGCTATACTGAGGGTCAGGATATGGATCAGGCCAGTACATTTTTTAATATTAAGACTTCCTATAGAATTCCTTCCTTGAGGATGTCCTTTGGCTTCCTCATGTGACTGTTTTGGGAAAATGATCGTGAATGACACAAATTGGAAGGCCTCAGATTTACTCTCAAATACCTATGAGGCTATGGGAATAATTTTTGTTGAAGGTATGTATAATTGGGCCTCTATGCATAATTTAAAACTTTAAAATCTTTTAACCTTTATATATGTTCTTAATGTTTTTATTCAAATCCCTTCTTAAGCACAGCTCATTCATGCTGCTTACAGGAAGTGTGTCACATACTTTTTTCCACTGAAGAAATAAGAAGACAGTGGAAAATTATGGCACACTATCTTCGGACTTCATTCATAGGGACTGAATATTAAGTACATGTATGTCTGAATGTATACACAATGTTCTGTGTGTTCCTGACATAGGTACACAAATCCCCTGATGCATAAGCATAGGTCAGGTTTGCCTATGCACGTACTGTATAAACGTGGGCATGGGCAACTAGACTTCCAAATGTACATTGAGGAATTTGAGGACCCAATCAGGTTCACACATTTAGATGTATACTGGTCTGAAACAGAGGGCCTGAATTTTTACAATGCATTCAGCTGGATGCAGGGACCTATCTATACAGCTTTGGTGTGAGTTCTCTCACAAGAAGTCTGAATTTAACCCATAAACTTATTAAGGTGGCAACATAAGAGTGCAGGCATGTATGTATGTGTAAAAAATTTAAAATACAGAGAATCACTCCAGAAGTTAAAAATATAGAATCTCAAGATTACATTGAAGACCCAGTGTTGTTCCTAAAATTATGGGTTCAAATTAACCGTAAACACTGGCTGTTTTATATCACAAGTGTATTTGAAGTGGTGTATGTATATCCAGGTGTATGATTGCTTTGTGACACTGCAGTGATGCAAAGCAGCTGGAGCATACCAGTGTCTCTGACCCATGGTCAGGCCACTTTTAAGAAACTGAAATCAACATAGTCAACACTCTTGATATCCTACCCTATTATTGATCACAATGGGTGTTGCATTAAATGGAGAAACCTATATAAAAAAGTAGGAATACTACAAATTCAGATAAATAGATTTTGTATGATACTTGGAACCTTTTCTAAGAATTTTACAAGCATTAGTCCTCATAATGCCCCTGTGAGGTAGCTAGGGAAATGTGTGTGTATGTCTGCGTATAAAAGTTTTCAGATTTATTCTCATCTCAGCTGGATGTACTGTACGCATGTTGTACCACTATATGGAATTATGTCAATATTTTTTTAGAAAACATATTCCAAAACAGATGTTGAGAATGTGTCATGACAAGTCAAATTAATGGTAATACAGCAGTAAAGTATATGAATTTGTAATTAATGTATTTCTAATATAAATACAAGCCATTTTTCCCCTTTGGTGTAACAACTGTGTTACATAGCTTAATTTAGGAAGAGATTAGTAAACACGAGCAACTTGGTTTTGGAAATTAAGGTTCTTTGCCTAAGTAACTGTTACAGGCACTAAAGCTACCCTAATGCCATAAAATGTCCCAATAAAAAATAAAAGATAGACTTATGAGTGGAACAAGGTGCCTGAATCCTATTTCCACTGAAATCAATACGAGATTTCTATTGGTTTCACTGGGGATTGGGCCCAGTGTCTTTATCTTACTTCACTCAGGAGCTCTTGATCAAGCCCATGAAAGTCAGTGGAAGTCTCTCCATTGACTTCAGTGGACTTTGAATCAGACCTGAGTTTGTAGAGATCTGTTTATTACATTAGTATCATTATTATTTATCTGTATTACCAGTGTATTAATGCTGATGGTGTTTAAAATTCCTAGTCTACTCTAGGCGTGGTGAATAGTTCCATTTATTGTTTATTTTTTGTATTACTGTAGCAGCTAGCAGCCTTAGTCATGGACTTGTTGTGCTATGTGCTGTGCAAACAGAGAACAAAAAGATAGTCCCTGCCCTAATTAGTATAAACAAACAGATACATACAAAACAATGTGAGTGTACCAGGAAACAGTGAGACCGTATTGGTGAGCATAATAGGCAGTGATCACAACACACAAGCAGCCTGACTGTTGTCAAGTTTGGGGTTTTTTGTAAGCATGATGGCAAAGTAGAGTTTGAGGAGGAATTTGAAGGTGGATAATGAGTTAACTTTGGGAATGTTTACTGGGAGCACTTCCCAAATGTGAGGGGCAACACAGGAAAAAGCATAAAGATTCTTTTTTAAAAAAACTAACTGAGTGGGTGCTCAAGGCTGGCATCATGGGCTGATCAGAGTTAAGTGTCGACAGCTGGATGGTAAATGGGAAATGATCGCATGGGGATTGACTGTGAAGGACCTTCTGAATGGATAAGAGTGTGGCAAGATTGCATTTGCCAAGGCCAGAAAGATGAGAGATGTTGAGAGCTTGGATGAGAGTTTTAGCTTTGTGAATGGATAAGTGAGGTTGTATCATAGAGATGTTATGCAGAAAGAATCAGCAAGAGTTTGACATAGCGTAGATGTGAGGACCTAGAGAGAGATCCAAGATGAAGATGATGCCCAGGTCATAGGCCTGAGTGACAGATAGTATGGTGGATTTGTCCACAGCGATTGACGGGAAAAAAGGTAGTGGGGACATCTTGGGGGGAAAGATTAAGAGCTCTGTTTAAGACATGTTGAGCTGAGCGAGATATCTATAAATAGATGTCCGAGAGACAGGCCAAGATTTTAACTTTGACAGAATGAGACAGGTCTGGATAGATGTAGATTTGTGAGTTGTCAGCACAGAGATGGCAGTTTGTGTTTATGGATGAGATTAGTCAGACATAAGGTAAAGAGGGGGAAAAGAAGGAGAGCAAAGATGGACCCCATGGGAGAAACCCCCACAGAAAGTTGGAGGGCAGATAAGGAGGATCCTCCAAAGGACACTATGAACAAGCAATTAGTGTGGTTGTAAGAGTCAGGAGAAAACAGAGTCACAGAAGCCAAGGGAGGGCAAGATTTCAAGAAGATAAGTGTGATCAATGGTGTTAAATGTGGCAGAGAGGTCAAGGAGGATGAGAATAGAGTACTCGTTCTGAGATTTAGCTGAGAAGAGATCAGTAGAGACTTTGGCAAGAGAGGTTTCACTGGAGTGCCGGAGTGGAAGGCATATCATAGAATCATAGAGTTGGAAGGGACTTCAGGAGGCCATCCAGTCCAACCCCCTGCTCAAAGCAGGACCAACCCCAACTAAATCATCCCAGCCAGGGCTTTGTCAAGCCAGGCCTTAAAAACCTCTAAAGACGGAGATGCCACCATCTCCGTAGGTAACCAATTCCAGTGCTTTATCACCCTCCAAGTGAAAAAGTTTTTTCCAAATATCCAATGTCGACTTTCCCAATTGCAACTTGAGCCCATTGCTCCTTGTTTGTCATCTGCCACCACTGAAAACATTCTCCACATAGCTCCATCCTCTTTGGAACCCCCCTTCAGGTAGCTGAAGCCTGTTATCAAATCCCCTCTCCCTTTTCTCTTCTGCAGACTAAATAAACCCAGTGCCCCAGCCCTCTAATCATTTTTATTGCTCTCTACTGGATTTTCTCCAATTTGTCTACATCCTTCCTTTAGTGGGGGCCCCAAAGCTGGACACAATATTCCAGATGTGGCCTCACCAGTGCTGAATAGAGGGGAATAATCACTTCCCTCGATCTGCTGGCAATGCTCCTACTAATACAGCCCAATATGCTGCTAGCCTTCTTGGCAATAAGGGCACACTGTTGACTCATATCCAGTTTCTGGTCCACTGTGACCCCCAGGTCCTTTTCTGCAGAACTGCTGCTTAACCAGTCAGTCCCTGATCTGTAGCAGTGCATGGGATGCTTCCATCCTAAGTGAAGGACTCTGCACTCGTCCTTGTTGAACATCATCAGATTTTTTTGGCCCTATCCTTCAATTTATCTAGGTCACTCCTATCCCTACCTCCAGCATATCTACCACTCCCCTCAGCTTAATGTCATCTGTGAACTTGTTGTGGGTGAAATCTATCCCATCATCTAGATCATTAATGAAGATGTTGAACAAAACCAGCCCTGGGATAGACCCCTAGAGCACTTCACTTGATACCAGCTGCCAACTAGACACTAAGCCATTGATCGCTACCCATTGAGCCTGATGATCTGACCAGCTTTCTATCCACTTTATAATCCATTCATCCAACCTTTGCTTTTTCAACTTGCCGGCAAGTATACGTGAGAGACCGTATCAAGAGCTTTGCTACCGCTTTCCCCACATCCATAGAGCCAGTCATGTCCACCGCTTTCCCCACATCCATAGAGCCAGTCATCTCATCATAGAAGGTAATCATGTTTTGCCTTTGGTGAATCCATGCTGACTGTTCCTGATCAACTTCGTCTCCTCCAAGTGCTTCAAAATGGATTCCTTGAGGACCTGCTCCATTATTTTTCTGGGGACTGACATGAGGCTGACTAGTCTGTAGTTCCCTGGATCCTCCTCCTTCTCTTGCTGACCCCCATCTTCTGAGGATGTTTGGTGTGCCATTACTCAGACTAGAACCAGCAAGGTGCCAGGCCCAGATGTCATCCCTGTAGAGGTCTTCAAAGCTGGTGGAATAGCACTTGTGCAAAAACTTCATCTAACTTCTTGTTAGAATTTGGGTTAGTGAGGAAATTCCACCTGACCTAAAGAATTCCAACATTGTGACCATTTTTAAAGAAAGGGAACAAGTCAATGTGCAGGATTTACTGAGGTATTGTCCTCCTCTCAATTGCCAGGAAGATCCCTGCTAACATCCTTTTGAATCATCTCCTCCCGCTTGCCAAAGATCCTTCTGGAATCCCAATATGGTCTCAGACCATCTTGGGGCATGACTGACATGATTTTTTTTGCATGACAGATCTATTGCCATTGCTTATGACATTTATTGACCTAACTAAGGTCTTTGATTCCATCAACTGGGAAGCATTATGGAAGGTGCTGCCAAAGTTTGGTTGTCCATTGAAGTTTATTCATGTTCTCAGGCTACGTCATGATGGAATGACCACCACCAGCCTAAGTAATTGGTTAGAGATGGATCTGTTCACCATCTGTACTGGCGTTAAGCATGGCTTTGTGATTTCCCCAGCCCTTTTCTCCATATATCTTGTAATCTTGATTCTAATTTTGAATGCTTTTCTTCTGAAATTGGAATTGAGTATTGTATGGATGGCTAGTTTTTAAATCTGTGGCATCTCCATTCTAAAACTAAGGTTCCAGAATTGTTATTACCAACTTTCAGTATGCTGAAGACTGTGCTATCCTCATGCACACCGAGATTGACTTGCAATCCACCCCAGATATATTCTCAAGCACCTATCACAGCCTAGGATTCTCCATCAACATTGGGAAGACTAAAGTGGTCCACCAGGCTGTCTCAGCACAAGTTGATCCCCTTCTCCCACAAATTGTCATCAGTGGTGAACCCCTGGAAAATGTTGAGCATTTTCCTTAGTTTGTTAGCCGCCTCTCCCAGGCAGCCAATCTTGATGTGGAGTTTGAACTTAGAATCCATTGTGCCAGCAAATCCTTTGGAACGTTGCTCTGTCATGTCTTTATTGACAAGACATCTGAGGATGGAAACTAAGATCCAGGTCTACAGCGCAGTAGTCATTGCTACTTTTCTTTATGGGCGTGAGTCATGGGTGACATATCAAAGCCATCTTAAGCATCTGGAGTGGTATCAACAGCACTGCCTTAGGTAGATTTTCCTTTTCAGATCAGAAGACTGTTGCACCAATGCCAGCATTCTCTCCGCAGCTAACATTACCAGTGTTGAGGCAAAGATTATCAAACATCACCTTCGCTGGGCTGGTCATAGTGTGTGTATGGCTGAAACTCCTTTGCTGAAGCAAGTCCTCTTTTCTCAGCTTACTCATGGTAGATGACGTGCGGGGCCTAGAGAAAACTCTACAAGCACACTCTGAAAGTATATATTAAGAAGGGAGGCATTGGTTAGGAATAGCTGGCTGGCAATAGACTGCAATGGCATCACATCATACATCAAGCCTCAGTCCATTCTGAAGAGAATCGCCTTGCTCAAGAAGCTGAGAAACACCAGTGGAGGAAGGAAGGGGTACAGAATCCAGCTGTTGTGCTTTCTCTAAGCAATCCCCTGTCACATATGTGGAAAAACCTGTAGAGCACAAACTGGATTCTGCAGCCTTCTTAAATCTCATCAGTGACTTTACCCCTGGCACACCTCGTATTGAAGGATCGCTGACACCACTGTCGGCACACTCCATTAGTTTTGACAGTAACACCAGACAGGTGGCTGGCCAGAGTCATACCGTTAAATATATTCAGAAAGTGCATGATTAGGTATTTTAACCAGAAAAGTAACAGGCTACAATCCTTTTCCTTCAAGGTCAGAATATTGATGGGCCCATATTGTCACAGCTTTATCCAACAACCAAATGTTCTGAGTATTCCTTTCATATTTCCTGTAAATATAAAATCCAGTCTTGTTGATGTATCTGGATTAAAAAAAACCAAAAACACTTAGACCTGAAACAAGTTAGTTCTCAGATTATCATCTATTGGGCTGTCGCTGTTTAATATTTTCATTGTCATAGCTCCCAGATGCCCCCAGTCAAGATGTGAGACCTATTGTACTGACTACTGTACAAACACATATGAAACCATGGTCTCCCCTTACAATCTATAAGAAGGGTAAGAAACTTCCCTACTCTGCTCCTTGAATGTGACTCAGCCCCAGGGTAAATTAAGGTTAACATTTATTCAGCATTTATCTTTCATAAATTCCATAAAAGATTCATCAATATCTATCTATATCCCTTTCAAATGTATTTCAACAGATCACAGAGAGCTACATAAAATTTGAATTCTTATTCAATTCATCTTCAGTTTGAATGCTGCCACACTTAGAATAAGCTCCAATGTCCACTGTTGGGCAAACAGTCACTATATAAGTGATTGAATAAGTAAATATTTTTGTAAGTAATAACCAAGGAAAAATGTTCTTTCATGTTACTTATCTAATCATAACTCTCAACTATCCCTTATTTCAGGGGACCATCACTCATTTTAGTTCCAAAGTTAATTAAGTTCCACACAAATTTAGTATCCCCTAACTTTTGTTGAAAATAATTTACTTCAGAATATTTGAACTGATGTTATAGAGTTACTTTTCACAAAAAAATGAATAAATTCCATTTCATTTTAAGTTCCCTGAATGAATAGATTTTTATGTCCATAATTTTGGGTTTATTGAATTCCACATTTGAGTCTTAGCAGGTTGAAAGGAATGGCTTTGATTTTCATCTTAAGTAAAAAATTGTTTCAAAGATTCAACTGAAAATACTAGGCTTGCTCATGACTTCAGTCATACTTGCTGGGGAAACTTTCTTGGATGTTCTATGGAGAAGATTGCAGTGTCTGTGACTGTTGGTCCAGCATCTTTCAAGGATACTAAGCAAGCAAGCAAACAAACAAACAAACAAACAATAAAATAAATAAATAAATAAATAAAAATTAAAAAAACAAACCTAGGAACTGATATACGTAGCAATCTGTAATTCATATCTAGAGCTGCGAAAATCTGTTTTAATCAAAAAGTTATGTTTTTTTTTTTTCTGTTGTTTTTTAAATAGCTTTCAGACAAAAATATAAATTTTCTCAATAAATTTCATTTTGTCCGAATTTTTCATCCTTCCACACAAATTTTGAAATGAACGAAAACTAAAATCTTTAGTTGTTTTTTTTTTTTTTAATTTTTATTTTATTTTAGTCTTCCCTTCCCCTCTTCTCTCTCTATTAGGCTTTAATAAGGGAAATGTAAAAATATGAGAGAAACAAAACAATTTTTTTTATTCAAAATTGAAAATTTTATGTCAAGTATATTTTGTGAACAAAATGGGGAAACAAATACTAAAAAAAATTAAACCAACACATTCATCATCATTGGGGAAAATTAAATTTTAAATTTCTATCTGCTCTACTCAGATCCATTTATTATTTCAGCAGCACTCTTTGGGACACACTTTTACCACCCTTACTGGCTTTGAATAATCCCTTAGTCCACAATTAGATCTATTGCCTCATATCAATTTTGAGAAGCAACTATTTCTTGCACTGCAAGAGTGATCCTTTGGACATTGTTTTGTGACTGTAAATAGGTCTGTTTCTCACAGTCTAAAACAAACAGATATGGGAAGCCACAATAACTATTTTAAAAAAAAATCTTCCCAAATACAATCACTCCAGTACCCTATAAGCCACAGCATCCTTCTTTGACCTCATTCAGCAGAAATCAATTGCCATGCTACACATTGTAGGCAACTCTGGGAGGTAATAAAAAAGTGAGAGCAATTTCATCTCAGCTGTGTATATTGAAACTATAACTAGGCAGTTAAAGGAGAATAAAAGTGTGTGTGTGTGTGTGTGTGTGTGTGTGTGTGTGTGTGTGTGTGTGTGTGTGTGCGTGTGTGTGTTTTAGAACTGGTCAAAAAGTTTCCATCAGCAAATGATGTTTCATCAGAATCTAAACGTACTATGCTATCATGTCAATTTTGACAACATTTTGTTTAGAAAAGAAATAATAAATATTGGTTTGGCATTATTAGAGTGGAATGTTTCAATTTTTCATTCTGAAATGACCTTGTTTGATTTTGAAAAGTATTTTTTTATGTAATGAAATAAAGCTTAAATCAAAACTAAGCATGTTAACTGATAGAAAACAATTGTTTTCTGAAAATGTTATTTAATGGGAAATTTCTGCTTCAAAATGAGAGTTTAGAATGAAAACAAATTTCAAAATTACAGAACTTCCCCCAAAATGGATTTTCTTGTTCCTACACACAGGGACCTCTCAGGCTGCAGGGATCAAAGTTTGAAAGAATATAAACTCTCTGCTGTGAGTATTTTGTGTGTCCACATTGGCAATATATCTGCACAAATCACTGCCCCAAACTTGTAGGTATAGATGTACCTCCTAGGGCTACTATGCCTGCCTTTGACAGGGGTGAAAAGAAGTGCAGATTTTACATGAGGGATCAGATGCTGTGCCACGTAAGTCACTGGAAATGTTTGCCATCAGTTTCAGTGGAACAAACCTTTGCTGGTGGTGGCTTTTTTAATGTATTGGAACAGAAGTTTCTATGCATTTTTAAATCAATCAGCATGTTAAATTGGGAGAAAGATGAGACTCCACTTGTTGTTTAACATGAAGTTGGAGCTACGTGGTAAATAGTTATTTAATTGTAGTTAATCTATGTTCATTCTTCTGCTGTCCATTTCTAGACACTTGTATCCTTCTCTAAATTCTATTCCGGGGGTGAAACGTTTGGGAGATATATTAAGAGCATATACTGAAAAGAAATTTGCCAAGATAAGGGTAAACAATCTCTAAAATCAACAACTCCATAAAAATGAAAATGACATTTGTTTTGGAGATTAGCAGAGAAAATCAACATTTGGTCATGCCCTTTAAAGAACTTTAGTCATCTAGACTAGTAAAGACCCTACTGTTTTAAAAATTAAAACGATCAGGTACTGTTGTGGCCCCAGAGATGTGAGGTAAACAAGATGCACAACAAAACTTGCACTTCAGGGAAACCATTAATTTATATGTAATTTATGTTTTTAAAGAACAACCTTATTGTCACAAGCAGCTGTTAAAATAATAAAACTTAAAGAAATTTAGAGAAAGACATGTATGTTTCTTTGCTTTTTTCAGTTTATTTCAGTTTGTTTATTTTGTGCATTTGACATTGCTTTCTACATAATCAGGTTTATTAAGGCCCATTTCCTCTGTTTGTGTATGGTTTTGCACAAGAACCACAGAGGAAATTGTTTCTTAAACATAATTTCAGATGCTACACTGACCTTGAATCTCTTTGGCATTATTCTTTTTTGGTGTCACAAAAATATATATTGCAGGATGTACAATTTGTGGTTGTGAAACCAAAAAGAATAATATTGGGGAATTCCAGGATAGTTGCAGTATCTGAAATTATGTTTATGAAAATTGATTAGATTTATCTTGAAAAAGTTGGCATTGCTCCTTTTACGTATTCAGACATACAGGAACACAGTCTTTTCTTACATTGTTAATACAACTACATTGCCTGATTTTGGTACTTTTGTTTTTAAAAATGCTTTTATTGTAGACAGCAAACGGGATTCATTATCTAAGAGCAGTTCACCCACATGCAATTATAAGTGCTGATGGTGTCAAATTTATGCCGCTGCTACACCTGTAGCAATCTGCACAACTGACTGTTGCTGTTTGCACATGTTTAAAATTGTCGAGGGATATTTTTTGCTTACAAAGTGCACCCAATATCTTTAAAATTTCATAAGAAATTAGAGGAGACACTTATTGTGTAACTGGTATGTTCGGTAATTGCCCATTCATCTTTCTAACCCATAAAATCTTAAAAATTTGACTTTCTTTATTTGTATGCATGATAGATGACATTTTCTCCAACTCTGATGAAGCAAGGCCTTCTGCGATGCTGAATCCCTTAGGTAACCTTAAACAGGGGAGATGATGTACACAGAAAAGGCACATAAAGTTTCCTTCACCTTCTTCATGCCATAGAATTGGGCATTAGAGAAAGGGGTACTGTATCCATGCTTAATATACATGTATCTAGTAGCTCAAAACATCTACTGAGGGCATGGAGAAGGTAGGTTGGTGGAATGGTAGAAAGTTTGTAGAATTGTCTGTGCACAAGACTTGTAAATATTTATATTAGAAATTTGGGTTCAAAATTTGCTAAACATGTGCAGAGCAACCCTTTCAAAATATATGTTTAAGTGGCATGGTAATTACAATAGTTTGTATTGTTTAATAGCTTTTTGAATTTGATATTAAAATGTCATGAGTTGGAACAGTGAAATCTTTTTTTCCAGAAACCTTCCCCCCCCTTCCCTTTTTTGATAAATTTTCTAATACTCTCGAGGTACCAACAGAAACTGTTGTTAGTATGTTTCGGTTTAGACTGGATGGATTTGTAAATTATGAACCTGAGAAATTAGGAATTTATAAAAGAAACATTTATTGAAACCTTATTGATGTGGACTAAACTCAGTACTAGTGCAATAGGCTTCAGAGCTATTAAGAAAAGGATTATGATTAAGTTTGATTCAGGATTAGATTTTGAAATATATAGTAGAATTATTTTAAAGGTTTGTGGCATGTTGAACATTAAAAAATGTGAAGTGTCAGGTCAGACCTTTACAATCCCCAAATTTTAAGAGGGGTCCAAACTAAAACCGCACTCCTGTACTTTCAGAGTTGTTCAGATCTGATTTTATACCTCAATTTTAAGGAACGGTCTACTCTATATTTATTTACATAACATTTCTTTAATGAAAAGATAAGTTGTAGATATTAGGTTTGGTTAGCTAGTGAGCTAGTTTATTTGGTTTATTTTAGCCTAAACTGAATTCTATTATAGCGCTGACCCAATTTTCTTTAGGAACAAGTGATAAATCTTTGGAAAGGGAGTAGGTAGACACATTTCTTTACCATAAAAGTGAAAATATTTTTAAATGATTTTTTTTTCAAAGTAAGAAACACAAGTTCTTTGGAAGTTACTAAAACAAAGTGTCATTGACATGTTAGGATGTTTAAAAAGAAAGCTGTCACTGCTATTTTATCTATGCAAAAAAGATTTCTAATCTTACTATGTGGAACAAAAGTGACGGATAAACAGTGGATGGAAATAAAGTATAAAGGTGTCACTTGTCTCATGCAGCTCCAGATGCTTCCCTTCTTAGCCTTATTCAAATTTATTGCTGATTTTTCTGGGCTATAAAATCCTGGAGTGTAACACAACCTCACATAATGCTCCCCTCAACTTTTATGGCAGAGGTATGATTTAGTATAGTAATAAAACTCTGCTATCAAGTATTTTCTAACAGCGTTTACCATTTTTGTTTATGCATAAGATACAAAATGAGATTTTCATCTGAATGTCTAATTCAAGACAAAATTACACATTGTATACTACTTTAGGAGGAAAAATGGGCTTTGGGGTGTAAAATTAACACTGAAATGTGTGAAAATATCTCTCAACGTTAATTCATATTCTTGTTGATCTTGTGAATTAAATTAGGCAAGTGAGGCCCGCATGAACTTGGCTCTAACATCTCTAGGGGAAAGAATAACCACAATAACTTAAATGTCAGACATTTGGGTCATTGCAGATGTATTCATAATGTGATTGTACATAGTAGTTCAAATTCAGTCCAAGGGTAATGTGTCTCAATTTTTTATATTCCAGTTACAGTTTGTGCTTTTCTGGATGAAGATATACATTTCTGAGTAATAAATGAAATCCTGTTGCAAGGAAGAAATGTATAAAACATTCTGGGGGTATACAAAACATTTTCTTGCAGTTACAAACAACAGTTATTAACCCTGCACAAAATCTGCTCTTTTCCTTGCATTCATTACTAATTAGTATAGCAATCACTTTTCCCATCCATATGATGTTGATAAAAACACAGTTCAAAATTTAAATAAATAAAATAAAACAGAAGTGACAGCTTTAAATACCACATACCAGAAGCCTTGGGATCTATTAAATGTACTGTCCCATGTGGCTTCAAAGTAAAAGTGGCTTTTATTAAATTCAGTGATTGTCTCCTCCAGCTTGGATGGTGAAGGTGCAGTTAGTGTATGAGAACAGCTTGTAATCTAAAATATGTAGTGTCCAGAAACTGTCAGATGCATGGTATGGGGCACAGAGATTGGAGTATGTTCTTACTTTAGTATACTGGCATTTCTGCATGGAATTAATCATGAATTGAGATGGCAAAATTGAATTATGTGCCTTTATTGCACTGCTCATACCAAATTTACCTTCTGCTTCCCTGCTGGTTTCTTGTCTGAGTTAAACAATAGGGACTTCACATACTATTTGTTGCAGATTCCATCATGTGTTTACCACCTTGTCAGATTTCTTTGAAAGAATTTTGGAGCAGCAGAATTTTAGTTTTTTTTTATAATACAAGCAATTACTCATTAAGAGTATTTGTTAAAAGAGCTGTGCAGAGAATGGAAATTCCATTGCATGAAATATTTCAGGTTTCAAAATTTGGCTTCATTTCATTGGAATGAAACCCGGAAATTTCAAAATTCTTCACAGACTAAAATTCCAGGAAAAAAGAAATGGGTTTGGATTGATCCTAACAATTTATTTAGACTAACCTGAAGTTGAATTGGCATTTTGTTTCAATTATAGCTTTATTTTATATTCTATTATAATAGCAATATTATACAAAATAGAACAATAAAAAATGGAGAAGTCATTTTAAAAGAAAAATATCAAAATATTTTGTTCCAAAAATGTCAGAAAAGGTCATGTTGACATTGTTGCATTTTGTTTGATTTTTTTCTTCAAAAATCAATACAATTTTGTGAAGTGTTTCAGTTTTTTAAAAATTGCATATTTTAAATTTTTTTTTAAAAAAAAAGGTTATCTCAATTTTTTTCCGACCGGCTCACCTTATTAACTAGTCAGTTAAAAATAACAAGTTTACTGAAGTAACTATGCTGCTGTTTATTAAATAAGGTTTTGTAGCAGCAGTCAGTAGACATGAGTAGGGCAGTAAAACAGCAGATACTTTTAGAGAGGGCCAGTTTTGGTCAACATTTTTTTATTTGAGAAGCTGAAGTTCCTGTTGCTGAAGTGGAAATGTGCATATGAGAACTCAGCATTTGCATTTGTCAGCATTTGCCACTTGCATTTTTCTTTTAATTTGGTGGTTTTGTTAATCATTATAATTTCAGTGGAATGAAGGGACCAACTTTTTGACAGTAGCAGCTATTGGTGGAATGCAGTGTTAGCAGATAAACAGGAGTATGTTCCAGAATGTGTAGTTTGTGAGATTTCCTCTTTATGGCCCAGTGAAAATAAGTACAATATTTGAATTGATACAGAAGAGCAAAAAGGCATATAAGGCCAAAAGATTGCACTGAGCAGAACTTTCCTAAATAGCTTTAATTTTAGAAAAAGATCAGTACACTAAGTGTGTCATCAAGAAGGATCTCCCACAAAAATAAATAAAAATAAAATAAAATACCTACCTCTTCTATAGCACTTTTCATCAACAGATCACAAAGCTCTTCACAAAAACAGTCACTGTCACAATCCTTATTTTGTGGGATTGTGGGAGCCTTAGACTGAATTAGGGATGGGCAATTACACAGTATAGATAATAATACCTAAAGAATACTGAGTAAATGTGAAACTATGGCAAGCATGCTACCAAATATAAAATGGCAATCTGTAGCTCTCCATGTAATCATAATGGACTGTTACAAATACTCTATTAATAAAATGTAATTGCTGTAAACAGCTCTTATTTCCCAGCAACTCATTGTTATTTATTTATTTGTCATTTTCAAAAACTTAATAAAATTTCACACAACAAAAGAGAAGAGGAAGAGAAAAGAGGTTTTTCACGAAGGACAATTAAAACAAACTGAAGGGAAATCCTGGTCTCTCTTATGTAGATGCACTGGAGTGAAATAGGATGAAAAAAGCCAGTTAGCTTGTTGCAATCCTATCCTTCAAATAAAGGTAATGAATGCTATTGAAGGTCAAGTTAAACCTCTTTCTGTTTGGCTTTAGTGATGATAACTGAAATAATAAAGCACATAAACCATAGCCTAAGCCTTCTCCCCAAGCTTTGTGTGTTCTAGGATTTTCAGCAGAACCTTTTTCACTATGACCCTACTTCCCTCTGTCCAGAGTATCCACAACCACTTCTAATATTATATGATGATGGGATCAAGCCAATCCAGCCAGAGGGAGTCAACAGAACATGCACAGAAGCTTTCTTCTAACTGCTGATAACAGGATAAATAACAAGAATAGCCCTGCATCCTAATGTGAGGTTGTGGATCCTTCCATCCTTCTGAAGAGTCTTTTCCACCTATGCAGGGGCAGGGAAGGATATGTATTTGGCACTCGTGTGTGCTGGGCAGGAGGGCAGGCTAATAATATATAATAATATTTCATAGGTATGGCTAGGCCCTTGACTCCCTGTATGCATGACGCCACCAACACTGGACATGTGGCGAGTGCACACTATTTCTTTAGCAGTGCTGCAGAGCACTTTGCCCTCCAGATCCCTGTTCCCTGACCCTCTCCATGCACCACGCTCTTATAAGGCAAGAATTGGGCCCTGAGATTTAATTAGGCTATATCTTGAAAACGTGTTCAAACAACATCATTGGATTTAGTTGTGGATACCGAATAAAGGCCAAAGACCTTCTGCTTGCAGTTCATGAGAACCTAGTGTCTCTGCTGATATTGTTTGATTTAACTGGTTTCTCTTGGCCATGGAATGGAGATGGCACTGCTGTGGACCCTGATAGCAATAGATAGAGATATTTAATTATTTTCTTGCTGAGATGACTGAAGGTAGTGTGGAGCAATTGCTTATCTGCTCCAAGAGCCCACTTACATGTGGATCTGTTTTGTTGCCTCTCCTGCTCAATATCTGAAAGAAGGTGTTGTGTCTCCTACATATAGATTATCTGTCTGTAGAACTTGAATGGAGGTATTTAATGGCATTCTAGCATCTTGCTGCGATTAGTGAGGGCAATCTGGTTGCAACTCAGGCTTGGTCTACACTTACCTTCGCGATTTGGCGGCAGTCGATGGGAGTTACGCAAAGTACGCAAAGAACTCGCATAACTCCCATCGACTGCTGTGCTTCTCTTTTGCGCGCCGTCTTCACTGCACTGCGCCACTTGTGGGGGTGGATTAATAATGTCGACTTTTGGATCGACTGAGCGGGTTTTCACTGACCACTCAGTTGATCCAGATAAGTCAATCTGACAGCCGCGACTTTGTCGCCGTCAGTGTAGACATAGCCTCAGTCTGGATTTGTATGAGGTTATACTTGTAGATAGGGTGAAATAATATAAAGAAAGAGTGGAGGTGATATTAGCCTCCCTCTTCCCCCTCAGTCTGATGGAATTCATCTGCCTTTGATATAAACATAGAAATGAAGACCTTGAAAGGCACTCAAGAGGTCATCTAGTCTATCCTTCTGTGCTGAAGCAGGATTAAGTATCCGTGGCAGATGTTTGTCTAACCTGCTTTTAAAAAACTTCCAATGATGGGATTTCTACAACATCCCTGGCTAACCTTTTAAACATGTATTCACAATTACATTATTTCTGTTGTTGCAGTCTGGGATCCTTTCTGCTCCAAGAGTTACGTTCCGTCTTTCTTGCCATTGTATAGGTAGATTTCAGCTACAGTGAACATGAGAATAGAACAGCCAATGCCTATAGCAAGGGGCAAAAATGCCTTGGCTCTGATCCTGATGAAATCATCCTATTCCATCTAAATGCTGGGTGTCAGAAATGGGTACTCTTTGCTCTATTATAAACATCTCCTTCAAAGGCTGATACTTTCATTTCCCGAATGCATATGTATAGAGAAAAGGTAGCTGTGCCTTGCTTTCTGGTATCAGATTAGGAGTTTGTGAAAGCTTGGATATATTTTTGCAGTTTACAATAAAGTTAAACTGTATTTACTGGTGGGTAAAATTGTTGTAAACTAATTTTACCAGTTCACTTCAAGCCTTTTCATTTAAACTGACAGAAGCAAATTATGGAGCTATAGTTTGTTCATCCATGATTTCACGCTCCTGCACTTCAGGAAACAAGAGGCAAATCTCAAGGGATTTCTGTGTGGTAAAACAGTTTTAATTAGTAAATAATCATGAAGCTTCATGTTCAAAACAAATCCTTACTAAGCAAGTCATATTGGCAATTCCATTCACAGTATTTTCATATTTCTCAATGACTGTGTGCAGAGGTTCACTTTCCATAACTGTTTTTTTCTCTGAAGAGGAAAGTCCTGAAGATGGGTACTGTCTCTTGCCAATCAGAGCAGCATACAAATTAGGCCAAATATGTGGAAGTGTCTCAGTTTCCAATCCATGAAACTTATAAAGAGGGAGGGAGTGTCACAAATATACATTTAGTTTAATAAAAATATATTAAAATAATGTTTCTGGCGATGACTTATGCAGGTAAAACAAAAAAACATAAATATACTTCTTGGTTTCATTTTGTTTTGTTTTATAAAAGAAAACAGCAAAGAAAACTCCTGGACTAGAAAAAGAAGGATATAAACCTAAACCACTGTTCAAAAAGAAAATAAAAAAACTGGTGCGGTGGGTGGAGATAGTAAAAAAGTAGCAAGTGCTATATATTTTGTATTCAGGGCCTATGCTTTCTTTTACCCTGGTACTACATGTTCTGCTCTTTTTGAGGATAGTTTGGCCTTGCTGAGAGCCAAAAACTCCCCATTTCAGAGATTAAGATCAAACATAGTCAATGAGATACCTAAGACCTGATTTTGTAGGGTGTTTCCTGAAACAGACCCCTGACCCCCAACATGGATCATTTCAGCCTAAACAGAGTTTTGCCAAGTTATAAGCAACTGAAAACAGGGTCTGATAATGGGAAGTTCAAGGCAACCTTACTTATAGGTGCTACCGGCCTCACCTATAATACGTATAGCCTTGTTTTCTTTATTTTCTTTGTTTTCCATATTATGTTTTTAGCCGCAAAGTATTCTGACCTTTCCCTTTTCCTATTAAATGCTTTTTTTTTTTTTATTGCTGGTGTCCCAAACCCTGCTAAACTATGAACAATGCATGGGCACTTGGTTTCAGAGAAATATTTAGAGTCTAACAGAGCATGTCAATTTAATCTGGCAAAAGCCATCTCAGCAGTATTATTGAGCCGCTAGGGGAATTTTCAAATGCCAGTTTCTTTGTTGTTGTTCCTTTTGGCATCCTTCCTGGATTGCTCCCAGATCAGAGAGATATGAAAGTCCCTTCTGATTAAGAGACTGTGTGTGTGTGGGTGGCCATGTGCCAGACCACTTCCTTTCATTTGTGTAAAGCCCTTCACCTACAGATGACAGACGGAGTTGCTGAGTGAGAGATGTTGTTAGAGTCAGAGGAGGCAAAGTGGACAGAGAGCTGTCATTGGAGAGTCGACAGATGCACACAAATAAGACTCTTCTTGCACACTCTTCTTAAGGTGTGATAGCTGCTACTGTAATTGGATATCATTTCCCATAACCTTCGGCATCTCGACACCTCTTTTGAAGAGATGTGTGTTTAGGGAGGGATGGTAATAAAACCTGTAAGGGGCTCAGGCAATCCACTTTAATGAAAAAATACAGAGAACATTGAGAACCAAGAAGTTACTCTGTTACCCTTCTGCTCCTATTAGAACTGCTGCAGCTTTCCTATTAAGAGCTGGTTATGTTCTTGCACTTTCCTTTATCCAGGCACTCTTTTCAAAATTTAATCTGGGTCCAAAACTCAGATTTGAAAATCTGAAAATCTTGAGCCAAAATATTCATATCTGGGCATCTGAAATTAGGCACCTAAATCTATATTTGGGCAACTTGGTAAGTGATCTAATTGTTCAAGGGATTGAACGCCCAAAAAGTCAATAGGAGCTGTGAATGAGCTTCTCTGAAAATTGGGACATTTAGGTGATTAAACATACATTTATGTGCCTGATTTGAGACATCCTGGTTTGGAAACATTGGCTGTAATTTCTAGGTGTTATGCCCAGTGCTCTCTGGGTGCCTTATTAAAAACAAGTGCTAGTAAATAGGAAACATTACCAGATTAAATTTATGCAAGAAAAACTCCATTTGCAAGCAACAACAAAAATAACCTCACACTTAAAAATGAAACCGTTTCTGAAACTTAATCCTTAAGGATGACATTGTTTTGCTTTTGTATATGTCAAGGTGGGAGACAGTATTTTACCACTATGATCTCTCACTTGAAAAGGTTCCTCTCACTATCTTTTTCCCTAGAGTTACAGGTATCATGTTGATTATTTAGGCCCCAGTCCTGCAAGTAAATGTACTTTGCAAACTCTTGCACCCACATGGTGCATCATTGAATACAATGGGAATCGCTACACATGCATGTGTTTGCAGGGGCCTAAAACTTTATCAACATACTGATGTTCTAAGTGCACAGATCATGATGTAAGAGCACTTTGGAATCCAGGACTCCATTAGTAATGTGGTGGAAAAGTTATGGAAAGTAAAAATGATCCTTTTTTTTTTTTTTTTAAATGAATGGAGACCCAAGTGTCTAATTGATTCTCCCCCTCTCCCCTCCACCCCCCCCCCCCAAAAAAAAATAATAAAAAAGCATAGCATGCATGCTGAGAACAGGAAAGTTTTCTAATTAGAATGTAATGTAGGAAAACCTCTCATGGTGTTTAGTAGCCAACTGCATGTGGAAATTTCAACTCTGCTTCCTTTAATTAACTTGATTCCCTAACATGACTGACAAGGATTTCTCACTCTGTGCTTTTTTCGGTGGAGCTTGCTTTTGTGTGTGTGTGTGTCAGTCAGAGAATCTTTACATACTTATGTACTGCAACTGGTTTCATTCAATAACAGTCAGATTTTAGGGAATGGTTTCTCCCAAAGAATTTTCCTTCGGTTTTTCCATCTTTACCTTTTCAAACTCTTACATTTGTTTTGCCAACATGTCTGCTTTTTTGGCACACCTGCTTTCCTCCTTAGACTGTGTTAATTCTTCTCTCAGAGTCAATTGTGAGCAGCTTGCAACCAAATGCCTGATTAAAAAGTTAGCAGACCTTGAGTGCAATTACTTCAGCTTTGTAGCATTCACGCATTAAACCCAGTGTTAATTGTTTCCCATTTTTGTAACGATCCTTATAATAGGATAAAAACAGAAGAGATCATTTCTTGTAGTTAAAACAGCAGAAAATAAAGACATTTGCTCTGATTAATCATTGCAATATGAAATTAAATGCAATCACGAGTAAACATACTCAGGCGGTTAGCTGGATGCCAGCAAAAATTGTCATTTGTATAGTGTGAAGAATTTATGTCGGAGGACTGGCACAGCACACACATTTGTCATGTTCACTTTTACTCGGATATGATGAGGCAGTTTTACTGTTGGACATTAGGCTATTGGTGCCCATTGTGTTTATTCTGCTTTCTGCACTGATAACTATTTAAATATAAGGAGTCAAATCCTGATACGACTGCAATTTAGGGTTTGTTTGTGGTTTTTTGTTTTTTTTTGCCACAAACACCAGTGTAACTAAGATCTAGCCAATAACACAATGGCTAAGGCCACATCCTGCAAAGATGTATGTATATGACAAATTTTAAATACAAGTAGTTCCATTGACCTCAGTAGGAGGCCGTAACATATGTTAAGCGCACATGTCATTTTTTGCAGAACTGGAGCCTATGTTTGTGAATTTGCAACTCATTTATGTAGAGTGGAAGGTGAAGGTTTAATTTTGCTTGAGTACCAATAATTCTGATCTCTTGTCTTTTTAAAAAGAACAAAAACAAAACCTTAAAAATCTGAAAAGATGAGTTCTTGAGTTACATCTGGAAGTATAAAGACTAGATGAATAAAGTGTCTGAATTTTACAGCTTTAGGACCTCCCTTTTGAGATTTTGTTCAAGATGTTTCTTCAGTAATTGGAAAATCTAAACTTTAGCTATCTTCAGAAAGTATTTCTTGTACGTGTATGCTCAGATGATATCCTAATGCTTGACGTCAATGAGGGGGGTTGGGAATGGGCAGCGATTGGACACTGGGAGGAGAATGACCAGGAGAAAAAAGTTTATCATTTTGAAAATAGCCCCTGGAACTGAAGATAGGCAGAGATTAAATAAGATAGTTAAGCGTTATGAAAGTAGATATAGACAAGAAAAATCAGTTATTTGATTAAACAAAGAAGCAAAAAACTGATACTATCATGATTCGGACCCTTCAAGTTGTGCATGTAGAAAACTACTGCAATCACTGTTTGCATCATCATCCCCCCTGGATCTCTTCTAAGATTTGTTACATTTAATCTTGAACTGGCTTTTCAATGTTCTGACAGAACAAGTGTTTTCCTATGTGCTTTGAAACGCATCTAATACAAATCTGGGAGTGAGGGGGGGTTTGCAACTACAGTAACATATGTGATAAATATCTCACCCAGCAAAATAATCATAGAATCATAGAAGATTAGGATTGGAAGGGACCTCAGGAGGTCATCTAATCCAACCCCCTGCACAAAGCAGGATAATGATAATGAAATAATTGTTTTTGTAGTGTTTTCCATCTGAGAGTATAATATTACTTTAAATGCATCATGGAGTTTAGCTCCCCAGCTGAAGCAGGTAATGCTGTCACCAGATTACAGACAAACAAACAGTCTGTGTGTCTGTTTCAAATCAGCAGAGACATTTGGCACCTCTCAGGAGGTACACAGCACCTGGAAGGATCAAGCCCTAAGGGTCTGATCCAAAGCCCCATGAAATGAATGGACTTTGGATCAGGCCCTAAGTAACTTCTATTAGATCACACAGAAAATCTGTTAAGAGCCAAGAACAGAACATAGGGCTCCTAACTCTCTGGGTGGGAGAGACTTCTTATATTCCCTTAAATGTTGGCTTGTCTGTCATTTTGAGTTTAGCTTAGAAACTCAGTATCATGAATTGTTTAAAGTGTTGCATGTCTGACCTGGCCCCTGATTTTCATTGTTAAGATTCAGGCTAACATTCCATATGGTCCTCTGCAGTAAAAGGATGCACAAACTGGACCTGTCTGGTATTCTGCCGTTCCTGAGGAAAGTGACAGCTGTTGGATGTTTACTCATTGCTGAACTCCATTTGAGACTACACCAGTGGGCAAAATCCTGGAGAAAATCCGGCATTATTGCTCTGGTGTATATTTTCAGTCAAATATATTGAGGAAACTGTTTTGTCTGTGCCTGATATTCATTTTTTGAAAAATCAAGAAATTAGAGCACATCTGTCTTTCTTTCCCTCCATCTGTCAACTCAGAACATGCACTTGACTATATCAGATTTTTTTTTTCCTGGAATGGGAAGCATTTGGCTTCTTCATTATGAAGTTAACTATATGCAGCTAGCATCTGGATGATTATTATTATTTAATAACATTTTGCATTTTAGAGAATTGAACCATAAAGTTTCCTCTGAAATTCCTTTAAATGGCTTTACCTTTTTCGAAAAAACAAGGGGCCAAGACTGTACAACGTATTCATAGCATGGTTGGCTAATGTGTTTTGTGTGTGCGTGTTTAGGCTGCAATTTGTATTATGTACTGAATGTATTTCTCTCAGAAATTAGATTTTATTCATTTGAATAGTACCAATAATAAAAATAACTGTGACTATTGCCATTTCTTTTTGAGATTTCCATTATGCCTTAGAGGTTCAATAGCTTATCTCTGTGACCAGCAGAAGTTGGTCTAATAAAAGATATTACCTCACCTACCTTGACTGTCTTAGAAGGGCTAAAACATTCAAGTACGCCCTTAACTTTGCCATGCCTATTCCACATCAGGAAACATTCTACTCCAAGGAGTGACTCCGATGGAAGAGATTGATCTGGTTAGATCTTAAGTTATCTTCCACCCCATTCTTCTGGCCTGTCATTTTTCCCACCACATTTCCACTACCCTCTCTTAATTATAGTTGCTGCACTGCTCTGTGATATGATGCGTGCTAACCTTGCTCTCTAGGAATGGAAAGACTGAAACTCCCAGCTATTACTGGAATTCTGAAGTCAGTCCTTGTCCCAGGTGTTTCATGTGATGAGCTGGAGCTCAACTATACTTTAAAAGCAGTGCTCTGTGTTGAAAGAGGTGCAGAGTCACATGATACTATTGTGCTGCATGAGGAATTCTTGTCAGTCAGGGAGCTTGCCTAGTGCCATATTCCTTCAGAGGGCATGACATACTCTCCCACTGTGTGTCTGTTCAGTATTACTATCTGATTCATTAGGAGGGTGGAGCTATGGGTTCCTTGCCCCTTACTTTTGCACCCTAGGCAATGCACAGATGTAGCACTCCCTGTATTATAGGGCGCACAGAGAGTTTAATCACTGAGGCCTAGTCTGGCTCATATGTTAACACTTTGGGCCAGCCACCAGGTTCTCATTCTTTCTCCTCCTCTCTCTTTATTTAATGATGGAAATGCTGGTAGAAAAATTTCCATTTGGCCAAATCTGCAGCCTTTATTTGGGCAAGACTCCCATTGACTTCTGAGGAATGATTTCAGGAATTGGTCTTTAAGAAAATAAAGAAATTACTGAGTAGCACTTTGTCCTGAAGTGTTCACCTCACTTTTCATTTACCTTTTGACAGTATGTTTTTTTGGTCATTGTATAATTCAAGAGTATCAGGGCATATTTTACACATGGTTCATTCACTGTGCATAATGATTTGGTCTCCATTTGGAAATTTGAGAAGTACGCTATTAGAAGAGTACTTGATCTGGTTCAAGAACAACTACACCGAATTCACCAAATAATATCCTATGCCATAGTCAAGGAGTTATTTAGATATATTTAAAAGGTCCTAATCAGATTGTTCTATGAATATAAAAATAGCAACTTAATACCTCATAGCTGAAAAAAAGCCCCTAAAGGAATACTCATTCAGGAGTGATAAGGCAACTGGCATCTTGATACAAATGACCATATCATTGTTAATTTAGGACAGAAAGACCATTAGGTTTTATTACTAGCTGTCTATAAGAATCTGAGCCTTTATTGTCTTATATGTTAGTGGACATAGTGATAAAGGGCCTGATCGAAAGCCCATTGAAAAACTCAATAGGAGTTTTTCCATGAACTTCAATAGATGTTGGATCAGGCACCTAAAGTATATTCAGTTTGTGTGTGTCTTTTTTTATGTTTATCTCTCCTAAGAGCACTAAACTCAGCCCTGATGCAAAGAGGCTTTATTCCACTGAACTCAACAAAATTCTGTCTGCTTCTGAATTCTGATCTGAATTTGGCTCATCGGCTGTACACTTTTCATGATTTTCAGAAGTGTTGGGGAAATCTCAATTTCCCCTGCAGTGTTAAAAACTTGTGTTCATGACCTGGATGTTGATTAAACCAAGTTGCATCTTAGGAAAAATGGAAGCTTGTGCTTATGTTCATATGATAAAAAAGTTTACACTTTCAGGATTCCTCTGAAGTAGGCAATGGTTAGCTGCCAGGTTTGATCAGTTATCAACCTACCTACAGACCCTATGTTCAAATGTTCATATCTGTGATCTGTCAAAGTTAAAGATCAAACCAGAAGTCTGAGTTTCATTCTGTGTGTTTTGTCAACCTGTGAAGCCTGCGATAAGATGGCATCTACAGACATTTAGCTCTATGATGTATTCCATAGAGAGATAAAACATTAAATCCAAAACTACTACCACTTATTTTCTTCCATCTGCCAGGTTAGGACATGTAGTAGATCAGCATTCTTTTTGATAGAAGAAATATTTAACTTCAAAGTGATGAGGCCAACTTGGTGCAATTTGCTTAAATACCTCCAGTTTATTTTAACAGTTGTATTAAGGTTGAACTCTAAAGACAAAAAGAACACTGTCCATTCTTCCTTAAACCAAGTAGTCTGATGTATTGCAAATACTGAGCATTCCCCAACTATAATGCATTTATACCAGTGGTTTTATGATTGAATGTGCATCTCTGTGGGCAGGTTGCTCTGTCTTTACACCCTCTTAAAGACCTTGAAATGTCATGGTCATGTATCTCTCTCCTTCATTTATAAGGTGCAGTTGTATAACTTTATATGGATTTGTGTATGAAATCCTTCAGTATTTGCACCTTGATTTTAATGCTTTAATTTAAGATATGATAATTGTCACAAAATTGAAATGTGAAATATTACACAGGGGATCTTCTTGTCTTCTCAAAGTACATAACAAGGGGGTAGCAAATACAAAAAGTAGAAATTACCATTGTCAGATGGTCAGTACAACTGGAATGTTTTAAACATTAGACTGAATATAAATAGGTGTTCACGCACAAATAGGAGTCCATCCACTTTAAACTCTGGGATCAAAAATTGCAGCATCAGATGAATTGTGTGAAATGAGACATGGAACTCACACTTAAAACAGTTTTCCTGGCTAGTACCATAGTTTAGCATGTTAAACCAACAAAAAAAATGTCCAAATTGCTTGACTTTGGTTCAGTGGAATGACCAGCTTTGAAGTCTGCAGTCTTCTTAGCAACTTTTCAGGACATCTCTGTGTCCCCAATAGGAGCTAAACACAAGTGCATGCTGGAACTTATGTTGTAGCACTGCATTCTTGCTGGACCCTTCTAGACAATAGGGAGGCTACACAGTCACCTGGTATTTTAACTAGCATATAATAGATGCAATAAGTCTGGATATTGAAGACATTAGTTTCTGCATTCAAATATTGCATAAAGCACATATTTCACATTACGTACTTAGTTAACCGTATTATCTTTGACAGTCATGTCCACTTCTGGCTTTTCCACGTGGATCCATTTCTCTAACATGACAGTCCTGGTGTCCATTGTGTTAATAGATGTATGTCTGCTCACTAGAATCATAGCATGTAAAAGGGTTTATCCCCAAAGGGCAATCCTGCTGTTGTTGCCACTTCCCATGTTAGCAGGAGAAGACATGACTGATGACTCAGAATTAATTGTAACCCAGTGAGAAGTCAGAGACAGATATCCATTACATCCACTAGCACTATTTAAGGAGGCAATGCTCTAAGTACCCTTTCTCCTTAAATTGAGGTTCTACTTTTTGCACTGAGAGCCGTTGTGAGGATTAAAGTTGTTTTAGCACAGATTAGTGTTTGTTTTATCTAGGAATAATGCAGTGTTTTCTGAAATTCTGTTTCTTCACAAAGTGCCAAAATGTGAAGATTAAAGCGAAATTGCAGATGTTTAAACTGACAGTTTGAATCCTGATCGTTTGATATAGTGAATCAATTAAATGGTCAACCTTTAAAAAAAATATTAACCTGACTTGCTTCACTGTCTAGTGTCACAGAGGTTCTTACTAGTTAACTGGTCTTATGTTGTTGAAGCAGCACATTACAAAAGTGTAAAGCACATTTTTGGCTCTCTTCAAGTTAACAATTTTGTAAGTCAAGCGTTCAAGACCTGAGGTTAATCATAATATATAGTGAGGGCCACATCCCTTCAGACACAAGAGTGGTACCTTTACACAAGAGCCATGGTCTGCTTGATTTCCAAGGTCATACAGCGTGTTAAAGAAAGCTAACAGAACAGAATACTAAAGGGATTTTCCTCAGCTCTCTTTTTCCTGAAGATCTCTGGGAAGTTTCCTGCTTTCTGGCACTACATGAATCTGCATTTATACTTCATTGACTGACACTGTTGAAACCATAAACAGAGAGAGCATTTGTACAGCAAATGAATTAGCAGATAGGCCAAGAAGATGCCGCATCCAGAATAGTTATTGACATTAGACCACGTAATATATCAGTGTACTCAATATAACTAGTAGGACTTTGTTGATGTCATTGATAGTTTATAAATGTTATTAATTAAATAGATATAAACATAATTTATGTTGATATTATAAATATAATTAAAAATATCATAACAATAAACATTTTCACTATTTCATGTCATGTAGATGGGGCTACAATAGATTTGTTTATTCCAGATTATGCACCTTCCTCACATGGGACATAGTTTTGCTTTTTTTTCCCTTTTTTTTTCCCTTGCTCACATTTGAAAATGGAATATAGATTAGAGATAAAAGGCCCAAATGATGTCCTGGCTTACACTCCATGCACTTCATTGAACCTAGTGGAGTTCCGCAGGGTTTAAATCGGGACATGATTTGGCCCATTGAACTTGTAAAATTTCAGCAACAGCTGCTACATTTTAACAGTCGGTATACATTATTCATCCACATATGCTTTTTACTATTTCAAAATTCGTGAGGCTGTGGAGAACTTACTGTAAGTGGTACAATGCTTCTTTGGTTCCCTTCAATTTAGGACCCTTACAAACTGGAGATAATTTATGACATAAAGGCTGCACATTTATTAGATAAATGCCAAACAATATTATTTGGATAAAAAGGGAGGGATGACTATAGTGCAGCAAAAGGTGGCTATAGTCACTCAAAATGATTATGAGCCACTCTTTATTCTGACTGGTAGATACAAAGTCAAAACCACTACCTAGCCAGAGATATTGTCTGGCCCACCCAGGCCAGGACATGCAGCTTGGACCATAAGAACTCATCCTCCATTCCCAGCACGAAGTTCAAGTCACCACTTAGGCTGCTGTTGAGTCCCCAATTCTGGGAGACAGAGATCCCCCTTTGCTTATCATGCTGGCCCAAATAAGCTTTGCAGGAGATTAAGTTTCTTTCCATCCTCAAAGTTACAACATAACCTTCGGAAACGTGGAAACCGAAATGAGATTCTGCAATGACCTGAACAGAAAAGAAACCTAATGGTTAGTTTTCATAACAATAGTTTGCATGCTCCAGTTCAACACCAATACAGTAGCAGGAGGAAAAAGGCTGAATGCTTGGCGTAAGCCCCTGCTCCAGAATGGGGTTGGGAGGAAAAACACTGCTGCAGCTGGAGGAGAGACTGAATGGCCTTTGCTTATCCCTTAGTTCAGTCTTAAAGAAGAGTACCCCTCCCCTTCTTTTACAAATAAGAGAGCTCCATAGACCAACCTCGGCCGTGGCCCATCACAAATCTGATCCACAATTGGTTGGGAGAGGCCTTCATTCTGAGAAATACCTAGCAAACCCTGCCCTGCCTGCCACTGCCCTACAAGTCTATTTGAAGAGGAGTGGGGAAAGGAGTACTTCTGGATGATGACTGAGCTGAATTATATAAATCTTTGTTTTGAGGACTTTTTAACCAGCGCAGAGAAGTACATTCTAGGCTTGCAGAGGTCAAGGACCAGGAGTGGTTTCTTTAAAAGAAATTTAGACAAAAACATCTGGCTTTTTGATTTCTAAGATTTTCTTTTTTACAATTTAATATGTTTTTTAAAGTCAGTGAAAATCCAAATATTTATGTGTGTGTATAAATGAACTTTTGGAGACTTTTAATCCTTTTTTGTAAACTCATTTAGCAGAGTTACTTTATATTATTGCAGGGAATCTATCTCCTAGAAGTATCTGGCCCATTTCCACCCTGAGGGAAATGTTATTTCAGTCTTAAAAAAATTTAGATATATATCTGTGGGTTTACTGTAGACTTTTCTGGATTTAGTTAAATAAATAGGGTGCCCCTACCACACAGCTCCATGATCAAATTAGAACCCATATTGTTAATTTCTTCTGCCCTTGAGTGTGAGGAGAAGAATTTGACTAGCAGAGACAAGGAGGTAGCCATGAATTGCCTTATTTAACTACTAATTTAAATGTAATGGTGCTCTGGAAATTTGTCTTTAATCTCTGCCTATCACTGTCCTTAGTCCATTTTTTGTGGGTTTATGTCTTATTTTTCTTTCTTTCTTTCCATACATCTGACCTTCAACTCTTCCACTCCAATTACAGGCTCAGTCCTATCAAGCAAATTATATAAGATTAAACTGGATGTTGAAATGCATTAAATGACAATATGACCCAAAGAGGTCCAATCTATAGAAAACAGCCGCTCTCCCACCCTAGGCCTCAGTAAAAACAAAGCCTTTCCCCATCTCACTCTATATATTTATTACCTAACATTTTCCTCCAGCAGAGTGTACATACAACTTCTTCCTCTTCTCAATTTTTTAATTGTTTCCCTATCCTTCTAGAGTATATTTTCCTCTTCCTCTTGATCTAACTTTAACTTTGTGTGGGTTTTATGATTCAGTAGAATATGTGGCTTACAGATATATGTCCCTTGTAGGAGGGTAGGTCTATCAATGGCTATTAGCCAGGATGGGCAGGAATTGCTGTTTGTCAGAAGCTGGGAATGGGTGACGGGATGGATCACTTCATGATTACCTGTTCTGTTCGTTCCCTCTGAAGCACCTGGCATTGGCCACTGTCAGAAGACCAGATACTGGACTAGATGGATCATTGGTCTGATCCAGTGTGGCTGTTCTTATGTTGTTCTCATCAGTATATATTGGTTTCAGGCTTCTTTTCTGATTTTCCATAGCTTAAGCAATTCTGTCATGTCATCAGAAAAAAAATGTCAGACTGGCTTTGCTTTCTTCTCCTCCTCCTCTGCTTCTCATTTCTAATCTTTTTTCTCTCCTTTATTTTCACAAAGCATTGTCCAATCCAAAAATTGGATTGGTGGGGCATATCATGAGCTACAAATATATTCCAAATTTGACTTAAATAAATATATCACCGGGCCTCAGTGGGTCACAGCTGCAAATACTGGATTCAGGACAAACTGCTGAGAAATAGATCAGGCTCAACCCAAACTGGTGGTTATTCTACCATGAGATATACCAAGCCAGTAACAAAAGTAAACTTATGTCTCACCATAGTGGTTAACAGTAAATAAAAAAATGCAGTTTCCTTAGGCATTCCAGCACTTATTTCACCATCCAGGTACTAGACATTATGATGAGTGGTTACTGAAAACCAATTTCATCAAACGAGTTCTTCTGATCCCAAGATATCAGCCACATAGACGGGTCAATATATAACTCAGATCTTACCCAATAATCATACTGCTGCCAATCCTTTAGTAACTAAAATATAAATATTTTTTATAAGAGAAAAGAAGAAGAGAGTTAAAATGGTTAAGGAAATCAGATACAGACAATCATTGCAAAGTTCTTATATCAAATTTGAGCAGGGATGGAATAAACTGCTAGTTTGCAAAAGTCTGTCTGGAAATTACCCAAACAGCTTAAGGGTCGTCAGTCCTTGTTTAGAGCTTCCTTGTTAGAAATCCAGTCCAGAGAAAGAAGCAAGAAATGAAGACAAAATGGAGATTTTCCAGGGTCTTTAATACCCTTGCCCATGTGGATGGAATTTTACTGTCCCAAGCAAAGGCTACAGCACAGTTTGTGGAAAGGTACAGGCACAAGATGGAGTCGAGGGTCACATGAGCAACTCACATGCCCTCACATGGCTTTGATGACTTACAGGAGCAGCTATTGTCCTATTGGAGACTAGTACAGGAAGACTTGCTGGATGGAATGAGTTTCTTATGTGGCCCATTGTGAGCGTTAATTGTATTTAATGGGCATCAACACAAAGCTGTCTGGATTCGATGTAGATTTCATCTGGTGGGTATTATCCCAGGAACAGACATGTTGAGATACACCTATATAATCCATATTCATAATTTTAGATACAAAGATGGTACATGCATATAAACAGGATAATCATAGTTGATAGATTGTAACTTTTCCATTTATACCTTAAATAATACACTTTGTACAAGTTTTGTTGCAGTTATCCAACAGTGACAATATCTCAATGGTCATATCTCAATCATACATCATCACAAGATACATGACAATTTGCATCAAATGAGGATCTCTTTCCCTGTTTATACTATGGCCATTCTATATCACTTTACTCAACTTTATTTGAGCAAGATGGTTTGGATGACTCTTACTTGTCTGGAGAAGCAGTAATCAAGGCCCTTAATTTACAGTTGTGTAGAGGAGAAAATAAGGCCCATTGTTTAAGATGTTTGGTTTACAGACTTAAGAGGACAACACTATATCGTTTCACAGTTGGTTTTCATTCAGCATGTTAACTTTGCAACAATACACGCTGGGTTTTAGTGTAGTACAAATTATATTTTAGACATTAATAAACATAATACAGTAATGGTACAAAACACTATGGGTCAGATTTTCAAAAGAGCTTTATACCCCAAAACTACCATTTAGGCACCTAAATAGAGGGACCAGATTTCAAAAAGTGCCTGTTGAGAAGAAATGGAGTTGCTGGTTGCTGAGTGGTTCCCCTCCGCCCCCCCAACTGGCTACTTAAATTAAGTGCCTAATTGAAAGCTAAGCTCTTGAAAATTTTGGTCCAGAGGAGAAGGTGCAGAGGAGAAGTTTTGCCTGAGTAAGGGCTTAAAGATTGTTGTGTGGCATTTACTGAAGACTGCTGTAGCAGTTTTTTAAAGAAATCAAACACAAATTTAATTCTAGTATCAACATATATTTACAAAACCTGTCTGCTGAAAATACAGTACTCAGGGCTAGTTTGCACGATAGAGTTTTGGTGACAAAAGTCAAGTTTTGTCGACAAAACAGTAGTGGTGTGCACTGAAATGCTCCTCCACCAAAGTTAACTCCCCTGCTATGCCAATATAATAAGACCACCTCATCAAGAAGTGTAGGACTTATGATGGTGTAGTTATTCCTTACATCAGCTCCTGTCAAAATTCATTTGACAAAAAAGCTCCCCGCTACCCTGGAGAGCTAAGCAGTGGGCCCTGCTCTTGGCTGGGAGCGGGGTGAGAAACCCGGCTGGCTGGACCCCAGGAGGGGAGAAGCTCTGGAAAGCTTCCCTCATTCTCGGCTGGGAGTTGGGACAAGAAGCCTGGGTGCTTGAAATTAACAAGGTTGCCCCAAAAGTGGGCTGTGAGGGTGGGAGAAAGAAGCCGGGGCAGCTGGATCCTGCTCCCCAGGGACAGGAAGCCCCAAGCGGCTTCCCATGGCTCCCAGAAGGGCACGAAGAGAGGAGAAGCCCTGGGTGGTTTCCCCTGGCTCCCAGAGGGAAATGGGGAGTGGAGGGGGCAGCCTGCTGGGAGCCCAGAAGCCCATGGGCCAGCCGGGCTCCTGGCAGAGAGCTGTTAATGGAGCTGAGACACTCAGCTCTCAGCTCCCTACATTGCCCTTCTTAGGTGAGTGGAAGTGCCTCTGGTGACTACACACATGACCAGCCCAAGGAGGGTAGTGTGGACATCAGCCACCACAGTCAATAAGGCAGCGTCTGTAAGTCGACTTAACATAGGTCAGCTTATCTTGGTCGTGTGGATAGGGCGTAGGTACAATACATTTAACATTCTTGCCAATCTACAGCATTTGGAAAGCAGCCAAAGAGCTCCAGATTTTTCACTCTTACTTTTTTTAAAAAAAATTCTGTTTATTTTAATTACAACTCATGACATCAAGGCAACAAAAGTGTGAAAAACTGTGACAGCAGAATATATGGGGGGAAAAGATAAGCTATGACTAATGTGTATTTTTAAATAGGTTTTAATGCTTTGAAATAAAACACGTTTACCATGAAAATGTAATATGCTGTGGCAAGCACAGCTTTATTGTTCTGTACCTGAACAATAAGATTAGGAATATTTTCAAAGAAAGGCATTTTGTTGTTGCTGTTGACATTCACAAAATACTATAGTTATTATTTATATCCAGCATTCAGCAAACTGAAATTCATATTCTTGGAAAGCCACAGATCAGCTCTCATTTTTTGCGATGAGCAACAAGCAACTAAATCAGTTTAACTCAGGGTTGATTTTCTGTTGTATGCTGCAATTTTATTTGTTGTTATGATTCTAAAAGGCATCAGCTGGCCAGGCAACTAGTCTCAGATACCATCCCAGAACAAATTGCATTCACAGTGTAACTTGAGTAATCCTTAAATGTTGGAAAATGCTGATACTTGTCACACTGTCTAGAGTAGCTCACAGCTGTGAGTGCCTACCTCAGAGCAGACTGTCAGAACATAAGGGCAGGCACCCCAAACTGGGAGTATGTTCTAATTATATTTCACAAATGTGAAATCCTGGATCGCTCTACCAGTCTTACCATGGAGTCATACACAGCCGTCCCCCTTAGCTTCTCCAGTCTATCTTGCAACCCAGACAAATTGAACTTGTGATAAAGGATTATTAAAACCACATATCACGTCACATCAGGTTGCTTCCAGTCCCAAGGTACCAGCCACTTACTCCAGATCAATGGATATTTCAGATCTTACCCCTAAGAGAGTGCTGGCAGCCAATTCTATAGTAAACTAACTAAAGATGTATTAGCTAAGAAAAAAGAATGAGAGTTATGGAGTGGTGAAAGTAGTTAAAATATAATAACAGATAAATCACAGTTAGTAACTCCAAAAGCGGCAGTGACGTTAAAAAGTGCCAGTCTCCCAAAAATCTTTCAGGGCTACCCAGAATAACTCTTGGGATCTCTGTCTTCTCATTCAGTTATTCTGCCCTTTTAGAATCCAAACAGTTCAGACATACAAGATCTTTCCTTAAATCCATATTTATAGTATCTTCAGAAAGCAAGCTGATAGTACTGCTTCCCACATAGGCTTTTCCTTTGATGAAAGTGAGGGCTGAATTTCGACTTTTGACCTCCAACTATACATAATAGCCACTTGTCTTGAAATGGTCATTTTCTGTTAAAGTCCTTTATTAGCATTTCACAAGATTTCTTTGATGAGTAATTTAGTTACATTTACCATGTAAATGTTTGCTATTATACGATGACAGGAACAGATAAGTGAAACATTACCAGTGACATCCACTTGTTTTCATGAAGTTTAAGCATCTGAATACACACATATACATCTAGTATAAACACGTATACAGAAGTCAATTGACCTGAATATACTCTAGCATGATCAGTCAATATCACAGTACTACAACACCATCAAAGACATGAGGAAATGTCTGTATCGTTCTTGTATGTTAAATCATGCTTTAGCTGGGTGAGTTGTATGGAATCCAGATGATCAAAGAGGGGTGTGGTTCATTGAAACCTGACACAGCACAAAATATGTTAGATTTTGTTAAACTTAAACTTTTGGGTTCAAAAACCTGTTGAGGGAACCTGGCCTACCTTATAGATGTACATGGTTTTGTTGCCAAGAAAAACTAGGTGGTGTCAGTTGAGTTTCACTTTGTTTTGTGTCCATCTGAACCTCAAATGCACATCGTACAAACACACGTACATTGGGAATGGAATAAAATGAAAGAAACTCTGTAAACTACTGATACTGCATACATCTAGGAGCTGCTAGTATACTGGTTGAGTAGTGACCTACAGTTCTAATGATAATCTAGGACTGAATATATGAAAAAAAAAGTTTAAATTTCAATTCTGACCATAAATGTCAGTAAAATTAATTCTAAACCATGCCCACAATGACTCTTACAGAGCAGAAAGGTTTCCAAATGGGTTTCCAGCCCTACTGATTTGTAGGCTCATTTGATGCCTTAATCATATGTAGATTGTTGCCTGCTTTATCTCATATGGGTCTGAAATCCATGATGTCAAAATCGAATGAATTTGTTAAATCATAGAATGTTGCTCACGTTGTAATACTGAAGATCTTTATGTTTTGTCCTAGCCATTGCAAAAAATTAGTTGCTGATTAATTTTTGAGATTTGTACATTCCCAACTTGCTTTCTTTTTTGGCCATTTCTCACATCTTCAGAGTGGCTATGGTATGTGCTAAGTACATTTATTTAGAATAGTTTGGGTTATTAATACAATTTACAATATAAAAAGTCACTCTTAGTAAAAAATACTAAAAAGGACAATTGGTGATATATCGACAGCCCCAGAAATAACCTTCTCTATTCTCAAATCAGGAATGGCATGAGTAGTGGCAGATCATGGATCACCACTCAACCAGTAGAGTAGTTTAGAGAGACTTCTTATAAGGTCTTGCCTACCTTAGGAATGTTTTGCTAAAATCTCCCACTATAGTTACCACTGAGTTGGAGCTACCATCATTTTAAGCACTTGTGATTTATAGATTACTTCTGAGCATAATTAGATGATACTACCTAAAACACCAGTGGCTGCCTGGAAACCTGCTACCCTGAAGCTGTGGTAGCAATAGTGGGGAAATATTTAGCAGAAATGCCTCATGAAAACCACCCCTACATGGGAAAAAATCATTTAGCCTCATTGATGATTCTGTCATCATGTGGACCAATTAACATCCTATGGGATACTGAGTGTTGTAACATAAACACCTATTTTTTTAATTCATTGGGACAATGACCTTCAGAGTCTGTATCTCATTACCAAAAGCAGCTACTAGATGTGTGGAGTATCAGTTTTTCAGAACTCAGTGCTTCAACATCTATTTTTCCTTTTTTTTGTTTTGTTTTTTTGTGTTAATATCTATAAGGTTTAGAGCACTCCATGGATTAATTTCCTTCAAATGTGTGTTGTGAGGATGTTTGCGTTAGATGCACAATGCATGTTTCAAGCCACAATTTTTCCTCTTCCCATCTTCTGAAGGTATATGTGGGTTTTAAAAAAAAATCCTCAGACCTTTACTCTGGAATTTTCTTGATCTTATGTCCTCAGATGAATTTATGAGCACATCACCATCTGAGGGGAAAAAGATATAGTTTATATTGGGAATCATTACTCAGTCTTAACTATGATGGTGCTCTCTCAGGCTCACTCTTACAGTTACACAGACAGGTTTTGTAAGTAGAAAAGTTCAAAGTGCTGGCAAGCGAGTAGCGGTATTATGTGAGTGGCTGAAATACAACTAAAATTTGCATTGGAGTCATAAGGTCTTGGCATCAATGACCAGGATGTTTTAGGTGTGTTGTGCACTAATCATAAAGTCTAATATTCAGAGTAGACTGATCCCATCTGGAGGAAAAATGCATTTGAAATGCTGTAGTTAATGACTGTAGAGATGAGATGGAACAATGATAGCGAGAGGTCCTTGGCTGCCAACAACACAGTGTTTGATTTCACCTAGTGAGGAAAAGAATTGAGGTAATATGACAGTAGTCTGGGCAACTTTCCTTTCAAAACAAACACACAGTGGTGCCTGATGTTATTCAGGAAGGAACGTTCAGTATGGTTTGGTAGGCTAAAGAGGTTGACAAAGGAGGGGAATGCTGCTTGAGGAGGTGCTTGAAATGTTGCATGTTCACAATACTTTCTTATTTTGGGTGTTTTGTGTTAAGGTGGGTTACATTTTGGGCTGTATGGAAAGGAAAGATGGTCTTGGGGTTAAGGTACTAGAATGGGACTTGGGAGATCTTGTATTGTGTCATGGCTGTATCATAGGTTACTGATTTGACCTTTCACAAGTTGTGTGTGTCTATATGCCTCAGTTCCCCATTTGTGAAATGGGGATTATCCTTGCTGATCTCAAGTTATGAGGATAATTCCATTGATATTTGTGAGGTGCTCCAATACTATACTGAGGAGTTCCATAGAAAATCCTGAAGCTAAAATCAATATTACCTTCTTTCTTCTTTCACTGGGCAACTTCAAAAACTGAGCTGTCAGCTAAGGAACTCCCACTCTCATTGTTGCAGCAGTGAAATGTATCTTCAGCTGACTAATCAGCCAGGAAAAACCTGATCCATCTCTATCTAGATACTCTTATGTTACCCCTTGTTATAACACCCCAACAATTGTGACAATGGAGTGGAAGCAACCATAATGGATTGTGTATGCCTGTTAGTATGAGGAATTATTGTTTTAACTAAGATCAGCTTTCTTCGATGTATGACCTTGGAGGCCTTTGGGTCACTTTTGGAACTGCAGATGCTTCTCAGTAAAACCCTAATGTTTCTTAACTATTTTACTTGGTCTTAAAGTAAAGGATTTTTACCGGCTCCCTAATTTAGAGATCTGTTTTCCTCAACCATTGGTATTTCTTTATGCTGTGCTTTCACTTCACACTATTGAAAGACAATGCCTTTCTTATGCTGCTGAACGTCCTGCTAGTGTCATCATCTCTTGTTTTTGAAATTTGTGTGTTCGGAGATAAATGGAGGAAAATATATTAAGCTATATTTGGTTACAAATTAAATGTATTCATCTTTAAGGGGAAAAGAATCCGCTAGCTTTACTGATTGCAAAATCAGAATCAGAGAATCAACTACAGAGTGAAAGAAGTCATAAGATAAACTAACTGGTATAGTGTGAAGTAAAAGCTGGTCTCATTATAAAACACTGAGAGCAAAATCCTCAGCTGGTATAAACTGGCAATGGTCATTGACTTCAGTGGAACTATACCATTTTGCAACAGCTGTGGGCTGGCTTTACAGCTTGAGGAGCATCTTAAAAAAATACTAATTATAAAAAATGCAGGCAAAATCAAATGGTATCAAGCTTATTTCTATACTGAATTAAGCAGTAATCCAACAAAATGGGTTCAATAAAGCATCTAGGTCTGCCTAAAGAAGATGAATAAAAATGGAGCTCAAAGGAGGAGATTGATCATTTTGTACTAAAGTTAGCACTTACTCTTATCAAATGGTTTAAACGAGCAAACACACAATTATCTCTAGATTTTCTCCCCTTCATAATGAATATCAGGGCCCAATGCTGCTCCCATTGATTTCAGTCAGACCACAATTAGGGCATTCGAGTCCAAAGGCTTCAGAAGCTCAGCACTAAGATTGTGAATCTAAGCTAGATCCTATGCCATCTCACCTAAGCAGATCACTCAAACTGCCCACTGTTAAAATTCAGATTTTGAGGGAAGATGTGCTTAATTTAAGGTAACTGCTCTCTTGGGAAGCTCTCAAACTAGTTGCCTCCATTGTCTGAGAATGTGGCCTTATGTCATGATACACTTAATATTATGATGATACTGCTTTTATGAAAAGCATCATTCTATTCCATAGTCACTAGCTGATAAAAGGGAGAATAATGTGTGTGTAACTCATGAGGAATTATTGTATCATTTTGTGGTCACAATTTATAAAGTCAGATGACTTCTTTAGTTGAGAGTTGTTTAAAAATCAGTCTTGTTTGTTAACCAATTCAGGTGAACCCTGTGCAAATATTTTGGTCAGATTCCTTAGTTCTGTCCTGTACTTTGGGATGACTTCTCATCCTGGCTCTGATTCACTCTGTTCCATTGAGTAATTGAGTAAATTGAGTTCCAATTTCACCTTAGTCTTCCTCTCTGTGAAATTGTTGTAGTAATCAGCTACTCCATGGATGGGTTCCATGAGTCCTAGTTAATTTCAAAGCTACATTGTAGAGGCTTAGTGTTAGTATCATTAAATAGAGAGAGAAGATGGGTGAGGTAATATCTTGAATTGGACCAACTTCTGTTGGTGAGAGAGACAGCTTGTGAGCGCCTCAGAATTCTTCCTCAGCTCAACTTGAAAGCTTGCCTCTCTCATCAACAGAGGCTGGTCTAGTAAAAGATATTACCTCATCCACCTTGTCTTTCTAGTATCCTGGGACCAACATAACTACAACAACAGTGCATCTAACAATGAATAATATTAAATAGACTTTTCTTATTCTGCTCCTGGAAAGAGTGGGAGAAAGTTTGAATACACACAGGGATTGTGTAGGTGACACATTAACACTATTTGCTGACTTCAGTGGCTGATTCAATCCTTTGTGTTCTGTTGCCTGGTTTTCCTAGCATAGTTCCCAAAGGCTGCTGCTGTTCAAGACCCAATTTGGAGGTCATCTCTTTAACATGGCAAGAAACACATAAAAGCACTTTCTGATTGGAGATTACTTCACTGATGAGCTCATGGAAACCTCTGAACTTCCACTGTCCTGCCTGCCTTCTTCCCTGGGTTGCTGTACAGGGTTAAAAAAAAGTGCCTCAGAAATAATACCAGGAATCTATTTTTTTTTTTTTTTTTTGGAAAGAGAGAGAACAGAAAAAAGAGCACTAATCAGCATGTCCTGTGCTCTTCTTTGTAGTCCCAGCGCCGTGTTACGTTTCACCTCCCTGATGGCTCCCAGGAAAGCTGCAGTGACAGTGGTCTAGGAGACCATGAGCCTGTGGGTAGTGGAACCCTGATCTCACACCCTCTCCCTCTGGTTCAGCCACAGGACGAACTCTATGACCAGGCCTCACCGGACAAGAGGACTGAAGCTGATGGCAACTCTGACCCCAACTCCGGTGAGTTGACTGTCAAGGCTTTGATTGTCTTTGTTAGAAGTTTTGTTTCGTTTTGTTTTCCCTTTTCCCTTTTAAAAAATTTTTAAGCTGCAGAGATGTAGAGCATGTGCATGGATATGTAGTTATAACAGTTCAAAGGATTTTACAGCATGTTAAATTAGTTGCCTGAAATATCACGTTGCAATGTTGACTATAAAAATAAACACAGGTAAAAATATTTTTAAAAATTATGCTTGTCTGGGAAACATGTATAGACTGACTACACAATGAGTGGAAAAAACAAGAAAGAAGGAAGTACCACAAACTAGTTTGCTTGTCTTTGTTGTCATTTGCAGTGTTGTATAGTATTTACTTATGCACTTTTTTTTTAAACAATGATGCTTCTGTCTTCACTATGGGTTGGGATATTAAATCATCCTAAACACCAATCCGAGATCAAAGGTACAATGAGTTGTAGGTGATATTTTTCACTGGATGAACTTAAAATAATGGAGCAAATTAGGGCACGTGAAGTGTTCTGTATAGTTTATATATATGTACTACCTCTTTCTAGAAGCTATCCTATTGAAAGCTCTTCCATTTGCCACAGTAAATGGAAATTCTCCACCAGCTTGAGACGGTTTAGCACTAATGGACATGAATTTCATGTAAGATGTTACATATGTGCAGTTCGGCTGGCAACCATCATATCTATACGTATGGGAAACCCTTTTTTCCTTTTTATTTTAATTAGTTTTTGCAGTATACTGGAATTACATGATAACAATGCTTGCATCCTGCACTATAGATGCAGCTCAGCAAGTGATAATGAAAGAGTCATACATCTGAACTGAGGACTCTACAGGTAATGTGACTAGAGCTCATCAGGAATTTTTTGGCAAAGGGTTTTGTCATTGAAAAATGCTGATTCCTCAAAACCTAAACTTTTCACAGAAACATATTGGATGTGACCAAATGTTTGTTGGGAATATTTCTCAGGAGGAGGAAGACAGACATTCCCCATAATAACCAATAGTCTAATTTAAAGCAGGACATGAAACCAGGCCTCCTTCATCAGAGGTGAGCATCCTAACCATGGGGGGCTATTGGCTATTCTGGGGTCTTATGTACTCTGTCTCTCTTTCACATATGTGTTTTCTCTTTAAAACTGTTGAAAGGTCTTGGTTTTGTTCAGCAAAAACAAATTACCAAAGCTTGACATCTTTTGCAAAATAAAAATGATGTTTTCTGCCCAGCCTATCTGTGACCGTAAGTCCACAAAAATGCAAGAACCCATAGCACTATAGCTGCTAAGAGTGAAAATGTGTATATTATATGTAACTGATGAGTTTAAGTGGAATTATTCTGTTAATTCCCTGTCCATGCAAGAGAAGAGTGACATATTTAACTAGAGTAGAGAGCTGTGTTAAGGCTTCATTCATTACCTATAGGCTCTGTAGCATGCCTTTGCTGATACTGAGTTGCGTGTCTCTGTAGCACATAGCATAAAAGTCCATCAAATAGAGCTGAGAAAAGAGCAGAATCAGTAAACGTTGTACAAAAGTATTGCATGGGAGGATTTCTGTATTAGAGAAAAAGTGTCAACTGCACCATACAGTCATGCAATATTAATTGCAAATAGGGTGACCACCTGTCCCAAATTGGGTCAGACAGTCCCAAAATGTAGAGTTCAAGTCCCAGTCCCAGGATGAATGACTCCAGGACAGCATTTGTTCCAGATTCCTTCTGGCGCCACTATGCGCCTGCCCAAGGCTCAGGGTGCGGTGCTAGCCTCTCCCTTGTTGGGGGGTTAGGTGAGCCTTAGCCCCCCCTCACCACAAGGCTCCACTTCTGCTCTTTTTCTTCCCTCCCCTCCAAGGCCCCGCACCCTGGCCAGGCTGGAAGCCAGAGCCAGGTCATGGTAAGATCTGTCCAGGGGGCATGAGCCACTGTGAGAAGCCCCAGACCCTCCATCTGCCCTGAGCAGTGTGCCTTGGGAGTGAAGACATGGGCTGGGAGCTGCTCTCAGGCCTCCTAGGCCCCCGCCCAGGCTGGAGGAGGGTCCAGGGCTCTATACAGTGTCCCAGGCTCCCTGTGCGACTCTTACCACAGCCCAGCTTTGACTTCTGGCCTGGCCAGGGGGTGGGGCCTTGGGGGAAGAGTAGGGACAGAGGTGGGCCATGGAGGGGGGCTGGGCTACCTTTTGAAAAGGTAGTCACCCTAACTGCAAGTGATATAACTAACTAAAGTCAGCAGAAGTGTTTAAAGCTCATATGAATATATCTGTTTTAGTGAAGTCTGTAATTGATGTAATTGTACACAATTGAGCCTTTGGGGACACTACGTTTATGGTAAATCTATGAAAAACTAATGGTCAAGCTGTATGGAAGGTTATTGAGGCATTTGGAATATAGCTTCCTATACTAATTATTTTATTAGACTGAATTAAAATAGGCATTTAAATAGTATGTTATATATCTCATCAGATTTTATAAGCTAAGCAGGGCTAAATAATTTATTTACACCCCAGGTCACCCCAGGAAAACCTAGGTTCATGAGGAAATGGCACTGGTGATTATGTAGATTTCACTCTTAACTCATTACTGAGTTATTGCCCAAGCATTATGTCAGAGGGCACTGTATGGCTGGAGTTGCCTCTTTTTTTGATTGTGAAATGGAGCTTGTGACAATTTATGGGCATGAAAGATCCCACAGCATTTTTAAATGATTAGAAGTTCTAGCCCATGTTTGGGCAAATTTACAATGTAAGTAATTACATTTTGCCTACTTAAATGACTGATGTAGTGTCAATTGGATATGGTAATCTTTGACACTTCCTCTCTTAATCTGTAGTATATTATTGCTGTGCAATGTTAAAGAGTTGCTTCATTCAACCCTAGAGGTAGTTTGATTTCAGTGCTTGTTGAAGTGATTCCTACTGTAGTGTGTATGGTTTAAAAAGTATTGTGAATACTTTGGGATGATGGGCGTAATTATGCAGTGGGAGAAAAAAATCCCTAGTGAGAACCAATATTGCTAGATAAATGAAATGTGTACATTGGATTAAAACTTTTAAAATACAGAGAAACAATTAGAATTGTGATTTCTTTGTATCCTAATACTTAATTATGTCTGTGTTTGAAAGGAGAAAGTGGATCAATTAAGACTTTGGCGGGCTAGATGTTCCTGTTATTCACTATGTGCATCATTTACACTTGAACAAAATGCTTAAAGGAGGGTGTAAAATGTTTCCAAATCAAAATGGTCACATCAATATTTGCTGTACAGAAGATATAAGGAGGTGATAAACAAGGCTTTTTAAAAAAAACTTGAAACTTTGATGTTAGTTTAGAGGTGTTATTTATGTAATACTGTTTCACCAAAAACAAATAATTGTAATAATAGTTACAAGTTAGTTTGTTTTATTTTTGAGAGCCTTTCTTATATAAGAAAATAATATCAAAATTCCAAGTTTCTTTAATAAAAAATCCTCATTCTCCATTACCCTTTATCTTGTGTAGTCATAACAGTAAATGACATGATCATATGTATGTATACATTATATTAATAATATCACTAATAATGATTAATGTATAATAATAATTGCAGGTTGCTTATTTTTATATTTTTGAGAGACTGCCTGAAAACTATATTTTTTAAAAGTTCCTTGTTTGTGTTGCAAGAAATAACACATTTGATTTTCAAACTCAAGGATTTAAAAGAAAATCCAATTAACTTTTTTCTATTTATGCTGTATGTTTGTTTATGCATTTATTATATCTCTTCAGGTGCCAATGAGAACAGACTAGACAATTTCACGATATTTATAGTCCGTGTCTAGTAAATTTCCCTTTAGTGTTTCTATATATATGTACTGCTGCAAACATAGTGTGGTAAATATTACTGAGCAATGTTTTGTGTTTTGTTGTGCTGTTTAACTGTTTCAACTAAAATGAAAAGAAAAGTAATCATGGGAATATATGTAATGATTGTCTAATAATGTACCAAAATTTACATGTGGAGCCAAACTTGTCCTTCACTGTCCCTTTCAAAACTAGTTATAATGCAAGGTTTGTTCAGTTTGTTGGAGCAGGATGCTATTTCTAACTGGAAAGGTCTGTTAAATGGTGAGAACAATTTTGGTGAATGGCTTTAATATTCCTGTGAATGGGTATGTTTTTATTGTTGTACACCATACATTTATGTAAATAAAGATGTAGCCATTGTTTCCTGATAGTTCTATGTTGCTGCTTTAATTAAGTTTGGACAGGGGGCAACAGCCAGGTTTGGACAGCAATGTTAAAGAATGAGTTAAATGTTCTCTTAGCCCAGTGATCTACTCACTGTTTTGTTTTCTAAGTGTTGCCAGCCTATGAAGTGACAAGAGAGTTACAATTACACTAGTCTAATGAAAAGGGCATTCACAGCGAGAGAGAAAATTCTCCTAGCTAATCTTAAATACTGCAATCTCTCATGCTGGGAAAGATGGAAAGGAAGAGAGATTACAAACACAAATTCTGTTAGTTAGATGTTGTCATCATGTTTACTAAGGGTGGGAGACAAGACAGACAGGACAAACTGAAAATAAATAAATAATCAGAACTTTAACCATGATCTGCATACTCCGATTTAGGACACTGTACACCTGTCCACTTTGTGTAGGCTCACGTTGTCCAGCCAAGCCAGGAAAAGACAGAAGGCAATGGTTGTAGTTTAATTAGGCTGCAATTTTATTCACTTAAAATATCTGGGAGTACTCTGCAACACATTTTACAGTGTAGGTCATCAGAGTTTCTTTAATCATTTCCACATAATCCCCAGCCATCCCATAGCTGGGATCCTGCCACGCATTCCTTGTGAGAGTGTTAAGGGGACTGGAAAAGGAGGCGGTCGCTTTACTTTTACATCTTTTTTTTTCCTCTGATAACAGTATCCCTTCCACACTGCGTACCGTCATTGGACATCCACCACAAGTTTTATGTACTAAATTGGGACATCATAACCTAACCCCTTTTGCCTCACCACACTGGGTTCCAGACTCATTATGGGGAAGAAGAAAGAAAATCCCACCTCACTTGGGCCAATCTGGCAGTGAGGGAAAAATTACTTCTCCCTGGCCCCCAAGGAAAAAAGAACAACTACCATGATGCCCACAGCAGAACATAAAGGGACCTAGATTCTGCGGGTGGGAGGATGGGTGTTGTCAGCCTGGTCTAGGAGAAGGTGGATTTCTCTGGTACTTAATGGAGTATAATTACCCCCTCTCTTCCAATCAGCAGGAAGAGCAGTATCCCTTCCTGTCTCCCAACCTGGTTCAGCTACTTCCTGCTCCTCTCCACTCTGTATAGCTAAACTTTCCTTGTTCCTCTACTTCTGCTATCAGTAGCAGGGGAGCCCTCAAAGCGGCAACAACCCCTTTTCTTCCAGCCACCACATAAAACTGTGGTGAGCAAAGTTCTTCCTCTTGAAGCTTTAATCCAATCCACCTTTAGATCTTTGCCATCTCAGACTCCCGTGATCAATGTTAATTAATAGTTAAACAACTACAAAGTTTACCTTTCACTTGATGCATCAGTATATCCCAAGGTTATCATATTTTATCAGAATTCTTCTCTCAGTGAGTAATATTCTATGTGCTTAAAAACTGCATCCTTCCACTCATTAGCACAACCTCTGTGGCTTGTATGTATTATTACATGTTAGTAACAACAACTAATTCAAATTAAGTATAGAATGTTTCAGTGTTCAAGAATCATGGGTGAGATGACTTCATTTCACATAAAGTATTAATTAGTAAAATGTTGTCATTCTTAAACACGGTTATTGACAATCATGTAAAATGACACCATGTTGATCACAATTTAGTGGTCAGTGTAGACCAGACAAATTGAAATCAGCATGTTCTATAAGTCAATTGTTTCCAACCATCTTGAAACACAATAAAATGATGTTTTATGTATAAGACTGAAAAGGAAGAAGAACAGGGATTTGTGATTGCTGCATTGAGAATATGCAACTAAAAGGAGAAAAATAATGAAAATAAAAAGGAAACTATAATTTGCCACAAAAGAAGAAGCAGAGCTTTGAAAGGAATTTGCAAAAGTAAAGTTTAAAGTTAGTTGGCTAGATTCTGATTTCTGGTTTCTGTATTTTAACCCAACGTTTCCAAATGAAGATTTTTTTTTTTTGTATTTATACACTTAATTTCTCACTTTTCCCATGAAAGTTATTAAAAGGGAAAATAGTTCCAAAGGTTTCAGTTGTTGCCAGATTTTATCTCTCTGTATCTCAGATATGAACCTGCAAAACACCAAAAGTCTAGTAAAATATGTCACACTAGAAATTGCATATTACCAACATGACTTTATTGCATCTCTTATAAAAAAAAGGTCTGCTTGCTTTGTGGCTTTTTAGTGTGTTTATTAAAAAGTGTAATGTTACCAAACATCCTGTTTTATGACCAATTGATGTTAAAAGCAAAAATTGGTGTATTTTAATCTGGACTCTTTCTTCTATAGTTCAACAGACAGATGCTCAGTGTTGTTTTCTTGCTGGTATAGTTTTGATTTTCATCAGCATTAAACAACTCCTTATTAGTTAAAAATTCTGCTTTCACTGATCTTTTAGCGAAAGCTTCCAAACACTTACATTTAGACTAGAAAATGTTAACACATCTCAAGGTTACATTCAGTATAGGTAACAGTATGATAGAATTGTATGTAGGAAAAATATGCCTCCTAGTGTAAAGAAGGTGAAATGTGTACTTTCATGAACTTGCTTGATGAAATTACATTCTGATAGCTGCAAGCTGTGGATGTGATTCATTCTCCCTCAAAGAGATAAAAGAGGAATAGCATATATATTAACTGAGTGTGGGAACTGCTCTGGGGAGAAGGCCTATTATACATTGCAGATGACGTGTATAATTCCACTAGTGTGGAATTAAGTAAGAAGTAGAGAGAAAAATATGTATGTCCTTCATATGTTTACATGAAGCTAAGTAAATGTTTGTCTAATTTCTACCCATAATTAATAAGCAATATAAATAAATGTTACATAACACAAAATTATGCCATCATATAAGGAAGACTGGACTTTGGTGAAAACTGCAACAAACTCATTGCATTTTGAAGGTTTCACTTCTAAACAAAAAATGAAGAAAATTGTTATATAATGCCTTACGGCAGGTCTACGCTACCACTTAAGTCAATCTAATTTATATCACTCAGGAGTGTGAAAAAGTTACCCCCTGAGCGACACAAGTTACAGCAACCTAAAAGCTGTCCACCTCAGTGCTATATTGGAGGGAGACTCTCTCCTGCTGACATAGCTTCCACCTCTTCTGGAGGTGGAGTAATTAAATCCTTTACCAAGCTATTTATCTGGTCACTGTATCCCTTCCGTATGGAGTACCTGCACTGGACATCCTTTGGCCCTTAACTTACGGGAGAGTGCTCTCCTGTCAGCGTTTTTGCTAGATGCATTACAATGGCAAAGCTGCACCAATGCAGCTACACCAATGTAATGCTTCTAGTGTAGACCTGCCCTTAGTCTTCAAAATAAAAATACAAATTTGGAAGCAATTCCATATTCTTGGAAACAATGTCTAAAATAGCCTAAGTCTGCCATTAATGCTATTTCTAGAATACTATTTATTTCCAATACATTAAAAATCATTTGGATAAGTGTGGTTGATAAATACGAGCCCCCCTCATTTTAATAAACCTAATGCTATAATGGTTTAGTGAAATGATGTCAGGGGAATTAAATCATAATGTAATTCCAGTTATAAGCAGGAAAATTTCTGTGGCAGTGGTTTAATTATGATTAAAGTTCAGAGTTATGGCAAGAGTGTCTTGTATTAAACTTGGTCATATAACAGGATCCCATGTGGAGATGCTAATCCTTTCGTGCAAAAGTGTCACTATCACTGGGGCCAATGGGTGATGATGTTTTTAATCTTACAGTCTATTCCCACCGTATAATCCTTGCTTTCCTTTACTGCTCCAAAGTTGCTTGTTCCACTTGGCAAAACTGGGAGCATATACAGCCTAATGTGTTGTGTAGGCAGGGGTGCCTCCATGTTAACTTTTTCTCTCCAGATAAATCACTGTCCACAGCTATTTTTGTGTTTCATATTCTGAGCTTCTGTGTGAACTGAAGAATATTTGCCTTTGAGTCATTTCCTCCATTTCATTAAACACAAGTTCATATTTCACACAGAATCTTACACTGTCACATTTAGCTACAGGCAGATAGTAGCAAGAGGAACTGGAATCAAGTCGGTGAATTAGCCTACTGAAGAGCTATAAAATAGACTGAAGACTGGATTCAATCATAGCAACATGCATTTGTTTCTTTTTAAAAAACTGAGAGGCGTGAAATGTAGCAATTTTTCATTAAGAATTCTACAGCATTTTTGGTTTAGAAAGAACACACAGCCAAATTGTAACCTGTTCTCCTTTCCCTTCTTCCCATGCACCAATACAGGATGCATGGAATGTGAGTCAGTGTTGAATCTAACTTGTGCAACTCATTACGTAATTGCAGGGCTGAAGGCTCTCCAATGCAGGTACTCCATATGGAAGGGACAGTGACCAGATAAATGCCTTGGTAAAGGATTTAAAGGAAGTATTTGTTAAAGGAGAGGAACGGTGGATTTACGGGATCCTATAACTGGCAGGCAGGAAGCCAAACTCTGCTCCCTTGATAGCCCACCTTAATCCTCATTCAAAGAGGGGGGGATAAGTCCTGGCAGTGGGTTGGCTGGAGCCAGGATGGAAAAAGGGAGGGCTGGCTGAAGCCCCTGATAATAATGAGTTGCCTACACTGTACACTTTTATTTGCCAGGTAGTCCAAGTCTGTAATAAAGTTGCAGTCTGACTGAGCCATATCCAGTGTCTCCTGTCCTTCTTTCAGTATAGCCGGACAATGCGTGCTATATTAAAGAGCCATCTATGCTCAGAAATCTTTTCATCATGTAGATTCATAGATTTTTAATGCCAGAAGTGACCATTTTGATCATTTAATCTGGCCACCTGAATAACAAAGACTAAAGAACCTTGCTTGATAATTTCTGCATCAAACTCATAATTTTTATTACAGCTACAGCATATATTTTTAAATGATATCCAGTGCTGATTAAAATCTTCAAGTGATGAAGATACTTATAGACAGAGATCAAGTTATCTCTTAACCTTCACTTGCATAAACTAAGCAGAGGGTACTACTTAACCTGACTGACTGTAAGTCAAGTTTTCTAAACCTGGACTCATATTGGTAGCTCTTTCCTGAACATTTTTCAGTTTTTCAAATCCTTTTTTTAAATGTGGGCTCCAAGTCTGGACACTTTGTAAGAGGAAAGTGACAAATGCTGCAACCTTGACCACTTAATCATCCAGACCTTTTATAACAGTCTGAAGGATAAAATGACATAACCACAATTTCAACTTAAATACCCACAATACGAAAAAAAAATCTCCTCCTAAAACCCCTAAAACACAGGCAATGCTTTTATTGATTTTTTTCTGTATACATTTTTGTGTTTAGATGTTAGTGGGTATTTCTTCATGCCTCAACAGCTGAACAAAAAGTCCCTTTATATTAGGATTAGAATAGAGAAACTCAGGCCAATTTTATAACCTCCCCAATACCTGATAAAAATTAGAGCAATGAAAGAAAACCCCAGCTTCAATGTCAGTTAAGTTTCTTATGCTACACTCCAGGCTGGAAATTATTTATAAATAATCATGCAGATTTTACAAAACGTAGTAACAGAAGTAAGTTCCAATCCTACAAACTCTTACTTAAATAAATGGTCTCATTGACTTTGCACCACATGTTTACAGGCTCCCCCTTTGTAGCTGCATGCAGGCAACTGCTAGAAATGTGACGTGAGTGGAATAAAGACAGAGGTAGAGGGCCTCTTGCTCACAGATCCTCTGTAACTGGCCAACCATTTAGAATGAATACTTTTCTCTATTTACAGCAAGTTATTAAGGTAAAATGAACCATAAAGTTTATTGGCATCATGTAAAACTAAAATAAGTTAATTATAATACAAAAGATCAACTTTCCATCATACTCTAACCTGGATAGTTCTAGATTTTGTTGGGGACGGGTGAGGGGGTAGGAGGAATAAAAAAAGAGGAAAAACTGGTTACTAACTATGGCAAAATGTGGTGTATGCTTTGATACATATTGGTGAAGTTATAGGGAACTGTCTGATATTACTTAGCTCATATTTGAACTTAATTAAAATGTAAAACTTGTCCTGACATGGCTCTCATTTAAATTACATTCATACATAGCATTCTTCCTCCTAGAAGCTGGTGATCATCTCTGGAATGCTATTGGTTCAATATCATATGTAACTGGGAGTCTATGAGCAGAAGGAATTAATATATCCATGAGCAAGATTATATGAATTGTCTTCTATTTTATTTTAATGATCATCTTGAAAAATGCATGTGCAAAAGACCAGGGGACAAATCAAGTGATGAGACTGAGAGAATGTAGCATTATAAGTAACAAGTATCTTCAAATGATCTCCAACATGTCCATTACACTAACATACACCCTTTAGACTCTCACCAACATATTATTTACTACCCTTATACATCACCTCTGAATGCGGTCCACTGAATATGAATTTAATAAAGTCTACATTTAGTGTATCGTATAGACTCAAAGCTAGACTCTGCTCTTAGTTACACTGCTGTAAATCCAGAAAAGCTCTACTGACTTCAGTGATGGAAGAATCTGTTAAAGCCCTCTCCTTTCATACACCTTTTTCAGACTCCTCAGCACGTAAATTACATCAGTTTAGACTCCCTTTCACTTTACAGCAGTCAATGACCTAATTGTGAACAAATGCAAGGGAATCTAACCGAATTTAGGGTATCAGACTTATACTGCCTTACTCATCACTAGGCTTAGCTGAAATATTTCTATCAGTATTTTTTAAATGAAATATGGAGGAAAATTTGGCAACTGTCTTTCTCATTTATTGATCACCAATTGCACACTATAAATTTATTCCCAGATTTAAATCCAGCCCTGACATAAATGGTTGAAAACTCTTTTGAAGTCGCTGGAGTTTGCATCTGCTTCAATGAGCTGTATTTAATCTTAGAGCTGTGTGAAAGTCAGTGTTTCAGTTCACAGGAGGTCAGGTGATCTTTTCCTGTTCTCTCCCCTCCTCCCCACCATATAGATGGATGTCCTGGCACTCTTCTAGTTTTTTTGTTGATTTTCAAGATTGAATGAAACTAAATAAGGGGAAAGACGCAAAAAAACAAGCTCAGCTTGAAATAGTGATAGTTTTCCTGAATTCATGTCAAAAGCACTGAATTTTACAAGATTTTCATTTGCAACCATTGAATTTCAAACTATGATTTCCTACTAACCATTCTTACTTTAAACTTGCCTCAGTTTTATTGCAAGTGCTATGATCCTCCAAGAAATGTCTGGTACAAATGTCAGCTTTGTTACACCCCCTACGCCTCCCCCCCAAAAAAAATCCAATTTTTCAGTCATAATTGAATGGGTCTGGAGAGCTTTGTGTTAATTCTGGGGAACTCTAGAAGGCAAAGTGGTTCTAATCATGTGACACAGATCAGTTAGTGGTGGTTTTTACAATAGCTAAGGACAATAAGGCAGCAATATAAGTCATATACAGTTTGGTGTTTGTTTTTGTTTGATTTTTGAGACTCAGGAATAGCTAGGGAAATATAGTGAACTTCCATATTCTAGGGATTTTAGCATATATCTGGGTTTGTTATGTTGGTACTGAGATTCATTGTCTTATTAGTTAAGTTCAGTGTCTAACTGTGGGCTTGACTGTGCAACCTCTATTCTCTTTGGTAAGCATTTGCTTATTCAATAGGACTACAATGGTGAGTCCTTGGAAATTTTACTTGCAACACTTAATTGGCTACAAATGGCTGATGGAGTAGTAGAATTTTTGAGCACCAAATAATGCTGTTTTGACACTCCTGTTAGCTTTCCCTAGTCTTTGTTACACCTTACATAGACTGGACAGCATGCATATTAAGTTCTTACTTTTGCTGCTTTCATTTTTCCTACATTTGGTAGGAATTTCTCTCTCAGAATATTTATTTGTGATGGATATTATGTTCATGGCCAGCTTTGTCTAGAAGAGCCTTTATCACAAGCTATGCCACCTCTTGAACTAAGAAAGGCAATGCTCTTTTTAAGAATAGATCTGCAAACCTGTGGCATGGTCTTTCACTCACTGTTTTGTAAGATTCAGAATTAACAACTACTTCTGTTTTGTAGGTGTATCTTTTCACAAAATCATTTCAGCTTTTGGTTTTGAGACATAATGGGAATGCCACTCCAATTCCATCTGCTTAGAAAGTAAACTTGTTCCTTTAGAATATAAATAATATTTGTTACTTGTAAATGGCATTCTTTGAATTAACAAAGTTGTCTAATTCCCAGTCTTGTTTTTTCTGTTACAATGCTAATTGCATGCATGAATTAATTACATTCATTTTCAGTGTCCTGGAAAGTGTACCTCAGTTTAAAGACAACCACTGTTTTTGTTTTGACCTTTTGTACTTTCTGGAGAATGGTTTCTATTTGACTCCTACTTCTCTTAGCAATTTTGCACCACACAAGGTTCGTTATTTTTTTTTCAGATGTACCAACTTGTAAGTATATCTTATTGAGTGCCATGACATTGGAGGAGTAGAATGTAACCTGTCTTGGTGGTCAAAAATTTTACAGTATTATTGGGTCCCGATGACTATACACTTGTGTCATAAATGGAAAACCATCTAGTCAGAAATTGAAATTCTTCATCAAGAAAATACCAAAATGAGCTTTTGCCTCCCGAAAATGTGAATTGATGCTTTCCATAGACAATGTAGAGGTACTAAACAGTAGTTTGAAAGGCCATTTTGAGACATTCAAAAAGAATTCTTAATTTCAAGAACATTTTTTTAACAAAGTTCTGTCTTCAGATATGATCACACAATTTCCATTGAAGTGGAAGTTCCATTGAACTTGTGTTGAAGTGGAATCCACTTACCTGAAGGCAGATATGGTTCTTCATTTGCAGACGGAAATTGAGAAAATTGTATTAACTTGTTTCCATTACTGTTTAGTTTAATCCAAAAAATAATTATATATTACTCAAAGATGAAGGCTGCTTCTTTGTATCAAGATATAGACATTGCTGGTACCATACAACTTAATATCAACATTAGGGATGGAAAACATATTTCTAATATATTTTCCCCATGTTCTTTTACCCTCACACTTTTTTTAGAATTATTGTGATGTAATATTAATAGAGTACTTGGAAGATTCAGCTATAGAGTAGTAAGCTCTCTCCTGACTATAATGGGTTCCCTTTAGAATTCCCATGTATACTATAGGTATCTGCAGCTTTCGCCTGCCCCTATACAGAGAACAGAGAAATCAGTGCTTGTTTTATTTTTTGTTTTGTGTTTTGTTGTTGTTATGTTTGTTTCTTTTTGGGGGGTGAGGTTTTTTTTATTTCACTGAACAAGCAGGATACCAATGGGTTGATGTAACCATGCCTCCTCATGGAAGTTCCTTGGAGTAGAGATATGAGTTATTACTTTGTAACATTAACTTGACAACAAGCCTTAATGTTACCGTAAGACCCAATACTAATTTTGTTTCTCTAACATATGGAAATTAAATGTTATAAATATTTTTCCTTTAAAATGTGTGTATTCCACAAACAGAATAGTGTCGTATGTGTCAATACACAAACTTGATCTGATCCCATTATCCAAAAAAGAAAAATAAATCTAATAGCTTTTTCTTTCTTTTTAGTACAAAGGACAACTTATTAACATTTTAAAATATGAATGAATAAAATCTCTATAAGCAGGAATAATATTTTGATCAGCTCTTAGACTGTGGCTTTATCTCCTCTCAGCTGGATCCAGAGACATATATGGTTTAAAAAAAAAGCAGGTAGGCAGATTGAAAATAATCATAGAATGTTTGCAATGTTCAGACATGTACAGTATATTACACTGTGATTCCACCATCACAATAAAATACTCATTACCTCTGTCAATCATAGTGAGGAGAGATGTGATAATATAATATCTTAGTCTACTATACTTAACACTTAGTTACTGTGTGTATGAGGAGAAGGGGCGGGTTACACATGTCTTCACATTTACCACAGCCTGAGATGGATATTTTGTCTTCTGTAATCACAACAACAAAATCCAGTGTTTCCGCTTGTGTAGTAGGCTTGTGCATTATGCTAACAAAGTTTTGAAGTTTTGGGAAGGGGCCATTTCAATATTAAAAAACACTCTGAAAAGTATTCCTTATTTTGCTAAGTCTATGCAGCTTGCACACATGCAGGCAATCAGCACCCATGGCCACCGTCAGGGACATTCACAGACTATGGTATTAAGTCTGAAATAACAACCTAAAAAGATATATTCTAGGCAATACTTACTGGAGTCTCATACAAAATGGTAGAATCTCTCTGGAGAATGTGCCACAGGCAATTTTACTAGAGATGGTTCATGCAGTTAGGTTGCTTGTTACCTTCAAGGCTGCCCTATTAATTTTTCTTCTGAAGAAATATCTCATTGTTTAAAGAAAAAGAATCCTCATAGCGTATAGAAATTGCTACTTATATTAAAATAGGAGAAATGTTGTTATCTTTATACATATATATTCTTAGATTTATATCTAGATTTATGTAATCTCCCAAGGGCACAGTTGTATTTCTCCAAGGGGCAGCTTACTATTTTAAAGTGATTGTTTTTTGACAACAGAGAAGGAATGACAAATTGTATTAGTGCTTAAAAATTCATCGTATTACCAGTTGAAAACATCCCCCAAAATTCCTCAACCTGAAAATTCAGAAGTTTCATTTTCAAGACATGATTTGAAATGTAATTTCTCTGGGAGTAACCTAATTTCTGCACAAAGACCTTTTCTGTCATCCTGGTTATATGCCTGATTCCTCTTTGAGAGTAGGTCTCTGGTGACCTGTTGATCTGAAATCAGTGAGTAAGCATTAGACAGGAAAAAAAAGATAGAACATATTTTTTCTTTTCCCAAGTAATCAGGATTAAAAGTGCTGTATGGTACTTAAAGCATATAGGTTTGCTTATGTAAAAAATGTCAATGGAATTGCAATTGGAAGGATGGCTTTGTCAGCTGTTTAACAAAGTATATTAGTTATACATTTTCCTTTAATTTAAAATATTTAATTTTTTAAACTAAAATATATAAATAAGAGTATTCTCATCTCCATGATTCATTAGCACAGATCGTATACAGATAGTTGTTGCCAGTCATAATTATCACATTAGACAGGCCTTAATTTTTGTACATGTAAAAATATGTTTGGATGGGATTATACTGCCTCGGAATAACTGACCAGTTTTGACATTTAGCTTTCGCTGAGTTATGTTTGTATCAAACAGAGGTAATAAGTCCACTGTAGATGTCTTCTTAATTGAATTTTATCTTAAACAAATTCTTAGTTAGTTGATTCACCCTAGTTAACATACATATATTTTAAGAAAGCTTTATGTGCACTCATATACTTGAGTAACACCAAATAAATTTACTCTGACAAAGTAATGACATAAAAAATAAACCTCAATAGAGAAGCCAGAACAATTCAAGTGTTATTTTAAGCATATTAGTTTTGCAAAAATGTAACAAAAGAGGCTGGTTTGATCGTTACTGTTATTGCAAGGCCCTTGAAACCCAGCCACTTCCTAGTCAGGAGTATGAATGTGATCTGGCAAGCAGAGCTTAGTCATTAACAAATGAACTGTAGCTGCAGTCTTTCAATAAAAATGTGTAGGTGGCTCGTAGTTCTTTAGCATTACCAGCAATTTTAATGTCATTTGTAGGTTAGCATGTGAAATTAAAAGTTGAAACTGAAGTTTATTTTTTCTCTTGCTTTTTGAAAGGAGCCTTAACTGCAGATAATTAGGATCAGTCAGAAATGGAACGAAATGGTGCCACAAAAGTATTCAAACACAACATGATGGATTAACTCTGGACAATGCAATTTCATTGATCATTTTTCACCCCTGTGAAGTACAAAACAGCCTCAGTTGAGAAATTGTATGAGCTCAATAACTTTGGTAGTGTTACACCAGGGTTGATCATGGGACTGTTTTTTGTTTCTTTTCCCAAAACTGGGGATGCATAATTATGTACTTAAAATGTATATGATTCCCTTAATGGGCATGCAGTTAAAAACATAATAAGTGGCTCTTTGCATGCACAATTACATGGTTTGCATACATATTCTTGAAAATTATGTGTATAATGTGCACACATTTTTGCACATATAATACATACATCAATGTGCAAATTGCAAAAGACAAATCTATACCCTGATGTCTGTAGACTTAATGTCCATCTGTGACTATAACAGAGGTTTTCAGTGTCTACATTTTTGCCAGTGATGGTGTTGACCTTTAGCTATCTAGCTTCTCTACAGCAATAATGGGGATTGCAGAATTGAGACCCTGAACATTTAATCGAGAATATTCCATCTACTGTTTCCAAACTAGCTTATGTTTGAGATGGACATATTTAAAAAATAATGATCTGAAGTCTCAGTTAATGTAGACTGGCTGACACTGTGTGCAGTCCAATCAGACTGGTATGGTAGTCTTTTCAAAGTGCTGTCCAGGAATCTATGCTTATAAGTCCTGTTTCTGAAAACGTCTCTTCAAGGTCTCCTGATTTTGTTGTCCTTCACAGAGAGCACATATAGACTGCTTTCATATGGATGCTGGGATGGGTCCAGGGTGTCCGTGCAGTTCATCTTGAGAACCTAAAACCTTTTGGCCTTACTACACATACTTAAGTTCCATAGACATTAACATGAGCAATTCAGTGAAGGGGACAGAGATACCCTTAGCACTCAAAAGTTCTATTGATAGTTTCCTTTCTAAAAGTCAGCCAGCACCTCAGGATATCTAAATGGAAAAGAGGATGAAGAAGGTGTCATGTCCAAAAGGCAAGGGTGAAGGAAAAATATTAGAAATGTTGAAGCTCATTTTGAATTTTACCATGCTGTTGTATGATGAAAAGAAGCCATTTTTATATGGAAAATCTGCCTAGTTAAGTAATGAAACTCTTTAATAAATAACAAAGGGTACTGTAACTGCCAAAGTAACATACCATTTGGATATTTTATTTACACTTTGTCTGAAGGGTGAGCAGCTGGATCCACAATAACTTACATAAATAAATTAAACATCTTTATAAAAGCACAGTAGAAGTTAATACTTCTAAAAGGTGTTAAAAATACATTTTGAATGTAGAATATCTTAGTAATGCAATGCTGTTCCACACATCTATCTCATTTTTGGAGGGGCATCTTTCATAATCAGTGCCCTACCACACTGACTCTCAAACTGAGGTCTCTAGTGCCCTTTTTGTGTTTGTGTGTGTTGCGGGTGCAGACTTGCAATTTTGTCTCAATACAGAACACTGAAAGTTCACAAAGAACAATTAGTGGCTCTTGAAAAAACAAACAATAAAACAAAAAAAAATTGCCTTAAACAAAGATCTTCACATCATTTATAAACTGAGATTTGGATTTTATAATAGTTATAAATTAAAAGCAACTTTTCTGAGCCTAATGCCAACAGCTGCTATCTTGCCAGAATGTGACCGTCTTTGTGATGCTAACAGCATGGGGTCTTAATGTCTGAAACTGGCATCTGGTCTCTATCCTGTTTTAATGTCAGAAAAGTAAATGTGTTTGGTAGTGGAAATGTATGATGCTGAAGTATGGGCTTTTTCAAACCTGTATTAAAGGAGAGTGAAAACGGTTGAGTCCCACTGCCAGTGTCACAAATCTTGACACTTTTCAGTTTTAGAAGGGGTGCCAGCAGAATTCCTAGAAAGGCTGGGCCAAATTATCTGCTTGTGCACCAGTGCAGCTGCATTAACACCAACAGAGAACTTAGCCTGCTAATTTTAAAAGAAAAAAAATACTTCAATTTCAAATGTTAGTTTTGCCAGTAAGAATTAAAGATCAGCCAGGAGGTGGTATATGCATCTTAAGTAAATAATTTGGTTGGCATCCAATCAGCCAACGACCAATCCCTCTCTCTCCTCATGTTCTCTTCTTCAGACCCCCCCATTCCAGTCTTCCATTCCCCATCTCTCGTAATTTCTTTTCTTCCCTCTGTAGGGATGCTGTCTCCAGGATGGCCTTTCCCCATGGCTTCTGCTCACAGAAATTCTATCCAGATTGGAGCCATCTTTGGTTGGATGGCTTCTGAAATGTGAAACCCCAGGTGGTGGTCTCTCCAGTCTATGCCTTAAACTAACTCTATGAGAAGTGTTTCAAACCAGAACAAATGAGTGCAGTTGTCTTATAAAATAATGGGTGGACTAATGTCTTTCTGTTCAAGGAAGAGTAGGCAGTATATGTTCACTGTTCAAATGTACTAATTTTCTCTTGGTGTGCCTGATATTCAGATACATTTTACTCCATGCATATGTTTTTTTTCTTTTCTTTTTCTTTTCTTGTGTGCATATATAACAACATAGGTTTTTGCAATGTTGTTGTAGCTGTGTTGGTCCCAGGATATTAGAGAGACAAGGTGGATGAGGTAACATCTTTTATTGGACCAACTTCTGTCGGTAGAAAGCACAAGCTTTTGAGCTACAAAGAGCTCTTCTTCAGGTCGGGGGAAGGGATGTAGCCAGACCTGATTTTTTTGGCAGGGCCTGTGGCTGACACGGTTAGGCCTGGCGAAAAACAAGCCACGTGACGGGAAGCAGGAATTTCAGGAAGTGACCGGCCGAGAATCACTAAGCTGCCTGATGCTCCAGTTGCCCTTGGAAGCCACTGGCCAAGAAAGCTCCAGTTCTGAAGGTAGCTTAAGCGGAGCTTGGGTAGGCCTGCTTTCAAAGTGAGTGGGCCATGGCCCATCCAGGTCTACCCATAGCTATGTCCCTGGTCTGGGGAAAGAAGCAGACACACTCAAATATGAAATGAGGTGGCAGAAACTGATCTAGCTAGGAGACAGGGAAGAAGAAGAAGAAAATCCCTTGCCATCGTACATATGCCTCTCCTCTAGTTCTCTGTTGCAGGGGGAAGATGAATCCTGTAGAACATATATGTCAGTACCTCTTCCCTGTTGGTCCATTTAGAGACCAGCTGTATAGGGGTGTGACAGGACACATCTAGACCAGAGGTGTCAAACTCATTTGCTATGGTGGCCAGATTTGAATTAAATGTACTTCAAGTGGGCCATACATACCGTAAATCGAAATACTAGGCACAACCATTTTTATGTAGTATTATATTTTATTTGCTAGATATCAGTGATATAAAAACTGCAGTAAATTCACTTCTACAACTACTACTATTTTATGATTAAAAGAATCGATCAATGATTAAGAATTATAATACTTTATTTACTGCTACTGCTGCTTCCTAATGCCTGACACCTCTTACCTTGGACCACTGTGTCAAAGTCTGGAGCAAGGGACTGGGCTGTGGCATACTTGAGTATTGCATTCAGGTGTGCATCAGTAAGTTGAGAATGAAATCTTGACTTGTTGATGTTCATTACAGAAAAGAACTGTTCACAGACATACGTTGTCCCAAACATGGACAGAATTTTTGAAGCAGAAGACTTCAGCCTGGGATAATTTGGTCCTACATAGTGATAAAATGTTCCAACATCAACACTGGCAAACTTATCCCTCAAAACAGAATCACACTGCAGTTCGATTATTTCCATCTGAAGCGCCTCTGAGACCTTGTGCACATTGACAGAAAATGGGTTACGAAAAATTCCAAAGTCTTTCTCAAGGTATTTGAAGTCAAAAAATCTTGCTTGGAATTCATTTCTTAAGTTGGAAATTTTGCTGCTGTACTTTTTTTTGAGGGCATCACAATGAAACTCAGCTGTGTTGTGTCAAGATTTTAAAGTTGGAAAGTGTGCAGGATTATTGTCACCTGTTCTTGTGTCTTTCATTAGAACCAATTCTACAAACTCTTCTGTTATGCGCATGTTTTTGTCAATTAAAATTGCAAGCTGTGCCACATCAGTAACATCCGTACTGTTATCAACTGCAATCGAAAATGCAATAAAGGACTTGACTCTGTCCTTTAGTTGATTGTTAAGGCTCTCTGACAAATCACTGATTCTCTCAGCAACTGTTTCTCGAGAGGCTTATAGTTGCAAAGGCTTGCCGTTTATCCGGACATATTAATTCTGCAGTCATTAACATACATTTCTTTATAATTTCCCTGTCTGAAAAAGGTTTTGATGACCGTGCTAGTTCTTGAACAATCATGTAGGTTGCCTTAACTGCAGCTTCGCTTACTTGATGGGCATTTGTAAATAGCGATTGTTGCTTTTTCAAGAACTTCTCCAGTTCAGAAACTTTGTCCTCACACAAATTCCTGATATATTTATCATGCTTCTCAGCATGCTTGATATCATAGTGCCTCCGAACATTGTACTCTTTGGCAACAGCTACATATTGAATACAAATCAAACATGTTGGCTTTCCATTCAGTTCGGCAAAGAAATACAAATTTCTCCACTTCTTTTGAATCACATGACATTCTTTATCTATTTTTCTTTTCTTCAGTAACATAATTACAAGACCCTAGGCTGTGTATGTATGTACAAGGCCCGGCTTACACAAGGTTGTGTATGTAAGATATCACCATAACAATCTGGCATACACAGCGCTCCGCGATGCCACGAGGTATTGTTTGTCACAATTACTTAGCTGTAAAACCCTCCTACAATGTATGGAACTATGACAGTTTGATGGTATTTTACTTTGCAGGGCTACAGTGATATTTTGAAGACTTGTTGTTCTATAGGAGAATTGAGTTAACCCAAAATTATGCAGTGGAAGAGATGTGCCTTTACTAGGCACCAGAGAGAGAAGGAGCATATATCTTTCAGTCTGAACAAATCTAATATAACAATTAGCTTCTGTCTTTCCTAAGCTATTTGCCAATGTATTTTTGGGATAGTTCTTCTGGAAAGATGTATGGGTGGCAATACCAACTGAAGTGGGAGAAAATGGTAAACTGTGAGCAGCTGTAGGAAGGTTTTTCTGCAGCTGAAAGTAGCATCTGTTTTGAAGTGAGTGGGCTGTGAAGAAGCAATTCTGCCCCTGCAATGCCCCAAGACCCCACTCTCTCCTATCCCGCCTTTTGGAGTGCAGTCTCGCACAGACAGCACTCTGCATAATGCCCCAAAACCACATTGTCCCTCTCCTGCCTTTTGGAGTGCAGTCTTGCACACACAGCAGTCTGTGCAATGCCCCAAGACCACTGTCCCTCTCCCGCCTTTTGGAGCACTGTGTCTCATGCACACAGCACTCCACGTGCTGCCACCAGAGTACACAGATCTCAGGACAGCGTGTGACGCTGTGAGATCTCACGGCATTGTACTCTCTGGCAGCAGCGCACGACGTACTCTCTGGCAGTACTGTGCGACACCACGAGATCTCATGGCAGCACGTGCTGCTGCTAGAGAGTACAATGCCGTGAGATCTTGTACGCAGTACGCAATGCCGCAACATCTCGCGGTAGTGCGTGCTGCTGCCAGGGGCCGGACCAAAAAGGTTGGTCCATGGGCCGGATGTTTGACACCCCTGATCTAGACTGATGAACTGCTGTATCCCCTCAGCTCTCTAACCTGAGATGCCTTTTACACTGCTTCACTGTCCTTGCCTGGTCTGCTCAGACACAGCCTCCAGCATGTAAGTTACTCCTACTTTATATTGTATGAGTGCTGCAGCCAGCCACTCTTGAATTATACTGCAGAGCAACAACAGCAACCTCTCAGTTCCATACTTTGCCCAGAAATGTACATCTTGTACTGCCCAGCTTTCTCCTGGACTATACAAGCTGTGGCTGATGGCCGGCTTCCCTCAGTGGGTCTCGCACCTTCCTGCTTGTAGTGGGCCAGGAAGTTGCCCATCACCCCGTCTTCCCACAGGGAGGGGGTAGGGACCCGGGCCCACCCGCTCCTCCGGGTCCCAGCCCAGGGGCCCTATAAGAAGCAGCTATGTGCTGCTGGTACTGCTTTCCAGACAGCACACTCTTCCCCTGGGCTAATTTTCCCCCTCCTTCAGTCTTTCTGGCTTCTGGAGCTGGTACCTTCCTCCTCACTGCTCCACCACAGCGCTCTGCTCACCAGCTCGTTCCTTGGCACAGCTCCGTACTCCTATCACCACCGCTCAGCACTCCTCCCACCTCACCTCACCTCACCTCACCACAGCACTCACCTCACCACAGCACTCACCTCACCTCACCGCACCGCACCGCACCGCACCGCACCGCACCGCACCGCACCGCACCCCTACTTCCTCCAGCTCGTGCACTGTGTGTTTGGGGCAGAGCCCTTTTATGGAGCACCTGGCTGATCACTAATCAGCCTCAGCTGCTCCTAATTGCCCCCAGTGGTTCTGAGTGAGTCAGCAGGGAACAAAGCCCGGAGCATTCTGGGGCTCACATATCTCCCATCCAGCACTATTTCCCGACGCCTGTCCCTACTGCGGCGTGAGGGAGACCCTGGCGCACGTCTACCTCGAGTGCGCCAGGCTGCAGCCCCTGTTCCGGCTCCTCCAGAACCTCCTCCTGAGGTTCTGGCTGCACTTTTCCCCGCACCTGTTCCTTTATGCACTCCCTATCCGTGGCCCCACAAGGTCGCGGGACCTCCTGGTCAACCTCCTCCTCGCCCTGGCCAAACTGGCCATCTATAATACCAGGGAGGGGAGGTTGGCCGGGGGGGCGCTCAGCGACTGTGGGGCCTACTTCCGTTCCCTTGTCCGCTCACGGATCCGGGCAGAGTTCCTCTGGGCAGCGTCCGCTGGCTCCCTGGACGCCTTCCGGGAGCAGTGGGCGCTGCTGCTCGGTGCCCCCTCCGGTTCCCTCTTTTTGACCCTGTGACCCCCACGTCCCTCCCTGTTTTTCATTAGTTGCCCCCCGATGTCAGTTGTCTCCCGGGTCCAGTGACTCCTCCCCTTAGGCTGGGGGAGGGGCCTTTAGCAGTGGGCGGGCTTGGGCCCGCCCCCCTGCCCCGGGTTGCAAATAGGAGCACTATTCTACTGCCTTCTGCCTTCACCATATCACAAAGCTCATATAAAGTCCGTCATTTTATTAATAGAAAATGGTTCTCACAAATCCTGTTATCCCAAATAGAGTTTCTCAAATGCTTCAATTGAAACACACTGATTTAGATAAAACAATAGAGCAAGTTTATTAACCATAAAAGAATAGATTTTAAGTGAATATAAATAATGAGGCATAAAAGTCAGAATTGATTATAAGAAATATAAAAGGAAAATGCAACTAGTGCCTAATTTAATGAATTAGATTGAATTCAAATAGTCATCTTTCACCACATATTTCAGCCATCCTACTGTCTGAACTTCTTTCAGTCAGGATTCCTCCCCCAGTCCAATGCTGCTTCCTTTGATCTTCAGGTGTTATGGATGCCATGGGCTGAGAGAAATGGAGAAATGATTTGGGATATCTACCCTCCCTTCTCATAGTTCTTTTCCTTCTTTGAGAAGCATTTTCAGTTGAGCTTCCTAAGACAAAAGGTCTGTATGGATGGGAACCCTAAACTGTTTCTTTTCAATAAATAGATTTATCACCCATGTTGCTTTTTCCTGCAAATGAATAGCCACTTAAGCAGGTGATGGCCCATTTGACCTGTTTTCACCTGGCTGAGGCATCACCTTGTCATTTATCTTTAAGAAACCAGTTTGATCCCTCTCCAGGCTTGGAATATGTCTTAGTAACACCATAAAATGGAATCTTATAATTTTACATACAATGTTGCCACACATATTATCAGGAAAATATTGACCAGCAAGTTATGAGCTTTCACATGATACGTCACAAGGAATTACAAAGTTTATGATAATAGCGTGCAAGGGATGAATATAGGGGTACAAACCATCATAAGGGGATCAGGTGCCAAGATGATGAGCTGGGGAGCATCTTTGTGTGGGGTGAACCCAAGATGAGTATGGACATTGCTTAATGTGTTCTGGAAGTGAATGTGGATTTTTTTTTAGGGTTGGAACAGGTCTAAGAGAAGGAAGGGGGAAGGTTTTGTGTGTGTCTGTGGCACCTGAATGGATAATGGTGAAGGAGTAGGGTATGAGAGAATCTGTTCAAAGGAGATGGCACCTTTCTAGTCAATTTTCGTATGTATATTGAAGAACTTAAGGATAGGTCTGTGAAGGCCAGAAGGCAGACAGTTAATTTATTTATGGCTTATATGATGTCCATGAATCATTCTGCGAGCTGTACAGGCTTGAATGGAACAGTTGTCCTCAGAAAGCTTCAGAATCCCAGGGCCTAGGCCAAAGAAGGGTTGAACACAACGTGATTGAAAATAAGAGAGCTCAGTCAAAAGAAGGATGAATGCTATATTGCTTATGTCAGCACCTTTCTTTTATGGTCTTTTCAGCTGTGCATCTATCAAAAGGTGTCAGCATGCTTAATGCAGCATTCTGTTGTGTGTAATATGAATTGCATTTCCTAGGTTTGGCAGTTTGCTGACAGCTGACAGCACTACTCTGATTTAATGTGAGAATATACTCCTCTCTTCAGCTGACCAGTGAAGTCTACATGATTAAATTGAGCTTTGGTAAATATGTATTAACTATCTAGAGGGACTAAACTTTGTTGATGTCAGGCTTGGTGTTAAAAGGGGTCTGGCACTGACCAGAGACATGCACCGAGGGAAATATCTGTACATTGGAAGTCTCTAATAATGTTAACAGTAGAAACATTTATGTTTATGAACATTATTTTTCTTATTTTATACAATATCCAAATATACTACACCAAATATATAAATTTTATGCAGATTATCTTCAATGCACCTGAAAATAATTTAGACCATATATATCCACACTGAGTTAACCGAAGTCACATGAAAATTAACCTGTTTAATTTGGTGGGCAGAGAGATACTATTTTTCTGTGTCTTTTTTCTTTTTTTAATGTTGTTTAAACATTATCTGGTGAATTAGTCAGTCCAGGTTAATTTAAATATGGGAATCATAGACTCTAAAGTCACAAGGGACTAATATGATCATCTAGTCTGATCTCCTGCACAATGCAGGCCACAGAACCTCACCCACCCACTTCTGTAATAAACCTCTAACCTATGACTGGGTTATTAAAGTCCTCAAATCATGGTTCAAAGACTTTAAGGTACAGAGAGAGTCCACCAGCAAGTGAGCTGTGCCCCATCCTACAGAGGAAGGCAAAAAAAAACCCCAGAACCTTGCCAATCTGCCCTGGGGAGTGATTTCTTCCCAACCCCAAATGTGGCAATCAGTTAAACCCTGAGCATGTGGGCAAGACTCACCAGCCAGACACCCAAGAAAGAATTCTCTGTAATAACTCGGAACCCACCCAATCTAAAAGCCCTTCACAGGCCATTGGCATATCTACCACCAGTAGTCAAAGATCAGTCAATTGCCGAACTAGGCTGTCCCATGAAGCCAGCTAGGTTTCTTGCCCTCACTGCCCCCCTTAGAAAGCTATTCCAGAACTTCACTCCTCTGATGGTTAGAAACCTGCATCTAATTTCAAGTCCAAACTTCCTGATGGCCAGTTTATATCTATTTGCTCTAATGTCCACATTGGGGCTGTACTTAAATAATTCCTCTCCCTCCCTGGTATTTATCCCTATGAAGTATTTATAGAGAGCAATCATATCTCCCCTCAACCTTCTTTTGGTTAGGCTAAACAAGGCAAGCTTTGTGAGTCTCCTCTCATAAGGCAGGTTTTCCATTCTGCGGATCATCCTAGTAGCCCTTCTCTGCACCTGTTCCAGTTTGATTTCCTCTTTCCTAAACATGTGGAACAGGAACTGCACACAGTATTCCAGATGAGGTCTCACCAGCGCCTTGTATAAAGGTACTAACACCTCTCTATCTCTACTGGAAATACCTCGTCTGATGCATTCAAGGACTGCATTAGCTTTTTTCACAGCCACATCACATTGGTGGCTCATAGTCATCCTGTGATCAGCCAATACGCCAAGGTCCTTCTCCTCCTCTGTCACTTCCAACTGATGCATTCCTCAGTTTATAGCAGAAATTCTTGTTATTAGTCCCTAAATGTATGACCTTGCCCTTTCCACTATTAAATTTCATCCTATTTCTATTACTCTATTACAAGGTCATTCAAATTTTCCTGTATGATATCCCAATCCTTCTCTGTATTGGCAATACCTCCCGAGTTTGTGTCATCCGCACCCCTTTATTAGCACATTCCCACTTTTTATGCCAAGGTCAGTAATATAAAAGTTAAATAAACTGGTCCCAAGACCGAGTCAACTAAATTATCTTTTCCAATAGCATTTCAAGTCTGTTGATGGCACAGTAGGAGATAGAGAAAAGCATATATGGCTTTAGCACTGTCTATAAGCAATTCAACATGATTTTTTCTTTGATGCATTTATTCCACAGCTATGATAATTTGAATCAGTCATCCACAATTGACAAGGGTCAATTACTGTGGCTAATTACATGTCTCTGGAGAATACTACAGTAAAAAATCCAGGTTAAAATAAGTACCTGGGAGTTTACCAACAGAAAAGTAGCTGAAAAGACTATTGACCTTCTTTATGTAGTTACGGATCAGCTTTTCAGATAATCTCTTCTCTGGGATGTTTTTGAATTATCTTTAAGAATGGCCCATTGATTTGTATGCTAAAGTACTGGGCTTGAAGTGGTTTGGAAATATTGCATTTCCACCTTTTTAATCAATTGTATCCTTCATTATAAAATGAAGGTATTAGAGAAGAAAAATACATTGGTTTATTTTATTACCAAGATGTTGTTTCTTTGTCAACACATTTGAAGAAATGCTCCCTGAATTGTAACAATTAACACATTAATTTGATGGACAGGATAAAAAATTAATTAGCATATTATTAAAGATGTAAACCTCATTCTCAAACAAATTCAGCTATAGGGAAAGTCAACATAATGTTATTTATAGAGTACTTTGATTACCAGTAGGTCTGTCTTGTATAGCAGTTTCATAGATAAACTGTACTAATCAAAGTAATTTCTATTCTACCATGTAAGGTGAATTATTACCTGACCAATTGCCGGATCTCGTTCTCTCACATCCCTGAAGCAGTTCTTATAAGGAATTTATAAAACTTCTGGCTACTGTCTTTCCCTCACCCTCAAAAGCACACTTTTAATTTATTGGGATGCGGGGGGAGAGAAAGCAATCTTAGCAGTTTTATCTCCATTAATATGTCATGTGCTAAACAAATTTGAACAAGCAAAAATTTCTGCATGTTTAGATTAATTAAATCATTAAGATAGCATTTGCTATGCTGCAAATATCCATTTCATCCTATTGAATTTATTATCTAATATCTGTGGGCACTGATTAGTAGTTTTGCTCATTATTGAACTGAATGTGTTGCATAAATCAAGGCCTTAAAACGTTACTTAATGTGGTTGTTCTTCAATACTTCAATTTAGTTTAAAAAAATATATTTCATTTCTCAGGCTTAATATTGACTGTAAATCATAACAATGCATGAAAAATTCTCTCTAACCACCATGGAAAGCTCTTCCTATACAGTCATTTACACAAGGTTTCTAACATATGTGTGCATTTTTATGTTACTGATAAATACTGAATATTTTTAAACTTATTCATTTGATGTGTCTTTCTTCTAATTTTTCTCTTGATTATCGTTTCCAATGGTGTGTGTCCATGCCAAGAACTATATGCTTTTTTATTTTAATTTGATTCTATTTTTTTTTAAATAGTTCCATATTTTGAAGAGAAACCGACAGTCATCCTCTTGAAATTCCACACTGAGGAATGCAGGGCCATTTGAAAAGGGAAACATAATGTTGAGGCTGATATATAGACTATTTCTGGATCTTTTTTAAAAATCTTCATGTTTTTTTCACCATCTCTGCTTCATCCCATTGTATCTTTCTGAGGTTGCCCTCAGTAGGTTAATAAACACAATCATATGTAGAATACCTAGCAGAACTGGTGTCTCTTAACTTTGTAGTGTTGTTCTACTGGAACATGTGATGTGTCATGGCAGAAAATGTCACTTCTCTTCTTAACCATGTGTAAGGAGGATCTGCAAAAAATATTTTATATGTATTTTCTTTATTTCAGGAGTCCTTATGTAAACAAATAACATTGACTTTAATGTGGCTACTCCCATGTGTAAGAATTTGTAGGGTTGGGCATATACAGAAAGAAATGTTTGCTCCAGGAGGTTTACAGTCTAATTCAAACCCTTACTCTTCCTTCACCATATCACACCAAATGGAACAAAATACTCTTCTGCTAAAAACAGTTATGTTGTTTTTCACACTGTAATTTTTCAGTCTGCTACTTCATTATGCCTTCCCACAAGCACTATAACCATAATGTGTAGATTAACTACTTCCATCTTGTCGGATTTTCCTTTTTCTTTCTATTAAAAAAGAAACACTAAACACCAAGACACTTTGCTCTGCCTTTCTCAAGCTCTCACTGCTGCTGAGTTATCTTCACTATGATGCTGCTATTACTCCTTTTCAGGATCCTATCAGAACTTTCCCCTTCCCTCAATCCATTCCTAGAAAATTCCATTACTACACTTACCCCCTCAAACCAGCTCCTTCTAGCACTTCATCGACAGACTAATCATTCCTCCCTTTTCAATCTATCTGTGAGCAATGAGACCCTGCTCCTCAGCTGACCCTTTAAGGTACAGCCTTCAGGATCTGGTCAGAGCAGCCTCCGTCAGAATATTTGGGTGCTCCTCTTTCTTCCTTGTACAGCTGAACACTGTTGGGAGAAACCACTCTGATTTCCCACCAAAAACACAAGAGAGATCAAAGCAAAGCTCTACATTTTATTAGAATGCAATCAAGTCAGGCCTGAACACAGTTTTCTTTGTTCTGCAACTGATTAGATGGTTTATTACTATATAATTCTGTGCAAAGGCCCTAAGATTGTGCATGATTTTTGTCCTTATCAGTAGCTTTACCAGTCTTCCAGAATGATGATCTCCCAGAGGTAGGATGGAGGTTTTATATTTAGATTGTAAGCTCTTTGGGGCAAGGGCCATATTTTTGTTCTGTTTATACAGTGCCTAGCACAGTGAGGTCCTGGTCCATGTCTGGTGCTCCCAGATGCTGTGGTAAGACATACAACAATCATACGACCTGAGAGCTCCCACTCCACCCACCGCAGCCTCCCTTTCCTACTTATTCATGCCTCCATATTAACCACTGGAGGATCTTTACAATCATGAGTGCCTGTTGAAATGATTCCTTTTATTATTAAAAATATATATTGTGGATGGTCACAGAACTTTTGATGGAACAATTTTGTATGAAAAAAATTCAGGTTTGCTGAAATAGAAATCTTTTGCAGGAACATGTTCGTTTTGACAAGCTTTGACAAGAAGACATTGAAACATTTTGTTATGACAATGTTGAAACATTTTTATTTATTTTGTTTTGACTTTTAGATTAAATATTTGTGTATCATAGTTAATATTAGGTGAATATATTATTTTTAATATTTTAATATAATATAAAATTCTAAACAAAATGAATCAAAGTAATAGAGGTTAAAATAAATGTTTCAACACTGTAAAAACAAAACATTTTGATGTTCCCAAATCAGATTTTTAGACTATTTGTTTTATAGGTAATTTCAAAATTTCAGTTTTTTTCTTTCTGAATTTTTTTCAGAACTTTTCCCCCCCAAAAGTTGGAAGCTTCCACCGAATAGAAATTCTGTTTCTCTAATAAATATTTTAAATTTAGATCTCAGAGAGCAACTCTGTCTCCTTAAGGCTAGGTGAGAGTGCTGTGCACACAAGAAAGGAAGAGTTTTGACAAAACTGAAACCAGCAAATACAGTATGGTTTCACATTTTCTTATAAACATCAATAGCAAGCCATACCTTTCAACAACCCTGGGATATCTTTTGAATATACTTGGACCATGTCTCAGGTATCAGAGAGGGATATTTGGCTGGGCAAAACTCTAGAGGTTTTGGCTGAATTTTTACATATTTTGTGCTTATTCTTATCTGAAACCTAAGCAGTGCAAATCCTTGCAAAGTTAACCAAACTACTGAGGTTAGCAGGAAGCCCTTGTAAAGTGAAATGTCCAGTTTGCACAACACTAGACTGCATCATTACTTTAAAAGTACACTCCACATTTTTTATATTTATTTCTCTAGTATGGATTTTTCCAGTTCTTGTAAAACAATGGGAATAAAAATAAACAAAAAATAAAATCTGCTGTACAGACATAACATGAAATGAAAATATTAGAAAGCCAAAAGCTACATGAAGTGTGTGACGGTGTGTAATTTTCCCACTTGGTTTGTATGTCGTAGTGGCATTATCTTAAGTGCATAACTGCAGGAGAAAACTTTCATTAACTTCAGAGGGGCAACAAATAGGTTAAAGGAATACAGTTTTGTTGGGGATATATAGGGGAGAAAAAGGCATCATAGATATTTTCCCCCCTGTCTAAAATAAATTATCAGTCTGAAGAGTTTATCTGCAAAATACTTAAATTCATTTTGAATATTAAGTAGTGTATTTCTAAACTTGCGAAAAGAATTTAAGAAAATTCCAAGGTAAGATTTAATTAAGTTATGTTGGAATGCACTTTGCTAAACAAAACAATTGCTCACAATAGAATTCTAATATGTTTCCAATTGATCATGTTTTCATTGCATACTTGTTTGAAAAAAAGGCGGGGGGAACCTAGCACACTGAAATACAGCTATGTTCAGTTTAAAAGGATGATCTGTAAACAGCTGTCACTTAATAGTTCAATGTTTCACTAGGCTTGGCTTGCAATCATTTTCCAGAAGTACCATAAGAGACCCTGCTTATGTGTCCTTTATAAAGAGCCTCATTCTTTGTTAAATAGTGTGTGGATCTATTGTCCCTGGTGCATTATTATTTCATCCTTTCAGATCTGTTTTTCACTTGGTTGAATAGTCAACTCTTTAACATAGGTTCAGATAACCTTTGAAAATGTCTTTTCTTGGTATTTACTAAGTAAGCACTGTTCCCCAAATGCAAGCCCCAGCCCTTTCAAGCTTTTTTGTTTTCCTTGTGTGGAAATACATTAAAGTTCATGGAGTTACAGTACGCATCCTTTCAAATGGATTCTTGTTTCACCTATTGAGACTAGAAGATGCCTTCCTACTGTCCAAAGTTTATGAAATGTATACCTGCCCCTCATGTACCACCTCAGAAAAGACCCTGCTCAGGAATCTGTGCTTTCCAGGCTGATTGTGAGCTGTAAGGATCTTTATAATAGACATACCAATCTATTTAGACCCTGCAGCTGAAGCTTTGCATGCCTTTAAAGAACCTCTTATGCTGACTTTGGGAACTTCTTAGTCAAAGTTTAGCATAAGCCCTTTCCATATATCAGTCTGCTAAGCAGGCTTGAGTAGTACAGAATACTAATGTGGTTGTCATGATTTGTCATTTTTGTTCTGTGACAAAATGTGTCCTTTTTAGGAGAGTGAAAAATAGGGGAAAGGAATGCATAAAGGAAAGTTTAAAATAGTATTAAACCATGCCTAGAATTTAGTAGTTAGAGAAGTAGCCTACCTGCATTGTTTTTTATTCTTTTAAAATATCGTTTTTGTGTTCTGTAATGTGAAAATTGTCGTCTAGCAGGTTTTTTTTTGTTTTGTTTAATTTTTTCTTCTAACAAATCCTGCTCCTTATGTCATTACAATAGTCAAATACCTGCAGTCTCAAAGCATCTAGTCAGGAATTCTTTATTTTTTTTTTAAATTTAAACTTAGAATAATAAAGTGTACTTAAGCTTGGGTCAACCAGACAGTCCATTTGGCTTTGGAATAGTAACAGATTTGTCTGCATAGCTGACATAAGCTAAAGTGCACTGTATATTCATACAACAGGAATGAGCAGCAACATTCCTGAACAGAGTTATTCACACTGCTAGTATGACTAGTCACTGGCTGACAGACAGAACCCAAGGGATCAATGTGTAATTTTTGTGACCGTCAAGTGGAGAGAATAAATGGGCATAATGTCAGTATAAAAAGATATCCTTAGGTCTTATATGAACCTGACATGGACCAGAAGAGCAACCCCACATTTGGATAACTAAAAGTAGTACAATGTTCATACCTAACACCTTCAACAGAACCATGAGAACAAACAAACTGTGTTTGAATTATTGTTTGATTGTGTTTGTTTTATTTTGGCCCTTGGGGCCCTGGCAATAGTTGTACTGGGTCATCCAGATATTTGAGGCTTACAATTCAATCCCAAGGAGCATAAATTGATGTTATATGCAGACAGTGACCTTTTGTACATACTCAATCTAGAAACCATGATTCCAGCTAACTCTTAATTCAAAAATTCTGGTCAATGTCTGGGTATAATAAATTTGTGAAATAAGAACTATTGGAAATCTGCAGTTGTCATCTACTAGGACTTTCTCGCAGTGGACTTAACTACTCACTGCTTTGGTTCAGTTTGCAGAAGTGGACAGGATTTAGTGAGCTTGTGCTCCTAGTAGGTGTAGCAGTAGAGGGCTTGGTAGCCTTTCCATTACAGTGATAGTCATGCCATTCTCTTCACAGAGGGTGCTCCTGCAACACTGGTGACTTCTGCAGGAGCAATCTGGAATACAGTGTTGCTTCCCTCCTTTGATCTTCAAGGACCTCTTCAGAACTCACTTTATTTGAACTGCACACTGGGGGCCGCATATGGCCTCCAGCATGTAGTTTTAAGTGGATTATAGTTTGTTTAGACCTAATAGATGATCTGGACCACATAATTAGAGCTCATAATTAGACTCTTCAGCCTGATGAAGTTTAGGTGAAGCTGAATATACATTCCAGTCAAAACACAATTAAAATAAAATGGAATCTAAATGTGGGAAAAGACCTTCTTCACAGGCCATGATTGCTGAAAGTTAGCCGTATAAACCATTTATCACTTGATCTTGGTGGAAATGTAGTTGAAAAGGGGGGAGGTTTCCACAACATTAGATTTGTAGTTGGTTCAGGCAAATAAATGTGTTTTTTTGGTTCCTCCCTCACTGCAAGGTTTTGGAAACTGCCACATTGTCTGCATTAAAACCAAAGACACACTATCAGCTGAAAATAAATGAGAGTGTCATCTGAATTGTGTTGCATGAATTACAGATAAGAAAAGTGATTCTTTAAGCACTTACAAGCATAACATAAAAACGCGACACATGAAGCTAAGAAATAACATATTTGCTTTTGTGGTGAACTGTTGACAATCAAAACTAGGACACGGCAGATGAAAAAGAGAAGTATCTGTGAGTGCATGGTATGTAAGATGTCTGCATGTAGGATATGGTGGGGGGGCATGTGTCACACATTTCCTTCAGCACAGGTTTTAAGTTTGTCCTCTTGTGGTTCTCAACAGTTTAAAAAAATATATTCCTGAGGTTCTCCCCTTTGAGAACAAAATAAAATAAAAAGTAATAACACTGAAAAGCCGGTGGGCAAAAATTGATTCATAAATGAGAAGGTGGCATTCATCTCAACGTTCTTATTGGAAACCTAAATCTCAGTAAATTTGTAGCCTAAGGATACAATGGGCTTAAAGGATTTCTGTCTCTGAAGAAAAATTAGAAGGCCTTTGAGGTAAGGTAAATGGAAAAGGTTGTTTGGGCAAACGTGGAGCTCCAGCACTATTAAATGTTAAGCACCATCAGGGGGTATCTCAGTCATTAACGAGAGTGGCATGTTGGAGATTGTTTCAAACAGGAAAAGAATTATGGATGGCTGTGCAGAGGTGGCCCAATGCCACAGGGAAATTATGTCAAGTAAGGAAAAGAATTTTTTTATCTTATTGTGGGGAAAAAGTGCTGAAATTGTGTCCTTTTCTTTATCTACTTAGGATCCGCTCCTCTCCTTCCTAACAAAAATGATCCCAAGTGGTCCTCTAAATCTACCAAGTGTGTTAATTTATCTTCACAATTCACTAAGAAAATTTGTCCATGTGATGGTCAGCTTCACCAGTGTAGTGCACTTGCTGTTTATTAGTGATATAGCAATGAGCACGTTCACTTTAAATTCAAGTAGTTAGCACTCTTCGTTGACTTGGCAGTGTTTTATAGACCCTGTGTGTTAGTTGTATATATAATTAAAAGGATCTCAGGGGTTCCATTTGCAGCCTATAAACTCAGCTATCCTGTGTGAATGTAATGTTGCTGTCTAGGGGAGGGAGAAATTTAGGAGCCAACCCAGGATCATCCCTGTTTCAGACCACTGGAGCCTAAGAATAGAGCAGACGTGAAGTGTTGTATCTCTAGGCGGTAGTTACCAACTTTCTCATTACACTAGCACATCCTTCTGGCTGCTTTGCAAAATAGCCCTGGGATTGGAAACTCTGCAGGAAGCTGTGTGTTCTATCACAGCTGGAAATATGTTGCTGTGATGACAGCAATTGCATGTAAAATGGGTATTAAGCTAGTCCTGAGTGCTGAGAATATGTTGCTTTCCCAGTGTGCCTTAAGTTATTGCCTGGAGAGAACAGCAGCTAGTGTGATCTATGTTGTAATCCCATTTCAGAACAAATGCTATATGTGCTGTTGAGAAATGCCATTTTTAGGCTTGTCTACTAATACACAGTTCGTAGCCATACGGAAGTGGATTATTGTGGGGGGTTTCATGTTTCTTTCTTTGTTTATTATCATGTGGGCCACCTCATAATGTAGAGATTTTCTCATGGACTATTCATGATGGCATGGACCACTTCCCCTGCCATTCACTGTCTCATGATATTCCTGTTGCAGCTACAGTGAAGGAGCTGAAAGCCAGGAGGAGAGCTGGCAGCCTGTGACCTGCAAGTTCCTTATGCACTACCATTGAGAGCATGGAGGCCCACCTGTGGGCCCACAGACCACTTGTCTAATTCAGCTTGCTGTTGCTGTGAGCTCTTACTTTAATTGGCTTTTCATCATAATAATTTTGGGCCAAATCAAGCCATACAATTAATTTAGTCACAGTCTCTTTTTAGCAATCTGGCATGTGGAGGGGACACACAAGATGTGTCATGGTGAAGCCTATTTCTCTAGTATGCCACACCTGAGGAGCAAGCTGGCGCAGAGTGAGAGACAGGCCAAGATCCAATCTCCTCACCACCCTTCTCCATCTCTTCGGGGGGGGAAGAGAGGGGGGGAGAGGTGGAGGGAATTTGTACTTTTGATGATACACTGAAGGAACAGACTCTGTACCCTTCCTAGCCACCCTCCTTCAACCCCCTGGAATGCAAAAGTGGTGACAGAGGATGTGGAGTAGGAAATGGGGAGGTGAAGGTTCCTGACCTCCCTCCTTCCCCTTTGCTGCATATATAAAATCCAGTCACGATCTGCCCCTTAATCAACCATATGTATAGGCGTAGGGATAGTGTGACTTCCACTACACCCACTCACAAAGTGTAGCACTGGCCTTACAAGCATGAACTGTCTTTCACAAATTGTTTCAAGAGCACCTAGTTCAGTGGGTTCACAATACAAATATTAATCACAGTAAAACAACGGGGCTGGATCAGCAGAAATTTGAATGGCCTCATAAAGAGCACATTACAACAATATAGTTCTTATTGGTAGCTATCTGTGGACTTCCTCTATGTATTTTTCATAACTATACAAGGAACTAGAGCCCAGAGTAAGCGGGTTTTTTAGAAATAAAAATAAGTGAATAAAAAGGTAAGACCATTTTAATGAAGCAGCTTGACACTTCACTTAATTTTAATAATATTGGGGGAAGATCACTGCTTTGAGCCATGAAAAATAATACTGTTTAACCATATGCCATTAAAATGAGGTATACTTTATTGTCTCATCTTGGTTGATTATCCTCTATTAGAATGGAAAGACCCTCCTAAAGTAGGACATGAAGTTCCATTGGCAGTGCAGAGGCTATTGTGTGGGTAAATGGGTCTTCATTCTCCATTGTTGTCAGTACCTAGCACCTTTCAGAATAAATTCATTTTGAAATAAAGAGCACATATTCTCAGAGATTGATATCTCCCACACATGCACGCGGGTGCACACACAGAGAGATTTTGTAATATGTTGGATTTGTTAAGCTCCTTTGTAGTGGCGAAGTGTTTCTGCAATTCTTGACCAGCTTGTTCAGGGTATTTAATATCTTTAAAATTAAAACTCATTGGTCCTTCTTTTTTAATACAAACCTCAAAGTTCAAAGACTGAAGAGTTGGGGAAGAAAGAGACCACTCTCAGGCTAAGATGTTAGTAGAGTAATCCTACAGAATCCATGTGCAGTGAACTTTTATACATTTTTAACTTAAACAGCCATTTAGCAAGTGGAATTAAAGATAAAGAAATGTATGTAAAATCTGAAATGCTGGGTTCATTCCTAGACTAAAAGTTTTAGGCTGTAGATTTAACTGTAGCTTCTGAACATGTTAAATATCATACATACCAAAGATACTTAATTCAGATTTAACAGTAGGAGTTTTGAAGGCCTGCCACAAACAAAGTGAAGCATTCCCCTTATGTTAAAAGGAACCATCACTCAAAATAATATCTGCCTAATATGAAAGCATAGACTTGGAGGCTGAAATCCTGTAGAAGGTTTGTGCTGTTATGAAGAGTTTACATTAAAACCAGATAAAATGCTCAACCTGTTATAGAATCCCATCTGTATCAACAAGAGAGATTCTTGCCTTTTGTCTTCAGAGTATGAATAAAACTCTGAGACAAAACCATCTGAGGTCAAAAGCCCAGTTTCAAACTTGGTTAAGTTGCAATTACTGAATATAAAGAACAACAATATAAATACTGTATTAATAATAAAAAAGCTATTTCAATATATATCAATCTATTTCATCTCATCAGTATGTGTGATATCGATTAACAACTAATTGCTTTAGAACAGAGTTTAAATTACAGTATTTACTATATATGTTGATACATAAGTTGCAATTAATTATTTAAGGAGTAAAATTTCCTCTCATTTATAGTAATGCTACTCATATTGAAATTTCTCAGAGTTGTGGAACTGTAACGAAAGGCAAAATTTGGCCTTTAATTCTAAACTACTACTACTAATATTTGTATGTGTGTTAGATAAAAATATGCACATTTTGGCCCTTATCTTGCAAACTCTTGTAAAGACACACTTATGCACTCTTATGCTTACAGGTCTGAAGCCTTAGTCCAGGGCGCCTTCTGGCTTCTGGATAGTTGTTTGTTGTTGTTAATGACACGTATGCTCTAGCACCATAAATTGGCATGGTACTTTGTTGAAATAAATGACAAGATCGCTGCCCTGAAGATCTTACCTAAAATAGACAAATGTTGGAAAAGGGTAAAGGAAGAGGGTTGAAACAAATGCAAATATTGTGAGTTATAATACGTATGAATTCTGATATTATAAAATGGTGAATGAGATAGTAAGACAAGAAGGGGAAAATAGCACAGGAATAGAGGCAAAAAGCAAAGTGAAAGAGGAGGGTTTTGAGTAATGAACTGAAGGAAGAGACTTTAGAAAGCAGTAATTCCAGATATGCAGGGTGATGTGATAAGAGGTGAGAGGGAGAGAGGACATAGGGAAGAACAAAGTGAGTAGAATTGGTACGGTGTAGGTTGTCAAAAAAGAGCCTTTGAAGTGAGATATTGGGCAAGGCCTTTCATCTCTCTGTGCCTCTGTTTCCTATTTCATCCAGTTGTTTATTTCAACTGGCAGCTTTTGGGGCACAAACTTTCTCTCACTACACAACGCCAGGTGTGACACCATCAGCCATGGTCACTCTGGCTGGCTCAACAGTCCTTAGTAGACTGTGTGTTTGATGATGATGACTTTCTCTCATTGTGGGTTCTAATGTAATGGAAATAATTATTATTAATAGTATTCAGGAAGCTCCAGTGTGGAGATGTCATGAAATGTTTGTTTGTTTTTTGTAAACAGAACATGCTGAGGAGGAAAATAACTACTTAATACTGATGACACTCCTGTTACTTTAAAGTAACCACAAGTTTAATTCCATTCTCAGTTGTGATGCAATCCCATTGACTTCTGTAGACTTTACAAACAAGAGCAGATTTCTTCTCCCTGCTTGGAATAGAGTGGTTTATGGGCACTGCAGGGTAGAATTTTCCATTAGAAAAAGTTCCACCTACCTCTTCACCTCTCCACATGCTATTGTAATTAAGAGCTCTGTTGGAGAATTTTTTTATGGGAACTGTTGTCACCAGCTACGGAAAGCTGGAAGCTGATGGAGAAGAAAATTTTCTTAGGACTGCATTTGCTTAATACGAATGTCTTGGGAACTGCCCATGTCTGGCAGGAAAACTATTTCAACTAAGAAGTTAGCGAGGTACCCAGTGCAATCTGCTTGGGATACAGAGAAGGTTTTAGTGACTCAAAAGTCTCTGCATGAAACACGTTGAGTCTTTTGTGATGCAGCTTACATTTTGTAGTGGAGCTTACATTTCTAGGGCCATATCATGCCTTCGAAGTTGCGCACTGTCTGTAAGATCTCTACCTGGCCACATGATGGGCAGTTTGTGCTGCTTTCAAGGATGCCTACATCCCACATGTCTGAATACACACACATATAACAAATCCCACAATGGGTGCTTCCCAGGTCTGAATAATCACATAGGGGGAGATGGTGTTTGGACAGGGATGAAAGACATTCATAATTCCCTCCCCAAACCTTCCTGCTTGAAATTCAGGGGGCAGGGAGCCTATTGTCAGCATGGAGGCACAGCACCTACTGCACATTCCACAAGATCAATTTGGATTAACTCCATATCCTGTTTTGTTTTGTTTTGTATTTTGGGGGAGGAGAGGGAAGGAAGGTTGATCAGCAAACTCAAATCCAATTCTGGAACAATTTGATGAAAATTTTATGAGGGGGACTTTAAACATTTCCTCCACTCACTCAGTTTTGTCTTCTCTTCAGGGGAGGTAGGTTTGGCCTCTAGAAAATTTGAACAATGTATATGGATTATACTACTATTTTAACTGTGCCTTTTAAAATGGGTGTGATACTGACCTCTGTTGCACAGTGCTTTGAGCTCTACTAACGAAAAGCACTATATGAGACTGGGTATCATCATCATCATGGGTATGTTGTTTCCTCCCTCTCCTGCACCTTACATGTCCACTTTATCTGTCCTGTTCTAAGTAAAACTGAATCTCTAATGGTAATTTATGAGTTTGTCATCTACTCATTTTCCCCTTCACTCCCCTCCTCTGCCCCCCAAACCTGACACCTTGTGGGTTTTAGCTAAGATTACTCAACATCAAAGGTCTTGATTTACAAAGAGCTAAAAACCTATGGTTCTGATAATATTTTTTAACCAGTAACTCACCCACAGTACTGTTCAACTCAAGTGGAACAACCAATCTTAGTAAAATATGAAAGCAATCTCCTATCTCTAAAGCAGGTTAGTTCTATTTCAGTTGCTATGGAGCTGTACAAGTAATGAAAATGCAGACATGAAATATTATATATTGTACCTCATGTGTTCCAGAAAGAGACTAGGGATCCCAAATCAATAAATGTACAGGGAAGAATGCTATATTCCCTGACTCTAGAAGTCCCAAATTTCAAACAAAAATCAATTTGGGCTACTAAAAATTTAGGCATGTTGAACTGTCATTATTAGTATCAACTCAAAATGACTTATCAACTAAAGTTAATATGAGTACTATAGAATAATTACAAACAGTACAGTTAGAATTTCTCTCCTTGTCAGTGAGATTTAAGTGGAAAGGGCAAAATTTTGCTCTTGGGATTAATGGAGGCAACTGCTTTGGACCTGCAACAATGTATCCAAGATGAAAAATAAATGACCTAAGTGCAATTTGCAATGATTACTTTTGTTTTTGTATTGTTTGTACAATTACTTGTAAATTTGTACATTTGAATTATTGCAGTGTTTTCCAGTCATTACTTCAGAATACCAAAATTCTGTTTTAGTTGGTTTAGTTTTGTTACCTTAGGCCTTATTTTTTTTTCCTTGTAAACTCTTATTGCTGTAGGTTTTTGTATGGGATTTTGGAGGGGTTATTTATTTGTGTTTTTCTTTTTTTGTTTCAGTTTTTGTTCTTTGCTTTGACCTTGCTTCATTTAGCATTCTGGGACAGAGAGAAAAAAACCACCACCAATTCTGAGCCCTGGTTTATACTACAAACTTTGTCAGTATAATTTATGTCGCCCATGGGTGTGAAAAATCCCTTAGTGACGTTGTTATACCAGCATAACCACTGGTGTAGACAGCACTATATCGATAGGAGAGCTTCTCCCTTCGACATAACTACTGTTTCTGGGGGAGGTGGAGTATCTATACCACATCTCCCATTGTCATAAGTAGCATCTTCACTAAGCGATACAGTGGCGCTGCAGTGCTGTAAGTGTAGACAAACCCTGACTATTATAGATTCAAATGTTGATTGTAAGGCAGTCAATTATTACTCCTTTTATAGGAACATGTTCATAAATCAGATTTTGAAAAAGCTAGGTAAAACCTAGATAAAATATGGAATCAGGTGAGGCATGTATTGCCTTTAATTCTATAAGATTGACTATCAAAAACGTGCCTGGTACTACATCATAGTGAACCATCTTAGTTTTCTCTGCTAGAGAAATAAAGCTGTATGTTGTTGTAATTTAAACTTGATAACAATTATCCCATCTTCTATTGGTTCATAAGTGAAAGTATTAAAGTATCTTTAATTCACCATACATTTTAAAGCAGTTAGTGTGATCAAATCATTGTCTGATTTAGAAATACTTTTTACTGGTAATTATGCAAGCTAATTATTTAGTGAAGTATAGCTTTCTTAAAAGGCATGAATAAGTATTTAAAAGGCAATAAGTATTATCTAAAATAAGAAGAATCTAAACAATGCAAAATCAACAAGAAGAAATAAATATCAGGAACGGAAGACATTTTATAGTGATAATAATGCCTTTCACTGAACATTTTCACCTATAAAGCTAATCTGTTTTTGTTTTAATTACCCATAGTAACTCTTTCTGACATCCATGCTATAGCCTTGTATTTGGTATTTCTATAGTTCCATCTCTCCAAGGATTTGATGCCATACAAGAATAGAAAATTGAAAAGGAGTGAGCTTATGTGGCAAAATAATTGATATCCCTTTAGGTTTTCCCCATGAGAATATTCATATAATAGCCTAAATCCTCATGATTTAGATCTCACATTTTAACTTGTCAATATGTAATTATGATTCCAAAACAAAACAGATTACTTGGCAGTTATGGTGTATTTGCAATCATTCAGAATGGGGGAAAAATACACAATGGTTAGTGAAAGGGAATGTCCTATAAGTAGTTTCTTATTTATTGATCCATAGAGGTCAGGACTGTAACTGCATATACTGATTTAACAATCATATACAAGCTTTTTTTTTTTGGAGTTCACACAATAGTTAATGTGGGCATTAGGAGCTGCAAAATCTTGCCTCTGTGACCGTAATTTTGATTGCCAGTAGTGAAGTACTTCTAATAATTTTTGTTCACCTTTATAGCATACTTGTAAATAATTCTTTACAGCTGATATTTTTGCTTCATCCAAGTACTTGTTTTGCACTATGTAAATAGATTTTACTTTGTTATAGTGCTATGATAGGTTAATGTTACTAGGGGTTATATGTGTTGATCAACAACAGAATATTTTAGCCAGCATGTTAAATGCTACTACTTAAGGTAACACGATGGTAATTCCTTACATTTATATCTTTCATGTCTTCCCATCAAGAAGAAAAATCTTCATGCTTCCTCAGCTCTACCTGTCTACTCCCAGTTTTAGCAGTCTGTCCTGACTGTGGGCCAGATTGTGAGCAAAGGGTTTACAATGGTGAGCAGTCACTCACATTAATAGTTCTATTAAAGATAGGGGGGATACACACGTGAGTAACTGCTTAACAATGTGAGTAAGAGGTTCACAGTCTGGCCCTGCACGTTTACTGCCACAGAAGATGATGTTAGGTAGTATACATGCTGTATTTTCTGGTTTTGAGCAGCCTTTCTGGAGGTTTTATAGTCCATGTTACATGCAATTTGTCCGTTTTGTACAAATCATTCAGTGAGGAATTCAGGCCCTCTGTCACTCCCATCAAACAAAGTTAAAATATTGGTGAGCCTTGAACAGAGATTAAAACAGTAATAATACAAATTGTATGCTTTTTTCACTAATGACAGGCAGTAAAGGCTAGATTCTGCCACATTTATAGGTGTTGAGCACATTATTCTGTGAGTAGCCCCACTGAAATTATTTCTGTTATTTATGAAGTACAGGGCTGCTCAATATGAATAAGGGTTTCAGAATCCAAGCCAAATTGTTTCTAATAGTCTAATTAAGAATGCCAAACAAACAGTTAATTTCTGTTGAATGTTGCTATGTTTTTTTAATTCTGCTTGGATAGAAAATATGTTTTCTCCTTATTGATATTCCATAAGCATTTCCCCTTTTTACGGTGTATTTAAATCCCTGCTTTTTCTTCATACAAACCGTCATCTTAACATTTATACAATCTAGGGCAAAGTGTTGGAGGGAGTCAGGGGAAAAAAATATACATTTTCCCCTTAAAATGTAGCTCTAATAATAGGTTGGTAAGTATAGAGAATTTTTTAGCAAATACTTAAGTTGAATAGCTGAAATACAGTAAACACCACATTTTGCTGTGGTTGCCTTGGTAATAACTTGTTTCCTATAGAATATCAGAACATACAGTGCAATTGTTCAGAATCTACATAACTTGCTAGGGGGTGAATGATGGTGATTCTAGGGTGGTAACTTACATGTTCATTTCTATGCAAAGTGGTGGTGTATTTTCCCCCAAGTGCTTTTTAAAAAATGTTGTATTCATGCAAATTAAACATGTATGGTCCTTCATAACAGCTTTTTCAATTAGATGGTTTATTCTTTCAGTTTTAAAGTTTTGCACTTCAATATTTGTGGTTTTGTTTGTTTGTTTATTTAGATAAATATACTTTTTTGTTACAAAGTAAGGCCCTATAGGGAAAGGGTAAGTGATTAAAAGAGATAGCTGGAGTGTATATATTCTGTCAACTATCACCACCATTATCATTTTGTTGCTATGGGGCCACTTTTGCCCAAATTGTATAGTGCCACACTCTGAGACTAATCCCACTGAAAGCAATACAATGTTAATAATAATAGTAATAATAATAAAAACAAAACTAAGTACCAGATTCTGATAACCTTATTCATGTTGATATCCTTGGATAGTCCCATTATTCTCAATGAAGCTGGTTGTGCAGTAAGGTGCTACTCAACATAAGTAAAGGTGTCAGAATCTGGACCTAAAATATCACTTATACAGAGTTTTTCATCCATAGTTCTCAGACCATTTTACAAAGGTGGGTTATCATTTATGCAGAGAACATAGCAAAGTCTGGATAGTTTGTTAAACTGAAAATAGTACTTGGGCTTACATAACCTCTTTGTGGAAATTATTCTGCCATATAATATAATTCACTTGTGAACAATGTTTCCTGATATTCTGCCAACATTTTCTTTTGCTCAATTTCATCCTGTTCTCTAAATATACACTATATTCTCGATATACTGCTCTAAACCACTCTAAACATTCCTCTCCCTCCTGAGGTCCATCTTGTGCTATCCTTATTGATGTTGAATAAGTACCTTATCTCTCAGATATTTCCTTTGATCATGAAACTACTTGTAGAGTAAAGGATATACTCTATATGAATAAGGGTATCTGAATCTGGCTCTGATAGCTTACACCGTTTGAATATTTGTGTTCTATCATCTTGATCTCCTCCATAGTCATCACTTAGTCAGACTATGCATATTTGGGCAACATTCTACTCTTTTCAAACATTTAATATTCCCAAGTGACTGAAACTGCATGGCTGCGAAGGGGTGACAAAATTTGGCTTCTTGAGTTTTCTTATCTTTTTTTTATGGCAGAACTCTCCCTTCTGATCTACCCAGATTATCATGTGCCCTATAGTCTGCTCCTCCTATGTAAGTGGAGCTGCCAGGTATATAGTGGGAACACACTGTCAGAGTTGAAGTATCCATGGGCACTCGGAAAGGAGAAATTTACAATGAATCTTTTCCATGATTCAGTTTCTCAGGCCCTATTCATTATTTTTATTTTCCCTCTCTGAGCTACTCTCAATGTAACAATGTTCTGTTATTGAAGTATGTAGAGCGACTACTAGGTGCAGTGCCTGGCTGAAAAGCAGCAGCTCAAGTGCAACTGATATAAAACTGAAGTGATATTGTTAGGAAGAGGGAAAAATTTCAAGAACTTGGCAGTATATCTGACCTTTCTTTCCACTGATGATATCTATTCTCTAGTTGTCAAGGAGATGTGCATGATCCTTTAGGACTTGTTACTGCCTTTTACCATCCATAAGAGTGGCAGTGGCCAGAAATTCATCTTTTCCCATCTTTTGCTAGTAAAGAGTTGCCACCCTTCCTATCATTTGTGGATCCAGCCATTTTGTTTCATTTTGTTTGTCACTTCCAAGCTACTTTACTGCAGTACACTCTGCTTGGTATTTACTGTAAAAGCTGCATAGAAACATACACCTGGGTGCACAACTGTCAGGCGATGTGGACAGAAGACACTCCATTGGCTTTCCATCCAATACCAGATAATTGTCAAGGTCCTTGTGCTAATATTTAAAGCCATCAATAGACCAGAGCCAAGTTTTCTCAAAGAGAACCTCTTTACCTGAACAACAAGGACAATGAAGCTGAAAGAAGCCAGAATGAAGCTCAAACGAGTAGGGTATCAAGTTTTCTCAGCAGTAAATCCGTGACTCTGAAATTCCCTAAAGTACGGATGTAGTTCTAAGACTTGCTTTTTGAAGAAGCCTTCCTTCATTAAATATAACTACAGAATGTCCAACAATGCTTTCCCCTAGCAATCAAACAAGTGACAACAGCCATCCTTTTAGAAAGCAGCAAAATCAATGGAGGATAGAAAAATATGATCCTTTTGGAAAAATTTTGTTTAGAAAATGTGTGTGTATGTGTGTGTATGTGCACATGCATTTGTTAGCAGGGTATCATGGTGATAATGCATTGCAAATTTCATTCCCTCTGAAACCCTTGTCATTGGCCACTGTCAGAAGACAGGATACTATACTAGATGGACCACAGGTCTGATCGAATATGGCCGTTCTTATGCATAAAATAAATAGATATAGGCTAGGCATGTATAACTTTTGTCAGTTCTGTCATGTGCAGACCATAACAGCAACGGCTTGTTTGTTTTGAATATTATCTATCATATTGCATAACGAGCTCTACTATTATCCTTTGGTCTCTTTGGCTATTCCTTCTTTTCAAATACATTCTTTCTACTGTGTTTCAGAGTATGTATTAAGAGAATAGTTCATTTTGAGGATTAATGCTTGTTGAATGCTTTGAAATCTTCAGATGAGAGGAAGTAAAGTGCATGTTAGTATGCGTTTTACTAAAATGAGTCTCACTTTGTTTCTTGCCCATATTTCAGAACCACAATAGGATTTGCAACATCTTCTAGTTTAGCCTAATTTGTAACTTAATTAATGTGTTGTTTGCAAATCATCACTAAGAAACATGTTAGAACTGAATCTAGCATTGTGCCCTTTGGTATTTAGACTAGTTATCTGTCTGTGATAGTGTTCGTATCTAGACCAATTTGAATTCATGTTACAAGTAATATTTAATCTAACATTGCGTTAAACGCTTTACTGTGTCCTAGCTCTAATACATGTACTGGGTTCTTTTCATCCACTATTTTTAAATTTATCAGGTTTGTTTCGCATAACTGGAGTTTTATAAACCTATGCTATGTGTTGCCTTATTTTGTTAGGGATTGAAGTTAGATATACCAGACCATAATTACCAGGGTCACCTTTCCCATTTCTATTCCGTTTTTTAAATAAACACCACATGTTCTTTTCCAGACGAAGTATTCATGTAATAGTGTATATGTTGTTAACTGATTAACATTATATCTTGCCTAGAATGGAACACAAACATTCTCTGTTCAAGCAAATCACTGGGCTTTAAACATTTAGTAACTTGCCTAATGAATGTTAATTTTTAAATTTTGGTTTTTGAGACGGAGGAAAAATATAAAGGAGGAAATAGGCATAAGCATTAAAAGTAAGTAGTATTAAACACTGATTTTATTTTATTTTATTTTCTGTGCATTTCCTCTCTTGTCACTCCATTGTTATGAAAAGCCCAATTTGTTTAAGAAATCCAGAAGTGTTTGCTGTTATTCATTTAGTTGGGAACAATTACTGAGACTTAGCAGAGAACATTACTCCTGTCCTCCTGTTGGGGGCTGGTAGAAGACCTTTGGGTGAAAGACTGGTGAGAGGCTGCAGCCTGTGCTCTGAAGTGACGCTCTTGGAAACCCAGAGGGTACAGGGGTACAGAAAGGGCACAGAGCTGCAAACAACTGTCAAGTAACTGGTCCTGTCAGAGTGATGTAATGGAAATGTCTTATGACTGCTGCTTCAATGAGAGTGATTTCAAAGTAATAAGCATAACTGGCAGATATAAATGGCTAGTTTATCAGCTCCTGTGAGGTCTACGTGCTTTTGTTGGCACTCTTTTAAAGGGAAACTGTAGCATGCCTAAGGAAAGTGTTTCTGCAATAAATATTTTTCACCATAATAGTGTGCCCTCTCTCTACCCACCCAATAACTGACTATCATAGAATTCTAGGATAATTTTTGTTTCTGTTTTCCTATCATAAGAATATATTTGTGTTTTTGACTAAAATGGGGACTTGATATGTGCGATAGTAGGGAAAACCTAGATATTTCACATGGCTTAGATCAGTTTATTGTTTTCTTTCATTGTTAGAATTTGCATGGAGACTTTAAATAATAAGAGGGTTTTTTTCCTACTGCCTTCAGGTGTTATCTGTACCATTGTCTTATTGACAGATTTCTCTGTAATCTGTAATACAAAATTAAAATCGACCTGTAAACTGAAACAAGGGTGTTAAATACTCAATTTTCCTTTACTAACTGCATTCCTCTCCCTCACTTTTGTTATAATACAAAGAGTCCTTCCTATGTACTTGAGTGAAAATTATAAAACTCTTCTGTTGAGCTATCACAACTACCAATATAGTTTGTTTAAAACCTAATATCCCCCATAGGTAACCATTTTATTATTATTTAACACTGAGTGTGTGCAAGTGTGTGCATGTACATGCATGTGTTCTAGCTATGGAGTGCAGAAACGGGTATCTAGATCAACAATAGTATATTCATAGAGTGTAGGGCTAGAAGGGAACACTATGATCATCTAATCTGACCTGCTCAATATAGGTCATAGAATTTGCCTAATAATGTCTGCATCAATCCCCCATCTCCTGTCAGTGCTAGAGCACATCTTTTAGAATTATATCTGATCTTGATTTAAACACTTCAAGTGATGGAGGATCCATCCCATCACTATGAAACTAGTTACAAGGATTAATAACCCTTACTGTTAACATGTTGCCTTATTTCCAGTCTTAATTTGTCCAGCTTTAGCTTCCAACTGCTGGATCTTGCTATACCATTTTCTGATAGATTCCAGAGCTGTGTACTGTCAGAAATCTCTTCCCCATGTTAGCTACATGTTAGATCATAATCAAGTCACTTTTTAACCTTCTAATGGATAAACTAAATAGATAGAGCTTCTTAAATCTGTCACTGTAAGGCAAATTTTCCGGAATCAATCTTGTAGCTCTTTTTCTAACCCTTTCCAATTTGACAGTATCTGTTTTAAAAGGTGTACATCAAAACGGGACACAGTATTATAGTAATAGACTCACCAATGCTATATACGAAGATTATACCACTTCCTACTCCTACTTGATATTCCTTTTCCTATTTATCAAAGGATTGTGTTTGCTCTTTTAACTACAGCATCACACTGTGAGCTCAGATTCATCTGGTTACCTGTTATGACCCTAAGTCCTTTTCAGTGTTACTCCTGACCAGATACAATCCCCCATCTTTTATGTATGGCCAACCTCTTTTGTTTCTGAATTTGCATTTGGTTGTATTAAAATGCATGTGTGATGCTTTTGGACCTGCTCTGGATTATTTTCTCAATACTGTCTATTTACCTGGTTGTTTGGATGTTTACTACTTGTATGTATTTCATACTAGTTGAATGTACTTGTTTAGTTTAATAGTTAGTTAGTCCCCCATTATGCCTCTGGCGTTTAGGGCAGCGATGAAGCTCCTCCACTTCTGTCTGTTTCTGGCAAGTCTTTCAATGGTTCCTCAACTGTACTGCAGGTATTTCAGCTCAGCTTCCACAGCTCTTTGCCATGTTGTTTTAACTTGCCTTCCGGTCTCCATCTTATTGCTATTCTCATGATGGAATCAACTTCCATCAGAAACACATGACCATTCCCTTTCCAACGCCTTCTGGTAGTAATAATGGTACTCATATCTTCTTGGCTACACTGTATGAATAGATCTTGATTTGAGATTGTTCTGGACCAAAAGATACATAGTATTTTTCTGAGGTAGGTTGTATGAAATGAAGACAGCTTGGAAATGTTATACTTTGCCATTGTGCATCATAATGTAGCATTGAAAGTACACAACTCTGATAAATCTTGAGTTTAGTTTTGATGTTATATTTTGATGATTTCCAGACTGTATTTAAGCTCCAAAAGCTGTTCCTAGCTTTATTGATTCTGTTCTGAATATCCTGACTTTTTCTAACCATCTAGGCTGATGGTACTGCCCAGGTATGTGAATATTTCTATGTTAGTGAGAACATAATCCTCTATTCGTACTGCTGATGGTGAGGCAATATTAAAAGTCATGATATCTTTCTTACTGCGATTGATTTTCAGTCCAATTTGCTGGCTCAATGTGTTTTCTCCTGTATATGGTGATGGTATGTGATAAGAGAGCAAGATCATCTGTGAAGTCAGGTCTTCAAGGGATGAGAAGCACGTCCATTTAATAACACTTGGCATGTCATGCTGCATTACTCAGTCAATCGCAATGTTAAAGACAATTCCAGATATAACACACCTCTGTCGTATTCCTGTTTTGACTTTAAAACTGAGCTCACTGTGAGCAACACTACATGTAAAGTTGGAATAGAAACTCTTAATGATGTTAACTATACAAAGAGGGTTCCCGTAAGCCCACAGAATATGCTATAGGCTGATCCTATGAATGCTGTCAAAAGTTTTCTCAAAATCTATGAAATTTATGTAAAGTTGTTGTTGCCTTTCTAAGCATTGTTCTATTATATTTTGTAAAGATCCGATCTGTTCATCCACGTCCTTTTCGAAAACCAGCTTGCTCTTTTCTGAGAACGCTATCAACTGCTTCTGATATATGCTGGTCTATGATCTTACACAATACCTTACTTGGCACAGATGCTTTTGTATAGTTTAATAGAGGGACAGGAAAAACAAGTAGAAAAGGAAAAGAATGGTTCAAAATAAGCCACCCTTGTACAAACACTTAAGGATGTGGTAAGAGACAAAGCCAGGAGAGAAAAAGGCCTGCAAATATAGGAATCAAAAGAACTATTGCAGGTTTAAAAAGAAACACTCTCAAGAGAGAGGTGAAGGGAATTGTTTGGGGGAACCAGACTGAGACACTGTGCTGAGGGTATCTGGAGAAGTTAGGCCTGGCTGGGTTATCATCAGGGGATGGTAAGCCTGAAGGTAAAAAAAGATGAGTTTAGACTGTGGTTTTAAAATCCCTTTTCTCTAAATGCTTTATTCCTACAGCAAAATAAAAAATACTTTTGGTTTGACAAAAGTTGCCTTTAACTCCCTTTTTAACTAGTTTTGTTTGTTTTTTATTTTTTAAACCAAAGTAGTTTTCTTTCATGACTGTGAATTTGTGTTTTTGTAGCAGCTCATAAAACATTCTTAAACAATTCTCATACATCATTCATACCTTTATTTTTAAATATTTCCCTCCACTCAATTTTGTTCATAATTTGTTTCCGCTTTTGGAAATTGGACTATTTTAATGCACCAAGTACATATATACTACTGTTTGGGAGTATGTTCTGTTTGCACATAGCAAATGAAAGAAGATTGTGATCACTTGCACCTAGACTGCTATCAATATTTAGTTCAGTAATCAATTCATATTGAGTGAAATTTGTAACATAGACCTAAGGCAAAACACCACTAATGAGCAAAGTATTAGGTTTAATCTCAATATTGATTTTTGAATTTAAATACTTAATTTATGCAATATAAACTCACACAATGATTACCAAGTCAAATGTTTGAGTAATACCCAATTCGCATGTCATCCATGAGAGGTCTCATGATGTAATAGTACATTAAATGGTTGACGTCATTTGAAATGATAGGCTAAATCATAGGAACATTACTGCTTAATATTTCCCTGTTCCTCTGTTACTCCACCAAACCATACTAACAATGTCAACTCACTAAGGAAGTTGTTGAGAATAATACAGTAGATGTTATTTGGTAAACACGTTTATATATGCTCATCTAATCCAGAGAGAAATGTCTGCTTGTCTTTATAGTTTATTCAATCCATCTTTTTTTAAATGTTGTGTTGAAATCTTCTTGCACGTCTTTTAAGAACTTATGTAAAGTTCCAAATTGTCATTTTCCTAGTCTAATATCCTATTAGTTTTTTTTTTTTTTGAGGGGTGGGGGAGCGAGGGGAAGAGGGACATATGGCTTTTGTTCAATCTCAGTTGCTGAATATAAATAGAAGCATAATAATATGCTGAGCAGAGCAAGTGTAAGAAGTACCCGTAAGGGTTTTCATTGAATTGCATGTAATTTGTATCCCATTATCTGTCAGCCTCAAATTTTAGATTAAAAACCTTCTCCTTGAAATCCACTGAAGGATGTTCTTGCTATTTTTGTATTCCCTTTTTCATTCAAAAGAAGGATTGAGAGTATGGATGCAAGAGGTGGTAAAAGTCCTGTAGAAAATATTTGTTAGCATTTCAATGCTAGTCTCTGAAAAGAGAAGCATTGCTGTTTTGGTTTATTAGGTGATCATTCCAAGATAATAATTGAATCCTTTGTTGCTCTAAAAGTTACAATGATTAAAGATCACACATTCTAAGGTACAAGGAGCTTTGTGGTGAAGAAATGAACCCTGACATAGTTAGCTTTATGAGAATAGGGGCTGAAGGGACAGTGGAAAAAGTAATGAGCAAACTTGTCAGTTCTACTGCCACCTATTCGTTTTCTTCCAACTCTGGGTGCAGATTCACACTGGAGCTCTGGAGGCTGGCCCTAATATCTGATTTAGGGGGACTGGGACTACAGTACAGAGAAATGATAGAGAAGTTTTGTTCTGTCTTCTCTTTAGCCCTGGTCAGAAAATGGAAAAAAAATGCAAGCATTTTTTAAATATTCCACATGAATGTGATTTCAATGGAAATTTCCCAGCTAGTTTCACTTTTCTCTGGCCCCATTTCAGCAAGACATCCCTACTGTGCAAACCACATGAACACAAGTTTTACATTAAGTAAGGTAGAGTGGCTCTCACTGGCTAGAGCATTGCACTGACCCTCAGGATTTCTGGGTTCTATTCCCAGCTCTGCTGTGGGGAAGTCACTTCACCTCTCTGAAGGTAAGTTTCCCTCTCTCTGAAATGGGAACAATGAGTCACATACCTCCTTTATGAAGTGCTTTGAGATCTGTGGATAAGAAGTTCTATATAAGAGTCATTACTTTTAATGGTAGTTAAGCATGTGGTTAAATACTTTGCTAAACATGACTAGACTGAAGCATGTACCTAAATGCTGTACTGATTTGAGGCCTCACCCATGTGTGTGTGCACAGAGTCAAATAGTCCCTTTTTAGGGAAATCAGTGTTTAAAGAAATAAATGTTCATTAATAAAAGAGACCTCTGTACACTCAAATGTTCTAGTCTTCACCAAGCTACATTTATTGGTCTAGGTCCAGAGCCTTCAGTGGATCTGGTCACTTGTAGAACTTCTCCAGAACAATGTAAGAATGGAGGGTAGTTTCAAACAGCTGTAAAAAGTACTTCTTTATAGCATCTATGGGTTCCAATGAGTCAGAGGAGTCCTGAATAAGGACAGTAGTTATAATGTTGGGTTTATTTGTTGTGAGAGCCAGAAAAGGGTAATGATGCAGTGAATGCTTTGGCAGCACTGTTCATGAATGGACAGGGGACAGTGGTCTTTATCGCCATTGTTTCTTCTTTGCTTTTGATGAAACTGTTTTGAGTAAACTACTTCAGACTGCCCTATAAGGGTGGTGCACTGAGATAAAAGAATATGATACTGAACCGATAATTTGTACAATACTGATAATGTGATGTGATTGTATATGTAATCATGGCATAACTCATGATTACACAGAATAGGCTTTCCAAAACAATCATTTAAGTGATGTGTCACCATAGTTAACTGGGAAAAGCAATGTAAAGTCATTTCTTATATATTATTAACAAAACCATTGTAGAAAGAATATGTATTTCCACCTTTCAATTACTTCAGTTTTCTAATTCGAAACCCTGTGAAACATGGCATCTTTGTGAAATGTTATACTAAAATTTGTCCTATCCCAAACCTACAGACTCATGACATTGTTTTCTTCTATCAAAGTAATACATATTATACTCTAACTTATTCCTGTATAATGACATCTTGCTATCAATGCACATATAAGTCCTGAGCTAGTCTTAGAAGTGTTAACTGAACATTTTAAAAAATATAGGGTGAAATCCTGGTTCTGCTGAAGTCAGAAACTGTTCCACTAAAACATATTACCTCCCCTACCTTGTCTCTAACTAGAAACATGTCAGTTTAGATTCACTGTCCTAGTTGAGTGCAATAAAAAGTAAATAGTAAAAAGTAACCCCATTTTAAAAATTATTTTCTGCTTCAGTAAACAAAGTCCCCAGTCCTGCAGTCAAATCTGCATAGAGAGAGACCCAGAGGAGTGCTTGGAGCTCTGTTGAAACCAATAGGTCTCTCCATGGGTGCATCAGCTCTCACTGATCCAGTTGCAGGTTTGGAACATAAGTTGTTAGTAACAGCTAAAGTTTGTTGAAATACATATTTTTAACTTGGCAGCATACTTTTAATTTAGGGAATTTGTGAACAGCTATTTGATTCCCTTGAATCATCCAACATATGGAAAGGGAGGAGGGGGGAAACGCTTATTGCCTGAATACTCTACCTGTAGTGGATGTACCATTTTTTCCATTTGTGTCAAAAGTGTATCCTTGTTGCATCAGGATAAGGCACTCAAGGGGTTATCTAAACCTTGTTTCTATGGTGAGGAAAATAATTGCTATTGATTAGCAGTTGGTACAACATTGCTGGAAGGGTTATTAAGGCCCTAAAGTGCAGTACAAAGTGATACCGAAACATCATGAACTCCCTCATATGTCCTAGACTAACCATTCCTGTGTTTGAAATGTCCTCCTGACTTTGCTTATGATTCTCAGGAGCTTTGTTATACTCAGTGATTTGAAAGACTAAAAAACATTTAGCTAGTTAAAGGAGGAAGGGAGGGAGGGAAGGAAATTGCCCAGAAGCAGAGACTGCTGGCGGTGTCCTCAAACAAAACTTCAAAGCTGTTTCGTTTACAAAGCAATGATTAAACAGTCAGATCGTATAGCCATATTTATCCTTTACAGAGCTTCATCCTATGTGATAACAAAGTGACAGCAAGGGACTGGAGAGTACATGTTCCTTTCTTTCTTCGTGTTCTTAGTCAAGGAATCCTTGAAGTGAACGAAGAATATACTGGACTCTGCAAAAATGATATCTGCTAATCCACTCATATTTGTCACCTTAATTTCTTAACAAGAAATGATTTGTAAGGAATGATTCAAAAACATCTGCAACTCATAGAGGAAACAGTTTGATGAAAACCTGGATTGAAATGGCAGTGCAATTTTTATATCATGGGACTAATTCTGCTCTCACTTACAGTGATGCAATCCCATTGTGTCCATCTATGTACTGGGAAGATATCCATCATTGTCATATCTGAGAACTTCAACCAGCATTAGTTAATTTTGGTAAGATCCTTGTTCAAAATCAACTTGGGGACTTAGACTCCTAAATCTCATTGAAATCAGTATTAAAGTTTAGTGGCATTCTTCATCTGAGCCATCTTGTGCCTAGGCATCATAACAGGTGATCTGCTAATAAAAAATCTCAAAGCAGTGAATGAACAAACTGAATGAATTAATAAATCATTTAATACTGAGGAGCTCTGCTTGGTACAGGAGAAACAGGGGAGGGGGCATCAGAGAGCCATTCTCAGCACCAGCCCTGGCTCCAATGATAGTTTTTTTTTCCCCACCTTTGCAGTAGAGTTCCAGAGGGGTAGCCGTGTTAGTCTGTATACAGCAAAAACAACGAGAGTTCTGTAGCACTCAAAGACTAACACATTTAATTCCAGCAAGCATAAGCTTTCGTGAGCTTCAGTTCACTTCCTCAGATGCAGTTGGTAGAAATAATACAGCAAATATAGGTAACATATATAGGAGACAACATATACATATCCAAGGGCATAGATAACAATGGGGTAGGTGGATAAAAGCCGGGTACTTGAGGCCTAATGACAACCATTACAAGAAGTAATTTGCTCTGATCACCCATTCTCACCTCCTACTCAATTCTCACCTCCTACTCCTACCCCCATATATGTTACCTATATTTGCTTTATTATTTCTACCAACTGCATCTGAGGAAGTGAGCTGAAGCTCACAAAAGCTTATGCCTGCTGAAATTAAATGTGTTAGTCTTTAAAGTGTTGCAGAACTCTCGTTACCTTTGCAATAGAGTCCTTTAATGGACCATAATCCAATGGAGGATTGCCCTGGCAGAACTTTGTATTCCTTCATGCATTCCTTTGCATTTCTTCCTCCCTGCACCCAGGACACCCTATACACTTGGAGGGAAGTGAGGATAGAGGCAGAGTGTTCAGATCTGACCCAAATGTGCCAACAAGAAGCATCCCTATGCCAGGTGAACTCCCTGCTAGCAATTTGTGGTCAGATCCCATCCTCTTTATACTTCCTGAGTTGCATTAAAGGGCTGGAAATCAGAAGAGAATCTGGCCCAACATTTTGATTTTTACAAATAAATGTTAATGTGGCAGTAAAAGTTGTGCATGTAATTTTTATGTCCACACTTCTTCTTACCTACTATTTGCAAAATAATGTGCTTTTTCTCAAGAGTGTGTAAAAACTGTTCAACTACTTGATCACTGTTAATATCAGTAAGGAATCTTTCCAGTCTTGTTTTTGTGGAAAAGGAAATGAAGCATCAGTAAATGCTTCATTCTATTTGATTGCAGTGCAGCTGTAGCCTTGTTGGTCCCAGGATATGAGAGAGACATAAGATAGGTGATATTACCTCACCCACCTTGTCTCTCTCATACCATACAAGTAATTTTTGTTAAATGAACTGTAAATAAGATTAGAACTAGCCTGAGCTGTCCTCTGTGCTGCAATGTTAGTGCTGCTACTTTTGTGCTTAGCTAGAGGGAGTCGGTTAACCCATGCTGGGAATCACAGCTCCAAGCATCAGAGTGGACAACCCCCTGGTTTTACTATACTGACTCATACTACATCTAACTCCTAACAATACAATACAATACCATTCTGCAGTGTGTAAAGGTGATCTTGTACCATGTTACAATCTTTAACTCAGCCATAACTTCTTGTAAATTTAAGAAAAACATGTTGCACTGAATGGCCCTTTCATCAACACCTCTCTGCATCCATGCTCTCTTTCTCCACTGTAATTTCTGTAGAGGGTGGCTATGTTTTAGGGAATACTACCTCAGAGTCATCTGTCACCTGTCTGAACCTGAACAAATTTGCATCCCCTTAATATGTCACAATGGTTGCCCTCCATATGGTACAATTATAGTTCAGTGTTGTGTGGGTTTTTGAGGAGCATAAGTTGGTGGCCTCACTCTAGCTCCTATTAAACAAGTCTGCAGTATCACCAAAACCACTGCCACATTGCTCATACTCTGTCTTCCCTTTTAGAAGACTCTTTCCTCTGTCTTTCTGTGGCTATGTCTTCACTGCAGAGTTAACTCGAGTTACCTACACTGGTGCTAATTCCTCTTAATAATTCCTCTAATAAGAGCAGCCAGACTGTGAAATAACACTGGAGCTGCAGAGATTGTTTGAATTAGCAACAAAGATCAATTGAATTAGCTGCTGTCTAGTTGTGTTAGCTCATGTTCTAGCCTGTCACTTCTGATGGAAAAGTCAACTCGTTGGAAGCATAACCACACTCAAGTTAAGGATTTATGTGTACAGATGGGACTCGAGTCTGGAGCAACACTTTAGTTATATCTTGACTTAGCTGCAGTGAAGACAAGCCCTCTCTCTGACATGGTACCTCCAAGTCAGGAATGAGGTATCTTGGTATGCTGACTGGGAGGGGAGAGGCTAGCTGCATCACTGATTCTCGTTCAGTACTTGTTCTGTGGATAAGTCAGTAGTTTCCAGCAGATTTCTCCAGCACTATGGCACTTTTCAAGTAAGTTTACTTACTGTAAAAGATCTTTAAAGACTTTTTTATCTAGATAAAATCATGTTTCAAATGCATCACCAGATACAATGATCATCATGGATTCCTGTTCTTTAGTGGTATGGTGTAAAGTATCTATCCTGTCCTTTGAAGATGTTATTGTTTTGTGTGGCATTTTCCCATACATACAGTGGTAAACTACTAAACCCTGTGGTTTCACAATGGTGACAGTAGTTTGCCTTATTCTTGTGCATTATAACACCATCCCAAGAGTGCTGTAATTGCCCCGAAATGCACTGCATATTGTGTCTGATGTATAATTAATGCACATATGGATTCTTTAGATAGATACTATTTTATGCTATCTGCACACCCTCTCCCTGCTTCTAGCTAACACTTTAGCTACTGCAAATGACCTTTCCAGCAAACCTCACAGATGAGTACCTGCATCTCAGCTTGAAATTTTGACATACCCAAGCCAGTTAACTTTATAGATTTTTCTATCTGTATCTCCAGTAATGAAGGAAACTGCTACAAAATGTGGAAAGAACTTAGCAATAGCTTGTAACAACAGAATTTTCTCACTTCACATTATATGGTGACAAATTAAGCAGAATACTATGGCAGAGGACTTGGAAAACATCTGCTAAACAAAGACATAGTTAATGATAAACTAATCAAACTCTTTTGTGACTGATTATCATCCAACTTTACCTAACAATAGAAGAGCTATCAAATAAAACTACTCATTATTAGTGGCTTGTCAGGAAAGACTTAAGAAAGAAGTTCAGTAAAATCTATACGAAGTATAACATCTTTTTTAACAATCATCTGGTCTCAGCCAGATTATGGGTAGATAGGCATTAAATAAGACAGGTATCAATCCTGGCTTTACCTCGTCTCATGAAACAGAGGTGCACACAATATATAATTCTCGTTGGGGGAAACTATTATTCTGAGGTGCATTGTGGGACCGTTGAAATTGATGGGAATTTTGCCATTGATTTCAATGAGAGCAAAATCAGCAATGTTAGCATACTTATGGCGCTACATGCTGCAGTGAAAAGCAGCCTACGTCTATGCTCACTGTGGTTTGTGGCTATAAGTGGTAATGAAAGACTCCGTGAGGGAGAAGGCAGCAGGGAAAGACTCCAGTACTGGGGAGTTCCTGGAGCCTTTCCCCGTTGCCTTTTCCTCAGAATCTTTCCTCACTGCCAGCATTTTTTACTGCAGTGAGTAAAGGATCTGGCATCCAGGAGGTAGCGGGTAATGGCATTGCAAAAAATTGCAGTGTAGACAGGGTAGACACACTGGGGTAGACAGGTGTAGACACACTGCTTGGGTGTGTAAAGAGTCGTGCAAGGTATATACCTTAGGGTTCAGGCTTGTAAGGAATGCAACTCTTCTCTACTTGCCTATGCAGTGCCACACTATCTACACTGCTGTTTATGCCTGTGCTAGCTAGATGTTTGTACTCTACACATCACAGTAAGTGTAGACCTATCTTAGGTATATCATTGTTTCCGTTATTTTGAGGGCAACAGCGTTACCCAGGGTTCCTCAACCCAGTAAATTTTAGTCTCTGCGAATCGGTATCAGGACATAAACCAGGAAAATGCAGCATATCCGCCTGCTATATGATTGGCAAAAGATGAGTCAAAATCAAGGGCTTAAACTCAAAGCTTAAACCATTGGAAGCTTTACCACCATCTCCATTTATTAGTCTTAAGCACATACACATACAATAGGTATTAGAGCATCCCAGAAGTCAGGGTACCTGATAGGTACCCTCACAAGTCTGAGGCAGTTTTCGGGTGATTCAGTCACAAATGTTTGGATGGCTGGTCCTTCCGTCTGTGCCTGGAGATCCTTCAATGTGTCCACGAAGTGATCTGCTGGCAAACTCGCTACCTCCCTCTTATACCCCAAAAGTTACATAGACATGTCAATCAAGAAAAATATTACATAGCTGGCCAAACAAATCAATCATTGGGCAGAAAGAAGTAAGAGTTACAGAGACATGTCACTAAAAAAAAAAAAAAATTTAAGCAAGCAGGCTTAGCTGTTAGTCTAATCGCTAGATTTCCCCATTCTGACAATTCTAAGATATTTCCAGACTTCCAGTTTTTCACAAATATCTGCCCCAGCATATCCAGAGAGAGAGAGAATGCGAAGAGCCAGATTCACTTCACATGTTCACTGTCTACTACCCTCTTTCCTAGTTTGCTTAGTTATGCTAAGTTCCTGCAAAGGCCTGAAAATGGCTAAAAGCACCAAGCAGGATAATTGGTAGTCCATCCCAATAATTGGCAGTGGCTTGGACACCTGGCTGATTGCTAAAAAGCCCCTGAACAACAGCATAGAGGGCTAAAATCCTATAGGTTTCTGAGTGCTGCTTGAAGAAACCCAGAGAATTAAAGCACTAGCATTCAGCACTCAGTGTTTGCTCAGCACATCTTCAGAGACATATACAGTGTCAAGAGATGTGAGCAATGGCCATTCATGCGCTTAACTGAGCCTTAGTCATTGTGAGGGAATATGGGCATACTGGAATTGCAGATGAGGTGTACCAAAGTGAAAATTTGGAGCATAACTACCACGTGACAGTGTGTGGCTAGGCATCAGTGCGCATGGAACAGCCTTGGGCCTTTTAAACATGAGAGCTGTAGTCACAGGGCATAAGATTAGGAAAACAGAGAGAAAAGACCCAGGGTCAAAAAAGTCCTAGTCTGGATCTTTCCAAGATAGCCAGGCAAGGCTACCAAACAGGAAGGTGTGTCTCCTTTCCTTCCAACTGAAAGAAGGGAAGAAAGTCTTGGGTGGTTAGTAGCCAGCATTTTGAGCTGATTGCTTTTGTTTTGCTGGTGAATTTGCACACTAGCTTACAGACCATCTTTAAAAAAAAAAAAAAAATTAAACCTAGGACTTGTGACTTACTGGAGTATGTTTAAGAGCTGTACTTAGAAGAAATTAATATCAGGGGCAGCCGTGAGGCCAGCCAGTGACACAGCAATGTGTCCATAAGTTCTCAGAAAACAATATATCTCACGGTCAGCCTCTCATTGCCTCATGATGTACTGTGGGCATAGTGTTTTTGCCAGCACACCAGTCTGCAGTCCTCCTCTGCTCAGGTTACTGCACTCCACTGAATTGCAGGTAACAAAGCACTTATGCTCTTCTTGTAGCTCTCACAACCTTCATCTGTACAAGGGTCAACTTATACTGTAACTGTAACAAAAGGTGAGGTAAATTTATTAAAGCTGGTCAGAGGAGTTTGCTAAATATGACACTTCAATGAAAAATAGAAATGGATTTTTGGTGAAAATATGTGGGAGGTGGTGGTTTGCTCAGTTGTTTTTCTAAGCAGCTGTAATCTTTATCCACTGGGTAATGCTACCTGTGGATGTCTGATTTTTCAGGCCTGGCCCTCTCACAACTCTCATCGACTTCTATAAGAGTTCTGTGTTCCCTTCTATATTAGGGAAGAATATAAATCTTCAAAAATATGTTAGCTCTTTGAATTGTTAAATTAAGCCTGACAATTAGAGAGGCAATGTGGTCCCATGGAGAGGGAACTGAACTCAGAGTCTAGCGCATTGGCTTTTATTCCTGGCTCTGCTGGTAGCCTGCAGGGTGGCCTGGGGCATGTCACTATGCCTGTCTCTTCTGTTTATATTATAAATTTGTTGGGGCAAGTCTGCTTCTTATTATGTGTTTGTACAGTGCCTAGCACTATGAGATCCCAGTCTTGGTTGGGGCATCTAGATGATACTGTAGTAACAATAATCAACAAAAACAATTAGAATTAACTTTATCCTCCTCCTTCGATTCCATTTAGGAAGGGGCACAGTGAGGTCTAAAATGGACAAAATAATTCCTGATGTAACCATCGGCTCCCGTTGTATTCCTCCCAGGATGAAACTGGATTATTGTGTCTTCTGTATCTTAACCATTCAAATGGCTAAGTCTACTTTTATAATATGTCTAGTCTTTATAGATGTCATATCTTTCTCTCTCTGGTTGAACTATTCTTTTATAACTTGGGATTTCTGGAAGATGTGAAAAGATCTGATCATATAGATAGACAGAAAGATAGGGAAAAATTGTGATAAGCATGAAATCCAATGTAAGATGTAATTTTCCACCAATTTGGTTTCTGCCTTCAAAATATATAGTTGGTTAAAGCTGGGGTAGAAAATAATTAGTTTTGTTGTCTGTGTTTGCAGGGCAGTTGGGGCACAATCTGAGCAAATGATGTTTCTTGTAAAACTGTATTAAAGCAATTTCTAGAAGAAAATTGTAGAAAGAGCAAAACACTAAGCTGAGAGGACTCAGAAGTTTACAGCTCAAAATATTAATGAATTTTGCTCTAACATTCTGGAAGCATCAGTCCTTCTGGACTGAGGGATGAAATAGTATATAATGCTTTCTTAAACTACTGAGACAGTAGAGATTTTAATAGATTTTCTTCTGTCTTGAACTTCAATTTTTACTCTCCTCATTAATGAAAAATCCTGAGGCTGTAAACTGGAGTTTTCACTCACAGGTCTGACCACCTCTTATTTATGGTAATACATTTGTGGAAAGTTGCATAGATCATTGCTGCATTTTTGTACTGTTTCTTTCAGTGAGATTACCGATTTTGTATGGTGTTCAGGCTAATGTTGTACTGACCACAATAAAGCAACTATGAGTAGAGTGACCAGCCAGGGCATGTACGAGCAAGTTATATATTCTAGTGGTGTGCCCAAAAGGGGTTGTAGTGCCCCCACTTTTACTAAAATAAATCACATTCCATCCTGCAATCATTTATAATTGTAGTGGCATAAACAGGATTTGAATCCTTTTCACCCTCCTTCTCATCCTTCTTCCTAAAAAGCCAGCATTTCATATTAAAGAGATGAATCTTTTAAATTAAAGACGACCTCCTGCAGTTGCTATCTCTTCCTGCTGCACTGTACGAAGTCCGCTCAACCGCACATCTGTTTCATTGCCCAGCAAAATTAGATGTGAGTCACTGCATGTGGTAGAGAGAACTTTGCTCTGCAGCTGGACATGAGAAGCTGCAAGGACAGCAAGAGAGACAGTAATATTATTGCTGTTTTCCTATTTTCATGTGTCTTTCTTCTGATGTTTGTCTTCTGTTCTTTATGAAAAGGAGAAGGACAATTGAATTGACATGACCCTACATCTCATGTGTGCAGTGGTGGTTCATTCTATATCCTATAAGCCAAAAGCAACCCTGGGTTACATACATATAATTCCCATTGACTCCAGTGAGAGTGTAAGTCTGTGTACATAAGGGCAGAATTGGGGCTTTTGTCTGCTGTGCTGTTAGCATACACCATAGTTGAAGATTGGAAAAGTAAACCAAAATTAGAGTGGTTCCCTTCTCCAAGCAAACACCCGTGTGAAAAAGACTGACTTAAGAAACAAAATGTTGCTGCAATGTCATTTTCAGTTTGAAGACCCAGCTTGTGGCACTGTAAAAAGAAAGGGGACACTAGCCAAGTTTTTGAAAATGTCAAGAATTCTCTTTGCTTTATCAGAGTTCAGAGTGGTATCATGGGGCTTAATTAGACATCAGGTAATAGAAAAATGCAGGGGTGCTAGTTAGTAGTGAGTGTCTTTCACAGAGATGTAAACATTCATGCTGCTACATTATTCAACATCTTTCCGGTATGCTTGTGAATGACCTAAACTCTAAAGAAAGATCATTCTACTATGAAATGTCAGCCTTGTGCTAAAGTATAAATTCTCTATTCTTTGTTTCTGGGAGATTTCTCCAATTCTATTAAAGGAAGATTGGAATTATTAGGGTTTTTTTAATAAAATCCTAGAGGGGACCAGATGCTCGGTTTTTCTTTAAGTGGTATTTTATTACTGAGTACGTTAAAGGACCACCAGATAATTCTAACAATTTGGTGCTACTCATTCGGCTTTTTCCTTTGAAATATTTTTAATTTAGAGGAGTTGAATGAGAAGTTTTCATAGTTCTATTGCTCTCTTTCTGAAGCTAAATATGTATGAGGCTCTTCTTTAAATTTAAAAAGCCACGCTATAGCTTGATACAAAACTTTTGCAGTCCCTTGAAATTTGACATGACATATCTTTTGAGGAATGCCTGCTTTAGCTGTGAATCAACACTGATAATTATGAGAAATAATAAACTTAACAATCAATAAATCCAAGATAAGCCCTGGCACCAATTGTTTTACAATCATTTCAGAATTAATTAATTATTTTTTCTACCCAGATTATTAGAGCTGTAGATAAGGACAGAATACTGCATTTTAAATAATTCTCGAGGGGACACACACAGCTAATTGTAGTGGATTATTTGCTTGTTAATGAAAGGTAATAATGGATGAGCCTTTGCAAAATGCCACCTAAGATTCATGGATATAATAATGCCGTTTGCCTGCTGTGATGCTTGAATAGATACAAACCATGACAAAAATTTAGGAAAGATTATGAAAAGCTGCATAATAAATGGTCTGTTTGTTCTTTTTAAGCAATAATAATAAAAAATAAGAAGAGGTTTTTTCCAAAGATGGGTTTCTATTTATGTAAAACCTGTGTGTAAAAGTAAAAACCTCTTTTGCAGTATTTGAAAACCAAAATCCCATTTTTGTTGTATCAGCTCGCAGAATAGCTCTCTTTGTTGACAAGCATGTCCTTTTCATTTTGTCTATCTTTATTCTGTTTTTGAGATGTGATTTTTTTGATGTACTGTTGATAAAACTTGGTTAAACTTTTTGTTTAACAGGATTGCTGAACTAAAAACATCCTTTAGCTTTCCTGTCATCATGGGCCTTTCATAGTTTTTACATAGACCAGTTTTCTAAAATGTTGATAATTTCTCCCACTCTGTTTTCCCCACATCCCATTATTTATCTATGTGTCACTTTGCATTTTATATATACTTATATACAAATAAAAATGATTGACTTGTAGAAACCCAAGATGATAAATATCTTAGAAATATCATAGATGGATGGAAGTGTGGATGACAACATTTGATATATTTGCTTCTGGGGGAAAATTAAGATTTGCTCTGATTCATTTTTGTACAGAATATTTATTACTTTGTATCTTAATATATTATATCTTTAGTGATGTTACTTTGGGATCCCTTTTCTCTTCTTTAACAAATGGGTGAATTGAGTTAAGTATGTCATTTTTTTGGTATATACCTGGAAACAAGGAGCATCATTTCGGAAAAAGTCAGAGGATGGGGTGGGAATTGTATCAGTTTAAAGAATATGATATGTGATTATATTATATCCTGCAAAGTCTTGGGAAGTGGAGCATAGTTTTATGGAAAGTCTGGAAGGGGGGCCAACCAAAGTTCCCCTTACCTCATAGCAAATGATGCCTCTGCTGGAAACCACCACTCTTCATGCCTCCTTGAACTAGATGACAGAGAACTGTTAACTCAGCTGTTCTTATTAACACCAGCCTCTTCGCTTGTGTAGCCACCAAGGTGTTGATGTTAAACTTTCAGGAAAGAGATTTTTAGTAAACTATATTCTGATCTTTTTTTTTAGATGTTTCCAGGGGAATCTCCCATTACTTTTTCTGCTTCGTCACACATACAGACAGGAACTTCCAATACAAATGTTTCACAACAGAGAGTGCCCCCTAGCTCTCCCTAGCCATACGCATATTTAGATGCAATGCTCAATAGTGCATCTAATGGGAGAAATGCAAACAATAGAATTTCAATGAAAACACAATATTATGGAAATGTCAAAATTCACTGCTACTGTGAAATGTAGCCCTAAATGAAACATTTTATAATGTAGAAACCATTTCAAAGATTAAAAATAAAACATTCCAGGAGCCTCACATTAATTTATATATTTGTTTTACTGAAATCTGAAAATACGATACACCCTTCTGATGATTATCAATTTATATAGTCTATATATGTTTTTATCCCACTCTTATCACCAAGTATCAGAATACCTTCCAGTAGTGCCTTCAGTAACAAGATTAATTTCTGTAATATATCTCACAGGTCTAATCACTAACAGTTTCATTCATGAATGAAACTTTAATAATTTCCAGGGGAGCAAATGAATAGGGATAACTCCTCAACTCAAGAATAAGGATACTTAGTGCGGGAACTGATGTATGCAATTTACAAACACACTCCAGCCAAGAGAACTTAGAAGAACACCTTCTTGTTCTGTCACTGGGAGGCTTTCCCATTGCTTCTCATCATGCTGTAAAGGTTCCAATTCAGGTAATAGCTGTGGAATAATGAAAATGGAATACACTGTCAAGCCAGCTCCAAAGCAAGGGATGACACCAGATCCATTCAGAACACTTAGCCACATCTCCATGACCCATGACAAAGGCTTAAACTACAGACCCATCCTGCTGCTCCTTCCATGACTGAAATAAATCAATTTATAAAAAGGAAAAGATGTTTGAAGAGTTTTTCATCTTTTGCTGTTCTATAATAGACAGATGCTCCAAAGTTTAGCAGATGTTTGCTCAGGGAGAAAACCAAGAAGAAAATATAAGGGAAAGAGGAGTTCAAGAGAGCTGGCAGTTTCTCAAATTGACAATATTAAAGAGGCAACAATAAACTATCCTGCTGCAAAGGAATAATAGGAAGAATGATAAATAATAATATTAATAAACAAGAGGACAATATGGCTCCATTAAGAGTTCTTTCATGACCTGAAAATAAAAAAATGCATCCCTCAAACAGTGGAAACATGGACAAATTGCTAAGGATGGGTACAAAAGAATAGCACAAGAATGCTGTGACAAAATCAAAATGCACAAAATGAGTTATGCCTAGTAAGGGACATAAAAGACAACAGAAAAGAGGTTCTTTAACTCTATTAGGATCAAGAGAAAGATGAAGGAAAGTATAGATTCTTTACTTAACAAGGAAGGAACACTAATAATGGATGACATCAAGAAGGCTGGAGTGTTTAATGCCTATTTTGCTTGAGTCTAAAAAGGTAATATTAACACACTTAATATTAACAATAAGGGGGGAAAGAATGCAATCCTAAATAGGGAAATAACTGATTAAAGAATATTTAGATAAGTTAAATGTATTCAAGTCCACAGGGCCTGATGAAATTCATCCTAGGGTACTTATGGAACTAGCTAAAGCAATCTTGAAACGGTTAGTGATTATCTTTGAGAACTCATGGAGGATGGGGGAGGTCTCAGAGGCCTGGAGAAGGGCAAACATAGTATATGTCTTTAAAAAGGGGAACAAAGAAGACCTGGGGAATTATAGACCAGTCAGCCTAACTTCAATACCTGGAAAGATCCTGCAACAAATGATTAAGCTATCAGTTTGTAAGCATCTAGTGAATGACAAGGGTATAAGTAATAGCCAACATGGATTTGTCAAGAAAAAATTATGCCATACCTTCCTGATTCCCTCCCTTGGCAGGGTTACTGGCCTCGTAGATGGAGGGAAAGCTGCAAACATAATATATCTTGATTTTAGTGAAGCTTTTGACAGAGTCCTGGATGACTTTCTCATAAGCTAACTATGGGACTGCAGTGTAAATGAAATGATTTTAGAGTGGGTACAAATCTGGTTGAAAGACCATACTCAAAGAGTAGTTATCATGGTTTGCTGCCAAACTGGGAGGGTGTATTTAGTGCAGAGGTCAGTGCTGGGTCTGGTACTTTTCAATATTGTCATTAATGACTTGGATAATGGAGTGGAGAGTGTGCTTATAAAATTTGTGGATGATACCAAGCTGAGGGGTTGCAAGCACTTTGGAGGACAGAATTAGAATTCAAAGGATTCAAAAGAACCTTGACAAATTGGAGAATTGATCTGAAATCATCAAGTTGAAATTCATAAAAACAAGTGCAAAAGTACAACACTTAGGAAGGAAAATAATCAAATGCACAACTGTTGTCAGTTGTTGTCACAGTGTGTTCTCCAGTGTGTATGCTGTCCCAGCTCTGTGCAGATAGCTGATACAGCAAACCACAACTGGATTACCCAATAAGACCAGAGATCTGTTTCAGTAACAAAGGCACCAGGCCATGTTTATTGCCAACGAAGCAAGGTAAAAAGCCCTCTATATGTGCTACAAGTACACTTAATTCATGTATGCCTGTGAAAGTGGACTGGCTCAGTAAACGGTGCGACTTTCTGTTCCTCACACAGCCAGACAAGGATGCATCCCCTGAGACCCTCTTTTATACACTGATACAAACAAGTTGCGTATTGCCCTTCTGATGTGTGTAGTTGCCACCCTCTGATGTGGTAAGATACCAACCTTTATCTTGCACAGGATTGTTCAATCAAAACATCTCTATCCATCACATTGTCATCCTGACCTTAGAGAGGGGTCAGTGTGTCCTCATTATCTTTGGGGATTGAGCTTGTACCATTCTTGGTATCTGGATGTTCTAGTACCGCGTATCTGGAATGTGCTTGTGCCTAGCACTTCTTTGGAATGTGTGTGTTTGCCAGTTTCTGTGAGTCTGCCAATGTTCACATCTGGACTTTTGCTAACTTTGCTTTATAACAGCAGGACTTGACTGCTACTTCATCTCAGGTCTCATACTTGGCCTGGTATACTAGGCCTCATGTCTCAGGCTCTCACTTTCTACTACATTCCCCCACTTTTTGTCTTTTTATGGGGAGGATGTTTACCCATCGTCCCAGAAAAGCATAATTCATGGACTAAAGATGACCCAATGGGCTAAAAACTGTTATATGGCCACCTTTTATTACCATCCATACACTCATGCCCCATCTATCCTTTGGTCTGCACATTCCCTTGTATGACTGATGAACAGATCTTATTTTTCAATTATTTTTAATCCCACCTGGTGGGCCTGAGAATGTCAGGTCCGGGACTTTGGTTGAGGAATGTAGTTTTATGATTGAGTCTTGGAGCCACTCTCAATTTATTAATATATATGTGGATAATATGGATATGGGATGTGTGTGTGTGTGTGTTTAATATGTATGTATACGTGTGACACCACCTCATATTTAAGCATCACAATCCTTCTTCATTCTGATGCTGTAGTTTGGCCTTTTCACTTTGGTACTGCAAGTAGCAACATATTATGTTAGGGCAATTACACTTACCACCTGTATTATTAGTAGCAGTAGGTTGAGTGTTTTAAAATACTAGGATAGGCATTATTATAGTGTGTCCCATGCTGCTATGTATATAAGAAGTAAAAGAGAAATTTGGAGTAGTGGCATTACAAATGAGGCTTCTATATATAAATTTCTTGTGATTAGTTCTTACATTTTACTGTCCATTCATGGGTTACCCTTACTGCTGGTTGTCATCTTCTGATAAGCTTTGCTGGGCAGGTAACAGGAGCAGCCAGTTTTTCTGTTACATTGGTTGCATTACTCTGTGATACACCAATAGTTGATGCAGATTCAGTTGTTTCTTATAGATGATGTCTTCCAGATAACCTACTTAATGGACAGTAGCCAATTTATTAAATTGCTGTGTCAGGATTTAATATTGGTACCCAGATACTGAACAAGATTGTTTTGAATAACATGTGCCTTAGTTAGGATGTAGTGTCACGGACCCCAAATTGTGGCTAATACTAACGGGGGTTTGTTCACACAATTTGTAGTTACCATATAACTTAATAGATTTTGGGTGGGTTTTTTTTACCAATTGGTTGTTGGGTTTTTTTTGTTTTTTTTTTTGCCTTTAGGTTCTTTGCTGCCATTGATTTGTTAATTTTTACCTGTGTATTGGTGACACAATTTAGAAATACTATGCACATTGTAAATGGTGTACAGCAATACAGGAATAAAACAGCAATGCAGTAAAATAATACAATAATAATCCAGTTGCTTTTACACAGTAGCCAAATTCAAATTAAATGACAGTTTAACCTGGCACAGTGTAGCATGCTGTCACATCGCTGGGCCCCCTGTTTCCCTTGAGGTTCCACTCCCCGGATAGAAAGGACTCTCAGCCTTCTCATTTGCAGTCACCCATGCTCATTTATTTACAATGCATACAGCCAGTTCCCGCCCCAGGCACTCTAGGGGCTCAGGGTTGCTTGCTCCTACTGGCCGGCCGGCAGACTGACTTGCAGTCATCCGCCGCCCTGCTTGGCCATGCCTCCCTCTCTCCTGGTTTCCTGCACTGGCCTACATATCCTCCCTGGCCAGGTCACCAGCTGTTCCCCCTTTGACTCATTAGTCAGGGTTCTGGCTCAGCCTAATAAGTGGAGCCAGCTGCTACCTGCACCCCTTGTAATTCCTGGCTCCACTGGCCTGCACTGCATCAACCCAGCCCCCTCGTTAGGGGTGACAGAGGCAACTGAGGGGTTTACCACCCTCCGCTCTGCCACATATAGCAAGTGATTTCTAGCTGATTGCCAACTTAATTTTCCATAAATAATATACTGAGGTGTATACCAGACCCGTCTGTTATTTATAAAGCACTTCATTTTTTATTTTCTCGATATCTGGAGGTTTCTTCACTGTGTAGTAATATATTGTGTTGTCTTCAGGGTGTGATATTTTCTGATGTCATTGGTTTGTGGGACGCAACCTTAAACAGCTTAAGTAAATTAACAAAATAAAGTTTTGCTTGTTTGTTTTACATTTCTCTTGTCTTCAACAACCAACACTTAATATGCAGATTAAGTTAGTTTGTTTACAAAGTAATAGGGACCAAGTCTTTTATAACACGAACTATATTTTTGCAACTGTTATTCAGACATTCATTTTTACTTGAAGTGCACTACTAATATTTTATAATATAATGCTTAACTGCTAAAATAGATGCTCACAATCTTTTATGAAAAGATATATTGCTTTCCCCTAATGAGCACTCTGTTTTACCATGAGTTAGTAACAGAATTTTTACCCAGGCTTTTTAGAGTTAATGTGCTTGTAATATCAATTTCACTTTTGTTAATTGTTTAGAAGCACAAAATTAAACAATCACTACTTCCATTTAACATAGCAGGAAAGAAAAGTTAAATTAAAATTAAAGCAAATTGAAATTAAATAAAATAGAAATTAAATCAAAATCAATTTTAAATACAGGTTTTTTGTGGATCCCAAATGAAATATGAGCTAATATTCTGGGGTGTATTAACAGGAGTGTCCTATGTAAGACATGGAAAGTAATTGTTCTACTCCACTTGGCACTGCTGAGGCCTCAGCTGGAATAACGTGCCCAGATGTGTGTGCCACACTTTAAGAAAGATGTGGACAAATTGGAGTAAGTCCAGAGGAAAGGTTGGAAAAAAAAACCTGGTCATGTTAATCTTGAGAAAAGAAGGCTGAGAGAAGACCTGTTAACAGTCTTCAAATATGCTAAGGTCAGTTATACAGAAGATGGTGATTAATTGCTCTCTATGTCCACTGAAGGTGGTTCAAGAAATAATCATCTTAATCTGTAGCAAGGGAAAATCATCCTAACTATAAGTATATTGAAGCTCTGGAATAGGCTTCCAAGGGAGCTTATGAAATCCCCATCATTAGAGGTTTTTAAGAGTAGGTTGGACAAACAGCTGTCAGGGATCGTCTAGGTAAACTGGGTTCTGCCTCAGCACAGAAAGCTGGACTCTAAATGACCTCTCAAGATCCCTTTCAGACTACGTTTCTATGATTCTATGGGGTGCCCACTGCTCCTTCACTTGTACTAATACTCTAGTTGCTGATCTGCGAGCTCTGGCTAGCTCCTAGCTAGAAGGAATGGCTCCCATCTCTAACCTTTTACACATTTTAAACTTCTGCTTTATATTGAGAAAGCTATTTCTCTTGCCACACCGAATCCCTCATTCCCATTGCATAGAAATTAAAGGTGGAAAAACTACTTATTAGGCCATCTTGTCCCTCCATCCCTTTTCCTTCAAGGGTTAAAAGTACAAAACAAATCTGAGGCATCTTTAACAGCCAGTTTCATAAAAACAAGTGTCTTTTTTCCCCCAATTTTCCAAATAATGTACTGCATTGTAACCTGTCACATTACATTATATCCATCATGTAGCTCTATAGTACCTGATTTGACATAATGGGATGTGAAGGCAAGTATTAGATATGAAGAGAAGAAAAGGGTTTTATAAATGTTGAGCATGCTTTTGTGTGCCCGTGTATCTCCACTTATCCTAATATTAAACCATAAAAAGCCACAGTCTACTTATATTAAGGATTTGACTTCAATGCAAAAAAGCAAAGACAACCAGAGTTAAGAATAAAACTCTGTCCTTAACTCACCCTGGCATACTGCAACACATTATTCTCTCTATGTGTAGGATCACCCACTCTTTTACAGACCTGACTTATGCAACATCCAGTGGCCTTTGAGTGATTTAAAGATGTTTAATTCTGAAACAAATGAGTTAGGGCTAGCTTCAAACCTTCCGTTTACAACCTGAACAAGGAACCAATGGGGCTGCTCCACAATGTATGTATTGGGGTTGGGTGGGGGGGAGCAGAATCTGGCCTTGAGGCCTTGAATTTTAAAACTATTTTTCCTTCTATCCTTCTTGACTTTACCTGAACAGTTTTTGATTTAATTGATGGGTAAGTACTTTCTCCTGTAATGTTTAAGTATTACAGTATTCACAGATGATAGCTATGATTTCTCATACATAATACAGCTTTTTGGTATTAGAGGTGAATCCTTTCTTCCATGTGTCTGTGTTCCAGACTGTAAACTCATTCAGGTATGAGAGGAGACTCTGAGAGTTTGGTTTATTTAGCCTAACCAAAAGAAGGTTGCTCTCTATAAATACATCAGAGGGATAAATACTAGGGAGAGAGAGGAATTATTTAAGTTCAGGGCCAATGTGGACACAAAACAAATGGATATAAACTGTCCATCAGGAAATTTAGACTTGAAATTAGATGAAGGTTTCTAACCATCAGAGGAGTGAAGTTCTGGAACAGCCTTCCAAGGGGAGCAGTGGGAGCAAGAAACCTAGCTGGCTTCAGGACTGAAATTGATAAATTTATGGAGGGGATGGTATGATGGGACAGCCTAATTTGGCAATTAACTGACCTTTGACTACTAGTGGTAAATATGCCAGTGGCCTGTGATGGGACGTTGGATGGAGTGCGTTCTGAGTTACTATAGAGAATTTTTTCTTGGGTGTCTGGCTGATGAGTCTTTCCCGCATGCTCAGGGTTAAGCTGATTGCCATATTGGGGTTGGGAAGGAATTTTCCCCCAGGGCAGATTGGTTGTGGCCTTGGGGGTTATTCACCTTCCTCTGTAGCATGGGGCATGGGTCACTTGCTAGTGGATTCTCTGTACCTTGAAGTCTTTAAAGCATGATTTGAGGACTTCAGTAACTCAATCATAGTTAGAGGTCTATTACAGGAGTGGGTGAATGAGGTTCTGTGGCCTGCATTGTGCAGGAAGTCAGATTAGATGATCATATTGGTCCCTTCTGACCTTAAAGTCTATGAGGTAGAAAGCATCCTTATTTTGTGTTTTGTACAGCATCAAATACATTGTTATTTGTAAGTTAATAGTTAATACCTGATAAAATGAATATACCAAAAATAAAAAAGTACACTTAAATTAGCTTACTGCATGGTTAAACAGCAGTTTTAGCCTAGTATAGTTTAAAATAGTCAAAAAAGACATACTAATCATTGCCCAATGGGTCAAACAATATGGTGGGTCAAACCACAGATTAGACCAATTTAGGTTTTGTGTTTTGGTGGCTGTTATTTGGAGTCCTCCCTCTTAAAACAGGCAAGACCAAAATGATGCAAGTTAGAAGAGGATAATGCTTTGAAGAACTAGCCAAGATTCAGTCTTCCCCTTTTATTGAAGTCATACAGCCCCAGGTTCAGAGTCTTGGGGCCTGTTTAACTTCTCACTGAACCTAGATGATAGACATGAATGAAACAGATGTAGGCAATATTAGACACCATACCTCTATCTGTGAACCATTAAGAAAGTTTTGCTCCTCTGGAATAATGCAGATCAGAAAAACGGGGAAGAAGTGCATGAGGGATGGAATTTTCAACATCATTTAAATTATTTAGGAGCACAAGTCCCATTGACTTTCTCATGTGGTAACCTACAAGAAAGCATTTTCAGTTAAGGGGATTTGATTATGATATAGACTTCCAGAGATTAGACAAATGCAGAGACAAATGCAAGAAGCCTGGGAAACAAGCAGGAGGAACTGGAAGTCCTGGCACAGTCAAGAAACTATGACATGATTGGAATAACTGAGACTTGGTGGAGTAACTCACACAACTGGAGCACTGTCATGGATGGGTATAAGCTGTTCAGGAAGGACAGGCAGGGGCGAAAGGGTGGAGGAGCTCTACTGTATGTAAGAGAGCACTATGATTGCTCTGAGCTCCAGTATGAAACTGGAGATAAGCCAGTTGAGAGTCTCTGGGTTAAGCTTAGAAGCAAGAACAATAAGGGTGATGTCATGGTGGGTTATATGTCTGTTATAGACCACCAGACCAGGAGGACGAGGTAGATGAGGCTTTCTTCAGTCATCTAGGGAAAATTTCTAGTTCACAGGACCTGATTCTCATGAAGGACTTCAAACACCCTGACATCTGCTGGAAGAGCAATACAGCAGAGCACAAACAATCCAAGACATTTTTGGAAAGTGTTACAGACAACTTACTGGTGCAAGTGCTGGAGCAGCCAACTAGGGGCCATGCTTCTCTTGACCTACAAACAGGGAAGATTTGGTAGGGGAAGTAGAAGTGGGTGGCAACCTAGGCAGCAGTGACCATGAGATGGTCAAGTTCAGGATCCTGACAAAAGGAAGAAAGGAGAACAGCAGGATACGGACCCTTGACTTCAAAAAAGCAGACTTTGACTCCCTCACGGAGCTGATGGGCAGGATCCCTTGGGAGGCTAATATGAGGGGGAAAGGAATCCAAGAGCGCTGGCTGTATTTTAAGGAAACCTTATTGAGGGCACAGGAACAAACCATCCTGACGTGCAGAAAGAATAGCAAATATGGTAAGCACCCTGCCTGGCTTAACAAAGAAGTCTTTGGTGAGCTTAAACACAAAAAGGAAGCTTACAAGAAGTGGAAGCTTGGTCAGATGACTAGGGAGGAGTATAAAAATACTGCTCGAACATGCAGGAATGAAATCAGGAAGGCCAAAGCACAATTAGAGCTGCAGCTAGCAAGGGACTTGAAGGGGAACAGGAAGGGTTTCTACAGGTATGTTGCCAACAAGAGGAAGATTAGGGAAAGTGTGGGCCCCTTACAGAATGGGGGAGACAACCTAGTGACAGAGGATGTGGAGAAAGCTGAGGTACTCAATGCCTTTTTTGCCTCTGTCTTCACAAACAAGGTCATCTCCCAGACTGCTGCACTGGCCAGCACAGAATGGGAAGGAGGTGAACATCCTGCAGTGCTAAAGGAACAGGTCCAAGACTATTTAGAAAGATTGGACATACACAAGTTCATGGGGCCGGGTGCAATGCACCCGAGGGTGCTGGGAGTTGGCTGATGTGATTTCAGAACCATTGGCTGTTATCTTTGAAAGCTTGTGGCAATTGGGGGAGGTCCCTGATGACTGGAAAAAAGCAAATATACTGCCCATCTTCAAGAAAGGGAGGAAAGAGGATCCGGAAAACTACAGACTGGTCAGCCTCATCTCAATCCCTGGAAAAATCATGGAGCAGGTCCTCAAGGAATCCATATTAAGGCACTTGGAAGAGAGGAAGGTGATCAGGAACAGTCAACATGGATTCACCAAGGGAAAGTCATGCCTGACCAACCTGATTGCTTTCTATGAGGAGGTGACTGGCTCTGTGGATGTGGGGAAAGCGGTGGACGTGATATACCTTGACTTTAGCAAAGCTTTCGATACGGTCTCTCACAGTATTCTTATCAGCAAGTTAAGGAAGTATGGGTTGGATGAAAGGACTATAAAATGGATAGAGAACTGGCTAGAGCATAGGGCTCAACGAGTAATGATCAATGGCTCCATGTTTAGCTGGCAGCTGGTCACAAGCAGAGTGCCCCAGGGGTCGGTCTTGGGGCCGGTTTTGTACAACATCTTCATCAATGATCTGGAGGATGGGATAAATTGCACCCTCAGCAAGTTTGCAGATGACTCTGAGCTGGGGGGAGTGGTAGACACCCTGGAAGGTAGGGATAGGATACAGAAGGATCTAAACAAACTGGAGGATTGGGCCAAAAGAAATCTGATGAGGCTCAACAAGGACAAGTGCAGAGTCCTGCACCTAGGACGGAAGAATCCCATGCACAGCTACAGATGGGGATCGACGAGCTAGGCAGCAGTTCTGCAGAAAAGGACTTGTGGGTAACAGTGGATAAGAAGCTGCATATGAGTCAGCAGTGTGCCCTGGTTGCCAAGAAGGCTAATAGCATATTGGGCTGCATTAGTAGGAGCATTGCCAGTAGATCACAGGAAGTGATCATTCCCCTCTATTCAGCATTGGTGAGGCCGCATTTGGAGTATTGTGTCCAGTTTTGGGCCCCCATTACAAAAAGGATGTGGACAAGTTGGAGAGAGTCCAGTGGAGGGCAACAAAAATGATTAGGGGGCTGGAGCACAAGACTTATGAGGAGAGGCTGAAGGAACTAGGCTTGTTCAGTCTACAGAAGAGAAGAATGAGGGGGTTTTGATAGCGGCCTTTAACTACCTGAAAGGGGGTTCCAGGGAGGATGGAGCTAGGCTGTTCTCAGTGGTGGCAGATGACAGAACAAGGAGCAATGGTCTCAAGTTGCAGGGGGGGAGGTCGAGGTTGGACATTAGGAAAATGTTTTTCACTAGGAGGGTGGTGAAGCGTTGGAATGGGTTACCTAGAGAGGTGGTGGAATCTCCATCTTTAGAGGTTTTTAAGCTGCGGCTTGACAAAACCCTCGCTGGGATTATTTAGCTGAGGTTAGTCCTGCTCTGACCAGGGGGTTGGACTAGATGACCTCCTGAGGTCCCTTCTAACTCTATGATTCTATGATTTACCACCTTTTGAAAATGGTGCAAGACCTCTTTGTCTAATGTAACTTCAGAATTAAGTTTAAAATAATGCCACCCAGGAATTCCCTGGTCAGAGAAACAAAAGCTGCCAGCAGAGCTTCCTATAACCAAGGGAGAAGAGTTGAAGTGTTCTTGATCTCCCCTTTGCTTTGCCATTCTAATGTAGTAGACATTCATAGTACAGTGATGCGAGCCTATAAAAGATCAATAGTATATTTTCTGCTCTGAGTAGATGAATAAAACATTTGAAAGAGATTCTAACAGATGCTAGATAGTTAATACAAAATGAGACATTCTGTTTATTTTTTAAGGAACTTTTGAGTTTTGTGAACATTTTCATGTATACAGGTCATAGTTTCAGTGTTCATGAGCAACAAAAAATTGGACCCCATTAGTAATGGTATATTGAATTCAAGTAATTTATTCATTAATTAGAAAATCTATTTGTTTTTTATTATTATGTGACCAAGTGGTTTAATAATCTAGAAATGTCTTTCAAGAAATCCTTTGTTTTTCTGCTAATGTTACTCCATTACCTCTCCCCTTTTTATATCACATCTGTCTACGTATTGGCTTTCTTCCTACTGAGGACTCCTGTTCATTTATTAATTCACGAGGAAATCCAGAGCAATTCTGGTGAATTTATTGAAATTACTCTGGATTTACATTGGTAGAGATGAGCAGAATTTGCCTTAATAAATCTACAGTTTTATTTATATTGCATTATTTTTATCCTCTTAGAAATTTGGCATCCTTGTAACTGAGAAAGCTAAAAAGTTTCACTGCCAGTCCTGATTAAAATTGTTGTGGATTAATAATTTGTTATATAGTATTTTGACAGATTCTGATGGGAAAATTACATTTATGTCTCAGTTATTTTCTGCTAACTTCTAGTGATCTGGATGAATGTGTCAGTGATTTTACAATTTAATGTGCAATTGATTTCTCCATTTCCTAATGCCATTCCCTTAGGAAGAGCATTATGCAAAATGAGTGAGTGTGAACAGAATTTTTTTTTCCCTAGGAACTCTATATTTGGTTGTATAAACTCACTTTAGCACTGTATTAAAGTGTTTGCTGGACGTAAACATGGTTCATGAAGACAGAAAACTGTCTGTTTCCCTTATTTATGTTTAGGAGCCCTCTCAATAAAAGCTACCAATGAAATACACAGGAAATCAGAAAAAAAAAGTGACATAACCTCCACAACCTGCCAACAAGGCTTTTGTCTGCTACTTGGTTATTAATTAAAATAACATTAGAAGAAAATGGTTCTATTTCCAGTACTGTGCATAGGGAATTAGCCATGGAATTCCAATTATTGCTAATAGGAGCTGTGCAGCTAATTCCCAGTGCAATTCGCTGTAAATTTACCCCTGCGTGCGCCTCCAAATTTTTCATGTGGAGAAAACTAAAAACAAGTACCATTAGTTATATCACGATAGAAAATTAGAAGCAACTACTGTCAATTATATCGGCAAGAGTCACTGTTAGATTTCTTTGAGAATGTGGGTAGCTTAGCAGGATTTGAAACAACAGAAAGCTGATTCAATATAATGGCAATATTCCAATAACTATCTTCTAATTTATTTTTTCCAAAACATTCCCTTAATTTTGAAAACATTTTGAGCTGTAAGATTAAGATTTGCCACCCAAGGTATTGATCTTGCAAACAATGGCAGATGTAGTGCTCACCATGGAAATAGTAATAACAACACCTAACTATTGCAGAGACATTTTTGTTCTTAGATCTCAAAGTGCTGTACAACTGACATTAAGTCCACTTGTCCCCATTTATCAATACAGAAGCTGAGACAAAGAGAAATAAAATGACTTGCTGGTCACTGGCATATCTCCTAACTCCCACTGTAATACCGTATCAATTGGACTGTGCTGCTCATTCTTCCAACTGAAGTCAGCAAGTCTACTCACACCATAATACCTGGCAATAAGTGTTCGCAGAATGAGGTCCTAGCTTTCATCACTATTACTACTACTATTGTGAATTCCTTACATCTTATTTTCCCCTCCTCCAGTCTATCAGCCATCTTCCTCTCCAGATTTTTGAAGCTCGTCATCTTCCTGAATTCCTTAGCTCACTTCATCAAGTTCAAATCGCTCTTTGTTCTCTGCCATTTCCTGTGTCTGATCCTTATTTTGTTCTGTACCCTATCTCAATCTTTATGCTGTACTCTTTGGGCCTAATACAAGCCCTTCAAAATCAATGACAACCCTTTGGTCACTCTCTCTCATATACATCTTTGTGACTTATTCATGTCTCCTTTTATGCTTGGAACAGTCAATCTTTCATGTATTGTGTCTCAAAACCCATCATTTCTTTTGTATTCCTTCTTAAAACCCCTCCTTTAATAAATCTTACCTGAACTGATCTCCCCACCATCTATGCCTCAGTTCCTTCTTTTGTTTGCACTATTGAACCTGGTAGAATATTTGATTGAATTGGATAGTTAGTTCTTTGGAGCAGAGACCTCTACTGTGCTGGGCCAATTGATAATTTAAAAATTAGTAAGTCACCAAGCTCAGATGGGAAACATCCAAGAGTTCTGAAGTAGCTTTAGTATAAAGTGGCTGATCTACTAACAAAAAATGTAATTTCTCATTAAAAATAGCCAGTGTTCCAGAGGATGGCTGGGTAGCAAATGCTGTACTTGTAGTTTAAAAAGGCTCTAGGGATGAAGTGGGGAATTACAGACCAGTAAGTCTTGCATCTGTATCTGGAAAATTGGTTGAAATGGTAATTAAAAATAGAATAACAAAATATCTGGAAGATTATGATATGATAGAGTCTAACCGGTACAGTTTTTGCAAAGGAAAATAGTGTTGAACATGTCAAAATAGTGGATAAAGGGGAACTGATTTATATAATTTATTTAGCAAAAACACAGACTAACACGGCTACCCCTCTGGAACTCTTCTACATGAAATAATTTATGTAGACTTTCAAAAGATTATTCTTATGTTCCTAATGGTCAATGTGCATTTTATTGGTGCTGAATAAATAGTAATCACTGATGCAGATTTTTATGGTGGAGTTTCAAAGACTTAACATATGTAATAATGGAAATTCAGCATTCAGAGTTAAAATAAAGGTGGGAATGGACTGTGGAACGAGAGACAGGGGATCATAACTGATGAGCCCAAATCAAAACTCTGAATCCAACAGTGCAAGAACTTTGGGGAACTTGGTTAGGAAATGGAGGTGAATGAATAACAGACACAGGGTTGGATTTAAGGAGCAAGCAACAACTTTATTAATTTAGTAGAGGGAACAGTGGCTATCCACCCATCCCTATCATACATCAGACATTTATCTGGGTCCAGTACAGAGATACAGGACTCCCACCAGATGATCAGTAAGTTGGTTATCATCAGTAAAAGGGTGGTAATCCCTCCTTTGCATGCCCTTTGAATTCAGCTCACTTCTGAACCTTTTTCCCTTCCACTGCACAGGGAATGTGGGAGGAGGGAGTAGAGAATACTGAAGGGGGACTTCAGTCCATGAGGAATTCAGGTTTCCTCTTCTCCTTAAGCACAAGGTCTACCAATGTAGTCCTGGGTCTCATTTACCTCAGGGAGCTGGCTATTTCAGCATGTATCTGCACTGGATGTTGGGATGCCAGCAACTAGCTTGGTCATACCTCTCACTTTCATTGTCTGGTATCTGTTTCTTGACTGATCCAGTCCCTAAGATCACATAGCCAAATGTTAGAGTCCACCTATCAGATGCAGGGGCTATCATCACTGAAATACTCAGGGTCCAGTGTATCCAATGTCCCAGACTTTGATCAACTTCTTCCAAAATTATCCTGGCAGCCTTAGGTTCACATTCTTCGAGTCCTGTCCATATGGACTGGCTTGGAAGCTTCTACCAAACTCGCCCTGCAAAACAGTCTTGGGGGTAGCAATGACCACCTAATCAATTCCATACCTCCCTGAATCCTAGTTCTCAAATTTACTCCAGTGCAAGCCCCAAGATCATTTGCATGAAGGTGACATTCAGTGGCTTTAGTTCAGCCATAACAAATGCAGAAGCGGTATAATCTGATTCCATAACATATCTTCTGGTGAACCATTGAAGACACACTGCTTCAGCCCTGGAGCTCTGTTGCAATCTACCTGCTGACCTGGTTGCCTCTTTGTGGGACCAATGCACAACGGATTGCTTGCAGATCCAGACATTGACCACTCTTCCCAATATCTCAAGTGACCAGGTTATTTCAAAGCCAGGGTATGCCCTAGCGCTCCATCAGGAGGGCGAACATAGGTCCTTGTAACAATCAAATTTCAAGCACCCTGTTTCCTGGATCTTCCCAGAAGCAAAACCCTTTGATGCTGCTAATGTCATGCTCCATTTCTTTGCTAGATTGAGACCTAAGTAAGCTAAAGCCTTCTTCATGAATTATGACCTGGTACGTGGTCAGGTAGCAGCCATCCCTCTGTATGAACAAGAGGGCTGGCTCACTGTCCTATATAGCTAAAACGCTTTGATGGCATTCATGGAGCATATTCATTCATCTGTGAATTCCTTTAGCTATACCATGGCCCCTTTTTCTGTTTGACCAGCTTTCAAATATCTCAACTTCAAGGAAATGGATCCTTACATAAGCTCCATAGCTGCCAGTTCTAATGCATGCCTGGAGATGTCCTTCTGCCTGCAGCACAAGCTCACTAACCCTATAAGCACCACAAATGCTGTGTCAGGGCCAGGTCATGGGCAGTCAGACCTAGTGGATGGAGCCAAAGTCATCCATCATGAGACAGAGCCCAAGAGTCTGGGTCAGGATACTGAGAGGACAGGATCAGGGGATGAACCAGAGGTCAGGAACCACAAGTCAGATGGAAGAAGTCAAGCTGAGTTGGGATGCCAGGAAATGAAGCTTGGGGAGGAAGGAGCAGGAAGCACAAGGCACCCAGTCCAGAGCAAGTTGGAGCTCAGTTGTTCAGGCAGCTTCCTGTTCCTGCTGCTGGCTTAAGTAGGGCCAGTGGGCCAATCAGCTGCTCTGGGACTCCACCAATCAGACCTTGAGGTGGAGTCTCACACTGGGGCTGGGCTTCATTGGTCCCAGGTAAGCTATTGTCAGCAGATTGACAGGTGGAGGGTTGCAGCATGGCTGCTCCCATGAACCTTGTGGCCCAGGTTTGAGACCAGCAGGTCATGACATGTAGCTTTAAATAGAACAACCTCCATCCCACAGCTTTACAGTCTGAGTAAAGCTTCCAGTAACCCTAATAAAATATGTAGGTTATAGGGTACTTTCACCTTCTGTGCATTGATAGCATCTGGATCATCCCTCCATGAGCTAACTTAATAAGAATCCCCTACAAGGGTAAGCAAATCCTGCTAGCCTACTACAACTGGCCAGGTCAGCATGATAACCCAATCCATGGTGAACCCAAAGCCAATCCACGGTGAACCAGACATATCTCATAAGTCACCACCTGAAGCTTGGGGATGGGCCAGATGCACTGGAGTCCTTCCCTAACTCTAATTGCTATGAATTCCATAAAATGGGCCTTGTAAAATCTGAGGGACAATGGAATTTTTCACCAGTCTTAAAGCTATCATAATCCAGAGTTCCACAACCACTGAAGCATCACTTGCTGGTCTCAGCTGGCAAAGTATGTGAGCTCTTGGAGTTTGTTGTCCTGAAATGGAGACAGAAACTTCAAAATGTTAAACAAAAGGCAGAGGGGGGGGAAAAAAAAAAAGCCCTAAGCAGCCGCTTTACCTATGCCAACTTTGCTGACTGTTGACTGATAATGTGAAACACTGCCTGGTTTGCACACCAGAAATGAGCCTGGTTATTTCTAAATGGCTCACCCCAAATAGTGACTGCCACCAATACTGGAAAAAAAATCAAGAAAAATAATATCAGTTCTACCCTGCGCTGTCCACTCTTCTGTGCACACGAATGCCTTTCATAATACAGTCCAAAACTGATTCCCACAGAGGCAGCAGACTGTATCTGAAGTTCTCTTCTTAGCATCCAATCAGATCACTTAATAGATACATTTCTCAAACAATTAATGGTGTTTCCATTACTACCAAATTATCTTTCATTTCTTTGGTTACTCTTATGTAATGATCAAGCTTCCCAACCCCAAAGGTGGCAGCATCCTGGTGAGTACAAAAGGTCCTCCTCAAAGTGACCACCCTACATGCAAAATTCAGGTACCCCAGAATTACTTGTAACTGTTTATGTGTAACTTTCCTGGAAACTTGAATTGCCTTTATCAACACTATCTAACTATTCTTTGGGTACCTGTATGCACCATGCATTGTATCCAGTTCAACTTCCAAATACATTGCTGGTGTCTCTACCACAAACAGTGCCCTTCCTCCTGAAGAGCAACTACCTACGTTAGATAGGCACCCTAGCTTTTAGGCAATTAAAGGTGCTAGGGATTCCACAAATTCCCCCAACCTCTGACAGTGCTGCTTCTCTGCTGCCCTTGTTCTGGGCTGGGGTATATCCGGAGTTGGAAGTTGTGCCACTGGCCCCATCCTTTGCACTCTCAAACCTGCAGCCTAAGAGTACAGCTGGGTTACGCATATGCTCCTGTGGGGAGGCACTGACTCAGTCACCCTTTAATCATCACTTTCCCCCAATTTAGCCTTCGTGTCTGAATCCAGTGTTTCTGATTCAGGGACTCAGAGTCATACCTCAGAGCTTCAGGCAATCTGTCCCTTCCACTGCCCTTTGCAGTTCAGGGCAGAGAACTCTCCTTCACACCCCCTTGGCTGGAGGAATTCGCCATTCTCCTCTGAAATCCTCTGAATAGGGATCATTGACTCACCACCTGCCCCTGGCCCCCGGCTGGTTCTGGTCATCCTGCCTCCATCAGGCTGTGGCAGTTGTTTCTCTTGAGCCTTACCATGCCTCAGAATGCTCCCTCACATCCTCACATGCCCAGCACTCTTCAGCTGGGTGAGAGAGTCCTGGCCCCCTTCCCCCAACCTTTGGGTACACTGAAGTGGTCTGACATTTGTGATTCCTATGCAAAGCTCAATGAAGAAGTGGACCTCTACAAGGGGAGTAGAGTGAGGGCCAGTCTGCCTTTCTGTTCCCCCCAGCTTGGATAATGGGAGGCAGAGGAGCCGCAGCTCCTTCCTCACCAAGCATGTGCTGCCTGCCTTTTCCTTCCTTGCCGGACAGCATGTCTCATAATTGTCAGTCTGACCAACAACCCCCCCTGTACATTGAGGTGGTGGGGAGGGTGGTGACTGTGTATGGATCCAAACATATTTACTTTGGACTGCCTTTGGTAAGGGACAGCAGAATACAGTAATTCCAAGGCTTTGCAGGAAAGACAGCTAGTTCCCAGAACAGTAAAAATATCTTTTTAAAATGAGTTTTTAAAACACTTTATTTTTTTCTCTCAGAGGAAAATAACGTCTGTCTGAAAAGTGCATAGATGTCTTGTCAATGCTTCATTACAGAATTTAATTATTAAGGTTTAGCTGTGTTGTTATTACTGCTGTTATTATTATTTTATAATTAATCCCTTTGCTACTGGTTCCGACTGAATACATTGTGGGAGACACTGGTATTATTGGAATACAGGAACTTGATTGCACTTTGTGCCAGGTATAGTTTGCAGGGCAGCACTAGAGTGTTTTGTCCCATATATCTGGCATAACAGGCAATTAAGTCTGGAAAATTGTTGTGAGTATTCAATGGCCAAATTCTGCCTTTGATTATGAGCACACAGCTCCCATTGACGTCAATAGGTGCCCCATGCTGTTTTCTGAGGGCAGAATTTAACCTTACCACTAGATATTTTGGCATAGAGAACCTACTCTTCTCTGTTCTCAAACAGAATCTTATACTTGGATACATGGAAGATTTTTATCTGAACCAGGTTGAACAGCTGAGCTTGTTACTTAATATATGTTCCACAATATTCAAATGTCCCAAACATCTATAACCAAATAGTCATTAAGCTAAGCTAATTAAATAAAAACAGTAAGCCAAATAATTAAGATGAAATTCATGACCTGTAATGATCTCAGGCACTGTCTATGACACAGAATTAATCTTTAATCACACCTAATGGCCTGTTGCATATTTAATGCATGCTACAGTTACTATCTCCCCAAAGGGAGTCCTCGGTTTCTTCCTCTTTCCAGTCCAGTTGTTCCTCTGGGAATAGGTATTAATTGCTCTTATAGAGAAAAAAAAGTAGTTAAAGTTTAGAGTTCACACAGGCATTTTTTTGTTTATTTGTTTGTTTGTTTTACAATTATAAGCAGTGTATGTGTACATAAACTTTTAATTGTGTCCTCAGTGGTATCTCATATAAGATTAGCCTCAAGAGTTTTCAAAGAATTTAAACTTTAGTTACCATGTGAGAAAAGCCTAATAACTAATTTGCTGATTATATTGTTCATGCAGCATGAGTTATGCTTAATTTGGGTGAATGGAACTGACAGTTTGATGTGAGGTTCAGATCAAATTTAATTTTCAGCTGAAATTACTAAATATGCAAAATCAGCACTGCCATGTCATGTGTTTTACCCTAATCTACCAAACGTTTTTTAGCATTGTGATGGGCCTCGTAGCATATTTTTTGTTCTTCTTTCTGTTGCTTTCTGTTAGTTCAAGGAGCTGGAGACTGGGTACCATGTTTGTAGCATGGTTTTCACATTGTATTTGCTCTTAAATTGATATTATTTGTGTGTGTGTACGTGTGTGTGCAGTGAGTGGGGTGGGGCTAGAAGGGATTTTTCTCATGGGGTCTATTTTTTGTGAGGAGGTGAGTATCTCCTACAAGGCTACAAGAGGTGTTTCTAGCTCTCAGTATCTTTCAGGATCAGGCCTATAATGAAGTATTTTTGACCCCACAGAACAGTGTTCCAGACAGGAAGAAAAGCAAGACATCAGAAATGTGGTTTATCAGGTCCACCACTTTATTATGTAACACATCTGGAAATTATCTAGCAATAACTTGTTCAGTGCAGGGCACCCTTCCTTGGTAATATGTATTACCTGGTGGAGGGCTGTTGTCAGCCCCCCACCCAATTAATCTGATCTTGGCACGATTGCCTGGACATTACCACCCTCCACTTGTCCGAGGATTAAAGGAAAGAGTCAGGGGGTTTCCTCACTGTACCATCATTAGGAGCCCAACCTTCTTTAGGAGTTGGCATCTCCTAATCTACTTCTAATTCCATTTTCTCAGAGAACCAGTCCCCTACAGAATGTGCACCTACAGAACTGTACATCTCCCAGATGGTGATGTGATAGATTTCACAATCTAACCTACCCACTGGGTCCATGGGCTGCTGAGAGGAAGGCAAAAAATGAGTATAGAAGATAAAAATAGAAACAGCCATCACAGTGCTCAGGCCAATTAAGCAGCGGGGATGAGCTCCGTCTAATCTCCATGATGTCCAGAGCAAACCTTGATCCTAATCTAATCGCAAGGGAGGGAATAGCATCCTGGGCACAGGGAGGAGTTTGTAAGCCCTCGTTTGGGTGCATGGGAGCAAATAGCTTTCAGTTGCTCCCTTTTGTCGAGACTATCAGCTACAAAGCCCTCCTCCTCAAGCCCACAAGGAGGCTATGTTCCCATAAAGAAAGAAGCAGCCAAGAATTTTCTTTCCTCTGCTTGCTTACTCAAAGCCCCCTCCCCCCACCTCTGAGGCTGCAAAGGGGGAAGTCTTTTTCACAGTATGTCCCCAATTCAGCAGTGCACTTAAGCATGTGCTTAGCTTTAATGTTTGGTTGATTCCAGGCGTCAGATACTTAGCTGCTTTAAATTGCCACACATCCCCAGAGGACAGTGGAGCTACACTGATTAACACTAACTGAGGAGCTAACCCATTGTCTATAACCAGAATCGGAAATGGTACATTGAGATCATTTAGGATTATTATTCTTTAGTATAAACTAAGTTTTTCTTTATGCTTAAATCCTCTATTGGTAGCTTCCATTGAATTGTATAGAGCTCTCTCTTCAGGTGGTATAAATCTTAATATTTCCACTGAAGTCAATAGACCGGTGTCAGTTTACAACAGCTGAGAATCTAGCCCTATATTTATTTATTCTTTTTTGTAATAAGATTCTGCAGTTTTTGGAAAGAGTATAACGTACTTAAATCTGGAAGGAAAAAATGTTCAGATTCAGATGGAAATATGGGCCAAAGTACTTTTTCAGGCAATTATAAACAGTTCTATAATTACTGCTGTGATAGAAAATTAAACATAAGTGAGCAACATGGAATTACTGAGAGCAGGATGGAGGAGAACAGGATAAACTTGGGAAAAGGATGAGCGAGTGACTCTTAAACATTAATATAACTTTTTTAAAGACACTACCTTACAATTAGTAAGTAATCTGCACATTGCATCATAGTTCCATTTCTTACATCAGCTACTGCTTGAAATGAAAACTTATGTGACTCAGCTCAAGGGATTCTTAGCCAACAGTCCAATACTTTTTGTCTCCTCAAATCAGTTGGTGGTGAGGGAAGGAGCAAAAAGCAGAGAAATCCCCCTACCTTCCCCATATTTTCCAGTCAATTGGATTGTGGTGGTAGTGAGAGGAGAGAAAGGAGTTACTGGACAAGAACCATCCTTTCTGAGGCTCCTTTAAAGTAATTAAACTTACACACTGGGCAAAAGTGGCTCATTGTGTCAAATGGAGCTGCTAAGTAATTGTGGTGTAATGTTGTGACATTACATGGCATTTTGCAGCATTGCACCAATACTGATTGATTTGGAGTCATGCAGAGATGATAATCACAATGTCAAGATGTCACTCTGTGACTTGGTGGGTCTGGTCAACTCCATCTGATGATCTACTTTCTCTTTACCTGAGCGAGGTTGAGCTCCTGTTGGTTTTAACCATTAGAAGAACTAAGGGAAGTATTGTTTCTAATTGCTAGCTAGAAGGTTTAATTATCTTTTGTATACCCCACTGTAAGCCTACTATTTCCTGCTCATCACAAGTGACTTTTACCTCTGACTCTAGGATTTTGTTAAAACAGAATGATAGGCTCTGGGTTACTATTAAAGCTCCTTCTTTAAGATAGTGGCTTTATTTGATAAGAATAGGCAAACATTAGGGGCTAGATTCTCAGCTGTTGTAAACTGGCACTGCTGTCACATTTTTGTTTTCCTTAAATCAAATAGACCATACACATAGTTTAAGTTTGCTTGTGGATAGAAACTACAAACAGTTTGCCCTGTGGACTGAAGGTATTTGCTATGAAAATATCAGCATCTTTAAGAGACAGTAAAGTAGTCACAGTGGTTGGACATTAAAATGTATGCGACTTTATACTATTGTTTGCTGCTGTCTCTTTCCATTCTCTTTCTTTGAAGGGGAAAGAGGTAAGTGAGCTAAATTAATGAATAGCACAGGTAAAACATTTGCATTGTCTGTTCATGTGTCATTAGGATGGAAAGCTTTACTTAAGTGAACCTTCCTCTCTCACCCAGACAAGCAGGATGACTCTAATGAGTATGAGCAGCCAACTCATTTCGTTGCTTGTATCTTATATAAAGCCTATCTGTGCCTTATGTCAGGCAGGAAAATAATGATAAAAAGGAAAGAAGATTAGCCCTTTGACAGTAGCAATTCACTATAAAAGACTTAACAGGTACTGATGTAGTTTAATGTAAAACTGCACTGGATAACATTTACCTTTAAGATGAAACTGAATAAGGAAACAAAAGCATTAGCCTACTGGATTTTCAGCTCTAGGTGGACATTGTATGCTGCACAAATCCCAGCAGATCTTGCTGTTCGAAGTCTTCATTGGTATTCAGTTAGCTAACATGACAATGATCAAAGATACCCAGGCTAAGACACTCATTTATTTTAATTAAAATAACTGCTCCAATCTCGTATAGGTTAATCTTTACTATATGTATATCTAGTAAGGGAATAATTGGTAACCTTAAAATGTAAGAGAGAGAGGCATAGTGCATTCTGTCTCCAGAGGCACTCTGGTTTAAGGTAGAAAGACTAGAATTTTAAGAGTAGTCTGTGTCTTCTTGATCTCATTTGTGCTAAAGATAGTGGCCAGTTACTGGGTTGCTGGCTTTTGGCCAAATAGTTTGACATTGTGGTTATTATTACAGTTCAAAATGCAAGGATGAGAAATGACATTAAATATTGTGGTTTCTACAAGCTCTGGGCTTTCCTTTTCATTAAGGAGAAGCACACAGAGGCAGGCTTAATGTGATAGTCCGATTGATTAATTCCAATCAGAACCAACTCTGTGGTATATTGATTTTTTTGGTACATTTTAGTTGCTGTGTGTCATGTCCTGCAAATTATTTGTATTTAATTTAAATTATCTGACCTTTTAAAATTGAAAAATAATTAAGTGTCTTCCTTTCAATGAGATATGGGCTGGCCTTGAATTACCCAGCTTGTTCAGCAATTTGAACACCAACAGAATTGCTTCAAAATAAGGAGCTGAGGCATAGACAGATTCAGTTCTATTCTCTCTTTATTCAGGTTCTTATGCTGCGTTCATCACAATGGTACCTGAGTGCCTTCTCATAGTGATGTAGTTCAATCTTTTGCTCATCTTCTCTCCAAGGGGAAAATTTTGTGTGCAATGCAGTGCTTTGTTTTGATTGGCACTTCTATCCCCCCAGTAAATTATCTGTACACTGAGCTATATGTTTATATTAGCAAAGGCAAGGTCAATGAAGTCACTTGGAATGAATTTTATGTCCAGCAGATACGTCTAACTACCTAACATTCAGAAAGCTTCCCATATTCCTCTTGTAGTGCTTAGTACTTGTGCGTTTGTCACATCCCTTACAGTAGTCACCTTTAATATAATTGTATGTCTTTAATGACTACTAAGTTTTGTTTTCTTATAAATCTCTAAAAGTACTATTAATCGTTTCCTGATTGTAAGTGCATATTGGAAATTCCACAGCAGATATATATGTGCACCTTAGGTGGACTGCATTGTAGATTAGAGACCAAACTGAGCCATAGCATTAGCAACTTCCATTTAATTGAAGGAGAGTTGTACTGTTTTACAGCAGAGCTGAATTTAGTTCTTGTTCTTTGTTAATGTCTCAGACTAGTGGATTTACTATGTGACACTATATGTGCTCCCTCTTTTCCCATCTCTCTCTCTCTTTATCTATGTGTGCGTGGAATCTACCCACTTAAGTTCTAGCGATAGAAACCTTTCTGAAGTGGTTTAGCCCATTCTTGACATGGCAGGAAAACAACCTAATAGAAAATTGCTTCAGGTTCTATTAAAATGGTGATAGTAATATCCATTAAAAGATTCTCACATTCTAATATCCTTACTCATGCTGAATACTATCTAACTCCATGAATAGTTCCACTGATGTCAATGCTTGCATCATAAAGTGCCCAAAATCCAGCCCTAAATGTGTATTAATCAAATGCGTTCAGGGCAACTAACTGATAGACTGCATCACAGACCAGAAGTGAAATATGAGCTTCTCTTCACCTGTAAAAGAGAAACTTCATTTGGTACAATGGCAGCCTTATCACTGTTGTCTAGTAGCTTTTGGGGAGTGTACTTGTTGACTTGCCTAAAATATATACATATAGTAAAGAAGACTAATCTCTGAATTAAACATTCATGGAAGCTGCTGGATATTGACAGCAGTTAATGCAACAGTGATTAAAGGGCAGATTGAAGGCATGTTCTCAAAGCACGATGTTCAGGACATCTAAAGCTTAAGTAAATAGCCAATTGCAAGTAAAATATTTGTCCCGTAACAAGATTTCTAAAGTCACTGTCAATGCCAGGCAAGGTTAACAAGAAAAAATACCACCCTTCTCCCGCCCCCCAAAAATCCTTAAACCCAAAACTCAGGCTATTTAATTATTGACCCAACTAATATTTTCTTTTTGAATCCATCGTGTAGCTTGGAGCCGTTAGTTAAAATACCTGACAAAAACTCTTCCTAAAGGATTAATTATATGAATTCTTCAGCAGTTTGCAAATGGGATTTTTACACTAGTAGATTAAATAAAATAAACATGTAGAGTATGCCTATTCATCATGAAAGAATTATAATAATTGCACCAACCCACAACCCCAAACAACAGCCTGGACACTACACACATTCTAATGGAAACTAATGTCAGCCAATAAAACAAAATAATTTGCAGGCTGATTCTGCAACCTTTATTCAACTTGTTATACTTTATGCCATAAGTAGCTCCACTGATTTCAATAGGACTACTTGAGTGGTAAAGTATTATTCATTGTGAGTAAGGATGGCAGCTGTGGCCTTTATTGACTATCCAAATTACTTATATGGTCCCCATTATTGTAGTGTTTGAGTGCCTCACAATATTTAATGTGTTTATCTTCACAAAACCCCTGGCAGGTCGGGAGGTACTATTTGCACACTTTACAGATGGGGAACTAAGGCACAGAGGAGTAAGATGATGCCTGGGCACTTTCGAAAATCTGCTGAAAATCTTTAGGTGACTAAATACCTTTAAAAATCTGGGTCTAGGTGACTTTCTCAAGGGCATACAGGAAGTCTGTGACAGAGCAGGATCTTAGACGCAGATTTCCAAGCTAGTGTCCTAACCATTAGACCGTCCTTCCTCTCTATAGTATCCTGCAGTCCTGAGGCAGTCACAACTCCCATAGAAGCCAATGGGAGATCAAGAGCAAAGTTACTAATACTGGAGATAAAAGAAGGAAAAAACTGCTTCGATTTTCCTTTGCCCCCTTGCTAGCTCTATTTCAAAAAGCTGAAGAATCTACTTTTTATGGCCCGCTACAAAATACTGAATTGTATGAAAAACAGTACAGCTGACATAATTCACAATTGGATACCCAAAGATAGTTTGCAGTTTAAATAATAGTGAAATAGGAAGACAAAACTCAATTGGGTTATTTTAAGCCTCAGGAGGTTTGAACTGGTAATGCTCGTTTATACCATTTTATCCAAACGTTAAATACGATCTTCAATATTTGTGTAGATTCAAGAAAACTATAGCATTGTACACGTCTAATTTAAAATTATGTAGACATTTTTTGTGTATCAGAAGTGAAATTGTGGCCTTTCTTGTAGATGTTTTTTAGACAGAAGTATGTTTTTAAACAGCTGGCCTGCAGAACTGGTGGGGGAAAAATATTGTGCCACAGAAAAGAATGGAAAATAATATTCAAGCATCTGTTTTTGCAACCAAAAACAAAACAAACAAACAAATATGAGGTGTTAATAACTATATCTTTTGCCACTCCTCACAAAAAGCCATTTTAAAATTTGTGATGCATTTCAATAACTCTGAAAACAGATTAGACTGGCAATATTCATAGAAGCACCATAGGCTCTGTCAGCATTGATGTATGCTACATTCAGTGTAACAGTGTTGTGACTGATCCTTCACAGGCTATTTCACTGCCTACAGCTAAATGGTGTGCAGGGGCAAAAGAAAGATTCACATAAATTACTATTTTTCTCCTTCTATGTTTAACAAGGAAAACATGAGGGTTGGTCTCTATCAACAATTAAATTGGATGAGAGTCAAACTGGCCAACTGAATTAATACTGAAAAATTGAGTACCGTTTTTTTCAAGGGGAGGAGGAATTTGAGCTACTCAGATACCAAAGTGAGTTATTGTATGTATGCCTGTTGGTAAAAATAAGGAGCCTGATTTGCTTTAGTTCACTTATTCAGGTGGTGCCATCAAATTATTTGCTACTTCGATGTTCATGTTAAACATTTTTATTATTTACATGTGTAGCACAATAGTAGCTTTCTGGCTAACAGAACAGAACAGAAGGCAAGGGGCCAAACTCTGCTCTGTTGCATGTTGCACTGTTATAAATGTGGAATAACTAACACTGTTTACACTTGGTAACTGAAAGAAATATCTGGATCCTTGTTCCCATCCTATAAAGTTCAAAGACACTGACAAATCTGGTACAAATTAACCTAAGTGTGGATAGAGGAGTCACATGAGGGCACCCCTTGCCACAGGGTTGCGTCATGATAGCTGTTTAAAGTTTGACGATTCTTAATCGTCTAACATCGACATACATAACCATATTTCTTTGAAACTTGGTATGTTTCAGGAGGGTTCAGGTTAGGGTTAGTGATCCATATTTGGAGTAATTTGAACCAGAGGTTCCAGAGATACAAGCCACCTCACCTCAAACAGCTATTTGAAAAAAAAGTTTCCAAGTGTCTTCCATTGTCTTTCCTACCCCACAGCTAGATATCAAACTATTTATGTGATGCAGGTCAAAATGGTCTCAATATGTTGAATTTTACCCAAAGTCAAGCATGGCACCACTGAATCTTTGGGAGACACGAACTGAAAACAATTTTAAAGAAAATTTTCATTTTTACACTGCACATGCATAATACAGGAAAACAGCCATTCCAGCCCTTTTATATGCTTTAAACTCGACTCTTGTAAGTGTTCTAAAATCCAAAATGGTTAGTCAGATTGCTCTGAAACATGCTGAGCCTCATAGGGACATCTCTGGAATCACTTGACTGAGGAGTTCCTGAGTTAAAGCCCCACCTCAAAAAATAAATGGTTTTCTTCTGCTGCTTTGTTCTGTAAAACTGAGGGTATGTCTATACAGTAACTAGATTCCTGCAGCTTTGTCATAATAACCCTGTCCCCTACTATTGACATCGTCTACAGAATTCTGCATAGAAAGAATGCTGCATCCTGCAGCCTGAAGGTACTCATGTGCCTCTTCCTTTTCCTCACATACATGAGAAGGTGCAAAACATCAATCTCCTCATATCACAATTACCGCTTTGTCACGTACCTCAAAGTAATCTACAGATCCCAAAAACATGCCTCTACTAAGTAGATACAACTACTGCCTTCCCTGTTTAGTACAACTACACCTGACACCAACCATGCTCACTTTACCTCAAGTGCATGCAGATTATAAATGCTTAGACTGCCCTCATATTCTGGCTCACTACAGATAATACCCTTTGTAACAAACCCCCTATGCCTTGCTAGTTATATAACATACACAATTCTGCACTGAAATTATGCATCCTGAAGGTACACATGCAGCTCTTTCCTTTGCTCACACATATTGGGGGGTGCAAATCATAGATCTCCTCATATCATAATCACAGCTCTGTCACCCATCTCAAAGTAAGCTAAATATGTTTTACAAGGTACCATGTTGGATCAGGGCTAGTGCCAGTGCTTTGGATTTTTCTTCATGGAATTAATCCCTGAACGTGTAAAGAAGTCCAGGAGCAGGTCCTTAATAATGTGTGTTTGATTCAAGATGGCCGCTTTTCAAATACATCCTTTCCTGCAACTCAAATCCCTCCTCTTGTTTTTTTTTGTCATTTTATCAACTGTTTTAAAGCTAAGTTAAATAAATTCAAATACTGATATTTCAGACGTTGAAGTGCTTCCTGGGATGAATACATTATAGGTGGCACAGCACATTTCAGTTAAAGAGGCAGTAACTGGATGCTTGAAATTAGCAGTATTAACAGGGCTCATGTAGTCAATTTTCTTATGCAATTGATTTTAGTTTGTATACAATATTTTGAAAATGCAATGAAAGTATTCATAGTAAAATCTAAGCAGGATTGACCCCAATTAACCCACTTTGACCCCTGGTGTGTGACCATCCTAGCATACCAAGAACCAGGTGGGGCCAAATAGCCAGGGCCTATGATTTCAGGGAATATAGAGCTACCTTCTGCCTCAGGAGTTCGAAGGATTGCCTCTGCGGTAGGCAGCTATCCAGCACTTTTTGTATCCAGTTTTTGTTCAGACTCACATTCAGTGGGGAGAGTTACATGAGTGTGCAGACTTGGGAAGAAAAGGGCATATGTGTGTTTTGTTCATGTTCGAAATGACTTTGTATATAACCATTGTGACAGGGCCAGACCTGATGGCTACAGGAGAGTAGTAGAGGGGGTCTATATTAGCCCCAGAATGAACAAATCCCTGTTCCCTGGGTGATCCAGCTGGGGCTACTCTGGGGCAATTAGGCCAATTAGGCCAGCTGAAGCCAATCAAGGAGCTTGACCCAGCAGTTAAAAGCCTCCCTGCCAGGTAGATGGGAGCAGCTTGAAGGGAGTTAGGAGAAGAAGCAGAGCGGAGCAGCTATGGGACTTGGAGCAACCACTGCCATATACTACAACCCCAAAGGAGCAGAGACAAGAGGGGGTACCTGTCTGGCTACGGCCAGGGACCCAAGACACAGGCCTGAGGGATAATCCCTCCCCACCCAGTTCCAGGAAGCAGACTGCGAGCAGTGGGGCCAAAGACAGGCGACCCAGGGAAGGGAGTAAGTCACGGACTGGGCAGTTTGAAGACTACTCCACACAGGGTCCCTGGGTCGGGGCCCGGGGCAGAGGGAGGGACCCAGGCACATCATAGTCGTAGCCGAAGAGGGCACAGTACCCACGAGAGGGCTGAACAAGCCGCCCTCGCCACACCATATACATGCAAGAGGCCATTGTCCTCATTACAACAGCTTCTTTTTACCTTGAAATAGTAAAGCATGAATACACCTGCAGAGCTTAAACTGGTTTTAGTTATGCCACCTCCTATAGTAGTTAAAATTGATTTAAATTAAGCAGCAGGATTTTCTTTTCATCCTATGGAGATAGTGTTAGAGATTCTTTGCAGTACTGGTATGTTTGCTTTCAGATTTAGAGTACTGCTAACTAATTGGTAGATGTTAATTTTCTAAGGGGATAAGGAAGGTAAAGGAATTAGATCAACAGCCACCAACCAGTCTCAGAGGTAACTGGATGTCCAAGTACTTAAAAATGATATAAAGGTAGATTCTTGAGAGGATTTGATTTTGTAGCTTACACTGAAGTCCATTAGTTTTCCTTCTTCAGGTCTGGGATGCTGCAGTTCTTGTGCACAGAAAATACAGAAAGGGGAGGAGCCCATATTCTCCACCCTACCCTAGTTCCTTACTGGATCCATTCCACGTCCTACTTCAAATTTTTACAGCCATCAATGGACTAGTGCCTACTTTTACCTTATCAGATATTGCCTCATTCTCTGATCCTTCACTAACCACTACAATGACTAGGGAGGAAGCAGCTAACAGAGTCAATGGTGAAACTATCAGGAGCAAAGGGCTGAGTCTCCCAAAGGGAGGAGGAGTAAATGCCTACCGTCAGAAGTTAGAATGAGCTCAAGAGGCACAGAAATATTTTAAGTGGACCGTGGGAAGGGAAGAAAGGGGTATGATCTTTTATGAGCCTCAACACAGCTGTGGTTTGTATTCCTTGTGAATGTTTTAGTCCAATTTTGTTTATCTGAACTGCTTCATCTAGCCCTACTTCCTGTATAACAGTTTATAAATTCACTATCTGACTCTAGTTTGGATTTTGTTAAAATTCAGAGTACAAGGGACGCAGGGCAAATAGCTCACAGGGCCGACAGTTGAGCCCCCTGAGTTCTATTTCCATCTATACCATTGACTTGTGTGGACAAGTAATTTGGACATGACATTTTTGCTCCTTGCCTCAGTTTCCCCACCTGTAAAATGAGGATAGTGATATTTCCTTAGTAAATAACTTGAACCTTATTGATGAAAAAGCCTGTATAAGAGCTACAAATTATTATTATAAACCCAACCCATTTTATTATTAAGATGCTACTAGTTAATCTTTAAAGTTTTAAAGATGTTTCAGTAATATGGAGTTACTACCCCTCTCCCCCTCCCCCCCCCCGTAAAAAAAAAAAAGTAATGAAAACAAATTATATTCAAATACTAGTTTTCAAGATATTATTGGAAAATACCCAGCATATATGTGAGACAAGTTGTTTGTGCTAAGCTTAAAAAGAAGTAATGCAACCATTATGGTCATGATGTGTTTGGATATACCACACTGCACATCTGGAAACAGCACTGAAGTGAGAAACCATAAAATGTGTGTCTCCCCATTCCTCCCTCATTTTTCCCATGTCAGCACCCACAAATTATAAGGCCAACCCTGCATATTGCTTGCATCGTAACCTGTATTTCAGTAGTTTTTGGTTTATTTGCTTTGTCTGAAATGTGAAGTCTAGAATGTGCCTCTGGACAAGCAGTGGGAAGAGACAAGTGATAGCCAAGAACAATCTGTTTATTCTGATATTATACTGAACTGTCAGGAAAAATTAAATCAAATGGTTGTCTAATCTCAGAGGAGACTCATGCAGCACTTAAGCTGACTTACATGCTATTTTGTATTTATTTTACTTTTAATCAAATCCCTCTCTCTTTCTGTGCTCTCTCAATTTCCAACGTTGTTTAGGACTGACGAATGGCCTATCAGGGCTCAGTATGCCATTACAGAGGATATAAGGCAAGCTACAACTCTATTCAGAAGATATTAGGCTATGTAGTTTGCTCAGTACTGGTATCACTGCCATGTTATATTAAAAAATGACATATTGTGAAACCGAACTGTTGTCACACAGGTATTAGTAGTGAAAAAGGATTTTGTACCAGTTCGATACAAAAATTTGACAGACATGTCATCATTCATTTAAAAATTGCATTACTGCAATAAAAACAAAAAATGCTTAGAACTAGCAAGATGGTATATAGCTGGTATTTAAATGAACCTGTCATCATAAAAGCCTTTACCATGATCAACCATAACTGACTGTGATCAATTATTGTTTCATAATTTTACAAGGTCGAAATTTGAGTTTAGAGAAGTAAATGTGTATGTGGGCAATGCTCTTAAAAAACAGACTTTTTGCAGTCTAAGTAGTGGCAGCAAAAGTGTCCTCTTTAATGAGAGAGAATTTAAGAGAGATTTCTCTGGGTGAAAGGGGTTGTGTGTGGATTAGCACGTTGAGTTTTGTGTGACCCTTATGTCTGCCGGTTCTTAAAATGACAGCACTCTGTCTATTTGGCTCCTTAATTCTGTATTCTTGGTGATATTTCAGTCTTATTATGTACTTTGCTGATGTCCGATTGCAAACAACAATTGCTAATCGGCTTATTCTAGGCTTTCATATATAACTTTTAAAGAGCTTAGGAAAGTAACCCATTGAGATTAAGCAGGGATAAGGTCTGTTGTTTTCAGGTACCTGACAGGGAGATGGAAATGCAACCACCTCCCCTAACAATGAATGTAAAAGAAGAACAGCTTTCTATCAGCAATTCTCATTTATCCTTTGTGTGTCAGACTTAGCTCTTTATCATCCCCTGAACTCTATGCCTCATCACCACCTGAGTCTAATACTAGCAATATGCCAAGAATGTGAGGCACAAGTGGTTCAAAGGTGGAAAACTCAGTTAAAGATATAGCAGCATTGTTTGTTTTTTCTTCAGTGATGTAAAGTTGTCTTTTGTAAGAACTGAAGGACATCTCTGGCATGCGAATAAGCTTGCAGAAAACAATGAGAAATTAAAAGAGAAAAAACATTGACTCCTTTTGAGGCTGTACAACACTACTGGGCCAAAGGGCAAAACAAAAACCTGGTCTAAAAGTCAGAGTGGTTTCACACAGATCTATGCAGACACTTCAAAAGAGAAAGTGATTATTGATGTATTTCAGAAGGCAGCATTTCATTCTTTCCCCAGAGTATAAACTCCTTGGGATTACAATGCAACTAAATCAGTGTGGAGATCATGATGTGTGGTATTTAACTGAAGAAAGCATCCAATTTCTTCATTGTCAGGCCAAAAACTGGGAAAGGGGAAGAGCTGTATATAGAAAAAAGAAAATGCCAAATAACATAAAATATTTTAGTTTGGATCTGATCTTTATAGCACACTTTAGGATATACATTGATATGGATATAAGCAAGTTTCTTGTTTTCCAGATCTTATTCCCAATGATATACTTGTTCCATGACTAAAGGTGGGTAAAGTTAAAAGAGCTTGATGCATTTTAATTTCTTTTCACACTTTCTTTATTACAAAATACTTTGCCAGGAAATTTTGAAAAGACATAAATATATAGAGGACTTAATAGAAAATATTTTAAATTGCACTTGAGCCATTAATCAGTATTCTGATTAATACATTCTTATACAGTGAGATTACAATTAATTAAAACTAGAACCAGTCAAAATTCTTTAAGCCTTTTTTTACAAAATATTTTGACTAAGATGAAAACTAATGAAAAATCTTCATTTTGCTAAAAAATTTCCAGTTTTCCACAAAAGCCACAACCACAATGATGATGAAAAAGAAAAAGAAACTAAAACCCTTTTTTTGTTTACAAAATAATTATTTTTTTTTAAAAAGCTGAATAACTTTTGCAAAGATCTTTTGATTCCCCTCCCCCTTCCAAATGTCCTATGAAAATTAAATGGCTTTTTTTCAACTTGTAATTAAAGTATTGATACATCAGCACTGAGCCTTTGTTTCATTCATATTGTTCTAAGAAAGAGAGGTCACCTTTGTTTAAAAATAATGGAGTCTGAAAGATTGTGGAACAGGGGAACCAGTGTCTGTCAAACACATCAGTTTTTCTTCTGGTAGTATTAATAGGTATTTTCTATTTACATAAATGGGGCCATCAAGTCCCTAGGCCTCATCAGAATTAAAGATGGGGAAGAGAGAGACTTCCCTTGCAAGTGACAGTTTTAAAAGCTGATACCTAATATTGTGGAATAACATTTTAAAGGGTTTTATCAAATGCTCTTATGAGGAAGATGGGAAAATACTTCCCCAAGGAGAAGTCAAAGATTATATATAAATTTGACAATTTTTGTTCAAATTCTTGACAATTTTTGTTCAAATTCTTTATGATCCAAAGGAATGCTGTACCAGTCATTAGGAGCCCCGACACCATTCTCACCTTCTTTAGGAAATGCTTTCCCCATAATCCACTTCTAGGGACCCCCTAAAGAATGAATACCTGCAGTGAGCAATTGCCAGATGGTGACAGAATAAATTTTACAATCTAGCGTACCACCAGGTCTCTGATTTGCTGAGAAGGCAAAAGAACCCCACAATGTCCATGCCAAGTAAGGAGAAAAACTCATTTCCAGCCCTCAAAAGGTGATTGGTATGATGTCCATAGCAAGGTCCGAAAACCCAATCCTATTCTAATCCCATGGTGGTGGTGATGGGGAGATTTTTCTGAGGTCACCCTCAGCAGGGGTAAGGCCTGATAAGATTTTCTTTGGGTGTGCCAGAGCCAATAGGCTTATTATGCACCCTCCGCCCAAGCCAGCAGCCAAGGAGCTCCCCACCTCAAACCCATGAAGAAACTGAGTGTCCACAAAGAGAGGGTGTGTGTGCGCAATTCTTTACGGCCTCAAGGCTTTCTTTCTTCTGCTGGCCCAGGTGATCCTTTCCACTGCTGACTCTCTGAGGCTGCTGGGGAGAAGGGGGCATTTGGGTGCCTCAGTTTTTGGCCTGAAATGGTGTCTCAGATTGGGCTCCCAAAAGCTGAAACAACTAAAATCCATGGCTACTTTTGAAACAGAGAGAAACACTTTATTCTGAAAAGAGGCTGCCCTTCTTACCATCATGTATTTGTGGTATAACATCTCTCTATAGTGAAAGGATAAATCTGTCTGTTCACCTTGTAGTATTGATTGGTGCAAACTTGCCTTTCTGGTTTATGTCTTTGTTCTTGTAACTGTAATACTATATATCATCTATCATATTGCAGACATTTGCCACTGAAGTTTTACTACATAAGAGAAGCTGCAAAGTATTTGATTTGCTGAATCTAGATTGATTTTAAATCAAACAGTTTGGGTTAGGAGGATTTAAGGAAGGATAGAAAGAAGCCATGAAGATTTGATTTCTGAGGGCCTCAGCCAGGCCCCTGAATTTTTATTAAGCCTAATTAGGCAAAAAAACCCCATGACTACTTTGTAGCAATGTCTTGATGTCTGACTAGTTTTCCAAGTTGTAGTGTGAGGGGCACAGGTCACTTGCTGATTTGAACTAGAGCAGGGGTTCTCAACCGGTGGTACGCGTACCACTAGTGGTACGTGGAAGCCGGCCCGGTGGTACACCAGGCAAAACCCCGCCGCCGATTCCGCTGCCGAATCCCCCCCTCCCCGCCGCCGAGAAACCCCGCCGCCGCCGCCAAACGCTGCCGCCGATTCCCCCGCCGCCGCCGCCAAACGCTGCCGCCGATTCCCCCGCCGCCGCCGCCGCCAAATGCTGCTGCTGCCCCCCCCCCACTGCCGAGAAACTCGCCCACCGCCGATTCCCCGTCTCACCGCCCCCGAGAAAACCTGCCACCGGTGCGCCCCCGCCTGCTAAAGAGAAGCTGCCGTCCCCCCCCCCCCCCCCCCCCCCCCCCCCCCCCGAATCATGCCGCCGCCGAAAACGGGCAAATAGCAAAAGGGTTTCGGTGGAGGGTATTGACTCAAAGTGCACACAGTGCTTTTTTTCCCCAATATTACTCAGGCCAGGTACAGTCAGGCGAAGTGGTACTTGGCCTGACTGTACCTGACCGGAGTGGTACTCGTGAAAAAAAGGTTGAGAACCGCTGAACTAGAGTAAATGGTGGATTCCCTGTAACTTGAAGTCTTTACACCAAGATTTGAGGACTTCATTAACTCAATGAGAGGTTATGGGCCTATTGCAGCAGAGGGTGCGTAAGGTTCTGTGGCCTTCGAAATGTAGGAGGTCAGACTAAATGATTATAATGGGCCCTTCTGGTCTTAAAGTCTGAGTCTTGACACTTCTTTTCCCCCTGCAAATTTTTTGTTATGTAACTAATTATTTTCTTTCTTGATCTGATTAAATCAAATCTGGTTAAATCAGATCAGAATCCTCAGAACACAAGAGCCTTGTCTTGTTGTCATTTTGGTATTTAAGCTTTTTTCTTTAAGTAAACATTCTAATTAGCAAGGGAGATTTAGATTAATATATTAAAGTTTTTCCCTAATTATAAGCATAGTTAAGCACTGAAATAGGTTACCAAGGGAGGTTATGGAGTCCTCATCACTGGAGGTTTTTAAGAACTGGTTAAACAAACACTGTCAGGGATGGTCTCGGTTTACTTGGTTTACCACAGCATGGGAGGATGGACTAGATGACCTTTTGAAGTTCCTTCCAGTCCTACATTTCTATGATTCTATGAACAGAGCTCATTGGAAAATGGATTCTTTTTCCTTTGAGTTTTGAGTTCAAAAAAACTGAAATCTAAAACCTTACAGCTGAAAACCTTTGATTCAGAAATTTTGAGCTGCTGTGGTGCCTCATAGGAGTCCTAGTTTGGGTTCCTCATGCCCGAATTCTTTTCTGTTGGCCACACTCCCTGGGCTGGACTATGTCTCCCATGATATACCTGAGCTGAGCTGTTGCAGTGTATCATGGGAGCCCAGTCCATAGAGAAGAATAGTGACATGAGGCAGTGAATTCTTCAAAATAAAATTTTTCTGTTTTTGGCTGAAAAGATTTTGATTTTCTGGTTTTTGTTTATTCTCAAACACAACATTTTCAGCAGATTTTCTTTCTGTAAACTTTCATTTAGTCAAAAACCCAATTTTCTGTTTAAAGAAAAAAGGACAGGAAGTTTTTGACCAGATCTAGTATATGATGAAAAAAGTTTATTATTGTTTCCAAAATGTGAAATGGTGGCCAAAAGAGAACTTTTCTTCAGCAGATTATTCCTGGTGCTGATATATTGTTTTCTCAAACGTCAGTGATATTATTGCTGTAAAGACTACATATATGGCTAGAATTTTCCATTTCCCCCAAGTGAGAATCCGTTTGTGTCTTAAGAAATGATGCATTTCAAGTCCTCTTCAACCTGTCAGTATTTGAGGAGTTATTAACTTCAGCTTCCTTTTCTGCTTTTTCAAATCTGACACAGATTTGTCCCACATCTCCCAGAGGCCTCTGTGTGCAATTAGCCATTGGATTCACTGAGTAATTACTTCATTTTTCATGTAAAATGCACTTGATTTATTACAATCTTGGGAGGGGATGGCAGAGATGGGTCAATAGCAGTTAGAGGAGATTAACGGAGATATTCTCTGCTACTGTGGTAGCTATCAGTCCTCAGGGAACCTGACTGAGCTGGAGCGGGAATAGTGCCATTCAAGCCTTGGCAATTGTATGCCAGTCGACATTGCCACTCCTCTGCGGAATTAGTATGAGTGATTGCAGGGCGGATTTTAATCCCTACCTAGCTCTATGAGCCAGGAGATTGTGGAAATGATGAGCTGTTAGTAGAAAGTCTTTCAGAAGAAGCAGGCTCTTAATTCTCAGTAGGAATTATGGGAATTTTCAGAAGCTCTCATACAGCTGAACAGTTAAAGTGCATAGGAAGAAAATATGTATACTGTCATGTTTTTATTGGACAGGCATTACTTGCACTTAGTGTCTGTGGTTAATATCTTCCTAAATAGCAGTATGAAAACAGTTAAGTTACTTGAAATAAATGCTTATACCAATGAGTTATATTATTCTCACAGTAAGAAACATTTGGTGGGCTTTTCCTAAGAGAAGTGAGCTGATAATACTTACCAGAGTTTACTGTACCACATATATAACTTTATCACTTGTTCTTCAGAAATCTTAGTTGTGGTGAAAAGCACGATATTTATGGCCTTATATTGCCTCTGCTGTCACTGGGTGGGAGGTATTTTGTGTTTTTTGAGGATTGACAAAGGTCTAATAAGAAACAGTGGCAAAGGTTAGATGCTGGAGTCTGAAACTAGAAAAATTCAAGTTGGAAGTGAATGTGTAAAATTTAAATTTCTGTCCATTTCTTTAAAACAGAAAATTGGGTTTTTGGCTAAACAAAATTTTACAGAAAGAACAAAACACTAGAACAATTTAGCAAGACATATGGCAGACTCTCTAGCACTTGAAATGTTAAAATAGTGATTGGGTTTCTTACTGAAAGATATGGTTTAGATACAACAAAAGTTATTGGGCTTGACATAGGAATTACTTACTGGGTGAAGTTCTATGGCCTATGCTATTTAGAAGTCAGACTGGGTGATCACAGTTATCCTATCTGGCCTTAAAAATCAATAGATTTAGGGGATTTTACACTACTGAGCTGGAATGCCAATTTTTTTGCCGCAATATTCTCTTGTGAGGAAATTTCCAGAGATTTGTCATTACGTAATGATGGCAGAGTTTGGTGAATCTTCCAAAGATTATGAATACAGGATTTCATAGAGTATATAATCTTCTCTCAGAATTTAAACCGTTTTATGTTACCAATTCTCTCCAGATTCATACTCAATATAAAGGGGATCTTTGATATTGGAAGGTAATTGTAATATGGAGCTGATTAATTATATTGGGAGAGCTCTGCATGTGTATATTAATTAATCATCCCCAAAAAAGTTCAGCCTAAATGGCAGGAAATTAGAAGTATTTTTATGTTAATTTCTTCTTACTTTATCCTTATAATTAAGGTAAAACTGAGAAGGTACTAGGGAAATTAGCCTTTAGGCACTGAGATAGCTTTAATATTGGTTTTCAAATTCAGAGGGCTACTCTAATTTCTCTCTCCTAATAAGGAGCAAGAAAAACCAGAGATATAACAGAAAAGTTTCTGTTCCATAATTGCCATTCTGTCTTTCAGTTACATGAGTAAACAGGATGATCAACTAAATCCCCCACTAACACTAAAAGTACACTGGGAGTGATTACAACTTGTACAGGATTCACAGAATTAAACAACAGAAGTTTTCTGTAATCGTACATTTCCCTAAGGGTTGCGAATGTAGTATAGCTATTTTGTCAGAAAAGCTTTGTTGAGGATTAGTGGGTGTCAGTGCTGGCACACTGTCGTGAAGTAGTCCTGTCTTGGACTGAGTAAATCCTACACATATCCACATTCAACTGCATCTGGCATTCTTAAAAAAAGAAATATATTTCTTATATTCATCTTTCTTATCAAAGTTCTTGTAACGGGTTTAGGGGCAGAGGTATTGTAAAATGTGACCCTACTCCACCCTAAATTACCTCAGTGGGTTGAGAGGCAACCCATCTCTCACCACCCTTGGTGTTACTTAGAGGGACAGGCTGGGAGTGGTTGTAATAACTCCAGGAAATTTCCTTTCTCCCTGATCAACCTAGCAAGCCTTCACCTGCAAGGCCTTGCTTGCTGGGTCCCTGTGGGGTTGGGTTTAAGGCTGCTACTCAATCACCCTCCCTCTTGAGGGAGATCACAGCTGCTCATGAGACCTTGGACCTCAATGAGAACACTGGAGACTATGGCAAGGGAGCTTCCAAATTGCCTTACCTGCTCGTCGTGGTACCTCCTCCCAAGTTGCTCCTCTTACCAAGATCAGAGCCAACTGTGAGATGGAATGCTCCCACCTGGTTACGGGATAGATTCACAATAAGTAACATACCCCTAAGTGGGGTAGTAGTTTTTATTTTGAACTAAACTGTTAAAAAGGGTGCAACACACAAAAAACCAAATCAAACAGGTTTATCTTTGTCACGAAGAGAAAGAAAAACCAGACAAAACTTGTTAGCAGGTTTCAAAACATACTAAGTAATTGAAAGGTTTTGAAATATACTAAAGCAATCCTTACCCTGCTTCCGAAAACACAGATGAAAAGACATCCTAAACTATTTACCCTATAAGTATACATACAAATAAATACACTTTAAACAGTAACAATCTCTTCGGTGGGGTGGTGAAACTTGGCCTGTTGTTTTGATGGGGGGTGTGATGAGGCCAATGCCCCACCCACCGGACTGTGGCTTCACTCATAGTTTCACACAAGTATAACAGCAATATCCGGACCCACCCTTTTTGTGCAAGCCCAAAATCTTCCCTTATAACAGAGATCCTGGTCCAAGAGATCACTAGATGCTGTTCCACAGGGCTTTAGTGAATGAAGCCCCATCCCCTAGGTGGGCATATACACCGGTTGAGCACTCACCAGGGGGAGCATCCGTTCACTCCCTGTGGTCAAAGGTTGTCTGAAAAGGAGAGAAAAAGAAAAAATATCTTTCTCTGAGTGCCACACTCCCCTGCCTGCTGTGAGGTGGGGCGGCCATTGCCCAGACTGAGCACATCTGATGCAGGCATTTACTTTAAGACCAGACTGGACAAGCTTCCCCAGACCTGGCTGCAGTAACCCCACACAACTCACCACCTTCTCCCTGGCCCAGGGGCTGCCAGCAATTCCCCAGGCTGGTGGTAATCACAGCTCCCTACACGTCTGGTCTCAGGGCAGTATGGTGGGTGCTGGTGAGGGGTGTTACTGGGCTGCCACAACTCAGCACTCTCCTGGCTGCTTTACTCTCTCTGCTTCGTTGGGGTCTCTGTGACTATCCCTTATTCCCTTTGCCATGTGTCTCTGGTTCCCCAGACTGCTCCTTACAGCTCCTCGTCCCTGGTGCTGTTGTTTTCTCCCCTCCTGGATGCCCTGCCCAGTTGGGTCTGTCACCTGTTCTTGGTGGGTCCCTGCTCCCCCTCACTGACCCCTGGCCCCGTGTTTGGGCCTGTCCTATGTATGTCACTGGGTTTTTGGGCAGAGGCCATGTCAGTCTCAGGATGTCGACTCCTCTTTGGCACTTCCCCTGTCTCCTGGCATGGGGAGCGCAATCTAAAACCCATGAGGTTTTAATGAGGAGGCAGTAGTCCGTGCTGTTGACTAATATTCCATGAATACCCTTAGAGCATAATTTTGTTTTCTTATTTAAGGAGCTAGTGTAATTGACTATGTTGTCAGTGATGGGGTACAATTTGCCTGATTTTTGTTCAGGAAACCAAACTCTTTAAGGCTCATTTTTTCTCCTTATGTAATTTGCTACAAGTCACAGGAACAATCAGACCCCAATAGAGTCAGTGAATTTCTGCAGCCTAAAGCAGGTTACATATAGGACAGTTAAGTGATGTCAGTACTGCTATATGAATATAATTTCTGGCCTGCTGGTGTAGTGTGAAAAATTGATTTATGTTCAGCAAACTCAGACAAGTGATTAAAGTGCAAATGTACCCTTTTCTCTTAATTTTGAAACTTTATCAATTTTAGTTGTGCAGGGAAATGGGAATAAGAAAATCAGTTTCCTGAAATAGTGAATGGTGGGGGAAAATACCTTTAAGCATTGGATTTTCATTTGTAAAGAATTGTTTGCTTAAGCTCTGTCATTGTCATTAAGTTTGAAATTATGCATATTTGAGGGAAAAAAAGATACTCTTCTTTTAAATCATTAACCTATATAGTGTTCATTATTAAAAAATCAGCATTAGCCAGTATTTGCCACTTTATGGTGTTTGAGATTACCACTGTTTTCCCATTTGATTATAATAGAAACTAACTATGGTGTCATGTTGATAATTCTTGGGAGATACTGACTAATTAGCAGCTTACCCGTTCCTTCATATTCAATTATCTCGCCGTAAAGGTGAGCCTTGTGAATGGCAGATATTGGGAGGTGAAAGGGGAAAAATTATCCCAGGATTCAGACTAGCACAATTATTGTAGGAGTTGCCTATTCATGCTACAGTAGGTCAACTTCAATTGTATTCCTCTATGGCCTCAAAAATAATGGATTTAGGTGTCTTCAAAACCACATTTAACCTCAGGCATGAAAGTTTCGAACTGATGCCATTCATTGTCATCTCTTCTGAGGAAATAGTAATTCTGAGTTTTGCCCACTTTGATCTGATAACAGCAAAACTACTTTTCACACATGCTAAAGCTTTTACAACAAAAGTCTATGTATCATTATCAATAGCAATTTTTGTCTTTGTCTACTTTCACTTAAAAAAACTCTAGTAACTTAAACCAAAGATAGCACTAGGCGCGTGTATCTAATATACAAATTTGCAGTTGGGCAAAACTTGTTTTGTCTGCTTCTGGGACAGATACAACTAAAATATGAACTGTGTATTTCAAAGACCCCATAAGGAATTCAACCCTGCTTAGGTAAACTTAGTTTCATAGACCTACACTTTTCTTTTAGCATCTATAAGGCTAATTAAAGGTGCAGAAGAAATGCTTCCCATCTTTTTACATGGAAACATTTTTTTCCACTGAGAGGAGCTCAGGAAAATTTTTGCTTCATGTGACTTTAGCCTGTTTTGGTAACCTGGTCTTATTGTCTGTACAGACTTCATGTGTAATACTTTCTCAATTGGTAGCATAAAGTTTGAGAGAGATAGAGACTTAACATGTCCATCTAACTTTGAAGGGCCAGATGCTGAGCTGTAGTGGAGGAACGTTCTGTTTACATCAGGAGGGGACCAAAATGTGGTTTACACTCCCACTGATCCTTGGTCTGCTCAGTGCTGGTCCATTACCCTGATGCAGACTGGAGAAGCATATAGGGCCAGTCTCATCTGTTGGTTGCCATTATTGTGGCATAAGGATGGCAGTCATGATCCTATTTGTCTAGCCATGCTCCTGCATTGGAAGCTGGGAGAGGGTGGCATAAGAGCAGCTATGGCATATCTGAGGATTCATTTGTGCAGTGGAAATGCTCTAATAGCCAAATAAGACATCTTCAAAGCATTTCTGTGCAGCAGAAGGTCTGGCCCTGCGATTTTTCTTGTGTGGTTTCACTCTTTTCAGGTGTTGCATCACACTGCATGGAGTCCAAATGTGATGATATCTCTGTGATATCTGAACTCAACAATATGCAATACCTTACCTTGGACTTCTGGGAGGCAAGGCTTCTGTCAAGTTGCTGCAGGCTTGATTTCTCTTTTTCTGAATCTATCTGGTTGTTTTAAACCAAGTTGTACTTTTTCAGTATTCCTTTTTTGATTGTCTAAATATAGTTTTTTACACTTTCCCCACAGCCTATGTCAAATTGATGAGACACTAATGTCTTGGTATATCCCTAGACTATTTTTGTCCAAGCAACAGAGGTAGGATACCCACTTTATGTTCCTCTGAGATTTCTAGCTGAAATAAGTGAACATGAAAAAAACTGCTAATGTGTCCCTACTTTCCATTCTCAGTCCTTTAGGCTTCATCTTTATGAAGTCTTCAGAACCATTAACCTTTGATTAACCTTTCCTGTTAAGTATATATTTCCAAATTTCTCACATACTCTTGTGGGAATCCAAGTCCCAGTTTAAACTAATGTTCACAGATTGTTTCAACTTCACATGAGAAACCCGAGTTTCAACAATCAGATCCCAGACTAGAAGAAGGATGAGTGCATCATATCTAAGGGTATATCTGCACAAGGTCACTTGGGAAAGTTAGTTAAGCTAAATTAACCAAAGGTGTGAAATTAAAGCGTGTTAACGAATGTGCAGTAAACCCTTGAGTACATTCTCATCCCCTTTGAAGAGGATTAAGCTGAAGTTGAACAATGATCACCTAACTTCTGAATGACAGCATCTCCATGGAAGCTTAAATGCGCTTTAATTAATGCACTTTAAATTCACACCTTTAATAAATTTGGCTTAATTTTCCTGAGTACTTCCATATAGAGATGCCCTAAGATTTCTTAGTGGGGAAGATGTTGTTTACATTCTCAGTAACTAAGGCCATTGCAACTGGGGGTCAAATATTCCAAATAGCAGCAATGGGATAAATATGAGGTGACCACTCTTCAAAACAACAGAAAATGTGATCAGTGCTTCCAGTTTCTCCTGCCTCTTTCTAATGCATATTTCATCCTCTTGCCTTGCCGGCCCTGTTCACTTTGTTTCTTTGGTTGTTATTTATTTGCCCCAACCATCACTCATGTAAGCTACTTTCTCCTATCTCTTCTCCTTTCCTTTTCCACTTTTTTCCTCTCTCTAGTTGTTCCCCCAAATTTCCTAATTCTCCATTCCTTATCTCTGTAAATTCTCCTTTCCTTAGTCTTCTTCCTGAGTTTTTTTTTCTGTTCCCTCTTCTCTTTTCCTGCCTCAGTTCTCATTTTCCCCTTTTCTTCAACAATGTCCTTGCCCCTCTTTTCTGCCCTAGTTCTCATTTACTACTGCTGGAGACACCAGAGTATTGGTATCTGTGAGAGAGAGAACAAAAATCCTGCTTCAGAGCAGCTCTTCCCTCCCTCATACCTAATCTCTCAGCTGCATAATAGCTAAAGCATTGAGAGGTAGCCAGTGAGCACTAGATGGAAGCAGTGGTGCTGGAATGCTGGGGATGCTGCCACGCCTCCTGGCTTGAAGTAGTAATAAACTCCAAATATATGGTTTCCACTGTTTCCACTGTCAGCACTCCAACTCTAACATTTGTGCCAGTACCCCTGGATGGAAAGGGAAGCACAACAGTGGCTATGGGTCAGAGAGAGTGAGATGAGATGAGCAGGTGACCAAATGTTTCAGTGAAACCTTGATAAAACAGAAATTTCTGTAGAACTGTCTGAGACACTGGAACTGACCTTGCAAACTGGGATAGTGCTGGTAAACTAGGATGTCTGATTATCCAGTGTATATATATGCAGAAAGAGGAATGATAAACAATAAAATAAAAAGTATAATTTAATGCCTGTCAGAAAAGGGGCATATTTGGAACCAAGGAAATTAATAACCAATATGCAACGTCAGTACTTATTAAACTCCAAAGATCTATCTCAGGCAATTCAACTCCTTTTGAATTTTCCATTACTTTTCATTTATTTAAATTTAACAGAATAATCTCTCTAACAAAATGGTGACAAAATAACATAAGCACTTTGCTTGGCAAAAGCAACAAGAACTCATTTATAATTTTTTCCCCATTTACCCTTTATTTTTCTTGTTTACATATCAAAGTACTGAATTATGATGAACTAAATCATTTACCAGGATCACTTTACAATGGAAAAGCTTGATCTGCCAATAACAAATACACAGTGTGATAGCAGCTCTCATATGGATTGAATTTATGGAAATAGCCCAAATTAAATCTTCCAAAAGGTGAGTACAATATTCTCCTGACATGCCTTGCTCTCTGAGAAATTGCTCAAACTACAAAGAACAGACATTTTTTTTTCATATTGCACATTTTGTGTGCAGATGTGCATGAACTCAGAAGCAGAAGGAATTCTGGTAACAAATACAAATTCAAGACTCTTAAAAGAGAGGGGGAAAAAAGGAAAGAATGATGGTTTAAATCTCATAAATAATATGCATGCCTGTACATGCGCATATGCTATTCATTTGATCTAGTGGTTAGAGCAGGAAATTGAGAGACAGGATTGCTGGATTTTATTCCTGCTCTGCTACTGGCTCTCTTTGTGGCCCTGAAAGAGTCACTTAGGCCCAAGTTTTCCAAAGTAGCCAGTGACTATGGATGGCTTAGTTTGGGGGCTCAGCTTGAGACACGTTGTGTGAAACCCTGGCCCCAGTGAACTCAGTGGCAACACCTGCAGCTCTCACTGAATTATGTTAGTGTGTGTGCAAGTATATATGTATATATAATACATGTGTGCATATAATTTCAATATTCAAAAATATGGAAAAATATCACACAGCGTTAATTAGACATTAATGGTTCTTCCTTCCTAGGATGTTCCATGCTGTTGTCTATTTTTCTATTATTTATCCTATAAGCTCTTCATGGAAGAGGCCATTTTTTTTTTTTGTATTTTATATAACTCGAAGCTCATAGTCAATACTAAATAATACGAGGTCATCTAATTTATTCCTTACAGATGCAGAAGCGTTCCCTGCAATGTATTTTTCCAGTGGTTGGACAGTCTAATTTTAGATGATGCTTGAACTCTACCTTAATCATCCAAATTCCTTTGTCTAGCTGCTATTGCCCTCATTGACCTGTCATATCTCCATGTAATATAGCAATGATTTCCTATATATAATACAGATGTTTTACTATTGACTTGCCTGATTATTTCTTGATGGCTTTTTTATTGATTTAATTTCTTTTTACAAAAGACAGAATTGCTGCTATACTGGTAATATATAGAGAGAAACACTTACTTTCTTTTTGGTCTGTTGTTTGCTTAGCTGGCTGAGCTACTTTAGCCTCTCGCATACAGCATATGGTACTTCTTCATGACAGATGTTGGAAGGTGAGAAAGGAAAAGATTATCCTGGATTTCAGAGTGGCACAATTTTCAGAGGGTTTGACTATTCATACTATTGCACGGGTCGGTATTACTGGGGATACTTTATCTTCTAAACCTCCTTTCTGCACTAACTTTTCCTTAGCATTTCTAATACTGCAATTCTTTGCACCTTAGCTGGTCTCCACAACATTCTTAGCAGGTGTGTTGCTTCCAACACAGAAGAGTTAAGATACAAGGACTCCATTGTGTCTTTGTTCTTTTACACTAAATTAAGAATATAAGGAAACCATGTGGACCCAGTTCTGTTCCAAATAACTGTGTTTATTAGCTATATCCAAACATAGAAGACCTAGTTAGACATTGCTGCTCTGTTAGGTTCTAGTGGCTTCTGCAATAAGACAAGGAGACCCATTAGATAGTTCTCAGATGTTTGAAGGGACACTGACTAATTCCTAATACACTACACTCTACCCAAAGAAAGACACAGGTTCATGGTGGGTATTGCTTCCTTGTCTTGCTCTTGCTATTTCTTTTACATACTTGTAACTCCATTAACTGATTCACTTTTCCTCCTCCTCTCTTATTTGTCATTGATAGATTTTTCCCCCCTCTATCACAGCTTGAAATCCTCCTAGAATTTTCCCCATATACCATCACATGCTATTACAGCTAATGACCAATACACACACACAGGCACACTCTCTTTCTGTCTCAATATTATGTATTGTGCATCATCAGTTAACTAGAAACTGTACAAAGATAGAGGTAGGACCTTGGGCTTCCCGCAGTGTGGATTTTACAAATGTAAAGTTAAATTAGCAATGAGAAAAGGTGTGAGATCCTTGGAGACTAAAGTCCTCCATCCACAAAGGAAGTACAACATGTAGAGTAACAGTAGCACCAAACGCCAAAGCAGCCCATCATGGTAGCATTTAATTTCAGAAAGGGGAACTACACAAAAATGAGGAAGTTAGTTAAACAGGAATTAAAAGGTACAGTGCCAAAAGTGAAATCCCTGTAAGCTGCATGGAAATTTTTTAAAGAGGGTAAAACGTAGTAAGAAGACCAAAAAAGTGCCACTGTGGCTAAACAACTAAAAAAAAAAACCAGTTAGAGGCAAAAAGGCATCCTTTAGAAAGTGGAAGTTAAATCCTATCGAGGAAAATAGAAAGGAACATAGATTCTGACAAGTGAAGTGTAAAAATATAATTAGGAAGGCCAAAATAGAATAGCCAAAAACTTAAAAGGTAAAAGCAAAAAAATGTATAAGTACATCAGAAGCAGGAAGCCTGCTAAATAAACAGTGGCGCCACTGGATGATAGAGATGCTAGAAGAGCACTCAAGGAAGATAAGGCTATTGCAGAGAAACTAAATGGATTTTTTTCATCAGTCTTCATGGCTGAGGATGGGAGGGAGATTCCCAAACCTGAGCCATTCTTTTTTAGGTGACAAATCTGAGGATTAGAGGAGGTTTTGGAACAAATTGATCTATTAAACAGTAATAAGTCACCAGGACCAGATGGTATTCACCCAAGAGTTCTGAAGGAACTCAAATGTGAAATTGCAGAACTACTAATAGTGGTATGTAACCTATCATTTAAATCAGGTTCTGTACCAGGTGACTGCAGGATAGCTAATCTGATGCCAATCGCTAATTTTAAAAAAAGATTCCAGAGGCAATCCTGGTAATTACAGGTCCCTAAGCCTAACTTCAGTACTGGGCAAATTGGTTGAAACTATAGTAAAGAACAAAATTATCAGACACACAGACACACACGATTTGTTGGAGAGGAGTCAAGATGGTTTTTGTAAAGGGAAATCATACCTCACCAGTCTAATAGAATTATTTGAGGGAGTCAACAAACATGTGTACAAGGATTGATGTAGTGTACTGAGATTTTCAGAAAACCTTAGACAAGGTCCCTCATCAAAGACTCTTAAGAAAAGTAAGGTGTCATGGGATAAGAGGGAAGGTCATCTCCTGGATCAGTAGCTGGTTAAAGGTTAGGAAAAAAAGGGTAGAAATAGTCAGTTTTCAGAATGGAGAGAGGTAAATAGTTGTGTCCCCCAGGACACTATTCAACATATCCATAAATGATATGGAAAAAGAGGTAAATAGTGAGGTGGCAAAATTTTCAGACGATACAAAACTATTTAAGATAGTCAAGTCCAAAGCAGACAGTGAAGAGTTACAAAAGGATTTTACAAAACTGGGTGACAGGGCAACAAGATGGCAGATGGAATGCAAAGTAATGCACATTGGAAAACATAATCCCAACTATACATATAAAATGATGGAGTCTACATTAGCTGTTACCACTTAAGAAAGATATCTTGGAGTCACTGTGGATAGTTCTCTAAAAACATCCACTCAATATGCAGTGGCAGTCAAAAAAGCTAACAGAATATTAGGAATCATTAGGAAAGGGATAGTTAATAAGACAGAAAATATCATATTGCCTCTTTATAAATCCATGTACGCCCACATCTTGAATCCTGTGTGCAGATCTGTTTGCCCCATCTCAAAAAAGATATATCAGAATTGGAAAAGGTAAAGAAAAATTATTAAGGATATGAAAAAGCTTCCATATGAGGAGAGCTTTAATAAGACTGGGACTTTTCAGTTTGGAAAAGAGATGACTAAGGGGGATAGAATAGAGATCTATAAAATCATGACTGGAGTGCAGAAAGTAAATAAGGAAGTGTTATTTACTCTTTCTCATAATACAAGAACTAGGGGTCACCAAATGAAATTTAATAGGCAGCAGGTTTAAAATGAACAAAAGGAAGTATTTCTTCACACAACGCATAGTCAACCTGTGGAACTCCTTGCCAGAGGATGTTGTGAAGGCCAAGACTACAATGGTGTTCACAAAAGAACTAGAAAAGTTCCTGGAGGATAGGTCCATCAACTGGCTATTAGTTAGATGGCAGGGACTGCTGTTTACCAGAAACTGGGAATGTGTGACAGGATGGATCACTTGATGATTACCTGTTCTGTTCATACCCTCTGAAGCATCTGGCATTGGCCACAGTCATAAGATAGGATATTGGGCTAAATGAACCATTGGTCTCACCCAGTATGGCCATTCTTATCTTCTTCTGGATGTTTGTATGTAACAAATCCTCCTTTTATTTTTCACCAATGTTCCATCAGTCTTGTCCTGGAAGTGAGACAAGTAGTTGAAGAATTTTGCATATTAAATTTGTTATTATTATTATTTTTATTTAGCATCATAAGACAGGGTCACTGAAAGAGCCATCAAAGAGTAATGACTCCCTATAATGATGTTCACTAAGAAAAATCTGGTTCATGTTATCAGAAATGTCTTCTCAAAGACTAAGAAGCAAAATTCAGTGTCAAATCAGCCTCCGAGAACAGCTGTGATTCTAACAAATCCCCTACTTTTGTTCCAGCTTCAAAGAAGAATAGTGTTCCATTCCTAGGAATGACTGACAGAAAGCTTCTCTCTATATCTTGTTGCAGAAACTGCAAACCTCATCATGGCCCATTTCCTTTCAAATTGCTCAGAAAAATAAATGATGAAAAAATGTGAAGGAAATGTTTCAGAAGCAATTTTTCACACTGCTAATAATGTTCCACAACACAGGAAAAGCCAACTAATTTTATCTGTGCTAGTATAACTCATATTCAGACTTGCAAAGGGTGTGGGAGGGGAGAGATTTAAACATAGGTCTTGGCTTAATTTAGAATTGATTGCTCATTAATCTTTGGAATAGTTACCCAAGCTGTCTTCCAACTGCAAGGGAGGCAATTGGCTGCTAACATCAAACCATGCTGTGCAGTATTCAGGTTTTTTTTATTGATTTAAGTACAATATTTAGCCTTTTCCTCAGTGTTTACATACACAAAATTATGGGGGAAAATATTGCTTAATGATGCGGTGTAGTTGGATGAAGGCAGTTAGACACTCAATGGCTGCAAATATTTAGCCTACTTGAGCCACAAAGCTACTTAGATGTAACATTTCACAGTTTTGATTTGCTGAGGAAGAAACATCAGACTCCATGGAAACACTGAATATTATGCTGAGGAACTCATTGAGCTGCTGATTCAGACTCAGTGATAAAATATGCAAAGAACTACTTCCAGCTGAGAAGCATTTCTCAATTCCTTCTCTCTTCCCATTTGGCTCATCTGGTAGAACTGCTGCCTCTTGCCCATCAGGGTTCTGATTTGTCTCCACTACAATAATGTACAGGATACACAAGCAACCCCATGTAAAAGTGGATTGGAGAATTCTGTTAAATGTTATGTCTATTCTAGTTCTTATGCTCTTGTTGGTGGCTACAGTAGGTGGCAACATGGACAGGATTAACTCTGGTAAGCTTCTGATAAGGCAGAAAAAGATAAGGTATGGAAAGTATGACTTCTAGCTGTGATAGGTAGCATGTTGTCTTGGCCAGGTGAGAGCCTTTCTCTTGGAACACTTAATGTTCCAAAGAGGACTTAAAGAGGCTGCCTTTTGACATATGAGGTGTAATGAAATGGCTGGCATTTGTGTATTACTGCTTTACTAATGGAATATCCTCTTTAGTTCTAGTGGTAAAGCCTAGTGTAATTGGGATCCACACTATACCATGTAGTATAGCGTACATAAAATCCTGACAGACATATTAAGATCTGTACCACTGACTATCCATTTGGGGACCAGGCCATTAACTGGTTGAATCCACTGTGGTCACAGTTGGCAGGTACAACACTATTATTCATACAAAAGTATAATGAAACAACTGAAGTTCATCTAATGATATCTTTTGTTTTCCTGGAAGGAAAACAAAATACTAAACCATAACATATATATGAGGCAATGAAAAATACAATTAATGGGAGGTGAAAGAATAATTCTGTAAAAGTAGAGAAATGTCAATATAAACCTATTGTCCACGAAATCTCAACACTAATATATAACTTTTAAGAAACAGAAAAGATAGATAAAAATATTAAGAGCCTAAGTCAAGAATTTAGGGGACAGTTGAATTTCAGGGACAGTTGAACAATACATCTCCAAGCAATTTCAAAGAACCTGGGGACAAGGACTTCTTTCTTGTTGTCTTCCTGTTTTGGCAGAAAAGGACAAAGTGAGTGATAGGAAACTCATGTCAGTCAAAAATGTTTTATTTAGTGTAATCCCTTTTCAGGATAATGTGAAAGCATATATCTTATTTTAATAGGACTGCCACAGATCAATCACATAAAAAAAGGTGTGCATCTTTAAACAATAGTCATTCTGTCTTGCAAAGACACACTGATGTAGTCTGTTGCTGTTCCTTAAAGTCATATCACCAAAATGTCTGATGAAGTTCCGTAAATTACAGTAGGTGATATGTGATGCAGTCAGACCATTTTAGAAGGATTTTAGCCAATGTTGGCTGTGCTACTGTAATACACAATTTTGTAAAGGAAAGACATTGCTCAGTGCAAACATAAATAGAACAACCTAAGCATGCACTGTTACTGTGTGTGTCTAGATGTATATGTGTATATATGGCCAGATTCTCAGGTTGTGTACCTTCTAGTACAGCACCATGACTTATATGGAGATATACCCATTTGCATCAGCTGTGAATCTGTCACATAGTGTTTCATATATATATATATATATATATATATATATAAAAAAAATATGAGGTTTGTGAAAACATAACAGTTTTGTTGGTTTGTGTGAAATATTTCATTGGTTTATTTCCATGTTTTTGAAATTACATTTATTACAAAATTTTGAGGGCCCAACCTACTGTTCCTTCTGGCCCCATCCCACCGCCCACCCACACAGATCAGCTTATCAAAAACACCTCTAGTTCGAAATGTTGTGCTATGGCAATTTTGCTCATTTATAATGACACCCAGAAGAACTTTATACCATCACTGGCAATTTTGGCTTGGGGAGAGAAGAGGAGAGGAGAGAGAGATGAAACAATATATAGATAATTGCACACACAGAATGATAAACTTTATACAACATGATATATATGTGCTAGGTGAGTCAAGGAAAGGAGAAGCCAGGGATTTTTGCACTCTTGTTTCACCTCCTATGGTGACGTTAAGAATCTACAATAGATTATGTGGTCCTCCTCAGGAGAGTGGGCCAGTCTGAATTGAAAATGCATTAGCAGACATGAGGGTCAGTAACTGAGTTCTTTTGATTAACTCAAAGTAAGTGCAGAAGGTAAAGCGTCTCCTCTTGGGTAGTCAAATATTTTCTTTGGAAAGTGTTTTTCAGCAGAGAAATGGGATTTTGATTAAATTACTTTTTTTTTAAAAAGTATCTGCTCTCCGTGGAAAAGTTCATGCTTTTGTCATAACATTTTTGGCTGATTTTTTTTTTCCTGTTGACATTTTTTTGCAGGACCCCGCCCCCACATCAAATTCTAGAATCCTGTTGCTTGGGTACTCCTTTCCCTTAACATGTCCAGGCATTGGTGAATAGTCTATAGATAAGAGGGAGATGTTGGTCCCTAGAGGAGACACAGGTTCATTGTGCAGACAGAGGCAGATGTGTTGCCAGTGGGTGGCATGCTCCTGGGGATGGAAGCAGTGAACTTAGGCACCTCATGTGTTGCATTTTCAGCAGTAGGGAGTCCCATCTTTGGTGCTACTTCTGCTTCTGCCACATTTAACTCCTCTTCATTTCATCCTCCCCCAACCTGTGTGGCTACAACAGACTCTCAAACACTCACTCTGACACAGAGGTGTCTTTAAACCAAAAATTTCAGCAGTTGAATGAAGGCAATAATAGAGGTGGTAGTTGGTTTGATTTCTGATGGTGCCGTATGAAATTTTCTGACTTCTGTCTGTCTCTAATAAAATGTATGATATATTAAAGGGGTATGGACATGAAGTACCTCTATTCATTGTATAAAGCCAAGAACTTCCAACTTAAAACCAGATCTATATTAAGACAAGACTGTTTGTTCACTCATGTTCTCCTGACAATTTAGAGTGTACATAATACCATATTATATCTATTTATATTTTGTGGGAAGCAGCAACTTGTGTTTGACCTTTATGGTTTGTTCTCCTGAATCAGTATAAATCTCTGGTTGTGGGTGTTGATTCATGGTAGCTCAGGTTTCAAAGAGTTTTAATGAAATTCCTCATCATATTTGTATTTCAGTAGTGCCTACAATGAGCCAGACACTATTCATGCACATTCAGGAGTATGCAGTCCTTCTTCCAAAGATCTTATCCTACAAATGTAAAGAACTGACAGCTTTACTGAATACATTGTTATTGGATGTCTATACGGTACTAATTAAAATATGGGAAATCTTGTGCTAACATTTACTGAGTCTTGTTTAAAATTTGATATGTATTATTTGAGGCTGGTCTTAACTCTGGTTGTTCCAAAGGTTAAGAATACAGAGCTTTCTGGGTTTCATTGGGTCCTCTAACATGATAGGTGTATGTTATCTTGGTATGAGTTTGAATGAGACTATTGCAGAGTAAATGTGTTTTGTTCAGATACTAACATAATAATGTCCTCTGTGCTTTCTGTGGCTGAAGATGCTTCCCCATATATACTCTTCATTTCTATCTCCTTCAAAATAAATGATAATAAAAAGAAAGTGTAGGCCGAATTGAGGGGGGGAGGAGTGTTGCACTAGACAGTATGCTATTCTGCAACTCCAAAACTGGGTGGTCCTCAGGAAAGTCTGTGGAGAATTAAAAGATGTTTCAGGAAGCACTAACTCCCTCTCCACATTCTCTTGTTCCCCTCTGTAGAATCAAGAGGACAGTACAGGCAATGGGTACTTTACTGGTCCTGAGGCTCTCTTTTAGCTTGGAGCAGTAGTCGATCACCAACCAGAAGATGAGATAGACAAGGGAGTGACTTTGCATAGCTCCTGAGATCTACCAGATTGTGACCCAGATCCAGAAGGATCTTTGACATTTACTGCTTCTTTTAGCCCTAGCCTCTGCACACTCTGTTTGCCTGCTGGTTTTTCATATCACTAAGGAAGAATGTGCAGAATGTAGATCCACTGGGAATGCAGATTTTGGGGATTAACTGGATTGGCAGCCAAGAGAAGATAGAGGGTGGGAGACTATGAAGGGTGGAATGGAAAGTTGTATGGGGCAGAGAGGAAGGGTATTTGTAGACTAAAATTACCATTCAGCACTGGGAAAACCTAAAGAAGCACAATGGAGATCTGGCCAAAGGTTTCTGGGGAGCTTGATGGGGGGTCAAAGTAGGGTAATCAATATCACAGTAACTATAGGGAGTCTGAGTCTCACAATGGGAGTGGAGAATAGGAGGAAATTCATAATTTGGAGATTCATGGGAATAGGGAGACATAATACTGTTGCCCCTTTGGTCAAAGCAGTTAGCCAATATTCAGGACCTTGCAATTAGGAGGAGAAATTTGATGATAAAGTGAGGTATTTCTTAACAGGTGCAATCCTGTTTATATGCAAAGAATGTATACAGAGTCCTGTTTCCCTGAACACAATGGAACAAACATCAGAAGGCAGTTTCCTTACTGACAGTGTCAAAACCTGCCTTTCTAATGAATTCTGTGCCCCAAGAGGCTCTGTGCCTTTGCTCCTCCACAGGACTACTCTCATGATTACTTCTCCTGCTTTCCGCTTCTTACATGCGGTGACGTCCACAGTCGTAAGCACGTTATACACAGTGTGTACATTGGCAGAGACAGGGCTGCCTAACGGGAGGCAGCTTGCCCTAGACACCTGTAACAGTGCGCCTCTGCCCCTGGCTCCTCCTGGCTCACAAACCACTCAGATACCCTCCAGTTCAGGAATCACTGTGCAGTTTATTTACAGCGTGCAGTCCCACCACTTTCTCATTGTCCACAGCTTGGGCTAGCTGCCTCTGGGACTCTTCAGCTTCTGCAGCCAGGCAGAGCTTCTTCTCACCTTCCACTCTCTGGTTTCCTTCACCTTGGCCTTTATATAGCCCCTGGCTAATTAGGGTGACAGCTGCTTCCCATTCACCAGTCAGGTACAGGTGTCCCTGGCCATCTCCAATTTACCTCACTTAATTGGGGTTGGCATGACAGAGGGCTGGTTAAGCCCCTGCCCAGCACTCTGTCACACACCTCCCCCACTTATCGAACTGCCAACTTCTTCCTTCCCTATCTTTTCCTCTGTCTACCTGAGGGGTCCATATGGGGAGTTCTTCTTCCTTCCGTGCCCCTTGGCATCCTCATTGCGGGGTTCAGTCTTCTCTCACCCACAGAAACTACACTGTGGGGGGAGGGGGGGCGGATGCCTCCAGCTCCGCTGCCACCCACAGGTCTTCACACCATTTATAACTCTGGATGGGTCCCCCTACCCTTCTCTCCCATCCCTTCTGGCCGGGGCTTGGGGTTAGTCCCTACCCCCTCACAGGTACCCAAGGCTTCAAGTTGCTCCAACCCATCAGGCAGGGCCTGGATCTCTCCCGCTAGGGGTTTCATTCAGTGTCCTCCTTGGGCCCCTTCACCTCCGCTGAGGGGTTTGGGCTGCGTGTCCCCCCGTACCTCTTTCTTTGCTGCTTCTCCCCTCATCCATGGGCTCCTGGGGGAACTTCTTTCCTTCTTGGCTCTGGTCTTGTTGTCTAGAGTTTCTTTCCTTATTGGGGCTTCCTGCCCCAGGGGTTTCTATCCCCTTCTTTGGGGAACCCCGCTGTTTCCCCCCCATGGGGTTCATCCCATCATCTCTTTTCCCCTCTTGGGGATGGGTTCCAGTCCATGGGCAACACTATTGGTAAGGCAGCCCCTCCATTACCCTGACCCATTTCCACTGAAACCTGCCCCAAACCTCCAAGGGCACCTGGGCCATAGGGCACTGTTTCTTATTGCTGTGGACACATTCAAGGTCCAGGTTTTCTCCAGGAATTATCCAGTGAGGCTTCACTAGCCCCTTCTGGAAAAGAGAGTGGGCTGAGGCTAAGTCCTTACATGGCCATCCCTCCTACCTGGGAGAGTCCGCTTCCATATATTCCTCCATCAGCTTCACAGCCTCCTCCACTGTGTTCAGCTGATTCCGACTAACCCAGACCCGTATGTTCAGGGGAGGCACTGCAGAAAGTGGTCTAGGTCCATTGCATCATAATCTCTCCCACTGTCTGGGAGCGTCAGGCCTGAGCCATCGGGTGGCGCAGTCAATCAACCTTTGGGCAAATGCACAGGGTTGCAAACCCCCCGTCCCCTTTGCCGACTGAAAATTCTGGTGGTACTCCTCTGAGGATAGCCTCACCTGATTCAGGATGGCCGACTTCATAATTCTGGGCTTTTTCCTCACTCAGGGCCATATATGCCACTTGAGCTTTGACCACCAGGTAAGGAGCCAACTACAGGGCTGAGGTTGCCCTATCCCATCCAGCCCCCAGTCCCTCCATCATATGGAAGTGGTGGCTGGGCCAAACCTGAGTGGCCTCGAGCTTAGTTAAAGTGAGAGTGATTCAGTTGTGTGTGTCAGAACTGAGTGGGGATGCCCCTGCTCACACATACAGTTTGCAGTGTCCTCATTGCAGGGAACCCAAGGTCTTTCCTCTGTTTGTATAGTTTTAAGTACACTGATGATACACAATACATAATATTGTGTGTGTGTGTGTGTGTGTGTGTGTGTACTGGTCATTAGTTGTAATAGCTTTGAGATGGTATATGAGGAAAACTGAATGAGTATTTCAAGCTGGAGAGGGGTGGAAAAAAATCTATCAATTACGAACCAGAGTGGAGGAGGAAAAAATGAATCAGTCACGAGATGCATAAGGGATGCAGAAATATATCTAAATATGTAAAAAAGTAGCAAGATGTGACCAGAAAGCAACACTTACAATGAACCTGTGTTGTTCCATGAAGAGTGTGTAGTTTGGAATTGGTCAGTATCCCTTCAAATAGTTGGGAACCATCTAATGGGTCTCCCTGTCTTATTGTAGAAGCCACCAGAACCTAACAGAGCATCAATGTCTATCTAGGTCTTGTATGTTTGTATATAGTTATTTGGAACAGAACTGTATCCATCTGGTTGCTTCTGCATTTGTCACCAGTTTTAAGTAAATCTCTCTGCCCCCATGGCTTACCTCCTTACAAGGCCTTTTCATGTGACCTATTGCCTTAGGTGATGGCTTCTACCATTTCCAGCTATAACTACATAAATGGCATTTAATTGCTGAATTCCATTTAACCTGATTGTAGCGTGTTTAGCATGCCCCTTAGTTTTAACTGACTCTTTGATGGTCTATAGATCAAAGATTTCCTTGATGGCAGCCATAACATCTTCCAGCATAACAGTACTATGGTTGAGGGTCTTTGCCCAATATCATCCCCATACTCAACTTTGTGGATAATATTGCTCCACTGTCGCCATCAGTGATAATATTGGTAATAATGTTAAAATTAATAATAGGCTAAATCTTGAAGTCTCAACTTTCTTCTTAGTCAAGTAAATCTCTCATTGATTTTAATGGCAATTTACCTGAATAATTATAATTAAACAGTGAAAAAGTATTAGGGTTATAGGCCCAGGCCTAATAATTAATAGGATTGTTAGCCCATTTTGTCTAAGGATTTTTAAGTGCATTGCAAAGATTTATTGAGCTTCATAACACATCTGGCAGGCATTTAACAGATGAGTAAAACTGAGGCACAAAGACTATTTCAATCTTATAAGGTGCCACTCTGGACTTGCACTGAGATACTTGTAATTGAAAATGGAATATGGTCCCTAGTTATGAAATAAATTGCACAGCCAGTGTTCCCACTTTTCTATTAATACCTAGAGCAATCCAGTGTATAACAGCAGCTGAAGCCTCCACTTTAGGAATTATCAATAGTTTTAATCATATTAGATAAAGAGATCCCTCAGCTTTGCCTCAGGGTCTATTACTCGCCTAAGCAGTGCAAAGCTCCTGATTTAAATGCCTCTGTTTTAGGTCTCTTCTTAATTGTAACCATTACCGTACCATATGTACTCTACTATCTCCAGCTTGGAGTTATTAATACAGAAACTCTGTATGCATTATCCATTGAATTGCACTACTTTGGGGAAATATAAATTAAATTGAATTATTATAAACTTCCTCAGGTTAACAATAAATGAGAAGTGGGAAAGAGAAGTAATCTCTGCTGCTACACTAATTCCTTTTAAAACAGAAGATCTGAAATCATGTTAGGATGATACTTCAAGAATTCTTATACTATAAAATAAGAACTTTACTCAACTGTAGCAGAAACCTGCAAGTCTTATTTTTGATGCTTCTTCAATATATTTCCACTTTGTCACATGTTACTCTTAATGCAGTATACTCTCCTTCCTGAGTACTGCAAAATGGCTGAAGAAAAATGTAGATGGAATAGCTATATATGTTTATGTAAATAATATAACTAGTGTGGTGTGAGCATGGATGTGTTTGTAACATCAAATAATCATCAATCAAGGATTCTTCCTTTAAGTTGAACGATCTGAAATATGCTGTAAAAAAGGTGATTGATATCTGATCTTTGTAAAAGTAATTACATACAACTCTTAGGTCCTCGTGCAGGGGAAGTAAAGATCTTTCTAAACCTCCCCTAGCTAGTTCTGAAACACACGTTGTAGGAGCCAACAGAGGTGCAATTTCAAACTGGCTCTGCTGATCTGCTAATGTGCATTGAGCTACCTGCATGCAGGGGGAGGCAGGGAAGAAAAAGGAGCTCTGGGTGGTTCTTCGAGAGTAGTGTTTTGCTGTATACAACAAACCTCAAGAAATATATGTTTGTTTTATGATAAACCAAACAGCACTTCCACAATTCTCAAGGTCAAGACCTGCAAAGAACCTGCCATTCATTTGTGGAGTCGAGAACACTTAATAAACATGCACATTGTGTATGTTTGCACTTCTGTTTGCTTTTTTCTCAAGGGTTTTCTCCAAGGATGATATTCACAATGAGAACAGTGACTTCTGCAGTAAATGTATAGCATTCCATTTGTCCCCTGTAATATAGAGCTTGAATCTTAATTATATATTTCTAAAATATCCCTGTTTAATTGTATTATGTCATTGCCCTTAATAGAAAATTATCCATGAAATATGACATGCAGAAAAACAAAGCAAATTACCTGTAAAATATTTCACTTCAGATGGTGTATAAGAATTAAAACAGATCCTGCACTGGCCTTCTCAGCTTTCTCTAAAGCTGAATAATCCTTTTAAAAATATGAGGACTGATTTTGCCCTAAATGGCACCAGTCTAACACCAGTGACCTCAATAAGATTATGTGACTATTAACGGTGGTAAAATTGAGTGCATCATTACAAAACTGGAAATCCTATTGAATGTGTTATAATTATTAAAAATATTATTTATGCGGTAACGTAGGTGTGCATGGCACATTACAAACAAGTAAAAAATGAAGGTCCTTGCCCATAACTTGCTTAGTCTGTGAGATTGAGTGTTTTCAGTGCTTTTTGATTTTAATCAGTGTTGAAGGTTCTGAATCCCTCACAAGGTACTGAACACGTTGCAGGATCAGACTGTAAGAGTCCAATCCTGCTGAAGTTAAATTTAGTAGTTACTCTGCCATTGATTTCTGTAGGGGATTCACAGCAGGTCATGGTTAGCAGCCCCATCTCTTTGTGGCATGCTCCTCTGTCTGTGATCAGTGAGTCCCAACCATGAGGGGAGTTCCGTATTGATGTACCAAGGTCAATTTTGTAGTAGAAGACTTACTCCTACACAATAACCCAAAAGAAGGAGGCACAGAGGTACCTCTTGTGGAATTTCTTTGGAAGCATCCCTCCAGGTGTAAGGTATTTTGGAAGTCACAGAAATGTCAAAAGCCTACATCTCTCAGCCATTAGACCTAGGGGATCCGAAAGGAAAGGCCACACTGGATCTGAGGAGACAGGTGTTCTTCATGCTGATTACCTACAGGTCTCCCCTTCCCTTGTCAGCATGATTCCTTTCAGGAGGATCAATCATTTGGGGCTGCTGAAAAGTAGCTACAAGAGAATGTTTTGCTGTATTTATTGATACTCCCAATGACATTTCCACGTGGATATTACTGGGCTAACCAAAGGCTCTGCAGAGGATATTGACTGATGCCCTTTTCCACCACCACTTCCCCCATGAAACCAGAGTATCTTCCATACATCACACCCATAAAGAACTTCCACAGTCTTCATGGGTTTGCTTTGGACACTGGTTTTTGATTTGACAGATTTTTTCTGTGTTTTTCATCAAATGTTTTGTAGTAGTTTACTTGAATAATAGATTATTCATACAAAGAAAATGGAAAAATGTTTAGCCCCATTCAGGGTACATACAAAGAATTTAACAACACATATTGTCTTGTTTACAATTCCTGCCACTGATGTATCTACAGTTCGGTAGTAGGTTTTATTTTTTATTTTGGTAGCCTTTTTATAGATCAGTGTCAAACAGGTATGTATAATGGCAGACAACGTATGTTTAATATTGATTTTTGGTAGCTCATTATTCATTACAGAAATATACTGAAGAATGTCAGTGGGTCACAGGCCCTTAGCTAGTGGTGCAATGCAGATGACACATTCCACGAGTTCAATGCAATTGTGTTAAGAAGCAGATTTACAATTGAAATTTAGCAAAGTTAGTAGAAAAGATGCCAGTGTCTATAAATAGTAACCTTCTTCCAAAAGATTTTTTTCCCCTGGTGCTTATTGTTTACTAAATAAATCACAGAAAACTCTCTGGAAATCAAATGATTTGCCCCAATATCTGAAGAAATTGAATCTGCTTGCGCTTGAGCTCTCAAATTGCTACACACACATACACAGTCACACACAAGAAAAAGATTCCTCTATGCTTTTTGGTGTTTCTTGTTTACTTTCTGTAGTCCTTTGCAAATATTGTAGATTCTCCCATTAGTGTAGGTGAAACTTATTGAGAAATGTTAGCTTTTCTCTGGTAACCGTTCATCATCTTCTGTCAATATCATGATAATCCATCTTTGTCATTATCATCCACACTATATTATTTTCATATTGCTTATTTTGTGAAATAATTGCTAATTATTTTGTTTGTATCTAAAGGGTGTTGAAGAATGAATTATTAAAAAAAAAAAAAAAAAAAAGAAAAGAAAAAAAAAGTTATAAAACTGAATTTTGAAAGTCACGATGTAAATCATTCAGACTACTTACCGTAGCTTGAAACTAAAGTAACACAACGGTGAATCAGGACTTGTATTTTTTAGGGACAACCATCTGCTTTCAGATCAGTAATTTGAGAAACGTGATATTAGTCTTCATTTCATATATTAGAACAGGAAAAAGAAACAAGGAATTTGTTTTAGAGCGCCGGTGACTTCTCAATTGAAATTTAAATGTCTGAGTGAAAGGCTCCTGACTCGTTTAAGGAACTGCAATAATGAGGGATATTTTAGTAATTACTAGTTTTTGATTTGTGGGCAGTGACTCCAAAGGGTAAAGCTTTGTAGAGCACCAAGTTCTTTAAATTAAATCTGCATCTGATTAAATTAAACCCACATCTGATTATAAAAATGTATCTCATTATTGAACTGTGAGAGGAAGTTATTCTTGGACCTTTGGGGAAAAAAAGTCCTGACTTCATCTGATTTCAAGGTCAAAGCAAGCATAATTTCTTTTCCAGCATATTTTTAAGCAAAAAAGGGTAACATCATTTGTATGCTGACATCCACTCTATTGTTTTCATTAAAAAAGACAAATGAGAGACTGAGAAATCTTCAAGCTGCACCTGATAAGAAATTTTTAAAAGATGACCCCAACCTGTGGAAGATGATTTATGAAATCATGGTTTTCATTATTAGACTTAGTGCTGACTATGATGTTTTTGATTGATATGCCTGGAGTTTATAGGCTTCATCTTTTGTCTAAAAGCTGAGAACAAGGGCATTGGAATTCTTACTGGAGAACAAATTTATGTAAAACATGGCAAGATTTAGGAATAGGTAGTATGGAAGGCAGAACTACAATACAGTAAAATGTGCTTGTTTTTTTTTTAATTACTAGGTAATGGATTCAATTTGTTTTAAGTGGAAACTTTAAGCAAGGCATTTTGACTAATACGTTTGAAACAAAGGAGAACAATATTTACTTATTTCTACAGAATCAATTAACATAATATATTTCAGAAAATTTGACTCCATCTGTATGTCTGTCATTACAGGGGAAAATAATAATGAAAAGTGGGATAATGAACATGTTTACTCACATTGGCATATGTGTATTGCCTTAATTGACGATGTTGTACATATCTTTTTATCAGGCTCACAAAAAGGCATCTTTGTAGTATAAGATATTGAAGTTGTCTGAGCTGAGTTGACAGCAGAATATGTCTTGCATTAAGAGTGTAGTTAAAATTTCATAGGCAGTTCACCCATCCCATTATCAATGTCCAGATAAATAACAGTGTAATCTCTCTCTCTCAAGTGTAAATTGTCATAGTAGTATTCCTCTTAAAAAATTTCAAGTAGAATTTTGCAGTTCCTGTAGAAGACCTCCAATGCGGTGACACCTTATGCATTATTTCTTTAAATACAAGGCTTTTTGTTTGTTTTAAAAGCTTGGGAAAAAGCATATTTATATAAAACAATCTCGCTAAGGCAATATCCTATATCTTACATAGATTAGCATTCTTGTCCTCTTAACCAGAGAATAGGTTTTGTCCACAAAAGCTTTTGATAGGTTAGCAGTTGGATCTATGGAGTGATGTAACACCTTAAAGAAGAGGCTTCAGTGGCCAATGAAGAAGATCCTCTGGCATATCAAAATCCCAAAGAGATGGTGTACTTAGCACTTTCTTACCTTATGATCTAGTTAAGACCATCCTGGGGTTTCTTGTAGGCCTGATATATAAGGCACACTTTTCAAACCACTACAGCAGCTGATGCACAAAGACACTTGGATTTTTTAGAAGTCTGCCAAGTGCTATAGTAAGACAACCTGCTTCCCTAAAAAGTAATCTTTAGATGCACCAATCTGTGGAAGATAAAGAATACATTAGCCATTACAAATAAAAGAAAAAAAAAAGATTCCAGAAGGATGAAGAATGGAAAAGAGATTTTATTTGATTCTCTTCCTGCTCTTGCCTTGAGTTGTTGAAAGTATAACGTGAGCTTATGTGTGCACATGAGCATAAGTGTTTGTATCACAAGCACACACTTAAGCTCGGATTTCATTAGGAGTTTGGTGCCTGACTCCCTTAGGCTTTTCTCCAATTCCCAGCATGGAGTTTTGGCATATGTTGGGCAATAATAGTTATTTTTGCAGCCTATTGTGCAATAGTTGTTTATGATAAACCTCAGATGTATTCAATATGGTATATTTGTACATATAAGCTAATTTTATAATATATCAGTATAAATATTTCTGTTTTATTTATTTTTTCTAATGTGTGCATACGCACATACATTGGAGAGACTAATTTTTTAGTCTGCAGAGCAATGTCAAAGTGTTTTAGAGAAACTGATACACAGAAATTATATAGAAAATAATGGACTACTGAAAACAAGACACTGGGCAATGACTCCTTTTTACTGTAACATCTAAATATGGTCCAAAATTGTAATGCTGAACTTTGATGACAACAGTCGTTATACAGCAACAGAAATGTTGTGGGGTTTGGTGAACCTTAAGTCACTGATGCTGCTTACATATTTTTACACACTGAATAAGCACTAGGAGCCTTCAGATCATTAATAATGGAGTCCACCAGTGCTTTTAAAGCCTGGTTGCTTTTTGTTTTTTATTGATTCTCTAAGTTGCCGCCATTTATAAAAAGCTTTGAATACGTCATTGGCTTTTATCTTTGAGAAACCAAAGAACAGCTTCCGGAACATCTTTTTCAGTATCTACAAGTTTTGTACCTAGCTCTTTCTGGCCAAATCATATCTGACGTTTGATCAATGAGAGATCTCAACACTTTTTTTTTTTTTGGTTATACTCACTTGTTCCCAACACAAGTTGTTGTTTTGCATACCAGCAGAGATAAAAGGAGTAAAAAAGGGCTCTTCCAAAGCTAGCAGTAAGATGTTTAATGTAACAGTATAACACAAATATTTATTCAAAGGCTGCTGTAGCAATCAACACAACAAACAAAAAACAACCACACATAGATTTCTGCAGCATTCCTGGAGAGTGATGAATACTACAAATGTTGTTAAAATAATATTTGAAACTTTCATGGGTTCCAAAAAGAAATGTTATTCAGGCCTCATTGGATAGGAAAATGGACTTGTGTTTGTAAAAGAAATCTTGCATGATGAGAGTTAACTTAGGGAGTTGACTTAGGAAACAAATGAAAGATGCAGTCATCAGTAGATTCTGGTAAACATGGCCAAATTCATACCTGGTAACAATCTGTGGAAGTTAATACTCATAAATACATCTGAAGCAAAACTGGTTTTATTGGCACATTTGATACATCCTACTAATGGATGTATTCTTCTCTCTATTATATCACTAAGGCCCCGTTTCAGAAAGGCACCTATGTACGTACTTAACTCCATCCCTATTTAGGTCAGCACTTAAGCATGTGCCTAACTTTAAGCATGACTTCAATAGAATTTAAGTACATTAGGTGCTGTCCTGAACAGAAATTCTTTTCAAAATCAGAGTCTAAATCTGAAATTGACTCCATTAGCCTTTGAAGTTTCTCTGATTTACTCTGCTGTAACTGTCCTTCACAGTAAACCTCTATAGAATATAATAGGGATGAAATCAATATGGGTCTATAAAAATTTAATAATGGTCTATAGAAATTACTACAAATTTAATGGGAAATTATCTCCTTTCTGTTTATTTTTTTAACCGTCCTGTAGACAAATCTCACTGTGCATGTATAGTAAAAGACTAGGTCCTTGTCTATAGGAGTTTACAATCTAAGGATCCAATCCTGCAATCAGATCCACATATTGGGTATTTTCACCCATGTGAAGCTCCACTGACTTCAGTGAGAACTCCACACTAAAAATAAGGGTCTCCCCATGTGGAGACTTTAGGAGGATCAAGGCCTAATTTGCTTCAAGAACAGAATAAAATGGCAAGTGACTGTGGAAGGAGCTAGAGAAGTGCAGGAGATAGGCTGAAAACAACAAGAGAAAAATAATGTATTTAGGGGAGCCTAGATTTTCTGTGGAGTAAATTGTATACATTGTTTCACATTTTTCATTTTGGTTACATTTATTGTTTCTAGCTTTAAACTCCTTTTGTTCAGTACTGTTCCATCAGTATGTGAGAAGGCAGCTAATCTGTACATTTAAAACTGTAGAAGTGTTCATTGATCAAGAACTAACATTAGATGAGCTGTAATATTTCCTTACAGAAAAGTTCACACTTTTTATCTATCTGCTGGCAGATTTTTTGGCCTTTTGAGTACTGTTTCATCACCACACTGAAGGAAGATGGCAGAAATCAATTTTAAACCATTTACTGTCAATATAATTTTCAACTTTCAATGACTTACAGATGGCTTAAGTACCATCATAAACATCGTGCTACTTGTACAAATTGCTATATTATTGATTATAGCATGTCAAATACTAGTTTTAAATTATTGGGATTTGATAGAAATGCTAAGATTAAATGGAAGAATCTATTTTCCTATAGAATCTTTCTATTCCTTAAGGAATCCATTTTGAAGCACTTGGAAGAGAGGAAGGTGATCAGGAACAGTCAGCATGGATTCACCAAGGGCAAGTCATGGCTAACCAACCTGATTGCCTATGATGAGATAAATGGCTCTGTGGATATGGGAAAGTGGTGGATGTGATATACCTTGACTTTAGCAAAGCTTTTTATATGGTCTCCCACAGTATTCTTGCTAGCAAGTTAAAGAAGTATGGGTTGGATGAATGGACTATAAGGTGTATAGAAAGCTGGCTAGATCATCAGGCTCAATGGGTAGTGATCAATGGCTTGATGTCTAGTTGGGAGCTGGTATCAAGTGTAGTGCCCCAGGACAGGGATAAAATAAATCTGATGAGGTTCAAGTGCAGAGTTCTGCACTTAGGATGGAAGAATCTCATGCACTGCTACAGACTGGGGACCGACTGGTGGCTAAGCAGCAGTTCTGCAGAAAAGGACGTGGGGGTTATAGTGCACAAGAAGCTGGACATGAGTCAACAGTGTGCCCTTGCTGACAAGAAGACTAATGGCATGTTGGGCTGCCATTAGTAGGGAAGTGATTATTCCCCTCTATTCAGCACTGGTGAGGCCACATCTGGAGTATTGTGTCCAGTTTTGGGCCCCCCTGCTACAGAAAGAATGAGGACAAATTGGAGAGAGTCTAGCAGTGGGCAGCAAAAATGATTAAGGGGCTCGGGCACCATGATTTATGAGGAGAAGCTGAGGAAACTGGCTTATTTAGTCTGCAGAAGAGAAGAATGAAGGGGGATTTGATAGTAGCTTTCAACTACCTGAAGGGGGTTCTGAACAGGATGGAACAAGGCTGTTCTCAGTGGTGGCAGATGACAGAACAAGGAGCAAGTTGCAGTGGGGGAGGTCTTGGTTGGATGTTAGGAGGTTGGTGAAACACTGGAATGGATTACCTAGGGAGGCGGTGGAATCTCCATCCTTAGAGATTTTTATGGCACAGCTTGAGAAAGCCCTGGCTGGGATTATTTAGTTGAGGTTAGTCCTGCTTTGAGCAGGGGATTGGACTGGATGACCTCCTGAGGCCTCTTCCAACCCTAATATTCTATGATTCAATGATTTTCATGGATTTGGTTGCTTGTGACGTTTGGGGTTTTAAATATTCTTTCCCCCACTTTCCTTGGAATATGTTCAGAGGAAAAGCATCTTTAAAAAAGAAAGAGTCCATACATTAAAAATTTGCTTTCTCTGACTTCTTGCTATTAGCAAATATTGCTTCAGGCCTGGGTGAAAATGTGATTTTATGAATATGCTCAGTTCCTATCTGTTACTTTTGTCTTTATTCCTTTTTATATATAAAAGTGCCTACACAAATAAAATACATAAAAATAATGGAGATTAGGACAAAAAAACAAAATTTGAACTGTTAAACTATTACATGAACTCCATAGCAGTTTCATATACCTCTCATCTGTATTTGCAATTAAATAAGAGTTTAACACATCCAATTTCACTCAAATGTATGTTATCTTTGCCATTAGTTTTATAACATGATGCTAATTTGAGCCAATTCAGCTAATTTCACTTGAAGAATGAGATGACTGAGCTTTTGCACAAACAAAGGAACTTGTAGTCCATTTTAAATGACTTTTTTGTTCAATATATTAATAAAAAACTGTATAGCAAATAATAGTTCTGACTCAGCCAGTAACTTATGAAATCTATACCATTTCCTATAACATTTATAACACTATAACTCTTAATTCTATAACTCTTTGACCAAAAAGATTCTGTTAGGAAAGTATGTAAGTGATAAAGTATATGTATATCTTAAATTTCCACCTTGATTCCCACAGTGCCAATATACTATATTTGAACAAATATGCAGGAATCCACACATTGTTTGTCTGATTTTAAATAGTAGTAATTTCAGTTTGGGTTCACTATCAGTTCTTGTAGCATAGTCCAGTATTAATTGTCCCTCGCAAAAGAATACTTTTTTCTTCAATGCCCATCTCACTTTGAGATTGAAGTGCACAAGTAGAATAGGATGGTCCAAATAACATTGCTTAAGCATTGAGACTAGATGAGAGGAGGATGTAATTTTTAATATACAAAGAACTATAAGGGTTGACTTATGCTTTGGGCAAGCAGAAATGCAGTAACTTAAGATTACATTAATACTTTTAATTGCTTGCATTTACAAGGATACAAAGATAGTTTGTAGTCTTCCAGATATAATCACAGAGAAATCATCCATAACTTTTCCTGTTCTTCCCAATAAAGGAACTTACTGGTACCTGCAAATTTTATCTTAGCATTGTTCCAGATGGAAGAAAGATGGGTTAATTTTGGTAAAATGTTGATCAATTGTGTGTCTTCTTTTCACTGGCAGAATTGGATAAAGTGTCATTTCTGGAGCATGTAAACGTTTTCAAATAGAAATAAATTCAGTAGATCCAAGAAGATGAGACAATTATGAAATACCATTTACAACATCATATAATGCTGTATTCATAAACCCCAAACCACCTTATGTTTTATGAAATTCGCATGTTTCTGTTGTAATTCTTGTTTTTTTCCCCTTGCCACGGAAAGGTTTTGAACATGTGCTGAATCATTTTGAAGTAAGTGGGCAGAATTACAAGTGGTAGCATACTAAATGGATAATTTAACTGCAGACTTGCTATCATTTTGATACTTTGGGTTGAGCCCCAAAATGAAAGAATTAATTTGTCCGGCTCATGAAGCCATCTTGTGATTATTGGATTGTGTTACTTTTATTCCTGATGCAAACCCTGCCTTGAATGTAAATGGTCTGCTAGGATTTCAACGAGTTAAAGATACGCTTGCAACTGAAGAGAAGCTCTGATGATTTGAGGCCACATATGCAGTGCTTAGCCATTATGTAGACAGAATATATGAGGCTTCAGGATTGTAGGATTTGTGTCTCTTCCATTATAACAAATAATAAAAAAATGTTTGACAATGAAAATGAGTCATAAGTGGTGGATTTCATATGAAGAACTGAGTTTTATGTTATTTCATTTACTAGTGAACAAATAGTACTGTGTGCCAGACCAGCTTTCTTCCAGCCTTAGGTCCCTGTCATATTCCACAATTTTCCCAGAGGAATAAAGGAATTTGATCACATTGATTGTTACTTTATCCTCTTGAGCTGGTTTCCGGTTTTTGAAATAAGCGTTTTGATCCTTGTGAAACCTGTAGCAATTGCCTTCTGCTTGTCTTTAACAGGGATTAATGAATAAAAGGGGCTCTGTAAAGATAAACACATTTTACAATGACAATCTCCATGTTTGCTGCAGTGATTAATACATCTTTTCCAAGATGTATTCACGGTAGATTATAGTTTTTGTCAGTACTTTTGGTAAACACGATTAAACAATAATTAAATATATCTTGCTGTCCTGTTCATCAAAAAGAAATAGAGAAAAATGTTCCAGAGGGGTAGCCATGTCTTAGTCTGTTTTTAGCAAAACAGCGAGAGTCCTGTGGCACCTTAAAGAGTAACAAATTTATTCGGGCATAAGCTTTCGTGGGCAGAAACCCACTTTGTTGGATGCGTGATATGCATCCGACGATATGCCCACAAAAGCTTATGCCCAAATATGCATCTGACTAAATGGGTTTCTGCACATGAAAGCTTATGCCCGAATAAACGTGTTTGTCTTTTAGGTGCCACAGGACTCTCACTGGTTTTTTAGAGGAAAAACGTGTGTGTTTGGCAGTTAGTATCCTGAGTTCTTTGTTTTGGAATTTGTAATCTGTTTAACACAACCCAAATTTAATCTATATGTCATTATACTATACAGTGTCATACATGTAGAAGAAAATCTTAGGTCAAGACCAATGCTTTAATGTAGAAGGGAAGCCTAGGGAGAGGAATATTGTTACTGTACACAAAAAAGAAGATAAGCATGAATGTTACTTTTACATGGAGGGCTCTCTAGCATTTTAATATCCAAGAAAAACAAAGCTTGACTAGAGAATGTGGAACAAAGACAAATTAGATCTTGAATTTCATGGGAGTTGGAATTCCCTAAAAAGAGAGCAAGCCTGAACTGTGATGTTTCGGGGGGTTTTTTTTAGGAATTGACTCTGTAGTTTTGGTGTCTTGGAATCTCACCTGTGTAGCCCAGGATGCCCTTCAAAAAGAATTCCATTGAGTTCCTAAAATAAATTTAAAAAAAAAGGCAGAACCCTTTCTGAAAGACAAATTACATTTCAAGACTCTCTGACCGAATTTTGTGCTTAGTCAGATCTGCTTAGCTGAGCAACACAGAATGAATGTGCATGATATGCCTTTTGACAATTAAAATTTCTCATTGCTCAAGTCAGGAAATCCTCAAACTGTGAGCCAGAGTCTCCATCTGAGTCTCCACCTTGCTACAGGCTGATTTGGTTTTTTGGTTTTTTTAACTGAGCCCTTGGATCTACTTAGAGATAAAGGGACCAATACTCACTAATGGCAACAGCTATTCACTGCAGCCATCACTATAGCCTATAGTCACTAGAGGATATTATTTAGATCATGTAAGGAGCAGATCCCCTTGTTTTCAATTGACTTTTTATGATAGCATCAGGAAATGCAGGGGCTGCTGTAGCTATTGGCAAACTAGGCAACTGCTGGAGGTGGAGGGTGGGGGAGCAGATTTCTTGGCTGCCCCTCTGCCTGGGCAGAGAGGTGGCTGTGCCCAATCTAGTGCCCTAGGCCTAAGAGAAGTGGGGCAGCACACTGAAGTTGCCTAAAAAGGCAGATTGTCTTCAGTGGCCTCTGAAGTAATGTACATTTTCCCTTTATTGTTCTGTTAACAAGAGGTTGGTTTTTATTTCCCATTATCTGCATTCCCATTGTTGTTTTCTCTGGCTTTGTCTACACTAGGAATTTTATAAAAATTTCACAGTGATTCACTATCACCAGTGCATGGTTCACAAGTGTAGCAATGAGAAGAGTAATGTAGCTAGCTAAGGTGCTGGCATTTTTACCATGTTCTTAGTGAGACCTGCCTGGTGTAGGATTAAGTGATATGGTGCTTAAAATGACTGAGCTATATTTATACTAGCACTCCCACTGATGGAGCATCAATGGTGGTAATAAAGGAGGATATTTTAAGAATGCTAACCAGTGCTCGACAAGGCTAATGTGCCTCCCTCTTTGAGCACAATGTAAATGAAGCCATGCTGAAGACTAACGGCAGGATTCTCTACATGGTGACAGCTATAACCTGGCTGCAAATATCCAGCAAAGAATTTCTGTATTAGTGGACAATCAGCAGCAGTCTGGGCTGCACCTCCCCACTCCTGGCATTATGGATGTGTCTGGGGCATTGTACATTGGTGCTGGCTAAGCATCCTATATTAGCAGTGCAATTTACAGCAGTCCACTAGGTATACTAAACGGTGTTGGCTCCCTGACACCATGCCCCCACCCCCTGCAATGCCAAGCAGAGTCTGATACAGGAGAAAATGTAGCCTTATATATCTACTTACTGTTTTTAGGACTCTTTTATGAGGTCTGGCTCTTTTTTCCTTGAAGTAAGAGAGTCTGCAAAAAGATATTTTTGCTGTATCTCAAACTGCTACTCCTAAAGGCCAGATTGTGAACCTCTCACTCACAGCTGAAAGCAGTTACTCAGGTAAGTAGTCTCATTAAGTTAAATGAGAACTACTACATGACTAAGGGTTGCACAATCTAGCTCTAAATTCTTGTATCATATTCCTTGCCATAGCTTCAGAGTACCTACCTGTTTTTGGGTGCAGTACCCAAATAGTACTGCAGTACCTATTGGTAAAAATATGATCAGTATGGAAACAGTAGTTAAGTTGGCTGAGCCAATGAAGAGCTAGTTGGAAGGTAGGGGGGAAATAGTCCACAGGCTAAAGTTCAGAATAAATGGTTATTGACTGTTTCTCCAGCCCCAATAAATAGACATCCTGAATTTCTAAAAATGAAAAAAATCTGCTGCAATTTAAATACATTTTGCCTTAAGGAGCTTCGGTCAGTTTGAACTTGAAATGCAGCCTTTGAATGAATATTTAATTTCACTTCTCTTATAAGTGAAGTTGAATCACTTCTCCTAGTCTGTGGATGACAGTTTCAAATTTCAACTCAGGCAGGCAATCAACAGAGAATAATGCTGCAGCAGGGCGAAAAGTTGGTGAGTCAGTAATGACATTTTAATGTTACAAAGCAGTGCTAAAGAGATCTACAGTCCCTTGTGATAGCTTTCTGTTGACTTAATAATCAATATAACCATAACAAGGAATGTATGTAAAATCATAGCTAGAGTCACTGCCTAATAATTTGGATGAATGCATTGCTTAAATTCTTCAAAAATCTCAGTAGATGGCTTCCTTCTTTTAATGATGAAAAGCAGTGATATTCAACCTGTAGACCTAGAGCCACCCATGTATCTTGAAGACCCTATTTTCCATTCTGATGGAGTCCCCAGATCAGAATTTCTCGTGTTCTCCCTGCTGTTTACAGAATGAGCAGAGTGCAAGTCAAAGGAACATGCTATGGGTCTCTAGGGTCCTTCCTTATCTCTCCCAGGATCCTGAAAATGGTGGGCTGGCAGAGAGAGAAACCCTCTCTGCCATCATTTTCTCTGAAGACAGATGAGGCGATGTCATGTAGAGTTGTACCAGAGATTGCAATGTTATGCCCTGGCATGGCTTTCCAATGTTTTTGTTATGTTGTAGCCTCACCAAAAGATGATATTGAGTCCTAACAATGCAGTGTCACAATAATATTATGTCTTTCTGTAAATACCAATGATCTAGCATGCCCTGATCAAAGAGAATATCTATTTACATAAATTACATTAGTGTTTAATAAAATTATAGTAATAAACAGTCAGTTTTTCAAAATGAGCAATTTTATCTGAAAAAGCACTTTGTGAGTGGACTTAATAAACTGTAAGTTATTTAGATTTAGAAATTCATCTCTGCCTGAAGCTCATCAGATGCAGATTCCCATTCATTCCTTGCTTAGCTTAACTTTATTTGATACAAAGTGTACTTGTCTAAATGTATGAGTGGGTAATACATAAAACATATGTCTATTAAATTTTCCAAGTGCAGAGATTCAGCTTTTCCTTTAAAATGACTAACAAATGGGGGAAAAAAATGGCTTTCTTAATTTAGCTGGAGAGATGAAATGGAATAGTAAGAATCAAAAAGCTCTAACTGAAGTCCACTGGAAGCTTGGCTTAAGGAAAGAGTGCAGGATTTGTGTCAACATTTCCAAATCTAGATCTGTAAAATTATCAATTAGAGAACAGAAGGTTAGTAGGGAAAAAAGTCACTGTTTGATGGATCACATAGCAATGAGAAATCTCTGAACTCAAATCAGGTATATCCCTGATTAAGATCCTGTATGCATACGACAGTGCCAGCACACTATACCTTGCATGTTTCATAACTGGAGGAAAACGTAATCCAGAATTGGAAAATAGAGAACAGAGCTGGCGAATAATGCACATATTAATTCTAATACCTCTTAATAACCTTGGGACTAGGCAATTTTCAACATATAACAGTTTTTATTTTAAAAAAGGGTTCAGGATAGTTTGTTTTAGCTCTAGCATAAAGCTGAATATATTACGTCTAGATGGGATTTTAAACATGATCATGAATATTATCTATAATTCCTTTTGATATTTCTTACTGAATCCCATTGGTCAATTTTGTACCTTTAAAAATCAAGTTCTGTTCTAATAAATGTATTGAGATTGTGTTCCGTGACACCTCTTTGAAGGGTGAGTGTCTCAATAAAGAAAACAAAGTGGAATATCATCTGCGCCTATAAGGTAGGGGAGTGGAGGGACCCCACACTATGGTAATTATAGACTCAACTGAAGACTGCATATTATTACCACTGAAGTGAAGATATTAATATATTAGTAGTGTGTCTTTGAAATATGGACTGTAGGGATAAGATACAGTGAGAATTCTGGTAAGGAATATAAATTTTGGAATTAATTAGGAGACAATTATGTAGACTTTTGATCTTTATTACATTTTTACATTTTCTCAGGTGATAAGGATAGGTGATAACTAAGAGTACTAAATCCTATAACTTTTTATTTTTTATATTTTTTGCCATCAGGAAGTTGTCATTAATATTAGCATTTATGGGGGCTATGCTATTGCTATTGCAATTTTCCAGTATTCTCATAGCCTTTATTATTATTATTAGCCAGATTCATTTCTGAACCAGAAGTATTGTCTCTGTCTGAAAAAAACAAATTTCAAGTGTTATTTGTGTGCGCTCCAGAAATATGACTTTCAAGCTTACTTTGAGTTCAAATAGCAAATTTTTGCTACTAAGCTATTTTGTTTTCTGTTTTTTCACCCTTTTAATTTTAACTACATATCTGTGAATTCTTGTGGTTAGATTGGAGTATGGGCAAAGAACCTTTAAATCTGATGTCATTTTTTTCTCCTGATCATTCGTCTTGCTGATTTCCCTGCAAGTCACTCCTTTGAGTTTCTGCCATGTGGCAATTGAGAATCAAATCCTAGTCACGTCTTTCAGATAAATAGTCACTGTTTTGGAAGCTTTGATTTTGTTGATGAAAGATAAGCTACTGTATATGATAGATTTAGCTTGGTGTTTATGATATTCACGCATAATACGGTACTCAGCTTGCAAGCCTTGACTCATGGAATGCTAGCATGCCCTTCTGAATATAAAGCATTCTGAAGTTTGAGAAAATTACTTGGGAACATAGTGTTACTTGAGGAATCAAATATCTTGGAAGAAGGTAGACAAAAATAAATTCATACAGAGCAGAATGAGGCTACACATTCCTTGCAAACTGAACTCACCTGAGCTGTTTGAAATATATATATTCCATAGTAAACCAGAATAAAACTCTCAAAAATAACGCATAAACAAACCGAGTCTCATATTTTTTAAATTGTATTTTCATTCCTTTGTCATTATTTGCCTTGGGGTCATAGCTAGCAATTTGTACACACTGGCTGATGTTTTGTATTCCCATCTGCAGTACCCAAATTCCCCAAGGTAGACATGCCGTTACATAGAATATGATCACTAACCCACCAGGTGTACATAGATACAGCTATCAAGCAACATGTTAATAAAAGGCCTTAATGAAAAACAATGTTGCTCCCCAGGAAATACAAAAATCTATATCCTGGCATATGCTTGTCTCTACCGATGGTATGTCTTAATGCCTACCAGAAGTCTTTTTATTTAAAATAAGTAATCTATTTTCCCCCGCTAAAGCTTGAAGCAAAAAAGATCAATAAAGAATTTTGCTAAATAATGTGGTTTTTTTTCTTGCACATGCATCTGATGTCATGAAACTGGGTTGAATTCAAAATTATAGGAAGCAAACAATGACCTCAATACACTTTTGAGCATTTTAATGTGGCTTTCTCAAGTGGCCTCAATCCAGGCTAAGTGTTAATTTTGCAATCACAGCTGCTGTCTCCTGTGAGCTGCAATATATAGAATACATGAAATAAGTACTTAATAGATTTTCATTTCTCTATCGGAATGGCACTGATTGCTTGTCAAAATGAGCAAACTGTAAAACGATAAGGCTCTGTGCAGCAGAAAATATCTTTCTTGGGAAGCTGAGGATTTTGGCTATAGAGAAGGCCATATATACAAGTTGATTACACCCTCCATCCCAGCTTTAAAACTGGATGTTGTAGATCCAATTCAGAAGAAACCTCATGCAAAGTTGCTGGCCTCCTTTTGCAATTCACAAGGCCAAATTCTCATTTATTTATATAACTCTTCTGCCAGGTGATGTTGGCAGCAACAAAGGCCAGGTTCAATATATAGGGGTTCATCTTAACACCACAAAACAGAACTATCTTGAGTCCCCACCCAGTAATCTGATAAAAGTAAGCACCATCCCTGGGTGCCTTTAAGAAGCAATCCTTCCCCACTTACAAGCATTGTGAACTTTTATTAAATAGGAACGGGAACCCAGCGTTAATTTGGGAAAACACCACAACTACGATTGAAAAGCATGTAACCATAAGCAAATACTTAGCCCAAAGTATGTTGGGCAGTGTCCTTTGCCTCAGTTTCCCAATGTGTGATTTGAAAGCCTGAGAAATGAATGTCCCTGTAACACAACACTCCTCTTTCCTTCTGCTGCACTCCACTCATAGTAGATTATCCTGGATCAGCAAAAATCCAGAATTCAGAGGTGTGTCCACGTGGGTTCACTTCCATGCCTGAAAAGGAGTGTGGGGGGATTGAGCAATGCCTCTACTGCTACCTCTGCAACTGGTTCACTGCTGCCGCTGTTTTCTCTGCCATTGCTGGCTGCTTGCTACCACTGTTACCTGTGCCACTGCCTCTTGCTCACCGCCACGTCTGCTGCTGCTATCTCTGCTGCTGCCAGTCCTGCAATGACACTTTCTGAGATTCTACCACTTAGCCCAGCTCTTAGTGATTTCACTGGCTAGTGGGGGAACCCACAGGTAGTGCAGTCTCTGCATTGCCTTTCACTGCATGCGTGTCCCCACATCGGATATAAGGTTTAGCCCCTAGTCCTGCTCATCTGTGATTTCAGCTCTACTGATCACTGAACAGAAAGAAGGACTCCTAATTGATTCTTATCGGCTCTGTCTTTGAACACTGATGAGAGAATGGTCAAATGACATCTAGGACTCTTTAAGCAGAATCCACACCATCATGTAGAAACACTTGTCCCCATCCCATCTAACTTTCACTAGGATTTGGCATCTCTATGACCCCTGTTTAGCAAGTGAGTTTCAGTTAAGAGTGACCCCTTCAGTCATGGCAAGCTAAGTATACTTCTGCTGCTCATACAGTAAGGATAACACTATTTCATATATCCCTTCATTCATTCTTAAAGTGAATTGTAACCCAAAACAGATCACTTTGGCAAAACAGCTCTCTCTGCTGAACACCAAGGTGCAGTAGGAATGTCTATGTAAATACGGTCTGCTCCTGAAGTCTGTTCCCTCAGTTCATCACCAGATGTCAAGGGAAAGCTCATACAGACCCTGCTTACATTTAGTTGTCCAGACAATCCTAAAGCCATGCTGGAATGTGTCTGGCATAACTCTCATTTGCTTAATGGCTGTAGGTAATGGGAAGTGTAAAGAAAATGAGTATCTGGTGTTCTTTGTGATGGGAGGTGGACAGCTCATTTGCATACATCTCTCCACCTCCCAATCAGCTCTACAGTTTTCAACCGCAGAGCTGTTTCATTATTTGTTTGTTTTTAATGCGTTTATTTGGGTGGCCTCCTGTGGTGCCGGAATCCACAATTTTCCAATGTGAATGTTTGCTGCTAGATTGAGTGCTAAACATTTTAATTTTTTTAAATTCTGACAAGCAACTGGTGACATTATGATGGAAAGTGTTTTTAAAGCTATTAAGTACTTACTGTACTTACTATATATATATATTCTATATTTCACTTAACATCTGACAGCAGAGTAATTGCAAAATGAACATTTAGTTGGATTGAAGCCACTGTAGGCTTCAGTGGCTGGGGATAGGGAGAAAGATAGGCTTAGTGGCCTGTCTTCTGCTGTCTGATGAAATATAAATAAATAAGGTTGCCATGCTGACAGCCTGCACATCTTGGTACTTTCTTGTCATTTGCTGTTAAGTCTTTTGGCCATTCTTGGATCCATTAATGCTCTTTGCTGATTGACAGATTAATTCCAGTGTTTGGTTTGTAATTTAGCAGTGTGAGGGGAAGTAAATAGCAAAAGGTAGCCTTTGATGCTTTTTCCTGAGCAACACAGAAAATTAACTCACTCAGAAGAAAACATGGTAGCCATTCACCAACCAGCAGAATTCTCCACTGGCTGGCTGATTTTTGGCTATTCAAGGAAGAGCACTACCTTTTATTATCACTATCTGATTATATGCTGAATGATGCCTCCCGTCACATTCTTTTGGAAAGAGCTGGTAATGTAGGCCCTGATTCAGCAAAGCCCTTATGCATGCGTTTAACTTTGAGCACAAGTAGTCCCACTGAAGTTATTAAGACTACTCGTGCTTAAAGTTACACACATACTTGAGCTTTGCTGGATGGAGGCCATAAGTATTTGTGAATAAAATTTGTTACAAGTTATGATTAATTTTCATTGACTAACTACTTGAAAATACATATATTCATTATTTGACTAGCTCTAATTTCAAGATACTCAGTCAAGCATTCTGTGGGCACTGAAAAAGGACTTTTTTTCAGGGGGAAAAAACCCTCTTCAGCTGCTAACCACAGAAGACCCAAAAAACTTTCATGAGCATTCAGTCTCAAGGTTCCGAGTCCTTAATATGTAGAGAAAATATTTTGTTTTGAGTCCTTTAATATTTTTGAGAAATTGTTCTCAAGTCAAATAATCTGAAATTAATGTCCATAGGTATTGGAGGATGCATAGTATATTTTGCACATAGCTATGAATTTCCTTGCTTTACTAGTTTGGATCTCAACCTTCAACTTTATTTTTTAATTTGGTTTTATGTGTAAATAGTTCAGATCATTTTAATGAGGTGGGATATTTGCCTCATTAATATAATTACACTGCTACACTGCATTATCATCCTCAGCACTAGGCTCTTATCCCAGCAACAACTGTTGTAACAGTCATACTAATTTGTACATTTTCCCTGCCCTAATATTCCATGGAGATGCTACTTTAATTAAAACATGACCTTATTATTCATAACTAAATGTGAAGCATAACCTTTTATCCTCAAGGAATGTCATCAAAGGTTGCATCTTCGTTCTGCATCAGATCGATGACTGTCATGCAGGATGAGACTCCTACCCTCTGTGACTGGCACCTGATGGTAATTTATAACCTTACCTGCCAACTCCTTAGAGACATGCAGCAGCCCTTCCCAACCTGCGTTAGATACTTTCACTTAGCACGGACTGCTGTCACTCACCAATCACAGTGTCAGATGACACATCATAAAATCTGAGTGAATTACCCATGTTTGTATGTGTCTCTGTATGAGAAACATAGAAAGCAAGTCTCCCAAGGCTGAAATTAGTTTGTATATAGTGTACTATCAATTTATATAGTTATTGTACCCTGAGGGAAACTCCTGTTGTTTTCAAAGGTGAGCAGTTCTGATTCTGAGCTATGGGATTGTGAAGCAAAACTGAATGGTTTTCTCTCAGATGAATTGTAAATGGAACATCCCCATAATAAAAACACCTAACCTCTGGTCAGTGTAAAATATATTATGAAAGCAGCAGGTAATGCCATAACAAAAATAACTATTGAAATAACAAAATGAAGTGTATTCTTATGTCACTGAAATATATTCATTTAATGTTCAGAATGTTTTCTCCTTCTTACCTTAAGCATAGAACAGAATATTCCAAGGGTAAAAAGAATCATTTGGAAGTCCTTCTCCTGTCCTCAGTCTGCTAAAGTATATCTCATCGACATAACTGTGTATGTCTATAGATTGGCTAATTTCACCAAGTTGGGCAACGAGTAATGTCCTGTTATCTGTTGGCTCAGCAAACCTGTCTGCTAAATTAATTATTTTTTAATATTCTTCAGGGACCCGCAAGTTAGAGGGGCAGTTAAAAATTACAATAAATAAATAAAAATTCAATGGGAGAAACCTGAGCAAGGATGCAAAATGATGTGACTCATAGTTATTGGCTGCTTTAATCCATATTGCAAACTTTGGGACCACATTGGTGTTGGCTTCTGTGACGTTTCTGATGGGAGGGTGGGGTATAAGGTGTGTTTTCCTGTTTTTGTCCCCCCTTCCAAAGGGGCGAGAACATTTGCAATCCTTCCACTTACATGAGCAGAAGGCCTGCTCTTTCCTAGCTCGATCAAAGATGTCAAAAACAGTAGAGAAGTCAGGCCCTGGGGCTACCTCCATCCACACTAACCAACTCTGCTGGTCAGCCTCAGAGAGTGCATGCTGTATCATCTTAAGGCACAATGACCCTCAGAGTGCTCCTTGTGGCAACGCAAGACTGTGTCTAATAATACATGATTAAACCTTACATGATACAGAGCAGCTATATTGGACTGAGTTTAATTTCAGATTTTAGCAACAAAACTAAAATGATCCAGTGTGAACTTTTCCACAGCAAACCTGTAGTTAATATCATGACTCTTATAATGTAGGTAGGGAGTTTCCATGTAATGAGGAATTGAACCCATGGCAGATGTCACTGTTTAAAGCAAGATGAAGGCTGAACGTGGTTTAGTTGCGCTTGGAGCTCTCTGATGATGGATCTTGCTTAGAGTTACAAATCTGTGAGGCCCTTGAGAAAATATGGGTCCTTTCTAAGAGCATGACCAAAATCAGATGATCATTGTGATTCTACCTTAATCATGGTGACATGAACTGTAAATTTTGCTTTATTTTTCTTGCTTTAAAAAATAATACTCTGGTTTTGGGCTCAAACAGTTCAAAACCATTACTTAATGAAACTGATATTATTTGTTTGTTTTGCTTATAGGTTTGCTACCAATTGCTTACTATTGTGACATTTAATGGAACTAGGACTAAACAAAAGGTCAGCTAACAATTACTTTTAGCCTTTGTGAGTATTTCGCTCTTTTAGAAGAACACAGGAACTGTGCTTAGGTGCTCTAAAAGTACTCTCAGGCTGTCAGGGCTGAGCAGCTACTGTAAGTAAGTACTCTCCCTTTCTTATAGTGCTATAAAAGAATAACTCACCAAGGTTGTTGATATTTCTCTTTTAGAAATTGTAAGCAACGAAGAATTGTAGAGTCTGATTTTTTTTCAAACTTAATCCCACTCAATTAGTGTATGCAGTGGGACTCACTCACAGTGAATGCATATAGATCTGGACAATCAATCCAAAAAATCTGACCAAAATGTTCTGAATTTTGACTTTTTGATGAAAAATTATATGAATGTTTCATGACTTTTCCTTAAAAAAAAAATGCATTGCTTTTTACAACCAAATTTCAAGATCTGATAAGAAAGTGACAACTTTCAAAAAGCTTTTCCCTGTTTTACATCCGCTTATAAAGCCAAATTGTTTATCTATATTATTTATCATATGTTGTTTAAGATATGTAAACATTCTTTTCTCTGAATTGTTTTCAACTTCCAAATTATTCCTCCCCCCTTTGCCTTTCACCACCTAATCGTTATTCCTCAAAGTTCACCCATTTTTTTGTCTTCACTTTTTGCAGTGCACCTCAGTACCAGAAAGCTCTTCATTCTGTGTATATAGTCTCTACTCCCTTAGGGAAAAAGTAATTTGGAATGGGCACCTTGATTAAAAAGGACTAATTAAGCATTGTCCTATTAAGAGTCTTTCTCTTTAAAGTAAAGAGATGCTATCCTGAATTCTGTACTCAACGGGTAAAATATCAAGTTGTCATCACTGTGAGTGTTATATAAGTAAGGGTTTCAAGATTGAGCCCAGTTTGGTGGTGGTTTTTGTTTTAATGTTGAATAAACCTAGCTGCTTCTAGATGTTTCAAATTCCTTATATTAAATCCGCTTCATGTGGTATGTCAGTTCAATTTAAAGGACTTTTCTTCTGTTGCTCCCTGCTCAAAAGAAAGGATGTTGTTGAAAGTTAGTTTTAACAGTACAGTATGTCAGTTTCATGGTGTTGGTCGCAAATGAAGAGAAAAAAGTTTCAATTAAAGTGTGATTTTGGATCTTGGAAATGATTTCAGAAATGGCATTGTTGGGCATCTCTTTGTTTCTCGGTGATTCCATATGAACGTTACCCATCTTACAAGTAAAAAAAAATAGGCTTGTTTTGTTGTACTTTTTTCTGAATCTGTTGCTTATCTTTCATTTTTATTTTGAGCTGTAAGCTAATTGGCTTGAGTACCATGTCTTTCTAGAAGTTTGTATTTAGCACATTAGGACCCCAACCCTGATTGAGACCTTTGGGTCTACTGCATTATGAATAATAAGTAATAATAATAATAATGCAGTTTGACATTTCCATGTATTCTCACTGACTTTATTACTTTTAAGTGCCTAACTTTACTTTGACATTTAATAATCTATGTATTATGGGTGCCTAGGGATATGGTGCAAATTCCATCCTTGGTGTAATTCCACTGGCTTCAAGGATATTATACCAGAGATTAATTTGATCCATGGTTTATATTTCTATTATGTGCTTTTGAAGCCCATTGCCTTTTGCTGTTATATATAACTAGGTGCTCAGAGGTTTTAAGGCATAAGCACATTATTATTAATTCATTTGCACAGGCAGTGGGTGATGTTAATAATAATAAGAAGAATATTTTGCTGTAACATCTTCAAAGTTCACAACGAATATTAAATATCCTCAGAACAACCCTGTGTGGTTAAATATTCCTATCCTATTTTATATATGGGGAAAATGAGATAGAGAGGTTAACTAACTAGCCCAAGGCCACAGAGTAATTTAATGGTCCTGCAGAGATTAGAATTTAGGTGTTCATGTCTTGCAGTCCAGTGCTCATTTCTCTAGACTGCACTTCCTTCTTTAAAGTACATATTGATTTTTAGCTTTGTTTAGGTTACTATTTTTACCTCTCAGGTCAATAAGTCTTGATGCTCATTGCAACTGATGTCATTGGGACAAATTCAACGCTTGGTGACACCTGTGTTAACTCCACTAAATTATTCCAGACTGGACTTATACTGGCTTTACAGCTGTGTTGGAATGCAAAATTTGGCCTGATATTTGATGATTTATACTTGTTTTTATAAATGGTTAAACTGAAGTTAGGGAAGCTGTGCTTTAAACAAATGCATGAGGTATGCTTGTGACAGTCTGAAGAAAAGAACCCAGGAATCTTAACTCTAAGGTCTGGTCTACACTGGCAATGGAGGTCGACGTAATGCTGCTTACGTCGACCCCCTAAAGTATGCATCTCCACTGGCACGTAAGTTCCATCGATTTTAAGCATGGTAAACGTCAACCTAATAAAACCATCTCTGCAAGAGGCATAGTGCTGAATTTGAATTCCATGGGTCGAATTTGCGTCAGTGTAGGCAGAGCACAACGTAAATCAAAGCCATTGGCCTTCAGGAGGTATCCTATAATGCCCCATTGTGACCGCTTTGGACATTCATGCTCTGAATAGCTCCTCCCCTCAAGCCCTGGGAAATTTTGAATTTCCATTTCCGGTTTAGACAGCATGGAGAGAGCTTTGTAGCTGAACTGCTCATGGCGACTGCATGGCCCAAATGCACTCCAGCTTGGAGTCGACCAAAGGTCCTGGAGATCATTGGTTTGTGGGACGAAAAGTCTGTTCTGGCTCAGCTCTGATCCAGCAAAAGAAATTTATATATATATGAGAAGATATCTTGCAGCATGTTGGAGAAGGGGCACAACAGAGACATGCAGTAGTTCTGCGTTAAGATCAAAGAGCTGAGGCAGGCTTATCAGAAAACTAGGGAAGTTAACAGCCGTTCTGGCTCCTAGCCCAAAACATACGGCTTTTACGAGGAGCTGCATCACTTGTGACACCACATAGCATCAATACCTCCAAAGAATCCCAGTCCAGGACGAATGAGGAGGACTCTGTGGATGAGGAGAGCAGGATGCAGGAGCGTGGGTTATCCATTCTCCCTGAGAGCCAGGACCTCTTCGTTACCCCCCCCTCCCCCAGAGCAGTCCAGCCACACACAAGACAGCGGGACTGATCGAGATGCAGGGGAAGACATATCTGGTGAGTGCGTGTGGCAAATCTTTTTTTTGAGGTTATGACCCCAGTCCAGCTTCTTAAAAGGAGTTTGTGTTTTTGAGAAGAGGGTCTTACTGTGTGGTGGCAAACTTCAGTGGAGGGTTACTCCTGGAACAGACTATTTATGTGCAGAGGTATGCTCCAAAAATCCCCTGTGGATATCTCAAGAAAACTTTCATGTAGGTAATCTCTTAACTTTGTAGAAGGTTTCTGGGGAGGGCAGTCTTATTTCTTCTGCCACAGTAGGGTACTTTTCCCCGCCACTCTGCTATTAAATGAGCAGGCATCATCACGGAACACAGCGTAGCAGCATAAGGGCCAGGCATGTACCCTGATGCTGGCAGCAAATCTTCCCTTTCCATCTGCATTACACTCAGGAGACTGATATCACACATGGTCACCTAGGGAAGATGACACAATTTTAAAGTACTCGACCAAAACAGTCAATTGTTTTATTCCTCTGCCATGGATGGGATTCCTGGCCACCTCCCCGAGATTATTCCTAGTCCTGGTACTGTTGCAATGGGCATTATGGGTCGGGACACTGGTTGCCCTATGTTTTCTGCTGCTACAATTCACCTGCAGTGTCCTTTAATCTGTCCTGCTCCCTTCCTCCCAAATCAGTGTTTGGCATGTTACAGGGGAGCCCGGTGATCCCTCTTCTTGCTCAAGTATGGATTGTGGATTTTAGTGGTAACGAAGCCTCTCTATAACAGATGCAAGGGCCCCTTGCTTACTATGTCTCTAATGCCAGTCCGGCCCTTCCAAGATGTACAGAATTGAATGCGGGTCTGGCTTAGCCTTGTGAACATGAAGGGGAGTACTTTTTACATTGTAACATTGTCTTTACTACTTTGGGGCAGCTAACAATGGCAACTTTGTGCTTTGCTTATCTTACAATAGACACCTCGGCCTTTGGCCCCCCCTTGCTGACTCCAGCTGAAAGATTTTCCCAGATTCGGCAGCAGAAAAAAAAAATGTGTTTAGCAAACTAATGAACACCTCTGCGGCTGCTGATACAGAGCCCAGAGCCTGGAGGATGTTCTTGTCTGAAAAACTAGACATGGACATGGAACACACAAGATCTGTGCAGGATCATGGTACGCAACAGGAGATGTTGCATATTATGAGGGATTAGTCGACATGCTGAGGCATCTGGTAGAGCTGCAGGAAGAGCAGCAGCAGGACAGACTCCCTCTGCAGCCCTTCCAAAACACTCCGCCGCCTACCACTTTTTATCAGCCCCCACCCCAAGCAGTCTAGGAGGATACTGGGCAGGGTGCCGTATGTGCTGCACTCCGCACCGGTGGAGGCAAGCAGAAGGAGCAATGGCCCCTTTAAGAACTGCACGCAACCACAGTTGCTTGCATAGTGACCCTTTACAATGTTAAGTAGTCCTCTTTTACCCCCATTAAAATGGGTCACAAATAAAACTTTGTAGCATTAAAAAACATCTGTCTTTATTCATTCATAGCTTGGCTGCGGAGAGAAGGGGAGGAGGCCACTGGAGCGAGAGTGGCGGATGGAAATAAAGGCACAGCACAGACATACATTACTGCAGTTCATAGCAAAACTGGTTTTTCAATGCTTCCCGAAGCTGAAGCGCTCCGCAGTTGGCGCTGAGTGTAGTGCTGGAATCTGGCTGCTCCGAATTTGCAGCCAGATGTCTGGTGTAGGGCTTCATTAGCCAATGGAGCAAGGGGTAGGCAGGATCCCCCAAGATCACTATTGGCATTTCCACATTCCCAATGTTTATTTTTTGGTCAGGGAGGAAAGTGCCCCCTGCATCTTACTGAACAGACCCAAGTTCCTAAAGATGCGCTCATCATGCACCTTTCCCGACCACGCCACACTTCTATTGGTGAAACGTCCCCTGTGATCCGCAAGGGCCTGGAACACCATTGAGAAGTATCCCATCTGGTTTATATACTCTGTCTGGTGCTAGGATAGATATATGCGTGCCATCTATTGCCCCCCCACAGTTTGGGAACCCCATTCTGGCAAACACGTTCATTATGTCCTGCACGTTTCCCAAAGTCACTACCCTTCTTAGCAGAAGCCTATTGATGGCCTTGCACACTTGCATTACAGCAGCTCCAATGATGGATTCACTGACTCCGAATTGATTCCTAACTGAGCAGTAGCAGTTTGGGGTTGCCAGCTTCCACAGAGCGATGGCCACTCACTTCTCCATGTCAGAGCTGGTCTCAAGTGAGTATTCAAGTGCTTCAGGGCTGGGGACAGCTCCATGCAAAGTTCAGAGAAAGTGGCCTTTCACATATGAAAGTTCTGCAGCCACTGCTCATCATCCCACACCTTCATAATGATGCTATTCCACCAAGCTGTGCTTGTTTCCCGTGACCAGAACCAGCACTCCACGGACTGAAGATGCTGCGTGACAGCCTGCAGCAGATGGGAATTGTTCCGCTCTATGGCTTGTAGCAGGGTGGCCTCGGTTACATCGCTATATTCCGTGCTGCGGCTCCTCTCTCGCCTTTGAAAATACTGTAGGATAAGCCGTGAGGTATTTGTGCTGCTCACAATGATAGTGTGGCGCTGAGCAGACTTCATGTCTCTCCAGCAATGGTGTGCACATGACATAGAAGTATGGTGCGAAAAAGCGGCTATTTGCACGGTGGAATAGCTACCCATGGTGTACTGTTTTGAATGTTGACCCAAGCGTGGTGAGTGGGGAGGCAAGAGCCCGGCGCAAGGAGCTTGGTGTGATCACACTCCTGCAACTTCTAAAATTTGGCAGGTGAAAGTCGATTTAAAGTAAATCGACTTCAATCTGCAGTGTAGACATTCCCTCAATTAGCTGCATTGTAACTATGGTACAAAATGTTATAAACTTATCTTAACCTCCTTAAATATCTAGGCCCAACCATGTGACTTAAGGAAGAAAATTCCTATCATGAATTTCCTGTTTTGTGTGGGCTGAATTCATATTCCTTATGTCACTTAACCTGTCTATGCCTCTGTTTCTCCATCAGTAAAATGGGGATAATGACACTTACCTCTTGTGAGATCTACTGTTGAAAAGCATTATATAAGAACTTGATGTTATTATTAATTGTGCTGTATGTAACATAATTGTAGTTTATAATCTGCATATTCACTTGTAGTATAAATGTTTTCTTTTTTATGTGACCTATCTTTGGAGTTACAGTAACAGTACTAAAGGCAGACTTGTACAAACAAATATAGATCTTGCCTACTAAAGATACAGAAACTGGAAAAGTCCTCTCTTTGTGGACAATACATTAATCAAATTTTGTATAGAACTGCCAGGAGAAAAGCAAGGAGCTTTACCGGTCTCCTGGGAATGTAAAGAACTGTATTTAAATAAAGATACTAATAACTGCACTAGAACTGCTTTTAAAGGATGTTAAGTGTTGTAAGATGTTTTGTAGAGCACGTGAGTGAATTCCTAATGACACTAAGAAAGATTCTGAAGTGCTCATCTTTTGTCATTTAGCACATCTTCTGCAGTAAATTTCAGGTTACATTGTAGTATGAAGTCTAATAAATGCATTATTCAGAAGTTATTGGTGGAATTCTAATAAAGTAATATAAGTTGAACTTCAATATGCATCTATTCGGAATGTTCATTATAATATAGCATATGCTCTTTAAGAGATGAGATGAATAGAAACACATCTGATATACAGAATAACATCACAGTAACTAAAATGTATTCCTTTTCAATTAAAAAGAATTTGCATGAAGTTGGTGTCAATGTGTAATATAGTTTGGAATTATTCCTTTGGAAGGAGTCTGGAGTATCAAGACTGAGGAACATAGAGACTAGGAGTAGGAGACCAGGTGGTTCAAAATTGGGCTACCCAGTCTTGGAATGAGTGCTCTGTGGGAGGCAAGAAGAGAAGGGCTATATGGAGCGAAGACAGGATATTGGCAGGGCATGGAGGATGGATGGATGGGGGGGAGTTTCAGAAGTTGAAGGGACATAAAGAGGAGGCTCAGATGATTCGGGGGAGGAATAAAAATAATCAAATAGGGTGATAGGGAATGATGACAGACAAGGGGGCAATGGGGAACTGACTTGATCCCTGAACTATTTTTTCCTGCATATGTTTGTATTTGTTTTGCTATTTTTAAATGTGTGGAATTTCTACAAAGAAATATAATATCGTTTTGGGGGGGTTAGCTAAAACATACTTTCAATCTTAACATGTTGATCTGATCTTTTTGTTTGTGAATGTCTCTATCCATAGAGACATCTTAGACCACATTGCTAGATAACAGTTCCTCCTCATATCTTATAGAATGGTTTTTCATATTTTTTCACAGTACTGGAATTTCTCTGCCTTTCAAATCCTTCCTGTTGACTTCTTTTTCAATCACTGTTTACAATACCACCATCCTGCCCTATCACTCAGGCTTATATATAATGTGGATATCATCTTTGACTTGGACTTCTCTCTAGGTACTCATATCCAGGCTATGTCTAAATCTTGCCAATTCTTTTTGCATATTATCTCTCAGATACGGCTTCTCTTATCCATCCACACAGCTAAAACTCGTCTGGGCTCTCATCAGCTCACAGCTCGATTAGTGCAAAATCTTTCTCTGTGGCATTGATAAATGCAATCTTGCCCTACTCAGATCCATTCAGAATGCTGCTGCAAAAATAATTTTCCTAGCCCATCACTTTGACCATGTGACCACTCTCTTTGCATCCCTCCACTGGTTCCCCATTCTTTATCACACCAAACATAAGGTGCTTGTCTTCACTTTCAAAGTCCATCACTATCTGTCCCCACTTTACCTAATATCTCTCATTCACTACTGAGATGTTGACTTTTGACTCTGATTAGCCTTTCATAAAGTCACTTGTTAAACTTTCAAACAAGCATCCTTTGTGCTTTCTGTCCCACTACTTCTCATGTTTGGGAGGAGGTGCTACTTCATTATTTGCCTCCAAAACCCTCCTCAGAACTCTCCTTGGCTGTGATGCTTACAAAAAAACTTGACAGTGGTTAGGCTATTGTTATGTTGAGGTCACAGCCTGTCATGTTGACAGTAGTGTCTCATTGTTTTCTTGTACTGCCCCATATGTCTGTGTCCATCTGTTGTCTCTTTTCCTATACTGTGAGTTCTTTGGGCCAGGGACCATCTTTGTTTTTACAGTGTCTATCACAATGTGGACCAGGTCCAGGACTAGGGCCCCTAGGTGGTATGGTACTACATATAATAAATAATAATAATTTCACTCCTCTAAAATTGTGAGGTTTTTTAAAATAATCCTCTGAAATTGTCATTTTTATGTGGCCATGAGAGCTGTGCTTTCTACTTCCACTTAAAGCTTTCAGAGAGCTGTGGCAATTGCTATAGTTGTGGTTCTTTTGGTAGAGCCCCGCAGGGTACGTCTACATTGCAAATGAAAACCTTCAGCTGGCCCATGCCTATGGTTTCGGGCTTACGTGGCTTTGGGCTATGAAGCTGTTTAATTGCATTGTAGATATTCGGGCTTGGGCTGGAGCCTGAGCAAAGGAACCCAAGACCAAACCAATTAAACAGCTCAAGCACAGCAAGCCTGAGTCAGTGGGCATGGCTTTTTAATTACAGAGTAGATGTACCACTAACGGGTCAGTCTGGCCCTCCAGGAGCTGGCAAACTCCAAGAGGGGCTAACGCTGCTTACAATGGTTAACCTACTTTCTGTTTGCCAAAAGGGGGCCAGCCAGAATAGTTTATTCAGCCAGCTAATGGAATACTCCTTTCTCGTGACTGAGTTTGCATTTTTATATGTGCCACTACTTTGGTGAATCCCGTAGTCAGCAGCTTTGAGGAACATGCCCAATTGGTGTCCTTTCGAGAGAGCCAAAATGGAGCCTCCCTGTGGCTCAGACAGTAGGACTTGTGCTACGTCTTTCTCAGATGGAGATGGCTTTTTGGACATCTCGTATCTCTAGCCAGTCAATGTCTCTGAGTCCACTTCTTCTCTAACTCTTGTACCGTGTACCACCCTGTTGACATTCATGGAACTACACAAGTTATCAGTCTGTGCAGAATTTGGCCTTCTGTTTGTTGCCTTGGTAACCATAGCAGTCTCTAGTAGAAACAAACTGCAGACAGTATATTCTATTCTTTAGCTATTTGCCACTATTATAATTGTGACAAAAATAAGAATAAAAAATACTGCCATTTAAGCAGTTGAAATAATAGCTTGAAGAGGATTAGTACTTGCTCATTCATGCATGAAGGGGAGGAACTGCAGAACATATTTGAAGCTATGTCTCTTTTAAGTTCTGATCCTTCCCTTCTCTTGTGATCCAGTAAGAAAAAGAGTACAATGCCCCAGCAACCTCTTATGTGTAATATACATAAATAAAACGAGACTAGAAAAAGATCTTAGTCATGTTTTCACTTTCTATTGTTGTATTCTCAATGCTTGTCTCTGCTCTGCTTTTTTTGTGAGACAACATAATGTGGTTTTGTCAAAGCACAATGTTTCTTTGTGCTGAAAACAGGTGTATTACTGTCCTCATTAAAACAAATTAAACTGTCAACCACAAGTGTATATCTAATTATTTAATTTGTCAGAATTTTCTAAGGAGATGTGGTGAATGGAAATTATTTGTGAGTCTGACTAAAATACTGCTGTCTTAGCACACTAAGCCAGGTACGTATGAATATGTATGTGTGGGTTGTTGGTATTTGCTACACCTTATATCTCTCTTCTAAAGTAAGGATGAGTGGGGCCAGATCCTTTACTCAGATAAATTGACAAAGCTCAGTTAGCTTCAAGTGAAGGGTCTGGCCCGTGGTGTCCTTATGAAAATACAGCTGGTTTTATAAAAAGGTGGTATGTTTTACAGAATATTTTGAATTATTTTCTCCATCTTGCCCCAGAAAAAAGGGCAAAGAAATAATGAAGAGAGAGAAGGGTGGGGAGCAAACAAAGAAAAAATAATTAAAAATTATTTTAAAAACTGAACAAAAACATTATATTTAGATTTTGTTTTTCATCAAAAAGTGCAAAATTCGGGGGGGAGGGAATGAAAATATTCTCAGAAAATTAAATTTAAAAAGGTCATTTTTGCCAGGAAAAGTTTTTAACAAAAATTTGAATCATTCCTTGTAGTAAAAACAATTAAGAATCTTCCATGTGTTTGCTACAATAAGCACATATCGGGCAAGATCCTCGTATGATGTAAATCAGCACACTGCACTGATTTTAGTGGAGCTATAGCAGTTTACGACATCTGAGAATCTGCCCCTTTAACTGCTTTGATTATGGTTTAACAATCAAAACAGATACATTTTTCTCTAATAATTATAACCAATTACTGGTTCACATTAGAAATGGGTCTAGACCAAAACTCCACATCCTGTCAGTAGATCTGAATCAGGGTATTCACTTTGAAACTCTCTTACTTCTGGATCAAATTAGAAAAAACCCAACTCTGGCAGATTTTGGATCCTGATTTGAACTCTGTCTTCAAGAATGTCCTGATCCAGAAGCTTTGGTTCTCTTTGTTATAAAAGCAAAACACTGCTTTTTTTAGTCCTTCTGTAGTTTCCATGGAACAGATTTTAAATTTTGCTTTGTTAGAAGAAAGGAACTAAGGTCAAAGAGCAATTGTTTGGATCCTGCAAAGTACTGATCTTTAGTATCTGCTTATCTTTAAGCACATTTGTAAATGTTTTGTTAAATCAAGGTCGGAGCGCTCAGAACCTTCCAGCATCAAGCCCTATCCTCTGCTCCCAGGTATATGATCAACTCTTCTTCACTTCAGTGGGAGTTGTGCGCCTCTGTTGGAGAACAGTGTTTGCCCAAAGTAATCAGATGACTTGACCTCATTGTGACGAGGAATTTTGTGCTGTTGGGTATAAGATTAAAAATCTCATTCCCTCATTCAGTTGCATAGCACCTTTCATTACATGCAAATTGCTCCTCATTACATTATTTTTATAGTTTATTTTCATCTGTTCATCCACATGTTTGTTGATAAACAATTACTACATATGTTAGCAATTACAATGACACTAAGAATAATAATCCAGAAAAACAAAACTAATGATCATTTCAAGGAAGAATGAAGAAAGGGATAAAAAAATGAGAAAACTGTAATTAGTACAGTAGTGAAGAAATAAGTACGTTGAGTACCATGCACATGAAAGTAAATCACTTGGACGTTAGTAACCACTAGCTCCAAACAGTCAAAGTCAGGGCTTGAAGGAAAAGAACTAAATAAATATGATTTTAGCAATGCATAATATTAATGAACAGAATGAAATATTGGAACAAGTGACACAAATCAGAATGCGTAATGTTAATAGTCTTGCAAGGGAGGTGGTGGAAACCCCATTGCTGGAGTCACTTAAAATGGGAGAGCCTGCTGGACTATAAGGAATCTCCACTGGAATTTTGTGTAAGGCCAAATGCTACACTCCTCTTCTAAGAGCAAAGGAGAGGGGGAAAAATAGTGAATCCAGGCAGAAAATGGTGAGAGGAGAGTCAGTTCTGCTTTATGCTCTCTATCTTCTACCTGGCTGCTCAGGAGAGCCTCTGTAAGTGTTCTGTGAGAGTTGGACTCCATGGACATGGGTGGGATAGCACCATGTGTAGGCCGATCTGCACAGCAGGATGTTTGACCCTTTGACCCACAGGAGTTATAACTTCATATTCTTAATATTATCTTAGTTTCTCCAGAATGATATTAAAAAGTCACTGTCCTATTGTTGCAATCCATGTTTGGATTTGAAAGCTGAGTGGAAGCCATGTGAGCCTAGCTCCTGCCTAGGGGTGATGGGAAGCAATGAAAACATGCAAAATCTTTGTGAGTACAGTCTGGGACTCCAGCAAAATTTGGGGAAGATTTCTGGGCCAGTCCCGTAGCAGATCTGAGATCTTTGAGGGAGACACTCTACTCTACACAGATCAAGCTACCAGTCAAAAACACTGAAATGTTATCATGTATCCTGCCTGGGAACAATTCACATAAGGGACATTTTGGATCTAAGATTTTATGGGCTTGCAATTTGCTGTTTCCCTTTCCTTTGGAATGATGATATTGTTTCCTAGGGAAGAGTTTTGTGTGAAATGTTAATTCATTTCACAGGTTCTCAAGGAGTATAATGAATAGCATTAGATGGGGCTTGCATATTCAAATATATGCTTACTTCATACAGTACTCAATTTGTATTAAATTACTAGTTTTCAAAACAATTTTATTTCAGCTTGAACTGGCATTTTCAGAGTCAAGGCAATTTAAATTTACCAACTTGACTGCACTTTTTAATTCAAGTGCACATTCGAAAAGATTGAAAAAACTGTTACAATAGCTTAACTCCAGCTCAACAATTTGAGAGCCAAGAGTAATGGAGAGTTAAAGACGCTGCTCTCTCACTCGAGCCTGCTCAAATAATCTGCGGATTAAATCTAACATTACAGAGGTGGAAATGTACCACAAAGGGGAAAAAATGCATTTGCTGCCCAGCCAGCTTCTCAGAAAACTGCATTCCCAAACCCAAAAGAATAAGTCCAAGTGCCTCCAGCTGAAATCTATGGTGGCAGTTTTTTATAACATAATCATGAGGGCTCATGGATCAGCAAGATTATTACATGTATTTATATGCTCTCCTTTGCTGGGCTGGATGGAGGGAGCAAAACTGCAGTGATCAAATGAGAACCTTAAAAAAGAGACATGGGAATGGGAAAGGCAGCTAACTGAAATATATCCCTCCTTTCCCTAGTCATTCTCAGACCTCCTGCACAAGCTCTATGCAGAAAGGGACTGTGAGAGGAAGCCAGTTCTCAGGTTGGGGAAAGTCCACATGGAATTTTCGCCCACCACCATCATAAGTAGTGAATTAAAAGAAGATTGGTTAATGCTGCTTGCAGGATTAACTGCACCTCTTCTTTCAGTGACACTCTTCTGAAGAATCAGTGTTCAGCTGCAGTGCAAAGGCCATAGCAACCAAACTACGGTGTCCAGTCGGTAATAGTGAGGAAAGGTGGTCTATGACTAGGGCCTCTAGGCACGACAGTAATACTAATAAATACATAATAAAGGAGAGGGAGAGTTCTTCTGTGATTTGTGGGGTTGATTTGTGGGGAATTCTGCAGATCTCCTTAGTCCGTTTTAGAGCCATGCTCCCTATCTCACCCACTCCATTGCCTGCTTCCCCTAGCCTCTGAGAGGAAACATTGGTGCTAATCAGTCTTTATTTTGTGTTGAAGTGTTTGGATAAATATTCCTTTTCCGTACAGTTTTTATGGAGTAGGCAAACCCATGAGCCATCTGATTTTCCTTATTTATTTTCTGTATGTATTTTTTGTCTGTTGCTTTCACCTCAGAGTTATTGCTCGGTGATTTTAAATGTTAGCTTCAACCCCAATAAGGGTGATGGTGTCTTCATGGTGAATTATTCATTGATGTACACTAAGTAAGATGGCCTTTTTGCTTATCACAAACAATTCTAGCTTTTGCATCAAGATCAAAGCAAACATAATTGCAATGATGCAAACAACCTTAGTATCATAGAAATGTAGGGTTGGAAGAGACCTCAAGAGATCATCTAGTGCATCCCACTGTGCTGAGGCAGGACCCAGTGTATCTAGACCATCCCTGACAGGTGTTTGTCTAACCTGTTCTTAAAAATCTCCAGTGATGGGGATTCTGCAGCCATCCTTAAAAACCTTTTCCAATACTTTACATTTAGGAATTTTTTCCTAGTAACTAACCTAAATCTCCCTTGCTACAGATTAAGCTGATTTCTTCTTGTCCTTCCTTCAGTGGATATGGAAAACAATTGATCGTTGTCCTCTTTATAAAGCCTTAATAATGTATCTTAATAAAAGTGCTATTAAATATAGAAAATTAAGGGAGGGCGAGCCCTATCCCTTCAGGATGAAACTGCACAACTCTCGAAAAATAAATTCAAAGAATCAAAGAGAGGAAATGCTGAAGCCTGTTTATCAGAAATATACTGGGAATTCAGTGCACCTGGGAGGAATTCAGGAAATCTATTTACATTTCTAGTAGTGGTGATAGTAATGGATACCTTGGGAAAATAGGGAGAGACTGAATTTGGAATGTCTTTCTCAGTTGAAATGTCTACTTATATGGGTTCCATCACGGTTGTGCCTAATTAATTTATGCTCATAATATTCTTGTGAGACAGAAGTATTATTATCTAAACTTTTATAAAGGAGAACAGAGATTAAGGTCCAGATCCTCAGCTTGTATAAATTAGCATAGAGCCATTAAAGTCTTTAATCATAGAATCATAGAAGATTAGGGTTGGAAGGCACCTCAAGAGGTCGTCTAGTCCAACCCCTTGCTCAAAGCAGGGCCAACCCCAACTGAACATCCCAGCCAGGGCTTTGTTAAACCTGGCCTTAAAAACCTGTAAGGATGGAGATTCTTCACACAGGAAGTCTGTGGCAAAGCAAGGAATTGACCCCAGATCTCCTGAATCCTAGCTTCACATATTAACAATCAAAATATCCTTCTTTGAGGGAATGGAGTCTAGTTATCTTTCACCGTGCCCTTCTTGACTCTTTTGGTTCTGAGTTTGTTTGATGGGCACAATGTAACTGGGGAACATGACCTTTCCCGTACTGTGTGGTGATACCTAGGGAAAGGCAGCATAAAGCTTAGGAGTGAACAGGTAATCTTTGGCAGTGAGAATGCCACAGGCTTTGGTTTAATGGCATATGATATATAGTGCTTAATTTTGAATGAAAGAGGTGCTAGGGCTCCAGCAAGTAGGGACTCAAGCAATTTTTTTACATTCATAACTGATGAGCAAACCCTGAGGTGCTGGGGCTATGATCTGTCAAACCTAATGGTGCTGGGGCTCAGCCCTGGCAAGCCCTGGCACAAAGTAAGCACTGATGATACACAATCTTTTGTGACCTAAAATCAACCATAGCTCAGGAAATATGTGGGAGAGCAGAAATTCTATTCAAAGTTCAGTGTCAGAAGAAAATTAATGTGCCAGAGACTAGGATCTAGCAAGTCTCTAGACTACCTTAAGATGAGCAGCTGAGGCAGAATTGACCCTTAACAAAGAGTATGAATAAACATGTGAGAGCAGAGAGTAATACATTCTCTGCCTTACTCTTCATATTACAATTGTTTTTTTGTTTTTTTTTTAATTGAGTTGGGGGGGGGGGGGCAAATCCCTGTTGGAACTTTTTGAGTGCCATTTTTTAGACACTTCAGTTATTTTTTTAAAGGAATTCTGTATTCATTTTCTGAAGAATGAATGGAGATGAAGTTATATTTACTACAGTGAAGATCTTGACTGGGCTGAGGAGGGCTTTTCTAAGAATTCTGGTTCCTATTTGATTCACTGCCACATTCATTACTGAGTGAGGAATGTTTCTTTGGGTTTTTATAAAAATGGAATTTACAAACAATCCTATTTTGTTGGCTTACAAAGGCATGAGTGGAAACTTCCAAACAAAGCAATTTCAGTTAAAAAATGCATTTGTTTATCGAAAACTCTTGTTGTAGAGAACACCGGTCAAGCTTTATTATCTAGAGGCATCTTCTTTGTTTGTTTATTTTTATGTCAATTTAGTGCTTATACAAAGTGACCTTGTATGGATAGCCTGCAGACTCTAGTCATCTATTTACTGTGAAAGCAGTAGAAATGTAAGCTTCTCTACCAATGCTCAGCCAATGTGCAACAACCCTGATATGTAAGGGCTACTGCTATGGATGAGAGAGAAATTCACTGTCTGTGCTCATTCAAAACTTGACATTTCTGTCCAGACTGGCATAACGTTTCTCAGTTGTTGCGGGTACTTTTTGTGATTTGGAGATCTACCTACCAGAAAGTAGGCTCTTTCATTCATCAGACAATTATTTCAAATAGTTTGGGCTTAGGAAATTCCAGAAAACATGCAAAAGTGGGATGGAGTGTATGGGATCTGTTCACCAGTATTGTGGTGGGATATCAGTATATTAGGGTATATTTTTTTTCTTTTTAACTGATGAAAAGAGTGGTATTGAGATGTTAGTTTAACTCTCACAAGTGTTGTACAGCTGCGGCATTTTCCCTGTGGGATTCACATAGGTCAAAATTAACAGCAAAGGCTTTAGGGTGTTCCTGGCTCAAACTCATAAACAGTTTTCATGTATCTGGTGCCCTGTCCGTGTATGTTTAGATTTTATTTCAAAATTGCATAGGATTTAAAAAATTGCTTGAAAGCTTTTTACAATCCCACTTTAGATTTCTAAGTGTACCTGATTCTGTCACTATTAGTCATGTTGAGTAGTACCTTACTCTACAAGAAACAACTCTAGGACTGCTTAACATGTAAGAATGTGGATTTACACTAGCGTCTACTTTGATGCGTTAACTCTCATGAAAACTACACATCACCTTGTTCACACTGGATTTTACCATGAGTTAGCTACCACATAGTAAAAACCCAGTCTTTGGGAGGAATTCAAATGATGGCAAAAAGAGGCTGTTCTTTCCAAGCCTCAAGAACGACGCTTTTATATTTCCCTTGCTTAATATCATGTATATGATGTGTTTGATTATAGCATTTTTATTATGTCAGATACAAACATAAGAGGCACATTTTGTTATCATCCTACACATATGTTGTCTGTTAAAACTGGGTATGTTTTACCTTGTTAGTAATTGCCCATAGGAAGTGACCTATGCAAGGTGTTTAGCCTTAACTTGTGTGGCTGAAGCTTATTCAGCAAATCACCCTGAATCTCACTAACATTTGACAGTACTACAAATGTCATATTTTCACACAAATGAATGATTTTGAACTTTTTTTTTTTACAATGTAATTGAGCACAGTGAGGTTTTTCTTTAACATTTACCATGTAGAGCTTGTTTGTCTACCTTTTTTTCCCCCCTTAAGGTTACTTTACAGTAGCTAATTTAGAGAGTACAGAAAAATTCACCTACTTCTTCATCTTTTTTTTCTCAGAGGACACAAAGCAGGAGAAAACGTTGAGTAATAACTTACTCAGTAAATAGTTCCACTGAAAACAATATTATTACTGAGAAAAATAGAAAGGAGCATAGACTCTGGAAAGTCAAGTGTAAAAGTATCATTAGGCACACTAAAAAAGAATTTGAAGAGCAAATAGCCAAAAGCTCAAAAAATTAACAACAAATTTTTTTTCAAGTGCATCAGAACCAGGAAGCCTGCCAAACAATCTGTGGGGCCACAGGACAATTGAAATGCTAAAGGAGCACTCAAGGAAGATGAGGCCATTGTGGAGAAGCTAAATGAATTTTTTGCATTGGTCTTCACTGCAGAGGATGTGAGGGTGGTATCCATTCTTTTTAGGTGACATATCTGAGGATATCCCAGGTGAGGTGACAATAGAGGAGGTTTTGGAACAAACTGATAAATTAAACAGTAATAAGTCACCTGGTCCAAGTGGTATTCACTGAAGAATTCTGAAGGAACTCAAACATGAAATTGCAGAACTACTAAGTGCAGTATATAACCTATCATTTATATCAGTTTCTGTACCAGATGACTGGAGGATATCTATTGTGACACCAATTTTTAAAAAAGGCTTCAGAGACAATCAAGGCAATTAGAGGCTGGTAAGCCTAATTTTAGTCCCAGCAAATTGTTGGATAAAGTATACTTGGCCTTTCAGAAAGCCTTTGACAAAGTCCTTCACCAGAAGCTCTTAAGGAAACTAAACACCCATGGGATAAGAGGGAAGGTCCTCTCAGAAATCAGTAACTGGTTAAAAGACAGAAAACAAAGGGTAGGAATAAATGGTCAGTTTTCAGAATGGATAAAGGTAATCAGAATGGAGAGAGGTAAATAGTGTTGTCCCCAGGGATCATACTGAGACCAGTGCTGTTCAACATCTTCATAAATGATCTAGAAAAGGGGATAAACAGTTAGTTGACAAAATTTGCAGATGATATATAATTACTCAATATAGTTAAGTCCAAAGCAGCCTGCAAAGAGTTACAAAGGGATCACACAAAATGAGATGACTGGACAGCAATGGCAGATGAAATTCAATGTTGATAAATGCAAAGTAATGCACATTGGAAAACATAATCCCACTTATACATACAAAATGATGGGATCTATATTAGCGGTTATGACTCAAGAAAGAGATCTTAGAGTCATTGTTGATAGTTCTCTGAAAACATCCACTCAATGTTCAGTGGCAGTAAAAAAAAAAAAAGCTAACGTTAGGAACTATTAGGAAAGAGATAGATAACGAGACAGTAAATATCACAACGCCACTATATAAATCTATGGTATGCATACATCTTGACTACTGTGTGCAGATCTGGTTGCCCCATCTCAAAAAAGATATATTAGAATTAGAAAAAGAACAGAGAAGGGCAACAAAATTGATTAAGGGTATGGAACAGCTTCCATATGAGGAGAGATTAAAAAGATTGCGGTTTTTCAGCTTGAAAAAGAGAGACCTAAGGGGGATATGATAGAGGTCTATAAAATCATGAATGATATAGAGAAAGTGAGTAAGGAAACATTATTTACACCTTCACATAACACGGGAACTAGGGGTGACCCAATAAATTAATAGGTGGCAGATTTAAAACACACAAAATAAAGTACTTCTTCATACACCATGCAGTCAACTTGTGGGTCTCGTTGTCAGGGGATGTTGTGAAGGCCAGAAGTATAACTGGGTTAAAAAAACAATTAGATGAGTTCATGAAGGGTAGATCCATCTATGGCTATTAGCCAAGATAGTCAGGGATGCAATCCCATGGTCTGGGTGTCTTTAGTCTTTGGCAGCCCGAAGGTGGGAGTGGATGAGAGGGGATGGATCACTCGATGATTTCCTGTGCCATTCATTCCCACTGAAGCATCTGACATGGGTCACTGTCAGAGGACAAGAAACTGGGCTAGATGGAACATTGGTCTGACCTAGTATGGCTGTTCTTATGGTGTAACGTACTACCAGAGGCATGCACAGGAATAAAAAATTGGCCACTTTTGGTACTTGCTGTGCCTACCCCCACAACTGGAAGAACTGGCTCTGCCCACCCCGACCAGTGGAGCTGGCTCTCTCCCTCTTCCCCACAGCCCCAGCAGCCAGAGGAGCTGCCTCTCCTCCTTTCCTCCCACAACCCTGGGAGGCAGAGGAGCTGGCTCTCCAGCGGCCCTGATGGCCGAACGAGTTCTGTGCCCCCATCGGTTAGGAGGAGCTGTGCCCCTGCTTGCCCCCTTTGGGCACTCCCCTGCATACTACTCACCATGAATGAGAGTAGAAAATTGTGCAACCTTTATTTACACTGATGAGCACATAAGTAGTTCCATTGAATCCTCAGGGTTGTACAATTGGTCCATTACTCCTTAATGCCAAAAAATGTGCAAATCAGAATACACAGTCCAATAACAATCAATGCATTTTCCTTTTTTGCTCTGAGTATAGCATTAGACTGTTCTTTCCGTAAAGAGTGGGAGCCTGGCCTCTCAGTATTTTAAAGCTCCTGCTTATCTTGGGGGAAAAGATTACTTTATGCAGGTAATCTCTAAAATGAAATCACTTGGATTTTATTCACCTTTGTAAACCACTGAGCCCCTAATGTGGATAATTAAGCATTTCTATTAGACTTTTGATTTGTTCTATTCTCTACTGACTTATAGTACAAAACACCATCATATAGCTATAAATCTACTACAATCTGTTCCTGGTGAATTTTGGCTCCCAATTCCAGTATAAAAAATTATATATCAGTGTTCTGTATGATATTTACAAAATGCAATTTCACACACATGTTCTAGGCCAGCAGAAAGTCCTGGAGAGCAGGAGAATTATAATTCCATTTTGGCTATATCTTGGTTCTGCTCAACTGGAATATCTATTACCAATGTGAAGAAAAAAAATCCTTTTTAAAAACTACATAACATTTCTGAAGCTTTCTATTTTCTGGATTGGATGGGCATGCTAGTTAAGCAGAGAGAGAGGTAGGTGAATACCATTGATCACACCACAAAATTGCAGTGGGTGCTTTTTTTATTTTATATTTTCTTTTCTTTTCTTTTACGTTTGCTTTGCTTCAGAATCAGTGACTTCATGGGTCTTAATAAACTTATTTGCATTAAACCAAGGGCCTTCCTTGCTTAAACTTTTTGAATTTGCTTACTGGTATGTGCAAATACCTATTATGAACCAGAGATATCATTTTTAAATGTATATTTACAGCAGAAATATTCAAGCATAAGTTATAAAATTCATCTCTTCATATTAAACATGCTGGTATGTGCATGTATAAAACAATTGTGTTCTGCACTTCTGATAGCAGCCATAGAATGATCAGAATTTTCAAGTATGAAAGATTTTAGATCTGGCTGATTTTCACTTTGAAGATTTAGTAGTTTATGCCCATTTGTTATGTGAAGGTTAGTGTCACAAGTAATCAAAGTTACATATACATTCCAAAAAGAGACTATATGTGTAAAACAATAATATGCTGTGGGTTAGATCCTCAGCTGGTATTAACTGCTATTGTCCCACTGAAACTGTTGGAGTTATGCTGATTCATACCAGTTAAGGATATGATACATATATGCACATGGTTTGGGCTAATGCATATTTCCACTTGAAATAGTCACCCAGCCCTAGTATGTATGTAGCTCACAATGACCCATACAAATAATGTACATTGCATTGATTGCATATTATTAAATGTTTGTAAGAATTAGCGCTCAGTATAGTTACAATAAAATGTTTTCAGTGTGAAGAATATGCTAAGGTTGAGAGTAGTGAACGGCAAAGGGTAGAAAATTGGAGGAATTTCAGTAGACAAAAGGGGTTTAAGAAGCAGCTGTTAATCTAGGTGATGCTTGCATTTTTAAAAGACCAACATTGTTGAGAATTGATCTGTTTGGTTGTGAACTTAAAAGTTAATTCCTCATTCTGAGTTCTGTCTTAATTTTTGCCATTGTAATTTCCTCTCCTAACTGAACTTGTTTTGCTACTACTATCCCCCATCACTATTGACACCACTGTGTCAGTGTTTTAAAAGGTACCATTGACATTCAGTCTTTATTGGAAAACTATATATTAGTGTTCTGTGACTTGCTTCTGCTAGAATTGCTGCAGGCTGATAAAATCTTTCAGCTATTCCCAGAAATTATAAAATGCTGCACCTCTGCAATTGGCTCCTGCCATTAATTTTTATAAATTATGGGACAGCTCATCTCTCTCTGCCTCTCTTTCTTAATCTTAACTGTAGCTCCCTTATTTAGTTTCATAGTTTAATCCAGTTTTATTGGAGTCTAATATTGATCCTTTGATATGTAAATCTCCCTAAAAGATGCATTTAAAAAAAAAAAAAAAGAAATATTTGTAATTTTAGATCACTGGCTGCAGTGTGTATTTCACTAAATCTCTAAGAATATAAACATTATAGTGAAGAGATTTAAATCTAACTCGCTTCACTTTTTTATGAGTGCTAAAATATGTAATTTAATAACACGCTTCTCTTTTGGACTCAGTAGCTTCTCTCAGAGCTGTAACATAAATGTCACTGGAGCCAGCAAACTTTAAGGTCAATTTAAGGTCAAGTACAAATCGTGGGCACATTAGATGAACAAATGTACTTAGGTCATGTGATATGTACCTTTGTTCCTTCTGTTCTTGCATCTTCTCTGTGTCATGCAGATTGCATAAAAGCAGTAGGTATCGTGGCACAGCGGATGTTATACTGAATTTGTTGTCAAATATATTTACTAAATGCTACAGCATTAAATATTACCCAAGAAGCTTTATGCTTGATAATCCTGTACAGTAGAACCTGAGAGTTACAAACACCTCAGAAATGGAGGTTTTTCATAATTCTGAAATGTTCATATCTCTGAACAAAACGTTGTGGTAGTTCTTTCAAAAGTTTCCAACTGAACATTGCCTTAATACAGCTTTGAAACTTTACTATGCAGAAGAAAAATGCTTCTTTTAACCATCTTAATTTAAATGAAACAAGCACAGAAACTTTTAAACTTTTTTAAACTTTCCCTTAATTTTTTTGGTAGTTTACATTTAACACAGTACTGTACTGTAATTGCTTTTTTTTTGTTTTGTTTTCTGCTGCTTCTGGATTGTGTATTGCCGGTTCCAAATGAGATTTGTGGTTGACCGTTCAGTTTGTAACTCTGACGTTCTACTGTATATTGTGATGGTTAAAAAATGTCAGATGAACTGGTGATGAAACTGCTGGATAATGACACAGTAAATTATTTTTAAAAGCATTAATAAATACACACAATCCCATATGCTAACTATATTTCTATAAACTTTAATCTGCTTTGTTGTTTTAATTGAACTAATTCCAGTCTTGCATATAAAATATAGTTGTTTGCAGTGGTGTAGTAGACATGTTAGTCCCAGGATATGAGAGAGACAAAGTAGGTGAGGTAATATCTCTTATTGGACCAGCTTTTGTTGGTGGAAGAGACAATCTTACAAACTAGATAGAGCTCACCTTCTTCAGAAGTAGACCAATAAAAGTTATTACCTCACCTACTTTATCTCTCTCTTAAAATATAGTAACAGTCAAAACTCAACAAAAAATGGATGGTCTGGGGAAAACTTGAATCAAGATACACCAGATTATTATTATTTTATTTAAATTAGAGCCTTGAGTCACTGCAAAGGCCTTAAATATATGCATCTGTGGAGACAGTGGAAATCCATGTATTTTGTCACAAAGTGAACTGATTGTCATTAATTTTTTTAGTCACCCACTTGTTTGTTCCTCCCTGCACTTGTGTGCTTTCTGACAGCTAGTGGCATGATGATACACAGTCTTCCTTAGAGCAGAGTCCTTTGAGCATGTGCATTATTGTCATACTCAGCGGGATGGAATATATAGTTCAGGTCAACTGCTGCACATAGACAGCCATTTTTAGGAGAATGATTCACTTCTACCTGGTACACTAGGATGTTGACATTCATACTGCCACCATTGTCAATACTAATTGGGAAATACTGGAGTGCAAACTGATGAATTCAAGGACTGGAGGGTCCACTACTAGTCCTTAATTATTGTTGGCTATAGCAATCAAATGGAAAACATTGCTTTAGTTTCATACTACATTGTTATTCTAGACTAAATAGAACTTAAGTTATATTTTACTGGACAGAAAGCATTGCATAGTATCAGCAGAACATTAACACATTGGGGGGCTACTGGAATTTTTGTTTTTATTTAGCTATACTATACTTAGCACAATTTAAATTAGAGGTTTCTTAATTGATCGGTTCTTTTTCATTACGATGATCTAACAAATACTATTGTTCTAATATATGCAAGCAGTCAATCTTGGAGAAGATTGTGTGCTTTGTGATCACCTACAATACAAGATAGTATCATACTTCTTGAATGTCACAATTCATCTTCGGTATAGCAATGCAAACTGTCTTTGATAACTTTCCAGATAGGATCAAAGCTTTGTCTTATTCTTCTGCTGATGTAGCTTCATTGTGTTTCTCCGAATTTTCAATTAAATTAAGGTAAGTGTAGAGCACTTCTTCATTGACCCTTGTCTCCTCTTTAGAGGGAAAATGAGAGAAAGAAAGAGAAATGGAGGCTAAGCAATAGAAATCACCAGATTGTAAAGAATAAAGGAAGAAACCAGAATCTTTGCAAAGGATTTGAGGAAGACAAACAAGAAATTTGATTTTATGATTAAACAATAACCTAGTTCAACTCATGGAGTTCTCAAGCAATGATTCTTTCCAGTTGGGAGTTCTTTGAAGGGCTTACTGGGTTGGTAAAAGAAACTAAAAAATCTATGCTGCCCATACAGTGTTATATTCCTGCTGCTATGGATTGTGAAGTGGGAAGAAGTTATTTGCCCTAATAAGATTACCAAACTTTGATGCTGGATTAGCAAAATAGCTTTTTTTTAGTTCCTTTGTAGCAATCCAGTAGCAACCATGGAGGTGATTCTCTGTGACTCAGCATTCGCTCCAGACTGGATTTCCACTTGGAAGTCTACAGAAAGAGCAGCAGATTATGTTGAAGAAACTGGCTGCTCCCTGACTTCACTCCCAACATCCCATGGCTCCAATTCCCCTTAGATCCTCAGCAGAAAGGCTCTCACAGGGCACTGAACGAAAAAGGGAGGAGGAAGAGAAGGATGCCATGGGGCTTGAAGCTCTCACTCCACTGGCCAGGAGAGATCTACTGGATTTAATTTCCCTCTACTAATCATACAGGCAGGGAAAGTCTGGTGCACAGTTTTTACTCAGACCTTTCTCAGTTAATGCTGTGATTGAATACAGTGGGAATTTTGGCAGTTCTGCTTCCTTCTGTGTTGTATGAAGGGACATGTTAGGACACTCCTGGAAGCCAAATGTCATAAAGTAATAGAAACTTTTCACCCCAGCAAATGTATTGAGACTAAATGAACAGACAGTAATGAATATAAAATAGCAAATAACTATGAGCAAATAACTTTCCCTCCTCTAAACAAAAGTATATTTTAAAACGTATATTCTAAAACAGGCAAAGCCCAGATAAGTATGTTTCCAGCTTCCTGGATCTCTGGTAGATTAACACAAATTATTTTTCGCTTTAACCCACGCAAGTCTTTGAGCATCATATTCACTTTTATTAAAGTTAGATAATTGCTATAAAATATTTTTATGATCCTGATTACTACAATTACTACAATAGTGTTTTTCAATGTTACGCAGTGCAATACCAAATTGGCCAATTTTTCATAAGAAATAAAAATATCCTCAGTCTCCATCTCTGAGACAATCCAGAAACAAAACAAATAATAATAATAATAATAATAAAATGTACATTGGGCCTGGTAATTGACGAATGGCTGAGCATCACTATATTGTTGATAGCTATAATACAAAATCAGGCTTGCAGTCAGTTTGGGGATACAAGCATCAATAAGATACATTCATTGAAAGCTAATTACACATATCTGTTCTTGTTCATTTCAGATGCTTTTATGCATGTGTAATATGGTTCTTTATCCTCCCTGATCTTCATGGAGATTAAATAATGATGATGGGAAGTTAGTTAACGTCACATTTAACTGTCCTTCCAGCAGAGTGTGTTCTTTAGGACTTGTATTTACTGACAAGGACATTATCAAATGCTGTGAAGGTTAAGTAGTGAAGTTAAACAAAAGTAATCCTCCCACATGTTCTTTCAAGGGCACTTCCAGAAAATTAGCAGCAGAGTCAGTCCTCCAGTGGAAAATTATTTTCTGGTTTGTTTTTGTGTTTTTAAAAAAAAAGTATAGAAAAAATCTATTTATTCTCCCCAAATACATCCATGTCTTTTGCTGGAAGCCTGCACATGCAATTACTTTCCACTGCTTGAACAATGCTGCTGAATGGGTTTCCATACAAAGACCTCGTATTAATCTACATACATGTTGGGCAGACGCTCTTCTCCTGAACAGAAAAAAAAGCCATCTTGTCACATCAATTTATGATACATGAAATACAGGCTCATGGGATGAAAATGTCGTCATTCTTTGAGTCTCCAAATGTTTTAGGAAAATAAAGCAATAACTTCAACAGTAATGTAGTGGTAGGAAGGTTCAGTCTGAGAGCCTTTTTATCTAGTACAGCGGCACTGAGTATATCCTAAAGAAAATGAATATGTTGCTTCTCTAATTTGGCCCGACTTGTTAAAAAGATTTACGTGGTGAATAACTGTTTTTAAAAATGTTATGTAAAAGGAGGATTATGAAGGCAGCATTTGTTCATTATCACCACCTATCTCATTGCTGCCCAATAGATCAGGTATGTGGAACAACACTCAACTTTTATATTAACTATACACCTGGTGCGTTCCTTATCTGGAGAATCGGAGATCAGTGGAACTTTAAAGATAACCACCATGTTCTACTGCGATGGATTTTCACACACTCTGAATGACAACTGACATGGGCTTTGGTTAATTTAGGGGAAGAAAATGATTTCCATAATCAATGGCAACCTATCCCCAAGTGTATAAATCCATGGGCTGTTAGTAGAAGTGCTTCAGCCTAAATTCAGCTGCAGCAGGATCAAATGGAAATCAATGAGTGGGGGCAAGAGGAAAGGAGGGAAATGTTTCTTAATGGGTTATTTGTGGTTTAAATTGAGATTTTTGCATAGCTGCTGCTTTTGCAAAATTCTGCATGGATGCATCATTCTTGTTTTAAACCATTTTTTTCCTGACACTTGTCACCTGTAACTTGCATAACTATACAAGTTAGCACAGGACTTATGAAAAAATTTAGGTTCACTCAAAAACAGTTTCATTTTAATTATTGAAAACTTTTTCTAAAAAGAGAATTGTAATGTTCAACATAAAGATGCTTTGCGACTACTCTGTGGGCAAATATTGATTAGGATAAGAAAAGCGTAGCCTTTCCCAGAGCAGTTATGAATACTATATTTTCACAGGTATTAGAATTAATTTTGCTCTGAACATCTTTAATATTACTGAGTGTAATTTGAAAAAGATGCATGTTTCTCTTCAAGAGAATCCTATGACTGAGTTACTACAGTTAGCGAAATGTGGGGGATGTGGAGATAGAAAATAAATTTATTACCATATTTTTTAAATAGCAATTATCTTGTCCCTGATTCAAACAGGTACAATATTATTATTCATTAAACCTTTTTTCATCCACAATGCTATCACATTCAACAGGGCTTTCAGATAGACTATAGGTTTTGCTGTAGTACTGTTTTGTATCACCACCATGCAATCAAGAGTGGATAATGAAAATTAATATTGCAATGCTGCTCAGTAACCAGACTAGCTTACTTTACTTTTATTGAAGAAACAAGATTTTTAAAAAAAGATTTAGAGGAGTTGCAGGAGAAACACATGCAATAAACTGTGTGTGTGTGTGTTTATCAAAGCTACTAATAATTTACTTGGGTTTGCAGAACCTTATTAAAATACCCAAGTAATGATGCATAAAATTGCATTTTCTATAGACTTGAAGAGAAATAGAAAAGCACTGCTGAAAGAGTAACAAGAAAAGCTTAAAAGTAGAGATATGAGAAGATGAGTGGATGATCACTACAAAAGAAAGAAAAAAAAATCTACAAATATCACCTTGAGTGACACTCATTTAAAAGCAGCTTCCCTTATTGCAATTGCAATCTTAAAAATACTTGCCTATTTAAAGAAGATTTGCTAGTTATATATAAATTTGTCTTTTCCACTTGTGCTATACAGGAATAAAATAATATTCCTTAACTAATGATCCAAGGGAATACCTAATCAGTTATTAGTTAGGCACTTTTATTTTGTTACTGATTTTACCATCAGCTAAATCATGCCTGCAGCTAATTCAGCTGGATCATAGTTTGTTTGTACAAAGTAAACCACGTCTCTAACCGGTGACAGAAATATGATTATTTAAATGGGCCTACTGTGGTTTGAAATGAATTCTTGATGGCTAATTACTTCAGATAATATACCTCCAATGTGTGTGTGTGTGTGTGTATATATATAACCAAATGTGCTTTCTGAGTTTAATGTCAGGTTGTTATTAGTATCTTGTATTTCTTTCTTTTTCTTTTGCAAAAAAGAGTATTGCACATTTGTTACAGGAGAGATGTTGGTGATATTGGCATTATATATATGCCTTTATATCTGGAAGCCTTTTCCCAGGGTATTGCAGCTGCTTCAGCTGAAGTGACAATAATGCTGTTGGTGAGGGGATGGAAAATATTGTTCGTTTTTATGAATTTGGTTCTTTCACGTAACAAATATTCTGAAAACGGGCCTAGATCTATGCATTATGAAGGAGTGCATTAGTCATGTTCCATATCCTTTCCAGTTGCACATCTTTTGCACAGATTCAATTTAATGTTGATGTCTTTGTGATCTTACCATTCATTATACAGTACAGCAACCGAGCTACTTATTCTGTTCTGAATTGATGCCTGAGCTCAGGAAGAAGAGAGGTTGTGCATGTGTCCACTTCACTGCACAGCCTCTAGGAAACTTGCATGAAAGTGGAGATAGTAGAACTTTGAGTAAATCCAAAATCCGAAAACTAGATTAATCTCTTATGACTGCTGAGCCTCAGGGGACCAGGCCGCACAAGAGGCAAACCCATTATAATTGAAGTAATGGCATTACATACTGTACAGTGTGGGCCCATGGGGCCAAATGAATGTCCATTCATTGAAAACACACTATGTTCTGGAATTCTTAAGAGGTTGAGAAGTGAGTTCTTCATAAAGTGTTGCAGTGAATTTGAGTCATTCAGATAGAGCACAAAGGATATTTCATAGTTTCCAGGAATAAATTTGGCTTGCTACATTTTACTCTCTTATGTGTGAAATAGAATGCAAATTCCACCTGTTATCTTCAAAATGTCAGTACAGCCGCAAGAGATAGTATACAGTATGTGTGTCTGTTACCAGTCTAAAACATCTACTCTGTGTTCTGCAACAAATGGAATCAGAGCATGCTGGGCAGGCTTTGTAATGTCATCACTGAGACACAGTCATAGCATATTTTATTTATTTATTTGCATCACTTGTGTTTTAGAATTCGAACTTATCAGTTCTCTGTCAATGAGCTCAGACACCAGGGAGCTAGAACTTCTGCTAAAACAAATCCATCTGCTTATCAGAGTTGACAAAGCTACAATGGAACTGAGAATAAATCCTTATTTTTCCCTGAGTTTTTGTGCATTGCATTAGGATCTCATGCTGGGAACATGGAAATGGGGCTCACTCCTTTGAGACTTCAAACAAACAAGCAAGCAAGCAAACAAACAAAAGAACAAAAACTGGTTTCGTGAAACCAGGCACTATCTAGTTTTTTGGGTTTTTTTGGATGCATGCCTTTAACACGAGTTAACATAAACATAATTTGTTTTTGCTTATCATGTAGGGAATCCACACTTAAATCTGGTAGACTACTAAGTATGCCTTATTAAAGAACTCAACATTTCTTGCTGAGCTCAACCTGAATTTTATAGCCCCTACCTAGAATATGAAACCATGACTTTCTTGTGCTTGCGTCCTCTCTCTTTTTCTATTTTTCCTGTGTGTGTTGTTTTTAGGAGGGAGAATCCTCTAATTATCTCTTTAGTTTTAAAGTATCCTCTCCCCATTTCTGCCATCCTGGTTCATTCTGCCCAATTTTGGTTCCACAGAACCTTTGTATGGCAAAATAATTACTAGCTACAGGACTCTCTTCCAAATCTCATCAATGACACTCCTGAAGGGCAGACTGAAGTATGACACAACATGGTCTCTCCTTTCCAGTGAACAAACATGCTGCTTCCATAGGGTTCCCAGCCACTGTGGCCTCGGAAGTGGTGGATCAGGCATGGAGACCAAACCTCATTTAGAGCACTAACTACAACACTGACCCTAAGAATTAGCATCTTCTCTGGCATTAACCTTGAGTTGCCATTTGCAACCATGCAAAGTGGGTGTAACATGACATGCCATTCTGATTTAGTAGCATTTTGCACTGAATTTGCAATGGTGTAAACAACTGCACAAGTTGCTAGGCAGAGGTGAATCAAGCCCCTAGTTTCTACATAAGGAAGAATGAAAAGTTGCTTCTAGTGATGTGTATCTCAGGGCTGGTGTATACCTTAACTTCAACTGCAGTGACTAAATTAGTGCAATGCACATATTTTGTTATTTTGCAATATTGAAATAGAAGACTTTTATTCCAAAATAATATTCCAAAATATTCAGCTTGCATTGAAGTAACAAAAGATGTAACTGAAAATCAATATACTGATTTTGGTGAATGTTTGTGTGTAGACAAGGGCTGAAATACGAGTGCAGCTTGTAAATAACTAAAGTTAGCAATTTCAAAAGTTGATTAACTAATTCAGTAATAGTGTCTGATAAGCTAGGAAGGAACATGGTTAGACTAGGACTCGGAAAATCCAGGTTCAGTTCCCTGCTTTTTCACAGGCTTCTGGTGTGATTTTGGGCAAGCCACTTAGCTTCTCTATGCCTCAGTTCCCCATCTACTCAGTAGTGATACCACCTCACAGTGATGTTGTGAGGATAAACACATTAAAGATTGTGAGGTGTTCAGGTACTGCAGTATTGGGGTTGTCTCTAAGAATGGGGACAGGTGTTAGCTTGCATATCTAGAATGTCTGATTACAGAAAAGGACTTGTGTTTTGTTGTAACATATCTGTCTTCTCAGCTGAAGGAAAGCTGTACAAAACTCTTTGCTGACTCACAAGGGGTATCTTTTCTGAGTAATATAGCTGAATTATACTGAATTTTTCTAAGAAGCGATTGTACAGAGTACATTTTTATTCATTCTGGATCCTTCAAATAATAAAAATGTTTTTTACTGAATTATTGGAAAGACTGAAGGCTGCATCTTCATGAGCTATTTTGCAATTTATTTGGCAAAAACAATGTTTTAGTTGTAAAACAGTTGTTTAGGTAAGGATAGAATGATAAAGTGGGGCAAATAACTTGTGCACTGATTTGATGTGCTTAGGCATAAGAATGGATGTAAATGTTCATAATAAGAAAGGACATTGTTTTGTGAGAACTGCAAAGAAAAATAATTCTATTCATTATTACCATGTAAATGTGAACTCTAGTGGTTCCACTGTATACATAAGACCAAAAGGATACAAATCCCATTAGTTCTTTATGTACTGGAATTTTCTAGAAAAAAATATTTCTGGGGTTGATTGTGCCAGAAGATGCTGATTGTTAATTGTGATGTATTAAGTTAATTGGGCATTTAAAAAGAAATCCAAAGAATTAAACCCCACTGTAAGTAGTTACTCCCCAGATCACAACTTCAAGAAGGAAAAAAGTCTATGTTCTTGACAAAGGACAGCCTTTGACTCTGTTCTGTGCCATAAAAATGAAATTCACTTTGAAGCTGTAATTGTTCCGTTGCGTAAATAGTTGAATCATGAAACTGCTGTTAAAAGCCCCTCACTATTTTCAGCTTTCTTTGTCTGTTCAGGAGCATCAGAAAGCAATTATCATTGTCTAAATGTTCAGTTACATTAAAGAATCAGATAATATTCCTACACAAATATGTATTGTCCCCTATTATGCCTAAGTTAAATTTTTAGGAGGCTTCACTGAGAAGAACAGATGCTTCCCCCATGCTACCGCCCATATTTCTTGCTGAACTGCATTAAGCAGGTTGTCTGCACTTTTTAATTTTTTTATATCAGGCTTCTCACCTCTGCCAAGGGGGGTTGGAAAGATGATAGAAACTAAAAAGAATTAGGCCAGGATGATGATAGACTTAAAAAAAAAATGTGTGGCCTTCTGGGAGTCTGAAAGATAAGATGCTTTCTATATTTTTGCTAAAGAACAGGCAGTGTTACCTTGCTATACTTCAAGATGAAATCTGTTAAACCTGTTCAATTTGGCTTGTGCAATATTTACAATGGATGACTACCTCAAAACAAAATCACATTAAAACTCATCCTTTGCTGCCTCCACAAACAAATCCTGCGGTGTGTCTACTACTTCCTTAAATAACTCTCTATCTTTCCCTCACAGTCCTATTTCCAAATATTTATATCCTTTTGTCAAAAATACTGTATTGCAGCTTTAAGTCTGGGTCAAGTTTATTTTTCTTTAGACCCATTTATGTCTCCTTAGCCAATTTCTTTGAAGTGGCCTTATCTGTACTAAATATGAATTTGTCCACATCGCTGAGAGCTGGCTGTACATAGGTTTTGGAAGTTTTTACATTAAGGTTTTTAATGTGTCCTCATAACTCATTCTCCTTAATCTAGGGATTAACCTGCTTGCTGTTCACTACTGCAATATCTTTTTTGCTAGGTGGGAAGAAAAGCACAGGACTGCAGTTAGGGTTTGCCCTTCCGTAATGCACAAGAAAGCACACGTGCTCTTTGTTCTATGCTATACTTGCAGGCAGCAGCTACACACATTTCTGGTGCATGCTATATAATTGTGTTATTAAGAGAGAGAACAGAGAACTGTGGGTCTAATCCAGCTAGAGTGAACCTCCACAGCTGCTGATCAATGAAAATTCTGTGGAACCTCTGGCTCCCTCAGCACACGCTTGAGCCCTTCTTTGCAGCATTTTTAGCATTTTCCTTAACGCACCTGTTGCTGGAATCAAAAGTTTGCAGGAGAATCTCAGATTTCTTTTATATTCTTTTTGGATGTTTCTAGCTCTCCTGGTTGCAGAGGGAACCATGAGAATGTTCAGTGAATGCACCCTAAGGATTCCAAATCTAGAATGCAAAGGGGAAAATTAAAATAAAAAAAAATCTCATGTGTTTTAAGTCAGTCTAATGATTTTTTACTTATGATTTTTGATTGCTTTTGGTTTGCAGTCCTCCCTATGTAATGTAAAAAGAGGCATTCTCTAGTTACTCCCATCCTAAGCGTCAGGAATGTAGTCTTTGTTTCTGCCCTGCCAGGAGAAGAATTTGTGAGGGACTCATTTTGAATTAATCAAGCCTTTCCCAAATGTTCATGTCAGCTGAAGAGATTGAGGAACGACATCCCCCAGACCAAAGGGTCAAATTAGGCACCTAAATACCTTTAACAAAGTGGCCTAAAGACTTGGTTTTCCCTCTCATACAGCTCCTGGAAAATCAGGGAGTGTGAATAAAAATAGGAAGAATAATGAACAGAAAGAATATGCACAAGGGATCTTGGACAATGGAGAGAGGTCCTCCCCATAATCTGATGTTTTCTACTTCTCCCCCACTCCCCCAAATGGAACCATATTTTCAAAAGACCTCAGCTTGTAGTAATTCCCATTAACACATATGGCTACAGTATTAAATGAGCACAGCCCCAAATGTTCCGAGCTCTTTTGAAAAATCTCAGTGCTTATTTTGGTATCTAACTGGAATCAGGGCTGATCCTGGCTGAGGGAAATGAACTTTTTGGAAGATCTGATTTACTGCATCAGTCGTTCAATTAATTGAGATGGGAAAGTCAAGCATTCATGTACACTCATTCAGAACTAGTTTTCTTAATTTTGGCCCAAAGGCTGAACCGGAACTACTTACTTTTTTTCATCCCAGGTCATAATTTTGAATGGTTGCAATTCTCTGGTTTATGAAGCCCAGTATAGGTGACAGAATTATTTATATAATAAGATTCCAGGATTGTCACTCTTGTGTGTCATTCCAAAGACTAAAATGTCTGTTGAATCACTGTGAAATGATGGAAAAAGCTACAAATATGGTTGATAAATTAAACAGTAATAAGTCACCAGGACCAGATCATATTCACCTAAAAATTCTGAAAGAACTCACATAGGAAATTGCAGAATTACTAACTGTGGTATGTAATCTATCACTTAAATCAGCCTCTGTACCAGATGACTAGACATTAGCTAATTACTGATGATTTTTTAAAAAGAGGTTCCAGATACAATCCTGTCAATTACATATCTGTAAGTCCAACTTCAGTACTAGGCAAATTGGTTGAAACTACAGTAAAGAACAGAATTTTCAGACATTGATAAACATGATGCGTTGGGGAAGAGTCAACATGGCTTCTGTAAAGGCAAATCGTGCCTTACCAATCTATTAGAATTCTTTGAGGGAGGCAGCAAGTATGTGGACAATGTAATCCAGTTGATGTATTGTACTTTCAGAAAGCCTTTGACATAGTCTCTCACCAAAGGCTCTTAAGGAAAGTAGACAGTCTTGAGATACGAGCCAAGTTCTGCTCGTGAATCATTATCTGGTAAAAGACAGGAAATAAAACGTAGAAATAAATGGTCAATTTTCACGGTGAATAGAAGTAAATAGCAGGGTCCCCCCCGGATCTGTACTGCGGCCAGTGCTGTTCCACATATTCATAAATGATCTGGAATGGGGTGAACAGTGAGGTGGTAAAGTTTTCAGATGATACAAAATTATTCCAGATAGTTAAGCAAAAATGTGACTGCGAAGAGTTACAAAAATATCTCACTGAACTGGGTGACAAAGTGGCAGATGAAATTCAATGGTGATAAGTGCAAAATAATGCATATTGGAAAAAATAATCCAATTATGCATACAAAATGGGGGGGAGTGTAAATTAGAAAGAGATCTTGATCTCATTTTGGAGCTCATTCTTTGAAAACGTGCTCAATGTTCTGAAGCAGTCAAAAAAGCTAACAGGATGTTAGGAACCATTAGGAAAGATATAGATAATAAAAAAGAAAATATGCTATGTAAGTCTGTGGTGCACCCACCTCTTGAATACTATATGCAGTTCTGTCCCCTCTCAAAAAAGATATATTAAATTGGAAAAGGATTAGAGAATGGCAATAGAAATGATTAGGGGTATGGAACAGTTTTCATGAGAGGAAAAATTAAAAAGACTGGGACTGTTCAGCTTTGAAAAGAGACGACTAAGGGGAATATGACAGAGGTCCATACAATCATGAATGGTATAGAGAAAATGAGTAGGGAAGCGTTATTTACCCCTTCAAGAAACACAAGAGCTAGGGATCACTCAATGAAATTAATAGGTAGAAGGTTTAAAACAAACAAAAGGAAGTACTTTTTCATACAACATGCAGTCAATCTGTAGAACTCATTGCTGTGCGATCTTGTGAAGGTCAAAAATATAACTGTGTTCAAAAAAGAATTAGATAAATTCATGGAGGATAGGTCCATCCATGACTGTTAGCCAAGATGGTCATGGATGCAACCTCATAGTCTGGTTGCCTGATAGACAGAAGTTGGGAGTGAATGATGGGGGGATGGATTCACTCTCAATTACCCTATTCTGTGCATTCCTTCTGAAGCATCTGGCACTGGTCACTGTCAGAAGACAGAGTGCTAGGCTAAGTATACCGTTGGTCTAACCCAGCATGGCCATGCTTATGTTTTTACCAGGTTGAATCATCACTGGATTTTACAATCTGTTACTGTCTGGTTTTTAAGATCTCAGACATTTAGACATTATGAAGTACACCTGTGCACTGCCCAGCTAGAGTAAGATGTTTATTTATGCCATGCCAAAAGTTCTAGATGATTGTGATATCAGAGGTAATTCAATCACCACGCTTACTCTACGGCTAATTTGCATGCAGCAGTTTCATTGGATGTATGAGGGAGACTGATCAGAGGGTTGATTACTTTGCCCAACTGTCACAGTTCTTCAAAACCATCCACACAACTCTACCAGCACACACCAAAACCCCCAAAACACATAGCCCCTCTTGGTAGCACACTCCTGTCATTCACCACCTGCACAAATCAACGCAAATCTCCCAGCACAGTGCTCCCAGGCACAAATTAACACAACACACACACAGTAATCCCAAACCCATATAGCCTTTCACTAAAGCACCCCCCCTATACATCATCCACACAAATCTCCCAGCACAGCACAATCCACACACAAATCAACACAGCCACCTACACAACAACAAAATAATCCCAGCACACACAATAATTCCAATAATCACTCTGAAGCCTAGAATTTCTATGTCAGCCTGAAGCAATGGAAAGCTACAAGCATAGGTGAAAGCTCTTTTTGTTCAGAATATCACTCGGTTCAATCATAACAGGTTCGCGGTCTGTTACCATCTAATTTTTAAGTTCTCAGTCAACTCTAGCTTTTTTTTACACACCTGACTTTATGAATTACACTTGTGTGATAGCACGGGCTTTCAGCTACTAGTCAAGGAATAAAGTGCTGAAGACCTCATCCCAATTTCTGCTATGATGGCTTTTCAACTTGTTCCTAAGAAATAATGTTGGTTAGTTACAGGGAAGGGAGGCTTTGTAGGAGAATAATTTTTCCTCTGGCCTAAATTCTTGTATGGCTTGGAAGCACAAGAGAATATTTGCTGCACTGGGTTTTGCACTGCTTGTGTGTTTGGACTTTCTTTTAGTTCTATTTGCTGTTTTCTAACACAGTATCTAAACAATCTGTTTTCTTTTTATGCTGCTTTTCCTCATTGATTAGGTATTTTGGAAGTTTGTCAATGTTTTTTTAAAAGGTACAATCCTGCATAAATTTAGGTTAACGGGAGTTTTGCCATTGACTTCAATGGGCACAGAATCAGGTCTTTAGTCTTTCTGCTTTAATGTGATTCTAATTGTGTTGCACTTTTGTCCTCCTTTTGTGCTTTCCCTTGCAACATTAAACTTAATTTGTTAATTACCCAACATTTGCAAATTACAAGGCAGATCTGGAACTCATTTTATTTCTTTTGCTTATTGCTTTGTGTCCTCTCTGTTAAACAGATGGGGTGATCAGCATCTGACTATTTTTTTATAAGATTTAGTAAACTTTATGTGCCCTTTTATGCACTCTTCAGTCTTGTGTACAACAGTCACCCTTAAAATCCTGTTTATTTGCCTTAGACAATTAAAATGTTTACCTCAGTATGTTCCTGATTCATCAAGGTATTTAAGCATGCACCTAACGTCAGACATGTCAGTAGTATCATTGAAGTCAATGAAAGCACTCAAGCTGAAAGTTTGGCATGTGTTTAATTACCTTGCTGAATGTGGGGGGCACATTTTCAGTATACCCTATTACAAACCTATGAAAATTTATGGTATTCTGCATATATTGAGGGAATATCCATTTATGTAAAATGGGCAAGTTTTAAAAACTTGTATGCATTTTTTAAAACACGTGAAGATCATCAAATAAAGGAACCAATCCTATAAGGTGCTCAGCGTCTCCTGAAATGTGCTGACTGCATTTATCTTGTATTGAAGTTGCTGATAGTGTAAAGTCCCATGATTATCTGCCTGGACAAAATGAGTAGAAAAATTATCCAAAATTCTACACTTAACAAAAATCTTTAAGAAAGATGACACGTTTTCAAAACCTTCTTAGCCACGTTATTCATGGCCTCTTTGCTGATATTCCCAATAAGAATGTAGATTGTGGTGCAGATACTTATCCAATGGTATCATTACCATCTTGATGGTAATGACATATGACCTGCATATTCTAATGAATGAGACAAACAAATGGCCTATTACAGGTGAACAGGCAACATATCCTTTTACCACACCCTTATAGTTCTCCCAGTTGTTTTATTTCATTTTCCTTATTCTTGTTTTCTCTGCAGTTTTGTTTTAATTGACTGCTTGCTTAACCAAGTTATTACTTATCTTGTAGCGCTTCAGTTTTCAAATGACATTAGACTTGTAATTTGTGTACCGAGTATATCAGTTGTTTTAAATCTCTCGTGAACTATCAGACATTTTAGTGCATTTCTGAAAAATATTCTCAATCATTCATTCAGTGATGGACCTTTAACAGACATCACATTACCCTCAGGCAAAATTAAGATTGAAAAGTGGGGTTAAGGATGAATTTTTTTAAAAAGTGACTTTCAAAGAGAATTAGTCTTCTGAGTAAAGCCAGTCAATAAGTGATTTTTCAGTTTGGTGGCCAAACTGAAAATACATGTTACAGAACAAACTGAAATGATACAAAAAAGTAAAAAAAAAGAAATTGTTTTGGAACAAATGTAATGTTTCATTCTAAATGGAACATTTTGTTTTGTCTTTGGTTTATTAAATAGTTTTCAATTTTGTTTTAATAAAATTTAATGAAATTCCAAATGTCCAAAATGAGAAGTTTCCTTTTGGAATTTTTTTTTGACGTCTCTGATTTTCCCCACTCTCCTCAAACAATTAGCTGAAATCAATTTGAATTCACAAATAGTTTTGGTTGACCCAAATCTGTATATTTCAGTGAAAAAACTATATGTATGAAAAATGTTGCCAAGTTCTACTGCTAAGTGCCTAAGTAGACCTTCAGTGGACATGGAGAGCAATTGATCACTATCTTCTTTATAACAGCCCTTAACATATTTGAATATCGTTATATGTCTTCTTTTCTCAAAACTACAAATGCCGAGTTTTTTTAACTTTTACTCATTGGTTAGGTTTTCTAAACTTTTTTTTATTATTGTAACTCTCCTCTGGACTTTCTCCAATGTGTCCACATCTTTCCTTAAGTGTGGCATCCAAAATTGGACACAGTGCTCCAGCTGAGGCCTCACTAATGCTGAGTGGAGTAGGACAATTACCTCCCTTGTCTTACATGCAACACTTCTATTAATACACCTGAGAATGTTAATCTTTTTTGCAACTGCATCCCATTATTGGCTCATATTTAATTTGTGATTAGGGTGACCAGAAATCCCAATATTACTGGGACCGTCCTGATATTAGGGGCTTTGTCTTATGTCGGTAACTATTACCTGCAGTCCTGATTTTTTGCACGTGCTCTCTGCTCACCCTATTTATGATCTACTATAAGCTCCAAATCCTTGTCAGCAATACTACCACTAAGCCACTTATTCCCCATTTTGAAGTTGTGCATTTGATTTTTCTTTCCTAAGTGAAGGACTTTGCACTTATTTCTATTGACTTTCATCTTATTGAATTCACACCAATTCTCCAATTTGTCAAGGTTGTTTTCGAATTCTAATCCTGTCCTTCAAAGTGCCCGTGCTTGGTGTCATCTGCAAATTTTATAAGCATACTCTCCACTCCATTATCCTAGTAATTAATGACAATATTGAATACTACTGAAGTGACCCCTTAAGGATCCTATTAGATATGCCCTCCCAGTTTGACAGTGAAGCATTGATAAATTCTCTTTGAGTATGGTTTTTCAATCACCCACCTTATAGTGATTTAATCTAGACTGCATCTCCGTAGTTTGCTTATGTGGGACTGTGTCAAAAGCCTTACTAAAATCAAGATATATCATGTCTACTGCTTCCCCCCATCCATTAATCCAGTAAAATAATATATTGGCTCAGGGCATGATTCTTCAGTACATCATCCTTTCATTCAAATCCTTTCAAATCTTAATAGTCTTAAAGTTTACATTATGGAATTTCAATCATAATTAACTACAGAGTTGCAACACACCATCAGTCTTTAGCAATGGCTTCCTATTCACTACTAGGAAAGAGAGTTGTATTATCATTGCTGTCTGCAAATTACTAATATTGACCTACTCACGAAAAGGCTCACTGAGAGAGTTAAACTCTGAAATATTATCAAATTTTCCATATGTACAACTTTACCTGTGATAAAAGGACTTGCAGACAGATGTACACACACAAGATGCAGGCTCAAAATTAGAAACTAGATTGAGACTGACTAACGACTTGTTCTTGCACTCTCTGTCCAAATACACTTGATTCTCTCCCTTCACCCCTATCCCAAGTCTTCTCACATGCAAAATAAACTACACATTCCGAACTCTTGATTTCCCCTTACTGTCCCCCACCTTCTCTCTTCCCTAGGTCTGTCTGGATCCTCCTGGAATCCTTATTGAAAATTCATCAGCATCCTTTGAATTAAACCATGTCTTGGTAAACGCCTATTATATCATCATTTCCAGCTCTTTTCTTTGCAGGTTTCATTTGTATTCTAAACAGGCATCAACCAGCTCCTGAATTTGCCATTAAAATAAGGATTAAGTGCTGATTTGGCATGCTTATCATATGTTGGCTAGCATTATGCTAGGGGAACCAGCTGGGCACTGGAATGAAACTCTCTTAATGGCTGTTCCCTAGGACTTTCTTTTAAAAAAAATAGTACAGATGTTTACAGCACAAGTTTGAAAAAGTGATTGTCCCGGCTGCTGAAATCACCTCCCCCCCTACCCTTGAAACTACTGGACTGTAGCTTATTTTGGCATAAAGTTACTAAAGACCTAGAACAATTTAAAAGTTGCCACCATTAGCACACTGAACACTCACTAAAAATCTCATTGTTATTAGCCATTATCTTGGCTCGGATTCACATTAAATCCTTTATATAAAAATCCTCTCTCTAATTCACAATACACTTGGCTTAAAAAATAGCTTTATTAGGAGAGGGAACTCTAATTTCTTTCCTAGAGGAAGCTTTCCAATAGCTAAAGCTGTCTTTTTTGTGTGCCTCTGAGCTACTGCATGTAAAAGTCAGTTCCTCTAAGTTATAATTATTAGTGTAGGATAATTCTAATGATGTCTTACAACTGATGAAATCTGCTTCAACTCTGTCTACCACCTGATTACCATGGAAACTATTGCTGGCCAACAGAGTAATTCTGATCAAAAGGAATTATTATTAATCTTCCCTGTCTATAGTGGATGGGGATTTGAACAGCTTTTGTTAAAGTTTCTGGTAGAGGCTGAAGGGGGCAGGAAGGGTAAATATTAATTCTTAGCGTGCTGGAGAGCAAGAATGACTTATTCTCGGTGGGATACAACTGACTTTCACAAAATCAGATATTAGCAGATTACAGGATCAGCCTTGCACCACGCAGGGATTGGAGATACACAGAGGTGGCTTGGTGGATGGAAAAATGCAACAAGAAAAGCTGACATAACAAAATTAATTGTCTGTTTCAAGGACAGTCAAATTTCAGTTGAAACTTCAATGCTGCAAGGAGGACAGGGGGGTAAAAATGTAATAATCAGAGTTATTTTCAAGGAGAAAAATGATGACATCATAATGTGGTTACTTTATGTTCAAATTTTGAGGAAGCTTACTTAGATGGACCTTTTTGCCTTTTTGATACACAGGAACAATAACCTTGTTCATAATGAAATATGAATAATTTGAAATATAAACAGTTTGCAGAAATTTTACTTAAAAAAGGTTGCACTAACCTGAAGCGTACTGGTCATACAAAACGCATACGCAAACACAGGTTTATTCTACTTATTAAATAGATCACAGCTGTGGAGAACAGGACAAAGGTTTCCAGGAATCCACCTTTTCTTTATTACTATTAAAACAAGTTGGCAATGAGGTTTAGAGTTTCTGTGACTTCCTCGTTGCTCACCAGTTTCTGTGCTCTGTAATCTGAATTGGATGCATATATTTGTTGTTGTTTTATTCATATTGTGGTACTTCCAGAAGCCCCCATTTGTATCAGAGCCCTACTATGAACACACAGAAAGGCACAGTCCCTGCCCCCAAAGAGTATATAATCAAAAAAAAAGATCAGACAGAGGGTGGAAGAAAAAGAATGTACATGCTAAGTGATCAGGGAGACAACTGGCACATGTCCTGTTTTGTTCTCTTTTATTTTTAAGTATGTATTTATATATTACAGAAATTTAGTTTTAGGTTGTTTTTTTTTTATTATTTTTTGTGGCACCCAAGATTAAAGGGAGATGAGGAAAGGATTGTTTGAGTAAGAGGAAGGGTGTGGAAAAGGATAGAAGGAAACATTGGGGGTGGTATGTAGAGAGAAGAGCAGGACGGAATGGTGAAAAGCAATGGACATAGAGCCTCACTGGTTTTAACAGGAAGCTGTTGGTGGGACATTCTCTGTCAGAGACCTATGATTTGGAACTCACCCCATTATTAGTTCTAAATCTGTTGACCTTCAGGGCATGGTGCAAAGCTTTTTGGAACAGGGGAAATGAATGAGGGTTGATATTATGAGGGTTATTACACCTTCAGTTATTTTTGTCTGGCTTAATATTGACTATGTGAATGAATCTATGCTGCTAGATTTGATATAAATGCAAAAATGAAGAAGAAAACCTCTTGTTTAGTTTAATTATTTACATGGCAACAATTAGCACTAATATGTTGGAAGCTGAAGGCATAGAGAAACTCATAAACTCATTGTACTCACGTCACTTTCCCCCCATTGGGAGAAAAAGTACTTCTTTGTTGGTAGCTCACACCCTTGGTGGCCAATTAAGAAGCATCATTGGTGCCAATTGAAGAATTGGGTGCTTTAGTGCTTTGGCAATAAAGAGAGAGGGTGAAGAACATAGTGAAAGTTTGAGTTAGGCTAGAGTTCAGCACCTGCGACTGGTTTGGCTCTGTGTCCATGTATAAGGATAAGGCAAGAAAAAAGGCAAGTTAGTGAAAATCTTCTAATATTGTTTCTTGGCAGTCACTGTGACCTCAAATGTCAGTTAATGCATTTATCTTTTCATATATGTATAGTCAGCACCAATGACTTGGCTTCTGTCCTACCCAGAGGGACAAACTTGGACCTTGGCATGTCTCTGCTTCCATAGTTTTTGGCTCAGGTAGCTGTGCAAACTGAAAAGAGAGGAATTCTCTTTACTAAATGTAATGGCAAGTCAACAGAGTTTGCTATGTGAAACTACAGCAATTTAAAAAAGGTTTTACAGTTTTTATGTCTTTTAATTCCGAACGGTAAAGTTCAAAATATTAGGAGATTCTGTTGTATTTAGTAGATACAGGGATTTGAAAGTATGAGCTGACTACTGAATAATAATCTAAAAGTTCTGTGGTGAAATCTTGGCAGCTTTGCCATTAACTTCAGTGGGGTCAGGATTTTGACACCTGTCTTTTTGTGTTGCCCTCACAGCCATACATACATATATAAATAGATTCACCATTCTATCCAAACACCTATCCACTCACCTACACATACTGGTGTCAAAGTAATTAAATAAATAAAGTAATTATTTAAATTCTTGTTTCTGATGCGTTTGGTACAGATAATCAGTGTTCTTACTATTTCTTTGGAAATATTTGAATTGGGGCTTCCCTTAGAAGCTTAGCTATGCCATTCCATCTGTGTACCACAGGCATTACTAGAGGCAAACACAAATTAGCCTCCCTACACCAGAGACTTAGTTTTGCTGCTTCTGAACATGTGGTTTTCTATGTACAGATGACTCTACTGAGACTAAAAAAGGTACTGGCTGTTAAGAATGTGCACATGCATAATCTTCTTTCAGAGTTGTCTTTCCATAAAAATTAAAATTTATTTCAAATAGTATTCTACATGGAAAAGAAAAAAAAAAGAATTTGTGATTAGTTGTGGAAGGTACCTGACATTGACGTGTCCCAGTATTAATCATGGTTTAGTATGAAAATCTATAGCATCTTTGAAAGTCCTTTGTCGTAGGGGGATTTTTACAGAGAATAGGATGTAATGATTTAATCTGCATAATTAGCATGGCACAGAAACTTTATTTCTCTCATTAGGAAAACAAATTTACAAAATTGCAAAACATGAAAATGTATAGTTTAGTTATTTTTTCTAACCACCAGACATTATTATAAATGCACATAAGCTGAAACCCCATTAGGACCAAATCCTACTCACCTGGCTTGCATAAGTAGCTCCATCTGGCCTGATACTGATTTCACTTATACTGTCTTTATACTGGTGAAATAACTCCATTGATTTCACAGTCTGGCTGATTGAGTTCAAAGGAATGAATTCTTCTTCTCCCAACACTAAAGTCAATGGAACTACTTGTAGCCCTGATTCTGGAAAGTAATTTAAGGAATTTAATCTATGTTTAACTCTAAGCATGTGTTTAAGTGTTTTCCTGACTAGAGATGATTTTTTGAATCAGGGCCTGTGTGAATAAGGAGAGCAGGATTTAGCCTTCTATCCATAAAAAATTCAGGACGGCAACGAATGCTAGACTTTGATTTCAATTTTAAAGATGATCATATTCTAAAGATACTTCTTGAGCCACAGTAGATTTATACTTCTCTGCACTAGTGCCAGAATAAACCATCAAGGTTAATGTAATGTAATATATATATACATGTATATTTATATATGTATGTGTGTATTTGTATATGTATATATTAGAGAGAGAGAGAGAGAGAGAGCTTATACTATTATTCAAGATGAATGTTCCAAACCAAGAATAAAGGGAATATTTTATACTTGCCCAGTTTTACATATTTATTTTCCATAAAATAACATGTCTGTCAGAAAGATTAAATGTTCATGTCTACCGTCTGTGTGTGTGTGTGTGTGTGTGTGTGTGTGTGTGTGTGTGTGTGTGTGTGAGAGAGAGAGAGAGAGAGAAACTTTTAGAAATTATAATGTTGTTTTTTGGAGGAATTAGAATGAGATAGAGCTTTTTAAATGTCTGCATATGTTGTATGTATTGGATGCAGCAGCAGACTGGCAATCAGAAAGCAATATAATTGAGTAGGAAACCCATTTCCAGGTGCATTTGCTATTTAAGGCATATTGTTTATTAAAAGACAAAAGAAGACATTTAAAACCAATATTAACAGAGCCAGTCTAATCTAAGAAAGCAGAGACGTTATAAACTTATTTATATTGCAGATACTGAGGACTGTTTGTAGTGCACATCACATGAGACTTGTGCATTTCTGCAAATTTCTGTTTTACTCAATACACCAATATTAGTTTTATTATAGAGACAATGAAGAAGAGGGAATCATAGATGGCTTCTCAACTATAAAGATTTATCTGTCCTATTCTAAATAATGTTGGGAGGAAAAGTGTGTTAGGGAAGAAGTTCTACTATACAGAAACTAAAAAAAGAAATGATACAAATTTAGAACACATAATCTTAAATAATGGGACACTGTCCAAATATCCAAGCCTGTAGTTTGATCTACTGTCCTGTACCTCCAGCCTTATTTAAAACTTACCAGAAAAATTTGTTAGGGCTAAAGTGGGGCATTGCCCCCAGGCCTAAATGGGGCAGTGCATAGTGTGCTGTTCAGGAGCAAACCAGAGACCAGATTGCAGTCCTGGTTCTTCCCCTTGTTCCAGGGGGAAGTAAGCTGTGCTAGTCCTATACCTGCTGCAAAATACTTCTCTTACCTTAGTTGTGCTATCCATCACAAAGAAGATTGGAGTAAGAACTCTAGTTATGCCCCCATGCATGCACTTACCCCCCTAACTGTCTGGAAACAGGAGGTAGCAGCTCCATGAAGGATAGTCCATGAAGCGGCCTAAGATTGCATTTTACTCCCTTTATTGCTGTAATTGGCTGTGTACAGTAGGTGATACTCTCATATTTACCAATCCATGACTAATTTAAAAATTCCCTAACATATCTGCTCTTTATTTTTAGTGGCACAGGATCTTCAGGTCTGCCTGAACTACATTTGGGGGACATGCAGGACTTTGCAGGTAGAAGAGGGTGGTAGAACTGTGTTAGGAAAATAGGAATTGTCATACTAGGTCAGACTAGTCTACTATCCTTTCACTTACTGTGGCCACCCTGGGCTGCTTCAGAGATTGATGTAAGAAACCCTGCAATGTGGGTATTTATGGGATAATCTGTACCCCTGGCAAATTCCTCCTAAGTTTCCAACAGTTGGAGGTTACTTTATGACCTGAAATATGAGGATTTACATCCTTTCCAAAATTCTTTATTTTTAATATTTACTATTTTAATTCTGGATATTCTTTTTTATCTGTTCCAGAGGGGTTAGTCTGTATACAGCAAAAACAACAAGAGTCCTGTAGCACTTTAAGACTAACAAATTTCTGCGGGCATAAGCTTTCGTGGGCTGATGTTATGTTTCTTACCTTGGATGTATATATATGCAACCATTCTGTGATTTCCATTTCATGCATCTGACGAAGTGGGTTGCAGCCCACAAAAGCTTATGCCCACAGATATTTGTTAGCCCTTAAGGTGCTACAGGACTCGTTTTTTTTTTTGTTTGTTTTTGTTTGTTTTTTAAATCTGTGTAAATGATACCTTTCTAAGCCACTTTTGTTCCTGATTCCTGTGGACAGCTCCAACATGCCCCTATGCCAAAGGGACCAAGCGGATAATGTAGACCTGGATGCTATGTGAGCCAAAGATTCCCCTTCCCCAGAGAATAACATTCTCGAAGTGATAGAAAAAAAGACGAGGATCCTTGGTTATCTTGGTAGCTCTACTACTGTCGTATGCCAGAATATTGATTTAATGCAGTAGCTGTACTGTGAAGAGAGGATAATTGGAGTGACCATCACTGTACTGTTAAATAGAACTTGTTCATCTATCTGTTCCATGAATGACATGAGGGAAATATTACCAATGGAAATCCCTTTGGTGTAGCAAAACATAAGCATCTATATTTAAAGAGTTGCTTACACAATGAGACTTTTGTGTTGTCTCTTTGGCCTCCCTTTTGTCTTAATGAATTTCATTTTGACTAATATGATATGAAAGGTACTTGTCTGTATTTGATCTGAGAGCTTCATCATGTTAGTGAAAATGAAATAAACTAATCTCATGAAAGTTGCTAATAAATCTTAAAGTATTATCAATGTTTTTGCATATTATTGACTTTCATATAGTAGTAGGGAAAGGGGAGTTGGCTAATATGATAAGAAAGCAATTAATGTAATACAAAAGCAAGTAATATGATAAGACTTTTAAACTGAATTACTAGCTTTGATAAAAGCAATAACAGTCTCATTCAGTAGCTTGTTCACTGTATCTATGATAGGTCATTGAGGTCCACCATAGAAGCAATTAGACATACATCACTTCTGTTCTTCCTAATCCAATACATTCCTGACCCTTATAATGATTACAAATAAAAATGAGCGGGAAATGCTTTTTCCTTTCTGTGAAAATTTTCATGACTTCAACATTTTTTTCTGTCCTCACTCAGACAAACCTGAGACCTTTTAAATTTTCTCGTTTAAAAAAAAGAGAGAGACGCGCCAGAATAGCCAGTAGCTCAAGTTAAGCAGAGCAGGTATTTGAACTTGAGTCTCCCTCATCTCATTTGAATGCCTGAAGCACTGGGCTGTTAGCTAATCTGTGATTGTTGACATGCTCGCTGTCTCTTGTTTTGACAAGAAATTACAACAATGACTTAAGAAACCCTTCTTGACAAAAATGCTGTTGAACCCAGTATGTTCCTGTGAAAAGTTCTGGGTTTGACAAATTGGCATTTTCGTACCAAAAAAAACATTTTGTTGAAGAATTCCCACTAATTATGAACACTAGCGGTGGAGAAACCCATTTGGGAAATATTAGTTCATCTTTTCCCTGAACACCACTTAGCTTTTTGGCCCATTTCTAAAACTGACATCAAATCAAATTTTTTTTGAGGTTTTGAGATATCCAGTGAAGAGATGGGTTTTTTTCATTGTATTTTTTTTAGTTTCCATTTAGAAGCATCAAAATACCACGAAAAACTGAGTTTATTTTTGACTGTGAGAAGGAGTGCCAGAAATCTCATGAATCTCATGACAATCTTGTTCTTAGGAAATATGGAACACAAGAGATTCAAGTAGTATAGATATTGATAGTATTGGATATGGTTTGTATAAACAGATGAACCCTGAATGCTTAATTTAACCTAACTTGAAACTATTAGAGATTAGTGTATCACTAGTTAATATTTATATTTCTTGATGCTATACTATTTATCAATCGCTGAATATTTTAGGAATTCATAGAAAAAATGGAAACATCTTAAAAATTTATTGCTACAGTTGGATTATTAAGTACACTATTTCAGCTCTGTTTAAGTATATCATTTTTACTTCTGCTAAATTTTAATATTAAGAAAAAAAGAAGAGGTTAGGAGATTTTCAGTTTTGTTTTTTATGGATTCTGTAATAGCTCCTGTTTAACATTCTAGTCTGGATATCAATTGCTGTCATTGCTACTATAGTAGGTGTATGTATTGATTGCTTCATTCATTCAGTTAAATAGTAGAATACTATATATTTAAAATACGTATAATATATCAGATACAAACATATGTAGAATTTGAGGGTAGTTGGTTGTTTTGTTTTTGTTGTTTCTTTTTGTTTTCCTTGAAAGGAAAACAGTTTAAATTGAATTAGGTGCTTACTGAAGTTGCTGGATTGATAGCCCTTGAGACTTGAAGACATGACATATAGCTGACTGACAAGCCATGTGCCAATATCCTACCACTCATTGCCTTCCCAACATTTACCTGAATGGACTGACACTAGGAATGAGGCAGAGCCAGGTGAGGTTGAACCATCATGAAGACAATGGCCAAGTCCATCTCCAGTTTAGCCCTAGAGATGCATTTGACTCATTTTATTTTAATTATTTTAAAAGAAAAACATGTTTTTATAGTGAGGTAAAATATTTTCATTTTTTTTTATTTGTTTAAAGTTCAGAGCAACAGGAATGCTTAAGAAATATGGAAAAAATCACACATGAAGAGAGAGTGAAAATATTGTTTCCCTTAAAAAGGAGATGATTAAAAGGGGACGTGATAAAAGTCTCTAAAATTAATAGAATAAAGAAGATAAACTGGGAACTTCAGTGCTCCCTTCTCATACACAAGAACAAGGAGGCATTCAATGAAATTAAAATGTAGAAAATTCCAAAATCACAGAAGGCAATACTGTTTTTTCATTCAAGGCGTATAGCACCCATAATAGATTCTGCTTTCTAGAAGATTCTGAACTTGCACAGCCTGGGCATACTTATCCCATGTTTATAGTTTTATTTTGTTTTGTTTTAAATACATCAGTACAAGATTCAAAATCTGAATGACAGGAGGAAAAAAGTTTTCATATGTTTTTAGTTACCACTTTTGAACCTGATGAAACAAGATGAAATTGTTAGTAATTTGCTTTCTGGAAGCATGGAATTAAAATCTCAAGCAACATTCCCTCCACCCCATCAAGTAAGATGAAGCTTCCCTTTCAGCAATAGATTCTGAACTTGATGAACCTTAAGATAAAGACATGGTTTGTGTATTTTAATTCTATTTTTAATTATATTACCTTAAATATTTTCTTGGGATTGTTCTCTTCTGATCTGCATTTTCAGTTCACTAGGTTTTTTTCTGAACATCATTGAGCTTGTAATTGTCTGAGGCGGAAATGAAAAAAAGCAAAGTTGTTGAGGCTCCCTGAAACAACAAGAAATCCAGTAGAGACTTCTATACCCCATTTCTAAAAGGCTGTTTCTAGTTCTAATTCCTTCTCTGGCAAAATGCATTTCAGTGATGCGTAAATTCAGGGATGTAAAGGTTATGAATGTAGCTCTTTGCTTTCCTGTTTATTCCTCCAGGGTCAGGGAAGCTCATCTGAAGTTACTAGTGTCTTTTTTTGACAAAAACTGTGGGATACAGTAAACAGCAAGAATGAACTGCTTTGTCTATCAGTAAGAATGAAATTCAGTAACATTATTTATTACTTTTTAAAATTCTGATAGATACTGTACTGCATGTGGAGGCTCTTGGATAATCAGAATTCATGGCTCCTGTCATATTGAATGTGAGTAAGGGGTGCAACTAATCAAAATTGACTCCTTCCTCTGAGTCTTCCAGCCCATCTTTTCTTTTTGTGTGGTTTTTTTTACATATATGCTTTCCTGGACAGATATTCTTATGGTATCTGTGTCTTGTACAGCACCAAGCATACAGACAGTGCTTAATAATTACTATGATTATTCAACCAAATGGATGTCACTGCTGAATAAAGAAGCTGGTATTTTCACAGAATCCTCCCAAAGCATTTACCTCTTTCCCTTCCTGGGTGACTGTCACATCATCGCCTTCACTTCTACATAGCTCTTAAAACTGATCTTTCTGTCCCCCTATATTAAAATGTTGCATTGTTTCTTAATTAGTGAAAATAAATTTTCCTCCCTCCTTCCTCCCAGCTCATTACCACAATCAGTATTTAAATCCCCTTTTACTTCATAAGAATACAGTTTCCTTCCAGTCCTTCAGTACTTTGAGTTCTGTTTTCCTGGTCAATTAATATAAAGTTTAAAACCATTAAGTTGTCATGCAACCAACCTAGCTTTTGATTCACAATCCCTGCCTTTTGCTCTTGGAGTAACTGGGGCAGAGATTGCTGTGGGGGAAATGCACAAAGTCTTATCTGATGGCCACTGAAGTCAATGGAAGAATAGAATTCTTTTAATCAACTTCAGCAGGCTTTGGATAAGCCGCAAAGTGTAGAGCGTGCATCCTCTTTTTTTCAGTGAAATCTCTGGCTAATTTAAGAATCACTGTTGACCAGCACTGATGGACTCCCATCAAAATGTTTTTGGCCAGAAAGATGGTGGTTGTGTCTAGGATTCACAATTGGGTGTGTGGTAGGGTTGAGTTAAAAAATATAAGAAACCTCTCTTCTTGAGAGGAGCATAAAGCAATTAATTTTATGCTCCTCTCATCCATTGTTCCCAGACTCCCACTATCAAGAGTGTAACAATCAACTGAAGCACTGAGATGCTCAGTAGCATTCTTAATCACATGTGTCTGGTCTGAGCCAATCAGTGTGGCAGCTGCCAGCTGTACTCATCATCCAGATCAGGTGGAAAAAATGGTCATGTTGAATAACATTGACTGATTGTATTTGAAATTTTTATAAATTCATGACAATATCAATGGGGGTATGTAGGGACTGCCATAAAACCAGTCATCTATCTAGTCCACTATCCTGCCTCTGATACTACCTAATACCTGACATTTTATAAGAAGGTGCAAAATAAAAACATAGTAAAAAATTATGTAGTGATCGGCCCTAGGACAAATTTCTTCTTAACCCCAGGCTTATGCCTGAAAGATGTTTATATCCCTTACATGTGTGTGTGTGTGTGTGTGTGTGTGTGTGTATATCTATATAAAATAGAGTGTCTGTGTGTAATGCATACACCTACACTAGCAAATAGAAAGTATATTTTCTAACTAATTATTAAACAAATCTCCATCTGTTTTAGGTACTTATATACCACATATCACACTAGTATCTGAGTACCTCACATTTTTTAATGTATTTATCCTCACAATAGCCATGTAAGGTAGGGAATAGCTATTATTCCCTCTTTACAGATGGAAAACTGAGGCAAGTGACTTGTCCAAGAAGAAGGTCACCCAGAATGTTTCTGGTAGAGCAGGGAATTGAATCCTTGGCTATTTCCCCAACCACTAGATCATCCTTCTACATTTGTGTGAACTAGGTTTCACTCTCCTAATTCATCCACTAGGGATGCACATAACTACACTGTAAAGCTGAACATCTATTTTATTCTTTCTTAATTACATATAATTGTTACGCAAACTTATGAAAGACCAGAAAAATTGACCTATTGCTGTTTAATTAAATAACTACAAATTCAGAAAACCATAAAACTGCCCATATATTAATAAATTAAACTTATAATAAATGCTTAAATTTAAATTGGCATTTAAAATTATTGCAATTGCAGGTTAATCTGTGTTAATTTAGTTGATAGGACTGCAAATCTTTATGTAATAAATGTGCTAATGAAAATATACGGTGCTTTATTTTTATTTTTGTATGAAAATTATCTTCCAAAGCATTCCTTTCAGTATATATTGAGTGTAATAATCGATACGCTGTCGGTTATTCAGCCTACATTTATTTTAAAAGGAGGGTCAGTAATTACCAGAGTTAAGATTATGTAGTCATTTCCATTCTACCACCCTTAATTCAATCATTTATTAATCTCCAAAACTTTCACTTGGTCTGTGCCTGAAGGTAGTTTATTTTGTTTTTGTTTTGTTTTCTTTTTGCAAAGTTTGAGCTCTGTTGTTTTGGAATTTAAGGAGAGTTGAAAAAGCATACTTTCCCCCATTATAAAGTAAGATTTGGGAGCCTTTTTGATTAAAATTGAAACAGTGCTGATGATGGGAATAGAAATTTTAATTTTAGCTGGGAAATAGAGAAATTCCTTTGCGTGTTGTGGTTTAAATTACTTTTGATTTAACTATATTATGAGCATTTAAGACTATGCTTCACACATGTTTGTTAGAATTGGTATGTTTATTTTCTTACAGCAAAACCAGGCGGTGGTGCATATGCAAGCCAGGCTAACTTTATTCATTGTGCTGTGCATAGTGAATGGGACAAGGGTGAAATCCTGGCCCTATAAAAGGCAATGGGCATTCAGTGTGAGTCCATGGAATTCTGTGGATTTACACCAATGTAAAATCAGTAAGCTGAGAACTAGGCACTATGGGCTCGTTTCAAAAGGGAAACTTAGACACCTAATTATCTCTTTAGGCATCTTAGTCCAACATTTAGGTGCTCTAATGTTGACAAAACCCTTCCTCAGCTGCCATAGAACCCTGTAAGAACCTACTTTTCAGCTACAAATCCCTAGGCGTCTAAATTTCTGCCAGTGTGTGTATGCAAAGCCATCTAAACCCTGATGTGGCATAACTCATGCCTAAGCCTTGCCTGGATTGACAAACTAGTCATTCCCCTGTCTATCTTGCCTGCATGCCTCTGCCCCTTATTAGCCAATGGCCTAATGGTTGGACCACTCAACTGTTCAGAGGGAGGCCATTTGTCTGGTTTTAAGCTGGACAGTCCTGCTTTTTCTAAGTTTTGTGCTCCATTTGGTACTGAAAAAAAACAAACATGGTTTTATCCTTTATTGGATGAAGAATGACATTTTGAAGAGCACACTGCCTCACCCTCTCTGAGGGCAGGGCAGTGCTCTCTTCAAAATGGCATCCCAGTGCAGCATGACCTCACATGCACCTTTCACGTGAGATCATGCCACTGGGGTGGGTCCTCACCCTCCTTAGAAGTACTAGAGTCTCTGTTGTTTGGGGAAGCATGAGGGGCCACCCTACTTGTTCAGATCTCCACCCTGCCTGATTTTGAGTGGCAACATAAACCACCCATATCTCCATAGGTGAGTTCCCTAACCAATGCTCTCAGCATTACACCACCTAAGTACCCCATTTTGAATCTAGCCCTAAAAAATCAAAATGTTTAGGATCCCTATGAAAATAAAATTAGTCTAAGTAGAAAGGAATAGAAAATGAATATTACAATGTGCTACACTCTGATGCCAAAGGTTTAGAAAAATTTATATTGCATTGTATTATTCAAGTCAGAGTATTTGATCATGTAATTAAAGACTATTACAGAATATGCACAAACAGGTGGAGTTAAGAGTGCCAATTCCACCTTAAGTTGGCCATTTCCTCATTTCTGAGTGTTCAACATGCAACCCTAACATTCTGTTGATTTTGTTTTTTTGATGGCATAATTATACAGCTTGATTTCTATTTTGCATTAAAGAAGATGGGTTGTGTGCTGCTCCTTTATAGTGAAATGTCAACAGTCCCATTTTATATCTCAACTTCAGGGCTTATACTCCACTTACAAATGTTTTCCGTGACCTCCCATTGAGCATTAAGGTGTCAGCCTAAGGCACTCATTTGTATTTATAAAAGTTGGAATACATTAGTGCTGTGAGATGCAAGAATTTTTTTAAATAGTGTTTTTTTGCCAACATGTTGTTTTTTTAAAAAAGAAAAAAGAAAAGAGAGAGAGAGAGAAAAAAGATGTAGCTAATAATAAATTGCTAATGTCTTCTTTGCCATCATGCTTTTTTATATTCATCCAATGTACCTTGCCCATCTGTGACATCCAGCTATGATGTATTTATATCTACCTGCATTTTATTGCAGTTCTAAAATGTGTTTAACAGGGATAGATTATAATGAATACCTCATCTGATATACAGAGCAATAACCATATGGCCGTAATTAAGTAGCTGAACTGTATGTAATATGCTTGATTTTGAGGGAATATGTGAGATTTAAGGAGCGCACATGCACTTTGCTCTAAAAAAAGTCTCTAAATGGAGGTGAATGTCACCCTTAATGGTTAGGAAATTGGCTAATTTTAGGTACTACTTTGGTTTTGGGAGACCTGGCAGGCAGTACTACAGCAAAGGCTTAGAAACAAATGAGTTGAATGGGAGGATATGAGGAAGATATGGATGTGTGTTGAGTGAGGAAAAATGTTATGTTTTCTATAATGAGCATTATTTAATTTAATATCAAGTAAAGTACAGGGTTTGGTGTGTACTCTTTCCCAAATCTTGCAATAGGATTTTGTGGTTGAAATATTAATATAATGTAATATTTTTGTGGAGGACAAAGTAACTCTTGCTGCCTTTTAGACATTTTATAGTGAGAGCAGTATTAAACAAAATCTTACTTTGAAGGCAGTGTGGCAGCATGTGCTCAGAAGAAAGCACTGCGAAGCTCATCTGTCATGTGGCTCTTCTCATATCACCCTAGCTAGGCCTGTTATATTGCACTATTGCACTGTTTGTTATCTGCTGCTGTCAGACTTTGCTTCTCCAGAGCCTGTAAATAAGCTTTCCTTTTGGACTAACATAACACAATTATAAAGCAAGTGATTGTATTATCTGATGTTACTTCATCACTGCATGATAAAGGCCTTAGTATACGGTTTATATACATCTGAATAGTGTGCCATATCTTGCCCATTTCCTGTAATCAACTATGTAAATTTTTGGAGGAAATAATAAACCTTCTTTGACCCTGAGAATGAACAACATTCAAAGGTTGTTTTGTTTTGTTGTTGTTGTTTTTTTTTTGTTTAATAATATCAATTTTATTAGAAGTATTCAGGAATGAATTTATTTTAATTATTAGTAATTTATTTACTATGGAAAGGCAGAAAATTACAGGATTCCACTCTCACTGTCTTGTGTCTATCTAATCTTGTAAATCTATTTAATCCTATTTTTTTTCCAAATTTATGTATTTATAGGTAACTAATCTGCATGGTATTTAGGTCATTAACTTCAATGGGATCAGGAATTTACCCAAGATATTAATTGTTTCAATGAATTCATGTTTCCTTCCCCTTTGTTTCAGCCTTCTACTTGAAATATGATAGCCATAATAAAGTCACATAAATGAATTATTCTTAGGACTTAAATTCAAATAAAATTAATGGTGACTCTTTAAAAGTATTATATTTGTACCTCATTCCATTGCCACATATTTTAATTGCTTTTGAAATAATTACTTGACACTCAGTAGAGACATTACAAATGCAAGAAACCAAGGCTCAGAAAAGTTCCTCTCAAAATTATATTTGTGATTAATTTGAGTCCAGCTGGTGTTGACAGATATATTTATGCCAGAGAGTAAAAATAATGTCCTATAAAATTAAAGTCTTGGCAGCAATCCAATCAAATGCTAAAACATTTAAAGGTTAAAGCTTGAGACTATCGGCAGACGAAGTAGTCAAAATATAAGCAGTTCGACGCTGATATTCATAATGGTTTTTTTTTTTTTTTACAAATTTAGTACTTCTGGCTTTACTCTTCTTAAGTATGTAGAGATGAAAAATTGTGACACTTAAGGGCAATTGAACTGCATATATGATAGTCTTCATAGATTAACGGTAAGGCTAAAACACATCACACTGGTATTTAGTCATATCTCTTGCATTTTTTCAAGGATATTTGCTACACATCATTCCCCACTAATCATATCTCATTTTTTCTTCACTATCTGCAATGATGGTACTTTGACCACCTGTCCATAAGGAGTCTATTCCACCAACCAATTGATCATAATGTTAAGACCTTCTTCTTACTAACTGCTCCCACATTTTTCCTTTCTTTCCTTTGTCCTGCCATTTTCTGAATCTGAATACATCCTTTCCTTCATTTATATTTTTACCTCAAAGGCATTTTTAGACACTGATTGTGTCCCAGGAGTCTTCACTTTTCTAGACAATATTAGATCATTCATCTATCTTCATATGATTTACTTTCAAATTCTTGTATTTAATTTTTGTTGCCTTTCAAATTGTATTCTCTCAATGTGTTCAGTATGATGATTCATTATCTGTGAAAGAGCATTGCACATAGTGGTCAAAACTGAGCTTTGATGTAAGCAAGTGCAGCTCAGTAGAGTATAATACAGTAGAGTTTCACCTGCTTATAACACAGCTGAATCTGGACCATAATGGCTGATGAGCTGGCACCAGAGCTGATTCAGATTTGTGACATCTCTGCATAATGGATGAAATTCATCCCTATGCAGAGGGCATGCACAAAGCCCCTTAAATCCTACTTAAACCTTGGGACTTAAGTGTTGCATAGGCTTTGTGATGGCCCACCTCACAGGGATGAATTTCACCTCGTGTGTGCAAAGACCCACTATGTCTAGACCACAAAGGACCACTTGAAGGACAAGAAGGAAAATATTTTTCCCTTGCCTTGTTCTGTGACTCCGCAGAGACCTCACATTCCATGATATCAGTTAGCTCTCAAGTCCAGACTCAGATTGGTGTCACATACTTATTTTCTCCAGATCTCCCTCTTCTTTTTCTTCTTTTTACATCTTATCTAATGCACGTAATGACACTGGAATGATAACTCTTCTAACTTCTAGTATGGTTATCTCTGGGTTTTTTTTTTCCTTTCTATGGTACTATAATCCCAGGAAAGGCATAAACAAACTCCAGGCAATTAATGAGAGCCTCAAAACTTCCCTTTCCTGGTGGAACTATCAAGGAAGGGAGGCAGTGGAAGCAATTCAGGCCCACCTCAGAGACATAAACCTCTGTTCTACAAGGCCTTTGGTAGAACAAAGCTTTCACGGGTACAGGGCTAGCTGAACCTCAGTTCCTTTGTGTTTTTGCGGAGTGCATTCCCTCATGCCTTTACCTATCAGGAGGTTGAGTTCACAATCCTTTCACTCTTACACCAGTCCCTGGGGCACAGTCTTTTGTGTATCAACACCGTAGTTCTTTAGGAATCTGTGAACTAGTGATATAGAGTGATATAGTGATCAGACTCTATATCAGACTTTTTCAGAGGTTCTGAAAACCTAAGTATTGTTTAGTTTAGCTGTAGGATCAAAGCTCTTAGAGAAAAAGGATTTTAAAACAGTCTACACACCTATGTCTATTTTACCTAAATGTTTGCCATCCTAGATTTTGGCCTAGGCATTCTTAACTTCTTCAAATACTACCAGTAGGGTATTGGGTCTCAGTGAACAATTACTACCCTCTAGAGACAGAGTCCCTTCTAAAACCCTGCTATTTTTCCTTTGTTCATCTGTGTTTGTAGGCTTTTACCTATCCTGTATCTAAAACCAGTTTTGTAGGTTGGTTGAAAAGGTAGAATCTTAAAAGCTAATGGTTGGGCATTAATCTCTTAACAATCTTTAAGTGTTTACCAAGGGTCGGCTTATCTTGATTCATTCTTTCCCTTCCTACTTGGTTTTCCAGACAGCCCCATATTGTACTAAACCAATATTCATGCCGTACATGTCCCTGTAACGAGGTCAGCATACAATATTCGTAAATTATTACAGAACAGCTTTAAATCTATCACACAAGGTAAGTGCAGTTGGAGTTGAGCAGCATGACATTCTGGTGCCCCTCAGTAAAGACTCAGTTGACTGCTGGTGTTGAACAAACCTAAGGCTTGGAGATAAGGCTTAGGGACCAATTGGCTAGGCAGCAGTTCTGCAGAAAAGTACCTATGGGTTACAGTCAACAAGAAGCTGGATTTGAGTCAACAGTGTGCTCTTATTGCCAAGAAGTCTAATGGCATATTGGGCTGCATTAGTAAGAGCATTGCCAGCAGGGCGCGGAAAGTGATTATTCCCCTCTATTCAGCACTGGTGAAGCCACATTTGGAGTACTGTGTCCAGTTTTGCCCCTCCTCCCCCCCACTACAGAAAGGATGTGGACAAATTGGAGAGAGTCCGGGGAGGGCAACAAAAATAATTTGGGGGCTGGAACACATGACTTATGAGAAGAAGCTGAGGGAACTAGGCTTGTTTAGTCTGCAGAAGAGAAGAATGAGGGGGGATTTGGGATTTGTTAGCCTTTAACTACCTGAAAGGGATTTCCAGGGAAGATGGAGCTAGCCTGTTCTCAGTGGTAGTAGATGACCAAACTAGGAGCAATAGTCTCAAATTGCAGTGGGAAAGGTCTAGGTTGGATATTAAGAAAAGCTTTTTCATTCGGAGGGTGGTGAAGCACAGGAATGGGTTCCCTAGGAGATCGTGGAATCTTCATCCTTAGACATTTTCACAAAGCCCTGGCTGGGATGATTTAATTGGGGTTGGTCCTGCTTTGAGCAGGGGGTTGGACTAGATGACCTCCTGAAGTTCCTTACAACCCTATCTTCTATGATTCTATGATAGTATGGGTGTGAGCTGTAAAATATGTGACCCCTGAGATTGCAGTCCAATTATATGCATTACTTTCTTTCAGGATATGTTGAGTTATAGCAATTAATATTGAGTACAGAACATTAACTGTGAGGACAGGTTAACTGATTGTGCCAGTTTCACTATTATTTCTGAAAATACATTTTCCATGTTCTGTATGTTAAATCCTGTTTAAATGTCTTTAGGTTTCTAAATGTTTAGCTTATTTTAATTTTCCTTGTCCAGAAATTGTGTATATAGACTTGATAAAAATTCCATTGATGTGAAGAGAAATATTCCCATTGACCAAGTGGGGTTTTAGCTCAGACCCTTTGTAAGGCTGTCTGTCATACCGAGAGTTTAATAGTAACTCTCATCTGCTACCATTATAAAATATATAACTATAATTGCTGGCACTGCTTGGTAGAATTAAGCAAATACGTAGGGCGGTCTTCTGGATATTTAACTGTAAAGTAACTAGATTTAAAAGGCTAAAGAGCCTTTGCAACAAGATTCAAGGCAAATAGATGCTTCTGATTTATTACATATGATGACATACTGTATGGCAGAAAACATATATCTGGGATGATGTCACAGTGCAATAGGTGTGTGTGTGTGTGTGTGTGTGTGTGTGTGTAGTTTATTATGTAATACATTTAAATAGTTTTAATGTGGTTTATATAGTTCAGCGCTCTTTAAAATCAATGTAGCGTAGGAAAAATATTAAGCTAAATCTACTTCAATATTTGTAAAAATATTGTTCCTGATAATTCAGACAGAACAGCAGAAATAGCCATTATGTTACAGAAGTGATATCTTGCATTCATATTAATATCAAAGTATTGTTCATGCTAATGTGAAAATTTTGGAGTATGGAGTGCAAAAGAAAACATCTTAGATAAGTTCTTTCAAATAATAAATATGCTATAATTTAGCGTATTTCATGCATTCACCAGATTCCCTCTGTGTAATTATATTTTTGTATTATATATAGAGAGAGCCCCTAATACTTCAATGTCTGCAAAAAGGCATATGCATTGAGGTTCTTGGCTTATCTGTGGTTCTCGTCTGGTATAGCATCTGTACTGTGAAGATATACTATATATGTATTTTTCATTTTACTACAACAGCAGAAGCTGGTCTAACTGCAAAGTAAATCTCATATCGTTAACACTTTTCTCTCTGTGTTTATTTTATAACCCAGTAAATACTCATCTCCAAGTTCGGCAACTTTCTGTTATAGAACTTAGTCTAAAAAATGTCATACATGATGGAAAAGGGAAAACAGCAAGAGCAAAAGATAACCACAGCCTCTCCCACAGAAACAATTTCACAGGCTGCATAGGTTCTACTGATTTATCAACCATACCTGAGGTAAAGGGGCAGGCTACCACTGTAGCTGCTGCTACTGCTCTCTCCACTGTCACTAGGGTACTGTCTATCAGGAGAAAACATAAAGAATAGCATAGTGTCAGTGTTGGCTTCCAGTTTGCCAGTGTCACAACCTCTTGCTTCCCTCTTGATGCTAATAAAAAGAAAAGCCCATTTTTTTCTCCCTCTGTACTATGCTAGCGGGGGAAAGAATAAGACCTGTTTTGAAGAGTAAATGTGGTGCAGAAGTTACAGATGTTGCAAGTAGCGGCATTGGACATTTGAGTATCTGTCTGATTGATGTTATGCTGTGGCAAAAAGGGCCATTTCCTCTTCGGGTGTATAAATAGAAGAGTAGGGAGTAAGAGTAGGGAGATGAAATTTTACCTCTGTATACAGCATTGGTGAGATTCATACTAGACTACTCTGTCCAATTCTGGTGTCCACATTTGAGAAAGGATGTTGAAAAATTGGTCTGGCCTTAAAATCTGTGAATCTAACCAGATTAATTCACTACATCATTACACAGAAAGGCAGATACTCATTCTATAGAGAGGGCCAATTTCAATTTTTAATCGCAGTCAATGGGTATAAATTTAGGATTTTATAAAGCCCTGAATCCAAAGAGGAACTCCCACTGATGCCAATGGAAGGTTTACATAGTGATCAAGCATATAGTATGGCCTTTATGTATAAAAAACTTTCACTTATCTTCACTATTCATTGTTTGTTCTGTACCACATGCATCAGTCAGTGGGAAATATATGTTCTTCTTTAAAATTACCACTATGTCTGCTCTTTGTTTCTCTTTTTTTCCCATTCTACTTTTTCTTTCTCTCCCTTTTCTTTCTGTCTCCTCTAGTCTTCCCTCTACATTCCCTTCCTTACAGAAACTCCTTCTTCTCACCTCCTGTAGGCCAAGCTCCCACTCCAACTTCCTTCTCCACTCTATCCACTAACGTGATGGCAGTTCAATAGTTAATGCTTACGCTACACTAAAGTGTCATCATTTGGCTTTAGAGTCACATTCCATTCAGTTACTAGCAGCAGGAAGTTCATACCTAGGAGTCATAGTTTCAGGCTGTCTTTAGACACAGGATGACATCTCTGCATAGGATTGATTCCTATCTGGAAGGCTTCCCACACAACCCTGAGGATCAGAAATATAGGATGAAACTCTGGCCCTATTGAAGTTTATGATAAAACTTCCTTTGACCTCAATGGGGCCAGAATTTTGCCCCACTCCCCTTTTTATGAAGGTTTCAAGTCTGCCAAATTTGAACATGTCATGCAAACCATAAACACTTGAAACAAGCCAGATCCATGGGTTGTGTGTCTGACACCCTTGTATTACTACATCTAAATTGTAGCATGTACAGGCTAAGTTTCCTGAAGCATACAGCATTAGTAGTGCTTAAACCTGGAGATAATGGCTGAACAACATTTTAGCCCTTCTGAGTATATCCTCATCACCAACTTGGAATCTTTAAAGGTTTCCCTTCACGTCTTGGACTGCAGTAAAATTTGAGCAGATGTGCAGCTGGAAGAAAACATCATTACTAAATTCTGAGTTGTTTTTCACGTCAGTGAATTCAAAGCTGCTTAACTAGACATTACTTTTTCATCAAAAAAAAAAAAAAAAGACAAAGAAACTGAAGTGTAAGGCAAAGGGGTCCATCTTATTTATACTGATAGCCTACACCTCATATATTGTTAGATCAGACACCACTATAAGGTAAACAAAATGATACGACAGGGCAAAACTTAGCTGTGGTGTAAGCAACTTCATTCTCCTGATATCAGTAGAGCTTCACATGACACCCCAGGATTTAAAAAAACAAAGGTAAACCTTAATTATAGCACCTTAGATGTGCGTAGTCCTTTAGTCACAAGTAAATGAGTCAAGACCACATTTCTATAATCAATCTTTAATGCATCCACCTAACTACAAAAGTGCTCATCTCCCCTAGAGCTGACTAAAGGCAGCACAACAATATCCACTTCCAGTGTTCATTCCTCATTCCAGTCCTATTCACATGCAAGTCAGGTGAGGATGTGGGGGAATTGTTTAAATGGCCTCAACCACTTACAGGTTATAGGTCAGGGGAAACACATTCTGCCTTTTCACTTTATTTTGAATTATCTACCTTTTTTGTTTTGCTTAATTTGCTAATTAACCTGGAAAAGTATCCAGAGGTTGGGGATGAGGATTTATCTGCATTTGTTTCTCTTCCTTTCCACAAACACTTTCTCCACCCTCTATCATTACCCCACATTTTCTAATGAGTTAGTGTTTTATCATTTAACATAGATTCTGGGGCATGAAATTTAATGTATCAATTGTGTCGGAGTCATCTTCTCCTCCTTCTGGTCTGTTCCAAAGTATGGTTTGGTCCTCTGTATAGTGAGGTGAAGGTGAACTCTGAAGTGTTGTTTTATGTATTTCCTTAGGCTCTTCATGTACTTAAGTTTATTTTTCAAAGAAGTGGTAAAGTAATCCCCTTTCAATATGCTCTGCAGTAGAACAAGGTTATCTCTGTTTCTATGGAAGTAAGCCAAATTGTTGTGCATAGTGATGAATTTGAGGATTTGCTGTCTTTAATAGTATCCAGGAGAATATGTCTAGATCAATATGAAATTAAAAAAAACATGTGAAATGGGTCAGAAGTGCAAAGGCATAAATCATACATGTTATCTGAAAAGAAATTCAAGTGTTCATATTGATATTTGGAGGGGAGAGGGTGCAGTTCTGTATTTACTTATGTAATGTGTTAGATATAGACTGAGGAGAAAAAATTACGTTTCAATGCCTGGGATTCTGGACAACTACCTCTGGATTTGAGGAATGTTCTTGGTCTCAGGGATCTCCAGGAAAATTGCTATAAGTAGATTTATTAAAAAAATATGTAAGACGGAAACATTGTTACAATCACCACAGTGCTGCATGTTCTGAATGGAATCTAGAGAACAATGATGTTTTTAGTTGTTGTCCTATATGATCTGTTGTTTGCCAGGTACCATCTAGTGATACATAAGGTCACTCTTCCTACTATGCTCTGGGTAGTAAAACTTCTTTATTCCCATAAGACTTGCAGTACCTCATCATATTACTAAGTATTATACACACCCAGTTTCTCTTCCTGGCTCCCCATGCCCTTCTATCACACCTCTTCTCACATTCCCCCTCACACTTGCTGTTCATCTCTCCCACCCTCTGCAGACACCCAGATATTTCATCCCTTTCTCACATTTCCTTTTCTTTTCCATCTCTATATTATTAGTTTATTAAAGAGGAAAAGTCTGGAACTGGAAAGAACTCTGTGTGTCCTAAGCTTTGCAAATAATTGGATTTTGTCTGCCATATAATACCCAGGTGTGAAATGATGCATTCAGTAGATGTATCTTGCAGACTAGTTGAGAGTTAATCCTTATTCGTGTTTTTTGAGAGGTCCCTAATCAATAGACTGGATTGAAAAATATAATATGATGTTTTTCCTACTGGATAATTTTCTTTCTTTAGGATTTTCTATGTCAGTCCAGACCTCATCCCATTTCAGCAGGTATCACTTCGTACATCATTTCTCTCATATTCTCAACATTCTAAGTTTTACAAAGTTTTGGTTGACCATTGCTCATTAAACTGAGCTAAGTGAGGCAGAAAGCTGCTTGTATAGAAAAGGAATGTTATCACCAAAAAAGACTTCACTTGCCACCTCTGATTATTAGTGGTGGTGTTAATTTCTCCCTGTCTATGCATATCTATATATAGTTGGGCAGTAGTAGCACTGTAATTAAGTCTGAAATGAGCTCACTGTTTAACAGCCAGTTTTTCTAAATGCTCTAAAATCCATATCCACCTCTGTATTTTCTACTGCTTTCAGTGTCTTCATGGATTGACAGGAACCAACCTCACATTTGGCACTGAGAACTATGTCAGCATTTTATTGTTACGGGAACTTCCATAAATCAAAAACTGTTTTTTCCCCAGTAGCTTTTGGAATGTCTGCCATTATAACCATTGGATTAATGAGCTGCTTGGTTATTGCTTGACTGAGTAAGTGCTGTATTTCCTGTGGTTCATTCCTGGAATTTTGTAAACAACAAAGAAAATATTTTAATTACTATAAACCCCTGGGGTCTGTCTTGGAGGAGAACAATATTCTAGCGATTTTTCCTTCATAAGGTATGTCTCCACTGCACATTGGATGCCAAAAGCATCATATGCTTCTTTCTCTTAATATCTTTAGCAGGTCCAAATCCTAGTTGTGATTTATAGTTTTTCAGTAACCAGTTTCTAGCTTCATGCTCAGCAATATTAGTGTCCTCAAGGAGCTGACCTGCTCAGCAAGCAGTTTAGGTAAATTGTGGTACCTGGCTGGTTTTATAGTGTCTCTGGACCTCCATTATTTTGATATATCAGGACTCATCCATTCTGAATGGCAGCTTCTGCCAACTACAATAATAACTAAACTAAACAAAAGTCAATTTGGTACAAGCCTAAGTTACAAATGACCACTTGATTCTGTTCACGAACACTTGTGGGACTATATTTAATTATTAATTAGTGTGATATTTTCACTTTTCTATCTTTAGGCTGATTCCAAAACCTTGTATATGCAGCAGCTGTGGCATCACATCAAAGCAACTTATAATGCACAGACCTCTTTCTGTTGGAAACCAGCTGATGCAATTAAACATTTTAACAAGACAATGTTCTTAAGGGTTTGTGAAGTTAGAAAATAAAGCTGTGAAAGAAAATTTGATTTTCTTGTGACATCTTAAATACTTATCAAAATTGAAAGGAAAAAAGGAAAGGAAGGGAAAAGGCAACCATTTGGGGTTTGGGTTTTTTGGGAGAGTGGGAGTTGGGTTTTTTGGTACAGGCTTCCTTCACTGCTACCATTTATTATTAGAGGTCTGACTAGAAATCTAAAACTATTTTATGGGTGTATTGAGTTTAGCCAATCATCTGAGGTGGGAAGGAGATGTGCTCACAAAGCCTATTTCTCACTGCATCAACTTTACACTGTTTCATTAATAAATACCTCTAGTTGGATGGCTGCAGGGAACTGCTGGCTCGAGTAGTAGCCTCACAGGTAGATTCCTAAAAGCTGGTGATATTGGGATAAGAGATACAAATTTAAATAAGATATAGATATCTCCTGGCTTTGATAGAAGCTTAACACCAGTCAGATTTGTAGCTTCCACTGCTCAAAAGGAATCTCAAGGGGGCTCTTTTGACAATATACAAATGTGAACCCACTATTCATTGTTCAGGATTGGCTATGTTGTGGTAGCTCTTTGTTCGATTGCTGTCTTACGCCACTGATTTATCAGTGACAATTATGTATAGTCCATTCAATAATACTGCATTGTATTCACCATTAAAATAACATTAAGAACCTGCGGAGAGCAACTGAAGGTTTAGTGCTAAACAATAGTCCCTATCCGTAGCCCTATTTCAAAGACGGGTGAATGTAGCTTTCCTTATTAGATACGAACTAATGTGCTATTGCCAACTATTACAGCAACCTAAGAGAGACCATTCTGTTATTGCAGAAATCTGGAATTAATAATCACCTCATGTTAAGAAAGGTCAAACAGTTTTCAAAAGCCATTATAGTGCATGATTGCAGCCAGGAAAGCTTGCTTTAAACTACTCAGTATTTATTTCAATATAGAGGATCCACACACACATCTCTTTTCTACACATGAATAATCTGGGCTAGTTTTAGCATTATGGGAAGCCTCCATCTTCGCAATCTTTCCTTTTCCTTCACTATATCCTCACTTGTTATTCCTTTTTCTCGTCCAAGGCCTTTCCTCTAAATATTGTCTCACCTTCCATTGAAACTATGCAGACGACAAGTCAGTGTGTTCAAACAACACCTAGGAACAATCACGGGACTGTTCTGTACATTTGTTACCTAGGAATAAGAGGCCTCCCTGGGTCACAGGATTAGCAAATCCCCAAAGCTGTCTCAGTGACCAAACCCTCATGTTAGGAAAAGTTGCTGCTTAAGATTCCACTCCTCTATTTCACAACTTTATTTGTCCTTAACTCTGTATTTGTTATCAGACACTATCCTTGAAAAGATAAGAAAGTTTCATCATCATAGAGAGACATTGTCTACAGTGCTAGACCAAAAATTAACTGGGAGAAACTTAAATATATAAACTACTCTAGGTGGTCAGCAGAATGAGATAAGTAAATTACAGTCTTGATGGCTGATAAATGCCAGCGCTTTAAACTTCTGTTTTATTTTAAATATCAGTGTGAATCTCATTAGAGTTTCAAGCAAAACTGATTGCTTGCCGTGATTCAAGCTAAATCTTTTAGGCTGGAGATCAGGTATGACTTTAGGGAGTTTATTTTATTACGTTGGAAGCAGACACAATGAAAATAAACATTTTTCTATGAAATCTGTAAGTGGCATAATCAAATGGTTAAGGCTGTGATGTGTGGCGAAGCTTTGAATTATGTTTTCCCTAGATTGGGATCACATGTGAAGTAGCAGCCGATTTCTCCATGGCTGTTTGCATTAGATGAATGATGCTCAAGGGCATGGCAGTAGAATTGGCTTCCATCTCTTATAAAGTTATATAATATATTTGGAATGAAAAAAGGATGATTCTCCATTAGTGAATCCAAAAACCGTGTCCTGTTTTGAACCCAGTATTTAATCTACCAGGGAGAGCATAGACGATGGGGTGAGGAGGAGGGAGATAGGGAGGGGAAGAGCTGTGGATGTAGTGCTTTTACACATCTTCCTAGAGGTGAATATGTGTGTCTTTTTTAATCTTTCTGTGCTAAGTCTGAGCATACTAATTGTTTCTCTACTCCTGCCTTGTTATTTCTGCTAGTATTTTGAATACAGTACAGTAATGCCTTAGAATACAGTCAAGTAATTTCGAATACACTAATATATCAGGGGTGAAAGGGTGAAGGTTATCTGGTAATATGACACTGCTTCAGTGGGAAGGTTTTACCCTCTAGTATTCTTTAAGTAGGGTCTTTTCTGTTCTAAATTAAATGTGTGTCTCATTTCTGAGTTGAATGGAAGGTCTGTTTCTGAGGAACATTATTACGTTTAGTTCTTTTGCGTGGATGCCTTTTTTCGTAACTGGTATGTGTAGATTATGTGAATCATGGCCAAAAGATTTCTTTGGGATCTTTTGCCTTAAGTTATTTGTATGATGTACCCAAATTATCTTCTCCAAGAACCACTTTAAAAGGGCCTATTATTGTGACGTTGGAACAGAAGAATACATTAAAGTGAGATTCTGAGCTGAACGTTGGTTGTAATAATGTGAGTGTGTAGCTCTGTATCAGGTATGTTCAATATACAATCAAAATGATGATTTTCTAACTCCAGCCCTCCAAAGTCAGCCTAGACTCTGACAGTCCAGCTGGCTTCTTCCTGGCTGACACCTGGCTGATATTAGAGAGGCAAGGAGGATGAGGTAATATCTCTTCTTGGACCAACTTCTGTTAGTGAGAGAGACAAACTTTTAAGCCACACAGAGCTCTTTTTCGGAAGCTGGTCCAATAAAAGATATTATTCACCCACCTTGTTTCTCTAATATCCTGGGACTGACATGGCTATAACTACACTACATACGTTACTGATAGTAAAAGCAGTAGTGTGCCATCTGTGTATGCCAGGCGCGCATTGCGTGCCCCAGGACTGGCTGTGCCTGTGGGATGATTCTTTCAACCTCCAAACACATGTAGAGGACACCATTTTGTAGAAAAAAACCGTACATGCAAACACCATACATGAGGCCAGCTGCATGGAGGATGCCATTTTGCATGCAAGCGTACAATTGCATGCCTGGCTAAAAATGTCATGGCACTCCACTGTGATAAAGAACCTTCATTTGCAACCTAATAAAAAGTGTTGTTTCTGATGTGAGAATCTGAAAAGAATCCAGCTTACTCTTTTGTATATTCAGGAGTAAAAGAGTAGTAAACTTACTTTTGTCACTAAAATAAGCTGATATGTCTCCGGTTACACATAGGGAACAGATCTAATAATGAGTAATAAAATCCAGATTTACCCTAGTCACTTGTCTGACGGACGTGCACACTTAAAGGCAGGGTTCCTGCTAACACCTTGTGAAAGAGTTCTAATTCATGCCCTACACATAAACACCGATCATTTTTAGTTACTGATGAATATCAAGTGCCCATATTGACTGTTTTTGATCTATTAGCGGTAACTGATCCTGATGTCCTTAACAGAAGTAGGCAAAGTCACTCCTTTCTGTGGCTCTGTTCTTTTCTCTTTCAGATGACCTAAAAGGTGGTGTTAGGTGGGTGCTTTCCTATAGGAGTAAATTCACAGCTTGGGTATGTTGTTTCATTGTCAACTGCTCCTGAATTATTGCAGTGGAATTGATGGATTTTTGTTGATGTTGTTTCTGTGGCTGAACTGAAAAATCTGGGGGGAAAAATCAGTTTCTAACTGGAACTGAATTTTTAAATATTTTTTCTCAGCAAAATGAAAACCCAACACATAAATAAAATAAATTTAAAAAAAAATCATTCATGTGGCACTAAATTTTTGAATGTTGATTGAAAAGGACATTTTCTCTGTTTGAATCAACATTTTGTTTCTAAAATGTTATTTCAAAACAGAATTTCAAAATGGTTTATTTTGAAATGAAATATTTCAGCATTTCCAAATTAAATTTTTTTTAGCCAAAACTCTTTGTATATTCATTTGCAAAAATTTCAATGTACTGAAAAATTCATTTTTTACTAGATTTACTCTTTGTTGGAAATTTTTTGTCCAGCTCTATCCTGAAAGTTCTGATAGCAACTGTGGGTTTTTTTTAAACTATACTTATCCAGAAGTTTAAGTTTTCTTCCAGATGCAAACCTTGCAACAGTTACCTCTACCTTTCTCACCTTGACATTGGATTACTGCAGTGTTGAGTTAGGGCTACACCTAAAGATCACTCAGAAACTTCAGCTGATACAAATGCAGCTGCTTGTCTTTAAAGGGTGCCTTTTACAAGGAGCATATTATACCTGAACTCCATGGTCCACACTGGCATCTAATTAATTTCCAGATACTGGAAAATAACATCTGGAAATTTAAGATGTTAGTTTTAACATATAAAGTCATAAATAATTGAGTCCTGGTTACCTCTGTACCCTCCCCCCCACATGTTAACAGGAATTATCTGAAAAACAAAGTAAGTAATGAATAACTTGATCACAGTCTATAAGAAATCTGATAGTAAAGAGCTCTTTAATCTGGCAATAGACAAAGGTATAACGAGATCCAAGGAAGTCGAAGCTAGAGAATTTCAGGACTGGAAATACAGCACACATTTTTTAACTGTGAGATTAATTAACCATTGGAATAGTTTACCAAGTATTGTAATGGACTCTTCATCATTGGAGATTTGTAAATCAAGATTAGAAGATTTTTTAAAAGATATGACTAGTTCAAATCACAGTTTTTGGATTTGAATTAGGAATTAATTCAGGGAAGTCCTATGGCCTGTGTTATGCAGCAGGTTAGAGAAGATGATCATAAAGATATTTCACAGATTTTAAGGACAGAAAATAACCTTTAAGAAAATAAATGTAAATATAGTATGTATAACTTCTATAGGTGGAAGAGGGAGCAACAGTCACTGTAGATGAATATTCACAATCACTGAAAATAACTTTCTTCACAGAGAGGATTTGTTTGCAAGAAATCTTCTGTGTGCCTTCAGTAACTGCACTTTTTGAGACTGTGTATAGGAATATGAGGGGAAAATCAGATGGATCAAACAATTCTTGGATATTACTATTAAGAAAGAAATAAAGACACTGTGATATATTTCAAAATCAGCTGTAGTGCTTTAAGCTGTAAACTGTTTTAAATCCAAGGTGACAGGTAGCAGTTTTAGAGAGATCCTCTGATTGTTCTACAGCTAAATTATCAATCACTGTATTATGGCTACAATGAAATAGCATTATCCTTGATGAAACAAAATCCCTGAGGTTTTGAAAGTTAATAAAAATAATGTACATAGCACAGCCAGTCGGTAGTTTGTTTTTTATTATTAATTTTGTTATTAGTAGAATATTAATGTTGACAATGTTTAGTTTCACAGGCTCTCTGTTGCATTAAGTTTTGGTTTTCTTATTACATTAAGTGCATTTTCCATGATTAAGTTAAGAGTCAGCACGATTTTGCTTTAAAATATTGGGGAGCACAACATTTCGGTACAGGTGAATTTAACATATTACACATTGCACAGCATGTCAGTATTAATAAGAGCTTTAATTTATAACAACATTAATAGCAACATCTTTGCTGCATCCATTAACAAGATTTAATAAATCAAAAATCCAGGTCAATCAACAGCAATATTGCAAATAATTGTGACTTTCAAATACCTAAATTGGGAGGATGAATATTAATGGTTAGTTTAAATTACGTTGGCATGTACATCAGCATAAGCAATGATAGTAAGTCAGCATTCATTTATAAAGGCTCAAAGCCAGTGGGAATTTTAAAAAGCAAGTTTCTTGGCACATGCCGTATAAACTGGTTTAGCAGTTGAAAAACTCTTTATTTGTACTGAATAATAATTATTATAATAATAACTAATAATAAATAACTATTATTTGTATTGAATTATTTGCTGACATTTGTGATCTCTATGTTCCCCAGATTGTCGGATTTCACCATTTATATTTGACAATAATAAAATAAATATCTAATTTCATATGACTTTTTGCTCAGCTGTTTTCTAATTGTGATCTCAAACCATGCAGAAATGTGCTATCATGAGAAATATGTGATGTTTTGTTTCCTTTTATGCTGTATTAGCATTTTGCTGTATATTAACAACCTGTTTTTATTTTCATCTATCCATCTATGTGTTCCTGTTTAGATAAAATGTCTGGTTCATTTAGTACTTTTTATTCCCGACTCAGCAAAATCTTACTTTGGAACTTAACCTGTCTTGGATTTAGCTTACGCATATAATAGGGTACCATGGACAGGAATATATTCATAATTAACATTTACATTAAAAAGATGTACACGTATGAAGAAATACTTGTCAAAACATGACAGAAATGCTGTTTGTTGAATTTATACCAAATCTCAAATGACTCACTTAAAGTATATGCACATTTTCTAAAAAGCAATTTTAAATCAGTAAATTTCCCTAGGTATATCTATACAACATTAATTGGTTAATAATTATACTTCTTGTGGCAGAAAATAAATCACCTTTCTATATTACTGATTGCCTTTGGACAGTTTATCCACTTATCCCTTCCCGAAGAGTTCATATATAGATTAACTGCCAATAGATGGAAGAAAAAATTACAGGTATATTTATGTCCTGTTAATGCTAGTCAATCTATTGTCACATACATGTATATTAAAAAAAAAAAAAAAAAAACACCAAACCAATAACTTTATCCTTATTCCCATATCCGTATAGATAAAATCCAAGGAATGGCTCAAAAATAATGTAGATCATCGCCCTGGCACGCTTCTAGTGATAATAGACAAGGCATACAAAGGGTGGGGAAAAAGCAGAAGATTGGGAACTGAGACACAGAGGGATTAACTAACATATCAAAGGTCACGTTGGAAGTTATTAGCAGAGCAGGGAACTGAACCCAGATCTCCTGAGATCCAAGTAAGTGCTTTAACCACACAATTCCTATGTCTGCTGCCTCCCTATTTTAATAGTGTTATAGCCTAGATGAAATAGGCCCAATGTATTGTAAATGGGAAATTATATGTGGTTTATTTCTAATTAAATGATCAGATCATACATTTTAATTCTTTTTCCAGAAATTTACTCTTTGCCCTTCAATAGAATCGCCTCTCATCACTCAGAAAAAAAGTATGTTGTAAAACCTTGGGGAAGCGTGTCTCTTCTCCTGAAATAGAAAATGTATGTAAATCAGTAATGCATATCCTGGGACTGATGAGTAGCACAGGTTGCCCATTGAGATCATAGTGAATTAGGGAGATGATTTGCTTTTAAGCAGAGATGCAGATTCTGAGACAATGACTGTACAGGCGAGAGAACAGTGATCATTTGTCTAAATCAGGCCTTTGTTTAGACAGCCTGTGACAGCTGGCACCTGCTGCAGTGAGATGAATAGGCCAGATTGTCCTGCAGTTTTACTTCAGGTCACACGGGATTATGGAACCACTTGAACACTGAGGGGACAAAAATCTCTGCTAGGCTGAAACAGAGAACAGTCTTGAAATGAACTCATATTTTATGCCATCTTCCCTGTAATAATGGTTGAATTTTCATATCAGAAAATGGAAACATAAGGGATTAATTTGCGTTTCCATTTTCTAATATGATATTGTTCTTTTTTGGGGGGAGGGAGGTGGGTGTGTGTGCTCTTAACCATTGAATTACCATTAAATCTATCCTATATAGAATGTACAGTACTTTATGGCTGAGGCTACTTGATGGGACTACATCATTTTGTCGTAGAGGGCCATATGTTGCGTTTATATCTTAAAAAAAAAAAAAATCAGTTAGCTGCTTCTAGTGTGGAGTGGAAAATAAGTCACTAGTATAATGTAAAAGAGGCAGTTCCTTACCCATCTAAAGCCGATGTACAGTACACCTATTTGCAAAACATTGTTACCAAGAGTTCGGTACCATTGTGGTAGCAGTGGTAGAACAAATGTAGGCTGGTGACGTTCATTCTTTTAAGCACCATGTTATATAGAAATTCTATGAACGAAGGTGAGATTTTATGTGTTTGCAAAAAATCGTAATGCAGACACCCTCTAATTGAAAAAGCCAAGTGACTAAAACCCAAGTTAGGAAACAAGCCACACCATTTCTCTTTACACAAGAACTTGACAAGGAATCTGGGGTATTTTGTGGAAACTAAGAATTCAAACGCTATTTGACACACTTCATATCAAATGTAAATTTAAACAATGTTTATAAAGAGTTAATAAATGATTAGTAGGCGTTTCAATAAATGCATAATCAGCTGTTATAGAATGCAACAGGTCAATAGGTTACTTCTGGCCATCTATAACACCTAATGATGTGCTTATAACCATCTATAGCCTATTACATCCAAGAACTACATTAAAATAATGTTAAGGTTGCAAACTGAAGCCCTCAGAAATTGCTAAATGCCCAAATTAAGGTGGACCATGCATATCTAGCATTTAAATCATCTGCTTAACAAAATACTATTAAACTCTCTTCGCTGAAATATAATATAAATATACTAGCACAAGATGTTATGGGTTTCATGATATTTTGCAGAAGGGTCATTTGAAATTTATTTACTAATAGCTTTTTGCTTCTACATCAGTCATATAGTGCATTAATAGATATAGATAAATAGATATATTTACCTCTGTAATAACTTCTAATTGTGCTGTCACTTTGCATAAATGTTCCATTGTATTCACTAAACTGAATGGACTTTGCCTAGTGGCTAATTTTAATGCTTCAGTGGCCCATCATTTTTTTGTTGGTTGTTTCATTAAAATTTCAGTTACTCTTTTTCATCAGTGCAATTGTAAATTAATTAATTCTTACTACTTCCTGTAAAACAAAATAAAAAATAAAATTAAGTATAATAGCTCAAACAGTTCCCATGTTAAAAAGAAGAGGCAAGTGAGAAAAAGAAAAGTTCTGGTAAATGCAGATGTGATATACATGAACAGTCACATCAGGAAAGATTTAGCCATTCAAATTAAATAAGGCACTATTATTCATCTATCAGGTGTCTATCTGTGTAGGTACTTATAGAGGCCTCATCACCATAGTATCTGTTTACCTAACTTCATGCTAATTTAGTTCCAATCTGTGGGTTCAGTTGGATAAGGCAAAACAATCTTTCTTTAGTTAATTTAATCATTTGTGCAGTTAATCCCATTCTAGTATGGCTGCATCCATAGTTAGCACATCTTTATATGGCTGAATTATTTTTTTTTCAAAACTTGGAATTTTGAAATGTTTCCGACCAAACCAGTGGAATTGTATATTTAGTTATCTGACTCTGCAATCTTTCTTCTTATTAAAAAGAGTTGCTCAGTAAAGTTTTGGGCTGCAACAGTAAGTGCTTTCCTACAGTTCCATTTCCTCAATGTCCATATGGCACACTAACACTGGCTTCAAGGCATTTTTAAGAGTCTATTTTATATAAACTCCCTTCATGGATCAATATTTTTAATAGAAACTCTCCCCAAGTAGCCACTACAGGCTACATTTATATAATTTGTTTTCTCATTCATATGGAATCAGTGCATTATTGAAATGAAATGGAAATCCCCAGAGTACATGAAAATACAGGCACTATGAAATAGTTCTGTGGCCAGGTGCTTATACTTTCACAACAACTGATCTCTTACTTGCTCTGTCACTTCATAATACTACAGTGCAAAAGAGAACATAGCAGGCAGAAGGAGACAGGGCATTTGCGGGTGGGAGGAGCATGTGCAGGGTAGGAAGAAAGGATCTGTTGCATGCATACCTGAGCTGAGTCAAGGAAGCTCTGTAGGTTTACCCATCACTACTAATACCATGCTTTCAGAAATTCCAGGTTATGAGCCTGATCTTGCAAACAGTTAATTATGCATGTATAGTGGGACTCCAGCCAGAGTAGCTATGTGCATGCAGGTAACTGTTTGCAGGACTGGGCCCCTAAACTGAATCATGATGAATCATTCTGTGAGAGAATGCTATTATTTAGAAATTGCTGTAGGCCACTTATGAAGCTGAGAGTTTGATCATTCATATTTCAAATAAAATCATAGCACCAAAAAATAAGCATAGGAACCTTGTTATGCAACATTGGCTTTAGATGTTCAGCCTGAATATTAATGCAAATGCCAGGTGTTCTGCAAGAAGTTTCTCTTTTATAAAAGCAGTAAAACACATAACTCTACTTGATAACCCTTGCTGACACTTATGTACTAGAAAAATTTACCTGTTCACTTGAGAAAAAAGAAGTGCAGTTGACAAACATTTGTAGCTACTTTAGAGCCAGTGCCAGGAAAACTACTTAACTACTCATAGAATAATAGAAATGTAGGACTGGAGGGGACCTTGATAAGTCATCTAGTCCAGTCCCCTGCACTGAGGCAGGACTAAGTATTATTTAAACCATCCTTGACAAGTATTTGTCTAACCTATTCTTAAAAACCTCCAATGATGGAGATTCCACAATCTCCATAAGTAATATGTTTCAGTGTTTAATTACTGTTAGGAAGTTTTTCCTAATTGTCCAACCTAAATATCCCTTGCTGCAATTTAAGCCCATTACTTCTTGACCTGTCCTCAACGCTTAAGGAAACAATGTATATAACCCTCTTCTTTATAAAAACCTTTTACATACTTGAAGACAGTTACCATGTCCCCATGCATAAACAACCCCATTTTTTCAATCTTTTCTCATAGGTTATGTTTTCTAGACCTCTAATAATTTCTGTTACTCTCCTCTGGACTTTCTTTAATTTGTACACATCTTTCCTGAAATGTGATGCCCAGAATTGGAGGCAGTACTCCAGTTGAGGTCTTATCAGTGCTGAGTGGAAAAATTACTACTTGTGCTTTGCTTACAACCTTCCTGTTCTAATACATCCCAGAATGATGTTTGCCCTTTTTTTGTTGTTTACTCATATTTAGTTTTTGATCAATTATAACTCCCAGATCCTTTTCTGCAGTACTCCTTCCTAGGCAGTAATTTCCCATTTTGTAGTTGTGTAATTGATTATTCCTTCCTAGGTGTAGTGCTTTGCATTTGTCCATATTGAATTTCATCCTATTTATTTTAGACCACTTCTCCAAGTTGTCAAGATCATTTTGAATTTTAATCCTGTCCTCCAAGTGCTTGCAACCTCTCCCAGCTTGGTATCATCCACAATCTTCATAAATGTACTCTCTATGCCATTATCCAAAACATTTATGAAGATATTAAATAGAACCGGACCCAGGATGGATCCCTGCAAGACCCTACTTGATATACTTTCAGCTTGACTGAGAACCATTGATAACTACTCCCTGAGTATGGTTTTCCAATCAAGTGTGCATCCACTTTATATTAGGCTCATGCAGGCTATATTTCCCTAGTTTGCTTATAAGAAGGTCATGTAAGACAGTATCAAAAGCCTTACTAAAGTAGAGATATATCACATGTACTTCTCCCCTCTCCCCATGCACAAAACGTGTTACCCTGTCAAAGAAAGATATTAGGTAGGTTTGACATAATTTGTTCTTGACAAATTCATGCTGACTGTTACTTAACACCTTATTATTTTCTAGGTGCTTACAAATTAATTTTTAATTATTTCCTCCATTATCTTTATGGGTACCAAATTTAAGCTGACTGGTCTTTAATTACTAGGGTTGTCCTTATTCCCCTTTGTATAGATAAGTACTATATTTCCCTCTTTCCAGTCCCCTCAGATCTCTCTAATCCTCTACAAATTCTTAAAGACAATTGCTAATGGCTCAAAGATCTCTTCAGCCATGTCCGTAAGTATTCTATATCACATATACCACATAAGGGGTTGAAATACATTGTTTGTGTTTAAGATCATACCCTCCAGGCTCTCCGATATGGGTAAGTTCATGGAGTCTCTTTATTTTGTGCACTTATACCTTTTTAAAAAGTGCAATAGTTTCTATTTTCAAATGTTGTAAATATATTTGCCTCAGTGCTGAGACGCTGAATGCCATGTTTAGTTCAGAGTGAATTTTTATGGATAATAAACCCTTAAAAAGAGCAGAAATGTAGACTAACTAAAGTGTTGTGAACAGCATGATTGTAATACATGCATTTTCTTTGGTTAAACTAGGAATACCTTTCTATCTGATTCCTCTTCTCTTAGATTGTGAGACACTGGGTGTCTTGTACACGAGGGAGAAGGGGATTAATTAATTTTTAAAAGCTAATATTAGACAAGAGTAGGAAATTTCCAGTAAATGTTAGCCTATATGAGGGCCCATGCTACTTAAACACATTTCTTTAATAGAGAGAGATTCCATATTAAGAGAAAAAAAGTAAATGAAAACTATTTTGAGTTCAAAATATTGACGTTATTTTGTCTAAATAACTAATTATATTACCTTCAAGGCAGGATGAAAATAGTGACTCAAAGCTTCTTGTGGATTTGCTGTTTGTATATGTGTTTAACAGTGGAAATGCTGTAAAAGATGTCAAAAGACGTTTTCTATCTATTGGGAAAAAAAAAAGGAAACTGATATAACAGGAAACATGTAGTTTTATAAAAAACCATTTAATTAGCCATTCATCCCAGATGCTGTCTGACTTGCCATTGACTTCACTGACAATTCAGTGTCCTCAGCACCTTTTGAAGCACATAGTAGCTTGAAGGAACAGCATTATTGCAAACACCAAATATACAAACGTGTCAAGATTGACTCAAATCATGAAATTTAAAACAAAAATGATTATATTATGGTTTTTGGTTTGTCTTGTGATTTTTGGACTTCTGCTGTCCCTTTCCCAGTGTGAGTATGTGACTGTTACTGTCACCAACATCCACCAAATGTATTGGGTATGGTGAATTTGGCCCTTCCTGCAGGAGCTTTCTCTCCCACATCTACCCACCCCTAATCCTCAAATCAATCCTATCTCCGCAATGACCAAATCAGCTCTGCTTCAGTTCTTTCCCCAGAGCCTTACCTTTGCTCCTCCTGCAGTTCCTTGGATTCTTCACTCTCTCTATGAGGCATGTGGGGTGCCAACTGCAGTGGAGTCCCCTTCTCTTCCTTGCAGCCTGGGGTGGGCAGCTCCAGAGGTTCTTCACCCTCCTATCCCCATTTCTAGGCTAAGTGTTGCGGGGAGGGGAAGGAGCCGAGGAGCAGTCCCATTGCTTACAGGAGAGTAGGGAGTAGAGTTACCTTGAGTTGCTCGGCTATTTCTGTTGCCTCCTCCTTTTTTGCCTCCTCCTTTCTTGTTTGGTGGCCCAAACTGGCTCTCCTCTATTCAACTCAAATTAGCCCAGTCCATCAACTTAATACAAAACACATATATTAGTCCTTAAACTCCAGGGTTAAAATCTTCCTTCTCAGTTTCTCTTCCTTATTGGCCCCAGCTGTGGGTGCATGGCTCTATGCTTGGAAATTCTGGCATCTGTGTTTGGTTATAATCAACCTGGCTGCTGGTAAAGTAGGAAGGTTCTCCTTTTCTGCCTATGTTCTGTATGGGTTTATAAACCCTATTACTGAGGGTTAAAGAAAACTAGCAAATTTAGTAATTTATTGATCTCCAGGCAATCTCTGGTGGAGCTTACCAGCCTCCTGAGTCTTGGCCATCTTGAAGATTCCATGCTACTTAAAACAAACATCAGTAGGGCCACCCTACACCACTACTAGTAGAACTAGTTTCTTCCAGCTCCATTTTCAAATGGGCTGAACCACCTTGACCACTAAACATGATCTAACAGCTCTTTGCCACACATGGCAGAGATTACAGCCATGAGAAGCTGTGTCCCTGTCATCAAAACTCATTCCCAGCACAATGCTCAGCAAATGTCTCATTCCCATGCAAACCTCAGCCCTCTCAAGGCTCCTCCCTCTCCAAAGTTTAGTTAAACATAAGAGCTTTATGGTGTATTCTGATGGTCATCGGAATTGAGTTATTTTGAACCGGGAAGATGAGCAGTAAAGCTGGACTGATGATGGTTTTCCCATTCTGTAAACAGTTTTAAGATTTTGAAAAAAAATTCTCTCCTAAATCAGGAAGAAAAATCAAAATCTTAAACGTTTTTGCAAACCAAGAGTATGGGGGAAGAAAACAAAATCAACTTTGGGTTAATCAAAATGTTTTGTTAATTTTGAAACATTTCATTTTCAACCTTTTTTTTTTCAATTGTTATACTAAGATTCGCATAAATTTCAAACAAAAAGCCATTTTGAAGCAGAAAATCAGAATTTTTTTATTTGGAAAATGTCAAATGTAACATTTCACCAATTTCCAAACTTTTTTTCCAAAAGTTTTGGGGGTCAGGAAATTTGTCAAAACCAACCCTTTCCTGAAAAAAGTTTCACTTTTGGTGAATTGGCATTTGCCGATGAAAAACGGTTAATCAAAAATTTCCCAACCAGCTGGTGAGTAGGTTCCTAATATAAGAGGGCTTTTCCCAGAGAGTGCTCTTTATAGACAGCAGTTTATAGACAGACAACTCCAGTTTGAGCCCCTCTGCTGATCAGAACTGTGGCAGTATGGCACAAGGAGAGAGGCAGTGTCTCATGCACGATATTGTGGAAAATACTGGTGACTCACTATCTTAGTTCACAAGAAAAGCCACTACTGAGAATGCAATATTTTTAATTGACCCAAGTAATAGCTTGTGCTACCTAAGCTTTCAGGCAAAATAGATCATTTTCCCAAGCATATTGGGGAGGCATAAAAGCTTCTGTATAATAAAGAGGTTGGTCCAGAAAAAGGTTTTACATTAACTACCTTGTCTAGCTATCAGAATTTTTCCCTAAGAAGAAATACAGTTGTAACAGCATTCCAATTTCTTCATTACACACTTTTAAGTGCCTGTCCACTAAAGACTCAGGCTTCCCATGATTCCTCACAAGAAGGTTGACATATTATTCCCCGGTGTTCTAAACCTGATGTTGGTTTCTATTAAATCCTGCTAGACAGGCAGAACAATATTTGAAACAAGACTGTTTGAACTAAAATGTAATTGGACTCATTTAAAGTCTTATTACAATGAAATCTGACTTCTTCCTTGTAATTTGACTTGTAGAAACCTCTCAAAAACCATTACCTTTTGCCACAGGCTGTACATTTAAATTCTACCCTAGGTAAGCATAATGAGAAAAGAAAGTTCTGATGTGGTTGGAGATCATATCAGCTTCAGCCTGATTAATTATTTCCACAAGATCAATCAACACCTTATTTAGATAACCGGAGGCACTCACTAGTTAATTTGCTAGAGTAATACAATGAGGGCAAGCATTTATCTGTCCAGTCAATAGTCAGATTAGCACTAGAAATCAACCACTGGATTTGAAAAGTGGTGGTGAAGAAAAGAAGAAATTGGAAAATCACACCAACTTTGCAGTTCTTTAGCCCTTTTTCTGATTACATTTCAGTGATTCCACATCCTCCTTTCCCTCCCCAAAAGTCTCTATCTACTACATCCACCTACTTAGCTTATTAAATGTTTAAATCCTATATTTAGAAACTCTGTATTAATGTATTTATGACCATCTAAAAGATATAGATGCCACAGTTTGCACCAGCAAACTGACATGAAATATACAATATGTATCAAATTACTCAGTTTGTATATGTACAAGAATAATTTGCGGCCACAAGATAGACATAAGTTCTCACAGATAATATTACTCGCTTCTGCAGTGGAAATGTGTGCATATTAAAGCTACAAAACATTGGCAATATGAGCCAGCTTTAACATCAATGTCTGCTTGATACACTGCCCTGTGTAGATGAATCATCCCTTTCATAATTAAAATTCACGAACTATGAGGTGACCCAATCAAGAGACATGTATCTATGTTCAGACCACACTATCTGGTCCCCGTGTCAGAGGATCTAGAGTGTTTTGTAAGAGGAGAGTGCAAATTTACACTGGCATATTTCCCCATGGTTTTACAACACGCACCTGAACACTGATAAAGACCTGAATCGGTCTTGTTGAAAAATAAAGGTTCTATTTGTTCAGAGAAAAAAATAAATATTAATGTTATGTAGAATATCCCCCTGTCTCTTCTTTTCTAGTTACCGGGACAAATTAAACTCTTGTGTATTCAATCATGGAATTGCACCAGGGGTAAATTCAGCCCATTATGTGTTTGATGGGAAGAACATTCAGGCAGACATTACTAGAAAACTGCAAAACTTCCTTTCTGCCTAGCTTGCAATACTGACAGGCAAATTCACGGGTGGCACGTGACTCTTGCCTTTGGGGAGGCTGGGTGGGGGCACTGGCACTATGGACAATGGCCCCCCTCCCTGCTCTGTCGCTTTCCCTGAGGCCCTGCCCATGCTCCACCCCCACTCGGCCCCAGGCTCTGCTTCCACTTGGCAGCCTCCCCTAAGACGAACGAGTAGTGAAGGGTGTTCTTGGGGGAGAGGTCCCAAGACCCACTCACCAAAGGCACTGGAGCCCGGCTTGTGCCTGGTCTTTGCGGGGGCTGGCACTGGGTGCTGAAGGGCCACAGGTCACTGGCTGGCTGCGTAGGACTAGAGAAGCATCTCACATGCTGGACCCAGGAGCTGCCATGCTGAGCAGTTTTGGGAGCAGCACAGCACCTGCTCCACTCCTGGCAGCCCTGGTGCTCCAAGGGACCCCCCAGAGCAGGGCTCCAGAAGGAGAGAGCTATGGGCACAGAGGAGAATCAGTGAGGGTATTTGCTTTGAATGGTGCTGGAGGCGGGATGCTCCCATAGTGCCTTGGGTCAGAGACTGACTTCAGGGTCTCTCTTGGGACAGCAGGGAAGGCAATGGTTGCAGTGCTTTTGCTCCCAGTGCAGCTGGGGGGAGGCACAGATGGTCCAGACCCTTGCCTTTCCCGCTGTCCCAGTAGAGCCTCCGCAGTGAGTCTTTGACCCAGGCGCTTCGGGACCCTCGTGCCTCATTGCCTCTTCTCTGGAAGCCCACCGTTCGCGCCTCTTGCGGGAGGGGGCAGCGCAAGATGGAGTGTGGGTGGGGCGGAGAGGCAGAACAGGAGCTTCTAGCAGCAGGTGTTTGGGGAGGTTTAGCTTCCCCAAGTCTATTATACCTGCCCCCTATGGTCAGATGATATATACTTCTTCTTACTCACCTTGAAAACCATGAAACTGCCTTCTCTGCTAATCAGAGATGCAGGATCATCACAATTTATCCACCCACAACGTCAGTTGTAGAAAAATGGTAGACTTCATTGAAAGTAACTGGGACTGATTTGTCACTCAATGCAGGCCTGTTATAAGTAGGTGAAACTCCACTGAAGTCCATCAGATGCATTGACTTACACCCAGATTAGATTTGGTCCTTTATATTTACAGTAGTTTACTGTGGTGTGAAAAAAATAAATGCATACGTGCCTCTATGGTACAGGTACGATCCTTATACATTAGCACTGAGCTTCTTATAAAGAAAGGAGTTGTAGTTAATTCTTTGGATGGAAGGAAGGAGATTGAATTCCCAGCTTTGCCTCAGATTTACTGTCTGACTCTGGATGAGGCAGTTAATCTCTCTCTGTCTCAAGTCTCTATAATAATATTTTCTTTCTCATATTCTTTGTCTGTCTGGTCCATTTGGACTATAAGTTCTTTGAGACAGGAACTATCTCTTACTAGTTGTATATAAAGTGTATACAGTAATGGAGTCACTCTCTTGGTTGGGTCCCAGAGGTGCTACTGTAACACAAATAGTACATAATAATTAACATTTGCAGTGGGATTCATAGACTTTTTCCTTTAGATCACCAATTAAAAAAACAGAAATCTTGGTCGGCAATAACTTAAAGTCATTATCATCTGATGGCTTTTGCTGACCTTTGTGAAATGTGTTAAGAGGGAAGATATCACTGAAACCCGCATCAAAATTGCAATTAATTGTTACCTCTGACATTATTCTTAGCAGAATGAAGATTGTGTTGCCCCCACTCCCACAGAGTCAGTCCATTCAGGGTTGAGGAGCATTGGTGGGAGAGTGTGGAAAAGTCCATACAGCAGCTGCCTGTGCTTTGCTGTTTGATGGTTTTGGTTTCCAGTCCTGTCAGACTGGGAAAGAGAACTAAAATCTCCTTAAACATAAATAATGTGTTATATCTAAAAGTGTGGATTTAATGACAGGTATAAACAAAAGCCACTTTCATGTAGCATTTTTGTGAAAACTGGATCTGGGAACTTTATACTGTTTTTCAGAAAGGTTATCGAGTAGAAGCTGTCTTAGAAGCTTGGCAGTCACTTGAGCCATTTGCTAAGATTCCTTTTGTCTACCTCACAGCGGGATGATCTGGTTCACATATTTTTCATACTCAGCCTGGGTCTTGTGTCCCCTTACTAACTGGACAGATCAGAGCCACCAATGTGCCTAAAGCTTGGTTATATATCAGTTTGAAAATGTCATATTTGATTTCACACAGAACTTAACAATTAATGGATTTCCCAGTTGATAGTTATAAGATCAATATTAGTTTTTTTGGGTGGAAAGGAGTGGAGGTTCAATGTTACCTGTCCTCTCCATAACCAGTGCTACTCCTGTAACAACAACTTTTGTAGAAATCACTGAAGTGCTAATATATGTCCTTTACACATGGATCTATGCCAAGTCACAGGGTTTTTTTAATAATTCTCCTCCTCTACACCTCTTATCATGTTGAATTTGTCCTTGGTATGGATGGCAATGCTATAAGTGAGGATTTAATTATAGCCATTTAGAGACATCTAAAGAACTCTTGTCTAATTTACTGCAGTTTTAAAGTGGAATCTGGATAAGAGTTCTAAAGTTTTAAAATATTGATGGATAAGCCACTTACTAAAAGGTGTGTGTAGTGTGAATTCATTCTCAAGGAGAAGTGAAAGGAATATGAGCCCTCAGCATACTTAAAATCACATGAATAGAACCACCTTACAATCTCTGTCTTCATCGTTTCAGGCTATTCGGATTGTTATGATTGATCAATTGGCTTTCTCTTCATCTGATCGATTATTGTGTTATACCATATCACAACATTTGTTCCAACTTGAAATATGTGTCTGACAGATTTTCTCATATGATTTTGTTTTTAAATCCTACAATATATATCTAATTCATCTAATTATTTTAGTCTCCATAATTTTGGTCTTTCTTTTCTGATCTCTCTACATGTGTGCATTTGAGAATTCCCAGTAGATGTCCTACTACTGTAAGTCTTGTTAGTCTGTGCCAGTGATCAAGTTGATGACCCAGGCTGCAGTGAATTATTTCAGAGTGTGTGTTTGTTTTCCACTATTGCAAGGCTCTATTGAGAAGTCTTATGTGCCTGGGGGCTTTCCAATAATTTGAGGGTTCAGCAACTTGAATAAGTAACCGATCCTCACTTCTCTTTAGGTACATAGGAAGGAATATAGCCATAACCTAATGTACTTGCATCTTACCTAAATATTCAAAAGACCAAATTCTTCTCTTATGTGAGTTCATGTGGATCAATTTGATCTCAATGGCTATTCTCTTTCCTATCTGCTTTAGCAACATTTTCACTATTAGACTAATTTCCAGTTGTAACATATAACATTGAATAAAATTCCCATTATCTGGACTTGGAGGGCCAGATTCTCAGCTGGTGTAAAGCAGGGCAGCACCATTGATTTCAATGACTTACACCAGCTGAGTATCTGTGATAACAGTGCTTGATTCTTTATGCTCTTATTTATTTATCTATTTCTACATTGGAAGCTGGTTCACACAACTGATTCTTTTTTTAAGTAGATGGTTTTACATGACAATGTTGATGCTGATACAGGGCTTGTTTCCTATTTCTCTTAGCAGAAGGCTGTCATGGATATGGCACTTTCTCAACCTCAGTCGGGGTGGGCAAGTTAGAGTGGAAAACAGATATGGTCATATCTTAAAAACCATGAAAAAATGTTTGTTTTTATTGAGGTGCTCCTTTATTTTAGGGTACCTTCACAATGATACGTGCTGTCTGCTGTTCTAGTTAGAAAGTGGTAATTTCCATAGAACTTCTTGTTGAAAATTTAAGTCTTCAGGAAGAGAAAATTATTTCACTTTTGTTTCAAAGTTTTTAGTGACTTTTTACAATATATAGCAAGGAATACAGGCGGTGATGATGCTCAGAGAAGCCCTGAAAACTTTTTAAATAATCCTATAGTGGCTGCCATTAAAATATTAGCAGTTACCATTTTAAAGTTATAACCATTATCATGATATTACAGTGAATGCCTATAATACAAAGGCAGTGCTTATTACTTTCAAATGGTAAATATCAACTGTTAACAATCATCTTATATGCATAACACGTTTCATTCAGAATAAGGCTCTCTCCCTTTCTCAGCAATGTATGATATTAATAGAACTTGGCTCCATTTTATACCAATTTTATAGAATTGGGAGTACCTCTTATTAAAAGATAATTAGTCTCTGTACAGTTAAGGTGGCAATTGGGTTTTATTATAAGACCTATCTCATAACCTCTTTTAGTTCTTGAAGTTGAAATCTATGCTTTCAGCTCTTAAGGTCTGCTTCTCTGGGATGAAAATACAAAGTCTCCATTAATGCATGCTTTTCCATCAGTGAAACCGACAGAGAAAACTACACACAGTTGGAGAAAATTTGTAATGAGAAACACAGTACGGTGATGCTTCCCAGTGGCAACTGTATCTTCTTCAATAAATGGTTCATATTCACCTCCAGGTTGGTATCCATGGCTGCTTCCATGGTGGGACTGGTACCCTACATTACTGTGACCCTAAGAGACCTTCAGTGCCATCTGACAAAGGATTCACTGTCATGTAACAGCAACTCCTATCAGGCCTGAGAAACTCAGTACACCTAAATACATGTGATTCTTTATAGATAAATAGTATGACATCAGTGTAAGGTATCAAATAAAAACTTATACTGGTCGTCATAAGCATGGCAAGAGGTATGTATGAGTGTCATGCAAGAAGTTGTTTGTATGTACTAAAAATAGGTTTAAAGTAAGTAACCAGGCAGGACTGAGAAACAAGCTTTTCCCAGACCAAGACATGTTGATTTACCTGACTGCCTAAGTCTCTGATGAAAACACAGCAGATAAGCCAGACACAAAGGAAGCCACCATATGCATATTAAGTCAACAGAAAAAAAGCGTTTGGAGGGCGATGTGAAACCAACAATGAAGACTGTCATCTGGGGGGGTTGTCGTTGTCAACTATTCCTCAATATGAGGTCTGCCAGGTAGAAAAGTCACTGATGAGACTTAAGATGGCTGAGGAGTCCTATCCGTGCTCTACAGGTTTTTCTACATATGTGACAGGTGTTTTCTTGGAGAAAGAACAACTGCTAGCTGGGATGTCATACACTTTCCTTTCTCCTCTTCCATTTCTCAGCTCTTTAAGTAAGGCAATTTGCTTCAAAATGGGATCAGGCTTGATGTATGATACAACACCATTGCAATCTGTTGCCAGCCAGCTCTTCCCAATCGTGGGGTCAACGCATCCCTTCTTAAGATATATTTTCAGGGAGTCTTTGCAGTGTTTCCTCTCCCCCTCCATAATAGTCTTATCATGACTAAGTCGAGAAAAGAGGACTTGCTTTGGAAGACAAATATCAGCCATCCTCATACAATGACCAGCCCAGCGAAGTTGATGTTTTGTGCCCTTTGCCTCAACACCACTGATATTAGCTGCAGAGAGAACTCTGGCGTTATTGCCATGGTCTTCCCATCTGATACGGAAAGTCTTCCTAAGGCAGCGCTGTTGGTACCACTTCAGACAATTAAGATGTCCACTCCAGACCCATGTCTTGCACCCATACAGGACAGGGGAGATTACTACTGTATTGTAAACCAAAATCTTAGTTTACATTTGCAGACCTCCATTAATAAAGACAACATGGAGCAACTTTCCTAAGGAAGTGCTGACACAATGGATCCTATGTTCTTTCTCTACATCAAGATTGACTGTCTGGGAGAAGTGGCTATCAAGGTAAGGGAAATTCTCAACATCTTCCAGGGGTTCACTGCCGATAACAATTTGTGGGAGAAAGAGGGCAACTTGTGCTGGGGCAGGCTGGTGAAGCACCTTAGTCTTCCCAAAGTTGAGGGAGAGTCCTAAGCTATGATAGGTGCCTGAGAAGAGACCTAGGATGGATTGCAAGTCAGCCTCAATGTGCGCAAGGATAGCACAGTTATCAGCATACTGAAGATTGGTAATAACAATCCTGGTGACCTTAGTTTTAGAATGGAGATGCTGCAGTTTGAAACGCTGACCATATATGCGATACTCTAGCACAATTCCAGAAGACAGGAAATCACGAATAAGAATCATGGCAAAATAGATGAAAAAAGGGACTGGGGCAATAACAGAGCCCTCCTAGAAAACAGTATGGATGGTGAACAGGTTCATCTCCAACCCATTACAGAGGACGGTGGCAGTCATCCATCATGAAGCAGCTTGAGAACACGAATGAACACCAATGGACAACCAAACCCAGAAAACACCTTCCATAATGTTTCATGATTGATGGGATCAAAGGCATTAGTTAGGTCAATAAATGCCATAAACAATGGCTGATGTTCTCTGCACTTCTCTTTAATCTGTCATTCAGTAAAAATCATATTGGTGGTGCCCAAATCTGATCTCAGCTGCCACCATTGAGTTTATTCCTCAGCGTTTAGTAATAGAACCTCTTGCTGAGCCCCCATCTTCTGAGGAAGTTTGGTGTGCTATCACTCAGACTAGAAACAACAAGGTGGTAGGCCCATATAGCATCCCTATGGAAGCTCTTCAAAGCTGGTGGAATAGTATCTGTGCAAAAACTTCATCAACTTCTTGTTAAAATTTGGGTTAATGAGGAAATTCTGTCTGACCAAAAGAATGCCAAAATTGTGACAATTTTTAAGAAAGAAGACAAGTCAATGTGTGGGAATTACTGAGGCATTACCATCCTCGCCATTGCCAGGAAGATCCTTACTCAGATCCTTTTGAACCGTCAGCTCCCTGTTGCCAAAGACGCCCTTTCGGAATCTCAGCATGGTTTCAGATCATCTCAGGGCACGTTTGATATGATCTGGGAGATACACTTTAAAATGATACATTAAAGATTTACTGGGTTATAAGAAGGATGCAAACACATTTTTGTTGTCCAACACTGAAGGAGCAAAAGGGAAAGTGTTTTCTGTATTGAGGAAAGTTGGATTCTGGCCACAGGAGCTGTGACACTGAGAATTTGCTCTAGGAGAAACTTAACTTAGACAAGGATTGTACCCTGCTAAAGTGATGTTTAGTTTCTTATAAGCATGTTATTCTTTTGTTTTATTTGTAATCATATCTGTTTCCACCAACCTTACTCAGTATCAGTTGATTATCTATCTTTGTTAATACATTTCTCTTTGTTTTATCATAAGTAGATCTCATTGCAGTAATATTAAGCAAAGTGTGAATTTTTAATTGAATTAAAAAAGCTGGTGTGTATACTGTCTCTTTGGAGATAGCAAATTTGGAGATAGCATGATAATTTCTATGAGTGACCATTGACAATGGCTGGATACTCCAGGGGAACATTCTTCCAATCGGGCTGAAGAACTGGGATGCACCAAGGGTTACTGGCAAAGCAGAGTAAAAGCTGGGAGAATCCTGAGAATTTTGTCTGGGGTAACTAACAGACTGGGGTGACAGGGAGCAGAGAAAGATAAAATATGATCCAATGGCTGGAGCTGAAGCTTGACAACTTTAGATTGGGAATAAGGCATAAATTTTTATCAGTGACAGTAAAATTAACCACTGCAAGGATTGTAGAAGATTCTCCATCACTGACAATTTTTACATCTAAAAGGTATGCTCTAGAATTATTTTGGGGTAGTTCTATGACCTGTCTTATACAGGAGCTCAGACTAGATGATCACAGTGGTCCCTTCTGGCCTGAGAAACTATGAATCTGTGAGCTGTCACCCACTTTAGTGCCAGCAAATCTCTCTCTCTCTCTCTGTCACTGAAGCAGAGGAAAACATGATGACCCACATGTTTGGGTGGCCTGCGGAAGTGTCACAGTTATTTCCTGGTGTTGAGCCATGCTGAAGTGCAAAAGATATCCCTGAGCCAGCAGTGCCTAGCATTTATGTTTCCCCAGGTCTCTTGGTTTATCTGGCATTCATTGTGCTCATCTGTAACCCTTTTTGGTTGTCTGGTATCTGGCAAGTGTATTTCAATTGTGCTTTACTGAAGAAAGCCCCAGTTAATACAGGACCAATCTAGTTTTGGGACAAGTTGCTGTCCTATGTCCTTTAATGGTGATTACAGTATCTCATGGCAATGGTGCAATGTCTCATGGCAGAATCTCGAAGGGATTAGGATTCAGGGCCACTTTGTCAAGCACAGATCCGTTCTACCTTAACACACACTGGAGTACACCTTTCACTTTGTCCTGTGTAAAAAAGAAAGGCATGTTTATCTACTTTTATTTTTGTATCAGTTTTAAGTAAGGAATTAAGCTATATGGAAGTAGATTTAATCTGAGATTTTTTATGAACCATTGGTTTGGGGTTAATAAAGGATGCCAAATGGATTTTATTATTCTTTATAGCATTAGGCAATGTCACTGAAGGTAATTGATTCCTTCAGAAGCAGGATGTCAAAGTAATTCCCAAGTTTCACCAGTTTCCTTTTTAGCTTTACATTTTTGTTTTTCTGAGTCTTTCTGTTTGTTATTTGGCCTGATGGATCAATTATGTTTATATATGTCTTGTGGGCTCTATATCTTAGTTGTATTTTTGTTTAGTGTGTGCAATATCATATAAATAAAAGTTCATTACTGTTATTCAATAATTGTCTAAAACCTAAAACGAATAACATACCCAACTTTAGTTCCTGTTGGGCATGTTTGTGCCTGTATAAATCTGGTAACGCTGCTTGTCAAAATGGTGTTTTAGTGACAGTGGTATATAGTTTAAAATCTTTGAAATCTGGGGGTGGGAGAGGTTCCTAAAAGTAGGGAAGTGTTTAAAAACAATCTTCCGATTCCTTTGACTACAGTGATGATTGATGTACATACTGTATTTTTAAGTTAAATTAAGCTAAATACATCCAACAGATTTGTAGAAAATAACATCTATATTCACTGTCGAATTTTGTACCACAAAATATCTTATTTTGAGTTTGATTTGATTTTTATATATGTTATAGTTTTAAAATATCCTTTAATTTTTGTTTTCTATGAAGAGCAACTGCTTTATAAGAAGTGTAATCCTTTCAATCTTTCTATCTATCTTTCTATCTATCTTCTATCTTAGGGCTTTATACTGGTCTCCCTAACCACAGTATCTCAGCATCTTCCCTGTAAAATCAATTACAAATAGCAAAGTTCTTTGCGGACATCATATAGTCTCTGGCTCTTTTCCTTTTTGGGGATATGAAAGCTCTGCTTGGGGTAGTGTTGGTTTGTTTGTTTTGTTTTGTTTTGTTGATTTACTCATCTCTTTGGAGGGTTTTGGTTTTTGTTTGTTTTTCAATTTTTTGGTTTTGGTTTTTCAAATTTTTCATCTGGCTTTGCTTGATCTCCTTTGGAAGACCACTCCAAGGCAGATCTCTGCAACCAAGAATGCTTTGTTTCCTCCTCCCATGCACTTCACAATGGGCTTTGTCAGCTGTATTTAGGAGCGCAGATGTCCTGGTAGTTCATGGATCAAAAATTGGTCTTTTAATGAAGAAGAGGATTGATCTATTCATTTTTTTGAAGGTTATGACCAAGTCTTTAAACAAGCACTGGAAAAAGACTGGGATTCACAGGGTGGACTGGATATGAACCTGATATGTTCATGGTGGCCAAAACCCTGGAGGAGGTAGTTAACTGCACCTTCTAGTAGCTGGAGCTAATGCATTGTTTTTATGATCAGATACATACTTAGTACAGCACATTTAGGAAGCATAGTCCATGCCTTAGTGCAAGGTCTAGCTTGTTCAGACTTCCCATTTCTCTGAATGCGTTTACTATCACAGCTGAATGACATGTCTTGCTGAAATACAGTGAAGGTGTTAAGAAAAGAAAAAACAAACAAAGGTTTCAGATTGATCAGATCTTGAAGCTGGAGTTACCTGGGTTGTTTCTTTGTGCCTGAAATAGTAACGAGACAAAGGGAAAATACCGTACTTGCACTAAAAGCTAAGAACTCCAATGAACCAGAGATGGATTATTCCTTTACAAGAGACTCTGTGCTGCGAAGCCTTTATAAAATATTATTACACCTCCAAAATGCTGAATGATAGCAATTCCAGTATTTCATGTGTTTACATCTATTTTCATTTAAATTCACAGTTTTGCACTCTGCTTCTTCCTTGAATCTTTTCAGCAACGTTACTTCTATAATCAAGAGGAGTTTAAAATGTAGCCCAGAAATACACTTCGCATGAGTATTTCTATTTCTGTGTAATTTAGCTTTCTTAGGAAATATATTTTTAATATCGGATCATTTTTACTTATACACAGTGGAACAGCGTAGCATCATCCTACAGTATCATTTGTAGGAAAGACCACTTTCACTTTCCCTCCAGCAGCAACCAGTCTCAGGGCTATTAATATTGTTTTAAAACAACTTCCAGAAATACTTACATTTAGAGAGAGAGAGATTCTTGCATGACTTATTGTGAAAACCTATAAGGCCCAGTTCACTGTTACAGTACTCCATTTTTGCCATTGCAACAGTATAGTTTCAATGGACTGTGACAGCAGCATCGAACTAGAGGAACAGAGTATGAATCAAGCCCATGTTTTTATAGGTTTGGGAATTAGGAAGTGATGTAAAATCTGTTATTATTAATAAATGCCTAATCACTTTGGATTACATTGGTTATATTTTGCATGCATTGATTTCTAGTGCCTGCTTTGAGTTGTGTTTTATTGGAGGTTCTCTCTGACATTTTATGGCATGGGTGGCCAAACTTACTGACCCCCTGAAACCCTGCTGGGCAGAATCCACTACCCCCACCACCCTGCCGCAAAGCAGAAACTCTGAGCTCCCCACCCCAGTCTGGTAGACGGAGAATGGAGGTGGAGGGGAACATAGGGGGCTCTGTGAGCCACACTTCAATTGTAAAAGAGCCACATGCATCTCACGAGCTATAGTTTGGCCACCCATGTTTTATTGCATCTCATCCCAAAATACTCAGTACCCCTCAGATTGCTGACAGGTCTTCCAGCTGTATACTAAGTGCTCCGCTTGTCTGAGCTGCTGTTTAAATAGTGTGTCTGAAGGTTATGGGTCACCCTTTATATATTGATTTCACTGTGACCATTGACCTGTATGTATAATGGAATGATGTAAAAAGGATCCTCCTTCATGTAATTTCCACATTTAACCTAAAGACTCTCAAACTCCTGATTACAGAGTTACTATATTTTCTACTCAGCTGCAGTGCCGAACATAGTTTGAATGGCAGTGGTCCCCCCCCCCCCCCCCAGTGGATTATTATATCTATAATTGTAGTTTTAAATTTCTTTGATGTATTCTGTGAACTAGAGAATCCTTAGCAAGAACTTGAAAACACACAGTAAAGAGTAGCAAATACAAAGTTATTAATGGGGATTTGCACACTGGAACAATCTTGTAAAATATACCATTTAATACAAAACATTCCCAGAGGCCACATACTCTTTAAGCATGTGGAGAGACATGGTCTCTGCCCAGAAGTGCTTGCCATCTAATTTAAGACAAGATGCAACACCTGACAGAGTGTGACAAACAGGATGAGGGCATGGTGGAAGGAGGAGCAGAATACTCATAATAAGAACATATAGGGGAGTTATGAGCACAACTTGATGGTTGGGAATCATTCATAATACCTATTCACAAACCCAGTAGCCCACCTGTTCCTCTAACCTAGCCATCATCAGTTAGCCCTTTCCAATAGCCATCATGCAGAAGTTCTAATTGAACATTATCTGTGTTTTAATAAGGGCCTTATTCGTCATAGCTCTTGTAACCCTGACCTTTTGTCATCTGTTTGCTGCCATGGATACGACTATGATAATGGAGGGACAAGGTGGGTGAAGTAATATCTTTCACTGGACCAACTTCTGTGGCTGAAAGAGACAAGTTTTCAAGCCTAAACAGAGATCTTTTTCAGGTCTTGGAAAGGCAGTCCATCTGTCTGTCTGTGATAATAGAAATACAGCACTGTGATTTTTTCCCCTCTTATGCTTCTTATATGTTTGTACAGCAGCTAACACATTTTGGACACTACTAGAAAACAAGCTGTCACAATTCAGGGAAACTGCACCTGTATTCCCCCCCTTGTGGTCCACCAAGCAGCATATTAAAGATTTACAGCTCTCAGTCGTCTTCTCTCTTGGACTGAGACCCAAATTTCTCACCCTCCTGATTGGGGTTTTCCAGGCTGCACAGTTCCCTGTCTACACTGTCATATTCCCAGCAATCCAAACTGCCTAAAAGACATCTGTGCTTTTCTTTCTCTCCAGAGGCTATGGCCAGTGTATGGCCTGCAGTTATAAGTTACTTCACCGCTCTTTATAAGCAAGCACATTTATTCATAAGGTGAATGCATTAGAGGAAAAACATTAAAAACAATAAAAGAGCTAACATGCAGCTAAGAAGCTTACCAGAGGTCACCCCAACTCTAGCCTCTGGCTCTGGTAGGTGTTGTTCTTTCAAAACCCTCAGCTGGGTTTTCCCTGTGATTGCAAGTTCATAACTATCTCAGATTCAGAACCAGAACCGTGGATGGACAGAGCAGCCATTTCTTTATAGAGTTTGTGCCTCTGATTTTGACTTTCAGTGACAGATAATGGTCAGACAAAGACTCTTCTCACGGCGTAGCTTCAAAAGGCTAGTATTTCACATAATTGGAGCTTGGGAATTTACATTAACCTTCCCCTGGGAAGGTTACCCAGCAGGAAATCCACTTCAAATGTATTATTCCAAACATCCGTACTTGTCTGGCACAATTTAAATATAGAACTCCCAGGTCTCACATCACATCTTCCCCCTAGAGAGGTTACGGACAGTCCCGACCCACAATAAGACAGAAACTCTGTGTTTAATACAATAAGGTTTTTTCAAGCCTATTGCAAGAAATTGTCATAGCTGTCACACAAGCAATAACAATTGATTTTTTCCTTAAAATCAAATAAGAGAAGGGGGCAGGGCTGGAGCAAAATCATGCTCAGACACACACAGTGTTGGGAGTCAAGACAATTATGAAAATCTAATGAAAGGTGCTGCTACCTGGATTTATATTGGTCTGATATACTTGAAAGTTTCACCCAGTTTGAAAATCCCTGTTTAAGAGAAAAATATTGTAAACAGTAATTGTGTGGATATGTTCTGTATTGGCAAGTGCTAAAGAAACCATTTTGCTGAAACCAACAATGTGTCCATCACAGGATAAGTCACAACATACTGAAATGTATTTTAAGCCATGTCTTGCGGTGTCTGTCAAACCATGATGTCATTTTTGACCCTGGTAGTGTGTGAGCTAGAGCATATGGAGCCTGTAGATTTTGGTTTCCCCAAGTTTGTGCTAACACATGTGGCACGTTCTGTTCATGTTGTTTTTGTTACCCCTTAGTATTGCTTTCACTTTAGTGTTCTTGTAAACCTAAAATTCTAGAGGAACAGTTAAAAATTCTGTCCAGTTTTGATAAAAGTGTTGCACCAGAACATTTTATTTTAGATTCATCATGAACGATATTGTAACAAAAAGCCCGGCAGTACAAATGGGTGTATCAAAAACTCTGCAAAATTGTCTGGTTTCTTCAGTGGACTCAGATGAGTTCTTCCATTGAAGAAATGGATGCAGATGAGTTTCATCTGGGTAATGATTTATTGTGAAGGTTTTTCACAACTGCAAAACCCCCAGTGGAAGAAACTATAAGCCAGTTTCCATCCTACTTTAACTATAGTGTAGCAAGCATGAATAAGAACTCATGTTTAAGTGAAATTGCAATGTTAGAACAGAGTGGAGACTGATGGGCGGCTGCTCACATTAGGCTTCAAGACTGTTTGTGAGGCTCAAGAGCATGAGTACCAACCTTAGGGCCGATTGTAAGGAACCAGGGCAGAAACCCAAATTGGTTGTGAGTTCTATACTTAGATTTAGCCAGTCAATTTTTTATCAAGGGTAATCAACTCATCAGGCACTATAAAAGTCTCAGACAGTCCCCCTGGATACTCCAATCTGTCTTGTCACCCAGGGAGCCTACCTTTGTGATAGATGATCCTTTACATCAAGAATCAAAGCAATATTAAGGTACTCCCAGTTCCAAAGGGCTAGTCACTTACCCCAGGTCAATTGCACTTTACATCTTTCACCAAAGTCAACCCTTGTAGCCAATTCTAAAATGAACTATCTAAGGATTTATTAAATAGGAAAAGGAAATGAGAGTTATTTACAAGATTAAAGCAGGTAAACATAGATAAACAAAATGAGTTACAATCTTAAGTTTCAAAAGGTAAAATAAGTTTCTATAATAAGCAAACTCTATATGTCTTTTAGGGCTAACCTAGTCTAAGAACCTCAGTGCTTGTGTCTGCCTAGAAAATCTTGTTCCCAAGAGGCCACACAGTATGGAAATACAGTTCCTTCTTGCTAGGATTTTTATTTCCCTCCTGCCATGTGCTTTGAGCTACAAAATCAACTGAAAGGAATAATTCAATTGCATGACTCATCTACATGGGGGGACAATGGTTGAACCACAAAGTCTTTTGTCCTCTTTAATGTTGCACAATAGTCCATCTGGTGTGATGGATCATCCCTGTTGGGCAGGATGTAACACCTTCTGTTGGAGATCAGCACTTTACATTAGTTAGTATCCCTCCTGTCTGGTGATTTACAAAGTCACAGAGCCTCACAAATGCTTAAATATTACCTTACAATATGCGATACATATGTTATAAGTGAGATTAATGCATACAGTAACTCGCAAGCATTCAATAAAGTCTAAACACTAAACACAGTCTTATAATCCTAATACTTACTTTAACAATACTAACATATAGGTGATCAAGACTGGTTCCAACTATGCATTTGTTAGGTGTTCAGTTGAGACATGGGGACCTTGGCTTGAGCTGGCACCTGGTCTGCCAGTATCACAGAAATCATGCTATTCAGCAAGATGAAACAAAAAAAAACAAAAAAAAAAAGAGAGCGGAGAAGTTGTGACAAAGAGTGGTTGCAGGAGAAGAGGGAGGAAGGTGGTGGAAGTTGTTATATTGGGAAAAACCAAGAAGTGCCAGGGGTAGGAAGGTAAAATGATAAGAAGAGAAGTGGAAAACTCTAGATCAGGGGTGGCCAAACTTACTGTTCCTCCGAGCCGCATACAACAATCTTCAGAAGTTTGAGAGCCCGGCTGTGCCTGCTGGAGCTCAGGGCTTCAGCCCTGCAGCAGGGTGTTGGGGCTCAGGGCTTCTGTCCCACAGGAAGGGGGTCTCAGGGCTCCAGCCCCATAGGGCATGCCTGCCGGGGCTTGGGACTTCAGCCCTGTAGGGCACATCTGCTGAATCCTCGAATTGCAGTAGGTGTGTCCCACATGGCTGAAGCCCTGAGACCCCTCTCCCCTCTGGGCAGAAGCCCTGAGCTCCCTCCACCCCCCTGAAGTCTGGTAGTGGAGAGTTGGGGAGGGGGGCCTCCATGATCCTCACTTCAACTGTAAAAGAGCCACATGTGGCTCGTGAGCTGCAGTTTGGCCACCCACAGATTTCAGGAACTGAAAGTGATTAGTGATGGGGAACAAACTTGCACCCTCTCCCCACGAGTGTCATCATCCATTTGAAAAATGTTCAGATGGAGACAGTTCCTTTCTCATTGAAGCTGTGGAGAAGCTTCTGCATGTGTTTTATTGGTGTGGTTTAATTTGGTTGTGGGAGCTGGCAAAGGCCGAACAGGCCTGGCTAACATTCAGACTGTTAGTGGTTTGTTGAGGAGTGATTTTCTGTGGGCGTCCATGCACACCTACCAGAATTTTGCCAATAATATGTTCAAGAGTGGTGTTTGGCTCATTTGAAAACTAAGAGCCTGTTATTTAAACAGCTTATTAGCCTGAAAGCTAACAATTAACTCCATTCAAAACTAAACTAATTAAGACTACTTTCATCTGTTTGATCCTTTAGGCCATGTCTCCATTATGTACAGGAAGGATAAAGAAACCTTGTGAAACTCCATTGCTTCCCAATCTGAAAATGTTGGATTCTGTGAAAGAAAATAAATGAGTGTAGATGTTCTTTTCAGAATGAGGAAGAGATGCAATGCACAGAAGTTAAATAAAAATAGAGGTAATTTATTAATACTGACAGTAACTTACACTGCGGCAACACAGAAGTAAGGATGACATGGCATGGGGGGTTGTAACTTTTTGGGGGGATCATCATAGCCTGTAATATTTTCAAAGGGGGTCCAAGAAAAAAGTTTGAGAACCCCTCTAAAGCATCTTTCTGTAAGACAGTTTTTAAATAGAAGAAATGCCTCAAATCTGCCTTTGGATAAACCACCCATAGATTTTGGGGTGATTTAAACATGTGAATGTGAAGGCAGTTTTGGAACAAAAAGAAAAGAGTTTTAAAAATGTTTTAAAAATGTTTTAAAAAAATCAGATGTTTAACTAATTCACTTCTGCCCTGATCGTGCCCTTTTGTTTTCACTTTCTGTGACATTTCAGTGATCTAGTTTACTGACATAATTACTTCTAGAAAGCAAATTTTGAAGCAAGGTTTAGTATTCTTGCTAGAAAGTAATAACACAAGGCAGGCGGTGCTGCACAGCTAATTAATATCTTTATAAGAGAAGAGTTTTGTTTGTGGTCTATGATGTAATGGTATTTTTGGTAATGATAAATTGAGTGTGGGTAGAGAAGGAGATATTCTGTACTACTAGGTGACTGTATATGCTGTTACAACCTGGCCAGTGCCAAGGAGACCATTTCTGTGATTATAATCATTCTGTAAGTTATTCTGAGGAATGAAATGACCTTTCCAGTCAGGCCCAGGATTTGTGGAGTGCAAAAATGTTTTAGAACCACCTTTCTCTTCCTCTTTCCCAAGTCCTATGTTGAGCCCTGGATCTGGCTGAGATTCTGGTTGTGCCCGGATATTCAAGTGATTGTCTAGTGTAGAGAATTGTCAGAAAATAAGAAGACTCAGCAGTCCCTCAGCAGGAATCCACAGCAATGTTAGTGAACTCAAGATGACCAAGAATGGAATAGAAACATCTAACTCTGAATGTCCTTGCTTTTCTCTTGCTAGAGGCAACTCTGATATTACTTTCACATACAGCAGATCATGATTGTGATCATTTATAGGAATTTTGTGCCATGTAAATATTGCTTTCCAATCAGCCTTTATTTATTATATTTTTTTTATTTTTTGATCAAATGTCCCCTATAATATTTGTAGATTTTCAACCTGATCATCATTTTTACATTCTAGAATTAACTTCAGAAAATGTGCATATACTGATTATTCAATTCTTTTGGTAAAGCAAAAAAATACCTAAGTTTTTACTCTATCCTCAGCTAAAATGTAATTCTTGGACAGCTAAATTTCAGTCTGTGAGTTTCTATTTTTAATTATCAAAATTCACCCTTCTAGTTTCTTTATTTGGTTTTCTAGGGTCCATCCCTCCTTTTCCCCAATTCTTTGTCCTATGCTTTAAGTAACCAATTTATATATATATCATTCCATGTGAATCTCTGTCTTGCTTTTTCAGGTAGTCCTTAAAGATACAGGTTAAATGAGGACTGTGAAAGGTGTATGGAAAGTTTAAGTCTGTGGGGACAGGAGGAAGGATGACCCAGTATTTAGGGCAGTATCCTGGGACTCTGGAGTTCAGTGCCATGCTCCCATAGAGAATTCGTATGTGACTTGGAAGGTGACTTAGTCTTTTTGGGTGGACTCCACAAAACTGTGTAGGGGCCTAACACTGTGATCTGCAGAAGTCCTGCTAAACCCTTTAGCTTCCTAAACTTCCTCGGCACCTAAATCCTTCAAAGTAAAAATTCCCTAGGATCCTATGTTCCTGCCTCTGGCCATGTGCACTGCTGCCTTGCTCTAGGCACCTGGGTGCCTACCTCCCACCTAAGCACCAGATCAATTCGCCAACCAGAGGAAGATAGACATTTAGCTGCCTAACTTCCCAAGAGTAGGTATTTGCCCCCTGAGCCGCCTACTGGATTGGTCCCTATTCAAAAGCCAGTTGGAGGAGGAGGAAACGGCAGTGGTGCAACTGCCCACTTCGTAAAATGTCACCCTCCCTGGCAGAAGGGATTTGAAGGGCTCTCCCACCTCCCAGGGGAATGCTCCAACTATTGAGCTATGCGATATTCTGATGTGGGGCTCCCTTAGTCTCTCCCGTTGAAGCTGTTCCACGGGAGTTAAATAAAGAGTGATTGGATCAGAGCGCTTGACTGACTCTCTCTCTCTCACCTTGGAGAAAGGGGAGGGGTTTGGCAGATCAGGACCTCCCATTGCCTAGCTAAGGCAACTCTCTGCCTAGCGTGCTGGCTTTTGTGGATCACTTTCTAAAGGCATCACCATTTCATTGTATAGGAAGCCTCGGCACCTGACTCAGCTTTGTGGCTTGCAGTGTTGTTCCTGTGGTTTTTTAGGCATTTAAAAGTTAGGTGCTGTGAAGCTCAGTATTGCAACACCTAAGTCCTTTTGTGGATTCCACCTTTTGTGCCTTAATTCTCATTTGCAGAATGAGGGTAATTGTACTACCATACCTCACCAAAGTGTTGAGAGGGTAAATGCATGAATAATTGTGAGGGGATCAGTAATGGGGGCCATTTTTAGTATATATATATATATATAGCTCTTTCCATGCAATCACTCTCCTACTTTAACCTTTATGTATCTTCAGGTGGGATCCTTGCCAGCTCTATGAGGGTTTTCAAGGGATGGTTGCCTCTAGGAGGCTGTACAGAGGAGGCACTATGATGCCTCCACATCAAGGTCCACAGGGAGCCTAGATATGGTCAGGATCCTCAACAGGACAGTGGGGGGGTGGGGTTGGGAAACAGTTTCACTCCAACTACATATCAAAGACAGGTACACCCTACTGCCATTGTCTAAAAAGCTGTATGCAACACTCCATCTTCGTGCTCCCACCAAACCAAATCATTCTTCAACTGTGCATTCTACAAATGGTGCCTCTTGACCTAACATGCTTGCTTGGCAATATATTTTAAAGTTTATTTACATTTAGGAATTACGTGGTCATATGGCTACTCTCTGTAGCACTGGATGTGGAAAAAAAAAAGTTTCTATTTTACAAAGGAACTCATCTATTTAGAAAGTATCTCTGAAAACTGGACGCATAGTGCTTCACATGAGACATTTTACTCATACTCAGTGCCTCTGGCTTACAAGTAAGTCTCATATGGCTGCAATTAAAAAGATGTCACAAAAACTTTATTGCAAGTAGGGCAACATATGCTCTTAAGGGGTTTATTTCAATTTTCAGTGCTTTGAGTCTTGTTGTGGTTGGGAGTCAGATCTTTCACAGCTAGTCAGCCTTCCCACTCTAGATATGTCAGATGACAGGGTGCCCGTTAAAACACCTTCCAGAAATGTTGACAAGTATCTGAAGGGAGAAAGCCAACTGTTTCATATAAATGAAGATAACTGACAAATAACAGTGGAGAGTTTTGCTCCAGAGGTGGTATATCAATGAATCGTAATGCAAATAGCAAGAGAAATTTTGCTGGGGGGAGTGGCACCTGCAGTACTTGTAGGATCTGCCACTTGGGCTGCCATTGATGAATTGCAAATAGGGACAGTGTGAGTGTAAAAAAGGCAAAGGTTATGCACTAGTGTTCAGCCAAGAAATAAAGAGATAATCAAGGTAATGTGTGACATCTATATTATTTCATAGTAAAGCTATAGCTGCACAAATTCAGTCAAGTTAAAAGAAAGAAAATGAATTAGTGAGGGAGACTTGTCCTTTGTGCCTACATTCTTTTAAAATGTATTGCTGCAAAATTAGTTGGATGTGTTTACTAGAAATTGTTTGCAGAGTATTTCCTTCCTTTAAATTTGTTAGAACAGGCAGACATTTGACTCAAGTCCTCAATTCACTGTGGCACATGTACAATTATGTTCTCCCAGATTTCAGCATAATTTTTGCATCTACTATGCAAAGGAAGTAGGGAAATCAATCTGCAAGCCAGACGTTTGAAGGCTATAACAGCACCTTGCCATTTGGTCTTTCTTCACACAACTTTTTTTTTCCACATAGAGACCTTTTTTCCCCTCTTCTGATATTTCTCTTTAATGCTTTACTCTTCAGTAGATCTTTACTCCCCACGTTGCTCATTTCTCAGTGTACACTGCCAATGCATTTCTGTCTGTCAGAAAATTAAGCAATTTAATGCACTGGGCAGAAAAACCTATTTCTAATTATTTCTCCATATATCCTAAATTATTACTTCTGCTATGGAAGTTAAAAGAGAGAAGAAGAAGAAAACCCTGCTAGTGGGTCTGATTCTCCGTCAGTCAGTTGTTTGAACGTAATCATCTTCTCTGCAGTAAAGCTCTTAAACATTTCCCATTTCCCATCTGTATTAAAATTCTGACAAAGAAGTAGGTGCTGAGATTCGAGGGTGATGATAGAATCAACTAAGATTGCAATTTTGTAGTACCTGGTTATCTGGAGGTAATCATATCAAAGATCATTCATCAGTCCAGGATTATGATAGGAGCTCTACTGTCTTGTGGCATGCACACACATTTCAATAAAATAAATTCTATAAGTTAAAGTGATGAACTGAAAAAATGCAAAGTTAACTATTTATACTTATATTAAGAAAGCAATTTGTCAATTCATTCTGTTTACATATAGCTGAGGATCTATATAAAGTGACACAGTTTAAGCTAGTGTATTCGCTGCTCATATCTGGGTTTTATGTTTCTCTTAACTGCAGTGGTTGCTGAGGAAATGACCTTGAAAGTATTAGATATACAAGTAATGCCAATGTTATTGTATTATTTGCTTTTCCTTTGGAACTTTTTAGATTCTTTTGATGAAGTTAGTTCAAAATTCTGCAGAACAGGATGTGCTTCTTAATTGTTAATTCTACCTTGTGAAATCAGTATTCACTTACTCTTTTTGGCTAACCCATATGAATATCATATGTTTGCATGGCTGCCTAAAATTGTAAAAGCAAGTAGGAACACTAAGGAGATCCCAGGAATTGTCTGAGTGAGCATCAGAAAGGGATAGGAGAGAAGCTAAATGGCTATATTGTGTTTCATATAATTACAGTTCCAAAATAGTTAACCAACATATGAAGAATTTGGGTTTTTTTCTTCCATTCTGTACTGAGCCTGAGGCTGCTTTCTCTTTTTTAACCTGGTGTGTTTTGGAGTCTGTCAGTGATGTACAATGCAACATAGGGCATACCTGACACACACTTTGACAAGAAAAAACAGCCTTCTTCCAGCAAAGGGACTGGGCATCTAATGGGCTCAGAAAACAGGATAAAAGCATATTTTTGGGGATTACAGGAGGTGACTTGGATCTTAAGGAATTTGTGAGAAGAGGTAAATGTGACAGAAATTGTAAGTTTTTGCAGTATCTTTTGGGAAACGTATTAAGTTTATGAATGGCTTTATGTACCATTGTGGGCCAGGTGTTGTACGCAACCCTGGTGGGGAAAGTTATCAGATCATAGCTCCTTTGGGAACTAAAAGCAGTGTGTGAGGGGTAATTAAGGTTAGACTTTTAAACTATAAACACCTGCAGAGAGAGGTACCACCCCCTGGGGTTGCTTCTTTATACTGGTTCAAAGTGAGTTTTCCAGAGAGTAACAGACAAAGAAAGGAGTGTGAAAATGCTGAGTTTAAATTAACACAGGGGCCTTCTTTTAATTTAACAAATGGACAGGACCATCTGACCAAGAGCGGGTAGGCAACCTTTGCAGAAGACGTGAAAAGACTTTGCCTTACTAGGGTCCCTTAAGGCTGATGGGTGAGCTTTGGTAACCTTTTAGCATTTGTGTAGGAATATTAAGTATTTTTATATGGTTTCTCTGTAATGCTTTTCACCTTAAGAATCAAATACATTTGGCTTTGTGAAGGCTGGTTGGTAATTGATATATACTGTTGTAGTACCTGGAGAAAGTTTAACCACAGGTGTTGGACAAGGTCAGACCTCCTGGGCAAAGCACAGTGAAGTGCAGATGGACTGCAAACCTAAACCCCTGGGTCGGGAGAAAGAGAGAGGCAGGTCTCCACCCAAGAGAGAGACATCTAGGAGCCTGAAACCTTAAGCAGGTGCCCTAAAGGGGCCACAGAGGGAGAATACAGTTACCACTGAAACTGATTGTTCAGGAAGTGTTGGGAGTGGGGAGAGGAGGAAGACTACAAATTTAGTGAGGTTGTGAAAGGGAGAAAGACTGTTCATAATACATGGTGGCACAGAGGAGCTTATGATGAGAAGAGGAAAGGATCGCTGGTCTTTTAAAATACATACTGCATTATTCTACAGTGATGGGCCAGAACACTATAATTTATGAACCATAGTGTTAGTAGAGTGTTTCTGCATTTTGATCCAGTACAGGGGAAAACAATGATATTGTTTTATAACTATGTGTGAGAGGCAAAAAAGCAAGGAAACAACATGATTCTGATAAGATTCGGACATGGATACTTCAAGTAAATCTGGGCCAAGCTTTTCAGATTACTCCCCCTGTCCCTTCTGGTTTCAAGACCCAAGATCAATTGTTTAGCTTACTTCACCTTCATCATATGCAGACTCCCATTTCACACTAGTTAGAGGGGGAAGTGGGCTGGCACTGGCTTAGGTAAATGTAAGGACTTTTGTGTGTTTGTGATAGGAGTTAGGGGAACAGATTGACAGCTCCTATTAAAGAGGGAGTGTGTCAAGTGCTATGGGTCTTGAATCTGGGTCTGTGGGGCTTGAGTCATCACACTTGAATCTGGGAGTCATCAAACTCCAGTCCTCTACCTGGCAGCTCAAAGACGGTAGCTGGGACCAGCATCCATGAAGCCCAACTGAGGCATAATCCCTGCCCTGCTATGATTGGGAGAGATCCCAGGGTCCTGATTGGGCCACAGCCCCTATTTAAGCCAGAGGAGGAAACAGAAAGTTGTCCATACAACTGGGCTTCACCCTGCCATGGACTGCTAGTCTGGTGTTCACCTGTTCCTGCCTTCTGATCCTGACTCAGCCTGACCCTTGGTACTGGTTCCTGCCCTCTGGTTCTGTCACCTGATCCTGTCGTCCTGGTTTCCTGACCTGCCGTGGTAACTCTTGGTAACTGACTCTTGATCCCTGTCCTCCAGTTTGTCTATCAATTTGGATTTCCTGGTGTTCCAGTCTGGCCTGATTCCTGGTAACTGGCTCCTGGCCTCTTGGCCCAGGCCTGGCACTAACCCCTAGGCCAGATTGCACATACCCCAGCACTGACAAAGAGGAGGTAAAAAGTAACGTGCCCTGGTCAGAGCTATGTTAAATGGAAATCCATCCTGCTCAGGTGATTTTTGCTACAATGTTCTTCTCCTGCATGAAGTAGCTTTGACACTATCCAGGTAGTGCTGGAGCACAAGGGGCTGTCAATAAATTACATAACGCATTAGGGGATTGGTGGGTCCTTAATTTTATATTTTTGGTTCAGTGTTACAGGGTCTTGAAAATCACCAAAAATGTGTTATATAATTTATGAACAGCCCCCAAGCAGTAAAAATTATACCAGTATTTCAGCCTATCCTTAATGGCAGGGGAGAGGGATGCCCCTGTAGCTTCAGGGATGTCAAGATTTGCTTATTTAGACTGAGCTTTGGATAAGCACTTCTATCTTTGTGTCCTTTTCTAACCTGATATTTCTGAACATCCTGAGGTGGGTTCGTGACAGAAGCGGATACACAATAACATTACAAATATTATAGGAGCAACTATGTAAGAATCTAACAACATTGATATGCAACCTGTATTTGAGAGGGACTGTATAATTTATATTGGGGCAGGAGAATGCTTAGTGTACACCATAATACTTGAATTCAATAAGGACTGTGGGAAGAACAAACAGGGAAGCAACACAATGGCTTCCCTGATATGAATAGCTAGGTACACATTTGAAAGACAATAGTGCCCCGCTATTAGCATCAGATATCCTGCATCTTGGTTCCAATACGCTGTAAAGCTTGTCTTGAAATGCCAGATGAAAGGGCTACAAACAGTTTTAAAGTGTTTTTGATTCTTGTGAAGGTAAAGGACACTTGTCAGAATCTGTCTAGGGTAGACAGGCTGACACAGAAAGAGACTGGCTCTGTGAAGCAGTCTAAAGGAACTGGTCCTTCCCAAAGGCAGGGAATGGTAGGCATTAAGGAAAAGCCAGCACTGCATTTAGACTGGTTTATTGTTTAAGATGTGTTTTCTCTGCAGTGCTTTTGTTCCAAATTAGCAATGCTTTGCTTAAAGAAGGCTGTTTGGTCACTGATTACCACTGTCATTACCTGAGAGGTAACAGAGCTGCAGGGTCTGCGCATAAGCCAGACCTGTGAATGGGGTCACTGTTGATACACAGGGAGTGCAACCAAGCACCCAGTCTGGCAATGGGAGAACAAGGTGATTCCATCCCACGAGAGAAGTGATGGCCGGAGAGCTAGTGTAGGTCAATGCAGACAGACCAGGAGACATATTTTCAGGAAACAATAGATTGGCCGTGTCCTTCCAGTGAAGTACTCAAAAATGCTAATAATATCATTTACGTGGTATTTTTTTCTGAGAAGGTGGCCTTGAGAAACCAAATAGGGCCTAGTGATGGTTTTGAGACAATTGGTTAGTTAATGTATCTGTACAACGCCTTGAACAAGTAAAGTGTGATAAAAATGCTTACTGTTATTTTTCTACTAAAGTCATTTCTAATGTTACCCCACTGATGGAAAAATATAGCAGCCACTCTTCAGTGATATCTGACTGAGCCCTAGAAATTGAAATGGTAATAACCCATCTTTTATGAAGAATGAGCGTGACCCTGCAGGTCTTGATTTCATCAGAACTTCTCCCTTTTCCAGTTCACTTCAGTGGAAGTTCCCTAGGTAGAGTCATTGCAGAATCGAGATGTAATCTAAGTTTTCACCTGTGATAATTTTATCTTGAAAGTTGAGAATGCAACTCAAAACTAGTCTTCTCGTGAAGGATAAATTTGTTGTTTCTGCAGTCATTGTTAACAGTTTTGCTGTTTTGAGATCTTGTCTGAGCTTTGAAGCACATTTAGTAACATAACCCTTGAAGTGTATATGGATAGGATTTTCAGGTTCTAAGTGAATATCTCTTCAGAACAGGTACTGTGCACATGCCATTTTTAATAACAGAAAGAAACATCACTAGTTTTTGTTCCTGAGGAATCATTTATACAATTCTTGTATGTTAAATGCAAGTAACTATATCCCAGTGCAATGCAATACATTTTATTTTATACTGAAGAAAGAGTGCTTATAATTAGACACATTTTACTCCTAACAGACAAAATTTGGAATTAATGGAGGTGTCTAGGAGCATAATTATGCGATTAGTGTACAACCAACCCTTCATGTCAGCTGAGAAAGTCATTGTGGGGCTGCCATTTCTGTCCCCTTAATACTTTCCAGTGGTGCTTTTGTACAGATTCAATGCTCCATTGATTCAGCAAAAACACACAGTGGGGCCACGTTATTATGGAGATCATCTCATCAGCCAGTTAGTGCTAGACTATATGAGATCTTAACTGGAGTATTTGAAGAAACAAAGTTGAAGCTCCTTGTGAAGGAATTGTTTTCCTGCTTCTCTTGGTGATCTGCTCTTATCAATGGGAAAATATCACCACATTATTTTAGTTGAGGGAGGAAAGCGTTTCCAGATTGTAAAGAATTAAAGCAAATGACTTTGACAGAGCTAGATAATTGGCTGGAATTTTGTTAGTATCAAGGCTGACTTGAAATACAGATAAAATAGATATATTTATATGACAGTAATTAGAGAGTGAAGTGATTAACAGATTCTCAAATTCACATTTTCTCTGTTTCACCTTGAATTCTGCCTCCCTAAATGACAGTCAATCACTTGATCTCAGTTTGTGGATTAGAGTGATAGTCAATGTATTTTAAAATAACCTTAATATTGCTCTTAGTTGTAAGTGCACAAACAATTTGAACTGCACTCATTCCTCGATGATACCTGTTTGTAAGTTCTCTATGCTGATGCTACAACTTTCAAATATATCATCAAATACATGCTCTATCAAATACAGCCACAATCAATCAGTTGTGTGATCAAAGGTATTCTACCAAGGTTTTTTATTATTAATCAAAAAAGAGAGAACAGAAATACAAAGTTAAATGGAAAGTTAAAGAGATCTATTGTATAGCAGCCAGAATGAAGGTGATAACCCCCTATGCTCCACATTTCTCGATTAATAAACACTCTCCTGGTTCCTGCATCTGGAGTGAGAGTACTGTTTTGCATAAGATGACCTTGGCTGAGGCAGGAAAAAGAATGTTATTCACTTTATAACTTTACCATTAGCACCAGCTTCACTGAAAAAACACACCTATCTCTTTTCTAGTCTTTTCTTTTCTTTTCTTCTTCCTTTATCAATATTTCTTTGCAGCTTTCATCTTCCAGAACATCAGACAAAAGCGCATACAAAACAGCACCCTTACTTTTGATGCTGCTGCTGCTGTGTAGACTAGGTTGGCTATCTGAGGGCTCATAGGGATTCTCTCTGGCAGTCCTCTTTTTTTTTTTTTGTTTTTTTAAGGGCTGAATTCAGCACCCATTGAAGTCAGGGGAAAAACTCCCATTTACTTCACTGTGTTTTGGATTGGTTCCTAAGATTTAGTAGCCCACATCTGAGGTGAGAGAGACAAATTCTCACAGGTTCTTTATTTCACCGTAAGGCCAACAGGAGGTAGTATACTGCTATTAACTTTCATCGTAGTTTGTTTTTGAGTTTGTGTTCAGTCTATCGATTCAGTAGGTAAGAGAACCAATTCTGCACCCTCATTACTGCTTGAAGGCACTTCTATAGGTCTTCTGCATGTTTCCTCTTGAATGCAATTCATCTTCATTGCTTCTGTGCTGACAGTATACAACCTGCTTACAAATTTTACAACCAGCAATATTTCTATTGTTGTTCAAGAAGGACTCCTAAGAGGCCTTCTATTTTATTTTCAGAGATATTCAGAATGTTTTCACCATTATGAATGATGATCCACCGATACAAGGAAAAAGTTGTAACTGCCATATATTTTTATGGATTGCCCTAATACTTTGATTTATTACAATAGTATCAATCCAGACTATTCCCTGATCATCCTTCAAAAGAATAAGGGTAAGCCTCAAGCTATACATTCAATATACCTAGTCTGGTGTTCATGATATCTTCAGAGAAGACATCTTAGGGTCTGTATGCAAGTGCCATAGGTATAAACATCTTCAGTTAAATGCATATATCCTTGATGATACTGACCCAAAATCATCCCTGATTTAAATCACATTGAAGATGATGAGATTACATCAGGAATGAAGTTGGCTCATTATATCAATGTCTAAATTGTTTTAAAAAGCCTTTCAAATTAAATAATGACTAGCAACACAGCACGGCATGGGATGAATAGATATTTTGTGATACAACACAATGCCTGATTATTTCTCAGTGAATGTTTTCTTTTACATTCCCTGTGTATTTTGTATCCAGCATGTGTATTCTTAGTCATAACACGAATTAAAGATTCCCATCTGTTGAATTGCAAGACTCAAATATTCCACATTGTTTAAGTTTAATAAAATAGCTGAGTAGCACATTTCAGAACCTGGTCACATAATGTAGCCTCAGAATTGTGGATTTTGAGACCATCTGTATTGTGAATCTAGCAACAAGTCATTCACATCATTTAGCATACAATAACATCCAGGGAGATGTTTTAGGGCCTTAGACTGCAGACATTCAGGAAAAAAAACTACAAAATGCAATGTATCGACCTCATCCCTGTAAATGTCATAGAGTGTCCCAATAGATCCTTACAAATATTAAAAGGTAATGAATATAAGAGTTTGTAAAAATGAGGCTTTCTTCTTGTAAGAAGGAATAACCATAAGGGAACAAGCCAATGGTCTATGTACTGTGGTTGGTATTCTTTTTTTTTGAATATTTTTGTAGTATTTTCCAGGATGGTGCATAATGCACTTAAGACTAATAATGTGTTATTAGAATGCACATGCACACTAAAGCATATGATGTCATTATCCTTAAGGTTCTCTTAGCTTTTCTGACTACCCAGGTTGTATTTGTTAATACTGTCAGTAATTATATTTTTATCAAGATAATTCAGTTTGTTTAAAAGTATTCTTAAAAGTCAATTTTTTTGGGCTCAGTCTTGTTCCTATTGTTTTTAAAAAAAATCAAGGTCAGGCCCTGTTGTGAACTTCTGCAGTCATATCTTCATACTGAAAAAAGTACAGGCGCCAATGATATCGAGCAAAACACAGAATATATTTCTGTGGTGGAATATACATATATATCTGTAGACAGATTGGACAGAATTTTGGCCTAATTTGCACCAGTGAAGTATGGAATAATTCTACTGAATAATTTTACTTACTGTGGATTTGCCTCAGTGTAAATGAGAATAGATTTGGCCCTATGTATTTTTTTAGAAACAGATTGTTTCCTGGTGTCATTAGGAGTCTATATTTTAATTTAATGTGTTCACTATTTTAGTTCAAATTATATTAAGTGTAAACTAAGTCACTAACATTTTAAATATTGTATGTTGCAGGTTTTGAATTTAAAAAATGAGTAACCATTTTCAAGTTTTTAATTAATTGAAATAGCAGTATTTTCTTTAATCAGCAGTTTCACTTAAAGGAAAGTTCTTAAATATTTCCCTCTACATTGAATACTAAAGTACTTAAAATTGAGATGCTGCGTTGTCAATCCTCAATGTTCAAATTAAATGTTTAATTTTTTAAGCAATTTAATTAAGTTGCATATATTAGATTTAATTTTAATTAGAATTACAGTTTATTATGTTTGGCACTGAGTGTACCGCTGATTAATATTTTTGCAATAGGTATGAAACCAATGGATTTCCTCCCCTGCTTCATTATGACATTATAATTAAAGCCTCTTGAGTTTTCCAATATAAGAATTTTATTTATATATGGCAAAAAAGATAAAGCTTTGAACTATAAATATCTGCAGTAGTTTGCAGCTGGGGCGTACTACATGGTGAAGCATCCAGATACTCACGTTTTTGTCCCCTGTCTATGGACCTGATTCTGTAACCACATGCACAAGTACTTAATCTTACATACAAGAGTAGGCCCATTGAACTCAGTACCATTAAGCATGTATGTTGTACTTTAATGTTACATACTGTGCCTCATCTACTTCTATCTGTTGCATGATGCAGAGTGGTAAACTTTTTTCACCTGAAAATGCAACAAAAGACCAAATTTTCCCCAAATAGCTGGAGTGCTCAACTGCTATGCAAATCAAACAAAACAAAAGTACACTCTACTTGCACATTGTACAGAACCAGATCAGAGAAGAAAAAGGGGGTGATCAAGAGTTATGTGGTGAAGTCATCTACTACAAGATGTGTCACATGCTTCTTCCAGAAATGTCATAGGTAATGTAACAAAATAGAACTGTAAGTTACTATCATGGAAACCATCTGTAACTTGTTATGCATAGCCCACATGAGTACAGCACAGCACTACACACAAGCATAAACCAACGACAGCATAGACAAGGGGCTACTGAAGACCACAGTGCTGGGTGAGAAAAGTTGAAAATGCTTTCAATGCCTTTTTCTCTCACATCTCCTCTTTGTCATTTTCTGACCACTGGACCATGCTTACTGGTGTGTGAATCAGTAAATGCTGCTTTGCAGTTTTGTTCATTTCTGGTCTATTGGACCTTTTCTTGTAAATATGCAATTTCTGGATGTGATCAGGGTTGCTGGAGGGTCCACACTAAGAATGTTCACTCAGGGCAAACTGCAAAGAACAGTGCAGATGACCCCCAAAACTGGTGTTTATTCAATACTTAAATTCACCAAGCCAGTAACAAAACAGCTTCTGTAATACCTTACTGGTTATTAAGAATTCCAAAATACAGTTCCCTAAGCAATCCAGTGTTTGGCTCCCCCCCAGACAACCAAGTCTATCTAGTGAGGATTACTTAAAATCTTATTCACCAATCTACCAATCCCAAGAAATTGGACACATTACCCATCATCTCAAAGTATATTTCAAATCTTGCCCGAATACCCACGTACAGCCAATTCTTATTAACTAATCTAAGATTTATTAAAAAGGAAAAGAAAGCGTTACCGTGGTTAAAATATCATTATATATACAGATGTGAATAAAGTTCTTAGGTCAGTTCCAGAGGGGTAGCTATGTTAGTCTGTTTTCAGCAAAACAACGGGAGTTCTGTGGCATCTTAAAGACTAACAAATTTATTTGGGCGTAAGCTTTCGTGGGCAGAAACCCACTTCGTCAGATGCAAGGTGCAGCTGCATGTGAGGAAGTGGGTTTCAGCCCACAAAAGCTTATGCTCAAATAAATTTGTTAGTCTTTAAGATGTCACAGAATCTCGTTGTTTTGCTCTTAGGTCAGTTTATAGCAGGCCTGTCATGGTGAGACTGATGATTTGTAAAAGTCCTAGAATCAATTCCATAGATTATAGTCCAATAGGCAGTCCATATGCAGAGTTTGTTCAATTTTTTCCATGAGAATTTGTAGGGATGATCCAGAGTCAACCTGGAGACCTCATTCCTTAAGGTTTAGTACTTTCCCTGGCAAAATTTAAGCAAATCTGTGGTAAAACAGGATCAGGCCTGAAGCTTCCTTTATAGTTTTCTAGATGACTGATAGCATCTTGATAGCAGGCGTCACATCAGGGGCCTTTCCAGATGAAGAATATTGTATAGCGTATATTGTAGTGTATATTGTTGCTTTGAAGCTAAAATTCTATTTCCTATGTGTACCCTGATAAACTAGCATTGATTAATTAACATAAGGGAATTAGCCATTTAACTATCCAGGCATTCCATTATGGCATAAACAATTTAACCTGAAGACAATGTAAGTAATATTTCCTGCAGTATCTTACATCTTCAATCTTAAGGTTAACTGAACCATCCATATGCCTAATATAATGTAATTAAGTCATGAAAGAGAATTAGCATCTACAAGTTAATCTGGTTACATTGTTAACTTCTAACAAGATATAGGTAAACGCAGACAAATACAATTAGTATCTATTTTTAATCCTTTAACAGTATAGACCTATATTTTAAGAACTCTAATTTATTTCACATAGCTTTGCTATTATCTACAAGAAATGGCTCTCTTTGCCATTTCAATTTTTTTCCAATATGTCCTTAAAATTTGCTTTTAGTTCAACCAGCCTAATGGTTCTGTAACCCTTGCTGGCTCAGCATCACACTGGGCATTTTGTGCAGGAGGAGAACATGGTCCAATCAGTCATGTTGCCAATTCTAGTGATTCTTAATGGTTTGTTTAAAACTCCATCTGCTGAATTCATGCTATTTCATGAGGACTTCAGCTTTAATTTTATTTTAAAAAGTAAGTTTCTAGCTCTCATGGTTTCAAAGAAAACTTTGAAAATATGAAGCAAATACACCCTAAAGGCTGGGGGAAAAAACACCACCAACAAAAACCAAGGAAAAGGAATCTAACGTTTATTATTTTAGAAAAACTCATTTTGGATTGGGGGTGGTGGTTTGATGTTTCTTGAACATTTCAGGTAAGCAATATTGCATGCGTGTGCACTTCTTTGGAGAGCTTTTCCTCTTTTTGGTGTATGTGGACATAAAGGGTTACATTCTGGCCCCATTTAAGACATTTGGAGTCTTTCAATTTACTTCCTTGGGACTGTGATTTCACTCATAGTATATTTTAAACTCTGTTCTGCTCTTCAATTTAGGGATAGATAATATGATGACTACCTGTTATCTGTACTTCTACGGCCTTTGTATACTCACACTTCCATTCACAACTGGGTGTGTAGCAATTGAAGGATCAAGTTCTCAAAGTTTCCCCTCTGAGCCCAATCTGTCACAAACAAGTAAGCGAAGAAAAAATAGTTCTGCCAAAGGTCTGGATAGAGTTAATAAACCAGATCCTCAGCTGGTGTAAATCAGCATAGCTAATGGGCCTGAATAACGATCCCTGTTCCATAGTTTTTGGGACTTATGCACACGCATGATGCACATATCTAACACTCCACTATTTTCAAGTTACATCCTGTGAATCTAGCCAATTTTCGAATTGATCTTGCATTTCTTTTCTCATGGAAGTCAAGGGAATTTGAGGTCATCAGTGAGTGCAGAACTGGGCACTGGACCCTACAAAATAACAGAGGGAAAGAACTTGTTTATTTCATATATTCTCCAACATAAAATAATTAAGCACTGTAAAGCAGGAATTGTGTGAATTAGAGCTGGCCCTTGCAGTTTTAAATTATCTGATTGCACGGCTGTGTGGTTGACATTGGGATGAGAGAATGGGCAGTCTTTTTAAGAATGAATTGCTATTAAACAATGTCTATAACAGTCATAACTGCATATTGTGAATGATGTTCTTTGTAAATCCCCTTCAACAATAACATGCCATAGCAAGTGTTCTAATGATGATGATGCAAAAATTGTAATCAGATTTGCACTTATAGAACTGTGTATATCTTTTTTTCTGAGCAGACATATAATTGTATCGAATTACAACAAATAATTTTATGAATTAAAATAGTTTTTCTTTAATAACATTTCCTTAAATCCTGCCCACTGATAACTATCTGTGTCATACCTTTGCTCTTTGTCTATCTATCATATCTTGTCACCATCAAATTCATTCCCAGGCTATGATTGTGTGTTTATGTACCTGTGTATGTAAATTTAGAGAAGAAAGTGAAATTAGAACATTATATGAATGGGTTTTATTTGCTAGAATGTTTATGGAAGAAGAGTGTTACAAATACTTGTGCAAATGTGTATTTATAGTGGAAGAATTTGCATGGTCATCTTGAAATCTTTCTGTGGGCCTGGGAGACATTCAATCAGGAACCATAAACAGTATAATATGACATAAAAGACTTAATCCCACGGACCCTAATGAAAGTAGTCCATGAGCTGAAATATGTCCACTTAAACTTGTTTCCTTTAAATATTTTGCTCAGACTCTTACTGATTTTCTTAATCTATATAGACAGTGTAGCTTCGTTGCAATCCTTGTCTTCTACGCACTGAAGCAGGGTAATGTGGGAGGAAAGAGAACACATTTTTGTGCAGGTTCTTATATTTTTAAAAAGTGGCAGGTTTAACAACTCAAAAGTTTGGAATGTTTGAAGTAGTCCCAGAAGAAAAGAATTAGTTGGCAGAGATCAAGAAGGTATTCAATAAGTGCAATCTATCATACCGCTGTGAAGTTTACTGCATGGATATGGTCGTCACATATTTCTGTCTATGCCATCTCTTACACTACATCTTTTCATTGACTGGTATTTTAGGGTTAAATATTGTAATGGGTTATCTTTCCTCCATTAGCTGGGTTGCAGGTAGGCATGGTTTGAGAGAAATGCTGGGGGCATAGTATTGAAACAAAGTGATTTCTTTGAGCAGTGCTACCTGTCACTGGGTCTATAAGAGCCAGTTGCTGCTGTGCTATGATAATGATATGAATATGATAATACAACTATTAAAAATGTGTATGATTTTTAGATTATGTGGTTTCAACTCATTCTGTCAGATAACCTCGATGTTACAATACTTTTTATTAAAAGGGGAAAGGCAGTTGCATCATGGGTGTCCCTACCCATGGTCCAGCATGGGAAATGTAGTCCAGCCAAGGTGCTCCCATCAGACAGTATTGCAGCATATCAAAATTGAAATATTTAGTTTTCAGTGAAAATATTTCGGGGGTTTGCGCATTTGCTTCTTTAACAAAAAATGAAAACTACCACAGAAAGCAGACAATTTTTCAAAAAAAAAAAATTAATTCTGTTGAAAACTAAATTTTCTGCTGAAAAACAGTTTTATGGGAAAATTTCAACCAGCCCTAACATGTATATTGTTCATTTCATCCCTGGCTAATTCTCATTCAGAAAATTGGTATCTCACTTCTGGTTTTCTTCAGCCTATAATAATTTCTGACACATATATTTGGGGAAGTAGATGTGTAGACCATTGTAACAGTTGACATTCAGAGATGCTGCAGCATTACAAAAGTTATGAAACCTTTTATTTTATACATTGCCTCCTTTCATGTAAAATAATAAAATCTGATAAAGATAAAACTATTAGGGAAGGTATTTATGTTTTTCACAAAAAATCATAGGTATCCCACATATCTTTTTCCAATTCTAGTTTTGCTACAGTTAAAAAAAGAAAATAAAAACCATCAAAATAGCAACAATAATACCACTACCACCATCAGCATATGACAAGTTCCAAGGAAGAAAACTGCAAACATTAAACACCATCAAATCTATTAACTAAGGCAAATATTTTGTTTCTCTCCTAAATGTGAAAGTCAGATGTACTGCTGAATTCTAATAAGTGGATTTTCTATTTTGCCAGTTGTTTCTGTTCACAATATTTAGCCATCTAGTAACTAATTTGTGCCAAGTGGCATGTCTCCAAGAGTGTGATATTTCCACTTCTCTGTTTACTACTTTCTGGAGACAGATAGATAGATAAAAATACAGCAGCAAGTCATTGTACTTGCAGATAGAAGAGCGTGCATGTGAGACTCAGACTAATTCAATTACAGACCACGAGTGTAATGGACAGCAACAATTTATTAGTGGCAAGGTGAAAGATAAAGGAAAAAATGTGTTTAGTATTAGGAAACCAGAGAAAAAGCTAACTGTGGAAGACAAGGTTTAGAAAGATTAAAGAGAATGGTAAATGCAAAACTAAAATGAGAAATATATTTAGACAAAAAGAATAAATAAATGCAAATAAATGCTGCAAAATAAATAAATAGTAATCTCCTACAATTTGAGAAGCAAGAAACATAAAAAGAAAAACAATTTAATAAAAATTGGCCTTCTATTGACCTAAACATGGCAAAAACAAAAGAGAATCAGAAAAACCAAGAGCAGCAAATGCTGCCTTTAGTACAATTGCTTTTTGACATCAACAAAGCAATTTTACAAATATTTGAAAAATACATAATTTTGATATTTCTATTTTTTCCAGACAATCTGTAACATCTGCTCTGTATCATGAAGAATGTAAACTAGGGTCTGCGAAAGAACTAGGGTCACCTATACATTCAGGTACTGACCCTTTAGAATACCATTATCTTTAATAGGCCTTTTACGGTTTTTTTTTTTTTATATATCTGGAGAGTAGGAGCAGTTTTTTACAAAGAATCTGAAAATAACAAAATAGAATTAATTAGGCCATCCCCCCAACATATCCAAACATTGCTCAATATGTGGATATTAGATGTTTTAGCAAAGTTCTCTAGATTTTCAAATCCTGCTTTTTAAAATGCTATAAAAGTTTAGCAATTAATGTTTGTATATTATATATCTAATATTTGTTCTCTTTAGTTTTTGGCTCCGGGCTTTTACAGCAATATTGATTTTCATGTCAATGAATCATTATGTTGTTCCAAGACCACTTATTTTCTATTGCTATGGAAGTGCAGTCTCTAGAAAAAATGTATTTTAAGGAAATCTACTTGAATTACAAGCAACATGAAAAAAGGGAAAGGCAGAAGAAGGGATTTCATTGACTCTACAATCAATATTATTTGACCCTATCCAGTTATTTAATTGATTATTTCTTCAAATCTCTAAAATGGTGGATTACCCTCCCTGGTTAGAGAAGCTGTTTTACAGCACCTATGTGCATTTGTATTGATCAGGGCCATGCACCAGGTCATGATTACCATTTAATGGATAGTTCAGTTGGAAGGATTAATTTAAGTGTTTCAGAGCACTGTGACCCTGTAATAAATTGCCAAATGTTCACAAGGAATAGCACAATAGCATGAAATGATGTTTCCAAACTGGAGATATTAAGGATCATCTACGAAAAGCAGCAATCATTCACAGGTGGCAAAGTTCTATTTGAGTCAGCCATAGAAGATGCAATACTTTTGCTAGCTCATCTTCCCCATGAACAAGATACATGTGTACCTGGCTATATGTACATGTTTAGGTGTGTGTTTATCTGCACAGGTGTGTTTGCATGAATATGTATTTCCATGGACACACATGAATGCAGAGTTGTGCACAAGGGTGTGTGAGTATACTTGCATCTGTGTATTTATACTAGTTTCTGTACAGATGGTATCTATTTTCCTCTTCTAGTCCTAATCGTACTACTGTCAGTAACCTACCTTACAGTTACTTTCTAAATATTTGGGTTTCTGTTAAAGGCACTGTTTTTTATTGCTGTCTGCTAACAGCAGATATTAAACAATATAGTGACATTTTTGACAAGGACACTTTCCCCATTAGGAAACCTAAAAAGAGTCCATTATCAAAACAAGATGTCCTTTTTATGCTACACAAATCATTCTGATAGTATATCTCTCTGACAACTGAACACCCATTCAGGCCTCACCTCAGTCCCTGGAAAAATCATGAAGCAGGTCCTCAAGGAATCCATTATGAAGCACTTGGAGAAGAGGAAGATGATCAGGGACAGTCAGCATGAATTCACCAAGGGCAAGAAAGTCATGTGAGCTTAAACACAAAAAGGAAGCTTACGATAAGTGGACCAGATGACTTCAATGATTGCCTTCAATGAAGAGATGACTGGTTCTGTGAATGTGGGGAATGGGAGAGGCAACCTAGTGACATATGATGTGGAAAAAGCTGAAGTACACAATGCTTTTTTTGCCTCTATCGTCACAGACGAGGTCAACTTCCAGACTAATACACTGGGCACACAGACTGGGAAGCAGGTGATATACCCATTTAGAAAAGCTGGATTAGTCAAATGCTTTTTTGATATGCGGTGCAGAGCCATCCTTTGAAAACTTACAGTATTCTAGCCAGCAAGTTAAAGAAGTTTGGGTTGGATGAATGGACTATATCAGGGACAGTCAGGATTCACCAAGGGCAAGTCATGCTGACCAATCTTCAATGATTGCCTCAATGAAGAGATGACTGGTTCAGTGGAGGGTAGTGATCAATGGCTCGAGGCCTAGTTATCAGCCAGTAACAAGTGGAGTACCCCAGTGGTCGGTCCTGAAGCTGGTTTTGTTCAACATCTTTATTAATTATCTGGATAATGGGATGGATTTCAGCCTCAGCAAGTTCATGAAGGAAACTAAGTTTGGTAGGGTGGTTAGATACACTGGAGGGTAGGGACAGGATACAGAGTGACCTACACAAGTTGGAGAATTGGCCAAAGGAAATCTGATGAGGTTCAACAAGGAGAAATACAGAGTTCTGCACTTAGGATGAAAGAATCCCATGCACTGCTACAAACTGGGGACGGACTGGCTAAGAAGCAGTTCTGCAGAGAAGGACCTGGGAGTTACAGTGGACAAGAATATAGGTATGAGTCAACAGTGTGCCCTTGTTTGCTAAGAAGATTAATGGCACATTGGACTGCATTAGTAGGAACATTGCCAGGAGATTGAGGGAAGTGATTATTTCCCTCTATTCATCACTGGTGAGGCTGCATCTGGAGTATTGTGTCCAGTTTTGGGCCCCCCACTACAGGAAGGATATGAACAAATTGGAGAGAGTCCAGAGGAGGGCAATGAAAATGATTAGGGGGCTGGAGCATATGACTTATGCGGCGAGGGTGAGGGAACTGGCTTATTTAGTCTGCAGAAGAGAAGACCGAGGGCGGATTTGATAGCAGTTTTCAGCTACCTGAAGGGGGGTTCCAAAGAGGATGAAGCTAGGGTGTTCTCTGTGGTGGCAGATGACAGAAGAAGGTGCAATTGTCTGAAGATGCAATGAGGGAGGTCTAGATTGGATATTAGGAAACACTTTTTCACTAAAAATGTGGTGAAATACTGGAATGGGTTACCTAGGGAGGTGGTAGAATCTCCATCCTTAGAGGTTTTTAAGGTGTGGCTTGACAAAGCCCTGGCTGGGATGATTTACTCGGGGGTGGTCCTGCTTTGAGCAGGGGGTGGGACTAGATGACCTTCTGAGGGCCCTTCCAACTCTAATTTTCTATGATTAAATGTAACAGACATAAAACTATCTGCTGGAGCAGTATCCCTGTGCTTAAGGTATTCAAAAACAGATTAGAAGGGAAGAGGGGCATGGGTGCTGTTGAAGGAATATACAGATGAGTGTTTGTGCCCTGTAAGGGTGATAAGAGCCTTATTAAAAATCTGGGGCCTGCAGCCAGGACCACCGTTCCCATACAGTGATGGTAGCTTCCTGACACAGTACCAGTTCAGTGTGACGTTGAGAAAAAACGTGCACTACTGGCGGTCTTACGTGGGTGCATAAGAAGGAAGTCACTGAATGTTTTATACTCAAATTTTTCACTGGGAAGACTGTGGTAGAGCTCGGGCAGTGAATAACTTCCTCTTCCCAATGTAAGTAGTAGGAATAGACATTTTTTGTCCTACTTTTGTCTTTACTAGTCATACCTTTTTGGTTTTGGGGACATTTTTCCCAGGTGACCTTTTAAACAAACCATCCTTAAGCAAACAAGTGTAATGAATCATCTTCAATCTTCACTTCTCAGTCCCAGCAAGTATCCATGACAAGGTATTTCATCACAGCATTTTCTTTTGGAAGTTGTCTTAAACTTTTCCTAGTAAAACATTCCCCCCCCCCCCCCTCCTTTTTAAAAAAAAAAAAAAGAAAATATTTCAGAAAAATCTTCTTGACAGAACAGTGAAAGTTAGCTAGTGATTTCAGGGACTGGATTGAATGTCACATAAACCGGGATACATTTTGCATCAATAACATTTAAAATAGGAAACACATTTAGAGGAATTAAATTAGAACCCAATAAAGAATATTTTCATTAATTGCTCACTTTTTATGGTCTATTCACTTGCATTGTTAACATTAGGTTTTCCATGACAAGCAGCAACAAATATTTGGTATGTGAGCTACATTTGGTCACACAGTGCTTGATCTTGTGGCATGCAAGTCAGTGGCAGATTTTTCATAGGCCTAAGTAGGCACAGGATCAGGCCCATATCAATTAAGTTTTAAAAATAAAGGTCAATTTATTAGAACAAGAATTCTGAGTTATCATAAAACTGAAGATAAACTCTTCAAAAATCTCTAGAAGTAAAATTACTGATGTTTCCGAGACTTCACTATTTCTTTTATGTAATATGTAACATGGGTGGTGTGTTCTTAAAGCCAAATTATCTCTTCATACTGGTTAAAAGTCTGAATTAATAAAGTTTTAGCAGAATTATTTTAAAATACATATTGAGTAAACGCAGATCAGGCTGAACCATGAAACAAATTGTTTCCCACAGCAGCTGAAATGGTGAATGCGTAGGAACAATACAGTAGGATTTTCTTTTCCTTTCTCGTTGTTCAAATCTAGACTATAAAATCATGCTGTCAGAAAGGAATAGTTTGGTAAACCTAATCTGCATACAGCCTACATCACACAGCCTTCACCTTACATTACTGCAGGGTCTCATCTATAAAACCCTGCAGTAAACTTTCTCTCCAGATGTTATATAAGAATTTCTTGTTCTCTGCACAATATATTTTATTTAGAATGCATTCTGTTTAATAGTCATTTCTTTGTAATACTTCTATTTCCTATTTGACTTTAATTCCATTCCTCTCATTGGTGTGTTCATTAAAGAGAGAGTTATATCCATTTGATCTGTAAATTCAGCATAATAGAGTCTAATGTGAAAAAAAAAACATTATATAGATCTTTAAGTAATTGGCTATGATTTTGTGGTGGCGTTCTGTGATTGTTTTAAGTCATAGAGTGGTTTTAATAGTTGCACACGACTCTTTTTTATGTTTAAAATATATTTTAAAAGTGTGTGGAAAGAATACTGTAATGATCTTTAGGGTTCATTAAAGAATATACTATTGAATGAATAAGAAATAGAACTTTAATAACAGAGACAGAAGTGACTCCCAGGTGTGCAGCTGGAAGCAGCCATATTAGATCTGATGTAGGGCACATCTTCCAATTCACACAACACTGTCCCATGCTAGGGAGCATCTCTAAATCATAGTCTTCTACAAGCATATTTCTACATCAAACTTTTTGTCATCACAATCCCATTTTAATGAAGTATTTCCTTCTGGTACCCCAGACAGCATGGAGGATGCCATGCATGTAAGGTCATGCTGTTCGGAACAAAATGGCGTCCTCCACATATTAGGGATTGCTGCGACCCCATCTGCTGATGGCGTGACTCCATTTGGGGTCATGACCCACAGTTTGGGAACCACTGCTCTATATCTTTCCTCCTAAGGAAAGCGAGTTAACCCTTAGATACATACAAAAACTATCTAAAAACTCATAACAACTATTTAATAACACATGACTTATACAATTCCAAAAACTCAATGTGTCAACTACCTAGAGAGGCGAGGTCACTCTCAAGTGAGTCTTTACTACCCACTTTCCTCTCATATCCTAGCAAGTCTTAATGAGTCTTTCCGGATGTTTGATTACCAGCCCTTCATTCGAGTCTGAGTTGTATTCTCATTCCTCAACCATTTCTTCACCATGTGTTGTTGATACCAGATCAGTCAAAGAACATATGCTGGAATCTATCTCAACTTTCACGGTGTTGGAACTCTCTGGGATAACACGTACAGCCTGTTGATTATGTTGAAATGTATCCCCACATAAGACTGTGGATGCAGTTTTTCTTTAATGGTACACTTTTGGCCCCAAGTATTAGAGGTGTGATTCCTCAAACACACTCTATCACTTGGATTAAGAGATGGGCGATCACGGGCCCTTCTGTAAAAATAATATTTCTGCTTCCACTTGTGATTTTCTTTCATCTTCCGAATGATGGCATTGTTCTGAGATCGCAGCAAGTTATCAGTAATAGGTAAATTAGATCTGATCCTTCTTCCCATTAACAGCTGAGTTGGAGAAAAGCCATTCTCCAGGGGTGTACTTCAGTAGACCAGCAACGCTTTATACATATCACCCCCACTGTCAAAAGTCTTTTTCATCAGGTTCTTTACTGTCTGTAAAGATTTTTCCACCAGTCCATTTGACTGGGGTTAATTTGGATTGGCGGTTTTGTGATGAAAATCCCAATCTGAGGCAAATTGCCTAAACTCTGTGCTGGAAAATTGTGGCCCATTATCGCTAAAGACCTCATCTAGAATTCTAGGTCTGGAAAAAGTTCCTTTCATGCCAGTGATCACTGATTTGTGATTTGTTTACCTCATTGGGTCCAACACTTCCTTCTAGCGGTAGGTCAGGGAACTGCTTCATCCTTTAGTGTTCTGTCACCCTCTAGTGGTTGGAGAGGTTAATACAGCCTCTCCAAAATGGCCACTGCCTGCTGGCTCCTGGTCCTGTCTCTGGTTATCACAGGCCCTTGCCTCTTCACTGGGGCTCTTGTCCCTCCACTGAATGATTGGTAGGAGGTAGGGGGGGCTCAATCCCACCTTTGACTCTGGGCCCCAAACCCAGGGACCCTACAAATAGCAGCCTCGCGCTGCGGCTTCAGGAAAGCTGCTATCTTCCCTGGGTGACTTCCCTGTGCCCCTTGACTTAATGTCTGTACCCTGCCTAGAACAGGGTCCTTCCTGGCCTCCTTGCCAGGGAAAGCTCTTGACCCTTGACAGCCCCACTGGGTGTGGTAGTGCCCAAACCAAATGTCCAATTCAATCTTTCCTTCTGGCAGGGTCTCTTTCCTTAGGACTTCAGGTCCGGGAAAGGTTCTTTGCCCTCCTAGGGCAGGGTTTTTCCCTCCCCCAGTCTTTGTACCTGCAGGGTTCTCTAATGCCAGCATTCTGCTCCTTCTCCTAAATCCTCCTGGTTCTTGACAGCATCTTGCCTGCTAACACACTCTGGTAGCTCGCCTCACACAACTCCAGCCACACCCTTTCTCTGGAGGGGAGGCTTTTTAACAAATCCTGGATGAGGCCTTGATTGGCTCCAGGTGTGTTAATTGACCTGGAGTAACCCCTGCTCAGCTACCTGGAGAAAAGGGACTTGCTGAGCTTGGGGCTGATATATTGGCCATCTAGCACTCTCTGGTAGCCATCTAGTCTGACCCCGTCACACTTGTTATTAGTACCATGCAGTGTGCAAATTTCTGGATACAGAGAGTAATAATCGATGACTATTAAGTAACCCTTTGATTGCCAGGTAAATAAGCCAGCGCCTACCTTTTCATAAGGCCTTTTGGAACTGGATGGGGTCTCAGTGGCGCTGCCTGTTGGCATGGCTTGTATTTCAAGCATGAAAAGTAGTTTCTTACCACATTAGTGATGTCATGATTGATCTGTGGCCAATGTAGCACCCTTCAAGCTCATTCTTTGCACTTCTCAATTCCTAAATGACTCTCGTGGATCTTCTGTAGCATTTCTTTTTGGAGGCTCAGTGGAATTATGACCTTACCACACTTGAAAATCACCCTATCTATCATGGTCAGTTCATGTCTGCAGTTCCAATATTCTCTTATACTTAGCAACTGATTATTTCATCAGGCCACCCTTTAATGATCACTTCTTTAAGAATTCGCAATCATTCATCTTTCTCTTTCTCCTCTCTTATTTGTTGCAGTCTCCTGTAAGCTATGGGAATCGACCTCACAGTAGTAGTTATGTAGGCTTGCACCTCTGTGTCTACTCTCTTCGCGGGTCTGTGGGCGCCACTGCTCTGGAAAGTGCATCTGCTGTAAACATAAATTGACCAGGCTTGTAGGTCACCAGCAAATTATACTTTTGCAACTTTATCATCATTCTTTGCATCCTTAAGGTACAGTCATTTAGCAGTTTGCTAAATAATGCAATCAGAGGCTTGTGGTTTGTTTCAACTTACACTGTCAGTCCATAAATATACTGATTAAATCTCTCACAAGCAAACTAGATTCCTAAAAGCTCCTTCTCAATCTGTGCATATCTAGTTTCTGCGTCAGTCAGTAATTTGGATGCATATGCCACTGGTTGCTAGCAATCCTCATGCTTCTGTAAAATCACTGCACCCAACCCACACTCTGATGCATCTGCTGAAATCTTAACAGACCTTCCTGGTGCCTAGAATTTCAATGCTGGTTCTTGTATCAGGTGTTGTTTTAAACTTTCCCATGATTCCTCCTGTTCAGCATCCCAACACATTCATTTTTGTCCTTTAGGTGTTGTCTCAACACTATTGCTTTGGCAGAAAGATTGGGTATGAATTTTCTAAGATAATTAACCATTCCCAGGAACCGTTGGACATCTTTCTTTGACTGGGAATGTGGCATCATTTCAATGGCTGAAATCTTCCTCTTATCAAGTTTTACACCTTCATGGGAAATAATGTCCCCTACAAAAGTCAGTTCTCTAACTTCTAAGACACATTTGTCTCTATTTAGTTTGAAGTTTGGAGCTCCAATTGCATTCAGGACTTGCTGAAGTCGACTATCGTGCTCCTTTTTCATTGAGCCCCAGATGCTGATGTCATCCATTGAGGTGTCCACACCACTAATATGTTCATCGATCATGTGTATGGTTTTGTGGTACACCTCTGGTGCTGAAGCTATACCGAAAAGTAAGCATAAAAATCAGTATCTTCTGAATGGAGTATTAAATGTGCATAATTTTGAGCTTTCCTCTTTTAATTTTAGTTGTCAAAACCCTGAGGATGCATCCAATTTACAGAAATATTGAGCATTTGCAAACTGAGCAATAATCTCATCTCTGGTTGGTAGTTTGAAATGTTCTCTTTGTAATGCCTTATTGAGGTCTCTGGGATCTAAGTATATGCAGAGCTGGCTGGTGCTTTTTTCCATGAAGACTATTCTGTTGGCTCATCTGCTTTTTGTATTATGAGTATTCCTTCCATCCTTGCAAGCTCAGCCTTGAGTTTATCATGAAGTGCAAATGACATCTTTCTACATGGATGAATAAGTGGAGGGACTTGCTTGTTTATCTGGATTCTGTGTTCACCCTGCAAGCAACAATCCCTGAACAAGTCCTGATATTCCTGAAAGAATGCCTCATAGCCAGGTTTATTATAATCTTGTAGTGAGAGCACCCTTTTTTACCAGACTGAGTTTCTCACATGGAGCCAGGCCCAAAATTGGTGCCACCTCCCGTGGCAATACAATGAAAGGGAGCCTGTATATGGTGATTTTATGGTTAACGCTAGTGAAGCATCATCCCTGCACTGGTATATTTGTTCCAGAATACCCAGTTATTTTAATGTTTGTTGGTTCCAGCTTAGGTCTTATTTTCAGTCTCTCATAATCTTGTGCAAATAGAATATTAATCTGAGCTCCTGTGTCCAGTTTCAGTGGAATGATTGCTCCATTCACTGTCAGAGACAGTATCCAGTACCTCTCATCAGGCTTGTTTGATCCCAGTACATCTACAAAAAACTCCTCAGTCACAATGTCAGTAACTAAATGCACTTTTCTGCCTTTGGGATCTGCAGCAGTTTCCAAATTGATTACATTTCCCACAGTTATGAATTTCCCATGGGCAAGACACTATTTGTGGCCATGCCGTGATCCACACTTGCCACATGACCATCCGGACTCACTCTTCCCTTTAGCAGGAGTTGGTTCCACATTGTGATTTGAGCTACTTTGGCTATATGCTGCTTTCCTTACTGCATGGTGAATTCAACCGTATTACTGTTTCAGCAACCCTGCATACTTGGATGGCTTTGTTTAAAGTTAACTCCTCCCCACCCCAAGCAATCTCTCTCTTAACACATTGTCTGTAATGCCACAAATAAGGCTCTCTGTGATCAGAGACTCAGTCAAGCCACCAAAGTTACAGGTTTTACTGAGTTTCCTTAATTCTGTGACATATTGCTCTGTGGTGTCATCTGGTTTTTGCATGTGTGTAAGAAATCTATGCCTGTCAAAAGTCACATTCCTTTTTTGCATGCAGTATTCCTCGGATTTAGTCAGTATTATATTTCACTTCATGCTGTCACCGTCCTCAAACTCAAAGTTATTATAAACATCCAGTGCCTTCTCTCCAGTAACATGTAAAAATATATATGATTTTAGCTTTTCATCTTTGTCCTGTGCTGCAATAGCAGACAAATACAACAGAAATCATTGCTTAAACTTTATCCAATTCTTTGCAACATTGCCTGACATTTGCAGACTGGAAGGAGGTTGTAAAACATCCTTTCTTAGAGTTGCTTGCTGAAGGCTGCAAGGTACTGTCCTTTGTTTGCAAGGCACCATCCTTTGTTTGTCTGTGCTTTCAGGTATCCTCTTTATTTGTTTGTGCTTTCAATTGCACAGGAGTTTTCCTCCAAATCCTTGTAGTTTCTGAACTCATTCACCACCCTTAACACCATGTAACAATCTTGAGAGTTCATTAAAGAGTAAACTATTGAATGAATAAGGAATAGAAATTTAATAACACAGACTGGAGTGACTCCCAGGTGTGCAGCTGAGAGCATCCACCTTAGATCTTAAGGAGGGTACATCTCCCAATTCAAATAACACTGTCCCATGCTAGGGAGTGTCTCTGAGTAAATCACAATCTTCTACAAGCATATCTTTACAAATATATAAATATTTTTCTTTATAATACAATAAATATCTGTCAGATTTACTTCCAAATGAAACAGTTGTTTTGGGCACGATCCTGCTCCCATTCAAGCCATTGGCAAAATAAAAACTGACTTTAGAGAGACCACAATTGGAATCTTAGGTCCAGATAATGTGCTATCCTTGCTGATGTATGGAGGAACAGGCAGGAAGTTTTCCTCCTCCATGCTTAGCTACTAAAAGGCAGTACACACAAAAGCAGTCCCTGGCTTTCTTATGCTATGAAGTGTGCAATGACTACTTCCTCTTGCTGCTCTCTGGGGAGAAAGCTGGCACCTCTTCTCTGCATAGGTTGAATACTCTTAGCACACTGTGGAGGATGTGGGGGTGAGGAGGGAGCATTTTGCACCAGTGTAATAGTTGGTGGAACATGCACACGTCCTTATGCTCTGAGCAGCCCTGAAGAAACTGCCTGCTGAGGCGTATTATCCTAGACATACAGAATGAAAGGCAAGATACAAGGGATCTGTTTAATTAGGCTGCAGCTTTATTAACTTAACTCATCTGGGAACTATCTGACAATGGCTTGTGCAGTGCAGGTTATGATTTCTTCCTTTTCCTTCTGGTGAAGGAAATCAGCTCCCTACATCCCCATCGCTAGTTCGCAGCCCATTGCTAGGACCTCACCACCCTCCACCTCATATGAGGGTGAAGAGGCTGAAGAAAGGTGGTTGTCTCCTCTCTGTACCAGACATTAGGATCCTTAGCCACATTCTTCTGCTTCTTTAGAACATACCTTCTCCTAAGTCGAGTTCCAATTCTGGTTAATCAGGGAACTGAGTTTCCTATAGAATGAGTGCCTGTAGTGGACACATGCCACCTGCTGAGTAGTAACACCTTGAACCTTATGTCCTGATCTACCCCACAAGGTCTCTGAGCTGTTGTGGGGAAGGTAAGATAACCCATCCCACTTTGGCCAATCTCTCGGGTGGGAAAAGTCCTCCCTTGTCCCAAAAAAGGTGATGAATACAAGTCCACAGCAGACTCACAAAACCTGGCCTTACACTAATGCCAGGAATAGGAGGATGGGAACTTCTAATCCAGAGGGCTCAGGTTGGCATGACAGGGTTTATAGATTCTCCCTCAGATGTGCAGAGGACCATGGCTTACCTGAGGCCCAACAGCTCAGGTAATATCTATATTCCTCCCCCAGCCACTCTTTCTTAACTCCTCAGGGTGAGAGGATCCTTAAGGGAGCTACTGCCCTTTTTACCCACCTGTCCAGACAAAGTCCTCTCTGCCTTTAAAATTGAGGAATTTCTCTTCTAGTGGGGTGGTATGGCACCTAATCAAGGGAGATGGCTATACGTCACAATCTGACCCTCAGTGTTTTCTACATCACAACCTGGCCTATAGTATTTTTTTACACCTAATCCAGGAAATGGATGAAAATAATAACTGAATGCAAAGTGAGAGGGATGTGAAGCTTCAGAAATACACAAAACTCTTGCCTATTGTATGCAAGAATAAATAACCCTGAGCAGATCTCTTTTAAGAAAATTGATTTTTTTATCTGATACTGGTCTTCTAGTTGTTTTCTAATTTTAATTTTTGGAGGGAATTGAAATAAAAGAGGGAAAACTGACTAAAAGTTTCAATATATATAGTTAAAGCTGTGAGATTTTAAAATCCCTCCAACTACACAAAACTTTAAAATCCATAAGAGTTGGGAGTCAGTCTTTAATAAGGGTGATCTTGGCCAAGTCACTTCCCTTTTTGATGCCTCACTTCCCCTCTCTGTAAAATGGGGATAATGACACTGATCTCCTTTGTAAAGCACTTTGAGATCTATTGAGGGAAAGTGTTATACAAGAGGTAAAATTTATCATTATTCCTATTAATAGGGTCTTAGCAAAAGATATAATTTATTATTATGCTGTGATGCATAGATTTTTTATAATAATGTCAAAAACTGATATTGATTCATGAAGGTTTTGCTACTTTCAAAATAAGCAACCTTCAACTTGCCTTCAAAATTGGTAAAAACTAGTTTCACTTTTTGGGATTGGATAGATATGTCTAAAAGCACATTTGCTGATACTTTTTATACCCACAAAATATGTGCTCTGGAAGTTTGCATGATTTACAGCAGGGGGGATTCAATCTGCATGACAAATCATTGTCTGGAATAAATATTATAGTGGCTGTCTGTACTGCATAGAAGATAATCCAAGGTGAATGATGACCAGAAAAGTGTGATGTGATAAGTTATGTACTTTTTACATATAATTATTTTACATCCCTTTGTGGCATGTATGAAGTCTGATGTATGAAATCTTAAATATTTGCATATTTGTCCCTGTTGAAAAAGAGGGAGAAATACTGTATTTTATATTAATTGGATATATTTGGCTAAGCTTTTAAGTGTGACAAATGGAGATGTGCCAAACTGCCTGAAAGTAATTCAGGCCATCGGTGAACCACAGTGGCTGCCAGTTTACAGAGAGTTTTTAGTTTTCTTGGTTCTGTCACATCTCTTTCATGCTAGCTATTTACCATCTGAATAGAGAGCAAGCACTCTGAGCCATAAATAAACGTATTCATCTTCTAATATGAGAGTTTCTGTGACTGACTGGTGTTATATTGTGTCACACATCAGAAACCAACCTGAGTCTCTGTAATAGTACAAATTGCAGACAGGTCCCTCCAAATAAGCAACAATGAAAATGCGGCTGGAAGCTTTAGAACACAGTTAATAAGCAGACAACTTTCAGGCTGTCTTATCATTTTCTCATGTTGGAATGAAGTTTGTTTTAGATGAGCTCATTCTCTTCAGGACACCTGAAAATGTATTTATGATAGTACACACAACATATCCCTGTGGATGCAACAGCAGAAAGCTTTGTTGCTTTGTGAATGTGGTCCAAAGCTGGCTTATGCTCCTTAATATACAGGAAATCCAGGGTAAACCTTTTATCTACAAACAGGGAACAGTTGCCAAGACAGAATAAAAAAGCAGCTGATTAATCAGCATGCAGCTTTCATCTTGAAGGGCCTCCGTCCCTGGACCTTCTTAATGTTTGGCAGATTGGCCTTGTGTGAGAGAGATGTCATGTGGAAATGCCTTTGATAGCTCTGTGATTGAGTCTATCATGCTTTAGAAAGGGATAGTAACAGGTTTAAACAACTCTGCATGATAGAACAGAGAACATGCATGGCTGGGAAAAAAGTTACCTTGTTATAGCTCAGTGCTTTTGCCCTTTGGAGTAAAATGAGAGAAAAGCTTTCTCTAGTACTTCTGCTGATAAAATGATAAAATGCCCTTTCTGGAACATGACCAAGTCCCAACATATATCATCTATGAGAAATAGAGCAATCAGAAGATTGTATTCCTAAATAGGCTTGGAATATCTTGGCAACTGCTAAGGATATACAAATACGAAACAGTGGTCTCCTAGCTCAACCCTTAAATTGTGCAGCTGTTCATTGCTGGAATTATATATCTCATGCTGCCCTTTGGAGGAAAGGCGTGGTGCACAGAGATGGAACAATCACTGAATTATAGTACAGTAAGAAAGACCTCCTAAAGTGTCACATGCATTTAGAGGAAGATAAGAAAGGCCATCTTAAGTTCTTGGCATTTTAAAGAAGCAATCAAGAAACCCTTTGAATTCTATGGTTTTCTTTCTCTGCAATTCATCTACATTTTATTGCAAGTCTGACAAAGCATCCCATTCATGTGTGGACACTCTCCTCTCTCTTGATGCATGGATGTTTATAACAAGCTGAATTTGCAAATGCTACCATTCGAAAACATTAATACTGCCAGTTGTATGGCCTTAATGTTTATATAATTACTAATGATTTTATGCTTCCCTCCTTAGTACTGCTGAAATAAAAGGCTATATTAGCATGGTCAAGCATAGCAGTGTTTGATGCAATCCTGTAAACCCAGATTGTTTATCCATAACAGGCTTTGAATTTCAGCCTGAAATAAACTGTTATGCTAACCATGGTACTGTTAATAAATGATCTGAGTGCCTTGTGTGGCATGTTTTTAACATTTAATTATGATCTGATTAAGAAAAATGGCACTGCAGCATAAAAAAGGTACTTTGAACATCTGTGCTTGAGAATCTTGAAATTTTTGTGTTCATTCAATTGATAATTACATGTTTTTATGTATCCGAGAGTTTGAGTTTGTCCAATACTATATTCTGGCAAAGAGCAAAAAAAGACCTATACAAAGTTAACATGGCACATATGAAATGTATTAAAAACTGGCTAAATGATATCTCCCAAAATGTAATTGTAAAGGGGGAATCATCTTCAAATAGGCATGTTTCTAGTGGGGTCCTGCATAAATCAGTTCCAAGCCTACACTATTTAACATTTTATTAATAACCTGGAAGATTGCATAAAATCATCACTGATAAAGTTTGCAAATCACACAAGGATTGTTGGAGTGGTAAATAATGAAGAGGAGAGGTCACTGATACAGAATGATTTGTATTGCAAGCAAACAACATGCATTTTAATATGATCAAATATAAGTTTATACATCTAGGAACAAAGAATGTAGGCCAGACTTACAGGATGGGGATTCCATCCTGCGAAGCAATGACTCTGAAAGGACTTTAGGGCCATGCAAAGTTCAAAGAGTTGAGTCAGGTATGAGGAGCCGAAGAGCGTTTAAGGAAAAAGGAAATGTATTTCACATGATAGTTCAGTTCCTGCAAACCTAGTTCAAAGAGTTTGTTTGAAATAGACATGAGTCAAACACTTTCTTTGTAAATCAGGATAACCTCCTATATGATTAGGAGAAGGAATTCTCAAGGAAGATGCATGTTCTATGAACAATCCCTGCAGCATATAAATGTACTGTGAATTAAGAGAAAGAAAATTATATCTTTTGATTGTAACAGCTAAAGATCAAAAGGGGATGTGCTTGTTTTAGAGGACTGAACTAACAGAAGTGACGTCTGGAACTAGGGAAAGACATGTCAACTTAGAGATGACTCTGGCAGACTAAGAAAACAGCTATGCCTAAGGAATGAGCCTTCCCTTTATGGGAGCAGTAAGGCAGTATTATTGCTTTTATCTTGAATCCTGTGTAACTATGTTTATGGAATAGCTTTACAAGAACTTCTAAGGAATTGTGAGTGTTAATGTCTACTGTCTTTAATATTCCATATCTTTCTCCCTATCGTAACCTAGTTGACATTAACAGCCCATCTCAGTAGAAACATCAGTGAAATCTCTGTTGAACAAATTGGGCTGACCCCACTTGTCCCATTGCTACTTTCTCAATGACCAAATGATAGGAGGTTTGAGAAGAGGAAGGATATAGCAAGGTCAGTAATGCCCAAAGGTGGTTACTTGAACAAAGGCGTATCCACTGCCTGCTTAAGTATAATTGTTAATGCTTCTCTCACAGAATGCCAATCTATGGCAACAATGGCTTAAACGTCTCTTCTCTGGCCTACACATTAAAGATGTGGGTCCTTCTGACAAGTGATTTGTTTCCATTTTCTAAGTGAGGCCCAACCCTAAGTGAGCAAAACAAGATGAAAATAAGCCATCAAAGAGAGCTGAATGATTCTCCACTTTTTCCGCACTGTTCTTTGACAGAAGAGCCACACAGGGATCCAGTTGCCCCTTCTGGATGCAGGGCCAATTAGCCCTGATGCAAATTATGACTGCACAGAGGCAGCCATAGTTTACACCACCGGCATACCCATGTGTGTGGGTGTTAAAATTCATCAGCAGCCCATACAAGAATTAATGCTGGGAGAATCTTTACATGCAAAAAATATTGTGCATGCCTGGGAGGAGGCATGTGGTCTGAAAATCAAGCCCAGAGAAAGCATGAAGCAAGCCCAGAGAAAGCAAGTGGATTTTTGCAGATCATGAGCTGTGGGAGGCTGAATCAGAGGGGATAGGACATAGAAGTAGGAAGGCGCAGAATTTTGAAGAACATGAAAGGTGAGTCTGAACTGATTGAACATGACCTGTGAGATAGTATGCCATCAGGGGGCTGGAAGAAGGCAAGAATGTGGTTGCATTGTACATATTTTTTTCAAAATTCTTATAATAGACTTGTAGCAGATAGAGAAGGAAAATACCTATTTGTCCATTAGCGCCCACTGTTCTCTATGGGCAGGTCCAGACTAGAAGTGCTACATAGGCACAGTTGTGCCGCTGTAGTGCCTGACGAAAACTCTGTATGCTGATGGAGAGCGTTCTCCCACTGATGTAATTACTCCACCTCTGCAAGAGACGGAAACTAGGCTGGCAGGAGAGCGTCTCCTACCAACATAGCACGGGTGTGGACAATGCTTAGGTCGCTGTGACTTGTGTTGTTCAGGGGGGTGTCTTTTTCATGCCCCTGTGTGATGTAAGTTAGATCAACCTAAATGGTCATGTAGACCTGCCCTATAATATATGTTCTAGAACTTACTTGATGTTAGTTGATTATTTCTTTAGTAAAATCCACTGTCTGGTCTGCGTAAGGCAGCATAGGTCCAATGGGAGGGTTTGGACTGAGAACTCGGGAAATATAGAATTAGAAACAAGTAAATATATGTTTCAAAGTGCTTGAATATAGTGAGGAGTAAAATTAAAACATAAAGCATAATTAAAACTGTCTGAACGTGAAGGACATGTTTCTCATAACAGCATATTCTACAGAATAACCACAAAAGAGCTGTAACTATTTGAAGTCATTATCATGTTGACCTCCCTTGCATGCTATTTTTTTCCAGGTTGCAATTTGTTTTTTGCAGGTTTTCACAGTTGCTTCCTCCTCCTTCCCCTCTGAAAGAAAAGTTAATTTGCTGCTTTTCTACAATAGCAACAGAAGCCTAAAAGATGGACTGTTTTTGCACCGCAAAAGTGTAATTCTTGGGAAGGGATGGATTTCCATAATTACCTTTGAATTGAACAGGTCATTTACTATATGTGTGCACCCATCAGCAGGGTCAGGATCTCATTTCTACAGAAGCCAATTTAGTTAGTGGACAGATACAGTTTCTAAGGCCGGGACTAAACTTAAAAGTTTTGGCAGCACACCTTGTGTCAGTTATGGTTGTGATTTATTTTTTTAAGCAACATAATTACGCCAGATGGAGTTAGTGCTTTTGACAGTATAGATTAATTTGGTTATCAAACAAATATGTTTACCACAAATAGAATTTTTTTTTCCTCATAGAAGCTGTGTATATACTAGGAGAGTTTTGTCAGCATGGCTACACCGCTAAGTGTAGGTAAGGCCTGAAACTCTGATACACCCTCCACTACACCCCCACACTTTTCTCTACAAATTAAACTGGAAAAGCAAAGCATTCACTTGCTGTTGAATCAACAGTTTTAAAGAATGTGTCCTATAGTTTTTTGTTTTATATATTTAATTTGTTCGTTGATTTAAAACACATTTTCATCAGTCAAGCATTTTAGCTCTAGAGATTTTGTTAGATGTAATGAAAATTACAATATCCTTAAAGTTGCCATGTTGGGATATGTAAGCAGATCTGTAAACAAAATTCCTTTATAGTTTGGTGGTGTTTGGAGTCTCTTCTGTTTGGGCTCCTTAAAGACAGAGGCTTGAGTAGTGGAGTTTGGCAGGGTTTGATTCAATGCTCTAATCTGAGTGTAATTCTTGTTTAACTTTTCTAATTTATTCAAGTATTTAACCAGTAAAAGTTTCTCTAGATGCAGTGTTTTCTTTTATGACAGTAATCTGATAAAACAAACATAAAAACAGTGCATAAATGTACTGGAAGAAAGATGACCTTGTGGTTACAGCACAATATTTTTCAAGACACCTGGGTTATTTTCTAGCTCAGCAAAGACTTCCTGTGTGGCCTTGTACAAGTCACTCAACCTCTTTGTTGCCTCTGTGTCCTTTATCAGTAAAACTGGGACAGTATTTCTTGCCTGTTCCGAGAAATTGTGAAGCTAAATTAATTAATATTTGAGTGTTGAGATCACTGGCTGGAAGGCACTATAAAACATCATAGTATTGTCATCGGTGCTTCAATACGAAGGAGGCAAGTACCTTAAAAACACTTAAGATTGACAGATAGGCATTCAAATGCAAATGTACAAAGAGAGCTTTGTGAAGTTTCAGCAAATACTCACTATGACATATGTTCATTTTTCACTTGAAATAGTTTGGAGCCAGATAACATTTTGATTGCAGAACTGAAACAATACAAGCTGAACATGGCACACTGTACATAGATTGAAAACTGATTGACTGATAGGTCTCCAAATGTAATTGTAAATAGTAAGTCATCATCAAGTGAGTGTGTTTCTAGTGGGGTCTTGCAGGGATCAGTTCTTGGCCCTACACTATTTAACATTTTTATCAGCAATCTGGAAGAATACAAAACTTTGCAGAAAACAAAGATTCAGGGAGTGGTAAATGCTGAAGAAGTCACTGGTACAGAGTGGTCCAGACCTCTTCGTAAGCTGGGCATGAGAGTTTTAATATGGCCAAATGTAAAGTTTACATCTTGGAACAAAGAATGTAGACTATACAGGATGGAGGGACTCAATTCTGGGAAACAGTGACTCTGAAAAGACTTGGGGTAGATACTCATCTGAATGTGAGCTGCCAAGGAGGGTAACTATCCATTGGAACAACTTACTAAGAGTTGTGGTGGATTCCCCATCACTGGTAATTTTGAAATCAAGATTGTACGGGTTTTTTCCCTAAAAGATTATCTATTTCAAACAGGAAGTAATTCAGGGGGGTTCTATGGCTGTGCTGTATGGGACATCAGACTAAATGATCACAATGCTATGGCCTTCTGACCTAAACATCTGTGAATCTCAGATATTGAACTAAATTTTTCAAATGAACATTTCTGTTTACATCCTTTGACAATAAATTATACTGGGTTATTTTGGACCACACAGTATGTGCTATTCAGACAGATTCTCACTGACTTCAGTGGAGCTATAACAATTCACACTAGCTGAGGATCTGCCCCATATAGCTAGTTAAATTGACTTGTCAATACCCCTGTTAATGTCTGGCGACACCTCAGCTTTTTTTTTTTTTTTTTTTTGCTTGCAACTTTTTAAAAGAAAAAAAGATTTAAAACTACCTGTATGTCTGGGTTCTTTGTTCCTGTGGAAACTCATTTCATATTCTCTCAAAAGTCTCTTTATATTTTTCCGTTACTTAAAAATAGCTGATTGTATCAATGGGGAATCCACTTCAGGCAAAACAACAGGGAAAAACAAAAGAGAGTATCCCAAACAGCCGAGTTACTTTTGGCAGGAACATGGAAAACAAGGCAGCCCACAGGGCTGGCATGCCTGGGGGGTTACCAGCCCATCATCTTTAGCACAGTTATCTCAGTACTTGTTTGAGTGGCATAGAATGACTCAAATTTAGGCCTGTGAGATGCAGATAACTGCTTAAATGCCAGGGGAAAAAAATCTATAGTTTGTCTTTAAATTGTGAATTGCAAACACATTGCTATGTTTATTCTTGTTGTTGTTAAACCACTTTCTCTGTGCCTATTTCTCTGCACTTTCCAAATTCCAGCATCATCCATTAGTTCTACAGAACCTAGCAGGCAAATTTTAGTATTTGTAACGGCTGTGAATACTAGCTTTCTCTTCTGCTGCTGTGCTGTAATATTTGTATCCTTGGTTTAAATAAATGAACCCTCTGTTTCTCTGAATCAATGCAGTTAAAAAAGCTTTTACTCCTGGGAAATTTTGAATGTACGCCAATCTAGCCTTGGAATAAAAAGGCAGTGTAGTGATGGAGATACACAGCCTTTGGTTGAAATGTGAACTGAAAATATGTGGCTGATTCTGGTATCCGTCACAGCAGTGGAAATTGGGAGTAACTTGACTGAAGACAATGGAATCTGGTAAAAATAAGATCAGAATGCAGTTCTCAGCGTTTACATACCTTAAATATAGCTTGTCAAAAAAGTCAGAGTATAAAACTTGAAGTGCATTGCAATGAGATTCTCATCAGAGATTAGAACACTGGCAAACATTTTCCTGGTAGCTGTCTTGAAAGAGGGCAAAGATAATTAAAACGGATATATCATGTATCAGTAGGCAGATTATACAGAGGAAGCTTTTGTTGTTGCAGTGATTGTTCACTTGAATTATGAGACAAATGGAGCAGACTGTATGAAAATAGAAAATCATATTAGGCACAAATTGTTTTAAGTAAGAACAAGGTTACAACCCCTTTAAAAAAAAAAAAAAAAAAAAAAAAAAAAAAAAAAAAAAAAAAAAGCATCACTGTGGTAGCAGTGGCTTTTCATGGAGTGTTTTGCAGTGCTTTCCCTTGTACTTTAAACTCAAGTCTCCCCCCCCCAGGTGAATGCCCTTACCACCAGGATACAGTCTCTCTCCCTGGCCTAATGAAGAGTAAAATATTTTATACAAATTAATATAGCTTCCGCAGAATAGCCTAGGGTTTAGGGCACTCACCTGACAGGAGGAGAGAGCTGGGGTCAGATTCCTGTGGCAGGGTTGGGTTTCAAACCTACACTTCACATGAGTGTCCTAACCACTAGGCTGAAAAGGGGTTGGTGGGCGGTCACCACCTTCTTCTCTGACCATTTTGTGATGCTAGCCCAAAATTGCACATTTTTTCTTTTTGCTTTTTCCTGGCTGAAGCTATTCCAAGAATGTGTCAAATTGGTGTTGGGTTCCCCAAAACTACATTTTGGTTAATCAATTATTTGCCAAAAAAATGCCACTCAGCTCTAGTTGTGTGGTGTTTCTTCTCTTCTGGGTTTCATTACTGCTGCTGTCTTTAAATGTCACACTCTCTTAGGCTCTGAAAATGGCCACCATTACTGTAGTATCTTTGAGCCCCACAGCATGAACACCCTAATGACGACCTTATTAAGCAGTGAAGTACTGTTATCTCCATTTTACAGACGGGGAACTGAGACACAGAGAGACTAAGGGCTCATTTACATGGGGAGTTATTCCAGAATAACTCTAGTTCTGGAATAAGCATGTCCACAACTGGAGTTAATCAAGAATAGTTAATCTACTTCAAATCCACCTCCTACCTTGTTTCAAGTTGACTTTCATGTGTAGGGAAATCCACATGACTTGCCAATGGTCATACAGGAAGTCTGTGGCACAGCAGGGAAATGAACCCTGGTCTCTGGCTAATGCCCTAGCCACTATATCATCTTCCTCTAAGTCTGAAAATAGGAATATGTATACCAGATATTCTCAGATATATGTCAATTGGGCCATCAGATATAGCTGTAGGAGCCAAATGTCTAAGTTTTCTAGACAACTTACCAAAAATATATATGAATCTGAAAAGAAGTCAAGGAAAAGTGATGGTTGTGGCCACTTATTACTTGTCTATTCTTAATTAAACTAGCTCTCAATTTCTTTCAAAATTGAAAGCGCCTGTCATGTGAGATTTTCCTCCATTCTATAACCAAGGCACCAGCGGAACTATATGCAGACTGAACAAAACAACCCAGCATTTTTAATACTGCAAATTCTCTATTTAAAACATAGTGTGCATTTTATTGACTGCCTTATATTAAGAACTGTAAGTTGATGACTAAAATCTGTTAAGGCATGATGTATACTGAAAATGGTGATTGTAGAACACTTCTTAGCCAATGAAAATGATACAAGTCTATATAGAAGTTATACTTCTATCTGTTATGAATGGGAAAAATCAGGGTGGGATTTTTCAGTAATATTTTTTGTTTGATTTAATGGCAATGCTTTGTGTCTGGTGTGTGTTTGAGGGTCTTTTAGGCTGGGATGGGGTTGGGATTTTTTAGCCTGGGGTGTGTTTGTTTTTAATTTTGCTCTTAGCATCCCATATCATGAATATAAAAAAAGCAATAATGGACCTCGTATAGCATCAATAAATGCTGTCCAATGGGAAATACATATAATAAAGCAAAGTACGTCCAGTATTGACCGAAAGTAAGGTGACTCTCAAGCTTGTAATGTGGTAAATATGCAGTATATGGAAGTATTTATGGTGGGTGCTGTGATTTGCTGCAGGACATGCTGAGGCAGGCACTTGTGTAGATGAGCGCTTCCCAGCTTACTTAATCAATTATGTCACTTGATCAGCATGAAACAGTGAGATCTCACTACCTCCATTTTTTAGTTGCAAAAATGGGACCCCAGAAGCAATTACATAGTAAATTAGCTGACAACTAGAGAATACATAGTGGATGCATAACTACTGGAGTAGAGAATGTTATTTCTTTTCTGAAAAGCAACATTGTGGAGGGGAAGCAGGAGTCAGCTCTGAACGGGTTTCCAAGCTGTTCATATGTCATGCCCGTGCTCTGTGAGTGGATGCAATACATGAACTGATAAAGTGGTTTCTTTGCCACTCTGGCTATTGAGTGCTTACTAAGTGTTTATACCTGCAGTTGTGTTGAAATCAGTTAATTAGCACAGAAAAAAAAAACATTTAAAGTGTTTAATTAAAAAATAATAATAAACAAGGCAACTACCAGATGTTTTCTGTTAGCAGCAGCTGAAGGTTGTTTTTTTTTTAATATGTCACTGTGTTTTGAGCAGGGGTCCAAAAGCAGCAGCAGATTTCCTTTCATCCCTAAGACGCGAGATTTCTTTTCAGAAAAACTCAACTGTCACCTTAACATTTTTCACTCTTCCACACATCTGCCCTTTGTTTACCTCACATACCTACTTACCTTCTTCATACCATGCCTGCATTCCTTAGATGCTGTCCTGACCCACTGAAAGCATGACATCAATGAACCTTTCCCTTCAACTTAGAGGGATGTGGAAACACTCACATAGTCTGAGTGCATTTGGATTCGCCCAGAGAGATGGGCTCAATAGTAATGTGGAACTCGACTGTCTTTGCAATGCTCACAGACTAAAACTGGTTGAGAATTTCCATTTTTCCTAATGCAAATTTTAAGAACAAGTTTTGCAAATAATTTCTGTGTAACCCTTCTGCCAGTTGGATTTGGCAGCAACAAGGGCCCTGTTCGACATCTAGAGGTTCCTTTCAAGAATACAACACAAAACCGGCTCGAGTCCGCACCCAGGCACTTGGGAAATTTTTACGCCACCCCCCCGGGTGCCTCCAAAAGGTGATACTTCCCCTCTCATAAGCACAGAGTCTGAATGTAGAAAGAAGACCATTTACGAAAAGAAGGAAAGTAACTCAGCATTAATTTGGGAAAACAGTGGAAGCAGGATTCATAAACATAAAATCTTGAGAAAACCCCCCCACCCCAGAGTACACTGGGCAGTATCTTTTGCCTCTCCTTTCTTTCTCCCCCACACTCAACTCACAGTAGTTGTCCTTGGTCAGTGATGACCCAGAGTTCAGGGTGCATCTGAGCAAATTCACCTCCCACTGTGACGTGGGGGGGTGGGGTGAAGAAGGCACCCTGCTGGCCATCACTGTCTCACTGTTTGCCACTCTGCCGGCCATCTGCCTGCCACACTGTCAGCTGCTTTGGTGGCCACTTGTTGCTCTGCAGGTCACTCTGACAGTCACCCGTTAGCTGCCCCACAGCACATCATCTTCTTCTGCTTCTCCACTAAGGCCTTTGCAAATCAGTCTCTTGCGGTTCCACCCAGCTCTCAGTGACTGTCAGCTCTTAGTGGGTGAACCTCAGTTCTGAAGCTGGGCAGGAGCTCAAACAATAAGGAACACAACATTCCATTACCTCTGCATTTAACATTGGAGTGATTTGTAACCCAACACCAGCCAAAGGGATCATTGCGCAAAGCAGTCCCATCATGCAGTGTTTTCATGCAAATACAGTCTGGCCTTGTCACCTGTTTTCTTCCCAGCAGCCAGCTCAGCGGGTGAAGCCTCATTCAGACCCTGCTTACACTTCGCTTATCCAGCTCAATCAGACTCTTCTTGGTTGTTCTGTGGAGGTTAATCTCTCTGCTTTGCAGCTATGCCCAGAATGGATAACTTTATTCCCTTGCATGGGCTCTCAGGATGAGTCACAATCTGGCCATACTTATTATTACTGGGATATTCTGTTTTAAAATGATGGGCCTTGATCCACTGCTGCATTACTGCTCTTCTGGCACCACCATTCTATAGAAATCGAGGCTATTACACTGATGATAATCTTGAGAACTGCAATGGGAAACCAGGTCTTAGATGTTTTGCTTGGAGGGTCAGATTGTAAATTTTGATATTTCTGTGAAACTTTATTTAGTCCTTCAGACGTCTGCAGGCCTTGTCAGACTGGATGGTGGTATTCCACCCAGGCAGAAAGCTATTCCAGTTATTGATCAACTGGGAGAAATATAAACTACTTCAGTGGCCTCAAGTGCTACAGGAGTAAACTTTGGCCCTTAGAGGGCTAACCATGTGATGACCCAATGGATATATAACTAAATCTCCATGCACGTTTTGAAAATATAAGTCACCCCAAGTCTCTTGAGCATAAGGACACACAAATCATAACCTGTGGCAATTTCCAAATCCAGCTACTAAAATTATTTTCCCCATGAGCTATTCAAACAATGCCACCAGCCCCACTTACTACTTAAGTCTCCGCTGGCTCCCCATTGCCTACCACATCAAGTTTAAATACTTATTCTTGCATTCAACGCTTTGGCCTACATCTCTGAGCTACTGTCTTCATAATGCCCTCTGCGCCAGTAATGCCCATAGGCAGAAGTATGAGGAGTGGCAATCTCCTTGCCTTTTTCACAAAGCCTACTATGTGGGGAATGTCCCCAATGCTGGTTCAACCAGCCACCATCCCCTCCACTTTCCAGACTCACCCCATGTGTGATGTCCATGAAAAGTGAATACACACGAACAATAAAAGCACTGTAAAAATCTAATCCTTCTTCTGAGCCCTTTCAGTGTGTCCTATCCTCACCACTTAACTTCTAGGCCCCAAGGGTGCAAAGAGATCTGCCCTGAAGTAAGGAGACTTACACTGTAAACTTCCTGGGGCATAGACTGTCCTTTTTTTATTCTTTGTATGAATACAATGAATACATTATTGTTGTTACTGTATATTTGTTAAGCATCAACAGTGATGTGATGGATGGCAACATTCAAGCATTCATTAAGTGTTACCTTCAGATAAAGGGCCTGATCCTGCTCCCAGTGAAATCAATAGGAAAACTCCCATTAATTTCAAAAGAGAGAGGGTTGGACCCAACCAGGATGTGGAGAAACAGTAGTGTCTGTCTGTGTCTTGTTCCATGGAATGAGAGAGCATATTTTTTTTCCCTAACAATGAAGTATTTTGACATCTCAGATAATGGCGTTGCATTCATCAGAGTGTCTTTCTGCCTTTGTTTCTAAATGACTCACTGCCTCTGAAATTGCTGTTTAATAAATTAATTCACTCAGTGCAAGGGTAATAATGTGCTTAAATGCTCATAACTACAATTTTATAATAGTTCCTCTTCTAAAGATAAATTGTTGGCACAAAGCCAAGTATTACTGGAAAGGATTTGGAGCTAGCTGTCTAACCCAAACCTGGGACAAGAGCATGGGCAAGTAAAGGATTTCTAGGTGTTTTGACAAGGCATTTTATAAATGATGTGTAACAACTACACTGATATTCCTGTCAGGGAAGTGAAACACTGAATACGTGATCCTAATAAAACTTGACAACTGGAATTCTTCATTTAATTTTCATATTTCAGTAAATCAGCTAAATAGATCTCTTGTGAGAAAAAAATGAATTTCATGTTATATTGATTTGTCTAATGTTTTTTCAACCCTCCATAAGATTTATCCGGGATAAACAAAGTTGATCACATTGTCTAATGTTTTCAGAAGCTTTGAATATGCTCATTGTTTTTAAACATTTTTGTTTAATTGAATTGTTGTTATAAGATGATAAATTAAAGCAATATAATCATAAATATCAAAGCACTACTCCTCAATTACTAATGTCTCAGTCTCTGGGGAAAAATAAAATAAAATAAACCCACTGAAGCCATAGATAATACATCAGAAACTGTCATCTTGCAGTAAATTTTAAAATCTTCTATGGCTGGTGCAAGGAATAAAAATTCCTAGGAAATACATTATATTAATGAAATAATACTAACTAGGAGACCATCAAGATCAGGATCTCTCTGTATAGCTAAGCTGTGCCTCAAATCTAGATCTTGATTTGTGACTTCAGCATTATATGTATAATAATGCTTTGAAAAGCTATAAAATACTGGTTTTTGTCTTTGTATACTGCCACCCAAATTTGATTTGAGATTTTGTTTCAGATATGAAGCACGGACAGTACTTAATGGAGCCCCTTAAACTTATATTTTATTCTGACCTCTATTTATATCCATTCTAGCCTTGACTTTCAGCTTCCTGTTGCCTTTCTTTAGCCTGACAGTTTGAAGTAGAGTTGGGTTGAAAATGGTTTTCCCCATCCTGAGAAAATGTTTGAGATTTCAGAATGTCTCCCATTTCACATTGGATCAAAACACAGACCTTGCAAAATGTTTTATGAAAAACTAGAGAGAATGATTCCTCCCAAAGTAACCTTCACCAAATCAGATGGAGCAAAGACTTAAACCTCAGTTTTCGGGATCCCAGGTGAGAGCTTTAACCACCAGACTACTGGCTATGCCAGGTGGCTTTTTTGCTCTCTTTCTGTCCATAAATTCCATCCTAGACCTCAAGCACCTTCCCAATGAAAGTTTCGTGGAAACCAACTCTTTTCTGTGAAAAGTTTATATGAATTGGCATTTTCTAATGAAAAACCATTTTACTGAAAAATTCCCAACAAGTTATACTTTGATATTAACTCATTAATCATTGTTGGCTGAAAAAAGTCTCAAAATCCTGTTGAAAATAATAATTTAAAATAGCTCATACTCCGATAGGCTGCTGTTTCCACAGAGACCTAAGGAATTTAGCTGCCCAACTGTTTACCATAGAAAGTAAATGGGTGTTGGGTGCCTAACTCTCTTAGACCTCTGGAAATCATAGCTGTCATTCATTTTATTCCAAAGGATTCAAAAGTCTTTTACAAACTTAAACACTCTTCAATAATATATAATTCCATTTATCTGAAAATTTTGAGGAACACCTTAAACTTTTGAAAACTCTTTGGATTGGATAAATGGGAGATGAATACATGTCAAGCGTGAGTGTTGTTGAAGCAGAAGACAAAGCTTCAGTTCGGTTGAATGAGTTTTAGACAAAGGGAGTTCTCCATTAAAATGTAGCTATTGCTTGGGTGAAAAATGGATTGATTTGTTTCTGTGAGAAAGCAATTTAGAGTAAAACATTTTTTGAGTCTCCCAGGTAGGACTTGAAAGCCCAGAAGTATAAATCTTACCAATGACTGTAATATAATTATAAGACTAACCAAATATATTCTGAAAATGGGATATGCTCACATTACATTAATATTCATTTGCAAAATATTAGGTTTGATTATTTAGATGTAAACATGAACAAATCATTGTGTTTTTCAAAACTGGTTTAAAGTAAATGTTTTTTCACTGCTTGTTTGGTCTTGGGAGCATTTACTTAATGACCTTCGTAGGAGTTTTACCATAAATACTGTGAACTGATTTAGAAACTAATGAGAAAGAAAGAAATTTTCTCCTATAAAGAAAATTTGTGAGTTAAGAAATTATAGCACTTGTTTGTGCCAGGCTTATTGCAGGAAAACACTCTCTACATTTATTGATTAAACTTTACCTTCAATTCCTATCTTTTCACTAATTCTGAGCTATGTGATATGCACAAATTAGAACTAGAATGAGACTGTTAAATAGCAATTTATAACCAGATTTAATTTATGGGCTTGTCAGATCTAGAATAGTTTAATGGCAACTCTGCCATCTTATCCTACTCAGTTTTTTAAATATTTTTCAGCTTGAAGAGGACAAACAGACTCCCATTTCAATAAACTTGTAGCCAGTGGTGTGTTGTGTTTATAAGAAGGAAAGGCAATACACTCAAGGAAAAAAAACCAAAATCACTCCTAACCCGTAGAGAAACCAGTTAGCTATTGACACGGACTTAGCAATGAAAATAAACTCTTGGTATGTAGTAAACTATTAATTTCACTTTTTACATATCTATAATTGTGCAGGTTTTCTTACATATGTTGATGCCTCAGTATGGATATAAGTATATCATTTTAGGTTCCTATTTTTGAAAATCTCATACTGAAGCTTTTTGATAATATAGATATATTAGCTTCTTCTCAGTACTGTTAAGGAGGAAGAGAAGAGTAAGGGAATCGATCACTTTTGATTCCCTATTCCTAGGGACAACTCTATACTGGCCCTGGTCACAGTGTAGATTAGAACAGCACTATTAAAGCAGCAAATTTCCATAGGCTCAAAGAATAGGTGAGCCATTCAAAGGCACATTAACCATTGTTTGCAAGGAGCCCTACATTTGTGCATGCACACTCTTTTTTACACTCTTGCAAACACAGGGGTTTGGTCTGCAAAGAGTTGTTCCTTTTTTGTTCATGTTATCCATGGAGCTGACTGTTAAAATACAAGGAACTCCAAAGGGGAAACTGCGAGGACCTTTTTTTTTTTTTTTTTTTTTTTACATACCTCCAAGAATGAAGGGGGAGAAGAAAAATGTCCTGGGTCTGCTATGAAAATACTCAAAGCCACAGTATATTGTACTCGTGGGGGACATGAACTACCCCAGTTTTAATAGGGTGACAAATGAAGGTAAACATGGAATTTCAAAGGGATTTTTAAGTTATACAAATAGAAAATCCAGCCGTCTTTTATATACTTTTTAGCATCACAGGGGAATTGACTGAGAATATGAGGGCAATGGAAAAGTAAAAGGGTTTAAAAACCTTAACAATGTGATGGTATTTGTATTCAAGAAAGCAGATTGTGCGTAATTAGTGTGATGTGGTCAGACCAGATGGCTAGAAGGCCAATGTATCAGCCCCAGGCTCAGCAAGTCCCTTTTCTTTTGGTAGCTGAGCAGGGGTTACTCAAGATTAATTAACACACCTGATTAATTAACCAACCATGGCCCTTCTTAGGACTTGTTAAAAGCCTCCCCTCCAGAGAAAGGGTGTGGCTGGAGTTGAGAGTGAGGCAAGCTACCAGAGAGAGTGTGAGCAGGAAAGATGCTGTCAGAAACCAGGAGGGTTTAGGAGAAGGATCAGACTGCTGGCAGAAGAGAACCCTGCAGGTACAAAGATTGGGGGAGGGAAAAACCCTGCCTGAAGAGGACAAAGGATCTTTCCCAGGCCAGGAGGCCTGTGGGAAAAGACCCTTCCAGAAGGGGAAGATAGAACTGGACATTTGGTTCAGCACTACCATGCCCAGTGGGGCTGTCAGAGGTCAAGAGCCTCCCCTGACAAGGAGGCCAGGAAGGGCCCCTGGCTGAGCAGGGTCCAGACATTAAGTCAAGGGACATGGGAAAGTAACCCAGGGAAGATGGCAGCTTTCCTGAAGCCAGAACATGAGGCTACTATTTGTAGCCCTGGGTTGGGGCCTGGAGCTGAGGGTGATACTGCCCCCCCATACCAGCCATTCAGTGGAGGGGCAAGAGCCCCAGCAAAGAAACAAGGGCCTCTGAGAACCAGAGACAGGACTAGGACCCAGGAGGGAGCAGCTTCCTTAGAGAGGCTGTATTACCCTCCCCCACAACTAGAGGATGGAAGAACACTAAGGGATGAAGCAATTCCCTGACATACCGCTAGAAGGAAGTGCTCAACCCACCGAGGCAGAGGAAGAGCTTTGTCACATTAGCAGCTTAGGGCTGGATGCACAAAATAACTTAGTGGTGTGATGCTGAGCATCACAATACTTAACTTTTAGGCACTTCGAAAATCACCATCACTTTGTGATTCACAAAGCCTGCATTAGGCATCTAGGCTCTTTATACAATGAAAGGGGAGAGATAGGCACCTTAGACTGCGATGCACAAAAGCCAGAATACTAGACAGGGAGCTGCCCAAGCTAGCCAATGGGAGATACTGACCCACGGTGCGTGCTAAGCCCCACTCATCTCATTTGGGGGAGGAGAGAGCAAGAGAATGTCTGAGAATGACTCTGTAGCTTGTTATTTAGAACACTCATTTAAGAGATAGAAGACCCATGATCTGCTGCAATGACTCTTTAATTATTTAGTCACAGTGCAGCGGTTTCAGCACGAGAGACTGAGGGTGCTTTGTCAGAATATCCCATTGGTTTAGAGCACTCACATGAGAGGTGGCAGATCCCGCTTTAAATCCTTTCTCCCCCTCCAACAGAAGGAGGATTTGAACCAAGGGTCTCTCACATCCTAGGTAAGTATCTGATCCACTGAGGGAGAGTGTCAACCTCCAGCAGTTTAAGTGTGAAGTCATCAGATGGGCCTGATCCGACAGGTGACCTCTAAGCACACCTTCAGGATTGGACCCCACACACGACATAGATGAATGAAATCCTTTCACCCTCTGGTGTGTGGATTGCTCTGGAACTTAAGTAGGAGATAGGTGTCCACCTATCTGGAGGGAGGCAGCAGTGCAGATGCTCAGAGGTAGGACCATAGGCACTGAGGGAACTTTTACTGCAGAAACTTTGATGTGGAGGGACTTAGGTATCAAACTTCTTTGGTGTCCCTAGGCCCCAGTTCTGCAAATACTTGCATATTTCATTAATTCCATTCAACTCAGTGGTACTACTCATATGTATAAAACCACTCAGATGCATAGAACAATTGCAGAATTGGGGCATTAGAATCCTTATCAGCTCTGACTTCAGTGGAGTGGCTTCCCAGTGATATGATGGAATTTGGCCCCATGGAAATACAGTGCAAGGAAGGAAGCTGAAGTCAGTCTGATATCTCCATAAAAGTTTGTTTAAAAAAATACAAGTGTAGTAGAAGCCTGGATCATCTTAAAAGACATAATGATAAAGTCATATCAGGCTGCACATCCATTGGGGAATAGCGCAAGGAGTGAGATCTGAGAGTAAAGAAGAAAGTGGACACACACAGAGAAGAGCCTCCATTACTTAAAAAAGAAGAAAAGAAAATGGGGGCTAGAGAGGAGAGTGAAACCAAATTACTTTGCAGGAGAAAGATAACGGGAAGGTTACAGGCACAATGGGTAAACCAAAGGGATAAGGGAGAACATGAAAGTCTTTTGGTATAGGTCACAAGAAAATGAATCTGAAAATAAGGCAGGATTGTTAATAAATGAATAGGTTTGATAATAGACTTTTGTGTCATATGATAACTGTGATTGCTGTTAAAATCATTGCTGACCAGAACAGAAGATCTGTGATTTTTGGGTAGTGTCTGTTTTTCCAGTTCATCATGGTTCCCTTTAAGTAAATGTAGATTTTCTGATTTCTTTTAGGAGTTACGGGAAGATGTTTACTTTGGTATTTTCAGTTGTCCCTGTGCAGAGCCAACCTGAGATCAAATGGCACCCCAGGCGAGGAGTGTCTTCGGCGTGCCCACCCCCTGATTTGTTAAACTTTTGAATACATTCATTCTTATATCTTACTGACTCACTGGTGATGCCTTGCCCCTTATATACTCACAAGGGCATGGCTGACAACATTCTAGGAGGTTTGAGGAAAATGTAGTTCTAAAAAGCCTGGAAGTTTTCACGAGATTCAACAAAGGTCCAGAATGTTCTAGGAGGTTAGTGAAAAATGAATCCACATACAGAATATCTGAAACATTTTACTTCAGATAGTCTATTTTCCCTTTTGTTGCTAACAACAAAAACAGCACCCCAATGCTGGCAGCCCCCACACCTGGCATCCCAAGTGGTTGCCTGGGCTGCCGGCCCCTAAATCCAGCCCTGTCTCTATACTAATATACTGCAATGGATATCTATTTGGGGTATATTTCAGCATGATTAGATATATACTTAAGTGATAGATTTTGAACTGAAGCCATACTGATTGTTCTGGATGACAGCTTAACATTATAAATTTTGCCAAAGGTTTCAGAGCTAGGAACTTTGGACTACTGTCTCGATTAAAAAGTAAAGGTTGACATCACACATCACAGGCCACTTCTATTAGAGAAAAACAACCTGACACCCCAACCAATATCAACAAGCATTAAATGAGCCAGCTGGCTTGTGGATTTAGTTAATTCAAAGAAAGAGACAGACAGAAGCAATGCAGCAAAGGGCTGAAATTGAGTCACCCAACTGGGAGCAGACCACAGGAACTTGGAGTCCCTGGAGGTCTAGTAGTTGTAGATTAGTGAAGCAAGTTGTAGGAATGGGGTGAAAGAATCTGTTTCAGAAGCATTTGCTCTGGTCACAAATTTCACTGCTTGAACTAAAACACTAGGTTACATCTTGCTATGGTTCTTGGCTGTTCTCTTTATCTTTGGTGAATGATGACAGCAGGCGCTTTCCCTTCATAAGCTCCTGTGCTCTCTGATCTTCTTTTTGACATGTTCTGATGGGAACTCAGCCAGCTCCAACTCTTGATGCTGTTAGAAACAATACATTTTTGTGGCATTTACAGGGATTTCTTGTCCTTAATAAGAGAATTACATTTCATCTGTAAAGAACAGCATTTCCCATCAGAAAACACACTGTGATGGGAGATACAAGCCCTTGGAATTAAGTTATCAATTATATTTTAGGAGTGCAGAAAACTGCGAGGGGGGGGGGAGTTGGCTTTTAGTCATCACATATATGTAGACTGCCGGTAAATACTTCCTCCTGATTGAATCTTCAAGGACGATAAATATAACTAATAATGTTTAAAGTGTAATGGCTGAGCCCAGATTTCACTGGTCCTGTGTGTCAACCAACACACTTACTGATCCTTTCACTGTATGGTCAAACAGTTTAATGAAAGAGTAGAATGGAAATTACAAATCCTTCTGGTTTTATGTTGTGTATTTAATTATGGTAGAACACAGAATATCCTGGAGATAACTGTCGTATAGATAGCTTGGTCAATCTCTATCAGTCTAAAATTGTCTGTAATTAAGGGGCTGATTCTGCCACCCTTATTCATGTGATGTAGTACCTTATGGAGAAAGATATACTCAGTGAGAGTAAGAATGGTAGCATCTGGCCTTTAGAGTTTAATCACTGCTCCTTTTTGTCTCCAGTTCTTATGTTTCTCCAGATTTCTACTCCTATCACCTCTCCATTCTCCAGGCCACTGGTAGGCTCATCTAGATTATCTCAAAATACACAACCTTCCTTCTCATAAATACAAGTATCGCAGACTTGTCTGCCTGTTAAAAGGCTTGGAGAATCATCATTCAGTGGGGGTATTTCTAGTGGAGTCCCACAGACTCCAATGCTATTCAGTAACTTTAGCATTGATCTGGAAGAAAATATGAAATTGTTGTTGGTAAAATTTGCAAGTGACACAGAGAGGTAAATAAGAGACCGTACAATATTTATAAGGATAGGTCAAACATACAGAGTGATCTGGATTGCTTGGTAAACTTATTTCATTTCAACAACATACTTTAATAGAAGCATCTGGGAACAAATAATGCATTGCAGCCTTAAATATGGGAGGACTATATCCTGGAAAGCAGTGACTCTGAAAGGGACTTAAACATCCTGGTGTGTAGGAACTCCCATGCAATGTTGAGGCTAAGAGAGCTAATGTGATTCTTGGATATGTAAGCATTAGAATGTTGACTACAAGTAGGGAAGTAGCATTGGTGAGACCAAAATTGAAATACTGTGTCCACTACTTCTGTCCACAACTCAAAAAGAATGTTGAAAAACCAAAAAGAAAAAGACCCACAGAAATGATTTGAGGTCTAAAAAATCTGCCTTGCAGTGAGATATTTAGGAAGCTCAATCTATTTATTTTATCAAAGAGAAGACTGAGAAGTGACTTGATTAGTCCAGAAGATTGTACGTGGAGAGATTTCTGATACTAGTGGGCTTAATATAGTAAATGAAAACATATCAAAATCCAATGCGTGGGAGCTGAAGCTAGAGAAATTTAGGCTAGACTTAAGGTTTACATTTTTATCAATTAAGGTAATTAAGTATTGGAAAACTTACCTAGCAAGGTGATGTATTATCTGTCACTTGTAGTTCTTAAATGAAGATTGGATATCTTTCTAAAATATATGCTCTAGCTTATTCACAATATAGGCTTGATGCAGGAACACTGGGTGAAATATTGAGGCTTGTGTTACGTATAAGGTTAGACTAGATGATCAAAGTGTTCCCTTCTAGCCTTAAAAATCTATGAATCTGTATAGTTCAGTATTTCTGATGTACAGGAAGTATATCCAGATTTCTACTATATTCATGTGAGTACTAGAGTTAAACATCATAATGATCTTTATAGGCAAAGAAACCTGTTGGAATTATTGATGTATTTTAGGATTTTGTACTGCCACCCATCACTGTAGTAGCTGAGCATCTTCCATGTTAATTAAAGTGTTAATAACAAACTCTAGTGGACTTCATGGAATCTCTGGCTCCTTCTCCCTTATTAGAAGTTACGCAGAGAGAACATATTTGGGTTAAGAAGTTTAGGGGTCAGATTCTGATGCCCTTATTCCTAGTAAAGTAGAAAATTACTCCATGAGTAGACCCATTTATTTTTAACAGGATTACTCAGCCCCTTCTTCTCCCAATGTCAGACAGAGAAGAAAGAAGATTCTTCTAAGGAAAGGGCTGATGCAGGGGAAAGCAGGGGCTGAATTGTGTGTCTGTCATGATTTGGCCCCTGCCTGCCCCCCGGGTAGTGCAGCTACGCGCTTAGCTGGGGAAGATCATGAGGTACCAATCCTGCCCTGAAGGAGTAATGTGTATTTATCATGAGTCTGAGGATCAGTATCTGGCCCTAATTTCAGGACACTCAGGGAAAGTAAGTCCTTTATCCAGACTTCCTTTTTTAAATCTTAAAACCAGACTGAGGCTCAAGATAACTTTTATCTTAACCTATATGGGCCCTACCAAATTCACGGCCATGAAAAATGTGTCATGGATAGTGAAATCTGATTTTTGGTGTACTTTTATTATACAGATTTCACTGGGGAGACCTGCATTTTTCAAAATGAGGGTCCCGACCAAAATGGGAATTACAATGGGGGCACAAGGCTGTTGTAGGGGGATCACGGTATTGCCATCCTTACTTCTCCACTACTTTCAGAGCTGGGTGGCTGGAGAGCAGCAGCTACTGGCTGGGCTCCCAGCTCTGTAGGCAGCACCTTGACAGCAGTAGCGCAGAAGCAAAGATGACAATACCATACCACCCTCATCTTTGTGCTCCTGCTGGTGGCATCACTGCCTTCAGAGTTGGGCTCCCAAACAGCAGCTGCAGAGCTTCCCCCAGTGGTGGGAGGTTCCCAGAGATGGGTCTGACCCAGCCTCGGGAGTAGCCTGTGCAGGGAAAGAGGTCCCCCATCCTGGCTGAGACTAGGAGCTGGACCATATCACACAGTAGGAGCCCCCAGCCAGGGTGCCCCCAACCCTGCCCCTCCCCAGCTCCGGACCTAGCACTCAGGGATAAAGTGGCCTTGGGCTGGCTGTGTGTGTGGTGAAGATAACCACAGTGTCCCCTGACCACAGTGCCCTGAGCAGTCACCTACCTGTAAAGCCATCTTTATCCCTACCCCCCAAAAGTGACAATCCCCTCTGTTGTGTATTTTGTGTCTTGTATAATTGCTTAGGTTGCTGTAGCAACAGAGCTTAGCTTGTTGCTATAGCAGTAGAGTTAGACTATTAGGAGATAGCTCAGCCATTCCTGGCTGGTTTTTAGTGTTAGTTCAATAAAGACGCTCCCTGTGTTGCATGTCTCTGTGATCCTGTGCTGTATTCTCTCTCTGAATACAAGCAATTAAAAGGAATTAAACATAACAAAAGTGGTGACAGAGGATGGGATTGACCTGTGCTTCGCTGGCAAAAAAAGTAGTCAGTGTGGGAAAAAACCTTTTTGCTGTTTTGGGGGCTGGTCTATTTATACTGAGGGTTCAAAGTAAAACTAAAACAGGCTCTGCTTCGTTCTGACCTAAGTGAAGCAGACAGAAACAAAGCAGTGCTAGTGAATGGAAATCATCAGCAATTGTGTGTGAATGACCCCAACACACATGAATAAAAGACACTAAAAGACAAGAAAAAGGGGAAAAAAAAAAAAAAAAAAAAAAGAGCGGGGGGGGGGGGGCAGCAATGGCTATGTTTACGGAGCTCCTGGGAAATTTTGATGAGACTATAGAGAATTGGAACTCATATACTGAATGTTTTCAGCTTTTTGTTATCACAAATGAAATTACAGATGGAAAGAAGGTGCCCGTTTTCTTAAGTGTTATAGGAGCTATAACCTATACTTTATTGCACAGCTTAATGTGCCATGATAAGCCAGAGACAAAATCTTACAGTGACATTGTGAAAATCCTGGAGGCACATTTTTCTCCAAAACTGCTGGGGTAAATGCAGAGAGATTTAAGTTCCACAAAAGGAATCAAGAAGAAAGCGAAACAACTGTGCAATTTGTAGCAGCTCTGAAGAAGCCTGCTGAGCACTGTGAATTGAATAATGTGTTAAATGGCACCTTACTTGATAGTCTGCACCCTAATGTGGTCTGTACAATGAAGCAATACAGAAGAGCCTATTGACAGAGGCCCAACTCACCTGGCAGAAGGCCATTGAAATTGTAATCTCAATGGAGCTGGCCGCAAAGTAAGCCCAACATCTCAGTGCATCGACCAGAGTGCATAGGATGTCACAGGACCTACCCACAAGACGGGGGAAAGGGAGGGGGGACAGGACTGTTACCGCTGTGGAAAGCCGGGTCACCGTACATCAAAATGCTGGTGTAAAAACCTAGTGTGTCGACAGTGTGGCAAAAAGGGACACATTGAGCATGGCTGCAAACAAAAGAAAGAAGAGTCAAACAGAACAGGCAAACCAGAAAAAAAGAACCAGGATGACTGGTGGACCAAAAAGGAAAGTCTGCACACGGTAGAGCAGACTCAGGATGATCAAAATGACACGCAGTCAGAAGAAGTAGTGCCACTCCATGTCTTGTCCATATTAGTTGGCTCACATGAATACTGGGTAACCCCACTGTTGAAAGGTAAACCTGTACGCATACAACTGGACACCGGCACAGCAGTTTTGCTGGTCTCAGACACTGTGTATAAGGAGAAGCTAAAGCATCTCCCACTTAAGCTGACAAAAATTGTTCTGAAGACATATACTGGAGAAGCTGTATGCATGTTGGGCACTACTGATGTAAAGGTGGAGTTCAATGGACAGACTGCTAAATTGCCACTCTTTGTGGTGGAAGACTATTACCCAGCCTTAATGGGAGGTCATGGCTTAGGAAGATCCAGCTGAACTGGGCAGAAGTGCACAAGATGGCTAAAGAAGAAACAGGTTTGACAGCTATATTAAAGAAACATGCTGCTATTTTTGGAGAGGACCTGGGAAGTATGAAGGGAATCACTGTGAAATTGAACATTAAGGTTGACAGCCAACCAAAATGTCTGAAAGTTAGAACTGTGCCATGTGCAATCAGACCAAAGGTTGAAGCGGTCCTGGAGCGCCTGGTCAAAAATGGAGTCCTAGTACCAGTTACCCATAACCAATGGGCAACACCAGTCATTCCAGTATTGAGGAAAGATGGCTCCATTCGGATTTGTGGGGAGTTTAAGGTCACTTTTAACCCAGTGTTGTGTGCAGAGCAATACCATTTTCCCCACATCAATGACCTCTTCGCTGGCTTGACTGGTGGACAAAAGTTCAGCAAGATTGATTTGAGGCAGGTGTATTTACAGATGCACGTCAATGAGAAGTCCCAAGAGCTGTTGACTATTGTGACACATAAAGGGCTGTACCAATACTGTCGCGTGCCCTTTGGAATAATGTCTGCTCCAGCTTTGTTCCAGAGGGCTATGGAACAGATCTTGAGTGGCTTGCCAGGAGTCCATTGCTATCTTGATGACATCCTGGTCACTGGCAAGAATGAGGAGGACCACCTTAAGAACTTGGAGGCTTCCGTACAAAGACTGAAGAGTATGGCCTATGAGTCCGCAAAGACAAATGTGAATTCTTCCAGCCCCTTGCTGAATATTTGGGACGTATCATAGATGCTACTGGCCTTCATAAGGTTCCGTCAAAAGTCAAGGCTATTGTGGAAGCTCCATCGCCTCAAAATGTAAGCCAACTTCACTCTTTTTTAGGGCTATTGAACTATTATGGAAAATTTATTTCACAATTAACAACACTACTAAAACCACCACATGGACTCCTTGGCCAGAACAAGGGCTGAAAGTGGACTGAAGCCTGTGGTGATGTATTTAACAAGGCTAAATGTGCATTGCTAAATTCAGAGGTTCTGATGCATTTTGATCCATCCTTACTTCCAGAATTGGCCTGCAATGCCTCCTCTTATGGTTGTGTCACACATTATGCCTTTGGGAAAGGAGAGACCCATTGCTTTTGCCTCATGCACCTTAAGCAAAGCAGAAACTAACTATGCCCAAATCAAATGTGAAACACTGGGAATCATTTTCAGAATATGGAAATTTCACCAATACCTGTTTGGATGGAAGTTCACACCTCTCACCAACCATCAACCTCTAACATAAATTTTTGGGCCCCACACAGGCATTGGCTGCTAGTCGTATGCAATGATGGGCATTGTTGCTTTCCACACACACACATAAGATCAAACGTCGGAAATCCATTCTGCACTGCAATGCAGATTGTCTCTCAAGGCTGCCTTTACCAGTTAAACATCAAGATATTGGCCAGAAAGAAATCTTCTACTTTGAACAGATAGAGAACACACCTATCATTGCTACTCAAGTAAAGAAGGCAACTCGCGTTGACCCAGTACTGTCCCAAGTTATGGACCTAGTGATGCATGACACATCTCTACGGGACTCTCACGTCTCACCCAACCTTCTTCCCTACACGTCCAAGAGGATGGAGTTATCAATCCATTCTGGCTGCTTGTTGTAGGGGGTGCATGTCATTATTCCATACTGAGATCACAAATGTTAGAACAGCTACAGTCAAGTCAATGTGGAAAAGTGCACATGAAAGAAATTGCACGAAGCTACTTTTGGTGGCCTGGCCTAAACAGTGCCAATGAAGAAAATGCAAGTGCTTGTTGTTCATGCCAGAGTGTGAGGAATGCGCCTCAGTTGGTGCCCTTACACCAATGAGACTGGCCTGAAAACCTGTGGCAGTGTATTCACGTTGATTTTGCTGGCCCATTTGAAGGATTGTAGATGCCCCCTCTAAATGTCCAGAAGCCTCTGTAATGCTATCCACTACTGCTGAAAGTACTATCCAGAAACTGCGTGAAATCTTTAGTCGTTTTGGTCTGCCAAAAAACTTGTGAGCTACAACAGACCGCAGTTCATCTCTCAGGAGTTTGAAAATTTTATGAACGCAAATACATCACATCACTTCAGCTCCATATCATCCATCCACCAGTGGATTAGCTGAAAGGTTTGTGCAGACCATGAAACAAGCTTTAAGATCTGCGAGGAGACATTCATCCATTCAAAAGTATCTGGACACGTTCCTACTATCCTACAGAAATACACCTTATGCTACATCCAATGCATCCCCAGCCTTTCTAATGATGGGATGACAGCTGCGCACTTGCTTTGATCTGCTGAAACCCGCCAATGCATGACAAGTTGTGCAACGTCAACAGCAAAACCAAGTCATCAGATGTGCACACAGAGCAAAAGACTGAACTTTTCTTCCGGGACAGCCTGTCCTAGCTCGGAATTATGCTTCTGGAGCTAAATGGGTCCCTGTTATAGTCATATATATAGTCACCCAAACAGTACTTGTTTCCTGCACTGTCCAGACTGCAGATGATCTCACCTGGCTGCGGCATGTAGATCAGTTGTTGCCAGATGTCCCAAGGACACATCTCCAGTTGAACTGTCTGACCTCATCATTACAAGTGAGATATCATCGAGTCAAGAGTTACCCATTCCTGACTCCCCTTCTCCATCCACTTCTGCAGCAGATACAGCCCCCTCCCCTGTTCGAGCTACGAGTCCTGAGCCCATCGTTAGACCTGCACCAATTACGCCTTCCAGTGCAAGAACACCAGAAATCTGCTGTAATCCACCTAGATAGCGAATTCCTCCTCAATGGCTGGATCTTTAGCTAGGGCAAACACACATTACGGGGCAGAATAATCCCCAGGGTTTAGCCGGAAAATGAGACAGTCTACCCTCATTCCCTAGTTTAGTGACTGTTCTATTAAATGGGCGTTTTCATTAAGGGGGGAGGAATATGTTGTGTATTTTCTGTCTTGCCTAATTACCTAGATTGCCGTAGCAACAGAGCTTAGCTTGTTGCTATAGCAGTAGAGTTAGACTATTAGGGGATAGCTCAGCCATTCCTGGCTGGTTTTTAGTGTTAGTTCAATAAAGACGCTCCCTGTGTTGCATGTCTCTGTGATCCTGTGCTGAATTCTCTCTCTGAATGCAAGCAATTAAAAGGAATTCAACATAACACCCTCGATATAATGCTGAGCTTTTGCATTCAGAGCTGGTCAACCGGAGAGCGACAGCTGCTGGCTGGGCACCCAGCTCTGAAGGCATCATGGCACCAGCAGCAGCTCAGAAGTAAGGGAGGCAAAACCACAACCCCCCAACAATAGCCTTGCGACCCCTTCATGACCCACTTTTGAGTCAGGAACCCCACGGTTTCAACACCGTGAAATTTCAGATGTAAATATCTGAAACTGTGAAATTTATGATTTTTAATATCCTCTGACTGTGAAATTGACCAAAATGGACTGTGAATTTTATAGGGGCCTATTATACATGGTTGTGAGGACAGATTTCCAGTAGCTGTAAAAAAAAAATATATTTTTTGCAATGGTCTACTGTACTGCTCTAAATGTTGCTAACATGTCTCAGTTGCTGTAGTTGTCAGCATTCTGCCAAGCTTACTCACACTGAGCAGTACCTTTCTCCACAAGCAGTTCTCTGGAAGTCAAGGGCCCTGTTCGTAGAGTGAGGTACTGTTCAATGTTAGTGTGTCATAATCTAGAACAATTAAATCTATACAGCTACATGTTGTGTCAATTAAAAACTAAATGGATTTGTTTTCCCAATCAAAAAGATATTCTCTTGCTAAGTAAACATTATAGAAATGTTTAAATAAGAATGTATATGTAATAAAGCAACAGCTGATAGAATCTTTGAAAATGAGACTTCAGGTGAGCTATTTTAATTGGCAGCAGGTTGCTGTTTAGGGTAAATTAATAGAGAAGGAAATGTGACCATGTCAAAACTGGTGCTATTTCAGCAGGCTGCCTGCAAATCTGTTCAACAAAGTATTTTGATCAAGTACCATAAATATGAGGTATGGGGGGAAATGATTGTAAATGATTGTGACTATCGGCTACTTTATAAATATATTATTATCATCATCATCTATCACCATCTTTAGGGAATGAGGGTTGGGTTTTTTTGTTTTGTTTTTTAGGGAGTAGAATCTCAGATCAATAAGGGAAAAAATGCATACTAAGAAAAATGAATTCTAATCCAAATACTTTAACACGAAGTGTGCTGTGTTCTCAGTAAGCAATCCAGTCAAATTTAGAAGGTTTATCTGAATCCTTTATGGAGAGCTCATTTGTTCGATTGTCCCCCTGAAATTGAATGGATTGCAGAAAAAAAATGCTAATTTTGAAAAGATAGTATTAGTTGAGATAATGCCTTTCTCAGCCACAGCTTGAGCAGATGAGGAGATGGATAAGGTCCATATCATGCTGAAGAAAGGTGCTGATTTATAGATAAGCTATCTGTTGTTTGTGTACTAAAAATCTGTCTAAATAACAATATTCTCCCAGAGAGAGAATTTGCTGCTTTGGCTGCCCATGTGTTATTGTATTTGGACTGTCTCCATCTACAAATGTTGACTTTTCACCAAAATATAAAATCTGTATGAGAGACATGTAAAACATGTAATCCTTATTTATTTGTTAACAAAACATTTTGCCAGCTCTTATTCTTGCTTCCCCTCACTCTTACCCCAAGGTGACTCTCTCTGCATCCACAATGTGGCATTTAAATCAAAGTTACAAGTTACAGTACTTTTTTTTTTAATTTCAGAATGAGTTTTTACTTTTAATCAGAAACCAGAATAACAGTCCCAAATATAGACTTGCAGCAAACACCCTCCACATTTCTATGGGGGTTCCCCTACGATACTCCCATTTGGCTAAGTTTATCAATGAACGTTTATAAAGTTTATAAAAATGCAAACATTTTCTGCTAATATTTGCTAATTCATAGATTTTAAGGTTGAAATGGACCATTTGATCATCCAGGGCTTGTCTGCTTGGGGACTTGGAAGCAAATTAATCTTAACCCAATTAAGGCCACTTTAATTCTGAATGAGTATGTTCACACAGGCTTTAATGCAGTTTAAATAATCCAATTTAAATTCACACCTTTAGTTAATTCTGATCGATTTTGCTGACTGTCTCCATGTAGACAAACTGCTGTGCTGAGCTATAACATGACCCATAGAATTTCACCCAGTTACCCCTATAACTAGTGGGTAGTAGAGAACTGGAAGCAGGTTAGCTTCCCATATGTGACAAATAACATGGGGCTAGATTTTGGCTCAAACTCTTTTGGCCATGCATGAAATGTACCACCCCTTATGCTGAGCTGATCTAATAGCCAAAACTAGTGCCAAATGAACTCTGTGTTCAGTAATGTCTGTTGCAAAAGAACTGGGAACAAGATGGCAATATAACTGAATACAGCCATGGTACTCCAAGATTCCTTAAAGGAGGGCTGGATGTGATAGACTATAGTGTACACCATGCTTCAAGTCTGCAAAAACTTGTACAATGAAAGCTACCTCATTATGGGTCAAATTGTAGCTGGCCCTTATGCTGCCATGCGGAGGAGTAGAGAAGCATATGCATCCTAGACCACCTGTTCAGGCTGTCTGGATTATCCCTCTGTGCACTCAACAGTAAAAGTTCCACAGTGCATTCTTCCCAACTTCTCTCCATATGCCCACAGGTGGACTGGGAGTGGGCAGAGAAACGTAGGTAGCATGGAACCCTAACTCTGAGCAAGCATGGTGGAGAAAGTAATCTGCACCTGGTAAAGGGATTACTTTCTCCTAGAATAAGGTGAGAGAACCTGGGAAAAATTGTGACAGTTACTGCTTCGGAGTGGAAGTGATGCTTTTGGAGTGTGTTGCTACAATCGTACATAGGATAATACATGCAACACTTACTCCTCTTGATTAGTATCTTCCTCCTTGAGTAATCACATTCCTTTCAAAGGGGCTACTCAGGGTGGCAGCATGTGTTTCTCAATCTAGCCCAAGTAAGGATTCTGCTACCACCCTTACCTGTGTTCAGTAATGCTAATGGCACTACCTGTCAAGTAAGGTGTCTTGCACAGTAATGTGTAAGGGTGGCAGAATCTAGCCCATAATTACTAATCAGAAAAAGCAAATTGTACAGCATGTGTGTGGGATTTTTTTTTTTTTGGGGGGGGTTGTTTTTTGAAACATAGCCTAGGATTCGAAAAAGCACTTTCATGTTAATTCTTTAATTAATTGAAGAGAAAAACATGTCAGAACCATCTTTGTGCTATAAGCCATTTTCCCTCTTTTTATCATATACAATAGGTGCAAAACCTTCATAGAATGCAGTAAAATCAGTTCAGTAATTATCAGTGGATGAGGCAGAAGGTTGTATAAAACTTGTAATAGGTAGTCTCTTCAGGAAAGGTCATTTAACAATGCAGTGTCTGAATGTATTGCACAGTGAAAAAAAAGGTTTTCTATATCCAAGGTTAAACAGAGTTGATTTTTTTTAAAGGTCGGGGTGAATAGTTGAATTAATATGATTGTATTAAGTTTGTATAAATGCAGCGGTGGCCATTGTAGTCTCTCATTAATTGGAGTGCAACATTATGCGAGTCACTAATAATGGGTTTTGTATGCAGGGGCTACATAATATTACTATTGAGTGAGATTGGTGTATAACACAAACAGAAACATGAAGACTTTATTTAAAATCCAAATAAATCCAAGCATAAGCATAATTACACACAAACAGGTCCATGTTACAAGACATCTCCAAGGCTAGCATACTCACAATCTTATGGCAACCATTACAAATAAAGATGAAGACGATAGTAAATGAAGTGCACCGTAAGTAGGCAGTGGTGACCTAGTTTCCATCTACCTGTCATCCTGATGTCCCAACTAGGTGCTGATATGACTATATTTTTAAACCCCTTTTCCTTACAGCCCCCAGACATCCAGGACCATGTATGATTTAGGTCTATGCCCCCTGCCCATGTTTGTCATTCTGGGGGACCATAATTAAGGTTCCAATTGCTACCAAAAGCTATTTGCATCACACATTTCCCAGTATTTTGACACATAAATGTGGTTATTCCATGGTTATATGTATCCCAAAATCCCCTATACATTTGGTATTTCAAGCTTAAACTGCCCTTTTGACTTTGCTTATCACAAAATACATATTGCTAAATCTTATAACCCTAGATCAAGCACTTATACTTTTGCAACACCTACAATAAATATTTTTGCTTTGTTTTCCCTTCTTGCATTACAACTCTAATGGCTTCCATTTTACCATCCTAAAATGTCTTAGGATGGTCTTTAGTTTAATCTTTCATAATAACTTTCCCTAAGACCAGGTCAAGGGTTAACACCATGTTCAAACCTACTATACGTAGCAGTAATGCCTCCTGGATAACGGATCATACTTCACAGAGGAGGCTGAAAAGCATCTCTGAGTAGATCTTAACTTGTCGTCTTGACTCTTTCACGTTTAAAGAATGAGTCTCCAGCCTTCGAGCAAGAGAGTTTTGAAGAAGCAGGTTGGAAAGCAGCTGGTCAACATGCCAAAAGCTAGTTGCTAATTGCAGAAGTGAGTTAATCAATGGAATAACGGTTTAGCTTCTGGGTATAAGAAAATGAGATAAAAGACCACTCAGAATTTCCACAATTAGGGTATGACCAGCATTTGACTGGCATTTTACTGCTTGCACCTGTCTCATTTTGAGGCAGGAAGCAATGCAGTTGTCTGGCAGCTATTAGCAGAAGAAAATAATAAAAAAGGCCTTTTTGGGGCATAAGATCTGATATCAATAGTAACAAAGACAATTTAAGGAAGTGTTTGCTATGTACTTTTGTGTTTGCTTTCAAAACACTTAAATCCAGAGACAGATGGCTTGTACAATTTTATCAGCAGTTGTGTCATTATATATTCAAGCAGTCAAGACTGATAACCAGGCTCATGCATTACAGATTATTTGGAGAACAAATACTTTGAAAAAACATATCAATAAAGTACTTTAGTGTGGAAAAACTTGATACAGAGATGCCAGTGACATTTTTTGGAGAGAAAGGAAACAAATTAATGCAATTATGAAATTAAAGCATTAGGAACAGGTTTTTAAGTGGTGTCATTGTGTGCAGTAATGAAACAAGTTTAGAAAATTGGGTGAAAGCTATTGTTCAGTAGAGGTGGAGGGGAAAGATAATTACCAGTAAATCAACATTGTGCTTTCTCGGTACAAAGAAGCTAGTGCTACCATTCTGCATACCCCAAAAGCTTCCCTCCCCCATCATACTGTTCATGATCATTTCACTTGTGCCATTGAATACTAAGAGGATTCTTAAGAAAGAATGAACTGTCTACATAATTACACAGGACAGGAGCTGAAGAAAACCATGATACTGAGGGTTGGTTTTTTTATTGTGCTGAGCTCATATATTCTCCAAAATTAATTATTTTTTTCTTCTAAATCACATGTATCTTGCATTGGGGATTTGTAGAGCCCCCTAAGCATTATAATGATTATTAGTAAGATTTATTAAATGTATTGTGGTTGCATCTAAATGCCCTAATCAAAGATCACGTTGCCTATGATGATAGGCACCATATGCACACGTCCTTGGCTCAGATTGCAATGTACTGTCATTCCATTAGCGTGGTATTAAAAGGTATTGTCTTTAACCTGAAGTATATACCTGGGTGTACACATAATGTAGCATCTCTTTGAACAAAAAGTAAGACAGCTGTTCTTGCGTTGTGATGACTTGAAGAGAAAGTATTAAAATGTTATTTACTGACTAACAATCATTCAAAACATCTTATCAATTCATTCCATAGTTCATCCTCACAACTCCCTAAAGAGACAGGTAAATACTATCTGCATTTTATGGACTGGGGCAACTGAGTCAGAGAGCTTTAGTGACTTGCTCCAAGTCTACAGTGGGAATGAATGTTACAGGAATTTCCTGACTCCTTGTACTGAGAGTGCTAGGACCAAAAACCTCACATATTTGCAGGTGTAACACCAGTGAGAGCAAGATCTATTACATTTTATTTATTTATTAAATGTACAGAGAGTACTACACACCTCTCAGCTTTGTCTGCCTTTGAAATCTATAGATAAAATAACTGAAAATAAAAACACACCCCATTTGAAATACATTGGATTAAGATACCCTTTTGGAGAGTCAAAGTGAGAAAGTGATATTTGACTAACCAGACATATGGGAAATGCCCCCTCCAAAGTGACTTGAGGAAGAGTTCTGTGTAGCTCAAAAGCTTGTCTCTCTCATCAACAGAAGTTAGTCCAATAAAAGATATTAGCTCACCCACCTTGTTCCTCCAAGCTAGGTGATTACAGCACGATCCTGTCTCTGTTGAATAGACAGTCCCTAGTTCTTAGTAATAGATATTTAAATAGTGCCTTTTATCCAAATATTTCAAAACTCTCCATAAACTTGACCAAACTTAAAAATTGGTAAAGCTTGTAGGAAATCCATTCTGAGATTAACTGTATTAACACTGTAGGACTCTTACTGAGGAAAGCTAAATACATGAAGTAAATCTCTCCAAGATGAATTTGACATGGCTTATAGGGCCACATGCATATTTTGTCCTAAGTAAAAACAGCTTATTACCCATTTAAATTCTAAACTGAAATGATTGCCATATTTCTTTGAACTTTATTTTATTTTTTTAGCTAAACATAACAGATCCACTTCATGGACTGTGGAATGGAGAGTTCTCTTGTTAACCTGCTATTACATTGCAAATTGGAAGCCCAGGGTGCATGCACTGTATTTCTTGAACTGTGTCACTCTGTGTTGAAGGCTTTTCTTCATGTATTGAAAGTTTTAATCCCTGTCAAACCTTTCCTCCTTGGGTCAGCAAGATAGTATTTTCCTGTGTGATCAGGCTGGTTGGAAAGAGTTTTGCAGCTTCTCACTTTCTTCTTGTGAAAATAGGAAAAGAATGATTAAAATTAAATGTCTGTTGTCAGCAGGAAAAAAATCAGTTTTCAACATATAGATAACCTTTGGAAATGTTAACAGTATACTGGCAGTACTTCCTTTACTTACTATTTATTTTTTGTACTAAGTACTTGCCTCAGTTTGCTTATAACTCCATAGTGGAGATTTCAAAGAGGGGCTTTTATAGAAAAAGAATCTCTCTTCCAGTGAATTATCACAGCTCTTATTTTAAAACCATTCTTATTGGATTTCCTTGAAATTTGTGCAAAATTTCTGCTTTCAGTCACTCTTTTGCCCTAAATTGTGCAGAACTAATTATTTCATCTTGTGTTGCCCCAATATCACTACCCCATTGCCACTGGGTCTGTATATATCTTAAATTATTGAGGTGATCACAATGAGAGATTTGCTTGTAGAAGGATTGCAGGAACTCCAAATCATGGCTCATCTAGATAAAAATAGATTATTTCTGTTGTTGTTTTTTATTTGTTTGTGGTAATACTCAGAATCTACTGTTAGCTACTGAAACAAAAACAGTGGTCCCTGCCCCAGGTAACTCAGTCTAAGAACAGACATTCATATATTAGGGTACAGGAACCAATAGTTTGTGTTTTTTCTAAAATAAAATGCATCTTAATTACATTTGCTAAAACCGAGTCTAACTGGTACTGATGATTAACATGTGAAACTCACTGCCACATGATATCATGAGGCAACTAGTTTAGGAAGATTATTAGGCAAATTTCAGAAAAATAGCAGCTGCAGTTAGACTAATTAGAATAACCTGGGGATTTGAAAATAAACCTGCTATGCTGCATTTGCTGAAATAGAAGAGACAAATATCCATTGTCACTGCCGCACAAACATCGTGATTTAAATATCTTCAGTGATAATTACTAGCCCAAATTCACAATTATAAAGGCATGTTTGTGCTGACACAGCCCTGACAGACTGGTCTTTCTGTGGTCTGTATTTTTCTTTTGATTACTGCTACCCTTCATGACTTCAGCATTCATGCCTATCTGCTTAACCTCATTCACAAAATCAATTCATAATTTCCTTCCTGTCACTTCATTGTTTAATCAAGAAAAAAAAATTCTTCTTAACTGTTTGACTGCCTGGAGGTGTATAGACCATTGATTTGCTTTGAAGTCAAGGAAAGGACTCCTATTGAAGATTTGCATCAAAATCATCATATATTTAGCCAGGGATCATGGCGAAGCATATCTCAGATGTTGAAAACAGGTAACAGAGACCCACGGCAGTTTATCAGTCCTTTGGAACATCTTACCCTGTGTGTAAAGCCAGCCTGATCAGATCAGTGACTCAGCTGCAAGTTCACTCACTTAGAAATATACTAAGACTGGGAAGAAGTTTAGCACTTTCTGGAGATATGGGTGACTTGTCCACTGAGCTGACACCTGCAGCAGGCCAGCTGTGCCCTAACTAGTGGGTGAAAGATGAAGTGGGTCTTTAATTCGTATAGCATATTACCAGACTGCACATCCATCTCCTGAGGTCTCATATACGGAAATCATGAAAATAATTCTTGAACACACAAGTGAGTTACAGAAGGCTCACATTTTTTTTACCCTTTGATTTATACAGTTTTATAGCAAAACTTTAAGATATGTATCAATGTCCAGCAGGATTAGTGTGTTTCTTCTATTTACTGTACCAAGTGGGGCTCTGTAAGTATCAATTTATTATCCAGTATTAATTTGACAATGGTATGAATTCTCTCATCCTGATTACTTTGTACCACTCAGGTTCTGCAGAGTGGTGGGATCTAGCCTTAACTAGCCAACTGATAATTCCCTAGCACAAAGAAGTTCTCAACTGGTCTAGACTATTTTAGCCTTTTCCTACATCCAGGGCCCCCCATACCTGGAAATTACAGGTGAGATTAGCGGACACCTGGGCTATGCCAATTCACCCCTGGTGTAATGTCTCATAGAGTATCTGGGTGAATGTGTTTGCTCATCACTGTAAAAACAACGAGAGTCCTGTAGCACCTTAAAGACTACCTACTTAGTAAGGAATTCTTAAAAATGGGATTGGAAGTGATTCATATCCAGTGTTTGAGTCTGCTGGTTAATTCCATATAACTAATTTATCCATCTTTCCCTTTTTGAGGAATAGGGAAGTATATGGGGAATGACACAGTCAAAATGTTTTGATCACAAAAGTTACGGTTCACTAATGATCTTAATAGCAGATAACTACTCTTTGTTAGCATGCAAGTGTATTTAGACACAGTGACATTAACATAATGTAATTTTTAAGTCAGTGGGATAGTTAGTTGTATGGTTAAGAACATTGCAATTAGTTTTTTCCATTCTAGCAAATGTCAGGGGTACATGCACCTTGGATGGCAATATTTTCAAAGTAAAAGTCTAACACTATTTCTCTCTCTCTCTCTTTCTCTCTCTCTCTCTTTTTGGTCTGCTTTGTTGTCTTCTGCAGATGGGCCTCTTGGTCCACGAGGATTAGCTGAAGCTACAGAAATGTGTACTCAAGAATGCCTGGTTTTGGGTCACTCAGATAACTGTTGGATGCCTCCGAGCCTGGGTCCGTACCAACAGCCAAAGTCTCCTCTCTCCACCTTTGCACCTCAGAAAGAATGGGTTAAGAAGGACAAACTAGTTAATGGACATACGTTGACAAGAACCTGGAAAGAAGATAGCAACAGAAACCAGTTCAGTGACCGAAAGCAGTATGGTTCTGGTGAGGGCCATTTCAACACTGGCAATCACATGACTGACATTCCTTTGGCTAACTTGAAGTCTTATAAACAGGCCTCAGGACCTGCTGAGAGTCCAAAGGAGCACCAGCTATAAGAAATGGCTACTTTGGATCAATGACTTTAGTCTACTTAGACTTGCTAATACTGTGTGTGTGTGTCAGAGCTTTATGTACTGGGTAGACCTCTAGAACTATGCTTCACATAGCAGAGATATGCATATCTTTGTGTTAGCCAATGGAAAGTATAATCTGCAACACAAAAGAGTCTTTCTTCTAGTTGTCTGGTTTTGTTAAATAGACATGATTAAACTCTGCAGAGATCTCTCCAGTTTGCAAATATTCTTTTTTTGTTTGTTTGTTTTTTGACCCTGGACTGCTGCTACAAACAACAGAAGATTCATTTGGAGAGTGATAGAGCAAGAAAGAGCGTTCAGTGGATTACAATGATTGAAAAGCATATCAAGTTAGAAAATTGTGCTCTTGTTGTCATTGATCTGTGCTGGGACTATACTTGACATCATACTGCAAACAAAACAACTAAAACAATAAACATTAAACCTATTGTGCTATTAACAACATTAGTGGACACTTGTAAGTCAGTCAGTGTTCAAATACTTGTAAATAGGAACAATTATTACTAACAAATTTTGTGTACTTATAACGTTCACCTAAAAAAGATACTGTAGCATAATTCTTTGTTTCATGGTTGCTTTTTTACTTTCTTTCATTTGCTTCCTGTTTTTTGTTTTGTTTTGTTTTTAATTTCAGTGATGGTGTTTCTGTGTTAGTAGTCTGTCTGACACACAAAGTTCTAAGGAACTCAAAACACTTGTGTTTAAAAAATAAACCAAACAAAAAACCCTCTTGCTTCTGTGTAACAGCAAATGATGCTGGCATTTTAGAAAACAAAACTGTTTGCAAATATTAAAAAACAAAAGGACTTACACAAGGGCTTTAAACTTTAACAGCTTTAATTTCACTTCCATTTTGTTTTGCAAAGCAGGGGAATTTAGAAAAAAGAAAAGAAAGAAGAAGTTAGCTATATGTGTGGTGTCAATGGAGGGTTGGAAGGCATTTATTTAGAAACGCTGATCAGTTAGCTATAGTATCGCAATTAATGAAAAGTAATATTGATCTAAATTGTAGCAGAAGGAAGAAAATTTGCAGAAACAAAATACAATGTTCATTTTCTTTCCAATTGGGCAAGTGTGTGTCTATACCTAAGACAGTTTGTATTGCTGAAGCAGCGGCGTTTGTGTTGATCCTAATCTGCGTTAATGTTGTAGTAACACAAGTGTTTTTAGACCATAGCCACAGAATATTTAATGTGTTGTGCCTTCATGATGTAACAGAGCATTCTCCTGGTAGGCTAGTTGGGGAAACTAAGGGTTAAAACTCTAATTATTGCTGTTTAACTGTTTGTTATCATAGTTGGTCAATGCCTGGCAGGTACCAGCGTCATGTCACTTCAGTCAAATCAGCAGAGTGACTCCTACTATCAATAAGATCTAAGTTGCACGTAAAACAAATCCAAATCCGGACATTCTTAGGCGGTTTTTGTTAAGGCATGACAGATGATTTAAACAAATAAATAGCATGCAGAAAAAAAAAAGAAAAAAAAGAAAAAAAGAAAACAAAAATAAAAAGTCCTTGTAGAAAAAAGGGAAAGTTATCTTATGCCACAGTTGATCAGTCTTAAAATAACAAAGTTAGATAAGCTGAAGGTTAATTTGTTCTCATAAAAAAAAAACAAAAGATTTTTTTGTATATAGCAGTTCACAGTTTTTTTCCTCCACAGTATAAAGACATAAAATGGGTTAGGGGTGCATTGCTTATTGCAGTACTTATGTCAGTTTGTGAGGGGTGTTTGATGACTTTGACAGAATAAATATCTAAACAGTTATCCTTGTTACTGCTTTGCCAGTTCAACGTTATTTACAGTTATTCAGCTCTTGCAATAAATGTTCTGAATTCCTGATTGTCTTGTGTTAGTTCTTGGGCAAATGCCTGAGGGACTTTATTCCCATTCATTTCCTTTGTTGTTTTTTTATTATGAATTTACAAGTTCTTCTTCTAATCATATCCATTTGGTTCACATAGTCATGGATGAGGAAGGTACATACAGAAAATGACAAACATTTAGGGCTGTATTCAGCATCTCTTATGTGAGTAAGACCTCACTGAAAAAGAGTCCTGTTGAAATAGATGGGACTGCTTCAGGAGCAAGGTACTATTTACCAGGAGTTAAAGGCGTCAGAATCTGGCCCTAATTTGTTAGGCAAACCTATGCACAGAAAGTAACCAGGAGCCACTGGAAAACTGCAGTAAAGAAACATCTCCTCGTGATACTTAGTAATCTTACTGCAGTTGTGTGACCAGCTGTCCCAATTTTATAGGGACAGTCCCGATATTCAGAGCTTTGTATTATATAGGTGCCTATTAATTTCCCCTCCTGTCCTGATTTTTCACACTTGCTATCTGGTCACCCTAGCAGCGGTCACTAAAAAAAAGAAGAAAAAAACTTTCTTCTTACTTCTTTGCAGTTTGTTAACCTTCTCTTAGAATATTCTGTGGTATTTTCAAATGTAAGTATAGAAGATATCACGGTAATGTCTAAACACTGGTGTTGTAAATGGGGATTTTTTTAAAAGAGTACTGTGGTCATGTATTAGTTTTTTGTTCCTTTATAGTAAAAGAAACACAGTGAAATAAAGGGGTAACTAGAAATGTAACCTGTTTTTTGATAGTGCTGAGTTTCAAAACCTCGAGATGAAATGAATTACATATTAAAAATAGAAAAACTGTTTGAGATCCTGTATAGTTCTCAGAATGCCTTAAAATTAAAAATAAGGCTGTTTTTAAAGAAGATATTTGAAAACTACTTCCTATTTGCTTACCTGTCAGGAACAGAGAGTTCCCACTCTGACCAGCAAGAACTGACTGTGACATGACTTATTTCCACAACTAGATAGGAGCTTTATTCCTTACTCCACTTCCATAGATTGTGTTGTCATCAATTCTTGCAGGAAAAACACAGAAATACGAGCTAATCAGTATTTTTTTAATTTCTCGCTAAACACATTACTCATTTGTAATTGTAAGTCTTTAAGATCTTAACCAGCTTTTAAAAAATTGTTTTAATTAAAAAAAAAATCAGTTCACCATTGATATGGTAAAACACTGAAGCCTAAGTCCCATTAAAGCAAATGGGAGTTTTGACACTCACTTCAGTGGACTCTGGATTTGGCCCTAAAAATGTAGTCAGTGAGTACTCATTCATTTTCAACCCATGGTTGGCTCAGTCCGTGGTATTAGCACTGTTGTGTAAATCCCATATATTAAAAATAAAAACTCACAGTTCAAATACTGAGGAATTCAACAATGTGCCAGAGATGGAGCTCTTCCTCCCCCTTTCCCCCCACAGATGCTGAAGAATGCCCAGGATTATTCAAATGTTTGTTCGGACCTCATGGCTTGGGGCCATGCATTACAGATAATTATAGATGACCAAGCTGGATGGTATGAGGATACCTTGCTTGCGTCAGTTCCAGACTGCTTCCCTCAACTAAGCAATGTGGGTACATTTTCCCCTGCAGATGTACATATTTAAAGGAATGTGTGAAAAAAGAGACTACAGGCTGCTTCAATGTTCATTTATTTTTAAGACCAGATAAGTAGGGAGGGGCAGAATCATGCAGGATTTCAAAGGCCATGACTGAAAATTTAATTATGATCAATTTGAGGGATAGAAAGCACTAGAGGGATCTAAAGGGGGGGGGGGAGAGGATGGCCAAAGTGATTGAGCATAACTCTTGGGATGACAAGAGAGAGGGGACATGTACTACAGTGATGCAATGCATACCACATAAGACGATAACAAACAATGTTTCTACTTCCATGAACACACTCCTATGATATACAGCGTGGTCATAGAAAGGACAGATCTTTGGTAGGACAGATTCTGTATGACCACAAAATACTTATGATTCAGATGATTAATTATAAAACATGGCTGTCTTCTGTGTGTGACTATGTTTATGATATCAGTGGTGTGCAACACACACAACTAAAGCAAAAGCATTCACAGCTTCATCCTTAGCACACTCCATTACCTTTAGTTATTGTGGAGGCGTGAGACTCCTTGTGTTACCCAGAGACTACAGCACTTCACAGAATCAGAGAAATATCAAGTCCAGCCCCTTGTATTGAGGCAAGTCAAGAAACATAGACCATCCCTATCAGATGTTTGTCCATCCTGTTCTTAAAATGTTCTCCAATGAGAGGGATTCTACCACCTCTATTGGAAGCCTATCCAGAGCTTAACTACCCATATAGTTAGAAAGCTTTTTCCTAATATCTAACCTAAATCTCTCTAGCTGCAGATTAAGCCCATAACTTCTTGTCTTATCTTCAGTGGACATGGAGAACAATTGACCACAGGCTTCTCCACAACAGCCCTCAACACATTTGAAGGCTATCAGTAACCTGTGGTTCCATAACTAAATAATTTGCTGTGTAATACATTCCTTTCTAAAGAATGACTTTTAATGATCCAAAAATCTCAGTTTTTATTAATGAAAAATTTCTAGCCTTTTCTGCTGTGAAGAAAACCTTGAAAATGTGACCCAAGCATAATGCTGTCTTTCTTATTTACAGACTGCCTCTGATAATAGCTCTCAGAGAGGTGTATGAACTCAGGATGCTGTTTACTTTGAAAGCTAAAGACAACAATTGAACTGTTAGCATTACTAATATTTCGCTGCTGATCATTTTAGCAGATAAAGTATTTATCCCACAAGCCAATACTGCTGCTGATTTCTTGCCTTATCCCCCAAACCCTAACTGGTCTATACCCTGCTGTCAAAACCTTCAAGGTCACTTTCCCCCAATTTACTGACTGTATTTCCTAATTCCTCAAAACTGGCTTTCTGGAACATTTCCTAGAACAGCTGTCTACTAAGGTTTATTAAGTTCCTTGGGGTGGGGACCATTCTTTCTTTTGTACTGCACTGAAGACAGTGACAACATAGCAGAGGGCCAGATTCTGAGTCCATTGGCTTCAATCGAAGCACTTCAGTGGGTATTGGAATCTGGCCCATAATTAACAACAATGATTAACTGCAAATGCTTCAGTGCCCCTTGCATTGGCAACTGTTTGGAAAGATGCAAACAATAGCATCGAATTTATTAAATAAATTGTAGTTTAGGCTTAAACTAGCAATTTTATAATTAACTTTAACAAGTACATGTCTAGGAGCTCATTCGCTTTCTGATATACACACCTAGCTTCCACGGAGACAAATGGAATTTATGTACTGATGTGACCTAATTGTACAAAGTGCTGAATTGCTCTTTCAAAGAGTTGAGCACCTTTCCCTGTCCTTGTGGTCAGTGGGTGCTGAGAACTGGCATCACTACCTTGTGGGAGCAGCTCAGCATCTGCTGGGACTGGGCCCACAGAGAGGAGAATAGTAGGCTAATGTATGTTGTACGTTAAGTTTTGAAGCTTTAATGCTCTCACTAACTGTATCACTGTAAAAGTCTGTATTTGCAGTTGTAATATTTGTATTGCTGCCTGACTGATGGATTGTAAAAGTAGCTCTTCAGCTATCTGACAGGGTCTCAAGTTCTGGTTGCCTATTAGCACTGGAAAAAAATTCAAAAGAAGGTAAAGTCCCACACATCATAGAACACAGCTGCTTTTGAATCAAGCCACTGTGCCCAGATATTGCAACACATTCTAGAAACGCATGGCATGTGACTGGTTACCTATTTATTTGTGATGAGATATATTTAAATATTATCAAGCACATAATCGCTCAATATAGTTTAATGGAAATTTTGGAAATATGGATTTTGTTGTTTAATGTACTTTAAACTGTATGAAACAGCATATTCTTAAGCCTACCCTCACCTTTATTCATTAAATAAAGTTCTTTCTTTTGCTTGTTATAGCCCTGTTTGTATAAACATGCGATAAAGTTAAAATGGGTAAGTACTGTACAGGCGCTGTAACTGTTTCTTTTATTGTCTAAATATATGCCTGTGACACTTTTAAGAAGTGATCTCAGTTTTAAGAATGTGTGTTCATTGTTGTCTAGTATATAAGCCCCAATTCAAAGGAAAATTGAACCGAGTTAATTCCTTGTTTAACTCTGAATGTCCCAGTTGCTTAAATATGTCTTTGTTCGATGTGACCTGCACACTTGAACCAGCCTTGAAACAAACACATAGTACAATATGTATGGCTCACTTATAGCAGATGTCATAAACGGATGCATTTTTTTCAGTTCTCAGCCAAAATACTGTAAAACACCAGTGAGGCATGGTCATTGGGGACCAATTTTCCCTATTTGTGAGCCTTAACCAAAATATTATATTGTGAACGGCTGACTTAAAAGCTGAGTCATGGAATCTTGTGCCTTGCTTGCAGGATCTCTCTTGTGTATCATAGAATCATAGAAGATTAGGGTTGGAGGGGACCTCAGAAGGTCATCTGGTCCAACCCCTTGCTCAAAGCAGGACCAACCTCAACTAAATCATCCCAGTCAGGATTTTGGCAAGACGGGCCTTAAAAACCTCTAAGGATGGAGATTTCACCACCTTTCTTGGTAGACATATTTCATTTGTTGGGCAATGTTTTAGGGACGTTCAACCTGAATACTAACCTGAATAGTGACCTTTTTTCCAATGGTAATCAAGAAATATTTTAGTTGAATCCTGATGCTGTTGAAGTCAGTGGTACTTTTTGCCTTTGTCTTTGATGGGGCCAAGATTTCACCATTTGAGCTAAATAGTTAGCTATTTGAGATGTTAATTTCTCTTCTTCCTTTTTAACTTCTCCTTTCCACTTCCTTGAGGGGAACCCCTTTTTTACTTTTCTTGCATTTGATGTTTCTGGAGAGGGGAGAAATGCAGGGAAGAAGATGCTAGAATGGAGACTTGAGGCAGTTAGTTGCTTGAGACCTTCTAACTCCTCTTTGTGCTGGAAAGGCTGGTTTGCCTTCCCTCTGTAACTACTCTTTAGGAGATGCCAGATGATCACTCTCTCCTTCAGCCATCTTCTTGACTTCCTGGTGTATTTGTTCTTCCCTCCCCCATCCTTGGAAGGTCACCTGCATTCTCACGTGCTAAGAGTCAAGTTAAAGTTCTTCTCTGGCTGTATCCATCAACAACATCTCTTTCTTGGCATTGACAGACACATTTCTCAGAAGCAGTCTCCATCTAGGGAAACCAAGGTGGTCCTGCAACCACACAGGAGCTTGGTGACATGGTGTAAAATGGGTACTGATCTAAAAGAGGGCTATCAACCCCCCACTGCTGTCATCAGGAAGAAACAGGGAGGTCAGCAAAGAGCAGTTGTAATGGTTCAGGACTGTATGTCACCTTGTTACTACCTCCCCTCTGTCCCCCATCTCCAGCGAGAAGGAAGCTTGCTTGTACTTAACTGAGGATCAGCTTCCTGACACCTTCAGTCTATTAGCCACCTAAACGATCTCCTTTGGGCTATGCCAGCCCTTACTTTGCCTTGCAGGTTAACAATTGGTGTACCCCAGTCCCTGAGCACCTTCAAAGTGCTCTCCTGTAATGTTGAGCCCCTTATCTACTGAACAGTCACAGAAATACCAAGTCTACTGTCCCCAAGGGGTCAGTATATATGCCAGCTTGTTTCATTCAATTCAGGATCAGCTCTTTCTATAATACCACATGACTGAGATAGATATATTGTGAAAACAATCATCAATTTATTTTATGCAATCAAAGATCAAGATAACAGATGGGTTGCATATAAAACAAAATCATAACATAATTCTTAGAGACTAAACTTAACAGGCTAACCTTCTGTTTAAGTATGTTGATCTTACCCCAAATGTTCTCTGCAGCATTTCAACAAAGCCTGATTCAAATCCTGTTTTCATGAATGCAATTGCTCTGCCCTACCACTTCTTAGGTGCAGGATAAAGGGGTGTCTTCCTTGCCTACTACATATTCCCTTCCCACACCAACGTTAATAGTCTTTGCACATGGGCTAACTCCCATGGCTTGTGTTTTCCTATGTGTTCCTATCCTGTTGACTCCAAAAATGGGGCTTCCATTGTGTTGGCTTACAATGATACATTTACATTTCAACAGCAAGCTACACATCTTATCTGCTGTCTGGATGAACACCTATTTTCCTCTATGGTTGTTGACAGACTTTAAAACTTATATTCAGTATATATATAAACAACTCCTTAAATATCAGCCATCCGTAGATCATACAATGATTGAGGATCCATATGACACAAGCTTTTATAAGAGATTTCTCATGACCCTTTTTGGTGAGCTAGAATGTATATGCCAGACTTGGAAGATACCTGTAACATCTATGCCAATACTCAGTCACTTGCTGCAAACTTTTTGCAAATAACCCATGGGCTCTAATGCATAAGAAACTGTGCTCTGTGTCCAATTTGCAAAGAGATTTTTTTTTAAAGGACCATCTACAAAGGAACAAATTGCTCATAACAAACTGTTTGATCAGCTGTAGCCAAAACCAAGCTATAGTTAATGAGAATAAGGTCTAGAGTGCCCTTATGGTGGATGAGGCATATATTTTCACGTTATGCAAGTTAAAGAAGCTATGAGTCAGGAAGATGTTCCATTTAATCTGCTATTCTAAAATGTATTCTGTGTGAGATTAGTTTTACCTTACTAATATGCACACACAAATGCACTTGGATTAGTTAGTAGCAAAGCCTTCAATATAATCACTATAGACTGTTCTTTTTGTTTGTTTGTTTTTTGTATTGCAAGTCATTTTCCAATTAACTAATATAGCTAGCACTCCATTATCTTTATTGGTACTTAAAATTACTTCTGGATAATCTTATTTTTCTTCTTAAGAGTGGAATTTTCCCCTTACATTGTGGGTCTAGTTTCTATGCTTTCCTGACCCTAAGTTATGGTTAATTTTCTTTTTTTCCTATATTTTACCTTCTTTTGAGTTTGAATGTGATGTCTGGTTTATGTACTTTTGATTTTTTTTAAAAAAGGTATTTCATATGTATTATTTTCTATTGGGAATGTGCAAGTCCTGTGCTTTTAATGCATGATCTTGTGTTCACAGGACACTTAAACTATTTTCTGTGTGAAGCTGCATCTACATTATTGATAAAGATCATGCATAATTACTGACCACCATGTGGTGTTAAACCCCCAAGAGCAAAACGAAAAAGAACAGGAGGCAGACACATAAAGACAATTGTTTTATCTACACAAGAAACGTGTACTGTGGTCTGAAAGCAAAAGGTACAACTGTCTATTCAATCAGCCAAAACTACATACTCTTGCTGACTGCAGTTCAGCAACACATTATTTGTTCCCTGCTTCACAAGACACATTGAATGAAATCAGGAAGTCTGATATACATAAATGCACCAAGGAAGAAACTTATTTTTAGAAATGGGCCTAAACCATATCTTTAAAGCCATATGCTGCATGAACTTTGTGGGACGTTTGCTACAGATTTGGATATGAACGTGGAGATTTGCCCCATGTGTATAAATGTCTAAAAATGATTGTAGCCCTGGATACTAAATTCCCTGAACTATGGGAAAGTTGAGAACAGAACCTGTTCCAAATTTTGAAGCAAAGGCCCATCTCTGTATATTTTACTTATATAGGAAACCTTGGGAGGATATGTAAGCGGACTGTAAGCCTGCAAAGAGGAATCAGATTAAACAAATATGTTATTTATTACTCCTGGCTTCTTCTCCACTTTTTGTTTCTTTCCAGATATCTGCAGAATAATGTTGCTTCAGTTTAGAGAGAAGGTAGAGTAATTAATCATATCCTTGCAAAGCCAAAGCCAACTTCCCTCTGTCTATCTTTCTGCAGCTATCTGTGCACAGATAGCACTCTAAAGCTTCCATATGTGAAACCTTCATAATAGGCTCAGCCAGCCAGCCTTAACTAGCTTAAGGCTTAAGCATCTTAGGTCCCCAAAGCCTGGGTCCACCTAATGAGTGTGCCCAGTTGGAACAATGTTTATTTTGCAAAAGTGGTAGTTGCAAGAAAGTATCCTGCTAGTGTTTCATTTTATTTGACTGTCCTACTGTATATGGTTCATTTACTATTGCTGAGGCTAACAATAAGCTTACAAGCAGTAATTTCATAACAATATTCATTCAATTACTGTATGGTTTTTGTATGGCAAGTACAAAGAAATTGAGTTTCTCTGCATTTTCAGAATATCAAATGTGTGTTTACTGCATATAATAAGCTTGCAGTCACAGACTGTAATACTGAACAATTGCATAATTACTAATTCAACTACAGTAAAATAGGGCATAGACACTGATAATTTCAAAAAGGACACTGCTGACTTAATTAGGCCTCAACATTTACCTTTTCAAAATTATAGAAATTCTGGTTGGCATACTCTGATGTCTTTTGGGTATTTGAAGCAAACAATCCAAGAAGCATTTTTTTTTTTTTAAAGAAAAAAGACAGAAGAGGAGAGAGAGAGAGCAAGACAGAGCTAAGGCACAGAAAAATTGTTTGGGTATTCAGCTACCCAAACGGTGTTTTGACTCTGTGCTCATGCTAGAGTGAACACATCAATGAATATGCATCATGGGCACATATAAGCCAAGACTGCTTCTAACTGCACTGCCCTCACACTCTCACCTCCTCTACTTCCCGTTGCATTGACTCCTGTTTCAGGCAGAAAATGAACAGCTCCTCAGATTGTGAGGAAGATACTTTGCATCAAGATGAGCTGCTGTGCCCCTTGAAGGAGACTCTATAATAGTAATGTAGTCATGTAGTAATGTAGCACAATTCAACTCCCTTGAAGTAAATGTAAAAGCTCCCTTTGATTTCAATGGAAGATGTGTTAGCCCAAGCAAGCAGTTTTCAAGCCTGATGTCATTCCATCAAACTGGGTTGACAGTAGGGGCCGCAGTGTCATGGTAAAATCTCCTTGTGCATATACACAAAATGTTTCCTGGTGCCTAGAAGACAGTCACTGAGACCTAAGGCAGTGAAGGCGCAGGAAGAACCACCTCATTTAATCTATCCAGAAGCTACTCTGCCCTATTGCATCTTTTCAATCTTCCTTCCTTCTCTCCCTTCAACTTGCTCTATAGTTCCAAAGGTGCTTAAAGAGGTTATGGCTGACTAGACCCCCACAGCCTCCATTGCTGACAGAACTAGTCTGACATCACACCTCTAGGTAATGTCTTGTTTGGGAATAAATTTACCTGAGCCAGAGCTGAAGGTGCCGTGTCACAGGTGACATACATGCTGAGCCATGCAAATAGAGATAGCATGCATTCCAAGTTCACTCCTATCTTCTGCTCAGATCCACCATTTACCCAGGAAGGGGTAAATGTGAATGCTTTACCTTCTCAGGTGGGCCACTACCACTGCTAGGCACTTAGTGAAGAGTCTTGGAAGTATCCAAATAGAAGTACCTTATGCTGGTGATGATTTGGTACCACCATAAATCCTAAGTACTCAAGGGGATGACTAGATGGAAGTACGTCCTGAAAGTCGAGAGCCATGAACCAGTCTTGAGCCTAAAAGAGATGGAATGATGAATACAAACATTACCATCCTGAATCTGCGGCAGTGTCTGCATTTGTCAGTCTCCTTAGGTCTAGGAGAGGACAAAGATCCCTTTTCTTGTTTGGTATAGTGAAATATTGTGAGTAGAAGCCTCTTCCCTTATATGCTCAAGGAACTTCTTCTATAGTTCCTACATGAAGCAGTGAGCTCACTTATTTTTCTAATAGGCTCTTGGAGGAAGGGTTTCTGAAGCACAGGGAAGAGGGTGGGGTAGGAGAATGGGATACAAATGAGTAGGCATCCTGTAACAGAATATGTAGTGATTTGTGGCGTCTGTATCATGATCCTTTATCCACAATCCATACCCAGTATATCCCCTCTTCCAACTTGCAATCCTCCCAAATCCAACGCCCAGGCAGGCAGAATCAATAAATGTTACTGACAGATCATTTAGAATTCAGTGTTTATTCTGTACCCTTAATAACAGAATCTGACATCTCCATTTTGTGACCCTTTGAAGAAACACATTGTGACCACTGTTTATCATGGGCTGAAAAAAGTTAGCATTCTTTTCATCTTTGATAGTTATAGAGTCAAAATACTGATGTTTTCCACGTATGTTAAACCCATTCCATTCATCCAGTTCACAATGAAAATTTCAAAGCCACCTATGCAACATTACATTGAAACCCTTTGAATTTACAAATTTCATTTGAGAATCATGAATACAACATGTTTTATTGTAAAACCAGGATGCAATAAAAGGCATACATGAGACCAGTTTAGTTACATGCATTTCTAAGGCATTAAAAACCCACTGAAGCCAGTTAAGTCTTTCCCATTATTGTGTACTCAGGAGGCTGAGTACTTCAGCACTACAGAGAGGGGCGGGGGGGGGGGGGGGGAAGTACCACTGGTTGTTCCACCAATATACTGCCTCTGATTGGCTGCCCTTTCTCTGGAGGCAAGGGAATGCAAGAAGGACAGTCCATCAGGTGGAGGTGTTCCTTTAAGACAGAGGTGTGACGCTTCCATGCCTAGGGTAGCCCCCTGAAAATGCCAAGGTCAGGGCAGGCTGCAAAAGGAAAGCAGATTCTCCCAGCACTGGTGGGTGGCACTGAAGCCAGACTTCCCAACCAGGCACAAACTGTGCTTCTGATTCCCCAAACCAGTTATCAAGAAGCTAGTACACAAATACACACAGCCCCCCTTTACTGCATTCCAGTTTCTGGCCCCCCCAATTGGCCACTAGGTCCAGTAAAGAGACCAGTTATTTAAACTCTATGCTCTTTACCAAAAAGGTTCCTCCTGACCCCAAAGGATCAGCCACAGTACCAGATCAATATAAGTTTGGATCTTACCCAAAATACCACGCTGCTAGCCTATCCTTTAGTAACTAACACTAAAGGTTTATTATAAAAAGAAAGGAACAAACAGTAAGAGAAATGTTAAAGGATTAAAGCAATCAGATACATACAAATGATTTGAAAGTCCATATGCATCAGGTTTCTAGAATAATTTTGGAGTTTGCAGGCTTGTATAGTCCCTCTGGTGTACATCCAGTACCTGGATGGGTCTCAGTCCTTTGTTTCACAGCTTACGTTGCAGATGACTTGATTCAGAGGTAGATAGGTGGCTGACCCTTTGGGGTCAGGAGGAACCTTTTTGGTAAAGAGCATAGAGTTTAAATAACTGGTTTCTTTACTGGACCTAGTGGCTAATTGGGGGCCGGAGACTGGAATGCAGTAAAGGGGGCTGTGTGTATTTGTGTACTAGCTTCTTGCTAACCGGTTTGGGAAATCAGAAGCACAATTTGTGCTTGGTTGGGAAGTCTGGCTTCAATGCTATGCACCAGTGCTGGGAGAATCTGCTCTCCTTTTGCAGCCTGCCCTGACCTTGGCATTTTCAGGTGGCTACCCTAGGTACGGTGGGGCTTTCCCCGAAGATCTGTATAACGTTTGGGAAACCTGTTGTGTTGGCAGCTGTGGAATTTTTCAGAAAGTTCAGATAATGTGCTACTAGGATTGTAACCTTAGCTATTTATTCAGAGCAAACACTCTCTGTCAGCCTTGCAAATAACGCTACCTATTATTCAGACCTATAGGACGCAAACTGACAAGGTGGTTGGGCTCCCTCAATCTAATTGTGGTCAATGGTAGTAGAGAGAGCTTCAGGCCCTTACAAGAGGTACTCAATATTTTTCAGCATCAGGACCTTAAAGACACTATACAGATGTTAATCCTCACAACAGCTCTGTGAAGGAGGTAAGGGTTATACTTTCCATTTTACAGATAGGAAAACTGAGGCACAGAGCAGATTTATTTATTTATTTATGACTTGCCCAGAACTGGGCAGTCAGTGACAAAAGCTGGGGTTAGTACAACTGCACTTCTACAAAGGCCTGACCCAAAATCCAATGATTGAATAGGACTCATTGACTTCAAAGGCCTTGATCCATCCTGGATCCTGATCCATTGTGTTTATATTTGCAATAAAGTATTTACAGCAGATCGTTGTCTTTATTTCTGTGCATTTGGTTTTACATTTTCAGACTAATTTTGTAATTATGTTGATTTGTAATTCTGCATTGAGAAGACTGATTGTGTAGATTGCTTGAGATGATGATATTTACAAATTTTGATATATGTATATCACGTTTAATATATATATTTAATACCTGTTACACCTCTATTATCTTTTAGACTAGATTTTTCCACCCTGATTGGTATGAGGGCGAGCTTTTCTTCCATCACAACATTATGACATTGAGATTAGCAGAGAGAAGATCATATGTGTTAAAAACACTTGAAGTTTAGGCAATTCAGAGGACAGAAATTTCAAATGTTTTATTGAGCCTCTTTGCAAATACTTGCTTTGCCTGAAGGTGATATTTAAAAAAAAAAAAATCAAAAAATAAAACCATACACTGATGCATTTGAGTTTAATTTTTAAGGCAGTTTTTAAAGTATGATGATAGATTGCTTGCAAGTGTGAGGTTTCTGGAAGTTTAATGATGTGATTTGTGTCTTGTTTGGTAAGAGTACTACATGTTTATGTTTATTGACAATTTGGGTAATCTTATAATGCTTTCATTTTATTTCTGTTTGCTGCATATTTTCTGAGAACTGAAAGTTCCTTTAGGGCTTTTGCTGTCGTTGTTTCTTAATCTTCATCCTACTGAGATGGTATTTTACCATTTTAGAGAGTTTTTTCCCCCCTAATAGTGAGTTACTGTTCTTGTTAACCTTTTCATTGCTAGAAAATTCTCTGTTCCATGGGAAAAAGCAGATGCACAGAAACGAACAAGTTATAACTGCATTGTTAAACAGAAGGATATTTCTGCTATGATTTAAATGCTTGATTATTTTTGTGATGATTATCATGGAAATTTTCCATCACTCATGCAAATAAGCTAATACAAGCAATTCCTCATGTGGATTTAATTGACTTTTACTGTGCAATTCACTCTGCAATGCAGCATCTGAATGAACTGTCTGTGACCCAGAAAAGTCAGAATAACTCCTTGAACAATACAGCCCATGAGTTACACAGGGCAAAATTTAGCCCTGCCCTATGGCTCCTGTGCACTGGCTATGCCAATGCAAAGGAACCACTGGGAAGGCATCAAGTCTAGCACTGGCACAAGTGGCCTTTGAGCCATTTGCACAGAAACTCCCAGTGCAGGGAGTGATGTGCAGGAGATGAGTAGAGAAAGATGCAGTTGGGGTGTTATCATGTGAACTGATATATCCTGCCTACATGGGGCTATGGAAGATGAGGACACAGATTAGGACAGTCTCAGTCCCCCCATGGCCTCTGAATAACGAAAATGAAAAGCCTCCCTTTTCAGTCCCTGCACCAGCTGTAGTACCAAGCAGTCCAAGGTTGAACTGGTTCAGGAGATAAAATTATACTGAAGTAAGGGAAATGTACAGGTGGGTTTTTATTAGGAATTCTAGACATGTGTGACTTCACTGACAGACAGTAAACAGGCTTCACTGGTTCCCCAGTTCCAGAGCCAATGACGACTCATTTGAATAGTAAACTATGCTCAGAACCACACAAACCTTCCCCTATCATGACTTTTTTTACAATCTAACTTTGTTCTTTCTCCTGGGTTATCCTTTCTCATGAGCCAGTCTGGATATCTAGCTGCATCATATATGGTCTGTTCAAAAGGGAAAGCAAAGTAGAGACGTCAGGTGGTAAAATCAGGTCCCTCAGCCGTGCAGGAGGAGTGCTTAGTAGAATTGGGTGAATTTTTTTTTTAAGCGTTTTTGCTGAACATGCAGGTTCAGTTGACCTAAAACTCTTCACAAATTTGATACAAATTCAACAGTTTCATCCTCCAAAAGTTTTTTAAGCTAGATGCATACGTCGTTTTTGGCACCATTCACAAAATGGCTAGGAGAGGAAGAGGTGGTAATACCCCTTACAATTTGTAGCCCACTGTACTCACTCCAGATGTAATAAGCATGAGTTTAATTCTCCACTCTGCCTAAGGGCTTGTCTTCACTTACCTCTGAGATTCGGTGGCAGTTGACCAGAGTTACGTAAGCTACGCAAAAAATGTACATAACTCCCGTTAACTTCTCTGCTTCTCTTCTGCGCGCCGTCTTCACTGCACTGCGCCAACGGGAACAGCGTTCCTATTGACGCAGCACTATGCTACTTGAGGAGGTGGTCTTAATGTTTCGATTTCTGGATTGACTGAGCGGTTCTTCACTGACTTCTCAGTCGATCCAGAGAAGTCGATCTGACAGTGGTGAATTTGCCACCGTCAGTGAAGACATAGCCTAATACTGAGCAGGAATTAGACCTTGGGTCTCCAAACTTCCCACAGAGCACTCTAGCCACTGAGCTAGGGGTTATCCTGGGGCAGGGCTTTCTCAATTGCTTTCTAACCCTAAATATGATGTAGCTCAGTTGCATTAGGCCAGAAAGGCTATCTCTGATGGGCCAGAATGATTATTCCTAGGAACAGAATATTATGATATTTGAAATATCTTGTCTTTTTTTTAAGTGACTTATATTGACATTCCCAGAAGAAGGGGAAGTGGTAGAATAACTATCACAGTGGGATGCATGATCTGGGGGACAAAGAGCAATTTTGCAGCACATAGACATAAGATGATAAGGTAGATGAAATATGGAGATCATATTTTTAAATCCTGAGAATTCTTGTAAGTATTCTCCACTAGAAAGTTGTGACACACTGGTGGAGACAGGTAATCAGAGCTATACCTTTCTTTAAACTAAAGCATATTAACTTTATTTGAAACAGTTAGGAAGTATTTGCATTGTCAGGCTGAAAGTGGTGTTTCTACATTGCAGGGATTCTGGCTGTAACTTTTCTGAGAAAAGAAACTGTAAGTCTGCTTCCCCTGGCAATCATGCAGAGATGCTCTGCAGGCAAACTTCTGGACTTACTTCAGTCATTACCCATTTGGACAGAGCTTCACACAAAGGTATTTTGTGCATGAATAGTCCAGAGGAATAGGTTTCTGGACCAACTGGTGTGTAGCTAATTTTAAAAAGTCAGTTTACCATAACAATTATTTTATGGGCTGTAGAGCAGAGCTCATTAAAGTGGGAAGGGAATCATAAAGTAAAGGAGAACCAAACACATTAATATGCCTAATGCTGCCTCTTTTTAACAAGAATGTTACAAATGGAACAAATACACCAATTTATCTTAGGGGACGGGTTTTCTATTTTAAAAATAATGATTCATGTATTAACTGGAATATTTTCAAATATAATATTCCGCTGGTTTTCTCCTCTATATTCCTTTTCAAGAGACCACATAATGATTATTATTTTACTAAGAGACCCCTGAATTGTCATCCTAATTATTTTATTTGTCTGTTTTGTTATTAGCATCTGATCATCTCACTTGCATATGAGATATCTGTAGTCTTGGCTCAGCTGGAGTTTACAGCTTTTCATTCTCATTATTATCCATTTTGTTATTGCATATTTTGCTTCATAGATTTTTTTTTCTTTCCTGAAAGACTTTCTTAAGTCTTAAGACATCCTGGCTTGTCTAGTTCTGTATGCTTCTCAACAAGTATGTGTTTGTACATTTACAAGTTAATTAAGCTAATTGGACCAAAAATGTTATGACGAAAAGACTCAGGCAGCAACACTACTTTTCATCAGCGAAATCCCAAAATGGAAATGGCATCCAAATACATTGAAACAACTTGGATCAAGTTGTGCAGATCCTGGGTTTGTTCAAATAACAACATAATTCACTAGTGAAGGACTACAAACCACCTTCATTTGCTGCAATGTGTAGACAATATCTGAGTCATTCAGCATTCATTTTACACCCATATATATACCTATAATATATGAGTGATGATTGTATTTACATTATTGGAAAGTTAACATGCATTTTAAAATGGACTTTTCCTTTTTTCCCCTTTGTTGTTGATAAAATATAATTTATTTCAAATATTGTACACTTTGAACTGCCTCTTATATGCATGCCTCTTCTTCATCTGGTTCTTGCCAATTAAAATGTTACTGTCTTCATTATTTCAGCAATAAATATTCAAGAACAACAACAACAATAATAGTCAATGGGAAATTTATCATTGACTTCAACAGAACCACACTTTGACCAATGCTAGGCACTTTTGAACCTCCCCACCCCATTATTATGCAATTCTTAAATTCCCAAAATCACAGAAACACTTGGAAATCATCATTTTCCATCTAAAAAGGAGTATGCCTTTCTCCCATCTTTTAAAGCAAATTTTCTACAGTGATCAGGGGCCAATAATTGTTTTCCAGAGTAGCTGTTTTGTGTATGTTATGACGTGGTTATTTGGGTAAATCAAGATTAAACATGTGAATCTTGGAACACTCTAGAAGAGGGAGAGCTTGATTCAGACTCAGTTTGTTTTTCAGTGAAGCTGGTTCAGTGATCATGGACAATCCCTTTAGAATGCCCTGCTCATGAGTTCAGACCTCGGCTGTGACCAATGAAAGTTCTCTTCTGTATGTAGCACACATAGCAGAGAGACTAGTAGTCATGGAGATAGCTTGGGCCTTCTCCACGATGGACTCTTATAATAAGGACAAAGACCTTAAAGCAGACCTGGAATTTGTCTGGTTGGCAAAGCAGAGCACTAGTGTAATACTATGTCTACAATATGAGCAAGGAGGGTGGTTCTCAGCCTCCATAGACATACTTGTGCTAGCTCTCATCTGATGTAGCCTGATAAAAATAGTAATGTAGCCATAGTAGCAGGAACAGCAGCGGCATGGCTACCCCAAGTACAAATCTGTCTGAACCCTGTGAAATGGGGAATGAGGAGATGAATTCTTAGAAACCCAGCCTGATAGTTGCTCAATTCTGATAATGAATGTCACGCAACTGACCAGATTGACAGAGTGAGGGATTTTTGTCTGTTTTGCTTTTGTTTTCTTGAAAATAATTTTTTTTATGGGAAAGCTGAGGCACAAACCAATCTGGCCAGTTCATCTGAAAAGCCAAATGCTGCTGCTGAGCAGCTTAACAATTGAGAGTGAGGAGGAAAGAAGGAAGAAAGAAGCAAGCTGGATATAACAATTGAACCAATTAACTACATAGTAAATTGAGGTTCTAACAAACAAATAAACAAACCAAAAATCCAACAGCTACGGCTGAACCATCTACTTCTTCCTGGGCCCAAGTAAACAAGATTAAAAGAAGCAATGACAGGAAACAGCAAACAAGAATGGGGACACACACAGAGCAGTAACCATAATAATTTTCTCATCTAGAGTCTTAGAGCATATAATGTAAACAATTGTACCATGAGGCAAGAGGAGACAGCTGTCCAGCTGAAGTAGGGCTGTCCCGAGGACACATTACCCTCTGAAGTAGTAGATTAGCTACTGATTAGTAACTACTGGCATATCTGAGCCATTTCACTGCTATATTGGAAGATCCCTGGGGAAATCAGTCCAAAAAAAGTCTGTACTGATGAACACTTTGGAAGTAAATATTTAGTTATTGTTTAATGAGGGAGCATGGATACCAGAGAATGGTAATATACAACTCCTCATCCTCAAGAGCCCTCAAATGTGGGTCCTGCAAAGATCCATCTTATTTTGTCTCCTTTTCAACGTATATATGAAATCCCTAGGAAAGTTCATGTGACACCGTGAACTCCACTGCCATCATGTCCTGAGGAATCCCAGCCATATATATCCTTGTCAACTGTACTTACAAGGGCTCGAATGAAAACCGAGTAGCTGAAGTGCAACCTGGGAAAAATGGAATTGATGCTGATAGGAAGAAGATAAGACATCAATCTGGGACACTTGTTGCAACCTCTACAGAAAGAAACAAGTTAAGTGGCTAATCCCTGGGACGACAAAAGCAGAATCCATTTCAAATACGTTCACTTTTTTTTTAATGTTCTGTGTGTGTCTACCTTCTGAATGAGAGACAGTGTGGTCCAATAGATAGGGGCACTGAACTGGGATTCAGATGACCTATTTTCTAATACTTGTTCTGCCACAGATGTGCTGTATGACTAGGGGAAGTCACTTGATCTTTCTGCATTTTTTTCTCCTCTCACCATTTGTTTGCCTTGCAAATTTAGGAGTGTTGACTCTTCACGACATGCAGTAGGAAAACTATAGAGCCCTGATCTTGAAATACAATTAATAAATGTGTTTGATTTATAGAAAAATAATAGGGATGGAAGAAGAAAGAATGGTTTAGTGGCAGAGCTCAGGATTAAGGAACAGGAGTTCTGAGTTCCCTTCCCAGCTTTTCTACTGACCTTCTATATGACCTTAGAAAAATAATTTAGGGCCAGGTGCTGATAGTCTATTAGCAAAGTATGGTACTAATCAATGTGAGTAAGGGTATGGGACTCTTACTCTCTATACTTCAGTTTTCCCAATTGTAAAATGGGGATGCTGATTACCTCTGAAGAGTGTCATGGGACTTAGTTACTGTTGTAAAGCACTTTGAGTTCCTCAGGTGAAAAATAATTTAGAAATCAGAAGTATTATTCTCCTTTCAGGAAAAGGATTGAAGGTGAAAGGAAGAAACATTGAAGAAAAGGAATCTCCAAATGAAAATTAAATGAAAAGATTCAGTGGCTCCCAGTGATACTAAAATCCAGCAATAATATATTAGCTGTCTTTACACTGACTTGTGTAATTAGGGTAACATTTCTGTAAAAGAAAATTAATTTGATATGAAGCTAGACAAATCACATGTATAGCTTTAAAAAAACTATTAAAAAAGAGCAGAAGAACAAACACAAACTCCTGATTGACATTAAAAAATCATTTAATAATGCCATTTAATTATTTTGCAAATGAATCTCAGTCCACTTCTGGCATGATCTGGTAGAGCAAGGATTTATTCTGTTATAAAGGGGAAAATATGAGCTTAGTTACACAGATAAAGTCAGATGATTAAATTCACCTAATAAAAAATACACAGACATAAGCCTATTTTGTTGCAATACTGGGTCCATGAAGCACACTTGTCATTTCAAAAATCACGTATTTCTTTCCCTCAGCATTATTCCTTAAGACAAATTACTCTGAATAAATGTTAGCACATGTTCTGTGTCAAAAATGTCTGAATATTGTTATACATTCCTTCTTGCAAAGAAAAAAAGGCTTATAAACCATATGGTAAAGATTGAACAGGTTACAAATCTTATTGTAACATGCTAGTGTTTTCTTCTCTAGTATTCGTTTGTTTTAATTGAAAGGAACAAATGAAGCTTGACTTCCTGCCTCCGTTGTGATCATGTTGACCTCTTCTAGCAGCAAAAATACTGCTGTGTGATGCTGTCACTTCCTTCACAGTGGTAATCTGGCATTGTGGCCATTGTCCCAGCAGCAGGGGTTCCTTAAGTTGGTCGAAGATCATAGGATAATGCCTGTGTCTGGCATATTTAGAGGAAGAAACTAAAATATACCGCTGTGATTCTGAATGTTGACTGACTGGGGGGAACAGAATGTAACGTAACAGGGCTTCAGTCATCATTTGTTATAGCCCAAATATCTGTTCACTCTTTTTTTAATGGAAAGCCTTTTTCCCCCTTCACACTTTTAAATGTCAGGGCAAATTGAATGTATTTAGTTTTTCACTCTCTTTGTCTTCTGATATGTCAGTGAAAAAATTATGATAACTAATGATGTTTGTTAAGTTTCTGGCTTGTAATAAAGTTAGCCTCCCGCCTTTTGGCCTTTCATTCCCCCTCTTCAGGACCTCCTTCAGAACTGCACACAGGCTTCTCTCTGCATTAATACCACCCCTGCTTTGGGCTGTTTAAATAACAGAAACAGTTCAAAACAATCCTCAGGTTCTCAAAATAAAGTCCATCACCACAACACAAAAGCTCTTACTTAGCTCTGGCATTTTCTGTCACAACCATAGCTCTTCACCTGTCCCAGTCTGTTCTCCCAGCCAGTCCTCCCCGCTCTTCCTAGCTGGAGCTCAGCCTTCTGGCTCTGGCCTCCCAGTCAGGGTTTCCCACCAGAGCATCTTGCTTACTGCAGCTTCTGGGTTCCTTTAATATCAGAATCTTTCCTACAAGACCTTCTCTTACTCTCTGCATCTTCCTAATACACTTTGTAGGGAAATCACCTGATCTCGCTTGGCTGTGGCTCATTCAGTAATCAGGGTAGCTAGCCCCAGACTCTGAAGCCTTTAAGGGCCAAGTCAGCCAGATACATAGTTATATTTGCTTTGGTTACAGGGAAAACTCATTTTGAGACTCCAAATATAAATTTAGCCATTGGCTATGTTACTCAAAATGTATCTGGGGTCTGCTTCCTGTCACTAAATAAATGACTAACACTAGACAGTGATCATTACAGCTTCAGAACTGCTGGACTTCACTCTTACTCAGCTTCTGTAACAACCTCCATCACTGAGCTCCTATTTTTCTTGATTAATGCTCGTACGTCCTGAATTCTCAAATCAAAACATGAATTGAGCTGCACAATACCCTTTTAGTGCTTGCCCAGCTTTCTGGGCAGTGTGTACATTGTCAGTGCTATTAATTCGATTCTTAATTATGATAAATAACATTATTTATAAATTAGACTCTTCTAAAGTGCTTGGATTTCTATATAGCAAAAAAAAAAAAAAAAAAAGTTTGTTGCTGGTGCTATTATGGTATTGACTAGAGGCCTTAGTCAGGCTGAGGACCCATGCACACACTACACAAACATATAGTCCCTGCCTCAAAGAATGTAGAGCCTACAAAAAGAGATGTAACACATGCATGAGTCAGGAGGGACGGATGAAGGGATAACAAAAATAATAGGATTTTTTATCATAGACTCAGTGTATGGAAGAAGTGTTAGGGAGCGAGGTTATTCAATGAAAGATTATCATGATGGAGTTCTGGCATATTCCTGCCCCACCTGCAATGTTCACCCTGCAAAAGGAAGGGCACCAATAGATAGTTCCCCTATGCTAGAGGAGTTCTCTGATGGGCATTTGCAGTCGATTACTGCCTCTTTCTGACTCCTTAGTCGTGCAAAGGGATGTAACCTAGCAAGAGAATCTGGTCTCAAGCATACACAGTTTGTAGCCAGTCAGTAACAGCTATCACAGCAATCACAAATGGTCATCTGCCTTGCTGGTGTAAGATAACAATAAGATGCATTTCACCTTGAAAGGGTCCATCTGAAAATTCAAATGTTAAACCAGCATTATTAGAACCTGCTCAGATTTTATGATCTTTGGGGTGGGTACCATTTTTTCCTTATAGGTGTGTAGAGTGCCTAGTACAATGAACCACAATCCTGCTTGGGCCTGTAGGTGCTAGCACAATAGTAAACATTGTTATTACTAATATTTACCTAACTTATGTGATATAATGATAATTATAACATAATCTCTCTCTGTATTTCTAAAAGAAATCTATCATCAGTATATATAAAAATGAGGTTCTGCATCTTTAAGAACTCAAGTCTGAATCTCAAATTGATAAAATTGGTAGTGTCAGTAGGAAACATTCTAATTTCAGGTGACAATGAAAACAAAGGTATTTCATGGATTAAGGCTATTTCCTGAGTAATACAAAATTCAGGTGGATATTATTCTAGGTCTTATAATGTATGGTTCTGGTTACAACTCAAGAAGTTCTCTTTCCAGGCCAGATGACAATTTGAACAGCAAGATGATTTTCCAACATATTTGCCACATATAAAATGTTGCTAATTTCCCAGAGAACTGACAAATAATTAATTATGTGCTGTCTGGGTTGAAAACCACCCAAGATAGTGAATCTATAAACAGTTATTAAGAAGATAATATTCTAATAATGCTATTGGAAGCTAAATAGTAAATGTATGAAATATTTGTTAGAGAAAAGACCATTAGCTTTAAGGGCTAATTTAAGGCTTTGGGAATATCCCAGATTCAGCATCCATGGACAGCTATCTATGTAGCTAAACAAATGCTGCTGATCCTATGTGTAGACAAAGATATCCACTGGCTTGCACCAGTTGAGTTATCCTGACTTGTAAATGAGCTCCATTAGTGCAAACCCTGACAGACCTTTCTCTATACGTAGCGGTTAGCTCTAGTGCAGCTTTAGCTGTTAACGGCCATTTGTGATGATTTGAGAATTTGTGAAGTTGTGAATTCTGGCTGATATTATGAAGTGTTATTGTGAAAACCTCTGTATCATGAATGCAGCTTAGTATATAACTTTACCAGGCCGAAAACCTCATTTTGCATTTGTAGCCTTTTGTCTTCTCTCTTGTTTGTTTGTCTCCATATTGGGCTGAAATGCCAAAGGCTCGTGGCAAAAGTATGATAAAAGAGAGTCGTCGAGGTTATGTGCGCTTCAGTTGGAAGTGAATAGCTCTAAAGGATACCCTTGGCTCCCAACCAGGAGAATACGTTTAGCAGGAGAAGCAGTTTCTTTGGCAGCCAAGTCAGCTGGCAGGGATTTTTGGTCATCTGGGGTAGTTGACAAGGGAGCTAAAAGTTATAAAAAGGGAGAAGCTGAGCTATTCCAGTCCTTTGGACATTTTGTCTACAGCTCAAGAGGAGAGAGAAACAACCCAACATGTAGGGTCTGCATAATGAAAAGGTCCTGCCTCCTTTACTGAGCCTAAATTTTCCCTACCCCAAAGAATCTCACGGGAAGGGGGATCCAATAGGGAGTATTGCAGTTAGGATGCTTACTATTTTCTAAATGATCTGTACTCTCTTGTGCTTTGTATGATTAAGTAAAAGAGCAATGATGTTAGGCAATGTCTACACTATGGACATGATGCCACTATTATCCTATAATGTGGATTTAGACTACAGTGGTGGATGGAGGTTTTCCATAGCTTGGTTGTCGCCAGGGGTTAGGTTGGCATAGCTACGGTACTCAAGGGTGCGGAATTTTTACATCCCTGAGTACCATAGCTATATTGACCTAAGTTTTAAGTGTAGACAAGGCCTTAGATTCAAGGCAAAGTATCTCTGTGTGTATTATATGAGTTACACTTACCCTGAGTCTCCTGAGAGTGCAGCTGAAAGGCAGAAGGTTCGCACATTAAGTGTAGAATTCAGGGAGAGAACTGTTTAAGTACAAGGGAGTCTGAAGGGTCAGCACTGCATCCAGAGGTGCTAGGCGGCTGGACAGTAGGTTCCAGTTCTGAGGAGGGATACTAGACAAAGCATCTGCATCCTGAGAATGTGTGCAGGGACCCCAAGACAAGGGCAGTGGCTGGATGCTGTTCGGATGCCGGAGGCTTAAACAACCTGGTGATCCAGAGGCTTGGATTCCCCTCACTGCAGTCTGAGAAGGCACTTGACTGGATCTGTGACACTATTGATGGCTATTCCCAAGAGTAGACTAGACCGCTGGTAATAAGAAAATTGAGAGTAAAGTCTATACAAGACATCCACGGAGACTGAAAATTATTCCCACACTTAAACTTGCTGGATGTGTATTCTTGCTTTAGACAGACCTTCCATAGGTTGCTGAGTGTAGTTTTCCAGTTACTTGGTCAAAATATCGAATAACATGGGGGAAAGAGTGAAGGTCACTATGCTGGGTGGTGCTCACTGGCAGAATTGCCTAGTGATTAGTGTACAAGGTCTCCAATGTCTTTCATTGGACACCATCACATCGTGTGGTGATTTACCTTTAGGTGGGTGTCCACCTTACTCTCTGGTAGTCACCAATTAGCCAAATCTCTCTGTGGGGTAACAGAGTTCCAAGGAAGCTATTGAGTCCCACGCCCTCCCAAAGGAGGGGAGAGGATATTGTCTGTTTAATGACCCCTGTGGATATTCACTCCTAGCCATGGAGTTTGTAAAGTCTTTATCCTCTCTGGGTTTCCCAAGGGGAATTCTGGAAGAGAGGGTTTTCGGGCCATCCTTAACAAAATGGTTGGTAGGGGGGCCCTGGGCCTCCCAGTTCCCCAGGCTCTGGCCCAGGGCCTATAAAGAGCAACAGTGTCTAGCACCCAGGAGTGCTTTAAGATTGCCTCCGCGGGCCACGTCCTACCACTTTGTACCCCTCAGAGTCTTATAGATTGAAACAGTAGCAAATAAAAAAAAAGAATAACTGAAGCTTCAGCCCCTCAGGACTCAACAGGCAGGCTCTGTCTCCCAGGAAAGGCTTCTTAGCATCCTTCTTCAGGACCTCTCAAAAAGGACTCTCCCCTATCAGGCCCCTTCTGAGCTGTCTGGCTCCCTTTTAAGCTCCATCTCCCGCTGCAGCAGGCTTTGCAGGTGAGGATGGGCAGGGCCACCTGGGCCCAGAGTTGCTCCTTACCCCCTTCAGTCTCAGTGTGAGGTTTATACACAGATAAGGACAAAAGAGAGCATAGATAGCTGTGCCAGTTGATTTGCTATCACTAAGCTCTATACCAGTGTTTCTCAATTAAATTTGGCCACGGAACCCTTTTGAACTCCATAAATAATTGCGGAACCCCCCAAACTCTTAACACCAAACGTCAGCATTTCTCAATTAAATTTCACTTAAATTACACTTGCACTAGATACCCTCCGCCGACAAATCCGGGACATCTTCCCTTTTTTGGCGGCGTGGAGAACAGCTGCTCTCGGCGGCGGAGAACAGCTGATCGGCCGCACGGAGACCAGCTGCTCGCGGAACCCTAACAGTGTTCCCACGGAACCCCAACTGAGAAACACTGCTCTATACAATGTCAGCATTATAAAGCCTAATTCAATTCTTGTTTACACTGCTGTTCATGTAATGTTGATCTACTGTATTCAGTGTAGTTATGCCATATTTACATCAGTGAAAATGAAATCAAAATTTGACCCTTAGAATAATTTTATTTATTTTTAATTATTTTTGTTAATTTATTTAACATGACATATCCATTTGCAGCCTGACTTGCCTAAGCCATAAAATACGCGGGAGAAGAGCATTTACCATGTTTTTGCTTGTCTGTCACACTTTGGAATGTAATTTAAAAAGTGCAAACAGAATCCAGGAGTTATATTTAGTTTCTAAATTGGCATTTAGTTGGACCACAGTATTCACAATTGCCTTTCAATTTCCTGTTAGCCTGTCTCCTGGTGTAGCTGTCCAGTGACTTTCAGATGTAACCTTTGCTACCCTAATGTTACAATGCTGTAGAAAAGCTCCTTAGCTAATAAGAAAATGTTCACTACAGAACAAGCAGTGCTTATAATTAGAATGTGTTTTTATGTATATGTATGGAAACAATTTTTGCAAGAACAAAGATTTCATCAGATTTTCTTTCTTTCATGCCAAAAGCAAGACCATAATCACCAGGGTACTTGTTACATGGCATTTCATTGTGATAGTGTGGGAGATCGAAACATACTAATGTACTGTTGTGTAACTAATAATTCACTTCATCGTGAGTTCAATAATGAGACCAGAAAAAATGGTTAATAAGTAATAAATGGGTCTCTCCGTTTGCACCATTACTTTAATTAAATTACACTTGATACCATAATACAGTAACTGGAGAGGCAATTCAATGACCAATTTTCACATTTGATTCTAAAAGAGAAGGCTTGTTAAGAGCATATCCTACAGTTTAAATTGAAGACAGATTGCTTTTTCCACAGCGACACTGTTTCTAAATCCAAATTGTCAAAGATCAAATCTTGTCCCTGGACTGTGTAAACTGGTTGCTTTGGTAAATGAGAGTGGGTGTGGAATGGTGCATTTCCATTATAATGAATTCACTTCCACAACATAAAACAATTGCTGCAATGTAATTCCTTTTGGGCGAACAGCGCAGGAAAGCAAGTGCAAGCATTCTTTTGCCTCAGTGCTATGTTATATTGCTGAAGTAAAACACTTCAGGGAGGAATTAAATGTGTATGCCATTCTTTTTTCTAATTCTGAGAAATACCCTCAGAACTGTGTTTATACAGTATGTAGAATATGGCAGATCTGTGTCAGGGTTAAAACCCCCGAGGAGACATCAAATTTTATGTATCTTATTCCAAACTAAATCTCTGTGTCAGCAGGGTTTTCTCCTTCTAGCTTTTACAGAAAATAGGTGGGTTAAGGAATGTGTGAGGTGTCTTAGGTTTAGTTGCCATTTTTACCCCTTATCTTCTAAAACTGAAGGGAGCATTTAACACTGCTCAATATATTAAAAGGCTTTAAAATGTTACTTGCTAGTGTTTGTTTTTACAGTTCTGTGCTATTTTGCTTTTTCTTAGAGTCCTGATTTGGGGTCATTTTAAATGTCTGCATTGGCAACATTTTTACAGCCCTGCTTTTGTGAGTTTTCTTAAAGCACTTAGCTTTTTTCTCATTGGGATTGATCCAATTTTATTTATGTCATTTATGATCCAATTTTGCAAACGTATTATGTTTCACTGAAACTTCACATTTTTGTATTGGCAGTTAATTTACAACATTCAGCATCCGCACAATTTTTTTTTTTCAAAATGTTGTGTTGACTGTTACCCCTGACTTGAGATTGTTATCTCTGTGCAGTTTAACCTGAGAAAAAAGGGCAAAAAATTGCATCTTCAAATGGTAACTACTTAATGTCTGTATTCAGGAAAGCACAAACGCATGTGCTTAAAGTTAATCATGCACTTAAGTCCCACTGATGTTAATGGGAATTAAGTTTATGCTTAAAGTTAGACGTGTAAATACTTACTATAAATTTACAATATCCTTTGAGGAATAAAAGTCAGACTGGTAAAAGAATATATTTCATACACCAAAGGACAATATACTAGCAAAATGATTATCGACCCCTTTTGAAAATAACTGAAATTGAGCTGTAAAAATATGTGCAAAGGGCCTGATCCAAATTCTATTAGAGTCAGTAAAAAAGCTCCCATTGACTTCAACAGGCTTTGCATCAGTCGTCTAGCTTTTACAGTCCTAACTTAGGCAACATTCCTGCAGAAGTCAATGGGAGTTATACTTGAGGAATGACTGAAGATCAGGATCCAGACTTGCAGTTCAGTGAATAAAAAACTGAACTGGACAACAGGCCTGTTATAGTAATAGAATCTATTTTCTGTTTAATACTTTAATAGATAGCCATTCATCAGGCAATCAATATAAACTTTGAATTAAATATTTGTTATCCAAACTGACAACAAATCCATTGAAAAAAATCAATTCTGCTCCATATGTCTCTCTGTGGTGCATCATGTAGATCATATGAACTTGGAATATGGGACATTAACTCGGTGTGAAGCAGCATAATCTAATACGGCAGTGTCACATGGGTGCATTAGAAGCACAAATATAACATATTTTCAGTGTATTTGCCACTATCAATCCACTGCCGGACAGAGGACTCTCCTGCTGCTCTCAATTTTTTTCCAGGTTCTCTCTCTTCATGGTGCTGTTTTCCCCCTCTATCGGGATTTGCAGTCCTTGGCAAATGGTCCAGAATTATATTTCTCAATCTGTCATCTTTTCTGTTAGTGACACTTTTTGCCCATTGCCATTTGTTGCTCTGGATCTTCTCACTACTTCATGTTGCAGCCTGATTCATTCATTCTGTTCCTTATCTGGTAACATAATTCTTATGATTAGTGCTCTCTTTATTTTATTCTGTGTGGAGCAACTCATGTTTTGATTGTTTTTCAAGATGAGAGAATAATATATCTCAGCTGTATATCATGAGAAAGACAACAATAGTACAGTGGTTGCAGACTTGCTTCCTGTTGGATGAAATTCACCCTGGTGCAGAGCCAGCATTGGCCCTATGCACTACTTACATCCCACTTCAACTGTCAAAAGAGGATGGAAATAGAATTTAAGAGGAGTCTCAGCCTTCTGCTGGCTCTCTGCACAGGAATGATTTGCATCCTAAGTGAAGGACTAAGGGTAACATTTTCAAAAGTGACCTGCATACTTAGAAACCTAAGTCTTCTTGTAACTCAAGAGAAAGTTAGATTCCTAAGGGACTCATTTTATTTACATGGCTACAGATAGGCACTTAGTGGGATTTTGAAAAACATCTAGTTGCCTAAATCCCAATTGATTTCAATGGAGGTTAAGTGCCTAGTCATGCATAGTGTACTAAGGACCATTGAGCCAGCCAGGGTGAACATGATTGATGGCATCATACCATACATCATGTAGTGATTTTCCAGATCTGGGTCAATTGTATGTAACTATGATTCTTCAGAGCAGCCCCGCAGGTGGGGCCAGTAGAGTGAGGATGTGCACCCTTACCACATCAATGGAGAGTTTGAAAGCATGATGTGCTGGAGAGTTTTTATCCAACCTGAAGTCATGGCCAAAGAGCTGGTGTTTCAGATGTTCTGCTAAATCTGGTGCTCAATTTTCACACCAGTACTGGGGCAAGACTAAGCATTGGTAAACAGCCTTTGCTGCGTTTCACACAGCCTCACATGTGCGGGCAAGGATGCATTATCACCATGGCACTATTCTGTTGAGTTATTGACTGGATATTAGGATTTGCCATTCCACACATTGGAATGAAAGTTGGTCAAGAAGCATTTGCCAACAAAGACTTACAACAACAATGCCGCCTTTCTAGGTGCATAGGTGCTTTTAAACATTCCACAAGTCTCCAATCTCCAATCTAATTGCCTTTCAGAATCTGGCCCTAAGTGCCTAGGTCACTCTTGAAAATGGAACTTAGGGTCCATTGGAAATTTTACCTTAAACCCTTTAATAATATCTTTTACCCTGGATTTTCTTTAACCTGTATTGAGTTCTCTCAGCAAGGTCCTGATCTTGTAAATACTTGATTCACAAGAGCAGTTCTTATTTTATAACTAATCCTGTTTACTTCAGTAGAACTACATATGTGAGTATATAGTTCAAAGGAATGGACCCATTGTCTGTAATTCAGTGGTATTTACTACATTTAGGAAAATACAGTAAATACCAGTTTTAAGCTTGCAAAGGTACGTTGGTAAAGGAAGTTCAGTTAAGTGCCAAATAGCTTCATTAGTTGAAACAGATGGGCAAAACAGATATAAGCCAAAATATTACAGCTAACATGATGGTACCTGCTATTTTCACCCATTGCTTTTGTTTTGTTTTGTGTGGTTTTTTTTAAAGAATGGAATGGAAAATGGAAATCCCTTCCCATGAAAAATGTCTTGTTTTTGAAAATTTTTCCATCCTCAATCAGGATGAAAAGTGAAAAATGTGATTTCTCATGTAGGAAGTATTTCCAGAGAAATTCCATTTCAGGAAAACCAAAGTGGAATGTTTCAGCTTGTGGGCTGCTTGCCTAGAAGGCTCCTGTGAATTTCACTTTCTGCAGGCAGAAGATGAAATTGAAAGGACCCTTCCAGGCAAGCAGTCAGGTAGCGGTCATTTTGATTTTTCATCCAGAAAATTTACATTTTCTGGCAAACTGAATTTTTTCTGTGAAAATTTTGATTTTGCAAAAAAGGCATTATCCATCTTTTTTGCCTCCGTTGTCTAGTTAGGCTCTAATCTTCATCTGTGGTGGTGGATTCCTGTGCCCTCATGGAGCCCCATAGAAATCAGTGGGGCTGCATATGGGGGCAGGCTTCTGCTTGTGTGGAGCTCCTTGCAGGATTAGGGTCTTAGATTCTGAAGCTGCAAAGATGTAAGCATATCCATAACTTTACATACATAAACAACTGTACTGCCTTTAGTTAATTACTCAAATATATACATTTTTGCAGGCTGAAAGCCAAAGATTGTAAACTTTTTGGAGCAGGGGATTTGGCTTCATAAACTTTCTGAAAAAAATAATCACCATCTTTAAACCAGCTCTATTAGTTAGTTAATGGATGCAGAGCACATAGAAAATGTAAAATGCTCTATTATTATGTAATTCAATGGAAATTAGAGAAAGAGGTAGCAGGGTAATTTCAACCTCACAGAAAGGAGGAAGACAACATTTTACTTTCTTTTTTTTAAATATTGTGGTACTTTGCAGCTATCCAAAATCATCATTCCTTAATTATGTCATGTATTTAAAAGTTTTGACTATTCTGTGAACTGTCAGATTCTACTGTATTCTGAGACTTTGCAAACTGTGACTCAAACAGGTCTACAATCACTTGCAAAGCTGTATGCTGCAGTGTGAACAACATACTATCATCTGGAATACACCAAAATGCCATTCCAAGCTAATGATTTAAATTAGAGCCTGATCCAGCAACCACTACTCATCTCAGGATTGCACTACTCATCTCAATCTCAGGATGCACTGATTTCAGTGGTTACCCAAAGAATTAAATTGTCTCCATGTGCCTTTAATAAGTCATACGTGCATTTTGAAAACTAGAACTGGCTGAAAAATAATTAAATCATTTCCAATATTTTTTTTTTAAATGAGAAATTTTGAACAGCTGTATTAAACATATTTCCAAATATGTACATAGCTGACTTTCAAATAAGCTAGGTTTTTTAAAAATAATTGAGATGATTGGCTCCTGGATTGGTAATAGGCTACAAAGCCTTTCTCTTCCTATTTACCGATTTCAATAAGGTGTAGGTTGTTGATGATCCAAAGCTCTTACTATGTGAGGCCTTTGTTGTGGTTTATTCAAAAGTAATTGGTGGTCTCAGCCAGATTCTGATGGACCAGTTTTCACAATACAAAAGAACCCCACAATAAACACTAAAAATGCCATTTTAATTGTCTCTAGATGGTTGGCAGCCCACAGTTGAGAAACGAAAGATTACATGGGTTATAAAGAGTGGATTTTCATTCTCCACGCCTGTGGTAAATGTATTATCAAACAAAGCCCCACCATAAGTACAGTTTGTCTACCTCCAGTTATGTTCCCATTTCAGAAGATACACATGCTGTGTTAAAATAAACTATTATTACACTGTGTGACCAACTGACATAGATAACTGATCAGAGATATGTCTTCTATATAGGAGTTCCATTCAAAGAAAAGAAAAAATATCTGATATGTATGTAACACTCTCTTCCTTCCTGGATCTCTCCCACAAAGGCAAGTGCTCATCTCTTGTCTGGGTGCCTGATATTTTTTAGAGTAATGGAGATCCCAGAGGTGTTGTTGGATTGTTTGCAATCTTTTGCAGCAATTGCAGCAGCTCTCTACTCATAAGAAGAGTGATGGCTGGCAGTGCCTCCACCTGTATATGCGCTGTATACCTATTTGGTACATTGGTAGCTTTCAGGAACAACTCCAGCCTAAGCCATGCAATAGGTCTAGTAGACAAGGGCAAATTATACTTATTGCTTTTAGGACAGCAACTCAAGTTGAAGCCAGGAACAGTTTTACTTATTGGTAATATAGCAAAATACAATGAAAATGCAATAGGGTACTGTGATGGGGGACGTATCCCACACGGGCAATGAAAGGGTTAACCACACACTATGGGCAGCAGAAATCCTGCCCCCCAGACCATGCTGGGCATACTTCAACTGCTGCCTCAGTATAAAAGGGAGCAGCCCAGCTCATTGTAGGCTGACTGCTGAGGAGGAAGGATGCAGAGTGGAGGCTCCAGTCCAGGAGCTGCTACAGACCTTACCCAATGTAGCCAGAGATCCAGAGAACCAGGCAGGATGCCCGGTGTATCCAGACCCCTGACCGGAGTCAGAACCTCAGGGGACTACGTGTGCTGAGGAACCCGGAAGCCCAATGACCTGTGGACCACCACACTGAGAGAAAGGGTAGGAAGCAGCTTAGGGAGGGGGGAAACAGCCATGACTCCCGGAAAGAGTCAGGATGTTGGGGGCAGATTCCCTGCTGACTCGGTGGTAAGCAACCTTGCCATTGCCAGGGCCCTGGTCTGGGGCCTAGTGTAGTAGAGAGGGCCCAAGTCCCTCTACCCCAGCTGTAACCCCACTGAATCATAGAATCATAGAATATTAGAGTTGGAAGGGACCTCAGGAGGTCATCTAGTCCAACCCCCTGCTCAAAGCAGGACTAACCTCTGCTATATCATCCCAACCAGGGCTTTGTCAAGCCGCAGCTTAAAAACCTCTAAGGATGGAGATTCCACCACCTCCCTAGGTAACCCATTCCAGTGCTTCACCACTCTCCTAGTAAAAAACTTTTTCCTAATGTCCAACCTAGACCTCCCTCCCTGCAACTGGTGGCAGCCTCCTTGACTCTGGATGTTGGGCTGAACAGCTCTGATCCCCATTGCAACCTCTGGCCTTTGGGCCACACAGCCCTGAATCCAAGTATGCTTAGCCACGCTCTAATCGTGGGGCTGCCACACTCCCCAACCTGCCACAGGGGGATGGGATGGACCTACCGCGTGACAGGTAGCTACTGTGACATGTCAACAGATGGCATCACAACAGTTCAGCTAATGGTGGTGACTTTTAAACATTAAAGTAAATGTCACCACTATTTCCTACTCTAGAAGCTTATGTAAAAAAAACAAAACCTTAAATGTACACAAGAACATTCACCCTTGATATTATACAAACTCAAACATTCCTGGAGTGGGTACTTCCCCAGTTTTACAATCCCCAATACTTTCTTGTGAGAGAGCACTTGATGAACAGGAGTTCAAGGGCAGTATTACATATCTCTGAAACAGCAGCGGCAGTCCAGAAATAGGACAAGACACTTACGTATAGAGTAGGTTAAAAATGACACAACAGCAACTGGTAATAACCCCAGATATAAAACAAGAGCAACCAGTACTAAGCAGGCAATCACTTTTCTGACAAGCTCCCTGGTCTTCATTTTGGCTTTCCTGTGGTGAGACTCTGTCCCTAGCACAAGGACTTCCACACCAGAGCACCAAGGGGACCAACAGGGTCTCCCCAAATAGGAGGATAATCTTGTGGGTGCTCAGACTTTCCACAATTCTCTGTGGGCAGAATACAGGATCTGTCAGTACAACCAGTTCTTTCTGGCTGCAGATTTCAGCGGCTGGCTGCTGAGAAAGAGTAAGCGTGCAGGAGCTCGGGGCTAGCAGGCCTGCAGGCGCAGCATGGCCTTAGAACAAGTTGCACGGACTCAGCAGGGATGTCTGGGCAGAGGAATCTCCCAAACCTCTATATCTAAACACAGACAACTGCTACTAGTTCCTATCCTACTGGACACCTAAACTGGTAAGGTAGCACAGCTGGCTCCACCCTGAGCCTCCCCTTCTCATGCAACTCTGGATGCTCTTTTTCACTTGAACTTTTTTTCTCAGCCTTCTCTATGCTCCAGCTTCCCTTATCCAACCTTCAACCCTCCAAACTCCCAGCCTATAAGTGCCGTCCAGTAGGATCTCCTGACTTTTCCACTTCTGTCCAGAAGATAAAGAATCACAGATCCAAGTACAAAGTATCCCAGAGTGCACCAAACACTGCATCATGGGATTTGTTGTCTTTATAGTATCTAGCCCCTATGATTCAACTGAAAGTAGTTGTAGTCCTTTGGAGCTGATACACAGTACATAAGGGCCTAATCAAAACACCCCAGCCAGGTTCAGAGGTCTCCATGAGAGGAGTGACCTATATGTATACTACAAATGATATTTTCTTTGTATTTTAGAGATCAATAAGAATGGGGAGAGTGACTAGCTAAGGAGAATTATAGTAAATTATGAATCCTTTCACCCCTAAGTCACTTGTTTAACTTGTTTGTTTACCATCCAAAACTGGTAGTAGTGGAAAGTTTTACCATCTGATGACTGTTCATTAGTTTATATGAAATGAATTATTGGTTTCAGTCCAGTCTTTAGTGAGTAGAGTACAAAAACCATTGTCAGACTGTATAGCTTAGCAAAGAGGAAAAGGGTGGAATGGACTTGGAGACCGAACTATCCTTATGTTCTTACAAATATTGCTTTCAGGCTTGGCAAGAAATCTTTTGCACTGCTGCCTCTTCTGTGTATAAACAGAAGTAATCATTTCACAGCACAGTCAATCCAGCACTCCTCAAAGCCACCACTTTCAGCTCCAAAAATGGAAAAAAAACCCTTAGTGTGAGAGGGGAAAAGTCACCTTTTATTTTTTTTTAAATCTGTAATTCATATAGCAGAAAGAGTTTACAAATTAAATCTTTTCAATTAGTATAATACAAACTTAGCTTCTTTGCAATATGGTTCCCAATAAAAATGCTGAATCCTAACACACTTTAAATTTGTGAGGTGGGGTAGGGACTGGAGAACTGGCTCCAGTTTGTGTAGCTCAGCCCCAACTCTAGTTTGCATACATATACTTTATAAACTTTTACATGCATAATCTGAATTTAGAATTGTGTTGTACATTGTGGCTTCAGCTTAGCGAAAGTTGACGCCACTCAGCACCTTGCAGAATCAGGACTTAAACAAATGACTGCATTGTGCTTTATCATCAGAGGCCTTCACTGGGAATGGTGTGGGGCCATCCCATTACAGTTTTCACTCCAGAAGGGAGTGTGCCTTCCAATGCTTTCTAGTGTGCAAGAGACGTGCTTTTACTGCCATACCCCCTTATGGAGCAGCTTTCTGTAAGCTTCTGAAGCACTCTTCTCTTGATTCAGGATATTTATTGCTGCCAGGAAATTTATCACTGCATAGCAGAGGTGTTCAAAACCTTTTATTACCTAAAAAATGTTCTTTTAACCACAATTAAATCTTTTTCATCTTGGCTGAAATTAATGAAAGTGTTCATTCTGTCTGAAATTAAGAACAGTGTAGCCGGGAGGTGTGGCCTTCCTCAGAGATTGACACCAAGGGAGAGCCAAACCCCCCTCCCGGGGGTTGGAACCCGGGAGGACACCACCTGACTGGAAGTAGGTAGGTGGGGCTAGGACTATAAAAGCCAGGCCTGCCCTCTCAGTCAGGCCCCAGTGGCCGAGGGAGAAGGACGCCTTTCCCTTGGTGCCCGAGCCTAGGGCCGCACCCAACCGCTACCCTGAGGAGAGGCTGCCAGAGCTACCTATGGCATGGGGCCCTGAGGATCTGGAGCAGCTGCCTGAACTGGACAAGCCGGAGGAGACCCCTGGATCCCTGCCGGAGCTGCCTACTGCCTGGGGCCCTGAGGACCTGGAGGATCTACCCGAGCTGCCAATCCCCAGTGAGCCAGAAGGGACACACGGATCCTGGGACATAGAGGAAGTGCCCTCCACAGATGACCCTGAACAGTTCCCAGACCTGCCGTCAAGCAACGAGGAACTGGGGTACAGCTCAGGGGACTAGGTACTCTAGGGAGAGGATGGGAGGAAGTAGCCTAGGGAAGCCGACGACAGTCCGGCTGAGCCTGCACTCGCTCTGAGTCAGCACATTTCGGCCTGAGCCCCACTGACCCAGTGACAGGGCACCCCCATCACTGACAGGGCCCTGGGCTGTAACGCAGTGGAGACGGGTGGGCCTGCATCTGCCTCCCCTTTTCCTACCCCGACCTAGGGGTAACCGCCCGTTGAGGGCCAGAGCCCGTCCCTTGCCACCTGCCATACCCTGCCAAAGGGCGAGTGTGGACTAGCTACTCACCCTGCTGAGAGCTAGAGACTGCTTTCCTTCTGCCTGCCCCACCCTGCCTAAGGACTGTTTCCTCACCCCTCTGGGGCTAGAGACTGCTTCTTCTCCCCATTGTCTGCCTACCCTACCGGAGGGGTAGGCCATAGACTGTTTACTTGCCCTGCCAAGGGCTGGAGACTGTTCCTCGTTGCCTGCCCGCCCTGCTGAGGGCCGGGCCATAGACTTACTCACACTATGAGGGGCTGGAGACAGTTCCCTGCTGACAACCCGTTCCATCTGAGTGCCGGGCCATAGACTGTTTGCTTGCCCTATTGAAGGGCTAGAGACTATTACCCTAAGGAGTGACCCAAACCAAGGCTCTCCCTACTAAGGGCCAGAGGTGGCCCCTTTAACTTGGACTCTCTGATGGGCGTAGGCGCCGGGAGGTGTGGCCTCCCTCAGAGACTGATACCAAGGGAGAGCCATCGGTGCCATCCCCTACAGGGGATCCTCTACAAACAGGAAACCAAAAAAAGGTTGATAAAAATATTGGATTTTGGTGAAAGCTTTCGAAAACCAAAAATGTTTACCAAACACTGGAATTTTTTTTATTAAAATGATTTTTGCAAATAGAAAACGTTTCAGTTTTTGTTTTTGTTTTTTTGTTGAAAACCTGAAAACCTTTCATCCATTAAAAAAAGACTTTCACCCCCCTTCCCGAGATATTTCCTAAGAAAAACAGCTGGTAGTTTTTACCAGTTCTACTGCACAGTCCTTCCAGTAGAGTTAAGGGAGTGCAAGGTTGCATATTGCTGTCATGCAGATGTTGATACCAGGATGAAGCTCACTGGAGCTTGAGACAAGACAATCTTGACAAAAGTACTTGCTCTGGAAAGATCTGCTACAGGCTACATGGCAAGGGGATGCGGCCTCCTTCAGAAATGGACAGGGAGAAATGCTCACCCACGCCCTGGTGGGCAGAGGCAGGACACCTGTGTCCACCCCACCAGAAGCAGAAGGGCAGGACAGAAAGGGGAAGTATAAAAGGTGGTCCCACTAGCTCAGTTGGGAGGGAGCTGTCAGAGGAGAAGGAAATCTCTCCCCTATTGCTGGAGCTCGAGCCCAACTGCTAAAGTGCTGCGGATCCGAAGGAAATGCTGGAGCTGCCTGCCTCTGGGAAAGCTGAGAAGCTGGGGCTGCTACTAGCTGTCTACCCTGGAGAGGCAGACAACGACGGTGAGACCCAGGTACCCCAAAGAAGGAGCATAGGAAGTAGCCCAGTGACAGCCAACTACAGTTTGATTGTGTCGTGGCATCAAGAAAGTTCAGCGTGTTTTGGCTGGATCCTCACTGACCAGTGGTGAAACCATCTGCCACTGTTAGAACCCTGGTCTGGGACCCAGTGGAGTAGGGTGAGCCTGGGTCCCTCTAATTCCTGCTGCCAATCCCACCCCCATCCCAACGTAGGTGAGGAGGCCTGATTGCTGGCTCTGCTCTGCCACAAGGCCAAAGCCTTCTAGACCAGTGATTCCCAACCTTTTTGAATGAAAGCCCCACTAGTTAACACTAGATAAAACATGTGTCCTACCACCTCCCTGACCCACCCCCTCACACATATAACCCCTAGAAACACATATAATGATAATAACACTAAATTACATAATAACAATAATAATAAATTACTCTTACCTGAGTAAGAAGCTAAGCCTTCCATGGTGCAGCTGTCACCGTATGCCCTGTGTGGCCCAGCATCTTCCCATCCCTCATGGAGTGAGGGTAATGGAGGCAGGCTCTGGTGGGTTGGCTAGGGCTGCTCCAGGCCCCCACTGCCGCAGAGCTGGTCCTCTCCAGTCGGGTGTCTGGCTGGTATGGGCTGGTGGAGGTGCTCCTCTGCTCCAGCTGGTGCGGAGCTCGGGGAGCAGCTCCTCTGCTCCAGCCGGCACAGAGCTCGAGGCTTCTGCACCCGTAGTGGAGTTCAGGGGGCTAAATGACCTCAATGTTACGGAAGCCTCATGGACCGCCTGGAATCTTTGGTGGGGGGTCCAGGTTGGGAACCACTGTTCTAGACAGTTTTGTAGCTCCGCCCAGTCTGAGAGACTGAGTCTTTAGATTGTTTGGTGCTCCACCCTACCTGAGGGCCTGATCCCCTAAACTTTTTGGTGCTCCGCCCTGCCTGAGGGCCCGAGACCATTTATGGCCCTTCTTTGCCTGAGGGCTAGGGCCACTGGTGCTAATTCCCTTTGAGTTTTGCCCCTACAGAGGCACTGTAGCGAGGGGGCATGGCCTCCCTCCCAGACGGATGGGGAGAGATGGCCCCAACATTCTACACTACAGGCTATCAGGAGGTCAGGAGACAGTGACAGTATAGAAGGGGCTGTTCGTTCATCTCAGATGTTCTCACTTAACAGCAGGGTTGATTGGGATTATTCCCAAGACTCTTTACAAGAGTTCAGCCATCTTTGGCTAGTGTTTCACCATCCTTGCCAGAAAACACTCATACCTAGAGTAACAGAGTTCTTTAAAAGAATGTAGTATAATGAATGGAACTGGAAAAAAAGGTTCCATTTTCAGCAGGGGGTATATATTGTTGTGGATTAGAGGCAGTGGTAGGTAAGCCTTGGGGATGCTCCTGGGTGAGCATGAAGAGAAACAGCAGAGCCTGAACATGTAATACTGGATTTAAATCCCCCATTTCCTACCACTCTGCTTGTTCATTTAATCACTTTATTGCTAAGGTGAAAGATGGTGTACATTTGACTGCATGGACTCCAGAGTGCCCCAATCATGCTGAAGCATGGAACATAGCCTGAAGCCTTTGGGGACCCTGGATTTTTCTGTCAAGAACCTATCCTATGCATGGAAATGGTAGAAACAAGAGTTTGATCTGTATACACATCTTGACATGCAGGGGGATAAAATCAGGAAAGTAAAACTTTTATTTTATTTCATTGGAGAGCAGGCTGGAAATGTGTGTGCCACTGTGAAACTCACCATTGATGTGACATTGGCAAGGTGCCCTTGCAGTGCTAGGGGCCTATTGTTTCGACTGAGAATTCCTGTTTAAAGCCTCATTTGGTGACAGTAGCAGAGCCCAATGCCTATCTTTTAAGGCAGAATGTAGAGTAGTGCCATGATAACCTATGGAATTACAACCCCACCCTGGGTGAGTCAGAGAACATCAACTTCTAGACCAATAGCAAGCTGGAGTTGAAGGCTCCTAGATTTGGTATCTGGATGCTATACTGTGGTGGTTGGCACAATAGAAATACATAGATACAGAGGAAAATTACAGATGTATCATGCTGTAGAAATTATACAGAATGTAATCAAGGGGACAAAGAAGTCCTTTGGTCAATATCTTGCCGAGTTTGCTTTTAGAACCAGTCATTATTTAAAATGCACATGTTTAACTTTTAAAAGTATTATTTCTATGAGATGTACATATGCTTATTGCCCATGCTTATCACAATAACAGTTAGTATTACCATGGCATTGCATATCTTTAAAATACTGTACAAATATTAATAATTGGCCAAATTATAAGAGATTCTGAGCACCTGCTGATCACTGCAACTCCCAGTGACATGACTGGTGCTCAGCACCTCTGAGGATTTGGCCCAATGGGAGCTTCCAGGAGTTCATGTAGTGCAGTGGTCCCAAACTGTAGGGCATGCTCCCCTAGAGGCATGGAGGAACGTTTGAGGGGGACATGGTGGGGGCTGGGCCAGCCCCTATGGGGTTGAGGAGAAAGCACCACCCAGGCTCATTCCGCCCCCAGCTTTGCTCCAGCCCTGCCCCAGCCCCAGCCCCCAGCCTCACCCCGAGCTGTGGCCCTGGCCTGGCTCCTGGATCCCAGCCTAGCGGTGGCCTTGCCTCTGGGCCATGCTCCTGGCCCCAGCTGCAGCCTCGGCCTCTGGCTCTTGACTATGGCCTGGCTCCTGGTCCCAGCTCCACTCCGAGCCCTGGACATGACTCCACTCCCAGCCCCAGTTCCAGCTACAGCTCTAGCCTTAGTGTTGGCCCTGACTGCAGGACTGCTCCGGGCCCCAATTTACAGGTGGGTGTCGGCAGATTACATTAGTGGTAAGGGGGGGCATGTGACTTAAAAAGTTTGGGGACTGACATAGTGTTTAGCATCTCCCAGGATTTGTCTCTTAAAATCAGATTTGCAAGGTGCTCAGTGCTTTCAAAGAGGTGATGAGTACCCTCATCTCCCACTAACATCAGTGGGTGTTGATTGTGAAGAGTGTCTTGAAAGACTGAGCCCAAATGCAGTAATACTAAGGCTTGGTCTACTCTACATACTTACTGCATCAGTGCAGCTATGCTGATGTACATTTGTAATGTAGACCTGCCTTAAGTTTTCAGCATCATTACACCCATCAAGCTTTTTTCCTCTCCATTTTCTTCTTTTTTGATCATTATCTTTAAAACATGTGGATTCATTTTTCTCAGATTTATTGGCTTTTATGATAGGGGTCCTCTCTCTGCTTGTGTCAGTTTCAAGTATTGGAAAACAGTGTCTGATTCAGCTGATTCTGATTAGATTTAGTCTTTATTTCCTTTAAAATTCAGCTCTCTGTAAACAAATGGAGAATTTCTTAGGAGCTAAAAGTAACCTTCTTAATACTTCAGCTTGACCGATTTCTCATTGTGAAGTCTTTGTTCAGTTAGTTAAAGCCTATCCCATATGTCTACTTTAAATATATAGTGATAAGATTCAAGTCTGTGTTCAATATTGGGCACTTGGTTGGAATTGATAGTAAGAATTAAATGTGATGAAATTATGGAAAGAAAAGTTTAGGGTGAAGATCAGGATCAAATTTTCTAATAGTGAAATTCAACATATTAGGCTGTGGCAGTGCCCAAGGGAAGATCTAGAACAAATCCCCATCATTTGGGACATTTAAAGCTAACTGGAAAAAAACAAGAATGTAGGAACAATCCTGCACAGGCAATGAAGGGAGAGAGTTTCAATGACCTAATAGGTTTTTTCCATCGGTAGGTTCTATGATTTTATCATTTTTATGATGAATCAATAAAGAAATATTCAGTGCCTGAATTCTGTTATATTACAGGTTATGACCATTTAATACTCATAACTTTTCCTCTTAATTATCATAAGACTGAAGGAATTAAGTTAAATAATTATGCCAAAATCCTCAAGTAGCAAATATGCTACAAATTGTCAGAGGATTAAATGTGTCAAAAATACAACTCCATACATGAAAAAGTAAAAGTGTGTGATTTTGAATCTGATTGACAATGAAAAGGTGAAACACTGAGGCAAATTCAGCCCTGGAGTTCCCCAACAAGTCAGACTGCCTAAGTAGGCCTGCTTTGTTTTTCTCCTCAGAGGCTATAAATAATGTAATTGCCCATAGCTAGCATATTTATTCTCAGTGTGAAAGCAAACATTACAGCGAATACATGTTAAAACAATAAAAGAGCCCACACACACACACCAATAAGCTCACCAGAGGTCACCTCAACTCCTCCAACAAAGGCTGTGGCAGATGATTAGTTCTTCAAATCCCAATAAGTGTTTTTGTGGTATCAAATTCATAACAGCTATTAGCCCCATAAACCTGTGATTCACTCCTTTATAAAGTTTGAGTCTTTGATTTGCAGAAACCATGAATAGATAATCAACCTGACAATGATCCCTTCCTCAGGACAAAGCTTCAAAAAATTGTGTCTTTGCATAACTGGAAGTGGTAGTTTACATTCACCTCTCCTATGGTATTTCCCAGGAACCCTACTAACTTTATTTATCTGTTTAAAATAGTCCTTTGAAGCTCATTACACTGCCCAAGGTTTACATTAACCATCTTCTCCCTCCACTACCTTGGCAGAGAAGTTACTCACAATCCCACAATAATACATGTACTTTGCATATTTAATAAAATGAACTCCTAAAATACTTAATCTTATTTTACTAAATTTTGTCCAGATTACTGCAGAAAATTGTCATATCTGTCACATTGATCTCTCTGATTTGTCAGATGTCTGAGCTTTTGCAATATTATTTATTTTTGATATCAGCTATTCTTTTCTGAAGTCTGTGAGAAGCAAAGAAAATACAGCTGGCTCTTCTATGGATCCTTTATTTGAGGCTATCCTTATTTCCAATATGACCATTCTTGATCAGGTTAGTATCACGATAACAATATTGACCGCATTCAGATAAAAGTCTACTTACGTGCTAAACAGAACTTGACACACAACTTCATTTAAAGTTACACAAATAATGATTGGAGAACTATTTAAACATTTTTCCAGTTCTATTTCAGATGCACTCATCATTGTACAATAATAGAAATTAGTACTCCAGAACAGGAGAATTCTAAAGCAGACTTTCATCAATGTGCATATTTAAATACTTTGTGTTTTTAGTGTTTGATTGAACTCTTCTTTGTCTTTGAGAATTCATCGTTATTAGGCTACTGGCATGAGAAATGTAGGAAAAATTCTTCTCTCTGAACCATACAGAAGTAATCATTCCACAAGCGGAAATCCAATGACATGCTGAATATAGGTGAGTGGCAGATAGCAGTTTCTAAACTAGTGGATAGAAATATGAACTTTTGATGACCAATTGAGCAAATAACTGTGCATTCCCAGAAAGAGAGAAATGAAACTGTTGTTGTAATATTAAGTTAAAATACTACTTCAATTAATTTTAATTTAAGTCATAAAAAATAGGCATTGCACCTAGCCTTTTCACAAGTAATCCAGACAGAGAAAGTTAAATCTTTCTTGGGTGGTGATTAGTTTAATTCTAAATGTACCCTTCCATTTTTCTTTTAGAAGATGTAGTGGCCCAAAAATAGCAGGCCCCCAGACTGCATCTTCATTTTCATACATCTGTCAGATTAATTAAATTAGCAACCTCGTCTCAGATTCAAGAATTCCATAGGAAAAGGAATTATACATTTTGCAAAACTAGAGAAGACTGCTCTGAACTGAAAATGACTGACGTGATCAGAATTATGGAGTCTTTATGACAAATATTCATGAATGAGTTGATGAAAATAATACTAACCAAGATTTTCAAAAGTAAGTGTCCAAAGTGGTAGTCCATATTTAGACACTGGGTGTCATGATTTTTTAAAAGACTGAGCACCCTCTAGCTCCCATTGTTTCATAGAAGCTCAGGGTACATCTACACTGATGGCAGCAAAGTCACTGCTGTCAGATCAACCTATCTGGATCGATTGAGCGGTCAGTGAAGACCCACTCAATCGATCCAGAAGTCAACGCTGTTAATCCACCCCCTCAAATGGCATAGCTCTGCGTCGACGGGAAGTGGTTCCCATCAGTGTAATGCAGTGAAGACGGCGCGCAGAACGGAAGCACAGCAGTTGATGGGAGTTATGCAAGCTACTCTGCGTAGCATGCGTAACTCCCGTCGACTGCCACCAAATTGCCGCGTAAGTGTAGACCAAGCCTCGGACAAAATCAAAACAGTGCAAGAGAAGGGAAGGTCATCCCAGTGACACAGTTTTAACTGGCCCCAAGCTGCTTGATTATTTTTATGGGCTCCTTTAAAGTCTCTCTTGTTTTCAAGAAAGCCACGTGTGCCTGCAACTGATGTATAATGTTTGTTATTTCTGGATGAATGCTCTTAATTATCTCTAAAAACCATTTCACCAACAGATGTCTCCTCCTCCTTCCTCTCTGGTACTAATCATTCTCTGCAGTTGCAAAACTTTTTCTGAGTCCTTGCATTCCCTCTTTTCTTATCTCTGAAGGATTTCTCCTTCAGGGCAAAGCTCCTTCTCAAAGCCAAAATGTATAGCAGCTTAAAGTACACTATAAAAGCTTTGCAGATATTCTCTGGTGCATATTTGAATACATTTACCAGATCGCCCAGGCAGCTGAAAAAGAAAAGAAAAAAAGCATAATCTCAGTAATTTTTGCAATCTTGTTTTAACAAGTAATACTTAACAAACATCTACCAGTACTATTAAAATGCTACATTACAGTTACAAGATCAATCTAAAAAGTTAAGTTTGATCTTGCAGTATTAATGCCAAAGTTACATATCTGCTATATTTTCTGGCATATCTTAATAACAAAAGGTAAATATAGTAAGGTTTAGATTCAAGAAGGGAAAGAGGTATAGAAAATGTTGCATTTGCAAAATGGCTGAGTTAGTGTTGCTAGATCAACCTTAATTCTTTGAATTTCCTGACTTTGGAGAAACTTATTTTGCAAGGTTAGTGTCATGATGATAATACTCATAAAGTATGGATAATGATGATGATAATAAAGTATATCAATTTTGTATATATTATATATCCCCAAATTCCTGCCAGATAATATAATAATCCTGTTTCTATGCTCCTGAGAAGATGTTTCAAACAACTGGTCAAGTTACAAGAATGACAAATAACTCTTCTTATCTGGGGTTGGTTATAATAAAATAATCCTCTCTTATATTAAGAGAAGATGTGAGATAATTACTTTTGCCTCTTTGGTCGAATGAAAAACTGAAATGATGGTTACATTTGGATGAGAATTCAATGACACAGGTTCAGGGTAGTACTCCATGGTGTAATCTATTTTTGACCAAACTGTACAAAGGTTCATAGAAATAGCATACAGGCTGTTGAAGAAATATAGAAGTAGCCCCTCTAATTAGAGTTGGGTGAAATTCTTCAGTCAAAATCTTTTTCCAGCAAAAAATACAGATTTGGGAGACACCAAAATGTTTTGTGAACTCTTGTTCAAATTGTTTCAGTTGAGGGGGGAAAAAATATCCTCCCCTTAAAATCCTTAAAAATATAAATATTTTGTTTTTACATTTTCAAAAGGAAATGTTTCAATTTTTCATTCAACACAACTTTTTGTTTCAAATTTAAAAAAAATAATAATATAAAAGCCACAAAAATGATGTTAATATGGTCAAAATAGAAACATTTCATTTAGAACATGTAAAAATGAATATTTTCTGTGTGATTCCAAATTATTTTGTTTTGAATTGTCAGCAAAACAAAACAAACAAACAAAACCTCACACCATTACTCATACAGCTTTATTTTGAATATAGAAATAGGACACAGGCTTTTGGAGAAATGCCAAGACAGAGCCCCCAATACTATTGTGCACAAGAAACAACTGTGCCTCTTTTCTCCTTTCTTACAGCATCTCCCTACACCTACTTCCAGTAAGACAGCATAGAACCAACAGCTACACCCTGCATTTGGAATCTGGGGTATCCTGTTAGTTTCATGACCTCCCTCTAGAGAGTCACATGGTCTTGCTCTCTCACTCCTGAAGTCAACCCTTTCCCTTGTGTCTAGATGATACTGCAAAAAGAGACTTAGGCTATGTCAACATTACAGCTTATATCAGCATAATTTATGTTTCTCCCACCGACATAGCTTCTGCCCTTCACGGAGATGGTTTTTATGTTGATGGGAGAGCTCTCTCCCATCGGCATAAAGTGTCTTCACAAGACACACTGCAACTGTGGCACAACTGTATCAGTACAACTGTACCACTGCAGTGCTGTACGTATAAACATACTGGGCACAAAAGAGAACACTTTTGCACACGCATTCGTTTTAAGGTCTGTGATTGGCTTGCATCCAAGAGCCATGTTGGTGAGCCAAAAGCATCTTTTAGTATCGCATTATATACATTTATCATATTATATTGTATTACTCTTCTGATAGGAAATTTTGATAGGAATGTAAACAAAAGGAACAATTTAGTTTGAGAAATTAAATGGAGATTTAAGTATATCTAAAGTATACTGGACACAGACCCTAGGAAATGAGAAGGATCTGCTTAAGATGAAGTTCTGTTGGTAGGAAACTGTAATGCAAAATGTCCTAACATTTTTTCTGTTAATTTAAATGGTAAATGGTTTAAGAAATGAATGAATGATGTTTAATTAACATACCTCACAGATAATGAGAAAAAACTGGCTATCAAAAAATAGATGAAACATTTGTTTTACAGATTGAAAAGCCAACATGAAGTGAAAGTCTCAAGGTAAACCCAACAAAAGGAGCTGAGCATGACAGTTAACTGCTTGGTTAGATGAAATGATTCCAGCACAGAAGTCAAACAAAATTAAATAATGGGAACTGTACAGCATTGGAGCTGCTTTGTAATAATTTATTAATATTGCATCTTGATCTGGTTACTGGGATGTTTAAAATATGAATATACTGGTTTTAGTTTAATAGGATGCTGTCAGAAAAAACAAGTGGGAAAGCAAAAGAATGGTTCAAAGGAAGCCACCCCTCAGCAAACACTTGAGCATTGTTAAGGAACAATGCCCAAACTATTAGCTTTGAAGATTTTACCTTCTCCCTATCCAATCTGAAAAACTAGTTTTATCCAGAAGGGACAAAGCCTGGAAAGGCAGAGGAACAGAAGGACTGTGGAAGTTTAGAAAAGGTGTCTCTGTCTCTCAAGTGGTAGGGGAATTGTTTGGAGGAACCAGCCTTAGATAGTGGAACATTTGAAGAAGTTAGGCCTGCCTAGGTTACCATCAAGGGATGGTAAGACATTAGGTAGTGTAGACATGCATAGACTGCTTTAAAAACAATTTTTTTCTCTAAATGCTTTGTTCTTACTAGAAAATAAACAATGCTTTGGTTTAAGAAGGCTGACTGCCAAAGGAAGCACTCAGTTATGCCTGCTGGTTAAGCGTGGTTGATATACAGGGTACTGTAGCTGAGGATCCAGTCTACGAGTAAGGAAATTGCATGATCTCACCCAGCAGTGGTCAAGGTTTGAGTCCTGTCACCTGAGGGGGTGCACTTAGGGAAACCAGAAAGGGGACAAAGTGGCAGCTAGCCCTACCACTGAAAGAGTAACATAAAACAATGTGGAAAGACTTTATAGACCAGAAAACATTCAAACTTGACTTTGCAAAGAAGAAAGAGTGAAGTATAAGAAGAAACATGGAGTGTGCATAGTTAACTAGAGAGGTTATACCACCAGTAGGAACTGTGCTTTGAGCATCACTTTAAGAGAAAGAAGGGTATCTCTTTTGTGGTTTTTTATTTGTAGCTGCACAATGGTACTGTGAATTTTGTTCCGAAGATGTTCACATATAAATGTCTCAGAAAACCCCAGTTAGTTCTGCTTTCAGAATTTCAGTGGTTGAAGCAACAGATGGACACCAACTTGAGACTTCCTTTTCTGGGATTCCCTGTTTTGATCTTCATACCTCTGTGGTTTTGCACACCATCCACAGAATGCCAAGTGACTGTAAAAATGGTACCATTCTGGTGTAGTTACAATTTGTATCCACCTTGCATTCACTTTTCATAGGTATAAATGATTACACAGGCTGCAAGACAATGGAGAATCAGGATCTGCTTTTCTCATTAAGCAATGTTTTACATTCATGTTGCATAGGTAAAAAGACAATGTGCCAGGCAATGGAGAGTCAGGCCCCTTGAGTTTAAAATGCTGGCACCGGCTTGCATAGAGGTAGTAATAATGTCATTTCTTTGCTTTCTATTTTTTCTGCATTGCGTGGCTGTGGGAATATGAGGGGCAGGAAAACATCTGGGCCTTTTGTGTCATTAAAGTATAAGAAAGAGAAAATTAATCTCCTACAGCAGGCAGGCAAGAAGTCAATGAAAGTGAAGTAAGTCTCATTTTGATTCAGATTTTGTACTGCCTCAGAAGAATCTTCATCCTCATCCTGTGTCTTTTGTGCTCATTTTTGCAACTGAAAGTATTATCCCTACTTGTGTGATAGAAATAATTTGTTCCTGGGTTCTTAGCCAGTAGTGTTCCAGAAACATGACTAACTACAAAGTGATTCTCCCAATGCGTTTGTCAAAACAATGTGATACATGCCCAAGTGCAATACCAGCAACAAAGCACTGATGATATTTCTAAAGCACCACTTAATTAAGTTGTTGTTCATGCAGTAAATACAACATCAGACTCCCAGGCCTAGGATACTGTGTTGAGGGACATTAGATGTACACAGCAGGCACTGGAAACAAGGACATGCTTCAGGCATAATGAATGAACCTGCAAAAAAATTGTGAAAGATAATGCAGTAGGAAATAATCAGATCAAAAAGCACTTTTCTACTTTTTTACATAGACAAAATTACGAAATATTTTTATGCTGTTCAATTAAGTGGATTGAGAATTCTATAGTAAGAAGAGGGGAGTAAAAATGCATGACTAAAAAATACCCAACCAACCAAAAAGCTATTCTCCCCCCAAAAAACAAGAACAACCAAAAACCCCTTCAAAACTCTTCTTTGGTTCCAGTGTAAAGGAAAGGAATGGTCTGTAGTTACAAACATTAGTTATAATTAGGAACATCCAAATAACCTTACTGTCTTTTCACAAACAAAACCAATTTTTTTTTTTGAGGGCACTGCTCAAATGGATAAAATGAAATTGAAGCAGATACATCTTAACTTCTAGATCACTGGTTCCCAACTTTTTGGTTCGAGGGCCACAGATATCACTGTTACAACCCTGAAGGGCCACCAGTCTCCACCAGCAGCCCTCCCTCTGTCCCCTCACTGCAGCCAGATGGAAGGAGTTCAGTGAGGAGGTTGTCTCCCTCCTCTCTAATCTCCCATCCCCCTGGCTGCAGCTGGGAAACTGCACATACCTTGTATCCCCATGAGCTCCACCTGGGGTGTTAGGCAGTGGCTCCCTTCCGCAGCCAGGGGGACAGGAGACCAGTGCTCCCCTCCCTCTGGCTCCAGCAGGACACCCAAGCCTAGGGATCCAGGTGGAGCACTTTGACATGCTCCCTGCTACACTCAGGGGGAGGGAAGCACTGATCTCCCGTCCCCTTGGCTGCAACAAGGAGCCTGCCTCAGTCTTTTAGCCATGTGGCAACCTACTCTGCCTAGGTCCTTAGGCAGTAACTCCCTTCTGCAGCCAGTAGGAGGGGAGTGTGGGCCACTTTGAAAGCCCCGAAGGGCCGCTTTCGGGAACTGCTCTAGATCATGCATACCGCTGTGTGAGAGAAGGTAATAGAGGAAAGGTCACTTGTTTAACATGTTAATGCTTAATTTTTTATCATGTAAATTGGAGGGTAAAATAATGCTCAATGAAGGAAGTAATAAGAACTCAACTTGAGGATATGTTCGTCTGCTAAAGATTAAGAATGTTTTAATGGAAGAAAAGGTCTGTTGTGTTTGCAGATATATCTCACAGCTTCCAGGCTTTTCTGAGTATAACGAAAGTAATGTTCCTTTGTTGTAACAGTTTCTTTCTGCAAGGCTACATGATATAGGCCATGTCTACACTACAAGCTACCGGTGTGGTTCCCAGCTTGTGTACACATATGCATGGTAGTTCAATGAGAGCTAGCGTGAGTATAAACACTAGGGTAGCCAGTGTAGCGTGCGTAGCAGTAGCAAGGCTTAGCCATGCACAGTATGTTCCCACAGGGTTCAGGGTTCATGCTACTGCAGCTATTCTACTATTTATTCTAGTTTTCATTGAACTAGCGAAAGTATATGTATGAGAATTTTGAATCTTCTAGTGTAGACAAAGACATACTCTGCCATACTTTTACTGTAGTACTGTGGATTGTTTCAATGCTGATAGATAAACATTCTGGAAGGGGTAACCAAAATTCTCCCAGTTAGCCTATAAAGTTAACATAATCTCTTCTGCCATTGTATTGGCTCCTCATTTCTTTTCATTTTCCATTTCTCCAGCCATCTATCATCAAATTATTTTTTCTGACAACAGAGGTCTCTTTATATCTGGATATAATGTCTGTTAATTCCATCAAACAATTCTAATAGATTGGTGAGGCATAATTTCCCTTTGGAAAAGCTGTGTTGACTTCTATGACATATCATGTTTATCTATATGTCTAATAATTTTGTTCCTTACTGTATTTTCAACCAATTTTCCTGGTACTGAAGTTAGGCTTATTGGCCTGTAATTGCCAGGATTGCTTCTGGAACCTTTTTAAAAAGCCTGCATTACATTAGCTACCTTCCAATCATCTGATACAGAGGCTGATTTAAGCAATAGGTTACATACCTCAGTTAATAGTTCAACAATTTCATATTTGTGTTCCTTCAGAACTCTTGGATGAATGCCATCAGGTCCTTGTGACTTATTGTTTTAATTTATCAATTTGTTCCAAAACGTTCTCTATTGACACTTTAGTTTGGGAGAGTTCATCATATTTGCCACCTAAAAAGAATGGCTCAGATGTGCAACTCTCTCTCATATCCTCTGCAGTGAAGACTGATACAAAGAATTAATTTAGCTTCCATGAAGTGGTCTTGTCTTCCTTGATTTATCCCTTCATCTCTTCCTGAGGTGACATATACCCAGTCAATCTGAGGATTGTTGATTCCCCACTATTGCTGCATTTTCTGCTTCTGTAGCTGTTCTGATCTTTCTGAGCATTTTACAGTCACTGTCACCATCCTGGTCAGGTGGTCAGTAGTATATTCCTACTGCTACGCTCTTATTGTTCAAGCATGGAATTTCTATCCAAAGTGAGTTTATGATAGAGTTTGATTAATTTATGATTTTTACTTTATTGGATTCTATGCTTTCTTTCACGTGTAGTGCCACTACCCCACCAATGCGACCTACTCTGTTGTTACTACATATTTTGTACCCTGGTATTACAATGTCCCGTTGATTACTCTCATTCCACCAAGTTTCTGTGATGCTATTCTATCAATATCCTCATTTAATGCCAAACACTCCAGTTCACCCATCTTAGTATTTAGACTTCTAGCATTTGTATATAAACACTTGTACATTTTGTCAATATTCAGTTGCTTGCCTTCATGTGTTATAGTTAAATGGGACTCTTTTATGTTTGACTCTTCCTCACTAGCTCCCACCTGTACTTTACCAACTTCTTTCCTATCTTTACTAGACTATAGAATTCTCTCTTTAATAAATTAATCCCTAAGAGATATCTCCACACAAGCCGGGTGCTCCTCTGCACGTCAGCTTTCCCCCAGCTCTTAGTTTAAAAAAAAAAAAATCCTCTACAACTTTTGGAATTTTACATTCCAGCAGTCTGGTTCCATTTTGGTTTATGTGGAGCCCATCCTTCCTGTAGAGACTCCTATTTTTCCCCAAATGCTCCCCAGTTCCTAATAAACCTCCACCCCTCCACTCTACACCATTGTCTCATCCATGCATTGAGACACTGCAGTTCTGCTTGTCTTTCTGGCCCTGCACATGGAACTGGAAGCATTTCAGAGAATGCTACCATGGAGGTTCTGGGCTTTAATCGCTTACCTAGCAGTCTAAATTTGGCCTCCAGGACCTCTCTTCTATCTTTCCCTATGTCATTGGTATCCACATGTATCATGACTGTCACCGCATCTTCCCAGTACTGTAAATAAGTCTGTCTAGCTGTGTTATGAGATTTGCAATTTTCACACCAGGCAGGCAAGCCTTGCTCCTCTACAACAGTATTCATAAAGAGAGAGCATTCATTCATATGACTAGGGTTAGTGCTCTGCCTAGGGTTGGTTTTTAAATCCAAACACTATTACTGTTTATGTTCAGCAAGCTGCAAGGGGTAGGTTGGTGTTGTTTTAATTTTGGTGGTGAAAATGCCTTAAGATATGCTGTATTTACTATTTAGAGCATCATGTAAGCAAATGGGAGAAAATTAATATCAGAGGAGAATGGCATTAGATAAGGTCAATGAGGAAATGTGAAAGAATCAGAGAGCAGCAAGGGTGGAAATTAGAACTGTGTAAATAACTCATTTTTGGAGCATGTTGGTCAAACTGAACAAATGAAAAAAAAATGTTTCGGGTCAAACAAAACGTTTCATTTCCTTATTGAGGGCTTTTTTATCTTTAAAATGTGTTAAGTAAAATTGAAATTTCTTTGTGCATTTTGAATTGAAAGATTGAAACATTTGCGTTTTTCCTCTAACACAATTTGGCAAGTTCAATGCAAATTCACAAAATGTTTTAGACAATCTGAATTTTTCAGTGAAATAAAGCTTAGGCCAAAAATTTCACCCCGCCTTAGTAGAGAAGAAGGATAACTTGCTGGTGTTCCATATAACTGACAGGTCTCATGGCACTGGCATTTCCTTGTTCTCAGCAGCTTCTACAGGTTTCAAGATCTTTATTTCAAAGACTCCGATAGAATAAAGAAGAGAAAAGAGGCTGCTTCCTTGAGGAGAGTAAACTTATGCTACCCTTAGGAACTGTTAGCCACCAGTCTTATTGGAATTGCCAGCTGTCAGCAGGTGCTGCCAGCAGTTGACAATGGGACCAGCGTTGCCAGGGGGAGTAAAATGTTCAGGGAAGAAAGGAGCCAGACATATGAACAGCAGGTCCAGAGGAGAAAAGAACTGGGTGGCTGAGCAGCATGTCCAAAGATGCTGAGGATAAGGAAACCATCTGGCAGTGAAAGATGTTCACAGGGAGAGAGAGAACGACAGAACTAATGAGAAGGACATAAAATCAAGAGCAAAAGGAGACTGTGTGATTAATTTTTTCAACAAGAATAGAACAGTAAAGAAAGTTAAATGCACTAAATACTTTCCTAATGTTATTTTTCCATGTTAAGCAACTACTGTAATCAGAGATGCTGCACTTTCATAAACTGGAAGGGGGATGCTCATGAGACAAGCTTCCTAGTAAGGTGTACAAAAAATCTGCAGAACCCCCTGCCCTATGGAGAGTAGTGTATTTCAGGAAGTGAACAGTGAACTTTAAAATGTGCATTCTGTTTACTGTGTTGATATGGCACTGAGTGGAACCTGGCAAGTATAAATATTATAGTAGCTTCATACTGTATGTGAAAAAAATATTTTGTAGTATTAAAAAAGCCATGATTAATCAGTATAGTGATCATGTAATAAATGTTCACAAATAACAAGAATTTATAATAATTAGCATAACTTGAACTTCTGGAATTTTCATGTTAAACTTTCAATTATCTTAATATATTTAAAATTGTTGACTTTAAAAATTACATCACTTGTACATATAGGTATTTTTATTGGTGATATGTTGTGTATCTACAGTAAAAAAATGTACTATGCCTGCGTACATATGTTAAATAAAACAGCAAGGGGCCTTGAAAATAAGCGTCATCGTAAATTGATTCCACTGCTGTATAGAGATTGTAATATCATTAAATAAATGAATAAATAAATACTTCATAATGAACAGCATTTCTAAACACAATGTGCATCACTTTAAAATGTATGATGTTCTGTGGATATTTGCTATCATTTTTGGAAGCTTGACCTTTTGATATGATATTTTGCCTATTATAACTAATTTAATCTTTTGTTGCCACTCTTAAGCTACTTCCACCTAACACTAGTTTACTTTCTGAGGAACAGGAGTAACTCTGGCATCTAATATGATTGATATATATATATCATAGAGCAAGTCCAGATAAAAGTGAGATGTCTCACGGTCACTTCTCTATAGTTCCTATCTTCCATGGAAAATCTGGTATTGCTTCACAGAGATCTCAGGAGGATGGTTTCAAAGTTCCTTTTGAGGAATTTAAAAAAACAAATAAACAAACCCTTTTTGCTTCAAATGGGAATTTTCTCCACATTTGTACCACTTTCAGTGGAGGAGAGTAATGTGCTACAATCACAGATGATGATAAGGGATATTCTAAAATGAGATAAGTTAACTTATTGCTACGTTTGCAGTAAAGTAATATTATCCCAATAGATCTTAATTTTTCTGAATGTTTTTCTAATAGTGCTTGGAAAATATTTGGCTTGTAGGCTCATTCAGATTTTTTTCAGAGTGCTCCCAAAAGTAAACTCCAGGATCTGCTTTAGTTTGAAACAGACTGTTGTACTGTTTTTTCTTTGGAACAGAAAATCCTAACTCAAGATTTCTAGTGAGTCAGAGTTTTCTCCAAATAATTCAGGATAGAATTTGCTTTGCCCTAAATTTCATGATAGCACAGACCTTGGTACTAAATTAGTACCTGACTAGGTGATTCCTCAAGATCAAAGCTTCGTGTGCTCTGCATCAAATACAACCGAAATTCTGCGGCAAGAACCTGCAGCAGGTTGGTGATTAATTCATTGGCAGCTTCAAGTATATTCACTAATTGAATTTTTTACTGAACTAAATATTAAATCCCCAAAAGGCCAGGTCCACCAAGTGGATGGCTCCTTTGTGCCAGTGGAGTGGTGCAAAGGGACCCCAGCAGACTGAGAATAGGGCCTATGTGCAAAGGTTAACTCTAAATCTCATCTTCTGTAGCTGTTTTGCCTCTGTTTTTCCATGCAACACTCCCACCTCTGTAAATTTCATTAGTTAAGAAGTAAGCACTATTAGTACATAATAATATTATATCTTATTAAGGAACCATACAGATGGAAAATCAATTTTATAGCAGGAAGGGTATTTTACATGTGAGGAGCAAATTTTGTTTGAGAAAGAGTGGTAGAATTGTGTAATATGGTGGTCTGTTATCAATATTTCCATATTAATAAGACTGTTTTTGTTATTGTTGTGAAACCTCCCTCCATACTTGAAATTTGAAGATTTCTGGAGCTACAGACCGAGTCTCTAGCGGGTCCTACATTATGGACTACAACAATAATGGCTACCATAACCCTCTGACACCATTTTCCAGCATGCTTGGAGTCAGGGGTGGGAACAGAATGGACTAGAAACTCTCGGTGAGGAGGGCAATAGGGAGGCTTCTGTGTGAGGTGACAATCAGTTTGCTTGGTCAACAATGAGCCAGGGTTGCTCATCCCCTCAATGGGAGGGGACAGTCTGACACAAAGAGACTAGTTTTAGTTTAGCTTGAGCCTTGATTCTGGAGCTGAGAGAGAAGCAGAACAGCTCAGGGCGTCTCTTTGATTAACTCAAACTCCTGAAAGAGGGAGTCTTTGAACTCCTGTGGTATCTTATGCATGGGTCAGGCAATTCCTGCAGAGACCAGTGTCCAGAGGGCCAAGATCCGACGTGGTGCCGGCAAACTGAAAGCCAGCTGACACCTCCACAAGACTCCAGATTACGGGAGCCAGAAGAGGATCCTGCCCCATCCTCAGACAAAGACACGAAAAGAGGACTTTTTTTGTTTAAGTTGGTCAATGTTCACAGTGCTACAGAACTTATCTTTGGAATCATCGCCAGCATACCACATGTCTGTGAAGGTGCTAGGGAGGGGGCTGGGGGTTGGGGGATGGGAAGAGTTATGAGTGTTGGAAGGTAGGGAACTAGCTGATTTGTTAATGCTGACTTCTTATTAGTTGGCCCTAACAGTTCCTTCCCCTGATTCTATCTTCCCGCTCTCCCTCCAAAAGTGTCTCTTTGTTACACTGTTATTTGGGTGTGTCATTCTTTTGCATTGATGTAAGTTATTGTTTCTTGTGCACTGGATATTGTAGTTATTGACAGGAGAGGTCACATTATTGATTTTCTCAAGGGGCAGCACCTCTTGTGTCTTGAGCACAGTGAGGAGTTACCTTGGTTGGAGGGGCTACGCTTGAAATTTTTTTGTTGATTAGGGTGACCAGATAGCAAGTGTGAAAAGTTGGGTCAGGGGGTGGGAGGTAATAGTTCCCTATATAAGACAAAGCCCTGAATATCGGGACTGTCCTTATAAAATCTGGTCACTCCATTGTTGGCTAAAACATTTAATAAAATCTTCACCACTAATAAACTAATAAAAAGAATGCAGAACCCAATGCATGTAAAAAGAGAGGAGATTCCACTCCAAGTAGCAAGCACTAGGGAGCAGGCTTGAGTTATATGTTGGGGGAGTGGCTATGCTTGAAATCTATTTGTTGGCTAATACTTTTAATAAAATCTTCACCATTAATAAACATGCTTGCGGTTGAAGTCTTCTCTATAGATCAGGTGATCATTGCACCTATTACTAATTGCTGGATGTTCTGTTAATTTGGAATTAGAGATGAATGGCTAGTCACATACTTAAGCTACCCAACTGAATGCTTGTAACGGAGGAAATAAATAACATATCTGGAAAATTCCTGGTGTTTGACATTGACTTTTATTGTATAGGTGCAATTTATGCATGTGAAAGGTTCATGATCAACAACATTGGAGTCAAAAGTCTTTTGAAGACAGAACAAGGGCTTCTGGAGGATACACAGTTCCATAAGTCATGTCCTTTTTATATCTCTGTATTTATTATAATTGGGGATGATAGCAACAATTTTTATTAAGGTTGCCCAACATTATAAGACCTTGCTTTCATTTGCTTATAACTTTTCCAAATTTAATTGTTTGGGCTAAAATCTTCCATGCAGGGTATCTGCCTGAGAATGACTTTTTTTTTTTTTTTTTTAATTTCAGCCAAAATAACTAAGCTGTTTTTAAGAATGACATTAAGGAAAAATATGTTGCTTTATCCATGTTAAAATATTATGGTTACCTTCTTTGTAATAATCTAAAGACCAATGCTTTGGAGCAGAGACCTGAAATTTGTCAGGGTCATGGCCTATGTGTTAGGGTTGGGTCTCTGCTGTTTCCCATAAAAATCTGCTCAAAGTTGATGAAGTTATAAGCTTTTGAAAACATGCAGTTTGCACATACTTAGTAGAGACTTAGATTTTAGCAGTTATATTTCCTGAAGAGTCATTCCACATTGAGCATGCACCAGCCTGCTCATAAACAGGGTTTATGCTGAAATTATAGCTCTGGACTGCAGTGGGCTTTTCCAGGTCTAGGCAGCTAAACTGAGAGTCCCTGTGTTCTCAGTGTCCCACTCCAGATGGATCCTGGCAGCATGGAGGACGATGTTGCCTAATCTGAATGTAGGTGGGCCAAGAGCTGGACAAGAGAATAGGGGATGGGGCGGGTGGAAGTAGATTGGGACAAGGAGCACTGAAGGAGACTGGGACAGAGACGAGGAGTCCTGAGGGATGAGATTAGGATTTTTGGACAAGTAGACTGGCAAGATGAAGAGAACAGAACTAAGGGTTGAAAAGCCAGTGGTGACAAAGAGGATCCAGGGATGTGAAAGAGACAGAACTTGGATAGGGACAGGCAGGAGGGGACGAGGCAGAAAGGGTCAAGCTTTTGGGAAATGGGCAGAAGAATCTGTGCCAACTCCCCTCCAGAGCTTGGAATGGGACCCAAGATTCCTGAGTCCCACCATTCCTCTGCTGTCAGCAAATATCTAGGCAAAGTGTCCCTTCCCCCTTTAGTGCTTTTCTACATAAAGGATGACAACCTACTACTGCTATCAGTTAGCTCAAGTGGTAGAGGTCTGTGTGGTGGATCTAGGTGCCAAACCTTCTGATGAACCATGTGAATTCAATGTGATACCACATAATGGGTTTTCCATTTTTTCAGTTTACCCAGTAAAGTACACAGAAAAGGAATAACTATGTAGGTTGGATAGTTCACATCAGCGATTTGGTGAAACTGACATGAATTCACAAAAATATTTGGTATGGTTAAATCTACATTTTTCACTGAAAAACGTTTAGCTCCAAAGTAACTCTCTCACTGTACTTGAATATGTTCACTGAAAGGATAATCACAGAATTCTCTGTATGTACTGTCCATCTTCAAGAAAAAGAGATGGAAATTATATAAAAATAAAAATGTGAAGTTATGGAAGATGAATCCAGCTTGGCATTGAAAAAGTTTGCTTTTTAAACACACTGGCAATTCCCTGTAGAACTAAGCAGGGTGTTCAAATGGCATATGATGGCTTAGTATATTTGTATGTGTCCTGTCTGCCATCTGACTTGTGACTGATATCTCCTGATCTCAAGGGCACCATTCAAACTAGACAATAGAAACAAGACAAAAGAGAAACTTAGCACCTGAGAGAATATTTATGAGAGCAATAAAAACAGCTCATTTAAAAGCCTTTTAAAAATACAGTTGTGAAAATTCTCAACAGCACTATTTAAAATACTTTTAAAAAGTACTCTCCTCACCAGTAATGCTCTCTTGAATGTTGATCCTTTTCTTCTACTCTACTCTACTCGACAGAACAATGTCCTATAACAGAGATCAGTATCAGAGATCTGTTCAGACTCAGTCATTAATGAATGAAGATGTTACCATTCTCCTTTTGAAAATTTCCCGCTTTTCAAGGAGCAGATCCTCCTCAGCAACAGTGATAATCTATTATTATTAATTCTATGTGTCACCATTACTTTGCACTGTAGAGGAAAACACACAGCTCTGTCTTGAAGAATAAGGTTTCAGTAATCAAGAGGTACAGAGATGTGCTATCCTAGTAGGGACTCCAGAAAGAATTCTGGCCCAAGAGTAGATTCCCTTCCTTTTAAGATGAACAAGTAGTGACTGATTCCTCCAGTACCTTTGTGGCACCAAGTTCAGGTGCACCCTTCAGGTGGTGAAGAATACACCCTTTAATGCATCATGATCTCTCTTTAATGCACTCTTTAATGCATCATGGACTGGTGTGAAGTGGGGAAGGTTTATGGCATTCACGCCCGTCCCTTCCCTATTTGAGGTGATGTACATCCTGGGGATAGATTGAAGGGGCAACCCACATATTCCCCTAGCACATGAAATTTATTATGACAGGCCTTCGTATGGGGTGCATAGAATGGAAGCTCATTGTGCCCTCCTGCTTTCAATGCATGTAAGGGCCAGTCATAATCTGGCCTAAATTAGAGAAAATATAGACAAAGGAGGAGGGATATGGAAACAGGTGCCAATATTAAAGAAATAGATTGAATTGTTTAATTTGGCCCATTTATTTTTCATTCCAATTACTGTCTTTGTTAGTTTTTGTTAGTCTTAATTTTGATGATATTGTGATACAAGGGACTGATTTCCAGGATGGTTTGAAAATCAGAAACGTTTTCTAATCTGAGAGAAATTAAGGGCTTCTCAGGTTATTCATTAGAGCAGGAATTAGTTGGTTAGCAGTAGAAAGTTAGTAAAAAAGAAACTAGCTAAAAGCCCATTTTAGCAGTGACTTGAAGGAGGAAAACAAGTTCCTTGGTACATTGGTGGTGAGAGGCATAAGGACCAGCGTGAAAAGAGAGCACAGACTAGCAAATGAGGGAAACAATGGTGTAAAGAACACGTGCATTATAAGATTGCTACACATAGTACACAGGGACAGTGAAACATGACCCTCTGTACATCAAACAAGTTAGAGGGAAGTACCTGAGTGCTTACTCAATTGCAATATGGATTATGGTACTAGACTGATTGAGAAGCTATGATACAATAGCCTATTCTCGTCTACCAATTTTTTAAAAGATCAAATTTGTCAAATCAAGTTTTACAGTGAATGAAGTTTATAATAGTAACAAATTGCTAATTGGATTCTCGTCCAGATCTGCCACTCACAGTAGATGAACATGTTGCACTGAAAAAAAAAGAGAAAAAGAAATAAAACCTAATAGTTTTTTGTTTGACACACCACTAAGACACAGTTGTTAGATGTTGTACTTCCATTCTTCTGTTTCTTTTACTTTAAAGCATAGTCAAGTAAATGTAATGCTTATTATAGTTCTCCTTTCATACAATATTATCATAATCATTATAATACTTTAAGGTAAATTTCTAAAACTGTCTTCCTAAATTGTATCCACACAATGGTGTGCGTGTGTGTGTTTACAGTCTGTGAGCATGAAGAACACATTTTTGCATGTGGAAATAGGCACTAATATCTGTCACTGGTCATGTAGCATGTGCAGATGCAATGTTTGTATGTGCCAAATATGCACACAAAAATGGCTTTATGTTGTATGTTTTGTTGTTGTTTTTTGCTACTTGGGATATAAAAAGATTTGGCAGCATTTAAACGGGTATTTACTACATTGTGTTTGCTTATCTTTGCCATAGTGTTTGCAGTAGTATACGTTTTACTGGTATACTTAGTATGAAACATAAATTTTTTTAAGTCTAACATAAACCCTATTTTGAGAGCTTAAGACAGTTTTAAGTGATGCCAGGCTGGCCCCTGCATAGGGGCAATTTTGAATATTTTATAAGGTACAATATTTGATCAATGCAACATTTTTGGAAGTGTTTTAAAATTTCATGTGAATTTGATGTCTGCGTGAGGTTGCAGACCTGACAACCCCGAAAAGTGAAGTCTTTCATTTCTCTACAGAATAGGTAACATTAGAGTACTGTGAGCTTACCCACCCTGCTCCACCAATGTGTTTCAAATCTGATGTGGAGAAACCATCTCTAGTGGCAAGAGGACTTTTGAATCTTCAGTCTCAATCCTGGATCTGTTTACTAAGGCTGCCAGCTAAGGAGCCCAATAAACACCAATTGTGCTGGTAACTTTTCTGCAGCGGGGAAGTGTCCATTGAGAACTAAACTGAGATTTTCAAACCATCAGTCCCATTTTCATACAGCCAGTAGAGTATGACCAAAATCTATTACTAATAACTTGGCCTGACTATGAACTAGTGACACAGAGTTAAAAGGCTCTTGAACCATTCAGTCCCCAAAGAATTATATTTAATCAAAATGATACAGTGCTCATTTTTCACAGTACCTCTAGCTTGACATGCTAGTCCCCAGTCTGTTTCCCGATTGCTTTTATATTTCTCAGTGTTCTCTACAAAGTGTCATAGAAATCACTGTTTTACCCTTTTAAATAGCTTACCCATTTTCTAGACATCATTTAAAGAAGAGCCCTTGCTGTCCAGCAGTGGCAAAAGAGACTACCTCGAAATGGTGTATCAATTATCAGTGAGTGCTGACAGAAGCATACAAAGTACTATAGTGTACCAACTATGAACAGTTCCTTTACTTTCACCTGTTCCCTCCTGAGCTGATCAGTAAGAACTCATTAATGGAATTTTCTACATTCTGCTGTAAAATTGTTCCTCTGATAGAATAGGCTGGATTTTAATAGGATTTTCATCTCTAAAGAAGATGCATGGAAAAAATCATGCAGAGTAATTTGTTGTTTTTTTATTCAATGTATATATATGGTATATTGCATTGTTCTGTGGAACAAAGACAGCCATAAAGTGTGTGTGCTTTTATCAGGTGAATATGTTTTAATAAATATGCTGAGGAAATGGAGATATAATTCATGAATATGGACAAACATCACTGCCAGCTGGTGGGGAAAACCGCATGCTCATATTTCATGGCCGTAAGGATTTTCAGCTAATATGATTGCAAGATAAAATTGAACTGAAGTCAGCCATGTTAGGTGGTGGGCCAACAAAGTGGTGTTCAGATCCAGTTTATGTTTAAATGAGAGATTGGGTTCAAGGTCAAATCATGGCTAGAATCTGGGTGTGTCAAAATCTCACAAGATGTTCTCACCAGGTTTTTTTTAATCCCATCCCTCCACTTCTCCAAATGGCAGAAATTTTACAAGATCAGCTGCTCTGGTGAAATTATTGCCATCTTGGGGTAAAATCTCATTAAAATGACTATTTTCATGGTTTAAATGGAAATAGACCCAGAAAGTAGGCTCTTATGAGCTTTGATTCTGACCCAGAACCAAAAATATAGGGCAGGGTAGGAGCCAAGGATTCAAATCTGAACCTTTCCTCATGCATTTCAAGGGGAGTTGGAATTGAAATTTTGCTTTCTGCCCATATACAGTGGTATGACATTATCTGACCACCTTTGCTGTACACCCCCATCACCTTAGTAGATCTGATCTGACAGCTTTTTTTAAAAAAATTCCTCAGAAATAGCACCTGTCTAAGAAGCAGTGTCTTACCAAAATTGTAAGTGGATAGAGTGATATGTTACATGAATCTAATTTAAAGATTATTTTTTATTAAAATCTGTTATATGATTTATCAAATATATAATACATGCAGGACCTGATTTTCCATTGCTGTGAACCTCATATCTTCATTTACACTTATCAAATTATTAAGGTAGCATTGACACCCACTTTGATGGTTGTAAATGATTACACTCGGTGCACAGTAGTGCAGGATCGGGTCTTGTATGTGTGTGTATATCTGTGTATATACAATATGGAATCCATGTACCATTATGGCTGCTCAAATGAAATTGAATGTGCTGAAGTATCTGTGGCAGACTCAATGCACTGCAATGGAAATTTCAGTTCCTTGTACCACAGAAACTCCAGACAACATTTTTGTGCAGTTTTAGTGATACATGCATATAGAAAATCATTTTCTGTCTTGTTCAACTATGATTGGCTCCCACCACATCATATCATTTGTCTAACATTCTTTTTCTCCGTGATAATAGTTCACCACTTTTCCCTCAAAGCTTGGCCTTTTACACAAATGGAGAAGAAAGCACAAAGCTCTTCTAAAGTGCAGTTTAAGAACTGAGAAGTGCAGTTATGATGCGAAACAAACCTCTCTACTTCTTCAGCTCTTCCACAGAGCTCTCCTAGAAGCTGTGAGGCACAGGTCAGTTCCACAATCTCTAGGACTACTAATAAAGTATGTCCAGCTTCAGATAAAAGACTCACAGTAGAACTCTGAGGTTTGCAGATCAAGCCTGGATGTCTTTTTGGAAGATATGCTTAAGTCAGACACAAGTTCCTGGAACACAGGAGTAAATGGATGACATTCTATGGCCTATGTAATATAGGAGGACAGACTCGATGACTTAGTCTCTTCTGGACATAAAATCTATGAATCAATGAACTTCCTCCCATTTGAGTTTCATCTCCTGTTTCAAATGTAGAAATCTAAAGATCCTGCAGTGATGTACATTTGGGGATTCCATCCTGGTCTGGAGGAAAAACTAATATTTTTTCATTAAAAAAGGCTACTGACTTAAAGCAACCTGCCTCAGTATTTGGCTGTTAGATATATGTTTCTGTGGCAACTAGTAGCCAAGTGGTCCTCTGGCTTTTTGTATATTTTAAAGGAAGAGGCTGAAAACATTTTTTCCCAGAAGCAACAAGTCACTGATCTCACAATGAGGTTAATGGGACTTTCATGTGAATTTGAGTTCACACTTGTAGATATCTTTGCATGCTTAGGTCCTAAATGCTCTTAGAATCTATAATGAGCTGTCTTTGAAAGGTGAAAGCCAATGAGAAAAAAATGATATTTTGCCTGCTAATAATGTTGTGTCTCTTTGTAGGAAGATCTAAGAGTATAGATGCCTATTACATGCAAGAACAACAAATACTTCTCAGTCAGCCTGTTAGTGATTAACATGCTATATTTCATCATTCATTTTGAAATGACAGTAATATATGGCAAATTTTAAGCTGAGAATGTACATTGACACATTCCAATACAGTATGAGCTGTGTGTATAAACATCTGGCATGTTGTAGCCATTGGTGGAGCTTTTTTCATAAATGCTTTACTCTGAATCCCTGTGACTTACCCTTTTCTTATATCAAGGTTGCCCACCCTGTAACATCCAGAAAATTATGTGGCTGTAGATATACAGTATGTAGATAACTTTGCTATGTATCTACCTAAACTTAATAGCTATTGATTTCCTATGTGAGAATCTCAGTTCTTAAAATATGTTCAGGGTGACATGCCGAATCTATAGTTATTTTAACCACTGTGCTAAGACTACAGACCATGCCAAATAGATTGCAGGGTCAACAACTTGTCAAAACAACAGTTAAATCAGGCGTATCTAGCTGATTGGAGCCCTATTAGTACAACCCAAAGAGTCCTAGAAAAGCAGAAAGTCACTCCTGACTGTGAGGAAAATCATATGCAACAAGATAGACAAGGCAATTCTTTACTGACCTTCAGCTATGGAAACCTGATTGCTAATTTGGTTACCCTTATCTTGTCTTTGGCCACACGGGACGTTGGTTTGCAAAGTCAAATATCAGTGCACCTTAAACAAATTCACTCCCAATAAATCTGAAAACAGGTATCAGCTACACAGGATTGTGGTGGGCTGGGCGAACCTTTTGGAAGAAATAGCTTTTAAGATTAGTTCAGATTGAGAATCTATCTTTAAATCTTATTTTTAATACCAGTAGCCAAAATATAGTATCTGGAAACACTTATACAATAAACTAAAGAGCCACAAATAAAGACTTTAACCTGTACTCAAGAGGTGGTAACGAATTAATTGTTCACAAATGATATATAGTTCACATAAAGTAAAATAATATTGTAAAATCAAATAGACCTGAGTGAGTATAATTCTTTTAACACAATGAGCCAAAAGGCTCACTTATGAGTAATGAACAGGGAATAGCTTGGTCACCACTCTTTTCCTGCTCCCCTCTTGCTTTCAGGGGGAACTAATTTAATATAGTTTTGAAAAGATGCATCTTCCACCCTTGCTCTGGCTAAGCTCCAGTTTTATTGGCACATCAAGAGGGCAGAGCGAATGTCCTAGGATAGGACTGATGAGGACTAAGAAGGTACTTAGCTTCTCTGAAAGAATGTTAGCCTCCTTCAGTGACCCCTTTTCTCACATAGTTGTATACTATGGTGCCGAATGAAATCAGTGGTGCTTTGCGTCATAAGTGGTTCAGCGGAACCATTGACTGGCCTGTTAAGTCTGATTTATTTTAAGAGTTCCTAGTTATTTGTGTTTATATCTTAGGGTATTTGCTCTTCATATTTCTCATATTATGCTTGTCTGAATACTTATTTATTTATTTTTCTATTGACCTCATTTGGGTTGAATTTTTCTTTTTTTGGAAGGATATTGGTTTTGCTCCTCTGATAAAATGGTAGATATTAGGAATTCTTTCAAGACGTGGCTAAGTTCTGCTTTGCTTAGAATTCCATACAGATCCCTTTATTTTCATTTAAGATGGTTGTGTGGAATATGAGTCAGAGCAGAGCTGAGATCACAACATGCTTTCAGGGCATTTAACACTCAATCCTGCCTTCCATTTTACATTGTGTCTGACAATATAAGGCCGGACTCTGTGCTGTGCTCAATTTCTGATAAATGCAGCAGAGTGGAGGGCATGTCAGGAAGGTAATTACAGCTCATGATTCACTGCCCCAGTCTTAGACCTGTTGGAGGTTATGGCAGCCTGGAGACTTCGTCTAGCTTCCTCTGCCAGCTGGTAATGGTTTTTAAGCAACCATGTACCATCTGAGGATAGCTGGAGCACATCATATTGGCCCCTTACCTCCTCTCCACCCTGGAAATGCTCCCTGCATTGGGTGCTGTTGGGAAAAAGGAAAAGGAACCATTTATACTAGCTCCACACCCACAGGCAACTTTCGCCCATTGGGGCAATTCCCAGCTAGAGAGTTATGAATATCTGCTACTGTGCTTATTGAATTATACACACATAGACACACAAAAATGAAATATATAGAGGATGGAAGGCAGGGAAAACATTTCATGGCAGACTGCTGGATATTACATGAAAGCTGGTTATACATACATATATAGAATGTTTACTTTTATATTAAACTTTGACTTATATAACTTATAACTTATATAACTAGTTAATAAATATGGTGCCAGTAGATGGGTCTCGGGAATATGTAGTATAACTCCTGCTTTTGTAAGACCAACGAACAAAACAAAACAACAAACAAACAAACAAATCTCTTGCAGTTGTTGAGCGCTGCAAATGGTTTCCACTGTGCTGCTGTCTGCAACAGCTCCTAACACTGGGGCTCAGCCCTGGCATATTTCCAGCACCACTCTGCACACACATTTACAGTACATTCAGCAAGGCCTTTAGAGGCACTCCAGCTAATGCTGTGAATGTATTTTAAGAGTAATATGCACAGATTTGAACGACTTTTGTAAATTATACTTAATAGACATTGACATCATACACATGGAGCAGTTTCTTTGTAAAATGTCAATTTAGATTAAGAATAGTATGTGTTTTGTGCTATAGAACTTACTGAAATTAATGGTAGTTGGTTTATTATCAGTGTAGTGGTTTTATAACATGCTCTGCATGCATAATACAATTCATTATGAAAAATAATTACTTTAAATTCATAGCAGACATTTTTTACTTCATAATTAATCTGTGGTTGTTTTCTTAAAACCCACCAATATATCCCATGTTTGGATTAAACCTTCCATGTCTGGCTTTTATACACACTACTCCTATTGATTTAAATGGCACTATAACTGGAGTTTGGAGTGCAGAGGAATGCAGTTTAATTCAATGGACTTTATTGGCATAACAAGGTATACAATTGTTGTCTAAGTGTAAAAAGAAATAGATATCTCAAGTATCTGTCAGAGGTAGGTACAATCCACCCATGTTAGGGCTACACACTCTGTTGAGGTTTTGATAATGTTGCCTTTTGTCAGCAGTGTCTATTCCTGACCTAGTGCCAGGTTTTGCTTACCATGGTGTTATCTCTTCCGGATCAGATTCTAAGAGTGAGCTGTTACAAAAAACAGTTAACAGACACTAAATGATAACTTTTAAACACCTCTTGATAAGTTTCTAATCAGATTCCTGATAACTAAAGACTTGATCTTGCTGCAATTGAAGTTAGGTCATAATTTACAATTTCTTCTCTCTACTTTGCTAGCTACTAGTTCTTATAGAAGCATCCCATCACTAAAGCATCCCAGGAAATAATAACCAATATCACAACTGGCCAGTGGTCTAATTTTCCTCTCTACTTCTCCTGAAGCAATTGGAGTGAGAGAGAGATATTGGTGGGTAAGTGTGTTTTAAAACACAACTCCTTCTCTCTCTGTTTCTTATTGTATTCACTTCTTTTTTACTTCTCTTTTTTTCATGTAGCTGTGGGAATGCTGAGTAGTAATGAGTTTTAAATTTCTCTTGGAAGCATGTGTAATTTGTGCTCATTCCAGTCGCCTCTTGTAATGAGCTCTAAAGCCTTGGCCCAGTTGTTGAGAAAGCCTTGTCTCTTATTCTCACAAGCCTCACCATTCAGGTAGTCAGCTTCATGTTTCCCAAGGAACATAGCCATCTGGGGATATAACACAAGCTGTACGAACAATGTCACAGCAGAAAGTGTCATGTTAGTTCCTCATGTATTTATTTATTTATTTTGGAGTAGGTTCAGTTAGGAGGCAATCAGCTAAACGCAAAGTAAAGTAAAGGGAGACATGCGTGAGAGGGACAGGGCACGGGAGAAGAGGGTATGAGGAGCAGTTGTGAGTGAAGCTGAAGTGAAGAGACTGTGAGGGAAGGCGAGGATTGGAGCAAACCAATCAGCACAGAACTGAGAAGACCAGCCAGAACTGTAGAAAGTTCTCTGAATGTCCAGAGGTCCCTCCTTTGGCTTCTCCTGCACCTACTGGCTAGAGTCTCTGGATGGCTTCTCTCAGCCAATTTTCACTATGGTCATATGATGTTTTCCCAGAGGTGGAGGGCTGGCCCTGCTTGAGCACCATTTTACCCACTCTCCTTATGCAGCAGTCCCACATTTAATTGCCTCAGCAGCTGCTTCTGCCAACTGGAGTCTCAAGGCAAGTTTAAATAATAGTTCAGCCTGGAGGTCACAAAGATATAGACCATTGTCACCAGGTCACTGTTTGATATGATGTGTTACAGCCTTTTGGCTAGTCAGAACTGTAAGGAAGCATTTAGTTGTCCCCCCATTTGGCAGACTTGTTTGAAAGAAAATGAGAAATAGAAAACAGCTGGTACACTGCTGCTGCTACAGCTTTAAAAGATGTTTTACTAACCAAATAGGATGTGATTGCTGGAGGACAATGACAGCAAAACATACAAAGGGAAGATGGAAACAACACGGCAAAAACAAACAAACAAAAACAAAGCAGAAGGCATTTGGATTAGTTTGATTTAAAGATATTAAAACAAATAGGACTCTGAACAACCACAAAGAGATGAATTTGGCATATGCTAATTAAGAACAGTGACACCTTGGTTCTGCCATTTATGTGCACTGCACAATCCACAGCACAATTTAGATCTCCTCAGCTGTTTCTAAAAGTCAGTCTTAGTCCATTACTTTAATTAATCTATGCTCATTATCAGCATGGCCGTCTTCCTGTGAACAGAAAGTCAAAGGAGAAGATTCATACATAATTAGTGAAGCTTTTTAGATTAATTTGCAGGAAACTGAGACATAAAATATTTTCTACCTTAGCAATGTTCTTTGCTCTGCAATAATACTGACAACATATCTAAATACATCCTTGGAATAAATACTGGAGGGCATGCATATCTGGTACAGAACAGAAAATGTCGTACACACTAACCAGCTGCTGTCTCATTTCCCAATAAATTAAAAAGTATTACTATATGCATATGGCTTTATCATGATGCCCATGTTCTTCCAAGATTATGAATAAGTACTTTTTGGTAGAAAGGAAAGAGATATTTACTGTAGAAAACTAACACTTTTATTGCTACCATATATATATAAGAATTTCCTTTGGTTGTACATGCGTGATTTAAAAGTTGCATTTATTTGTACTCTTTATGAAAGCATATGAAAGTATATATTACAGACCTGATTATACATCATGATATAAGTATGAAAATTCCACAAACCATGACTACTTTCTTATAGCTCAAATGCCCTCTATTGTGTATGCTATTAGCTATAGATTTATTCCACAGTGAAAACCACCCTAAAATGGAGTTAAAATTGAGAGTACACATCAGCAGTTTAGGGTAAAACACATTACAGAGACATTGCAATTATCCTAAAAAACCAGTATTATAAACCCAGAAAACTCAGCATTAAGGTTAAATTTAAAAGAAATCCAAACATCTAAAGGTATGAAAATTCAGGTAGGGCACACAAACAACTTCAACTGTGCTCTGTAGTGACTCCTGCAATAACCACATGATTCTGGAAATTACAAAGCAGTAATCCTTATTTACAATAAGGCAATATGAAGAGACAATCAAAAACAGCAAACAAGATGTTAGGCTGTATTAAAGGACAGACACTATTTAAACATAATGCCATTATATATCACTTGAAAACGGGGTCATCTCGAGCTCCAGGATGAAACAAAAATAGAAAATGGTCAGAGAAGAGTAACAAAGCCCACTACCAGCATGGGAAAGGCTTGCAAATGAAGAAAGTTTGAAGAGATTAGGGCCAAGTGACTAATATTAGGGGCCTCGTTTTCTGTGTGCGCACATTGAGATACCTTGAAAAAGCCTGATTTTCAAAAAGGTGCTGAGCACTCTTACTCTGAAAATAAGGCCTTGTAAACTCTCTTAAATCAAGCATCCAACATCACTAGTTCCTTTTGAGAAATTTGGCCCAGGATTATATAGTTTAAAGAATAAGGCACCAATCCAAAGCATTTAAGCATGTACTCAACTTTGTATAGGTACGGTGGCACTGAAGTCAGTGGAATCTGCTTAACATTGCATAGATTCTAAGGTTAGAAAGGATCACTATGGTCATCTAGTCAGACCTCCTGTATATCACAGGTCTTAGAACTCTCCCAAAATAATTCCCAGAGCAGATCTTTAGCAAAACATCCAATCTTAATTTAAAAATTGTCGTTTATGGAAACTCCATCATGATCCTTGGTAAATTGTTCCAGGGGTGAATTTCTCTCACTGTTAAAAACATACACTTTATTTCCAGTCTGAATTGCTGTAGCTTCAACTTCCAGCCATTGGATCATCTTATACTTTTTGTCTGCTAGATTGAAGAGCCCATTGTTAAATAGTGTTCCCCATATATGTGTAATGATCTTGGCATTCATTAAACAACAAGCCAGTGAATGAGAAAGAAATAAACCTTTTAATAAAACAAACTAGAGATCATCTGTGTTGAAGTGCTGAACACAGCTGCACAATGTTCTCCACTCCTCCTTACAGGACATATTGTGAAATTCCTGTATTCATAATACTGCCCCTTATGAGGAAGCGTCTCTAAATTATAATCTTGCACAAACATATGTCTACAGTATGTACTTAGAGATTGTAATCAAGTCACCCCTTTAACTTCTCTTTGTTAAGATAAGTAGACTGAGCTCCTTGAGTCTGTCACTATAAGGCATATTTTCTAATACTTTAATAATTCTCATGACTCTTCTCTGAACTTTCTCCAGTTGAGCAACATCCTTCTTGAACTGTGGGTCCCAGAACTGGACACAGTATTACAGAAGCGGTTGCACCAGTGCCAAATACGGATGTAAAATAACTTCTCTACTCCCATCCAAGATTCCCCTGTTTATGCATCCCAGGATCACATTAGTTCTTTTGGCTACAGTGTTGCACAGGGAGCTCACGTTTGGCATGACCTCCAAATCTTTTTCAAAGTCACTGCTTCCCCCCGAATAGAGTCCCCCATCCTGCAAGTACGGCCTACATTCTTTCCCCCGCATGTATATATTTAGCTATATGAAAATACATATTGTTTCTTTGTGCTTAGTTTACCAAGGGAATCCATATCGTTCTGAATCAATGACCTGTTCACTTCATTATTTACACTCCTCCAATTTTTGTGTCATCTACAGACTTCATCAGTGATGATTTTATGTTTTCTTCAAGGTAATTGATAAAAATGTTGAATATCATGGGACCAAGAACCAATTCCTTGCACTGAAAACAAACCTGCTCGATGATGAATCCTCGTTTACAGTTACATTTTGAGTTACGTTTACAGTTAGTCAGTTTTTAATCCTTTTACTGTGTGCCCATGTTAATTTTATATTATTCTAGTTTGTTAATCAAAATGTTGTGCAGTACCAAGTCAAATGCCTTAGAGAAGTCTAAATATAGTATATCAACCAAATTTGTAATCTCATCATAAAAATATAGTTTCATAGGATCTATTTTCCATAAACCTATGTTGATTTTCATTAATTATGTTACCCTCCTTTACTTCTGTATTAATGGAGTCCTGCATCAGCCGCACCATTATCTGTCCTGGGATTGATATCAGAGTGACATGTCTATAAATTGGGTCATCCCATTTACCCCTTTTAAAAATTGACACAACATTTAGATTTCTTTCAGTCTTCTTGAACTTCCCCAGTGCTCCAAGGTTTATTAAAAATTAACATTAATGGTCGAATAAGCTTCTCAGACAGCCCTTTTAAAACTCTTGGATGCAAGAACATACATAAAAATATATAAGAATAAATAAGAACGGCCATACTGGGTAAGACCATTGGTCCATCTAGTCCAGTATCCTGTCTCCTGACAGTGGCCAATGCCAGGTGCTTCAGGGAATGAAAAGAACAGGGAATCATTACCCATTCCCAGCTTTTGGAAAACAGCAATCCCTGCCCATTCTGGCTATTAGCCATTCATGGATCTATTCTCCATGAACTTATTAAGTTCTTTTTTGAACTCCATTATAGTTTTGGCCTTCACAATATCCTCTGGCAAGGAAATATAGACACTGACTGTGTGTTGTTCATTTTAAGACTGCTGCCTATTAATTTCATTTGGTGATCTTAGTTCTTATGCTATAAGGAGTAAATAACACTTCTTTATTTACTTTCTCCACATCAGTCATGATTTTATGACCTCTTTCATATCCCCCCTTAGTCATCTCTTTTCCAAGCTGAAATCCCAGTCTTATTAATCTCTCCTCATATGGAAGCTTTTCCATACCCTTAATAATTTTTGTTGCCTTTTCTGTACCTTTTCCGAATCTGATATATCTTTTCTGAGATGGGGCTACCAGATCTGCACACAGTATTCAAGATGTGGGCATACCATGGATTTATAAAGAGGCAATATGATATTTTCTATCTTATTATTAATAATTTATTATTATTATTATTATTATTATTATTATTAAGGCTGCGAGTCTGTCACAGAGGTCATGGAAATCATGGATTCTGTGACTTTTCATGACCTCCATGAGTTCCGCAGCTGCATCGGCTGGTGTGGCTGGCCCCAGGGACTCCATAAGCAGCAGTCCCAGGGGCAGCCTGAGTAGTGGTCAGAGCAGCTGCTCCAGAGGCCATTGGAGAGTAGTCCCCAGGATCCCTCAGAGCATTGGAGCCTTTAGGCCTCCAGCCTCCAGGCCCCCCAATGGCAATGGAAGTTGATGTAACACTGCTTACATTGACCCCCTGAAGTATGCGTCTCCTCTGCCAAATAAGTTCCGTTGATTTAAAGCACGGTAGAAGTCAACCTAATAAAACCACTTCTGCAAGTGGCATAGCGATCAATTTGAATTCTATGAGTTGAATTTGCATTAGTGTAGGCAGAACGTAATGTAAATTGATGCCATTGGCCTCCGGAAGGTATCCCATGGTGCCCCGTTGTGACCACTCTGGACATTCACGCTCTGCTGTAACGTGGCCACATACACTGGAACTAGCTCCTCCCCTCAAGCCCTGGGAAATTTTGAATTTCCATTTCCGGTTTAGACAGCGTGGAGAGAGCTTTGTAGCTGAACTACTCGTGGTGACTGCACATCTCAAAAGTGCTCCAGCTTGGAGTCGACCAGAGGTCTTAGATCTTATCAGTCTGTGGGGCAAAGAGCCTGTTCTGGCTCAGCTCTGAGCCAGCAAAAGAAATTTCGATATATAAGAGAAGATACCTTGCATCATGTTGGAGAAGAGGCACAAGAGGGACATGCAGCAGTGCCGCGTTAAGATCAAAGAGCTGAGGCAGGCTTATCAGAAAACTACGGAATCTAACAGCTGTTCTGGCTCCTCGCCCAAAATATGCTGCTTTTATGAGGAGCTGCATGCAGTTCTTGGTGGGGACCCCACCACTGTGCCACCATGCAGCATCGATACCTCTGAAGAATCCCAGTCCACGATGAATCAGGTGGACTCTGAGGACAAGGAGGATGAGGATGAGGAGAGCAGGGTGCAGGAGAGCGGGGTATCCATTCTCCCTGAGATCCAAGACCTGTTCATTACCCTAGAACAGTCCAGCCAAACACAAAAAAGCGGGACTGATCGAGATGCAGGAGAAGACACATCTGGTGAGTGTGCGTGGCAAAACTTTTTTTTGCGGTTGTATCCCCAGCCCAGCTTCTTAAAATAAATTTCTGTTTTTGAGGAGGTGGTCTTACTGTGTGGTGGCAAACTTCAGCGAAGTGTTAATCCTGGAACAGACTATTTATGTGCAGAGGTATGCTCTGAGAATCCTCTGTGGATATCTCAAGGAAACTTTCAAGTAGGTAATCGGTTAACCTTTGCAGAAGGTTTCTGGGGAGGGCAGTCTTATTTCTTCTGACATGGTAGGATACTTTTCCCCACCACTCTGCTATTATATGAGCACACATCATCACAGAACACAGCATAGCAGCATAAGGGCTAGGCCTGTATCCCGATGCTTGCAGCAAATCTTCCCTTTCTGCCTGCATTACCCTCAGGAGACTGATATCACACATGGTCACCTAGGGAAGATGGTGCAAGTTTAACATACACAACCAATACAGTCACTCTGTTTTATTCCTCTGCCATGGATGGGGTCCCTGGGCACCTTCCCAACGTTGTTCTAAGTCCCAGTACTGTTGCAATGGGCATTATGGGTCGGGACGCTAGTTGCCCTATGTTTTCTGCTGCTACAATTCACATGCAGTGTCTTTTAATCTGTTCTGCCCACCTCCTCCCAAAGCGGTGTTTGGCATGTTACAGGGGAGCCCGGTGATCCATCTCCTTGCTCAAGTGTGGATTGTGGATTTTAGTGGTAAAGAAACCTCTCTATACCAGATGCAGGGGCCCCTTGCTTACTATGTCTGTAACACCAGTCTGACCCTTCCAAGATGTACAGAATTGAATGCGGATCTGGCTTAGCCTTGTGAACATGAAGGGGAGTACTTTTTACATTGTAACATTTCCTTTACTATTTTGGGTAAGTTAACAATGGTAACTTTGTGTTTTGCTTATCTTATGGTAGACACCTTGGCCTTCAACCCCCCTTGCCGATCTCCAGCTGAAAGACTTTCCCAGATTAGGGAACAGGAAAAAAAACTACGGGATGACATGTTCAGTGAACTAATGAACTCCTCCGTGGCTGCTCACACAGAACTCAGAGTCTGGAGGATGTCCTTGTCTGAAAAACTAGACATGGGCATGGAACACAGAAGATCTGCGCAGTGTGTTAGGCAACAGGAGATGTTGTATATTATGAGGGATCATTCTGACATGCTGAGGCGTCTGGTAGAACTCCAGGAAGAGCAGCAGTAGGACAGACTCCCTCTGTAGCCCCTCCAAAATGCTCCACCAACTCCCGCTTTGTTATCAGACCCCACCCCAAGCGGTCTAGGAGGAGACTAGCAGGGTGCAGTACGTGCTGCACTCCACATCGGTGGAGGCAAGCAGAAGAACACGACGGCCCCTTGAAGAACTGCACGCAACCACAGTTGCTTGCACAATGACACTTTACAATGTTAAGTGATCATCCTTTCGCCCCATTAAAATGTGTCACAAATAAAACTTTGTAGCATTAAGAAACATCTGTCTTTATTCATTCATAGCTTGGGTGGGGAGAGAAGGGAAGGGGGCCGCTGGAGCGAGGATGGGGGATGGGAAATAAAGGCACAGCACAGACATACATTACTGCAGTTCAATGCAAAACCGGTTTTTCAATGCTTCCCGAAGCCAAAGCACTCCATGGTTGGCTCTGAGCGTAGCGCTAGAATCTGGCTGTTCAAAATTTGCAGTCAACATATCAGTCTCCATGGCATAACCTTGAGGGAACTTTTCTCTCTTTGTTTCACACAAATTATGGAGCACATAGCACGCAGATATAACTGAGGGGATGTTCTTTTCACTGATGTCAAGCCTAGTAAGCAGACATCTTCATCTAGCTTTTAAATGGCCAAATGCACATTCCACCACCATTCTGCATTTGTTGAGCCTGTTATTAAAACTCTCCTTCTAGCTGTCCAGGTGACCAGTTTAGGGCTTCATTAGCCAAGGGACCTGGGTTAGGCAGGATCCCCCAGGATCACTATTGGCATTTCCACATTCCCAATGTTTATTTTTTGGTCAGGGAAGAAAGTGCCTGCGTATATCTTGAACAGACACAAGTTCCTGAAGATGCGCACATCATGCACCTTTCAAGACCACCCCACACTGATGTCGGTGAAATGTCCCCTGTGATTGACATGGGCCTGCAACACCATTGAGACGTATCCCTTCTGGTTTAAGTACTCTGTGGAAAAGTGGTCAGGCGCTAGGATGGGGATATGCGTGCCAACTATTGCCTCCCTCCCCCACAGTTTGAGAACCCCATTGCGGCAAACCCGTCCACTATGTCCTGCATGTTTCCCAGAGCTGCTATCCTTCTTAGTGGAAGCCTATTGATGGCCCTGCACACTTGCATCACAGCAGCTCCAACGGTGGATTTCCCAACTCTGAATTGATTCCCAAATGACCGGTAGCAGTCTGGGGTTTCCAGCTTCCACAGAACAATGGCCACTTGCTTCTCCACTGGCAGAGCTGGTCTCAAGCGAATATTCACGCGCTTCAGAGCTGGGGACAGCTCTGTGCAAAGTTCAAGAAAGTGGCCTTTTGGATACGAAAGTTCTGAAGCCACTGCTCATCAACCCATACCTTCATAATGATGCAATCCCACCAATCTGTGCTTGTTTCCTGGGACCAGAAATGGTGCTCCATGGACTTAAACTGATGCATGACAGCCTGCAGCAAATGGGAATTGTTGTGTTCTATGGCTTGTAGCAGGGTGGCCTCAGTAACATTGCTATTTTCCATGCTGCGACTCCTCTCTTACTTTTGAAAATACTGCAGGCTAAGTTGTTAGGTATTTGTGATGCTCATAATGATAGTGCAGAGTTGAGTAGGCTCCATGTCTCTCTGGCATCGATGTGTGTGCGGCATAGAAAAATGGTATGAAAAAGAGTTTGCAGTTTGTTTGGGACAAAAAAGGAGGGGGAGGGAGCATGTTGCACCATAGGAGGACGACAAGTTTCCCAAAAGCCTCTGCAGCTAGTTGCACTGTGGCATAGCTACCCATGTGACCTAGTGACAGAGCATGTGGAGAAGGCTGAGGTACTCAATGCCTTTTTTGCCTCTGTCTTCACAGACAAGGTCAGCTCCCAGATTACTGCACTGGGCGGCACAGAATGGGAAGGATGATATAGCTGAAGTTAGTCCTGCTTTGAGCAGGGGGTTGGACTAGATGACCTCCTGAGGTCCCTTCCAACTCTAATATCCTTTTCTATATATTTTATGATCCTGCAGTGCTGAAGGAACAGGTCCAAGACTATTTAGAAAGATTGGACATACACAAGTCCATGGGGCCAGATGCAGTGCACCCGAGTGTGCTGAGGGAGTTGGCTGAGGTGATTTCAGAGCCATTAGCTATTATTTTTGAAAGCTCGTGGCAACTGGGGGAGGTCCCTGATGACTGGAAAAAAACAAATATAGTGCCCATCTTCAAAAAAAGGAGGAAAGAGGATCTAGGGAACTACAGACTGTCAGCCTCACCTCAATCCCTGGAAAAATCATGGAGCAGGTCCTCAAGGAATCCATTTTAAGGCACTTGGAAGAGAGGAAGGTGATCAGGAACAGTCAACATAGATTCACCAAGGGAAAGTCATGCCTGACCAACCTGATTGCTTTCTATGAGGAGGTGACTGGCTCTGTGGATGTGGGGAAAGTGGTGGACGTGATATACCTGGACGTTAGCACAGCTTTTGGTACGGTCTCTCACAGTATTCTTATCAGCAAGTTAAAGAAGTATGGGTTGGATGAATGGACTATAAAATCGATAGAGAACTGGCTAGAGCATAGGGCTCAACGAGTAATGATCAATGGCTCCTTGTCTAGCTGGCAGCCGGTCACAAGCGGAGTGCCCCAGGGTTTGGTGCTGGGGCCGGTTTTGTTCAACATCTTCATTAATGATCTAGAGCAGCAGTTCTCAACCGGTGGTACGCGTACCACCGGTGGTACTTACGAGAAGGCTGGGTGGTATGCGAGCCGTACTGCGCCGCCGAATCCGCCGCCGGAAGTGCCCTCCCTCCTGCCCTTGCAAAACTTTGCCGCCGAAAATGGGCAAACGGTGGAAGGGTTTCGGCGGCGGGTATTGTTTCCCCCATGTAAGCCGCCGCAAGTCTCTCCCCACTGCCGCGAAACCCCGCCGCAGGTCCCCTCCCTTTTTTTCCCGAGTGGTACTCGGGTCAGGTACAGTTAGGTCAAGTGGTACTTAACCTGACTGTACCTGGCCCGAGTGGTACTCCGGAAAAAAAGGTTGAGAACCGCTGATCTAGAGCATGGGGTAGATTGCACCCTCAGCAAGTTTGCAGATGACACTAAGCTAGGGGTAGATACCCTGGAAGGTAGGGATAGGATACAGAAGGACCTAAACAAACTGGAGGACTGGGCCAAAAGAAATCTGATGAGGTTCAACAAGGACAAGTGCAGAGTCCTGCACTTTGGACGGAAGAATCCCATACACAGCTACAGACTGGGGCCGATGAGCTAGGCAGCAGTTCTGCAGAAAAGAACCTGGGGGTTACAATGGATAAGAAGCTGGATATGAGTCAGCAGTGTGCCCTGATTGTCAAGAAGGCTAATAGCATATTGGGCTGCATTAGTAGGAGCAGTGCCAGCAGATCATGGGAAGTGATCATTCCCCTCTATTCGGCATTGGTGAGGCCTCATTTGGAGTATTGTGTCCAGTTTTGGGCCCCCCACTACAAAAAGGATGTGGACAAGTTGGAGAGAGTCCAGCGGAGGGCAACAAAAATGATGAGGGGGCCCTAGCATGAGATTTATGAGGAGAGGCTGAGGGAACTAGGCTTGTTTAGTCTGCAGAAGAGAAGAATGAGGGGAGATTTGATAGCAGCCTTTAACTACCTGAAAGGGGGTTCCAGGGAGGATGGAGCTAGGCTAATTTCAGTGGTGGCAGATGACAGAACAAGGACAATGGTCTCAAATTGCAGTGGGGAGATCTAGGTTGGACATTAGGAAAAAGTTTTTCACTAGGAGGGTGATGAAGCACTGGAATGGGTTACCTAGAGAGGTGGTGGAATCTCCATCTTTAGAGGTTTTTAAGCTGTAGCTTGACAAATCCCTCGCTGGGATTATTTAGCTGAGGTTAGTCCTGCTTTGAGCAGGGGGTTGGACTAGATGATGTCCTGATGTCCCTTCCAATTCTACGATTCATCATTTGTATATGCTTGTGATGTTTCATACAAGGCCTGCCTTGTAAGGTACCATATAAAAGGTTTGATTTGCTAAAACTCATTGTTCTGTCAAAATATATATATTGTTATTGTGTATGAAGTTATAAGATTTTGCTATAAAATTATTTAAATATGTTCTGAGTTTGGGAGATACCAACTTCTAATTCTCCAGTGACAACAAAGTTGGTGACCCACACCCAAACAGGCGTTAAGCAACCATCGCAAGCAGTAGGGGAATTGTAAATGAGAGATTTACAATTTTGTAAGAGATAGTTGTGCAAGCACCACACAATGGGTTTTGCTCAACTCTGTGATTTAGCAAGGCCTATCGGGATATGCCAGTATCTTCCCTGAACTGAGAGTATAAAATAAGGGAGAATGGCTTCTGACCTCCTCTCTTCTCCCTCACCTATTCTGAAGACAACAAGAATGCTGGGAAGACAAAGACTTCGAGCTGAGGAGATTGGTTCCAGATTGAGAAAGAAATTCAGCCTGTGTATTAACTGTAACCTGCCTGCAACCTCCAATGGGGTGAGAAAAGCTGTTTGATTCAAACCTCACTTAATCTGAAAGTTTAGGATTTAGAATTAGTGTTTTCTTTTTATGTTCTTTGGTAACTATCTCTGACCATTATACCTACCAGTTATAATCACTTAAAATCTATCTCTCTGTAGTTAATAAACTTTTTTTAATATTTTATCCTTGCCAGTGAGTTACCTAAAGTGTTTAGGGAATCTGTCTGATCACACATCAGTGCATGTCCACTATCCTTTGATGAAGTGGTGAACTAATTAATGAGCTTACATTATTCAAGAGAGGGTCTTAAGCAGTGTAAAATGGTACATTTCTGGGGTGCAATGTTGGAGGCTGGGGGGATTTACTGATATTTCCCTGTGTATTGTTCATGAGTGGCTTAGAGAGCAATCGTGAAACTTTGCTGGGTCTATCTGGGCATGTTGCTGACTGAGTGATAACAGCACCTGGAGGGGTTTACTGCTTGTCACTAGCAAAGCATTGTGTGAGACAGCTCAGGCTGGAGAGTTAAGGGAGCACAGTGGTCCCACAGTTCCAGGTGGTACCCTGGGGATCCCGTCACACCTATTCTCACTAGAAGTTCATAGCTGGGCATCAACAACGAGGCAGCTCTGGCATAAACAGAGAGGCTCGTTCTGGGATCGATGGATCTCTCCTTCCATTTGTTGGCCAAGTCAGGGACACATGAATTGATCTGTATGCACCTAGGGGGAAACCATCTGGGGATTAGTAAAGAGGTGGAGTTTAGGATTAGGACAAAAAGATCATTATAAAAGTTTTTAGAAGTGATTAGGAGAGGACCCAAGTCCTTTTCCTGAAGATAATTGCACCTTGGCCTGAGATACCACAATGAAGGTTTTGGCAAGGGATCTGCCTAGCCTCTGCTGTTGGAGAAAACCAGGAGTGGGGTGAATTGGCTATGAACACAGTTAGTTGAGGGCTCTATTATGTGAGCAGAAAAGATTGGTTGTTACTCATAATTAAATTGCATATCCAATACCTGATTTATTCAAGGAAGAGGTGGTACATCTCTCCAACCTGGCCTTGGAGATGATTTTAGCTGATATTAGGGAAGGAATGGTTAACAATCTGGGAATCTGGTAGGGGTGGAGGGAGAGTCAGCCAAACAAATTGCAGGTGCCCTTTGGTGGTAGGTGCCCAGTGCAGGTAATCATTCAGTAGAGGGTCTGGTTCCATGATAAACTGGAATTGGAAGTGGATTAGGAAAAGTCATCTCCTAAAGAAGGTGGGGAATGGGGTTGGGGCTCCTAATGACGGGTACAGTGAGAAGGCCTTCTCTTTCACCATCCTTAACCCTCAGATGAGGGATGGGGTGAGGACTGCAGCCCTCCATCAAGTAGAATAGAGGAGTTGGGGGCTGATGGCAACCCTCCACCAGGTGATAAGGATTATAATTGGAAAGGTGACGTGCACTGGATGAGTGATTTATAGTTCCCATCTGTGCTACTTAACAAATGTGTGCCCTAGTTAAACTCCAATCCTGATGACTCATCTTCTTATAGTGTCCAGAACAATAGATGTTTGTGCTCTCTTTTGACACCATGTTAAAGTCAGACAAAACACTACATTCCAGCTTTGTGGAATTGGATACGACATACTTTCTTTTCAAGAACTCTGCAGTTTGACAAACCAGGTTTTGTAATGAAAACTTCAGTAAAATATACAGCTTGATATCATATAGTTTTGATATTTAGTGTTTATATTGGACTATGTGAATCACATAGATCTGCACATTTGGATTGGAAATCTTATACATAAAATGTTTTTTATGAGTTTTCCAATTTGTATTACTTCCAGTTGGGCCAGAAACACTTTCTATATAATCTTTGACACTGTAATTTAGCACTTCCATTTGTGGTTGGGGCTGGAACCCAGAAGAGCAGGGCTGCATAAAAATAAAGAATATATTTGAAGAAAACTCTTGGAATATTTTTGAAAAAAAAAAAAAGTTTAGATTTTATTTCATTTGAACTTGTATACTGGTAGATGTGGGCTAGAAACATGCAGTAAACAATAAGTATGCTTCTTATCCTTAGAGAAGCTGAACTAGTGAGGCAGTCATCTTTTTACATCAAGTCTTTCAGTGAATGGTGAGACTTCCAGAAATATCAGAAAATCAACTATTCAGTAATACTGGTGAAAGGGGTAAAGCTATGAAATAAATGAATGTATCCAATAACCAAGACTGATAGTAAAAAAAGTATATTCCATCACAGACTGTGTCTGCCCTAGTCCTCTTAGGGAAATCTCCCACTGTTTCACTTCTGTGTGCATAGCAACCGTGGTTGTTCTTTTCACTGTATTATCTAACCCTGTTCAAAGCAGGCCTTGATGGGAAACATGGTGGGAAACATTGGTAGACACCTGTGCTCTTTAGATCCCCCAAAAGTATTACCAGTGGAGCTGGACTAAAGTAGACAAAGCCAAAGAAACACAAAAATTCTTTAATCACTGTTAACTGGGAAAAAATAAGGCCAATCTGCAGAATAATGTTTCTTCAGATCTGACAGGGAAGTTAACACCAGCTACTCAGTCTTTAGAACCATCAATGTTTTTAAATGATATGGAGCTAAAAGAAGGTTAAAAAAGCTGTTAGTCAAAGAGGAGGTCCTTTTTTGTGCCCCAAGAGGAAGCATCATCAGCTTCAAAGGATGCATTTTTCACCTTTGAGTGATACCTACAGCACACAGTCATATGGACTAATGTAAAAAAGTTCTGAATGAACTGAGAATGACATGACTACTTACCAGAATCCAGTGCTTCTTGTGATGCCTGCAGGTATAACTGGATAGATATATCTAAGATATACTGTGTTTTTGATATTTAATATCCATCTCTGTTCATAATTACATTATTTGGAAATTGTTCATATTATGAACTCATAGCTGAAAGCGTGTGCTGTTACACAGGTGTAATGTGTAAATTCAAAAATGGCTGAGACCTTAACATTTAGATGGTAACAGACCATGAATCCCAATTCTGGTTGAACCTGGTGATATTCTAAATTAAAAGAGCCCTCAACCATGCTTGTGGCTGTTCCCATCACTTATCATTGACTCAACAGACATTCTGGGCTTCAAGGTGGTGTTTGGGATTACTATGGTTTTGTGTGCTGATTGTGTTGTCATGTGGGTGGTTGGTTTAATGTGTGTGGGTTGTGTTGTGCTGGGGATGTTGTGTGGATTTGTGGGGGTAGTGTACACAGGGCATATACTGCAGTGTGTTTTTGGATTGTTGTGTGGGTGATTGTGTTGATTTGTGTTTAGGGAGGATGGGCTGGGGAGATTCGTTGATTTGTGAAAGTGGCAGTTGGCCAAGTAGTTCACCATTAGCTGACACCCGATCTTTATGCATGCAAGATTTTGGAGTGCACATATTCTGGAAATCCCAAATAGTCATTTACACATGTAAGCAGATTTTCATGTGGTAATCAGGTTGCTGGATATCTATATATTTGGTTTGTGCTTGCAAATTTTATTTGCCTGTGCAAATCTTACTCCCTGAGCATGCTAAAAACTGTGCAAGTAAAACTTCAGGCATGAATGTAGAGGCCAATTGTACAGATGTCTAATTTCATTAATGAATTTATTAAGTCTGATTCTACACAGTAACATGATGTAAATCAAGGGTAACTCCATTGAATTTACTCCTGGAGTGTGATTAAAGTCAGGACTCTTAGATCTAAGGGACAGATCTAAGGGACAGCTGTTGTAAATTGTCATAGCACCATTGACATCAATGAGAATCTGCCTCTGTCTTGATTCCTGTTGAGTATACTCATGGTTTGTTGCATCATTCTTATCTGTGTGTCCATATTTTATTAGTAATATTTAATTAGCTACATCTGTGCTAGGCATTTTTGCTATTTGTTCTACAATACTCGGAATTAGCTACATTTTCAAAGCGTATGCAATGAGGTTAAGCCACATTAAAGTCAAGTGAACAACTAAATATCTTGCATGAAGCTTTGAAAATTTATGAAGAAGAAACTAAAAGAAACAAAGTTCACTAGCTACAAAGAACCTCTGTGTTTTTGCTAAACTCACTCAGTATTCAGTAGCTCAGTTTGCTGAGCTGTGGGCTGCCTGCTTCACAGGACACTGCAGTCTGATAATTGGCACTGCTGGTTACCTCTAGAACCATTACTCGTCAGTTCATTGGTCCCGGGATAATATGCAATGGGGCTCATTGTGCACAGTTGTTTCCAAATTAGGAAAGAAAACCTATAAGAAAAGAAGGGCACATTGTTAAACAAAGTTCTTGCTTTAAAAACAAAATATCCCCCGCTGGTGCCATGGCCATTGTTGTTACTCTCTAATTGTGAGCAAATCATAGGTTTACCTTGCAGCCAATCGTATATAATTTTCTTATTTGGGCTCCAAAGAATGTGAAGTAGAGGAATAATCAGAGAAAAAACCTAAACAACATGCAAACAAATCCCAAAAACATCTACTCAGTCTTCTTTGAGAATAATGGAGCAGAAATTTTTCGGTCAATAGTCATAAAAAAGACAACCTGTGTTTTTACTGAACTTTCAGTCTGAGAGTATTGCTCTGCAAAGAAGCAGGGTTCAATAAAAGATGTTCTTTGGGTTTTTTTTTAATTCAAGAGACAAAGACAAAAGAAAGCAAACCCTCAAGCCATTGCAAAAAAGTTAGAAGCATTAGACTACCAAATGCTCCTTGTAAATTATTAATAATCCCAACTGTAGCATCTGACTAGCTGCTGATATCCTCTTTATGCTGAGATGATGGTTATTAATTGTTAAATAAGACAATAATCTTAAAAAAGGGTTTAAGTTTTCAAATATTTTTTAATTATGCAAAGAAAAATTTGGTGGAGGTGTGGATGAAGGGAAGACAAGACCAACCCCTCCTTTTCTCCTAATGGCTATTACATCTATAGAATCAACCAGTTTATGTTGTTACTTAGCACCAAATCTCTGGTCTTTTTACAAAACAGTAAATGGCAAAAATGAGTTCAGAGTAAATATAGTCTTATCTTTATAAACATCTATATCTATATACAATTTCCCCTAGGTACAAGGGAAGTCTCACACACAATAGTCCATCTTAATATTAAATAGTGAGGGAAAGACTAACCCTGAAAGGAAAATTTGACCATTTTAGAAATAGATAAAATATTTCCTTAGATCTTTAAGGCAAAATTATAAGATAATTTTATACGTCTCCAATCTAACATTGTATATGTGTTATTGGGGTGTGTGATCATTATTATGATATAATAATAAAATAATAAATTTATGTTATGATTTAATAATACAATGTGCCCCAAAATATGAAGATATTTAACAATGACTTTTCTCTTAGTAATTTAAACACTTAGAAAACCCATATGACTGAATTTTTTTCAGTTATTTTTTTAAATCAATGGATTGGATGTATACAGCCCATTTTCTCTGCTTTTTATTTTCTGAAAAATGTTAACATTGTCCCAAGGAACAGATAAAACATAGATGTGATTATAAAATGCCCAAACAGACCTCCACTCCCCAAAGACAAGGCATTACACACTTTTAGGTCTAGTGGTGTACCTGTCACCATCATTATTCCAAATTATTCTTGACATTTTGTCCATTATACCACAAGGTTCCTCAGAGGATAGAAATAATCATCCAGAAGTGGAGACTAGCTAATTATCTATATAGTCTGAGGAATCCAGTGGTGTAATGGATGAAACATCAATTACAGTGATTGGTGGTGTGTAATGACAGAAGAAATGTATCTTTGGAATTACCCCTACCAAAAATCTGGGAAATTCTCGTCATCAGTCCTTCCTTTCCCATCTCTAAGACAAGGAAAGATCATTTGCACCATAAAATAAAAATATATACTATTTATGTAAAACATGTAGTAGGTAACTACAGTGCAATACATAAATACCACATTAGTAGGCTATCGAAACTGTTGCCCTTATTATTTGTTGCATAGAGCAATTAGTGATTTTATGCTCTCAGACAATTCACGGATAATGGATTAAAGTAAATTGGTTTGGGAATGAGTTGGGAATGAGTACTTAAAAATTTCATTTTATTTCATTTCTTAAGCATGTATTACAATTGTAGACCAATTATGGTTGTATATTTTAAAAATATCCTTTATTATAAGTAAGTGTGACAAAGAGGGAAAGACTAGTGCTGATATACATAGAATTGATGCACATTTCTTACTCCATGAATTATGAATGGTAATATACCATTAATACCTCAGTACACAAGGCATGATAGGTTGGGAGCTTATTAAATCAGTGTTGAATTAAAATGTGCTGCCCTATTAAACTGATCAGCTGAGCTAGTAAGGAGCTAGTTGATTCTTGCTGACATGCCACCAAAGGGCACTATGGTAAGCCAGCAATCCTGCTCTGGATCAGTTGGAAAGGCCTTGCTGTCTGGATGATCTGCAGATAGGCAGAACAAATCCAAAGAAACCAGGTAAACAGAAGTAAGACATGAAAAGACAATGAAAGTAACAGAATTAGATGGGACAAAGTGTCTTAGTCAAGGCATTCAAGTGAAAAGACAAAAAATAAGGTCGGACTTTTAAAAGAACTGATTTTGATTGAATTTGAGAAATAAGACCCAAAGAGAAAATGAGATGACTTACATTAAATTGGAAGTAAACCAAGAAAGAAATTTAGGTCCAAATTCTGCCTTCAGATTGACTACAACAGGAGTTATACATGCTTATCTATATAAAGGATTTGGCCTTGCTGGTGTTTATTATTTTAAGGTAATCAGTAATGAATGAAGTGGGAACAGAATCAAAAAGACTGGAGGTCTATGGACATTGTCTATTTTCTCTCTGTCCTGTTCATTGCTAGTTCTTACTTTCTTTAATTTAATCTGAAATGTGCTTGGACTGTTCTATCTGGAAAGGTTAAAGGCTGGCATTCTGAAAGGAAACTGAATTCTGTTCTCAAAGCGAGAAGGGAAAGGAAAAAGTGATTGTTTATGTCTGCTCAAATGTACAGTGAAGGCTTCAGTCTTCCTGAACAACTATGCCACAGATATAAAAACCTTTTATTTTTCTTTTCAAAATAGCTTTTTATATGTGTCTTGTGTCATTTTATGGTGATTATGGCTGTTTGATGACTGTTTTGACAGAAAATTGTCTAAATGAAACTGAAAAATTTTTGCTTTCCCTAAAATATTTTGGTCATGCCCCCAAATATTTGTATTTGAAAATGTTGTTGCAGTGCCTCATGGGAGCTGTAGAAAGGATGCCCATTCTCTTCTATGGGCCTGGCTTCTGGGCCAGACTACATATCACAGGGTGCACCATGGCCAGGGACTCCCATGATACACTGCTTTCCCTCTCCAAGAGGGGAGACCATGGTACATCATGGGAGATGTAATCTGATGAGGGAGATGGACTGCAAAGGAGAATGGAGCATGAGACACCTGATCTACAGCACCAACGAGGCACCAGAGCAGCCTTTCTGAATCAGATTTTTTTTATTTTTGAATTTCTACTGAAAAATAGAAATTTTCCATGAAAACTGATGATAATGATTTTTGAGCAGCTCTAAAAGTTATGTCATCTACACAAAAGAATCTGTACTCCACATAATCACCACTGAGACACCTAATGATGAAAAAGTTCTTTGCTCTTTTCTCACAGAAGGGAAATACCTGATGTGGGAATAACTTCAGATATCTACAGGAGAGATCTAGGTCTCTGTGAACAGCTGAAGTGAAGGATCTGTGTATATGGGAGATTATAGGGGTTAAGGGGGAAAAGAGCTGCCCACCGGGCTGTGCAGAAATAGCAAAGCTACTGCAGACTGAAGGATCTATGAATGTTCTGTCTTCCCCAGATGTGAGGGGATGCATTTGGCAAATGGATCTACGTAGTCATGGATCCACAAGCCATGACTCCATCCTTTCCCTGGCTAGGCCTACCTTCAGAATAACTCTTTGTGATGCCATGAGTGCTGAACTGTAGATGCTCTGGACCTTAGGCACCCTGGAGGATTTGCTGTTAAGGAGAAAATCAGTTTAAGACAATATTTTATTTAATTTCATTTAGTCTTTGATGCCTGTGCCATGCTATGTGGTGTTTAAGCAATACACATGATATTCACCCATTGCACTGAGGTTCACTTTTTTCCTGCCTTATATAAGAATTAATTAAGCAATAAAATCTCATAGTTTTTCATGCCTCCTTGCAGTTATAAAATTATTTTTTTTAAAGTAATATTTTTACTGTTTAAGGGGTTGACCTCACAAGGTGCTTTGTACTCTGATCCAATTCAGCAGTGCTCTTAAGCATGCCAATTATCATCCACTGAAGTCTGCAGGACTGTTCCCAGAAAGTTACTCACATGCTTGTGTACCTTGATGAATTGGGATCTCAGTGGAATGAGCAGTCTTAAAATCTTTGTTCTTCAGTTTCCCCAGGTGTAAAATAGGGTTCTATTAGTTCCTGGACTCACATTGCTGTACCTGTATTGCACTCTACAGTAATTTCTATAAAATTAGAAAAAAACCACTGAAATATAATAAAACCAGAAATGATGGAATATGCAATCCTCGGGGAATAGTTTGGGCAATCATGGACAGACAAACTGAAAAGGAAAATATATTAAACATATATTTAATATATAATGAAAATATCTTAAAAAAAACAACTGACTGGACAGACAGAAACCTTGAGCAAGAAAAAAGCTGAAATGCACTCAGTTCATTTGAGGATACTTTAGGATGGTCTCTTCAGACAGGAAGCTCACCAATAAGGAATGGTCTCATGTACAGCTTTCACTGTATGCTTTCAGATTAAGGAAATTCACTGTATGAAGTAATGAAATTGTTAGCTTCTGAAAATATGAAATAAATCAGTCTGCCCTATATATATAGGAGCATTAACAGGATGATAATACAGGTGCATTATACAATGGAACCCCATGGATAGGTAAGAGAAATGAAAATGAAATATTGTATGATGAGATAAGGAGGGCAGGTTAGGTTAACAAGATTTTGATTATGGCTGATTTGATTTCAACCCATTTCAAGCTCTCCAGTATTAATTGGGGAATCTCTGAGGCATGCTGTAGAATGGAGATAGAAAGAAAGGATATAGGCTATATTAAATGATTGCTTCCTTGAACAACTGTTAACAACCCAGCAAGGAATAGTTTTTACCTAATCTAGATTGAATTCTAGCCAGTGGTTAAGAAAATAACAGTAAATTATTGAAGCCAATTTAGTCAAATGGCCATAATACAGTTATATTTGTTGTCTTTTGGAAATACGAATAGATGTCTATACATGCAAATAGTGTAAATGCTGGAATGGAAAAGGAAGAAGAGTAAATGGGGTATAACAGGGAAATTAGTGTAAATTAAAGAGAAGTCTGATATTTACTGAAAAATAAAAAAAAACCAAAATAACAAAAAACAGAACAGATTAAACCATGCTGCTTAAGAATCTGAAACAAATAAAAAAGTAGTATGAAAAAAAAAGTCTAGTCTTCCTATAAGCCTTTGGCTTAAAAGGGATGTGACATGTATACAATTTTAAAATGTACTTGACATACATAAATGGTGTAGACAATGTCAGCCCAAGTTACTGTTTTCAGTCCAGCACACACAAATGGAAGCATAAATGGATACAAAGTGAACAAAGGCAGCCCCATTATTAACCATGAAAAGTCAGCTGAGCCACAGTACACACAGTAGATCCATAGGACCATACCAGTTTCCCATTTGCAGAATCTGTCATGTCCCAAGGGCTAACTCTACATAATTACTTATGACATTGTCTTGTAGTATGGTAACAGATGTGTGTGTGTGTGTGTATGTAAAGGTTTAGTATAAAACTTTAAAACTGCTATTTCTTATGGTTACGTGCTCAAGAAAGTAAATTCCATTCATGTTCAAATACTGAAGAATCTTTATGATCTTTACTCTTTCAGGCTGATTGATGAAAATAAAATATCTACAAAATATAAAATGAACACTGATATTAATGAAGGCAACCACAAGTAAGGAAAAGATTATCTTCATTATTTTCTGTATGTTCCTTACTTACAATATATAGATTTTTTTTATATGTTATATGGCTGACAGCATGGATCACTTGATGATTACCTGTTTTATTCATTCCCTCTGAAGCACCTGGCATTGGCCACTATTGGAAGATAGGATACTGGTCTAGATGGATCATTGGTCTGACCCAGTATCACCATTCTTAGGCTCCTATGAGAGGAACAACCTTTTTTTGACTTATTTGAGGTACAATATTTGTTGAAGATTTGTTAGCATGTGTAGTATGGCATTCATAATCCTGATATTCCTGGAATCTTTATGTTGATTGGTGTTATATTCTGTATGGCTTGAAGAACTAGACATTTATGAGAATATGAAAAGAAAAAGAGTGACTAACTCTTACAAAGGAAGTTTTATTGCAATGCTTACTCTCACCTATGCTTAGTCCTAAGGAGCTGGATTTTATGTAGGATTGAGGTTAAAATTGTACATAACTATGAATCTAAGTCTATATATTTCCTGGCTCGGTGAAAATAGCTTTTGAAATTCATAGCAGTCCTTCGAGAGAAAGGTTGATCTTAGAGTTATACCACCATATTGGGACTCATTAGTAGAGCCACGTGAAATGTTTTGACAGAAACTGTTTTTCACTGAAAAATGCAGATGAAATGACATTGAAACCTTTCACAAATTTGTGACACTTTCACCAAATTGTTCCTTTAAAAAAAAAGACACTTAAAAAAATGTGAAGCTTTGGGTTCATTTTGTAGCTTTGCCTCAGACTTCCTGGGACATCTTGAGAAGATCATATTATAACTCTATGCTTCAGTTCCCCTTCTGTAATATGAAGATGTGATGGGGCAGAGAGGCACCCTACTGGCAATGGGGTGGTTAAAGGAGGCTCCACACCAACAATGAAAAGGTTAGGGAAAGCCTGTGAACCCGTTTGACCCTGCTCAGCTACCCCTGCAGCCAATGTCAGGCATGGAGAGGAAAGCTAAAAGGAGAAGACCTAGCTCAGTTTGGGGATGACCAAGAATGAGGACAGAACTCTTCTTTTCTTAATGGGAGAGGGGCCTGGTTGCAGCCCTGAGATGGATCTTGCTTGCCAGCCAGATCAGCAATCCTGGACGAGATAACCAGACCCTAGGGAGGAATTGGCAGAAGCATAGATTGTTTGGGAGACCAGATCAGAATAGATGGGTGGGGCCTCACTGAAGATTTGTGGAAAAATCCTGTTTTTGAGTTGGGTGTGTTTTGTTCCTGATTACGTTAGAACCCTAATGGTCTGAAAAAGGTAAAAATGACCTCCTAGAGACAGAGTCATACAGCGGAGACCCACAGCTAGGTAATTTGTGCCCTGAAGGATCACAAGGGGCCGTACCCTAGCAACCCAGTTGCAGAGGACAATACTATTTCTTTTTTCTCCACTCATTGTCTGTGTTATCTATTTATAGTATAAACTTGTCTGGTCAGGATGTGACTCTTACCCTCTGTTAGCCTAGCACAATGAGGACCTGATTTTTGTTGTGGCCTACTGTAGTACAAATAAATAAATAACAATAAAACATGATGCACTTGCCATATCATCCCCAAAGTATTTTGTGATGAATTGTTTATGTATGCCATTATCCTTTCCATGAATATGATATATTTGGGTCAAATTCTGTTGCTCATTGAAATCAGTGGAACTCAATGAAAATCTATTAGATTAAGGTCTCAGTCCTATAATCACTCACACATATGACTAATTACAAATGTGACCCACCTAGTCCTATTGAAGTAAATGGGTCTATACGAAGTGAGTAAGGGTGGAAGAATTGGGCATCTTGGTAGAATAAAACAGGTCCCTTTACCTACTCAGTGTCTAATTCTAAGCAGGTTAATTTCTTCTGAAAATCCCACTGAGTGCCTACCTGTGTCTTTAGGTATGCAAATACTATTGAAAATCTTACCAGTACTCACTTTTGTTAGTTAATACTGCTCAACTTGAGTAAGGGCAGCAGAACTGGACCCAGAGTTAGAAAGGGTGTCTGTGCTGACTAAACATTTAAAATGCGAAAGAAGAAATAGCTTGTCATGACATTAATTGAAGAACTTGCTGCTGCTAATTAAGACACCATTTTTAGTAAATTATTAAAGAGATATATAGAGAGATTCATATAGAGAGAATGCCTGCCATGTCATACTGTAGAAACTTCTGCCAGCTCTGAAAGATATAGCACTCAAAGAGTTACTTAAAAAATAAAAAGTATCTGCCATAAGATCCAGTGTGGAAATTAAACTTTCAGTATGAAAGAATAATATTAGAAACTTGCCTTGTGTGTTCTGACACCATTTTAGATTTACTTTAAATCATTTCATTAAAAGAAGTTTGTTAACACAACCAGAAATGTATTTAGATTTTGTTAGTCTCTGACGATAGAAAATCTAGTTAGATATTATGGAACTCTCTTAGCACTAATGTATAATGTAAAATTTAACATTTAGATTTTGTACTTGGGTGACTTCAGGAATGATTCTTAGGACCCAGAGCCACAAAGGGACTTAGGCGCCAAAAGCCCTGAGTTAGGCACCGCTGATTTACATTCAGCTACCACTTGTCTCTGTAAGCACCTAAACTCACTCCATGCCTAAATGTTTGCTGTAAAAGTTCTCGAGGTGCTTAAGTTTCTGCCTGTGGACATACGGACTGCTGCCTCAGGCAGTCAGCTGGACACGGGGTTGTTTCAAATATGTTCAAGTCATGACCTTTGTTTATCTCCTGTTGCAGCTAACAATGGGAGAGACCTAATCTGACAATACATACTGAGACAGGATCAGAAGACAGACACAGATGTTAACTTCAAAGGCCCCTTTCAGGGACTCAGCCAAAGATGGCACTGAAAATAATCAGTTTCAGTTTGGACAGATTCTCTGCATTCTATCTGGCATGAAAGCAAACATGTGCTTGCAAGACACATACAGAGACAACACCATCAAGCATCCCAGAGAAGCATATTAGTGTGAACATTAAAAGTAACATCCATGGCAGCAAGTTACTTATAGCTGACAAAAGACTGGTGGAAAACACTTCTGTGATACACCATTCCATAATGGAACTTATCATGGTTGAACTTGAGCCAGTAGCAGTACTTTCTGTTTACAACCTACTAGGTGAAAAGTCTTCATGGTCAATTGACTTTCCCCTGACAGAAAAATCATGTCTTGTGACAGGCAACTTCAGCAGTCACAACACCATCTGGTGATACCCCAATAAAGACTATAATGGGGAAGAAGCTGAGAAGTGGGTAGCAATAAGCAACTTGATCTCGCTTTGTGATAACGAAGGATAAATATACCTTCCAAAGTGTACAATGGAACAAAGGGTACAATCCCAACTGAGCCTTTGTCACCTCTGAAAAAGCAAGCACCTTCACAAGGGTGGTCATGGCATTAGTTCCATGATCACAGCATAGATGAGCACAAATGATAACAGAGTCTGCAGTGCAACCTAGGAAAACAAAGTGCCTGTAGATTGTTGGATTTAGTGTGGGGGTGCTAGGTGGTGTCAGTGGCCTGTGATACACAGAAAGTCAGACAGGATGATCTGATGGCCCCTTCTGGCCTTAAATTCTGACTCTAACTTCAGGAAGGCTGACTGGGAAAGGGGCTTTAATCTTTTAACCGGATGAATCCATCTATAATATTACTCTGACACATGAGCCCTATGTAGATTTTGTCTCCTTGATGTGGAAAATTGCCCAAAACCACATCCCTAGGGAATTTTGTCCTCTATAGGTACTTGACCTTTCAGAACAGACAAGCTGCCAAGAAACGAGATGTTCAGAACTGTTTGATCTAGATTCCTTTGGTGAAGGAACCATTGGAACCATGCTTCTGAGAGAAATTGGAAAGGAGTGGCATGACTGCTGGAGGTAACTGACTGAAACAATAAACCTGTGCCATAATAGCAGAAAAACATGGGCTACCATTCACAAGCTCAACCCTGATGGGCCAGAGCCAAAGTACATTGCCACAGTCTCACCCAACCAAGTCACACACCAATTCATCCTGAATGGTAAACCAGCCTACAAAGCAAAATGCAAAACAAAACAAGTCAAATAGTGTCATACACTGTTAAAAAGCAGCAAAATCCACAATGAGCAACTCATCACTGGGGATCTGGCAATAGTCATGAAAACCCTGAAATGTGGAAACTCAGCTGAACTCAATGATATATCTAATGCACTATTACTACGCTTTGGGATGAAAGCACCGAAGTGGCTGCTTTAACTCTTACATGGAGACAATATAGATATGCAGGCTGAAAAGAAAGGACAATTTAGTTGCATTACTTAAACCATATGATGACCCTAACTCCATACTGAGTTATTGCCTAAGATCCTTACTCTGCTCAACCTGCATGCTACATAAGCAGATGATAATGAGTAGAATAGTGCCAAAAATGGAAGGGCTGCTGACTGATGATCAAACTGGCTTCCACCCAGGATGTTTCATGTGGTAGCCAACTTCCAAACCTAACTGAATATATTGCAGATGGTTTTGAAACCTGCAAAATGACATGGGCTGTGTTTGTTGATCACACTTTGCTTACGACACACTGCTTACAACACTGTGAACCATCATGCACTTCTACTGAAATTAGCAATAATTCTGAGAAATAACAAGATGATCTAGGTCATCTCCTCCCTGCTTGAGAATCTTTTATCAAGATATTTCTTTGTCAAGATTGATGGTTAGAAAAAGACTACGCTATTCAATGGAATGGATTTCTCCATGGTTCTGTGCTATCACCCTTGCCATTTAATGTCTACACAAATTACTAACCAGAATTCCCCAATGTGCAGAGATTCATTTACGCAGATGGAAGGAATTGTGAATATTGAGTGCATTCTAACTGGTTCCCTGAGTTTACTTGGAAAGTAAAATCACATATGGTTCCTGAATGCCAACCCTAGCCCCTTTCATTTGAAACACCAACAGGCCAAGCAAAAACTCCAGATAAATTGGGATGGTACAATCTTTGACAACCATTAAAATTCAATGTATCTTAAGTTTACATTAGATCAAAAGCTGACATTCAAAGAGTACCTTAAAAAGTTGAAAAAGAAAGTGAACTCCAGGAATTAGCCAACGCAAAATGGCGAGCTAACCCCAAAACATTCAAACCAACTACTCTTGTCATATGTTATTCAACTGTGGACTATTGTGCCACTGTATGGTCACACTCTAGCCATGCACACAAAATTGACACTGAACTCAGTCAATCCTGTGGGATCAACACAGGGACTTCGAAACTGTCTCCCACACTGGTGCTATACTGCCTCTTGGGGATTGCACCACTTTCAGTTAGGCATGATACCTTCAGTAAATAATAGACAATACATGCTCCAATATATCCTCTGCATGGAACATTCAACTACCAAAGCAGCTGAAGTACATAAAGAGCTTTGCCTCTCAAACCCCTTTTTCCCAAAATACCTCTGTGGAAGTTTACAGGGTAATACACTGGCTGAAAATGCCAATGATCTTGGAGAACCTGGACCCTTCAAAACAACCACTTCCAGGTACAGACCTCAAATGAAAACACTGGTGTATTCTAAATCAAGCAAGAGCTGGGGTGGCAAAGATTAGTGACCATGTGACTGAGTGGAAGCTGAGGAATGACCCCAAATATAAATATGGAACACTTCCCGATGCAATTCCCCTGTCAAGATTTTGTACTCTCGAGGACCTGTTCGAGGTAAGTGACACCACCAGAGCTTGGCTTCAATTTTGGAGCAATAAGCTAAGATGATGATGCCTAGACATATCTCATGCCAAAGCCCGAGTACGATCCTCAAACTAGATGTTTCCCCATGTATTTTGCCCATGGGCCCTGATCCAGCATGCATGTTCTGAGCACAGTAAACTCCACACAAAGTCACAGGGGATGGTGATGAAGAGCAGGAGGGGCCTTCTTTATAATCTTTAGCAGTCCAATGGTTAAAACACACACCCATGATGTTGGAGAGCCCTGTTCAATTCCCCCTTCTACCTATGAAGAGAAGGAATTTAAACAGGGGTTTCCCACTTCTCAGGTGAGTGCCCTGACCACTGGTCTGATGTAGATCATTCTGTCCCTCCTCTGGAAGTCATTCTGCTTTATATAAATAATTAAATACAATGCTCTAGAACAGAGAGAGAGAAAGTAAGAAAGGTTAGTCCAGTGGCTTGCAAGCAGATATAGATGCCTCCCTCCAGCTTGGATTTATGTGCCTAAATCTGTGAGAGGCACAGGGTTTAGAACATCTGCTAGTGGCTTTTAGGCCATTCCCTACCTATTGTGCCGGCCTTTGTGAATCACAGTCCCAGGCTTCTATCTTTCCCCATGCCTTTCCTTCCCAGGATACTCAGGAGAAGGCAACTCTCACCTGTTGCCTGGGCACCTTAAAAAATTACGGATAAAGAAGATGGGGAATTAGATGGAACTCCTTTAGTCGCCCCTCTGCAGTAGTCCTCTAATTCCGATGATTATTTATAGTTGGTGCGGCCTCCACCTGGACAGGCACTGTGTACTTTGGTTGCCTCCAGGAACATAAATATAAATAATGTATCTTATGCAGGCGATAAACACCCAAAATAAAACCAATGCAATTTTACTTAAAAGGTATGCTAACATACAATAGAAAATGCAACAGATTAATATAGATTAAGTTGTTATATCTATACCAGATCAATAGGTGCTGTATTAGCTTAGCTAATGGTTGCAGCATTCAACAGCAAGTTGCAATGTAAACAGAACCAACACTCTTAGCATTATATGCAGGGCCACTCTATCTCTGAGTTCACACTCTCCCTTAAGCCTATAGTCCTGGGCCTTCTCTTGCATTTGTGCACAGTGGGAACAGGAGTTCAGGCCATCACTTTGTAAGTCTGGTAAAGGCAGTCCACATGAAACATGGAGTGAGGCAATTTTGTATTGTGCCTGGCTTAGGTTGCACAGAACCAGTTGGCAGTAACAGTTGTTATATTAGCGAGCAATAGCCCAGGGATAACTCGTTCTTTCCTCAATTGTCATAAGCCAAATTCACATCTGCTGCACAGCCAACAGTCTCCAGCATCTGCTTTCAATGTCTAGCTGTGAAGGAGTCCATGAGCTAGAGCTCAATACAAACAAATGACCAGCTGTAGCAAAGTCTTAACCCTGGTCACCTGTCTCTGGCAACTCAATAACAGGACTCTGTCATGGCTTCTCCTTGGCCCAGACCCAACAGAGAGTAGTAGTTCTCTATTCTAACTCCCTGCCCATCACTGCATCATGGAACTTTCAGTCCTCCAAGCCAGCATACAATACATAGAGGTCTGTCTGATGGAGATGCCTCTGAAAGGATTCAGAAACTTCTCAGAGAGGTGTGCCTGCACATTGTACAGGGACAGTAGGTGCCACACCCATGGTCTATGGATTCCACTGGGTTGATGGGCAACAAAATGTTAGCTTTTGCAATGCCTAAGTTCTTTTGTGGGTCTGGGCAAGGGCCTAGAATTACCTAGAATTAAGGATCAGGATAATCCAGCAAAAGTCTATGTATTCTGACAGTATTGCTAAGCCATCTGCAATCAGAAAGCATTGGTCTTACAATGCCTAAGTCGATCTGAGCCTTCTTGACTAAAGAATTTTAAGGAATGACCTTTATAACTTGCTTTTTCTGCCTTTCAATTATCTTATACTTATGTAGCGATTTCTTTTAAACCTGATAAATAATCTCATTTCACTTTTAGTAGCAACGGACCCTAATAAACAACAATGCTTTGACCATCTTGCATAGTTTTATGCTACATGTCATACGTCTTGTATTCCTGTGAATTTTAAATACATTAAAAAAGAATACAGCAATAAATCTGTGGGTTTCATAATATTTCATATTTGTTTGGCCAAATTATATTAGTGCTATCAGTTGAGAGGCTGAATTAATTATTGAGTTGCCCCTTTGGCCTGATCAATTAGTCAATATTCAGGGCCTTGTCATTAGGAGGACAAATGGATGTTGAGAGACAAGTATTTCTGTGGTGCAGACCTGTTTGTTTTCTAAGAGTGTACACAGAGTACTGTTTACCTGAACTGAAGAACAAACACCAGCAGGCAGTTTCCTTGTGCACAATTTCCAAATCTGCCTTTCCATTCAGATCTGTTCTTCAGTGAGCACTGTCTTTCTTGTTCTTCTCAGGGCCACCTTCATGACTGCTCCTTTCATTGCCTGCTGGCTTTCTGCCTCTAGCACACACACAGTTTACCAAACAAAATCCTAACTTCTGCATTTCAATCATAAATCCCCTCAGCCCATTTAGTTTAGCTTCTGTTGAGGACTTGACATATTACTTGTAGCTTTTGGTAGCGAGTTCTACTGTTTCCATCTATTTCTATGTAAAGGGGCTTACTTGATTCCATTTAGTCTGAAAGTAGGGTGCTTTAGTACATTCCTCAGCTTTAACCAGGTCTGTGTTGTCTACTGGGTGTATTGGTTGATCACAGGATGACTATGAACCATCAATGTGATGTGGCTATGAAAAAAGCTAATGCGTCAGACGAGGTATTTCCAGTAGAGATAGAGAGGTGTTAGTACCGTTATACAAGGCGCTGGTGAGACCTCAGCTGGAATACTGTGTGCAGCTCTGGTTCCCCATGTTTAAGAAAGATGAATTCAAACTAGAACAGGTGCAGAGAAGGGCTACTAGGATGATCCATAGAATGAAAAACCTGCCTAATGAGAGGAGACTTAAAGAGCTTGGCTTGTTTAGTCAAATCAAAAGAAGGTTTAGGGAGACATGATTGCTCTCAGATGGATAAATACCAGGGAGGGAGAGGAATTATTTAGTACCAATTTGGACACAAGAATTAATGGATATAAACTGGTGATCAGGAAGTTTAGACTTGAAATTAGATGCAGGTTTCTAACCATCAGAGGAGTGAAGTTCTGGAACAGCCTTCCAAGGGGAGCAGTCGGGGCAAAAAACCTAGCTGGCTTCAAAACTGGGCTTGATAAACTTATGGAGGGGATGGTATGTCGGACAGCCTAGTTTGGCAATTGACTGATCTTTGACTACTGGTGGTAGATATGCCAATGGCCTGTGAAGGGATGTTAGGTGGAGTGGGTTCTGAGTTATTACAGAGAATTCTTTCTCGGGTGTCTGGCTGGTGAATCTTGCCCACATGTTCAGGGTTTAACTGATCACCATATTTAGGGTTGGGAAGGAATTTTCCCCCAGGCAGATTGGCAAAGGCTCTGCGGGTTTTTCGCCTACCTCTGTAGCATGGGGCACAACTCACTTGCTGGTGGATTCTCTGTACCTTTAAGTCTTTAAGCCATGATTTGAGGAATTTAATAACTCAGTCATAGATTAGAGGTTTATTACAGGAGTGGGTGCGTAAGGTTCTGTGGCCTGTGTTGTGCAGGAGATTAGACTACATGATTATATTGGTCACTTCTGATCTTAGAGTCTATGAGTCTACAGATCAAAGTCCCACTTGACAATTAACACCTTCCAGCATAACAATATAATATATTGTAGCAATTATTTTGGGCTGTATTAAATTGTATATAACTCTGTCTCTTATTAGTGCCTATTAATATTTTCTATTTCTATCTAATACCTATTCTATTTCCCCCCTCCCCAAGAAGTATTTGGTAGTTTAAAAAGGAACATATGTTTGGGCAAGTTGTATTCCCCTACCCCTCTAAATCTTGTGATTAGGTCTTGAAAATAAGCAGTTTAATGGCACTTTTAAGACTCAATCTTACCTTTAGATTATTCATGGAATGGTTTTCTGCATAACTTTATTGCCAAGCAGATGCTTTAATGTGACAGGCTTATCCCTGTTAGCTCTTTAGTAAAAACTCTTCTTTGTACTATTGTAAGTGTTTTGGTTTGATAAAAGAAAAATATAGTTCCTTTATAGACTCATTAATGTAAAAGATATTCTGTACAGTGTATTGCTTTTCGTGAATAATTAATTTGATAAAACTCTACTTTTTTGATTGATTCTTCCATATTCATAGTTTACCTTTTGATGCTCAAGATGACAAGATAATACAGCACCATATTGCAGGCACTATAACCAACAGGTGAGCACTTTGCTGTTACATAGGAAATGTATTCTTTGTAGTCTTATTTTATTGTCTGTAGGTGTCAACTAAAACCTCTTTCAGAATTTTTTTTCACACTTAATTTGAATGATTCCATATCTGAGGAAAGAACAACAAATCCAACAAAAATTACAGTATTTCTCACTTCTATTTGACTTTATCAAAATATACCATGGAAGAAATGTGTCATCACATAAAATGAAGAACAATAAACTAATACATGAGAACAATATGAGATGCCAGTCTTTTATCTGGTCTTTTGGCACAAGTAGCGAAGATGTAAAATGTCTGCACTTCTAAGGGGATAGCCGAGGACTAGAGTGAAACCTTTTAAAAAGGGAGCTAAAACCATAATAGGGACATTCAGAAACAAGTTAAGCTTATACATCAGTTTCCTGGGGGAACTATGAAAAGAATGTTCTGTGCCTTTGAGAGAAAGGATTGCTTTGCAATAAAATAGGTGGCCTTAGTGCTTTAAGTGGTTGCTTTTTGGATGCCTAGTAATTCTAGTTTAGTTGGTACTGACTGAACTCTCCAATCCTCACCCAGTGGAACTAGAAGAAAGGGGATTACTACTGTGTTTAGAGCAGAGAGAGAGACCTTTACAATTTTAGTTATGCATAGAATAATTTAGGTTTCACTAGAAGGCCTAAAGAGAACAATCAAAAAGGACACTGGTGAGGCAATCCCTGCTAGCGTTTTTGTGTGTGGTTACATTGTATTGCTTTTGCTATTAAAATACGTTCCTGTCAAAAGACTATATATACACACCTACACCTACATGTGGAAAATTCTCCATTTCTGAAGAGAAGTTGATTAAGATAATTTAGTAATCCAGAGCTGCTGTCTATTCATTTTTTCCCCCTAAAAGATATCAAAGGTCTGAATGTTGTTGTTGTTATGGTGGAAGACCTCAGGCAGGAACGGTGCAGAGCAAGGGGAGTGGGTGGGGTTTAGCTATGCTGGTGCTCCTGGCAGCTGTTGCTGAGCTATGCCATATGCTTAAATATGTGGCATGGTGACAATATTTTGGTTTATTATCTCTTTGTATCTCAGCTAATAGACTGTAAATTATTGATGTTCCTTTTCTATTTCTTCTTGGGGTGTTTGGGTTTTGTTTCCTTAAGTACTAATTAGATGGATTCTCCGTTAATGCTGTTTTTAATTTATATTGTGGTTTTACCCAAAGACCCAATCAGAACCGGGTGAGGTGCAAGCAAACAGGTTATATGATCCCTACCCTTACTGGTTTCTTATTTTTAAGTGACTTACACAGCTGGTAGCCATCCTGTTAAGGTTGGTCTTTTTGCTGTATATACGTTCATCTCTCCAAGTATATTTGATGTATATTCTCCTATTCTGTTAAAATTCTAGAGATAAAGTAGCTTAATATTTTACTTATATGTTGGGTCAGTCCTTTCTTAATAAATATTATGGCTGGTAATATAACTTGGTATCTGATCTGGTGTTTGTATACAAAATTCTATCTGTTACTCTCAGTAAGTGTCTACATGATGTGTTGGTCTGAACCAGCTTGAGTGTAAATTCTACTGTGCACCCATGTGTCATGCACTAACTATCCATATAGACCACGATAACATACATTGAAAGTTCCATAGTTCACATTAGTGTAGCATTGTTTGAAACTGTTTGACACTGTTGTATAATGCACACACACACAGATAGTGAGATAAAAATGCTCTAATATACATTTCTGAGCAGTAATGGAATTTTTATTGGGATAACTGAATCACTTGCTTACCACAGTAAGATACCACTGAGACTTACAGATTTGTCATTGAAGTATCTATTCTATTTGTAGAAAAGAGGAGATTTTGAAAGAAAATGTGGTGGCTTAGCAGCTTGAAGCTCTGTTCAAATGAATCAGCATTGCATGTGTCATCAGATATGTCCAAAGGTCATCCTGACTTCTGCAACAATATTCTAAGTCTTTGACACATCTTGATCAATCTTGTCTAAAGCACTCCATCTGGGCCAATTAACTTACCTTTAGTTGCTGGCTTGGCTTCTTTTTATCAATGGTTTTGCACTGCTGCAGATTTTTTTCACTGAGACCCTCAGTAAACTTCAGATATCCAACACATTAATTAAAGAAACAACCATATAAACTTCTTCTATTTGGGTAGCATGTCAAATATGCTTTCAAGTTGTTAAATTAGAATGACATAGTGGATCCGATAGATAAAGTTTGAATATAGCGTTTACTTCAGTGTTGTAACATTGTGTAGTAGATACCATTTTAACACTAAAACAGAATAAAAAGAAAACTTGGATGAAAAATATCATATTCCACTCTGTCACAGGGTAGGTGGCCCTTTGAGACTTGCTATTAAATGCAGCAACCAACATACAAACAAATACATTCTAGACAACAGAACAGAAACATCAAAAAACACAACATAGGACAGTCAAAACAGATCAAACTGATGCCAGAGAACAGAATCCACCCCTTCCTTCCAATGTCTGCCATTCTGTTGAAAGGAGAATTCTGACACTGAAAACTTGTCACGTCCTTCACATCAACAGTCCTATTAAATCAGAAATCAACCATGAAAAATAGTCCTTGCTCAGTCCCATAACTGCTCCATCGCTTTGTAGAAAGTCTATTGCATAGTGCTGAAGATGCTACAGGTATGGCTTTTTGCTATAAAGAAACAAGTTATTTCATGGAAGTCAGAAGACAAAGAAAAACAATCACAGCCAATAGCAAGCCATAAGAGAATACTCAGTCATTACTCAATACTTTGGTACCCTGTGCTGCTCACATGCTGGCACTTGTGATATCTTGAATAACTACAATGAACTATACTCCTGATTCAGCATAATTCTCCCCACCCAAAATAGCAATCTATTTCTAGTTCCCACCATCTCATGAGCTAAAACACTGCCTAACATCCTCTTACCCCTTCACCCATTTGCCTTGAACATACTCCCAAAGGTTTCTGGGCCTAAAGATCGGGCTTCTCCCCCACTCTCAAAGGAGAGATGCTGGGCACAAACCCAACCTAACTTCACCATTTTTTCTGCTTCTCCAGATAGTGCTTCTACTCTGCATGCCTTCCCACTCCTCACCCCCCACTCCCTCTGACTCCTTCTGGATTGTCTTTATCAACTCCTCTGGGGAGCCCATGTAAGAGGGCTTTTCTGAACCACCACTTCACACCTCGCCTCACAGAGAAATGTGCATAAAACCACATTAAGGAGACAGAGGGTCTCAGTCCTTCCCATTCACTATTGATGAGCTGGCCCTAAGGAATCCCCACTGGGCCTTCTCTTGACCTATCTTGACAGGTTCTTTCAACACCCTCGCTAATTCTGTTTGCACTTTCTGAGCCCATGGGCATTCCACCAGCAGATGTGGCCTAGTCCCCACCTCCAAACACTGTTCTTGCCTGGTTCAGACCTGGTCTTATTTTTGCAAATGTTTCCAGGGTTTCCTCACAGGCACTTTACCATGACAAAGCCTCTGGGCCATTTCTTTATATTTACAGAGAATCTGTCAGGCCTGTAGCAGCCTCAAAACCCCCCAAATGATCAGATTATCTGGGCAATCAGCCAACCTTAAGGGCTTATATACCAGAGCCTCAGGTACCTGCTGGTACATCCCCAACCTGGTCTGTCTTTCCCTCACTTCCTCCCAGCATATGTCCCATTTTCATAAGTGCTGGAACACCTTTACCAGGTTTTCAGGGTGCTGATTCTGCCCACCCTGCACCTGTTGAGGCTGATGCCTCCCCTGGTTCCTCTTCCCATACTGTCTTTCTTCTCCATCTTTGTCAGTGCTCCATATGCTTCCCTTCCCAGAACTCCTCCAACAGTGCCCACCTACCCCTCGGCTGACGGCACTGAATTGACATGACCCAGGTGATTGCTCAAGACCTGATGCATCATTTGCAGATAAAAATTAAATTCAAGGTCCTAAGAAAGATCTTTGGGTGTCTCATGCCCAAGCCCCTGTGTTTTAGAGACAGACCAGAGACGTTTTAATAAGTGAATGTGTCCTCTGATCCCACAAGAAGACAAAAAAACCCAGCCCCTTTCCTCTCCTTCAATTGCACCAAGGGCAGCATGTACACGTATTGGCCAATTGAAGGAAGAGTGGAAGCAGGCACTGATGAGTCATTTGCATTCTGTATAAGGTGGAAGATGTGTGTCAGCTATTGCATCACTCCACCTCCTGCTCCATGGTCTTCTTCCACTTATCTTCATGGTCACTCCTTCCAACCAGAACTCTGCACCGAGATCATCAATACACCTTCCTGCTGTTTATTCTGCAGCCCCTTCTAAAGGAGGGAAGGCTGGATCATTGCCAATCTTGTGCTTTTTCATCACCCAACCATAATGTTTTACTTTTCATCAAGTTTAATCTATTTCCCAACACTTGTTCATATCAATGAAGACAAGTCCTTGGCCTGTCTTTTTCCTCATGGGTCATGATATGACTGATACATCACCTGCAAAAGATACAACCAGAGGGGAAATAACATGGCCATGCCCCCTCACTCCATCGCCTGCTGCCAATAGCCTAACAAGAGGATCCACCAAGAACACATATAGCAAAGGGCTCAAAGGACAGCTCTGCCTCATCCCCAACCTCACAGGGATAGCTGTCTGTCCTAGCCAGCCATCAACTAAAGAGTTACTGACAGCCTTTTCATACAAGGTCTGCAGCCAGGCAATCCCATAATGCTGTAGCATGTCTCACAGATTCTTGTGCTGCATTCTATCAAAAACCAGGTTTTGATCAAGGGAATACATGTACGCTTACCTAGCCCATTCTCACACACTTCCTGAAGATCAACTGTGAATCATCTCGTAGCTTATCCTTGACTGCACTGGCCTGGGACAGAGGGGTCAACATTACAGCCACATGCTGCCAATCCCCTTTATCCTGAACCTTCCCATAGTGCTTCCAAAAGCTCTCCATCAGAGTATTTTTCCACAAGCAGAATTTGAGCTCCCTTGATCCTGGCACCTGAACTGCTGCTACTGTCAGTGACCAGAATGTGGGCAATCATGCCCAGTGGTTAGAACAGGGGTTGGCACCAGATGTCAGAGCTAGAGTCAGAGGCCAAGGGCCAGAGCCAAAGTAAGGAATCAGAGCCAAGGGTCAGGACTGTGTTACCTGGAGTCAGGCACGCCAAAGTGTATCATAGCCATGGGCAAATGCTTTGAGCAACTGCTGAATTGCTTCTGGGTTTAAGAGCCAATTGGCTGACTCTTCCAGCCAATCAGGTAGCCTACAACAGGCCAGCTACGCTCTTTAGGTTGCCCAGAAGCTGCCTCTGCTGCAGGCCCCAATTGCATATGGCTCTGCTGGACACCCTGGTGCCTGACAGCTACACAGTCCGAAGGCACAAACCTCATGCCTTTCAAAATGTGATTCTCTATTAATACACCTGTCTTTGGAATTTGTGTTGTTAGGGAGCTGTATCACAAACAAACCACACACTTCCTCGCCCAGTTATTTGTCCCTCTACCCTCATTTCCATCCCCCCATCTCCCAATTCCATCTCACACACCCCTAGCAAAGTTGGTCCCCTGCCCTGACTGTTGGTCACCGTCCCTTCCTCCCATTTGCTTCAAGGTCTGTGAATCAGATGCCACCAGTCCCACCTCATCACACTTAGTAGAAGCAAACACAGTGTCTGATTGCAAGCCCTTGGTTATCAATATTCTTTTCTGTGCTTGGGGCTTCCACTCTTGAGAAGCTCCAGGCTTTGATCTGCTGCCACTGCTACTACTGACGCCACACTGACATCTACATCTGTACCTCTGTCCTGAAGAGCCTGAGCAGTAGAATTCCCCATCTCATCCCCATCTTCCTGAATCCTCAGTTTTGTAGTAATCCTCCCATTCCTCATGGCAGACTCTTGTTCCCTAATGAAAGATATTTTCCTGTGTTAGTCCAGCTGATCCTTCTTCTCCAACCTAATTCCTTCCTCCTCCTCCACTTGTATGTCCTTTCTGGTTCACCCTGAGCTAATCGCTTTCATTTGCTCCATGTCCACATTTGTCTCTCTCCTCAGTGCAGCCCCCAAAACAAGCTGTTGTAAGTATCAACCACCTTTACCGCCAACCCCATACTGGGTTCCCTCAATCTTTGATGACTCACCAAGCACCTGTGGTCCTGTTTGCATACCCCAGAACTCTTCCATTTCTCTGGCACTGCCAAGTAGTCTCCATTCCCATCGCCATGCCGCTGCTGCCTCTGTCATCCGCATCAACTGTTACTGCCAGACCTTGTGACTTAATCTTTACCACTGTGTGAGAAAGAGAGGGGCCTAGCTTGTATTTCTGACCTCCTTTCCTATGCCCTGGTTCTGCTGTTCTTGCTCTTCCTGCTCCATTATGTAATTTGATGCAGTCACCATGCCCAATGATGCTTTTCCTTCTACCTCACATCCTGTTGCTGCTACTGTTATACAGCTGTTCGCCCTCTTCACGGACTCCAACCCCAATCTTTCCAAATTACTAGCTTTCCTGAACCCCAGTATGCACCCCTCGCTTCTGCCCTGCCCACTGCTGTCAGGACTCTCTGATTTACTGGTTGTAAGAACTCCCGCGTGAGGCAGGATCCCCAGAAAAGCCCTTCTCCTCACCTCCAGATTCGGGAAATGGGCCATTTCTCTCCTGACTCAACCATCCTTGGCTACCCCAAACTGCTCTCCATAATTTTCTTTTTGTGTCCTTCCAGTACTGCAACCTCTCTCAATGCCTACTTCCATCTTCCTCCCTTCATCGTCATCCTTATTTCCTTTCCCCTCTCAATAAGAGCCTGGTTATTTCCTTCTGAACAATAATTTGTCCTCAATATATACGAAGAATGTATTGGACATTTTGTGTTTTGCCATATAACTTGTCTAACAGATGTCTGGGTAGTTAAAGTCATTACTAGCCAGTCTAGTGTTTTGGATATTTCAGTTATTTGTTCTGGAAATGCCTCATCCATCTCCTCTTCCTGCTTTGGTGGACCACAAGAGACCCCAACCATGATGTCACCTTTGGTTTTTTCCCTGTTGTTTCAAGGCAAACACTACCAGCCTGTTACAACTAGCTACACTATAATTTTCCATATTATGATGAAATAATTACAAAGATCTTAATAGGATATGCTGTACTTGTATTTTGAAGTTTTAATATTAGGGATATAACGTTCTTATAGTTAACATGTTCTGTATTCAAATATGATTTAAATATTTACATTTCTTAATGAAATATACCTTAAATTTATGTGGGTTGTGGAGTTGAAAAGCAAAGTATGGAAGAAGTATAGTGATAACTGCTTAAAATACAATCTGTAAGTGGATGTCTTAATCATATTATGTTCGTCTACTCTCTGCAGAATATTTCCTAGCCATGATGGAACTATTGTTTTGATGAAAGTTTTTATCAGAGAGCAGAAGGAACTGTAACAGCTAGAGTATGTGCTCATAAATCCTACTCACATCAAGTGGCAATGATTCCTATTGGCACTGAGAGTGTAGGATTGTGTTTATATATAAGACAAAGAATTTGGATCCAGATTTTCATCTGACTCAAAAACATCCTACTTTTCAGGAGAAATTAAGTTCCATGATCTCTTACAGGTTGATCTTTAACTATGCTTACTAAACAGTGCCTTCTTTTGCATATAGCCCAGCTTCATATCTGATTCCTCACACCCAACAATAATTTATCTCAGAGGCTGTCAGGATTGTCAACATGATGTAGAAATTATACATTAGCAAAAAAAGAACCAAGAGATCTAATAACTATGATTTTACGCTCAAATTATTAGAGCTCCAGGCCATCAGTGCCTAAAACATGATTGGAATTGGTAGATGGCTAGGCAGCAGTGCAGTTCATACAGTATGTAACACATAAGCATTACTATTGCACATAACTGCCAGCTGTCAGGATATTTTAGTGGATTCCACATTGCTGTAGTAGAGAGAAGTCCTCTTTTTAATGTCTCATTGTTTACCCATCTGTTGCCTTGTCCTCTAAAATGTAAATCACAAGGGCAGATCTGTAATCTGGGATTGTCACTAGCACCACTAAAAATTGAGTACATATTGCATAACACACAAGTTATATAGATACTTACAGTTTTCTTGGCCTCATCCTGCTTCTCCTATTCCGATCACGTGGCTTCCCCTTGTTCTGATAGGCCTTTTACTGAGTACATATTATTCTACTAATATAGATGCAGTTTAAATTTGTCTTGACAGTGTACAACTATATTCATACACATCACACTAACCTCTGTGTATTATTAATACCTATCCTGCTGCTTCCCTTTCACTGTGGATATTACTATGTTCTTAAAGCTGTTGATGTTTTGGAATGATTTTTGGAGAACTTGTGATTTCCTAAAATGTACAATAGTTCACCCACATATGGAACAACAGTGAAACAATGAAGGAAGAATATAATGGACATAAGAAGAAGCACTTTGTTTAAATAAAATCTTCCTTATGATTTTCTCTGAACTTATTAAAAGAATGGCATTCATTTCTCCTCTGAAAGCAAAGATCAACTCCCATTCTTCCTTATCAGGCATCTTTCAGATTCAAGATAATGTGGATGAGTGCACATGGAATGCAGGAACAGACATCCATCATCAGAATGAGGTGGAGGTAGGCAAACTAGGGCAGGGGAAATGCTCACTAGTGTATATGGAGCAAAGGGTTGGAAAAGAGCTGAGATTTAGACCGAAGGGTTTTGGGGAGCAGCGTGTGAGGGAGATTGGAAGTTGTTTGGCTAGGGTAAAAGAGAGGGAAGAGGGTTGGAGGTTTAAAGCATCCAGAAGTGCTCGTGATCCCTCAGAGTTCAAGGGTGATTATCTTCCATAAAATGACAGCCAGTTATCACTGGTGGCTAATGAAACCAACCTGGGATCCACACATCTTGTCAGAACTGGAGCAGACATTTCCCAATGGAAGGGGTGGATCTGGATTATTCAGTAGGGTTGCAGAGCATTCTCTTCACCATTCTCATTTCTCCATTTCCTGTTGTCTCCTTTGGATCTTGAAATCCTGGGATCCTTGCCACAAGGTCCTTTTCGGTTGCTCATGGGCTTGAGTTTCCCATGAGTTTATGTCAATATTGCACTTCTTCATGTTGGCTTTGAGGATGTCTTTGAAAAGCCTTTTTATCCATTCCTCATCCTTTGGCCATGGCTTAATTGTGAGAACATGACCAGGGAGTCAATTTTTCTGGCATTTAAAGAACATGACCATCCCAATGGAGTTGGTGGTGGATGATCATAGCTTCAATGTTGGCTTGGAATAGAATACTGCTGTTGATGCGTCGGTCATCCTAATTGATTTGAAAGATCTTGTGAAGTTACTATTGATGGTATCATTCAAGAACCTTGCTGTATTTATTGTACATGTTCCAGATTTTGGCACTGTACAAGGAAGCAGGGATAACAATGGCCTGGTGCACAGGAAGCTTAGTTTGATTTTTGGTGTCACAATCTTCAAAGACACATTTTCTCAAATGTCTGAAATCTGCATTGAAGGCGGTGTTGAATTTCCTCATCAATGTCAGCTTTCTGCAGCAGATAGCTTTTGAGGTAAAGAAAATGCGCAATGTTCTCTAGGGTCTCTTTCTTGATCTGAATTATGGCAGCAGTATCCTGGTGATTCGGAGCCTGTTGGAAGAGTACTTTAATTTTCTTGGTGTTGATTGTGAGGCTGAGTTGGTTGTAAGCCTCAGAGAAAGTGTTGACTAGTTTTTGAAGATCCTCTTCCGAGGGGCTGCACAAGGCATAGTTATCTGCATATTGGAGTTCAATGATTAATTTAGTGATAGTCTCTGTTTTGGATTGGAGGCGATTGAGGTTGAAGAGCTTGCTGTCCATTCTATATTGGATGTCAAATCCAGAAGGGACTTTGTCAGCAATGAGAAGGAGGATGACAGCAAAGAAGATAAAGAAAAGGGTTGGAGCGATGACATAGCCTTGCTTAAGTTCTGTCTTGACTAGGAAGGTTAGACTAGGTTAGGAGGGTTGGAGGAGGTTTAAAGCATCCAGAAGCAGGGGAGTTGGGGAAACATGGGCAGGTGGTTTGAAAACTCCATAGGACCAGAGATTTGGTGAAGTAAGGAGTAATAAGGAGAAGTGAGTTGTGCTGTAACTGGGGTTACTGACAAGAGAGCAGGCATCATCACTTGTGTCATGTTAGCTGTAAGGTGGAACTTCAGCATTGTGATGATTCAGAAAACCCCTATTAGCTGCTGCCACTGCAGAAACAAAGGGTTGGGGATGGGTTGGAGAAAACAAAGTAACTGGAATCTCTACCATTTGTATTTATATCTGCTCTTACTTCTTGTTTGGATTATCAACTACTTAGCCACCCAGCTTCTTTTCTTAATGTAATCTCTTCCCAGCTGATGGTATTTACTTATAAAGTGACATTTCTTAGAAAGTGACACTCTAGTCCACCCTCTAGTGACATTTCTATGGCACATTGGCAAAGATTTCCTGGATTGATTAAAAATCCCAGCACATAACAGATGTTGATGTTTTCTTGTTGTGTCTATTGCTTTGAAAGACTGACAGTGCTTAAAAACAGAAATTTCAGGTTTTCTTTGTTCTTGGCAACATTAGTGACAAGCTTGCCCTACTACAACATGCATATTTTCACATTCATTAAATTGCTTTAGCAGATCTCTGATGAAGAAGGCTGCATGTCCTCTCTCACAAACTGCACAACTACTGAAAAGCAATAAAACCATTACAATGTGCTTATGCATCAATCACAATCCAGATGTTTCAGTCTGTCTCTATAAAACCCAGTACATCCAAGTGTCCTTTCTCCATCATCCCAAGAGACCACAGAACCAACTACCCAGTCATCTAGTTTTTGTTGCATGTAATATTTAAAAAAAAAATTTAAAGTAGATTTACAGTATGGAACTTCATAACACGTACTAGTTTGCAGGACTTTCCTTCCAGTGTAGATTCTTATAGCTAATATAGCAGTGTTGTGATTATCTATGTGATGTGCTTTTTTCATCATACCATCTGAGGACCTCCCATTCTTTAATGTATTTACCCTCACAATGTCTCTACAAGGTGTATTATTCCTACTTACAGATGGGGAACTGAGGCTCAGGGAGACAGTGTGACTTGCCCAAGCACACAAAGGAAGTTTGTGTCAGCAGGAAATAAAACGCTGGTCTCTTGAATGCCAGAGTAGTGACCCAACCATTGGACTATCCTTCTTCGGCTATTACCTAACTCACCAGCAGTTTCTCAATTTCCTCTTCTATCCTACAACAAACAAATGATAAATTATAATAATAATAAATAATAAACATCCACCTCAAAAAACAGCTTGCCTAAATGTTTATCTCCACAGCAGAAAATTAGGAAGTTGAGACCCTACAAATAATTAATTGAAGAAACAATGTTTCCAAGGTTACATAGGAAAAATACACCTTTAAAACAATTTGTTAAAAAAAGTATCACAGCAGAGATGAAGAGGGAAAAAAAGCTGTCATGGTAAATACTAGAAAAGCAAATTCCATCACAGGATAATTAAAACTCTAAGAGTCATTTTGTTAAAAAAAATTAAAAAAGGAATGAAAAAGCTGTATGAACACAGAGTAAATAAAGCTACCCACCTGAAAATAAAAATAAGAAATACTTGTTAAAATAGCTCAAAAAAGGTGCTAGTGAAATTTGTAAGGTGTTAGTAAATTTTAATAGCATAATAGCTGCTAATACAGTGAATTATTAGTCTTACACCAGAATTCAGATAGAGTGCTAACTTCATTCAGATTTAATATCACTATGCAATGGAATATTTGAGCACATGAAATGTCAATATGATAAATGGCTGTAAATGTGGAATTCATCAGTACAATTGTCCTATTAGAGCTCCAGTCCCTTCCCTCGTATTTTAATTCTTACTCAGTTTCATCATATTTCTCTAAGCAATGGTTAGGATTGATAGTTGTTAATAGTAAAGTATTAGCTTTAAATCATAGAATCATAGAATATTAGAGTTGGAAGGGACCTCAGGAGGCCATCTAGTCCAACCCCCTGCTCAAAGCAGGACTAACTTCAGCTATATCATCCCAGCCAGGGCTTTGTCAAGCCTCAGCTTAAAAACCTCTAAAGATGGAGATTCCACCACCTACCTAGATAACCCATTCCAGTGCTTCACCACCCTCCTAGTGAAAACTTTTTCCTAATGTCCAACCTAGACCTCCCGCCCTACAACTTGAGACCGTTGCTCCTTGTTCTGTCATCTGCCACCACCGAGAACAGCCTTGCCTCATCCTCCCTGGAACCCCCTTTCAGGTAGTTAAAGGCCACTATCAAATCCCCCTCATTCTTCTCTTTTGCAGACTAAACAAGCCCAGTTCCCTCAGCTTCTCCTCATAAGTCCTGTGTTCCACCCCCTAATCATTTTTGTTGCCCTCCGCTGGACTCTCTCCAACTTGTCCACATCCTTTTTGTAGTGGGGGGCCCAAAACTGGACACAATATTCCAAATGCGGCCTCACCAATGCCGAATAGAGGGGAATGATCACTTCCCGCGTCCTGCTGGCAATGCCCCTCCTAATGCAGCCCAATATGCTATTAGCCTTCTTGACAACCAGGGCACACTGATGACTCATATCCAGCTTTTTATCCACTGTTACCCCCAGGTCCTTTTCTGCAGAGCTGCTGCCTAGCTCGTCGGTCTATAGCCCAGTCTATAGCTGTGCATGGGATTCTTCCTTCCTAAGTGGAGGACTCTGCACTTTTCTTTGTTGAATCTCATTAGATTTCTTTTGGCCCAATCCTCCAGTTTGTTTAGGTCACTCTGTATCCTATTCCTACCTTCCAGGGTATCTGCCACTCCCCCCAGCTTAGTGTCATCCGCAAACTTGCTGAGGGTGCAATCTACCCCATCCTCCAGATCATTAACAAAGATGTTGAACAAAACTGGCCCCAGGACCGAACCCTGGGGAACTCAGCTTGTGACCGGTTGCCAGCTAGACACGGAGCCATTGATCACTACTCGTTGAGCCCTATGCTCTAGCCAGTTCTCTATCCATTTTATAGTCCATTCATCCAACACATACTTCTTTAGCTTGCTGATAAGAATACTGTGAGAGACCGTATCAAAAGCTGTGCTAACGTCCAGGTATATCACGTCCACCGCTTTCCCCACATCCACAGAGCCAGTCACCTCCTCATAGAAAGCAATCAGGTTGGTCAGGCATGACTTTCCCTTGGTGAATCCGTGTTGACTGTTCCTGATCACCTTCCTCTCCTCCAAGTGCCTTAAAATGGATTCCTTAAGGACCTGCTCCATGATTTTTCCAGGGATTGAGATGAGGCTGACCGGTCTGTAGTTCCCTGGATCCTCTTTCCTCCCTTTTTTGAAGATGGGCACTATATTTGCTTTTTTCCAGTCCTCGGGGACCTCCCCCTGTTGCCACGAGCTTTCAAAGATAATAGCCAATGGCTCCGAAATCACCTCAGCCAATTCCCTCAGCACCCTCGGGTACATTGCATCCGGCCCCATGGACTTGTGTATGTCCAATCCTTCTAAATAGTCTTGGACCTGTTTCTTCAGCACTGTGGGATGTTCGCCTCCTTCCCATTCTGTGCCACCCAGTACAGTAGTCTGGGAGCTGATCTTGTCTGTGAAGACAGAGGCAAAAAAGGCATTGAGTACCTCAGCTTTCACCACATCTTCTGTCACTAGGTTGCCTCCCTCATTCTTTAAGGGGCCCACACTTTCCCTAATTTTCCTCTTGTTGGCAACATGCCTGTAGAAACCCTTGTTCCCCTTCACGTTCCTTGCTAGCTGCAAGTCCAATTGCGCTTTGCCCTTCCTGATTTCATTCCTGCATGTTCGAGCAGTGTTTTTATACTCCTCCCTAGTCATCTGACCAAGCTTCCACTTCTTGTAAGCTTCTTTTTTGTGTTTAAGTTCGCCAAAGACTTCTTTGTTAAGCCAAGCTGGACGCCTACCATATTTGCTATTCTTTCTGCACATTGGGATGGTTTGCTCCTGTGCCCTCAGTAAGGTCTCTTTAAAATACAGCCAGCTCTCCTGGGTTCCTTTCCCCCTCATATTAGCTTTCCAGGGAATCCTGCCCATCAGTTCCCTGAAGGAGTCAAAGTCCGCTTTTCTGAAGTCCATGGTCCATATCCTGCTGTTCTCCTTTCTTCCTTTTGTCAGGATCCTGAACTCGACCATCTCATGGTCACTGCTGCCTAGGTTGCCACCCACTTCTACTTCCCCTACCAAATCTTCCCTGTTTGTGAGCAGCAGGTCAAGAGAAGCACGGCCCCTAGTTGGTTGCTCCAGCACTTGCACCAGGAAATTGTCTGCGACACTCTCCAAAAACTTCCTGGATTGTTTGTGCTCTGCTGTATTGCTCTTCCAGCAGATGTCAGGGTGATTGAAGTCCCCCATGAGCATCAGGTCCTGTGAACTGGAAACTTTCCCTAGTTGAGTAAAGAAAGCCTCATCTACCTCATCCTCCTGGTTTGGTGGTCTGTAACAGACACCCACCACGACATCACTCTTATTGTTCTTGCTTCTAAGCTTAACCCAGAGACACTAAACTGACTTATCTCCAGTTTCACATTGGAGCTCAGAGCAGTCATAGTGCTCTCTTACATACAGTGCAACTCCTCCACACTTTCGCCCCTGCCTGTCCTTCCTGAACAGTTTATACCCATCCATGACAGTGCTTCAATCGTGAGAGTTATTCCACCAAGTCTCAGTTATTCCAGTTATTAATTGTGATCTGATAATGGGTATGTATTTAGTTATGTTTTGGAGTGAAATATTCCTCCTAGGAAAAGCTTTAGAGGAAATTTGCTTATTTGGCAAACAAATTCCTAGTAGAAATGAATGGCCAAACTCAACAGATAGCTCCTAATGGCACGTTCTACATAAGAAAATCTGATCATGTCCAAACATGATTGAGAACACTTGAGTTATATCATACAGTGTTGATCATGACTTTCTGGTCAGTGTGGAGAAGAATAAAACATATTCAGCATCATGTCAGTTAACTGTGGTTCAACCTTGGTCCTTTCTAATAGACAACGGTTGTCTTAACAGTCAGGGAGCATTACACAGCTATGTGGGATTTCCAAATTTGGGGGCTAGCTCATCCCTTGCTCCTGTGGGTTGGAAGTGAATGCTTAGTTTCACTTACATAAATCTTCTAAGCTGATGCACTGTGTCATTTATAGGTTCTCAGCTGAAGGAAGGGTTATTCCATAGCAAGGTCTTTGAATGTGCTGGTGAGGAAAACAAAGGGTAAGAGCAAGACAAGAGTGTAGGACAGGACCAACATATAATATATCCAGATCTGTGAAAAATATGTAATTGGATAAACCACATTCTAGACAATTTTTAGGCAAGATTCCTTCTTCAAAAGGTAGTGCATTCATTTTACAAAGCTGCTTTTCAGTGCCACGTTATCAAGAACAACTTCCAGTAAAGGTTATCAGGATCAGGCATTCTTCCTGAAGTACCCAATTTTTATAAACTCAGTCTATTTTTTTCATGTTAATGAAATTGAGTCAGAGGCTCTAAAATATTGCTATGACCAGGAAAAGCTCATTTAAAAAATAGCTTTATTTATTTGGCTATATTATGTATACAGTATTTAAAATTAAACAATAAGAGAACACAATATGTAATCACAGAGATACTGGGTGGCTCAGGGGGATTAGCAATACCTTATAGAAACTTTTGCCTCTTGATCTCAGGTTCTAATCCATTACAGGATCTTGATCCAAAAAATAACTGAGCTTTGGATCAGACTCCTGCTCAGTTGTGAACAAAAGTTTTCATGATCTATGATGAGTATGTATGTGTGGAGAATGTGGGAGACTTTTGCATTATTTCTATGAAATATTTTGTGACTCAGTTTACCCATTTAGTCCTGTGCCTCTTGTTACCTGCCCACAAGTGGTTAACTTCTTTCCAGAAACAGTCACTGGGAATGGGGAAGAGGCAATCAATGGAGTGGTGTCTGCTACATAACCATGTCTTATCTGCATGAGTGGACTACCAAGACTTACTGATATTTGAGTAAGTCTATCTGAGTAATATGCTAAGGGTATGCTAAAGAGAGTGGCCAAATCTAGAAAACTGTTTTTGCACAGGTGGGCTGGTAACTAAGCAACAGATCACCTAATCAGGGACTTGGATCACCTGGCAAGGAGTCACCTGACAAAGAGGACTAGAAATTACAAAAGGAAGGGCCTCTGAGAGGACATTTCAAGTAGAGAGCAGAAGGACACTGACTGCAAGTGGTCAGAGACTGACTCAGACTCCATGAGTTAGAGGAGAAGCCATGAGCTGCAGGAGGGGAATCCCAGACTCCTTAGAAGACTCTTGAGCATGCTTTGGGATTTGATTAGCATGGTGAAGAAAGTGAGGTAGGGAAATGTGTGTAGCCTTTTATTATTTGGTCTGTATCTGTTTCTCTCTTGTGCTGTTGGAAGAAAAGACTAACAGTGTTAGAAACCTTTGCAACGCTTATGTCTGTGGGCTTCAGTTATTCCACATCCCTGAAGAGGAAAACCATAAACCAGAGTTGGCGTTCTGGGAAAGAGTATCCTTAAGGAACTTGGGATCTGAGGGAGCTGGTGCTAGTTTCAGGACATAGGCTGTTGGACTGGGAGGTCTCAGCCCTCAAAAGAGGGTGCTAGGTAGAGGATGTGCACTTTGAAGGTGTGCCTAGAGACCCAGAGTCAGAGATATTGACTGAACATCCTTCAGACTTAGGAGGCTTAGAACACTAGGATTCACTAGCTGGTAGCTTCAAATAAAGGTGAAAGATTTAACACATGGGGAGACTAAACTATTCTTTCACATTTGGTCCCTATCTTGTCCAAAGATAAAAGGTACCAAAAAAACATTGCTTGGACTCACTTGAGCTTGCATAGGTTGTACAGTATCTTGTATTTACACCATCGCCTTTTTAGAAGTTTTATTAGTTTTGCTTGCGATAGTTCATTGCAGCAGCAGGAAGCAAGTTTTTTGGTCAGGTCTAGCTGAATCATTGTAATTGCAGTGATTTCTTGTGAGTGTAGACAAAGGCTCAATCAGTGCAGCTACAGCAACTCATCTAGACCCCTTAAGTCAGTCCCACAATGGCCTATATTGTAATATAGAGACCCCTATTCCTAACAACTGTGCTGTCTCTGTGGGTTAAGTGCGTCAGGAATCATATACAGTGTTGTTGTGTAGAACTATTAGCTAACTATTACAATGACCAGCAATGCCACAAACCATTTCATGCAGTTATTTCATGTCCCTAGAAGGTGTCCATTGACTAGAGATCACAGAGACAGTTTCATCTGGTCAGGGCTGCAGCCTGGTGGGGGAAACTTTCATGTGCACTTCTTCCATTTGTACTGCACCTTTGCTTTGGTAAATAGAAAACTTCAGACTCCAGACCTGTCAATCTAGCCCCATTTATGATCTACCAAAATATTATATACTCTAGAGTGTTACATTAGAAATAACATTTGGCTCTCAAGAATTAACATTTACAAACTCTCCTTTTTCTCATGGGAGAGGGAAAGAATGTATTTATTATTAAACATTTTCTCTACTGATTTACATTATGGACAATTGTCAGCCTAGCCTACTCTCTGATGTTGCTCTTGACCTGCTTGCTTTTTCCTCAGGTAACTGATCTTGCATTTGTGCAGAGCAGGTCAGATAATTAATGAGTATTCCTTACTGAAACTTCAAAAAACAGCTGATTAAAAAGAAGCTGCAAAATATGCAAGATCTGAAGGCTGGGGAGACACTGCCAGACCTTCTCAGACCTCATGGAAATTACCAAAGGCAGCAGGTCTGCTGTGATCATTGTAGGAAGAGAATAATAATTGCAATAGATCCAACCTTAAAAACTGTTGTGAAAATGTCTGCATACTTGACATTTTCACATATTCTAATATGAATGAATATTCACTGGAAAATGTATAACAAGTGTATTTTTCATTATTTGCTACATGTTATCACAGATCAATTTCAATTTTAAAAACCAATCACCCAGTCAGGAATCAGAAACAGTCCCCCATGGTTTAGCTGATCATTCACACACTCTACACCCCAGAGTCCAGTAACACACTTAAACCATTGCCAGAGGCTGGAATATCAATTGTTATGCTTATTTCTGAAAGCAGCTAAAAGAAGGTCTTTCTGAAGCCTTAACATAACTATCAGACTAGAGGGGGGAAGGTGAAATGAGTGACCTCAAGGAGTAAACATGAGCTTATGCCCTCCTGACTTGAGTTGTTTTCCCAAAGCATGCAGTTTTGCAAGATGGAAAGTCTGGCAATAGTTAATTATTGCTATTCAGCTGGTTAACTGATGGAAAGATCCCCCTTCTGACTGATGGAAAATTACTTACCTGACAGGCTGGAAATCTCTACTGTAGCCTATAGGACTAGCCTGCTTGCTTGCACGTATGTACGTTTAAGAATTTATTTTATTTATTTATTAATTGTATTAATTTAGGTATTTGTTTTATTATAATAGAGTCATAGATTCATGTTAACGTATTATAGCTGTAACGCAAGACACTTACAGGCCACATCCTGTCTGAAAAGGTAAGGCCCTTAGCATACATATGTTTGGGACCTTTGGCCCAGATAAGTAATGATGAGTTAAAGGATAAGATACATATATGGTTATAACCTTTAGCCTAGATAAATCAGGAGGCATCAAGACACGGGGAGAGGGGGGTGGGAAGGGCTCAGTTTATGCCTTAAGTAAACTTCACAGGTACACCAGAAAAGCCACAGAAATGGCTAGAAATAATAAAGGTGAAACGAGCAAACGGTCTGGAAAGAACATGAATATGTCATTAATACACATGAATCTGACATCCTATAGAATAAATGTACCTTAATAATTTGTGAGTGAAGGAGCCAGGTTTGGACTTAGAAGGAGGACCCATATTGTCAGGGTATAAAAGGGGCAAACCACTTTAATTGTTAATGCTTGGCTCCTTGTGTTTGTGTTGGCGCTTGGGCTTGGGCTTCTTCTAATAAGAATAGGACTAATAGAATATTTAGGATAGATATCTTTACTTTGTCAAGATATCTTGTTCTTAGTTTATACTCAGTATTATTCCTCATCTTAGCCTTATAGCTCTCAGCTCCCTATCACTGCCTAGCTTTCATTTCCCACTCAAGAATTGAGGAGCTGGACATCTCTCCACCAGGTCCTCAGGGAAGGGTGAGAGTATATTAATCCAAAGCGTACAATATATATATTTTTATATATATTGCATGTGTCTTTAGAACAAGACTGTAATCCTAATCATTATCTATTTGATTAGTCATTTGTCTATCATTCTATGCTATCTCAATAGAAGTCTGTAAAACTATACATACTCAGTGTGAGCATTCCTGTTGTGCACCCCAGGGGTCCTTGTAAACTCTGTGTAGCCTGATTCCAGGACTAGAACCTCATTAACTTCTGATCAGATCTGTTGGTAAGCCTATAATCCCACTCAATTACTAAACACCGAAAATCAGGCAACATTACCCTTAATTTAACTTCATCTCAACGTTTTTGATGAACAAGCTATGCAATATCAACAAACTGGATATAAAAAGAAAGGAAGAAATCTGAGCTCGGTGGACACGTTTCCCTGCAACTGGAAAGCTGGGCACTGGACATCTATAGTTATCCTCTCGAGACCTCTTCAAGACCTTGAGTAAATATGAATTTAGGATACTCTACTATCGTGTTGCGGAGGGGTGTAAGTGCTGGAGACTAAAGCACTTTTGTTTGCCTGTTTACATCAACTATCTATCGAATGGATGGTCATGTCCTCATTAATTTAATTCCTGACACCACCTCACAAACAGTAAAGTTACCAAGAGCTTTGGGTTCAGCAAAACCCCATGTAACACCAAGACTAGATAACTGCAGGTAGTCAAAGAACCCATTTGCAAGCAATTCTTGGAAAGAAGATGGTTCATCTAAACTGAGGCAAATAATTCAAAGTAATGAAATACATTCACAGAAATTAGGAACAAGTTGTGCACAGAAATAAGGACTAAATTTGCAAATGATCATTTTACCATCTATACTAGACACTAATACTCATGTTCATTTTGACATTTTGTTCCAGTGTGGAAAATAATATAAATAAATGAGTCAGGTGTACCTGTCCCTAAAGGGAAAAAAATCTATTAAATATATAGTGCATTAGTGCTGACATGATTATTAAAATTTATATTTTAGGGATAAGATCATATATAGGACTTGTTTGTCTTCTCAGCTACACTGACATACCATTTGGAATAACTCCATTAAGGTAAAAATATAATGTGTAGCTGGTATAAAACAAGGGTCTATATGAATATTGTAATTATTTATTTGTATTAAATTACACCCAGAGTCTCCAGTCTGATTGGGACCCATAACAGTAGGTGCTGTCTGAACAGAGTAAAAGACTGTCCGAAAGGGCTTGTACCCAGATCGTCAAAGTTATTCAGGCGCCTCGCTCAGTATGATACCATTATGGGAGTTAGGTGCCTCAATATCTTTGAGGATCTGGGCCTTATTGGCTAAATTAAGGATACATACATGACCACTGTAACAATTAATTACTGTAACTATAAGATAGAAAACAAGCCCTGGTCAAACAAAGCACTTAAAAGCATGTTTGGCATTTAGTTAAAGTTAAGTATGTACTTAAATGCTTTGCTGTTTTGGGATCTTAATGTAGTTTTTTCAGTGGACTATTGTAAAATGCTTCACTGCCATATTTTTAGTGGAACCCTCAATGAGTCAATTTCTGTCATCTTCTTATCCAAGAACATGAGCAAAACTCTGCAGAACAATGTTTAAGTGAAAATCCATTATGCCCCATTACATTAAGTAGGTTGGAAAGATGAGCTAGTGAAGTTAAGGTGACAAAGTTTACTAGAATGAAAATAGGACACAGTCTCCTCACCTAAGTTCTATCTTTCAGTGTTGTGCTGTGTCCTCAGGAAAATGGCCTTTCTTTTCTGGTCTTTTTCTCTTGCAAAATCCTCTCAATATTCTATATATAGACACAAATAAGCAATTATATTTTTAAAATATTTTACATTAATTGCATGTTCTCTGTCACAGCTATGGTATTTTGTTCTTGAAAGGACAGAAACTTATTACCTTCTGATGGCTCCCTAAGAAAATACGTGAATAGGTCTCACTTAATTCACAATCAGAGATGGCAATTTGCTCATTTTCATAAGCAGTAATTATTTTTAAATGGCACCCCCGCTTCAGAATTTCTTGCAGAGAAATTGATGGTGAAAACAAAATGAGTGCAGCAGTGACACAGGCAGACTAATAGCAGGAGTGATGGAGTTTCTCATGTTGTAGCAGAACAGAATTAGAGCACTAAAAAAGTATGATAAAAATGTATCTTTGGGGGGGAGGAGGGAAGCAGAACAGGAAATACCTGGGGGGTGGGGGGAATGGTATCTTCACCAAAAGTGGTCCATTAGATTATTGTCTTTATCAGCTTCATGTGGAATAGTAGAAAAATGGTCAAGTGTAGACTAAGAAAACAGTTCATAGTTAAACATGAGCCAACATGTTTTACCTACACTTTTTTTAACACTAGCGTAGACAGGCTTTAATACCTTAATCCTGCCTCAGTACATGGGATGGACTGGGTGACCTCTTGTGAATCTGTTACCAGGTCACTGTCAACTCTAGGCTCTTCCGAAGAGTCAACCACAACCAGTTAACACGTGACTAAATCATCATTCACTACAAACCTGGCTCACTTTCACATAACACCTGTTTGACGTGTATCCCTCCTTCTGTTTGAAGAGCACACCGGATACAGTTAAAGGTTAAGAACTAAGTTGTGAGTCAGAACTGACATATAATGACCACCTTTGTATTTCTTTTGTTCCAGTTTTTTGTCTCTGCCTTCCCATATTTATTTTTTGACCATAGGGCTTTCTAAGATTTCTCCTATTTTTTTACTCTTACTTGCTTCATTGTTGAATAATGTAGACATCCTGGCATGTACCATCTTTGACAAGTCAGAATGATTATTTCTAGAGGACTGTCAGGTTACATCAGCTCTCATTCCTGTGTTAAAGCTTGAGCCAGAGTATTTAATTCTAGCACAACCTTTCTGAATTTGACAGCATGACACTGGGAATCTACTGATACAGGGAGGAAGTATGTCTGGAATTTGAACGATTCATTGAACTTTTGGAATATGCCTCCCAAGGTTTCAAAATTTAATAACCCTATGTATGTTTAATGATAGTATAAGTTTTCATAAAATGGAAACTTTTCAGAATATGGTTATATACAATACACATATACATATTATGACAGAGCATCTTTTCCACCTTAATGGGTCCAGCACTTTTCTCTAGCAGCAGGAGGTGGTATAGTTTCATCCCTCAGTATTTTCCCTCTCTAGAGATGGCTGAGGGTACCCTTGTTCCAGGATGGGTGGTGGTGGTAGCAGCCTTGAAGATATATGGGAAGGTGATTTTCTTCCTGGCATCTGAGGCAGCTGCTCAGGAGACGGTGGAGAAGGGCCTGGCAGTCGGGGGGCATCTATGTCTCTCTGGAGCCTCTGGAGGACCTGAGTGTATGGATGGTGCTCACCTCTTTCGCCTTTCCTCTCCAATGCCATCCTACTGCCTCTCCTCTCCACCCTGGGGAAGCCCCTGACCGTGGTCAGCCCCATTCCACTCAGCTGTAAGAACCCTGCCTTCCTCCGTTTTATCATTCTGCTGGCAGGTGCAACTCTAGCTGCCACCGGTGGCATGTGGCGGTGAGGCTATTGAGGACTCGTTTCTGGTGCCCCATCAGGCAGCCCAGTAGCAGAGCCACTACTCTCTACAAGGGAGGCCTGGTGCTATCTCTGCTGGGTGATGGGGCACCTCCAGAGGGACTACCCCCTGGCCCAACAAAGAGGGATGCCTGGGACTCTTGAGACCCAAGAGGACATTGGCATGGTCATTGTCGGCGACCATAGCCACCCAGTGCCTGATGTCATCTCCACACAGTCCCCGGGGGAGGCTTCCCCGGAATGCCCATCTGAGTGGGCAGGCCTTGTGGATGCCAGGTGTAGTCAGGCAGGGCCTGTAGAGGAGAAGGAACCATTGTTGGGCACTGGTGGGGACTCCCCTAGGGGGGAGTCTCTCCTTCCCATGCTGTCCCACCTGCACCATCACGAGCCCCAACCCCTTTGCCCTTGTCCCACCCTTGCTGAATGGCCCCCACCACCTTGGAGGACTGGGGCGCTCATGCAGGGCAAGCGTGGCAAGTACGAGGCTTGAACTCAGCACCTCCCCTCTCACTGTGGAGGGGGTGGAGCCCCTGTAAGACCATGAAGGGGGCTGCTAGTGATGAGCCTTTTGCCGCATCCCCTGCTGGAGCCCAGCAGGCAGCACTAGCTGAGGCAGCCAAGGCAGCAGTTGTGGGTCGCACCATCACTCTCCTGGAGTCCCTTCTTGAGGGTACCTAGGCAGGAATCTCCCTAGCCTCTTTATCTGGCACCTCATTGGCACCGTGGCAACTGTCACCTCGGCTGCTTCTGGGAGAGACCTTGTGGTGGTGGGAAGGGATCTCTTCCATATTCGATGAGATCGATTGCCAGGGGAGGACAACCCTTCCCCTTTGGAGGGCCCCAATCTAGGTGATGCTCAGTTGCTCCGTCCTTTTCTCTCTTTCCCTTCCCAGACTGCTGTCCCCACTCCAATCCTTGGGGTTCCCTTGGGCTGCTTCACCTGCCCGGCTGACAGTTGTACCCAGATAGAGACAGTCGAGCCCTTTTTGGTAATGGCCGGAGCCGAGCAGCCAGGCTCTGAGCCTCTGGATGTCCCTTCCTGCCACCTGGGGATACCAGTCTGGTTGCCACTCCATCTGGGGCTGTGGCTTCAGGTGCCGAGGCCACCAAGGCACCTGGGCTCAGAACCATGGAGGACACCCTCCCCTTCCCCACCCCTTTGGCTCCTGACCTTGATCAGGAGGCACTGCACCCCAATGGCTGAGTTCCTGGGGCTTTGGATCCCATCCTTAATCCTGGCCCTGAACCTTCTCCTGCTTCTGGCCCTGACCCCTCACCTGCTTCTGAGTCCATTGCCGAGCCTGTTCCTGTCACCAACCCTCCCCCTCCTTCTTCTGCCTCCTGCACTTCTGCCACTCCTGAGGTTGTCTCCTTTCCCTGTGACAGCTCCTGGGAGGCAGCTTTTGGGTCCCCCTCTTCCAGCCCACCACAGGCTGCTGTCTTCCCTCTGCCACTATTCCCTGCGACTATCTCAATGGGCTGCGGGGCACTGCAGAGGCCCAGCTGGAGGACAGCCGCCCCTTTGCACTGTGGGATGAGTTGTACTCCTTTCTCCAGGACATGTGTGGTACCAGGAACAGGGTGCAGCTTGCCCTGAAGCACTGGGGGAACTTCCACTGCATCATCCAGGCTGTGAGCACTGTTTTGGGGGAAGGCAAAGGCACCAGAAGGCAGAATGCTGTGGCTTACCAGTGGTCCCATAGCTTCCATGACTCCCTGATGTCTTACAGGATTGGTCATGGATTGCTGTGGCACCCAATGGGAGCTGCCAGCATTCCTGCATATGAGGATCCTCCCCAGCCTTCCTCATAATGCCTGTCACCTTCGCCACATTGAACACCCGGGGCTGTAGGGTGGGTCTCCACAGGTGCCAGGTTCTCTTCTTCCTCTGGAATGGGGGATACTAGGGGAGCCTTCCTGCAGGAGACCCATACAGATCCAGCCACAAGGCTAGCTGGAAGCTGGAGTGGGGGAGACAGGGTGTACTTCAGCCACCTCATGGTTCATTTGGCTGGAGTGACCACCTTGTTCTCCCCCAACTTATGGCCTGAGGTGTTAGGGGTCACTGAGGTTATGCTGGACCATCTGCTGCACCTCCAGGCCAGTGTGGAAAGGCTGATGTTGAATCTTGTCAATGTCTATGCCTTGACATTGGGCCCATAGAGGGTGCATTTCTTTCAGCAGGCATCCACCTTCCTCAGCTCCTATGATCCTCATGAATGCCTGGTCCTGGTCGAGGACTTTAACACCACCCTCGAGGAACAGGGCTGCTCAGGGACCCAGAGGTGCCCAGACATCACACACATTCTCCAGGAGATTATAGACCATCATTCCCTGGTGGACATCTGGTGCGAACACCACCCGGACAACATGTCCACCTTTACTTTTGTCTGGGTGAGGCCTTGGTCATGCCTCTCCTGGCTGGACCGCATTTATCTGTCTCGTCACCATTTGCACGAGCCCATTTCTTCGTTGTTCAGTTGGCCCCGTTCTTGGATAATCACTTGGTGACCATGATGGTCTCTCTTACATCAGAGAGGCTGGAGCCAGCCTATTAGCACTTTAACAAAAGTTTTCTGGAGGATGTGGGCTTCATGGCTTCCTTCTGGGACTTCTGGCTGGCCTGGCAAGGGCAGATGCACACTTTTCCCTCGGCATGGTGGTGGCGGGATATGGGGAAGGTCTGCATCCGGCTCTTCTGCCATGACTATACCCAGGGGGCCAGCCAGAGGAGGGATGCGGCAACAGAGCAACTGGAATGATAGATCTTAAAGCTGGAGAGACATCTAACTGCCAGCCCTGAGGATCCATCCCTCTGTGGCATGTGCTGGGAGAAGCAGGAGGAGCTGCAGGCCCTTGAAGACCTTTTGGGCATGGGGTGCCTTCGTTCAATCCTACATTTGTCTTCTACGGGAGATGGATGGTGGCTCCCGCTTCTTATACATCCTGGAGAAAAAAAGAGGGGGCTAAGAAGCACATCACCTTCCTTTTGGCGGAAGATGGCATTCCTCCCGTGGATCCAGTGGAGATGCATGGAGAGTGAAGGCCTTCTACGCCAGCCTCTTCTCCCAAGATCTGACCGATGCTGATGCCTGTAGCGTGCTCTGAGATGAAGTGCTATTTGTCGGCATGGGCGACTGGGACCAGGTGGAGCTCCCTTTCACTCTGGCTGAGCTCATGGAAGCCTTCTGTCTCATGTCCACTAATAAATCTCTGGGCATGGATGGGCTGAGTGTGGCTTTTTACTGCATGTTCTGGGGTGTTCTCAGCCCGGACCTTGCCGTTGTCTGGACTGAATCCTTGAGGAGCGGGGAGCTCCCCCTGTCGAGCAGGTGAGCTGTGCTCCCTTTGCTGCCAAAGAAGGGGGAACTCTGCGACCTTAGGAATTGGCATCTCGCTCTTCAGCATGAACTATAAGGTCATAGCAAAGGCCATTTTGCTGCGGCTGGGGTCCGTGCTGGTGGATGTGGTTCATTCTGATCAGACCTACACCATCCTGGGCCGTACCATCTTTAACAACCTTTATTTGGTCCTGGACCTCCTTGAGCTTGGGTGTTGGGATGGTCTGTTGTTTGCCTTCTGTCCTTAGATCAGGAGAAGGCATTTGACAGAATGGATCTGTCAACTTCGGGTGAGAGGTGCATCAAGACGGTCTGCTGTCAGGCCAGCTGTACAGTCTGGCCATCGAGCACTTCCTCTGTCTGCTCAGCAAGAGGTTGATGGTGTTTGGTGCTCTGTGAGCCAGACTTCCAGGTGATGCTATCAGCGTAGTCTAGAACCCAGGTGGAGGCCTGCCAGGCTGTCTACTCGGCAGCCTCCTCCCTTGAGATCAACTGGGACAAGAGCTCTGGCCTCATGTTTGGGGCTGGGAGGCAAGTGAGCTCCCTCCCACCTGTGCTCCAGGTCATCTGGTGGAGTGCGGGTCTTCTGCTCTACCTGGGCATTTACCTTTCCACCACCCATCCTTCTCTGCTAGAGAACTGGCAGGATTTGGAGCACAAGAGTTCCCTGTGGGGGAGGGTGATGGTGCTTAATCAGCTGCTCCTGTCCACGCTCTGACACCGGCTCAACACCTGTGCCCCGTTCTGGGTTTCCTGGCCTGATTTCAGAAGTTAATTTTGGAATTCTTCTGGCCGGGACTCCACTGGGTTTCTGCAGGGGTCCTGAGTCTTTCCCTGGGGAAAGGAGGGCAGGGCCTGTGCTCCCTTCATAGTCAGGTCCATGCCTTCTGCCTCCAGGCCCTGCAGAGACTCCTTTATGGTGCAGATAGTCCATCGTGGAGCATGTTGGCACACACCTTCTTCCGCCGCTTCCCAGGGCCCTCCAGATCTTTTCATGGGGCCCCAGCCCCCTGAGTCAAAGGTCCATCTGCACATGCTCCATACTCTCCATTTCCTTGCCTTCACATCCCGCCTTGACACTAAGTGGGGGGACACCTTGCCATCTGTCTAGAGTGAGGAGCCCCGGTGGGCCAGTTTGTATTCCACCTTGGTTCCATAACGTGCCAGGGACATTAGTTGGCAGCTCCTTTATGAAGCCATGAGCACGGGTGTGTATCTGGCATTGTTCACTCCTCATCCCGACACCTGTCCTTTTTGTGGCATGAGGGAGACCCTGGCGCACATTTATGTGGAGTGCACCAGGCTGCAGCCCCTGTTCCGAGTCCTGAAGCAGCTTCTTTTAAGGTTCTGGCTACACATCTCCCCACACGGGTTCTAGTATGCACACCCTATCAGTGGCATCACAAAGTTGTGGGATCTTCTTGTTGACCTCCTCTTCGCATTGGCCGACGTGGCAATTTACAAAGCCAGGCAGAGGATGCTGGCTGAGGAGGTGCTCTGCAACTGTGGCAACTATTTCCGTTCCTCTGTCCGATCACATATCTGGGCAGAGTTCCTCTGGGCTGCGTCCACTGACTCCTTAAACACCTTTTGAGGGGGAGTGGGTGCTGTCCAGGGTTCTCTGCTTGGTCTCCCCTTCAGGTTCCCTCTGTTTAACCCTTTGACCATTACTCCTGTCCCTGTTTTTTTCATTTATTGTCCCCCAAATTTAGTTGAGTCTGAGTTCAGTAGCTCCTTCCCTTAGGCTGGGGGAGGGGCTTTTAGCCACGGATGGATTTATGTCCACCAATGTCTCAGTACCGAAAAGACCGCTCTCCTGTAGCAACCTGGTCTGATCCTGTCACAACACACACACATACACACACAATAATACGTGTGTGTGTGTGTGTGTGTGTGTGTGTGTGTGTGTTCTACTTTGTGGTGGGTTTTAATGCTTTATACCAAAATTTAAAGGAGGTTTTAAAGAACTTTTGGCATAGCACTTTGATTTCATTTGCAATTTTACATTTATATTAATAATTTTGCTTTTAATCTCTTATGTTTTAAAATCTTTTTAAACTGGGTCTTTGTAAGACACCGAGAGCCAGATTAATTAAGTGTAAATGATGTCTCCCTATGTCCACAAGGATACTTGCCCCCCCCAAAAGAAAAATCCAAAGCAGGAGTGGGATGGGGAGAGGTGGAATAGATGTTGATACAGCTGACTCCCTTTGCTGAAGGAGCAGTTTTAACTTCATTCACAATTTCATAGTTGTTTGTGATCCCTTGGAGTTAGAGGATGACTGTCTTCCAATAAAATGATAGTCGGTTTTCACTGGTGGATCTGCAGGTGACTAATGAGACCTATCTAGGATTCACACATCTTCTCACAGTTGGGGCAGACATTTCCCAATGGAAGGGGAGGATCTGGATTGTTAGTTCGGGTGCCACATGTTCTTTCCTTCTTTCCCATTTCTCCGTTTCCTTTTGTCTCCATTGGATCTGAAAATACTGGCATCACAACTTCATAGACATTTTATAGTGATCTGCGCTGATCCTAGTCACGCTGACTGGATTGGGGGGGGGAGCATTTAGTATATTGTTTGACATCAGTATGTCAAAATCATAATAATTTATGTAAGATATGTCATGTCTGGTACTGTTAGAAAGGTTATAATATGCTAAGTAACATGATAATACTTTTGTTCATGTGTTATATGTGTAATGGAAGTTATGGATATATTTGATATTGTGCTACCTGAGACACACCCTGGACAGGGTGGCAGCAGAATAATGGCCTACTTAATGGCACATTGAGACATCCACAGATGCAAGGGGCCCAGGGGGAGAAGCCAGGGATATACCTGATGGGTCACCAGGACTTGCTCATGTGATTCTGGACTCCATTTGGGTTCCTGTGAAATTCCACAAGCAGCATGGAAAGGACCAGACGGTATATAAGGCAAAGCCTGGAATCCATTTTGTCATCATTCCTGTTCAGCTTTCAGCACTTATCTACCTCTGGATCAAGCCATCTACAACTGAAGATGTGCAACAAAGCACTGAGACCCATCCAATTACTGGATATATTCCAGAGGGACTATACAAGCCTGTTTACTCCACAACTCTTCTAGAAACCTGATTTATATGGACTTTCAAATCATTTGTATGTATCTGATTGCTTTAATCCTTTAACATTTCTCTTATGGTTTGTTTCTTTCTTTTTATAATAAACCTTTAGTTGTAGTTACTAAAGGATTAGCTGGCAGTGTGGTATTTCGGGTAAGATCCAAACTTATATTGATCTGGTACTGTGGCTGACCCTTTGGGGTCAGGAGGAACCTTTTTGGTAAATAGCATAGCGTTTAAATAACTGGTCTCTTTATTGGACCTACTGGCTAATTGGGGGCCGGAGACTGGAATGCAGTAAAGGGGGTTGTGTGTATTTGTGTACTGGCTTCTTGATAACCAGGGTGGGGAATCAAAAGTACAGTTTGTGGCTGGTTGGGAAGTCTGGCTTCAGTGCCACCCACGAGTGCTGGGTGAATCTGCTCCCTTTTTGCAGCCTCCCTGACCTTGGCATTCTCAGGTGGTTGCCCTGGTATGGAAGGGTTACAATCCTATTGTATATGATATTAGTCAGATGATTATTTGAAATACTTTGGTTATGATGACTGCATGTTAAAAAGTATGTTGACAAATTGGAAAGGGTTCAGAAAAAATCTGTATGAATGATTTGAGGTTTAGAAAACCTGAAGTTTGGTCTATTTAGTTTATAAAAAGGCTGATCATGATTTATTAGTGACTACATAGAGAAGATTCCTAACACATAATTCCTAATAGTGATGGCTCTTTAACCTAACAAAATCATAACAAGATGGGAGCTGAAGCTAGATAAATTCAGATTAAAAATATGATGCAATAAAGTAACAATGAGGGTAACAATTAGAACAACTTATCTAGGGATATGGTGGATTCTTATCAACTGAGTCTTTTAATCACGTTTGGCTATCTATCTAAAAGAGATGCTCTAGCTCAGCCAGAAGTTATAAACTAGCTGCAGAATTACTTGGTGAAATTCTAAATCCTCTGTTATACAAAAAGTCAGACTAGAGACAGATAATAGCTCTTTTGGCCTTAAGAACTATGAATTGGTACACGCAATGGCTGCATTTATCATAGTCCATTCCTGACTAACAGTAATCACTTTTACAATGGTGTTTGTTCCCTTTTGTTCTCTTGGTGAGATGGAGGCTCAGCTCATTTTCAGTCAATGCAACCTCTTCCCTTGGCTGACTTTTCATGGTCCAGAACAATCAAAGATTGAGTAAACCCTAGAGTGAATCTAGCTCCAAGGATAGCATTTCAGATAGACACTAGTATGTGTGTATGTATATACATATATATATATATATATATATATATATAGTGTGTGTGTATGTGTGTGTACATAAATATATATGTGTGCATGCAGTAAAATACTAACATGCAGCGTATGTCTTATCTGTCACTTTTAGAGCATACATAAAAGTTGATAAAAGGCCTCCACATTAGTCACAAGGATGTGTGTGGGCAGTACTGACCTTTCTATTACTGCAAAAATTTATTCATATACTAGCAATAATTTACCAAACAGAAGCCTGAATACAATGCACAACATTCCAAAATGTTGTTTTCAGCAATATTTTCCTATCTTTTGGTTAACCAGTTTTTACAGAAAAGGTTTTCTTTGTAATATCTTATTATTTGGTCACTGAAAACCTACTTGAACCAAATAAACACATTGCTTAGGAGAAAAGTACAATGGAGATAACTGAAAGTTGTTGTTACCTCCCTCAGAGATTTGTAGATTTCCTAGAGCAGTGCTGTAATAAAAGTTCCCATGATTTTCTGCACAACTCATCAAATATTGTAGTGAAACAGGGCACTAAGCTTAAATATTTTTAAAAATAATTCAACAGTTTTACAACTGATTCCAGGGTGTTTAGCACAACATGGTTTTGGATGCTGCTTATAGCTCATTACATCCATGTATATGGGTAATAAAATGGAATAAATATGAATTTCCACAGTCCCACTGAAATTACACTTAATACACCTAAAAACAAAACAAAATACCCCTGCATCCTAGACCCTAATTTCCTGGTGGGCTGCTGAGATGTCCTTTGGCAAACTTCCAGTCAGAGGTCTGTTCTGGGTATTTTTGCAGAACACTGATTTACAACTCTAATCAGCCACTGTGGTCAACTGTTGCCTCAATTAATCAATCACACATGTAGGCAGAAGTGCCAGGTCTAGGAAGAAAGCACAGAATTTTTCATGCTGGATCAGACCGTGTTGTAAGTCCATCAGGTCCTCTGGCAACGGCTAGTACATCATGCTTCAGAGTAAGCTGAAACCTCCCACTGCCTAAAATTATAAGGGATTTTTTGGTGAATGTTGTTGTTGAGGCTGGGTGATAGTATTACTAGTTTTTGTTTGGTGGGTGTGAGGTAGGTATTGTGATTAACACATCTTCTGTAGATTGTTCTGGAGATTCTTGATTTAGGCACTGACCTGTGGCAGCTATTTCCTTTTGATCACCATTTTAGTGCTGTTAAGGGATTGAGCATTGATTTGATAAACAGATAATGGGATACGAGGGCCTGGGATGTATGTGTTGGTTGGGTGTGATTGGGATAGACCTGGTAGGACTAATGTTGGGACAGCAGCCTCTGTGTGAGAGGGTCATCATGGGTTGAAGGAGGAGTTGTTGCTGTGTGATATAGAGCTAACCTCAAATGTAGATCTCTCACATAAAACTACATATGCCTGGCATTTGAGTCTTGGATGAGGCTAAAACAGACTAAAATATAGGTGTATAGGGCACGTTGCTGTACCAAGAGCCTCTAGCTGGACTTGCTGTCTCTTTCTGCGTTGACATTGGCTGCAATGGAGACATTGATTCCCAAATGCTTCCATTCTGCATTTTGCACCTGCTTTGCATTCATGTAGGCTGCTCTAACTTATTCGGTAAGGCCACCCTAGCACAGAACTGGAGCAGGAGCCGGAAAAGCACAGAGGTGTCTTTAAGTTTCCTTTGCCTCTTTCACCTGAGTTGGTCTGACTGCTCCTCAGTCACAGCCAAAGATCTGGGTCATTGTACTGTGTTAAATATAAATAATAATACTGTACGTTATGACTGTTACAGCTAACCTGAAGAATGAAGCTTGTCTATATTCTTAAGAGGCACTCGCAAAGCACGTATTTGTTGCAAAACTATATTTCTATTTTCCTAGCATAATAAAGTAATTGTGATTAAAGTTATTTGGAAGAAAATCAGCATTGCTACTGTTAGAAAGCACAGCCTTTCTACTGTATTGTAATGAACGTTTAATATGTATGGTGAGAAAATTTTTCACGAAAAAGCTATGTTCCATTATTGCTATTATAGACATTAGTGGAGCAAATGAACATGTTTTCTAGTAAACACCGTCTCTTTATTTTAATCTCTAAGGATTTAGCTCTTGCCTGTTGTGAATGTAGCTAACAGATTGTTTCTGGGGATTATGCATTAGTTCAAGTGGACAATGAACTATTAATCTTCAATATAAATAATAAATAAAGACCTTAAAATGTATATTTTAAAAGTGCAGCATACATTATAAACTAATTACATTTCTTCAGGGTATTGCTAACTACAGTTAATTATTATTGTAGAGTGTGGATTACCATTTTACAGTATGTTTAAACCCTTTTTTAGATTCCCTTTCTTCTCTGCTCCCATTATCTGATACTTAAAATAATTAATGATGGCATACTTTTTCTTTTCACAGTGCTTAAATGCTTGGGGAGAAAACCCTTTAAACCTTTGTTGTAATTTTGAGATTTTGTCTTCAAAGTCTGATCAGTGTTTTTCAATCTGTTCCTGTTAGGCACCTCTTTTTCATTATCTTGTCTGTGACCTTCAAAAGTCCTGGAAACAGACATTTTAGAAGACACCATTACTGTTGTTATTATGACTGCTTTGTGTTCATTGCTCACTTTTCTAAATGCAGGTCAGAAGAGCAGGAGGGAAATAATGTTGGTAGAGTATTTGTAACTCTTATCAGATGTTCCTCCTTCCATCTTCATGCAATAATATGCTTTTTAAAGGACTCGTGTCCCCCCCCCCCCCCTTATTTCTATCTCTTTGTGTCTCACTCCTTGCACCTGGATTAGATTCCAGAAGATGCTTGTCAGAGAAAGGGTTTAGAAAAGAAGTTCCTCAAAAGAAGGACAAACCAAAGTGAAGGGCACCAGTGACCTTTCAGGAATGATTGCCACACACAGTTGGATTGATACCAGACATTGACAAGATGAGACTGCAAGAGGTTTTTTAGGATGTTTCAGCCTATCACAACCAATGGCTATTGCATTAGCTGTGAACACTAATTAGGTTAAGCCAATACAAAAAGGAGGACAAGAGGAACGTGATTAGATTGTCAAAGGAGGACTTCCCATAGAAAAGTCAAATGAAAAACTTTCAAAGTAAACAATTATTAATCCTCAACAGGAAATTGGAGGTCTGGAAAGGAAAGAAAAATAATCCTGTAAATATAATGATACATCCAACCTCGCTTTTGTTTACTGCTGGTATGAACAATAGTGCACATATATTCAGTAATGTTGGAAATGTAAACGTTTCAGCACTGGCCTCAGAAATAAGGGTGGGATCCACAAAGGGACTTAGATATTGCAGTGCTCAGCATCATAGTGACTAAGGCCTTGTCTAGACTCGAAAAATAAGTTGAGGTAATATATTATATTATATTATATTATATTATATTATATATATAATATGTCAAATTACAGCTACCTTACTGCGGTGGCTGATGACCACAATCCCCTCTTTGGGTCGGTGGAGTGTGTCCTCACCAGGAGCACTTCCACCAACTTAAGAGGGGCAGTGTGGGGAGCTGGGAGACCAGCGGGCTTCACCTCCTCCCTGTTCCCCACCGGGACCCACCCCCAGGCTTCCTGTTCCCAGGGGGAAGCAGCCCAGGTCTTCTCACTCCTGGAGAGTGGGGTCCAGCTGCCCCGGTTTCTCCTCCCCCACCTCATCAGCAGCCTTGTCAATTTCAAGCCATGAAATTGACAAGGTTTTCCTGCTTCCAGCAGGGAGTGGGCAGATCACATCCTGGCTCACAGCTGGGATCCAGCCACCCCTGGCTTTTCTCCTCCTGGCTTGCAGGCCCCCCCCCCCCCCCCCAATGTTAGGGGACTCCGTGTCTACATTGACATTGCATCACCCTAACTTAACTGACAAAAGCACTAAACCTCTCGTCAAGGTGGTTTTATTTTGTTGAAAAAACTGGACAGTTTTGTCGGTGGGAGGGAAGGGTGATTGCAGTGTGCACACCAGCACTACTTTGTTGACAAAAGCTGACTTTTGTCGACAAAACTCTCTCTAGTGTAGACCAGCCCTAACTTTTAGAAAATCACAGGAATAACACTGCAATCCACAAAGTCTGAGATACTTAGGCTCCCTATACAATGAATGGGGAGAGAGAAGTGCCTTAGAATGTAATCCGCAAAAGCCAGCAAGCTAGGTGGGGAACTGCCTAAGCTAGTCAATGGGAGATGCCTACGAGAGAGGTATGTGCTAGCCCTGTCCCTTTCTGAGTTAGGTACCTATGTCCAGGCAGCAGGGAGGCATCTATTGCTGTTTAGCAATCCACAAACAGGAGTTATCCTCCTGGAAATGGGCAGCTTAGGTGCCAAAGGCATTTCTCGTGAGAATGAGATAGATGCCTGCTGCATACCACACAAACCACAAGGTGGTGGTGCAGTGGCTCTGCCTGGGGTATAATTTTAACCCATTGCTTAAAGCACACATTTTGGATGTAGAAGTCCCAGGTTCAATTCCCCCCTATGCCAGATGGGAAGCAAGGCTTTGAACAGGGATCTCCCACCTCTCAAGGTAATGCTGTAACCACTGAACTGTTAGATAATCTGATGGGGGACTCTTTCCTGTTGAAGCTGTTCCACTGTGGATTAAATAATGAAAGCATGATTGTATCAGTGTCTCCCACCTCCGAGGTCTGTTCCCTGCCCACTGGGGTAAAAGTCCAAGGGGGAAATCAGTCTGATATTTCATAACTTAAATAAGTCAAACCTTCTATTTAGATGTCTTTGATCAAGCAGATGCTGCAGTGCCAGAAGGTCTGAGGACCCATTTCACTAGACCTTATGCAGCTTCTACAACTTGATGGAGAAATAGCTCTGAAATCTGTAAAGTTGCTACATGGAGCTCTAATCTTACTCTTTGCTCAATATTACTTAATTGGCTTAGATGCTCTTTTGGGGATAGCAGTCCCTATTTATGTACTCTTCATCCTTCTTTCACCTGCCACTGCTAGTCCATCTCCCAAGAATTAGGATTTGCAGAGGCAATGCTCAATGGAGATCGGGAGGTTACACACCTGGAATTCTCTGGTATTTTGACTCTGCTGATCTCCATACTCATCCACCATCCTTCTCCTCTTTTCAGAGTCCTTAATTGGTTTTTCATATACTGACAGTAAAAAGGAGCTGAGTGACTGGGTGTTTATGTAGCCAGCATAGTACCTTATGTAGCCTAACACAAAACTGTCTGATTACAGGGCAACCCATCCATCACTGCTGACGGTGCACTCATCTGTCACTGCTTTATAGATGTCTCAGGAATTCCTGGAGCTGAGATGCATGCTCTTCAAAAGTGTAGTTGTGCAGAGACAATGTTCTAGGATAACTCCAGTAACAGGCCAGTAACTTATACAATCCATGAATTGGGAATCTTAAAAGTATAATTATCAGCTCTACTTAACATTCACTCTTAGGCCATGTCTACATTATGATCTAGGTATGTGACTCCCAGCTGTCACACAGAAACTTGCGCTAGCTCATTGAGAGCTAGCCTGAGTATAAATAATGCAGCCAAGGTAGTACAGGCAGCAGTAGTGGTGGCATGGTTTAGCCATGCTGAGTACTAACTTGCTTGAACCCTATGGGCACAACCACTGTCTGTACTACCATGGCTACACTGTTTATTAACTCTCATCGAGCTAGCTTGCATATGTGTACGTGAGCTGGGAATCACACCCCTAGCTCTTAAACTTAGCCTTAGAATGCATTGAAGTGTAGAATACTAAGAATTTCCTCACTTTTAACCTCCATGCCCTTTGGTATGTGTCAGTGGGGGTGGGAGGGCTTGTCCATGTTTTATCTACACCAGCACATGTTTCTTCCAGTACCATAAAAATGAGAAATCTACATTGTTTCAGTCCTGGCTTTAGTAAAACTACAGTGTGGGATAATGGATATGCTGTTAGCAAAGCAGGGTTTTTGGTGTGTTAATACCAGTAGATGTTTAGCCCACAGATATTTCATGGCAATACTAGTGTTCAAGTTCTGAGAGCAAATAGAAAAGTTCTTGCTTGTGTTTTTCTTTTTATCATTTTTGCATTGAGAATAATAGTTGGAGGAAAGCATTAAAATACCATGTATTAAAATATTCCTAGCATTAGAGGTGATACTGATTAAGAATAATGAATTGTCATCCACTATTGCAAATAATGATGAGTCATTTAAAATTCCTTTCCCCCTCTTTCCTCTTTCACTTGACCTCTCTTTCTTTCCTAGGCAGTTACACAGTGGAAACCAGCTGAGCGTAAGCTCAATTGATATCTATTTCAATTGATTAAGGTCTAGAAGATTTGATTTTCAGAACAGACACCCAAGAGAACTCCAATTCATTAGTGGTTGTCCACATGTGATTAGAAGCTGTGGGTGGGCTAGCCCTCTCCTTTAGTTGATCCAATTTCTTATTCCTTGTGGTCATTAAGTGTGCTAATGGCAACTTAGCACCTGCATTAAGAAACCAAACTAACAATATCCTATAAATGACTTTAAGTCAGCAGGAGCCAAATTTACAGGAAAAATTGACATGATTACTGCTGCAATGTTACTGCAGGAGGGATGAGAAGTAATAAAATGTTGCAATTGTTTAATCCATCACAATCAAGTAATCATCATTTGATGATAACATGATTGTTATATTATTACTGCTCTTTGGGACTGATTGCCCCCTTTCCGCTCAAGGGCTTCATCCTTGCTTTATGTTAATAACTGTGCTTTCAAAGTACTGTTTTTAAAAAAAGTAAGACTCCCTCCCGCCCTCCCTTCTTTTATTTTTTTTTTTTTTCATCCTAATGAACATACCATATGCAAATGACAGTTTGCATTAGTGGTAGGCTGAGCCAAAAAGGCTCAGGGATTTCTATATTCATATGAATTATGCTGAATTTATCCAGACCTTTTTGGTTGAGAAATTTAGCTGCAAATCATCTGAAATGAAGCTCTGTCTCTAACATACATAATTTCCTCTACTTTGCTTTCTGAGTCCAGCTGGTTTGGCTACAGTGTCAGGATAGATTAGGATTACAAACAATCCAGAATTTTTTTTTGATTGTCCTGAATTCTAGGATTCTTGTCCCAAACTGAAGCAATGGTGACACCAATATGTTCCCAATTCATGGGAGGTTACTTTTTGCCCCTTACATTAAAAAAAAAATATTTGATACTATATGTTTGAATACTCACAGTAAAAAATAGAGGGTCTGCAAAGCATGTGGCTGCTGTTGTATTTATTTAGATGGAATATATAGGCCCCAAAGAGTCAAAGGTGTTAACATGACCCACTCACTGTCCACCATTACATTTTTAAACAAAGTTTGGGGTTTGTTATATGGAGTTCTTATTCTGCTTCATACTTTGGCAAACACATTAAACATTTTAATCTTTTATTAAAGATACATAAAAGAAGAAAAAACGGTCAAAGCATTTGAAATGTAAATTATTAAGTAAGGCTTTCCTTGTAACAACATACATTGTTCCTTTTCCCTTTAGCTGGAGAGAGTTTTTAGAAGCAATTCCTCTCTCCCATGTGACAGTCTCTTAGATGGTGTTAATGTTGGTGATAACTTGTCCTTTTTGGGGAAAAGAGAAAAAGTTAGTTGAGATGGGCAGGAGCAATCATTACTACTGTTAAAGTCCAATCCCACTTCCTAGAAGACAAAACATGACAAACACAAACAACAGGGGACCCTCCCTTGCCAGCAAAGACAGAAAATCCAGCTTCTGTCTCTGGTGTTGACTCTCACATGCAACCTTACTGTTGGGGAAAAAAACTGGCACAACACACACTCTTATCAGCTACTCCAAGACCTGGCAAACTTATACCAGTATTTGGCTGTTTAAGGCATTGCTTTAGCTGCCACTTTCCAATCACAGGCTCACAATAATGTTGCAAAAATGAATCAGTTTAAATCAGGCTCTGTAGCAAGAGACTAGAGGGTAGCAAATATACTACTGATTTTTTAAAAAAAGGCTCCGGAGGAGATCGTGGCTGGTGAACCTAACTTCAGTACCAAGGAAATTGGCTGAAACGATAGTAAACAACAGAATTATCAGACACATAGATGAATATGATATGTAGGGAAAGATTCAACACCGCTATTGCAAAGGGAAATCATGCCTCATTAATCTATTATAATTCTCTGAATGTGTCAACAAGCAAGTGGACAAGGATGATCCAGTTGATATAGGGTACTTGGACTTCCAGAAAGCCTTTGACAATGTACCTCACCATATGGCTCTTAAGTAAACTAAGCAGTCATGGGATAAGACGCATGGTCTTCTAAGGGATCAATAACTGGCTCAAAGATAGGAAACAGAGGATAGGAATAAATGGTCAGTTTCACAAATGAGAGAGATAAATAATAGGGTCCACCAAGAATCTGTACTAGGAGCTTTACTGTTCAGCATACATGATCTAGAAAAGAGGGTGAACAGTGAGGGGAAAATTTGCAGATGATAAACAATTGAGCAATTTTGTAAGTCCAAAACTAACTGCAAAGAGTTGCAAAGGGAGCTATTACATTTGACCAGGCAACAAAATGGCAGATGAAATTTAATGTTGATAAGTGCAAAGTAATACACACTGGAAAAAATAATCCCAGATACACATACAAAATTATAATTCTTTGAAAACATCCGCTCCATGTGCAGCAGCCATCAAAAAAGCTGATAATATTAGGCACCATTAGGAAAGGGATACATAACGAAACAGAAAATATAATGCCACTGTATAAATCCATTCAATGCCCACACCTTGAATACTGCATGCAGTTCTTGTTGCCCCATTTCACAAAAGATGTATTAGAGTTGGAAAAGGACAACACAAATCATTAACAATATGGAACAGCTTCCATATGAGGAGATTAAAAAGATTGGGACTGTTCTGCTTAGAAAAGAGATCTGACATAGTTCTATAAAATTATGAATGGTGTGGAGAAAGTGAATAGGGAAGGGTTTTTTGTCCTTTCATTATAATACAAGAACTAGAGGTTACCCAGTGAAATTAATAGGCAGCAGGTTTAAAAATAACAAAGAAGTACTCCTTCATACAAGGCACATTCAACCTATGGAACTTGTTGTTAGGGAATGTTGTGAAGGCCAAAAGTATAACTGATCTAAAAAAAAGAATTAGAGAAGTTCATGGAAGATACGTCCATCAATGGCTATTAGTCAAGTTGGTCAGGGATTCAGTCCTTAAACCTCCAACTGCCAGAAACTGGAACTGGATGGCAGAGGATGGATCACTCATTTGTCCTGTTGTTTATTCCCGCTGAAGCATCTGGCACTGGTCACTGGCAAAAGACAGGATTTTGGGCTAGATGGACCATTGGTCTCACCCAGTACAGCTGTTCTTAAGTCTTGGCTGGCTAAGCCATACTCTTTAGACAGAATGCAAAAGGAAAAGGCTAGGAAAGAGAAGAAATAAGGTGGTAAAGGAAAAGGACGCACTGGGAGAGGGCAGTATGTGTGACAAAGTCTCACACCTCAGGGGATTCAACAGGAGCCTGTGGAGGTGGTGATTTTATCAGGGTCCTTCTCTCCTGCCTAGTCCAGTCAGGACACCTTTCAGGAACAGGACAATGAAGGCACAATGTTATCATGCTGTATCTCAGGGATCTAGTCATGATGATGAAGTTCACTCCTTCCCCTTCTTTGTCCCACCTCATTGCAGTAGCTAACATGTTCCCCAACAGTCTCTTCTGGAAGACCCAAAAAGAATTAGGCCTAATTTCTGATGCACCCAATTCTGGGACATTGATTTCATGTCCCTTGCTTCTCTTGTTTACGAGGCATGAACTTGATTAAGTTCTTGAATTATATCAGGAGGCCTTTTTGCTTGGACTAATTCAGTATTTCTGTCTCCCTTTTGAATCTTTTCCTATCAACATTTGTTGTTATAGATTATGGTGACGTTATAAACTTACACTCACTTTTTACAGCTCACAATTAAAGTAAATGTGTAGGGTGAGTTATTACACCACCACCTATAGTGGCCCAACAGATGAGGTGGCAAGTGTCTCCCTGAGGGGATCAGCATCTTTCTTGCAGCTGAGCAGCTGCCTACAAGTGAGCCTTTCTATCACTCCTGGGTCAGTGCCCTGGAGTTCTTGCACCTCTCTGTATCACTGCTCTCTTGTTGAACTCCTCCTACATCACCCCTTCCCATGGTAACCAATGATGGGGATGATAGTTCCCTGGTTGGCTCCAAAATATACTAATATTTACATATCTTTTTCCATTTATGGGGAGGGAAAGGTTAATGCTTATGCATTTACAAAGCATAACATGGCATTTCCAAAATAAGTGCAAGGCAGCAAGTGGAGAGGGGGCTGCCATCCTGGAAGGGCAGGACTTTGCAGGAAAAGTAGCTCTGCGTGAATGAATATCACTAGGAGTCCTACCATGTTTAACAGATGGGAGGAGAGACACAAGGAATGCCGAAATGAGAAGAATTATTGTTAATGTTTAAAAAACCTATAAATACAGGAAAGAGGGAGACACAGGGGTCCGAGCTACGGGCTGAAAAGAGGAAGGTGTAGTGGTACAGAGAAAGAGGAGGGCCCTGGCATGGTAAAATGGGAGGGAAGGAGAGAAACAGCAAGGAGAGAGCACATTCTAATAAAAAATAGCTTAAGCTCTCTTTTAGATTAAGCTCTTTGTGGTATGTATTGTCATATACTGTGTGTTTATGAAGCACATAGCACAATGGGGACCAAGCTGGTTGGCCTCGAGGTGATATCACAATATAATTTTAAAATATTGCTGTTGATAACAATAAAACTGAATGTTCCTCAACATAGGATTAATAATTATCAAATTTTTGAAATGCAAATTAGTTGTATAAATAGATTGAGATGTTGTTTTTCCTTGACATTAATTAACTGTAAAGATAAATTAATTTCATACTCCGTGCTTGAATTCCTTGAACCTGAGCTGTCTTCTGCTTGAGAACTGGCAGGACTAGATTATCTGCTTATGAGGAAGGAAAATATGATTTTATTAATATTATTCTTTGCCCTGCCCAATAAACCAGGATAATTGTATTTATTCCTCAGCCTCTCTCAAAAAGATCACTTCTTCAGCAGAACAACACTGTTGTGAAGCACACTGCAATATACAGATATTAAGGGGGAAAAATGTGAAACAATCTGTAAAAACCCATCCTAGAGAATGCCAAATGTTTTATTTCTGTGCTTTTTAGCAATAGCACCAGGAATTGCAATCATATCTCTGGAGAGAGGTACAAGTACCAATCTGAGGGGAATAATGAGATCATGAACTTGAGTTACAGTGATTAGGCCTTGAGGTGGGGATTGTGCTTCTGTCTAGTAAAAAGAGGGAGAGGAAAAGTGAAATAGACAGGTCGGGGGCCTTGAAAGCTTTCATAAGCGTGTAAGGAAATGGATAAATAAAGCTCCACAAAATATCTTTTTTTGAACCCTTGCCTCTTCTCCTGATTTCCTTATCCTCTTCTCATAACATTTGCACATACCTGAATGATGGGAATAATTTATAATTACCCAACTTACTATCCTAGCCTTTGAAACTTTTCCTTAGTATTTTCTTCTTTATCTTCTTCCTTGATGAAATTTCTGTGCAAATATATCAACTGACTGATAAAAATACCTGTGTCACAAATATAAAATATGAAGATTCTATAAAGAAACATTACATAAGGTGGAGATCACTTAATTTGCCATTAACTCCTTACAGTGAATACGTCATTAATTTGACAAATGTTTGTTCTATTCGTATGGCGGTTCCCAAACTGTGCTACGCAGGCCACCTCCCAATGGTGTGTCCCCACCAACTAATTAAGGCCTGGTCTACACTTCCTAAATTCTAATGAGTGCAGAGTCCCCACTACGCTGAGCCGACAAGAAATGACCTCCCATTGACAGTGTTACTCTTTTTGCAGGGGTGGATTTATTAAGTCGATTTCTGGATCGATTGAGCGAGTCTCCACTTCCGCTCAATCGATCCTGAAGAATTGATCTGTTGGCGTCAAATTACCACCATCACTGAAGATATACCCTAAGACTGCAGAATTCTTTTTAAAAAATCATTTCACTCCACCACCTCAGATGAGGTAAATTTATAATGCATTTGTTAATATTTTGCAAGACTATAGCTTTTTATATACATAGCTATGTTACTGATACAATGTGTTTTAACAACACTTAGATTTTAAGACTGTTTTCATACATAGTCTGTTTATAAAGAATTGGTGGTGATGATACAGGTGGTGACGTTTTATGTTGGTGTGCAACATGGTAGAGTTTGGGAACTGCTGTATTAGTAAATTCAATTTAATGTGTATACACCTAATATAGTATCAAAACAGCTATACAAACTAAGCAAAGTCCTGTGAGAATAGCTTTCATATGTGCATAGCTCCACTACAATCCATTGAGAGGTGCCAATTTACACTAGCCTTTTTTTTTTTTTTTTTTTTTTCCTCCAGTAGTACTTTTTTATCCTCTTTTGGTATCCTGTTCCAAGACACTTTCGGTCTACAGATGGCTACAGCCCTGGAGCCCAGAAGTCCTTCTGTGGATAAGCTAGGAATTCATCACTGCAATGCAAAATGGGAAATGAGCTCTAAACAGTTCTAAATAGAATACTCACAGATAAATACTTGGGAACATATAGTGTCTTTAGATGGTATGAGGGAGAAGAGAATTGTTGTTTTTTTGGGACCCTACAATGATTGGTCCTTCAGAAATACATATAATAAATATACAGGAAACATAGCCATTGAAAACTATCCTGAGACTGGCACAGGTAAATGAGGCTCTTTTATCATATACTTTATTGTATATATTTATAATGTGTGTGTATATATATGGGAGGGATATATGTGTATATGTATATATAATATATCTGCATACGTGACTTCTGCAAACTGCTTATTTCCTGGAAGTTCTTGGCTTATAGGGTACATCTACAGTAGGGACTGTACACATATTCATTCCCTAATGGAGAGGTTTATTGAACTGGTGGCTGAATGAGTTCAGGATCTGCCTGCTGCTGCGGCTACTGAACCAGTCCTTCAATAGCAACCACCACCAGCACCACCTCCTCCTCTGGGTGCTGCTGAGACAGAACATCCCATTTCTAGGACCCCCTTTCCCGCTAGTGACAGGGAATAGAACATGGAGGCTGGGAGAACATGGACTCCTAGGACCTCATCTTCCATCAGCACCCAAAACCCCTCACAGGAGGACACCACACGTTGAGTGACCAGGAGGGGAATGTCAAGCCATAATACTGCAAATTCTTTTCTAGCTGTCTCCCCTTCTCCCTACAGGTTCTGAAATATCCAAAGTACCAAGGATACCTGGGAGGGAAGGGGAGAGTACATTTAATATTATGTGCTCACAGAAAAAACTACTAATTTTCAATGCAGCAGAAGCCTAACACACACAAAAGGGTAGATGAAAGTTTTTATGGCTTAGTTTACGTGCAAAAAACTGAAACACAATTCCAGTAACAATACAAACAGACAGCATCTGCCACTGCTTTATGTGTAAATGGCCCCTCCTTCCCCTCAAAAAAACTTAACCAGTTTCAACCATAGTAGGGATTAGTGTGCTACATCATCTGCTAAATGCAGTTAACACTGATGACAATGAATGGTAAAAAACCAGAATGGTTGCAACTGCCCTTCCGCAATCAACTCTTCATGATATCATTAAAATAAGACGGAGTTCTCCTGTTAAGTGGTTTGTAAACATGTGTAGATAGTGAAAATGAAAACATTTCACAAGGACTGCATTACAACTCAGCCTCCACCTCAAGCTGATAACCCAATGAAAGATCCATGTTATAATTGTCTGTAATTTGTGCAATGTCATAAGACTGAACAGCAAATGACCTTCTGCTACGAGCGAACAATATCCTCATAAAACTATGTAGCCCCACAAGTTTCTGCCAGGGTTCCCTTCTGCATTTTCAGCAGCCACACAGAATGTGAAGATGTCCCTCATCACAGACTGATGTCATCTTAGGCCTCCCTGCTGTATCAAGACGTGAACACATAAGGTATCCCTGATTTCTCTTGCCTGCTGGAAACCAGGACCACCGTGAGTGCAGATGAGATCCAGCTGTCTGTACAGAGTTTGTCAAGCAGACTTGTCCTGCACTCACTCTGGATGGAGGCACTTCCTTTTCATTTCATAAATGTGACAGCGTGCAGCACAGGTGACTATTATATGAACAACATTGGGCACATTGACATCCAGATGGGTGTGTAGGCAGTGCCAGCAAGCTTATGGCCTATCAAACATGTGCTTCCTGATCATTCTTCAGCCAATGAGCTTGTAATACAATTCTCTTTTCCTAGAGTTATTGATATCTGGGTACAGTCAGATGTGGGTACGCAGGATGTGAGGCAAACTCCCAGCCAAACCAGGGCTGCTTGCTCAGGTGCTGCAGTGCATCAACACTAACAGAGCCTGCACTGTGTTAGCCCCTCACGCGTGCATCACCAACCGATTACTGAACAGAGCCTGAGTCAGATAACCCCAGGCTCAGATATTTCCACAAACCCAGCAGAGCTGCAGATCAGTCTGAGCAACAGCGATACCCAACCAGGAACTTTCTTGCTGCCTCACAGTGCACCAGATTCCAGCGAATCCCAGCCCCAGCCCTAGCTTTGCCTAAGCCCTGTCCTTGCCCTGCACTAGTTTCACTCCAGCCTTGCCTCCGCCTCCTGATCTTCCCACAAACCTGTGGACTATTACTGTCCAGTTTTGACCTTTGACATGTAACTGGACACTGGCTTTGGAATCAACTTGGCTTGTCTTTGGTCTCTGACCACCCGTCTCCGATGTATGGCCTGCACCTGGACTTTGGATATGGTTCTGATCCTGATTTGTCTATGGATTGTGATCTCAGTTTTGACCCTGGCCTGCTCTTGGATCTCTGTTCCAGGACCATCCTTGCCCCACACCTTTGTATGACCCACACTTCCACCACTAGGCCTGATTATTAAAGGCAGTGCCTAACAGTTTGCTCAGCCTGCATTGTAGCTGGACCACAAGATGTCCATCCTCCAGAGCTTTCAAATTTCTCAAGGACCCTGGGGACCATCCATGGCAGCTGCCCTGTAGCATAGTCTAAAACTCCCCTTGCCAGAACAGCTTGATGGTGCCTGCCACAAGTTCTGAGAGTTTGCTGTTCCTGATGTGGCCTTCTTTGTATCCAGACCACCAGATGCAGGTGGGGCTGGTTATCAGTCTATTGTCTGAGAAAATCCTAGATTGGGCCTCACCCATCCTGGAATGGCTGACCTGATGCTGGGCCACTTTGAAGAGTTAATTTGTTCCTTCTTCTTAGTATTAGATGAGCCTAACTGAGCCCATGCCTCCGAAGCAGCCCTAAAGTTCCTCATCCAGAGATTGAAACCCATCTCCACCTACACAGCCCACTTCTGGCACTTGGCCAGAAATACAGCCTGGAATGAGGCAGTCCAAGCATATCATTTTTGTAAGGCATTGAACAATGCTAGAAAGGAAGAGTTGGACTGAGTCAACCCCACCCTCCGGAGTTACTATCCTATATTGAATTCTGAATTAACATCAAGAACCGGCTACTCAAGCATCATCTGGAGGGGAAACAGGCTGCTACCCGACCCCAGCTTAGTGTCAAGGGCCCCCAGGTGCACCCTTTGTCTAGTTCTGGGGTTGAACCCAGGAAAAGTGACAGCACCAAGAGATGCCGCATGGCCCAAGAAAAGGAATATCTGCACTGAAGTGGCCTTTGCTGGATAGTGGAGAAAGTGGCTAGTTTGCCTCAAGATGCCCCCACAAATCCAGATGCACTACAGTGCTGGGAAATCACCCTTTCCAGCCCTGGTAGAAGGGTTGTGGCAGGACATGACCTGGAGAGCAAACTCTTCTACCAGATCCCCTCTGCTGCTTGACTGTGTCCCAGTACCTGACAGGGCTGCACCAATCACAACTGAAGGTCCTCCTCCAGTTCTGGATCCCAGCCGCACTCAAAGTAAGTTGTAACTCATTTTCACTAATTGATCTGGGGCATCCAGCAATTTTATGGACCTGGCCTTTGCTTGGGCCAACCACTTGCCCATCCAGAAGAAATCTTCCTGGAACAAGCAGAAACTATTTATGGCAGTATGCTGACCTCTGCGCCAGTGGCCTATAAAATGGCCCCTCTCCAGGTCAGTACTGGGGACCTTCGAGAAACTATGCAATTTGATCTAATCCTGTGCATTATATTGGGCCTCCCCTGGCTTTTGGATTATATTATGGGTTATAGAGGGCTCCCCCTGGCTTTCCCTGCACAACCAGAACATTTCATGTGTGTAGTGAAAGGTAGACTAACTCCAGATTCTGCCAACTGCCATGCCTAGAATGGCCTTATGGGGAGAGACTAGGACTTGCCCTTGGGAAGGTGTCCTCCCTGCTTGATACTCCCTCAGCTCCCAAAGGTACTGGTTGACCAATTCCAGCCACGTATTAAGATCTTGTGGATGTGTTTAATAAGAAGGCCTACACCCTACCCCCAACACTGGTCCTACAGTGCCCTATAGATGACACTACCCCCACACTGACCCTACTACTGCCCTATACACCTCCAGCCAGGAGTGTGTATCCCTTTTGTCCACATTTACCCACCATCCAGAACCCTAGCTCAAGGACATATGGGATTACTTGTAGTAGAATCTGGCCAAGTGCTTCATTTGGCCCTCCAAATCCCCTGTGTGGGACCCCCATCCTGTTTGTTAAAAAGAAGGATAGGACACTGTGTTTCTGTGTTGATCATCATGCCCTGAATAGCATTACCATCAAAAACAAATACCCCTTCTTCTGATGAACAAGCTCCTAGAATGGGTTGGCATAGCAAAGGTGTTCATCAAGCTCAACCTGGGCAATGTGTACAGCCTGGTCCGCATATGTGAGAGGTGGAAGTGGAAGTTAGCCTTCCACACGAGGTATGGCCACTATGTGTACCTGGTTATGCCCTTCAGTCTTTTCCATTCCCCAGTCACACTCCAGTACCTCATGAATGATATGTTCAAAGATATTCTATGCCAGTTTGTGGTGATTTATGTAGACCATATCTTCATCTTCACAAAGTATCAAACCATGTATCACCGGCATGTCTGACAAGTGTTTGAACACTTCAGGAAGAATGGTTTGTATGCCAAACTGGAAAAATGTGAATTCAACCACACCACTGTCGACTTGCTGGACTATATAATCTTGCTAGACAGGATCAACATGGACCCATGGAACATTGCCACCCTTATGAACTGGGCCCTTCCAAGGACCAAGAAATTCTCCCAGGTAGTGGCCCCAATTATCCCACTCCTCCATAAGAACTCCACCTTTCTCTGAATGTTGAAGCCCAATGGTCATTAGAACAACTGAAGAAGACTTCGCCTATGCACCCATATTGAAGTATACAGACCCATCCAAGCCCTGCATTGTCGAAGCAGACACCTCCAATTATGCCATTGGGGTGGTACTGTCACAGTCGCATGGGTCACTGAGTGTTCTCCATCCATGTGCATTCTACTCTAGGAAGCTAATCACTATGGAGCAGAACTATAAAATCTACGACAAGGAGCTGCTAGCCATTAAGGTATCCTTCGAGGACTTGCATTATCACTTGGATTGGGTGCTTTTTCCTGTCTAATAATTCACTTTTATGATCCATCCAGTGTAGAAACAGCCCTGTATTACCCTCATTACAACTTCCTAGTAACTAAAGCCTTGTGAGATGTACAAGTCACATTTACAGTATGCTATAGAAATAAGCTTGGCTGAATTTAACTTAAATAGTAAGTCACTGGTAAACATTGATTTCACATGACACACAGAAATCACCAAAAAATATCCATCAATAACAGTCAACACTAGCAGCCTCCCCCACACCTACTGCCTGCGGGGATCTGGTATCACTGGCCCCATGGCCATACAGGGAGCCCTCTGCTTCCTTACTGTCATGGCCTGGCTCACTCACTCACCACCTGTGAATGTGGGGTTATCCCTGTGCAAGAACTGTTGACCAGTGGGATGGTCTCTCCTGTGGCCAGGGGCTTGTCTTCCTTGCCATCCTTCTCACCAGGACTGCAACCTTCCCTGCATCTTGTGTATGCCGGGATCTGGTGTCACTGGTCTTGCTGCTGCTCAAAGAGCCCCTGCAGACTTTCTGTGAAATGGTGAAAATTTAAAATTGATAAAAATCAGAAAAAGCATTAAAAAGAAACATTGACACTAAGCTCTGAATTTACAAAATATAAATAATATAATAAAACAGCTCCACATAGGTTTGTCCCAGGATTGTTTTCAATAGCTCTGATATATATATACTCAATATATATAGATGTAGCTTTCTCTATATCTACAAGCATGTTTCCTTTAACCAGACAACCCAAAATTCTAGGAAATCATGACTAAACACCACAACACCCACTGACCCTTCACTTCCACAGAAAATGCCTTTTCACTTTTAACATGCAATTACCCACAATACACATACCCAAGTTGCCAAAACTGGACACAACCTTAACTCTAACCTTAGCAAGATCAGAATGTATTGATGCTCATTTACTTTAAAAGTCTGCTGCTACTATATTAAATCACCCAAAGTCTGAGTAAAACATAGTCTGCCTTAGGTCCGCCACAACTTTGTTGCCTCAGTGCAACAGAATATCAACAATATTACTCTTATTAATGCTTAGTTTAGGCCCATTCTTGCTTTCACTGAGTATCAGTAAGATAATTAGGTCTTGTTATAGGCACTGTGAGAACAAGGCAACAGATTTGACATCAAAGTAGTAGCTTTGCTGGTTTAGCAAAATAATCACTCTTTATTTTAACTATACTTTGGATTACATGCTACAATGGGATTGTATTAGGTAATATTCATGATTATTTCTGTCTTCTGAACCAAGGGGATAATTAAGTTTTTAGATCTACTGATATAGCCTAATCTGCAAGATTCTGATCATAATCTATTGATAAGCCAATCTGCAAAACGTGTAATTTCTGTCTCTACTTAGCAGGTAGCCATGATTTAAGTAAGGAAATTGACATGCTATTCTTGTATATAACAAAGTTTTATAAGCATCCTTCTCCACAATATCTGTTCCCTCTCCTTCTCTCTTTAAAAAGCCTCATCACTTGGCTTTTTTGCACTTATGTAGCTGCACTAATGGAAATCTCCTGTGTAGATCATGGAATTGGTGTAAATCATTATTTGGTTTATAATGGTGCAGCAACTCCATAGGCTGTGTCTATTCTATGGAGACTATACTGGCATAATGATATTGGTGAAGCTTTGCTGACATAACCCTATAATGTAGACACAGCCAATGCTGATGGAAAGGGTTTTGCATTCCATACCACAGTTCCCCATTGCCTTCCCATGCCAGGGGCTTTGTCCCCCCTCCCCCAATCACCTTTCCCATGCTAGTTTTTTTAAATACCTGCAGTATGGACAATCTGTTTCTTAAAGCTTTCCCACTTACAATAAAACACACAGACTAGAAAACATAAACACCTAATAACTGCCACTACTGTGAAAGTAAAAATGAGATTCTTGTTCATGCAGTCCCTCTGGATTTGCTGTGCCAAAGGTTGAGATTTCTCTAAGGTGCTTGTTATAACCAACGTCCACATCTGTGGATGGAACTGTGTGGTGTCATCTGAGTGCACTCTTTACGTGGTAATATTCTGCGTACTTGGTTTCCCTCCAGCCTTTTCACATCTTTCTTTTCTCTGTCTTCTTAGAAATGTGCCTTCTTCTTACTGTTTAATTAAAAGTGAAAGGCACTTGTTCATTCTTAAAAAACAAAACAAAAGCCTTTCAATGAAATCATGACGTACCAGTAATGGAAAACCGTTACTTTTGATTACTAACACTGCAGAATAAACCTATGGTTAATATCTTATTTACACAAACTGAAGCCTTTTACATCCTTGAAACTGGTGACCTTGAAACTGCATTGTGCTTAGTGCCCTTTTTATAACCTTAATTACTAGGGAATACAGAGCTTTAAAGAAAAACTAACATTTCACTTTAACATCCACAATAATCTATTATAAAGCCAGCTAAGCCAGTCCCCAAATACAGAGAAATGTTATTACATGCTCAGCTAGCTGTCAAGGGGCCATGAGTCAGTGGCTTACAGTTATCAAAAGTAACAAGGTTGTTCAGAATTTCCTCCAACAAAGCCAGCCAGCTTATGGAGGGATTAAGCTCTCTTTGATTAGAACAACTGGAACACATCCTGCCCTTTTAATTAGCATTCCCTTTTGCGTGGTTTAGGCTGGTAATTTGATACTCACACTAGCCAATCCAAGAAAAGACTTGGTATTTTTGGCCTACCCTTAAGCATTACAGCAACAATATATTGTCTGCATCAGCTAAAATGTGAACAGTCCTACAATCCATGTTCAAAGACCTGTAAAATCCCAAGGGCACTATGTCAATAGACACAGTGTAATAATATCCCAATATAAAGTGTGGCAGGAAGCTCTGTGAGCCTTTAGGCACAGTATATTGCCCTGAGGCCACACTCTTTTTGCCTTACGTCCAAGAGAAGAAAAAAGTTATATGTCAGTTTTATTGATATTTTGCAGGTTTATGTTTTAATTTAGATCTTAAGGCATGTCAGAAGTAGTAGACCTATTTGCTCCGGTTAAGAAGTGAGTGTAAAATATGTAGGAAAAATAAAACGCCTGGTAGAAAAATAGATTGGAACTATCATCCTTGACATATTGAGAAAGGAAGGAGAAAAGGACACTTTTTTTTATTACAGATCACTAGTATCTTGGATATATATTGCGAAGTTTTTCAATATTTTTAAAAAAAATTATAAATAAAAGCACCACCGTCATGACTAATATTTGGTAGGGTTAAGGAAACTGCAGAAGATGACCATTACTCCTTCTCCACACTTAGTTTAAAAATGTGAATGTTAAAGAATATTAGATTGGTGTTTCAGGGATAGTGCTGTCTCCTTGAAAAAGGAGGCCTTCTACATATGTTTGTGTTTTCATGTGCATGATGGAGTGGGACAGATGAGAAATCTGTAATTTTTAGAATTATATGTCCATTTAGGTCAACGATACAGGGGCAAGTTTCCCTACAATTTCCAAAGACATATCCATCTAGGGTCAGATGCTTGTCAATGGTGTTGTTTTTATAGTTATTCCTTTTTCATCAGCTCAGTTCACTGGTTCAGACTAGGTAGCACCACTGTATGCTTCTGTTCGTGATCTTGTGCTATCAACTAATATGTTATCCTAGTCATCAGCATTGTTATTACAGCATAACTGTATACCTGAGTGTCCCTGTATTCTTTGTCTATCCTGTGTGTCTGTGTTTGCACGTGTCTTGTTTCTTTTACTGTAAAAATTCAATTTTTGGCTCTCTCACATTTTCCATTCAACTGTTATAAACTCACAGAAAAAAAAACTCTTGGGACACCCCACAATTTTAGTTATATATATTTTTTCCTTTTGTCTAAAATGAAATACAGATCTCAGGTGTTGCTTATGGAATCTGGCTAGTTTCCGGACACGAGAACAATACCTTGTCCAAGATTCAGATCTGTACAGTAACTGTAAACCCTTTTAACCTGATTTTGAGTTTGCTTCTATTCTAGCTCCAAACATGTGTTTCTGGCTTCTGAAACCCACACTGGACTTTCTGAGGCAATAAAGTCTTTGAGCATGTCACTTGACAATACACTACTCAAAGAAGTAAACTGACTCAATTTGGTTCAGTACACCAATGGTAATAGTGGGCTAGGTATAGAACATACAGGGGCTGCCTTATATACTGTAGCAGTGTGAGGGAGCTTCTTAAATCATAGTTTAAAGAAAAATTTGCATGAACTGTAAATGGTTGATTATTTTGTATAGGGCATGTACTGCAATGTAGTGAACAATCTTGCCTGGAAGGAAAGGAAGATTGACAAAATAATGAATGAATTATTAGAACATAAAATCCATGGGGCATTGTACAGTTTTGAATACACCGCAGGTGATTAACAAAAAAAATAAACAATGACACAAGATATCTTTCATCTCTAATTTCTATGATTCTATGGATTTTACGTTCAAGTTGAATAAAAATTAGAATTATATCAGTGATGACCAGTTTATTCCTAGTATATTTCTGTCAAAGTGTGTAACCTCAGAATTCCCTTGTGACTCATGCCCTTTCTCCCCCTTCCCTTCCCTCCCTGCCCCCACCACCAGACACTTGTATTCTGCTAAATTCTGTTCCAGAACTGACTAGAAATAAATACCATTTTTCTCACATATAAAACACTATGACTTAATGCTCATTTTTGTCAACAAAATAATCAACCTTTTACAGCTACTGCACAATTATCTTAAGGCTCTCCTCTTTTAGGAAAGCTCCTCATATTCCTGTTGTTAATGATCCCTCAGCTCTTCGACAAAAAAAAGTATCCCTGGCTTACCAAGGTTCAGTATGATTCATTCCGAAATTAAATCTGGTGTATTTACTTAAAATCCTAGGATTGTTTTGAACAAATTTGGAGTAAAATTCAAGTAGATATCTGTGCTTGATTTTAAAAAAAAAATTAGTAGTTACAAATGTATAAAAATAGCATAAACTATTGAACTTTTAAAAATTATTACTGAAAATGGCTTCAATATAAAAAATAGAAAGTGACCAGTGATTAATGCATAATCCAGCATAAATCCAGATGTTATTTTTAGAAAAACAAAATAGCAGAGATTGTGCTGTTTGACTTCAATGGAGCTATGACAATTTACACCAGCTCTAATTTTCACCACCTTTGGATGCTATAACCAAGTCCTTGCCCACCCTTCCTGCCAGGGTCAAAACCACCCTCTGCGCCACTGTGGAGAGACTCACCCTGCAGCCATGTTCCATTGATGCTGGGTTGCCTGTTTCATGGATTCTGGACAGGCTGGCCTCCTCTTGTGCTGCAGATCTGTGATTATTATACTACTATCTAATGACAGCAAGTAGTACAGAAACTCTGTTTGCCATTAGTAATATGTAGTGTTAGGCCTCCATTCAGCAAGGCACTTAAGCACGAGCCCTAACTTTAAGTACATTAGGAGTGGCATTGTATCCAGTTGTACCCTCTGTTTTACCCCAGGCAATTCCATTGATTTCATTAGCATGGTGAAAATCAAGGCAGTATTTGTCTTTTAATTCTTTTTTCCAATATTTGAATATTGGGGTTGTTTTCTTCTTGAGAGCTGCAGAACTGACTAGTTGACTTCTAATGTTTGTATTCTATATAATCCCCTTTTAAACTAAGAAAGATTTTTTTCTTCTTTTAACTATCTACTTCCTATTCTTGGTTGATAATCTTTCCACAGTAGTTGCCACTTGTCTCAACCTGCATCTTGGGGTAATCTACAGTTTTGTGAGGGTTGGAACCTCAGACATTTTCCACAGGAGGGCAAACCCCACTGTCTGTCAGAAAAAAAGAAAAGGAAACTCTGACGTTGTTACCCTTGGCTTTTCCATTCTCCTGCTATGGGTTGAGCTAAACTGGCATGCTTCAATAAACTATATTGTATGTCTAACAGAGGTATCTAATCAAGGATATCTTTTGAAAAAAATAAAATGTCTATTCTGGAATATGCAGTATAGTTGAAATCATGTTGGTCCCAGGATAAAAGATCCAAAAAAGATATTACCTCATACACCTTGTTTTTCTAATATTCTGGAATATGTTAATGGAGATAGGAAAATCCATGCCCTTGGGATTGAGTAACTTCCATGGATCTGATTAATTTAATTCCTGTTTTAAGGATGACAAGGATTGAGTTTGTGAAGGGGGAATCTTGCTTCAGCTGCCCAGTCAACAGTAAGATCCAATCCAATAATGTATGACATATATAACAAGGATGTTTTTCTCTCATCTGCAGTAAAAAAGAAGGAGAAGGACTTTTTAGTTAGAGCATAAAAGTTTAATTCATATAAATCAGTGCATTCTATTTTTAACTTTACTTCAGTGCATCTTTTTTTCTTTTAAATCTCTGGATTGGAAAGCTTACTTACGTTTTGATGTTTACCAAAGGGCTGCCTGTTACATTCTTCTTTTTATTGGATGAAAAAGGAAATATCACCTTGAAAATCCATCTCCCACTAATTTCTGAAATACTTTTTCCAAAAGGCAGATTTCTTGAAGGAAAACCATAATGAGACTAAATGTTCTAAGAAATGTAAGGATTTCTTTTTTTCCTTTTAATGGGGCTGTTAAGACCTTTAATGTTCCATGAAATAATATTTTTTACATTTTGACTCCATAATACATCAATAACATGGAATTAAGGTTACTTAATGGAACATATAAGGCAGACAACTTATTTGGAAAAGATCGATATAGAAACAACCTACAGAATGTGTAATAATGAAGATAGGCCATAGCAACATCTGGAAAAAGGAAAACAGAACACGCATGAAAAAATTCAAGATCCTAGAAGTGATACTAATAAAGATAAAATACTATTTGATATAGTTGCTAAGACATTTCCATCATTTTATGTATTGGAATTAAATAAAGAGAAATACTGTGAAAGACACATTGTGAATTTTTTTTGTTACGTATGATATGAAAACCTAATAAAGGATTAATTATAAAAAAGGGAAAAATATATTTGTCATATGCCAGTATGAATAAGAATAAATTTTGATTTCATTTGCAAAGATGCATATCAGAGAATCATAGAATATTAAGGATGGAAGTGATCTCAGGATGTCATCTAGTCTAAACCCTTGCTCAAAGCAGGACCACCCCAACTAAATCAACCCAGCCAGGGCTTTGTGAAGCTGGGCCTTAAAAACCACTAAGGATGGAGATTCCACCACCTACCTAAGTAACCCATTCCAGTGCTTCACTACCTTTCTAGTGAAAAAGTTTTTCCTAATATCCAACCTAGACCTCCCCCACTGTGTGATTCTATGATTCTGTGTAATTTCAGAGTAAACTAGCATAAAAGCCATTTAGTTTACATATAAATAAGTTTTAAGGCCCTACATATAAGAGGAGAGAGAATGCCCACAGTTATCCTATGTACCTCTAATTCAACTCTCCCCAACTTTAGTAGGGGAAGTAACTTAAAGAAAACATTTTTACTCTTGCCTAGAGCTGGGCCTGAACTGCAAAGTGTGGTTATACATTCAGATGTGAATGAAAACTTTCCCAAAGTTTTGTGAAATAAGCCTGAGCTACAAAGTTGGGATCCAAATCCAAATGTTCTCAAAGATCAAAGTGTGTGGGTGAGACAAGAAATAGGGATTAAAAGCATCAGATTCATTTATAATCTCTACGGAATGGTAAACTCCCACTGAATAAAGAAGAAACCTTTCATCACATGCAAAAAGCAAAGAAAAAAATACACCAGAAGTGAAATCCTGGCCCCTTTGAAGTGAATGATGAAGCTGTCATCTGTAGTCTGACCTATAGATTATATTGATTACTTAAGAATCCCCAGTTATCACTTCGAGAGTTGACAGTTTGTTGTCCCAAGATCAGGCCCAGTATTATTAAAATTATTATATAGTTGGGATCCCTGATGAGCAGAATTACAACACTCACACTCTAGGAACTCTTCTATAATTACAAATAGTTCATTAATACATTTAGCACTGTCACAAACACCCCAACTCAGTAAGGTAGATAGAGATACAATAGAATGTACATCTGCACATCCATATACTCACACCATCCCTTGTAGAACAACCTGAAATGTTAGCCATCATCTTCCTCATCACCATCACCTTCCCCTTCATCACCGGTGGCCAACATTCTAGCACCTTCCAAGGACTACATCACTTTCTCCTACTGCCCCAAGTCTGGGATGTAACTTTTATTATATAATATGCTGAGGCCACTATGTTTGATACATATTCAGTAGGGGATTTTCCCCTTTTCCTTATTTGTATTTTCTCACCTTACTACTGTTGGAGTGTTCTTCTCTTATAGTTATATCAATATAACTTATATCAATATATTTCGTTATTTCAATGATCTCAACTTATCAGATATGTCAATTCATTACCATGGTCCTCTTGTGGTTAGGTATCTGCAGATGGAGTTCATGTACCTGTGATATACGTTAATTCATTGCCATGGCACTCTTGTGCTTGGATCATGTACCTGTGGTTAGAAATTCTTCTTAAACACTCTATTTTCAGCTCCCCAATACTTGGGTTTTTTTCTTCAGAGTTCATAGGCCTCAAGCCTTATGCTAACTTGCTGAAGCAAATGTCCGACAGGATACAGGCCTGTACGATCCTTGCATTACAGCTGAATGTAATGGAAAGCAGTGAATATAATAATGGCAAGCTAGTCCTATGGGCTACACATCATAAGAACATAAGAATGATCATACTAGGTCAGACCAATGGTCTATCTAGGCCAGTATTCTGTCTTCTGACAGTAGCTGGTGTCAGATGCTTTAGAGAGAATGAACACAACAGGGCAATTTACCGAGTGTTTCATTCCCTTTCATCCAGTAACAACTTCTAGCTCTCAGAGGTTTAGGGACACCCAAAGCATGGGGTTGCATCCCTGACCATCTTGACTTATACCCATTGATGAATCTATCATTCATGAACTTATCTAATTCTTTTTTTAATCCTTTGGCATTCACAACATCCCCTGGCAATGAGTTCCATAGGTTGACTGTGAATTGTATGAAGAAATACTTCCTTTTGTTTGTTTTAAACCTGCTGCCTATTAATTTAATTGGGTGAGGCCTAGTTCTTGTGTTTCATGAAAGGGTAAATAACTCTTCCTTATTCACTTTCTCCATACCATTCATGATTTTATAGAACTCTATCATATCCCTCCCCCCCTTTTCATCTCTTTTTTAAGATGAACAGTCCCAGTCCAACTTCAGTGGGGCCAGAAATTCAGTCCAGAAACATAAAACCAAAAAAGAGAGACAAAGAAATCATTGTATTGGCACATATAATGCTAATGGGATATTAATGGTCCAATATACCATTCAGCCACCAAATGCTGGGTAGGGACATCTGTTTTACAGAAGGAGGATAGGCTGGAGTCATAGATTAGGGATAGGCTACCATCATGGCTGCTGTGCTTGACTTTGAGGGGACATGACCACTCCTTGAGCCCTCAGCACACATACTATGGTGAGCAGCAGGTGTTAGGCAAGGTTTGCACCTTTTTTTAAGATGCATTTATGTGAATTCCACAAGGTGTTCCCCCAGCAGCAGCCCTACGAGCACTTTTAACTTCTCTGAATTATTCTGCTTTTTGCTGTCAGGATGTCTCTGTTCCTACTGTATAGACCTGTACTGCTTTCCTCTCCCCTCTCCCCAGGAAAGTTGGTCTGATTAGTAAGGGCAGGATTTTGTGCACTTCCTAATTTAATTTGTTTCATATACCTTTCTTCAATCAAGAATTCAGTTCCTAAAATATTTATCGCTTAATGTTACAGAGACAAGTTGTAATATCTTTTATTAGACCAACTTCTGTTGGTGAAAGAGACAAGTTTTCAAACTACATAGAGCCCTTTTTCAGGTCTATCACTTAAAGTTATAATTTTAATATTCTCTCTTTTTTTTTTTTTTTTCTTTAAAGGCTTAATTATAAGCAGTCTTTTGTGGCTTTGACAAAACAGCAACTGTTGATGGTATTAATGTTTCAGTTATTTGAGATGTTATGAAAATCATAATGGTGAAACGAGATATTGGCCTGCTAGTGATCCTGCTCCTATTAAATCCCAATACCGATGCATAGACTCATAGATTTTAAGGTCAGAAGAGACTCCATGATCATCTAGTCTGACCTCCTGCACTGAAGGCCACAGAAACTCACTCACTCCTGTAACAGACCCTAACTTCTGCTTCAGTTACTGAAGTCATCATATCATGGTTTAAAGACTTCAAGTTACAGAGAATCCACCATTTACACTAGTTTAAACCTGCAAGTGACCTGTGCCCCATGCTGCAGAGGAAAATGAAAAATCCCCAGGATCTCGCCAATCCTGACCCTGGGGGGAAATTCCTTCCTGACCCCAAATATAGCGGTCAGTTAGACCCTGAGCATGTGGGCAAGACCCACCTGCCAGTCACTTGGGAAGGAATACTGTGTAGTAACTCAGAGCCCTCCCCATCTAGTGTCCCATCGCTGGCCCTTGGAGATATTTTCTGCTAGCAGTTGCAGATCGACTACATGCCATTGTAGGCCGTCTCATCAAACCATCCCCTCCATAAACTTATCAAGCTCAGTCTTGAAGCCAGTTAATCTTTTTTTTTTACCCCCATTGCTCCATGGGGAAGGCAGTTTCAGAACTTTACTACTCTGATGGGTTAGAAACCTTTGCCTAATTTCAAGACAGTTTCTGTTATACAAACTCATGGATGATTAAAGTGTTACAGAAGATAATTTTTATAACTTTAGTGCAACAGTGGTATCTAAGTGTAAGGTATTGTTGTTATAACGGGTCCAGAGTCAGTGGTTGATAAAGTTAGATCTCTTTTACTCCTGGCTGCTTTTCAACCTCAGGAAGATGACTTTTTCTTGAATCAGTTAAAGGATAACAACCAATAATCACACATATCTAAAGCACTGAGATGTTTGTTCTCAATAGCACTACATACTGTATCAGAAAAGGGAGGCATTATGTCTAGAAAAGAGGCCATGGTAGACAGGCACAGCATGTCATCTGGTTTTTGTCCCCATGGGCTCATCAATGTTTGAATTATGGGTATTTTTAACACACTTCTCTGAGTTTATCTGATATTCCAGCATTAACAAAGTGAAATAGGTACCTTTAAAATAACAACATCTTTAGAATTAATGAAAGCATAATATTGTTCTAAATGTGGTCTTGAATGCCAAATATAGCATACTCCATTGTAAGAGCATTCTTTCATAATGCATTTTTTATCAAAAACCTGAGAAACAGAATCTCATAATGGCAGTGGCAGGTACATTTTTATTCTCTTTCTTTTTGTTCTTCAAAAGAAATAGTATAAATGTAAAATGTGTAGGGATTGTGCTGCATGCTGTTCTAAAGAACTTTTTCACTTTACAAGTCACCTGATTATACTAATTAATCATTAAAAAAGTGGGTAGGATATGGAGATGGAAAATGATGACTTTTAGAGGGGAAAAAGTCTTCAGGTTTGTTTTCACTGTGCTAGTTAGGGCAACATTTGAGTAGTATGGTGAAGGAAATACTGCAGAAGAAGGGGTGCGGTTATGGTGTCAGAATATCAATTCTCACGAGATGGCAGAAAGACTCATAGTCCAATGTTGAATTACTCTAGGTCTCATTCCCTCTTGAAGGAAGAGAAATCAAGACACTAATTGAATGAATAAGGTTGTGGGAAAACATATTATAAAAAGAGATGGCATTTAGTGAGAAGAAATTTATTGTACTAATATCCTAATATATCTTCTTCACTGCCTTATCTTATACTTACAATGCTTTTCTCCATAGAGGTCATGTGACCTCCCTCTCTTCATTTAAATCTCTTCTTAAAAGATTTCTTCTGCAAACCCTTTCTCTGATGATCCCCAAAATATACTTCACAGCTTTGAAATTGAACCTTCCAGTGATGTATTTATATACGTGAACTCTATTTTTTATGTCTGATTTAAACCGTTCCTAAGGACAGAGTTCACTTGTATGACACTCAAATAATAATAAACAACAACGTAAGAGTAATCTGGCATAACTGGATTTGAGAGAACAGAATATGTAGATGGAAAAAGGAGAACTGCATAACCCTAGATATTCTTGTTATTAATATAAATGCTTAATCTTATTTTGAATCCTGCTAGCTCTGGCCTCAGTAATATTACATGTCTAATTGAGTTACTATTTTTGGTAAACTATTTACTAACTTGTTTTACATTTTCACATGCTGATGCTCTGTCCAGGGTGGAAGGTTTCATAAGTATCAAAATACTTGGAGGCTCTTGTCATGGTATTTTAAGCCCAATCATGTAGTAAGTTCTCAAGAGATGTTTAGGCACAATTTTACGGATTTATTTGAAATATGCAAATCAAGAAAGAAGCCTCTCAGAGATCAATGGCACTATACCTCTAGATTGCTGATCAGACATCCAGGCACAGGGTTCTGTGATTTTACTGGATCAATACCTCTAACTTGTGGAACTGATATCAGTGCTATCAAATGGCATCATTTATGTTTATTTGTCCTGAGCAAGCAGTGAAAAAATATATCCTTGGTAGAAAGGAAAGGTGATGTTATTTCTGGAATAAGAAATACAGATATTTCTAATGTGAGGTAAATGGGATAACTACACTATATACAGCAGTCTGCTGAATAGGTCCAGCTTGCATTTGTTGAGTGATTTAGCCATGATGAAATGAAACAAGAAAACCAAAGCTGATGAACAAGCAGTGGAGGTCACACATTTCTATGACTGAAAGTTAAAATTCAGAATGTCAGCTGCCCTAATATGAATGTCTTCCCATGCACTGGGGAAAGAGAGAAAACATAACTCTGCCCAGTTTGAACTAGGGATCTCTTCTATATAAAGCAAAATTGCTAATCTAAAAATTGCTAATCTTGCCCCAGGATAGGGGGCCAATTTGTCATGGTGTCCATAATTTGAGATAGACTATTTTGGGGTTAGTGGCCATTGATATTCAATTGAACAAAATATTGAATTGCTTAGGTAATGTTGCACCCTAGAGTGTTTGCTTTCCATGAGTATTACAGCAATGAGTCTGTGGAAACATCATGTTCTAAGCAAACAGTGACTATTCACAGATAGTGAAGTGTGAACATGCAAATGTGAATGATTGCACTAAAAGCCTGATTCTAAACGTTCTGCCCATGTTTGAGCACCCTTAGCTAATGTTAATATTCATACTAAAATATGCAGTATCACTTACTTCACTGCTCTTCCTGCCCTAATAATTACTTGTTCCACAGATCAAACACGAAACCATAATGACGTGATTGCAGCAATTCTGAAAGTTAAGAAACAGACCCTGGCACTGGCACATTAACTGAGGAAGTGAATTCCAGAGTAAGGTGTGTGTGTATGTGTGTTTGTGTGTGTGTGGGGGGGGGGGCGGCTTCATGGCAAATGTCTTGTCATCATTTTCTTTTTTAAGTAATGGGAATTCCATTGCAAGCACCTTCCTAGATTATAACTGTGGAAATAGGGCACGGAGAGGGGTCATCTCTCTAGAATCCAAGCCAAACTATTTAGGGCTCTATAGGTGAAAACCAATTCCTTGAGTTCTGCCCAAAAACTTGGAGGCAGACATCCCAGCTCATGGCACACTGGCTGTTATGTACTCTTGGTGTGATTCTGCACTACCTTTAATGTCCGAATAGCTTCAGGATATAGCCCCACAGTTTTAATAACTTCTATAACTCTGCATTAAAGAACTTATTTAATGTTGCATGGTCTCCCAGAGAAACAATAACTTGAGAGATTTCTTCCAGCATCCGCTACCCTGAACTTCACTATTTGTCACAAGTGGTATCTGATAACACTGTCATCAAAGCTATCTAATGCACTTGCTGTTTCTATGTGGGCCCTACACTGAGCAGTTTCTACAGTCAAGAGCTTTACTATCTGCCTCCCCTTCTGCTTCACTGACTGCTACCCAAGTTAACAAATGAAACAATTTGCTGCTGCCTCTTCTTTTTCACACCATCAACATCATAAACTTTCACATCATCAGGATGGCAATTCTTTATAATAAAGTCAAGGCAATAGGTGAGTAACGAGTTCAGAACACGCCTATGTGAAAGATAAAGGGAACCAGCAATCCAATGTTTCAATGGGCTCCTAGAAGGACAATTATTTCATTTGTTACCACTGAAGCCTACCAGACTCTTTTTAAGCCTGTTATTAATTATTTATTAGATATGCGGTGACATAACAGAGCATGGTGCTTTATAGACACACACAATGAGAGATTCTTTCCCTGAGCTATTTCAATCTAAAATGATTATAATCCCACAAGAATCCTATTGATTTAAGTGTAAAGCTGGTTGCAAAATGTGATGGTTTTGTGTTTGTTTGTTTTTGGTGGGCAGTTTCTGTTTGTGTGTGTGTATTTGTGGAACATTGGCATCAAAAGAGCAAAGCTGCCACATTCCAAAAAGGAGTGGCTAAAAAAATTATTTTAGTTTTACGGTATTTGGCTTTTACAATGAATTTTTTTTTTTTTTTTAAATTAAGAAAAAAATTCTGGCAATTTTTTTTTTTGTAAAAAAGAAGACCCAACTTTCCATCAAAAGCTTACATAGAAATGTTTCAACCCCCGTATTTCAGTGGGACTCTGTATAGGGCCAATGCTTGAACATTCCTTTGCAAGGATTTATACTAGACAACGCAGCAAGGAATGACATGAAACAAAGGATGTGGAGAAGGAAGAGAGATGGGAGGTGGACAGTTAAAGTGAAAGATGATGGTGAATAAAAAGGGGAAAATGGAAGATTTAGTACATAAGCTGAATTATAACTTAATTGGCATCAAAGAATCAAAGACCTGGTGAGATAAATCTCATGATTGGAATATTTGTGTAGAGGGGTAAAGCTTGTTCAGGAAGGAGAGGCAGGAAAAAAGTGTGGTGGTGTTGCATTGTATGTCAAGAACATATACATTTGTTCTGAGGTCCAAAAGGAAGTGAAAGCAAAACCTGTTAGTTTCTGGGTGAAGATAAAAGGGGAAAGATAAAGGGGTGATGTCATAGTAGGAGGCTACTATACAGAAACAGGAGGTGGATGAGGCATTTCTAGAACTACTAATATATCCAGAACACAAGACACGATAGTCATGGGGGATTTTAAGTACCCATACATCTGTTGGAAAAGTAATACAGCAAAACACAAAACGTCCAATCAGTTCTTGGAATTATTGGGGACAACTTCTTGTTTCAGAAGGTGGAGGAAGTAACAATATTATAGACACAATAGCTAATTATCCCACTGTGAAAGAATGATAGGAAGATTATGGCTCCACCAGGACATGAAAATCAAAAAGGAATCCTACAAAAAGTGGAAACATGGACAAATTGCTCAGGATGAAAACAAGAACACAAGCATGTAGGGAAAAAAATCAGGAAGGCTAAGGCACAAAATGTATTATACCTTACGAGGGCTATAAAAGGCAATAAGAAAAGATTCTATAAGTACATTAGGAGCAAGAGCAAAGATGAAGACTAGAGTAGGTCCTCCACTTAGTGCAGAAGGACAGATAATAACTGGTGACATCAAGAAAGCAGAGGGATTTAATGCCTAGTTTGCATTGGTCTTCACATAAAAGATTAATGGTGACCAGATACTCAAAACAATATAAAGATCAAGGGGGAAGGAATGCAATTCAAAATAGGGAAAGAACAGGCTAAAGAATATTTAGATAAATTATATATATTAGAGTTCGGATGGATTGATGAACTAGTCAAAGCAATTTTGGAACCATTAACAGTTATTTTTGAGAACTCATGGAGGACGGGTAAGATTCCAGATCCCGAAGAGGGAAAAACATAGCACCTTTCTTTAAAAATGGGGAAGAGAGGACCCAAGAAATTATAGACCACTCAGCCTAACTTTGATATCTGGGAAGATACTGGAATGACTAATTCAACAATCTATTTTTAAGCAGTTGTAGTATAGTATGGTCATGAGTAATAAGCATGATTTATCAAGATCATATCAAACCACCTAATTTCCTTCTTTGACAGGGTTTCTGGCCTAAGATATTTCTTGATTTTAGTCTTTTGACAGTCTCACAATACATTTTCATTAGTAAACTAGGGAAATGCTCTATAGATGAAATTAGGATAAAGTAGCTGTACAACTAGTTGAAAAACCATACTCAAAGAGTAGTTACCAGTGGTTCACTGTCAAACAAGGGGAACATACAAGTTGGGTCCTGCAGGGGTCTATCCTGGGCCTGGTACTAGTCAATATATTCATTAATGACTTGGATAATAGAGCAGAGATTGTTCATAAAATTTGAGGATAATGTCAGGGGTTGCTAGTGCTTGAGAAGACAGAATTAGAATTCAAAATGAACTTGAAAAAAATCAGAGGATTGGTCTGAAATCAACAAAATAAAATTCAATAAAGACAAGTGCAAAGTACTTCACATAAGAAAGAAAAATCAAATGCACACCTACAAAACAGAGAATAACTGATGAGGCAATAGTACTGCAGATAATGATCTGGGGTCAGAGTGGATCACAAATTAAATATGAATCAACAATATGATGCGGTAAAAAAAAAAGGTTAATATTCTGGGGGCATATTAAAAGGGGCATTATATGTAAGACATGTGAAGTAATTTTCCCTTTCTGCTTGGCAATGGTGAGGCCTCAACTGGAGCACTGTGTCCAGTTCTGGTGCCACACTTTAATAAAGATGTGAAAATACTAGAGAGTCCAGAGGAGAGCAACAAAAAATGATGAAACTTTTCAAAAACCTGATCTATGAGGAAAGATTTAAAAAACTGGATAGGCTTTTAAAAGAAGACTGAAGTGATGTAATAGTCTTCAAATAAGTTAAGTTCAAATAGAAAGGATGGTGATCAATTCTTCTCCATGTCCACTGAAGGTAGGATAAGAAATAATTGACAATCTTCAGCAAGGCAGCCTTAGATTAGCTATTGGGAACAATTTTCTAACTATAAGAGTCATTAAACTCTGGAATAAGCTTCCAAAGGAAATTGTGGAATCTCTGTCACTGGAAGTTTTTAAGAACAGGTTAGACAAACACCTGACTAGGATTATCTAGGTAAACTTGGTCCTACTCAGCACAGGGGGGGTGGAGTAAATTGACCTCTTGAGGTCTGTCATTTGGCACCTCCATTACTACCTGGTGAATTGCACTGCCTGGACACTTCAGATGGTTTCACAATCACAAACACACATTGGACTGTTTATCTTACATCAAGGTGTGTAATTATTTCCTTCTTACATAGTAATACTATGCAATACAGACTTACAGCAAAAGTTGAATTATCTGCAGCCCTCACTCCCTGACTCAGGCTCACCCTCTGAACTTCCTTCTAAGCTTCTCATAGGCTACCCCCTTGCTTCCTGTTTCCTCTCCTTATATTCTCCTCAATTACCTTGTTAGCCCAGTGACTGTCATCCAGGTGCTCACCATCCCCCACCAGAAACTGTATAATTGCTCTCAGTTGGGACTGCAGCTTCTCTAGCTGCAGCAATGTCAGTGACTAGGGTGTTGCAGATAACACCCTATCACAAGATCCCTTCCAGGCTTATATTTCCATGATCCTGTGGTCAGATATGTTGGTTGTTTGATTTAAGAGGTTGTGGAATCCTCATGACTGGAGATTTTTAAGAATAGGTTAGACAAACACCTGGCAGAGATAGTCTTGGTATACACAATCGTGACTCAATAGAGGGGTGTATACTAAACTACCTTTGAGGTTCCTTCCAATACTACTTTTCTATGATTCTATGTTTTTATGTATATAATCATAGATCATTTATTATTTGTATTAATATACAGTAGTCTAATATAGTAGATATACCCAATGAGAGGGTCAGTTATGGAAGACTTAAATAACTATGCATGTTGATGAGTTCCATAGGGGTAGCCATGTTAGTCTGTTTTTAACAAGACACATCTGACGTAGTAGGTTTCTGCCGACGAAAGCTTATGCCCAAATAAATGTGTTAGTCTTTAAGGTGCCACAGAACTCTTACTGTTTTGTTAAATAACTATGCCTCTTGTGACCTTTACATGACTCATAGTGGATTGTGATCCAGGTTTGTTAATATAAGGCAAGAGACAAAGAATGTGAGAGAAACACATGGAAACATTGCTCTCTTGCTTTTTACATCAACATTCATGGCATATGAAACACACCAGTTTTTTTTCACTCAGCTTAGTATGCATAGAAATCAGAACAACTGCAAGTGTTTTCTGAAATGATGCCCCTAACAGTGATATCAGGTGTGGTTTACAAGATGATAAATCTTCCATCTGTCTTGTATACAAATGGCTCTGGCTCCTCATTCATGCTAAGAATGATCCCAAACTCTATTTATGAGTATAGCTAAAATTATCTACTTTGGTATGCTGAAGGAGAAAACATTCCCTTTATAGATAATTGCTGTTGTGGAATATGTAATTCTTGTGTACGCATATGTGCACACAGGCATAGGGCCATTGCTGAAGTCAGAAATCATAATAAAAAAAAGTAAAGTCAAATATCTATTTTAGAATCTATAAATAACATTTTCTGAGTATTATAGAGGCATCAATAATAATTTCATCTATGAACATGATTGCACTGAGATTTGCTCTTAGAGCAAGATTAAAATCTCTTTCTTACACCTTAATGATTGTATTTAGTCTCTAAATTTGGTATGATAGCTCTGGAGAAAAACTGAATATTCTGTATTTTCCCCACAGCATGTTAAAATGCTCCATCTTTTAAATTTTGCCCTGTTTTCTTACATTTTCTTTTGATTCCTTTTCACAAACAACTATAGGTCCCTACAAATACCAGATTTCTCTCTCCCATTCTCATGCTTCTTTCACACACATTCTGGTAATTGTGAGACACAGATTACTATGTTATTAAAGAAGATAGCTTAACTATTCAGATCCATCAGCTATGTTGTTTTCTGAAACTGCCAGCCCACTTCCTTGACTGGAGCCAGTTTGAAAAACTGTGCAAAAATATTGTTTCTAGTTTTTAGCAGAAATATTGTTTGAGTTGGAATTTTCTTACCAATCTTGCTCCCTCACTCATCGGTTGTGCTCTTTGCAAACTCCTTGTGGGACAGGGAGACACGCTGATTAGCTAAGTATCTAGGGACAGATGAATCCATGAGGGACTTTGAAAAAGTGGTGGGTATGCTGGGATGTCAAGGCCAAGTTAAGGATGGGGGAGGTCATAAGAGATTGGGAGAGTTTTGGGGAGATAGGAAAACGGGGTGTGATGGGGTGCATAAACCCTGCACTAGAACTAAAGGAGTTAAGGAGCAGTTGTGGGCCTGGTGCTCTCTCTCCCTCCCTCCCTCCTCTCTGCAGAACCTGCCCCAGATGGAGGAAGGAGCTTAAAAGGGAGCCAGACAGCTCAGATGAGGCATATAGAGTAGACAGACCTACCCTGAGAGCTCCTGAACAATGGCATTGCAGAAGATTTTGCTATTGAGGATGAGCTAGCAGCTGAACCTGGAAGGTTCAAACAGTTTTTGGGTTTTTTTTTTTGCCATTTTGGACTTTGAAATTTTGAGAGGAAGTGAACAGTAGGAAGTGGCCCATGGAGGCAGCCTTGACACACTCCACAGTTCCTGATATTGTTATTTTTCATAGGGCCCTGGGCTGGAGCCTGTGGAGTGGGAAGGCGTGAGATCACCTACTAACCAATCTTGTTATGGAAAGGACATAAACCTCATTTCCCACCTCTCATCTCAAGAGTGAGGAGAGGATAGAGGCGCTAAGAGCTCTGAGGTGAACAGAGCTACACATAAGGGTCTGGGGGTGGCCCAAAGACCCTTCCCATTGTGAAGTCATGGTATTCTTTATACTCCTTTAGACTTTGCTCTCCAAGAAGGAGGAGAACCAAATTGGTGACCTGACTGGAGAGCAATGTTACCATTCACCAAAAGGTGGACCATCCCAGTATTGGAAGAGTTGCTGATGGGAGACATCAGAGACAGGGGAAAGAGGAATCCCAGACACCAACCCACTGGGTGACTCCACTGATAAATCCAACACTCTCTCCCTCCCCCATTATGTCACAAAAAGATTATTAGATAAGTGAATGGTGCTTCAGATCGGGATAAGCTTGGATTCTCTGGTGAGGTATTCCCAGTGCACTGAGGCAGCCATACTGTATGAGTCGCAACATTGCTAACTCCTGTGATTTTGTGATTTACTGGAGTCATTTGATTATGTGAGAATTTCAGCTTTCATTTATCAACAAACATTTCCAACCCTTCAGAGTAGACAGAACTTGGAAAATGTGAATCTTAACCCCCCACAATCATTTGTGAATTTTAGTTTACTTTCATATTATCTTCCTACTACTATCTTCCATCTGATTGATTTTCCTTTATTCACAATGGCCACCATCTCCTATTATATTCAATAGAGTTGAAGCCAGGAAAAATGGCTACAATTTCCATGTAGTTTCTACATGTGAAAGTGAATCTGCCCCTTGTAAAGATGGGGTAAAGATGGATTGTCTTCAGGATTAATGGATGCCATTCTATGTTTATGAAGCTACAGTGTGCAGAGCCAACAGAATGTGAGAAACAGAAGAAAGCAGTGTAAGGGATGCTTCAGGGATATGGGCAACAGGAAGAGACTGTGTGTGTGTGTGTGTGTGTGTGTGTGTGTGTGTGTGTGTGCAAGGAAAACAGAATGGGTGTAAGGAGTATAGGGGAGATAAAGGGATACAGGAGGAGGCTAGATGGGAGGATAATGTAGTATTTAGGCGAGACACTAAAAAGGTGACGGAAGAGACTGAGGGAAAGATAGTGATAGGAGTGGGGGACGTAGAGGGATAGAATGGCAGCACCCCCAACCCAGAAATTAGGAGAGGGTAATTAGCAGATCTGCCTCTGAGCAGCTGGTAGGGAAGCGCACATTTTTGCGTTTGAATTTAAGGTTGAATTTTGAACCTGAAATGATCATGCTTACTTTGCAGGCAGGTGGCTTTCCCTTAAAGGCTGAAATTCCTGAAGCCAAGCTTTGTAACTGCCCCTCTCCCCCAGAAAAGTAATTTATATTTTAAATCTCATGATTTTAAGACAATCTCCTAATTTTTACAGTCCAATATGTGGCAGTCATCTAGGGCTTGAAAGAAGAGCTCTATCCCATTCTCAGCTCTCTGCTATGGCCAAACACTTGTTTCTGGCTATGGCAGAGCAAAAAAATAATGGAATTTAAAATCATGACATTTTTACATATGGAGGACTTCTTTTCAATTATTTTTGAGGGTTTTCATGGCTCCTTCTGAGCCCTGTATAGTTGGCATCCTATGGCAGATTCTTAGCTGGTATAAATTAGTGTAGCTCCATTGGCTTCAATGAATCTATATCAATTTATGCCAGTTGAATATCTGACCCATGTCAGTTGGCTGTACAGGCAGAGGGATAGAAAAGATTTGTACTATTTGATGTTGAAAACTTGAAAACATTAAAGCATCTATAGAATTCATGCTGGTATGAGGATTTTAACAGCTTCATTTAGGATAAACTACATAATTCACTTGTGGATTTGTCTCTCAGAAGAAATGAGGCCAGCCCAAATGAATGCAGATCAAACATCCATCACACTATTATGTGGGGTGAATGTGTATGTGTACATATCTATATCTTCTGATTCCTTTTCATCTCGATTATGAGAACTGTGAAATATAGAGCAAAATTTATCTGAATTGCACTAACGGCACATGTTGGGGCAACAACTGCGTGTTATACAGTGCTGTTTCTTGAACTGTGTAAAGGCTCTGACTACATTATGCATCTCTGTGATGTTCTGTCTTGAGCCAAATCTGGTGTGTTACAGGTAAGGTGCCTGTGCGGATCAGGTGTTGGACACTGTCCATCCATTATGTTATAGATCTTCTGGAGGGTCTTTTCCATCCTTCTTTCACTGGGTCTAAGTCAAAGATGAATCTCACAGGGAATTTGGTAGACATTCGGAGTAGATGACCATACCACCATAGAGAGTGTTGTGCAACCATTTGAGAGAGTGGGGCCTGTTGAGTTAAAAAATGAACCTCTTCATTTTACTTGAATTCACACTATCTGATGTTTTTTATCATTCAAAGTTGCTTTATCGGAATGGAGTCCATCTTCTTTTCAGTCTTGACAGTAAGGTGCCATTATTTTAGTCCCATAAGTCAGAATACTGACCAACAAAGCATTATATATCTTCAAGTTTGTGTCTCTACATCTCAGAGTGTTTGGTTTGCAAAAGACATTCTTGATGAGGCATGCCATTAATGACAAAGCTTTTTCAATGCAGGCTTGAAGTTCTTTCTCAATGCTGCCCATGTTATTGCCAACAGAGTCAAAGTAGGTGACATCACTGACAGTCTCGACTGGATGGTCACTCACATAAATGCTAGAGCCCACAGCGTGTTCAAAATTGCCAAATGGAAGAATTTTGATTTTACCTCAATTAGTTTTCAGGCCAACTTTTGCTGAGCTTTCCAGGGTTTTAAGTTCTACAACTAGCTCTCATCCATTGATTTGACAACTATCCATTGAGAAAATTGACATTGATCAGGTTCTTATCATCAATGATTATGCCTAAACTGCTGTTGCTTAGTGTCTGGTCAAGCACACAGTCTATGGAGGCATTGAAGGGTTCTAGGGCAGCAATTCATCCTTGTCAAGCACCTGACCTGATTGGAAAAAAGGTGGTTATTTTCCCATTTACAAGAATTCACCCTGAGGAGTCCTCATAAAGGATATGAAACATTCTACAGAGCTTCTTAGGGAAGCCTGCAAGTTTCAAGATCAGACAAAGCAATTCCCTGTTACCAATCAAATGTCACCTGATATTCACAAATGCAATGTGAACAGGGTGCCTGAATTCTCAGGCCTTCTCAGTATTTGAAAGATACATATGAAGATTTGCTTCTTAAAATACCAGAAGCTTGGGTCAACAAGACAGAAGCAAAACTTTCCCTGGGATGGATACAAGAGGTTTAATTAAGACCATATTAATAGTTACAACAGTCTCTCTTGTTTTCTTTGTTTCCAAAACAGTAAAATAATGCATTTTTGCCAGTTTAATAGGACCAACTTTGTTCTGTAGACGATATTAAACAGTGTGTGCAGCCACACACAAAAAAATAGCTAGTCCAGAGCATTTTAATTCCACAGATTCCTGATTCCTTATTTCCCTCAAGATTCTTTATATCTCTGTTGATTTTGTCGAAATGAATTCACCAGGATCATTTTGTGTGTAATGAGTCAGCTTGACATTGGCCTTACAGTCAGAGTTCAAAAAATATCTGTGAATGAGTTTATTAGTTGGCTGAAATGTTCACTCCAGTGTACCAAGCACTCAGTTACTGTATTATTAGCCGACCAGAACTGGAGTAGGCTTCACGGAGTGAATGACCTTTCGTGTCAATGAGGTCACACATGTGTTTAGACAAGGAAGCTCCATCATTCTTGGCAGAAGCTTCCTTTAGTGTAATGGCTTTGGTATCCATAAAAGCTTTGTGGTCAGCGTGTATGGCTTTTTTACGAACGCCATTTAGCTTACAATACATGATCATATCACCTCTCAAACGAACCATGCAATGCGGTTCAATGATGGTTAAGGTTTTAATGCAGATTTAGAGCTTCTTGAATCTTTTGTTTGGGACCAATGACAGTCAGAGCAGCATCAATTATCTGGGAATCTGAAGTCCGTTCAGGTGGTCAACATTGGTATATTCTGGAAAGGTCTCAAATCTGTTTGAGATTTAGACTTCATGGCAATTTTGAATGCTTTAGACTTTTAGGTTACTGTTGGCGGGCAGTCCCAAATTGGCCCTGTCGCTGCGGCCCTTCCTCAGGTCCTGTCTCCAGAGGAGGCCACAGCGCTGTAAAACAAAGGGGAATAGTTCGCTCTCAAGCACTCTCTCGCCCCGGCCTCAGCAGGGCGGGCGAGCGAGTAAACAGTTACGGGCTCCGGCCCTTAGGCAGGGCGAGCGAGTAAACAGTATATCGCCCAGCCCTCAGCAGGGCAGGGGAGCAGTGGGTCTGCTCTTGGGAGCGGTGTGGAGGGTGAGGCTCTCCCAGGGACTAGGGTAGGGGGGAGGGGGACGCAGGCCCACCCGTCTCCACTGCGTCCCAGCCCAGGGCCCTAGTAGTGGCAAAGGCGTTTGACACTGGGTCGGCAGGGCTCCTGCCGCAACATGCCGACAGGGTTGCCCCAGACGCAGCCATTGCCTATGGCTGTCCCTGGGCTACTTCCTCCCCGTACCCCCAGGTATCTGAGTCTCCGTGGTCACCAGGGTACTCCGTCCGGATTAGGCCTGCCAGTTCCTCCTCCTCCACAGGAGGTAAGGCGGGTAGCTGCTCGGCAAGGGGCAGTTCCTCCAAGTCGCAGGGTTCTGGAAAGGGTTCAGCCTCCGGCAGCTCGTCCAGGTCTGGTCCTGACTCCGGGGGCTCAGTGGCCAGGAGTTCCTCCAGATCCCGTCCGGCCTCAGGGGGCGTTACCTATCTGGGTTGTGTTGGGGGCTTGGTCCAGTCCCAGGGTTCAGGGGTGTTGGTCCAGTCCCGTGGTTCAGGTTCCAGGGTCCAGTCCCTCTGGCCGGGTTGTATGGTCCAGCTATGGGATGGCCCTACCCAGTTTCTAGGGCCGGCTTGGCCCGGTGTTGGCTGGAGTCTCAGCTCCGGCCTAGTCCTCAGCCAGCGGGGCAGCTCGTCTGCCTCTGGCAGCCATCTGCCCCAGACTGAGCTCCTGGGCCTGTCTCTTATACTGTGGGCTGCTTGGGAGGCTCCACCCCGCTTTGGCTGATTGGGCAGCCCCAGCAGCCCTATCACGACCCGGGTCTTGGGTTGCCGAGTAGATTGGCCTTCTGTGGGGTCCTCTCTTGTCCAACCCTGTCGCTGCGGCCCTTCCTCGGGTGCTGTCTCCGGAGGAGGCCACAGCGCCTTCCTATAGTTCCATAATTTAAATTTTGGCAACCCAATTGTTGCTTTGCATGCACTTTTTAGTGTGAGATGGAAATTTGAAGAGACTAGTTTGTGTCTGGTGTTATCAAGCATAGCAGATAAATTCTGTAGTTGCTGATGGATAATTTCCAATAACAAGAGATTATAATGTAATTATTTTTTTTTGTTTGGACATTCATTACTCAACCAAGTAAATTAGTGAATCCATGTCCTCTGAAACCAGGAGTTCCTAATTACAAGCTCATGAGAAACACAACTATAAAAGGTATTTGCAACTGTAAAAGACAGTCATTTAAGGTATCTGGAGTGACAGGTCTAAACATTTTTTCATGCTCCACTTGAATTATCAACCCTAGCATTAAAATTGCCAAAAAGAGTGGTGATGTCAATATTCAAGATAGTTGAAAGAAGAGAGCTGAGTTGATTGTAGAACTCTGTCTTGTCTTCATGAGAAGGTTTACTGGCCTGAGCATATCAAGGGATAATTGTTCATCTTCCATGCTAATGCTGGTGCTGGGTTTTGAGTAAGTGACTAGAAATTGCTTCAGATGATAAGATTGGTTTACAGATATAACATATAAAGATGAGTTCCACTTCTTCCTTTCTCATATCCCAAGCACCCAAATACATCAGATGGTAGTCACCTATTCTTTTGTACCTGAACTTTAAGGTAAGTTGAAGTGGGGCTAAACCTGAACATTACATTGACCTGGACATTTCTCTGACAAGGGACTCCTTTGAGTCTTTCTTATTTGGAGTTAACATGTTCAATACACAGAAGACCCCTATATATTAGATTAATTTGTATAGGTCACAAATCAGGTTGATCTGAGGCAAACACATCTGTGGCTTTCAAGCAGTTGGGTTTGGTTGTGGGGGGTTGCTAGCATGTCCGACCCAAAGCCTAAGTCCTGCTGGAAGACATGAAAACACTCATAAGGCTGGAGCTCTGATAAGCTGCTCCATACAGTGCATTTGGCAAACGTGATTAGACTGTCCACCGGTGATATGTGGCAATACAGTTGAGGCAATACAGTAGTGTGTCTTAATTGCTACTATAACTTTCACTCCGTGTAGTTTGTTAGCTCATATCACCAGTTTTCCCATTGTAATTTTGCTATTTTCACAATCCAGTTGACTAAATCTCATTCCAAAACATTGAATTGCTTTCATATAAACACTGGGTTACTGAGATTTACTAATACTAAAACAATATCATATTTATGAGGTTTGGAAGGAAACAAAAGAAAAGAAAGTGGCTTTGATCTTAAAATATTTTTTTAAAGACAGAAGGTGATATGAATTTTATCAAAAAAACATTCAGGTACAGTGTTTAAATATACATTAAAAATCCTACAATGGAAGAGGTAGTTGACATAAGAAAAGGAATGAAGGTTCATTAATCTTACAGCTATATCACACAATGGAGGAATGACAAGATTTTGAATAATTCTGAAAGAAAAGATCATTTTAAATGTACATTTCACTTTTTGAAGCTGCCTACACTGGGGAAGGATGTAAACCTAAGCTTGTTGCTTTACATTTTGGTGTGACTTGCTGGACCTAAAAGAGCATCCCTTAGGCTGTTTTGAAAGTGGTACATTTTAAAGAGACAAGTTTTATTTTAAATGCCTGTATTGAGAATTCTGTGAAGGTCAGTGTGAGATTTTTAGTGGCATTTTGAGAAGATTTTGTTTAAAAGGAGCACTTCTGAAAGAATTAGTTGCATGGTTTGTAGAGAAAAATAAAATATGTGAATTTGTATTTGCTGGTGTTGATGGAGCTACTACACCTGCTGTATCTCTGCTTTCTTGTAATTTCCAGCTATACAATTCAGAGTGTGACATCATCCATCTAACATGTAATTCCTGCAATGTTTTTTCTTCCATAACATTTTAGCCCAGGCATCTTCATACTATCAGATGTTTTCCTTTTAATAATGTTTTTCAGAAACCAGAATGGACAAAACCTTTTAGTGTATTTGATTTGTTATTCTAATCACATGAGCCTGGATTCACAAAGGAACTTAAACGCTGTTCAGGATGCAGGGAGGTGACTGCGATCCACAACCAGGAATCTGTCCTAGAGTCAGGTAGCCTAGTTACCTAAGTAATTTCTTGTGAGAATGAGTTAGATTCCTGTTTCATTCTGTGCAAAATTTATAAGGCTCACCTTATAACTTTTATCTCAGTGGTTAGAGCACTTACTTGGTATGTGGGAGAGTCAGGTTCAATTCCCACTTTGCCTGCTGGGGAGAAAAGATTTGAAGAGGGATCTCCAAACTCCCAGGAGAGTACTGTAACCACAGAGCTATGAATATTCTGTGGGTAGGGCGCTTCCTTGAAGTTCTTCCATGTGTATAAGTACTTGGTCTTTGGATGAGAGTGAAAAAGGGAACAATTCTGTTGTGTGGTGGTTAGGACACACACTGTGGGAGACCCAGGCATGGGATGGCCTGGGCAGTACTGACTTTTCTGAGGTTATCAAACCAATGACATGTCTGTGGTGATAACCGTGCAATTATAACCACCTCTTTTTTCCACTAGACTACTATAGACTATAGTTGGAGATTTATCCATTATTTTAGGATCCTTCCAATCTTATCTAAGAAAATATTATTTTGTGCTTTAGAACTCAGAGCAACAATCTGATAACCGAGGTCAGGGATTGCATTTTCAAACCACCATATTGTAGCATAAGCTACTGACAGGCTGAAATGTGAAAACATATGAATGAGGCTATCAGCAAAAATTGAATCCAGAGGACCTTTAAAAGCAGCCTTAAACTGAGTAACTGATTGCAAGCTTAGGATATTGAAAGTGCCGGGAATTATCTCATGATAGACTTCTGTAGGCTTCACATAAATTTCCTAATACCCTAAGTAAAGCAGGCTAAACCAATTTATGCACTATCAGACTTGCCATGACACCCAGATGATCTGTGCGATCACATGGATTTATGATCTGAGAAAAGTAGAAATCTAGTGACTACAAGGAAAATTCCATAAAAGAGAGTAATAAATAGAGAATAGTGAGAGAATGATTCTGGTTTCACACAGAAAGTTGGAATTGTTTTGTGATAAATGTTTTTCAGTTCAGAACAGTTCAGAACCATTTCTTTTGAGGTGGGTATCTAATTAGTTAGAAGACTTATGCAGTGAGGGACCAGCCTGGTAGCATAATGGGAGAGAAGAGTTCAATTTCTACTCCTGGGATTTTACTCACAGCCTTGTAAGAGCTGAGAATGCTCTGGAAGCTACTTATACCACCACTGAGGGTGGAGAAACAGACAGGGAGAAATACTGGGCTGTTCAAAAAGAAAAGTGCTATATAATGTGAAAAGCACTAATTATGGGCTTCATGGTATTTTTTTTAACTGATACAATCTGAACTTCAGAGGGGAGGAAAGGCAAAAGAAGTTTAAAAAGGGGTAAAGGAAGTGGCAATATATTTGAGGTTCTACATGATAGCAGAGCACGTCTCAGGGTGAAAAAAATGCACATTACAGTTCTCCCAGGGAATTTTGCTTCTCATTTGCTATGGAAGGATAATTTTGCTTGTGGATTGATGCTGCTGCTCACAGGAGCCTTATTTTTTAGAGACAATTACTAAAACATTAGATATTCATTTAAAATGTTTTTATAATTATTGAAAAGTTCTATTCTTACCAGATGCTGTTCTAATAACTGGACACTGGGTTTAAGGGAAAACTAATGCCAACCATGCCAGGTTTAAGTTCTGGTTTAAGTTCTGGTTTAAGCCACTTATTCTGTTAGTACTAATCATGTTGATTATGGTAGTGCCTAGGCACCAACCAAATTTTAAGGTCCCATTGTGCTAGACTAATAGTCTGACCTCCTGCACATTGCAGGATACAGAACCTTATCAATCCACTCCTATAATAAGCTCATCACCTCTGGCTGAGTTGCTGAAGTCCTCAAATCTTGATTTAAAGATTTCATGTTACTGAGAATCTTCCATGTACTCTAGGTCAAACTACTAAGAGACCTGTGCCCCATGCTGCAGAGGAAAGCGAAAAAAAACCCTGAGTCTCTGCTAATCTGCCCTGGTGGAAAATTCTTTCCCAACCCCAAATATGAAATCAGTTAGAAGATGAGCATGTGGGTGAGACCCACCAGCCAGACATCTGGGAAAACAGTCAGAATTCCAAACACACAGAATTCCAGATATTGAGGTCTCACCAATGCTTTGTATAATGGTAATAACACTTCCCTATTTCTACTCGAAATACCTGACCTGATGCAGCCTAAGATTGCATTAGCCTTTTTCATGGCTGTATCACCCTGGCAGCTCATAGTCCTGTGATCAGCCAGTCTCCTTCTCTGTCACTTCCAACTCATATGTTCCCAGTTCATAACAAAAATTCTCATTATTAATTCCTATCTAGATGACCTTGCATTTTGCACTATTAAATTTCATCCTATTTCTATTACTCCAGTTCTCAAGGTCATCCAAATCTTCTTGTATGATACAGCATTACCGCCCAACTTTGTGTCATTCAGATTTTATTAGCAAACTCCCACCTTTTGTGCCAAGATTATTATTGAAATCATTAAACAAGATTGGTCCTAAAACTGATCCTTGAGAAACTCCTCTAGGAACTTCCCTCCAGCCTGACAATTATCCTTCTCAGCATAACTTGTTATAGTCTCCGCTTTAAGTGGTTCCTTATCCACCTTTTAGTTCTTCATCTTCTCCAATTTAACTAACAATTTCCCATCTGAAAAATTGTGTCAAATGCTTTACTGAAATCTAGGCAGATTAGATCTACTGCATTTCCTTTTCTAGAAAAATCAGTTATCTTCTCAAAGAAAGAGATCGGGTTGGTCTGGTATGATCTGCTTTTTGTAAATCATTTTGTATTTTATCCCAATTACCATTTATCTCTGTCCTTAACTACTCTCACTTTCAACATTTCTTCTGTGACCTTACATACAGTTGAGGACAAACTAATGGGCCTGTAGTTTCCCAGATCACATTTTCCCCTTGTTATTGTGCTTGCAATTTCATGTGCCAGTTCCTTTTATATTCTGGGGCCCTAATTTGGTCCCATTAAGCTTTCTGAGTTTAGCTTCCACCTCAAATGTGGTAATTTCTACTTCCATGTCCATTCCATTCCATTAGCCACCCTGCCATTGCCCTAAAGCTCATTATCACCCTTTTTAAAAATTGAGACAAAGTTTTTGTTTAGCAGTTGGGCTATACCTAGATTATCTTTAATCTCCACCCCATCCCCAGCGTTTAGCGTCCCCTTCTTCTTCCCTTATACACACACACACTATATATATATATATATATATATATATATAGCTTTGGACAGTTCTCACTATTCCCCCTACATTTTCTGACCTCCAGGAAGCAGTCTGCAAGGTGTGGAAGAAAGGATGGATCAGCAAGGAAATTTTCTGCTTTCTGTTAATAGCCTGTTTGTGATGCTTATTCGTGCAGTTTGGTCCACCACTCTTTCCTACGACTTTTCCCCTTTCTTGAGATGCAACCTTCAGATAGTTTCTGCAACTTTGACTTAAAGTAATTCGAAGCCTCCTCCATATTCAGATCTTTGAATTCTTCAGTACAGTCCATTGTTTAACTTTCCCCCAAAAGAAATTTTATTGAACAACTGGTCTCCTAGCTCTTTATGTGGTTCAGTTACATTTTGTGGACCTGCGTCACAGATCATAGCGAGCTCCATTCCTAGGGCTGTTGGGAGGGGAATCCAACCCTCTGTACTCTGGATCTCCTGGGTATGTGTGTGTTAAGCTTCAGGACCCGAATGGAGTCCAGCCACTGCTTCAATCTTGGGGTCCCTAGGCAAACTAAGGGCACAGAACTTCTATTTGGTGCCACTCTCCAAGTACTAGAACTTGCTGTTTAGCTACCTACCCCTCTGAGTTTAGTACTGACCCTTCAGACTCCCTGATAGTTAAACAGACTCCTCTCCCAAAACTCCACTCCAAAGGTGTGAAGCTTCTGGTTTACAGTTTAACTTTCTCACAGGTAAGCAGCAGTTATGAAACAGACAACACACACATACACTTTGCACTACACCTTTATTTAACAGATAAAGCACAGGAGAGTACAGATCATACAAAACACTAAAATATCCTAAACACAACATCCTTCACTAACTCACCCTTCGCTTGAAGAGTTTTTGGTTGATGGATGGAACACAGGCAGTCAGTCAGGGTCCTCCACCCCATGCCTACCCTGTCCCTGCAGCAGCCTCCCTCATCTTAATCTGGTGCAAAATATCTCTATCAGTTCCCCCTGTGTGTCCATTTATAGACACCAGCTTTTCCACTGAATTATTTAACCTGCTGGTGCACATTGAAGCCCAGGTTGCCCCAAATCCCCATGTAAATTTAAATTTAAAATAGGTAATTTTCAGAAATCACAGGGGAATAAATTATGCACTTACGCAATGGACAAAAAAGCATCTTCTCAGCCTGCAGATATATTAAAATAGCAACTTTATAACTTCAAGTAAAATATAGAACAGATCATAAGAATTACAAGTAAAACTGATGTATAATTGAGTTGTGTCCCACGGGGAGCCATTCACTTCAAAATTAGTGCTTGAACAGATGAATACTTGCTATAAAATAATTGTGATGCTGTTTACACCACTCAAGGTTGTGGCAGCCCCAGGGCTATAAAAATGTGTATAAAGCAAAGTCCATGAAATGTATTCTGACTCGTTTCATGAGCACAAAAAAAGATTTCCTCTTATTTTGCTGTAGGGGCCTGGAATTATTTAAATAAGGGTTTTGGTTTTTTTCCCCCTGTGTAGAGGGCAGCAATCTTGGCAAGCAGCTTGGGTCATTATTTACATTATTACAAGTCCAGGTTTTCAGCTGTATGCACAATTTTCAGACTTGAGTGTCTATACGTTTGCATCTTCAGCCATATAAAGGCATCTACAAATACTTGAAATGGGTGTTGTAGCACTACATTCGTACTGACTGATATTTTATTTCAATTGAAAATCATTGACAAAGGTACCAGCCTGAATTGGGGCCACACTGTGCTAGGCAGCCCTTCCCAACCCTTTGTTTCCCTTTTGGCCCCACAGGGTTACAGAAGCAGAAAGAGGAGTCAATAGGTAATGTGCATACGCTACTGATCTCAATAGCTTATCTACTACAGCTGCTTGGGGTAAGAAAAGAAGGAAACAAGGATAGGATTCTGATAGGGAAGAGACAAAATTCAACAAAAACGGAGAGTGCTGCTTTCCTGATTGAATCCTGGAATGGGAGAGCTTTCATTGTAAAACTTGAGGCTAACCCTGGAAAAGCAAAGGCTTTTATCCAAGCTATTAGTGTACCCCAGAAAAGGCAAGAACATTTATTTTTCATAGATTTAAGGTCACAAGGGGTAGTTGTGATCTAGTCTGACTCCTGCATAACGCAGGTCCTAAGACCTCAGCCAGTAATTTCAGCCTGAAGTCCATAACTTATGTTTCAGCAATAGCAGAATTTTTTAAAAGTCACCCAATCTTGAATTTTGCTTGGATCTTCTGTTATAGCTCATACAAGGGAAGACTTAAATACAGTTTGTGTATTTATTTTGTTTGGCTTCCGCACCTCCTATTCTCCTCATCTCAAGAAGGAAGAACCTAAACACAAACATTTTATAATATTAATGAAACATACGTTTATTAAAAACATATACAAACCTAGCAGTAGGTACTGCCATTGTGCTAGTTACTTGGGGCTGTATCATAACCCTTCCCCTCATTATGTTGAAGAGTACCATTTAATTCAGTGGGACCACTCAGGGAATAAATACTATTCAGTATGATTAAGGGGTGGAATCTGCATGTTATAGCCTTTTTACCCCATCCTTCACCTGTTTTTTTTCTTTTTCAGTTTTGTCTATACTTAAGACGCTACAGTGGCACAGCTGCAAGGCTTCCGTGTAAACACTCATTACAGTGACGGGAGCGGTTCTCCTATTACAGTAGTTAATTCACTTCTCCAAGAGGCAGTAGCGCTGTCTACACCAGGGGTAGGTTGTCGTAACTATGTCCCACAAGGGCGTGAATATTTTAGACCCTAAGCGACATAGCTGTTTCGATCTAATTTTGTAGTGGAGACCAACCCTTAGATTATAAACGCTTTAGGACCAGTACAGTATCTTCTTTTATGTTTGTAATTTACCTAAAACCAAGGGGACCTGATCTTTTTATTGGAATCTTTTGACACTATGGCATTACAAATAATTATTAATAAAGTGTCTTTACTCCTTTTCCTCCCAACAATCAAGCTATTTCAAGTGCCTAAATTGCAATAGTCACCATTTAAAAGCCATCATTTATTACTGGTATTTTAAATACTGAAGTGGTATTTGAATACTCATAAGATACTATTACTAATAGGAAGCTATTTCCTATTTTTGTATAAAAACACTATAGTATCTCATGTTCTAAAGTGTGGTAACGGTGGGCAATGGTCACTGTATTTTCTCACAGATTGACTGTAGCCGGAGATTTTTGTCTCCAGCTATTTGAATCTGCTAGACAGAATAATCAGGTGAAAAGGGTTGCAGGAAAACCTCGGAAGGGGTTTAAAATTACAACAAAAATAACAGTAATTAATTAAAGAAATAAAGAGTGGTATCAGTGTCTGGACATTCTGTGATATTTAAAATATTGATAAGTTTCAGGAAAAGTATCTTTAGGATAAGAATTAACAAGTGAATCTAGCATTGGCAATCCTAACTCCTTCCTCACTCCTAGCCCCTCCCCTATCCATTTTGAGGTTCTCATTCCTAACGTAACCCCTCCCCTACTTGAAACTGATAGGTATATATAGTGTCAGCTGTCCACAGGCTAAGCTTTGTAGAGAGCTGAAATCACCTGAGGAGAAGAAGAGCTGAACATCTAAAGAAGAAGAGCTGAAATCACTTGGAAGAAAAGGGCTGAAAAGAACCATGACATCCCAAAAACATCTGAACAGCGGTAAGCATCATTGAAGCAAAGGCACCTTAGGCTTTAGACAGCCGGGCTAACTGAGTCCCCGCTCTGTGTCTGAGCCAGCTCTCTTAGCAATCCTTGGACAGAGCAGAAGGACCTTCCCTGATGAATGTTTTAAAGGTTGTGTAAGTAAAGGCCATCTGAGACTGCATGTCAATAAAGTTGGATGCTTGTGGTCTGAGTGAGATTTTCCCTCTCTACCCATCCAGCAACTGCCTGATCCACACTTGCTGGATGATAGATGTTTAAGTATAGATGTTTATGGTTTATATAGAATGTTAAGTATATTATTGTTAAATTAATAATGTTAAGTGTTATAGTGTAAAGTTATAGTAATAGTATTACCTAGAACATTCTTTTGTCATATATGTTCTAGTAGTCTAAGTACTATTTTGTAGTATTGTATATCTTCTAATAGTTGTATTCTATTAAATGTTTTATTTCTATATATTGAGTATATTGTTATATGGTTATAAGCCATGCTGAATTTCTCTGTCTTTCTACTTAATGTAACCATTCACTTCTAAATAAACTTGGTATCTGTTTTCTGAAGTATCACAGCTTATTTGTTCTATCTTGATTAAAGGACTGTATCAGTGTCATTTCAAGGGAGGATTGTCTCCCTGGAAATTCCAATAGCGCGAACTACCATACCAGTAGCTTTTAGGGATAATCCTGTACTGAAAAGCTTTCTTGGTAATAACAAATTGGCTTCCTAAATTCATCTGGTAACATGACTACAAGCAGAAAGATTTGCAAGGTTGCAGAGTGCAGGCCTATAGCATGAAAATATATCAGAAGTAATAAATACAAAGACTTTTGCTACTACCAAAATAAGTTACCCTTGCCTTTAGGCTAGATGTGTCTTCATCTAATGAAAAAGGAGAGCTGTATGGTTCTAATATCATTCTGGAGTTCCTAATCACAGCACTGGACAGTAGAATAAATGAATGAACAAATGTAACAATATAGGTCATGGTTCCTCTAGTTCTCCTTCTGAATCATATTACCAGAATTCAAGTGCACCAGAAAGACATCTCACAAAAAAGAAAAAAGCAGGTGTTGTGACAAAATCAGGGATAGAACATAAAAACAAAAGTCAAAGCACCGATGGCTAATTCTTCAAACATTTCCAGGTTTTGCAGTTGGCACTTTGTGAAATGAAAATCTAATATTCTTTGTTCTAATCTGTACTTTGAAAGCAACAGTCCTCTTCAGTGATTTATAAATCTAATAAAATGTTTCCATTCTTAACTCATGCCTTACGCCAATGTTCCTTTTCACGATGATGACATGACTTTTTTTGGTCAAAAACTTTAGGACTAGAATGTTTTTAATTTTAATGAGTAACAAAAGAGAGAATCAATATAACAGTAATAGTTACTGTCAGTTCTAGAATTTTAAGTGAATGATCGTGTCTAATTTAGTATACCATTATACAATGTCATCTGTACAGTGGAACTTACTTATAGTAAACTCTGATAAGATTAAACTCCATTTATTATGAAGGAGAATGAAAATCTTAAATTGTTTAACTTCTCTGCAATGTGCAAACTGTAGTTATAGTGAAAAATAGTTACTTAGAAACTGTGATGAAGTCAGATGTGATTAGATATAAGAAAAATGTGTGGGGGGAAGGGCTGGTACAGACCAAAGAAGATAGGTACAAAGACAGGGTAGACAATGTGGAATAATACTATCCAAAACAATGTTTAGAGTCAGAAAGAGAAAGAGAAATAATTCAACCTACATCACACAGGAACAATCATAAGTCCTAGTGAGCTCACTTGCATTGACTCTGTGCATTTATAAGTTACCATTAAGCTGACAAATAGACCTAGTAAGATATTGGAGGGACAGCTCTTTGTCACTCATTGATTTTGCATTCCTGTGGGTGTGGGTAAGGGATTGGAGGCAGCAACAACCATCCCTATAATCACTATATGTCCACCTCAAGTATTTGACTTTTACTCCCTGCTCTGTATGCAGTCTGTGTTCATCTCTACCCACATCTGGCTTCAGTGATATGCAACCTTGTGTCCCTTTTACCTGCTCTCTTGCTTTGAGCATCATTATGCCAGACTGCTTTCCTCAGCCATATATCACGCTCTTGATCTATGTATACCTTGCCTTATATTAAACACTTGCTAATTATTTCCATTGTTATAGCTGAACTTCTGTAGCTTCTGTGACCCTTAATAAATATACCATTTACAGTTCTCTGCACATCTGAAGGATGCATGCACTTGACTTTGTGCTCAGCATCTCCATTGTTGTTTTCTTTAGCTCATCTCTGCATATTGTGATGTGGCTCAATGAATCAAAAAGGTTCTGAGGTATAGACTGATGCTGGCTTTGCTTAACTTTCCTTCAGGTTCAGCTGTTTCTTGAAAATATTGACAGCAGCATATACCTGAAAAAATTCTGTATGAGACTTGACCCTACTGAGAATATTGAGAATCCTGCCAAATGCAATGCAGAATAATTAATGAGATCTCAGTGGAAAAACAGTTTCCTTAAAAGGGAGGGAAAGGTTGTGATAAAACAGAGCAGGTTAGATTATTTATTATAAATAAATAAAGCCTCTTCTATCTATAGATTGCATGTGAACATTTTCAATTTTAGGATAGAATTGGTGTAATTGTTAGATTTAAAGTTTATGAGACAAAATTTCAGTCTAAAGACTAGTTCCAGATGGGTAGCCGTGTTAGTCTGTATACAGCAAAAACAACAAGAGATCTGTGGCATTTTAAAGACTAACAAATTTAATATTTGCAGACATAAGCTTTTGAGAGACTTCAGCTCCCTTCTTCAGATGCAGTAATAAGAAGACAGCTGAAGTCTCTCGAAAGCTTATGTCTGCAAATATTAAATTTGTTAGTCTTTAAAGTACCACAGATCTCTTGTTGTTTTAGTCTAAAGACTGTTCATGAACTTTAATATTTTGCTGTTGTGTATTAGTCATGTATGCCGTGTGATTGGTTGTGTATATCATACGGTATAATTTCTGCTTCCTGACTGGATGATGACTTTTGAAGCAGAAGAAGGCAGAAAAACAAATAGCAAATCATGAATAACAAATATCCTTATCCATGCATAAATATCTTTGTTCTGACTGGTATTCATTAGAGGTAGTCAAAAATTGAACGTTTTGTGTGGAAATTTTTTGTGAAAAAGGTGTCCTTTTTCATCACAAACAAACTTCAATATTCAAAAAATGTTCAGTCAGGTATAATGTTCATATAAAGTGCTCTTCTCCCAATATGTGAGAACAAAATCCTGTTTTAATGAATGATTATTAATAGCAAATAAAAGGAAACAGGATTATGAACTGCCATTTGGAATTCAGACGCTGCTTTTCCAGCACTTAACCAGCTTCTTTGTTAGATCATGTTGAGCAAACTAGGTACAAGAAAAGAGAGGTTGACCAGTCCTGTGGTAGTGATAAACCTGGTTTGGTACTGGTTATCTTAAAATGTATTTTAATTAACTTAAATTGTTAAGTTTGCAAATTTTACAATGTTTTGCCTCATCCTCTGTTGCACATGAATGAGATGGCCATCTTTAATAGAGCAGACTTAATGGCTGGTTTATTACTTATTCAAAGGGAAATAGCCTGAGTGTTGAGTAGCATAAACCTGCATATACTGGACCTCATTGACAATTAATGTAAGCCATACCTCACTATTTACCTTTTTTCATGTGGCATTTGCTGCATTCTCCCTATTTGGAAATTATGTAATCAGGTGGGAAATACTTTGCAAACAGAGTGATTGTACCTAATAATCAGATATCTCACCAAGCATCTTTAGGATGGTCATTTGGTGCAGGAGGGAAAAGATGCTGTCTTAAAAGAGGAAAACCCAATTAACTGAACTTCTAGCTTAATCCTGGAAGGATATTGTTGATACTGGACGCTTAGTAATTAGTGTGGATACCAGTGAGACATGGTATGCCTGATTTGCAGATTAATAAGGTTTAATGTGCAAGTTTTTTTAAAAATATACTAGTTAAATGCAACACTTAAAATTAATTACAATATATTATACTTACTAAACTTGGAGAGCTAAGCAGTTACTTAGAAGGCTATATACAGGAACGGCTTTTTTTATGGGTCCCGCCAGGGAGTTAGTGGATTTTTTGGTTTGACCAGCAGCACTTTTTGCAGAATTAGGTGTTCATGGAGCTCACCTTTTTGTTTAAGTGGTGACTTTTTATAGATAATAAATAATAAAATGAAAGTTAACTATTTTGTATTTTATTATTTACATTGGGCTTTTATTTTTAACTATATTTTATTTTTACTATAATAATTGGGGTTGTTAAAACAACATTTGGTAATAAGAGGGGCAGAAAACAAAATATGCCCCTTGGCAGTGGAAAAATGTTCCCCCAGAAATTTAAGGATATCTTGTTATTTTTATTACTGTTATTTATGTGCAGCTGCAAGCATACATGTTCTGTATTTTATTTTATTATGTGCCGTGGTATGCAGAAACGGAGACATTTGCAAGGTTACTTTGTATTCTTATTTGTTTTTGCCAGCTGTAAGATGTTAAGCTGTTGAGGCCAGAATGGTCAAGCAAGCAACTTAAGCTATGTTAATCCCCAAAACAGTGGTCAAGCAACTAAAATTGCACTGGGCCTTCAACAGATATAACCATTAGTTAGCTTGATATTAATTACCAAGCGTGTGATTCGTGAAACAATTTAGGTGCCTAAACTCCAGAGTTAGGTGCTTAAATTCCTGTGCACGAAACCACTGCACTCCACAAAACTCCTGCTTGGCTTCCACCTAACCCTGAAGGTGCCCAAACTCACTTGGTGTCTAACTTTATGCTATCAGAAGTTCCCTAGGCACCTAAGTTTCAGCCCCTGGATCAGGTCCATTGCTGCCTCACTGTAGGCATCTGGACACACATCTCCCACCTAAGCCCCACTGCAGTTCATGAACTGGGAGAAGATAGGTATTTGGCTGTGTAAGCCAGTGGCACGGTCCGGCTGGGGCGACGCGACCCTTCCTCGGGCCCACGCTTCAAGAAAGGACACTGCCTTCCTTTAGGGGAATAAATGGTGCCAGTTACAAATCTTTATCCCCAGCCCCCAGCGGGGTGGACTTCCTTCCCAGTCTGTAGCCCTCTGACCCTCCCATAGGGCAGGACTGATATGGGGTCTATAGCCCCAGACTTCCAATAGGTGGGCTAGCAAGCAGTCTGGTGCACCCAGCCTTCAGGCAGGGCAGGGCAGGCAAGCAGCCGATAACCCTTGGCCTTCTCACAGGTGGGGCTAGTAAAATAGTCTGGTGCCCCCAGCTTTGTAGGCAGGTGGAACCAGTAGCGCTCGGTACCTTCGGTCTCCAAACTCAGAGGGTGTCAAGCATTCCCGGGGTGGTTAGGGAAGGTGGGAGAGGGATGCAGGCCCACCCGACTCCACTGCATCCCAGCCCAGGGCCCATCAGTGGCAAAGCAGTTTGCCACTGAGTCAGTGGGGATCCAACCGTAACACGCTGATGGGGGTTTAGCCCCTGACTCAGCCACTTGCTAGTCAGCTGTCCCTGGGCCACTTCCTCCCACCCTGTCCTGGGTACCTGCAGGTAACAGTCTCTCTCCGGGTCGCTGGGGTAGACGGGGAGCAGCAGACCCACAAGTCCCTCACTGTTGACCGGAAGCAGGTCTGGAAAGTCCTCTGCGTCATCAGCGGAGGGCAGTTCCTCCAGGTCTCAGGGTCCCAAGGGTTTCTCCGGTCCACAGAGTTCACTCAGCTCCAGAAGGTCCCTCATGTCAGGCAGCTCCTCCATGTCAGGGGCAGCTTCAGGGTTTTTTTCCCATCCAGTATTCTCAGGCAGCTCTTCCCAGCTACTAAGCTCAGAGGCCCTATCCCATCACCAAGGATTGACAACCCTCTCCATTCACCAGGGCGCAGCAGCCCCCTCCAATCACTCAGGCCTGGCAATCCCAGCGGGTTTTGGAAGATCCGGGTGGGTGGGCGGTTGCTCCAAACAGCTGCTGGGCCGGGGTTGGGCCTAGGCCTAGGCCGCAACCTCTGGGAAGACACGTCTGCCTCCAGCAGCAACTTCCCCCTGACTGAGTTGCTAGGCCGGCCTTTTATAGTTCCCTTTTCTGCCTTGGCTCCGGCCCTCCATTTCCAGGTAGTTTGGCCTGTAGGGCCCTGTTCTGCCCATCAGGGGCGTCACGACCCTTCCTTGGGCCCAGGCTCCGAGGAAGGCCACAGCGCCTTCCTACAGGCTGTCTAAGTTGTGTGTTGTGCCTGATTTGGCAGGTGGCCTCTGGGCACACTTACCAGATCAGGTTCCATTCAAAATCTGACCAGAGAAGGTGTAGAGGTTCAAAGGTTGTAACTTTTAGCCCAGTGGTAAGAGCCATTGCCTGGTATATGGGAGACCCAGGTTCAATTCCCTTCTCTCTTCCAGAGAGAGAGGAATAGAACAGGGGGTCGCTCTCTGCTCAGGAAAATGCTCTAACCACTGAGCTCTGGGATAGTCTGATGTGAAGCTTCCTCAGTCTCCCCTGTTGAAGCTGTTCCACTGTGGATAAATAATGAAAGAGTGATTGGAGCTGGCAGACTGGACCCAGGACCTCCCACATCCTAGCTGGGTGTACTAACCACTGGACTAGTGGTTCCATTGCTTGCTCTCACCCAATGACTGTTTCACTGTGGATAAATACCTAAATAGCCAATGAGTGAGAATGACCCTAAAGTCCAATGGTTAGGGCACTCACCTAAATGGTGGGAGACCCTGGGTCTAGCCCCCTAGTGCCAATCACTTTTTCATTATTCAGCCACAATGGAAAATCTTCAGTAAAGGAGATTGAGAGAGCTCCACCTCAGAATAGAGGTTAGAGCACTCTTCTGAAAGATGTAAGAGACCCCTGTTCAAATCTTTTCTTGCCTCAGGCAGAAGGGGGAATTGAACCCAGCTCACCCACAGCCTAAGTGAACATTCTAACCTCCAGGGTAACCTTATAAGGTGAGTGGTGGTCCGTCCTCAGGCCATTTTGTGTGGAATGAGGCTGGTTCCTAAGTCATTTTCTCAAGAAACAGTTTAGGCACCTAAGCCACCTGACTTTCCAGGAGGTGGGTTTATATTCATGAAGTGCAAGCAAAGATCGGAGTTTCCATACAGCCCATACTTAGTCACATAACTCTGAGAGATGGGTGGGATTTAACACACAGCGCTGTTATTGGAATCTCCCAGTGGCTAGCGTAGGTGGCTCCCTACCTAGCATGCTGGTTTTTGTGGATCACGTTCTAAGGCACCTATCTCTCCCCTTCACTGTATAGGGACCCTCAGTACTAACTCAGCTTTGAGGATAGCAGTGTTGTTCCTGTGATTTTCTAAGTAATAAAAGATGGGTGACATATGCTCAGCATTGCAATGCTTAAGTCCCTTCATAGATTTCACCTCAAGGCCCTAACTGGAGATGCAAAGAAGGCAAGGTGCAGGGCAAAAGAGGAACATAATACCTTGGTGGGGAAGAGCAAGTCTCTACTGGCCCTTTTGAGTCCTTATCCCACAGATTATGTTTCGGCCATGCAAAGAAGCATGGCTGAATGCTGATTATCTGAAGATTTCAAGTGCCTCAGGAGACCTTTGTACATTCAGAAGTGCTGACTCTGCAATAATTAAACTAATGCTGGGTGACACCAAGTTATCTCTGCCTACTATTGGGAGAAAGGCCTAAGATGGGAGTGCATATTCACACAACACATTAGCAAGAGGTGGATCCCAATTAAGGCCACCTGTTCTCAGACACACCCATTCTCTGCCCACATCCTACCTTTTTTACCATGCTGTTCTGCAATTAAAAGAGTGAGAAATTACTGAGGACTTGAGACTTATCATGTTCAGTGCAAAGCATAACACTTAATGTTAATTGAACCTATGCAGAGCCTCTATCCGTGACTGCAGCAGAGAACAGCAACCTGGGGTACACTGCTGGGCACTGTACACAGATTTTAAAGACTCACAGCTTTAAAGTAGTAACATCTTGGTCTTAACTATTCTTTAAAATTATCTCTGAGGTCTCTTCCAGTTCCTTAAAGGTTAACTGAAAATTGTTTCATGTATATATATTATTTTTGAAGTCCAAAATAATTTTCCATCATTCTGAAGAATAAAAAGTAAACATATTTTAAAATAAAATTGTTTAAATCAGTTTCTACTTATTTACTGTCCAGGACCTAATGATTTAATACCAAAAGCACTCTTCAGGAAAGCAGCTTCTTGCCCTGTTTTAGGTACTGATTATGTCACAGTAACCTAAGAGTGTGAGCACAGGTCTTGGAAAGGAAGAATCTTTCAGTGCTCTACTTGGTTTCTGTCTTTGACTCTGGTGAAACATTTTCAGATCATCTTCTTTGCTAACTGCTCTTTACATAGGTATTCTCACAAAGTTCAGTGAGATAACAGATTTCTTAGCAAGCAAAAATAAAGAGATTAAAAAAATATAAAAAACATTCTGTTCCATTTGAAAATATTATGAAATCTACTGCACAGATGGGCTGAAAGTTTAATTACAGGAACAGATGAGTGTCATAGACATCATTGTTCTCTCAGCAATTGGAGCCACAGCAACAAAAAATATCCATCAGGAAACAACTCCATAGATATGTATCAAATATGATTAAAAGACAGATGCTATTCTATTTATGTCACCAAAATTCAAAAGCTTTGCAGTTTCTTGACAGGGACATTTTTAGTTCTCTAATTTAATTTGATATTTTTTAGACTTTCTTTAAATAATACTAGACAAGAAATACAATGTGCAGTAGACCAATTAATGATGTAACCCACACTTATTCAGTGTGGTGCTCTGTCTCCCACTAGTGGCTAGGCACACACAGCGTTAGCTCAGCCTCTTAGAACCAGAGGTCCAGCATGTAATCCCACTACCCATGCTCCTCTCAGGTTATGTTGCAATGGCATGAATGATAATTATATAATTTAGAATCAAGAATTATGAAAACACTCGTTTCCATTTCACTAGTATCTCTGGAGACTGTAAAACAGGTGCAACTAAAATTAGACATTTTTAAATCAGCAGGCCCAGAAAACTTGCATCCAAGAGACATAAAAGAACTTGCTGTGGAACTTGCTGGACCGTTAATATTGATTTTCAATAAGTCTTGGAGCACTGGAGAAATTCCAGAAGACTGGAAAAAAGCTAACGTGCCAATTTTTAAAAATAGGGAATGGGATATGGGACACAATTAATAAAGAATTAAAGGAGGGTAATATAATTAATGCAAAGCAGAGTGGGTATATGGAAAATAGATCCTGTCAAATTTACTTGATATCTTTTTTTTTGTGGATGAGATTACAGGTTTGGTTGATAAAGGTAATAGTGTTGACATGATATACGTAGACTTTTGTGAGGTGTTTTACTCAGTACCGTGTGACATTTTGATTAAAAACAATATTAAATTAACATGACACACATTGAATGAATTAAAAACTGGTTAACTGATAAGTCTCAAAAGGTAGTTGTAAACGGGGAATCATCATCTAGTTGTGTTTTCAGTGAGGTCTTTCAGGGATGTATTCTTGGCCCTATGCTGTTTAACATTTTTATCAGGGACCTGGAAGAAAACATAAAATCATCACAGAGAAAGTTTGCAGATGACACAAAAATCAGGGCAGCAGTAAATAATGAAGAGACAGGTAATTGATTCAGAGCTATATGGATTACTTGTCAAACTGGGCACAAGCAATCAATATGCATTTTAATAAGGGTAAATGTGTATATCTAGGAACACATAATGTAGGCCATACTTGCAGGATGAGGGTGTCTAACGTAGAAATCAGTGACTCTGAAAAAACATTTGGGGGTCATGGTGGATAGGAGTGCATGTTCAGCTGAGCTGTGTGGTACTGTGGCCAAAACAGCTAATGTGATACTATTCCAAGATGCATAAACAGGCAAATCTTGAGTAGAAGTAGAGAGGTTATTGTACCTCTGTATTCAGCACTAGTGTGACAGCTGCTGGAATACCATGTCCAGTTCTGGTGCCCAGAATTAAAGAAGGATTTTGATAGCTTGGAGACGGTCCAGAGAAGAGTCACGAGAATGATGAAATGCTTAGAAAACATGTCTTACAGTGATAGATTGAGCTCTTAGAGTCTATCTAGCTAAACAAAGAGAAGGTTAAGGGGTGACTTGATTACAATCTCTAAGCATCTACATGGGGAATAAATATTTAATAATGGGGTCTCCAATCTAGCAGAGAAGGGTATAATATGATCTAATGGCTTGAAGTTTATGCTAGATGAATTTAGACTGGAAATAAATTGTACATTTTTGACAGTGAGGGTAATTAACCATTGGAACAATTTACCAAAGGCCATGGTGGATTTTCCATCACTGACAATTTTAAATCAAGATTGGATGTTTTTTTCTAAAAGATGTGAATTATTTTGGGGAGATTATATGGGCTGTATTATATACAAGGTCAGATTTGATTATCACAATGGTCCCTTCTGGCCTTGAAATCTACCAATCCAAGATCAAGTATAAGTATTACTGGTTGGGATTGTTCTCTCTCTGCCCATATTGAATGTAATCAGGTCATGATTACTGGTATCTAGGCAACCACCAACTTTCAGTGCTTCACCTTTATGACTCATATTGAGGTCCAAAATAGAGTTAGTGTCTTACTTTTTTTTCTGTAGATCTCAAAAAAACCCTAAATCTTTTCAGCTACTAAAGTATCTAAAGAGGATAGGAACTAGTAATTTTGACTATTATAGGAAGCTTCCTTTCAAAGACCATTAGATGGTGAATGAGAATACCAGTCTGCAGCACAATACCACAGCACAGCATACCATTGATAACTGGCAGAAAAAAACTCTAATCAATTAATATTTTTTTCATAGTAAATAAAAATTCTTTTGGTTTACAAGACAATGAAAGTTTAATTCAACAGCAGTAACAGTTTAAACTGCCCTTAATAATTCAGCTCACATAATGTTAAATTGCATGGTGGGAAATTTTATTTTTAAAAACAGGTTAATTTAAACTGGGTCCCAATGAGTGGTTTGCAACTGACTTCAATTGGTCCCACGTCTTGTAATATTTGATTAGATTTTTTTTCCTTTCAGTGCAGCATCCATATATATGGTTTGCTGAGTGAAAATAGTTAGTCACCTTTTGTTACTTCAGATGGAATAAAGCAATCTTAATAATTGTACAAGCCAGAGTCTTTATCTGGTGCAAAAGGAAGGATGGCCTTGCTATTAGGGTACTAGACTGAGGTTTTTGTTCACTGGATTGTGACTTAGGAGACTGCTATTCAGTTCTCAGTTCTGTCATGGACTTCCAGTGTGACTTAGTCTATGCATATATTTATACCATGCTCATCACTGAGCACCTTTCAATAATGCATTAAGCAACATGACTAACAATTTTTCCCCAGAGGGATGATTATTTATGCAGATTAAACCTTGGTCATGTCACTTAAAATCTCAGTACTTCAGATCCCCATCTCTAAAATAATATTTCCTTTTGACTGTCTTGTCTATTTTCATAGCCTTTGCTCCAAAGAGCTCAAAATCTCTTACTATGTGTGCATGTACATCACCTAGGCCAGTGGGCCATAATCTTAGTTGAGGCCTCTTACAAATCAGAATATTATTATCTTTCTTCTTTTGAAAAAAAAAAAAAAAAAAGACTCTTGTTGAGCAATAGCTTGAAGTTACCATGAGTGATTGGGTGAATGCCTCATTCTGGCAAATAAAGTATTTATAGGGTGCCTGAGTGCCGAATTAGCCCATTCTGTGGCACCTGAAGCAGAGGTAGCATATTAATGATTAAACTCAGCTGGGGAGATCCAGACTGAGTGGTGCCTATAAAGGAAGGACACCAGGGCCAATGGGGAGAACTGAGCGAGGAGAGTTGTGGTAGAGACCTTATACCTTGGGACTGGCTGGAAGAGAGAGGCAGCGTAAAGGGGTTCCAGGTATCTACTGGAGAGGCTCAGAAACATCTGGAGAAATCTCCTTTGCAAGAGACTGGGAAAAACTGATCTGTGAGATGAAACTTGAGGAAGAAAGGCCTGGAGAGTGCAGCTCCACAATAGATGCTTGCAAGCAGGCAAAGATGGGAAGCAGCCAGGGAACCAAAAAGGGATCAGAAGAAAGAGACTAGCTGCTTATCACAAGGACTTTAGGGTGGAACCAAGAAAAGGGGGCATGTTCTGGATTCCCCAGCACGACCGCACCGAAGAGTGGTGTAAGCCTTTGGAAAGGGACAAGAACTCTTAAGCCCAGACTGAGGCTGAAGGACTACTACAAGATCACTAAGACTTTGAGTTTTTATTTGGACTTTTTTGGTTACCCCTGAAACGGACTGAACTGAAAAGTGATCTGGCCGGAGAGCTAGGACATGGAAGATGCAGGCTATTGGAGAACTAGAATGGTAGGAATATGGGTCAGTTGAGGTAAAGGATTCAGTCAGTGCCACAATCTGATGCCAGGGGGCACTATGGCAGCAAGGGCAACCACTTACTATAACATATTCCAAAAGTGGTGTCTTTTGAAGGGTATTCTCTTCTCTTTTGAAAATTGTTTTAGAATTGACTTGGGTATACCACAAAGTATATATAATTATTTTTGTGGCATGGGTTTGATTCTCCACTGCTTTATCCTTTGTCATCACTTACATCAGTGCAAAGTCAGTGTTAAGCTGGTGTAAAATTCTACCCCTCAGATTTTACACAAGTGAAAATTACTAAAAAAGGTGCCATGTAGTATAGAATTTGGCCCACTATATCTAAAATCTATTGAAGTACACTACACTCCTGGCCTTTAATATTGGGAAATCCAAGATGAAGAGTCTTGGTCTAATATATATTGTTTGTTTTGTGAACAGGCCAACTCACAATTAGCCTCTTTACATCCACTAAAAATGATAGCCCCAACTATTTTATAGTATCAGACTAGATTTGATTTGCAGCTGACTATGAAATTTTATAGTTTTTTTTTCAGTACTTTCACCAATTTCACCTGTTTAGACATTGGAGAATGGAATAGGATGATTGGCAAGACTAGTATAGCAGGCTCAAAGGACAAAGGAGCATTTTTGAGCCAAATATGCTCTCAGTTGCACTGATGTAAACCCAGGGTTATTTGATTGCTTACAGTAACTGGATTTACAATGATGTAAACAGAGCAGAAAAAGGACAAAATTCCCTTTGGAGGCTGACTATTCTATTCCTGATCAAGGCCTTAATTCAGCAAAGCTCTAAGGCATGTGCTTAATTTTAAACACAGACTTAAATGCTTGACTTTGTCAATACAATTTACTTTACTTCCATGAATAAATGGAATTAATCATGTGCTTAAAGTTAAGCACAAATGCCTCCCTATACTTCTCTTACTACTCTATACTCTTACCTCAACCATCTCTTCTATTATCAAACACAAACATTTTGTATGATTGTGACCACATTATGTCTGGGATGTCCCAACACTTTCAGCTAGGAGAACAAAAGGAACTTCTGTAACTAATTTGTCTTCTTTATGCATTAAGCATTGGATGTGTGAGGCTAGGGGCTTCTTTTAATAATTCTTCATCACCTCATTTCTAAGAAGGAAAATATAAAGCCCATATAGATGGTAAACATTTAACCTCTCATGTCATCAGGCTCTGTCTTCTTGTTCTGAAGATAACTGAAGTGTACATAGATTATACAAAAACTTCAACTCTTTTCAGGCTGTATACCTCAGGCCCGTGGCAGTCTAGTCAGAATGTGATTACAACTCCTCTGCCTTAAATAGCTTGACTGGAAGGTGGTAGGAAGGAAGAATTGCTTGAACACATTTATCTCCCAACTGTTCCTCAAATGGTACAAAGTGACATTGCCAGTGTATAGAGGGTGCTGCCTGTTATCTGTGCTTAATAACATCTCTCACTGGCACCCATTCAGCTGCCACTTAGCACAAAGCCATGTCTGCATGACATTTAAAGGGTCTGCATTAATACGCCCAGCCAATCAATGATTTTTGCGCCTTCCACAAGGACACTGGTCTGTTACTATTACTAGATGCTGTCAACAGAAAATGACACAGGAGTCACAAAAGGTAAAAAGATGTCAATTTAATCAGAGAGCAGACAAAAAGGCAAACAATGCTGCCCTGGATAGAAGTGTAACAAGGAGACTCAGCGGCTGGCATAAGCCACATTCAGTAGGTCCCAGTGAAACCAGATTGAAATTCAATGATACAAAATCCAGCAATGTGACACAGAAGAGGAGAACGGTTGTTTCCATTCAATTAAAATCAATGACGGCTGTTGGCATAAAGTTTGACAAAACCTGAGATAACTTTTACTGGAGGTCAAACTATTTTCTTTCAAAACATGATTACCTAACAAAAACTTCGCAATTTCCTTTCCTATACTAGGTTAAACAAAACTCTTCAAGGTATGGAAGCCATCCCATCACACTGAAAGTACACAATTGAAAGTGTTTCTATACTTATAAAAATGTGTTATAACATGTTTGTGATTTTTCTTCCTCGAATCTATGCTTTTTTTTATATACATTTGCTCTATTGAATAAAGACTTGTTGATTTTCAAACATATAAACACAAATAAATAACCTATAGTATCACTACAGTATGGAATATATGGGCCAGATCCTCATGTAGTCTAAATTAGCATAGTTGATCTGGTCTTATATGCATGTAATATATATGTTGCATTTTTGTTGTCTTTGTTGGTGCCAGGATGTGAGACACAAGGAGCTTGAGGGTAATATCTCTTATTTGACCAACAAAGATATTACCTCACCCACCTTGTCCCTGTAATATATATGAACTGTAGGCACCCTCTACAAGAGGGGGCTGCTGAACTTAACTGGGAGTGTTCCACCTGGGAAGATCCTGATTGTGGCAATCCAGCCTTTGAGACTAAAACTCCCATGATGCCTTGGAGAAGAGAAAGACTTCCACTTTCATGGGATACAGGGAGAGCAATGAGGTGGGCTCCATCTTGTGTGTGAGGAGCTAGGATCCTGGTCAGGGGAGTGGAGATTGCTTTGTGGAGCTCTGTCCAAGCCAGGAGCTGCTGCTGAGGGTCTGCTGGGGCTTTGACAAAGCAGGGAGACTGACAGGCTGTTGATGGGCTTCATTGCAGCCAAGGCAGAGATTGTTGCTGTGCCTAGAACTGACTGAGGTTAGCCTGCTATGCAGGCAGTGTGAGTAACCACCACCTTCATTTGGGAAAGTGTTTGAAAGAGAAGTGTGATAGCAAAGAGACTTTAAAGGGTTGCCTCAGTCTGAGAAGGGACAAAGTGGTGTTGTTGTCTAACCAGGGATACTAACTTGAGTTAAAACAACTATATTCAGAGGGGTTGTGCAGCTTGGAATGATCCCCAGTTAGGTTTGTTCTGCCCCTTGTTGCCTGGGCTGCACTGTCCCTAGCTGAAAGGTCTTCAAACACATGAATGCAAGCGTTTAGAGCTCTGAAATTCAGAGGAGTGGATGCTGAAGGGTGCAGTAATGGTGACAGTGTAAATGTATGTTGGTAACATTTTATTTACTACTGTACATTGTATTTATTAATTAATGTATTGATGTGCCCTCTGCTGATTTCAATTGGTTGTGACATTTTAATTAATCTCAATCTGTTACATTATGTTTTCTTTAAATTGTTAAGTAAAAGTGTGCTAACTCTAATCTAAGTGTGTATTGGTTGTATGTTGTTAATAGTTGGTGCTTTTGAGGCAGTGGTTCTCAACCCATGGGTTGCTTGCGGCCCAATCAGCACAGTGTGCGGCCCATGTGACATCCTCAGGGCCATATAAGTAGCATGGTATATTATATATATATATACCAAAATATATATGTTATAATATATGTATAGCACAGGTATATTATCCAGAATATATTATAAACATGCAAAAATTAATATAAATTATGCTGAATATGGTACTAGAAGGATTTGATGTAAAAATGATGAACAAATGAATTATTATCATTGCAGTACATTGGTAATGCATACAGACTTATGTTAACAAATTCTGTGGATGATGAAATCCCTGATTCAGTTTCCCCTTCTGCAAATTGGAAATAGGTATACCCATTGACCTTACTGGGGTTTTGTCAGGACTAGTGAATGCTTGCAAAATGTTTTGCATATATACAGTGATTTTACCATATTATATCACTATATAACTGTTAAGTATGATGAAGACCTTTTTGCTCAACTGCATGGCACTTGTTTGTGAAGACTGCTTCAAAAATAAACTAGAACAACTCCAATCAAAATAGTTTTGAAAAGATATTAAGTGACATTGCTCTATGAGGGCAGGTGCTGCTTGATAATATATGTCCAATAGTACGGTGTCCTGCTGAGGAAAAACAGCTGGATTGTAATTTATAAATGAGGATCCTCTAACAAGCAAGGCTACTATCTTGCATGCATAATTAAATTGGTGCTAAACCATCAGAACGTGTGCAAAGCAGACTCTTGCATTTCTGGAAGAACAATGTTTCTATCCTGGTGACAGTGTTTCCTTTAGGTTATGCGTGGAACCCCTTGACAGTGAAGTGAGGTGATGCTGAAACTGTGGACAAAGAAATTGAACTTGTCCTGTAAAGCCAGGCTCTTCATTTAGCCAATTAGTTCACTCATGAACAAGTTTATTCTACTTCATTTATGAACAACAAAAATTAATCCTAAACAAATACTAGGAATTTAAAATTTCATGGTGAAAACCAGAAGCATTAAAACTGGTTGGAAAATTTCCCACAGAAAGTTCTTCCACTAGAAAATGCAGATTCAAAGGAAAGTTTTCATGGAAATATGTTGATTTTTTTATTAAAATTTGGAATGGAATTTTGTGATCTTCTATCTGCTTAATATGGCTCAATAATACATTGTTTAATATAAAAAGAGGAGTGGCTTGCTATTAGATAACTTATCTTCCAGTGAATCTGAAAGAGAAGAATAAAAGAAAGAAAGAAATCTAAATATTCATCCTTGATGTAAATCAATTGACATAAATGGGGTTACACTAGTGATTAATTTTGCCCATAATTATACACGCAATATATAAGCACAATGTACTATTACTAGTGTACAATTAAAATATAAGAGCATATATTATACATTGAGTTAATCTATTTCAATCTCTGACTAATGTTTTCTTTTATGTAGCTGCTGCTACAAGTCACACCCATGAAAGGAAACAAAAATTGCATGATGCCAGACATTACACTGCATTACACTGTTTTGGCTCACAATGATTCATTCATTTTTTATCATTTATCATTTTTATCATTTACATTTGTTCTTACTAAGATTATGACATTTAAAATTATACTGCGATACTAGCAACTGATGATGGTAGTGATAGTGTATGCGAGTAAGCACAATTTTGTAGAATTTTAGTTTTTTGCTTACCACTAATTTCTCTATTTGTGTTTAAGATTTCCAATAAATCTGACTTCTTATTGGATCGGGACTAGTGCTCATTTGTCATTAGATAACTGATACTTAATTTCTAAACCACGCACTAATATGTTGAAATTAATATGGACGTATCATTGAAGCAGTAGATGCTGAATAAAATTAACCTGGAGGGTGATCATCAGCCCCAGTAACCCATGTTATACATTTCCATGTACAAGTGTGATGCGAAATGTAGTCTGTTTTTCTGAAGGACAGCATTACTCAGGTGTATTCTACACACACAGTTATTTTTAAAAGCATGTAATGGAAGTGTCTACATTTGCACATGTTTTCAGTGGTTGGAAAATGAAAGCAATTTGATTCCCTTGATAAAAACTGTTTCTATATGAGAAAAACGTTAGTACTAGACATGCAAGGAACTGGTTGCCAGGATTTGAGACATATGAACAAGCCCCAATAGGTTTGTTAGCTCATTCCCATTTGCCTGCCAGACATACAAGGAGACTGAGCTTGAAAATCTTGCCTTTAAACTATCAAGCCATCAGAATGGGGGTAACTCCTCTGAACCCAAGTGCTAATGGAGTTGCTGAAAACCTGAGATAACATTCAGAGGAGTCAGGTCACAATAGGATCACATCCCAATATGACTTTTTTTGTTTAGATTTTGGGTGTGAATTGATGCCTGAGTCTCAGTAAAGCTGAGAGGAGGAGATGGGAGGGCTTAGCAAGTGCTTTACAAATAATTTTTTATTGTGGCAAACCCAGTGACTTTCATAGGCGCTGCCTCCATGGGTACTTCAGGGCTTACGCACCCACCCAAAAAATAGGTGGTGTTCCGCACCCACGAGCCACAGCATGGGTGGCAGGTATGGGAGGCTAAGTCTCCCCAAATTGCCAAGAAATGCCAAATGTGGTCCACCTGCCTCTGGAGTGCTGCCCCTGGAAGTTCCTGAGAAGCGGGGGATCCACCGGCACCTGGACTGTGGCCCTGCCCGCACTCCACACTGAGGCCCCACTCCTGCTTGGTCTCTATCCCCCGAGGCCCCACCCTTGCTCCGCCTCTTCTTTCTCTTGCTCCACTCCTCCACTCAAAGCCCCCCTACCCGCTGCTCACTCCTCTCTGCCCCCATCACTCACCTTAAGGCAAGAGGGGTCAGAAAGGAGTGAGTGGCCGGCAGAGGGGTACCTTGGGGGAGAGGAGCACTTACCGGCAAAAACAAAAGTCAGTCTGGTTGTGATTTTTCTCAAAAATGATCATTTCCACCAGTGAAAATAGCAACAAACATCACTCTCCACTTCTCCCTCATGAAAACGTCATGAAGTTCAGGCCTTCTATGTCTCATTTAAACTGCAACAAGAACAAAACTTTTCTGGGTGTTCAATATCTTCTAAGTTCTAACTTGCCTTTGAGAAGCATCCAGTACTGGTGGGCTAGTGTGGTAACCCATTATATCCTTCTGACTGATTTGAAAAATATTTCCCAGCACTCACTGGTGCCATTGGAAGCATCAGTAAAAGTTATTTAAACAATTTGAGCCAGATTCTGCTCAGTCATATGCATGTAAAATTGAAGGAACTTCACAGAATTCAGTGGCATTACTCCGCATCTAAACTGCTGTAAGAGAAAAGTGTGATGTTTCACATTATTTTTTTTATTTCTCCATTTTATTTAAGTAAACACATCCTAGGCTTACAAATCTGGATGAAGAGTCATTACTGGGCTTTTTATCTAGCACCAGTAAAGTTAGTGTCCCTGATTCTCTGCAATATTTTCATATACTTCATGTAAAGGGCCTGATTTTTTTCCATCCTTACTCATGCTGAGTACTATTTACACATGACAGTAGTCCACGAATCCCATAAGTATTGCTCCACATAAGAGTTGCAGAATAAGTCCCACAATAAATAAAAGAAGGTAGACTGAAAGATACAGGGTTTGATTCATTGCAATGCAATTTATTCTCCATGATTGAGCTGGGATATTCCCTGAGAGGAAGGGCAAGTTGCACACCAAGGCAGAGGATGGCAGCTTTAAATTTTGGTGGGAACACCATAAGAATTATTCCAGCAGAGACTGTTTAGGACATGTGCTGATTCTTTGTCTCTCTCATACGCTTGGGACCATCCTTCGCCAAGCTGGCTCTGCCCAATTGGCTGGCTGCACTAGCCAACCCTGATGGGGCTGGAATTGTGGTGTGTTAGCATCATTGTGTTCCCACTCCAGATGAACTTTCCACTGCCAGCAGCCTAGAGTGTAGGTTTTATTCGCAGAAATCAATGGATCTAAGCTGTGAACCTGAGTCAAATAAGTCCTTCCTAAGTCTGCATCTTCAGTTAATATTTCCACACAGAAATCTTCACTAACTGTGAGCTAAGTTTGCTAGCCTGCATAACCCAGTACTGACCCTAGAATGCAAGGAGATAAGTGTAGGTCATGCTGCATCCTTCAGTTGCTACCCTGCCAAGCCGCAGTACTCAGCACTCCATCAGTTACCTCCCTTCCACCCTCTGCAGTGGGGTTATAGAGAGACATGAGGGAACGGTGGTGAAGGGCCATGTGAGAGGTAGAGGGATATAGTTACTGAAGATATGAGGGTATGGTTTTGATTGGGGAAAGTTGAGTGCTGGAGTACTGAAATAGTGTGGGTTGGTCTGGCTCAGTGGAAAGTCCAGCACTTTTGCCCTGAGGCACTAGTGCTTGACGGGCTCCCTTGCACCAAGGCTTCACCAGGGAAAGCTGTTGATGCACCAGTGCTTTGGCACAGAAATAGTCTGCTCCCCTGGTGCTACTTCCTGAGTGCACCAGAGACCAAAGAGGCAGAAGCAAAGGAGCCAGCTGTCTGTGCTCCAAAAAATTGATGCTTAAAGGTCTCCCAGCAGTCTTGTTGAATCAAAGAATGAAAGAAAAACAGCAGCACAGTAGAAGCACTTCAAATACTGATGCCTCTGTGCAGGAACATTGGGTCTCATCTCACCTCAGGCCCCTTGACCAACTGCAACCCCCTCCCAAAACTGCTCCTCATGCACACAGGCTTCTTCATCCTGCCCAACCTATCTGCTAAAAAAACCCTGATTCCCCAAAGTTATGCTCAACCCTTATACTACCCAAGTCCCATCCATACCCCTATTCACTCCCAATAGCCCTAGAGTCCTATCTCTATCCCAGAGCCCAGCCTCCATAATTTTTCTGCCCAGCCTGCCTCTCTGGATCACTAGTTTCATGTTCTGAAAACAGCTAGTGAGTCAGGAAGACAGGCTGCTGCATCAGAAAGTGCAAGCAGCTGGTAGATCTGAGCAGTTTCAATGGCTAATCTTGTGACTAAACTAGGTTATTCTGAATTAGGGAAATAACACTTGGTGTCTGTGGTGGTTTCAAAGCATGTGGAGACTTGTCTTTCATAGGTGAACCTATAAAATGTGAGGGGAACAGGAGAAACTTTCAAAAAAGAAAGATATTTGAATGATGTCTCTGCAAAAACTAGTAAATGTTGCATGAATAACCCAGTTGGCCTGTGAAAACTTATTTTGTCAAATTTGGTGACTCATTTTAGGCACTGAGGGCACAGCCATGGCTTTGCCAGGAATCCTGAGCAAGGAGCAATTACTTGTTGAGAGGCACAATCTGGCTCCCACTTTCTCCATTTCCCCTGTCTGCAGAGGAAATCCAATGTGCCAAGCCCATGTTCTTCCCCTAATGTGCAGGTGTAGCTATGCTAGCCAGTGTGTTGACGGGTGGAGTTTTGGATCACCGTCCAGTTCCACTCACTTTTGCTGTAAGGGGTAGGGACATAGGAGTCCCATGGAGGCTGCTGTCTGCCTTCCATCCAAAAAGGAGTAAGGGAGGTCATTATGCTTCCTTAGTGCTTTATGCTGCTGTGCAAGCTGGACCACCTTGCACAGCAGCATAAAGTGTGAAAAAATAGATTTCAATCTTGTTTTCAGTGCAAATCTCAACAGAACCTTAACTGTGGTGTTGCAACATACATCCCCATAATACTGTGACTTGCTGTAAGTACATTTAAATTGTATCTTCAAAGTGTATCATTTGAAAGTCCCGTCTGTGGTTTGCTGTGCTGAAATCTGTAGAATGAGTTTTATTTCATTTTCAGAGCATCACAGTCAGTGGCCCGTACATTAATATAACTTAGAGATCCAATGTTTTAAAAAAACAATTTCGTTTCTGATCTGATCTCTTTCATGGCATTTTTCCAGACCCTGATGTTTCTGCACAGAAAAGCATGTTGAAACGTAGGGAAAGAAAAAGACATTGCAAAACCACTGGTACAATAGATTAAATATTTTGTCCCTTTTGAAATGAAAAATTGATGCAGTCTATGGGTTGCTATTTCCCAAGCCAATGACATTTCTCCTGAAAATAGACCACATGAAGGAATGGTATAATCAGATTGTTAAACAAAAAAATCAAATATGCAAATATCTCTGTGAGGGGTGACCCATACATCAATGTGGAACCCCACTGACTTCAGTGTGGCTGTGTGGGTGCAAACGTCTGCCCAAACAGATCCTTGCAGAATGAGAGCCTAAAATACAGCTGGCTAAGTGGTATGTTTGATTATGGCACACCTCAGATGCACAAGAAGGCATGAGGTGAAGCCAGTTGTCTCCAACACACCCAAGTGTGCCTTAATCCAAAACTTCTGTATGGTTAATTCATACTTTTTAATGTTAAAAATATAGATACAATATTCTTATGCCATAAAGCGTAGAGTCAAGGGGATGTTTTGAACTGGTGTTGTCAATTTTAACAAACACGTATATACAATTATATATAATGGGACAGCTTCTCTACTTGTGCAAAAGGGCCATTAAGATATAGGGGCCCAGAGTTTCCAGTGTCACAACTTTTGTGATCTGTTCAAAGTCAAGGATGATGGACATTTCTGGTTTTGTATCCTTCCTCCCCAATATATTGTCTGGTATTCTGCAGAATTCCTATGTTGCATTCTGCAATGGGGTCTATCAGGCCTTCTCTGCCCCTTCTAGAGGCGTTGGCACCATGACCCCGTCTGCTCAAGCAAAGCTACCAACAAGATATAGTCCTCCAGAGGCCAAGATGGGCCAGGACGAGCCACTGACCACTTGGGAGCCAGCAGGCCAGTTAAGAAGTGTGATGGGCTGTACCTGGCCTTTGTGCTGGAAGTCCCACAGTCCTACTACACCATGCCCCAAAAAGAAGTGAGCAGAAAGGAAAAAAGTAGTGAAGGTGTGTAGCTTGCATAGAAAGGAAACCAAAGGAACCTGGTCCTCTAAGGCTAAAGGGCCTAGCAATAGCCAAACAGGACTCTGTTGGTTCAAACAAAAGGAGCTGCAGAAGCTTATCAGTTCATTTCCTGGTTGGGGCCAATGGTGTAAAGAAGGGTGCTCCTCTCTGGCCATAGGATCTCAACAATCAGACAGGGTTTTTGGTTGGCTGACTATTCTGAGATTGAAGAGGTATTGTGCAAAATTAAGCACTCGGGACTTTTTCAAGGGGAAAAGGCAGTATGCCGCATTTACTGACAAAAACTAAAGTAATAACTAACTTAAACCTACACACACACACACACACACACACATACACGCGCCCAAACGTACCAGAAAGCGTTCTATAGTTATATATAGCTACCAGTCCTGGTCGTGGCTTGAGATCGTAGCTAGGGTCCATTGCTGGAGTTTGTGGTTCGTGGCAGCTACCTGGCCAGGGAAGCTGGGCACAAGGAGAGCAAGGTCTTTGTCGGGCGCGCACCGACGCTCATCTTTAGATGATGTGTAGAACGCTGTTTTTCCCCAAAGCCTTGACATCTCGCCCAGTCTTTTATAGGTTTTTCAGTTCTGCTGTGTCACGTCGCTTCTCTGTGACCGTTGATTGCTGGTACAATAGCAGACGTGACTTTCAGCTTGTTCTTTGATGTCTTTGATTAAGTTTGTTCTTTTTGTTTTCTGGGGTGGATTCTTCTTTGCTTTTTAGGGATGTGTTCACACTCTTCAGCCTAGGATGGACTTCACACTTCATCAGGACAAGCTGGCAGTTTGGGTCTGACTCACACGCACATACATCCTCCATTCACACCTTGTTCAGATAACTCTCTTATTCATCTAAAGGTTTAGAAAGGGTTTGACACAAGATGGAGTACATAGGGTCAAAATGGGGTTTTTATATTCACAATATGGAGTATGACTGAGAGAAGTTCAAATGTTACAGACAAAATTGTGAGATGGTGATTATACATAACCATATAGAGGCTGACACAGATAAAGTATGAATTAATCTACACTATGAATTAATCTACAGGGTTACAATTACAATTTTATTCCTACAGAGGGAGGAGAACCTCAGGATACCAGACCTGAGATTGGGTAGAGATAAAAGGGCCAAGTAGGAAGAGGCCCAGGGAACTAGTAGCAAAGGACTGAAGCAAGAACTATGTGGCTGCTGTGTATAGGGTCCCTGGGTTGGAACCTGGAATAGTGGAATAGTGGGTGGGCCACTGCCACAGATAAAAGGCATAAATGCCAAGGAGGGGACAGAGCTTATTTGGGAGTCTGAAGAAAGAATTGAGCATAAAGGGCCCGGAGCTGGGCCTCAAGATCCTAACCAGGGTCACTAGACTATTCATTGAATTCTTTAATATCCTGGAAGAGGTTTATTTGGATTTTGTTACTTGACCAGAGGGCCAAGTTGCTGATGACCAAGCCAAGTAAGCCAGCAGCCTGAGGGGGGTGAAGGGTGGGAAAAGGACTGTGCTACTGCATCCCGCCACTCAGAAACACTCAAGAAGTAGGTGCCCTTTATAAGAAGGCATGGCTGCTTCTTCTCCAGGGCAGAGCAGGGTGAAACTAGGCTGGAAGAGGAGCTCTCAATTCCAGGGCCAGGTCATGGCCTTGTCTTCAGGAGCTACAGTTCTTAGTCTGTTATTTTTATTACAAGCAGGTGGTTAAAACTAGTGGACTAAGGTAGGGAATGTCTGGAGTACCACATTAAGCCCTAAGGGGGCATTAGGAAGCAGCTCCAACTGTGACACATTCTGACAGTTTTATTAATCCATGCCTTGCACTTGCCCCAGGGAAGAGAAAAAATTGAGATTGGGGGGCAGAAGGGGAAGGTGATCCCAAAAAAGATCTCTATCTTAAGAAGTTGTACACACTAGGAATGCAAGAATCTCTAGGAAAACGGGTATATGAAAAACTGTGAGAATACATAGGATCAGGATGACGTTGGAAATACTGACCACCAGTGAATGGGAGGGAAATCTTCTTGAGTATTAAGGATAAACTGTGTTGTATTCATGCGCTTATGTACTAAAACAAGGTTTGAGCAATCTCTGATGAATCTTTCTCATCTCCCATCTCTACATGTACAAGGAAAAAAAATCAGTCAGGCCAGGAGAATGAAGAGAATGAAGAACTAAGCATATGTTTACTTTCACCAAGAGGCTATATTCTTCCTGATGTGGTTCCTTCTCTATAGACTTATAGGTAAAATGGAGTTTCCATGAAATCATGATCCAGAAGCTATTGATCCAGAAGAAGAGAAAAATCAAACTCAGTAAAATAAGCTTTATTCCTTAAAATATAGGGTATAAAATCAGTAAGTGTACATATAAAGTGTATGTTGCTGTAAAGGAGAAACGTTTGGCAGTTTTAAGGGACCTGGACTCTTTCTTTGCTATCTTAAAGCTAAAATCACTGGATGCTAGATAGCCCAGGAATTGCTTAGTACTAAGTAAATGTCATGATTATTTGTTTGCTCTTTATTTACTTACTTACTTACTTACAAAGACTTCTGAATGTCCTAATGTTATTTAAGTGTATTAACATCTTCCAGGTAATCATAACAACTACTGGACAGGTCTATGGAGAATTAGGTTCTGAGCTTGTATTTGACTAAATACCTTATCTATTTGTTGCAGTATGTTTTATTTGCTGTGATCTTTCTAACTGCCAAGATAACATGCTTCAGTTTATTATGCTGTGTTTACAATCCTATGTGTTATCCACTTCATATAATGTCAGTGGTTAAGGAAAGAGGAAATGGAGGAATGAAATAATCTAGGCCTTCCTGATACCGTATGAGAGTATTAGTAACTGTATAAGATTATACTGAAGCTTTGTGACACACATTAGGAATAAGCAGTAGAGAGTTGGAAGAATTTGTATTAGCCAGTGCTTATCGAATGTTAGCATTAGGTGCAGGTGGGTGAGCTAAATTTCAATATCAGCACACGGTCCACTGGTCAGAACACCTGAGATGGCACTACTGCTCCAGTTAGATAAGAAAAGAACACCCAGTAAAAGATGCAATGGCAGGTTGGTATTGCAAAATAACACACATTTTGCTTTTTCACTACTTACCTCTTTATCTGAATTTTGGTTCCACATGAATCCTAGCCTGACTTTTAGAACCACTTGAACTCTAGATTTCGAAACACTTTGAATTAATCCTTTTTTTTTTTCCTTCAGCATATCAAAGGAGGATGATGACACATTTCTATTCTGTTAAACAACCGTACAGGAGCTATTACAATATGTATTTGTCATACAGCCTAGCTAATTGAAACATAAAGTGGAGATTATGCACATCAAAAACGCCTCTCCAGTGACTAAATTAATCCATGTTATTCAGAGTACAAACACAATGCTAGTGGTTCCTTTAAAAAAGCTGGCTTTTTTAGATCAGTTAAACATCAAACACAACCACTTTGCACACGAAGTGCCTTCATAACAACCAAATATGCTACTCAGACTTCATGTCTCTTTTTATGGCAACTTTATAAAGACTTTGCTGACGTCTTGTGGAACACTTAGAAAAATCTTCTATTTCAAAAGAATTCTGCAATATTCACCATAATGAGCTTTTTCTTTATTCTTTTCCCATTACCAGAATACCCCAAAATGGGATAACTGCTTTGGAGTATCCATCTACTAATTTTTTCCCACCAGAAGTTCTTTGTGGCATCACAATTCCTCACTGACACTGTGACAATTTAGGGAACCTGTCTAAGTACAATTTGTGAATTCTGGTTGATTTTATGAAATTGCCGTATCATGAAATACTTCAAAGTGAAGTGAGTCAGCCATGAATTAACAGGGACTGTATCACTTCTGTGTGAGACCAGGGACAATGGTCAATTTTGTTAAACCTTAATGGTCGTCTATTCAGGTAGAAACACCTTGGGACAACAGGTTGGATGAAGCTAAGAGAACTAGTTTCTTCGCCTTCTTTGCAGGATGCCTGGATTGAAAAGTGGAAAATCTTCTGACTTTCAAAATCAATTTGCAATAGCTGGCACCACTGCATTTCCATGGCTGCTTGGAAGAGACTGTCCTAAGCCACCACTACCCTCCTGGCTGGGAGAACTGCCAATCTATCTCCTCCTCTCTCTCACCCCATCACAATCCCCCTGCTCCCATTCCTCTGCAAAGCCCTAATTCTGTCTCCTGCTCCCCCTCACCTTTGCTATCTCCATGCTCACTGTCTCTGTTGCTCCTCAAAGTTCCTGTGCCCTGCCCAGGCTCCTGAACAAGTGGCAGCCATTTTGCTTGGGGATGTGTCTTCAACTGTGAAAACAGTGGGAGATGGCAGCCAGCTTTATTAAGGGTGGTCTCACTTCCAAATGAAGAAAGACTGTAGGGAACTGTCAGTGATTTTGCTGGCTTCAGACCCATTGACAGTAATAGAAGATAGTGGACATTTTGAATTAGCGACTCTTTCTGAATTGGCATCTTTCATCTTATTTTCATGAGACCAGTAAAAACACATCCCAAGTAGAGTTGTGATAAAATCATGCGATTTGGCAACACTGCTTTGGAGCAGAGGGATCCTGTTTAGTTGCAGGACCAGCTGAGGAAAGAGGAAGCTAGCTGACCTAGAAGAGAGAGAGACTCCATGATTTAGATGACAAGCCATGTGCAGGAGAGAAGGAACCTAGTTTCTTCAGAGGACTCTGCCCTAAGCCCAAAGAACTTGCAGAATAGTGAAGAAAGTGAGGCAGGGAAATGCACATAGGTATGTTTACTATTTTGTTTAGCTCTTGTGTTAGCTAAATAATGATATTTAGAATCCTTCACTTTCTCATGTCTATGAAGAGTTGAATTGTAACTCAGAGAAACCACATGGTTGGAGTTCTGGGAGAGGGTATAGTTAGGTTACAGGAGAGTCTGAGGATGAGCACTGGTGCTGGGAGCCTAAGATAACTGGGCCACATGAATGAATTTCTCTTATTCTCAATGTAGCATTTATTGCAAACTTACGTTTGTGAAATCCAGCAAAAGGAAGTCATGAAATTCCACAAATTAAGGTTTCTATAGTAAAATTAATCCAGCCACACATACACATGGGTGAGCTCATCAATTAGTAGAGCTATGCCTATTTACCTTAGCTCAACATCTGACTCCACATGATGTGTAATGTTTTCCTTGTCTTCTTTCATGGTTTATGTTAAATTTACAAAATTCAATATGCAGGATTTGTAATGGGGCCATATTAATGTTGTAGAAACCTTAATTTATGATGAAATGTCATTACACAGCTGCGTTGGATTTCTTTTCCAGGTTGTTGCACTCAGCTTGTATCTGCATGGTATCAACAAGTAAGAGAGAATGGACATTGCAGGAAAAGTAGTAAAACTCAAATATTTATAAGATGGCCAAAGAGAATCCAAAAAAGAGGAGATTGGCTAGTGGGGAAATTTCCTAACACTAAAGGGTGTCAATTTGGGTGGAGGCAGAAGTGAGAACTCTCATGGATATGAAAGACTATTCAGGTGAGTCCTATATTAATGGTTATGATCTTTGTATTATACTAGTCAGTGAAGTATGGAGAAGCTGATTGTTGGTCCACAGTTAACACTAAACTTTGCACTTAAAGCAGGTATCCATATGTTATGTGTGGGGGAAAATGCAGCACTTCCCAAAATTACTGTAGTTATTGTTAAAGTTTAGAATGCATTTTCTGAGAATTTACAAGTAAATGGGTTTATTAGTTAATGAGCTGAAATTAATTTAAAAATGGATCCTTTAAGACATCTAACACCTTATGTCAGAACATTATACATACACCCTGTACATGTGTTTCAAAAGATCACAGTAATAAATAAAGTAGGGCTTGTCTCCACAGTGGGGTTGTGAATTGCAGAGCACATAAGTGTTGCTCTCTAACTGCCCCATGTGAATGCAGCTCGCATGAACTAAAAAGTGCCTACTTTACATTAACATAGTTCTCTTTCAAATACTATGGTGCACTCTGCAGTTCACAGCACCGTAGTCTGCAGTGAGGCACAGTGTAGGCATAGCCTTAGCTCCTTCAAACTTGCCACTGAGTTAAAACTCTCTGAAATCTTGTACATGGAGTATATTTGAAGATTCTTTTTAAAATTTAATGGTCTTTTCTTCATAAGTGAAAGTTTCTCCTTCAGCAGAAGCTAAAGAAAAATGATCTACTTCAGAGAATTTCATGAAGAATGGCTACCGTTGTGATAGCCACTGCTGTTGGAGTAATTACATCTTCCCTGTAATCTACATTACTGTAAATTATGGATACATTCTCACATCCTAGTGCCTTTTGTCTGGCAACAGTAATTAAATACTGGTCCATTCCAACACCTATTTGTATCAGTAGAAACACTCTCATTCACTTCAGTGGAGACTTGGATTAGGCCATAAAGGACAGTGTGATGTGTGGATATGGAAGGAAAAGGGAGAGAAAAAGAGAAATCATGTGCACAGAGAAGCTTGTCTGCTCTTTCTGCATTCAGAGAATCGAAGGGTGAGATGAGACATATTTCTGAGTTGCCTTAGATCTGTTTAGACAGAATCTGATGTTTCATGTGCTTATGCCAACTTCTGTTTCATTTCTATATTTCTTTTGCACTGTCTGAATGTTTGTTGTGAATATCAATATACAGTTCTTATCTGAGTTCAAAGAGAGACAGGAAGTCTTTGTGAGTATGTGCATGGTGTAAAAGATATAGATTACACAAGTCTTTAACCCATAGTAGCTCCCTTTGATTGGGGCTGGGGGAAGGGACAAGTTATGGGGCTCCTGAGCTGAATATCAGAGAAATAGTACAGTTCAACCCACTTGTGGATTTGGACAATTAGGATGGTGATTTTTATGCAAAATATGAACTTGCTGCTTTTTACTGAAAATTTACATGTAAAAGTTATTTATTAGAAGGGTAAAAATCACATTAATTAAAATAATATGCCTTTTTCACTTTTAGACGTGTATAATAGAAAGTGTACTGCTTTAACCATACCAGTATAGTGTGTTTATAATATTGGTGTAAGGATATTGTGACAGGGCTAGACCTGATGGCTACAGGAGAGTAGTCGTGGGGTTCTATATTAGCCCCAGAATGAACAAATCCCTGTTCCCTGGGTGATCCAGCTGGGGCTACTCCAGAGCAATTAGGCCAATTAGGCCAGCTGAGGCCAATCAAGGAGCTTGCCCCAGCAGTTAAAAGCCTCCCTGTCAGGCAGCTGGGGGCAGCTGGAAAGGAGTTAGCAGCAGTGGTGGCTGCTGCTGGACTTGGAGCAACCACTGCCACATACTACAACCCTAAAGGTACCAGAGACAAGAGGGGGGTACCTGTCTGGCTATGGCTATGGCTATGGCTATGGCTATGGCTATGGCTATGGCTATGGCTATGGCTATGGCTATGGCTATGGCTAGGGACCCAAGGCACAGGCCTGAGGGAGAGCCCCTCCCCACCCAGTTCCAGGAAGCAGACTGTGAGCAGTGGGGCCAAGGACAGGTGACACAGGGAAGGGAGTAAGTCATGGACTGGGCAGTTTGAAGACTACTCCACACAGGGTCCTTGGGTCAGAGCCCGGCAGGCACCCACCCAGGCACATCATAGTTGTAGCCAAAGAGGGCACAGTACTCCCGAAAGGGCTGAACAAGCTGCCCTCGCCACAATATGTATGTATTTAACTATATAAGTATAGCTAAAGCTGTACAACAAGTAAGATAAAGTAAAAGCAAAGCAGTGTGGATGCTTTACTCTAGTACAGCTGTTGATGCATGGGAAGGGGGTTAAGCTATCCCAGTCTAAGGCCCTGTCTTCAGACTTGGATTGACATATCTGTCACTTAGGGCAAGTCTACACTTAAAATGCTGCAGCTGCGCCACTGTCGTGCTCTAATGAAAACACTCTAAACTGATGGGAGAGAGCTCTCCCATCGGTGATGTTAATCTACTTCCCTGGGAGGCAGTAGCTATGTTGGTGGGAGAAGCTCTCCTGCCAACATAGCTCTGTCCACATGGGAGATTAGCATCCTTGAGCAATGTGCCAAATGAGGGCCTCAGTGTAGATGTAGCTAGGGCAATGGAAGAGTGCTTCCCATCAACCTAGCTACTGTTATTTAGGGAGGTAGTGTCTCCAGAGTGATGGGAAAAACTCCTGTCACTGTAGGCTGTGTTTACACTACGGGGTTATACTGGCATAGCTACAGTGCTCGCATAGCTATGCCACTGTGGTCCTCGTATTCTAGACATGGTCTGACACATCTTTATACCAGTAAACTGTATCCACAGTGGGGGCTACATTAGTATAATTATACTGGTTAAAAAAATCATACGTCTAACGAAAATAATTATACCAGCACAAGTGGAGATCAGGTGTGAAATTAGGAGATTAGACATGACTGGAACACACAATTTTAAAATGTAACATCACTATACACAGTATAGCAGTCCAGGTAGAGTTTGGATCTGTTTTGCATAAATCATTTTCTCTTCCCCTCTTCTTTCTAGAATAGCAGGTTTCTTTTATAACTAAAATTATACTTTTCAATCTATAATATTTAAACATATGATGAAATTGCAGATCCACCTTGGTGTTTGCATGCTGGTGTTTGTATGCTGTATGTATGTATGCTTAATCGTGTTAACTCCTAAGTGATTATTATGCCCTCCAGTATTGCCTGTTGTTTTGACATAAGTTCACACCTGCACTGGTATTGTGGCAGTTTGTCTAGTGGCAGGCTTCATAAAATAGCTTTCGCTATGTACATCAATACGTTGCTATCTCTGAATCTGAGAGGGACTCGTGCTTCACATTTAAATATGAACACTGATTCTGGGACTGTGGAAAAAACATGCAAAATCCACAGATTTCAAATACCACTTCAGCACCATTAGAGAAACTATTCTTTTGACCTAGTGGAAGTAAACTTCAACAATACTTTGTCTAATGTTACTGAAAGGTGCATTGGTGTCGTGGTTGTTGTAAGGGGGCCTTTGGCTAAGAACTACTTGGAGCAGTGGGTCATTTTCTTAGCAAGAGCAGAGCTCATGATCCTTTTTTCAAGAACAACACTTTTTTGCAGAAGTGCTAACATTGTCTTTGCACCTTCCACAATAGATGTTAAACTGTCTTCAGCATTGGTTCAGTGCTGCCTGTTGTCACCTGCCAACATCAGTCAAAGAGACAATGTACTAAAGGTTGGTAGAGCTGAAAATTTCCTAGATAAAGTGTGTTAGGTGGCTGTCATGAACAGTAACTTGGCCATGGGCAAATGTTACCATGATGAAGAGCACAAAATGGATGCATGGATAGATAATAGCTTATTAGGAAATGTTTATTTTTCATTTGAAAAAATTGCTGAAAACCAATTGTTTTGACAAAAACCTAGAATTTTAAATGAGAATTTTTTCATGAAAATTTCTGCTGAGATGCAGCTCTTTTTCATTGAAAAAAATGTTTGAATATCCATTTTCAACCAGTTCTGGTCAGTAAATGAGTGAAAATTTTACAAAAATGTAGGCTGTGGCACAATGTTTTCTTCTTTAGGAGTGCCACAGTTCACCCATTAACTGCACCTCTGTCCTCTCCTGCTATCTGTGTGTGTTCCTTAAGATAACAAGCCTTGCTATGTTCACCTTTCTTGGAGTAGAATCACACTATTCTCAGACTGGGCCTTGGGTTGCAATTCCCTATGTACCAACTCTGACTTCTCAGCAGCTCTGACAGTATTCAATGCCTGTGATGCTCTTCCTTCTGGGAGTTGACTACTTGTCTTAAAACAAAGCATTATTTGCTTAGAACCAGAGCATTTCAGAGAATGATTTTAAAGCAGTCTATACACTTACCTGTCTTCCCTAAGGGTTACCATCCCTTGGAAGCTTGGGAAGATCACAACTGCTTCAGACACTCCTTTATGACGTCTCTCTGTGTCCATGTCTGTCTCTTCCCACCATGAAGAGCTTACTAACAATCCTCTACCTCCCACCCCTGCCCTTCCCTCCAGAGAGTCTTTCTAAACATTTGGTATCCCTTTGATCTCTAGGCTCCCAGCCTTGGTAAAATAGTTGTGTAACATCAACAGCAGCCTAGAAGTAAGATCTTCATTGCTAATTGCTTGGCCATTACCTTGTAACTGCCCCCAAGTGTTTGCTGAGAGTCTGCTTATCTAGAGCTATTGTTGCCATCCGACATGAGACAGCCTGAGGCTCTAAGAGTGGGGAGCTTGCTACTATCATCTGTTGGTGAACAGGGAGAAGAGCATCCCAGAGTTGCTTCAGAAGTTTTGGGGGAGGCATAGGCTCCATCAGGGAGGGAGTTCTCTGCCAGCATCTATTGACGAGCAAGGGGAAACGACTGAATGCACCAGGCTTCATTTGCTGCTGACTACACCTGGCAAAAGGGCTACACTTGTTATCCTCACAGTCCCTTATGAAACTAAATCAATACTCTACACAGGAAAGCTCACGTACCCAATATAACTATACAGTGACTGTCTCACTAACCATATAAAACATATAATATTCATAAAATTATTACAAATTATTAGATAGCTTTCTAGATTAAGGAGAAAATGGAGGCTGTGAACAACTCTGAGTAAAAGGGTATGTCTTCACTTCTGCTGGGTGCCTGTTTCCCAGCATGGATAGATGGATATGTACTAGCTCTGCTCAAACTAGTGTGCTAAATGTAGCAGGGTAGCTGAGGTAGCATGGCCAACAGCTTGGGCTGCCTGAGTACAAACCTGGTTATATTCCCTGGTTATATACTTGGGCAGCTAGCATGAGCTATGCTGCTATTTTTAGTGCACTGCTTAAGCAGAACTAGTGCATGTCTGTCTACTTGAGCTGGGAAGCATGATCCTAGCTGCAGAATAGACATACCCAGAAAAAATCAATAGTGTAGTATTGATATCCTTTAGTATCAACAAGACATTTATTTAGGTTACCCAAATCTTGCCTTATAGCCATCTTGGAGAGTGTAATATTTTTATTTTTTAGAACATGTCAGGAAAACCTTTTAAATAAATAAATTAAAATAACTTCACAGATTCATTTGTAGATGATCACAAAGAGAAGGAAGAGTAACCAGTTTGGGATTGTTTCAAATGTAGTGAAGAAATTAACATGCTGACATTAATACCATAAGACCTAGCTACATAGTACAGTGAGTGTTATGTGGTTTAGAATGTTACTTTTGGTTCCAAAGTGACTGGAAGTGTTTCAATATTCTCACTGATGATATTGTTTGGAAAGTGTGATGACCTGTTGAGATGACTAATGGATATATGGAAATGTTATCCCAGCGGTCTCCAAATACCATTGTTCAAATTTCCTAAATCCTCTGTATACCAAAGCAATCTACAGAGTACACTTGCAATCAGCAGTGAGAATGAGAAAAGGCAAGTCTATTGATTCTACAAAGTTAGTCTACAGTACAAACAGCAGCTGAAGCAATAGATGGAGCTTAATCAGAACTACTAAAAGAGGAAGAAATTCATTTTACTGAGTGAGGGAGGGAATATGGTCATTGATTCCATCAGATGCAATACGTAAATTTCCAAGTACAGAAATCGAAAAACCCACTGACTAGTTCTGAAAATTCTGGGAAAATCCATGTGTCTTCCCTTACCCCAGACGTAGTAGGGAGAACCAAGAATCCAGTTAATCAGGTGCCTTGTTGAGGCTAGATATTAGAGGGCATATGGGAAGTTTCACCCCTTACTGTACCTTTTTTTTTTTTTTTTTTTTTGCTTTGAGTTTGAATCACAATCCTGTTTTTGGAATTTGCTGTCCTTGGCAATCTGCAATAAATAATAATAATAACCAGGTGTTCAGCTTTCTTAGGCTTGCTGCTGCTATCAAGAGCAAATTGGAGCCAAGTACATTGATTAACATTCTTGCCTTTGCCTTCTCTGTAAAACCTGATCATCTGTCTTTGAACTGTTGTCTGGGGAAGGACGTTTCTCCCCTTTCAACAATCCTTGGGGAAATAACATGAATGTGTGTGAAATCCTTGACATATTGAAACCAATAGGAATTTTGCCATTCACTTCAATGGGGCCACGATATTATCCATAAACTCTCTGCCATGAGCCTCCAGGGCAAATGAATGAACATTTTGGGTGGCTATCATCTCCTTCACCTCTAGGGGAGGGAAATTGGTAGACTCTGTTTTCCTCACCCTGCACAGAAGTAAGAGTAGGAAAGGTTGGGTGATGTGGGGAGGAATGTGGAAGCCAGACTCTTCTTGGTGCCAGTAGCAAGATCATCAGAAGCCTTGATACAAGATATTTGAAGCTGCTGTAATTCGTATAAGATGCTCAGTACCAGAGACACCATTTAATTATAAAGTCATACAGCTGAAAAATGCAGGCAGAGATGGGCAAAATTGGCAAAGATTTTATCTGCTTTAATTAGGGGAAGAAAAATGGTGATGGTATTATAATTAGCCATGAATAGTAATATAGTTTTTAAGTTTAAGGTTTCTGATAAGTAGTAATTAATGATAGTTTAGAGTAAGTTTTAGATGGAAATCAAAATAGTGGCTGATGATGTCATCAGGTAGAGAGGGAGTAGAAAGCAAAACTGAAGTATTGAGAAGCTGATCAATAACAAGAAGGTAGAATGGGGTGAGATAAAGTTCACTCTTGATAGCTGAAGGGAAGGGTTCATAAGGGAGAAGGTGGAGTCAGGTTTGGAGTAAACAAGTGAAGCTCATAAGCATACCAGATAGCTGATTGGTTAAAGATAATATCACTGGGTAGGAGGAGAAGAGGGAGATATGAGCTTGATTAGCATAGTGGGCAAATGATTGGTGGGAAGGAGGTGTTGACTGACATTAAGAAAGCAACCAATCACCAAGGATCTGAAAAGGTCAGAAAAACTGTATATAAGGCAGAGAGCTGACAAGCTTGGGTGTAGGTAATTGTGACTGCTGAAGAAGACTTGGGCGGTGGACACAAGAAGCAGAAAGAAGCTTCTTGACAGAATAGAAGAATCCCCAGATGAATCAGAGGGATTACATCGAGGTGAAATAAGTATGATATTTTCTAGGTGATAACAATGTATGGGAATAACTGTAAATAAAGCTGGGATGCCTCTGTGACCTGTCTGTGCCTAGGGTAGGCCACCTGAAAATGCCAAGGTCAGGGCAGGCGGCAAAAGGAGAGCAGATTCTCCCAGCACTAGTGGGTGCCATTGAGGTCAGACTACCCAACCAGCCACAAACAGTGCTTCTGATTCCCAAAATCCCAAGAAGCCCAAAATACAAATACACACAGCCCCCTTTACTGCATTTCAGTCTCTGACTCCCAATCAGCCACTAGGTCAAGTAAAGAGATGAGTTTTTTAAAACTATGCTCTTTACCAAAAAGATTTCCTAACCATAAAGAGTCAGCCACAGTACCAGATCAATATAAGTTTGGATTTTACTCAGAACACCATGCTGCCAGCCAATCTTTTAATAACTAAAACTAAAGAATTATTATAAAAGGAGAAACTATAACAGAAATGTTAAATGATTAAAGCAATCACATACATATGGACTTTCCAATTATTTGTATGTATCCGGTTTCCCCTAGAATTGTGGCAGTTGCAGGCTTGAATAGTCCCTCTAGTGTACATCCAGTCCTGGATGGGTCTCAGTCCTTTGATTCACAGCTTCAGTTGTAGCTGAATTGATCCAGAGGAATGAAGACTAAATAGTCCATGTGCAGAGTTTGTTCAAATTCTCCCATGAGGATTAGCAGGGTGATTCCAGGCTGGTGCTGGGATCTCAATCTTGCGATCCAAACTTTCCCTGACAAGCTTGAACAGATCTGAGATAAAATGAATCAGTCCACTAGTCTTTATAGATCCATGCAGGCTGACCGATATTTTCTTGACAGCAGGTATCTCTTTGAACAATTTAAAGATGATTATTTGGGACTCTGAAGTACCTATGTCCTATGTCCTGAGCACACTGGTAACTAGCTACATTAGCACAAGGTAATTGGCCATTTACAACCATTCACAGGTATTTACTACTTAAACTTCAAAGAGAAATACAAACAATAGTATTGTTACATTCAAAGTTCCATCTAAATGTTCATATGTTCCTTTTGAACTCTTAATCAATAGAACAGTGACAAACAGGAAAGCAGTTTATCTACATTGCTAACCCTTAACAAGAGATATGTAAATAACATCAAATAACTACCAACAATACACTTGCATATCAAAGCACTAGTTTTCTTACAATGGTAGTGAGAGTCATTCCTTATATTTTCCTGTAATATATCTTGAAAGATCTGAATTGGGCCATGAAATTTGCAAAGGTGCTTGGCTTTTTTGGGCCAGCACTCATAGGATGTTAGTTAGTTTATAATAGTAGTATTGTTAACAATATTATTGTAATGTAACTGTAGGTATATGTATTATTTGCCACATTGTAATAAGCTCTGGATATTGCAGTGTGTTAAAGATTTATACATACGTATGCAGGATTTCCTTATGTTATATGCTGTAACTTTGTATGAATGTTATACCGTGCTGCAATTAAGTATTCATAACATTATAGCTTATGCTAAAGGAATACCATATTATGTTGTGAATATTGTATTGCGATTTTAGAATTCTTATACCATACAGTTTATAGTGTTCTGTACTGTATTAAGCACTTATTTCTCTGTTTTACTATGACTTTCAATTACAAAACCAAATGTATTAGAATTATTAATTAAGACTTTACCATTTAGGTGTCAATCCTTTGAGTGGAGGGCTGTATCTGTGTCCTCAAGAATAAACCAAGATAGGTAGGTTTAGGGAACCCCTGGTAAACCCTTTAAATTCCCCTAGGGCAGACCACAGTAATTACCTGCTTATAGGTAAGGCTGGGAATGGTACTTTTAGTATACCCAAGCCAGTGCAGGGCCTTGTGGGTCCTGGAGGTTTAGGGTAACTGGCTGGAAGAGTAGGTTAGAACACAGAGGATTATATTTAATTACAGGATATGCATAGTTGGTTTGTTTTTGTTTTTTTTAAATAATTGGACTCCTGAATATGAATATTTACATATTTTTTTTCTATGGCACTTATAGTGTCTGAATCCCTCACAAACACTACTGGACACGACACCTGTGTGAATTAGGGAGGCATTTTCCTCCCATTTTACACATGAGAGAATGAGGCACAGAGAAATCTTTGTTCAAGGTCTCACAGGAAAACTGCTGCAGAACTAGGAATAGACCCCCAGATCTTCTGAATCCCAAGTGAGGGACATAATCACAAGCCTGCCTTCCTTTCATATGAAAGTGAATATCTACCTGTCTTTCTACATGATTCTTTAACAATTGAAAGTAGAGGCATGTAAATAGGCATGATTTCAGATTCTAGTTTAAAAAAAAAATGCTATCGTTTCTAAGCAGTCAGGAAGATTTGGAGTCTAAAAGTGAATTATTTCCTTTAGAAGAGAAAACAATGTATTCCTAGATTAACTCGTTTACAGGACACTAAGAATCCTTCATTGCTAACTGGTAAAGCATTCACTGTTCTATAACTGTAACTCTTAACAGGCCTGACAAACTCACTACACTTAGCACACTACTTTCCTGGTATTTATCCATAAATAACATCATGTAAGATCTTGCATCAAAGCCATATCATTAATATAATTCTGAGATGTATGTATAGATACTGCTTAAAAAGCTATACATATCTATGGAAAATGTGTTCCTAAAATCTGCATGAAGATAGGTTGACAAACAGGTTTCTAGAAAGACAAGGTTCCCAAACCTTCCCAAGCCTGAAGAAGAGCTCTGTGTGGCTTGAAAGCTTGTCTCTGTCACAAACAGAAGTTGGGTCCATAAAAAATATTACCTCACCCTCTTTGTCATTCTGATATCCTAGGACCAACATGGCTACAACTACACTGCAGAAAACTGGTTTCTGCCAGACAAAGGATGTATATTCAACCATATGCCTTGGTCTACTTGTAAATTAAGCATTGTAAGTGAACACAATGGAAACCCTATTTGCATACAAAGTCAACATGAGGATGTAAAGTCAAGATGAAGTCAGCACACTAGGGAATAAATCTCAAGGGGTCATCCTAATTGGGGATAGCAAATCTGGTATTTCTGTGAGTCACCAGTGATGGCGGCTGGATATTATAGCTTCAGAGCATCTTGGAAATGGGGTGCGCACCTATTGTTAGTTTGCAAAGCAAAATGAGGGCTAGCATTGCTCAATGAAGATTTTCTCTAATAGACTAGAGGGGTCAGTGAGCTGACCCCCAGGTAAGCAGCAAGTTTCCCTGTCTCTGGAGGCTGGAGGGAAACAAGGTGACGCTCAGTTCTGGGTACCCTGAGAATAGTCACATATGTATGCACACCCTATAACAGTGATACTGTGAATCGCAAAAGGAAAGTGCAAATTATTGCTCTTTGAATTTCACACCTTAGCTTTGTCCCAGTTCCCAGTCAGACTTTTTGCCATCAGATGTAGGAAGATGGTTTTTCTTGAAACAACGGTCCAGCCAATCTCTTTTTGTAAAATCTCCCAGTTCTAAAATCATCCTTTCTCTATCACCTGTCCTGGGCTGTTTTGTAATGCACAGGGGAGCCCAGCTCAGTTTGGAAGTTATTTAATTTCCTTCTTACACATAAGTGGCCATATTCTCTCTTGAGCCAGAGCTCCACTTGGCTTATGGCAGGAGTGGGGTTAGGATCAGACTCAATTCCTACAACTCTTAAGATGGTGGTCCCCAAACTTTTACCCTACATCCCCCCCTTATTCAGTAGGCATGGAACAACTGAAACTACTGACCTAGAGGATCCAGAGATGGCACACAATGTGCGTGAGAGAGAGAGAAAGAGAAAACATTAGTTGTCAGCTGTCCATTGTGACTGTGGTTCAGGAACATCCCCAGGGCATAAATATGCAGTCAGGAGGATTTAATAAAATTGCTACTTTAATCATAAATATCACAGAGCATATAAATCTCAGTAGGTGATGTCTAAAAACTCCTGTATGTGGCCAGACAAGACAAGAACTGATGCTTACTTACAAGGAAGGGAGATACTTGAATGTTATGGGATGGGGACTTCAACTGTTCATTCAGATTGGTTTTGGAAAAACATTTTTTCTTTTGGCTGCTTTTCTGAACAGAGTCTGAATCTTTTAAAGTTCACCCATTGCTGGTAATTGGTTGACAGTGTTTTTTATTTAGACCATTAGAAGAAGACAATATATCAAAATGATATTTTGAACTAAATACATTATATGACAATCCCTGAGAAGTCCTTCTTAGTCTGGTCCCTTTTGCGGCATCTCATCTATAGAACTAACTAAGGGGCTGTAAATGGCAGCAACAGGATTGTAGGATCATAACGCAGTTTTGTTGCTGGGACAGGCAGGCATCCTGTTTGCCTGGAAACCTCCTTTGGATGTTTGAAGAGTTGGAAGGGGAAGCATGCTAGCCTGCCTTTCATCCACCTTCAAATTCAGAAGTGAGGTGGGGCCAGCTGACTACCCTTGAAGATATCAGGAGCAATGCAAAGCACTTATAGGCCTCTGGGCTTCCTCTAGAAGACAGCGTAAGGTAAAAGTAATGGTGAGAAAGGGGTGTGTGTGTGTGGCAAGAGGAATAAGGGTAGAAAGACTTATTAGATGTATTCCATTACTAGCAAGGTTTGCTTGGATTTTTTAAAATTAAAGGGTGTGTGTACTCCAGTGCCCTGCATCCACCAGCATGGGTTTGCAAAAAGCATGCCAATTAAACTAGGGCAATGGATATACTGACAACACAGATCTAATGAGTATTTTTCCAGTCCATATGATCACGTGTCCAGTGAACACATTTCATCCTAGATTATTATCCTACTTTGTCAGAAAGGTGTTTGAAGTTTAGAGAGGAATAATGACCCATTGGTTAGGGTACTAACCTGGGACTTGGGAGCAGGGCCAGATTTAGGGGCCGGTAACCCAGGCAACTGCCTAGGGCGCCAGGCTTGGTGGTGTTAGAACTGAAGCAGTTTTCAGCCCAACCGAAACCCACAATAATTAACAGGCATGCATAACAAAACCTCAAGGACAATGGCTAGTGTAAATGCCTGATAACTCGGAGACCAGATGCCCACTTTGTGATTCTGCCTTTCCATGAGATCAGCACATTCCATATACCCCTGCCCACCCCCGTTGTGGTTTACCCTCTTATCTGTAAAGATTCCACCCATTTCCCCCCCCACAAGGATAGTCAGAAATCCTATTCTGTATCTGTCTTTATCACCCCTGTTCTTTCTGAAAAGAACAAGGTCTGTATTTGTAAGTAAATAGATAAAAGAAATGTAAATGAATTGTTTAAGTGAGAAAAAAACGTATATAAGTGATTTTTGTAACACCAGGAAGCCGAAGCTGATTTATCAGACTTCCTGGTATCGTGAATAAACCTCTTCAGTCCCATCTGTGATGCCTGATTCTTGGGGAAAAAAATATTTTGTGCTTTACAGCAGGGTGCCGGGCTTGAGGTGCTGTTTTTGTTGTTAGTGACAAGGAAAAATAGAAAGTTTGATTTAAACTGTTTCAGATATTCCGTATGTGGATTCATTTTTCACTAACCACCTAGAATGTTGTGGATCTTTAGAAGGTTTCATGAGATTCTACAGACTTTCTGAGAACTACATTTTCCTTGAACCTCCTAGAATGTTGTCAGCCATGCCCTCGTTAGTGGACTCACCAGTCAGTAAAATATTAAGAATGAAGCGAAGTGAGAGCTCAGCTGCAATATTGTAAACCTTGTTTTATTGTGTAATTGTGCAAGTGTACTTGGGGGGGAGAGGGGGAAAGGCGCGAAAATGGAAGGGGTGGCACTGAAGATGCTTCTTGCCTGGGGCACCATTTGATTTAGGGCCAGCCCAGTTTGGGAGAGCCTTGTTCAATTCTGTGTTCCACCACAGACTTCCTGTGTGACCTTGGGCAGGTCATTTAGTCTCTTTGTGCTTCAATTCTCCATATGTAAAATGGGTACTACCCTGCCTCTCCTTATGTTGTGAGGACAAATACATTGTGAGATGCTCAGATGCTATGGTAGTGGGGGGCAATATAAGTACTTTATTCTAAAGTTGCCAGATAATTTCCCCACTTCCTCTGCTTTCCTCCCCAGTTGATTATGTGTTTGTGATGAATCCAGCTTCTGAGTTACACTGTGGAAGGGGTGCAAAAATGTTAGCTGAGAAAATCATCCAAGGAATCAGCAACAACATCTTTCAATCAAAGTGAATAGTGCTGCTTGGAGGGGTGGTTTTGGTAATACTGTGACAGCAGAGAAAAGGTTTTAATGTGCAATGTTCTTTTCTATAGTCAAGGGAAATGACTTGTGCAAGATTTTAGTCAGATGACTCCCATTAAAGTCAATGAGCATTGTGTTACTAACATCCAGTGAAACCCTTAAAAAAACTCCTCACAACATCTGTCAATTTCCTTGCAACAAGGTTTATTTGAATCCCAGAGTGAATTACAGAAAGGGGTAATTTGTTATCCATGAAGAGTAAAAGCTACCTTGTCACTCTGGCCTCATCAACCCCAAGCTCAGAACACAGGGCAAGACACACAGCTCCAGATCTACAAGCTGAGTTACAGCCCTTTTGCACCACTCATTAACAAATAGCTAGGATAGAATTCGTGTGTGTGTGTGTGTGTGTGTGTGTGTGTGTGTGTGTGTGTGTGTGTGTGAGAGGGGGGGATTTGCTGTGCTGATTGGTGCATTTACACCACAACTGGGCCTTGCATTTCTGCTCCCCAACCCCTTCTGGAACAGGGGGCCTGTTGGGGGAAAGGAGGGGTCATGTAACAGAGATCTGATCTACTTTACAAGACTAATTTTCCACTCTCATAGAGCCCATCGAGAACCCTAAGGATAAATGTTGACTAATATAAGTTCTGGTTGGCACAAAGATAATTTGGGCTTTAAAATGTGGCATGAGCCTCAAAAAGGGGAAAGTTTTTAAAAACCTTTTTAGAATTTATTTAATTTGATATTAAGAAAGCTATATCCTGTGGAAACACAGGATAAAAGACTACAGTATTTTCTACTGATCCTGTAGAAAACTGGGATTCCCATGGTAACAGTTATGGATTGTAATTAATATTTTGACCCCACAACATGTACTTATTTTGTTCTTTTGTCTCTATATGTACTCATGTTGTTAGTAAATATTAAAAGAGCTTTCCAAGAAAACTGTTAAACTGTAGAGATGGGTTCAGAGATTTCCAGTATGGATAGTCCATTATGAAAGTGATTCTTCATATTTACTTCTTGAATTATACAAATTCAGTCGTACAGTTTTTATGTGGGCACTTTTTTATGATCCTTGCAAACAAGGTAAGGGTCTGTGTGTGTGCATGTATGAGAGAGAGAGAGAATACATACAACGGTTAATGCCTCACTGGTGGGAAACATTTCAGAATAACCCATCTTCTGGAAACTGAGCAGACTGCTGGATAGAACACTTCTGTACTCACCAGAGATACATATATCTTTTGAAATTTTCTCACTAATTATTTCTTGTGTTGTAGCTTTGTAGTATATTAAAATCATATATAATAATGTCCAAAACTAGTTCTGTTACATGAAATAAGGGTCCTTACAGGCATAACTAAAGGGAGAATCACCCCGCCAAAATGCTTTCAGCACTATTAACTGTAAAATACCTAGTACAGTACACTGCACTTTAAATATTCTCACATAAAAAGCTATGTTCCCAATTCCATTAAAAAATTAATTTTTTCTTGGCCAGCAAAAAATTGTGGGTTTTTTTTTTTCTTTGTTAAAAGTGCTTTGTGGTAAAAATCAAAGATAAAGTAGAAGTCTGTAAACGTCAGACACAATTCCAAATCAATAAACTCACTTTGTCAATATGTCATAGTGTATGTAGAATAAAAAATAAAACTTTTATATTGCATAAGATGTGTGGGGGTCCCATGGGTAGCAATTTAACAGTGATGATAAATCTCCATTTCATCACCTGGAATAGATGGCATGATGGGTCAGTTTTCATCAAATATTTTTTGTTGATTCATTCCTGTTGCAATTTGAAACAATGCTTAGTTACAAAATCTGGTTAATCTAGGATGATTTAATAAATTATTTATTGTGTGTTCTACAGAAGTCCCCAATTATAGAAGGGCATGATTTTGTTAGATGCTTTAGCAAAAAATAGTAAGAGACCGTCCTTACCCTAAAGAGCTTCCAGGTTAAATTAAGACAAGATGCAACAAGTAGGTATAGGAAATACGTGAAAGGAGCAAGGAAGGGAGGACAAAGGTAACACTGATAGGGAGGCTGACTACATACATAAATTGCATGAAAGTTTGAGGGTTTACTTATTAAAGATATAAATAAGCAGACATTAATGATGCCAGCAATGCACATCAGCCACCTACCTAGCCATTGTCAATGGACAATTTACTCTAGGCATCCTAGTAGAAGTGGGTCTTGAGGAGAGATGTGAAGGAAGATAAGCAGAATGTTTTTAGGCTCTGGCCAAGTTCAACAGAACCAGGGAATCTTTCCCCCCCCCCCCCCCCCACAAACACACACACACACACACACACACACTCTACATTTGATTTATTATGCCAGCTTGGGCAAGCCATCTGAACTCTCTACTGCTGTATCTTCACTAAGAGTGGAGTGATATCAACCATTCCTTTCCTGTCCCTTAACCTTAGTTGAACATGGGTTAGTCGCTGGGGAAGATAATGCCCAAACTGTATTCAACAACCAATATAGAAAACATGCTTGGTTCTTGTTAGAAATTAATATAATTTGTGTGAAGTACTTTGACCTTATTTCCCTGCTTTTCCTCTAAGTTCCTGCTTAGAATTCCTTCCTCACAGAAGTATAGAGGGACTTACTCAACAAACGCTAGATTGTGCAATGTTTATTCTTTTTTGCAAACATTTTCTTACATGTGTAGACATATTGAAAAATACACTAACTATGTGAATGTATGTGTAAGTACACACCAGAATGAATAAAGGTTACATATCCTAGCCTTTAAGTTTTGTGAAGCTCACTGAGTACATAAAATGGAATATTAATTATGGGTACTAAGTAGAGCTGGTGAGAAAATTATTTTGCCTTGAAGAATGTTGACAAAAATTATATTTTTAGTCTAAATCTTTCAGAGGTTTGTCAAAGTACTGAAAATAACTTGATAGTTTTCAGCAAATGACTTATTTTTCAGTTTTAAAACTGAAATGGCTTCAGAACAAATGCATTATCTGCATCCTTCCTCTCTATTTATTTTTAAAATTATTTAATAATGTTACACCCATTATTTACTGCACATCATCCAACCTATGCACTGAAGAAGACTCCGGGGCCCCACATATACAATAGCATATGATCATGTAAGTAAAGACTGGGCCAATTTCACTGCTGCTCTAAACTGACAGTTTGTACCAGCAAAGAATTAGGCATAATGCATAAACAGAAGGGGCAGAGTTAACTTTGTGCATGACTTCTGTATGTTTAATTTTGCAACTTTAATATTCTCTTAATATAGTGTGTTTTTTCATGAAATTACCTATTTTTAAAAAAAGAATAGAAAATAAATCAAAAAGTTCCTTTGTCAGATGCCTAGAAAATTCTGGCTGACAGTATCAGAATGCCCCTCACTAACAACCAGATGGATGCTCCACCATGTTAAAAACATTCTGCCTAATATGTTCCTTATTTTGATCGGCCTAAGTACATTCACTTTTTCCTCTTCCAAATCTTTCCTTTTAAAATCGAGCTCTTTAAGTAATCCCTCCCCTGTTCTTGTCAAAATTAATAATCCTCATTCTTCAGAACAGTCGCCCTATGTCTTGTACTTGTTTACCATGTTTTGGATTAGATTATAAAATCTTGGGAGAAGGGTAGGACTATCTTTTTGTGTGTAAAACATAACACGTTGAGCTCTATATAAATGACTTAACAATTATATAGTCACTACAACTATATTTTTATTTAGTGCTAATATCTGGTGAGGGTGATATTCATGCCTTTTTCCTCACAATAGCCTACAGAAATAGGCTTTGTGCAAAATACAACACAGAATAAAATGGAGGTAGAATATATATGTATATGAGAGAGCCAAAATAGCTACTAATAATCTTTTGCATTTCATTGTGAATCAGTTAAGGATAATGATAAATTTATATTTCTCATCTTTGTCCCAGTATGCTAGTGTGTCCAGTTTCCTTAACAAATGATGCAGTTTCTTTGATTTTTAGCAGGGTGATATTGCCACAGTAAAAACTACTGTCCTTGGCTGTCCTTCAGATCTTGAAAGTCCATAGTTGGAGGGGTCTCAGAAGAACAGACTGAGTGTATGCAAGGGCACAAAGGCTTGTTACAAAAGGCGACAGAAAGAAATTGGTATAAAAAACATGACAGTCCTTGAGGACAGTAGAGAGATCATAACAGAAATAATGTTGTACTTGACAATATTTGTTTCCTGTGCCTTGGGCTGAATAATTTTGTGCTGATGTGCTCAGTGAAAGAGACAATAAGATCCTTTCAAGATATTTTATTTGTAATATGAGTTCTAGTTACCAGTTCTTTCCAATCCAAATTACCCAGATACAGCCAACATGTTACAATAATAACTCCACTTTAAATAGAGCTCAAATTAATAGGCTGCCTGCCTACTTCCACAGTAAACTGTCTTAGGCTCTCACTATGCATCTGCAGTCACACTTTTAGTTATAGCTTCTTTTAAATAGTTTGGAGAGTGATTAATACACATATAAATTCACCTCTGATGCCACTAGTCAAGCTAGGCTCACTAACAGGTAGCCAGGACAGGCAGTCACAGTGCAAGCTTCTCGAACAGCCACTTTAGAGCTGGCCTGGCAACCTATGGGAAAAGTAAGTTGTGACAGCCCTTTTCCCAGTGCACTTTATTTCTCCATTCTGCTCATCTGCAGGGGCCCATGCACTGTGGAGAATGGTTCCTCCCACTCTGCTCCCTTAACCTTCCATTTCCTAGCCACCTGTACATAAATGGCAGTTGAAGCCTGGCAGTGGCTGCACTCTCCCCCTCACTTCTATTAAGAGTACGAAGATTCAGATAGACCACATCAGAGAGTGACTGTGTGGCCTAATCCCTTTTCATGGGGTGTGCAGCTGGATTCACATTTGTGTTTTCTCTTATTCAGTATTTGGCATAACCTTATTAAACAAGATCATCTGCACTGAACTGGAAAGTGGTTTTGGCATATGGAGTAGAGGTTTTCATGGGCCCTGGACTGGAAGTGTGACAGATAATGTGGTTTCCACATATATTTCCTCTTCAGAATTAGACTTTTTGGAATGAAGTGACTGCTCCAAAACTCCACTTGTTCACTCTAATATTACCCGAGTCATAGATTCATAGAATATTAGAGTTGGAAGGGACCTCAGGAGGTCATCTAGTCCAACCCCCTGCTCAAAGCAGGACTAACCTCAGCTAAACCATCCCAGCCAGGGCTTTGTCAAGCCACAGCTTAAAAACCACTAAGGGGGAGATTTCACTACCTCCCTAGGTAACCCATTCCAGTGCTTCACCACCCTCCTAGTGAAAAAGTTTTTTCTAATATCCAACCTAGAACTCCCCCACTGCAAATTGGGACCATTGCTCCTTGTTCTGTCATCTAATACCATTGAGAACAGCCTAGCTCCATCCTACCTGGAACCCCCTTTCAGTTAAAAGCTGCTATCAAATCTCCCTTCATTCTTCTCTTTTGCAGACTAAACAAGCCTAGTTCCCTCAGTCTTTCCTCATAAGTCTGTGCTCCAGCCCCCTAATCATTTTTGTTGCCCTCCACTGGACTCTCCAACTTGTCCACATCCTTTTTGTAATGGGGGCCCAAAACTGGACACAATACTCCAAATGTGGCCTCACCAATGCCGAATAGAGGGGAATAATCACTTACCTCAATCTGCTGGCAATGCTCCTACTAATGCAGCCCAATATGCTATTAGCCTTCTTGGAAACAAGGGCACACTGTTGACTCATATCCAGCTTCTTGTCCACGGTAGCCCCCAGGTTCTTTTCTGCTGAACTATTGCCTAGTCCGTCAGTCCCCAGTCTGTAGCTGTGCATGGGATTCTTCTGTCCTAAGTGCAGGACTCTGCACTTGTCCTTGTTGAACTTCATCAGATTTCTTTTGGCCTAATCCTCCAATTTGTCTAGATCATTCTGTAACCTATCCCTACCTTCCAGGCTGTCTACCACTCCCCCTATCTTAGTGTCATCTGCAAACTTGCTGAGGGTGCAATCTACCCAATCTTTCAGATGATTAATGAAGACGTTTAACAAAACCGGCCCCAGGACTGACCCCTGGGGCACTCCGCTTGTGACCGGCTGCCAGCTAGACGTTGAGCCATTGATCACTACCCATTGAGTCTGGTGATCTAACTAACTCTCTATCCATTTTATAGTCCATTCATCCAACTCATACTTCTTTAACTTGCTGATAAGAATACTGTGGGAGACTGTATCAAAAGCTTTGCTAAAGTCAAGGTATATCACGTCCACCCCTTTCCCCACATCCACAGAGCCAGTCACCTCTTCATAGAAGGCAATCAAGTTGGTCAGGCATGACTTGCCCTTGGTGAATCCATGTTAACTGTTCCTGGTCCTCTTCCTTTCTTCCAAGTGCCTTAAAATGGATTCCTTGAGGACCTGCTCCATGATTTTTCCAGGGATTGAGTTGAGGCTAACCAGTCTGTAGTTCCCTGGATCCTCTTTCTTCCCTTTCTTGAAGATGAGCACTATATTTGCCCTTTTCCAATCATTTGGGACCTCCCCCAACTGCCATGAACTTTCAAAGATAATAGCCAATGGCTCTGAAATCACATCAGCCAACTCCCTCTGCACCCTCAGATGCATTGCATCTGGCCTGATGGATTTGCGTATATCCAATCTTTCTAAATAGTCTTGAACCTGTTCCTTCATCACTGAGGGATGTCCTACTGGATACTGTCATGACCCTCCTGACTGTTGCCTTTGCTAGAGGAACAACAGCAGAATTTACAAGAGTTTGTGTAAATTAGCAGACATTCCTAAGTTTGGAAAGAAGGATGCATAAGAAATGCATTTGTCATTGGGCCCTTAAACAAATATATATCCCAGAAATTGCTTGTAGAATTTAACCTGACTTTAAAAAGAGCTTCACAAAAAGCACAACGTTTTACACTATAAAAAGCCAGAGGGATGCTCTAGAAGCCATCGAACAATTAGAGGAGGTAGCATGAAGACCTCAATCATTCTTCTTAAAGATATGCTCATTTTTAAAAAAATGTGCTCAAGGAATTATTTTTGGAAAGATCTTTGGCCTGTGTTATACAGGAGGTCAGACTATATGATCACAATGATCAGTACTGGCCTTGGAATGTATGAATCTACAAATTCAGAGCTAACATGGGCAGATCAGAGTTCAGTAAATTATCTCAAATTCAAAGGTGAAGTCCTAACTGTACCTGATATTGCCAGGTATTGCTTATTTGGATGGCTGAATGCCACAAATATGTCACATGAACCGAGTGAGACAAGTTAGAGGACAAGAAAATGTCAGTGCATCATTTTTTTTTCTTGGGTTAGTTGCCTGCCCAGTTGGTTCTAGTGAGCCATGGAAAATACATCTAAATATCAGTGACACTGAAATCTGGCTTATAACGGAATCTGCCTTAGAAAGTATGATCTAAGAGTTACTGTGTTGCAGTCTGCATGATCTTCCTAATAAGCACTACCTCAATTATAGATAGCCCTCCTTAACTGTAAGGAGCAATTTCTAGCTAAACAAATATAAATACATTAGTTTGCCAGTTCAAGGTATACATCAGCAGTGGTTCACACATTAATTTGTGAAATCATGATGTGGCTGTGGCAATGTATTGACAGGTATAAATCCTTTATAGATGTTTTTGAGGAAGTAAGATTACTGTTATATGTACCAGTAAAGATTAAACTAAAAGATGGAGAAAATCCTGATAGTATCCACACAGCTAGGACAACTTCAGTTCCAATGTTCTCTGAATAAAGATACATTAGCCTGAACAGTTACAGTCATTGTGAGGTTACAAAAGAAATTACAGTGCCCACAAAATGGGATGCACTTGTGGCTTCTATATATGGTCATCTGAAACAAATATACAGAGCAGTGGAAAGCTAGAAACACATGGTCTACCATGGATGATGTCCTTCAGTGTTAGCAGTGGTGCCAAGTAAATTCCCTCTTAGACTGTAGCAAGCGTTTTTTGACCGATTAGTATACTCTCACCCAGCACTAGGTTGACCACAGATAGTTGCTTAGATGTATGTTATCCATGTTCACAGTATGGTTATCCTAAAAATGAACAGGTTATGTTATGATAAAAAAAATATTCCCTTCATAACCGGGGAAGGATTTACATTGTGCGGGAGAGACATTGCAGGGCATTTGAGGAAATAAGGGAAAAAGTAAGAAAAAGGAAACACAGTTAAGTATATAATTATTACTCCATATTTATCCTAATTACATACACACTGGGAATTTTATTGTCCATCCTTTTTCAGTCAACATGAGTGAAAGAGGAAAGAAGCCAATAGGACTGGTATGTAAACCCCATAGAGTTGGCATGGGGAACAACATGGCAGCAACATGTTCCCCTTAGTTGTGATTATGAAGCCTCTCCTACCTTAGGGTTAGGGCTCCAGAAGCTTGTCTTGGGATGAGGTCAGGAGGATAGTCACATTTTGGAGAACATACAGTACTGTGTGCCTTCATATGTCCTGTGAGAATGGGTTCTGTGAAAACATTGGCAGAGAAGCCAATAGCAGCATGGTTCTGCAGGAAGCCATGCTATTATGAGGAAATGGATGTCAGCCATCACTGAAGAAGGTCTGACAAGCTGCAGGACTACAGTACATCCTTTCCCCAAAAGGATTTGCTAGGTGTAGAGGCTATGCCTGCTCTGTGGCTCTCTAAGACCTCCTCATGTTGAGAGAACACTCATAGAAAACTTTTCAATTTCATCTTGTAGAGTTTTCTCTAACTACTATTCTTGTTGTTTGCATTTTACCATGGGAGTAAATTATATGAATTTTTAGAAGCCCTCAACCTCTATTAACACAAATTCTGCACTCAAGGTTTCATAACACACAATAACAAGCGAACTCGATAACTATAACAAAAACCCTGCTTCCCCAATATTCCCCATTTTTTGTGAAGAAAAGATATTTTTAAAGGCTCAGATTCTATCACTCAGTTTAATATATATTAGATCCTATGTTATACTTCATATTCTGTAGGGTAGGAATTTATTTTCCACATCTCAAAAAATAGGTCAGAATTTGTTCCATTTTCATTGTCTTCTAGTTCAGTTGTGATTTGTTACCATTAATTGTTGTTCCTTATTTCCTTCATAAGGAAATATCTATTCTTCTTTGAGTGCTGGTCCCTATGTGTATTCCACTATGGGCACACATGTATTCCATGCAACTGGAGCCTGAGAATTTTGAAAGTGGTTTCTGTTCATCCATAAATACACTCTGGCCCACCCTATGCCTCCAAGTGAGGAGATAAAGGGAAAGGCAGAATGACCGCCTCTCTGGTACCTTTTCACTGCTGCATGGTCCAGGTCGGTACCTCCAGTTTCTGATGCTTCAGCTTTCCCTTTTATCTGTGAAGATATTTGTAAATATTTCTTATAATTTTAGAGTTTTAAGGTTTTCACCTGATAATTTTAGTATTTTACAGTTAGTCTTCTGAAGGTGGGGAGCACCCTCTTTCCCCTACCCATTTTGGGTACTGGACTATGCCCAGGATTCCAAGGTTCAAATTTATGCTTCCTACCTGTGTTCATTCTTGATCAGTGACCACCAGCAACAGTGCTTGTACTGCCTTGGGGAAGCCTACAACAGGACAAGGTGCAGTATCTGCCATTTGTTCCCTAGATGTACCTGGGAAGGGCAGGATCTTTGCCTTAGAACGCCATGAGGCCACAATTAGATCCAGGGCAAGGGACACCCCTCATCCTCCATACATCAGCTCATCTCAGCAAAAAGTGCTCCTCCCCCCAGGTTCAACTCATGAGTGAGAGAGTCTACCCCTACAGAACCCTTGGTAGGATCTTGTCAGGAAAGTAGGAACCATTCTCATAAGCATGAGATGGAGTCTTCCTCCAAATCGTCTTTGAAGAAGTTTGATTCAGCACTGCCTAAATCCAGCAAGTCTATCAACTCAACCCAAAAGAACATAGTACACCCTAAATCTTGGAAGCATGACATGAAAGCCCACAAGTCTAGGGCTCCATCAGCACTGAATCATGGTCCAGTGGCACTGGGATCACCTGACACCAACAAAGGCCAATCACTGAGAGCATCAATTGCCTGCAGTACCACCTTTGTCTTCAATGGCTGTGGCACAAACAGTCTCTGCTGCAGCTCCGGCAGTTCAGGCAGATAGGACCCCTCATACTCCAGGAAAAGCAGAGACCTATGCTGCTTCTGAGGACATATTCATTCTTCCAGAATGAGTCTCCCACTTTTGAGAGGTTATAACTCCAGGCCTTTGGGAGGAGTCTGTCTCCCATTCCATCTTCAGGCTATGATTTTTCTTTTAGCAGTACCATGGGTATCGCTATTGGAAATGGAATTGACTTTCTTCTCATTGAGAGATTCTGAACCACCCAATGAACCATTATTTCCTTCTCCGAGACACACATTCCTGGTCAGAAGACCTGGACCACCTTGGAACCAACCTCAGCCTCATCACTGCCTCAGAGCTGTTGGTCTCCCATGTCACAGGGACCTTCATAATCCCCACTCAAACCATCTTATTGGCTACTCTGGGGGCTGTAGAACCAGTACCATGGCACAGAGTTGATCTAGTCTGCTGGGGAGTTCCCCTTCCTTCCCATCTGACAGGACATCTGAACGTCCCTCTGAGGAGGAGAAATACACATCGGATCTGGTGGCTTCACTGAAACCAACAAGATTGCCATCTTTGTCTCTAGATGAGATGGTGATTCCAGTGTCCTCTTCTCTCCTCCCCCCTACCCTCGATGACATAGGCAATTCAAGGAACTCCTTTGCAGAATTGCTGGGGACCTACTGAGGAGGTTCATGATCCTCAACACAATCTCCTGGACATCCTTCAGTCCTCTGGCTCCAGTCAAATAGCCATCCTGTGTAACAATCTTGTTAACAAAGAGATCCTGGATCCACTTAGTAAAGCCTGGCATACCCCAGCTACCTGCATCCCTATCCCCAAAAGGGCATCCCAGCCAAAGGGGTTCTCTCATCTTGCCCCTTAATTCTTTAGTGGTCCAGGCTGCCAAGGGGAGAGAGAGGCAACAGCAGTACCCCTGATTTACCCTGACTGAAAAGAGGGCAAGTATTTTCTTCTAGCCTCCAGTTCAGAATAGCCAAGTATGACTTCCTGAACTATTCAAAATTTTCAGGTTTTATTGACCATCTGTTATGCCAGGCACCGCTGATCACAGCTGCCTGCAGGTTCCAGATACCAGGTGAGGAATAAAAACACGCCCACACCAATTAGGTACACTTATCTTTAATCACAGCTTACGCTCCAGTCAGCAGAGGGACACTCTAACGCGCTCTGCGAAGTGGGCTGCAGGGGATTGGTGCCATGCAATCCAAGTGGATTCATGGCAGAGTCTTATTGCGCAGTTTGCATTTCAAGCTTTTGTATGCAGCATAACATATCAGCTCTAAGGTACAACTAGCATTGGCAAATTTACAGCACGTGACCTCGCTTCCTAACTTTTCTCCTCTTTTGGCATCACAGACAAATTCACACGGCCTTGCACAGCCTGTTTACCAGGCCGAGTAGTACCTCTTATCAAACCAGTTCTGACCAGACTCATCAAGCCCCTATCTCTATCCAATGCATCACAAACATCTTCCGCAGCCTACACGGTCTCCCACAGAAGGATATAGCTGATTTCCAGACTTTCATAGAGGAAGGCAAAATTGTTTCTGAAATCACGCTTCAATCAATAGCAAATGTGATTGCTATATCTTCCAGGGCAATGGCCACTGCCATTGTAATGCTCAAGGAGTTGTCTCCATGCTTTTGGGTTTCACAGGGGTTTTCTATTTAATCAGAAGATGGGTGAATCCTTACACACTTTAAAGGATTCCATGGCCATACTCTTCTCCCTGGGGATACATACAGAGCTCCTGCCCCAAAGAGAAAATGTCACTGTCAATCATACAAGCCTAGACTGATGGCTAAATAGGTCTTCTACCATAGACCTTATAAGCTACCCCATAAGAGGCAGAGGGATCAAAAGACCCACTTCCCCACACCTCCTTCGGCAGGTTCCTCATCCCAGTCCCTGCCCTCAGCTAGACATTATTTTTGATGGACACTTGAGAGCTGCAAATCACGAAGTCCAACACCTCCGGATTCCCATTTCCCAGATTCTCTTTTGACACCAGAATGCAATAATAGCAGACAAACAGGTTAAATATCATCCATTCCAGTTATATGAGAGAGTTTGTCTCTATCCCCTCTAAAGCCTCCTTCCCCAGGCTCTCTCTGTGGACCACTTTCACAAGTATATTCTCAAACAAGCAGCAGAATCTCTCTTATAGTGAGGATCGATAAAATGGTTACCTCTTCAGTACCAAGGAAGTGTTTTTTACTTGACATATTTTCTAGTATCCAAAAAGAAAGGCTGTTAGAGACCTATTTTCAGCCTGCACCAACTCAATCGCTTTATTCACAAACTCAAGTTTCTCATGGTCACATGGGCATCAATAATTCCATCCCTGGAAAAGGATATGTGGTTTGTCTCTCAATATGAAGGATGCCTACTTTCATATGGACATCCACCCCACTCACATACACTTTTTCTCAGATTCATGGTGGACTTGGACCATTTTCAATATAGAGTACTCCCTTTAGGCATTGCTACCCACAGGATCTTTAACAAGGTATTGTCTATAGTAGCAATCTATAACAGATGCTATGGTTTGATCGTCTCCCCATACCTTGAAGATTGGCTCTTTATCACCAGGTCATGGTGCATTGTTGAACTTGATATGTGAGTCTCTTGCCAACTATTCTTCTCTTTGGGGTTCCATGAAAATGCTGAAAAATCCATCCGCACCTCTATACAGACTTTAGACTTCATTGGAACATCCTTAAATTCAGTCATGGCAAGCACTTACCTGCTATGGGCAGGTTTCAGGCTATGAATGATATCCTAGACCAGATCATAACAACCCATAAGAAATTTCTCTCTCTCTCTCCTACGCCAGAAAGCCTCACACGCTTATATCATGCCATTTGCAAGACTTCACCTTTGTTGCCTACAAGTGTGGCTCCAAACTGTATACTTGCCAAACCAACAGTTCATGAGTACTTCAGTGACTGTTCCCAACGAAATGATATCATCCCTGTTAAAATGGAAGAATGCCCACAGAGTATGTATCAAAGTTCCCTTCATCACCTCTGCATTGGACAAGATGATTACTAACACATTCCTACTGGGTTTGGGAACCCACATGAACAACTGTACAGCACAAGGCACCTGGGCGCATCAACAGTCTAGCGCACAAATCAATGTTCACACAAATCAATGTTCTAGAGCTGTGAGCAATTTGAAAGACTTGCTGTCAGGCTGGCTGGATCAGGGGGGCCCTTGAGGTGTATCCAGGAGCTCTGATTACTCCCTTCTACACCAGTCTCGCGTTGGGGGTGTCATGCTGGCTGTATTGGGGGGGGGGGGGGAGCATTTATTATATTATGTGACATCAGTATGTCAAAATCATAATTCTTGTAAGATATGCCATGTCAGATACTGTTAGAAAAGGCTATGATATGCTAAGTAAGATGAGAATACTTATGTTCATGTGTAATGGAAGTTATGGATATGTTTGATATATCTGTATTTCAAATAGTGCTATCTGAGACACACCCTAGACAGGGTGGAGGCAGGACAATAGCCTGCTAAATGGCCCATTGAGACATCCACAGATGCAAGAGGCCCAGGGGGAGAAGCCAGGGATATACGTGATGAGTCACCAGGACTTGCTCATGTGACTCTGGATTCCATTTGGGTTCCAGTGAAATTCCACAAGCAGCATGGAAAGGACCAGAGGGGATATAAGGCAAAGCCTGGAATCCATTTTGTCATCATTCCTGTTCAGCTTTCAGAACCTATTTACCTCTGGCTCAAGCCATAGGCAACTAAAGCTGTGCAACAAAAGACTAAGACCCATCCAATTACTGGATGTATTCCAGAGGGACTATATAAGCCTACAAACTCCACAGTTCTTCTAGAAACTTGATGTATGTGGACATTCAAATCATTTGTATGTATCTGATTGCTTTAATCCTTTAACATTTCTCTTATGGTTTGTTTCTTTCTTTTTATAATAAACCTTTAGTTGTAGTTACTAAAGGATTGGCTGGCAGCATGGTATTTTGGGTAAGATCCAAACTTATATTGACCTGGTACTGTGATTGACCTTTTGGGGTCAGAGGGAACCTTTTTAGTAAAGAGCATAGAGTTTAAATAACTGGTCTCCTTACTGGATCTAGTGGCTGATTGGGAGCTGGAGACTGGAATGCAGTAAAGGGGGCTGTGTGTATTTGTGTACTGGCTTCTTGATAACCTGTGTGGGGAATCAAAAGTACAGTTTGTGGCTGGTTGGGAAGTCTGGCTTCAGTGCCACCCACCAGTGCTGGCTTTTTACAGCCTGCCCTGACCTTGGACTTTTCAGGTGGCTTCCCTAAGCACGGAAGGGTCACACTTGCAAAGACTTTCTCCCAGTCATTCAAGGTCACCATGTCCTCATAATGTTGACAACTTCATGACTATCTTTTACATCAACAGAAGCAGTCAGTCTGTGAAACTGGTGCATCACCAATCAAATTAATTTGTTGTCTGTCTACCTTTCAGGAAACCAAAATGTGCTATCAGTCATGATTTGGAAGCTACACAAATCTGTGATGAATGTTTTTGCTCTGAGGGACCTCCACCAGGGACCTGTTCACCTCCCAAACAAACAGGAAATGCAACTGTGTTGCCCTCTACCCCCATGTTCGCACTTTTATAGTATAATTGTCTATTATCTAATGCAAAGTAAGTCATATTAGATGTCTTTGGAAGGCTCATAATGTACTGATCATTATTGTTTTAGTAGTATGTTGGTTGCAATTTCACATGTATAGTTATGAGGCTGCACTATGTAATATTCCCAAAGATGTGTCCCCATGACTTAAAACATGTCCAGGCAAAATTCTTCACGAGCAGCGGGGCAGTTCATACGCACCTTGATGAGGTATAGGACAAACCCAGCTCAGCCTTCCAGGAGCAGCCTTCCTGGGCATCAACGGAGGATCAGTTGGACTCTTGAGTGAGTCACCTTCTTTTCCTTGGTCAGTTTGGAACCCTGAGGAGGTAATGCTCACTGACTCAGGACATAGATGAGCCCATATAAGGACATTGTTGTCACCTGACCCTGAGGGGTGGGCAAAGCCCAGAGAGGAGAAGGAATATTATAAAAAGGGGAGACATTCACCATGCCCTCTCTCTTCCATCTCCATCTACTAACATCACCACCAAGTAATTGAAGTGCTGACCAGAGGGAAGAGCCTGGCTGAAGGGAAACTAGCCAGCCTGTGGTGAGAATCGCCTAAGTTTATAAGGTTGCTGAAAGTGTTAAGCTTAGTTTAGAATGCGTTTTACTTTTATTTCTTTTGAACAAATCTGACTTGTTATGCTTTGACTTATAATCACTTAAAATCCTTCTGTAGTTAATAAATTTATTTCTTTGCTCTACAGAAAGCAATGTGTTTGGTTTGAAGTGTTTCAGAGACTTCACTGGGAATAACACTGCTGGTGCATATTAATTTATTTGTTAAATTGATGAACTAATATGAGCTTACATTGTTTAGTGGGCATAACTGAACATTGTAAAATGAAGGTTCCTAGGGTTATCTGGGACTAGGGGTACTAGCTAGTGTAATTTTGTTGTATAATCCAAAGACTGGCTGGCTAGAATCACTCGCCCACTTAGTTGGGATCAGCGTGAACAGTTGTGCATGAACAGCCCCGGAGTGGGAGGTTTTCACAGCAGAGTAGAGTGAAATGGGCTCCATAGTGGGATATTGGAGTGACACAGCAATTCTCCAACCCAGATTACACGAGGTGAATATCACAGCAACATATACTGTTCCAGAGGAGCTGTAGATTGCCACTCACAGGGTGACGCTGTACTCCTTCCATGGGCAGACCATCTGAAAAGTACCTTTCCTTCACTACCACTCCTACCTCAAATTTTGCACAAGCTTCAGACAGGGCATAGGTTATTCTCATTGCCCCTAACTGGTCCAAACAGTTTTGGCTACCAAACCTCCCACTGATACAAGAGATTTTTCAAGATGCTCTAACATGTTTAAGGGCTGCAGCAACAAAAAAGCACTCTGTCACACACACAATGTCAAAAACATTGTGATTTTGACATCCTCTAATTAGCATAATTAGAGTGGTGACCGTGGATCTTAGTGATAGGGTGTTCATAAAAATGTAATTGGTTATAATTGTAAGGGTTTTAATAAGTAATAAGAATAGTTTTAAGTGGTTGCAGTTAGAAATCCAAAATGGTGGCCGCAGGAATTACAAATCAGAAAATTAGAATGCCTTTAATATATTGCATATATAAGTATACAATAGAGCAATATTATATGATTGCTCTAAGTGGTCACATTCTATATGTGATGGTCAGTCACATATAGTTTCCTTTAGGGTGACCAGATGTCTGGATTTTTCACACTTGCTATCACTTGCTATCTGGTCACCCTAGTTTCCTAGGGACAGTTCCGACATTTGGTGTTTTGTCTCATAAAGGTATCTATTACCCTCCAGCCCTTGTCCCAATTTTTCACACTTGCTATCTGGTCATCCTAGTTTCCTTGTACTCCCCTGTCTGTATCCATCTATTGCCTCTTATCTTACACTTAAATTATAAGATCTTTGGGGCAGAAGCTGTCCTTTTATACTGTGTTTGTACAGACCTGAGCAGAGTGGGGTCGTGATCAACGAATCTGGCTCCTAAGTGCCACTGTAATACAAATAAAGAATAGTAATATTTCAAGTGAAAATGAAAAATGATTTTTATTAGTTTGATGCACTTCAAAAATTTATAAGAGAGCTTGAGACATGTTTTGTGAAACTAAAGTCTTCAAAACAAAAATTATAGCTGATGGAAACCATAGAAATGTCTCAGTGTCAAAAAAGAGGACACCTCCACTAACAGCAGCAGTAGTCTTCTGTGGAATGGATTCATCCACTCTATGGTGTATGTATATAAATATCTGTTCTTTATGAATGGTAGTTCTACCTCATAAATAAGGATTTTACAGTTCTGGTGTGATGAGAAGATCAGCCGAAAGAGCATGTGAATAACGATTCTCATATCATCAGTGCACATTTCCCAGCACCTGATAGTGATCTAGTTGAAACTACCCTTGGGAATTCTTAGTTTCACAATCTGATACAGACATCAGCACATTTATTCAATTCTTATATAACAATTTCATCAAGCTGCTATAACTGAGGCTCTGACAGTGTTTCCATGAAAAAATGTCTTTTTTTTTTTTTTTTTTTTTTCCCCCAAGGGCTTATAGTGCTAAAATAAGTCACCAAGGTTTAGAATTTGGCATAACAAGTCCCATATTGAGAGTATTAAATATATTAAATCAATTTAAAATATTTTATTTTTAAATTATCTTCATCTTTAGTCTATCAGAGGGGGAAGAGAGAGCTTTATTGTCTCTATAGACACTTTTTCTGCATCTATTTTTTAAATGGCTGTTTTTAATTAACAGGTATTTAATCAACTATGTTACTAATATGTGAAGATTGGCTGCTGCCTGTGTGCATTAATGTTAAGGAAATACATATATGCATACTAATTTCACAACTCCACTGTTTGCTGTTGTAATGGTTTACAGTAAAAGGAACCTAATGCAAAATTACATGATACTTTAATAACTTCTGAGACAGTTTAGGGAACTAGATCCATAATTAAGCCTTTAAAATTGGAAAATAAAGTGTTTTCTGAATTAGAATATGTATCAAAATAGGTATTTACTAGTGATTCTGCAGTTCTTGTAATATCTCCTTGCTCTGTCAGCCATGGAAATGACATAAACAGGGCTTTGGTGAACTGAGTAAGCATTTCCAATGGTATGCTTCTGAGCAGCACATCAGTGGTGCAGGAATGGATGATTCAATAGGCAACACTTCACCCTCCTGGTCACTACTGACCCTGTCTCTCAGCATAGTGTTAAGAAATCATTGAGCTGCCAGAGCTGTACAACTTTTGGATGAGTTGTAATATGGATCAACTACTCACATGATCACTATAGATCACTTGCTGTGTTCTTCAAGAGTTGAAGTGCTAATCCCAGTATCCCAATCAAATTCCAGTTTAGATACAGTGGGTTCAGTCTTGCTCTATAACAAGTCTGTTTTGTGAGCTACAGGCAGCTGAGGATTTCCCTCAGTGTGAGAGAATCATTGGCTGATATAAAGCTGGCATAGCTGGCTCTCTACCCAACCCCTCCAAACTCACCCCATGTCATACAGCATCAGGTTTACTAGAGGGAGTGTGACCAGAATACAACGTGCTCCAGTGATCCTTGGCTGGCAGAATACCAATAGGAAGCCGACGAGGCTGGCATGAAGTTTGCCAAAGATGATAGTCAGTGAAAATGGGAGATTATAATGTAACATCCAATCAAAGTTAACTATGGTGGTCACTATTGCTATAATAGACCTTTATTTTTTCTTTATTGAAATTTAGTTCTTCATATCTTTTATTTCTGTGCCGCCTCTGTTGTTTTGGTATTTTCTGAATACAGAGAAGTTGTTGCTTAGCAGCTCGTCTCCGACTATCCTGAAACTTGTATCCAAAAGTCCCACTCACATTGATGGCAAGCTTGGTTGCAAAAGGGATTTGATTTGCTTGTTTCAATAAATTTTCCCTTTGCCAGGTCTTTGGAACTATACAGTCCAAGCTGGGAAAGCAAAATCCAGTTCTCACTGTTCCCCTTTATTTCTCTTGCCCTGTTTAGCAATGGGACTATAGTACCTTTTCTTCCCTCCCCTCCCCATCCTGTCCACCTCTCGATATATACATTTAATTTTCCTTTTGAGTTAACATGATTACACTACATTTGATAAGCTTTTCACAAACAAACAGTTAGAAAAAATTACTGCACACAGTAATTGTAAATTGTCAAAAGGACAGACCGACTAGACCTCTCCAATATGTAATGTGTGATCCTAGGATTTCCCCCCTATAGCTCTTAACCACCATCATGCATTTCCTATTGATGTCATCTCCTTTCGAAAAATCTGATCACTAATTAATTGTCTTGCTACTGCCTTTAAACTTGGAAAATTCAGTGTACAAATCTTTTAAATATCAATTAACAAACAAATTCAGAGAGACATATGACTGAATTCCATTTTCTTGAATGTTTGTTTATTATTCTTTAATCAGTTAACCTGCTCTAAACTGCAGACATTTCAGGGTCATATACATTAGTACTGCTAAGAAACTGAACATTAGTACTGCTAAGAAATTGCTCTGTGGACAATGTGAACCATCTTCAACTATTTATCTGCATTGTTCAATAACGGTGGCAGTACAGATTTAAATAACAGTAGAAACACTATTATTTATTGTTGTCTTTTGGATTACCTTTAACTGGGTAACACAGAAGATGAAGCATAATCAGTTCCAGCTGGAAACACTTCTACAGTACATCAAGGACAAAGGGGTCACAAATTGACTTTACCTGCTATTCATGCAGTATATGAAATGAATCAGGCAAAGGGAATTTAATTAGCACTCCTCATTGTAAGGATAAATAAGGAAATAGAATTAAATTGTTAATTGTGATGAAAATTATTTTTGCATTACATTGTCAATAACTGCACAGAAGGGGTTTACTTGCTATTTTGGGACTATAATTTGGAACACCATATGTGAAATATAAGTTCTATACTTTTTAAGTGTCCGCATAAGAAATGAGACCTTATTCTATTCATCAAAATTCCTAGTGTGATAAACAGGTGTAAAAAGAAAGCAACTAGAGTGTTGGATGCCAATGTTGGGTCAGATCCTTCACTGTTACATTGAGTAGTGCCTTGTTCTTAGTCGTCACAGGGATAGTAGTTAGGGCACTGGACTGGAAGACAGACCTGGATTTTATGGCCATTTCTGTCACTGAGTTGCTATGGGACCGTAGGCAACTCAGGTCACATCTGTGCCTGTTCCTTTCCCTCACTTTGTCTATTCTCTCCTGGATTATAAGATTTTGGGGGTAGAGACTGTCACCTAATGTGTTTCCTAATTTCTAGAACATTGGGTCCTCAATCTCTGAGCCCTCTGTATGTCCCTGTAGTATAAAGATTAATAGTTCAATTAAATTCAATATCATAGATATCACAGCCTCACACTCTTGGTCCTCCACAACATAATACATTTTTTGGATGTTTGCCAATGGTGGTAGACCTCTAGGGGTCTATTCAATCTAGTACAAATTAGATCAGACTTGAAGTTGCTTTAACTTGCATTGAAGGACAAATTGGCCCCAGCTTGCCCCTCCGCCACCAGGATTGGGTACAGAAGGATAGTGACAATTTACCTATTCCTCCACCCACACAGTTCCACTGAGTGATGGTCAGATGAACTTGAGGATCTGACCTAATGTCTGCGGAGTTTAAACTGACAACCTTTCAACATGTCAATTTTAAGGACATCTGCCTAAAGCTGGTTGGGGTCTTTTTGCACATATGCTTTCTCTGTCTCTCTCTCTCAATTTTCAAAACTAAAAAGTTTCATTTTCCAGTTTGAAATGACCTTTTCAGTATGATATTTCAGTTACTTTATACTAACAAAGCAAACGTCAAAATTAAAATGAAACATTTCAAAATTATTGAAAACTAAACGTTTTGATTAACCTGATTTTTTTTATCATTGGTTTGTGAAAATGTAAGATTTTTCTTAAAGTTCCAGTTCAGGTTGGGAATATATTTTTTTTTTATGTCGCAAAAATGCTTGCAGGATGTGAAAACTGTTTCTTGCTCAATTTTATGTCTGTCCTCCCAACCCTAATGTATTGCTTATAATCACACAAATGTAGCATAGGAAATGTCATTCTATCAAGAAAACAGTAACATTTTTCCCATTACACCCACTACACAAACTTATGAGGCTTTTACCATAAAAAAAGGAGAGGCACTGCATAATTTCCTAATGCCACACTGAATTTTTTTCACTAAAGCAGCTGAATAGTTCAATCCAGTAGTTACCTTGAAAATAAATGACTGCATTGAAAAGAGAATAAATTAATTCAGATAAACTAAATAAACTGTGTGAACTGACTAGTGTAGCAGAAATTACTGGATGCTGATACTGCCATTTTAATGATTAAGTCCACATTAATTAATTTCATAGCTACATTTATTTAAATCCATAGCTTTACTAACACTCATAATATAAAACATGCCAAGACCCAAATTCTTCTTAGTTACACTTGCATAACTAAGACTAGAATTAAGCCCTGTACAAATAGATATGATGAATGTTAAAAGAGAGTGGCAGTTTCAACACATAGCATACAGTCCAAGCATGTATGTAGCAGTAGTTGCAGCAAGCTGCTTCTTTCTCCTAGAGGAAGGACTATTTTTGTGTTATTTGTTTGTCAAGTGCTGAATACAATGGGCCCTAATCCCTATTTGAGAACTTAAGATGCTATTCAGTAGAAATAATACAATAGTTGGTTAATGGATTTGCACAACTCTTGACCCAAAAGAGACACCTTTGACCCAACCAGCCTTCTGTACTTTGATGGAGCTTGACTTCACAGCCATTCCACTACCCATCATGTTCCCCAACACTCCTACCTATCCTACCCCGAAGTGGACCTGCTGCCTTATGGGACTTCCACAGACTCCTGGATTTCCCCCAGTGTAATTGTAAAAACTATACATTTCCTAACTGATGATGTTGATTAGTTTCCACTGTGCTGTAATGCCTTTTGAACCCATTAATGTGATTTCAGATGCTCACCTACTTAGGGCCATATCTTACATACAAGAGTTGGCTGCTGTTAGTGACACTTGTGCATGTGGGCCAAGGGTAGTATGTGATCTGTTGTTTGCTCGACATACTGCAACCTTTTGACTAAAAAACTAGAACATTATAACATTAACATTAAATGGATTAAAAACTGGCTAACTGATAGGCCTGAAAGTGTAACTCTAAAATGGGGAATTGTCATCTAGTAGTTGTGTTTCTAGTGGTATCCCACAGGGATTGGTTCTTGGCCCTATGCTATTTAAAATTTTATTAATGACCTAGAAAAAAACAACATAAAATCATCATTGATAAAGTCTGCAATGATACTGTGAGCCTACCAGCATCCCAATGCAAGAGGGCAAGGGGCTCATTGGTATCTGGTAATGAGCTCCAGCTGGCCTGACACGTTGAATGTACTCCAACTCACTAATATCATAACCTGTATCTAAACTTTGTCATATAAGATATCATAAGAAAGCTAACAACATACTGATCATTAATGTTACTGGTCAGTGTATGTTTGGAGGACAAATTAAAAGTTACAGAGACAGTGGAAATTGTTATAAAAGCATGTCTGCCATGCAGGGCCACTCTAGACATCTGGAAGGTATTTGCAAGGTACATGCAGAGACAATGGGAATGCAAATTACATAGAAGATAAACAGGACCATCAAGACAGCACAGGGAGGAGAATGCAGGAAACAGATCAGTTTGCATTTTAGCAAACATCAGGGATGGAAGAAACCAGCATGCATCTTCCTTCACCAGGAGATTCCATGTCACCTTCCTCACAGTTTGAATGAACTTTGCTTTGGGGGGTAAGCTTCAGAAAAATCAATTTCAAAGGTTCACTAGATTATAAAGAGAGGGGCAAAGAACCCCAAGTTACCTTTTACCTAAAAAGACAAAGGAACTGAGCACTTTGGACCTTTTGAGAAGATCCTGACCTTGCTGGAAGGTATATTGGTAAGGAAACTCCTTGAACAAATGCTATAGTTTGTTCTGTTAAGACTTAGCTTCTAGAAAATGTTTTTCATTTTTATTTGTTTGTAACCATTTCTAACTCTATCCTTTATACTGGAATGTATTGAGAATCCTGTCTCCTTTTGTTAATAAACTTGTTTTACTTTTAATCTAAACCAACTCAGTGATTTGTTTGATTTAAAGTGAATATTAACTCCCGTTAATGCGGCAAGCTGCTAGAAAGGAAAAAACAAATCTTAATGTCTCTCTCTGAATGATCTATGAGAGGGCTGGATTTAGCAGAGCACACAGTTTAGGGAAAATGCAGCACTGGGGGGGGGGGGGTGTTGTGATCAACTTGCCCAGTGTAAGCAATGAGTGGCTGGGAATGTGAATTACCAAGTCAAAGCTGTTTAACACACTCCATGCAGGCTTGTATGCTGTCTGGGAGCACCCAGACAATGTTGCTAAACAGAACATTTTGAGGCACTTGGGATTAGAGGCCGGGCAGTGACACCATCCCTTACTAGTTTCAATTGCAACCCAGAGTGTGACAGACACACAAATTGGGGGGAATGGTAAATAATGAAGAGGACAGATCACTGATTTAAAGAGGTCTGGGTTGCTTGATAAACTAGATGTAGGGAAACGATATGCATTTTAATATGGCTAAATGTAAAGGTATACATCTAGGAACAACAAATGTAGAACAAATATGTAATAATGGGCTTTTCAATCTATCAGACAAAGGTGAATGATCCAACTGCTGGAAGTTGAAGTTAGACATACTCAGACTGGAAAAAAGGCATCCTTTTTTTTTAAAAAAGTCAGGGTATTTAATCATTGGAACAATTTACCAAGTGTCGTGGTGACAATTTTTAAATTGCATCACTGACAATTTTTAAATCAAGATAGGATGCTCTGGAAATCATGTTGGGGACATTCTTTCACCTGTGTTATCCAGGAGGTCAGACATGGTCACAATGCTTCCTTCCACCTCAGAATCTATGAGTCTATAATATCTACAGATGTTGAACCTTTATAAAGCTTATTTTACTGTAAATCCCTATGGTATATGTAATGCTGCAATAACTAAACCATATTGTATATGTTGTTTAATTCATGGTTTCAAGTGTTTTTAATCTTTTTTTAACTTACTGTAAAATGATGGATATAAGTTTACTAAGCGTTTAAGTCTGCCTGTGGATAGTGATTAGTTCTATCACTAAGCAAGGAAGGGAAATCCAGCAAATGTGGCTGTTACACATCTCATAATAGACAATTGTAGCATCAATACAGTAACTAAAAGGATACATTCCCACAAGGATTTGTAGCTCTAATCCTTCATCTTTTTACCGAAGTCTTGTAATAAGAACACCTGTGGCAATAATTTATCTTGCCAAGCTGAAAGACAGAGAATGGAGAACAAGTTTAATAAAAACACTTTAATTAACATCTTCAGTATATCTTCACCATGTATCAACACCTCTTATGAACAGCTTAATCAAACTTGCTTTTTCTTGTTTTCACTTGAAACAAATTTACATTTCTTGGAGAACTCTACATGCAAATTCAAGCAGCATGGAAGAAATGTTTTCATGAGAAAACCACAACACAAACAGCTACAACAAAAACCCTTATCAACACTTCATATGGCATATTTGAATTAAAGAGACATTTGCAATATAAAAAAGGGCAGAATAAATTTACAAAAGGCTCTTTTTCATTTCCTAGGAAAAAAAGTTGTTCACAATCTGCATGCTTTCCTGTAGTGCAGTTTTTATAACCTTGCTTTCTTTTGAGATTATAATTCTACCATAAAAGTTATATGTAGGCCAAATCCCAACTCAATTAAAAAAGTCACAAAATACTCTGTGTATTTGTGTCTTTCCATAATAAAAGCAGCTTCTTCTATAAATGCATCTTGGAGGCTACAGCTATATAATGTAACATTGTCATGTAGAAATAGAGGTCTTGATCCAGCAAGTTAATTCAGCAGGGCGCGTCAGTGCAAATACAAACTCCCTGTGGGCTTGCAGGTAAGTGTATGTGCTAAGCATAGTGCTAGAATTGTGATAAGCCTCAAGCAATCCTCTTCATTACTGAAATGGGTGCAGGGTAAGGAAGAGGTGGGGCATAAGCACAGATTATTTATTTATGTATTTATTATTTTGTGAGGAGATATAGGTTCAAGCAATTTTTTTCACCATGTTCCTGAAATGCTTGGCTACATGCTTCTTCTCAAGGCCTGATCCTGCACCACTGACCTCAGTGGGAATTTTGCCACTCACCTCAATGAGGGCAATATCAGGTCTTAGGCATCAATTTGCTATTAAGTAGGTGGTATCCACCTGCTTTTACCTAATTCAAGATCAGGTTCTTCCGTGCTCACTGTCTTGCTCATTTTTTTAATCTCAAGTTTATAAATGCAGCATTTTGTATTCGTGTTGTCCAGGGCCAAGCCCAGAGTAAATGTGTATATATATATATATCAACTTAGGCTGGGATTCCAGAATGGCCTAAGGGAGTAATGTGCTCAATTCCCATTGAAATTGGGAGTTTGGTTCCTATATCCTTTAAATTCTATGATGTTTAAAAATAGGCCCCAGTTTCTGCAATGATGGTCTATGCTCTGACCATCTGGTTATGTCTGCAACATAACTTAGATATTCATATTTGCACGTTCAAAATATGTTTTACATACTATTCTCTAATATCCACTTTAAAATTGGCAGTCCAGTTAATGTTGCTTCCAGCAAACTTATTTACAGGCATATTCACAGAAAGGGGACAGAAAAGTGAGTTTGTTCAAAGTAAGAATGAATATTAGAGGGAAGTATTTTGCAGTCTTCGCCCTGCTGTATTGTATGTTATACGGTGCTCTTGGTGGTGCTGCCTTTCTGATCAGGTGTAAAACTGAGGCTCTGACCAGCACTTAAAGAATCTACCCTACTTTCATTACTTAGGAAACAGTCCCACTGACTTCAAGAACCTATGAATGTTGACTCCTTTTCCTTAGCTTTAACCAATAGACAAAATTACCTTACTTTAAAAAAAATAAATTTCAATTGTCTGTGTACACAAACATAGTAGCTGATTTTTTTTATATATATAATGGTGGTGTTGCTTTAGTGCTGAGAAATGTATTGAGCTTAAATCTGAATGCTAGAGAAATTAATATTACTAGTAGCAATGCATCAGAACTTTACACACAATCAGCACTACCTCTAGAACCTTAGCACTGTATGCTTAATGTTGGCCCAGAAGGATTTTTTAGTGCCATATTATTCAAATTCCCCTGTAAATAGAGGTTTATAAAGGGAATGACAGACCATCCTTTGTCATGATAGCCAAGAAACACTGCTATAAGGGTTGTTTCTACTGATTCAGTAAACAGTTTAAAATTCTGAATAGTGCAAGGCATTTCACACGTGCACTGTGCAGGACTGATCAAGTATATTTTATGTACGTGACAAGTTAAAATTACTCCATAAAACATGGGTTCAAGTATGTGCATTTCTCAATTCATATCTTACATATCATGCATTCTACTTCTCTGCTTATATATCTTCTTAGTTCCTTGTATTGATATATTTTGTGATATTAGACAAGTATCCTTGTTTCTTCTCCTTTAATGTATGTGGTTGCATTGTGATGTTGTCTAGAACCCCCACACAAAATGCAGGCAGAAAAACCAGTTCAAATCTGGCTCAGCTATGAAAAATGCCATTTGGGGAGAGACATACCCCCAGCTGATGCAGCTAATGAGGGCAAGCCCAAGTATAAAGAGAGAGAAACAGGACAAGAAGGCAAAAGTGTTTGGAAATTGAATGGATTCTGCCTTTTATTGTTTTGATTTAAGCAACCGTTGTAGGGTCAAGGAATGATGCAGGCTATTCAAACAAGGCAGCGTCCACCATTGCTGGCCTGAATGAGTATGCTAAACCCTAATGCTAAACCCTAATGTTGGCACTGAAAGAGTCTATAGATTTGAGTTGAAAGAATTGCATGCTTTTAGGGCTTTTAGCAAGCAATGCTGAAGACAGTAGCTTTTTTTAATAAGACCTATGACCCTTTTATTCCAGTGTCATTGTAACTGTGACTCTTGAAGCTGCAGCAGACACAGGAAGGGCTACATTGTCTCTTTAAGGAATAGCCCCAATGGGGACAATGTAGAAGCACATGAGTCTAGCAGAAGTAATCCGAAGCATTGTGCTTGACTTTAGCGTAGTGCCGCCTCGAACTCCAGAGTACACAGCAGGAACATGGCTGTGCTTCACGCTTCATAAGGGTGCAGCTTGTAGTCCCCCTTCCATAGCACTAGCTTGAGAGATGTGTACTATATGTAGCTTGCCTATTACATGATTTATCCTTATTACCCTTTAGTATTAGTCAGCTTGAGACCAGATAACATGCATTTCTTTTATGATTTCTTTCCCAACATTTTTTCCCCTGTATTCAACTGTATGTTGCAATAGGCTCTTCTCCTGGACATTGGACCATAGCAACTTGCAATTTCCCAGATGGAAATGCTGAACAGCTGAGTATCTGCTGTTTGCTTTCTGGTACAAGAAAAGGCATTTGTAAATCAAGCAAGCAGCAGATGGAGGATAATTGGAGTATATAATTATTCAGCTTGGACTTCTTTTAAATGGATACGCTGGATTCTGTTCCCTTGGCCGGGAAGACAAAGGAATGGAGTGGCACATGGTGGGTAGACCTTCCAAAGATTCTTTTAAATAGAACTTATAGGAAAATATGTGAAATAACTCCATCAGTTAACTGGGTCAGTTTTCCCTGGAACACAAAATCTGGCAAGTCACCATGAGACGGATTTTCAAGTTTTGAGATTAATACAGAGCCTGCTCAAACACTTCTGTATTAATAAACTACAGTATATTACCTGAGGACTCCATCTGGTGACTCTCCTTCATTTTGCCAGGTTTTTAAGAGCTACTGCCTTAATATTCTCTACTGACAAAATGTGAAATCTACTTTAGGAAAGTATTAACATACGATTTGCTCTGTCATGAGTAAATGAAATGTGTGATTCTTTAAGTTGCCCTCCATAGGAGCATTGTATTTTTGAAGCTGACAGCTATCAGGAAGACCACATGCCAAAATTAATAGCTAGGGACCTATGGTTATTCAAAATTAAAAGGACATGTTGATACAAGAGAATTTTAAAGCTGCTCTAGTCCACATAAGGAGACAGCACCAGAGACAACATTTAGCCACCCACCTGAAAAAAGCAGATAGAGAGGGGGAGAAAAACATCATAGATTTTATCTGTCCTGATTTAATTAACAAAGATGTTGACAGAATCATAAAAATTAGGCATGAATAGCAATAGAGTTAGTTTTAAGTTTAAGGCTTCTGATAAATAATTAATGATGGTTTTGAATAAGTTTAGTTGGAAATCCAAAATGGTGGCAGATGATGTCATTGCTAAGAGAAAGAAAGAAACAAAACGGAGGTATTAAGAAATTGACCAATAGCAGGAAGGAGACTATGGTGAAATAAAGGTCACTCCTATTATCTGCAGGGAGGGGTCAGTAGGTAGGAAGGAGAATCCAAAGTTTGAAGTAAACAACTAAAGCTAATTAGCATATTGGTCAATTTATTGGTTAAAAATGATCTCAGCCCTAGTTAGGAAAGATGTTGATTGTCATTAAGAAAGCAACCAATCAGAAAGGGTCAGAAAAGGTCAGAAAAATCATATCTAAGGCAGAGAGCTGACAGGCTTGAGTGTGGGTGATGGTGATCATAGAAAGAGATATAGGCAGCAAGAGAAGTAGAAGAATAACAGCAGTGGCAGCAGTAGCAGCAGGAACCAGCTTGCCGGAGCAGAGGGACCCATAGACGAGACAGAGGGATTTAAGAAGAAAAGTAAGTATAACTCTTCTAAATATAAGAAATGCACGTGTATGATTGTAAATAAAGCTGGATATCTGAATTTGAATGGTCTCTAACCCCGCACATTTTATGATCGTTTGTAGAAGCATTAGTAAGTGTTCTATTATAATGTCATGTGGATTCATGTGTATAAGGGAATTGTATGTAATATTGCAATAAGTCTGGTATTTTAATGTAACATTGTATTAAGACTTTATCCATATGTATGCAGACTTTGTTATAAGTTGCAACATTGTATGTTTATTATGCCATTCCACAATTAAGTATTCATAACATTATAATACATGCAAAGGAACTGTTGCATTGTGTTCTGAGTATTGTATTACAATTTTATGGTCAGGTTATGGTTTATGATCAGGTTATGGTGTTCTGTATTGTACCAAGCATATTATTTCATTTTATTATATTGTATTGATTTTTTTTGTTTAAAATCCAATTGTAGTAAATTAGTATTGAATAAAGAAACATTTTGTTTTAAAAGAATTTACTGTTTGAGGGTCAATCCTTTGAGTGAAGGCTTGTATTTGTATCCTCTCAAGGATAAAGTGAGGCAGGCAGGTCTAGGGAGTTTTCAATTATTTTAAATGGAAACCTCTGGTAAACCCTTGTAAATTCTCTAGGGCGGATCATTTTTGACTACCCGCTTTTAGAATTAAGGGTTGGATTGGTTCATTAGTATACTCAGGCCAGCATATGGTCTCTTGGGTCCAAAGTTTTAGGGTAACAAGGTGAAGGAATGTAGGCTCTGAAATAATAAAATGTTATGAATAACAAGTTAATTGAAAGATTTTAAGGTAATGTCAAGAAAAATTTAGAAGCAGAAATATATATTATATATATATATATATATATATATATATATATATATATATATATATATATATATATATATAAATAAATGTCGGATATATATATCACTCTCTACAAAGAATAATGGCTGTAGTTTGTTATCCTGTCTACATTGCATACTGAATCCACATATTCAAAATCCACGAATAACTAGATTCCTGCCCACATAAGATTGGATTACAAATGCAGATTTGAAACACAAGGAGAGAAGAATGGAAACATTGGTTTCTGCATAGGAAACTAAAGAATCCTACTCTGTAGGCATAAATAATGAGTTTACAGCAATATCTAGTAAAATATTACTTTTGTGTAGAAAATGGACATATTTCTGTTTCACACTGAAAAATAACAGTAATTTAAAGACTAAAGGGAGTTTTAGTATTATTGTGATCTTTACTGTGTTAAAGCCTAGGAATAAACAAAGACAAATGCCAGTAAATTAAATTGATTAAAATTAGAAACAAGAAAAGCGGTTGTATACTTCCAGGAATTAAGGAATATTCCACATGTTACGGAACTGCTCATCCTTCATGCTTTTTCTGCTTTGCTCCACTTAGAGGTTCAAAAGTGCAGCGGTGGCTATGGAACATGACATGGAAAGTACAGCAACCCTTATTTTCTTAATTTAAAGCATTCATATGATAAAACTCCATTGACTTCAATAGGAGCAAAGGTAAGCCATTGTAGCTCACTTCTGAAAATCCCAACCAGAATGAATTATTATGAAACATGAATTTAAATTGTGTGAAATTACCCATATTTGCTTGACTCATGAAATTTCTTCTGCATAATCAAAATATTAGACAATGTTCATACTGTTAGTAGAGAGTGCCATATCAATATTATTTTCAAGGCCAACATAAAGCAGGCTAAATCCTGTACCTTTACTCAAGAAAAAATTCTCATTAGGTTACAGAAGGAGTGAATACAGACTAAGCAGGAACTGGTTAACTGAATAATTCCTAAATTAAAGGGAATATCACAAAATTCTCATCAATTTAATATAATTTGCCTAGATTTAATAATTTGATTTACCACTAGACATACCTTGTTTCTGTTTTCACTGGTAAAAGCAGGCAACATATCAACAAATATTAAAGCAAACAATATAGAAAGCTTGTAAAAAAATGGATTTAAAAAAAAAATCACAACTTTAAGATGAAATCACTGAAACTTTGGCTTTTTCTAAATCTGTTGAACATGTGATTTATATACTGTACCAAACCAGCTTTGAACAATGCAATATGAATAATTAAATCAATAGGACTTAATTATACATCCCTCTTTATAAAAAACAGTACTCAGTGTTTTGTTTTGTTTTTCTTGCACACTCTTTTAGTGCTACCCCTCCTTTGCCTGGCCAAATACATGTATAATTATAAACACACTCTCTCTCTCTCTCACACACGTGCCAAAGAAGAACTTGAAGGAATAACACATTGTAATTTTCTTTCCTTTCAAGTCAAAATCCCTTCAAATATTATTTGTTGTACCCTTTACAAAGTGATTGTATTTGCTACATGATTAACAGTCTTTCATATCATTAATGCAACTTGAGTTCCCACCCCACATGCATTAATCGTAAGTATAATAATGCAAGAATTGTACCACCATAGTAAGTGTTTATTAATAGGACTTTAGCATGTTAAATATAACTTGGGATCGCTAAAATACATGCATTAGAAACATATTCTATTTGGAATATTTAATTAGGAAAAAGGAAGGTTGTTATACTCATGCACAAACAGGAAACCAGAAAACAAGTGCCTCTCAAATAAATACCTGATCATGGTTTATAACTGTGAGTGAGACTTCCACCTTGTTTATATCTTTGAATACAATATCTCTTTTACCATGTCCTTGCAGCTCCAGTTATTGACAGTAGCAGCTCATTCAGAAGCTGAATAAATTCCAAATAAGTGTCCTAACTTGACTGGTCAGGACCATTCACAACCTACATTCAGGATATGCTCTATTATTCCAATTGTATTAACAGCAAGAATTGATGCAATTCTCTTTCTGTAGATTTTTTTAGTTTGTCCCATTATAGCCTCCTGGCTATTTGAAGTAGAAGAATGATTTCAGTGAACCCAACATTACCCTCTTCTAATATAATCTGTTTTCATTTTTCTTCCATTCCTGGAATGTTTTGGATCCTTCGTTTTTTCTTTACAATTCAAAGGAGTATAAAGCATCCTTGAAGAAAACATAATGGGCCAAATTCATCCTAAATTTTACATAATTGAAACCAGTGATGTATTTAGCCCATAGCTAGCACATAACGAGGGATTTAGAATAGAACAATTACATGTTAGCAAAATTCAGAAAGAAAATCTGTGATAGCACATGCTAGCCAGCAATCATTATTCAATTTCTTGTTTCATGCAGCCCCTCCAGAAGACGGACTATACCATGAAGGAACATGAGCTAGTGTGGAATGACTATATTACTACTAGAAGACAGAAGGTAATTATAACTGGGTGTTAAGGCTGTCCCATACGGCTTATGGGCTTAGGACCGATGATACTACAGTACGCGATAGAAGTCCCTATTTCCCATGTGTGGTGACTGTACAGATAAGACAGGGATAATCTCAATATCCTGACCAACATTTCCTTTCTGAGAATACTTTCTAATGTTAAAGGCCATGTGCAAGTTACTGCTGCATTCATACTGGCTGATGCATTTCCCTACTCAGTTGACTGAACTATGTAATGATCACAGGGCATACATAGTATACTATCTTTTAGGAGGGAAACCTATATTTCTCCTCTACATACTGAAGCATATGGTTAGTCCTTGCTAGCTTTGCCAGTTTTGTGTGTGTGTAAGGCTCATGTTTGATTGTGAGGAGACTGTGAGTAAACTGTGTTCGAGGAACCTAGTAAACAGTGAATATGCAAACCAATTATGCGTTAGTATTTGTCTAATGTGAGATATCACAAAAGGCCATAGCAGCAAGGAGCATGTTTGTTTGTCACAAATATTGGAGTAGCATTACTTATGATTACTCCAAAATATTCCGAGTATGAAAGAAAATATAGAGAATCAATTGCTGTTTGAAATTCATGCACATGTACATCTGTATAGGTTAACTGGGTGAAGTATAGAGTCATAGAAATGTAGGACTGAAAGGAGGTTGATAGGTCCCCTGCACTGATTCCAGTTCCCTGCACTGAGGCAGGACTAAGTATTATTTAGACCATCCCTGACAGTTGTTTGTCTAACCTGTTCTTAAAAATCTCCAGTGATGGAGATTCCGCAACCTCTTTAGGGGATTTGTTCAGTGCTTACCCTTATAGTTGGGAAGTTTTTCCTAATGTCTAACCTAAACCTCACTTGCTACAATTTAATCCCATTACTACTTCTCCTGTCCTCAGTGTTTAAGGAGAACAATTTATCACCCTCCTCTTTCTAACAATCTTTTATGTACTTGAGGATTGTTATCATATCCTCCCTCAGTCTTCTCTTCTCCAAACTGAACAAACCCAATCTTTTCAATCTTTCCTCATAGATCATGTTTTCTAGAGTTTAATAATTTTTCTTATTCTCCTCTGGACTTTTTCCAGTTTGTCCACATCTTTCCTGAAGTGCCCAGAATTGGACACAATACTCCAGCTAAGACCTTATCCGTGCTGAATAGAGTGGAAGAATTATTTCTCATGTCTTGCTTACAACATTTCTGCTAATACATCACAGAATGCATCAGTATTAAATTGTTGACCCATATTTAGTTTCTGTTCCACTATAACCTCCAGATCCTTTCTGCAGTATTCCTTCTTAGGCAGTAATTTCCTATTTTGTATTTGTGCAATTGATTATTCCTTCCTGAATTTATTACTTTGCATTGTTCATATTGAATTTCATCCTATTTAATTCAGACCATTTCTTCAGTTTGTCAGATCATTCTGAATTTAATCCTGTCCTTCAAATTGCTTGCAACCTCTTCCAACTTGGTAACATCCACAAACTATATAAGTGTACTCTGTATGCCATTATCCAAATCATTTATGAAGATATCAAATTGAACTGGACCCAAGACAGATCTCTGTGGGACCCCACTCAATATGACCTTGCAGCTCAATTCTTAGCCATTGAGAACTACTCTCTGTATATGGTTTTACAGTCAGTTGTGCACCCATCTAATAGTAGATTCATCTAGGCCATATTTCTCCAGTTTGTTTATGAGAAGGTCATGTGAGACAGTATTGCTAAAGTTGAGATATTTGACATCTACTGCTTCCCCCTTATCCACATGACGTGTTACCCTGTCAAAGAAGGATATTAGGTTGGTTTGATGTGATTTCTTCTTGACAAATTCCATACTGACTATTAGTTATTTCCTTATTTTCTTCTAACTGCTTACAAATTAATTGTTTGATTATTTGCCACATTCTTTCCAGATACCAAAATTAAGCTGACTGGTTTATAGTTCCCTGCATTATCTTTAGTCCCCATTTTATAGATTAGTACTATATGTGCCCTTTTCCAGTGCTCAAGTATCTCTCCTGTCCTCCACAAGTTCTTAAAGATAATTGCTAATGGCTCTGAGATCTTTTCAGCCAGTTCCTTAAGTATTCTAGGATATATTTCATCAAGGCTTGCCAATTTGAAGATATCTAACTTGTTTAAGTAATTCTTAACTTGTGCTTTTCCTATTTTAGCCTCAGATCCTACCCCATTTACTCTCAGGTTCTCTGTTAGTTGTCTGATCACTGTTAATTTTTTTTGGTGAAAACTGAGTGTGCAGTCTTTTAATGACTGTGGGCAGAAGGAGGTTGCAGATAGTGTCAGTCCAACTCTAGTAATAGTGTCTGTTGGGGCTAGTAGTTGTATTTGTGTTTCAAGTGTTTGAGTTGATTGTTTGAATTTGGTTTTCACTTCCTTTATTTTTTTTAATACTCCAGATAAGTAATCATGAGGCTAAAGAATGAGATTGGGTCTTCTAAAGGTATTTCAGCTGCTGGATAATGAAAATTCCATGAGAAGAGATTAATTTAGATTATTTTAGCTTGCAAACTCATGAAAACATGATTTGAAATACTCTGTTATCCTGATATTTGGGTTTTTATGGAGCCCAAATGCACAGCCCTGTTAGAAGTATTGTCTAGAGATTATTAGTATGCTGGAGCAGCTAATGAAAGGGAACTCTTTTAGCACTGCTTTAGGCTACATTTGTCCTTTAACTACGCTGTGTTACATTAAATCACTTACTCGTGTATCTCTAAAGACAAACAAGCAACTATTAGGTGTTTACTAAACCCTGATAATGCAATCATCTGCTCTTAAAAGTACTGGCATTTCCTGAAAGCAGGCATAAAGGATGAGGGGATCCAGGAAGAAAGTGACAAGAACAATTCTCCTGTTCCGTATGTGATTCCTGTTGTTGCTATGGTTACATCTGTGCCTATCACCAGTAAAGATATGGACTTGACTTCTGCTTGACCTAAGACTTTTGTGATGTGCTTATGTGCTTGAGAGTGACTTCTCTTATCTCCTGCTGATGATTAGTCCAATTTCAAATTTACATTAATGCCTGGGAATAGCACTTCCAAAGAATACAGATGCTTGACTGATAAGTAAGGGCTTGTATAGATGGCCCTGTAAGGAACCAGTAAAAGAGCCTTCCAAGTAGTGCTTTTTAAATGTGTTTTTGGGTGTCATTCTTATTTCACACCTAAACTCAAATGATTTTTCTTTTCTTTTCTTTTTTTTTTTTGGTTAAAAAGTGCCCTCAGCTATGCTTCTAACTTTCCCATCTCCCTTCTCAATTCTGACTCTTTTACCTCTCCATTCTTTAATTGTGGAGATATCGTTGACTAAAGTCTCATTTCCACTTCACATAGATACAATCTGCAAGTCTGACTACTACAAAGACACATTTTGGGATGAAAGGGCACCTTTACTGTGGTTGAATGAGCCATAGTTATTTACACGTGACCTTCATACTTGAACAAATCAGGGCAAGCAAGCAGGGCATCAGTTTCTTGGACTGGAGGAGGAAGGTGAAATTGTTTTGTCAGTTACTGAGTCTTATTTTAAGAAAGTTGAAATGCATGAAATTCTCTTCTGAGGAGTCATACAGGAGACTACCTGGGAGCTTTGAGTAAAGCACAGGGACTGATTATTTGAAAATTGAGTTTACTTCTTGGCCACCTAGAAAACCATAACAAAAGCAACACTTTTTATCTACATTGTGTGGCTCATAAATGTCTAACTGTATAACTTGTTTTATCTGTCTGGCAATACAGTACTTTGGTGAAAAAACTTGTTCACTGATCTCGCTGCTGCAGCATAACTTGTGACTGCTCCTAAATTTACACTTATTCTGCTAATTTGCTCATTCATGCATTTGCCACTTTATACCATATTTCTGTATTTTAGTGCTTCTCTGTTCATGCACTGAAATTTGGCAGGGCTGTTGAAGCATTCTAAACATATTGGAGCTTGGGTTTGTGTCATATCAAAACATGTCTATATGACTCCTGGCTCTGTACTTATGTATCGAGTCTAATTTTGAAGGTGATTATCACTGGTGTAGCTGAGCAACAGACAATAATTAGAGATAGTACTGAGCATGCCTCAAATGTGCTGTGTTCTTAGACTCCCACATTACTGTTTTTGTTTTCTAGATGTTGTGTTTTTCCTTCTTTCTTTCCTCTCCTTTTCCCCCTTTAATGGTGTTTCTTCTTTCCTTCTCCTTCCTTCTGTGGGTAAAGTTATATCAGACTTATCTGCACTCACTTTCACATCTGTTAATAACGTTGTCAATTTTGAGGCCTTTCTTAGCCATTCTTTTATGTACCTCCTTTTCTCCATCTATCCCCTCTTCACACCCCCCCCTTTTTCACTCTCTTGCACTCTGCCAGTTTGAGCCTCCTCTCCTCTGTGGGAGGACTAGCTTTTCTAAAGCACAGCTGTAAACTTGCTACATCTTCCCTAGCTAGTCAGTAAATTCTTAGCCAGTTTTCCACAAAGGTTCTTGCAATTACCAACTCTTCACACTTCTAATTTATTGTACTCACCTTCCTATTGCTACCTTTGACAACATCCTCTGCTGCTTTAACCACTGTGCTTTGTAAGATGTGTATGAATTGACACATTGTGCAATTAAATTGTATCATGGATCCACAACCTGCTTTAGCAAATTTACATTTTCTGGAATTGTTCAGAGCTGACAAAACAAAGAAGGAAACAAGAAAACAAGGTAATGGTCATGAGCTAGGCTCTGAAAAAAGTTTTGTAATTGAACTGAAACTGGCAACATTGGTTTTCTCACTTGTTTTTGCAACAAGATGAAAAAAACCAGTGTGCCCCTTTTCCACTGTAAATATAAAGCATAGTACAAGCAAAGATTTGCCAAACATAAAAAAACCAACCAAACAAAACACTTTGTATTTAAGTAGAATGTGGGAGCTGAAAGTCAAAATAAACTGTAAACTCAATGTATTATTTACATACTACACAGGATATTTAAAGTTGGATTTGGGAAAGAGATAGTAGGAAAAATAAAGAACCTGCCATTTGTTGATATTCAGGGTATGCTGTAAAAAGGATGCTTCTGTGGAAGACTGAGGATATAGTTATATGCTGGTATATCTGGTTTCGGGATGGTATGTTCATTTATCTAAATATACCAGACTTCCAGGTAATATTTTGTGATTATGAATTTATTATTGTCAGGGTACCTTGATTTTTGTGTATAACTGTTCTTTTTACCCAGATTTCAAATTGAACTTCCTAAATGCATGTCACTTTTGAAAAGATCTACAGAAATAAATAAAACATTTAAAAAATAAGCTAAATAATTCCTAGTTTCCTTTATTTGCTTTTGAAACAAGTTTCTAAAAGTTATTAAGCCCTGGTCTACCCTTACACGGAGATTCGACAGCAGTAGACTGGAGTTACGCAAGTTTACACAGAGTAGTTTGCATAACTCCCGTTGACTGCTGTGCTTCCCTTCTGCGCGCCATCTTCACTGCATTGCACCGCACCAGCGCAGTGCTATGCCACTTGAGAGGTTGGTTTACCGGTGTTAACTTCTGTATCGATTGAGTGGGTCTTCACTGACCGCTCAATCGATCCAAATAGGTTGATCTGTCAGTGGCAACTTTGCTGCCATCAGATAGACATACCCTAAAAGTTTCTTCCAACCTAAAATTGTTGGAGGAAAATAATTCAGAGGACTATTACAGGAGAACTGTTTGTGTGTGTGTGTGTATGTACGTGCATGCACATGCATGTGCTTATGTGTGTTTGTGTAAAGACACTTGAAAACAAACAAGAATTAAGGCCCAGATTCAGAAGTGGTCTCAAAAGTTCAGATGCTGTGCGTCACAAGGCTTAACTTTTAGGCCCATAGAAAATCACAGGAACAACACTGCAATCCATAAATCCTTAGTTGTATAGGCTCCCTATATAATGGAGAGAGGGAGGGGGAGGGGAAGAGAGAGAGGCATCTTAGAATGGAATCCACAAAGTCAGCATACTAGCCATTGGGAGATGCTCTAAATCCAGAAGGCAGGGAGACACCCATCTCTACTTATGATCCACAAAATAGGAGAAGAATAACTTTCCTCTGTTTAACTTGCTTGCAGATCCTGTTTGGTAGGCATGCTCAGAGTCTGCCTAACTCCATACAGAACAGAGGGGGTGATGAGCACCTCCCTTATTACTTTTAATTTAGTGGTTAGTGTATTCACCAGGTAGGCCACTGGTTCAAGACTCCCCATTGCCAGATGACGAAAAGAAATTTGAACAGGGATCTGGTATCTCTCAGCTGAGTGCTCTCATGACTGGGCTATAGAGCGATTCTCACTTGTTACATGGCTTAATTAATATTAAATTATTTAGTTAGAGTGGAACAACTTCAATAGGGAGACCCACCTCAGAATATCCCCTATCCCTAATCACTGGGGCTAAAAGTTATAAGGAAGGGCCTCCTCCTCTTCTTCTCTCCCTGTTCCCCTGGCTGTTTTGTGTGGAGTTAGGTGTGCTCATAAACCACTTATCAGATTGGGACCTGCACATGAACGCTCTGGAGCTTAGGTGTGAGACAGGTGTCTAGACACCTAGAGTAATGAAGCAGCAGATATGATCAGAGGCAGGAACTTAGGTACCTAAGGAACTTTTACTGCAAACACTTAGACAATGAGTAAATCTAGGCACCTACAGGATTAGGAGGCAGCCAAGCAGGTGTTTTTGAGCTCTCAGTTCACCTAAAAATAGGACTTAGGCATCCAAGTCCCTTTATGGATCTGTGCCAAAGTAAAGAAGAAGGACAGGATACATGTATAATTATCTGTTTAAAGTGAAACTGGAGAGAAATTAAAAAGCCTGCTTCACTGCTAAGTCTCTCTGTCTCTTCCTAAGTAAAAGAAGGCATAGAAGATAAAGAGGTAAGTGATTCACCCAAAATGTAATATGAGAACCCATTTTATATAAGCTTCAAGGGCACTAGAACTATGATTTTGACTTGACTGGAAAGTTAGAAGCATCACCAACAACCTAACGCCACAGCTCAGCCACACATACTACTTGCACAACAGTCCCCAAATCCTTGTTCTTCAGAAGATCTATATCCTGCATAATCCAAAATTGGTAAAAAAAGTAACAAAGGCCAGCTTGGGCTGATATATAAAAATCATCAACAGTTGGAGACAGACTAGTACAAATTAGATGTATTTAAGTTTAAAAAAAAACAAACAAAAAAAACCCACCAAAACTCCAGTGATCTTCAAGACCCCTGGTAAGTCACAAGTTGACATAACAATGAGTTGTGGAAAGACAGGAATTCCTAAAGGTAACTGTCAGATATATGGGTTGGGTAGTTTTGATGGGATAAAATTGCTACCCCTTTCTGGACATTAGAAAGCTGCCAAGTAACCTACAGTAAAGTAAAGTGCATCCTATGGGCTGCACAGCTTGAGGAACCAAGCTTCACCATTATGGCTACAACCTGTCCCACCATCTCACAGGACAACAAGATATGCCAGCACCCCTATTGAGCTTTTGTTTCCCAAAAGATGTCCGGACCAGACCAGGCAGGCAAAGGGAACTAGATAATATTGCCACCTCCACTGGGTTTAGCTAAATCCTGAGAAACACATGGGTGTGATGCGGTTCCTGCTATTGTTTCCTCCCTAATATGTCATTATTATTTCTCCTCTCTTATGGCTTTCTCTTTTTTGCTTTTGTCCAATAAAAATCTGGCTTAGTCAGTCAAAACAAATTTACTTTTTGCAATACTGCATCAATGGAAAAGGAAAGCTAAAAATGATCGGTGAAATCCTGACCGCATTGAAGTCAATGGCAAAATTCCCTTTGACTTAATGGGATCAGAATTTCACCCTGTATTTTTACCCTGATTCATAAAAATGTATTAAGTCTCAAATAAGACAATGGGCTGAGCCTGTAATTTCTAAGGTTATTTTTTTTTTCAAGTTTTATGAATCAAAACCTAATTTACTGTTAAAGTAAAATAAAGATGGTTATCACAAGCTTTGCAAAGTGTAAATGAAGGTATTTAACATACGATGTTAAAAGTTGTCATAGAAATAAAAAAAATCACGATAAATCAAAGTTTTATCACAAAGTGGAAAACTTATTCTAGTTCTTTTACTATGGATCATGGAACTCTAAGTCCTAAATTCAGGTCCTAATTAATTAGCCAGTGAAGCTTTATATATCAATCAAAAGTTATGAGGCTGTCAGTAAAAGTTCAGCCAAAAGCAATTCTGAAGTTAAATAATTGTTTGTTTCTAAGTAAATCAGTTGAAATCAAAATTGCCTTCCCCAAAATGACAGCCATATCCAGTCCTTTTCTTTTATTCACATATGCATGCACACACACAAATGTCACATATGTTTTAGTACCATCTACAGTCATGTTCTACTCCTATTAATATTAACATAAGTTATACTCTCACTTAGAATACAATAAATGCTTAAAAACAATCTGTTGCTTTGCTAGCAAAGAAGAACAGATTTTACATTTATTTTGCACATAAATTTATATTTGGATTCTTCATTCATTACATGTGCAACTGTTATATTTGAATCCTTGTAGATATTAATATTACAGGCGAATCCTGTCAACAGGGGATGAATCAACCAGATCCTGTTGATAAAGGCTAGCAACCTTGTAAACTATTTTGATAGGTTTGTTAGCAAAGTGAATGAAGAAATACTGGAATCATTTGGGACTGTTCAGTTCATAAGTAAAAATCACATAAATAATTTTGCTTTGTTAAAGAACTGTACTTTTAGACAGAATCTCAAACATTTTTCATGCATATGCTTTCCAATACAAACGGATCCTATCTCCAGCGCCTGATTTTAGTGCAGCTATACTAGTTTACACTAGCTAAGGATCTGGTCGAGATATCTAGATTTTAAAAATGATTGCCAGTACTCTCTGGCTCCTTTATGCCATCCTCGTGATGCTGATCAGCTTTAAATATGAATTAAGTTAAAAGGGGTTTACAGCTGATTAGCATCAAACAGCATCAAGCAACAGATCCTATCAGTAAATCTGGTCCAAGATGTCCAAGATATATTAGCACCTTGCTAGCAACAACAATGCTTAAGCATAATAGATCCCTGTTCAAAAAAGAACTAGAAAAGTTCATGAAGGATAGGTCCATCAATGGCTTTTAGCCAGGATGGGCAGGGATGCAAAACCATGCTCTGAAGTGTCCCTAGCCTCTGTTTGCCAGAAGCTGGGAATGGGCGACTGAGAATGGATCACTTGATGATTATCTGTTCTGCTCCTTCCCTCTGAAGCACCTGGCATTGGCCACTGTCAGAAGACAGGATACTGGGATAGACGGATCATTAGTCTGACTCAGCATGGCCATTCTTATGTTCTTAAGTTAGGAAAGATCACTGTTAAATATGCCTGTTATTATCATGGCTTCCACTTCAGTATGGAACGGCTTTATTTTAATAAGGAAAGCTATGTCCACAGAAAGAAGAGCTAAAATAGAAAGATAAGCTCTGTTTCTCCACTCATTTATGGTGGTTTAAATCAGGAATAACGTATTTGATGTCCGTGGATTTACATCAGTGTAAAAGTGATGTTTATGAAAGGAGAATCTGGACCATATTTGGCAAATTAAAAGCTACTCACACGTCAGTAACAAACAGCCATTATACCTCAGCGTAATTCCATTTTGTCAAAGGGGCTACCCTGACTATGCCACCTGAGCATTTGACCCCAAATGTCTCAAAGTATTCTAAATGCCATGGTTTAAGGGTAATCATTGGGCTCAATGGGTAGTGATCAACGGCTCGATGTCTAGTTGGCAGCTGGTAACAAGCGGAGTGCCCCAAGGGTTGGTACCGGGGTCAGTTTTGTTCAACCTCTTCATTAATGATCTGAAGGATGGGGTGGAGTGCACCCTCAGCAAGTTTGCAGATGACATTAATCTGGGGGAGTGGTAGATACTCTGGAAGGTAGGGATAGGATACAGAGTGGCCTAGACAAATTGGAAGATTGGGTGCCAAAATAAATCTGATGAGGTTCAACAAGGACAAGTCGAGAATCCTGCACTTAGGATGGAAGAATCTCATGCACTGATACAGACTGCAGATTGACTGGCTAGGCAGGAGTTCTGCATAAAAGGACCTGGGGGTTACAGTAGACTAGAAGCTGGATATGAGTCAACAATGTGCCCTTGTTGCCCAGAAGGCTAATGGCATATTAGTGCATAATGTGCATAATGGCACACTAGTAGGAGAATTGCAGCAGATTGAGGGAAGTGATTATTCCCTTCTATTCGGCACTGGTGAGGCCATGTTTGGAGTATTGTGTCCAGTTTTGACCACCCCTCCCCTTCACTACAAAAAGGATGTGGACAAGTTGGAAAGAGTCTAGAGGACTGCAATGAAAATGATTAGGGGGCTGGAGCACATGACTTATGAGGAGAGGCTGAAGGAACAAGGCTTGTTTAGTCTTCAGAAGAGAAGAATGAGGGGGATTTGATAGCAGCCTTTAACTACCTGAAAGGGGGTTCCAGAGAGGATCGAGCTAGGCTGTTCTCAGGGGTCTTAGATGACAGAACTAGGAGCAACCGTCGGAAGTTGTAGTGAGGGCGGTTTAGGTTCGATATTAGGAAAAACTTTTTCACTAGGAGGGTGGTGAAGCACTGGAATGGGTTACCTCGGGAGGTAGTGAAATCTCCCTCTTTAGTGGTTTTTAAGCTGCGGCTTGACAAAGCCCTGGCTGGGATGATTTATTTGGGATTGGTCCTGTTTTGAGCAGGGTGTTGGACTAGTTGACCTTCTGAGGTCCCTTCCATCCCTAATCTACTATGATTCTATGATTTGCTTTACCCATGGATGTAATTGATGTAGAAAATCAGAGAGCAGAATATAACGGCCAAAATAAGAATGTTTAACTGGGAAAAAAAAACAGTGGTATAACAACTAGAATGTTGGTTTTACAAAAATGTAATTTGCTATATACAAGACTGTCCATCAAGTTCAATATTTTGTCTCTGGCAATGACTTCAGGAAATGAGGATAGTGAAAACCCACAGTGAACCAGCCAATTGCCCAGTGCTTTACATGGTGGTGGGTGGGTGGGTAGAGGGGAGAGACTACTCCTTCCTGACAACTGAGGCCATTACATGACTCCTCAAGTGTGAAATTCCATTATTCTGTCATAACGTACATATGAATGTTATTTTGAACATTTGTATTCATAAAATCCTTTTAGTCTTGGTGCTTATGTACAGGTTTTATAATTTAGTTGTGAAATGAATTTAAATAATCTCCAACATAGCCGTCACATAGCAAAATCATTTTTAAATTCTATTCCTTTCTACAGCTCATTAAAAAGATTTTTAAAAAATCATAATCCTCCCCACACACCTTTTTCATCAGTTTCAAAACATTGTCTGATCAGCTCTGCTCATTTCAAACTAATGTGATTAGTATTATGTACACATTATCTTAATAGAACAATAATATAACCTGGATGGCACTGCCCCTCTCTGTGAACTAATTTGAGATTTTCTCCCAAAATCAAGGGCCATATTGCTATATGGTTTGTCTAGTCCATACAGCCCAGCCCTAGGAGGACGTGAAGTGATTGTGAATAATCAGAAATCAGTAATAATTTTTCAGCCATAGTAATTGGTTTGCCTCAGTTAGTATCAGTGTGTTTAAGTGTACAAAACAGGACAGACTTTGAATAAGCCCCACCCTGCAATGACTGTTGAAAGACTTCAGAGAGTGTCCTCCCTTCACCTTTAGTTAATAATCAGGAAGGAACCATGACATTGTGAGGAGAGAGGACTCAAAGATCACCACTGTGATCAGGGGAAGGTACAAAGAGGAAACTGGATTCAGAGGCCTGGACTCTGCAGCCCATTGGTGAGGTAGACTGCTTTCCTTTGGAGTGAAAGGGGAGTTCAGTGAACAGACCAATGAACCACTCGGTGAGAAGAAGAGACTGACTAAGTCTCCCTGAGGAAAGGGAAGGTCTAGATATGGACTAAGGCCAAGATTTTAAAAATTATTCAGATGCCTAAAGGTGCAGATAAGTGCCTAGTGGGATTTTCAAAAGTGCTTAGGCACCTAGAACAAGATTCACAAAGGGACATAGGCACCTAACTGCTTCTTTAGGTCTTAATGTGCTGAAATTCACAAAACTGGTGCTCAGCTGCTACCTAACCATGTAGGTGACTAAGTTTTGGCCATTAAAGTCCCCTAGGGGTCTATGTTTTTGCCAATGCACATGCACAAAGCTGCCAAAATTTTAATGCCTCTGACCTTCTTGATGCCCTAGCTCACACCTCAGCCCTGATAGGATTCTCCAAGTAGAAATTCCCCTATCTTACCTGCAGGTGGGTGTGCTCAGAGCATGCCTAACCTACACAAAAGACATTCCAGGACAAGGCTTTTTGGGGCAGGTGGGCTGGTATGTACAAGCAGCTGACCTAGTTTAGGGGATTAGGTAGCAGCTAAAACAATCTCTGTCCTGCTCACACTCACCTTATGTGTCTTAGAATACCCAATAGTCCAGGGTACTAGTTGTACTCTCACTTGGGATGCAGAAGAGGTATTCTATCTGATTTGGAGAAGGAACTGAAACCTGGTCTGCTACCTCCCACACACATGCTCTAGCCACTGGGCTATAGAATTAATACCTCTCTGCTCAGCACTGTAATACCTATCTCCTAGTCACTCTGCCACCCAGTGGAATTTTCAACCCTGAGTTGGGCACCCAGGTTCCCCATACAATGCATTGGGAAAGATAGATTTTTAGAAGCCAGCAAGCTGAGTCAGAAGCCACCTAAGGTAGCCAGGAGTGACATGCTCAGGAAATGGATGGGGAATGGAGAGAGACTTAGATGCCTAAGCAGCTGACCTAGCTGACTAGGTGCACTTGGTTGATGAGTTAGAGGTGGGTGCCTCCCTTCATTAAGGATCCTCAGCTATGAACCTTCTCCTTGAGTTAAGTGGCTGACCTGGCTTAGGTACCTAGGTAGCCCACTCCTTAGCACCAAAATGATATCTCCCCTGCTCACCTTGCTCTGTTTCCCTATGCCTTGGCTGCCCTTTGTGTGGGTATTGTGCTTCCCCTTCACCTATTGGTGGCCTGCCTCTGGCCCTCCTGATGTGAGACAGGAGATAACAGGTATTAGTTGTGCTCTGGACATGCCTATGAGATTTCACCCCACAGGTGAGATATGCAGGGAAATTCTGGTTGAGAATCCAACTCCAGGGCTTCGGCATCAGTTAGGGCTCTGAACAGCTCATTAGCTTTGGAGAGGCATCAGCACTTAGGTGGCTTTGTGAATGCTGACTGGTGAAGACGCATGTGCCAGGAGGGGACCTACATATCTATGGGGGTTGGAGGCGACTGAGCAACACCTTTGAAAATGTCAAGGATACCTAAAAGGTGGACTTAGGTGCCTCTTAAAGAGGCTGATAAGAACTTAAATGCCTTTAAGGATCTAGAACTAGGTACTTTTTAAAATCACACTAGGTTCCTATCTGCATTTTTAGGCATCTAAATACTTTTAAAAATCTGGCCCTAAGTGATTACTTCCCCACACTGGGACTGATCTCAGCTGGTAGCCAACTTGAGCAATAGATTGCTGTAGATTTCATTGCTGGTATGTTAGGTAACAAGGGATTCCTTCCCAACACCACACATAAGCACATACTATTTCTTAAGCACGTTCTTAAGAACTTGACAAAAGCCAGCTCCTCCCCTTCCTTTGAGAAATGTCTGACCCAACTGTGATAAGATCGATCACATATAGGTCACAATAGTCACCTGCGGATCCATCAACTATCATTTTATTGGATGACAATCATCCTTGAACATCAAGGGATTGCCGATGATTTTTTAAGTAGGCTGTGGCAATTGGGAAGTGCCAGAGCTGCACACTCTGTTCACATTTTCAGGCTATTTTTGTAAGGAAAAGGGCTGGAAATTTATTTTTATATGTGAACTTAGATTCTCATTCCTGTTTCTAGGTCTCCCAAATTAGGAGAGACAGAGGCCACAGTCTTTGTGGACATCTAGCCATATCTGCACATCAAAATTTACTGAATGATACTCTGTGTTCTCCAAGCTAATTATAAATTGAGCATCTAAAGGAGAGGTTGTCTCAAATTTTATGCCTCCACTGGGATTCTGACCTCCTCCAGGCCTGTAGACATTTGTAATAGGGTATGATGAGGTGTCAGTCTTTGTCAACCGAGAAATAAGGTGGTTCTTGACATTGGGTTTTCTCACTGATTAAATTGTCATAGCATATTCACAGCCTAAATGCTGCCTTTTGGACACTGTCCTTTTCTTCGGTGCAAAGTGACCTTTGTGAATAATTGCATGCCCCAAATATGTCAAAATAAGGAGAAAGCAGCAATTCCAAGTAATAACACTTTAAAAACTATTTGTCTCTTGTGTCTTATGTAGACTTTATGAAAATAAAAATGTCTACAATAATTTTTTGCCAATTTATCCTTAAAAATGAATTTAAGGAGTATTATTTCATAGGTCCTTTGTGTTCTGCCTCAGAATATTTTATTAGGTGTCCTGAATTACTCCAACTCATTCTAGGAATAAGTAAAGATTGAGGTCCAGGTTTTCAGTTGAGCCACATCACTACCACTGTTGTAGAACTGGCTTTCAGCTACTCTGGTACTCCTTCTATCCCTGGTGCTGTCAGGGGTTAGGTCACTGCAGTAACTCAGAATAGTCTTGGTACCATTCTAAATTATACCAACTTGGAAAGGATCCCTAGAACCTATTATACTGGCTGGGGTTCGCCAGAGTGCTGTGTCTACACCCAATCACACTCGTCCCCTGATATCTCCCTCTGCTGGTAGGGTTTGGAGGTGAGGATGTTATACCAATTGCATGAGTTCTTCCTTAAACCAGTGGAATTTTCAGTTGCCTGCTTAGGGCTTCTTTGTAGTCCCTTTGCATTGTGGGAGAATCAGAAAAGGGTTGGAGCAACCATGTGCCAGGATCCACACTTCATTGGTTTTAAGATTTGAGGTTTGAGTTCATACCCATCCCTATATATGTATAGAATATCTCACTTTTTGGGACCTCTTGCCTGTAGGTCCATGTAGGATTGTGTTAATGCCTATAAAATATCTCACACACATATAAAGTGTCTTTAATCCTAAAGCAGATCTGGTCAAAAACTTTCTGATATATCAGTTTTCCCACTGGAAAACATTCACTTGACAAAATTGAAATTTTTCATAGGAAAGTGTTGATTCCACTGAAAGTTTCAATGGAAATCAGGTGGGCAGGCAAGCTGGCCAGTCACCTGCCTGTATGGTTTCCTGTCAGCCTTCCTGCTAGCTGTCAGTGACCAGGATGTGGGCAGTTGTTCCTGGTGGTTGGTGCTGGAATCAGGCCCAGTAATTGGAGTTAGAGCTGGTAGTCAGGAGACAGATCCCAGGGTCAGAGTTCGAGTCAGAATTCAGAGCTGACGGTCATGATCAGGTTACCTAGACTGAGATAAGACAAGGACAAGGCTGGGCCCGAGGCAGGAACGAGGCTGGGAACAAGCAGATGTGGAACTATCACAACCATGGGCAAATGCTTTGATCAGCCACTGAACTGCCGCTGCTGCAGCTGGGATTTAAGAGCTGGTTTGCTGACATTTCTAGCCAATCAGGCGATGTCGCCAATCAGGCAACCCTCTACAGGCCAGCTGCACTCATTAGAATGCCCGGAGACCTATTCTGCTTCAGCCCACCTTGCTGGATGCTGGGTTGCCCAAGCTCCCTGAGATCCCTAGCCCACAGCCCACCAGAAGGGATGCCAGGGAACTAATGCTTCCAAGATTGGCTGGCTCCTCACTTCCCCAAGTGACCTGCTCTACATCTCACTGAACCAGCCGGCACTTTTCAAAAATTTCTGTTCTACAGAAGATTTAACATTTCTGACTTTTTTGTTCACGATGAAAAAATATTCTGAAATATATACTGAAAAAATATTCTGTAGGTCAGAAATTCTCATTCTTGCACATCCTAAAGGATTCACATGCACTCTTCAAAACATAAAGGAATCACTTTATCTACTATTATAATACAGCCACCTCTGGGATGAAATATACCATCTATTTATAAGTGCACATCAATGCTTCACAAAGGGGCAAGAAGAAATAGACCATAACCAGTTGAAAGTGTTGGGGACATTTATGTGAAGAGACCACAGCTACTCAAATGGGGTTTTGACCAGGACATCATATCTAATACCTATATTATTGGGGGAGAGGAGAGATGGAGAAGGAGGAAAGTGTAATGGGATCCCTAATAATCACAAGTGGTCAAGACCTGCACTTTGTCTCATCCAAAAGACACTTCCAGAATTATTCAGCACCATGCCAGGAAATTGGTTCAGTAAATACTTAGGGATAAAAACTACTGACCACATCTTGGCACCACTTCCTGTAGTCCCTTCATGTCCCCGAATGCATCATAACCAAGAGATATGTGAAATCTCACTCCCGGGATCCCAGTCCAAAGTTGTGTGACTGCAGGCTTGGTGGTATACTAGCAGTTATATACAGTCCTGGAACCTTCATGTTCTTCCTGTCTTTTTAAGGGACTGCCTACCTTGGAGGATGAATACCACTGAGTAACAACAAGTTCCTGTAAAAAGACTCTCCTTTCCACTAGGACAAATGGTATTTTAAGACTCCATCTGTGTATGTATAGATAAAGAAGGTTAAGGCCATTTTAACTTTTACTTATAGCATTCTTATCACTCATCAGATATATATTGTTCCAGAAATCTCCAGAAATCTCAGCCCAATACCAAAGGCTGGTTCCCAGAGAGCAACTTTTCCTCCAGAATTGTCTCCAGTCAGAGACCAAGGTAAAAATCAAACTCTCCTTGAGCACCCCCTACGCAAAACCTAACATAACACACTAACATTACACAGACTCTCTCCCCAAAGCTAAATATTTGCTCTCATAGTATGAAAAATAGTGCAACAGTGTCACTTCTTGGCACCAACAGAGCTGGGTGCGAAACTGTTTTCCTGTCCTGTGAGAGGTTTTGAGATTAACCTCTCCCCCCAAATTAAAAAAATGTCTATGACAAATCAGGCAAAAGGTTGAAATCATAAATTTTCTTGAACCAATCATGTAAAAAATGTTTTGGTTCAGGTCATTTGAAATGTTTTAATTCAACCTTGACGGCTAAAAAAAATAATCTTTCACAATTAATTAACTAAAATTTCTTTAAAAAAAGTAGTTTTGAACTGGAAAATGCAAACTTTTCATTTTGCAAATGTCAGAATGGGTGATTTTGACAATTTTAAATATTTCTTTTTCAAAAAATTTCTAATTGGGAGATTTGTCAAATCAACCCCTTTCCATGAATGACAACTATTGAATCAGTATTTTCCTACCCAAAAAATGTCACTGGAAATTTCCTGACCAGCTGTAAGTAATAATTTGATTTGTAATTAAATTAGCCATAGGAAAACTGTCCATGCTATATAAAACCCCACTTACATATGTTTAATTGATTAGATAAACAAAATAAATCAAGTAAGAAACTTAATTAAAATGTCCACTTGTTAGTCTGGATAGGGATTTGTTTGTTTTCTTAAAGATAAACTTTTGACCCAGTGTTGAGTTCTGAAAAATACCTAATTTATTTGAAATTCGCTAATACTCTTCTACTTTAGAAAGCGTGAAGAAAAATTGCTAATCAGCATAACTTGACAGAATTATTAGGAGCTTTCTGAAAAGGTCAAGTTAAGTCTAATACTATGAAGAGCTCTGTAATCAAATTGCATTCATTTTCACAGCAAATGTGGTCCTTGCACAGCATTTGGATTCAGGTTGCACATTGCCATTAAAGTATTATTAAATGAAATGGTAGTTTGCGGATTGCAGGGAAAAGATGTGTAAATATTATTTTGTATTAGTTTTATGCTGCATGGATTTAATGCCTGCTACATCTTCTTTGTCAATTGGACATTAGGGCTTAAAATACTGAAGTCAGCTAACATTTCCTCAGTACTAAATGATGTTGGATGACTGGATTTTTCGCTCTAACTCTACATTTATTACTCACTACTCACAAGAAATGTAAAGTTATTAAATCCCATGCTCCAACCCTCTGAAAATTAAATGCAACTTTCATACCAGCCATTTGGTGCTAGAAGTCATTTATGGGAGTCTTAAAAGACTAAAAGCTTTTCTTACTGATTATCTACGTATGCTGCATATAGAATATTTATACGTGAAACAGTACTTCAAATGCATCTGATGATGTTCTTTCAGAAAAATATGCATATTGGAATTCTATGTCTGTGGAAGGCTTAAAAATTGGTATCCTTGTTTAGTGCTGCTGTTGTTTGGCAGCTGCTACAGCAGTAATGCTTTAAAAATTATATGCAAATACTTCATTGCTTCCTATTCCTGTGCACCAAATGTGATATATGTTATAGGTTCTAATTCATCTTCATGCATAGTCACAAACATTTCACTAGATATAAGTCCTGCACGAGTAAGAATGCTTCACCTGCACATTGAGTTCGGAGGAGCTGAACAGTTTGGGTGAATTCAGTCTCAGTTCTGGATGTGTGCTGTTTGAGTGCTGGATACGAGACGTTTTCTGCTTCATTTGGAATCCATTTTGTTTTTAATCACTGAGACATCTGCTTTTGTGCGAATTTCTCTTTATTCTATTGTTAACTCATCCCCCTGGTTTCTGCAGCCAGTCAGTGAGACAACACACAGACTTAAAGCTGAGCCCATGCATAAGCCGTTGCCGGACAGGACCCTTAGAACATAAACTCTGTGGTGCAGAGACTGTCTTCTTTGCTGCTTGTTTATACTTCTCCTAGCACTATGGGATTCAAAAGCACAATAATAATGATTATTATTATTTATTATGTAAAGACATAGTCCTCTTTCCTGTTTAGCACTGCTCGACCATCTACAAGGAACCACCTGAAAAGAGATGAAAGGAATACACTTAGCTTAACAACAATCTTTTAGAGCGACCATATTAAACTACTTTGGAAGAAACATCTTGAACTGTAGATGAAATCCACTCAGGGGACACCTGCCACAGACCAACAAGGAAAAAATTAAGTAGCCTTTCTAGTGGAAGGAAATAAGTTTGACTAGACCAAGGAACTCTTACTTTTCAGAGCTGATTGATGGAATTGCTGATGAAAAGGTCTCTGGCCACATGGTATTGTCTCAGAAAAATTCTTCTTTTGCAGATAGTGTGGTTTGTGAAGGATGTCTAGCTAATAAAATAATGTGGTTTTAGAATCACAGAATCATAGAATATCAGAGTTGGAAGGGACCTCAGAAGGTCATCTAGTCCAACACCCTGCTCAAAGCAGGACTAACCTCAGCTATATCATCCCAGCCAGGGCTTTGTCAAGCCTCAGGTTAAAAACCTCTAAAGATGGAGATTCCACCACCTCCCTAGGTAACCCATTCCAGTGCTTCACCACCCTCCTAGTGAAAAACTTTTTCCTAATGTCCAACCTAGACCTCCCCAACTGCAACTTGAGACCGTTGCTCCTTGTTCTGTCATCTGCCACCACCGAGAACAGTTTTGTTTTTGTTGTTTTTCCTCCACAGAGGACACCATCCCCCGTGAGCAGTGAAAATCTTTCAGATCACCCCAGGAAGGAGAGAACCTTCTGAAAGTAGGAGGACTGGGTGTGATTTGTTTGTAAGACAAACTTCAGGTGACAAGCTTAGTAACAACAAATGGTAAAAGTCCGTTCCTTGCATTACTTTTGAGTTTCCATGCTTGTGGGGCTGTACTATTCCCACTACAACAAGCAGCCTTTGTGACACATGTTCCCTCCTCTTATCACCATGCTGACAGTTATCATTGCTGAAAGTCATGTATTACAGTATCTGCTTCTAAGAAAAAGCTGATAATTCAGAAAACACCAAGGAAAAGAAAGTGTTTTCTCGCTGCACAGGAAAAGCAGGAGTATTTAGCTGAAATGACAGCTATAGCTTTCATCTAACTCTTAATACTGCAAGGGACCCAACAAAGTGTTAAAAAGTGGCACAACATTGTTTTGCATATCCATTAAAAATGACTCTCTCCTTCCACTGGTGCAGTGGTTTAATAAAGTCATTTAATAAACTCAGGCAAATGTTAAAAAGCCATATGAGAAGATGGAGCAATTACTGTCAAATGAGGATTTTCTAAAAATAAGAAAAATTAGTACTGGCTGAGATGCAATATGAGAATGCCATGCTGTGTTAACAATTTTCAAAAGCAGAAAGGAAATCTGTGGCTAAGCAATGGACCCTCTGGCTTTTCACAGTGACTGTTAAAAGAGAAAAGTTGAACTTTCCACTATCAATAGCAGACATTGGCACAAAAATAAGAATGGCTGATTTAAAGGCTTTTGCTGGGTATTCAACAATACATACCACCGACCATAAGTATATATAATGTCATAGAGGCAAGATCTTTGGAACAACTTAGTGCAACTCATAAAACACCAGTGCATGGCATATCTGGAAAGCAGAATCCTGTAAGCTTCAGTGCAGAGGGATATTTATTGATCCCTAATTTGTTTTACTCTTAGTAATTACTTTAGTTGTGCTATTATACCATTCAATCTTAAAAGAAAAGTGCTAGTGCCTGATTCTCATTTACACTAAGGTCCCTTTGCACCGCTCTGGTTGTGCAAAGGGACCCTAAGGATGGAGCAAATGTAATTTAGAGTAAAGGAGAATCATGCCCTTAACATCTCAAACACAAAGCACCAGTGACATCATGTTTCTGGAAGGACTAACACAGTGAGCTAGAATAGTGCAGATGGCATTTGCCTGCTAGTTGACTGCTGTGCTGTGCGACTGATGTACTATTTGGAATGACAATAGTTGATCAGTAGATTGTGGCTGATGGTCATCCTTTATCTCCCATATCATTTATCATTTGTTTTATTCAAGGTAAGCCACAGTTTGTGAACTAAAATATTTATACAAAGCTGGTTGATTGATATTCATGATATATACTGTAACAGTGTAAAATATTCATAAGTGGCAAATAGCCCTCTTCCACCATAACATGCATCAAAACTATGTAATTAACAGTGTTATACAATATTTAATAGAAGCAATATGTTTAAAGGATAGCTCATGAGAACAGAAAAACCATTAATCTTTCATTCTGACTCATCAAGGATGAAAGCTAATGTCTATTTTTATAGCAGAAGATTAAAAAAAAGTAATTAAAAGTAAAGCAAAAATCTCTTAGAAAGATTTTGATTATCATACGTATTGGATTGCATAATTAAGAGAATAACTTGAAACCATAAAGTTGAAAAATGATCAATAAAACATGAATAGTTTTTTTTCCATTGGACATCTACCCTTAATTTTAAATTCAGTATTGCCCTTGTATTTGGGACACAACTAATTCAATTTACAACGGCACATTTTGATCCTAATATAAAACTATACCACATTAAAGAAAAGCTTTCTCTCTCTCTTTTGCTGAGTACCTGAGAATTTTCAAATTAACATTTTTAAAACCTCTGACACTGCAACTCAACTTTGTACCTGAACATAATCTCAAAACAACAAAATTGAAACGATATATGTTCAAAGGTCCACATTTTAAAGGAGAGATTGAACTCAGCTGTTTATAGTTTTTCAGGTTAATTCTCATCAGATAAGTAGGATAAGTCTTCTCTGGTTATACCAAGCTGTGCAAATATTTATAAACTCTTTGTGGCACTTTAATGACCTGTGGGTATCAAAAATGAAAGCATAACCTGTAAACAACTGATAAAACATCAAAACAATCACTATTTTATGCTCTAGCCTAATGGCAGATAGTGGTTGGTAAGGTCACACAAGTGAAGATAAGACAGAATGAAATGAATATAAATTAATTTTATGATGCTGAAAAGCTGCTCGATTACTAGAATGTGAGACTCAATTTTGTCCAGAAGCTATGTAATGAAGATTAATAAAAGTGGCAGCCCTGACTCCTGCTTTTTGAAGTTTAAAACACAAGGCGACACTTGACAGCTGAAGTGCAAAAAATTAATTTGGAACAAGAAGAAACACAGCTTAAATCTGCTGTTTCGTATTCAAGATTTCAAAATGGAATCTGAAAAATTGTTACTTATTTGAGTTTAAAGAATTATTTTATGCCTTTTTTTTTTTTAACTGATCAGAACTACTGGCAAGAACTCTGGGCACAGCACACCAGACAAGAAAAAACCCAGTGGTCCCTTTTTAAAGCTCTTATTATTTTTGTAGAAGGATTCTGGCTAATTCACATCTGTAGGAGAATTGTCACTGCCTTGTACAAGAATCAGAACACTAAATTGTTCTCTCTGTGGACTGTATGTTTTAGATCGAGAGGTCACGTGTTTGTATCACTGGGATTATACAGGCACGGCATCAAGTTCAGCAAGTGTAGGGGGCAGATCAGATTAGTTAGGACCACAATGCTGAAAGAATCTGATAGTATTTGCAGGTGTTTCTTGAGTGACTGGATATGTCCTGATAATTTGAATGGAGAGTTTGTTGTCAATGGGAATGTTTATAGTTGCCTCTAGTTAAATGCTAAAGTGTGGCTTCTTTTTATGAAATTAAGGTAGTTGGTTTAAATTGTCAGGACTTTGGCAGACTGGCAGGAAGGAAGTCTCTATCTTGTGATGGCTTTAAAATATCTAGAGGATAGGATGGAAACAACCTAATGTGACTTTGATAGAAACCCAAGAGAATACTTTAGGCCAATTTCTGCTCTCACTTTCACGGATGTAATCTGGAGTGGCTCTGCTGAAATTGATGGTGACTGGAATAACATCAGTGTCAATGAGGACAGAATTTGACCCTTCATTGTTAACATTAGAAAACAAGTATTCGACAGAGGATTTTCTTGTTTTCACTTCTCCTACAGAATAATAGATATGGCCCAGAGCATCCTCTAGAGTGGAAATACCTAGTAATCTGCATTGGGCTAAAAGAGGATGAGTCCCCCTTCCTTTCCCCTCCCCAATCCAACATCATCTAACCTATGATGTTCTCTCCCTTCAAATGATTGGGCTTTCTGGACTCAGACAACAGTCTCACTTCACTTTGTTCCTGTTTGTTGCAAGAACAATAAAGTCATCACAGCAGATAGCTTTGTTTAAATCAGCTCCCCTTAGGTCTGTCTTCTTCACTGCTGGGTTCAAATATAACACTGATGACAAGAAGCTTCCCTCCGATGAGTGTCTGGTGCTCCCACTGCCCTACCAAGGAGAAGAAGCAGCAAGAAAATGATAATTAAAATAAAAATAAAGGAAGTTCACCTAGAAACATAAGGTGGCAGACTGCTGCTTTTGATGCAGGGGCAGTGTGGGCCAGCCAACCAGAGAGAAGGAGTAGGAGAATAAAAATAAAACAAGGAGAGGAGGCAGCTGCAATTGCTGCCAGAGTTGCTGCAAACAGAGCAGAGAGGGGGAAGCAGCCATCATGCAGCCCCGAAAAGAGACAGTCTGTAGTCTGTACTGACAGCCTGTAGTCAACAGAGGGATCCCAAGTACAGCCAAAGGAGGGAGTCTGCGGCCTGCAGTGTGAGCATACAACCAGCAGAGTGAGATCAAGCTCAGACAGTGCACACTGTTAAAAAGGGAGGGGGGAAGTGTAGCCTTCAGAGAAAAGCTTCAAGACCAGAGAGAAGAAGGGGGAAAAATGTTTCCCTGTGGAACAGAGATATCCAGGAAGGCATGAAGTTCAACAGGAGGGAAGTGAAATGTGAACTTTTGTGGCAATGTTGGTGAATTCAAAGAAAACCATGAATCATGGATGATGTACCTTGGACATTTAGAACCATTTGTAACTTGCAACTACTTTCCAGATGGACAATAAGTTTCAACCTTGCTGACACTGCTGGATCAGAAGGCATGGATCTTCAAAATTTGGATGTTGTCTTTCAACATTTGGAAGACTATCTGAGAGTATGTTGAGAGAAATGTGAGTTTTTCAAACTTTCCTTTGAATATCTTGGCCCATAATTGATGCCATGGGCCTAAGGAAATCACCAGAGAAAGAGAAGATGATTCTTCAAGCATAACCACCTGAGGACATGTCACAGTTATTTTCATTCTTAGGACTATTACAGTATTTTTCTGCCTAATCTAGTGCAGTATTGGTACCTTTACATGACTTGTTACAAGAAAAACAAAAGGAAAATGGAATAAAGAATGTGAATGTGCATTTAAGGAAGCAGAGAAACTGTTGACATCAGCCGAAGTTCTTATACACTTTGATGCCTTGCTACCATTGCAATTGGCTTTTGATGTTTCAACATATAGACTGAGTACAATTCTTTCCCACTTTTTTCCTGCTAGCAGGGAGAAACCAACTGTCTTCATCGGAAAAAAACTTACCACCCTTGAGAAGAAATATGCACAAATAAAGCAAGATGCTCTCAGTGTTATCTTCAGAATTCAAAGTTCTATACCTATCTATATGGTACACATTTTACCTTTCTGTCGATCACCGCCTGTTAATTTCTTTTTTTAGATCGAAACATGGAATTCTGTCATTAGCTGCTGCTCATATGCAATAATAGGCGTTGGTACATTCAGCTCATTCCTATAGTATCCAGTTCCATAAAGGAACTCAGCACAGCAGTGTTGATGGGCTGTCATGTCTGCCATGCTCAAGCTTCCATTAACCCAAAGAAACTTTGGATGAAATGTTCCATCTCAATTTGATGGATAGGTTACCCATCACTAACACAGATAACAACAAATAGACTGCTAAGGCTGTCATGTTCTTTCTTTTGTGAAGGGAATGATATTACAAGACATAGTGTTGGACCATAAGAATCCTCAGTTTACACAATTCTTGTTGAGTCAACATGAATTATCTGTGAATCAAGATTGCACGGTATGGGGAATGCAGATGTCTGGAGATGTTCCAGTTGGATTTTCTGTTCCTCTGATCAAATCTCCTTATTTTACAACTTCTTATTTTGATGACTTGTTGGAAGAAACTTCAGTACCACATCCAGGGGTTTTCATATCAATCCAGTTGATTCTTTACCATTGACTCTTCCTGTTGTGCTGGACAATGCTACACCACCATCATGGGTGTAGTTGGGGGGGACAGGAGGGCATTGCCAGCCCCAAGCAGAGACAAAGCATGTGGGGAGGCACATGGGATCATATGCCATTGCTAAGCCCCCTTATTTCTGCAAGTGCTGAGGAGGACTTCCTCTGCTTGTCCTGCCACGGAGGTGGGGGGCTCTCTCCTTCTCATTCTGCACTGCTCTCCACGCCCCTGCATATTTCCACTCTGGGACGCTGCGTCCTGGGTCCTAATGACTGTTGTTATCATCTTATACATGTGCTGGGGGCCCTGCATGGCCGCCATCCTGTTCCCTGTACAAGGGTGAATGCACATGGGGGCAGGGCAAGGGGGGGCAAGACGTGGGAAGAGGCAGTGGAGAAGGAAGCGGGATGAAATAGGTTAGGGGGAAGAGAAGGGGCTGGGGAATGGGGCAGGGGAGAGGGATAAGGGCAGTGGACAGTGGGGAGAGGAAAGGGGATAGGATGGAGAGAGGAAGGATGAAGGGATGGTCAGGAAGGCAGCCAGAGCAACACTAGGAGGCACCAGAGTGGAGGCATCGCTGCAGTAGCCAGTGCCAGAGTGGCCGCAGCTCTCGTACTCTGGTCACGACAGCGGACAACAGAAGCACCAGTAGCTGCTGGGGCTCCTCCAGTAAGCTGGCCCATCCCCTCACCTGAGCAGTGGCAGCCCAGGAACCACTCCAGGCAGGGGGAGAGAGCCAGTGAGCCATGTGAAGTGGCTTCAGCACATGTGCATGTGTTGCTCCACCCCCAGTATAGCAATATAGCAGTGAAACAACGCCTATGACCGCTATCACTACAGTATCCTAAGAGAACGAGAAACAAATGGTGCACCTGAACTTATAAATTGTTTAGTTAGTGAGTTGTTATTCCAGTGCAGAATAATCCCTTGCAACTTGAAAGTTTGTGATAGTCCACCTGCAACTATTAAGTCATATGATGTTTTATGTTGGCCATGTAAATGATAATGTATATATATTTGGGTAATATTTTAAAGTGGGGTGAAAGCATGTGATATTCTGTCCCTTTAAGTGATTGGTCACTTTGTACTCAGAGAAGAATCTCTCTTCCATGTATTCCTATTTGTTGCCAGAGCCATCAGAGCAGATAAACACAGGGGGAGAAGATTTAAACACAGCTATCTACTTCCCTGCAAGTTCCAAAGAACTCCGGCATCCCCACTTCAATCCTATGGATTGATCTTTGTGAGCTCTCAAGAAGGGAATCATTGCTACAGGGCACTGCTGCAGAGTTAGCTGAAACACTCCCTGTCCCCAGGCAGGGTCTTCACACGGAGATCTCTGGGCATTTATCTTAAGGGCATTTTCTGATCCTATGTTCCTGTTATCCTATTTATACAATTATACAATTCTCAAAGCATACTAACCACTTGGCAGAATACATAAAAATACAACCTCTTTCCCAAGCAGCGATAGTAGATAGTACACAATAAGATGAAGAGTAACATGTAATGAAGAAATGGGGGACAGGGAAAAAGTGGGAAGGGAGAGGTTATGCTAATAAGAATACTTAGTTACTCAGAGTCCTATCTGGAAATCAGTTCAATGGTAGTTAAGCTTATTCTACTGGGCTAGACAGGGTAGCTTCTAGTATCTTATAATGAGATATTGAAAAGATTCTTGCCTGGACAAGGGATTGTGGATGCACATTAAAGGACAAAAAAGGAGACTACAGCAGGATACCAATGAGAAATACAACTTGTCAGCAATATTAGATCACTTTAATTGCTGTATAAGAGATGATACAGCTGCAATGTTAGCTGCATTGCATTAGGGTGATCTCTAATTTAAGGGGCAAAGCAAAATATCTGAAAAGACTATCCCATGCAATACCATGCAGCGAATGGGATGGCATTAAAGCTAAGTTGTTGGGGTCAGTGGAAATTTTCAGTTGGTATTTAATAAAAAATACTCAATAGCACATTGCTAAATCTTGGTTGCACCGAGATGCTTCATATAATAGCAATTGTTGAATGGTAGAATGTAGTGAGCATAATTGGTTTTGAGGAAGAAAGGGAAACAGAACTATACTTCAGAGTGTTTATTTAGAAACTGAAAAAGCTAATTAGGGCAGGTAAGTAAAAATGGTTAATTAGTTAATATTTGTCCAATACTTAAAAAGATAAAGGGCGATGTAAGTGCTGCTAAGTATTAATACAGTGCACTTCACTCAAATAGCCTGCCTTGATTCTTCAGCTCAATTGAGGAGTGCTGCATGCAGGTCTCAGAGGTGAAGGAACAAAGGGCTGTAAGTCACCTTTGTGACCCACTGAACCTGGGACTGTCTGGGCACTGGTCTGAACTCTGGTGTGTATTATAGCATCTTGAGGGCTACTGTAATCTATGTTTGCTGCCAATAATCTTCAGGAAGTGATACAGCAGTGGATAGCAAGGAAGCCCTGGCCATACCCTCATTCCCTAATAGCATGACCAGATAGAAAGTGAGAAAATAGGGATGGGGTGGAGGGTAATGGATGCCTGTATAAGAAAAAAGCCTCAAATATCAGGACTGTCCCAATAAAATAGGGGCATCTGGTTACCCTGTTCCCTAGTCCACTTTATTTGCATAGGCAGCCTGTAATGGAGTAGGATGTGCTATGGCGGCTCTATGCTGCTGGAGGATCCCGCTACACTGGACAAAGTTAAGCTAAATTTAGGGCTGCTTTGAAGTAATGTAAAGCTGCACTAATGTACCAGTGCATTAGACCTGGTATTGCGAAATCTGGTTATTAATAGCTAGTTTGTGCCTATTTGAAACAACCCAGAGTAGGGGCAAGGTAAGTCACCTTTAAAAAATGTGTTTTTTCAGGCACTTTCCTTTCTCTGCCGAACTTTTTTTTTTTTTAAAAGGTGGTTTAGAGTAGTTTTATTTTATAGCAATTAAATAAAATTTCCTTCCTCAGTGCATTTAGGCATCATCAGGAAGAAGGTGATAAACTGCAGTTCTTTATCCACTGGGACCACTCTAAAAGTTCACAGACCAATAAAGCAAATGGAACAAAAGAAGAGGAGTTGGTGACGAAGAAGGAGCCAGAAGCTCAGAGGTGTGAGGTGATATGTTTTGATCTCCTGAAGTTAATCTTGGACTTGGTTCCATGATTCAGTCATGCTTTTTATTTCTGTGCCATTGCATCTGAATTAGATGATGCATGCGGAAACGTGAAGCTAAATCTAATTTAAACTTTTAAATACTTCATTTTCTGAAATCTCGTGAACTTTAATTTGAGTTTTAGGTACTACATAAATAGCTCTAACTAGTTGCACTTCAGCTGGATAGCTACTTATTTATTTATTGCTCTTTCATTTCCGTTGCTCTGTTTTTCTAGCATTGGATTTTAAGCTACTGTCAACTAGAACAAACAATTATGCAAATAAAAAATTAGATCTTTCAACACTTCAGAAAAGCTGCCACACATTTAATTGCTACAAGTAACCACAAAGAATCAGTTAATTCTGGAATAGTTCAGCATCTGCTAACAAATTTAGAGAAGATGCAGAATTTATTGTAAATCTGTAAATACTCTAACTTGGCAGGTGGTATTTTTATGAAGCATAGAGTGAAATAGAAAAAAAACATTAATTTTCATGGGCAGAGACATTGTTTTGAAACATGTACAGGAAATATTATAACCTTTCTGTTTTTATATTTTTTCTTCAGCTTTTATTACTTCCTTGGAGCTTATTCAGTTTGGTGCCACACAAGGAACAGTCTATGCTGCATTTTCTATCTCTATGATTCAGACATCATATTTTCAGCATATTGTAGAAAACATCAGACCGTTTATTTCCAAGGGAGATTTTCATGGTGTCATAGCTTTAGGAGAGCCTGAGCAAAGGGCAAAGGATCTTAGGAAAGGCTACTGATCTCTACAAAGTTCAGGTTGTGTTGTAAGGAACAATGTGTAAAAACTTTACTTGGAAATATCATCTGTATTTGCACAGTTGTCAGAAGTGATGATGCTGCGCTGTGGAATGTATGCAAATAGTTGAGGGAGGTGACTGTAGGAAAGGAATTATCAGGATCAGCAGACAACTAAATAGTCAATTTATAAGGATGGGGTTTCATTTGTAGATTCCCAATTTGTGTTCATCTTCGGTGAAGGGTATTCTGAGTAGGAACCATTATATCTTCAAGTTTCAGATCACATTTCAAAACCTTATCATATTAACAAAAATCCCGAATTATAAGAAGAGCTTTTGAAACAAGTATAATCTATCTGATATGGCAAAGCACTTAAAAATGTGTAATTTTAAATGTGTGAGTAAACCTATTGAAACTATAGTGAAACACAGTCGTTTTCCAAAATAATTTTAATTCATTATGAAACTAGTAACCATAGGTGGATGTTTAGTACATGCAGTATGATTTAACAACAATGATTCGGTTGTTATATCCTGCTATGCTACAGACAGTTTTGATTCCCGAATTCAACTTTTCCTCCACTCCTCCTCTCAGGAAGCCACGAAGAGGCAGCATACTCATTCCATCAGGGTCTTCTGCCTTTCATTTCTCTGCATAAATTCCCATAGGCTGGTTTCTATAGGGCATTGAAGAGCTCAGAATGGATTCTAAGCTATGCATCCACATTCATATGCACGTTGGAACTTAGTGGGAGGAAAGCTTTCAGAAGGAAAGCATTCTGATTATTTTCAGGATTCCAAAAAGGTTTTAGCCAGTACAAATGCAGAAAGAAATACCAGGACCAAACTATTAACTATTATCTGTTACATTTGTTAGTTCAGTTTTGGTCTTCCCTTGGCTGAGACACTCCTTGAGTACACTCCATACCACACAGCTACCAGATCATGGAAAATTGCAAGCCCCTGGCTTTTTTTTGCTAATTAATGCTCTAAGTACATTTCATAATGAGATCTCTGCATATTTAAACACAGGTATCAGTAAAATGGAAAATATCATTAAACAACACTTATTACTGGACAAAATTCTGTGAATCAACATAACAATGTGTTCAAACATTCTGCAACTTTTCCACACCTTCAGGTTTGATTTATGGTATATGTGTGTGTGTGTGTGTGTATGTCTCGATACTGAATAATTATTTTTATTTAATTTTGTGTGGTATTGAATGTGACAGCATGCATCAAGTTATGAACTCAATTTTATATTACATGTTGAATGCATGTCTAAACTTTCCAGAGGGCAATCTATTGTACTACATTACAGACAGTTTCACTACCTGGGAAAGGTGTTTGACACCTCTTCAAAGGATTATCACTGAGAGCCAGCTGAGGCTATCAACATTGAAAGATGTCAACTGCTGACCCATCCTCATTGAATGGGTTTTCTATGCATAGGACTGCAGATAGAGCAAACATGACCAGAGAGGGCTGGAGCTTCCTAGCCTGAGCACATAGGGCAGGGATAGAGGGTCTACTTTTTATTTCGGGCATTTTTAACCACATATTTTATTAAAAGCAAAGGAAATTTGAAAACATCAGTCACAAGGGAGGAAGACATGGTGCCCACTTATAGTTAGAACACTCACCTAGAATGTCAAAGACTTGGGTTCAAGTCCCCACTCTAACTGATTCAGAGTAGGGACTTGAACTCAGGTCTTTATTTCGCAAGAGTGTGCCCTAACTACTGGACTATAGGGTAGGTCTTGCTCAAGTACTATTTTTCTTTGTATAAATAATTCAATATTCAGTGGGCTAGAGAGAATTACTCTAGAGCCTAATGGGTAGGGTGGTTACATGCAATGTGGGACACCCAAGTTCAAATCACTGGTCTGAATAAGGAAGATAGGGAACTTGAATCTGCATCGCCCACATCCCACCAGAGTGCTATTACCATGGGCAAGAGGGGGATATAAGTGAGATTGCATCCCTTTCTCCAGTGGTTTTGTTAATGGTGTTTATGTCCCCTTGTGAATCTAGCCCAATAAATCTTTTTTTGTCCAAAACTATGTAGTGAATTTGCGGCAAATTCACAAATAGTTTTATCTGACCTCATACTATATTTTTCAGTGATTAAACTATTTGTCTGAAAAATTTCACCCAAATCTAGTAAGAAGGACATGCAGGAGGAAGGACTCCACTCATCCTGAAATATTCATGAGTCCTGGACTTGCAGAAGGGGTGAAATCAGACTAGGGCCAGTGCATTTCAGGACTTCTGTTGTTTTAAAATATCTTGGGTGCTTTAAGAGTAAAGTGACCATAGTTAAGAAATTTCTTTGCTAAGCTTATGTTCCTTGCTCTCCTGACACATTTTCTCTGAAGGAGTTAAACAAGTAATCCAAGAACTCCCACAGCTTTGGTGGAACACTAGGGAGTGTCTGTAGGTGATTGGTAGTCTTCAGGAGATTTTAGACACTGATTTTAGTTTCTAGGGTAGGTAGGCAGTGACCCCCTACATACCAAGGAAAAGTGTCATACAAGAAGTCTGAGCTAGGGAGTGTGCCTTATAGACCTATAGCTAGAAATAGTAGGGTTGACTGTACCCAGATTCAAAAAGCTTGGAAGACCTGGGAGTCAGTTATGAGTCTGTTCACAACTGACAAGTGACCATGCAGAGGGATAGTAACCCAGGTTCTAACACTGACCTGTCAGCAATTGCTAATGCCATTAACAGAATGCTAACTATAGCCATGAGCTTTTGTGTAAAACTTGAATGAAATTACCTTAATAAATAAACACACAAAACAAAGTAATAAAACAACATGAAAATGGCCTTAATTAATCAAAAAGGCATTTTAATGGTACACACTGAGAATTAATAATGAAACATTTACTAAAGGTTCCCCACCAGAAAAAACAAACAAACATTTTCTAGGTCATTGCTCCTGGTGCCATACTGTATAACTGGTTACAAGCAGAAGTCATATAAAGACAGTGCTCTGTAGTAATCTCAACTGAACATGTATCCTAAAGTCATATTCTTAAAACAAAAACAAAGACTTTCATTTCAGAACTTGTGTTTTGTTTTAACAGAATAGTGTTAGTGATTAACACTTTACATCCATAAGCACCTTGGTCCCTTCAAGTCACTGCAAATTTGAGTTGGCAAAATAAGCGTTAGTTACATTCCTGCTTTATTTGAAATCAGTGGCAACATTTTAATTGACAACACCTGGAGCAGGAGAGAGAGCCCTGCCTGGGAGTACATCTTAAACTCTTACACACCCTTTCCTATTTTCAAGAACACAGCTGAAAATGTGGATGTGGGCAAATAATGTTTGTGTATAAAGACACATGGGCTGAAGTGCCATCCTGAGGACGTTAATGCCGTGGGTTGGGTGAAGTGTCCTTGAGGCAAGTGGGTGTGGCTGCTGCCTTTCATTTAAGTTAGCTGTGAGGGACAGTTCAGCATCCGCATATGTGTGTCCACCCAGAAATCTGAACCATGTGGACAGAGGATTTGCGGGCATCGGTGAGTGTGTGTGTGTGTGTGGGGGTGTGTGTATGTGTGAGAGAGAGAGAGAGAAAGCACGCACTCAACGGGGAGCACAGAGAAACTGCCAAGTGCAGACAGAAGCAAAACAGACTATGGCAGAGGCATACATAAGCCTGAACAAGCACAGTGTGCGACCCTGGAGAAGCTTAGGAAGAGGGCTTCTGTGTCTGGTGCTGGCAAAGAAACTCGGGTTGTGAGCAAAGAAACTATCTCCTGTTGTTCTGGTTCCTCCTGTGTTCAGAAAACAGGACTTTGTACATTTCTTGTAAATAAACAAGACTGAATAAAAGAAACACCTGACTCGATCACAATTTCTCCTCCTGTCTGGATCAACCTACAACACCCTGAATTTGGTTAACAGCTCAGGTCAAAAAGGGTAACATTAATTATTAGATACGTGCTCCTCTTTTTGGCTGGGTGCCTGCTTCTAGGCAAGATTAATTTGGTGGCTATGCAGCAGTGCTCTCATTAATGCAGGATCAAGTTCCTTTTGTTACCTTTTCTGTTCATTCTTGGCTTATACACACATAACACTCTGCCCCTGCACTATGCAGCATCAGAATGAAGTTTGAACAAAGGGATTGTCATTTCAAGGCAAGATATCAATTGCCAGCCAATGTTTGCTTTATTCCTTTCAGAGAGATTTCTCCTCAGGAGCAAATAAACAAGGCAAACAGTTTGTTTCCAAACTCATTTTTGGATATATGGGGAAAAAAACTTTGGTTAAACCTAGTCATCAAAATGTAGCACATGCATCCTTCAAGGTCAGTAAAGCAAAATGAGAGGATGAAGTACAATCAGGCTCATATACTGGGGTACATTTTCAGAAGAAAGATCTCCAAATTTCTGATGCGACTTGTTCCTGCAAAACTTATTCCTGAATTGTGCTTTTAACTGAAATGTGATTGCAGACCCAAGTGCATGAATATCAGGCAGTTAGACTAGTGAGCTGTCAGATTTGCTCTGCATTTCATTTTGTGGGGGTAAGAATTTGGGTACAAATTTTGCATGTAAGTTGTGCCCACAAAAAGGGCTAAAAAAATATAGTCCTAGTATTTGAGTCAACTGTAAGTATTTAAACATATGTTTATATTAGTCAGAAAATTACAAAATAATGGAGACAATGGTTCAGAGGTGTCATTGTTGTCAGCCACTGTAGTCAAAAAAGTTCCACCAGAGATAAATTTGGACCAGCGAGTCTTGGGGAAGTAAGTGGAAATAAACAGTGTTTTTCCATCCATAAGGTTATGGTGAGAAAACAAGATGAAGAGAATCACCAGTATTTGGTGAGTAGCCCTGTCCCTCCTACTGCCAGAATCTTTAACTTTGGGAAATTATATTGAAAATAATTCTGGGAAAATTTTAAAAAATTGGAGTCAGATCAGCCTAAGGAGAAAAAATGTTTTGTGTACCTTCTGCACCCACATTACTGAGATCTATGCTGCTCTATACTCAAAAGTTTTACTCGCATAACTATTTTGGTTAGAGGTGTGATTTTTTTTTAAATTTAAAGTTTTATCAGCACACGCCTAGGTGTGGATGCAGTTATACCAGAATACAGGGGGATTTAGGCTGTGTATTAGGAAAACCTTTATAACTAAAAAAGTTAATAATTGAAACAAGTTATATGGGATGGTTGCGTAAAACCCATCATGGGAGTTTTTATAGAACTGGTTAGACAAACTCCTGTCAGGGCTATTTTAGATATATTTTGTCCTGCCTCAGGGCAGGGGAAAGGACTGGATGACTTTTTGACGTCCGTTCAATCCATTCACTTCTCTGATACTATGTGACTTATATCAGCATTGTTATTCCTCTTGCTGTACAGTAATAGTACTTTTATACTGATATAACTGTCCATACTAGGAGGTATAATTTTCTAGTGTTGACAAGGCATAAATCTGCAGGCCCGATGTATCATTCAAGAGTGCAAATTTAAATTCACTCTTTTAAAAAAGAGAAAGGGAACTGAAACCTATCTCTTAGGGTATACATTCCTCTGAGAGTAAAAATCAATCAAATTTAAAGGTTGCTGTATATAGTGTTATGGTTTTTTTCTCCACACAGAGACAATTAAAAGGACAGGTATTTAGTAGGTTAATAAAATAAATTGACTCAACAAAATCAAATTTGGTCACATGCAATCTTAGACAAATTCTAGTTTTCAGTACTACCGTCATCTGATGAAATATCTGTAATCTTGTAAAACCCTGAAACTGTGATCTCTAGTCTGATTTTTGTTACTGTGACATAAGGTAAAATACATGGCCCTGTGTGCTCATTGCATAAATGAACATGGCTGACCAAGTTCAAACCTGGTTTAAACATTTGGACAGTTAAACTGTATTGTAGTGAAGTGATTGCACATTAATTGCTGCCTCTGACTGGCAGCTATTCATCTTATCTATCTATTTATACATATACAGAAAAGCATAATACAACAAGCAGCTATACAATAGACTATGTACACAGATCTTTCTAGCCATAATAGTCTTGTACAAATAAACAGATAAAGTTTTGTGTGTTTGTGTGTGATTGAGGCAGAGAAAACTGGACGAGGAAAGACACGTTTTATTTTTTTAAATGTGCATAATTAACTTTTCTAAACCACGCCTTCATTCATTTCATTTAAAATAATTGTGTGTTCTAAATGGGTACTGGGGGAATTAATTTTGAATAAGCTGTTTCTAAAATGTAAAAGCAAAACATAAGCAGCATATATTTTCCTTCATCCCAGCTCCGATATGCACAGAAATGGTGTGCACCACTGAAATATGCAAAGGGAGTTCTGAATATGGCAGAGTTAGTATATGAAAGAAGCAGAATACTTCTTATAGAGAATACTGAGAAGGATAGAAGAAAAAATGAATTTAGATTATAAAAGTGCCTGACTTTTCCAATATTTTTGGACATGCAATATATTTTTGCATGTTTAAATGACCACTCACGCTGTGATGATCTGGGAAGGACCTAGAAGCAAAATTGGCATGACTGTGTCAAGAAAAGAAAAGTGGGGGGAGAGAAAGAAAGAGAGAGAGGAAGAGACTGTGAGGGCATATGAGAGAAAACAACCTACTCTTGCTCCCTTGAAGAGATGGGGAGCATACTGTTCAGTAGGAATCAGGTTTGTCAGGAGATGGGACAAAATTCTTAAAACAAGTTCATATGCACTCAGCTTATTCTGAACCTGCTCAGGCTTCTGGAAACCTCTAGTTTGCACTGGCATGATCCGAGGCTTAACATTGTCATAAGCATAATTACTCCTCTACCAGTATCATAGAATCATGGAAATGAATGGATGTAAAGGAGCTTGATAGGTCATTTAGTCCATCTCCGTATGCTGAGGGAGGACAAAGTAAATCTAGACAATGTTTAGACGTGACAGGTTTTTTTCCAGCCTGTCCTTAAAAATCTTCAATGACAGTTATTCCACAATCTCCCTCAGTAACTTGTTCCAGTAATTAATTATCCTTATAGTTAGAATGCTTTTCTTAATATCTAACCTAAATCTCCCTTGCTGAAGATTAAGCTGGTTACCTCTTGTTTAAATTTCAGTGAACATGAAAAGAATGGATCACCATCCTCTTTAGAGCAGCGCTGAACATATTTTAAGATTATTATCACATCCCCCCTCAGTCTTCCTTTCTCAAGACTAATTATGCCCAGTTTTTTTATCCTTTCTTCATAGATCAGGTTTTACCATTATCATCAACCTTTTATTATTTTTGTTGCTCTCCTCTGGACTCTCTATTTTGTTCACATCTTTCTTAAAATGCAGAGCCCAGACTGGACACAATACTCCAGGTGAGGCCTCACCAGTTCTGAGTAAAGTGGGATAATTACCTCCTGACATAGGACATTCCTATTAATACATCCCAGAATATTACCTTTTTTGCAACTGCATCACATTGTTGGCTCATATTCAATTTGCAATCTACTATAGCCTCCCCCCCCCCGACTTGTTCTTTTCAGCAATACTGTCACCTAGCAAGTCATTCCCTATTTTGTATTTGTGCATTTCAGTTTTCCTTCCTAAGTGTAGTACTTTGCACTTGTCTGTATTGGATTTAATTCTGTTAATTTCAGACCAATTTATCAAAGTGGTTTTGAATTCTAATCATGTCCTCCAGTGTGGTTGCAACTCCTCCCAACTTGCTGTCATCCACAAATTGTAAAAGCATATGCTCCACTCCATTATCCAAGTCATTAATGAAAATATTGAACAGTACTGAAACCAGGAGATACCGCTGTAGGACCTCACTAGCTAAATTCTTCCAGTTTCCCCTGTATGTCCTTCCAGGTTCCAGATATGTCCTTCCAGTGAACCTTCAATAACTATGCTCTAAGTATGGGTTTTCAACCAGTTGTGCACGTACCTAACAGTAAGTTAGCCATAACTGTTCATAGATGAACAGTTCATATAGCCATATTTCCCTAGTTTGTTATAAGAATATCACGTGGGACTGAAACAAAAGCCTTACTAAAATCAAGATATATCATATCTACTGCTCCCCCCATCCACTAAACCAGTGACACTGTAAAGAAGGAAAATAGGGTGGTTTGATACGATTTGTTGTTGCCAAATCCATGTTGGCTGTAACCTATCATATCTCACCCTATTCTCCTGTAGGTGCTTGCAAATTGATTCCTTGTAACATATGTAGGCTTACATTTTAGGTACCTTAATTTGTTTAGGACAATACTGTTAACTTGAAATAACATAATATATAGCTGATTAATGAATTATGAAACACTTTTCAAAGTCACTGTATTAGTCAATAAATTTGCTCTAGTTCTATACATGTCGGATGATTTCCTGAGCATATAGCTACTAATATAATAAAGGCTAATTATTTGGCAACTTCAGCCATGTTCTATTTGGATTTGTCAATTTTGCAGTATTTAAATGTGTAAATTTTCCACTCCTGGTGACCTCAGAAATGTGAGGGTAATTTCTGCATTGATTCCTGAGGCTCTGATACAGATCTTCATGTCAATATAAGATTGGAGTTATCAGAACCTTTGAAAACCCAGCCACTGACCTAGCGGAAAGGGCTGAGGAAATCTAGATTCTATTTTCAACTCTGCTCCTAGCCTTCTGGGGATCTATCAGCAAATCAATTCTCTCTGTGTGCCTCAGGTTCCCTAATTGTAAAATGTGGGTAATGATACTTACCTCCTTTACAATGTGCTTTGGGTCTGTGAATGAAAAACATCATGTAAGAGGTAGGTTTTATTAGGCCTAGGCCTATGAAACAATAGACGGGTTTACAGGGGTCAAATTGGAAATTATAAAGCAAGGTTATTTTATCCAAACTTCACCCAAAAAGAAATTTTCAAACATTTGAGATGCCAAAGTGAGATTGTGCAGATGTTCAAAATATGATCAGGTGAGTTTTTCTGGTCTTTGCGAGGTTCATAGGTCTTTTGTCGCCCTTGGAGAAGGTCAGACATCCTGCTGAACTACTTAGTCTTAACTCCCCACTCCGCTTTTCTGGACTCTGCTAGCCTCCTTGTTTCTACTTGATTGGGAGTATGCAGAAGAGGGGAGTAAGTAAATTGTAGTAGTCCTCTAAGTGCCACACCCACCTGATCCCAAAATGAGGTTTATCCATTTCCTAAACAATTCTGACTATGTAGGAAATTAAGTGAAAATGAACAGATTTAGGAAAAGTCAATGGCCATTTTTGTGAGATGTTTCTGCTCTAAGTTTCTTTTCTTTCAGGGCAAAGGGTTTATATTACATCATCATATTTCCTTTTAGTACTTCCATTACTCTCGTTACATGGTAGGTTGGTGGCTATTGCAGAGTGTCTTTACAATGCTTGACTACTCAAGAAGGTAATGGAGTCTGTTATGATAGCAGTTTGCCTTAGTATTTCAAAGTTTTTGGCAGCTGTTTCACTACATGAATTTGCTTCATGAGGGAGAAAGACTTAGTCTACGTACTATCAATCTCAACCAAATGCTTTGTTTTGTTTTTCGTGAAAAGCTTGCCTCTTCAACGAAGTCATGTGGTTAGTACAAGAACATAATTTCAAAGAAAACAATAATATGTCATTCAGTGTTCAAAGATATATCAGTGGGTGGAGATTAAGAACCACTTTCTATAGGTCATAATCTCTTTTTGTCTATAGATGAAACTTGAGTGAAAATACTTTGGTCAAAATTATGAAAGCTCCTCTTTCAGTTGCATAGTTGTGTAGAAAAAAAGTTGTGTAGAAAAAAATACTGTGAATTTCCTCAAGTATTTGTCTCAAAGAAGACTCAGTTTTGCAGGTTATGGCACACAGGCTAGGATTTGGATTGGCCTTTCAAAATGGAGGAAAGTTTGGTACTTCCTGACCTACATTTGCAGTGGATTTGGCAGTATCTTCTAACAGCTAAGCCCAGTGAAGTTAGAAGCAATAATTACTCATATTTGTAATTAATTTTGTTTTAGTGTTGTATTGCTATAGCACATAAAAGAAGTCACAGTCTTTTCCTTTCAGTATGGTGTGGAGCTGGTTTAGCTAAATAGCCAAAAGGAACAAGGTGTGGAATCATGCTGGTGTCATAGCCTTGATATATTAGTCGCACTTTTGGAAAAGTGTCATCTCTGAATAGTTCAATAGTAATACAGTTTTATGCATATTTTTGAAAACATGCTTAACATTAAAACAATTTATTGAATGCCGCTCAGAATTATTAATGTTGTTCATTTGTATTACAATATTGCATACATTTTTCCCCAGTAGTTCCTAGGTGTGAAAAAAATGTTGAAATTTTCATCTTTGTGCAAGGTTAAAAAATAAATCCCCTCAAAAATGCAAGAATCTCTTTCATATTTAGGCTATGTACTCTTCAGAATGTCAAAAAAAAAAAACCCTAGAATGATTTTTAGCGCCTTATAGCATCTAACTCTCATTAATATTTATAACACGGATTAGTTCTCTTTTTAAAAGAAACTAAAACATGTGAAAACTACTTTGTATAAAGTCTACTATTACATATAATTCTTACAGCAGACAAACTTCCAGTTAATGTCATGGAAACTGTAGTCTAATAAAAAAGACTGCATTTGTCTCTTAATATTTTTGGTAGAAAATTTAATTAGGTCAAAAATACAAATAGCCCGAAGCAGTATGCAGAGTGCTGGAGCAAGTTTTTATTGTGTTCCAAAGATGCATCTTACTTTTACATAAAAAAATACTTGAGGCATTTTTTATCCAAGTGTCAGAAGCTGAGCATGTCAGACAAATGCATGTCCATATACAATATCAGATCTTCTCCGATAAATGTGGATGTAAATAATAAATAATATGCTTTTGGCTCATATATATTGATATATAATATAATAAAATATATATAATATATAATAGAATAGAATATCAATTACTTTCCCAAATGTTCACCTTGCTAGGCGAGCAAAACTGGGTGCAGTTTTGATGGGGATGGGAGCAGTGGAAACACCTTCTGGGTCCAGTGGAGGGTGGTTGGGGGGGCCAGAAATCTCATTTGGGAGCAGCTGAGGCAGTTTTCCATGTGCCCACTCTTCTTTCCTTTCTCTCTCCCCCCTGGGCAGTGGGGATGGGAGTGGCTGTTGTTTTTCCCTTTCATCCCTTCCTTTCTCATTCTCAGGGCATGGGGATGAACATGTGGATCCCTGCTACATCTGGGACCAGGACTCCAGTGCCTGTCCCATTCACTGCTATTGCCATTGGCCCGTGGGGGTTGTACTGGGGTCAGGTGATTGACTCCCTTTTGATGGTGATGGAGCAATTAACATAGCCTATGTATAGTTGCCTATGTAGATTAGACATTGTGGGCTCTTTGTTTCATCTCTTTCCTTCCCTTAATCTAGTTGCTGAATCTCTGGTGGTGCTGGAGACTCGACTCATCACTAGTTCCGGGGGCTGGAAAGGATTTTTCCCACATGGCAAAACTGGCAAACTCTATGTGGGTTTTTTTCACCTTCCACCCAGAATCCATGAGGTCTAGTTTGAGGATTTAAATTATATTTGTTGCAACTTTGGCAGGTGGCAGTGCAGTTGGTGGGTGACCCATTTGGCTGCCTTGGTGTTGGTTCTAAGCACAGTACTGCATAATGAGGAGATGTGCCTCTAGGTCTCTCACAACTTGTGGTTTCCCTCATCTTAGATCTTCTACCTCCAGCATGGAGGAAGGGAGCAAAGTAAGAATCTCGCTTCCAGTCAGATAGGAAACAGGAGATATATATTCAAACACCTGTATACAGGAAAGTGATAGTGGGAGATTATGGGACTAGAAAGAGGCAATCATTTCAGCATTGCTGAGTTTCACCTCATCTGTACTTAACTGTTTATCAGCTAAATTGGACAGTGAACTTCTCACTTTAAAATGAACATATGGAACAGATCTGACAGCTACTGAGTAGTTAAGCTTGAAGCAAGAACTGACTGAAAACTTTTTCTTTAAACTGTTTTTTAATGGAAGCTGCCTTTTGACCTAAACAAATATTGTGACTAGGTTGTTTTTTTTTAAAAAAATCATAGACAGTCCTTATGTCTGAGTTTAAAGTAGTATTTTTCATCAAAATTTTAAATGAATCAGGCAAAAGTTGCAAAATTATGACAATCTAAAATAGAACTTTTCACAGGAGTTAAAAAAATCTAACTTCTTTGTCATTTTGTAACAATACAACAGAAAGAAGTAAAGTGAGACAACTTATTTTGCAGGATGTCAGATGAGATAGAAGTAAAAGATGCAAGTAATAGAAGAAAGTAAAAATTTTAAGTTCTAATAACATTACCCTGGAAATATCTTTGTCCCACATAATATTGTATTGAACTATCGCAAGCATATTTTATTTGCATATATCTATGCAAATTAGGTCACTTTTTTTAATGGGACAGAAGAAGGGAGTTTGCTGCAGCAGGTCTTTTTTGGTACCCTATTTCTTATTCACTAATGTTTAGGGGACACATTTGCACTACCACTTTACATTACCAAGGAAAGCCTATAGATGTTTCTATATTCTGTTGGTGCAGCCTTATTTTCATTTACTCTTTGGTTCCTTTCAGCAGCCAGAGCAATATATAGGTAAGTAGTTTTATACAGACACACAGTATGGTGTCTTTGGAAAATTCATAAGGTTTGAATATACTAATCTAACTGGAAAACATTCTAAGTAAATAAATAAAAGTATGTCACATCTGGGACTTTTCAAAGCACGCTGTACACCTGCAAATTGCACAGATGAATTCACTTGGTACTTCAAAGGTCATATTTAATTCAATACACTTTATGCAGCACAAAATACAATGTCAACACGTGTTTCATTGTCTTATTCAGATTAGGATTCACAATGTAGCACGGCAAGCATAAATTTGGTCAGACTCAGAATATATCTGTGGTAAAATGTAGATACGGCCTTCTTTCTCAATTTTCATAGGATAGTCCCTATTTTAATAGAGTTTCTTTATATCCTGCAGGACAATGAAAATATCACAAAATATCTTTGGGTTGATGCAATACAATGACATAAAAACCTAATGATTTTAATATAACACTCATGATATGTGACAATTGTTTTCCGGGAGTGCAAACTTCCAAAGGAAGGAATGCAAACTTGGATTCTTTTAGAGAATTTAGTATTTTTGCACCTCATCTTTCCCATCATTTTTGAAGCTTAAGGAAAACACTCTATGTTATGCTCAAGCTGAGGAAGATACTACAGGACCCTGATGAGGCATGGGAGAAACCATGCCTACTTGAACACAGATGGATCCCAAGCAAAAGGTGAGCTAGAGTGAAGGGCACTACATTTAGGGTGTTTGTTGTTTTCCAAATTATCTGTGCTCACCTGTGTTTTATCTCTTAAGTAAAGATCAATTCAGTTTATTCTTTCAATTACATTATTTGCTTTTGCTACCATGCATCTCTGAAGAGGTGAACTGTAAAGCAAAAAGCTCCCACCTTCACTGGGATTCTGGGGAATGTGCAAGAGCTGCTGAAGTGGCTTGGAGGAGATGGCACTAGTTTCAAGGCCTAGGAAATTGAACTGTGGGGTACATCTACACCACAAATGAAAGAGTGATTATAGTGAAGATAGTCTGAAAATGGCTGAATCAGGGTCTGGTCTGCCACTGAATCCCTGCTATGTCAATGCACTATGCATGTTCCTTTGTTTAATCTACAAAATGTGAAGTGAAAGTTAGTGCTGCAAGAAGCAATATTAACTTCTGCTACCTCTTGTGTATATACTCTTGCCAGTTAGCCAGTGGGGCATGCTGTGTTGAGCAGCTGCTGCCCTGATCCTTTCCCCATTCTGCCCTACATTCCTTAACTGTGATGGCTGCCCACTGTGTGGTGTTTATGAGAAGGGACTTCTGTAACTTCATGAAGAGAAGAGGAACATGTCATAGCAGAGAGGGGGAACATTAGTCTTGAATTAGGGCACAAGACTGGAACAAGGAGACGAGGTCTTTTCACAGCTGTGCTGCAGTGTATCATGGCAGTTGGGTAAGTCATCTGATCTTTCCATGATTTGGTTTCCTAAACTGTACAACTCAGATAATAATACTACCAAAAATGTCTCTTTATTTTAGTTTAGTTTCATAATTTAAACATATGACATGGGAAGAGAGGTAGTCGTTTAGATAGCATAGTACCAAACCATTAGCTAATCCACATCTATGTATTTTTTCTGGCTAAGAACAATCCCACTTGAAGAATGGAGGGCAGCAGCTGTTTTTGTATCTAGTAACTGCTGCAGAAGGCTGATCAGAAGTTCTCTGCAGGATGCCATCCTCCCAAACCCCTGTTTGGTTCACTTGGGTTTTGGGAGATATGGTTGAGGGAAATTCACTTGTTATTCACATCATAATTATTTTCTTATTTTCTAAACCTTTTTTGACTTTTTCAGACAGTGTATTTGGCACAGAGATGCTTATTTTACACAACCTTCCTTTGAAAACTTTCTAGCTTAGTTGTTCTTTAAAATTTAGTTGCTAAGTTTGGGCTGAATGTTCAGAGATAATTAAAAATAAATAATAAAGTCAGGGATGAGAACAGTGGGACAGTTTTAATATTGCAAAGTATCTACAAAACATTCCAGAACTAAATATTAATGAAATAGTGCAAGGTACCTACTAAGAATTACAGGACGAGTGGATGATGAAAAGAAACTAAGTTGGTTGAAGGTTATATTTAATTAAGAGTATCCAGATGGTGTTACTGAGGTGTTATTTTTATTCATCACAAACTGTCTAACTAATGACTTAGTTTCACTTGTAACACTATCTATTATGGTGTTGTCAAATCACTTCTCATTAGTTGCATCAAAATAAGCAGGACTTGTTAACTACTGTCCAGGAGGGAAATGAATAAATGAATGCATGAAGTTTTGAAAAGAATGTCACTGTACAAACTGAAGTGGCTATAATGGAACCATCACTTTTAAACAGGTAGTGTGTATTTTTTTAATGTTGAGCAAGTGTCTTCCTTAGAGGAAATTAATCCTCCTAAGAAATAAATAATGGTAAATTTTCACCAAATATGGTGTTTACTGTAAGAGGAAAATATCTTATGTGTCATTTTTGTCTTTAATACCAACAAGAATATGCTTTGGATATATATATATATATATAATTTGTATTGCAGTAGCACTCCATAAGAGGAGACAGCCCCACAACAAAGGACCTACTTTCTAAATGCTCAAAACTAAATTCCAGAAAGCAACACACCATAAAGGCACCAAGTTACTGTAGCAAAGAAAAATGACATTTTCCAAATGATACAATTTTGATTGCCAATATATACGGGTCAAAACTCAATTTGACAATTAGGTTCTTAAAGATATGCTATTGCTCATCTAGAAGCTTTAGGCCTGATACTGTGGCCTGTGATATTCAGAAGGTCAGACTAGAGGATCATATCCATCTTTTATGGTCTTAAAATCTATGAATCTGAGATTTATCCATTAGGATTTTTGCATGTGCTTAACTTTAAGCACATAATACTTCCAGTGGATTAAATGGGGTGCTGCTTAAAGTTAAGCACCTGCATGGAAGCAGGTCCCTGGTGGTATATACCTAAATAACCATTTTAGGCTCCTGACTATTGATTTAAAAATCTAAATTGGCACTTAGGCCTAATTTGAAGCCCACTGAAGTTAATGGAATCTTTCTATTGACTTGGTTCAGGCCCTTACAGTAGGTATCTAAAGTGAACCCACATTGGAAAACTTCACCCAGTATTTCCTGAATATTTTTTGGAAGAATACATATAATCCTGAGCACCAGTGTTTTACACAAAATTATTCAATCAATACAGAAACTCTATGTTAAAGGAACTTTATTTAGACTGAAAACTCAAGCACTTGAAAGACAGAAAACACCAGCTTTCCCGATGCCTTCACAACCTTAATGCTGTACTCTTGTGCAGAATTCTGTGCATTGAGTGAGGCAGAATGAAAAAATGGCATGTGATTACATAACTAAGGATTGTATCTTAATGCATATGAACAAGGCAGCTGCATTGAGCTTGCACAAGTAAATCTGGCACTTCCTAACTTTTGCGTGTTTGACTTTTTAACCTAAACAACATCCTTTTAATGGATTTCTTATTGTGATTTCTTATTTTTTAACAGAAGAAAAAGGTAAAGACAAATTCTATTATATTGATCTGCGTTCTCAGTAGGATTTGACTTGACTTGGGTAAGTCACTTTTTAAAAGATACCTGGGCTGTTTAGGCATTTATCCCTTCTCCTTATGTATCATTCGATGAATGGTTCTAATTTAAATTTCCTATTTTTTCACAATTTAAAGTAATTACAGTAACAATATTGGCAATGTCTTTTACCTGGTACAATGGATCATCCTGCCATATATGAAGTACTGAAACTAATATGAAGATTAACAAATTCCTGCGGGCATATATATATATATATATATATATATATATATATATATATACACCTCCTAGCTGCGATTTCCATTTCATGCATCTGATGAAGTGGGTTGCAGCCCACGAAAGGTTATGCCTGCAGGAATTTGTTAGTCTTTAAGGTGCTACAGGACTCTCGTTGTTTTTGCTGTAGACAGACTAACACGGCTAGCCCTCTGGAACCTTTCAATATGTAGATTGTTTAACAACTTGTTGGAATAACTAAGGCCCCAACGTTATGAGTTATTACTATTTAAGAAATGCCCAGGCATCAAAGCCTTTTAGAAGGATAGAACAGAGGGGTAAGAGAATAAAAACCCCTAAGGTTTAATGGCTAGATTTCTTCAATAGTCTGAGGAAACTCAGAGATGCTGCAGCCTCTCTAAAGAGTACACCCTAGTGCAGCTAAAGAGACTTCCCCTTTTTTTCTGTCTGTGAATGAGAGTGTGGATTAAAAATTAAATTAATATCAAACATTAAGGTATTATATGATATACCAGATACCGTAGTAAAATAGGGAACTTGATGGAATCTAATAGTATGATTAAAATGTGTATAAAAGGCAAGTCAACTATAAGAGATACAGCTTTAGGCAAAGTATTGTAAACTTTAATGGCAGGTTTACCTCATCGGCAGGCCTATTAGGAATGAAATAGACTGCGTTCATATTGATTTCTTTCAGTTTATATGATAAAGTAAAGAAGTAATGCTAACTTTGCTCTCAAGCATGCTTATGCTGTCAAGTTAGTGAAATACACCGTATGCTGAAAGAGGCAGTAAATAAAAGGAACTAAAACCAAATAGTGTGTTTGTAGGGACATTTGACCACAGAATAGAATAATCAGAAAGAAACTATTTGCTTAATTATGCATATAAGCAGCGCAGCTGTACATATCAAAGTCCCACCTGTATTGTTAAAACAAAGGGAACACAAATAGAAAAGGTATATAGTTGTTCTGGCCTCCTGGAGAACAACAGTTCTAGGAGTGACTTTGAATTGAATAATGGACAGTTAAAACAAGTTTAAAGAACATAAAAGAATATGGAGGGACTTTGAATACATTATATGAAACTTCAGCAGCTTACAGAGAATTGTTGGAGAAACTGCAGCAAAGTTGGCCAAGGGATGCACTGCAAAGGGAATCACAGAAAGCAACTTGCAGAGGTAAGTTACTGACTAGAGGAAACCAGCTGATGTTCAAAGTACGTCCCAAGATGGTTGTACCAACAGCTATGGCCTAACCTAACTTGTCTTACTCAAGCTGACGTGACAAGATGTGTTGTGTAAAGAGACTGGAGAATTCCAGCCCCAGCTGCAAGAATTCAGAAAGCTGATGTCTTGTTCCCTGATTGGATGGTGAAAGAGGACACATCTCATTTTGGTTTGACGGTATAGTACACCATATAATTGGTCCATGGCAGAACTTCCAAGAAGAGGAACCATGTAGGATCTCCCAGCAGAGTCAAGAAAAAATGGCCTGTCTCCTTCAGCACACTTGGAAGAAGTCCTGAGCTGGCTGCTTTGGAGTCCTCAAATACTTTTCTTAGGCACCTTTAACTGTCTCTTTCTTTGTTCCAGCAATTCAGGTTGCTATTAGAGAGCCAGGAAAAGACTATAGTCTTGCCTGTCTTTTGATGCAGTGTCAACTCCTGCTGTGAATAGTAAGTGAGCTGAAAGCTGACAGCTGAGCAGAGATCTGGTGATAAGAAACACACAGACTTTCTCTTGGGCGAGGACTAAAATCAGTCAACTGACCACTATCTGAAACTGGGTATCCAATTAGTAAGTAAGTGTACATGCTTGTGTATGTGCTTTAAAGATTATCACAGTTACAGTGTGTGCCCTTGTTTTGTAACAAGATACAATCTAGATTGTTGTAAAGTAGCTTTAAAACTGAACAATGTACTTGCAGTTGTTAACTAAGATTATAGAACACTGTGGATGTGTCTATAGTAGTTAATGGTTTCATATTGCCTTTCAAGTTCTAGGTGTGTACAGCCATAGAATGAGACCAAGAGTGCAAGCTTTTGTACTGCACTCAGTCTGTACAATCTGCCATTAATGTAAATGTATGTCAAATAGTTAGGAATGTTAGTCAGATCCAGGGGTTAATACAATTAATTAGGAAACAGGTTAAAAGAGCTGACTATTATAGAACCCTTGGAAAGTACACCTTGGTGAATTGACATATATGCAATTGACCTAATTGTCCTGTGATCTAGTTTTGGATTTTTTTCCCTCTGTTTTGTGAACAAGAATGGAGTTGATAACTTGCTGGCACAAATGAGGCCCTATTTTGATGTACTCTTAGTCAAAACTTTAAACAAAGTCACCTTCCCAAGATAGAGATTGAGTTTGTGTTATTTCCTATGTGTGATTATATGATTTGATTCTGGACACCTACCTGGCTGTATCAACCAATGTTCTAGTTTATGTGAGCCAAATCATAGTCCACCACTATTTTTTCTTCTTATAACCCAACTATTTGTTGCTGCTGTTAAGGATAATTAATAAAACTCTATAAAACTAAATTCAACTTTCCAGCCCTTTTCTTTAGTTAAGCAATCAGAATTAAAAGAATCCTAAGAAAGGGAGTATGGGTATCAGTTAAGCAGTTGCATGACGGAAGTTTGTGTTATACCCTGTCTTTCTTATGCTGTATAAACTGTCCTCAAAACTGGACCAAATTAGGGTATATGCTTATTATTGCTCAAGACTGCCTGCTTTTTTTAGCTGACATATGGCTATCTTCCAGTTCTCTTAATTTTCAGTGCTGGTGGGACACAGTCACTGAAGGTGACATGAGGCATGTGTCACAATTACACCCCTGAGACCCAACAGATGTTCCTACAACAATCCTTCATATCTTTTGTGTTTTTCCTTAGTTCCTCAGTGTAGTCTTTTCCTCAGACTGAAGTTTGGATAAATATATTGAGCCTTAATCTTTACATGCAATTTACCTTAATTTAAGAAAATGAACAGAAGGTGTTAAAAAAGCAGAAATTACATATTTATTAAAATAGAGTAATCATTTATTTCCATGGCAAGAATTAAAGTTTCAAAAGTGAAAACTCACAAATGGAGCCAGACTTTGAAAAGACTTCAGCTTCTATTTAGGTTTCTATGTAGGAACTGAATTCTTTAAAAAAATTCAGTCACTTTCTTAGTTGTCTAAATAGGGACTGTTGGTTGCTGAGATATTTTGAAACTCTGTCCCTAAATGTATGGGAAATCACATGTGAAATCTTAAAGACAAAAAGAGTATAAGTGAAATATTTGTCCCTTTAATAGATATTCAATATCTATTGGCCTGTTAAAAATATTAATAGGTAAAAATCATAACCTCTCAAAACTTCCTCCCCATTGGTATTTTATCACTAAAATGAAGAACTGTGAAATTTTTAGGGTGGTGATAAACTGTGTCAGTAAGAAAGAACCAACTGTGAATAAAATGCTCCAACTTGTTAGCTGGCCGTTCCATGTCACTCTCTAACTGATTGCAAGTGCTATATAATCACATAAGATTTTAAGAAAAGCATACTGCAAAAAGACATGAAGACACAGCAGCTGAACAATGAGCACTATTGAATCTGGACAGACTGAGAAGCACATGTAAAATGTGAATTTTCTGGTACCTGGAGGCAAGGTCAAATCCACTGTAATGTGGTTAACCAAAAGAAGTACTCAGCTTGCAGCCTCTGAGCAATGAATGCTTCTCTGACAGATTTCTTGTTGACCCCCAGTTCCTGCTGAAGTGCTTTGTCTGCAAGATAACCTCTGGTTATTACGATATGTTGTTTTCAGATCAGAAAATAGTGTGCATTCCCTGTAAGTATCTTTCCAATAGGGCTCACTCTGATTAAAACTATACTTTTCTGACTCTTAATTCAAAGTCTGCTGTTAATTCTCTTGGATAATATGTAGATTGTTATAATGAGAAAGTCAAGGGAATCTAAATTCAGCTCATAAAAAAGTGTTTCTTAATCACCAGTTTCACCAGAGTAAAACAAAGAGATTTTAGAAGTTAGAGATGGAAAAGACCTATTAGATTCTCTAATCCAATTCCCTATATACATCAGGTTGAAAATTGGGTTTCAAAAGTGGGATTTAAGTGGTTGTTAGGCCTTGTATTTGTTATCAGTATACTGGTGAATTCAGTCATAATGAATAGTCAATATTTTCACAATGCAAACAAACAAAACAGCACCCAGAAATATTTTGGGTATGTAAATTGACTGAGCTAATTTAAATGGCAAAAATCCCACTGACTTCAGTGAGGCCAGGATTTCACCCGTAATCTATATGTCTATTATTTTCTTGAAATTTCAAAGCTTTTTAGTAAATCTTTGACAGTCAGCTGCTTTTGGATAGTTAAAATAATGAATACCCACTGTAAATGATTTTATTTTCCCCTGTAACAAAAAGAAATCCATCTCATACTTCATAAAAAAATCAATTTTACATTTTTGTGGATACGAGACAAATAGTTTAAGATCCAGATACATACAGACATAGATAACTGCATATGCCACTTTGGGGTGGTTTTAAAATAATCCATTTGAGAGATAGGGTCCGATCCCCAACCAGTATAAACTGATGTAGCTACACTGGAGTAAATCCAGCTGCACTGATTTACATCAGGTGAGGATTTGGCCCACAAAGTATTAAGAAGCAAGAATACTCCCTTTTGACCAGAGTGGTTAGTCAAAGTTAGGGGACCTGTGAATGGTGCAATTGGTAGTAGAAATTGATAGTCTGGTATTTGCTTTGATGCAGTCTTGTTTATTTACATAGAATGTACAAAGTCTGGTGTCTCTGAATGCAGAAAGAACCAAGAAAAAAGGAGCAGTTCTTTAGCTTACAGCCCCTAAACCTCTTTAGCCAACACCAGATGCAAAAGCTCTAGCTCTTGCTTTCTCTGGGGTCACATACTGTGTTCACAGGCTCCTGCCTGAGTTTCTTCTCTCTCCCCCTCTCTGTTCATCTCTTCTCAATATCTGTGTGTGATGTCTCTTACTGACCACCCCCGCCACACATACACTCCTACCCAAAACAATGCTCAGTCAAAAGCTCCAAGGTGGGTTCATTCACACCTATTTTCTTAGGTGGGGTCTTATTTTTACAGTTAGGTTAACTATAAGCATCAAGGCGAGTTCACACCAGCAGTCTCGATGCTTTAACTCAAACCATAACAAGGTTTCATCCCACTAATAATGATACCATGTAGAAACACTCCTGAATCAAAAACTGCAAGCAGAGCTGCAGCCTACCTGAAGACTAGGGCAGGGTGAAAACTTCAAATGTTACATGGCCATTTTCTTACAATAGAATGAACTCATTTTGCCTATGTTCATGCCCATTTTGTTCACTTTCCATAAATATTCTAGTTAATATGTCTACTAACAAGACTGTTAAATGAAAGAGCAAATTTAAAGCAAATATTAGGGAGTATTTCCAAAGCCAATTGTGATGATTTGAGGAAGATGTCTATGTATAGTTTATGAATTCTGTGTGACATCATAACTTCTCGGTATGTATCTTTTTCAGACTGCAAATTCAATTTTTGATGTGGGGTTAGTTTGCCTTCTCTGTGTAATTCTTCTTTTGGATTGGAATTCCAAAGGGGAAGTGGTACAAGACCAACAATAGAGGGTCATTAAACTTTGATGGTCCTATGGAAAGAGTAGCACCCTAGATAAAAGGCTGGCTCCAACACAGAAGAACTGGTCTAACAGGGGAGAGGAGACCTGGAAACCAAATTACCTGGTAGGGGTTTGTGCTCAGCTTTTAACGCTGATGAGGTCACATGACAGAGCAGACCGGAAGGTTGTAAAAGGGCTCTATATACATATACAATGGTCACAATTTCTACTGCATTGACTTTTTTACCAGTGTTGGCACCATTCCCCATTCCATATTAGTAGATTTGGTAACTACTTGCAGAAGAATAGAAAATTTTTAAGTGTGAACTCCATAAATTAGAAATAGTATCTGCCTTGTAACATTGCAAGTCAAAATGTATTGTATAGAAAAAATGATTGTTGATAGCTGGGGCCTGAGCTCTTTTTAAAGGCCAATGTCATTCTGCGCCATTCATATTTGTCTTACACTACCTCTCTATTGTTTATATATTCAAATGGTTTCCTATTTCTGAATTCTGATCATGACATCAGCTGAGAGTTGCCCGCAGGAGTTCCCGAAGAGTCACTTATCCTATTTGGGGTTAATGTACATGAAAGGCACATTGGGAATAGTGGCTGCAGAGAAAATAGTCTGTGGAATATCTTAAAGATACATCACAGTTACACAACCCATTGGAATAATTGTATACTTGTAGAACCATATTTAATGGAAGCTATGGTAGCTCAGTAATTCTGAAATCAGGCCTCTTCTATTTATGTGCCTAAACACTCACTTTAATGCCAAACTTAGACACCCATGGTGGCAGACTGGTTTCTCAGTGAATCTGTGGTCTTTATTTTGTTATGAGCTCTTTAAAATGCTCATGAGGTCATTTATAGGCTAAGCCTTCATTACTTCCCTAAACAACTTATTGAGAAAAGGCAAAGAAGTGTAGCTGCATAAGACTCAAATATACCGCCAAAGATTAATACTGAGTTGTATATCTCTTCTGTCTACTTCTTCTAATAGCAACAACAAATCTTACAGCAAATAAGTAAAATCAATAGTCTAACATTATAAAGAGGCACAGACTTAATGCTGCATCAGCGTGTCTGCAAAATAAAAAAAATGTTATATGTTAAAGTGTATGTTGAAAATACAAAGTATGATTAGAGATGACATCTTGGCCATAGGTCATTTCTGGTTTATAGAAAATATAAAATAGTTTAGCTGAAAGGAAGAAAAAAGTAAAGAATGTGTATTTGGGAAGGAAACACACAGAATACAGAGGAGAGAGACTGAAGACAACAAGGAATGAGGGGAAAAATAAAACTTTAAAAAAACAACAACATTAAATAGAATAAAAGTTACCAGTGAGGGTAAAGAGGATCGGAATGCAAACACAAAGCCAGACATAAAGCAATGTATCACTATTTATCTTTGCTGCAATAGCTGTAGCAGGGCCAATGCACTGTAATGAAGTTTTCAGTTCTCTTCTATCCACAAAGTAGCATTCATGGTACAGGAGGGTGGAAATAGTATAGAAAAGACAGGAATGGAATCAAGATAGGCAAAAACTATCCAGCATGGTTGAAAGTGTAATGAAACAAGTGACAAATGATAAGACTCTGTATAAGAAAACCTCAAAATTTGAAGCTATAAATGGTCATAAATCAAAAGTGATTGCTTGTAACCTTTTTTCAAAAGTTAGCCTGTTCATTTGTTTCTGAAATCCTTGCTGAAGTTCCAGATACAGCAGTCAGAAATATCTAGAGGAGGGGTAATCAATTTTTTTTTTTGTCAAGGGTCCAAATTTCTTGATCAAGGTATAGTGAAGAACTTTAGAGAAAATAATACAAAAATAATAACAAAACAAAAATAATAATACCAAAATAATAACAATAATGATAATAATAAGTAAATAAAAACATTTTGCGGTCCATTCAAAAGCATCTGTTGGTCAGATTTGGCCTACGGTCTGCCTATGTACCACCCTTGATCTAGAGTCAGTCTGTGAGTTTCTCTCTCTTATGCACCTGCATTGTGAATAGTTAGAACTGTCTGAGAAAACTCATTAATATTTTTAAAAATACCTGAAAAACGTTGGTTGACAGGGAAAAAATCAGATTTCAATGGGCTTTTGTGAGCTCCAGATAAAGGCAGCAGGTGGATACTTTAAGGATATGTCTACGTTGAGGCTGGAGTGTAATTTCTGGTTCAGGTAGCTATATATGTTATCCATAATGGAGCCAGTTGCTAAAAATAGCAATGTAGCTGTGGCTACATGGGCAGCAGCATGGGCTAGCCACCAGAGTATATTCCCAGGGGGTCAGAGAGTTATGTAAAAGCCAAAGCTAGCATGGGCACTTTTACCTGAGCCAAAGATGACACCCCAGGTTGCAGGGTAGATGTACCTTAGTGGGAACGGATAAAAGGTAGGTAATGAAGTTCTTTGTGAGAGAAAAAGTTCTAGTTATTTCTTTAGAGCTTCTGAAAAAGAAGGTTATTTAGAGATAATATGGTTGCTTTGCATTTTTGAAAGTATCATAGCTAATTTTAACAATGTATTAAAATATTTAATGTGTATTTAATATTTAATGTGTACACATGGTCACTTCCCATTTTGCACTATATGAAGGAAGGTGGAGCAGTGATAAATAATAATAATATAATATAATATAATATAATAATAGCAATAATTTAAACAAAAATTGGAAGCATTACCTCAAAATATACTTAATATATATAATTCCAAAATGATCATGTAATACATTATATTCTATTCTCTATACTGTAAATTAAGGAAACTACATAACAAAAATTAGATTTTCTCAGTTTGCTAAATATGGGGCTGTACCAACTTCCCAGAAGTAAAGACCCCTAAGAGCCAAACATCCATGAACTTCATGTCGTAGGAGTTGATTATGAACTCTGATTCATATATTACAAACAACACCAGTCTTTACAGTGGACCAAAACAAAGACTTGGATCCAAACACCTGCAAACCTCACAGTGATTTTGAATTTGTAGATTGGGCCCATCTATGGTTATATATGGAGAAGATGGCAAAAGGAGTACAAATTTTACAAAAGTAATTGTTTTATATGTGGACACTTCATTGTTGTTACCATCAGATTGATATATAAAAGGGATTGATGGCTTCAGTCCTAGAAGACAGAAAGACAAAATCTGCTAAACAAATATTCTTGATAATCTTACCACAGAATCTAAAGACTAAAATCAGTGGGAACCTTTCCACTGACTTCAATGGGAGGTTGAAATTGCTTTGAATGAGCATGGAATTTAAACTTTTCTTTTCTCCTGACAGGTGAATCCTTAAAAAGTTCAGGTATATAAAGATGAGAGAGGCTTGTACGGCCACTGCGTCTGCAGTACCTGTTCAGTGAATAAGTAGAAGAACTCACTCTTGATTGTTCTCAGGCTTGGTATATAGTTAATTTTTTTTGCATAGCGATGCTGTTTAAGGTGTGATCCACCCCTTCTCCCCCTGACTGACATAGCTATGCCAGGAAAATGTTCTAGTATAGATGCAGCTATATAGGCAAAAATCCTTTTGCTGGTGTAGGTTACAGTCACCCTGCCTCAGTGGGTCACAGATGATGATACCAGATTCAGGACAAACTGCTGAGAAACAGGGCAGACAAGTCCCAAAATGGTGGTTATTCTATCCTTAGATATACCAAGCCAGTAACAAAAGTAAACTTCTGTCTCATCACACTGGTTAACAAAAAGTAAAAAAAATCAGTCTCCTTAGGCATCCCAGCCCTTATTTCACCACCCAGACACTAGACTTTATGATGACTGGTTATTAAAAAACAATGTAATCAAACAAAGGATTCTTCTGATATCAAGAGATCAGCTACATACCCATGTCAATATATAACTCAGATCTTACCCAACAATCAAGCTGCTGCAAATTCTTTAGTAACTAAAATCGAAAGGTTTATTTATAAGAATTAAAATGTTTAATAGATAATATACATACAATTGTTGCAAAGTTTTTATATCAGGTTTGTAGCAGTGCTAAAATAAATGGCTGGCTTGTAAAGTCTCTGGTAACTTTAAAAATATTGGCAGGTCCTTAGTTTGTAGATTAAAATGCTCCTTTTAGTTGTAAATCCATAACCCAGAGAATCAGAGCAGAAAAGAGGCAACATGGAGATGATTCAAAGGTCTTTTCAAGGGCCTTCAGACATGTGATTGGAATTTTACTGTCCCAAAACAAAGCTCACAGCAGAATTTGTGGAAAATTACAGGCACAAGATGGAGTCCAGGGTCACACGAGCATGTAACTTGTCCTTACATGGCTTGCTGATTCACAGGGGCAGCCAATGGTCATATCTGTGCTGACGCTCCACAGGAAGGCTTACTGGGTGTGAACAGGGGCATTTTATCAACCAGTCAGGTGTCCAAGCCACTGTCAATTATTGGGATGGACTAGCAATTATCTTGCTTGCTTTCTTTAGCCATTTTCAGGCCTTTGCAGTATCTTACCATAAGTAGGCAAACTGGGAGTGGGGGTAGACAGTGAACACGTGAAGTGAGCCTGGCTCTATGCATTTTCTCTCTCTGAATATGCCGGGGCACATGTCTGTGAAAAACAGGAAGTCTGGATGTATTTTAGAATTGTTGATATGGGGAAATTTAGCTATCAGACTAATACTTTTCAAACTGCTTGCTTAACAATATTTTTTTAGTGACAAGTTTCTGTATCTCCTGCTTCTCCCCAGTGATTGATTTGTTTGGTCAGCTATGTAACATTCTTTTGATTGACATGTCACTGTAACTTTGGGGGTAAAATATGGAGGTAGCAAGTCTGAGTCAGGCGGATTGTTTCCTGGACACATTTGGAAGTATCTTCAGGCACAGAGGGAAGTACTGGCCATCCATAAATCTGTGACTGATTCACCTGAAGACTGCCTCAGACTTGTGGGGGGTAACTATTAAGTTTGGCGGTTCTCTAATACCTATTGTATGTTTATGTGCTTAAAACGTATAAGTGGAGACTTTGGCAAAGGCATTCCAATGGGAATTGCTGAAGGCCAATAAGTAAAGCTTTAAAGTTCAAGCACATAGTTTTGATTTGTCCTAAATCAGCCATATAGTAGGTGGAGGTACTGAATTTCCTTTGAATTAATTCCTGATATTGACTCACAGAGACTAAAAGTTACTGAGTCGAGGAACCCTGGGGAACAGGCAGGATGAGTTTCTTCCATGGCCCATTGTGAGAGTTAAATGTCTTTGATGGGGCCATCAAGCTTGAATAGTCCATTCACAATGGCTACCTAGACTGGCTATAAACTACTTTGTGGGTATTACTTCAGGAACAAACACATTTGAAATACAGGTACATAGTCAATATTCATAACTTCAGATGCAAAAAGATACATGCATATAAACATGACAGTAATGCTTGGCAAATCATAACTTTTCCATTGACACCTTACATTACATACTTTGTACAAGATTTATTACAATTGTAGAACAGTGGTAACAACAATTATACTAATGACCTCTTTTAATCCTACAGCATCACACTTACTCTCTTTTTGTTGTTGTTGTGTTGGGTTTTTTGGCCAATATTCCTTTACCAGTATATCTATTCTGGCCAACCCTTTCAAATGTAGACAGTGCCTCAGTCTGCCATTTTCCAGGTGCAGTAAAATGAACTTTACATAACATAAAACGCCCCCCAAAATATCTAGATTCTAAATGTTGACCACGTTACATCTGATTGTTTCATGAACAATGCTTTGTGAAATTTTTTATTATAAGCAACCTGGATAATAAAATATGGTGAACATTTACATGAAATTTAGGTAATTAAAATCATTTCACAAATCAGAAATGTGCCAGTAGGAAATCATTATCACCAATGGGTTTTACAGTGAAGTGGGAAGGATAATGCATTCTTCTGCCTTTGCTCTTTGAAAGATGATGATTATGTCTAGGGTATGAACTTCTTTCCGAGTCAAAGGCGTAAAAAATACTTGTTAGGATGTGTGATACTAGTTTCAAGCTATTTTACTGTAGAAGGATCTGAAGATGTGTCCGGAGAAGATAGATAGATAGATAGATAGATAGATATAGATATAAACCTACTGTTGATGCCTTTATGGAATACTTCTAGTATGTGGGTTTTTGGACCCATCCTATAAAATAGTAAAGAATTATAGTGCTGCATCTAGAATGGTTCTAAAAATGTATAAGAGGGAGATCATTCTCTGTTAAATCTATGGGCCTGATTCACCAATAACCTCCAACTGCTTTGTGCTCCTGTGGTGACACAAAGTAGCAATAAACTCAATTTAAGTAAGCAGTTGAGCTATGTTTATGGCTACTTTGTGTTACTGAATAGGCACAAAGTATACAGAGGTTAGTGGTAAATCTCATCCTATAGGTTTTTAGAGTAATTTCTATAACATCCTAACCCATTTCTATAGAACTTGATTGGTTTCATCTCTCTAGAATTCATCCTAAAGAATTCTGTAGAACTTTTCCATAGATGCTCAACAAATACCTTTTCTTTGCTACTTTGATTTGATCTAATCTTTTATTTGATGTTCTTAAAATGTCTCTTTGTAGATAATTAATTTAAAATATGTTCAATTTCAAGATTTAATGGCCAACAGTTAGATTTAAAGCTGAGAACCACTTTTATTTTGAGTCACCTGTGTACATCACCCAATCCATCTTTATTGCTTGCTCATTTCTTTCTTCTAAATTTCAGTAACCTGCTTGCTCCATGTCTTGATGGGAAATGAAAATCAAACATCAGTGACACCCTCCATGTAATTAATGGAGTATTAGTGGTGTCTTCAGCTGATGAAGTTTGTGATTGTAACATAGGACTTGAAGGTGGATGCAAAGCAAGCACAGAGGACATAACCTAGCAGATCAATTTGAAATTAAAGCCATTTTTTGGTTAATTACATAAGTCATCCAGTCATGGAAGAGAAACAATACCATGTGAGAAATGTAACTAATCAATGAAGCTAGCATATGCACAATGAACAATTTGTGCACAAATAATTATTCACTGAAGAAACTGTTGAATGTATAATTTTAAGAATTATCTGTTTGCAAATAACTTGCAAACAGAGAAGAAGGAAAATTCTGTGAGTAAATTATTTGCTGTGAGTTATTTGCTAAGTTGTAGATAAGAGGGTACAAGAGGTCTGAGCAGTCTTCCATTTTTTCCCTTTTGCAGATTTTTTCCAAAATTTGGCAACCTATGGGAGCAATCCATCAACTTCAAACCATGGTACAAACATTGAGGGCCAGTCTCTGATACCCTATCATGATTTAGTAACACATTACTGCATGAGCTGTTTCATTCTTTCACTTCTATTCTATACAGGTTATTATGCCACACTCATCACTGTAGTATCTGTGCACCTTCCAGTAGTACATTGAGCAATGTAACTAACATCTGGACAGTGTATGGAGTAAGGTGTAACTCAGTGGGAATAAGGGTATCAGAACTTGGCCCTAATTAATTAATTAATCAATCAATCATAATACTTGTTGAGGTAGCTCTATTGAATTCTTAATCTTAATTAATCTTAAATAAAATTAATCTTAATCCTACAACACATAGATCACAGTGCAACATATGGGATCAAGTCCATTGCACAGTACTGAGAGCCCAAAGTAGAGCTTGTTACAGTGTGCTGTCAGTCTGTGGGGTACACAGTCGGTGAAGTACTTGCACATTCCCCACCCCATGTGTCTGCAAAGCCACTTCTAAGGCTTCAGTTTAGCAAAGCATTGAAGCGTGATCTTAAATCCATTCTTGTTACTCAAAACACTCAAGAAAATCTCAGTGAAGTCAATGGCACATAAACACATGCTTAAACTAAGTGCTTTGATGAATAGGGATAGACTGCTGAATTGGGGACCATATCTGCTCCAGACTAGATTCCTAATATGTACCACCTGATTGTGCTTTGGTCACACCTACCAAAATAATTGAACAGACCTCACATTCTGATTTGTTATGTCATTACAATTTCTCTAATAGAAACCTCGTTCAAGGTGAGTAAAGATTACACACTCAGACTTGAGTATTTTAATGGAAATTGAGTTTCTGGTGGAATGGTGTAAGGGATCCCAAGAGGAAACAGAATTTGCTAAGGCCTATATAAGACTTGTATCATTATCTGATGGTATATTTTTTATGGTGTTGTAAAGAAAACCTGGTTGTATGGGCAGCTGGAACCACCCATTTGGGAAGGTTAGCCCCTTGCCCCACCCCTTCCACCCCATCTCCCATCAGAGCATAGGATATTTGGTGTCAAGATTAGAAATAGGAGAGTTAAGAGTTTATATGGGTTATATTTTTGCCACATACTTTATATAAGGATATGATACTATTTTGCTACTGTCTTTTATTTATTGTTTTATGTCCTTAATTCATCCTATCATTATGAAAATGTCAGAGCCAGTATTAAATAAAAGTTATTGGATTTAAAAATACCAAATCCTCCGTTAGGAGTATGAATCTTAAAAGATCACATTGGTTCATATGGCTTGTATGCTATGTCATTGTGACACGCTGTACCCCAGGTACACTCTTATGGTATGATTTGTGTATCATTTATGTTCACCTTTATAGTGTAACTGTGTATTGTCTAATGCAAAGTGTGTCATGTAAGGTGTTTTTGGAATGCTCATGCCATAATGAACATTATTGTAATGATTGCATGTTTCCTGCAATATCTTACATATGTACAGATCAGAAACTCTGTTATGTCATATCCCAAATGTGTGATTTCACATGGCTTGAATGCAGACAAACACAAAGCAAAGTGAGGGTCCACGCTTCGCAGAGGCATGCATACAGGAACAATGGACTAGCCTGAGCACCTATAAGGCGACACTCATTTGACTCAAGTGAGGGAAATCATGCCCATTGCCGGAGATGGCCAATCACCTGACCCCAAGGGGTCTCGAGAAATCTTGTTAAAAGAGAGAGGAATCTTGGTCTCTGGAGCTCTCCCTTGGAATCCATCTGCAATGCAACATAAAGGACACTGTGAAACTGCCCACAGAAGGCGGGGGGGAGGGGTGGGAGGCGGGGGGTGGCTGCAGGGGCCATCTCAGCCAGCCTGTGGGTAAGCTAACATCAAGGACTGAAAGGCCACTGAAGTGTTGAATTTAGTTTAGGATGTGATTTATTGTTTTAGTTAATTAAGATCAAATCCTTGATTCATATTAATCTGATTTATAATCACTTAAAATCTTGCTGTAGTCAATAAACTTATTTGTTTGCTTTATCTAAAACAGTGCAGTCCTCATTACCTTACCCAAAAACCCTCCTCCAAAAGCAAGTACCTCTTCACACTAACCCTGACTACCAAGGAAAGGAAGGGGGATTTTACAGAAGTGTGCAGCTGAGGGTGAGCCAGAAGAGCCCAGGGTGAAGTGTGTGTGGCGCTGGGGAGAAGTGCGTAACTCTTTTCTCTGTAATTCATTTGCCTCACTCCCTGCTACTGACCACATATGCTTTTTTATGCTGGAAGATGTTAATGGCTGCTATCAAGTGGCTCTCTGATCTAAGGATAACCACAGACCTGGTTAATGCCGACGGGTGTGCTAAGTACCCTTCTTTCATGCTGAATGGAAGACACAATTAAATTACTTTTTATATCGTGATAGTTAGAAGTAATAAGAGACTATTGCCCACGGTACTGGGTATATGACAACGCTAAGCAGAGCTGAGCTGTATAGGCTTGAAGAGTTTTCCTGAGTCTGTTTGCAAATGCAGGAGATTGATTAGTTGCAGCTGTGTGTGAAAAAAAGCAGCAGAAAGTGAGTGATGCAGTGGTGAGCATAGCCCTTGGAGGAGACCTAGAGACAAATATTTTTTGGAAAGGCAGGTTTAGATTTCTGAGCAAGGAAAATGCCTGATGTTATTTGTTCCTACTGTGTTCAGAGAAACAGGACTTAATGTACATTATTATAATTATATACCAAATACGTGACTCCTATCTTCAATTTCTTCTATCAGAAATCACTCTGAAAGCCACCAAATATTTGCTAACTACATGAACAAAAAGGCGCAACTTTCTAAATATTTTCGAGTCTATATGCCTTCCATCTTCTCTCACATGCCTATCCTAGGCAATACGTCCTTTGCTGGGCCTTGTCTTGAAAATGTTAGAGGAAGTCACAGATTGTGAATTTCTCTTACTAAAAAACAACATCATATAGTGGGGATAGAGTGGGATGGAGAATTTGTATGAGCTGTTGGGGATTGAAGAGAGGTTTGTGTTGGGGAGAGCATCATGGGGCCCTATTTGAAAGTCTTGAATTTCAAATGTTTGCTGTGTTCCAGAAGGAAATCTGAATGTTGACATTTCAGACCTTCACCCATCAACTACGCTAACAATAAACAGTGATTGAAAACATATATTGAAATGTATGTACTGTCTGTGTTTAGTGTCAGAATTAATATGAGTGGACTTGAATTATCCATGGAAAATGGCTGTGTCTTAGGGTCTTTTATCCATAAAAATGTGGACAAATGATTAAGAAAATACTATGCCAGACATAAATATAAAGAGATTTTTAATATAGACTCTTTGATATGCTCCATTTATGATAGCATCAGCATGCACCATTTATAGCTTGTCACTTCCCATTTTCTTATGTCATCTTGACGTACAACAAAATGTTATGTGCAGTTGGACTTGTTAAGATGTAAATGGTATAATTCAAAGCTACATGAAGTACAAATCTATTGTACATGCACGCAGGGTGGGTTTTTGAAAAACATATTATTACTATTGATGATCTATTTTGGCACCAAAAAGGTGTACTAAGCATTTCCCAGAGTAGACAGACCTGGATCCCGGAAGTGATGGGCCACTTTGTGTTCAGTTAGTACAAAGAAGCCAATACCAGCCTAACCTCCCCAAGAGGATCAGCCCAGTGTATAGGGATCCTCCAGTAGAATAGAAATGGTGTATTGTTTTCTACATTACATCTCCCAGTGACTGGCATGAGGAAACTGGATGTGGCTGGGGAATCCTTATTCCCAACTGTTATGTTTGCCATAGCAGTCCACTTGTAAATTAGAGAAGATTTCAGGTTGCTTTTATTTATGATAGGAGACTGGGCCTGTGCCCAGCCATTCTAGGATAGAGAGAGCACAAAAGTGGCTTAAAGCAATCTTTGTACATCTTCCCGTGCTTGTGCTGTGTTCCTTCCCAGCAGGTGGAAGATAAGGACAATGATCTTTGCTCAGGGGGTTTACAACTAAATTTGACATGATATAACTAGTCACTGGTGCACAGCATGATGGAGTAAAGAGGTTCTGACACCTCTTCAGTACACCAATTAATTGATTATGTAGCTGGTTAATATTGCTTAGGAGTTATGGCAATAGAGCATCTAAAGGAGAGACTTGAATGAAGAGAGGGTATGGGCCTTGTAGATCACCTTGGAGAGTGGGGATTCCAACTGTAGAGGGCAGCATGGCAGAAATCATGTAGATGTTCGTGGGAGAAGTGGATCAATGGGTTTCAGAGTAAAAATTGAGAGGCAGTAACCATTTTTCATTGACTTATATTTATTTTGAACACTTGTGCCCAGCCGTTCTTATAAATAGTCTGCCCAGGTGCTATCACACTCTAAACATTTGGTATTATAGCTGGCTCCCATGTTATCTCTACCCCACACAACCAAATAATAAAAGTTAAACAATAAGCAGTAGATCCTGTCATCTTCTTCCCAACAGGGATCTGGATAAATACACAAACAAATGATTACAGGGGTTATCACTGCCATTTCTCAAGCTGCAGTGCACTGAGTAATACATATTGAAAAGGGAAAGAAATGATTTCCCTCCGTGATCCACATATTCAGTGGATTTTTATTGCTCTAGTGGCAATCAGGCAAAAAAGGGGTTGATCTTACATGGGCAGAAGCTCAGAAGCCTCTAATCTATCATGGGCATTAATACTAATTACATTTTAACTGACCTGCTATAATCATTTAACTGTCTTTCTGGACAACATTTTGACATATCCATACTCCCAATTAAGTCTGATGGTCACCTGCATGAATGTTCTTTCTCAGGAGCAAGGAAAAAATGTTCTCCATTGTCTTTTAAATAGCAGATCATTATGGTAACCACATGGTGCTTTATTAACAAAATACTTTGTGGAGTGCACATTTGTAATTTAGCCCCAGCCTGGCCTCTTAAATTATGTGCAGTAGTGGCAGGTAGGTTAGTGCAGCACTAAATTTAGCAGTAAGTAAATATAAAATAGCGTGCATTTTAAGGCTTTGTGTATTTGGAAAAAAAATAAATTTCAAATGACAGAAATTAATTTTGCATTTCTGAAGTTTAATTGGGATATTGAATTCTAGTTTGTGCTGGAGATGTGATTTGCAAGTTATGTTCATCCAGTAATTGGACGTTTAGTTGTCTCCCAATGCATGTGCAAAGGCTGAACTAGGATCTGTGTTAACTGCTGTGTTTGTGTTGCTAAGAAATGCCTGGAAACAGGAAAAGTTGGTACATTACTCTTATTATTCATCATTATTTATTTATTTATTATCATTATTATTTGCTACAAACTGAAGATAGTGGAAGATACAAACTATGCTGAGGGGGGAATTTTTCGCTGTATTGCAGCCACTGTGTGGCGGTGTAACCAGTACAAAGTGGCTGTAAAGAATCCCAGCTTGTTTGGGGAATTTACCTGTCAGAGAGATCCTCCTTGACAGGTGCAGAGTTAGCATGGCCAGTTTTGTGCCATCACTTACAAAGGAGTGGTGAAAGGAGAGAGAGAGGGAGTGTGGTTGGAGTATTTCTATGTATCTCCATCATTGGCAACCAGTTAAAGAGAGCACATTGATTCCTTTTTGATCCCTGTACAGGGCTCATCACTGGCACAGGAGTGAATTAGGCACTGAGAGTCTGATATTCACCTACCTGGAACTTTGTGCTGTCATTTCATCCTGTGCAATATGAGTGTGAGGTGGGTGCAAAATGCTACCCAATCCGAACGGTAGGATATAATACACATTCATTTTGACAGGTGTAAATGATGAAGGTCCAGTTTGTGCAACCCTTACTCGTTGTGTAGCACCTGTCTCCACAGGTAGCCCCATTTGAAATCAATGGAACTACTTGCGGTGTCAGATACTCCTGTGTGTGTGAAAAGGTGGCAGAATCAGGCCTTTAATTAGTTGGCAGACAGTACTGTGCGAAAGAGGAAAAAATGTATGTCTACTGTGCCGTATCTTAAGGACCAGGTCGCGGCCTTCTCCACATGGCTCTGTGGGGGTGTTAGTGGGAATAAGACCCCCCCATACTAGGTACACCTCAACTGCACAGTCTTCTCTCATCCCCACTGCAGGCATGGTGTGGGGAGGGTTAGAAGGGACTGCATGATTGGTCTTCCTATCCTTATCCATCCTTTGCACAGATGTAAAGATCTACTCAAAATATAAGGCAGCGAAGAGCCAGACTCAGGCAGTCTATGCAATCACATGTTCCTATCATAGATTCTCTGTACTGTTTGTCTCGGTTTGTTTGCTGTTGTCTCCTGCATAGCTGTGCAGGGGCGGTTGTGATCTGGCCCTTTGGCTCACTCTGTATTAATAAATTCCTCATCTTTGGCACAGCCCTTTGTTTGCAGATTAATTAAATCTGCCACTTTTCCTCATTCTGAGTAGTATATTGCCATGTATTTGCCCAATTTTAGGAAAGAGGGTAGAGGAGTCCACTCCACTTTCCCTCCCCCCTTCCCCAAAAGTGACAATCTGCTGTTCATCAGCAACTTGTTCTAAAACTAATAATTCTGTTGTCTCTTTAGATCACATAATAAATTCTTCAGTGCAGGGTCTGTCTCTTAATATGTATCTATACACTGCCTAACACAACCCCTCTTGTGGGCTCTGGGTGCCACTCAAATATAAATAATTAATTGTCACTATCTTCCCAATGACTCTGAAATTAAACTAATTGAATAGGTTACTGTAGAGCTAATAGTCCATCTCTACATGTTTTTTGTATTTGTATTTGTATTTTTTTTACATAAATGAATGTTGGAGACTTTGGCAATTTTCAAAATTTTCTCTTTAACTGGATTCTCCTTTTCCATTTTTCTACAATTCTTCTTTTCCACTTTTCCATGTCCATTGTGTTTTGGTTGTTTATTTTTATATGTGTCTTTCCCTTTAAAGGATAAATGTTCTATTCCTCTCCCTTCATTTTTCTCTTTTGATTTCTCTCAAAATAACATCTTCAAAATTTTCCCCGCCCAGAACAGAAAGGCAACAGGTGGAAAATGTGGCATATTTGCCCATGTACTTTCTTTTTTTTGAGTATGGATCCTCATGTTATGAAATCTGTTTCTCTTTCTCTCCAAACTTTCCCTGTTAGGTGTGACTACTGCAGATGATGCAGCTCTGAGTCAGCTCAAGAATACCTGTTGCCTTCAGCTCTCCTCTTCTGTAAAGCACACATACATTGTTTTTTTCTAACCAGGAAGCACTTTTTGCAGGCAAAGAAAAAAAAAGGGCATTGTGTAATTATTTCTCTTGAAAATTTGACGAAAAAAGCTACAGATTTCAGAAGAAAACATTTTCCCTTCAAGTTACTTTAATTTAACTTAGTCACTTAGTGAAATTGCAGATGTATGTTTCTTCCAAACATCTCCCTTTTCAATGGCAAAAAAAGAAAAAAGTTCAGTTGAATTGTAAAAATAAAATTAAGTAATTAAACTTTAAAAGTGACAAATTTGCCTAAACTGTATTCTGTATTCTGTAAACTGGTATTTATAAATTACTATCTATTGTTCTTGATGCTTTTTAAAAGTTGTATCCATTAATTTGCTAAAGATGACTCAGACTGAAGTGCTGGTTGCTGAAAAATTTGAAAGAAACAACTGTTAAAAAACTGCAAGAAGTGTTGACAGGTGTTACAAAAATGAGTCTGCAACATGCTGAGTTCTTGCTTCATTTAATAGGAGTTGAGGGTGCTCAGGACCTCACAGGATCAGCCCTAAAAAGGGTACATTTGCTATAGAAGAAGAATTTGTGTGGTATTCTAGAGATGGCAGCATTAATGTAGCAAATAAGGGAGGCAAACAGGATTGATTTCCCTGCAGGGGTGGTAGATTAATGAAGGCACATTTTAAAATTCATATTGACGGTATGTACATGCTTATACTATGAGCACTGCAGTCAGGATAAGGGAACAATAAATCTTAAAACATTTCTAACGTGAATCAGAAATAAAGCTACCTAATAAGGATGGGCAAGTTTTCCATAGGTTCTAGTGAATATTTCCTAGGGTGAATCAGAATAATATAGCATGAAACATTTGAGAGAGCATTTGAGAAGTTGGTGGGAGGCAATTATCATCAGAGCATTTCTATAAGGACTTGACATTATTGTTTATATTGTAGTAACCCCTAAGAGACCCAGTCAGAAATATAAAAGAAATCTACCACTGTAGCATATAACTTCAAAAAGGGGAATGTGACGGAGTGCTGGGCAGCAACCCTTTAGCCAGACCTCTGTCACACCAGCCCCAACTGAGTAAGGTAAATTGGAGCTAGCTAGAGACACTTGCACCTGATTGGTGAAGGGGAAACAGCTGTCCACCTAATTAACCAGGGGCTATATCCAGGTCCAGGGGAAGGAAGTGAAGGTAAGAAGAAGATGGGGAAGGGAAGCGGATCGGAGGCTCCGCTCCGTTCCGCTGGGCTGGGCTGGGCTGGGCTGGGCTGCAGAAGCTCCTGAGACAGCTAGCAAAGATGTATGTTATAAGAAGGTGGTGGGATTGCACACGGTAAATAAACTACACCAGTGACAGCTAAACCAGAGGGTCTTTCATTTGTGACCAGGAGGGTGGCCGAAGCAGAGGGGCTACAGCAGAGAACCTTACAGGGAGCTACAGAAGAATGAGGAGGCTAGTTAAATGGAAATTAAAAGGAATAGTCAAAAGAGTGAAATGCCTGCAGCTGCATGGAAACTATTATGTTGAATCCTTTTTAATTGCTTGTATTCAGAGAGAGAAACCAACACAGGAACACAGAGAGATACAACACAGGGAGTGTCTTTATTGAACTAACACTAAAACCAGCCAGGACTGGCTGAGCTATCCCCTAGTAGTCTAACTCTATTGCTATGGCAACAAGCTAAGCTCTGTTGCTATGGCAACCTAGGTAATTAGGCAAGACAAAATATACAATAGAAACTTTTTAAAAAACACCATACTAAAAGTTCAAATGATTGCTGTACCCCAAAATAAAAAAAAATCAGTAAAAGGACCCCAAAAATGCCACTCTGGCTAAATAGAGTAAAAGAAGCAGTTGCAGATAAAAAGATATCTTTTGAAAAATGGGAGTCAAATCGTACTGAGGAAAATAGACTACTCTGGCATGTTAACCTGTAAAAGTATAATTAGGCAAGCCAAAAAGAATTCAAAGAGCAACTAGCAAAGGACAAAAATTAATGGCAATTTTTTTAAAAGTATATCTAAGTGAATAGGGAAATGCTATTTAACCTGTCACATAATGCATGAACCAGGGATCATCCATATTAATACTGGACGCTTAGTGATCAGTGTGGATACCAGTGAGACACGGTATACCTGATTTGCAGATCAATAAGTTTTAATGTGCAAGGTTTTCTATGAATATATTAGTTAAATACAAAGCCTGAAATTAACTACAATATATCATACTCACTAAACCTGGAGAGCAAAGCACTCACTCTGTGTGCAGCTGCAAACATACATGTTATGTATTTCGTCTTATTATGTACCATGGTATGCAGAAACTGAGACATCTGCAAGATTACTCAGTATTAATTTTTGTCTGCCAGACAGAAGATGGCATGCTGCGGAGGCCAGAATAGTCAAGCAAACAGCTTAAGCTATGCTGGGCCTCAAGACAGTAGTCAGGCAAGTCAAATTGCACTGGGCCTCCAACAATCCAATGAAGTCAACATGTAAAACAAACATAAGGAAGCAATTCTTCACACAATGCACAGTCAACCTGTGGAACTCATTGCAAGGGGAAATTGTGAAGGCCAAAGTATAAGTAGGTCAAAAAGGAATTAAACAATTTCATGGGGGTTAAGTCCATCAGCAGCTGTTAACCAAGATGATCAGGGGTGTAACCCTATGGTCTGTGTGTCCCTAAACCTCTGACTGCCAGAAGCAGGGACTGAATGACAGAGATCACTCAATAAATTGTTCTGTTCTGTTTATTGCCTCTGAAGCAGCTGACAACAGTTACTGTTAGAAGACCTGATATTAGTCTAGATGGACCATTGGTCTGATACAACATGGCCATTTCTATGTTCTTATGAGCGATAAAAGGGCTTGTTATTCTTGGGATGCTGGGATGATGTATTTGTAATCTTAAAAGCCACACTTTGAGAGCTCACTGGTTAGGCATCTCTCAAAAGCATTTTCCCAGACAAAAGCTTATTTTAGTAGAAGCATTCCTGAAAGGCTCTTCTGCTAGCATGGGATTTCTCTAGAAGAGATTTTGTCCCATAGCCTGAAGTTAGAGGACAGAAAAGAAAGAGAGAAAAATTTGACCTTGGGATTGACTAGAAAGCGACTGGAGCCTTTGAGGTGATGGTTGAGGGAAATGAGTTAGTCTGTGTAAGTCTCCCAGGGAGTTTCCTGTGATACCTTTTATCTGGATAGCTTAGCTAAAAGTACATAAAGGATTTTATTTATGTGAACATGTTGGTTTTTAAAGGCATATTTAATTTTTACATTATTAGACTTAACCCCTCTTCCCTCCCAAAAAAAAACAAAACAACAAAAATACACTGCCACATGGAAGAGTCTTAGTCTTGTCATGATGTCCTGCCAATATAGCATTCAGCCTGCTCTGCACTTAAAAAGTATAACTATGTGGGTTTGGGGATATGATTTTTTGCCATCTTAGTTGTACTGGTTGAAGCCAAATATGGATAGTTATACAACTGTAAAAGTGCCTTGTATTCCTATAGCTTATTTCAGTTCCTGAATTGAAATAAACTATACTGATGTAAGCACTTTTATATTTGTATATCTGCTTCCATGCAATGGAGGGTTTGCAGCTTTAACTGTATCGGTATAGCTAAAGTGGCAAAACTTTCTAGTGTAGACAAGCCCTAAAAAGTAGCTTCAAATTCATGTGTGTTTTGATTTGTCCCGACCTTGCACCTTGTGTTGTCACTTGTATCTGTTCAAAGAGACTGGATAAGTACTCTGTCTGGACCGGTAGTGATTTATACTTACTAGCCATGTCTTGTTGGGCAGCAAGTCATGTTTTCTTCACTAATGTTAGTGTAATTGAGTTAGCTTAACACAACCAAAAAGTCCCATGCTTGTGCTGTAAAAAATGTAATTAAAAAATGAAATTCTGGAAATTTTGTCCATCTGTAATATCCTTTTTGTATAAGTGTAGGTGAAAAGCAGTGGAGAAACAGGTTCAACCTTGTTGGGGAAAAATACACATCTATACTTACTGTAATCTAAGATACAGCTATCGTTAAAGTATCGTAGTTATCTTCACTTCATCTTTCCCTTAAAGTTATAAAACTGGTGGGTTTACAACCCCCATAATCACCCCCAAACAGATCACTAAAAGCAGAAAGAAAAGTAGTAAACCCTGGGCACATAATCTCTCAGGAAAATAGATATTTTTAAATAAAAATACAATTGTATGAGACAATCAGTATACAAATAACTAGTAAAAAGACAGTCAATGTGCATCCTAAATTTATGACAAAATGCAACAGGTGGATGAAGAAGGCAAGAGGGAGAATGTGCTGACAGTAAAAAGACCATGTTTTTGCACAATAAGCAGTAGCCTGTCTAGCTATGGTCAAATGTCTGTATTCTGTCAGCATCATGACAGACGTGAATCTAAAGAAGGGCAAGCAGGTGGCTTTCCAGATTTTGATGGGGAATTTTTCCCATGCACAAGGGGCAGTCTGTGAGAAGGTGTGAACTTGGTCTAGTAGTCCTACAACCAACTTCACATCGTTGGCAGAGTGAAAGGAACAGTCAATGGCTCAACAAGGTGATATCTGATATATGGAGCAGGGATAAAAGTAAAGACAAGAAGGTTGTGTTTCTTGCAGTGGAGAAGGGGAATCCAGTGGAAGGAAGCAAAGAAGGGTTGATACGATTAGCATGATTGGCCAGGAATATGACCCTAGCAGCAGCATTTGAATATACTTGAGAAGGAAACGTTGAACTAGTTGAGGCCAGAGAGGATACCATTCTTCTGCTCTCTCACATATTGCAGCCCCATCCCCTTCCCTTTGTCTCTCCTACAATCCCATTTCCTTGACCCTACTCTCTTTAGTTCTACTTTCACAAAATATATGAAAAATACACACAAACCAAACTAGTTGCAAAAGGGTAATGGAACCATGAAGATGCATATGTTACGATTCAGAGCAATCACATTGAACATTCATCATCTCTTTACAAACTCTTCCCTTAATCTTATTTGATGCTACCATTCATCTTAATCTTGTGTTTACTTTTAGGCAATGACTACACTTAAAAGGCTACAGTGGCAAAGCTGCAGTGCTTTACTATAAACATTCGCTGTAGTTATGGATCTCCCGAAAGGAATTCTTCCACGGACCTAGCACTGTCAACACTGGGGATAAGGGCAGATTAACTATCTAACTTGATCTTTCACAGCCCTGAGTGATGTAGTTCAGTTGACTGAACTTTTCAGAGTCAATGAGCCCTTAGACTGTAAGCCCTTCAGTGCAGGCTTCTGGGTATTCTAGAGTGGGTCTCTTTAAGTCTCGCCTGGTGGAATTGTGCTACTTTGCCTAAAAAAATACAGTAGATTCAGTTTAATAGCAATCCTGATATTAGCAAATCCTGGTTAATGGGAACATATTGCTAGGAACCAATCCCATCCCACTAACATCAATGTTAATGGGATTTGGAACTTAGGAAAGGAATGTCACATATTAGCAAAATTTTTAGAAGAAAGGTACCACCTACAAACAGGTTTACGAGATTGCAGCCCTGGAAGTAAGGTATAGGATGTCCCATCTCCACCTGTAGCCCTACAAACCTCCCTGCGTCCAGTGCTCAGAACATCCCAGAGCTTCCTTCTGGGGTTGCAGCCCAGAAAACCTGCCTGTGCACAAAGTACACACAGGAGATAAGGGATGGCTAGCTAGGAGTGGGTAGGGCAGTAACAAAGAGAGGATGGATGCTGCAGCTGCATGATACCTCTCCCTGCACTCTGGGCCGCATCCGGCTATGAAACTGGATGCAGGGAAGGAAGTGCTAGGACTTGCTGAGCCATGACTTCTGGAAAGCACAAGGAGAAGTACAATACAGCTCTGAGGACACCCAGCACTCCTGCTGCTCTCGATGGAAAGCCTGTCATCAGCCCACCTCCCTGCTGCTGCCCGCTCCACAGACAGGTTTGCAGTGAGGGAAGGTACCTTCCAGTGCTTCCTTCTTTGGCTTCTGCCTCCCAAATATTCCATGAAGCAGGAACTTGAATCTGTCTCCCACATCCCAGGTGAATATCCTAGCCACTAAGCTATTGTCTGTTCCTGGACACCCATACTCAGTCCCATGCCAACCAACCAATAAATAATTCTTGGTTGTCTTTTGTGTAGGTCCCATGTGCTCAGAGAACACCTACCAGATCAGGCCCCAAGGCGAGACAGGTGGTGGAATGCCTATCATGGGTATATTTTCACTGATGGCGGCTAATTCACCGCTATTGCATTGATTCTTCAGGATCAATTGAGTAGAAGTGGAGACCCATTCAATCGATCCAGAAATTGAGTTAATAAATCCACCCCCAGAAAAAGAGTAATGCTGTGTTGACAGGAGGGCATTTCCCATCAGTGTAATGGGGATGCCGTGCTCATTAGAATTTAGGAAGTCGACAAGAGATACTCAAGCTACTCTATGTAGCTTGCATATCTCCTGTTGACTGACGCCGAATTTCAAGGTAAGTATAGGCAATGGTGGATTTGGTTTCAGTGAGGGCGCCACGATGTTTGTTAGTTTGGGGTGGCATCAGCATGTAGGTGGCTTTGTGCATGGCAACCGGTAGAAATGTAGGGGTCTTAGGTGCATATGGGGTTAGGCACCAGCTGAACTGTAGTTTTGACAAAGTCAGTGGTGGTCCTACAAACCTAAGGAGACAGTTAGGGCCAGATTTGGAAAGGTGCTTAGGGTACCTATGTGCCTAAGTCACTTTTGAAAATAACACAGGCTCCTAAATCAGTTAGGCCCTGCAATGCTGAGGAGAACAATGGCTAAATATCTTTTGAATTGTGGCCTTCGCCTCTTAAATGTCTATAAAGTGCAAAAGGCAGGGCCATTCCTTCACTTCTTTTTCTGTGTCTTTTATGGCCCAGATTCTCAAAAAGAGGAATCTCCTATTGGGTGCCTAAATAAGAGCGTATCTGACTTTTAAAAATGCACTAAGCACTTAACAGCTTCCATTAAATCTTTAGCTTCAAACTGGTTTGAAGACAGCAATTTTTATTAGCAATAATGAGATTCTGCTCTGAAGTGGGCTGTGGCATTCGGGTAGTACCTTGAATAGTTTGTGACAGATGCACCCTGACCCATTTTTATCACCCTAATAGGTGCCTGTATCGAGTCTCAAATTAAACCAGTGCAGAATTGGCAATCTCAAGAGATCAGAAATTATGAATTCCTCCTCCTCCCCCCATAAAAAAAAACTGAGATTGGCCCCAAAACCAGGGGATTATTTAAAAAATATATATATATATATTGTATTTTTTTCAGTCCGTCTGTTGATGTTTGAATTCTGCCTGCCTATCCTCAGTGTGTGTGTGTCACAATTAGTTTTGCCCACTCTTCCAAAAGTATTGGGTAAGGTGATTTTGGACTCTGCTATGGGAACTCTTACCCACACATCTGCCTGTCCCCTGTCCAGCAATTAATCCTGCCCCCAGTTTTGTTCCAAACTGACTCTCATCAGTCCCTACCTCGTCAGCTGAACCATCTCTTCTCCCATAAGTTCACCCCCCCATCACATCCCACCCTATTCAGTTCAGCTGCTCCATCAATTCAGCCCCCCTATTTTACCTCCCATCAGTCCTTATGCTCCCCCCATGCCTCAGTTGTGCTCCTACTGGGAACCCTCATCAGGCCTGGGGGCGGCTGCGGTAAGATCCTCCTGTCCCCCTTCCCAGACTGGGTCCTGCAGGTAGGATGGGGGAAGAGCAGAATCACCATCTTGTTCAGGTTTCCTCACAGGAGGGAAGTGGAGCTGAGCTGCTGGGCTTTTTGCTTTCTCCTCCTTCCTCTCCTCCTATGAGAACTGTGAGTGGAAGGGAGAGACTGTCAGCTTCTGGAAGGGCTGAACTTTGCAAGGGGGTAGAGCTTCCTGAATCATCGGGAGACAAGCTCAAGCACTCTCTGAAATCCTATCACTCACAAAAAAATTATGAGAATTGGAAATACTGTTACTGCCTTCCCAGTTCGCTGTGTTTCCCCTCCTCTTTTGTGTTTTTTTTAATTTTCACAACCTATTTTCTTATTCATCCTTTTACTGTTCCCTCCTTTCCTTTTCCCTGCCATCTCCATTCATGTCTGTGTTCATTCTCTCTCTTTCCTGCAAGGATTCTGGTAAGTTTTACTTTACTGCATATGTCCACCATAGCTCAGGTAGAGTGACCAGATATCCTGATTTTATAGGGACAGTCCCAATATTCAGGGCTTTGTCTTACATAGACAAATGACTGTTACATAGGCTGTTCACACCCCCACCCACCTGTCCTGATTTTTCACACTTGCTATCTGGTCACCTTAAACTCGGGTTAACTACTGATTCAAATGAACTCCCTTGAACATTGTAGGTTTTGAGATTACACTTCTCTGTGGAGATGATGGGTTAGCGGTACTTAAACAAATATTTCCAGTATAAATGTTTTCCTCTACAGATTCAAAGTGTTTTGCAAAAGTGGGTGGTTATAGTTATCTCCATTTTGTAGATGGTCAAACTGATACTTGGAAAAGTTAAGTGACTTGCATAAGATCACCTGGCGAACCTCAGGAGAGCTTTTTTGTCAATGCAACCTGCTGATGCAGAACTGATATAATTGTAAGTTGTCAAATGGAAACAGCCATACCTCATTGTGAGAGTAAAGGAAATGGAAGTAAGCAGCTGGCTTCTGGAGTAGGGTGAGAAAGGACAACTGAGAGACTGTGGCTGATTACATATAGTCTCCCTTAAAACATAGCCATGTATAAAGAAACTATCTTTTATTGACTTGTCCTGAAACTGCATCCTGAGCCTCCAGTAAAATGGGATAAATGAAATAGAAATCCAGATCCAAGGAAATCATCTCATTCTCAGTACACACACTTTCATATGTGGTGGTAGGATATAACAGATTTCTTTATAAAAATATAAAATTATTCATCAAATCTACATGCCTTTTTCCTGGAACTGCTTGGATATGGATAGAAATGGATTAAACTGGTTGACATTTTTTTAAAAGATCATGTTAATTCTGCCTCAATTTTCACACTATATTTATAGACTGTAACTGAATACTATGTTAACTGATGTTTGATTTCAATCGTCCATTTGTGCATTTCAATTTCAGGGTTCAGCCTTTGATATATATATATATATATATATATATAGGCTTTCCACTGCATTGCTGTCTAATGCTGCCTCTGTTGGTTTATCTCATGTGCTTTAATCTGGAAAAAAAATAAGACATAAACATCTTCCATGGTCTAAATACATACAATGTTTATAAATATAGGTACTGAAAGGGGGCTACTTGTAAATTAAAGGGGTTAGGAACAAAGTTGGATTTAGGAACAAAATTGAATGTTTCTTTAAAGAAAATGTTGTACAACATCTATTAATAGACATGTTCACTATACATAATTTTAAAAAAATGAAAACTAGATTGTATATGTTTGTATTTAAATTGTAGTTTCATTGCAGTACTGGAAGCTAAGACACTATAGTTTTGCATTGCTGTATGAGAACCAAATTCTCATTTGGTGCTCAGCACTTTTGAAAATCATGAAATGAAACCATGAGGTGAAATCCTGGTCCCACTGAAATCAGAGTCCTGGCCCTATTGAAGTCAACACAAAGATTCCACTATGGACAACATATTTAGGAGCCTTAGTATGGATTTACAAGCTTAACGTTCTGCTTATAAGTTCATACTCAGCCTACTATTTTTAAAAATCTTGGCTATGACTTTTATATTGACTGTTTCTCTAATAAGCCACCTGATCATAGAATTATAGAAATGTAGGGCTGGAAGGAAACTCAAGTGGTCATCTCGTCTATCCCCCATAAAGGCAGGACCAAGTATACCATGATGATCCTTTGGTAGATGTTTGTCTAACCTGTTCTTAAAAATGTCCAGTGATAGGGATTCCACAACTTCCTCAGGTATCATATTCCAGTGCATAACTATCCTTTTAGCTAAAAAGTGTTTACTTGTATCCAACCTAAATCTCCCTTGCTGCAAACTAAGCTCCTTACTTCTTGCCTTAGCCTTGATGGACATGGAGAACAGTTGATTGTAGTCCTATTTATAACAACCCTTTACATATTTGAAGACTGTTACCATGTCCTCCTCAGTCTTCTCTAAACAAAACATGACCAGTTCTTTCAACCTTTCCTCCTAGGTAATTTTTTCTAAACCTCATTATTTTTGTTGTCTTCTGGACTGTCGCCAATTTCTTCTCATCTTTCTTAAGGTGTGGTGCCTGACCCTCGACATAGTACTCCAACTGAGGCCTCACCTATGCTAAGCAGAGTGGAACCGTTACCTCCCAGTTCTTATGACACTCTGTTAATACTCTATATAATGACATTTGCCTTTTTTAACAACAGCATCAAACTGAGTTATATTTAATTGGTGATTGGCTATAACCCCCCAGCTTGTATTCTGCAGTACTGCTGTCGAGCCAGTTATTCCCCATTTTGTTGCTGTATATTTCATTTTTAATTCCTAAATGCAGTACTTTACCCTGAATTCCATTTTATTGACTAGAGACCAATTCTCTATTTTATAAAGATCATTTTGAATTCTACTCTCATTTCCAAAGTGCTAGCAACCCCTCCTATCTTTGTGTCATCCTCACATTTTGAAAGAATACTCTCCACTCCATTATCCAAGTCATTAATGAAAAAAATGAATAGTGGTAGATCCAGGACAAACCGCTTCTAGATACATCCTCCCAGCTTGACAGTAAAACCATTGATAACTACTCTTTGAGAACAGTCTTTCAACCAATTGTCCACCCACTTTATAATAATTTAATCTAGACCATATTTTACTAGTTTGCTTAAAAGAATATCATATGGGAATGTGTCAAAGGCCCTACTAATGTCCAGATATATCACGTCTATTTCTTCCCCCCATCTACTAGTCCAGTTATACTGTCAAAAAAGGAAATTAAATTGGTTTGACATGATTTGTTCTCGACAAATCCATGTTGGTTATTGCTTGTCACTTTACTGTCCTCTAGGTTTGAACAAATTGATTCTTTAATAACTTGTTCCAGTATCCTTCCAAGTATTGAACTTAGGCTGACTGGTCTATAATTCCCAGGGTCCTCCTCCTTCCCCTATTTGTAGTAGATACTATGTTTGCCCTTCTCCAGCCCAGAAAAAAAATAACATATTCTTAACTTTGTGAACGTGAATTGTCTCATTGAACTCTGGTAATACCCACATGCTTACAGCTAAGCACATGTGTAAGTCTTAAGAGGATTGAGGCATTAATGACTACCATGTGATCTGTAATCTTGATTTCTTTGTCTTCAGTGCCTATAATAATAGTTACCACAGGATGATTGAGATCTGTGGCCTCCCACCTGTACAGATAAGATTGCAGGTTGATGGTTGTGCTTTGATTGATTTTATTGAAAATTCAGGGTCTCAACCCTCCCTCATTTGGGTGGCTTGAGAGAATAATTTAAGATTTTGTTTGCGCCTATAAAGACATGAAAAAGGAAAATTGAAATGGCATATACCTCTTTTTATATAGCACATTGGTTATGTAAACAAGTATAATGTTAGTGTATATAGCTTATGCATTTTTATTATATTTAAAATTCAATATCCCTATAAATAATGGAATAATTCCATGACATTTATCACAATATGACCATTAAGTAAATATTTATAATGTAACTTCTGGCATAACTAATTCAAATAAAGAGAGAAATAAATATCCATAAGAAAGGAAAAGAGAGAAGGAATAAATTGCCTCTTGACACAAGAGGGCAAGTCTTTCCATTTGGATAAAATGTAAATTAATTTGTAGTTAGTAGCAACACAAGAACTGGTCATATCTCCCTTCAGATTTTAACATGTTAAAAAAGGGTTAGCACTTTAAATAAAATCCTATGGAAAAAAACTGTATTGAAGCAATTAATTGCTTTAATTACCTCTCCTAGATCCTTCAGGGTGTCAGGCATTTGAATCTCCTGCAAGCCATTCATTCCATTTAAGGAGAATAACCCAACAACCATTAGTGAGGGAAAAATGTGAAGTCTCGTCAGATTTCTTCATTTCCCAGCCCCTTAACCTTGATATAATAAAAGTGCCTGTAGCGCATAATTTAATCCCATTTCACTCCTATGAACTATTTTAGGTACATGCACTTACATGTAATTGCAATCCAGTGCAGCCTGCACTCAGAAATGAAGGACTTGACCTTGGAAGTTGGTCCAACCAGGCAGGCGCCTGCACAGATGCAGAGACCCTTTGAGATCAATGGGGCTCTCTGCACAGAACCTCTTGCAGGATCGGAGGCCTAATTAGAATCTAAGCAACTAAAATAAAACAATGATAAAATGGGCAAAGTAAGGCCAGAAATACCAGAATGTTTTTGAGGTCTACACTATTATTACTATTACTTATAAAATAAAAATTGATTGTAAAAATTGCATGCTTTATTAGTGCATTATTAAACTAACACAATGTTTATGTGAATAGATTTTATGATTCATAATAGAGTAATACAATTGTAACAGGATAGATAGTTATGATGAAATGAACGTTGCTTCAGTGGTGCATGTCAGCTTATAGAATGCTAATGCCAGCTGAGGTAACATTTTTTGGTTCAGTGATTTAGGCTATCAACACCCTGGCAAATATCTCAATGAGAATACTGTTGTCTGCTGCAACATTAAATATATCATTTCTTAATAGTATATTTAGATAAGTACCTACAGTTTTCTATTGAACAATTCTCATGTCGTTGTTATTTTTTTCTACTGTTTACTGTACTTCTGTATTATTGAAACACATGACTGTGTTAATTTTAGAGAGAGTATTCTTCTACACACAGCAGGACTGAAAAATAGGGTTTATTTTTAAGAAATCTTTAAATAAGATGCAGGCTAAAAAGTGATGATTGGTTCTTTTAAAAAATTAAAGTGTACAGTAAACTAATTCTGACACTGATAGTATGTTTACCTGTCTTGCCACAGGCTCCATTTGCCTTGATTCCATAATCATGCATGACATTAAGTGACTGATACACTGAGATATTGTAGACAGAGTTTAGAGTCCTGCTTGGTCCTGCGGTTAGGACATTAGCCTTGGACTTGAGAATCCTCGCGTCAATTCACAGCTCTGCCACAGGCTTTCTGTATGACTTTGGGCATGTCAATTAGCTGCTTTGTTTCTTAGTCCCCCACCTGTCAAACAGGGATAAAAATACTTCCCACCCTCTCAGGGCCTTGTGAGAGAAATACTTTAAAGAATGTGAGGTGCTTTGGTACTATGGTGAGAGGAACCATATAAGTACATAGAAGTAGCAGGTGGAGCTTTCTTTTCCTTGTTCTGCAGCTCAACACATGCTGTGGTATTGTGACTCTTGAAGTCAGTGTGAGTCTTTTCAGCCATCTGTGTGTTTTTGGTCAGGCCCAATATATTTATAATACTAGTGAAACTATATTTAATTTTGCTGAAGAATTGATTACTTTTTTCATGACATACTGAAAGCTTGCATTGAAAACAGTGGGTTCAGTTTAGCAAAAAATCACTTACAGCACAAAGAATGGTCACACTGGGTCAGGCCTAAATGCCCATACATCCTGTTTTGGCTCAGACAGTTCTTTTTTCTAAGCCCTGTCGGAACCATCCTAACTTTTTTGGCAAAAGTGGGACATTCGTCCCGTTTGCTCTTGCCAACTTTTGTCAGAAAAGTGGGGTGCAGAGAAACGTGTGCAGGGGAGCTATCAAAGGATGGCAGGGCTTGGGTGGGAGACAGGCAGGACTCAAATGAGCAACGACACCAGCCCCGTGTGGTGGGGGCAGGCAGGGTGAGCAGTGACACCAGCCCTGTGTGAGGAATGGGGGACAGGGTGTGGGTGAGGGGCCAGCCCCGCATGGGTGAGGAGGGCTTGGGCTAGCCCTACACAATGTCCCATTTTCCCTTTGGAAAATATGGTCACCCTTGTGAGACCAATAGTCTGTCTAGCAGAGTATACTGTCTTCCGATAGTGACCAGTGTCAGATGCTTCAGAACAGGGAAATTATTGAATAATCCATCCCTACGTCATCAATCCTAGCATCTGGCAGTCAGAGGTTTAGGGACACCTAGACCATAGAGTTGTGTCCCTGACCATATTAGCTAATAGCCAATGACCGATCCTCCATGAACTTACCTAATTCTTTGTTGGCCCAGTTATACCTTTGGCCCACATAACATTCCCTGGCAATGAGTTCCATATGGTGACTGTGCATTGTGTGAAGAAGTACTTCCTTGTGTTTGCTTTAAAGATCCATTAATGCCATTGGGTGACTGCTAGGTCTTGTATGATGTGAAGGGGTAAATAACACTTTCTTATTCAACTTTCTCCACATCATTCATGATTTTATAGACCCTATCATATACCCTTTAGTCATCTCATTTTTAAGACAAATAGCTCCAGTCTTTGTAATCTTTTCTCATATGGAAACTGTATCATAGCCCTAATCATTTTCATTGCTCTTTTCTGTATGTCATGTTCATCTTTGTGTCTGATAGTTCTGTTCTTTACTATAGTTTCAATCAATTTGTCTGGTAGTGAAGTTAGGCTTACCAGCCTGTAGTTGCCAGGATAGCCTCTGGAGCTGGTTAGCCTCTTTAATCTGTGTTACATTAGTTATTCTGTCATCTGCTACAGAGGCTGATTTAATCAATAGACTATGTACCACAATTAGTAGTTCTGCAATTTCATATTTGAGTTCCTTTGGAACTCTTAAAAAAATACCATCTGGTCCTGGTGACTTATTACTGCTTAATTCACAGTTTATTCTGAAACCTCCTCTATTGACAAATCAGTTTGGGACAGTTCCACAGATTTGTCACCTCTAAAGAATGGTTCAGGTGTGGAAATCTTTCACATATCCTCTGCGATGAATATTTATGCAAAGAATTTGTTTAACTTCTCTGCAATGGCCTTGTCTTTCTTGAGTGCTCCTAGCACTTTGATCACCCAGTGCTTCCCAATGATCCTTTGGCAGGCTTTCTATTTCTGATGCACTTAAAAAAAATGCTGTTAGTTTTGTGTCATATGCTAGTTGCTCTTCAAAATTTATTTTGGTCTGCCGAAATAGACTGTTGCCTTTGAACACGAATATATACAACACTATTTGTTTTAAAATCTTGTAGAGGGACCATTTTTGAGTGCTGTTTTAAAGATGAATAATGCTTTTCATGCAGAATCATTACAAAGCACTTTATAAACTTTTCAGATTAACTTAAAACCATACATGTTATAATGGAATCACTTCACTCACACTGAAGTTCAGATACATCTGGGGAGAAATACAGCAGCTCTTCACAACACTTTAGGACAGGAAGTAAAGACTTCACTAAACTGAAGTCAGACAACTTTATCTGGAGATAGACATTTTTAAATCATCATGTCTGGATTTCTTGCACCCAAGAGTTTTTAAAGAGCTAGCCAAGGAGCTTGCTAGACCCTTAATGCTGATTTTCAGTAGCTCTTGGAACACTGGAAAAATTTCAGAAGACTGGAAGAAAAATGATGTGCCAATATCAAAAATAGGGTAAACGGTACAGCCCAGGTATTTATAGCCCTGTCACTTTGACATTAATCCTGACATGATAAAGAAGAGGCTGATACAGGATTTGATTGATAAAGACTTAAAGGAGGGTTATATAATTAATGCCAACCAACACAGGTTTATGGGAAATAGATCGTGTCAAACTCATATCTTTTTTTGATGAGGTTACAAGTTTGGTTGATAAAGGTAATAGCACTAACATAATATATTTCACCTTCTGTAAGGCATTTGTCTTGGTACCACAATATTTTCATTAAAACACTGGAAAAATATAAAATTATCATGGCACATGTTAAATGGATTAAAAACTGGCTCACTCATAGGTTTCAATAGGAGATGTGGGGGCAAACATCTTAATTAGTTTTAAGAGGGAGCAAATTTATGATGGCAGTTTTTTGTTGGAGTTGCTTGTGATGGTGAGTAGCAAGACTTAGCAGCTCTGGAGTTCATTTTGGGTCTATGTCTTATGTTTCTCAAAGCTCATGCTTCCAGGCTTCAGTTGTCCACCTAAAGGAGTCAGGAAGGGATGCCCTTGTTCCCCCAGTGTATTCTGTGTGTGTTTGTGAGTTGTCTCGTTCCTCTGAAGCATTAGGATAGGTGGCTGGAGATGCGACATTGGACATGGACTAGTGCTCTGAGGTGGCACTGAGTATTTTCTCTCAGGTGCTTGGCTGGTTGTTTAATGCTCACATGCTCAGTGATTAACTGATCACCATATGTGGGTTCAGGAACAAATTTTCCTTAAGGTCAGACTGGAAGGTTTTCTTCAGCAGTTTGTGGGTGGGGCCAGTTGCCAGTACTTGCTGGGTATATATCACTCAGTCGTTTCCATGCTGTTGCTGGGGCCTTGGACATTGGTGTGCCTTGGTCTAATCTGTGGTCCTAGTGTGACTGCTGCTGGAATACTGTGTCCAGTTCTGGTACCGACAATTCAAGAAGGATGTTGATAAATTGGAGAGGATTCAGAGAAGAGCCTGAGAATGATTAAAGGATTAGAAGACATGCCTTATAGCGATAGGTTTAACAGAGAAAGCTTTTTGAGTCTAACAAAGAGAAGGTTAAGATTACAGTATATAAGTACCAACATGGGGAATAAATATTTGATAATGGGATCGTCAATCTAGCAGATAAAGGTATAACATAATCAATGGCTGAAGTTGATGCTAGACAATTTCAAACTAGAAATAAAGCATAAAAAATTAACAGTGAGGGTAGTTAACCCTTGGAACAAATTATTAAAGGTTGTGGTGGACTTTCCATCACTGACAATTTTTAAATAAATATTGGATATTTTTCTAAAAGATATGCTCTAGTTCAAACAGGAATTATTTGGGGGAAGTTCTATGGCCTGGGTCATACAGGAGGTAAGAGCATATGATCACTGTGGTCCCTTCTGGCCTTGGAGTCTATGAATCTAGTTGAAACTACAACTCACAATAAGGAACTTAGTTAATTAATCTAGAATTTAACCATTGCACACACTACAAGGGAATCTTTTTTGTTTTTAAATATTTATATTTTATTTAAATAAAACAAACAATCAGAGCAGTCTTTCTGGATATATAGAGTATTCAGGTCACAGTTAAAATATTGTTCTGATTTTACAGAAATTACCTGTCCCAGCAGTATCCCTGATTTTAAGTTATAGAGAGTATAGAGCCTCTCTTGGTGTAGTAGGAACAATGGCAATTTACATCAGCTGATGTTCTGTTTCACTGACTCTCTCATACTGGCAGCATCTTTCAAATGGAATAAATTTTTGAAGTGTGAGTTCTGTAAGTGTATATTTGTTATGAAGTTACACATGATGGGTTCTTTAATATCAAATGTTGAGGACCACAATTTTAAGTCTCTTCTGAATGATGACTTTGAGATTTGTACTGTCTTATTCTGAACATTAAAATTAAATCAGAGCAGGTGAACTACAAATATTGTTCTATAACTTATTTAAATATTCCAGAAGAGTATTGGTAACTCATGCACCGTAACTTTTACTACCACCCATAAGGCATATTATGCAAAGCAACTAGCAGTTCAGTCTTGACCTATTTTGTAACTATTATATTTTCATTTTGAGGATTACTTCTGTAATTGCTAAAGTCCATGGATACCTGTCTATTGTGTTATACTTTGTTAAAACATATAGAATGTGGTGCCTGCCCCAAAGAATTTATAATCTAGTTTAGGACAAGATATGAAAAAAAGGAGTGAGTCCAACATGAAGGCAGAAAGAAGAGGAGGTTAAAAAGAATAGTAATAAATGTATGTACTAAGGTTCTGACCATGCAAACACTGAAGCGAGTGCAAAACTATATGCACAGGCTTCAAATTGCTCCAAATCATGTGAATTTTTATTTATATTTCATAACTATTGATTACTTCCATTTAAAACGAATTAATTGATGTGTCACAACTTTGTACCCTTTTGTCTGTTGTGAGCTGTATTTTCTTACCCATTTAATAATTACATACCTAATGTGTTTTCATGCTATTACTTAACTCTGTAATTGTCTTTGCCTTACTAGATATCTAAATTATATCAAATACTCTAAAGGACTGATTTTTTCACAAAATGTTGACAATGAGTCTGGCTTTGTCTTCAGAACTGCTTCTATTTTTCCAGAGTTGTCCTCACTCATTTCTAGTGCTCTGATTGAAAACAATTCCTACATAAATTTCATTTCCCCACTGTTGTGACAGTTCAGCACAGTAGTTGACCACAAGATGCTATAAATACTGTTTTCAATCAAAGCAGTTGAAAATTGCTTCTTGCAATAAAATTGTGTGAGATCAGTTTGGAACTTTTAAACCATTCTTGCTGTATGTAGGCAGGTTCTAATTTAAAAGACAATGGAACAACTCACACTGATTTATCGTGCTGTCATTAGCAAGGACTATTATAAGATTCCAGTGAAGTAGTAACAGAAATGATAGGAATTAAATATTTATTAGATTAGACAAGAGAACTTTGCATACTGGGCCGTTGACACTGCACTTGAACAATGCCTTGTTTCTCAAAATAAGGAGCCAATGAGGTATATTAGTGACTAAAATAAATAAGAACTAATCTTTAGGGTAATTTCCTGCATTCTTGCTCTCATGGGCACGAGGAACCTAATGCAACTGAGGGGTACAAGATTTGGCGACCATGTTCTTCATCCCTCATTGACCATGGAGAACTGATTCATAAGGCCTCCCTGTGTATGCCACAAAAAGGGCAATTTAGGGTGAGCAATAGGTGCAATGGGGAATAGGGCTGATGGATTCCTGATTATGAAGATCCAACAGATATTACACTCAAACCAGAGGCACATGATCTCCGGGGTTTGCTGAAGCTTCACAGCTGCACTAGCTACTACAGAGAAAGCTCCTCTGAGCATTTCTTCCTCTCGTGCCACTATGCACTAAGGATGTGGCCCTAGATTTTAAGTTTCTAATGAAAAATGCATTTATAGATGCTAATGCAAGCAAATATACTGAATCCAAAAATATTCTGGTTGGAACAGACCATTCTGTTATAGTGGAGCATAACCGCTTATGATGCTAAGAGCAATATCAAATAGTTTCTCATTTTAAAAAATGTTAATGTAAATAGTATGGATACCGAGCACCCACCCACAAAGTCTTTTTGGCTGCTGCTGTCACGCACTGAGAACTTTGTGTATTTATTATTTAATTATGTAGATTTTATATGTTTGAAATGTAAGTTTGTGTTTATCGTGATAGATCTGAATATGACACTTAGCATTTTGAACAAACTATATTCATGCTAAATACCTATCTATTGATATAGCATTACTTCTTTTCATCTGAGACCTGAATGGGTACTCTGTTTATATGTTCAACGAAATCTTTTGTTTAATGAAAACAAGCAGATTTCTATAGTTGAAGGTATTTCCTAGCCACTATTTTATAAATTCATAATTATAAATTCTTATACATAAACGTGCACTAAAAGAAAAAGGCAAGCAGATGCTGAGTTGAATTACACATCTGTTGGCTTGAGATGAAATGATATGTATGCCAAATTGTATTTGACCTTTATTTTTCTCTGGGGACTAAATTTCATAACTGAAAGAGGCACAACATAATTAAAATAATTGCTTTTAAGTAATCAGCCTCACTGCATTCACCTATTGTAATTATATTACTTTTAAAAAAAATTATTACACTTTAAAAACATTTAACTTAAAAACAAAACAACACTGTATTTCAAGCTGTCATGTGGGATTTACCTATAAAAATCATCATTGCAGGTATTTATGCAACTCCATATTAACAATCAATATAAAAATGTTGTGGGATTAAATTATGTTATCAAGTGACTATGTTTATTGTTATTAGTAAGCAAGATAGTAATTAGAATCAGTTTCTAATTACATATCTGCATATTTTATATTGATATAAATAGCTGCATTAATTTCTTGACACCAAGATATATATAAACAGCCATAATTTATTACCAACAAAGAAAAGAGAGTTGGCTGAGCAAAACAGAATATATAAACAATGCAGTATACATTCAAATGTGATAAAAAAAGGGTTTTGTTACAAAGCGGTTCATAGATTTTAAAAATATATATAATGCAGTATTTTACCTTTTTATATCAGTTATCAACTGAAAGGGGGTCAGTACAAATGTAAAATTTAGGAACAAAGAGACATTGAATGAAATTGAAAGGCAACAAATTTGAAACTGATAAAAGGAAAAAACTACATTTTTATACAATGCATAATTAACTTGTTGAATTCATTGCCGGAAGATATCACTGAGACGACAGCTTAGTAGGATTCAAAAAAAGGATTAGACATTTACAAAGATAATTAAAACATCTACAGTTACCTTAGACAGCAAACAAAATTACAAAGGGTATTAAACTCTCATGCTTCAGGATGTAATGCAACTACTAGCTGTCAGGGTTGGGCAGAAACTTCTGCTTTGTGCATATTATTCCATAATAATTCACTAGGGAATGTTCTACACCTTATTCTGAACGTGTTGGTACTGGCCATTTTCAGAGATAGGATACAAGATAAGATGAACGGTGGTCTCATCTGCTATAGTTAGGTCTCCGTGCTTGTGTATGTTCGATAGATCTGTTTGTATCTCTCTGTCTATCAATCGAATTTATTTTTAAAATGTTGTTAGTGGAATGTCAAGGTTGCAAAGCTGAAATCAGAAAACATAATGAAATGAAATGCAAAAGTAACTGTTGCATGAGCAATTTTAACTCATCAGCATTGCACACCTGCATTTTTTAGAGGTAAACAGTAGTACAGGAAGCCATATATTTAACCAGAATACAGGAATTAAAAGCAGTACATATGTGCACAGGGCCAAATTAATGTTCTTGTTAGTCTTTACACCTGATTCTCCTCTGCCTTGCAACCTACAGAATCATTTCCACCTATGCAAAGTGGCAAGCATTAACATCCAAGATCTCATGCCCTTACTCCTTTTCTTGACCTTCTATCTCTGTTGAACAGCTCATGTACGGTTATTAAAAAGCTCGGATTCTTCTTTTCAGTGGAACTAATGTCTGTTTTCACTGGGTTATTATTTTTCCCCTGCTACTGCGCTCCTGTGGAAGCAGACTAAAAATGGGGAATTAGCATTTGGGCCAGGGGTCCTGGCCTCTTCTACAGTAGTCTAAGTAGTCTATAGCCCTGGCCCTCGGGCAGGGCAAAGAAGCAGTATCTAGCTCGAGGCAGGGCGAGCCTGCAGTCTGTAGGCCCAGGCTGGGCAAACAAGCAGTCTATAGGCCCTGGCCCTTGAGGCAGGGTGGGGCAGTCAAATAATCCATGGGCCTCAGAGACCAGGATGAGGTGACCACCCCAGGGTGGTGTGGAAAAGGGGGAAAAGGGGGACGCAGGCCCACCTGACCCCACTGCATCCCAGCCAGGTCCCTATCAGTGGCAGAGTGCTCTGTCACTGGGTCAGCAGAGTTCCAGCCACAACTCGCTGACGCGGCTGCAGGACACTTCACAACCGGATAGTCATCTGGCTCCCCTGGACTACTTCCTTCCCTCTTTCCCTGGAATACCTGGGCCGCCGCGGTGCCTTCAGTCTCCTCAGGCTAGATAGCCAGGGGTAGTGCCCACAGGCCTTCAGCGTTGGAAGCAGTCGGCAGCTCCTGCCAGTCACAGGCAGGCAGCTCCGGTAGTTCCTCTGGATCACAGGCAGGCAGCAGCTCCTCCATGTCATTGGCAGGTAGCTCCTTGGGCCCAGACAGTGGGCAGCTCCCCAGCGGGGCAGCAGTCTGGCTGGGGCAGCAACACTAGTGGAGCGACATCCTTCCCCTCCAGCAGCTCCCTCCAAACTGAGCTAGCTGGCTCAGCTTTTATACTTCCTGTCCAGCCCCTCAACTTCCAGTGGGGCGGGCAGGGTTGTTTTGGCTCTGCCCAAGAGGGATCAGGACATCCCTCCCCTTCCGTCTCCGAGGGAGGCCATGCCCCCTCACTACATTCCCCTTATCACAAGTGGATAAAAGTAACATTTTTCTTGCTTTGGAGACATTTAATGGCCATAAGAACCTTACATGTTACACCCTAGCGCAAAATGGATGAAATTCTGGTTTCTACAGACAGTTAGGAAATAAGCACTGGTCTCCAGGTAGCAATTCTGCATGCTTATATGTACGGGTGCTGACATAATGAAAACAATCATTTTTTAAATAATTAGTTAATGAAAATTTACCAAAAATATTGTTTGCAATAAATTATTTTACCAGTTATACTGGTGAGGACCACATTCTTCAATCGTCACATTGGGTTACACACTCTTGGGACTGCTTTCATGAGTGCAAGTACAGTTTAACATAAATGTTGTACAATCAGGCCATGAACAAGATGTAAGCTCTTTGGGGCATAGACTGTGCCTTCCTTTATGTTTGTATGGCTCCTAGCACATTGCAGATGCTATTGAAAACAAATAATAAATATCCATAATATGTACATCCAAATTCCAATCTTCAGTGAGATTTGATTACTGGAGTAGAGTTACTTGCCAGGTTTCTGCATTCTGTGAGCTTTTTGTTTAGTGTGCATATGTGGTGCTATTGGCATAGCAATCTCTCTCTCTCAGAGCTTTTTACAAATTAATTAGGCATGTAGTATCTTTGTACTTCTGGATGGGGAAGCTGAGAAACCAGCCAGACAAATTGCTTTTGAAAGCAAGGAAGTGAACCTGCTGATACCATAACTGTAATGTTTCACTTGTTTTGGAATTTCTCATTGCACTGAATTCTCTCTAAAGTTCTAACTAGGAGATGGATTCCATAATTTGTGTTCATTATGCTTTATTTTCAAGGCCAGCATTATTGAAAGAGTTGGAGTCACCAGCCACTGTCAATCTCTGCAGAGCTTTGAGAAAGCTAAATATACTGGAAGGGATTGGCTGATACATGAAAATAAATGTTTTAGGTGTGAGACTTGGGGCTAGACTCTCAAAGGGGATTTACATGCCTAACTGTCCCTTTAGGTGCCTAACTCCAATATTTAAGTACCTCTGGCATTCACAAAATCACCACTCATCTGCTGCCTTAACTTGTAGGAATCTAAGTTGCCATGGCATCTAAGTTTCTGCTAGTGAACATGCACAAAGCTGTCTAAGTCTTGACACCACCAAACAGCTCAGTGCCTACCTTACACTTAAGGCCTGGCGGGATTCACAAACTAGACTGTCCCCTGTCTACCATGCCTGCAGGTCCAATCTGGTAGATGTGCTCAGAGCACACCTAATCCCCACAGAAATACCTCCCCTCACTCATCTTCCTTCATAGGGCCCAATTTCTTTTGAGGAGTAGGACCCAAGCCCTTCTCCTTAGCACTTCTTACTGGCAGCTTAGGTGGCTCACCACCAATTTTCTGGCTCCTGTGAATCCCATTTTAAGTGTCCAAACTCTCTCCATGCACTGTATAGGGAGCCTGTGTACCTAACTAAGGGCTGTGAATTCCACTAGGAAACAGGAAGCCAAAAACTAAGCACTAGAAAACTCAACATTGCAATGCCTAAGTCTCTTTTGTGAATCCAGACGTTGGTACTACTGGAACAGGTTCAGTTAGATCACTGCAGAATTTGGGACTGGTCTGGAAACATGAGAATTTCCAGTAACCTGGAAGAATCCCTGAAAAGTATAGTTTTCTGCTGCTAAAAGGATATATTTATTTTCAAACTACTCCACCTAATTGAATAAAATGAACCTGGATAGCAATATAGGTGTGGAAGCAAAGAATTAATCATAAAATTGATTAATAGAGGGCCTGGTCTGAAACTGGTCATAGAAGGCTTGGCCTGAAGTTGTAGCCTGAAACTGAAATAGAAGCCCCAGGCTAAACCATTATCAGAATGCCTCAACTGAAATTAGGATAAAGATGTTAAAATCCCACAAGAGGTCTCTGAACCACACCTGAGAGGCAAGTCTCTGTTATGAGCCTTAAGCCTTATTGAAGTCTGAACAGACTTCACCTGTTTTGATAAGTACCAGTACCTGCCCCCTTTGTCTTACTGGCCCCATAGAAACTTACTCCATACAAATTAGCATTTGAACAAGTATTGTGTCACCACCCATCTTCGGGAGTTAACCAGGGTCCCTGAAAACTACATTGTATACTCAAGTGACTCATTGGGCATTCTTGTGAGGGCGTCTGGTGTGCCCCACTGTGCATTGTGATTGTCTTTTCTGTTAAGTATAAATTGTTAATCAAATTCCACTATACGATCAACATGTAAACGAACCTAAGCAACCCCTATATAAGTCTTTTGTATCTGGTAGCCAGGTGAAGTACATTTGCCCAGCATCCAGACATGCTGCTTGACTTCCCTATAGCCACCTGGGTTTTCCCTATGGCTATAGTATTCCCCATAGCTATGGTTATGTGATTGTGTGTGTCACAATTAAAGCTGCACCCGATCCAACACTAAAATGTAACAGTGTGATTCTTTTCCACGACATAGGTTAGTGTAAAATGTAACAAAATATTAGTTTATAGTAGTTTCTGGGGGCTATTTGTTGGAGGCAGATAAATTCAATACTGGAGCGAATGGGTCCATGCCTGGTGCTGGGGCATTCTGCCAGTGGGGCTGGGGGGCTGCTGGGCCATAGTAGTTTGGGGCGGGGCAGCACTGGGGCATGTGTTCTGGGGGTGAGTGGGGTTCCACAGGGATCAGTTCTGGGTCTGGTTCTGTTCAATATTTTCATCAATGATTTAGATAATGGCAAAAATTATATACTTATTAAGTTTGCAGATGATACCAAGCTGAGAGGGGTTGCAAGTGCTTTGGAGGATAGGATTATATTTCAGAATGATTTGGACAAACTGGAGAATTGGTCTGAGGTACATAGGATGAAATTCAATAAGGACAAATGCAAAGTACTCCACTTGGGAAGGAACAATCAGTTATACAGGTACAAAATGGGAAATGCCTAGGAAGGAGGACTGCAGAAAGGGATTTGGGGGTCATAGTGGACCACGAGCTAAATATGAGTCAACAGTGTAATGCTGTTGAAAAAAAAGTGAACTTTATTCTGGGATGTATTAGCAGGAGTATTGTTAGTAAGACACGAATAGTAATTCTTCTGCTCTACTCCACGCTGATTAGGCCTCAGCTGGAGTATTGCGTCCAGTTCTGGGCACCACATTTGAGGAAAGATGTGGACAAAATGGAGAAAGTCCAGAGAAGAGCAACAAAAATGATTCAAGGTCTAGAAAACATGACCTAGGAGACAAGACTGAAAGAACTGGGTTTGTTTAGCCTGGAGAAGAGAAGACTGAGAGGGGACATGAGAACAGCTTTCAACTACATAAAAGGTTGTTACAAGGAGGAGGGAGAAAAAATTGTTCTTTTTAACCTCTGAGGAGAGGACAAAAAGCAATGGGCTTAAACTGCAGCAAGGGAGGTTTAGGTTGGATGTTAGGAAAATCTTCCTAACTGTCAGGGTGGTTAATCACTGGAATAAATTGCCTAAGGAGGTTGTGGAATCTCCATCACTGAAGATTTTGAAGAGCAGGTTAGACAAACAGCTGTCAGGGATGGTCTAGATATTACTTAGTCCTGCCATAAGTGCAGGGGACTGGACAAGATGACCTCTCGAGGTCCCTTCCAGCCCTATGATAATCATTGACTACTGCTCTTTTAATTATTTCAAGAGTTCTTAAATTTAAATAGATGTATATTAGAAAGTGGTGGCTTTATTTTTAAAGGAAAGGGAAACTATATTTTCTTTTCTTTATCTGCTTTTATGTTCTTTCTGTAACACATTGCAGCTTTCCCTCCTCCTCCCCTTCCTCCACCTGGGGCCTCTCCCCTCAATGGGGTCTCGCCTTCCCCAATCCTTCATATTATAGATTAATTAATTGTATTTTAGGAAACCGGTATTCATTAATATATTCCAAAATGTAAAGTATACGTGCAGTATATAAATTCTAATTTATACCCTTATTTAATATAAAATATGGGAGGGAAAAACTGTTGAGAAGCTTAAAATTAATGGCAGAAGTATTGGTAGTTGAGGTAAATTCTAATTATATGCATTTTAATTTGCACCAGCTTGAAAAAAATATTGAATAATGTGTTCCAAAATGTCTTGAATCAGTATTCCTACAGCAATAATAGGGTGCCTGTATTCTTCCAGTAAAAGGAAAGTAAATGTGTTGTCTGCATTATTAAACATCACTAGTAAAAGATTCTATCTGATTATAGGTCCGATTATTTCAGACTCTGTAGCAGAGGGGTGAGGAGTCAGTTGTAAGGAGTCTTCCACACTTATTTTGCCTACTGTACAAGATCTAGCAGAGTTGGAAGCCAGCACATTCTGTCCTTTTGTAAGGGTTGATACAATAGATACATTCCTGCTGCACACCGGAGAATGTCCACTCATTAGTACAGGCACCGGGCAGATGGCACAATCTGTCTCTATGAGTGCAATATTCCTGAGACTGCTAATATATAAACTGAGGCCACATACCTGAACGTTACTCTGTATGGATGCAGGGGTCCACGCATGAGAAGTAACTTGCAGGATCAGGACCCAAGGACCCACTTTAGCTCCCCAGAAGTCTATGGCAAAACTCCCATTAACTTCAATGCAAAAAGAATCAGGCCCAAACATTTGACTATATGAAAAAGTATAATATAATGTAACCTGTCTGGCGTCTCTGCAGGCACATATTCAGGAGGTGAGGGGTGTGCTTTACCTCCTGAGGTCCCAGTCATTCTGCCAATGTAGTCTCCCTGTTGAACTCACGACTCTTCCCACTGGTATGTGGATTATTTGAACTGATACTCTAATGGTAGTGCCTTCTGGGAAAAAACAGGTAATCCACCCTAACAGTGTATACTGTACTCACTTCATAAAGTACACAATTCTTAAATTACCAAACTCCAATAAACTTTATATAAAAGAAATTGTAATCACAAGAAAAAAAATGAAAAGTGCAAGTTATACTAAATAAATTTATATGAATATTGCTAGATTTAAAAATATATATATATACACAGCCATCCATAGATGGTGCCATAAATCTTTTTTTTTTTTTGGTTGCTTAACACAACCACTCAAAGTCTTTCTGATTCTGGTTGTTAATTCAACCCTCTAACATGACAGCTGCAAATCCAGGTCCCTGTTGGAGGGCCATTTGTAGATGTGGCAGGCATAGTGGTCCGGTTTCTGTCCTGTCTGAGGGGTCTGATAATCCACAGAGCAGTCTGGATGTCAGAAATAGCTTTTCAGCTCCAAGGGAGTATTTGAATCCTCCTCACACTGGTGGAACAAGCTGAGCTATAAGCTTTCTGCTCTTCTTCCCTGAGATAACTCTTAGTGATCAGGCTGTAGGCTGTAGCAGCTGGCTGAACTTTTTGTCAGTCAGTCAGTCACTCCATTCACAATGTTGTGGAAGGCCCTGTGGGAACCTAACTCAATGTAGTTCCCCAGCTGAGGGTTGGGAAAACTGTAAAAATAGTCAATCTGTGAGTCGAGCTGTATGCTTTCTTCTTCTCTGGCTGTCTCCACTGCCCTCTGTCTCTCTTCCCAGTCAACTGAAACCCCAAAGGGAGGGCTATCTCCTCTCTCCCAGACTTCTGGTCTCTGGGGTGAAAAGCCAATCAGAGCTCCCCATATTGGGATATCTGGGACTGCTGCTTTAGTTCCCTCTAGCCTCCTCTCTGCTTAAGGGAGGGTCACCTGGGAATGGGGCAGCAATGCTTCTGGGATGCAATCTTTGGCCTTCGCTGGGCACAGGTAAGTTTCACATTCCCCACACATAAGGTGGTCAGGAGGTTATGAAAGTATGATTTTTCAGTATGTGAAAAAGTATATGACACAGATAAGGATAGTGCATTAAAAGCCAGACACATGCACCTAAATGAATACATATCTTATAATAAACAGCTGCTCTGATACTAACATGGCGACAAATATATGTAACAAGAAAAAAATTCAAACACTGATCATCATGAAATTGTCTCCAAAACTCAGCAATGCTGTAGAAAATGAATTGTGTACCATAAAAATAGAGACAATGTAAAAATGTTAGAGAGCCACTGTCAATGTATTTGGGAGTGAAAATGTATCTCCCGGTAAAATATCTTACTTAAAGAAAAGTAAATTTCATGCACATCCATGGAAGGATGCCTTCAAGACTATTAGTTTCAAATCAAAACATTTGCTGCTCAGGACCCCAGACCACTGTGGAACCAGAGGGAGTTTAAAATTATTTTAAACTATTATACTGAAGTCTTCAAAAATATGTACATCTCAAAAGCACCCTTCCAGAACACTGCATGAGACATACTCTTCTTTAAGAAAGATCTGTGTGTTGGGGCTTAATAAGTTAACGTTGTTCCTTTAAATACAGAGGAGCTATAATTATGTTGAAACGAGATTCTTCATTTTCAACATGACACAAGAACAGAACATCAGTACACAGGTACAGTTCAGCTGACGCATGATTGTAATTATTACCAGTAAGGCTACTAGTGGCAGCCAGGGACCAACTTCAGCTTCCTTCATTGTCCCAGGCCATCTGTATCCCATCAATTGTCACAAACAGCTAAACTGATTTTCATAAGGCTCCTTCATCTTGCGCACCACAGTAATAATACGGAACAATCTAACTTATTTTTCATTAGATTAATTTAACATAATGTCATTACAATTAAATCATAGTCAACATTAAAAGGATAATTTCTAAATGCATCTTATTAGCTCCATGTCTATCACGTGGCTTTGCTGCATCTAGAGTGCAAGGTGGAAAAAGAAAATGGAAGGCATTATTTCCTTGTGCTGATAAATGATATGAAAGTAACAATAGAGTGTTGATGCATTGTATGGAGGCCATCCGTGCATTCTCCACAGGGAAAAAATAGAGAGGAAATATGGCAGGGTATAAATAAAACTGAGAAGCTGGTTGCCTTTAAAGTATGTTGGACAGGATGACTGAACAATCTGTCCTCCAGACACCTGCTAATTGTTGAACATTTTTCTTTTAGAAAGGCTGAAAATGGTTTTCTGTGGGGAAAGGGCAAGGAAAAATATTGTAATGAACACACTGGGTCATTATGGGGTAATCTCTGCCAACTTGTGAGAATTAACTGGTGGGAGGAACAGATTGATCACAGGCCATTATAAGTGTGGCAGGAACCCGGATCAACATTTGTTCTAAAAAGACCAGAGTGTTACCTAGAGTAAGGGCAGAAAGGATCAATGAATGAAATTAACAGACAGAGGGACAATGTATGTTAACAGCAGGTTCGAGGTAACAATCTGGGAGGCAAGGATAGTTAGCAGCATGAGCAGCAACTGGAAGAAATGGGCCCAGGAAAAGGAGCCTCTGTAGGGTGGAGGAGTGAAAAAAGGGCCTTGCGGAGGGCTGAGAAAGAGAGTGGCTCAGCAGAAAAGGAGCTCTGTGGCTACATTAGCTATGTCTACACTGCAATTAGACACCTGTGGCTGGCCCATGCCAGCTGACTGGGGCTCATGAGGCTAAGGGGCTGTTTCATTGCTGTGTAGTCTTCTGGCGTCAGGCTGGAACCCTGGCTCTGGGATCCTCCCACTTCACAGGGTCCTTAAGCCTGCATTCCAGCCCAAGCCAAGAAGTCTACATTGCAATTAAATAGTCCTGAGAGCATGAGTCAACTGGCAGAGGCCAGCCATGGGTTTTTAACTGCAGTGTAGACATACCCATTGTGTACTGCTGAGAAGAAGGAAGCGTACCTAGGAGAACTGGTACAGAAGGATAATGGAATATTTCAGTGATGACTGTGGTAGTTTTTAGGGTTAAACCACAAACCACACTTCAGACAATAGCTGTCAATATAGAATCATAGAGTTGAAAGGGACCTCAGGAGGTCATCTAGTCCAACCCCCTGCTCAAAGCCGGACTAACCTCAGCTAAATAATCCCAGCAAGGGTTTTGTCAAGCCGCAGCTTAAAAACCTCTAAATATGGAGATTCCACCACCTTTCTAGGTAACCCATTCAAGTGCTTCACCACCCTCCTAGTAAAAAACTTTTTCCTAATGTCCAACCTAGATCTCCCCCACTGCAACTTGAGACCGTTTCTCCTTGTTCTGTCATCTGCCACTGCTGAGAACAGCCTAGCTCCATCCTCCCTGGAACTCCCTTTCAGGTAGTTAAAGGCTGCTATTAAATCTCCCCTCATTCTTCTCTTCTGCAGACTAAACAAGCCTAGTTCCCTCAGCCTCTCCTCATAAGTCTTGTGCTCCAGCCCCCTAATCATTTTTGTTGCCCTCTGCTGGACTCTTTCCAACTTGTCCACATCCTTTTTTTAGTGGGCGGCCCAAAACTGGATGCAATACTCCAAATGCGGCCTCACCAATGCCGAATAAAGGGGAATAATCACTTCCCACGATCTGCTGGCAATCCTCCTACTAATGCAGCCCAATATGATATTAGCCTTCTTGACAACCAGGGCACACTTCTGACTCATATCCAGCTTCTTATCCACTGTTACCCCCAGGTCCTTTTCTGCAGAACTGCTGCCTAGCTCATCGGTCCCCAGTCTGTAGCTGTGTATGGGATTCTTCCGTCCAAAGTGCAGGACTCTGCACTTGTCCTTGTTGAACCTCATCAGATTTCTTTTGGCTCAATCCTCCAGTTTGTTTAGGTCCTTCTGTATCCTATCCCTACTTTCCAGGCTATCTACCACTCCCACAGCTTAGTGTCATCTGCAAACTTGCTGAGGGTGCAATCTACCCCATCCTCTAGATCATTAATGAAGATATTGAACAAAACTGGCCCCAGCACCGACCCCTGGGGCACTCCGCTTGTGACCGGCTGCCAGCTAGATGTGGAGCCATTGATCACTACTCGTTGAGCCCTATGCTCTAGCCAGTTCTCTGTCCATTTTATAGTCCATTCATCCAACCCATACTTCTTTAACTTGCTGGTAAGAATACTGTGAGAGACCGTATCAAGAGCTTTGCTAAAGTCAAGGTACATCACATATACATATGTGAACTGTTTTAAAACAAACAAAAAAACCTCTTAAATATAATTTTATATTTCACCCTGGGGCTTTCAACAAGAACTTGGGACATTTTAATACAGAAGGAAACCTTGATGGACATTCAAATACAATTCCTCTTGGAGAAAGCAGTTAACTTGTACACCACAATATTTCTTTTCTTCATTTTGTCCAAATCGTTTTAAACATTATGCATAATATTTCCTCCTTGCTGCCTGTGAACAAACCTATGCTAAAATAGAAATGCTAATGGAGAACAAATTTGGGTTTTGATATTAACCAAAATGATCTGAAAGATCAAAATTTACAGAAACTCCACTATTGATTGTAACTTCATATTCAAGACTAGCCTTCTCCACTCCCATCCCTGTTTATCTACTGACCTTATATCAGGAAAAAATACGGCGTATTAACCAGAAAAAGAAACAAATATTCTGGCCATGAATCTGTGCCTAATTACAAAGCTGACAAAATTGTAAAAGTTGTGACACAGTCTACTCTGGCTTGGCAGGAAAATTAAGCTGTTTGTACCTTTCAAATATCTGACTGTAGCTTGAAAAGACCCAGCCTTCATTGCTCTAGGCACCACAGACCTCTGCTCATCACTTGACTCAACCTTCCTCCTTCTGCTCCCTATGCTAGGACTTAAGAGTTCTTTTCTATTGGCCTCCCTAAATACCTTCTCCTTCCCCTCACTCTGACTCATCCGCTGTGGTCATCATTCTGTCCAATTATCAACTCACAGCTGCTGTGCCTCATATTACTTAGACATTATAGCCCAGAGTTTCTCCAGCTGGGGATCCATATCCAAAAGGGGGTTGCAAGACTATTGTAGTGGGGGTTGTGTGAGCAGCAGCTGCTGGCAGGGCGCCTAGCTTTGAAGGCAGCGCCACCAGCAGCAGCAGCGCAGAAGTAAGGGTGGGGTCACCACTTTTTGAAAGGGGGTCATTGTGATAGCCTGAAATATTTTCAAAGAGGGTCCCAGCAAAAAATGTTTGAGAACCCCTGAATAGCCTCAGCTGTTGCCCTTATCTAGTAGGCAGGAAAGCTGACACCTGTACATACCCAAGAAGCATTTTTACTTAGCCCAGACTGCTGGGCAATAGCCTAGTGCAACATGCTTATTCTTTAATTAAGCCCTCACTAATTATAGATCTTGGAAATAATATGAATTACATGAATGTTAAATATTATATTGCTTTTCATAAATGCAAATATAGCATAGAAAAAGTAACGAGAAATACAGTATAAATCATATACTTCAGTACAGCACTTCATATACTTTAGTGCCTAGATTCTACAGAGATTGTGCTATATAAACACTTAAGATAGACAGATAAAATACCTGACTTGAATAAAACATCAAAACAGTGACAGCAGGATGAATATGTCACTTTATGTACTTGACGCAATGTCTTTTATAAAATGATAATTTTGAACTCTTTTCCAAAGTGAGGGTTTCATTACCATGAGTGGGGTACTGTGCAATATTGTAAATTATCAGAGATAGAGGATTTTTTCCTCTTGTGGGGGGCGCCTGGGATTGTCCCAGAGAGTTGCATGGGACTCCACCATTTTTAAAGGTTTGCAGTTTCATAAGGATCAGATAGCATGGGCTCATACAAGCCTTTTCTTCCATGTTGATTCATATTGTTTCTCACCTCTGAGTTTCTCTTTGAGTCAGATCTGTCTCCTATCACCTCATTTCGCATTTGCTAGGCTGACAACCTACTATATCTGCAATGATGAAACCTATGGGAACTTTTGTCAGAAAGTTAAAAATCACCAGATAAATTTTCATTTCAAAACCCCTTAGGGAATGCATAAATAAATATAGCATGACTGCATCAAACAAGAATGATAGCATGATTTTCTTCTTATCCAGACTTTTTTTTGTTTAGTTTGGTATAAGTTATAAAATACTTATGCGTGTAGACTTCAGGAGGAATGCACTGAAATGTTGTCATATTACCATAATTTACCCATGGTAATAAGTTTTTCTGATTTTTAAAAACTTGCCTCCATTTTATGGACACAGTTTTGGACTTGCAACCTTCTGACCACAATCACTTATGGGCACAAATGCCAGCACTTAGATGTCTAATGAGCTTACCTGTAAATGCAATTAGGTAGTTACATATTGGATGCTAGCATAAAGATCTGCCACTGGCTGGCTGTATTGCTTTGGCCAAGTCACTTGACCTCTTGGTGCCTTTATTTCCACCAGTAAAATGGAATTAAAAATTCTGTCCTGCTTTCCAAATGCTCTGAGATCTATAGAAAAATCATGCTATGTAAGACATAGGCATTATTATTATTATTTGCATCAGCAAACAAATGTGGGTACAAAAATGGAGGGAGATTTATGTATATCCTTTGGACTGATGGAACACATTTTGCATATATTGTTTAATTAAATTTTAATTAAAAAATTCATCTCAATCTAAAAACAAAGGGAAATCCAATAAAATGAAATGGCAGCACATTTAAAATTGGCAAAAGGAAGTGCTTTATTTATAGTGTCTAATGAAGCTGTGGTATTCACTGCCACAAGATATTACTGAGGGGAAAATCCAATCATATTCCAGAGTTAGATATTTGTATGATCAAGAAAAGCATTATCCAAAGTCACCCTAGCAAGTACAGCCATTTTAACAGGAACATTACCACTCAGGCTTGGTGATCCAACCATTAGCTGACAGGGGTAGGGTAAATTACTGCCTAATGTTCATTAAAGTAATTTTACACCTTCCTCTGAAACATCTTATATAGTGGCTGCTCTCAGAGACAGCATACTGGACTAAATATATCACTGATCTCTTTTCTTATCATTTCTGTCAGAAATTTTCAGAGAAAAATACAAATATCTTTGGACAAATACAGTGGATTAGATTTGGGTAAATTATTTATAATGCTCAATGCATTTTAGGCCATTTTTCTGTTTGCTAATTGTCCCTGAACAGCCTTTGTTTTATTAGTACTGTATATTATTCGTTATTCAAAATTATTCAATAAATAGTTCCTGTGTACAGATTTCAGCCTGTGGATTGCTAATGAATTCTTCAGTTCAAGTATTGCTTGGTGAATTCCCTATAAAATTTACCCATAGCTGAGTGGAACAATGCAAGATGTGCACAGGGGTCTGGGTGGAATGACTAAACAGGAAGGTTGCATTTCCCTTTTCTGCCACAGAAATTATCTCTGTACCAGCATGGCACACTGGTATGCTGGTGATGAAGGCTGTAATGGAGGCAGGCTAGGGACCGTATTATCCACATGTATGCCTACTTAATTGGAGGGGGGTTATGGTGGGTACTGCAGCCTACAGGCTTGCGCTATTACCTCTTTATGGAAGGGCTGCCCCATTAAAGGAGGACAAAACTGAGCGTATCTGCTTCTGCTTCCATTGAATGAAAATACTGGCATTGATTTCAGCTTTGCAGGATCAGACCCTAATTTCTTCTCCCTAAGCAAGGAAAGACCCCAAGAGTCTGCCCTTTATGTAGAGATGGCAATGAGGGATGAGACATATTCTATCAGAGTATGATTCTTCACTGAGAGGATAAGCAGTTCACAGAAGGAAGACCTATAATGCTATGCACTGACACCTACATGGTCAAGCAGATACGATAACAGAGGGCTCTTTAATCTACCAAAGGCATAACAACATGAAATGGCTGAAAGTTGAAGTCAGTGAAATGAGAATAATTGATCATTGGAAAAGATTACCAAGGGATGTTGTAAATTCTCCATTACTTGGAGCTTTTAAATGAAGATTGTATGTCTTTTTAAAAATTATGCTCTATTTTAGACAGGTGTTATTGAGGTAGATGCAGGATTCACTGATATCTATGGCCTGTGTTATGCAGGAGGTCACCTATGTGATCATAATGATTCCTTCTAGCCATGAAATCTCTACATGAATCTACCTGGGAGAAGGAAAACATTGGCCTGTAGAAGCCTGTACCTCTAATAGAGATTCTAGTTGCTCTGAACAGGGATTGTCCAGCTAGGTTTCCCTCGCTCTGAGGGGACCTTTTGCAATTCTTGACAATGGGAAATATTTTATTTCACTAACCATTAAAATGTCCTTTTTATTTGCAAATGAAGAGAGAGGTCTAGGTCTTGATGACCACTCCCCTCAAAGGTCCAGCAGCTCATCAGTTTTAATGTTTCTCAAGGTTATACAGGCCATAACTTTAGCTTTTAAACGTTAACATTTAACACAGTTTAATCTGAGACTTTGATTTTAAATGATTTAAATGCTGAATGAAATATGCCTTGAATGAAAAGACAAAACCACACTTTGTGTCAACGAATATGTCATTGTATTTACAGCAGACATGATCTGTTCACTCTGAATTTCCAGTGTTTTAGTAATATGCAAGAAAAACAACCACATTCTATGTCTGGGAGGAAAACCATTTGTTACCTTTTCAAACACAATCAGAAAGGCTGTCCATCTATCTGCACCTTAATTTACAAGGTTGGGAAAGATCCTAGGAAAGAAGTGCCTATGAAGCCCAGCCTCTGGAGACTCTGTGAAACTGAAGTTGAACAAAGGTTAACTCCTGAGATAGAAATAAATGGCTGATCAATCTAAATTTAGTATTTTGTTTGGATGTATAAAGCATCTCTAATAAAAATCAGTAAATGTAACCCCTTAAATTAGAACTGCTTTTGAGGCCAACATAAAAATATCTTGTCCTACTTGGCTGTCACCCCAACTGATCCCTGTGTAGGTGAGTTGTCTTATCCAACAGTTGTGCAATTAAATGTTGGTTGGGTATTTGCTGCCCAGATAAATTACCTGAATAGAGGTTACTAATGCTGTTGCAGATTAAAAAGAGAACAATGAGAGAAATTTATGGTAATCCTTCATTAACTCAGAGGAGTGTTGCCAGGACGTCTGCAAAGTGGTCAGATACGACAGTGAATGAGGCTATATAAGTACCTAAATAGAGAGGACTCAAGAGAGGACGTATCCCCTATCCTGCAAGAACAATAGTCCACTGCTTCTTAAGTGGCGCTACCTGTGGCGCACATCAGGACCAATAAGCCCAGGGTTTTTTGTGCTGGTAGATGGCAGGTCTCAGCCTTTAACTTGCTGATCTTCTAGCGTGATGTTGGATAGTTGATGTGTGGTATCCCCCACCTGTTAGCTGGGTGTGTAAATTAATATATAATTCCTATAGCTAGAGCTGATAGAAAATTCTCTGACAAAGCAGTTTTCCGTGACAGTATGCAGATTCATTGAAATCAAACTGCTTTGCTGAGATGGTTTGGTTTTCACAAAGATCTGATAGAACCCTACCTGGTTTTCTACCAGTTTGCCTGGCACAGCTCCTGGAATCTCTGGAAATGCTGGCTGAGCCAGGAATATCAGAGCTTGAGAGTTCCAGGCTCCCAGCTCTGCTCATCCAGCTACATGGAATTTCATTTTGAACCATTCGATTTTTCAAAATGATTTTTTTCCCCAGATTCTCTTTCCTGGAGAATTTCCAAATGTTTGGGTTTTATTCCAAATCGGAACGAAACCAAATTTCAAAATTCAGAAAATCCCTGAGAAACAGAATTATTCTCCTCTGAATAGCTCTACCTCTAACTTCTAGGACATCAATATTATATTTAAAGAACCAACTCTTTGTAAGAAGAATGAAAATCTTCATTGTAGAAATGATTTCTTTTTAGTTAAAAGGAGCAAAGGTATGTGTAAAGGAAAAGAGAAAAATCTATGGGAATCAAAGTACCATCCATAAAAATAACTAACTTAAACCCGTACTAAATATTGAGATGTTCTCTCCCTCAATCACATCTCTTTAGTATCTAAATGTCATCAGAATCCCACAAACAGAATTTGATAATACAGTAAAATAGGTGCAACCGTGTCTGCCTGATGATGTCATATGGTCTGTGCATGCTCTCCCTTGCCATGGAGCTCTCAAGGACTGATGGAAGAACAGTAAAATGACAGTGAATAACCAAATATGTTTTACAAGCCTGACTGCGACTTAGTCGTGTGACGGTGCTGACATATCCCTGTAACTTTGTGTCAGCCTTTACCTTTTTGCACATAGGGACACCAGGTCTTTCTCACGTCAGAGCCTTTTCCTACCTGTCTGCAGGCTTGTCTACATTAGAAGATCTTAGGACTCTCATTTGGACCCTAAGGTAACCACGACCAGATGAGTAAACACTGAGTGTTAAATGTTAGTTGCCTCATATTACCTAACACATATTATAACACAACATAATTTCCCACCACAGACAAGCCCCACGTGCAGTGTACCCAGCATTCACTGCTAAGATTTCATCTCACTGTGAGCCAGACAGATAGAGTTGCTCCAACACTTGTCTTCTGGTGCAAGAGAGGCCTTATGGGTGATTCGAGCAATCTTCTATCCCGACCAGTGAAAATGAACGCTCCTTCTCTCTCCACCACCTTCTCCCCATATCCAAACATGGGAAGGCTGGTTTTAGAGTCTTCCTGCTGGTTTTGTGTCATGGCTGGTAATTGCTTGTGCAGCGAAAGTGGCTTCTCTCCCTATCCAGTGCCTTTGGTGGCTGAGTTATTTTGGTGACAGCTAGCTGAGGGTAAATCCCACTGTGAAGCTGAGTGCTTGTGGTCAGCTGGGTTCATCTGGCTAAGAAGCAAAGTAGAGTTCTCTCTCTGACCCTGCAGAGAGTACTGAGGGGTTTCATATCTTTCTGCTACTAGAAGCTAACTCCCTTACCTACCCCCAAACAATATGCTTATTTGTCTGGAAGCACATGTTTGAGTAATCCCAGCCAGAGTGTGGGGTTGGTTATCAAAGCATTTTGTCTAGGTCTGTGGCCCAGGAACCACTCTTTCTCTTCTCTGCCCCAGTTGGCTCTCTGGGTCTCAAGCACACACTTTAATTTTCACTTTTCCAGATGCTGCTTCCATACTGTGTGTCTTTGGGATTTGCTTTTCTCAAGCCTCCAACATGTCACGATACCTATGTATGTGACAATGGATAGGAGATGGATTGTTCTTTTCTAAGTAATTTTCCCCTCCTGAGAAAGCCTACATCCAGCAGATAGAATGAAGCTGGTTCTTAACATCAATATGAATGGTGGTAAAAATGGGCACACTTGTGCCCCATTTTTATTTATTTATTTACTTTGCCAGCTCTAAACTAAAGTTTATTTCAGGGATGATTCTCTACAGTTGTTTCAGAGAGAGCAGTCCATTAATCCTCTCTTACAGACTTAATGATTGAGTTACTCTCTTTACATTCAACTCTCAGTCACAGTTCAGACACTTGTTATATCGTTAAAAGAAGCAATCGGATCACAAAAGTGGTGTAAAATGTAATTCTACTCTGAGAAGTCAGTCTATAAAATAGCGTCATAGGGCTTCTTGTTTATTATCTGTCAATAATGCCAGATAAAATATGATCAGTTCACAAGCAAAAAATATTTTTGCTAACTTCAAACTCAAGCTGGGATCTGAGAGTCAAGCCAAGTTACTTTCCTTCATGCACAGCATCCCCAATAATAAAAGTTCTTCATACCAAAACATCTTGGTTTTCTTATTAATGCATGGAGAGCTTTTGTTTAACAATTCAAATATTATTGTTTAAACATATCCTAGAACAGGAACAAAGGTCTTCTGTAAACTGCAGCTTGCAACAATCAATTCTGCCCCATGCAGACAAGAATCCTGCCTTCCAAAGTGGAGATTGACCTTTGGTATCTGTAACCACCTCCAGCATCCTTACATAACATCCTTCCCTTTTTATAAATAATGCTACTAATAATAATTAATAATAAATTTGTGTTTGTGATGCATACTCTGCAGATCACCCATCACAGGATTTCCTTACTGAACTTCTGGATTTGATATGTTGTTGTAGACTGAAGAGTGTGATCAGATATGGGGCTGCAACTCTGGTTCTAGTTATGGCTGCTTTAGAGAGTTAGCTAGTCACTTCTCCTCAAGTTCTTTCTTCGGTAAGGCTTGGTGTCTGTTCGCAACTGTCTGGTGGACAATCTCTAGTCCTTCTGTGTTTAATTACTTCAGGAGTAGCAGGTAAATTATTCAGGATCTGTTCCTCTTTTTGTGATGTCACCTGTTTCTGGTGATGAAAAAGGGAAAAATTATCTTTCTGAAAGAACTTATACCAAGCTGATTATGAATTTTATTTGTCACTTTCAGGCTGAAACTCAATATAGTACTGGAAGGAACCTGGAAGAGGTCATCTAATCTATCCTCCCATGTTGAGTATGTTCCACCAAGTATACCTAGACCATCCCTGACAGGCGTTTGTCTAATCTGTTCTTAAAAACCTTCAGTAACAGGGATTCTACAACCTCCCTTGGAAGTCTATTTTAGAACATAACTACCCTTATAGTTAGAAAGTTTTTCCTAATATCTAACCTAAATCTTCTTTGCTGCAGATTAAGCCCATTTCTTCTTGTCCTGCCTTCAGTGGACATGGAGAACAATCAATCGCCTTCCTCTTTATAACAGACCTTAACATATTTGCAGACTGTTATCAGGTCCCTCCTCGGTCTCCTTTTCTCAAGACTAAACATGCTCTCGTAGGTTAGGTTTTCTAAACCTTTTATGATTTTTTATTGATAAAGACTCTCTAGACTCTCTCACATCTATTCACATCTTTCCTAAAGTGTGATGCCCAGAACTGGAAACAGTACCCAGTTGAGGCCTCACCAGATCTAAATAGACCAGACAATTACATCTCATGTCTTACATACAACACTCCTGTTAATACACTCCAGAGTGAAGTTAACTTTTTTGCAGCTGCATCTCATTGTTGACTCTCATTCAATTTATGACTCAGATTGTTTTCAACAGTACTACTGCCTTGCCAGTTATTTCCCCTTCTGTAGTTGTTCACCTGATTTTTCCATGACTAAGTGTAGTGCTTTGCCCTTGTCTCCGTTGAATTTCATCTTGTTGATTTCAGACCAATTCTATAATTTTTCAAGCTCTTTTTGAATTCTAATCATGTCCTCCACAGTGCTTGTAACCCCTCCCATCTTTGTGTCCACACATTTTATAAGTATACTTTCCACTCCATTACTCAAGTCATTAATGAAAATATTGAAAAGTACTGGATCCAGGACTGAGCCTTGTGGGATCCCATTTGACTTCCCCTCCCTCAGTTTGACAGAAAACAATTTGATAACTATTCTTTGAGAAAGGTGGACCTATAAAAAGGACAATCTTATAATAATTTATTCTAGAGCATATTTTCCTAGTTTGCTTATGAGTATGTTATGTGGGACTCTGTCAAAAGCCTTACTAATGTCCTAATGTATCACATCTATTTCTTCCTCTAGTTATCTGGTCAAAGATGGAAATTAGATTGGTTTGACATAATTTGTTCTTGAGAAATCCATGCTGACTATTCCTTACAACCTGTTACCCTCTAGGTGCTTACAATAATATTTGCTGAATAATATGCTTAATATTTAAACCTTTTCTTTTTCCACTATCTTTACAGATATTAAAGTTAGGCTGACTGGTTTATAATTCCCCATATCATCTTTGTTCCCCTTTTTAAAGATAGGTAAAATGTTTGCCCTTCTGCAGTCCTCTGGTACCTCAACCATCTTCCATGAGTTCTCAAAGGTAATGGGTTCTGAGATTGCTGTAGCTAGTTCTTTAAGTACCCTAGAATGAATTTCATCAGGCCCTGCTGACTTGAATATATCTAATTTATCTAAATGTTTTTAACCGGTTATTTCCTAATTTTGGCTTCCCCCTTGTTGTTAATATTAATTGAGTTGAGTATTTGGTCACCATTAACCTTTTTACTGAAGACTGAAGCAAAATAGGCATTAAACACCTCAGCCTTTGTAATGTCATCAGTTATTAGCTTTCCTTCCCCATCAAGTAAAGGACCTACACTTTCCTTCATCTTTCTCTTGCTCCTAATGTATTTAAATAACCTTTTCTTTTTGCCTTTTGTGTTCCTTGCTAAGATTAACTCTTTCTGGTTTTGTCCCTACATGCTCATGCTATTCTCTTATACTTATCCTTAGTAATTTGTCCACCCTACTGTTAGTAAGATTCTTTTTTAGTCTCTCACTATTTTTTCCTATCTTGCCTTCACATCAGAATAGTTGACAGATGTGTGTTTAATATTGTCTCCTTGAGAAAGTGCCAGATCTCCTGAACTGCTTTATCCCTTAATTTTTTCCCCACTGGACCTTACCTACCACTTCTTTGAATTTGTTAGTCTGCTTTTAAAGTCGATTGTCCGTATTCTGCTGCTCTCACTCCAGATAATAAAGTCTCAATGAGAGCTAGCACAAGAATGTGTGCACATGTAGAGGGATCACAGCCCTAACTCATAATGTAGACATAGCCTTAAGATATGTCTACCCTACATTTTGAAACCCATGGCAGTGAGTCTTAGAGGCTGGGTCTACAAAGTAGGGCTTGTGCTATGGCTCTAAAAGCAGCAGTGTAGATATTGAGGCATGGGCTGGAGCACAGGCTGTGAAGCCCCTTCCTTCCACATATATGTAACAGGAACTGCTTCATCCACAAACTATACCTTTGGTGATGCCTGTGAAACCCCATTGCTCTCAACAAGTTTGCACAGTTTTAATCAATTGGAACATAGTAAAAAATCCTGCATTTGATCTACTTTGTAATAAAGATGAGAGACATACACATGCTGGTGAAAGAATAAGCTTTATTTTCTAGCTACAGTTACACGACATGGCGTGGAGTTTCACAAAGCCTTTCCCACATGGCTGGTTTCAATATCCACTGGCCACTGTTACTCACAATTGAGCTACATTAGCTCTTCACTTCTAAGAGGAGAAAAAAAAAAGTAAATTTAATTTGGTCACTGTGATACTGTGTGATTAAAGATGACCATTTATATCATTGATAATTACCACTGTTATACAATTATCATAAATCTTGTACAAAATGTATCCTGTAAGGTGTCAATGGAAAAGTTACAATCTATCAGGTATGATTATCCTGGATAAATCCATGTGTCATCTTTGTATCTGAAATTATGAATATTGGTTATGTACTTGTTGTACCTGTGTTGTATTTCTGGTTGACACCCACCAGATGGATTGACAAAAGGGCTAGACAGTTATATATTGATGGCCTAACAAGAACACTACACTCTCACAATGGGCCATAGAAGAAACTCATCCTGTCCAGATAGCTCTTCCTTAGGATCTCTCAGTCAGCAAGGAGCCAATGGCCAGCCCCTGTGATTCAGCAAAATATGTAGGGGCATGTGCTATACTCATGTAACTATCTTAGCTAGTAACGTTCCATAGACGGGGGCTGTGGGCTTTGTTTGAGACAGTAAATTTCCATGCACATGGCAGAGGATATGAAAAGAAACGTCTCCATGTTGCCTCTTTCCTGTTCAAATTCTCTGCACTGTGGATTTACAATTAAAAGGAGCATCTTGAACTATGGACAGAGGACCTTCCAATATTTTGGAAGTTACCAGACCAGCAGTCTATTTCATCACTGCTACAAACCTGATATAAGGAAGTTGCAGTCATTTGCATTTATATGATCTATTAACCATTTGTAACTCTTCTTTTCTTTTATTATTAAATCTCTGGTTAGTTTACTAAGGATTGGTTGACAGTATGATATTTGTGTAAGACCTGAGATTCATATTGACCTAGGTATATATGTCTGATCCTTTAGGATTAGAAAGAACCTCTCTTATGGTGAAATAGGTTTTCAGTAACCTCTCATTATATTTGATTGGGTTGCCTGGATGGGAGCCAAGGACTGGGATGTGTTTAGATTCTGGTTAAGCAGGGTGGTACTGCAGATGCTTTGGGGATTGTCTGCCCTATATCTTGCAGTCTGCCTTAAATGTGGCATTCTCAATGTGGTCTACCCCAGGCACCAGGTCATAGTCACTAAAGAAAACAGCCATGAGAAAGTATGATAAAGGTGTCATTTTTAAATCAGGTTAAAAAAAAAGAAATTTCCACTTCACAGGAAATTCCAACATTTTGAAATTTGTTGTTGTTTTAAATTGGAATGAAAAGTTCAAATTTTGAAATTTCCCACAAAATGGAAATAATGAATAATTTCAGTTAGGAAATATCAAGACCTTCTTCTTTAAAATAATGTCAGAACGTTATAATATATAATATACATTTTAAAATTAATATTTAAAGTCTAAACCAAATTAATCAAAATGAGAAAGCTGAAATGAAACATTTTGTCTTTCTCCTGTAGGAAATTTAATAAAAATTGTCACATTCCTGTGAAATGCTTTGATTTCAACTAAACTGCACTTTCTAACACAAAACTATTCCTCCATTGTTTTTTGATCAGCTCTAGTCATTTTCACAGTCAGCTGCCAAACTCAAATAACAGGTTAGCAATCTCATTTGTTCACATCTTTCTGACCAACAGGAGTAAATAATCCAGTCACATTAATAGTAAATTTAAAACAACATATTAATATGCTCTGGCACCATCTAGCTTACTTTCTAGGTATTTGCATCACGAGTACAAATGCTTTATTCTTCCCTGCAACAGGTCTGGGGGTTGTTTTGTCTAAAGTGAAGATGGCACAAGCACCATAACATTTAGTGCTTCTATCAATAATAATTTTTGGGCAAAACCAAGGCCTGGGGAAAGTGGCTGTAATTCCACCACAGACAACGTAGTTACAGCAGGCATAAATTTGGTCCAGAGTGCCTAAACTGCTTTGCAGTACAAGAGAAAAAATAAAAAGTAGTTCTTATCTACTCTTTGTATCACTACTTTTCATTATTTTGTTTATTATTATTTATTCTCTCTATTGTGCATAGGGGCACCAACCCCAGTGTCCTAAGTATCGTATAAAATTATAAAAATAGATGATCCGTGTCCCATAGAGTTTACAATGTAAGGAGGCAGTTCTGCAAACACTTATTTGCATGCTTAACTTCAGTACTGCGAGTAGTTCTGTAGTCACGGTAGCAAAGTTAACAAGGCAAATAAGTGTGTGCAGGCTAAGCACCTAAAACTTTGTGCTTTAGCTTGACAATTCAATGGCAACATAGTGTTGTAACTTCAGAATCCAAGCATTGGTAGTAATATACTATGCACCACGGAGTGTGCTACAAGCTACTTGAGGATCAAGTATGAAGAGTATTAAATCTTTTCCTGTACTTGTGTGTGAGTTTGAATCACTCTTCCACCACACAGCTGATAGAAATTTATTCTTCAGACTGCATTTTGCTACCCAGCACCCCCAGAGAAACATATCAGCTGAGATAGTAGCAAATCCCTTAACTCTGCTTCACTTAATGCAATAGAACTGGAAGTGTATGTGGGAATCAGAGTAACTGTGGTCACCTTCCTCTTCTGTGACTTCTAGTTTTTCTTTATGTTTTGAGATTCCCATTGATCTTTGTATTTTATGTGAGTTAAACATCATATAGTTGTGAGTCTGAAAATGCTACATTGATTGGATGCAGAACATGCACAAATGTATTGATGAAATATCTTGTCACAGTAGTATGTTTTACTTTCAAAGTTGTTCTGAAAAGAAAAAGTCAAAACAGATTACAATGAAGATATGCTTTGAATGCTTGCACTAATGGGGGCGGGGGGGGGGGGATGGAACATTCAACACATAAATAAGATGAAAATGGCATTTTAAAAACTCTGAATATCTTCCACAATTCTCCTACTAGATGTCGATTTGCAGTAGACACCCCACTATTCTTCTGGAACTTCAGATACCAGAAAATCCAGTGATAACACAGACATTCATAGAATCATAGAATATTAGAGTTGGAAGGGACCTCAGGAGGTCATCTAGTCCAACCCCTTCCTCAAAGCAGGACCAACCCCAACTAAATCATCCCAGGCAGAGCTTTGTCAAGCCACACCTTAAAAACCTCTAAGGATGGAGATTCCACCACCTCCCTAGGTAAACCCATTCCAGTGCTTCACCACTTTCATAGTGAAAAAGATTTTCCTAATATCCAACTTAGACTTTCCTCACTGCAACTTGAGACCCTTGCTCCTAGTTCTGCCATCTACTACCACTAAAAACAGCCCAGTTCCAACCTTTATACAGTCCCACTTTTTCCAGGTTACTATCTTTTTCTCTCTGTAATTTCCCCCATATATATATATACTTCTTTTTCGGTAAGTGGACTACTACACTTCTACCTCCTGACCACCAGTTGTGCCTTATTGATAGATATTGCAGGAAGTGATAAACTGAAAAACTCAAAATGTACAGCTGACAGTTCTGTACTGCACTTGCAGCAATAGGGTAGCATCCACTTTTCTCCACTGAATTCATTTTAACTAATATCTTGTATAACAGAACAATTCTATCTTATTCTTGGAGAGCTTATTCTTTTTCCCTTCATCATTTTCTAAATGCGCTTTTTTCTATGCTATTAGCTCCACAAGACTGAAAACTCGATAGTGCTGGAGGTGATTTTAACAGAAGTGAGAAATGGATAATTTTAAGAAAGATAGTCCTCAGCATAAGGGAAAAGTAGCCTGCAGAGCAAATGTATCCAAGTTGTAATGATGCTTTCTTTATTTTAGTTCTTTGTCCTGTTCTGTGTTGAGGGATGCAGTTATTATCCTGAACTTAATTTAATTTACCATTTCTGAACTAGCTGCCATGTTTTCAGATTCCCCCAAATTATCCTGTTAACATCTGCCTTTTCCTTCCTTTATACCATTGCAGATAAGATTAAATTCTTTATCTGGTGCAGAACCTTGTTTTCTACTTTTCCTCAAACAGCTTGGTAAGCAGCTTCATACCATTCTGTTTCACATTTGCATTGGATGCCAAGTCCCTTTTTCCTGATTATCTCAGCTGGAATGCCAGAGGGTTGGGGGGAAGGGAAGAGCTCAGCATTTGCTTCTGCAAAAGAAATAATCTGTTATTCAAAAGCACTAAGTGGTCTTCAGCACTTGGTAGTGTAGTTACACTATCTGCTTACCCTCTGGTCCTGAAAATACCAAAAGAGATGGGAAGTTGAGGAGTTATACTAGAGAATTCTGCACATACATGAATATTAAATTTTGGGTCTGATTTGAGGGAAGATATATTTTGGTTCAGATTTTTTTTTTAAATACCGGTCCTCAACTCCTTCCTTCCCTCAGTCACAGTCTGTATAAGGCAAGAGCCTGAGGGGTGCAGAAATACCAGGTCCAGCTTCCCCAAAACCATACTAAGTGTTAATATTCAAATATAGAAAACTTCACACGAAATGCCCAGACCTCTAGAAGTTCCTGTGGAGTTAGTGACCCAAGTGGAAACAATTACAGGTAAATCTGGGTAGGCGGCCTTCTGTTTTCCAACAGTGCCCAGATGTGGCTTCATAGCATTTAACCTGTTTTCTGCTTGAGTGGGAGTTAATAGATTCTCAAGCACTCATAAAACATATTTCAACAGTCACATGTGGGATGTGGGAGTGGCACTAACTGCTTCAACAAAAAAGATCTGTAACTATTATTGCACTGATTTTCTGGTGCATTAGGGTTGTTTTGTGCTCTTCCAGCTGTGTGAAGCTGCCCTAATGTTGGCTTAGCCAGCCATAGGAATATCACATATGCCATTCCAAACCATGGCCCCTCTCTGCCCCTAACACATGCTAACTAACAGTGAGGTGTGTAAGAGCCAGTTGGTTTTTTGTACCACTGCTGCAGTGCAGCTGGAGTGGAGCCAGAGACATAATCTGAGCCAGTGTGTTTTTGTAATCAGCTCAAAATAGGTAGCTGAAAGCTCCTATTTAATCTTTTCATCTTCAGTAAAAATTAAAATGATTCTCCAGTCTCTAAGTATCTAGAGCCCTTTAATTTGCCCTCTCTATGGAAGCACTGATGTTGGGTTGTGAATTGACCGGCTAATATAAAAAAGGAAAATCTAGCAGAAGAATTGTGTTAACATTTAGGTTTCAGGACTATACTCTGGAGAAGATAGATGGTTGAAATTAATTTATATTTAAATATTTAAAGGTATGAATGTAGGATAGCCACATTGGGATAAAAAGCATGTTACAGTGGTGACTCTGCGGAATTTTACACGCATCCCTGTTCTCACAGCTATTGAACAAATTGTTTTACATGGGGCTAACAGGGCCAGAGGAACGTGTGAGTAATCAACCAGCTGTATGAAATACAATAAAGCATGGAAAGCATCATCCTTAAGTCTTTTTTGTATCATTCCCGTTTTCACCTACTTTTGAGCAAATAGTATTTAGTATTGTGAGGACAGCTCAGAACTCATAAGTTACTATAAGATGTATGCAAAATGGGAAGGAATTTTCCAACAAAAATATGCAGCTGATATTTTCAAAGGGGCACAAGGGAGTTCGTCACCTAACTCCCAATGAGAATGAAGGGAATGCCCAATTCACTTGGGCCCCTCTAAAAATACCAGTCTACAACTTGTGTAGTGTCCAAACAAGACAATTAACAGATTTGGTTAATGACATGGAAGATCCTCTACAAGAGCATAAAGAATGTTGACAATGCTTGGGCTTGATTATCCTGGGAGTTGGATGCGCACATTCCTCAGCAATGTCAGTGGAAGCTGTGGATGCCCAAATGATGGCATAATCAGGCCCACTGAATTCAGGTTGTTTTCTTTTTATTGCATATCAGTATTAGTCTATGTCTGTACTGCAGTGTGGGCTTGTGTCCTGGCTTGTGTGTGTTTGGGCATGTTAGCCAAGCCAGCCTGCAGGAATCCACACTGCAGAACTACACATGCCCCATACACCTGCCTCCACACTGGCACTGCAACTACACCTATTTAGTACTAGGATTTGTGGGAGCATATCCCAGGATTGTTAGCACCTCCCAATAGGAATTGGTTTGTGGTGTATTGGGGGAGAACATGTTTGTCCTTTCTCGGACCCCTGTGTGGATGCAGTTTTAACCTGCCACATGTACCTGAGACACTTCCTGCTCTGCATTTCTATCCCTTCCAGCCAGAGGACAAGACATGGATCCCTTGGATGAGCTGCCCCTGCAGACATGTGGACTCTTCATGCAATGGAGTAGATGTTTGGCAAGACAATGAATGGCATTTTGGAAATATTTTCTGAAAAGTAGAAGGTAGTGGGTCTTGGAGGGCAATTCCTAGACTGGACAGACATGATAAATACTGCAATTGCCAAGGCATGAAGAGGGCTTTAAAGTTAGTGGAAAAGCATTGGGGTGGGGAATATGGCAGGTCAGGGTCGACCACCTGCGGCATAAACCCCTGAGTTAAGAATAAAAGGAAATCTGCACTTAGGGGAACAGCTGAAGCCCCATGCAATGCAACACTTCCACATTGCTTACACGATCTCTCCAATGAATTCCCAAGATCCTCCTTGAACAATGCCAGTGAAATGTATTCAGCTTCCTGTTGTGTACATCCATTGTCTGCCATGTTTCCAAGATGTAAAGTAGTGTTTAAAGGGCAAGAGCATTGTACAATATCATTTTAGTTTGTAGATGTGTCGTCTTACTCTTCCAGATGTTTGACAAATGATCCATTGGCTTTGCTGAATCTAGCGTTCACTTCTTTATTTAGCACGATAAAAGAAGTCACTGATCAATCACTCATCAGCTAGTCCTGACAGCATTCTCTCCGTGAGGTGGGAGATTTTAGAGCCCCCTTTCTTGTATACCTCTTCAGCTTCTCTGGCTTTGTTTTCCTTCCACTCTCTCTTATTTCTTTTGGCTGAACTTTTAACTTCCATGTTTTTGCATATACTTATTGCATAATATCTCTCTTACTCCTGTCTTATTCCTCCTGAATTCTTTTTATTGAATTCTTTCCTTTCTTCAACAAGACTTTATGTATTTGGTTGGAGCCATTCTTTGTTAGATCTTGTCACCTCTACTGTAGTCCTGGCTGCACTCACAGTTGCTTCTTTGAAAAAATGCCACTGTTCTTCTATGTCATAAATCAGTGTCTTTAACTCTTTAAATCTATTAATAAATTGCAGCTTGACATAGAATCATAGAATCATAGAATATTAGAGTTGGAAGGGACCTCAGGAGGTCATCTAGTCCAACCCCCTGCTCAAAGCAGGACTAACCTCAGCTATATCATCCCAACCAGGGCTTTGTCAAGCCTCACCTTAAAAACCTCTAAGGATGGAGATTCCACCACCTCCCTAGGTAACCCATTCCAGTGCTTCACCACCCTCCTAGTAAAAAACTTTTTCCTAATGTCCAACTTAGACCTCCCGCCCTGCAACTTGAGACCGTTGCTCCTTGTTCGGTCATCTGCCACCACCGAGAACAGCCTAGCCCCATCCTCCCTGGAACCCCCTTTCAGGTAGTTAAAGGCCGCTATCAAATCCCCCCTCACTCTTCTCTTTTGCAGACTAAACAAGCCCAGTTCCCTCAGCCTCTCCTCATAAGTCTTGTGCTCCAGCCCCCTAATCATTTTTGTTGCCCTCCGCTGCACTCTCTCCAACTTGTCCACATCCTTTTTGTAGTGGGGGGCCCAAAACTGGACACAATATTCTAAATGCGGCCTCACCAATGCCGAATAGAGGGGAATAATCACTTCCCGTGACCTGCTGGCAATGCCCCTCCTAATGCAGCCCAATATGCCATTAGCCTTCTTGACAACCAGGGCACACTGCTGACTCATATCCAGCTTTTTATCCACCGTTACCCCCAGGTCCTTTTCTGCAGAGCTGCTGCCCAGCTCGTCGGTCCCCAGTCTATAGCTGTGCATGGGATTCTTCCTTCCTAAGTGGAGGACTCTGCACTTGTCCTTGTTGAATCTCATTAGATTTCTTTTGGCCCAATCCTCCAGTTTGTTTAGGTCACTCTGTATCCTATCCCTACCCTCCAGTGTATCTCCCCAGGTTAGTGTCGTCCGCAAACTTGCTGAGGGTGCAATCTACCCCATCCTCCAGATCATTAATAAAGATGTTGAACAAAACCGGCCCCAGGACCGACCCCTGGGGCACTCCGCTTGTGACCGGTTGCCAGCTAGACATGGAGCCATTGATCACTACTCGTTGAGCCCTATGCTCTAGCCAGTTCTCTATCCATTTTATAGTCCATTCATCCAACCCATACTTCTTTAACTTGCTGATAAGAATACTGTGTGAGACAGTATCAAAAGCTTTGCTAAAGTCAAGGTATATCACATCCACCGCCTTCCCTACATCCACAGAACCAGTCACCTCATCATAGAAAGCAATCAGGTTGGTCAGGCATGACTTTCCCTTAGTGAATCCATGTTGACTGTTCCTGATCACCTTCCTCTCCTCCAAGTGCCTTAAAATGGATTCCTTAAGGACCTGCTCCATGATTTTTCCAGGGATTGAGGTGAGGCTGACCGGTCTGTAGTTCCCTGGATCCTCTTTCCTCCCTTTCTTGAAGATGGGCACTATATTTGCTTTTTTCCAGTCCTCAGGGACCTCCCCCTGTTCCCACGAGCTTTCAAAGATAATAGCCAACGGCTCTGAAATCACCTCAGCCAACTCCCTCAGCACCCTCGGGTGCATTGCATCCGGCCCCATGGACTTGTGAATGTCCAATCCTTCTAAATAGTCTTGGACCCATTCCTTCAGCACTGTGGGATGTTCGCCTCCTTCCCATTCTGTGCCACCCAGTGCAGCAGTCTGAGAGCTGATCTTGTCTGTGAAGACAGAGGCAAAAAAGACATTGAGTACCTCAGCTTTCTCCACATCCTCCATCACTAGGTCGCCTCCCTCATTCTCTAAGGGGCCCACACTTTCTCTAATCTTCCTCTTGTTGGCAACATGCCTGTAGAAACCCTTCTTGTTCCCCTTCACGTCCCTTGCTAGCTGCAACTCCAATTGTGCTTTGGCCTTCCTGATTTCATTCCTGCACGTTCGAGCAGTGTTTATATAATCCTCCCTAATCATCTGACCACGCTTCCACTTCTTGTAAGCTTCTTTTTTGCGTTTAAGTTCGCCAAGGACATCTTTGTTAAGCCAAGCTGGACGCCTACCATATTTGCTATTCTTTCTGCACATCGGGATGGTTTGCTCTTGTGCCCTCAATAAGGTTTCTTTAAAATACAGCCAGCTCTCTTGGGTTCCTTTCCCCCTCATATTAGCCTCCCAGGGAATCCTGCCCATCAGTTCCCTGAGGGAGTCAAAGTCCGCTTTTCTGAAGTCCATGGTCCGTATCCTGCTGCTCTCCTTTCTTCCTTTTGTCAGGATCCTGAACTCGACCATCTCATGGTCACTGCTGCCTAGGTTGCCACCCACTTGTACTTCCCCTACCAAATCTTCCCTGTTTGTGAGCAGCAGGTCAAGAAAAGCACGGCCCCTCGTTGGTTGCTCCAGCACTTGCACCAGGAAATTGTCTGCAACACTCTCCAAAAACTTCCTGGATTGTTTGTGCTCTGCTGTATTGCTCTTCCAGCAGATGTCAGGGTGATTGAAGTCTCCCATGAGAATCAGGCCCTGTGAACTGGAAACTTTCCCTAGTTGAGTAAAGAAAGCCTCATCTACCTCGTCCTCCTGGTCTGGTGGTCTGTAACAGACACCCACCAGGACATCACTCTTATTGTTCTTGCTTCTAAGCTTAACCCAGAGACACTCAACTGACTTATCTCCAGCTTCATACTGGAGCACAGAGCAGTCATAGTGCTCTCTTACATACAGTGCAACTCCTCCCCCTTTCGCCCCTGCCTGTCCTTCCTGAACAGTTTATACCCATCCATGACCGCGCTCCAATCATGAGAGTTATTCCACCAAGTCTCAGTTATTCCAATCATGTCGTAGTTTCTTGACTGTGCCAGGACTTCCAGTTCTTCCTGCTTGTTTCCCAGACTTCTTGCATTTGTGTACAGGCACTTGAGATAAGTAGCCGATTGGCCTACTTTCACAGTATGAATCGGGAGGCCTCCCCTGCTGCACCCTCCTACTTCTGCTTCCTTGCGGTGTCCCTCTTCCCCACTAACCTTCGGGCTTAGGTCCCCGTCCCCCGTCGAAACTAGTTTAAAGCCCTCCTCACTAGGTTAGCCAGCCTGTCTGCGAAGATACTCTTCCCTGTCCTCGTTAGATGAATCCCGCCCCTTCCTAGTAATCCTTCTTCCTGGAACAGCATTCCATGATCGAAGAATCCAAAGCCCTCCCTTCGACACCACCTGCGTAACCACGCATTTACTTCCCCAATGCGACATATGCCTTCATTACTTGATTTACTAACTTTCTAGTATCATATGTGGATCTGGGCAAAGCCTCATCTCCTCTCTCCCCTTCCTGCTACTCTGCATAAACCTGACTTGCTGGGGGGAGGGGAGGTCCAACATTGATCTTCTCCAGTGCTTACCACCGGCAACATAGTCAAGCTGTTCCTGGGTGAAGACATCATTTGATCTCCATGTAAGTTTGTCTTTCCTTCTGTGGTAGTGTTACTCTAATGCAAAGATTAAATGTGGGAAACTTCCAGTTCAAATCTCCCCTCCATTTGAGGGGAGAAGAGATTTGAACAAGGATGTTTCAGCTTTCAGTAGAGTGCTCTAACAACTGGGCTATAAGATATTCTAATGTGGGGAATCTCTAAATCTTCCTTGTTGAAGCTGTACCACTGCTAATAAATAATTTAAAATGTTATGGAGGGAGGGAAGAGAGAGAGAAAATGATTCTCTGTAACCTAGTGGTTACAGCACATACCTGGGAAGTTGGAGACCCAGAATATAGTCCACCTGCTCCAATGATGCCTAAGTTTTCATTATGAATCTAGCCCAAAATCTTTATGGAAAAATATTACGGGCTCTTCTACACTGGATAATTTTACTGACATTGAATGCGGTCTGAATGGGGCTCTAAACTTTTCCAATTTCATGTCAAGCACAGAACTAGCCAGAGAATTAGAAAATTTTAATCTCAAATTAAATTTTAATAAGATTTTATTTGATTTAAAGTGATCTGTATGGTAAGACCCACTGCTTAAAGAAAATAATTAAATATAATGTATATATTTATAGAAACTGACATATATGTACTGCAGATAATATTATCTGGAACTCTGATATTTAGGAAATTCAAATTTCCTAAAGCATAGAGATCTGCTCGATTATAGTAGGACAGTTAGTTACAATTCAAAAACAGATGACAAGCAAGCGAAAATTAAAAATACTTTAAAAAAATGTATCCCTATAAGGAATCTATCCCATTGTGTCTTGATGCTTCAGACTTTGCAGTTCAATGTGATAGGAGGAAAAACTGAAAGTGAGGCACCATGTACTTCACTGTATGAAATACAAAGAAATCCAAGAAAGACACATACTCAAATTATCAGAAATAAGTATAATACATCACAATAAAATTTGCAGAAAAACTGCATAACTTTGGAAGAAAAGGAAAGGACTTCAGAATAGCCTCACAATACCTGATGTTCTGCCACTGAACCAACAGTAATAGGAAATTGCATTAAGCCTATCTACTCTATTACCACTATGATATCTGTACCAGATAGAATTTCTGTGTATTAACTTTGACAATATTTGAGTACTCATGCTGTTATTGAAATTAAATTGGCTATCATGGGGTGCATCAGAATTTCTGATTAAAACTGGGTAACTATTGTAAAAAAAAGTAATTGCAAAACTGAACTTAAGTAAAAACTCCAAATGTTATGTGAGAGCATTTGTGTGACCCTTTTAATTCACTTTCTAAGAACATTTGAACAAGAGCATTGTTGTTTGTTCACAGAAAAAAGTCATAAGGGCTTGTGCAAAGAAGTATTCTCACAAGTGTTCTGTTGGCCATCTTGAAAATTCTTGGTAGGTTTGGGACTCATTAATCAGGCAACAAATGCAATACCATGTAATATAGGTAGACAATTACACATTGCAAAGACCTAATTATGACTAATGAATGCTACATACAATAGTCACCGTGAATTATTTGTGAACAACCCATAGGCTAAAATGTGTGAGCATAAAGCATTCATTGAATAATTTTGAATATTGAACAAATTCATCAAAATCAAAGTCTATTTGCAGATAATTCCTGAGCAGAAAAATGCCTTAGAGAAATTTATGCCATCCACAAAACTCACTGTAAACTCCAAGCACATAAAATCCTTCCCGCATCAAAACTATTCTTCCTCTTAACTGGAGCTGACATTTTCAGGAGACTGAGGTGTATGGTGACAAACAGTAATAACCACCTGCAGACAATATAGCATCTCAATTGAAAGTGACATTCTTCCTATATGTAAGGAGAGTGGTGGGTAGTAGGATGCAGGGGTACCCTGGAGGTATAGGTATTCTGTCCTAACTGTAAGCAAAGCCCTTTTGTGGAGGTATTCTGAATGGCTGTAAGCAACAATAGGAAACAGTGGTCAAAGAAACACTTGTTGTTCTAGGTCCTGCTCCCAACCAGAAGTGACATCCTCAGAGAGAGAGGAAGGGTGACACAATGGACAGTAACATTAATCACAGATGTATTCAGGAGCCCTGATGTTATTGGTTCCTTCTCTGAATCAGAAGCCATCCTCAGGTATATGTGCAGTAACAGCTTCAGCCAGAGAGGCCAAGAATTAAATCATAGCCCCATTGAAGTCAATGTGCAACTCCCATTAAAGAGAGTGGGGCCAGGGTTTCATCCCAAGTTTGTATGTTGTTACCCTCTCTTGAGAATTATATAAACAGAAAATGGCAGGATGACAGTAGCGGTGAGGTTGTATTTATTTTTTGTCCACTAGTAATTGTCTCCTTTTCAGTAAGTTTGAGCCCTATTTGATTCATAACTCCTTGTACCATTCAAGTGTCCCCTTATACTTCAAATTATTTGTGTCAGTGAGTGGCAAAGATTGTATATATGTCACAAAATATATTTCTCTACTGATTTTCATCATATACTGGTATAAAGCCATATTCTAAGGGGAGCTCCTATTAGTATGAATTGGAATCTTGCACAAATATCAACAGCAAAGAAGCCAAGCAATTATTACTGTTGCAAGTAGAAAAAAAGGGCTGTGCAGTGGCTGAATCAATCCTGTCTTCCTGATTGTAATTCTGTCAGGATTTACGAGATTTCTTTCACATGCACCTCAACTTCCTTTGTAATAGTACAAATTTTTGAAGCTGGGTGGAGTACCAGTAATGGTATGAGGTGGATACATAACTGGTACTAACCAATGTGCTATTCTTCTGTCAGGATCATGACAACTAATTCATCCAGATTTAAAAATATATTATACTCACAGATATTTAAGCTTTTCAGTGGATCTGAATTTTTTACTTGAGGGCTTGATCCAAATCCCACTGAACTCAATGGGACTTAATAGATATTTGAATCCAGGACTAACTGAGAAGTATGTTTGCGTGCTTTTTGTTTATCAGCAGAATAGCTTTGTTCTAGCTGTTTTAAGGTTCTCTTGCAAGCCATGTCAATTCTGTTCTGATAATAATAGGTAGGTAGGGGAGGGGAAAGGAGAAGGAGATGATTTTATTTAGCTCATTGCTGCTTCAATAAAAAAAATTGTTGTGAGAAATGCTGTTTTCTTGTTAGGTATGCATGAAGCATTGGGATTGTTGGCAGATTTGCATAATATGTATTCTACTGATTGCAAAAATGCATATTGCTCTATTTTTGCATCTAAAAGTTGCTTTGTTGTAGGGATATATAAGAAAATTATTGAATACATTGGTGGGACAAAATACAGTTGTTTTCATTGTTTCACCTATCATTTTTCCCTCTAATTGAGCAGACTTCCTGAAACAATACTTCCCAAACTGCAAGCCATGGAAGAGTTTATGGGGGAGCCACAAGTGTTTGGGTAAAAAATTAATCAATCTGTCCGTTTTTTTCCTAATTAAGAGACTATTAAATTAGCTTTAAGCATCACCTGCATCTTGTCTATGGTTTGAGTCTGCATTTTATGCTACTGTTGGAACCATGAACCTTTCTCTCTTCTCTCCACGCCTTCAGGAGGCCTTCAGCAGAGACACTTGCTGTTAATGGAAGCTGTGATGTCCTCTCCCTTTAAATGTTTCAGCACTCCTCCTCCCAAATATAAAGCCTCACTTTCATGTTAGTTTGTTTTGCAGCTAGAACAATAAGGCAAACACAGCAGGAATCTATATTTCTATCAGCTCCCCCTGTGAGTGTATATCTCCTTCTCTGCTGGGTTCAGAAACATAACATTGGTGATGCAGGATTTATATCCCATGAGAGTCCAGTGCTCCAATTGCCTGAACAAGAAGAAGAAAAAGCAAGCATTAATACTATGAAAAAGGGGACAAAGTCCCTTTAACAACAAAGGGTGACAGACTGCTGTTTTTGATCCAGGACAGTCGGAAGCTGCCAGCTACATAGGGGAAAGTAGACAAATAAGGATAGAACACAGGGATAAGAGTAGTGCAATTACTGCCAGAGCTGTTCAAACAAGTAAGCAGTGAGTTCAAGCAAATAGCCATATTGACTGACCACATACAAGTATGCAGACAAACAGCCTGTTTGGGTCTATAGCTAGCAAAGAAAGCCCAAGTACAGCCAAAGAAAGAATTCTGCAATTTGCAGTGTAAGCACAGAGTCAGCAGAGGGTGATGAAGTGCGGATAGTAACAAATACAGTTGCCTCTGGCAGGAGACATCCAGGAGGCGTGAAGTTCAACAGAAGAGCAGATAAATGGTAACTTTTGTGGGCAACATTGGTGAATTTGACAAAAATCTTAAATCATGGGTGGTATGCTTTGAAAGTTTTGAGCAATCTGTAATCTGCAACACCATTCTAGATGGACAAAGAGTTTCAACCTTGCTGACAGTGGCAAAGGCATATGGACTGCTGTGTGAGCTATTGTTTCCTACTGGGCCCAGAGCTACATGTATGCCACAATTATTGCATCAATGCATGAACATTTTTCTCCGATACCATTGATGATTGCGGAAGAATATAAGTTTTGTCAACGACATCAGGGAAGTGGAGAATCAATAGTACGGTTTGTTGCTGTTCTAAGGAAGTTTTCGAAACACTATGAGTTTGGGCAAACATTAAGTGATGCCCTGCATGATCAGTTAGTCTCTGGATTATGAAATGATCAGTTCTGGAAGAAGTTTTTTACTGTATCAGTGCTTACTTTTAGACATGCTGTTGAAGTGCCTGATTTAATAGAAACCACAGAGAAGGAGTCTCCGGAATTTAGTGTGAACCACAAACTTTATCTTTTGAATTGTCAAGACAGAGGACCATGGGAATGTAAGTATTTCCATGCGGCCATTGTGCACAAACTATGCACGCTGAGAAGGACTGTTGGTCATGCTAGGACATTTGCAGAAAGTGCCAGTATAAAGGACACATCACAATGATCTCTCACATAGTTCAATGATCAGCAACGAAGAGTAATCATACATCCAAGAAGATAGCTATGAAGACTGAACTTAAAACAGGACAGAAGTCAGGAATTCGCAATGTGGAATAAAAGAAGAGCTCTAGTGACAGTGACGAAGACCTAGCACTCCACATGTTATCTCAAGCTGGAGTCAGAGATAACATCTGGGTTATACCTTTGATCAAAGGAGTCTCTACAAGAATGCAGCTTGCTAATGGAGCTGCCATTTCACTGATTTCTGCATCTATTTATCATCAGAGCTTGTCACAATTTCCTCTGAAAGAAACCTACATAATTATACGGGGTGAAATTATTCCCAGAAGGAATATGCCAGGTGAGATTTCAACTAAATGGACAATCAGTTGTCTTACTCTTGTATGTGACTGAAAGAAAGTATCCACCATTATTTGGCAGAATTTGGCTTGAGAAGCTCAAGTTGAATTAGATGGAGATCAAGACAATCACAAAAAAACCCTCAAAATCTGAAAGAAATACTGGACAGACACTGAAGTTTTTGAAGAAGAAATTGGACAGATGAGCAGCATGTCAGTGAGACTCAGTGTTAAGTCTGATAGTCAGCCAAAATATTGCAAGCCCGGAGTTGTGATTTATGCTCTGAAGTCTCTGGTGGAAGCTGATTTGGACCATTTAATGAATACTGGAGTCTTAACACATGTTTTATATAGTGAAAGGGCTACATCTATGATACCAATGATCAAAAAGGATGGTCTGCTGTCTGAATTTGTGGAGATTTCAAAGTGACACTAAATCAAGTTCTATGCACAGAACAGCATCCACTGCCTCATATTGAAGACTTGCTTGCTATTATGAGTGCTGGACAGTATTACAGTATATTGGATTTGCTCAATGCAAACCTACAAAGAGAGATTGATCTGGCATCTCATAAATATCTCACAATGAGAACACAAAAAGGCTTAATTTATTACAACAAGTTGCCTTTCAGTATTACGTCAGCACCTGCCCTTTTCCAGAAAGCCAAGGATAAGATGCTGAAGGGACTGAATGGCGTTCAGTGATATTTGTATGACATGGTTGTTTCAGGAAAGGATCAAAAGGATCATCTTCAAAATATAGATGCTGTCTTGCAATGTTTGGAAGACAATGGACAAAGAATACATCCAGACAAATATGAGCTCTTCAACGTTCAGATGACTATGTTAGACAAGTAATTGATACCATCAGTTTAAGGAAATCACCAGAGAAAGAGAAGTCAGTAGCACCCCTATCAAAGAAAGTATCACAATTATGTTATTTTTTTGCTCCATACCACACTGATACAAATGGACTGGTGGAACACTTTGTACAAACTTAAGCATGCTTTAAAAGTTGACAGGTCTATTTTGAGTCATCAGCATAAATCAGACAATTTCTTGCTTCTCTTCAGGACATCCCACATGATACTACCCAAGATTCACCTGCAACTCTTTGCTTGAAGCAATCTTTGCATTCCTGTTAGAACTTTCTATATCCTGATATTGGAAAATCCCAGCCTTGCAAATCAGTTGACCACTTGAGACTCATCATTGTTCTTTTCAAGCTGAAGACTTAGTGCCAACTCGCCATTATAGTTCTGCAGTGAAATGGGTACGTTGAGATCTTGTGAAATGCCCGTGACCTGTTTCATGCATGGTAAAACTATTAGATAATATTTTATGGAAATGATATATGGACCAGTTGAAGACTCAACAAGTACTGGAGTCTGAGAATATTCCATTAGGACTTTCTGTTCCTCTGATCAAACCTCCTTCTCTTACAACTCCTAATTTCAATGACTTGTTGGGAGAAACTTTGGCTGACTATTCCTGTTGTTCAAGACACTGCTACACTACCATCTTCACATTATCCCAAGAGAGTGTGAAAACCTGTTGTGCACATGTATTTATGAATAATTTAGTTAGTGAATTCCTATTCCAGGGCAGAATAATCCCTTGCAATTTGAGAGTCTGTGATAGACCACCAGCAACTCTTATTTAGTTTATATAGTGTTTTATGTGAACCATGTAAATCAGTGGTTCTCAACCTTTTTTTCCCGAGTACCACTTGGGTCAGGTACAGTCAGGTCAAGTGGTACCAAGTACCCAAGTACCACTCGGGGAAAAAAAGGGGGGGGGGACTTTCAGCGGTGCCGGGGTTACATGGGGGGAACAATGCCCTCCACCTAAACCCTGCCGCCATTTGCCCCTTTTCGGCAGCAGGGTTTCGCGGGGGTGGGGTGGACTTTCGGTGGCGGCGGGGTTTCGCGGCAGCGGGGGGGGGACTTTTGGTGGCGGATTCAGTGGCGCAGTACGGCTCGCGTACCACCCAGCCTTCTTCGAAGTACCACCGGTGGCACGCGTACCACCGGTTGAGAACCGCTGATGTAAATGATAATGTTTGGGAAGTTTTTTAAAGTATGGTGGAGAAATGTGATTACCTGTCCCTTTAAATATTTGTGAACTCCTCCCTCCCCAGTTCAAAGCCTCACCTTTGTGAATGTTTCAGTTTTGCAGCTAGAACAATAAAGTGTTTCTATCAGCTCCGTCTGTGTCTGTGTCTATCTCCTTCTCTGCTGGGTCCAGAAATATAGCAGAAGCATTCAACAGGAAGTCTTTCATCTCACAGTGCTTGCTGGAGCAAAGGATACAGCGAATATCCCAGTGCTGGCAGCAGAAGTAGCAGCAGATAGGGGAAAACTGTTCAGGGAGAGACAGGTGCATCTTATTTTTATAATGGACATTTTTTTACCAAGTGCTAAGCCTAAATGTAACAAACATTCAGCTGAAGATGATGATGATATTAATAAAGAAAAGGAAGAAAAGGAGACAATAAGATAATAGTTACTTTTATGTCTCGATATTATTTGTGGAAAGTCCACAACCACATTGTGTCATTAATGTTCAGGTGTTAGTAAAAGAAAGTATGAGACCAGGGAAATTACAGAGACAATGAGAAACAAAACACCCAGAATTTGTAAACAAAAGCCACAATATTTTCCTTCTGAAACAAGAAAAATTAAAGTACTTTTACACCCCAAAGTTATGTCTTATGAAGCAACCGTTCCTCAAAAGCCTTAGAAGCGTTTTATGTTGTGGTTCTGCACATAACATTGGTGCAACCCTTCTACTTTCAGCAGGAATAGATATGTCTAGAATTATGACTGGAGAACAAGCAGCCATGATACTGAAAACTATTCTTACATCAAATAATACCATCCATCAACATATTGATGACCCTGCAGAAAACATCCAGAACAAATTAACTAAGTTAAGAACAGTCAATATTTTGTATTGCAGCTTGATGAATCCATAGACATAACTAACATGAAATTTGACAAAGAAGTTACAATAGTTGAAGAACTTTTATTTAACATGCCCATTCTTCTCACTAAAGTCTTGGACTGTGTCCAAAAAATATGTGTTTTCAAATGATATTTTTAAAAACCTAAATTAGATTAGATTACATCAGATTATATAATTAAATAAACTGTGTGTGTTTGAATAAAGTTGCAAAATTGTCTGAACTCTAGTGTGTTTCTTGAATCTAGCATTCTGAACTCTAGCATCTAGTGTTCTGACTTAGTAAAGAGAATGGTTTTGGGTTGTGGAGAGCCACCAATTTTTAAAATATATTTGAGGGGGCCTCAGTACTCAAAAGTTTGGGAACCCCAGTCATAAAGGACAATTTAAGAAGATGACACAGTAGGAACAAAACAAGGCTGGGGAACACTTTTAAAAGTCCTTTTAAAGACTCCCTCCCTTTCTTTAAATCTCTATGGGGAAAAATCTAATAGATCTCCAGAGTTTATGCATTTTCTGCAACAAAGTTGGGAAGACGTCACCAAAAAAATCTTAATCCTAGTGATCCCAGAACAGCCATTTCAGAAGTCCCACCAACCATGGCAGTCATGCCACACCAGTGCCTATGTTATCACTGACTATCAGCTCCCTCTTCTGCACTTTCTGATCCTTCTAAAGAGTGATCACAGAGCCTTCAGTGACAGTTTCTTCGAAGCAATATTAAGTTTCCCTGAATTTCATTGCAGTTCTTGGGGCAAGGAGCTGGTAGAACATACCACTTGGTATCACTCTTCTGTTGCTTTACAACTGACATCTGCACAGATATAGGACATCCTTGTCACCACCGCTGTTTCTATGATTTTGCCAGTGTGGGGGAATGGTTTTTGGTTGTGGAGAGCCACCAATTTTTAAAATATATTTAAGTGTGGGGCCTAAAGGACATACTTTATCATGTTCTTTGGGCTCCACTTCCTTTGTGTCATCCTTAGGGACTGAGGGCAGTGAATGGCCATAAGAGAACAAAGATATCTTTCTTTGAAATACAAGGCAGAAGCAGATTAAACTAAGCATATCCATATGTCCCCACTCCTTGTTACCATATGGATCTTCTGTATGGTTAGATAACTGTATTTGTCTGCATTTAATGCTGTCATAACAACACCCAAAATTTGTGACAATACATTAGTCTCTAGTGACTTTTGTCCAAAATTTTATTTTCCCTGAGGATCAAGTGTAACATGGCAATTTCTTTCTTTCTTTCTTTCTTTCTTTCTTTCTGTTAATAAAATAGGAAATAGTACAATGCAAAAATACAACCACCACTTTGGAGGAAATTTTCCAAGGCACAAAAAAAGGAGTTAGGCACCTAGCTCTTACTGAAAGTCAATGGGAGTTGGAAGCCTAACATCTGTTTGTGTATTTGAAATTCTCCTCCAAAATTTGGAGTTGTACAAGCAACAAGCAATCTATAAAAGTGGTAGTGTTATTATCTTAATGAAATATAGATATAATTGCCTCAGTGATTCTACTCATGTTGGTAATCTTGACTAATGTTCTCTTGAGCCTTCATATCCTTTTTTGCTGGCACTATTACAAAATCTTGGGATATATTACAAGGCCAGCCCCTGGGGCATGATTCTCCATTGCTTAAAGCCTTGTGTAGTAATTTACTCTTGAGAAAAGTAAGTGCAACACTAGCAAATCAGGGTGATAGTTTTACATCCACATTGCACTCATTTTGCATAGACATAAATGACTGCACAAGGTGTTAGTGGAGAATGATGATCTGGAACTTTAACATGCAATATTAAATATAATGTCTGAAAAAGAGTATTAAAAAGATTAGCCTCATGTTATTGTATATGTACTTGTAGTCTTGACCGAGTCTTCAATCAAAAAGACATATGTCAAATAAGTTTCTGCTAGTAATCCAAGAGATTCACAAAGGAAATTTCATGTGAATGGCTTTCATTTCATTGTACCTAATAACAATATATGTGGTGGAATAAAACATTTGGAAACATGAGTAATTTATTACTGTAGCTGATAAAAGCCCTTTAGATCAAAATATACAAGATAAATTGTTCAAGAATAGTTCATCTGTATGAGCCTTGTATATTTGCTGGGAAATGCCAGTGATCTGCAGAGGAAATATCAGTTGTGCAAGCCAAAGCTGTTTGGGACAACTTTAATTTGCATAACAAGGGGCAAATCCTGAACTCCTTAATCACTCAGTCCTTATTCATATTAAACACAAATTGAAAATATTTTGAATTAGATACTTGCCCTCATTTTGGCTAGCTCCCTCTTTTTCCATTTTCTCCATAAACTTTCAGACGGGTACATCTTGCATGGTACCTTAACAAGTTTCCCAACGTGTGTAACAAAATCTAAAAAGAAGGAATAACAATACCAAAATAGCATTCTTAAAATGCTAGAGCTACAGAATATCACTTTCCTTGAAATTGCACAATAATTCAAGCTATGCAGGCCATCAGTAATATAATTACCATTGAATCCCAATGGCCTGACCTTGAGGAAACATATAAATTATGAGGAGCAATGAACAATTGGTGATAAATTGATCCCTATGGTATGTCTGTAAAGTAACAAACATTAAATGAGTTTTCCAATTGAGTAGACATTAAGGCCTGAACATTTGGCTAAGGCTGAGGAATGCACAGAACAGCCCAGGAAGGGGGACTGCAAAAATAGGTTTTGTACTTTGTAATGGGGTCAGCTTCTCTAAGTTATGCCAGCTGCCAATGAATGACCTGTTAGGATTGATATAGGTGTTGGGGATAAAGAGGGTCATCAAACTGTTCCTCCCAGCCATACCCTGTACAAAACCTTCAGGAAGAAAAGGTTCCATTGGCGCCTCTGCACTAGCTCTCCACACCAGGAAAATTTTCCTATGCTGATATGATGTACCTATGACCCTCATGCCAACGTTAGTACTATAGTCAGCCAGCAGTATGATGCAAAATGGCCTTGGTGCTTTGGAGGGCCTGGGCTAACACTTTTTAAAATGTCATGAGTCTGGTTCCCAGCTTGCATCTTGTGTGGTTTTTTAGACCACTTAGTGTACAACATTGCCACACGTTTAAGAGAATGGACAATTTTGACATATCCACCATTTTACACCCAGCCTCTATTCCCGTCTCAAAAGTGAAAGTGACTATGTAAGTCACAAAGTAGTGGAGAATCAGACCCTTCTTTTTTTAAAGACTGCCCAATCTCCAGGATTTACAAACAAAAGTGTAAAGTTTTAAGAAAGTCTCAGTGCTTAATAGCTTCAAATGTGACAGCTATCTGATAGAAACTGAAGGAAATAGCTCTCTCAAATGCTCTTTTTCAAGTAGGTTACATGCATTTATTTTCCCTTAAAATTACAAGGATTTTTCCCCTCAAGATTGAACTTTAAAGGAACTGAAAACCAATGAGAAAATGTAGTACTCTGTATGTAAATAACCCACTCTAACATTTCTATTAATATCACCCAGTCTACATGTAAACAGTAGATCTTGTTTCTGGCAATGCGAATTTTTTGGAGAAGATTGCTAAATAACACCTATCCTACTTCAATGTGTCGTAAAGAATCCTTCTAAGTGCTTCTATTAATCAAGGGAGTGGGAAGGGGGAAGTAGTAGCTCTGCAGCTGGTATCCATTTTCTGTGCAACTTGGAGAGATATACTTATTATGGTATTTTATGCACTGTTCATGGAATCATAAAAACAGGAACAATAATAATGAGTAATTTTTTAACTAGCAGAATAAAATTGTTCAATAAATCTAATTCGATGCAAATCGAGACACAAAATATACCAAAATCAGATATGGGGCATGGTACAATAATGCTATTTGACTTGAAAAAGTCAGGTTTTCAAACTAATACTCCAAGTCTTTCTGGATGTAGCATAGTGCAAGTATTTCTTCACCTCTTTCACATTGGAAATAAAACAGAATTGAGAGGAAGGATATGAATTCATTTTGAAGATGAAAAAAAGCAATTGAGAAGACAAACTGAGATATTCATAAATTTGCCATGGTGCACAAAGCTACAATATGCAAAGTGAAATGTCTTTTTTCCTTTTCTTTCTATAGTGTTATATTGTTTTGCTTAACAATAATGAATGTCTGTCTGTTTTTCTCTCTCCTGTCTTCCATGTTTTTGCAAACTTCTGCTGTCGTAGGACAAAAAGAAGAGGTTAGTGGGATACAGATTGTTGTAATAATCCATAATTCCAGTGCCTCTGTTCAGTCCATGATTTTTAGTGTCTAGATTTAAGCCCCCAGGCTAATATTTTGAAAGTGTCATGCAGGTTTCATTTGAAGATGACAACTAAGAAGTCAGCTATAGAGTGATCACTTTTTGAAAAGTGATCACCCACAGGTGATAGGGTGCTTTTGTCTTTTATCATTTTCCTGTTTGGATTAATTCGATTGTCTCAAAGTACACTGTATCCATTGGATCACCCTTGTCTACATGTTTGTCCCCCCACATCCTCTAGAATTCTAATAAGATTGGGGAGGCATGATTTCCCTTTACAGAAACCTTGTTGACTCTTCCTCAATAAATCATGTTAATCTTTGTGTCTGATAATTTTGTTCTTTACTTGTGTTTCAACCACTTTGTCTGGTACTGAAGTTAGACTTACTGGCCTGTAATTGTCAGGATTGCCTCTAGAGCCTTTTTTTAAAAAATTCAGGTCACATCAGCGATCCAATCGTCTGGTACAGAAATTGATTTAAGTGATAGGTTATATACCACACTTAGTGGTTCTGCAGTTTCATATTTGAGTTCCTTCGAACTGTTGGGTAAATACCACCTGGTCCTGGTGACTTCTTAGTTTAATTTATCAATTTGTTCCAAAACCTCCTCTATAGATACCTCAACTTGGGAGAATTACTCAGATTTGTCAACTGAAAAGAATGGCTGAGGTGTGGGAATCTCTCTCACATCTTCTGCATTGAAGACTGATTTAAAGAATTAATGAAGCTTCTCTGCAATGGACTCATCTTCTTTGAGTACTCCTTTAGCACCTCGATTATCCAATAGCCCTACTGATTATTTGGCAGGCTTCCTGCTTCTGATGTACATAAACATTTTTTTTGCTGTTAGTTTTTGTGAATTTTGCTAGTTGCTCTTGAAATTATTTTTTGGCCTACCTACTTATACATTTGTACTTGATTTGCCAGTTTATAGGTGTCTTTCTATTTTCCATGGTAGGATTTGACTTCCATTTTTTAAAGGATCATGTAACTGCATTTATTTCAAAGGATGTACACTGATATAAAACTAGGGTGATGCAATGGTGAATCAGGCCCTTATTTTCTCTCTTTAACAATCAGAAAAGTAAATATTTTTACATTTTAAAATATGAGTGATATTTTTACTCAGCTTTGGGATATACTTAGATGTCTTTTTAGGAATGCTTAGCAATAGAATGCTATAGTCATTAAGTGTCAAAGCATGCTTGCCTTATTCATTCAAGTAGTCTCACAGACTCATAGACTTTAAGGCCAGAAGGAACCACCATAATCATCTAGTCTGACCCCCTGCACACTGCAGGCCACAGAACCTCCCCTGCCCACTCTGTAATAGACTCATAAGCACTGGATGAGTTACTGAAGTCCCTAAATCATGATTTAAAGCATCAAGATAGAGAGAATCCACCAGTTACACTATTTTAATGCTGCAATGACTCCTGCCGCATGCTGCAGAGGAAGGCAAAAAAACCCCAGGGTCTCTGCCAATCTGACCCTGGGTAAAAATTTGTTTCTGACCTCCAATATGGCAATCAATTAGACTCTGAGCACGTGGGCAAAACCCAGCAGCCAGACATCTGGGAAATAATTGTATTTAGTAACTCAGAGCCCTCCCCATCTAGTGTCCCATCACTGGCCCTCGGAGATATTTGCTGTTAGTAGTTGCAAATTAGATATATGCCATTGTAGGCAGTTTCATCATAACATCCCCTCCATACATTTATCAAGCCTCTGTCTTGAAGCCAGTTAGGTTTTCTTCATCTCCATTACTCCCCTATGAAGCAAGTTCCACAACTTCACTCCTATGGTGATTCAAAGCTTTGTTTAATTTCAAGCCTAAATTTGCTGATGGCCGGTTTATGTCCATTTGTTTTTGTGTCAGCATTGATGCTTAACTTAAATAACTCCTCTCCCTCCCTGGTATTTATCCCTCTAATGTATTAATAGAGAGCAATCATATCTCCTCTCAACCTTTGTTTGGTTAGGCTAAAGAAGCCAAACTCTTTGAGTCTCCTCTCATAAGGTAGGTTTCACATTCCTCTGATCATCCAAGTAGCCCTTCTCTGCACCTGTTTCAGTTTGAATTTCTCTTTCTTAAACATGGGAGACCAGAACTGCACATAGTATTTCAGATGAGGTCTCACCAGTGCCTTGTATAATGGTACTATCACTTCCTTATCTCTTATGGAAATACCTTACCTGATGCATCCTAGGACTGAATTAGCCTTTTTTCATGGCCACATGACTTTGGTGACTCATAGTCATCCTGTGATCAACCAAAACACCCAGGTCTTTCTCCTCCTATGTTGCTTCATCTAACAAATCCCCAACTTATAGCAAAAATTCTTGTTGTTAGTCTTTAAGTTCATGACTTTGCATTTTGCACTATTGAATTTCGTCCCTTTTCTATTACTCCAGTTTTCAAGGTCATCCAGATCTTGTATGATATTCCAGTCCTCCTCCATATTGGCAATACCTCCCAACTCTGTGTCATCCCCAAATTTTATTAGCACACCCCCACTTTTCGTGCTAAGGTCATTGATACAAATATTAAATACAATTGATCTCAAGACCGATCCCTTAGGAACGCCACTAATAACCTCCTTCCAGTCTGACAGTTCACCTTTCAATATGACCCATTGTAGTCTTCCCTTTAACCAGTTCTTTATCCACCTTTCAATTCTTATATTAATACCCATTTTCTTCAATATAACTAATAATTTTCCATGTGGAAATGTATCAGATTAGATCTAAAACATTTCCTTTGTCTAAAAAACCAGTTATCTTTTCTAGCATCTGGTTTACACTTGCATGGTGTTTCAGCGGCAGTTGACGGAAGTTATGCAAGCTACACAGAGTAGCTTGTGTAACTCCTGTCGACTGCTGTGCTTCCCTTCTGCACAGCGTCTTCACTGCACTGCACCACTGCACTGCTCTCCGCCACTTGAAGTGGTGGTTTTATAGCATCGACTTCTGGATCAATTGAGCGAGTCTTCACTGACTGCTCAATTGATCCAGAAAGGTCGAGCTGACAAAGGCAACTTTGCTGCCATCAGTGTAGACATACCCTAAGAAAGAGATCAGGTTGGTCTGGCACTATCTACCTTTTGTAAAATCATGGTGTATTTTATCCCAGTTCAGGTTTACCTCTTTGTCCTTAACTACTCTCTCTTTCAAAATTTGTTCTAACAACTTGCATACAATTGAGGTCAAACTAACAAGCTTGTAGTTTCCCAGATCATTTTTTCCCTTTCTTAAAAATAGTTACTATGTTAGCAGTTCTCCAGTCATAGGGTATGACGTCTGAGTTTACAGATTCATTAAAAATCCTTGCTATTGGGATTTCTAAAATGACATCACATCTTGTAGGTTTGGCAATATTTGGTGAAGAAATCTGCCAGTTATCACATCCAGGAAAATCAGGCCCCCACTATTATTAGTAGCACCTGTATGCCAATATATATCTGGAAAATTAAAGTCTCCTATAATCACACAATTCCAAGTAGTATTTATTTCATTAGAAACTTTAATGAAGTCTTTACCAATTCCAAATTGGATCTTGGAGTTTTGTAGCATACCCCAAGCACTATCCCAGGGGAGCCTCTGGTAGTTTTCTTCCCCCAAAGTGATTCTGAACCAAACAGACTCTGTTTTGTCCATTCCATCACACCTAATTTCTTTACATCATTAATATCCAATTCTACTCCACCACCTTTATCTTTGTTTCTGTCTTTCCTGGACATCACATACCCTTCAATAACTGTACTTCAGTCATGGCTACTATTCCATCATGTTTTTGTTATCCCTATAATATCTGGTTTCACTTCATGCACCAGTAGTTCTAGTTTCTCCATTTTATTACCCAGGCTCCTTGCATGGTGTATAGACTTCTTACTTGTTTTTGCTTGGCTTCACCCAGATTCTTCGCCCAATTAGGTACAGTCATTTTATTGCCAATATCACCTACCTGACTGTTACTTTAATTGGTATCGGCACTATATTTCCTCTTCATGACCATTCTCCTACCCTGTGTTGTTCCTTTCTCGATTGCTGTATCCTCTCTTATTTGATTTTCTCCTGCTCAATGTTAGAAGCAGGGCAGAGATTACATAAGCATTTCCCAACAGTCTCCCTCAAATTCCTTGTTTAAAGCTCTTTAAATTAGTTTTACCACCCTCCATTCTAGAAGTCTATTTCCCTCCCTACTCAGGTGGAGTCCATCCCATGAGAACTGTCCTCTGTCCTTGAATGCCTCCCAATGGTTGAACAATACCAAAGCCCTCCTTATAACGCTACCTGAGCCATCTGTTGATCATTGTAATCTTGTCTCACCTTCGTTCTCCTCCTCTAATAATGGGCAAAATCCCACTGAAGATCACCTGAACCTCCATTTCTTTAAGTATCTTCCCAAGTCTGGCATAGTCTCCCTTGATGCGTTCCTGTGAGAATCTAGCAGTATCATTTGTTCTCACATGAAGGACAGTCAGTGGATTCTTTCCTGCTTACACAAGGATCCTCTTCAGCCTTAGGTCCACATCCTGTATCTTCACTCCCGGCAGACAGCACCCTTTTTTTTCTCAGGATCAGCTCTGGTGACAGGCCTGATGTTCTTAGTAGTGAGTCCCCAATCACATAGCTCTGCTTCCTCCTGAGGTTTGTGCAATTCTCTGGCCTTCCTCCTGTTCTTTCTGGCTGCAAGTCCTCTAATCTTTTGTTCTGAATTGCAGTGTTATGCAAGTTATCCTCTATCCTTCTGGAGCTCCAAACTCTGCCTATCTCCATTGCCGCTTCCCCTCTTCTTGTAGGAGTAGATGCTCTTCTATTCCTCCTTGCCCTCCCATTTTCTGTTACTGCCTACTGTCCCCCTTCTTAATTTTCCAACTCAGCAAACCTGCTCCTGAGCTCTATTTCTCCTTCACTAACTGGTCTTTTCCTTTGCCTGTTTCTCATAATTATATGCTTCCACAGTCCATTTTCCATGCCCAACAGTCTGTGCTCACAGTTCTCTGCATCTCTGAGTCTTGATTTTTCCCTTCAGCATCCTCTTGCTTTTCCTCCATCATCTGCTTGAACCCCCTGTGAAATGCAACCATAGTTTCTACCTGCATGTCCAAATGTCGAATCTTTTCTTCCATCAGCTGTGTCATGCAGTATTTCATACAAACAAATTTTAATAATTTTGATAAAATGGTCAAGTTTAAGTTTAGCCTCATTTACACTACAAAAAGTACATATTTTAACCATAGTTACTGAAAAGGTGCTGAATATGTTTTTTCCTTCCTTACAATTGTGGCTAAACCATGTTGTTTATCATCTCAGGTGCATCTATTACTTACATGCACTATCAGCACCAAATATTTTTGGTAGAGCAGACAACATTTAAGATTGTGTGCATTTGTTCTTGGATATATATATATATTAGGTTTGATCCTAGAAACCGGAGCTCATATACAATTGGGAAGAGGAAAGTGAAACTTACACAACTGTTTAATTCTATCCCTGGAAGGTTCCAAGGTGAAACTATGACATTTTTATGTCTAGAAAAGCTAATTGGGGGGAGGGGGGTTGCTGTTTTTTATGGCTGTGTCTTGTACAGTTAGGATGAAGATGTCTTAGGGAGCCTGGATTTACAAGAGGAAAAATAAAAAATCATTATTATGATTTAAAATTTGAATTATGGTAGTGTCTAGAATTCCCAGTAGCAGACTGGGGCCTTAATGGGCTAAGTATTGTGCATTCACATGGTGAAGAAACAGTCCTTGCCCCACAAGATAACATATGTAGGATATCTGAATATACAATGTAGTATAAAAGTTTTTTGGCTGTCATGTGGACCTGAATAATTCATTTTTAGCTTAGAAATATGTTAATACATCCCACACCCATGCTAATATAGGCCATGTTCAAAAGCTGTGGTTGAAGAACATTTCTAGCAGCTGAAGAAGGGAAGTAGTGTTTTGGTACCATTACACATTTACTTTACACTTTCTTAACAATGATGTAAAAGGCCACACTAGGAGCAAAGCAGTGGACAATCAAGCCCAAGATACTCCCTATTATTCTTCAGAAATGCCATTCATTTAGGCAGGAAGCATCAATGTCACTGTAAACCAGAAGTAACTCTGATTCCATAATGACTTCTGGTGGGAGTCTGAAGTTGGAGGATGTATACTTTCCTGTACTGAGTTTCAAATACCATCATTCAGTCTTGGTAGCATTTTACATGCAAGATACCAGTCAGTGAAGAATCAAGCTTATCATTTTTGGACCTCGCATGCCTTTTTCACCCTTACTATATGCAAGCAGTGAAATTTTCCTGACTTCTATACTACCCCAGTGGAATCGGATGGCTAAGGGATCTGAGTCCACAGCCCAACAACCTTCCTCCACATGCCTGCCTCTTTCTCTCTCTCATGAGGCAGAGTCCTCATAGCTCTGATCAGGCTGGGCCCAGGATACTTTGTCACTCAGGACAGGGACTAAGTTGTCTCCACTTCATGGTACTCTCTCTTTACCAGCAACTTCCCTGATCCAGTGATCACCACACTGATTTTCAACCACGTTGTAGGAAGCCGCTGTGGCCTCCCCCAGAGCCAGAGCCCAAGGAAGGGCACGAGCGCCCTGATTGGACCACCTCATGTCCTGCCACGGAGTCTGCCCGGCAACGAGGGACCCAGGCCGTGATAGGACCACCCAGCCAGTCCAATTGACGGCAGCGGGGCGGAGCCCCGACAGGAAGGGGAAGTATAAAAGCCTGGCCCCTGAGCTCAGTAGGGCCCAGACTGCTGCCAGAGACAGACGTGCTGCCCCGCCAGCCGAGGCCTAGGCCAGAGCCGAGCCGCTGACGAACTCCGGCCCCACCTGGGCCTGGGGACTGGATAGGGCCTTCGCGGAGCTGGACCAGACAACCCCGCCAGGATGACTGGGCCGAGCTACCCCGAGCCTGGGCCCGGACACTGGAACCCCAGGACTGGGCTGAGACCCCAGAGCAGCCCGAGTGGCGGGTACCCCCTGAGGCCGGGCAGGATCTGGAGGAGCTGCCGGCTGCTGAGCCCCTCCCTGAGTCGGGGAAGGACTTGGAGGAGCTGCCAGAGGCTGAGCCTCTCCCCGCCTACAGCGACCTCGAGGAGCTGCCCCCTGAAGAGGAACTCCCCACCTTAACCCCGGTCGATGCGGAGGGACTAACAGCACTACGCCCAGCGGCGGACTACCCTGACAGTCCGGAGGAGGCAGGTACTGGGGTCAGTGGGGAGGAAGTAGCCCAGGGACAGCCATGGCCGGTGGCTGAATCCCCGTTATAGTCAGTGTGTTGCGGCGGGAGCCCCGCCAACACAGTGGCAGCCGCTTCTGCCACTACTAGGACCCTGGGCTGGGATGCAGTGGAGACGGGTGGGCCAGCGTCCCGCTTCCCTTCCCCTTTTCCCTAGCCACCCCAGGAGAATCTCTCTCCTTACCGCTTGCCTTGCTCGTTGCCTTGCTCGCTGCTCACCCTGCCTAAGGGTTGGAGCAACCGACTCCTTATTCGCTCGCCCTGACTGAGGGCCTGAGCGATCCGCTGCTGCTCACCCTGCCTAAGGGTTGGAGCAACTGACTCCTTGCTCGCTCACCCTGACTGAGGGCCTGAGCGGTAGACTGGGTGCTCACCCTGCCTAAGGGTGAATCGCTAAGACTGCTCACTCGCCAAGCGCGAGCTATTTCCCAGTGTGTAGGAAGCCGCTGTGGCCTCCCACGGAGACAACCCGCTTACACACATACAATTTATTAAACAGCAACTGTAAATGAATAAGGGAAAAACTGAAAAGAATAAAGGATCAAGGAACCCTGACATGGGCACGGGGATGCATAAACAATACAGAACTCAAGAAAATTCAGTCTATTCCTTATACAACTCAGGCCAGTTGTCCAGGACCCGGCTGCTCTGCAGTGATACTGTGCATCAGGCACCTGTTCTGGTGGCGATTACATGCCCTCAGGCTCTAAGCGGCAAGGATCCTTCTCCCCAATATTGGCCCTCCTGTTGGGTCATGTCCTCCCTCCCAAATACAGCCTTGTAGTTGGGCCCTTTTGGTGATGTCCCCTTTTGTTGGGCTCTCGCTGCCCAGGGTGCCCACCTCACTTTCCCCATTTGCTCATCACTCTTGGTTCCAGTTAATTTGTGGCACGGTGGGTGTCTGCGAACCTGATTCTGGACCCACAGGTCTCCACTATAGCTCAGTCTTGGCTCACCGCCGATGCAGCTCTGCTACTCTGGCTTCCCAGCCCTAGGATGCTGCTATGTCTACTCAGGCTTTTGCCCTCTCCATTCTTTACCTTACTTTGCTCACCCTGTCCCAGCTGACACATAGGATAGGTCCTAGGCTTTTTTACTCCCTCATTGGCCTGACCCCTCTCCCAATCTGGCTGATTTGGAGGGCTGGCCACACCCCATTGGCCCTGGGGTTAGACCTCTTCTGATTTTCCTGTGGGTCTGTCAGTTCCAGGATCCTGACTCCTCTTTGGCCCTTCCTCTTTCTCCTCATATTAGGAGATGGTCAACCAAAAAAAACATAAGGTTTCAGTACGAGGCTAAGGCTATTTGATGGCTCAGCTGGGAGCACCACAGAAGTATATGTCTAGGAAGAGGGGAGAGGATGAGTAGCCACTGCCGTAGTGGATAGCCTGCTTGTATACAAGGAGAATGTAAACAGATTGATATAAGGGCCAGAAAAGCAATAGCCCAGTATTACTTGAGGGTATGTATAATTTATAATTATACTTTTAAAAAAAAATGCCTATGGTAGCTACATTGAATAAATACACACAGAGTTTATAAAAATATGGTGTCAGTTTTTGCCTGCTATAAATTTTCATAGCACTGATGAAGTCAACGCAGCTATGATAATTTACAGCAGCTGAGGATCTGCCCCATGGATTACAGTTGTGCAATTGGGGCCAACTGAAGTCAATGGAAATTTTTTTACTGATTTCAATGGGCTCTAGGTTAAGTACCAAATATCTTATGCAGAATCCACAGGAGCAGTGTGATACCATAGTTATTGAATGTTAATGGTTTAATGTTCTCATTTATTAACACTTAATAATAATTCCATCTTTTTTCCTCTGGGTTTTTTTCTTTACTCATTTATCAGCTTTCTCACACAACTTTTGTTAATTTTTTATTTCAAATGTGCATTATTCTCCATGAATTTAATTCCTTTTAACAATGATTTTTTAATTCTCATTCTACAGTTTTCTTTCCCGACTTTCTCATGCTGGTTTAACATGTAACACTGTACAGTTTCCTTTTCTATTGAGTTATCAGCCCTTCTTTTCCTATCATTTTTCTTAACAGCCACCAGTATTTCTCACCTCCCCCTTAATACTGCTGACTTATTGATTGATCTTGTTACTGCTGATATCTTGCATTTCTTTATACGATGCACTTTAAAAAACAAAACTTCTCACCTCCTTTTGCAGTTGTATCACACTTCTTTTCACTTGTCCCATCTTGTCCTGTAGATTCATTTTCTTTCTTTTTTAAATCATTCATTTGGTGTGCCAAGAGTTGACGACATGAAAGGATTAAAGCTGAAGTGCACTGGAATTTAGGAAGCTTTCTGCAACCATCTGTTTTTCTGATAATTAATACAAAACTCTTTCCGGCAACTTTCTCAGCTCCCTTTTAATCTCTGAATTTAGAATTTTTGTGGAATAGGTGAAAAGTAATTTAGGCCTCCATGTTCACCCTCATGGAAAAAAAGGGCCACAGCATCCTCTAAAGAGCAGCTACACCAATTTATGTCAACTGAAGCTCTGGCCCAATATTTGTAAAGTGCTTTGAGAGCCTCAGATAAAAGGTGCTATAGAAATGGAAATGTTTATATTTTCATAAGAAGTTTGCAAGACTGGTATCTCACTATTGTATCTGGTCTACAGTAGAAAAGCAGTCTTAACTCCGCAGGGGTGTTAGGGCAGCTTTGCACCACCCAGTGCCACTAAAGCGTCCTCAAAACTGGCTTAACTGGCACAAGGATCCTTCTCCTCCCCTGATGGGGGGATCCACAGATAATTTACAACCATCATAGTGGCTTCTAATGCACCCTGTCTCTATAAATGGTGCAGTGAGTGTGCCCAAGAGAAAAGGGATGTGGTTGAGTCATTCCTGTGCTCTGGCAATCTCTGGCCACCAGAACAGCCCCTTGGCCATATTGAAAGCTGATGCAAGTCAAGTAGTCTGCACTCAGGGACCAGGCCAGTATAGAACATCTGCTGGATGGGGAAAGAGTGGGATGGTTTAAAGTCTCTGTGGAACATGCCCACACCCATATGTCTCAACTAGACCCCAGGATCTGGCTCATAGTATTTTATGATCTACTCAAAAAACCACGAACAAACAAGCAACACCCCCCAAAAAATACCTCATAGTCTCTTTCCTCATGTCCTTAAAAGGTGATCCATTCTTAGAATTGAAGTTTTCACTGGATCTTCTTAAAGTTCTGAAAAGTGAAAATCTTTTTTCTTTTCTTTTCACTTCTATGTTTCCAGCTAGAACTGTAATAGTTAAAAAGCTTATGAGCAAATCAGCTACCATGAGATATCCAGCCCAATGATTCAGTTCAGATAAACATCCAAACATTTGTGTACTCATCCATTCCTGAGATGTAAAGTCCCATTTCTTCACTGCCTTGCCTCTTGTGTAGTTGTTTACACCTAACGGATGTAAAATGTTACCAAATAAGTAATGTCAGGCTTTTTGAGGATCAGTTTTCACTTGCTTGTGCATTTACTTTAGATATATAGAAAAAACTCTTACACAAAAAATCCAAGTGCATATGAACAAATAAATATGCCCATATAATATAACTCCACTTATCTAAAAGGGAACTCCAAATTCTCCTTTCAATTTTACAGTTGCACTTTATTCAGCTCTTATACTATAAAGTCTATGAGATGGGCCTTGTGTACTCATTTTCAACAGTGCAAAATGTATCAAAAATGGTACCAAATCAAAATGGAAGCATTTAAAATGCCCTCTCACTTACTTTGACCAGGTATAAATGGCTTCTGAACGTTCAGGGCAATGGAAAATGAGGCCTTATTAGTGGAGTATTTGTCTGGATTTCATTCAGATTTAATAAAGAAAGAAACTGTGAATAACCATCAGCAGGAAACTGCAAGTTACCAAATTAGCTGGTGGTTAAGCAAATGTGATAGTAGTCCCATGTCCCTCATTAATAGGGTCACTATAATAGCAATAATATTATAATAAGGCATTAAAAAGCAGCAGGGGTTAGTTCCATACATTTGGCCTGTTTTTCTGGTAGATCTGCTACCAATTTTGCTGTACTTGACTGTATGAATACTCACCCTTGAAAGTCCTCTCTTTGAATATAAGGGAAGCTTAAATTCTTTTGAATTTAACACTGGACTCAAAGAAACTGTTTCTGGGATTAGTGTTTTCTATCGGAGAGAAACCTTCTGTTTTCAAATATCCTATTAATAGTTTGATATCTAGACATATGTTTTTTCAAGTTTGTTTTATTTGTTTTAAAGTCATTTGGTGCTGTTTAAATTTCACACCAATTCAGCAGAATAACAAATTATAAAAGAGATGTCACATTTGCATTGGATGTGTCTGTGTCAGATTCATTAAGTGTGAGAAACTGTTCTCAAGGAAGTCAATGTCCAAACCCTTAGAAAGTATTTCTGTGATGTATCATACTCAGATATGCTTCATTCAGTAGGAATATAGGACTCAAACTTTGCCCCTTATTCAGACTGCTTTGTGTTGCTCAGGCAGTGACACTGTGATATTGAGTGCTTAAGATGTAAGAGCTCTGCTTAATTCCTTGTCTGTCTGAATCCAATAGGCTATGAATAACAGCAATAAGAGGTGAACAGTGGCCTTCACAGACCACCTGGAAAGCTCAGTCCTTAAAAGCAGTTTCTAATACCTCATACAGTAGCTTGGTTGCTGATTCTATACCTGCTGCTCCCCTGCCTGCACACAGGGAGTATGGCCAGTAGCAGAGACAGAAGCAGGCCAGGGGCAAGCAGGGCTAGATTAATGCACAGAGAAACTAGGATTGTGCCTAGGACCCAATAAACAGCTGTACAGTATGCTCATCATAGCTGGGCTTGCCATGTTGTGGCTCAGCCACAATTGGCTTCTCATGCTGCAGCTGCTCAACATGATAGGGGTCGCAACCACACTTACTCAATTTTGACTCATCTGCCCCTCTGTCATAATGGAGGGGCAGCCAGGCCAAATTTGAGTGAGCGACGTTGTGACTCCTGTCTTTGTAAGCAATGCCCCAAGAAGCATGGCCAGCCCAGTGGGAGTGAATGTCCTGTATGGCTATTTGATGTTATTCATGAAAAGATAAGGGCCCATAAATGTATTTAGTCTACGGTCGACTGATGGGTTAATCCAATGCCGGGGGCGAGATTGAACTGGAAAGTGCTCTATCTGACTCCTGGCCTGTGCAGTGGTACCTATAATGATACTGAAGTCAGTGTAAGTTAGAGTAGTCCTGAAGCTTCTCTCTGTGGAAATACAGGCTGGAGAAGGATGCAGCCTTTCATCTGGAGTAGTGCCAGAGTATCACCTCTGGGTATCAACTGAGAGAACAAAGAGACCAAGGTAATAAGCTTCTGTCACCGTTTGTTGTTTAACTGACAAAGTTTGTACTCCACAGAAAGATGTTTAAAATGTGCACATGTTCTGTTTTCTGAGAATGTGTTATAGAGCTACAGCAACAAAGAGAGGGTTGATGATTACTGGCCTGGAAATATTTAGTTTATGTTTAAAGCTGTGTGAAACATTCACAGCAGTCTTTAAACTAGGCCGAATGAGCCTGGGTTTGAAATTTGTGACATTTTATGTATCTGAGAGAAAGGGGGGAAAAATCACCTTAGTTGGACACCCACATCTTAGACCCCCCTTCATTATTGAATTATTGTCGGTCTTAACAGGGGAAGGTCTGCAGTACTCCTCCTATGCATCCAGTGGCTTTCTGGATTGCTCCCTCCTTAGGGGCTTTTTATGTCTTTGTCTGGACACAATCCCTTCTTCTGTCTTTGGAGTGGTCTTCAGGTAAGGTCATTCCAAACAAGTATTCTAAGGAGGAAGGAAACAGCTTGAATCTTGGTGTCATACAGGTTTGCTGGAACAACTTTTTATAGTAGAGGTGCTAAAAGTCTTTGACTGAAACTGTAAATCCTGTGTATAATGGAAACCACTTCAAGCCGGGGGGAAGGCAGCATCTCTTGATTCAGCACCTATGATGTCATAGACAGTGGAGAAGGCCACAGCTGGCTCCTCACTGAGCCCGTGGACAGGCAATGCCCTATAAGGGTTAGTGCAGTAGCTAGAGAGCCCTCAGGGGCACCATAGGGTGCTCTAAATACTCAACTAGGCCTTATGAAGTGCAATTTATCCAAACCTTTGTAGACAGCCAGATATATATATAGATAATTACCCTCTTGTGTGTCTGTTCATATCCATATGAGCGGTGTCTATGTTGTACCAGATTCTTGGACTGAAGTTATTATGGTGGCAGAGATTCAATGAACATTTGAAAATTACATACTGAATTTGTGCAGCAGATTTTTTTCCTTAATATTTGTTCACTTCTAATACCCATATATCAGAAGACAGGCAGTGACAAGTATAATACAGAATAGGTACAACTATCTTCTAGAAAACTTATATAAAACAACTCTTTACTGCTTTATTATTTATTTATTTATTTATTGTGGTAGGCATTGTTTAGTTCCTTTCTTCCTCACTTCCAGTGACCTGCTTGACCATTAACAGAAAATCATTCTCAAATGCAGTAAACATTGCATCTAAAGCAAATACCTTACAAATGTCTTTTGACTAGTCAGTTCAAGTTGCTCTTTGCACAGGACCAGAGGACAAAGATGGTTGCAAGCCACTTTTTCATTCTCCTGAGCCCAGGGTTGATTTAGGGCCAACCCTGGCATAAACTCTAAATTATTCCTGGCTCTCAAGGACCCTGTTCCGGTGACTGGTGACAGTTGGGTGGTCCCAACCATGCCCATTTCCCCAACATTTCCCATCACCTACACTGGAGGATAAGAGCTGGAGTGGTCTAGCAGCTGCAATGGGGCTGAGTATACATCCCAAAGTCTTCCATTTATTTTAATGTAATACTTCTGGCAGGTGGTGTTGGCACCAAAAAAGTCTGGGTTCACTTTTCTAGGGGTTCCTTCTAAAGATTTAAGGACTGAATAAACCTGGTAAAAACTACATATAGCACCCTGGACACCATGGATGAGAAAAACGTCCTCACTCACAAGCACAGTGGCCAAGTGGTTAAAACAAGGGAACGTTATTGCGGGCAGGAAGGGTTTCTGAGGGACAACAGAATGAACTTGGAAAACCAGGCAATAAATATATTAATAAATTCTATGGTGTAAGACTTTCACCTTCCATGGTGTCTTAACAGTAGTCCCAACCTCGGTCCTTCTTTGGCAGTTGTGAGAGGTTGATGTGTTCTAGCCACTTCCCTGCTTCCCAGCTCCCCATTCACAATTAGCTATCCAGGTTTGTGGAGTCCAAGGATTCTAGCAAGTCAATGCTGCTCTGGGACTTTACTGCTTGACCCAGCTGGAGTGATTTTAGTTTTAATTGCTGGGTAAGGAGGCCCACACCAAAGTTCCTTAGGTCGGCTGCTGCTCTTTCTGTGGCTTCCGCCTAAGCTACCTTGCTTTGCTGCTTCTGCCACTCTGGACCATTCATCTGCTCAGAGCTTCTGCCAGTTCTGCTCTGTCTGTTGCCTTGAATTGGCTATTGCAATCATAGATCTGAGCTCTCCACTGCTCAGCAGTCTCAGATCAGCTCTTAGAAAGAGATCAGTGGTATCTAAAACTCTTGACAGAGTTCTCACCAGCAAAAAAGGTACTCCCAGAAGTAAGTAGAAGCCACTCTTCTCTCTTCATCTCTTTTGTTTCTCGGTTCTGGACAGACTGTTACTGTGCCTGACATCAGTCTTTACCGGTGACTCCAGGTACATTCAAGATTGAGGTCTTGTCCTTGTATTTCTCAACAAGGTCAATAGCATTTTATTCCCTCTTCCTCCCAAAACACTAAAATTTTAACTGTCCTCTAACTAAAATGCTCCAACCTATCAGATAACTAAAATGCAAATGAGGCCTGGCCTATTCAGTCAGTTTCCTTTGCTCTCCAACAGATGCCAGCAGAGAGCTCTGTCCCCAGTGGAGCCAATGCACATCTGCAGTTCTGGGCTGCTCTTTTCCAGTTTCATCAATAGGTGACAATAGAGAGCTCTTTTACTTTCTATGGCTTTATGGCACAGAGCTTACATTAAGAAGTATTTTAGGTTTTTTTAGATGAAGTGAGAATTCAACGGAAACTATGGACACACAGTATTGTTTAACTTCTAACTCAAAGAAAAATAAAAATAGCTGAAAGGTTGTCATGGAGCAACTAAACAGTAAAAAAAGCGAGTTATACAGCAAGAACAGTTGCTTTTGTCTTGGATAAGCCTTAGTAGTGGTCCAAGCTAAATTACTATCCCAGTTTTCCTGAGGTAATGGTATGCAGGGTTATAAAGTTACTGGCTTTGTTTATGGATTCCTTCAATCACCTTCAATATAGAATCAGAGAATCATAGGGCAGAAAGGGACCTCGAAAAAACATCTAGTCCAGTCCCCTGAACTCATGGCAGGTCTAAGTAATATTGAGACCATACCTGACAGGCGTTTGTCTAACCTGCTCTTAAAAATCTCCAATGATGCAGATTTCCCAACTTCCTTATACAATTTATTCCAGTGATTAAGCACCTTGACAGTTAGGAATTTTTTCCTAATGTTCAACCTAAACCTCACATGCTGCAGTTTAAACAGAGGCCAAGAAGAACAATTTTTCTCCCTCCTCCTTGTAACAACCTTTTATGTACTTGAATGCTGTTCTCATGTCCCCTCTCAGTCTTCTCTTCTCCAGGCTAAACAAACCCAGTTCTTTCAGTCTTGCCTTATAGGTCATATTTTCAGACCTTTAATCATTTTTGTTGCTCTTCTCTGGACTTTCTCAATTTATCCACATCTTTCCTGAAATGTGGCACCTAGAACTAGACACAATATTCCAGTTGAGGCCTAATCAGAGTGGAGTAGATCGGAAGAATTACTACTCGTGTCTTAATTATAACACTCCTGCTAATACATCCCAGAATCATGTTTGCTTTTTTTGCAACAGCATTACACTGTTGACTCATATTTAGCTTGTGGTGCACTATGATTCCCAGATCCCTTTCCACAGTACTCTTCCTAGGCAGTCATTTCCCATTTTATACGTGTGCAACTGCTTGTTCCTTCCTAAGTGGAGTACTTTGCATTTGTCCTTATTGAATTTCATCCTATTTACCTCAGACCAATTCTCCAGTTTGTCCAAATCATTCTGAATTATAATCCTATCCTCCAAAGCACTTGCAACCGTCTCAGCTTGGTATAGTCTGCAAACATAATAAGTGTATTCTCTATGCCATTATCTAAATCGTTGATGAAAATATTGAACAGAACCGGACCCAGAACTGATCTCTAAGGAACCCCACTCATTGTGTCCTTCCAGCATTACTGTGAACCATTGATAACTACTCTCTGGGAACCATTTTCCAACCAGTTTTGCACCCCCTTATAGTAGTTCCATCTAGGTTGTATTTCCCTAGTTTGTTTAAGAGAAGGTCATGTGGGACAGTATCAAAAGCCTTACAAAAGTCAAAATATATCACACCTACTGCCTCTCCCTTAATCACAAGGCTTGTTACCCTGACAAAGAAAGCTATCAGGTTGGTTTGACTGGATTTGTTCTTGACAAATCTATGCTGACTGTTACTTATTACCTTATTATCTTCTAGATGTTTGCAAATTGATTGCTTAAGTATTTGCTCCATTATCTTTCCTGGTACAGAAGTTAAGCTGACTGGTCCGTAATTCTCTGGGTTGTCCTTATTTCCCTTTTTGTAGATGGGCACTATATTTGCCCTTTTCTGGTAGAATCTCTCCTGTCTTCCAAGACTTTTCAAAGATAATTGCTAATGGCTCAGATATCTCCTCAGTCAGCTCCTTGAGTATTCTAGGATGCTTTTCATCAGGCCCTGGTGACTTGCAGACATCTAACTTGTCTAAGTAATTTTTAATATGTCTACCATCCAGAAGTTTTGAAGATAGATATAATGTTTCCACATTGTTTTGGGTCATCTTTAACTGTTACTTCACATGAAAGTAGATAACAACAATTGTCTGGGCTGTTTATCTTCTCAGTGATGATAATTGAACTAAACCAGCCTCAACTCAGTGGCTCTGAAGCCTTTGGGGGTGAATTATGCTGCCCCAAATACACATTTCCTCAGTGTTGGCCCTGGCCACCGTACCCAGAATGTAGGAACTAGATTTAAGTCATGAAGTAGAACAGGTGCAGGTGCCTGCTACCTATCCACATTATTCATTCATCTCAAGTTATCCTATAAGTAACAAAACAAATATACTAAATTCCAAAGAAAAAAATATGTCGTACAACAAACTTGCAAAATTTGAGTTTGCCAAGAATTACACAAAACACATAATTCTAACAAGTTTTAGGAAAACACCATCCAAAATCCTGGACTAAGTAGGTTATACCAGAGGTGAAAGTGGCCCTTTTCCTACATTATTACCACCACCTTATATAATAGAAACACTGTTGTGTAACCTCATTAAGAACTGTATTTTTCTTTTTTCATTACTAAGAGGAACTCTAAGACTAGTATAAAAAAAAGAATCATACCCTTTCATACAGTTTGGGGGTTAAGGTAATCCAATAAACAGGAACAGCTGTGACTTTAATCACATAAGAAATAAACTCTTTCATTATGGAGACAGAATGGGATAACGAAACACAAAAAGACAGGCGGCAATCAATGAGGTATTTCTTTCCTTTTATTGTTACATGGTATCCTAATTTCCTTTAAAGTAATGTCCATTTTTTAATTTATTATTGACTTAGAGGCAGATAAATATTCCTCAGCAAAATTCTAATGACTGTTTTTTTAGAACATATAAAGGTTAATATCTTATTCTTCTACAGATTTTTTTTAAAAACATCTTCCCTTTTAATGCTTTGTATACCAATGTAATCATTTTCCATATCCTCATTTGCATTTAGTCGGTTACAATGAATGAAAAGAGAAAACAGTTGGGTAACTAGAATATGATATCTAGATTTCTTCATCTTAAGCCATAAGTGATGGGGGGGAAAAGGGTGTGAAATCTTCACAAATACAAAAACAGATCCTGCAAAGTCTTACTCCTGCTTATATTTCTTACAAATGTGAGTGTGTAGTTCCATTGAATTTAGTAGGGCCATTCACATGAGTAAGAGCTTGCATAAATTGATAAATTACTAAGTGTGATGGCAAAAACTTTTCTGAGAGCAAGAAAAAGCTGGGGAAATAGGAGGACTGATTTTATGGAGTTGGGTGTTTGTTTTTTCTCCAAAACCATGATTCAAATGGGAGTTGAGACCCCAAGGGATTTTCAAAGCCAGTGTTTGGTTGTGCCCAAATTGTCTGAGAGCTCTGGCTTAAACACTCAGAGGGAGCTGTACAAGGTCAAACTGTATTTTCAGAAAGGCTTAGGATTACTCAAGGGCTGCTTCACTTGCTTAATAGGCAGTTGTCAGAATCATGACTAAACTAGGTATGGGAGTTTAAGGCCTGAAGAAGTTTTGCCCACCTCCCCCCATCATGATGGGGGGACAAAGAAGCTAAACCTGAGTGGCACTATGACCCGGTGAGTGCAGAGCAGGCTTACTCCAGACTCCCCGCCCCGGGCCTCCTCTCCTCATCAGGTTGGGGTAGGCTTGTTCTCTCTCCACACCAATAATTTCAGCCATTCACAAAATAGCCAGAGAAGAAGAGGAGAAGAAGGTGGTGGTGGTTTTACTGCCCTCTCCTACCAAAAAAATCCAATCCAAATCAAAACAAAACCAAACAAAACTTTCCGTCTGCATGCTATACATTTCCCTCTCGGAGGATAAAAGATAGACAATGCAACCTATAAAAATTGAAAACAGACTTATCCCATGATGATGATGGCTGCATGAGGCAAAGATGGTTTTCACAGCTGCGATGGCTAGATACCCAGTATAATTCCATGATTTATGTATTCTGCTATTATCACTGACAGAATTTACAATCCGAGCCCTCAGCTTCGGCCTTGTGTCACCAGAGAAGACTTTTGAGTGCCTGCAAAGCATAGCAATCATATAAAAGAAAATCCCAGTGGCCAGGCACCTAACCGAACATGAGTACCCAGACAGCTGGATCACCCAAGAATGAGGACAGATCTTCAAAAAAAGTTCTACCCACATTCTGATTCGACAATTCTCATTTTTGTCTAAGTGCCCAAAACTTTAGCCTCCAAATCATCTGCCTAGCACTTAAAAGAGGCCCTTTGAAAATGCCACCTGTAGGTAAATGGCTATCAGATAAAACCCTGATATAAAGCAGATTGACTGTGATAAAAAGTTTCTACCACTTTGGTTCTTAAAAGCCATTTCAGTAGCTTGATGTATACAGATCTCATTTTCCACGGTATCTCATTTCCTCCTGTGTAATACCTTTGCCTGTTAGTTTCATGAATAGCTGTCCTTCATATATATCCTTGAATACCTGGCTTGTGTGAAGATTTGTGTTTCCTTGTTTATCATCTGTCTTTTCATGCCCTTCTGGGCATGCACTTATTCAAGCTGAATTCTTTGCTTCTTTATTTGATGAAAATGTAAACTACATCAATCAAACTGGATAGTTCCCTTGGCAACTTTGCTTACAGTTTTAGGTCATACAAGTACAGCAGCTGTTTAATTGTAAATTTTGTTTTTGGCTGGCCAGTCTCTATAGGCCTTCTTACATATAGAATTCAAAGGGTTGAACAGTAAATATAACAATTACAAATAGTGTATCATTTTGGTATGTTCTTTGTAGAAATGTTCTCATTGAAAGAGTTTCATCAGGTTGCTTTTAATGATTCTACAGTAATGCTTTTTCTGTATTTGAAGAAGTTTATTGTTAGATATGTGGGCCTAGGGAATCCATTCAGTCATTGGAGCAAAAACTGCCATGTACTTTGTTGATTGATATGTTCATTTTATTTTTTGCTACATGATGGAGAACACTGTATTCTTGTGGCACTTCTGCAGCAACTCTAGTATGCTTTCAGAATCCTCTGCAATTTTGGAGATGTGACAGATAAGGCAACTTCCTGAAATATCTTTGGGAAGCCATATTGTATTAAGTGTATAAATGGCTTAGTATCATTGTGGGCCAGGGATTGTATGCATTCCACAGGGGGAGGGTTACCATAGCTCCTTCAGGAAGTGAAAATAGCTGGAGATGGTTAAGGTAAATCACTCCTATTATAACACCTCCAGAGATACACTGCTTCTCCTATTGTGGTTCAAACTACATTCTCCAGACACCAACAGACAAAGAAAGGATTTTGGGATAAATAGCACAAGTAAACTGACTCAGGGCCTTCGTTGTAATTCCTGTTATGAAGACTGATATGAATTTATAACCAGAAGGAAGGTCAAGTTGTAAAACCCTATGTTGGAGCTGGAAGGTTTTTTAGCATGCAATCAGGTTCTTTTTATTGTTTTTATTTGGTTCCTCAGTAATGCATTTATCTTAAGAATAAATGTACTTGCTTAAAAAGAGCTGCTTGGTAAGTTGTGACTGCTAGCAACACACTGTTCAGAGCCTTCAGAGAAAAAGCAAAGCATAGGCACTTGCTTTTCAAACAGATTGGCTTCCTGGGGATATCACAGTGTATATCAGGGAACTGTGCAACTGCAAATCCCTTGTCAGAAGGCAGGGAGGAAACAGGTCTCCACCCAGGAGAGGTGACGGCTGGGAACCAGAAACCTTTAAGTGTGGGCCCTCAAGGGACCATAGTGGGAGGAATACAAGTGCAGTTACTCTGAAACAGTGACAGTAAGGAGGCTCCTCTTGGCAGTCAGGAAGAAAAAGGAGGTTTTTTTCTAGCTACACTATTTTTTATATTTTGGAAAATGGACTATGGAATTGGTAAGTAGCCACTACTTTCTCCCTCTCTTACCTTTACATGACTGAAAACCTGAGCTGAAGATGGTTTCCAGTTGCTGACTGATGAATTCATAAATATTGTAAGCTCTTATGATATGGTATATAAGCTCTTTTAATACTCTTACAATATAAGAGGGATTGAAAGGTGAACTGCTCATTCAAATAGGGAGGAAATAAGTGTTATAATTTTCAGAAATTCAGGCATATATCACCCCATTACCCATATAACACTGAAAGGATGACAAGATCATGGCCTTTATAACTGGTACTCTCTGGATTTTGGACTATTATATAACAGTACAGTGATGGAAAATCACAGTAGGCCTTTACAGAAAGGAATAAATTCCCACTTTTTTGAGGACAAGGAATTTGATTGAAAGACATCTCCAGGTTCTCTCTGGTGATCTCTGATGTTTGAAATAGCTATATCTTTTTGTTGACCAGATCCTCAGCAGGTGTAAATCAGCATAGTTCCACTGAATGCAGAAGGAATAAATTGGTTTACACCAACTGAGGATCTGCCCCACAAAAGTTAATGTTTTGTCCTTGCTAGAGATTGTGGCTATAGCAAGATAGCTGTGTAACTGAGGCCTGACATAGTTTTTTTTTTTTTTTTTTTGAAGTGTAGATGTGACCATATCTAAAGTGCAATACCAGGGGAAGGCCATTTTGAAAAAACCCAGCAATCCACTGTATTAGTAGCCATACCTAACTCAGTATGAAATAGCTGGTCAGGTTTTCCCAGAATAAAATTGGAAACTAACATGATTGTGCAGAATAGTAAGTATGGGATGATGCAACTTTGCACTTATATAGTGTATTTCATTAAAGGACCTCAAAGTACTTTAAAACTATGAATTAACCCACACAGCAGCACTATGGTTAGCTAGGGGTTATTATGCCCATTTGAAAATGAGCAAACTGAGCTACCAAGCAGTTAAGTGAACTGACCACGGTCATACTGTAAGTCAGATGCAGACTTGAAAACCTTGATCCAAGTCTTTGGCTTTGCCCTTTTATTAATATTTGAATAGATCTAAATAAGTAAGCACAAGGCAGTATGCTTTTTGTTCAGTTTAGATAACTAAGGGGAGGAGAAACTGAATGTCTCATGAAGGATATACCAGAAACCTACTTGACACTGTCAAAAATATCACATGTATCTGCCAAGCTGTGTGAAATGAGAGAACTGAGAGTTTGCATACATCAGGAAAAGGGTTGGATTTGAGCAAAATTGGGTAGAAAGGGCAAATATAAGAACTACTAGAACTGTTAATAGTTAACATTAATTTTCTTGTGCGACAAATTCATTTTAAAATAATGTCCCCCTTTAAGGGGTCAGTTGAGGCTTTGCCCAAGCCCCACATACAGGGCAGTGCATAGCTGTGCTGCCCCTGGAGCAGAGTGGGAAGCAGTAAGTTTATAGCAATGCTGGGACTAAATCTCAGGACTCTTGGCCTGATACCCTGTTCGCTGGACTACATTCCCTCATATCCCCATTTTATGTAGAGAGTTCTGAGGACTGTAAAGAATCAGAGTTTTGTTAGTGGCATACAGTGGGCCAGCCAGGTATCCTTTTGCTCCAAGGAAGATGCAGCCTGTGCTACCCTTACACCTGACAAAGTGTGTGCCTCCTATTGCCTGCTGCATTGGAGGGTAGTTGACATAGGGAAGGAAGGAACATCTCATGCCTGTTACCCCTCTGTTTGAATGCACAGGATGGGTCACAATCAGACCCTAATTTATAAGCACAACCTATTCTACTATATCTCACATAGCATACCACGGAAAAGCCCTTACTGCAACAAAAACAGACATATCTTTGCAGAATTTTTAATACCTTTATACTTTAGACATATTGTTTGAAATGGTTTTCATATAAAAATAGCATTGTTTGCTCTTGTTATTTAACTCTGTTACAGGTATATCTGGCCATAAATTTGCTTTGCACTGCTCCAGAATCTCTAAGCAGCCATAAAGCCAGGTTAACTAGCTGGATATTACTGCTGCTTTGCATTACCAGAATGGTACAAAACAACCAGAACACACAACAAATGTGGATATTAATGTTATTGGATTATATCCTGAGCTAGTGTAAACTCATGTACCTGCACTGACTTCAGTGGAATTACAACACTGTATACTAGCTGAATGTGCATACAGGGCCACCTAACTTCAAATGAGACAAAATCTCAAAGTAGTTTTTTGGAACTGCATATTGCTATACAAAAGGCCCCAAACTCATGCTAACTAGGGTTCCTTCAGTTTAAAGGACTCCAGAGTGTGTAAACTAAGTCCTACTTTATTACTACTAATTAAATGTTAAAAGAGAAAATACAAAACTCAGTGGTTAGAAACAATTCAAAACATTTCATTTCCAGGTAGAATTAAAGAGAGAGACAGCACGACTTCTCAGGGCATAAAACCAGTTCAGCCTATTACATTTCAAAGTAACCAAACAGAATGCATCTCAAAGGTTTCATAATAAGCAGTAAAACATTTTAAAATAACTAAAAATAGCAATGGGCCAGATCTTCAGCCAGTATAAACTGTTGGAGATCCACTATAGTCAATTTGCACAAGCCGAGGCTCTAGGCCAATAGTATTAATATACACACTTTGCATCCCTGCTTTCTCTTGTAGTGTTATTGATAGTCTTTTTAAGTTCCTGGATCTTTGTCACTCTTAAAATATCCAGTAAATAATCTCTTTATAGTTTACTGAGCAACCTATTCTCAGTTTTAGCTGACTGATTCCTTGACTTTCTCACATCAAGATCTGAGTTTTTGCACACTTTTTCATTTCACGGAAGTTAGCCAGTGCTAACTTTTTTTTCTCGCTATTTCAGTCTTTGATTTACATGTTTCCAATGAATATACAAAAATAACAGGCTATTATCAAATCTTTTTCTGAAGCATTTACCCCACCGCTAAGGTTAATGATGATGCTGTTACCAAAATACTTCCTTGTTACTGCTAGGATGCTGGCCTTTGATCTGCACTATTGTTATGAAACGCCTATGAGGGAGTACTTACGTAAGCAAATACTTTTTGCATTTCTTCTATAATTCATTTAGAACAAAGACTGTAAAGTACTGCGACAAGAAAGTGACAGTCTTGTCTACTCAGCCAAAATATTTATCTCGCAGAATTTACATATTTTGTTTCCCTCAAAATGGTAATTTTTAAACATAGGAACATAAAATTTCGCTAATTTGCAGTGCAATATTTCTGTATGCGTGATAAAAGATTATGTTCCCCCTTGGAAATGGGGCTGGGTGAAGTGATTCCTGTATATAAATAAACTGAATTCCCCCCCACCCTGCCAAAAAAAAAAAAATGTGTTTACCAACAACATGATCTGGAAAAGGATCTTCTCCTTGTCACCATGAGTATTGACAAGGCCTTTATTTTATCTCTTCAGTTGTGTTCTCCTTACAGCTCTGTGAAATTGGGGAGGTGGCAGCTCTGTCTATGTCTCAAGTTCCAGTGGGGAACAGCTCTAGAAGGACTGAGCTACAGTAATAACCAGAGACAGGGATTCCCCCATTGCCATTACACCATGCTAAAAAACCTCATTTCCTCAACAAGAGGGGAAAAGGACAGGGACACAATAACCTTTTGGAATGAAATGATTATCTTTTATTTGGCAGGTAATAATTATTGTGTTTCCTTGGTATTAGCACAGTAGGATCTGATTATAGGAGAGTGAAACTTCTGTCTGTGGAAGAAGCTTGTTTGTTATGGGAATGAAAATTCACTGAAATGTTCTGCAGCATTTTCACTATTAATCTGGTTCAACTGTGTACAGTTTGTATGGGATCTTTCTAGCTGAACTATGACATTTATTTCAGTTAGTAACTTTTCCTGACCCAGGGCCAAATTCTGATACCCTTACTCACGCTGTAAGCACCTGTTACTGCTACAGGGCAAGCCAAGCCTTACACCTAGGGTTGCCACCTCTAAGGTACAAAAAATAGAGACATCCAGGATGATCCTGAGCCCATAATACTGGACATCTGGTAGCATGTACTGAGCACCCTTTTTGATTTCCCAGAACAGCTACCACAAAAAAGGGATGATTCTGGGAAAACTGGGCAGGTGATAGATCCTTTTAGTACCTTTCTGGTGCACCCTTTTCAGGGACAGGCCTGGTTTCCTGCATGTTATTCTGGATGGAACCACACAGCCAGGCACTATGGGCCTGTGTTATCCGGGGTTCTTTCATCCCGAAAGCTTAGGGTAACTGTACTCTTTGTGAGGGTGTCAGGAACAAAGCAAAGGGGGACATAGCATGTCTGTCTAATTAAAGATTGGTACAAACCCAATGCGCTTTTATCTACTTACTATTTTATTGGATCTCAAGCACACACAGATATGCAAAAGGTTAGAGAGCCCCCAAACAATAGTTACCCATGGTCTGAAGGTGTCTCGAGGGGTCAAATGACAAGGTTCAAGTGGCCAGCTATCCGCTGGTTGCTGGGGATTCCAAGAGATGTTCAGAAGGTCAAATCAAAATTCCTCAGACCTATCCACTCTTTTTATGTTAATAACTGCTACAATTACATGAACATGTCAATCAAAGACAGACCATTAAGCAAGCACTTTTAAGCCATTAGTCCTGCAACTGTATTTCCACTCAACAGCAGTCCAAAGATATAATTCGACTTATGTTTTTTTAAAGACCCAGACTTCAGCAATTTCAACAGAGAGCTTAATAAGGAAGGGAGCAAGGTCATACTCACTTCTCGTGGACATCCTGGCCTGCCTAGTTATGCTAAGGCTGCTATAGAGGCCTATTAGCTTACCTGCTTTTGGCAATACGTATGATAATTGGTATTTCAGTTACTGGCAGTAGGTTGTGCTGCCAATGTACCCCCCAACACATGGATCTCTCGGCTGCAGCCCCTGGTTCCCATCTGGGTCAGCAACACAGGCCTGTCTTGGTTTTAGCTCCTGTAGGAATTTCCTTGTGGAAGCTCGTGACAATGTACTTTTTCAATGACATGGAACAGTGTTTTCAAAACAAAGCACCATTTATTCAGTTCTCATGCATACAAAGCATTTAAGGAAAGTGAGTTAACACAATAAAAGGCCTAGATGCATACTTACTTATCTAAGCTTAACTATAACTATAACTCAGGGAGGTCCAATTTATTCTCATCTCTGAGTTAGGAGAGCCGCATATGATGCTCATAGTATTGCTCTCTGTCTCTGTCAGTCTGGATGTCAGCTCCTGATTGCTGACAACGCATTCCCTCCCTCCCTCTCTTCTCCTTCTGCTAGGGGAACCTTCATAACAGGTGGGTATTTTTGATCTGTATGACCTCAGCTTTGGCAAAACAAATCCTGTTAACTTTTCTGCTGCCTGGAAATAGCATTTCCGAGTAACAGCCCTTTTGTTCTCTCATCTGCTTTGAAGGTGTGTACATGAGGTTGTCTTCCCTTTCCATTGTTTTATTTCCTGGGGGTTTCCTCCTTTAGAGCCTGTGATTTAACTCCTGACAGTCAGGCTGGTTGATTCAAATGGATAACCTGCAGGGCATATGCTATTAATAAAAAAATAATACACATAACTCCCTCCTTCTCCACAGCACCTTATTTCATGAATGATTCCATTGGACTCATTGGGACTACTCATGGAATAAGATGCTACCCAATATGAGTAATGGTATCAGAATTAGGTCCCAAACATTTATTTACGGTCTGGTTCTTCCACCTTACTTATTCCATTCATGTTAATAGGACACATTTGTGTAGTAAGATACTACTTAATATGAATAAGGATGGTAGAATAACAGCTCTAGTTGTAGAAAGCAAGTAATAAATGGTCTATTTTTGGCCAATTGGCTATTTCTAGGCAAAATAACAGAAAATTTAGATTGCAAAGTTTTGACAATTTAGGGAAAGGGTCAGGGATCATTCTCTTCTAATGTGGTCTCCATTGTTGCTGGAATTAAAGAAAATATTTATTAAGCTCCAGACATATGGCACTGATTAGAAAACTGCAAGGATTGAGCTCTGATTGGTTGGTTAATATTCTAATGAGATAGATTAATCAATGTAAACCACATCGCTCAGTTCCAACTGCTGTTCTAAATTGCCAATTTCATCTTCATCCAGCAGAGAAAATGCCAATCTTTCCCTCTGCAGTAAAATCTTCTTGTTATAACAATGAAGCAACTCCAGAGTTACTGTTATTGTGAAACATCTGGTAACTACAAGATGTGGCTCCTGTGAGATAATCACATCCCTGGAAAATTAGAAGAACTTATTCAACTTAGTTGTATTTCATGTTTTGTAATACCCCTGAGTGTGCTTGCCTCATAATACCGTAATCGCTTTTGCCTCTGTACCATAAATGAAACCACAGATGCTACACTTTTCTGTAATTGCCACCGCTTAGCATAAATAAATGATCAAAATAACAATATTATGCATATATAAAATATATACACCATGATAAATGCCATGGCATGGAAAACTGTGATGTTCATGCTTAAATAGGTGAAGAAGGCACCATAAGGGACACAACTAAAAAAAAATTGGAGCAGGACCGAGGGGGCCAAAAGGAAGCTTTTTCTTTCTACAGCATTGTTTTTGTTTAACGGTTGGTATGGTTTACATTCTGTTTCACTTTCTTGCTAGCATATTCTCATCTGGAACAGGACTACAGGACGTCTGTGGTGGAATCTCTTCCTCACCCCATTTTTGAGAAAAATGTTGCAAAGTGTTGCATTTTGGAATTATGTTTAAAAGAAATGGAGATGGCAAAATAAATACAGAATTATAGCCCCAGAACTCTAGAACCCACAGCATTCCCTCTAGCAAGGCTCACAATCCTCTTTCAGCAACATCACTAAACTACATGAGAATAAAAAGGAGAAAGTTACAGATGTAACCTGGTCATCAGAACAAACTAGTGCCTATAATAACTATAGTAGTCATCCCCAGCCTGCAGTACTTATCATTTACCCCACCCTCTCATCTGACTCAGATCATTGTTGAAAAAGTAAACAGGTTTAGGAGCTTCAGTGGATAATGATCTTCAGGCAGGAAGACAGGCAACAGAAAAAAAGTACAGCCAATTGGCAGGAACTTGTATGTACTTTAGATTCCCCATAGTTTTTACAAGGTGTGAGGAACAAGGAATCAATTCTTGGTGGGGAAGGATTGCTCTGTCTGCAGATGACACCTTTGGTGATCATGGCACAATGTTCGCTATCAGTTCTGAGCAGTGTTATTCTTGGCAGGCATTGTTAAATATTTGAAGAATGGTTTCTCCAAGGATGATACTAAAACCTTACTGCTTCTAAAGCATATTGCAGGAAACAATGTCAAGAGAGGTTACATGGTGCTCTGAAAAAAATCAGATTGAATCATATAAAAGTAAAATCAAATATTATTTAAAATGTGTTGGCACAGATGTGTTTGTAAAGAGGAATCATGCTTCACCAATCTACTAGAATTCTTTGAGGGGGTCAACAAGCATGTGAACAAGGGTGATCCAGTGGATACAGTGTACTTACACTTTCAGAAAGCCTTTGACAAGGACCTTCACCAAAGGCTCTTAAGCAAAGTAAGCTGTAATGGGATAAGAAAGAATGTCCTCTCCGGGATCAGTAACTGGTTAAAAGATAGGAAACAAAGGGTAGGTATAAATGGTCAATTTTCAAAATGGAGAAAGGTAAACAGTGGAGTCCCCCAGGTGTCTGTACTGGGACCAGTACTGTTCAACATATTCATAAATGATCTGGAAAAAGGGGTAAACAGTGACATCGCAAAATTTGCAAATGATACAAAATTACTCAAGATAGTTAAGTCCAAAACAGACTGAGAAGAATTACAAGGGAGTTTCACAAAACTGGCAACAGAAGGCAAAGTAATGAACATTGGAAAATATAATCCGAACTCCACATATAAAATGATGGTGTCTAAATTAGCTGTTAGCACTCAAGAAAGAGATCTTGGAGTCATTGTGGATAGTTCTCTGAAAACATCCACTCAATGTGCAGCAGCAGCAAAGCTAGTAGAATGTTGACAATAATTAGGAAAGGGATAGACGATAAAACAGAAAATACTGTATTGCCTCCTTATAAATCCATAGTACACCCACATATTGAATACTGTGTGCAGATCTGGTCGCCCCATCTCAAAAAAGATATATTGGAATTGGAAAAGGTGCAGAAAAGGGCAACTAAAATGATTAGTGATATGGAAAAGCTTCCTTAGGAGGAGCTATTAATAAGACTGGGACTCTTCAGATCGGAAGAAAAGATGATTAAGGGGGGATATGATAGTGGTCTATAAAATCATGATTGGTGTGGAGAAAGTAAATAAGGAAGTGTAATTTACTGCTTCTCATAAAACAAAAACTAGGGGTCACCAAATGAAATTAATAGGCAGCAGGTTGAAAATGAACAAAAGGAAGTATTTCTTCACACAATGCACAATCAACCTGTGGAACTCTTTGCCAGAGGATATTGTGAAGGCCAAGACTATAATGGTGTTCAAAAAAGAACTAGATAAGTTCACAGAGGATAGATCCATCAATGGATATTAGCCAGGACAGGCAGTGACTGTTGTTTGCCAGAGTCTGGGAATGGCCAACGGGATGTATTACTTCATGATTATCTGTTCTATTCATTCCCTCTGAAGCACTTGTCATTTGCCACTGTCGGAAGATGGACCATTGGTGTGACCCAGTATGCTAGATGGACCATTGGTGTGACCCAGTATGGCTGTTTTTATGTTCTTATGATAACAGAGGTCTACTGCTACAATTCCTATGCTTGTTAGGCCTCATTCTCCACTGCCCTGGAACTTGCGAAGTAATTTGTACCTGTACAAAGTGAATGTAAAATGATGTCATTTTGATCTGATAGCATTTTACACCCACTTTGCATAGATGTAAATGACAAAACAAGGAGAATCAAGGGCCACTGAAACTGGTATAAATTGGGAATTGGTTTCTAATGTAAGTTTAATTAAAACACTTGCTGAGTTAAAGTTGACCTGAACTTCATGGATACCTGTGGCATAGCTACCAATGGCTTTCTTATCAGCGGGTGCTTGGAATCAGCAGGAGAACTTTCTACATTATACTTGGGAGTAACTCCTTTTGATGGTGATAATACCATGATAAAGTCTGACTGCAAAAATCTCTGCTTGCTTTTTGTTATGCATGATACGGGTATGTCTACACTTCAATGAAAGTTCAGGGTTAGTGGGACTCAAGTCAGCTGACCCTGGACTTGAGAACACAGAACTTGAGCATCTACACTGATTGTTAATTTTCTAACTGGGACTCAAGCTTGGGGGTCTTGTGTCCACACTGCAGCATGCAGACCTGAGTCAAGCCAACTATATCACAGACTCCCTAGCACCTTATTGAAATGTGACTGCTCTAGTCCTTTGTCCATGGTGCACTGTCAGAAAACTTTAACTGTCCACCCTACATGTTACAGGAAGTTTAAACAGCCCACGAACACATCCTGCTGAGCAGTCATTTTGGTCTATGCACTCCCAACTGTAGTAGTTGGGCAACATGCAGGAGGTGCTTTTTAAAGAACTTCTCTTGCTCACACTTTCACTCCTCTGTCAGAAAGTGGGCAGAGCTTCCTTGAGACACTGATGGACATTTTTGCTACATTTTCTGACCCATCAAAGGCATCTGAGAGAGCTTAGGATGGAACAGGAAGAGGAGGAGGAGGACACAGACATGGCAGACTTGAACTGTCTGATGCTTCTCAGAACACTTGGTACAGACACTGCTGCCCTCTACATAGACCAGCACTTTCAGAGCAGGGATGCAAGCACAGAATTGTGGGACCACATTTTCATGCAGACCTGGAATGATCAGCAGTGGGTCCAGAACTTTTTAATGAAGAAAGCTAAATTTCTGCAGCTTTGTGAACAGCTTGCCTTGACTCTCTGCAATAAAGACACATCACATGCCTGAGGGCAGCCATCCTAATCCAGAAATAGGTTGCTGTGACGTTAGTCCCTTGGGGAGCCATGCTGAGATTGCTTAGTTAGGGCAAAACTGCAAAGAATGGGGCAGACAAACCCTAAAATACCGGTGTCTATTTCTAACAATTAGATTTCCCAAGCAAACAACAAACAGCTTCTAATAACATTACTGGTTGTCCAGAAGCCAAAAGCACAGTTCCCTTAAAACTATACAGCCCTCTAGCTTCCACCCAGACAGCCAAGTCAAATATAACGGAGATTACTGAAAATCCTGGTCCATCATATGTAAAAACATTTTACCAATCCCAAAGGACTGAACACATTACCAACCATGTCAATGAATATTTCAGATCTTATCCAAATACACACTTACAGCCAATTCTTAATAGCTAAACTAATTGCTTTTTTAAAAGAAAGAGAGAATATTAGTTAAAGTATCATTATACATACATATGAAAATAAACTCCTTAGGTCAGTTTTATGGTAGAGATGTTAAAAGCTCAGTTGCAAACGTTCTTTCAGAAATCAGTTCATAGGTTGTAATCCATATAGGCATTTCATGTACAGAATCTGTATAATTTCTTCCATAAGAAACAGTAGGGTAAACTAGTCTATTAATTGGACCTTAGACTGATGACTTGAACTGCCCCTGATGAAATCCAAGCAGTCCTAAAATGAACAGGATTAAGACGTAGAGTCTTTTATAAAGCCTTAGCCAGTTACTGATGTCTTCTTGACAGCAGTGGGCAGTTAATGTGGCTTTGAAGTAATATTTCCTATGCACACACAGGTAACTAACTATATTGATTAGCATAAGGTAATTATCCATTCAAAGGTAGTTTACTATTCTAACTTCAAAGAGAAATAAAAACAACGTTATTATTAAATTCAAGTTCCATCTAAATGTTAATATATCTTTTGATCTCTGGATCAGTATAACATGGTATTAGACAGGAAACATCTGGTTACATAGTCAACCTTTAAGAAGATTATAGGTAAATATAGACCAATATAATTAGTAGTTACTTCTAGTTTCTAACAATATATACTTGCATTTCAAACATTTGGCTCTACTAGGAGTGACAGTGACCCCCTGCCTAAACTTCAGACTGCAGCGGGAGGATTTGAACAAGACCCTGGTGTAGCAACAGACTGCTTACTGTTCCGCCCTGCTGGAGGGCTGTGGGCCACAGATGGACTCTCTTGCCCAAACCTGCCAGAGGGCCTGGGCTTTAGACTGCTTACTGCCCTGCTCTGCTTGGGGGCTTGGGGTTTAGACTGCTTACTGCCTCACCCTCCCTGAGAGGTTGGGCTATATAGAATGTTGACTCTGGCCACTAGGTCTTACAGCCCTGATGCGAGGGCTACTATTAATTCTGACCATTAGTCCGCGTTGCCCTGGCCATAGGGGTGTCACCCCCACTCAGACCCTTGAGTAATACGGCCTGAAGATCAGGAACAATCTGGTTGACTGCACCTGCGGGGATGCCCTGCTACCCCTTTATCCTGCAAATCTCCCCACCGAGGGGGAACGGCGTGGGTTCACTCCGTGACAGAGAGGTTTGGGTCATTTCAGCCTGTTAGTGATTTAACCCTTCCTGGCTCAGTGTCACAGTTGTTATAACCATCTGAAAGCTGGCTACCCCAGAATGCTACAGGTCCGTTGCAGCTAGTTTGGTGTTGGTAAGGCGACTGTGGTTAAAATGGCAGTGGAGGTTTCTGAGGCAATCAGGCGTGTGGTTTGCCCCAAGGAGGTAGGCATAAAAGGTATTCCTGAAGTAACTGCTGTCTTTGAGAGTGGCCCTGGTGCAGTTTGGAAACCCCATCGATGGGACTCACATACCCATACTTTGCCCTTCTCTTATGTGTACATAAACCACAAAGGGTACTACCACATTATTATGCAGGCCTTCATGGACCACAGGTGTAATTTTATGAATTTCAATGTGGGCTTCACTGGGAAAGTTCATGATATCAGGGTTTTTCACCTTTTGGAAGTCTATGTTCGTGGACAGGCTGCGACACTGTTCCCATCAAATGTCATTGTCATAAATGGCACACCCTTATTCTGGGGGTCCTGCATACTTCCTTTTGCCTTGGGAAACTGTACCCTGGTTTCCGAGGCCTTGGCAAAAGACAATTTAATTACACTGTCAGCAGAGGTAGAAAGCTTGTTGAATGTGCTTTTGTCAGATTGAAATCCCATTGGAGATGTTTACAGACCCACTAGGATGCCAGTGTCATCAACTCTGTCTTTGGCTTGTTGTGCTCTTCACAATCTTTGTGAAGCCAGAAGTGAGACATTTCCCCCTGAATGGAACTGTGACAGCGAGGGGCTGCTGAATTGGTACCTCAGTCAGAAAGTGCAACTACCACAGCTGGAGCTGGAGGCATTCAGGCAACAGAAGTCGGGGATGGTTTGTGATCCCACATTATGGGCATGCATGGTCCAGTGGAAGAGAGAGAATATTATTTTTATGAATGTGCTTATGGGGGGCATGGGCTCATTGATTGTGTGGTGTTGAGTGCTTGGGGAGGGGGAAGAGGTTAATTGCCATGCAATGTACTAATGAATGACATGACCACTTATCAAATTGTGTGTGCATGTACAGGGGGAGGAGGGTTATTCACGGTATGGAGTGATGTAAGGAAGTGATTGAAGTATGGATTGATGTAGACAACTGTACTGAGGAACAGTGTTTGCATACTAATTCCTAATTCTCCCTGATCATGTGTTTACCTTTATTATTTTAAATACCATTAATTGTATGATATGATGCAGTGATAACAATCAACTTGCTTGATAAAATAAAAGGCTTTATTTATAAAGGTGTGTTAGAAAAGTACAACATTCATCCATTGCCATGTGGGGCAGCCATCATCACCACACCAAAAAAACAGTAACAACAGAACCCTAACAAACCAAGGAAAATAAAGGGAAGTGCATACAGTGAAACCACGTACAAGACAAAAAACCCCACTGTTGGATGGCCCTTGGCCCACCCCCTGTCCTCCTTTCCCTTTCCCCCATTGCATTGTGGGATGGAAGTGGAGGCATCCAAAGAGGATGGGAGTCAATATGGGGGGCTGTTGCCCTGCCCAGCCACAAATGGGAACTGATTGTATGGGCTACCAAGTCATGGAGTTTTCCAAGCTGTTTCTGGACTGTATCACAAGGTACCATGCAGGGACACGGGCCGTGGTGTGGGTGATGCACCAGGAGCAAGTGCTCTTGTGGCTATTAGTGATATCAGCTATTCAAATAGCTCTGTCTGCTGAGCTCTGCCCTCCTCCCTTAGCTGCCATTCCTGTTCCAGGAACTGTGAAGCAAGTGCCTGCTCCCACGCTGTAAACCTGTCCTCAAGCTGCTGCCAGCCTGAGCTTTTCCGCCTGCCTCTCATCATGCCCTTCCTTCAGTCATAAGTACCTCTCTCAGGTACTGGACCTGCTTGTTGGCTCTGTCTAACTTCAATCATAGGATCATCATGGAAACGTTTCTTCTTTGAAGGCATATGGACCCAGACATCTCCTGCAGTGTGAGAGAACTGGTGAGGTACTGCAGTCGGTACAGTTTGAGGGGTCTGAAATAGAAGAAGACATAAAGGGTTATTGCCTTAAATAACTCAGCGCAGGGGCAAGGAAAAAATCCTTGTAGAATTTCAAGAACATAAAATGTTAATTTTCCAAACTAAACTTCAATATATTGTGAGATGGATATTTCAGACTACAGAAGTTCTGTGGACAAAGACTGGTTAAACACAGTGAAAGAAGTGCAGAGACACTGGTAAGTTAGAAATTCAGGACTGATTTTGATTTCTAAAATTTGCATAACTACTTGGGTCGGTGGGGAGGTCAGTGGCCTTGTATCATTTCAGGCCTTCTACATTTTGGAGGGCAAAACAGATCTTGTGGTGCCTCGTTGGCAAAGGGAGATGTTATTCCAAGCTGCTTCTGGGAAACCTGCAGTATTCAACGTATAGTGACTGAACTGGAGTGAGTTGGTCAACTACTGAGGTGGGTCTGGAAAATACACTCTATCCCAAAATATGACGCCTATCTGAACTCCCTGATTTAGGAAAAGTTTGCAGCTATCAGTACCCTGGATTGGGTCAGAATCCACGAGGAAATTAGCAGGATAATGTGTTAACTTTCATGTGGCTTAGCTTGTTATGTCTGCATGCAAACTCACAGAACTTCACAGCCATCGTCCTTCCCACACACCATATTTCTGGAAAAAATTCAAAACCCAGTTGAATTTGGCACAAATGATTTTGTCACCTACAGACTTCATGGACTACTTTAACTGAAATGGACTACATTTGTAAATGGAAAATATTTCCACTTCCTCCCCCGCCCACAGTTCACTGTTTCCAGGCAGCTTGTTCCACTGCTGAGTGGTTACAGAGTGGCATACTTAGAGGCATGGCGATGTAAAGTTATTTTTAAGGAACAGGAATGCCCTAGCAAAAATCTGTGCCTTTTGAGAAATAGCTCACTTTCAAGACATTTTTACTGTTTGCATTTCCTGATGTCCATTTTGAACTGGACGTGGTGAGGAGGGAAGAAAGCCAACTCACTGGTGGCATACATTCCACCATTAGCAGATACATGCTGCTACCCAGGGCCTCTAATAATTTTTGCATTGGTTTATAAAGTGGAAGTCCCTCCCATTACTGTATTAACTAACATTAAAATGGAGCCAGAGGGGCAGCTAAGGGGTGGCTTCTGTCCCTTCCATGTTTGCTGTAGGCTCCACAGCAGCCAGTTCTTGGGAGGTGGGGGAGGAAGAGGGTATCATATGGTTCCAGGATGTGCTGATGCTGCCTCTGTTGCAAAGCTTCGTCAGGGACTGGTTTTAGCAAGAGAGTCACTTCCCTGTTTTCACTCGGCACCTGCTGCTGACTCCCATCAGTCCCTACGCTGGACTCTGGGCCAGCCTGGCATCATCCAGGATGGCCAGGTCATTGTACATCACTGTTGGATCAGTGCTCAGCGTAGTGCCCAGCACCTGGTCTAACATCTCATAAAATGGGCATGATGGCAACGAGTTGCCACTGGTGCCATTCTTGTCCCTGGTTTTCCTGTATTCAGTCTTGAGCCATTTAATCCTCCCTGCACTGGTCACTGGTCTGGGAAATTTGCAACACTGCCAGCTTATTCATTATTTGCTGGTATGCATGAGTATTCCTGGTGTTCCTAAAGTCCACTGTTTTGCTGGCCTCGCAACAGAGATTGATCCAAATCTGACTGTGCTCCGGTGACCATGAAACAGCATGCTTTGCAAAAGACTTCTCCTCTGTCTCCATTTCGAAGACAAAAGGCTGTCTGATGGTATGTTTGCAGCTTGGTGTTCAGAAGACAATGGAAGGGTTAAACACTGACTCATCGAATTACTGCACTACACCAAGGGGGGTTGCTTCCATTTCCTTGGAGTTCCTGGAGATTCTTGGGATACAGAGGACAAAGGAAGTTGACCAATGAGATTGTGGGATACTTTTGGTGGACTCCCAGGACCTTAGTCAGGGGAAGGGGAGATGTGTCTACACTGCAAAGCAATAGGCCTTTAATCCTGGATCCTGGTTTGACTTGGGTTCGAACACTTCAGCCCCACAGGGTCCTAGGACCCTAGGCCCAAGCCCAAGTCTGAGAGATTTGTGTGTAGATGGAAGAGCGGGGTTGGACTCAAGCCTGAGTTTGAGCCCAGGCTCACATTGCAACCCTGAGGGGCTATGGGCAGCTCAGACTCCTGCCTTGCAGCTTGCAACAAAGTGCAGAGTTGTAACTCCTCCATGTGGATGCTGTTAACACATGCTCAAAGGTACCTAGTTCACCTTAATATCAATATGGGCTGCAGCCCACATTGTAAGCTGTTAACTACATTATATGTCAAGGGAGCTTCAGGGCTGTCCATATCTCCTAAATACCATGAAGTGTAGAGGGGTGTGTTAGACAGTCTTCCACCTCCTCCTCTGCCTATCTGATCAAAACAGCCCTAGAAGGGTATTCTGCCTAGCTGCATTGATGGGGTTGGGTTAGAAGAATCTCCCTCTCCCTCTCAACTTCCCAGAGCATGGGTCTTTAGGTTTAAACACTTTAAATTGTTTGATAATATTATGGCAAGAATCAGCAGATAGCACCATTATACATAGTTGTTGGGGTGCATGACCATCCCTCCTTGTCAGTCTGTGAGGGAGGCCACACCCCCTCGCTATCACACCCGTGTAGGCAAGCTCAAAGCAGGAAATTAGTTACCTCTGGTGCTCAGGCCAACAGGTGGGGCAGGGCAACTAAGCAGTCTGGGGCTCACAGGTGGGGGTGAGGGCCCACCAGAGTCCTAAGGTCTCACAGGCAGGGGGTGAGCACCAACACAGTCTAGGGGCTCACAAACGGGGTGAGCACCATCTAGCTTCCTGACCTATGACAAGATAGATACCACCCTAAGGGTGGAATTGGCAGCAGGGAAGAAGGTAGGGGGAACCGGCCCCATGCCCAGGACCCTCACAGTTGCAGAGTGTTCTACCACTGGTTCAGTGGCGTTCTGCCCGATACATGCTGATGTCATATCAGGCCACTGCATAACCAGACTATTGTCTGGTTCCTCTGGCCTACTTCCTACTTCTCCTCTAGAGTACTGGGGCATCAGGGTCGTTGTCAGTCTGCCCAGGGTAAACAGCAACAGGTAACCCCAACAGCATTTTGGCACCCCAGGTGGCCAGCAGTTCTGGCAGCTCCTCCAGGTCCTAGGTGGCAGGCAGCTCCAGCAGCTTCTCTGGGTCTCAAGTGACAGGGAGCTCTGGTAGCTCCTCTGGGTTCCTGGCAGCAGGCAGCTCCAGTAGCTCTTCCGGGTCCTTGGTGTTGCAGTGGTTGGGTGTGGGCAGCAACAGTGAGGGAGACTATCTTTTCCTCTGGCAACTCCCCCGCAACTCAGCTAGAGGGTCCATCCTTTATACTTCCTGTTCCTGTCTCGCCCTTCTGCTTCTGCAATGGTGAGCATGGCCTTCCCAGCTCCACCCATCAGGAATGGATGGTGGTGGCTCCTTGTCAGTCTAAGAGGGAGGCCATGGCTCCTCGCTACAGTAGTCTTGAGTTCTTTTTCTTAGTTTGCGAGCTGATTACAGCTTTTGAAGAAATGCTGTGGTGTTTTTAGGTTTGTGCTGCCAATGCTTTTGGGGAAGCAAATAGCAAGGGAGTTTGCCGTCTGCCTTGAATTCTCAAACTAGAGTGAGTCCTTGGTACAGAATTGCTTCCTGGGAACTGGGCATAGGTTTTTTGGCTGAGATTCCTGAAGAGGGGTTTGCCTGCTTGTTGTTTGTGACCACATGAGTTAAAGAGCTGGTGTATACAGTGCAGATAAACTTCTACATCACTGATTTCCTTCAGTGGGAAACTGACCAGCAAGACTCCAATATTTGCTGCTGCTCAGCAGAAGGGTGAAAATAAATATGTCATTCAAAGGAACTACCACACTGGTGGGCAGACGAATATCCTAAATTTAAACCATTCAAGTGCTGCTAGACTCTTTTATTATTGAGAGCTCCTTTGTGGAGTGTTTGTAATATTAATCAACATCATATGACATCCTTATTTCTGTTCAGACTCTTTCATTTGCATTGAAAATTTGCATAATATTAAGTAAGTCATATGTTGAGGGGGTGTTCATATGTGGGTTGCAGTTCTGAAGCATCATTAAATGCTTTGACCTGATATAAGTTTTCTAATATTTCTTTTAGCAATAGAATTTTTGTTTATTTGGCACAATGTGATATTAAATATGTGAAAGCAATGGAGATTTGACTGGTATGCTTAATTGGCAACATGCTGCCTTTTGCACTAGTACTTCTATGCCATATGGCATGCTGAAGCGCTGGAGATTCTCTGAAGCTTTGATATGCACATATCTCAGAAGCATAGGGAAGTCCTTGGGGATATGTGGGTGGGTGGGTGGTGTGTGAATATAATCATTGACACCTTTATGGGTTTTTTGCTAAGATGGCAATGGAATTTTCCAGTAGGTCAGGTGCTAGTGGAATTTGAACTTGCTTTTCTGTAAAACTTTATGCTTAGCAACTTCATGTTAGTCAGATACTATGATGATGATGATAAATATCTACAGAAATTGTGTTTAAAATGAAAAGAAGATACATTGGATTTTCAGGAATTTGTGAACTTTCATTTTCGATCACCCTTTCTCTGTTCCATTCCTTTGATGATAGTCAGACTTCAGAGATAATCTAAACTCTCTGGGAATGTCTACACAGTGAGCAGCAGCAAGTCTCAGAGCCCAGGCCAACAGACCTTGGGCTTGCAGGCTCACGCAATAGTACTAAACGTGATTGTGTATATGTTGCAACTCAGGCTGAAGCTTGAGCTCTGAAGCTCTAGCTCAAGCTGCAACTTCAAACAGATATTTTTTAACACAGTACCCCAAGCCTGAGAAGCTTGCATCTGTTGACCCAGACTCTGAGACTTGCTGCTGTGCACTGTCACTCACTATGTAGACACACCCTCTGTGCCTCAGTTACCCCATGTGAAAAATTGTGGTGGTGATACTTTCTTTTGTAAATCATTTTGTAATCTGTGGAACCATTTTAGAAGAGCTAAGTGCTATTAGTAGTAACCAAGCTCTTTCTATTTAATTTGTGCTCCTAATAAGACAACTGTCAGAAACTGTGATGAGGATGGCCTAGTGGTCAGAGCAGTGGCAGTCAGGCTTAGTGGTCACAGCTGGAATAAGGAGTCCACAGTGGGGTTGAAGCAAGGCAAGAGTAGGGCTAGGAACAAGGCCAGAACAAGTGCAAGGCTGGAGCAGAAATAGGAACAGGGCTGAAGCAACACTGGGAGCAGAGCTGGAGCAGGCTAAGACCTATGCAGTCTGTTACCACTATCAAGCAGGGAAAAGTTCCAAGTTATGAAGTGACATTGAACAGACAGAGCTACTGTTGTTCCTGTGAGGTCTATATACCTACCTTGAGAGTCACCAGACCAGCCCCTGGTTTGTGGATTGACCAGAGATTAGGGCAGGGATGACTCATCACTGCATGTAACTTAATCAAGCTCTAGTTCAGAGAAAACTCATCACTTTACAAGAAGTCTCTGTAGCTACTTTATTATCTTTCTTGTGATGCTGTTAGATAATCTCTACTTTTCTGTTATTTATTTCTTTTGCTATTGCATTGCTCTTCCCCTTTTACACTAACTCTGTCCCTCCATGGTTAAAGATACATCTTTATTCCTTAGTTACTGTACCAGTTATAGCAGCTCCATGGCTCCATGATGGATTCACCTTGAGAGAGGTGACAATTGGAAGTAAATCTTGATCTTTTTACATCTCTGTACAATATAAAACACATTCATGTTTCATAGGAGTCCTCTATATCATAGCAGCGACATTATCATATTTTTGATTTTCGATTGCTCTGTACTAATGATTCTTTTGATCAACCAAACCAAACCATTGTAGCATAATTTTTAATGGCAACAATGAAGCAGTATAAGTTCCTCAAGAAATCACTAAGTACAAAAATCTATTGGCTTAACTGTTTTGGTCTGAAATGAGTATATCCTAGATCTATGCTTGATTTTTTTTTTTTTTCTGTTAAAATGGGCACTGGCTTAAATCTGCTTAAAAGGGGGAGCTGTGATGAGTAAAAGACTGGGAACCAGGAACTTTCATGTTCTATTCTTGTTTCTGTCAGTGATTCCCTCTGTGGCCTTGTCAAGTCAGTTAAATGCTTTATCTCAATTACTGCTACAGGATTCTAATGATTACTGGAGAGAAGACATTAATATCAGTATCTTGCTGCTTATGGTGGTCAAAGGTCACATGTTCACATCTTGAGGGAGCTGGCAGGCAGCATCAAGAAGCACTGCTACTCAGAAGGTTTGGTGCTCACATTCCAGGAATGTGCTCATTCCAGTGATATGGATCTGTGTGGAAAATTCTCAAAAGAGAAATGTTCTTTCTGCATTTAGGCTACAAAGGAGTTGAGGACAGAGCAAAGTAGAGCAGGAGAAGAGTTCTTTAAATAAACAAAGCAATGACTTTTCCACACAAAAGGACAGGTGTTGGCTTTTTCCTAGAAAAAGGTCCACACAGATTATACTAGAACAGCAGTATGGATGTCCAAAATAGGAATAAAAGCAGATTCTGGTGTGAGCATCTGTAATGCAGTTTCTGACTGGTAATTTTTCTCAGTGCCAATCTCCTTTTTTCTCCTTGTCAGTAGGGTCAATTTGGGTTCCACAAAAAAAGAAGCTAAGAGAGCTACATTTAAGTTTTCATGAAGTCTATTTCTCATCTTAGCAGTTTTCTATCAAGATAACAATATCCCATTCATTTTGTCTAATACAATACAAAAAGGTTATCATATTAGTAATGCTCATGATATTAAAGGAAAGGAGCACTAATACAATACAACACTAATGCAATTTGATAGAATTTGCTATTATAAGACTTGCATTTTGTTTTATTACAGGAATGTCAATGCTGCCTATTCTGTTTCTCTTAAAATTGTCTACAGGGAACACCTTTTTACTGAACTAGCCTAAAAATTACCAACAAAGCTTTCTACAGACAAACTGTCTTTCTAGCAGGGATGAGAGAAATAGCTTTAACTATTTTACAAAGCAGAAACCCTAATGCTCTTCACAAAGAACCAAATACTTTTTCAAAAGAGGAAATGAGCTATTGAAAAACTTCTAAAATGTTTAAGGTGCAATTATTCAGGACACACTTTGAAACATTATTCTAATTAAACCCATCAGTCAATATCTTGTGCCTGTAAATCTAAGCATATATATTCATATAAGATTAAGATATATATCTATTAATCTTAGATTTACATCCTGAATGGCTGAATGACTCTTCTAGAGTTGGATTATTTCATGAAGCAGCTAAAGGCTAGATCCACAAAAGGAATTAAGCACTAACTGCCACTTTAGGCACCTATCTCCAAAATTCAAAACCTCAGAATTGGTGCTCAACTGCCATCTAACTCTGTAGGCCCCTAATTTCATAGGTGCCTCAATTTCTGCTAATAGACATCCCTAGGAGCCTAAAAATCTGCCAGTGGGCATGCCCACACTTATCTCAACCCTATTCCATGTGATTACCTCTTCTCTAAGCCCTGGTGGGATTCTCAAATTTGGTAGGCCCGATCTAGTAGGAGTTTTCAGAAGCCACCTAACAGCTCATATTGGGTGCTGCATAAAACACAGGAGGTTGTGAGGGTGCTATCCCATTCTAACTTTTAGTGCAATTGTTAGAGTGGTCAACCAGCAGGTGAGAGATCTGGGTTCAGATCTCTCCTCTGCCTGACTTGGAACAGGGATTAGAACCTACATTTTCTATAAGAGTGCCCTAACCACTGTTCTGTGGGGTATTCTGAGGAAGTGCTCTCTTGGTCTCATGCCAAGCTATTAGATTTTGTACAATAGTCAATGGACCAAAGAAAGAAGGCCTCTGTAGGCAAAAAGGCAAGAAGGCCTCTGTAGCCCAATAGCTAGGGCAGTCAGCTGTGATGTAGCAGACTCAAGTTCCTGTTCTAATGACTATTTACCTCAAAATACTACCTGTAAATCCCAGCCATATGCTAATAACCATTGGACTTTAAACACTGAGAGAATCAGGATAAAAATGATTCTGAGCAGTGAGAGAAAAAATTGCACAGGATGTTATTGACTAAACTGAGTGATCAAATAGAGCTGTCAGATTTTATTATCAAAATGGTGTGCTTACGTTACTAAGTGATAGAGCTGGGTAGTTACTGCTGTTAATTCTGCCTGAGGTTCATAAACTCTGGCAAAATACTACATTCTAATGATCTTTACCTCATATAACTGAATGGATATAATGCAAGTATGTATATAGCCATTCACACAGATGTCGGTATAATACAGACTGTGATTGTGGATTTATATGAGGAGACTAGGATCACACCAAGCATTGTATTTAAGCATGCAGTGCAGAAAATATAAGTGAGTACTTTGTGTTAGTGTATGTACTTTAAAGATAGTTGCTAACACAGGGCTCCTATGTAGATACCTGGGCCTATGCACTAGATTGCTAATAATAATAATAATAATAATAGGTGGAAAAGACCCCTTAGTTATTTCCTCCATCCCCATCCAAGGACAGGTCTGTTCCCTCTTCTAGTAATATTTTGTTAAGACTGGGTATTATTCTACTGCTAAGATTGCTTACTATCTTCGTAGTTTTCCTGATATTGGGTCAGATTGTCAGCTGGTGTAAGCTAGCATAGCTCCATTGACTAGCTCCATTTTACAACAGCTGATGACCTGGCTCATTCAGTTTCAAAGAATTATAGGCTTAGAAGGGACCACAAGGGTCATCTAATCTTACCCCTTGCCAAGATGTAGGATTTGTTGTGTCTAAATCATCCAAGACAGATGGCTATCCAGGAATGGAAAGGAAGTCCTTCCCATTTCAGCTCCTTCCCAGAGCTATAGGTGGGATCCAGTTCATTAAGCACCCTGCAAGAAGGAATTAAATGCTAAATTTGATGAGATATTCTAGGAGAGCCAGTAGAGTGATCAAAAGACAAATGTAATGTGCTTCCAATAACTTGTGTTGCTGAGGAAAGACACAGCTGTATTTTTTTCAGTTGTAGTTTCCTGTGGGCTGACACATTCTTGGGCAGGTAGATTTCACTTCTTTCATAACCAGTGCATGCACAGGTGCAGATGCATAGTAACATGAAATATCTATATCTGTTTCCAAACGAAAGAGTTGGGCCCTTGATAAAATATTGTTCTGTTCACCAAGTGTACAGCTCCATCAATTTCAGCTTCCGAATACATGTAAGATATAGCCACATACAGAACATATTGCAAAAATTTAATCTTAAAGTGACAAAGGTGTGGATGGTAGAAACCAGAAAAAAAAATCTGTGTCCATATGGCCAAGCATAGAGGGGAAAAAAAGCTTTCCTGGCCACAGCTGCTTCTTGATCACCTAAACAAAGCTGCGCTCTGACCTCATCTCCAAATTCTGAATTGGGTCATCAAATGTTCAATGCACATCATCAATTGTGAGGCAGATATAAAATACCTTTTAGACTAGATTCTATGCCACATCTCCTGAGTGACTCAGAACGGAAGGTGTAGCCCATGAGGAAATGGGGCAAAGGTGGGATTTTTCCTACTGTAGGAACCAAAAAACAAACAAACCCACAAGTGTAAGTTAGAGCATCTATAGTGCTACTCTAACTTATGCTTGCCTCCTTTTGACTGCCTGTGGGCTGAATTTCAGCCCCGTAACTCCTTTAACTCATATCTCACTATTCTGTAGGAAACAAATGTAGAGAGCAGAGGACAGGTCTAATTTGTTTGTGGTAGTCTGTGTTGCCAGGAGAGGAGGGGCATGCTGATGTCCTCTGTGCCATACTTGAGCTTTGCCACCTCCCTACCCTCATTCATAAATATGGCCTATCTTTCCTCAGAGAAGTAATCTGGGAGTAAAGGGGAAAAATACACCAAAATACAAAGTAACATACTCAAAGTTAACAAGATCAAAATGTCTTGCTGCCTCACTGAGTACTCATGTGACATTATTGCTAATTATTAGCATTATTATTGGCCTTCCTTTTGACTCCCTGAAGTGGGCACTCTTTAACCAGGTGAAGGCACTATGCATTCTTTAATTTTGTATAAAACATCCTCTTGATTTCAGTACACCCAAGTCACCATAGCCTGAGAACTGATGCCCTGAAGATAGTGGGAACATTTTTATAAGGTAGGGTGTGACATTCCCCTAGTGAGATCTGGACTGGTAAATGGCCCCAATTCCCCATTCCTGGAGTCCACTTAACCCTGCTCTGTTGTGAGAACTCTCACTCCTGGGCTGCTCACACACAGCCCCGAGCAAGAAAGTTGAACCTAACTGAGTGAATGAGTGCTTCTAGCCAGCCACTCTTTGGTTTATGCAACAAAATGACCCCAATCAGAATGCCCAGTCCCAGATGCCACCCTAGGAATTCCCATCTTGCCATGTTCAGTAAAGCGCACTGAACTTTGTAAGCTCATGTATGTTCTTCAATTTAACAAATAAATTGATATGCACCAACCTTGTTATTCCAATGGAGTCTTCAGCACACTTCAAACCAAATGCACTGCTTTAGATAAAACAAACAAATGAACAAACAAACACATTTTTGAGTGATTATAAATTAGAGGATAACACGTCAGATTTGGTCAAGAGAAAACAAAAGCAAAACGCATTCTAAACTAAGCTTAACAATTTCACCAACCTTAAAAATTTAGGTGATTCTCACCACAGGCTGGCTGGTTTCCCTTCAGCCAGGTTCTCCCCTTTGGTCAGCACTTCAGTTGCTTGGTGATGTTTGTAGATGGAGGTGGAAGAGAGAGAGTGTGGCAAATGTCTCCTTTTTTATAATGTTCTTTTTCTCATCAGAGGCTTTTCTCCACCCCTCCTCCCACAGGTCAGGTGACAAAAAATGTCCTTGTATGGATTTATCCATGTCCTGAGTCAGTGAGCATTGACCTCATTGTGGTTCCAAGTAGCCAAGGGAGGAGGTGACTCACTCAAGAGTCCAATTGAATCTTTATTGATGCCTAGGCCAATACTTTGTTCCTGGAAAGCTGAGGTGGGTTTGTCCTATACAAACCGTGACAAGGTGTGAACTGCCACTTTGCTCCTGGAAAGTTTTGCCTGGATATGTTTCAAACCATGAGGACACATCTTTGGGAATATTACATAGCGAAGCCTCATAACCATACACATGACATTGCAACAAACATATTACTATAACAATAATGCTCAGTACATCATGAGCATTCCAAAAACATCGTATATGACATACTTTGCATTAAACAATATACAATTATACTGTAAGGGTGAACATGGGGGTGCAGGATGTCACAACTCTTTAACCAGGTGGAGGCACTTAATCTTGTACAAAACATCCTCTTGATTCTGGTATACCCAAGTCACCAAAGCCTGAGAACTGATACCCTGAAAATGGTGGAAACATTTTTTTCTAAGGTAGGGAAAGTGGGATACCCATAGCAAATGGGTACATTCCTTACGAAGAGAGGTTACCCATTGTTTTTGTGAGGTGCCTAACATATCTTTCAGTGTAGAAGTATAATTATGATAATAGTATCATGATGAATGTTTTTATAATGTTTTAATAAGTTTCCCCTGTAACACATATGCTACCAGATGCCTCTTTTCTGCCTTGAAACTTCATAACCACCATATTGTGTGGTTAAACAAATATTAAATAGGTATGTGTGTAAGCATCTATCAGCCTATTCCCTTTGCTTTTGAGAATGACATTTCAAACCTACTATATAACAATGTCCCTTGTTAGCATGTCAGTTCCAGAAATACACTGGCAGAGAAGATGATACTTCAGAAAATCCAGTCAAAAATGAAACTTTTATACAGTCACCCCTGCAGGACATTCAGCAAAATACATAAGAATAAAAACATAAGAACAGACATACTCGATCAGACCACTGGTCCATCTAGCCCAATATCCTGTTTTCTGATAGTGGCCAGTGCCAGATGCTTTAGAGGGAGTGAACAGAGCAGGGCAATTTATCAAGTGATCTATCCCTGTCATCCAGTTCCAGCTTCTAGAAGTCAGAAGTTTGAATGCACAGACAACCCATATTCAGAGATTCTAGTAAAATTTTCACAAGGATTGTCTATCAATCACAAGGTCCTAAACAAGATGCAGTTGTGTTCTTATCATGATAAGTATCCTACAATTCCTAGTTTATATATTCACACAGGTATATGGCTAACTCAAGATCTTCTTCAAGGGTCATTCAAGCCTCTCCAGGCTAAATATCACTTCATTAGCCAACAGTAATTAAAAGAAAACAGGTAATGTCACATGGAAAGCTCTTGGAAGTGCTCTGTAGCTTCTCAAGTAACCACTAGGGATAGTCTTTTGTCACAACAGGACTCTGAGTCTGGTTATGAGAGGTGGTGGTAGCTCCTGCTCTACATGTCTTCCCAAAGGAAATTGGGATGGTCTGGTCTGTGGGCAAAATATGGGGAACAGAGTATACCCCTCTGCTCTCCTACTGCAGTGTTTCCTCTGCCAACTGCTAGGAATGTTTCTTGCCTGCTAGGGAAGAGGTGTTATACTCTCTTTAAGAGATTTGCAGTCATAATGACTTTACTGGAACAACAGTAAGGACAATTTCATTCTGGCAACACAATTGTATCACATACAGACCATTTCCTTTGGATTTGTTTCCAGATCAGTTTAATACTTCTTTGTTTTCTGGTTTAATTTCTATTTACAATTCACTGAACCCTTTCTCATTCTTCAAATATCTCTTGTTAGGTGACAAATGTTTCTTGCATTCTACTCTTTCAGAAAATGCTATTGTCAATTAGTTTAATTTTGTTCCTCACCATGTTTGATTCTCAAACCTATCCAGGAACCTTTCCTGGCATTTCTGCTGCAAAAGTAATTTAACACTCAATTAGGAACATTTTCTTTCTTTCTTCTTTTTTCTAAATCTATTTATCTCCGTCAGAAAAACTGTTGATTTGTTGGCACTATGACATCACTTCCTCAATACATCCTGTGAATGATTTCCTCTTATGTGTATGGCGATATGAATACACTAGTGTGTTCCTAAAGAATCTACTAATAACTTCCTCTCTAGTTTTTGTTTAATCTCTATGCACAGGCATCGTCTTCTTTCTAAGAGTTAAAATGACTTGAAATCCCCATTAGCTTGGGGCTGCTGCAGTCATGTCATTGTCCCTTGCCATCTTCTATTTTCTTTTAGGTAACTTCTGAATCCTGTTGAAATGACTTGGGGTCAGTTGTCACATGTAATGGAGAATGGTAATTCATGTGTCAGAAGAGCTTAATCCAAAAGCTGCATATCTCTGTCTGATTTGCTATTGTCAAAATAAACATTTCACAATACCTACTGTAGAAGTAAGCCACAGCCTGAGGGCAATGGTCCCAATGCCAGTCTCTGCCTGAGTGCCCTAGGCCTTCAAGTGAATGCAAGCTCATGTCTAACTGAGACTGGATAGTCACCTTGTAAACATGGATATCTACACAACTGCTTTATTCTTTGCCTTGATGTTCTTCCTGACTCGATCTCAAAATGGGCATCTTCACTTTCAATGGTTATTTCATATAGTTGTCTGTTTTCCTCTCACTGCTAATTTCCTAAATGAGCTTTCATTTTATAACTGACAGTAGTCTGCTTTTACTTCATTTCTCAGATAGGATGCAGTTTCTTAGTTTGATGGGCTAACAAACACAATTGACAAATTTCTTTGTTCTCTTCTGCATCTTCTGCAAGGAAACATTTATTACATCTGAATTAGTATATAGTCTGATGGGAGTCAGTATTTTCATTAATTATAAACCTCACTTTCAAGAGTTTTATACTTTAGTTATTTTAATTTGTTCCATTCTGAAAATTGGCATCAAATGATTCATTGCCAAGGCTAATTTAAATTTAAAAAATCAATGCACACTTGTATATTTTAAATCATTCTTTGCTTACACATTTCCAAATTAAATAGGAGTACATACATTTGGATTTTTTACTTGGATTTTTGGTTATTTTGTTAAGTAAAAATTAGCTGGATTTAAATAAAGGAATAAACAATCAAATGAAAAATGGTTGCTTATTTTTAAACAAAAGAAACCAAAGCCACAGCTGTTGCACATATGTACTAATTAACTTTCATAACCTTCTTATTGTTCTTTGCATTCCATCTCACATGTTAAATTTTATGTACTTACTAATCATGCTCCCACTGTAGATAATGTCAAAACATCCATTGTCTTTAATGGAAGCAGGATCGGGTCCCAAATGCATAATATGGGTACTATACAAAATGTATTTGATTTTGATGGAAATTCTTGTGTATAAAGATTTATGTGGTAACTATTCCCCCTGGCGTTATAGAATCCTTCACATATCAATGTGACTGTCAGATACGAGAGCAACATTCTCATTCCACTGAATCCCAGGAAAGGGTGGATATTATAAGGTGACCTGAAACAAATTACTATACATCATTCCTGTTGCATTACATCATTATAGACTTGAAATGATCTGTCGGTTGGTAAATGCCATGCCAGAGTCCAGATCTACTGTTAATGCTTGGAAAATTTCTGGGATTAATTTTAGATCCCTTGATTACGCCAAAATGTGTCTCCTTGGCTTGGCTGGACTACATAACTAGATGCACCTGTTCTTTAAGGATACGCCTTTCACCCCAAATATTAGAGATGTGATTCCTTAGGCACACTCTATCACTGTCAGAAACTGGGATAGAGATGGTTTTGCCTGGTGGTACATGCTGGAGCAGTCAGGCCTAGTGGACAGAGCTGGAGCAGCCAGCCTAGTGGTCAGAGCTGGAATCAGAAATTGAGGGCAGGTTTGAAGCAGGTCTTGGAGCAGGGCAGTGGGGAGAGCAGGGCTGGAGCAGGACTAGGAACAGGACTGGAGCAAGAGCAAGGCTAGAGGAATCTGTTGCCACTGTAATGCAAGAGAGTTCCCAACCCAGAGTGATGCTGAGCAGAATGAGCTGCTGATCTTCTTGTGGGGTTTATATACCTTATCTGGGAGTCACACGACTGGTTCCTGGCTTGTGGATTGGCTGCAGCCTTGCACAGACTCATCACCTTACAATCACCTGGATTAAGAGATGGGCAATCATAGATCCTTTTGTCAAAATAATATATCCGCTTCCAATTTTTTCTTTCATCTGTCATATGGTTTCATTGCCATCAGATTTCAGCAAGTTATCAGTGATTGGTAAATTACATCTGATCCTTATTCACATTAACAGGTGAGCTGGAGAAGAGACATTCTCTAGAAGTGTATTTTGGTAAGCCAATAAAGCTTTATGCAAATCATCTCCACCTACAAAAGTGTCTTTCATAAAGCTCTTTACTATCCATATAAACTTTTCCACAAGTCCAATCAATTGGGAGTAATTTGGTTTTGATATTTTGTGACAAAAATCCCAATCTGTTGCAAATTTCCTAAAATCTGCTCTAGAAAATTGTGGTCCATTATCGCTAAAGACTTCATCTAGAATTCCATGTATGGAAAATATTCCCTTCATGTTGGCTATCATTGATTTATTACTAATACTGTGCAGTGTGCAAATTTCTTGATATAGAGAATAATAATCTGTGACTATTAAATAATCTTTTTATTTCCAGGTAAATAAATTAGTGCCTACCTTCTCATAAAACTTTTGTGGAATTGCGTGAGGTCTCAGAGTTTCTACCTGTTGGCATGGCTTGTATTTCAAGCATGAAAAACAGTTTCCTATCACATTAGTAATGTTGTGATTGATCTGCGGCCAATAGATCACCTCTTGTTCTCATTGTTTGCACTTTGCAATTCCTAAATTACCCTCGTGGATCTTATGTAACATTTTTTTCCCGGAGGCTCATTGGTATGACAACCTTGTTGCCCTTGAAAATCACCCCATCTATCATAGTAAATTCATGTCTGCAGTTCCAATAGACTCATACTTGGACAGGAACTGCTTATTTCTTCAGGTCACTTCTTTAAGGATCCCCAAGGATTCATCTTTCTCTAGTTCTTCTCTTATTTGTTGCAGTTTTTGTTAGCTATTGTTATTGACTTTACAATCAGATCTACATAGGCTTGTATCTCTGTCTCTAAAGTCTTTTCTGGTTTTATAGTGGAAGTAACCATTCTGGAAAAGTCATCCACAATAAACATGAATTTACTGGGCAGGTAGGTCACAAAGAAATCATACTTTTGCAGCTTTATCATCATTTTTTGAATCCTTAAAGTACAATCATTTAGCGGTTTGCCAAATAATTCCATCAGGGGCTTGTGGTCCATTTCAACATCCTCTGTTTGGCCATAAATATATTGATTGACTCTCTCTCAGGCAAACAATATTCCTAAAAGCTCCTTTTCAATCTGTGCATATCTGGTTTCCTCATCAGTCAGTGATTTGAATGCATACACCACTGGTTGCCAACAAACATCATGTTTCTGTCAAATCTCTGCACCTAACCCAGACTGTGAAGCATCTGCTGAAATTCTAATAGGCCTGTTTGGTGAATAGAACATCAACATCATAGAACTGGCTCTTGTATCAGTTATTTCAAATCTTCCCATGATTCCTTCTCTTTTGCACCTCAGTACCATTCATTTTTATTTTCTAGGGGTTTCCTCAAAGATGTTGCTATTGTAGATAGATTATATATGAATTTTTCAAGATAATTATTCTCAGGAACCATTGGATATCTCTCTTTGACTGGGGATGTAGCCTCATTTCAATGGCTGAAAACTTCATCTTATCAAGTTTTACTCCTTTGGAGACAATATCTCCAACAAAAGTCAGTTTTGTAACCCTTAAAACACACTTCTCCCTATTTAGTTTGAAGTTTGTACCTCTAGTTGCATACAATTTTTCCCAAAGACTACAGTTATGCTCTTCTTAGTTGATCCCCAGATGATGACACTGTGATGACATCCACTGTGTCAACACCATTAATATGTTCATAATTATTTGTATAGTTTTATGGTACACTTCTGGTGCTGAAGCTATGCCTAAGGATAGGCATAAGAATCTGTATCTTCCAAATAGGGTATTAAATATGAGTAGTTTTGAGCTTTCTTCAGTTAATTTTGGCTGCCAAAATCCTGAGGAAGCATCCAATTTACTGAAATATTTTGCATTCCCAAATTAAGCCATAACTTCTTCTCTGGTTTTCAGTTTGAATTGTTGTCTTTTTATAGCCTTGTTGAGATCTCTCGGAGCCAAGCATATGCACAGATGGCCATTATTTTTATAGACAATGACTAGGGATCTCACCCATTCCATCGGCTCCTCAGGTTTTTGTGTTACTTGCATTGCTTCCATTCATGTGAGCTCAGTCTTGACATTTTCCCAGAGTGAAAATGACACTATTCTACATGGATGGATAACTGAAGGGATCTGCTTGTTTATCTGGATTGTATGTTCACCCTACAAGCAACCCTACCCTTGAAACAGATCGTGTTATTCCCAAAAACAGGGTTACTTACCAGTAATTGTTCTTCTTCGATATGTGTTGCTCACATCCATTCCAATATAGGTGAGTGCACGCCCCATGCACTGGTTCACGGAACCTTTTTCCCCCTAGCAAGCCCTGTAGGGTCGGCTCAGGCCCCCCCTGGAGTACCCCGCTCATGCCGGGGTACACAGGGCACCGCCAACCCCACGGGCCCTCAATCCCTTCTTTCTGCCGACTCCGGCAGCAGGGCCGGAGGTTGGGTATGGAATGGATATGAGTAGCACATCTTGAAGAACAACAGTTACTGGTAAGTAACCCTGTTTTCTATCTTCAAGTGATTGCTCATATCCATTCCAATATAGGTGATTAAATAGCCATACCTCGAAGCCTCTTTTGCCAGCACGGCTCTGCCGAAGCCTGCGTCCTCTCTCGCCTGCTGCACGATGGCATAGTGGGACGTGAAGGTGTGGACCGACGACCAGGTCACTGCTCTGCAGATGTCCTGCAAGGGCACTCTTCCCAGGAAGCCGCCAATGGGGCCTGGGCTCTGGTTGAGTGCGCTGTCACAGCTCCTGGAAACGGCACCTTCGCCCACTCGTAACAAGTCCTGATGAAGAAGGTGATCCAGGTGGAGATGCGCTTGGTGGATACAGATGAGCCCTTCATCTGGTCTGCCACTGCTACAAACAGCTGCGTCGACTTCCGGAACGGCCTGGTCCGCTTGATGTAGTAGGCCAGGGCTCGTCTGACATCCAGGGAGTGCCATCTCCGCTCCTCCTCCGAACCGTGCGGTTTAGGAAAGAACACAGGGAGAAAGATATCCTGGTTACAGTGAAACCGAGAACCAACTTAGGCAGGAAAGCCGGGTGGGGTCTCAGTTGGACCTTATCTTTATAAAAGACCGTGTGGGGGCTCCGAGGTTAAAGCTCTTATCTCGGAGACCCTCCTAGCCGATGTAATGGCCACCAGGAAGGCTACCTTCCAAGAGAGGACGAGCAACGGGCATGTAGCCATGGGCTCGAAGGGGGGTCCTGTCAGCATGGCAAGGACCAGGTTCAAGTCCCAGGGAGGCACGGGGTCACGGATGTAGCCTCTCCACCCCTTTGAGGAACATGACTGACATGGGGTGTGAATATAAGGATCTCCCTTCCATCGACTGATGGAAGGCCAAGATGGCCGCCAGGTGTACCCTGAGGGAGGCTAGTGCTAGATCCTGGAGCTTCAAATGGAGGAGGTACTCCAGAATTGCCTGTATGGGTGAGCAGCTTGGTGGGATACCCCAGGACTGCGCCCAACAGATAAAACACTTCCACTTGGCCCAGTACACCACCTGAGTGGAAGGTTTTCTGCTGCTCAGCAGAACCTGTTGGACTTGCATGGAACAGGCTCTCTCTCCCTCCGTCAGCGGGAGGGAGTCTCCATGCTGTCAGGTGGAGGGAGTCCAGGTCCAGGTGGAGCAGGCGACCCTGGGCCTGGGAGAGCAGGTCGTAACACCTCAGGACTGGCAGTGGCGGGGCTATGGACAGGTCCAACAACATGCTGAACCAGTGCTGTCTCGGCCAAGCTGGGGCGATCAATATGATGTCCACCTTGTCTCTCTTGATCTTCAAGAGGACTTTGGGCAGCAGCAGAATGGGGGGAAACGCATACATCGGGGTCCCTGTTCATTCTATAAGGAACGTGTCGGAGATGGAGCCCGGCTCGCGACCCCAGAGCAAGCAGAACCTCGGGCACTTCCTGTTCCAGGACGACGTGAACAGGTCCAGTTGGGGAACACCCCACTTGCGGCAAACAAATGCTATCACCTCTGGGTGTAGTGACCAGTCGTGTCGGGGTAGAAACAACCTGCTGAGGCGATCCGCCTCGTTGTTCCTGAGCCCCGGGAGGTGAGAGGCAGATATGTGGAAGTTGTGCGTCACCGCAAAGTCCCAAAGATGAATGGCCTCATATAGAACATGGCCGCCGTGTTGTCCGTAAGGACCTGCACCATTCTGCCCCTCAGAAATCTGAGGATAACCTTGCACGCCAGATGGACTGCCCTGAGCTCCTGGACATTGATGTGGAGGTACCTCTCGTCTGGCGACCAAAGCCCCTGGGTGCTCAGGTTGCTGCTGATGTGGGCTCCCCACCCCACATCCGAGGTGTCTGTAATCAGGGTTACTGATGGTGTCAAGTTTCTGAAGGGAACTCCCTTCAATACCTCCCCTGGGTCCTTCCACCAGTTCAGAGAAGTCAGTATTTGCGTGGGAACTGTGACTATTCTGTTTAAGGGTTGCCTGGCTGGGGCATAAACCGAGGTCAGCCACGCCTGGAGAGGCCTGAGTTTGAGCGAGCCAACCTCACCACATATGTACAGGCTGCCACGTGTCCCAACAGCTGGAGGCAGTGCCTGGCTGTCGTTGTGGGGGACCTGTACAGATTGTCAATTATGGCAGCCATTGCCTCGAAGCGAGGCTGTGGGAGAAAGGCTCTGGCCTGGGTGGCATCCAGGGTGGCCCCAATGAAATTTATGCGCTGCACCGGAGTGAGAACTGACTTCTGTTCGTTGATGAGCAGCCCCAGTCTGGTGCATGTTGTGCAAGTGAGTTCCAGGCTGTTCCTTACATGGGCACTGGACTTGCCCCGGATATTCCCAAATGGCTGTATCATAGCCAGGTTCAGTATGAGATTCAGTGAGAGCATCTGTTTTACAAGCTTGAATTTTTCAAAGGCAGCCAGGCCTAAAATTGGTGTCACTTCCTTTGGTATTACAATGAATGGATGTCTATATATGGTGTTCTTATATTTGATGCTAGCAGTTCACCTCCCCCTAAGTGGTATATTTGTTCCAGAATAACCAGTTACTTGTATTTTTGTTGGACCCAGTTTTGGTCTTAATTTACAGTTTCTCATAATCTTTTTCTGACAGACTATTAACCTGAGCCCCTGTGTCCACTTTGAATGGAATAATTGTTTCATTAATTTTTGGTAGTATCCATACCCTCTCATCAGTTTTGGTTGATCCCAGCACATCTACTTAAAACTTCTCAACCAGGTTTTCTTCTACTGCATGCACTTAAATTTCTGCATTTGGGATCTGCAGCATTTTGCAAAATGATTTTTTTTTCTTCACATTTATGACACTTTCCCACAGGCAAAAAACTGTTTTAGGCCATACTGCAATCCACACTTTCCACATAACCATCTGTACTGAGTCCCGCCTCCAGCTGTGCTTTTTCATAGCAGGTGGTTGTGCTTTTTTATTTGACCTTTTCTGGCTATATTCTTTTGTATTTAATACATGGATAACACATTCTGGTGAATTCAGCTCTGTGGCTTGTGTTTTGACATTTTCTGCTGTCCTGCATATCTGGAGAGCTTTTTCTAAAGTTAAATCTTCTACATGGAGCAGTCTGTCTCTTAATACACTGTCTTTAATGCCACAAATAATTCTATCTCTGATCAGAGACTCAGTCAGCTCACTAAAATCACAAGTTATATTGAGTCTTCTTAATTCTGTGACATATTGCTCTATGAAGTCATCAGGTTTTTGCATGCATATACAAAAATTGTGTCTCTCAATGGTATCATTTATTTTCGGTTGGCAATGTTCCTCAAATGTAGTCATTATTTTACTTCACTTCATGCTTTCACCTTTTGCAAACTGAAAATTGTAATACATATCCAATGCTTCATCCCCACCAATATGCAAAAATACTGATGATTTCACGTTATCATTTTTCTGCTCTGCCCCTATGGCTGCTAAATACAATTCAGATCTCTGTCAGAATTTTTTCCAGTTCTCTGCAACACTGCCTGACAATTGCAGACTGGATGGAGGTTGCAATGAATTCATTTTCACATTTCTTCACTTTTTAAACTAGTCAAGCTACTACTAAGCTCATAACATATATATAAAAACCATTGTTCTTCTCTGTTTACTGATCCACATGGTCTTCTTTCCTCTGCTTTCTGTTTCAAACACAGGAGCTAACCTCAAAATTACCGCAATCTCTTTCTCATTCAGCACTTCTGACACCACATAATGATCTTGGGCTTCACTAAACAACAAAGCAGTGAATGAGAAAGGAATAAAACTTTTATTAAAAAGAACTAGAGATTGTCTGTGATGAACTGTTGTACACAGCTACACTATGTTCTCCACCCCTGTGCTTCCAGGGAAAGTCTCAAAATTTCTGTATCCATAATACTGTCCCATATGAGGTAACATCTCTAAATTATGATCTTTCAGAAACATATCTCTGCAGAAATGCATTACAATAATCCAATGTCCAAGTGATAAAGGCATGAATCACTGTGGCAAAGACAACATCTGAAATATTGTATTGCAATCTTCTTTCCAAGATAAAATGATAAGCCTTTTTGAACACCACTGCTATCTGGAAATCTAAGAAGAACTAGGCATATAACGGGAGTGGCTAAACTGTGGCTTAGTTTCAGATGTGGAGTGTACTCTAACACCTCTGCAATCAAAGATGCAAATGCTTACAGAAGAGGATTAAACATTCATAGTTTTTCAACTTTGAGTTGACATCTTAGATAGCTGTATTCTAAATAATTATTCTTTCTGAGTTTTTCTCTCTTAGATAATCATCTCTCTGAAAATATCCCTTTAATCAGACACCTGATATATTTGGTAGACAAGATGATTATTTTGTAGTGATCAGACAATCCTTTTGATTTATTTTCTTCTTTTTTTCTGATATCTTTATATGTCTATAAAGGATTAATATTACCACCTTACTATATTATGCTATCTTGAATTGTTCTTAAACACATTTTGTTTGTTTAATGTCAAGTGTTGGTCCAATTTTGTTTCTTAATTTCTGTATCTGGGAATATGTCTCTTGTTTCACTGCTTATCTTCATAACAATGGACAGACATTGGCAAGAAAGGCTGTTCTTAGATTCAGCAATGTCTGCTTTCATTTTTATTCTTTACAGGCAGATAAATCTAATATTTAGACAGTTGCACACTTCTTGTGGTTTCTGTTTGCTCTGGGGACCAGAAAAGGAGATTGTCATTTCCTTTCTGGTTAGTGTTCATTATTATCTGCCATTAGGGTCCTTCTGTAACAATATTTGTAGGTGGAAATGAAATCTGTTAGACGAATCTTTCTGCAGCTTTAGTTTTATAACACATTTGCACAGATTCTCATATTCTACATCTCTATTTCTGGTCTAACTTGTAAAAATCAATAAAGTTCCTACAAAATAAATTAAATCACAAATAGTTGCATTAAAATATTTATTAAGGTTGAGACACAAAATCTCAAAAGCAAGGAAATTCTGGGCAAGGCTGTCTATGATTACAGACAGCACCTTTCACTCAATTTCTACTACTATACTTTGCTATTATTTAATACTTGTATATTGTAACATTGAAGAATGTTGAGTGGGTTGCTACCCCAAAGTATTTACAAACTAGGAGCCATAATGTAGAAATCAGTAAGCAAGTTACTAATTCATTTAAATGGTTTTGGGTTTCTTCCAGAATATAGGGCTTGGGTGGAGGTAAGCATGCAGATACCATATAAACTACAGCAGATGCAATTTCTGGGAAGCAACTGCTTTTCATAGTGTATCAGGCTTTATAATTCATACAATTCAGCATACATTTATCTGCACCACAAAAATTAGCGATCAAATTGGACCCCACACTGCATTCCTCAAACAGAAAACTTCCACTGACTAACAAGTGAGTCTTGCCAGCATAGAGAGTGTGGGATACAGCTTGTGTGTAATGGCACATCTGCATTGGATGATTATGGATATAATTCAGGCAGAGACGAGGAGAGGAACACGGATTTCAGATTATGTCTTTATAATTCAGATGGTTAACCAACTTCTATACTTTTCCTTAGAGTTTCTGTATGCTTCTTGAATCACATGTTCTTATTTTGTTAGGAAGTTTCTAAACAAGATGCAATTCTTTTCTATTTGTGGCAATATGGATCTTCTTGCACCTGTCGAAGTAAATGTTCTATGCAATGGATGGAGAGTGCATGATAATCATTGTTTATTATTATTGTTTACATTATTACAGTGTTCACCTTGCTACCTCAAAATAGGTGCTTTGTGTGCAACACAGGAGGTAGGATTCAGCATATTCAATAAAATATTAATCCCTTCTTTTTGATACACTTCCACAACTCCAACTTTGCCTCTATAAACAGATACTTCGAGAAATGTTGCTCTACTGGACCGCTATATCAAGGTTTCTGTTAATTGTTTCAGCAATTTATTGTATATTTTGTTCCTTGTCCCATCCCCCTCACTCCTTGCTCAAAACAAAGTCCAGTAAATATAAAATATTTTACAAATGAAGTTTTATAGTAATATATTGCTGGCACTCAAAAACCTTTATCTCATTAATGTTCCATATACTTAGCATCAGAAAATAGGGGAGAAAATATGGTTTATTTGTTAAAGCCCCATTAATACTATGTGTTTTTATATTATCTCCCATAATTCACCCTGGAAAATCCTCTTTTGCTTATTCTTTTGTCACTGTCTCTGATTCACAAGCATTCTTGAGGTAGAAGAGATCAGTAACTCTTGATTAAAAAAAGAAGAAGAAAAGGAATAATTCTGTCTCCAAAAATCATTTCATTCTCATGATCTTCATGGCATTTTCCCTCTAGTAGTATCCACTGCTCTAATCAAATCCATGTGTCACTTATATGTTGATTGTTATCTTTCTTTTAATTAATGATTTTTCATACACCCTTATCTGTTAGATGAAAAAGTAGGTCTATAATAATGTAGCAGGTGTATGCTTAAAAACAGCTAACAGCAAGTCAATTCAGAATCAAAATACTAATTCTCCCAATGCCTAGGTAACATAGGTTAAACAAATAGTGAATGATCAACTAATCTTGCATACTGGATTATAATGCCTAGACAAAACAGGGTGAGTTAAGGATGCAGTAACAGTTCACTTGCAATGCTCTAGAGAACAAGGCATTCCTTGCAGATGTCAGTTTTTGGATAATAAACAAAAAATATTAAAGATTATGATAATAAAATCATAATAAACATTCCCTTCCACTGACCTCTTTTTGGATGCCCAGTGTTGTTCTGGACTCAAGATAAATGAATTGTATTTGCTTTGTGAAATCTTTCTGGCAAAACCAGATCTTCTTGAAGTATTCAAAAAGTAAAAGTAGGAAAAGGTTCTGAGGTTCATGCCTCATCATGCACCCAACTATGAATTTATTAAATCCAATCCCATCTGGGGGTTTTTAGAATCAGGATGGAGCCATTTCCATTGTCATGAAAAATGTGAATAAAAGCACATCTATTTTTTCCCCAAAAAATACAGAAAGAATGTGGATGTTTTCTAGATTTACACAGCAGGATTCATAGAATGTGTATGTCCCTAGAATTATTACAACACATATGTTTCATACATGCCACTGGTACAGTCTAGAGAAGCGGTCTTTGATGCACTTCTCTGCTTCTACAAGTGGATCCTTCCAGATCAGGGTTTATGACATACTAACTTTGCTAATCAATCTTCCTGATTTTAGGGCCTTCTAGACCCATGATTATACTGCCACAGAATTGCCTCAAAATCTATTCCTGAACATAGAATTGTGTTCAAGTTTTTAAATTTCCCTAGAAAAAAGTAAGTTTCTAGCTTGTGATTGAAAAGGAAACCTTCCAAACTTGACAAAGAACAAACTGAAGCTGTGATGTCTGAGTCTGCCTCAGCCTGAAAGAGCAGTTCTTTGGGAATTTGAACTGCCCTATTTTCTTCAGTGGGTTGTTAATATCACCATCTTTCAATTTAAATTATCTATAGTAAGAGGATGTGTTTCCTTAAATCTGCAGCAGGAAATCATATAGGAAGAATTGGGAAAGGTCCTGGTAAGAAATTCTGCAGTGAAGCAAAAAAGGGAATAATACTGGTTAGGATAATACTATTTCCTTTTTTTCTAATAAAATTATTTGTTCAGTGTTCAAAGAAAGGAACTCTGATTATATCCTATTGTAACTGACAGTGTTAAATTGTTTCACTGCTCATTATTTGAGCGAACACATCTTGCTATCCCATAATCCTGACCGCCTCTAATATCCTCTCAGGTGCCAAAATCCCTATTTGTCCCTTCTTCAGCTACTAACCTCCAGGTAACATGTCAAAGTCATCTGGAGTTCTTCACAGATGTGAGTACCAGCCTCAGGGCAGATTGTGAAGAAGCAGGCCATAGCCCCAAACTGGCTGTGAGTTCTATACTTAGGGCTTCTACACTCACAGTTATGCCAGCAAAATAAACCCACCTAAATGAGCAGTATCCCCTATATCAGCAGAGAGTGTATCCTGCCAACATAGCGCTGTCCACAGTTGCGGTTATGCCGACAAAACTTATATCACCTGGGGGGGGGGGAGGATGTTTTTTCATACCCCAGAGCAACAAAGTTTTGCCAGCATAACCATGTGTACACAATGCCTTAGATTTCACCAACCAAGTATCAAGTGTGAACTCCTCAAATGCTATAATAACCTTAACATGGAGTTAGACAGTTCCTTGGGCATTCTGGTCAATCTTGCCAACAATACAATAATATTCAGGTTACTCCCAGTCCCAAAGGGCCAGTCATTTGCCCTAGGTCAATTGCACCTTGGATCATATACCAAAGACAAGGTTTGTAGCTAATATTATAATAAATTAACTAAAGGTTTATTAACTAAGAAAAAGAAAGGAGAGTTATTTACAAGATTAAAGCTGGTAAACAGACATTCCCAAATGTGTTACAGTGTTAGTTTTCAAAAGGTGATAGAAGGTGCTGTAATATGCAAACTCAATGTGTCTTTTAGGGCTAACCCAGGCTAAGCAACAGGGATCCCTTGCTTATGCTTAGAAATCATTGCCCCTCAGAGTCCAAGCAGCATAAAGACACAGATCCTTCTTGTCAGGGATTTTTATTCCCTTCCCCAGAGTTCAAGCTGATGGGACAGATCCACCTACATGTCTCCTCTTCATGGGTGAGGGGGGAGCAATCAGGAAAGTCTTTTGTCCTCTGATGTTCCATAACGGCTTGTCTGGTGTCTGTGGGCCTTCTTTTGTTGGGCAGGAGATGACACCTCTTGTGGAAAAGTATTTCACACTTGGTAATGCTTTCCTCTTTACTATGGAGATTTACAGTTTCAGAACAAATACTTAAATATTACCTTAAAACATGGGATACAGATATTATAAGTGAGATTATTGCATGCAACAACTCACAAGCATTTCAGAAATTGTAAATGCTAAACATGTTCTTATAAACTTAACATCTATTTTAACAATGCTAACACACAGGTGAGTTGGAGTGGTTTCCAGCTATGCATTTATCAGTTTTTAGTGAGTCCTATTGGCCTTGGTATGAGTTGGCACCTGGTCTGGCAGTGTCATATCACCCTTACAACTTCTATAAGCATTTATGAATTTTTAGTAAAACTTTCTGCAGCCCATTGACAATAAAGTGGCTAGAGACAGAAACAATTTGGCATCAGATTACTAAGGAATTCTGTGTTAACTGTGTTATCTATTTTTATATTTAATTCAGAAAAAAAAAAAAGTTTAATTTTTAATATATAGGAAGCTACCACAGAACTTCCAGTCTCCTGCCTTGGAGTGGCCTTTGCCATAGAATTAAGGTCAGATTTGCCTCACAGTACACAAGGACTTGCCTATTTTTATTAATTAATTACTGTGTTATTTGTAAATGTTTTCAGGTCGTGGTGACAACACAGAAGGATCCTGTACAAGTGCCAGAGTGAAACAATAGAAGACAAAAAAAATTAAGGGGTATGTCTACATTTTAAACTGGAGCTGTGAATTCCAGCTAGTTCTCATTATGGAGCTAAAAATAAAGTATAGCACCTGCAGCATGAGTGGTGGGAGGAGCTAGTGTCTCTGAATATGTTGTGTCTTGCACAGAAACTTACTTGAGGCAACTAGCACCTCCTGCTACTCACAATGCTACTTGCACTGCCATGGCTACACTCTACTATATCGTGCTAGCTTGATCAGAGCTAGTGTGGCTCTCTCTTCTTAAGCTGGAATTTACAACTGCAGCTCGAACTATACATCCCCTCAGGCTTGAACCCAAGTCACACTTTCCAGGCAAGGTTTCATAGAATCATATCAATGTAAGGCTGGAAGGGACCTTGAGAGAACATCAAGTCCATTTTTACCTGAGGGCATGTCTACACTACAAAGTTAAGTCAACTTAACTTAAGTCAACCTCCAGCTGCCACAGTAATTAAGTCCATTAGGCATGTCCAAACCACATTCATTGTGTTGGTAGAGTGCATCCACACTAGTAGCGTTTACATTGATGCACAGAGCAGTGCACTGTGAGTGGCTATCCCACAGTGCAACTAGCCACAGAGAGTTTTGGGAAGGGCTTGCAAAACCTCATGAGAGCAAAACATTGTCAGAGAATGGAGTGGGAACATAGCTTTGCCCTCCCATGATGTAGTTTCCTCCCTTCCTACCCTGATATCAACAGCAAACAACCCATGCATTTTTGTGCCTTTCTTAAAAATCTTGGCTTAGCCATGCATACGCCATAGCCCGAGAAACATGGACCTAACTCAACTGTGCACTCTTTTTGTGATCATAACAAACACCTTGCACATTATTGTGCAATATTTCCAGGGCCGAGACAAGAGTCTCTGTGTGGAACATTGCAATGCCATTCAAGCAGCCCTGATGCAAGCTATAGAATGAAACAATTCCCGGTTGCTGCTGGCAGTCGCAGAACACCATTTTTGATCCCGGGAAACAAGCACTGACTTGTGTGATTGCATCATTATGCATCTGTGGAATGACAAGCAACTTTGTGCAGAGTTTTCCCAATCCTGAAGCACAGCAACATTAAAATGAGACCTGATCTGACAGTGGAGAAGTAAGTCACAATCACCCTATGGAAGCTTGCAACGCCGGACTGCTACTAATCAGTGGGGAATCAATTTAGAGTTGGTAAATCCACCATGGGAGCTGTTGTGCTCCACATATGCAGGGCCATTAATCAATTTCTGCTAAGAAAGGTAATTACTCTGGGCAACATGTAGGACATAGTGGATGGCTTTTCCACAAAGGGATTCCAGAACTGTTGTGGAGTAATCAATGACATTCATATCCCTATATTGGCACCAGACCCCCTTTCCAAAGAGTACAGAAATCAAAAGGGCTACTTTTCAATGGTGATTGCAAGCACTTGTGGATCACAGGGGTCATTTCACTGACATCATCATGGGATGGTCAGGAAAGGTACATGATGCACACATCTTTAGGAACACAAGTCTGGTCAGAAAGCTTCAATCAGAGACTTTCTTTCCAGGTTGCAAAATAACTACTGATGATGTTGAAATGCCAATAGTGATCCTGGGAGACCTAGCCTACCCCTTGCTCCCATGGATCATGAAGCCATACAGTAAGGAGGGGTTAAACAGTAGGCTGAGCATGTGCAGAATGCTGATGGAATGTGTCTTTGGATGTTTAAAGGTGGGGCTGGTGCAGATTGCTTAAGAGGTTACACCTCCGTGAAAGCAATATACCCATTCTTATTGCTGTGTGCGCCATAACATCTGTGAGGCAAAGGGAGAGAAGTTTCTACAGGGATGGGGTGTGGAGGTGGATAGTTTGGTAGCTGATTTTGAGCAGCCAGAAACCAGGGCAATAAGAAGAGCCCAGCAAGGAGCTCTGTATCTATGGGATGCTTTGAAAATCCTTTTCAGTAACGAGCCACTTATCTGCATTGTGCCTTCCCATACCTTCCCCTCTGCTGCATCACTTTTCCTGTACCTCCCCCACAAACCCTCGTGACTGGAATAAATAAAGAGTATTTCATTCATGAAATGTTGACTTTTATTGCATAAACAAAAAGAGTCTGAAAGAAAAGGAAAATGATTAAACCTTGGACAAATGGTGTGATAAAATTGGGAGGGAAGAAACAAATGCAGCTTGTCTGTGAAAGCACAGAAGTCTTGCCCATCAAAGATCTTCAAATGGCCACCTTTTGTTCTTAGTACCTTGCCCCAGCATTGAGTGGAAGGGATACTGCACTTCCCCCTCCCCGCCTCCTGGAATGTTTGGGGGAGGAGTACTGAGAACAGGGTGATGCTTGAAGGCCATTCTGCAGGGGTTACAGAGGGACTCTAGCCTCAAGCTGGTTTTTTTGAAGCTCAACCAGACACCTCAACATGTCTGACGGGGCCTTCATAATCCACAGTGTCTCATCCTGTGTGGCATGCTCATGCTCCTGGGATGCTCTCTTCTTCTCCATGTCCATGTCCACTTTTTCAGACAATGAAATCCTCTAGCCTCTTAGCTCTGTGTCAGCTGTCCCAGAGATGTTCACTATCTCATTGAACATGTCATCACACTTTCTCTTTTTCCTCCTTCTCATCTGCAAAAGCCTCTCCACCAGTGTGGAGGATGGATGTGCTGAAGGCCAAGCTTTCCACTGTAAGACATGCAAAGCCCGAGGCAGCCATTGTCAGTGCATACCGTGGGTCTAGTGCAAGGTTGTTATTTAAAAAATACTCTCCTTATTACACTCAAGTGAAAGCCAGAACATAATCAGAGTCCCTAGCTACTCAATGAACTGGTTTGCTGTTCCAGCCATAGTGAGTATGGCCCAGTGACATAGGTGACAGGACTTGTGCTGCAACTTGTGAGAAACCCATGTTGGATGCACAGGTGGGCAGGTGTACAAAATGGACTGCTGGCCCCCGCAACATGGACATTGCTTTGAGACCAGGGACTAGTGTTAAGTCTCCCAAATTGCAGTCTTCATCCAAGACGGCTCCCGGGGAGGAGGACAGAGTTTGTGGCCATGAGAAAACACAGGAAGCCCACTGCCCCATTCCCTTAATGCTGCTGGTAGTAGTCACCCTGGACTTACAAATTCTGAGGTCAACTCCAATCACTGCCAACCAAATCACCAGCATGTTAGGGAAACTGTAGTTGAGGGATCCAGAAATCACTATGGGTGGGGGTTCACATTCTCTATTGTTTGCATTACGAGCACTTGTAATGAAAACTTCCACCATCTGTCCTAGCTGACCCTATGTGGTATTAATCTCCTGAGGGTAAGAGAGATGGCAAGGGAGCAGATTCTGCAACCGTCTTGGTACAGACCTGTCGTGACACTCTGTGTCTAAGAAAAACACCCCAGAAACTCCATATTCACCACTGTCATGTAATTATGATACGTTCTGTACAAGGTATGCCTTGTGTGGTATTATTTTAAAAGTCTTGATCAGATGAACATTAATATCTTGTTGGATTGTATGTGCTACCATAATATGGGAAATTATAAAATATTGCTGAAAATGATACTAAAACATGTTGCAAGGTGGAAAACTTCCATAAACAGCCTTTCAGGAACAAAAATGAAGTAGCCAGACATACTAATGGGCCATTAAGGAGAGACAGCTCTCCCAAACCCCATCCTTAGAGACTTCACCAAGAAAGCACATAAACAATGAAATACTGACTGACCAATAAGCATAACCTCCAGATCACAAGCACCACTGCTCCAGCAAGCTGGAAAAGACTATAAAAGAATGGGAGTGACATCACGACTTGTCTTCGTGCCCCCACAGCAAAACACCTGAAGAAATTGCTGAAAGACAAAGAACTGTGGACTGGTGTATGGGAGTCCCAGGAGGGGAAAGCAGTCTTCCTGTGAACTGAAAATCTTTAGCTTGCTTGTACCATCTCTCAGTCTGAGACATTTCGAGATTCAAATCCTTAGAATTGAGATAGAATTGAGATTCTTATTTTTTATTTTGTTTTGTAACTATTTCTAGTCCCTTTATGCTTGCAATTTATAATCACTTGAAATCTATTTTTTGTAGTTAATAAACTTGTTTTATATTTTATCTTAACCAGTGTGGTCTTGAATTGAAGTGTCTAGAAATCTTAGCTCAGTAACAAAAATTGGTGTATGTCTTCCTCACATAGAAGGGGAAGTGGATCTATTAATGAGTTTGTGTTAGAAAAATCTTTGTCCAGCACAAGATGGTATTATGTCGGGGTGCATTCCTGGGTAGTGAAGAGCTTGGGATCTGTGGGGGATACTGGCTGTCCCCTGGCTTTTTGATGTGCGTATGAGTGATTCATTTGGGTGTGTAGAGCTGTCTGCTGTCCTGTCAGATGATAACAGGGTCTGGAGAGATTTTGTGTATCATCAACAGAAGCTTATTTGGAGGTCAGCCCAAGCCACAAGAGAAAGGAGTTTCAGTGGTACCCCAGATTCAAGCTACATCAGGCGACACATCCATTACCTCTGGTCCTTATGTTGCTATGTCAGTTAATACTGGAGTGGTGTGGGAAAGTGTCCTGCCATGGTCGAAAAATAAGGCAGCCCTCCCCAGAAACCTTCTGCAAAGGATTACAGAGTACCTCCATAAAAGTTTCCTGGAGATCTCCATGGAGGATTTCTGGGCCATCCCTGTGCACATAAACAGTCTTTTCTGGAAAGCACCCTCTGCGTAGCTGAAGCAATCACTGAGAAGCAGATACACACTACACCTAATTTTTTCTTTATATTACACATAAAGTATAAGAGCATGTAACCCTCACATTTTGATTGGAATTGCATACTCATCAGAGGTGATTTCCCTTATATCACGCTTGGCCACCATGCTGTCCTGTGACCGGCTGGACTGCTCGGGGGGTTAAAAGTAGCTCCTGACTCTCAGGGAGAATGGAACCTCCACTTGCCTGTCTCCCTTTCTCCTTTTCCTCCTCTTCGTCATCCTGAATGTCCTTCTCATTATTGCCTGAGTTGGCCTGGGCCTCAGACTCCTGGAAGGTATCCACACTGCGTTTGGAGGAAGTGATGAGGTCAATCTTGAGAATCACATGTAGCTCATTGTAGAAGTGGCCTCTCTGTGGTGCAGAACCAGAATGGCTGTTCACCTGTCTTGTCTTCTGCTATGCCTGCAGAAGTTCTTTGATGGTGTGGCCCTTCTCCCCTATGCCCCAAATGATCTTTTCATAGATGTCTACGTTTCTTTGGCTAGATCAGATCTGAGCCTGCACAGACTCTTATCGCCACAGACCGATAAGATCCACCACCTGCTGTGTACTAGAGGCTAGAGCATGTTTGGGGCATTGAATCGCCATGATCAGCTGGGCTAGCAAGCTCTCCACACTGATCAAACAGGAAATGGGAATTCAAAATTTCCTGTGGCTTTAACCTATGTATCTGGTTGCTGTGCAGCGGAGTTGAAAACAATCTCTAGAATGGTCTCAGAGGATCATTGTGGGACACCTCCTGGAGGTCAATTCAGTTGACTTACACAATGCTGCATCTACACTGCCTATCTGTCAACCCATCAACATCAATTTATTCACCACGCCTCTCATAGAGATGGAGTAATTAAGTCGACCTTACAGGAGAGTCAGGTCAGCAGAAGGGACCTAGTAATGTAGATGCATATATTATTAAGTCAATGTAAGGCAGCTTCTATTGACCAAAGTTTGTAATGTAGACCATGCCTGAATCTGGCTTAACCCAAATTGAAAACAATTTGGCAAAACTTGAGTAAAGCTAGTCAAGAATTTTTTGATGAAACTTTTTTTGGTCAGAAAATGCTGATTCCTTGATATCAAAGCTGTTCACAGTAAAGGGTAATTTTTGAAGAATTTCTCATTTCAAGAAAACATGGTGTGAAAAAGTTCTGAAATTATCAACATGGCTCATTTTAACAATTTTGAAATGTAAAAAATCCATTTTTACTTGAAAAAACTTTTAATTTAGAAACTTAAGATAATTATAGTGAAACTAAATAACAGTCAAAATAAAAACAAAACATTTTGAAATTGTTGAAATAAAACATTTTGACTGACACAAACAAAAATTTCTTGGGATTGTCAATTCACAAAAGTTGTTGCTACTTCTATTTGTTGTCCTGATTTGGAATGGGAGACATGGTCAAAATCTCAAAAAAACATTTCCTACCCAGTTCCAGTTCTTTCTATATGTATATATAAGCTTGAAAGCATCAGATTTTTATTGGTAAATGCTGATACATTCTAATTTCATCATACATGCACACACAAACAGATACAAAAATATTTCCATCAATAATAATTGAAATTTACAGATAGACAAAGAAAGAAAAGTGCTGCTTTAAAATATATGAGAAATTAGTTTCAGGATTTTTACTTTCTATATTTAAACATGTGATTTTGATAATTTGTGCTGTAATGGTTCTAAAACTTTAACTTTTTGGATGGTCTGCTGTCATAAATAATTATTGTTTGAGTCCTTTCATTCCCAATAATTATATATAACAATGAAAATTTAAATCAATAAAAATATATTTAAAAATGCTTAAAACCCATAATTTTACATAACCATGAAAATTTAATTGGAAAAATAGAAAAAAATGCTTAAACATAAACATTAATATTACCCATCAAAATTAAAAAAAAATTAAAACATTTGAATTCTGTCAACCCAATATATACACATACACATATGCATGTGTGTGTGTGAGAAATTTCAACCCATATAGGTAACCATTATTCTGTTTTTGTCTCCAGAACAATCCCTTATTTTCTCTCTGGCCTGTCAGACCAGGCTTCTTTTAAAGGGGTGAGCCTAAATGGATTCAGCTGAACCTAGTTTACTTTCCCTCTGGGAATGCTTTCCTGAGATGCCTCTGAATGCTGGCCAGGATTAGCTCTTGAAACCCCAGGCCATTATGTGGATTGACAGTGCCTTTCTCTAGGAATACCAGTGGCTGGGGTTGGGCACAGCAGGGTTTGGGGTCTTCTGTCAGAAGTATTCAAGATCTGTACACCCATCACAAACTCCTGTACTAGGTGATCTCTACTAGACTGTGGTGCTTTCTTCGGCTGTCCATAGCAAATGCTATAGCTTTCTCTCCCTGGTTCACTGATGGATTTCAGAGCTATGAGCTGTCCTGACTTGTTTCTTTGTATTGTTAAATATGCTTATATGCCCTACATTAAGTTTTGACTTAATCTTTCACATAAGAAGTTGGTTAAAAAACTGTGCTATAAATCTCTGAAAAATAAGGGTTTATAAATAATAATAATCAGGTATTTATTATTTATTTTTACTTTCAGGCAATAGTATAATAAGAGTTATCTTTTTTTCTTCTTCTTGTTTTACATTTGGTTAGCGCTCTGCAGATGCTTTTTCTTCTAGGAGACTGGTTGTCACATATAAACCAGGTTTATATTTAAAGCCTTCTTTTTAAACAGAGCAAACAACATTGCAAGTATATATTATTAAGGTTTGTGAAATATAGATCTATTTTTCTGTTGTGGGAATTGGCCTATTCAGTATTCTATGGTTTGATTGTCTCTGTATGCCGTTTAATCTCATCATCATAAATTATGGAGTCTGTAAACAGGAGAATATGGAAATACCCAGAAAATCAAATTACAGAACTTTAAAGAAGTCAAAACAAAATACTATAATTGCAGCATCTTTCAAAAGAGAAACTTTACAGTTGTACTATCTCATGTTTATTACACAAATTTTATATGCTTAGGCAATGTAGTTATATATTAAATCATCCAAGATCAACTAGTGCAAAGTGCAATTTTATTGAGGGTTGCTTTTGGCAGCATAAACCAAGATAGTAAAGCTCAAAAAGCCTTCACAAATATACTACTTTATAATATGTAATTTATGGGACTATTTTATTTACTATATTTTGATATTAAAAAAATAGATATTAACTGTCTTAATTTAATTTAATATTTCTCTTTGTTCTTCTGACAGAACAGCAAATCTTAGGTACCGCTAAGGATATTTTGATGCAGTATAATTGCTGAAATTCCTTAATTAAAATTTAGTTTTCTGAGCCACCTGGTACCCCTGCAATGCTGATCAGTGTTTTTTAGGAGAGCAGGTTGTTTCACTTCCTTTTCCAAAAATGCCTGAGAATGCTTAAAAATTCACTTGTGTGTCTTGGGCTGGGTTATTTTTTTGGTACCAGATTAGACTGGATTGTAAAATCTTTAAGGCAAGTACCATGTTTCCATATGTGTTTCTGTATAAGCCAATACAAAGATCAGGGCTTGTCGAGGCTACTGGAGTGTAAGGCCTAAATAATAATAATAATTAATGTACTTATTCCCATTAGTTTTATGTGTACTGCACAAACATTTATCTTTATAAAACCTTTCCTTATAGATAATTTGTTTATTATTAGTACTTGTAGTACAGTAGCAGCAGAGAATAAGGCCCCATTGTGCTAGGCACTGTATAAACAGAGTTATAAGCAGTCTTTGCCCCAAAGAGCTTTAATCTAAGTAGACAAAACAGGACGAAGGATAAGGGAAAGGGCCATAACCCAAAGCAGAGTAATATTTTACAAATGTCATGTTGATTCCACCTTTTTTTTTTTTTTTTTGGAGGTGGTTAAAATATTTGGGTTAGGACATGATTAGCTAAATAGAAGGACAAAGAAGGAGAGATGAGGCATATAAGGCAGGGAAGCTAGGAGGGACAGGGCAGGGGAAAGAGGGAGGAAAGGGAAACATAGAGGGCAGGTGGAATGAGGAGGAAGTGAAGAGACTGTGAGTCTGGAGGTCAGAGGAAATAATCAATCAGCAGAGAGGAGAGAATCCTCAGCTTCAAAAATGGCGGAAAGCAGATGGATGACATCATCTGTGTCTAACAGTTCCTGCTGCAGAAACCTACACCTGTTCTACTGGTTTGAATTTCTCAGTCGTCTCCCTGGAATTTCTTCTGTTACAGGAGTGCAGTGTCAGTGTATATGTAAATAGTAAATTAACAGATACAGAGTATGTCTTCACTGACAGCAGCAAATACACCATTGTCAGATCGATTCTTCAGGATCAATTGAGCAGAAGTGGAGACCCGCTCAATTGATCTGGAAGTCAATTTAATAAATCCACCCCCCCTGGAAAAAGAGTAATGCTGCATTGACAGGAAGTGCATTTCCCATCAGCTCAGTGAAGTGAAGATGCCACGGTAAGAAGTTAGGAAGTCAACGGGAGATACATAAGCTACTCTCTGTCGCTTGCGTACCTCCTGTTGACTGCCACAGTCCCAAGATTCGGCACTGAAGATTAGGTAGCACAATGCCTAGGCTTGTTTAGGACCAAAGAAAATTGTGAACTGCAAATGTTTTCTTCCGTGGAGCTGTTTACACACTGTTCGTAACATATTTCTTCTCCAAGCCCACATAGCTCAAGGAAGACGGTTACCACATGGGTCTGAGTGTTCCCTGAGGGAAAAGGGGTAATCCCCTCACAGTTTTGGGTACAGAGGAATCTGGGAGGGGGAATGCTGTGGTGAAGCCCCATTCTATCCCCTTACTTTCTGACATTGCAGTATCTGCTGAGACTTCTTCTGAGTCTGCTCCTGTCAACTTGAGTTTCTCTGTCTCCCACCCCCATTGTCCTCAATAATTGCTTTAATGATGGCACAGGTTACAACTAACTGCTATTATTCTACCCTTGCAAAAAACACCCAAGTAGACAAATGCCCTAAAAGCAATTTCCTACTATTTTTTTTCCTAGTAAAGCCTTAGTATGTTAATAGTTTGTCTTTCTAGACTGAAAAAGGCCATATTACTTTGGTGTGTCCTGGTCCCCATACAGTCCTCATTCTGCCAAACTGAAGCAGTCTGAGTGTAAGGAAAAGTCACCTTAGTTCCTCTGGCACAAACGTTGAACTAAGAATGCTGCATTCTCCTGTATCTACCACTCAAGCCTGGCTCAGCTCAGATTCGCTCAGAGCGAGACAGTCACAGTTGCAGCTCAGCAATGTCACATTCATTTAGCTGCTAGAACGAACTCTGCCAACAAACTTCAAACATTTCTATAAGCAACTGCTTTCTTCCTGGAGACAACACCATTTAGACCTAAGCACAACCTGGGTTGTACCAAGTGCAATAATTATCTTACAAAATAATGCTAATTCAACCTTATTTTATTATTGCTAAACTAAATCATCCAGTAACACACCAGTACCATAATAACAGTGAGCGTGGCCAGCACTTGGGAAAGATGGAGTGTGTTATGTAATTTTTGTGATCAACTAACAACCAGAACTCACTGTCTAGGAATAAATCTAATCTATTTTGAGTACAAGAATAGTAGGTGCAACACGAGATTCTGGAAATGAATGAATGTAGAAGGGGAACTCAGACAATAACTAAGTGAGCTCTTTCACACCACAAAATTAAAATTCTGTGTGGGACATTATTAGCTAGATTTCCAAAAGTGCTTGCGAACAGTGTTGAATATCTGGTCTCATACCACCTATTTTATCATTTGATTATATAGCATTCAAACTTTAAAAGAAAAGTTTGGCTGAAGTCTGTCATGTAAAAGGTTATAATTAGCAAGGTATGTAGACAGAGAGACTCCTGTTGCTACATACAGTCCTGAAACTTTAATACCTCCCCACCCCTGATCCTACAGAAAGGAAGTGTATTTTTAATATGAACTCAGTAATATTCCATAGCATTCAACCTGCAGGGCAAGAAATGCCTTTCAGAACAAGTGGAATTTTAATGCTCCAGAACGGCAAATATCCCAGGTTAATGATTTTTTTCTACAGACTGTTTTAATTATGACAGTTATCTTTTAGTCCAACAGGTTCTCTGTAAAACATCTTTTAAGCTCCACTGAGTTATCCTTATCAGAGTGGAGAGCTAAACCCACAGCCTTTATCACCAGGTTTCAGAAACACAAGCTGTCAGTAACTAGGGGGAGATTATATTAATTTGCTTGCCGTAGGCTTTTGATATAACTATTTATTTAACATTTTGCTACTTATTAAAGTAAGGGAAGGCAAAGCTGGATAATGTTCCCTCTTCACAGCCAATGTCACAATCTCCTGTGGTATTTTCTCCAGATTTTCAGTACTGGCAGATTTTACTTGAATCCATCATGATGGTATCATTACTGTGCTAATCCAATTTATTGTACTGCATTTCTATTATGTTATCTTTCTAATAATCTCACTGTTATATACATGCAATATATTCCAATAAACACCATCAACAAGTTTCTTAATACCTTTAATTACAGATAATGTTACATTTAAAACCCTGGCAAAAAGTGATAATGAAAGTGAGATGAAAAAACTATGGTGTACTAAAGCAAGCTTACAGTATACCAATTCAACTGCTACAGTCTGGTATAGATTGAAATTATTCTATTGAGTCACTGGATACCATAAAAGAACTACAGGAAGTCTGTGTAAAAGATACATCTCCTAACCCTACACCATACGCCTTGTCTCAAAAGACCTACAGAAACACCAGAATAATACAACAGTTAAAAAATACAAATAAAAGGCCACACCTTCAGATGGTATGAATTGGTGTTGCTCCAGTGATTTATGCTGATTTACATCTGTTGAGGTTCTAGCTCTAAGTGTCCCACAATGTTTCCTGGATCATATAATTTAACAAATATTGGGTCCAATTTTTAAATGTGCCTAGTTCCTACCCTCTTGTTTTCAAGATGCAATCAGCTGCTAAAATGCCTAAATTGTAGATAGCAGACCTTTTGCGTCTGTCTCTGTCATTTCACTTGGTTTTATTTGTTCAAACAGCATATCTTGAATTACTAATATTCCTAGTATAAAAATAATTCCAAAATGTTCCTTCTTTCCCACAATGGAATGGGTATGCTTTCAATTTTAATTACAGTAGCTCATTGTCTCTTATAGCTCACTACTATAAATGTAATAGAGATCTAGAGTAGATTCCATTTCTGTGCTGTAGCACTGCATTGGTATGATATAGTAACTCCTTCAAACTTTATTTTTACATTGAGCATTAGAGAATTCATAAAGAATTTGGTAAAGAAGTGTCCATTTCTCTTACAGGTGTTAGATATATAAAATTTCTAGTTCAAAGAGTGGACTAGTACATTTGATAAGTCATAGGACAATGACAATGGTCTCAAAGACACACAATTTCACCATAAACAATGACAGAATTAAACTTTCCAAGTCTTAGTTTGATCCCATTAGCCTTTTCTGCCAGGCCAGTGCATTCAATTTTCCCCAACATTCTGTCTGGTTAAATTTCTGTTCCTTTAAATGAAACCCAGATTGTAGCCTCATTTTTGCTGGTATTGCTACAATTACTGGATTACTGAAGGATGTGTGGAAGGGGCTCTACATAAGGAATCATGAAAACTTCCCAATGTCACATGAAATTTTATTAATACTAACTCTCAGATTCTTCTAATTAAGAAGATGAGATTACACTACTGTGTCCCTCAGGAGGCTAATGCTTTTTCCATCTGACAATTTATGCCACAGGAAATAAAGCAGGGTAGGTGGTTAAATGATTGCAATTCCTACCTTGATCATGAAATTGCTTTGAAAAGCATTATGCCCTTGGTTGTATTTGATGGATTATCCATTCAGTATTTCAGGTCTTTGTTCATATATTATTGACCAAGAAAATGAGGAGCTACAGATGGTCCAGGCTTTTTACGGCACTGAGGAAGAATGCAACAGTTGGTTTGCTTTTACACAGGCAAGCAGTTAAGTTTCCAAGGAAAACATAACAATAACTTCAGTGCATCAGAATCAAAGTCCATCTTCATGAAGTTAGGGACGTATCTGAGCACTCAGTGCACATTAGATTTAAGAATCAGGAAAATATATTAAGGTATGGAGAAACAATATTCGAGTCTGGATGTGAAATAGGACTTGTTTATATGGCAATTTAGTGCAGTAGCCCAAAGGGCTGATTTGATTCATTCATTCATTGTTTATTATATTCAGATGTAATACAAGGAACCTCCAGGCCTGTATCTGTAAGCCATTAGCTTCAGCAGTTAGCATAAGCCTAATCAAGTATAGTAGGCCTGTGACCTTTGGCATAGATACATGGTTTGACAGTTACCCTTAGATTCTGGGGAACTAGGACTAACTTGTTTAATAGCACGAGTTGGAACTTAATGGTAAATGGCAACTGCAGAAACATAGAAGTGATAACCACAAATCTGCTTCAGTAAGTGGTGATGGATATAATGAGCTAAAATAGCACTAATATATATTAATTTGTTAACTTCTAGGATAAGTGCACCCCAATATTATGAGGGTGAGGAAGTTAGATTTGGGTATGGAAGGCTGAGTGTTAGCATGAATATTCATGATAGTGCTCAGGCCCTCTAATAAGGCAAACCACCATTTGGAGTGGTTAATTTTTCATCATTTGACCCTTCAGCTCTATTGTCATCTACTGCCAATTATGGGCATTGAGTGAGGAACCAGGACCATGGGGCTCATCGACATGCCAGAGACAGTGCTGATCCTTGGTCTTTTACCACCAGGTTTTCAAGGAAGGGTGTAAGTATGCAAATATTACAGCATATGAAAAGAATAATACCACAGCTATTCCCAATACTTTATTATTCCTATCTTCCTATCTGATTATGTAGCTTGGAGCTTTTCTGTCTTTTTCATTGATTTTAATAAAAACCTCTAAAGCCGTGCTCTATCCTCAATCTGAGTTTCCTTGCCAGATACCTCAAGGTTCCCTACAAAATACTGAACTTGTTGGTTTTAGTTCTGTGTAGCCTGATTCTGGGACCAGAACCCTACTACTCTCGGTTCATTAATCAGATCAGTTGGCAACCAATACAAGTATTCTTAACCATTGAAAGGATCAGGAAATGGTGCCCAGCAACCTGAGGTATAAATATCCAGCACTCCAGCCTGCCTCAGATTAAGTGGCCATGTGGTCCCTGTTACTGCAAACTAAAAGTTCCATAGATCAAAGCACATTACAGAACCTTTAGAGCATGATGGCAAGTACACATGGCCACTTAGTGCACAGAGTGCTGAAGATTTAGACCCTGGCTTGCCACACACTAAACTGCCTTATAGATATGCCCTTAGAAAAACCACTGACTTTATTAAGAATAGGCACTGAACTGAAATGCCATAAGCAAATTGTAGAAGGAGAATTGCATTTTTGTTAGTTTCCACAGACACTCCACCCACCAGACCTCTCCAGTCATGATATCAAGTTACAACAGCTACATCCTCAGACTAAGCTCTCATTGTCTTGGTCATATCCTGAGGATATGTTATCGCTGCTAGGGAAAACAGTAGCTTTATACAAATTAAACCTCCCATATCTGTCTCACCATAACTGAATTGTGGTATGACAGAAGAAAGGGTACCTCCTATGTGACAATTGACTGTGGCTGAGGTTGACATGAGCAAAAAAATCCAGTAGTAGCTTAGAACTACAATAACTCCGTAGCCTCCTATCATTGAAAATCCACTTTGTCTTAAACTTAGTGACACTAGTGGCTTATTATCTGACTCAACTTTTTAAAAATCAGTTGCTCTAACTGACTAATTGTTTTCTGTAATGTGACAACACCAGAATGCATGTTGGCAGTGATTCCTCTCATCTGTCATTGAAGTAGTGACTACCAAACTGGAGCCAGGTTTCTTCATATCCAACTTCTTTTTTCCAGCAGTCAGTCTTCTTTCAGGAGAGAACTTCCAGATCTGGAGAGAGATGTTGGCCAGAGACTATCTTCTGTTTTCTGGCTAGCCACAATGCCTGAGTCAGTTTGCATGGCCTGGGTTGATGCTGATCCTTCTGTTGCCACATCAGAAAACTCAGTTAGCAAGAAGGAGAAATGGGTTCTTTCATGATGTGGTTCTACCACGAGCAGAGGTCTGACAAACAATGGCCATCCACAGGGTGGGAAAAATGAAATTTGGAAGAACTGTCAGGCTAGGCACAGTCATTGTGTGGGGAACAAGTCCAAGCTTCATGGGTTGAACAGTCTTCTTTCTCCTGACACACAGAATAGCCCTATAGTTGCTGAGGCAGGACATCTTTCAGCAACTATGTCAAAGTGGGCGAGTCCAGTTGGCTGGATGCAGAGGAGGTGAGATCTGAGAACCAGCAGACCACCTGAAAATTCAGACCTGGAGGCTTCTTCCTGTGTGCACTGATAGTTTTTGCACTAGAATCTCTCTAAAATTCTTAATTTAATGTAGGAGTTTCAGAGACACTTTCCTTAAGAAAGTCTAATCTGGAAATGAAGGCCTTTCTCTATTCCTCAAACCTGACCAGTTGGATAAAGTTTTCTGAATGTATTGAGAGATGAACTCTAGACCTAGAGATTAAAACAAGGCTTCTCAATATGGTTTGGCTGTGAAGATGATACTAACATACTACAGCAGAGGTTCTCAACCTTTCTCCTCCATTATGATGGAGAGGTGGCTGAGCCAAATTTGAGCAGCATTGCAACTGCATGTGCCAGGTCACAATCAGGGGTACCATTTCAGATTTCAATATAGCGTGTATCTTTCAGTGGAGGTCCAGGGATCACTCCAAAACCTTGGATCCAAACATCCTGAAATCTTGAGAAAGTTCAGATCAGATATGAATTGTGTGCTTCACTCACCCACTTCCCAGTCTATTTTGGCCCCTTATCGTCCTCTCAGCCACCATGTCTACGTTGTCCTCTTCCTCCGAAGCAGCAATTAGTATTCTTCTTTTTCACCTGCCAAAAGAGTCTACATCCCCTGTCCCCATGGACTACTAAATTAGCCCAGTGGGAATTCAGCAGCAGGAGTCAGACTGCCAGACAGACCCTTACTCCTGATAAACATCCCCTCCACAACCATATAGGGATTCTAGATGAGCCCCTTCTGAAGAACATCCCTATCTCTAGATTGACCCTCTTCTCTCCAGGATGGAGGATGGGGTTAAAAAGAGGAGGAAATGCTCCAGGCTTTGCTGTCCTGGCTGGGTCCCCTACCTCCAACGTTGCAGGCTCCCTCCCTACCCTGAAGCTCCAGAGGGGCTGTTTTGTGGTTGGGGCTTCCCCCACCCTCACAGCCTTTTTGTTTTCCTTGAACTGGATTATTCACAGCCCCTCCCTGCTCTACCTGCTGGTGAGGCTGGAGTCTGGGCAGGGCTAGGGCAGCAGAATGGTACTCCCTAAGTATCAGGGAGCTGTGGAGGCAAGCATCGTGGTAATGCCACTCACTTAAATGTGGCTGGGCTTGCTTCACCCCATCCCCTGCCCCTGAAAGTTTGACATACCTCCTCCAGTTGATAACTCCTGTACTAGAGCCTTACCTCAGGCACTCAAAGAAAGTTCCAAAATGCTCATGCTTTCGGGGTCAGTCTCCAGGTGTATTAGTATTTGAATATGTGTATTACCATTACTTCAATGAGTTTACACTCCATCAGTTGTTGAGAATCCAGTTCTCCAAGTGTAAACATCAGTGAAGGACCTTATTTACAGATAGCCAAGGACAACCTCACTGTTTCTAAAAAATGATTCTGAGCCAGTATAAGTCTCTCTTATTGGCCTTGTATTAGATCTGGTGAGTGCTTTGTATTAACTATGATCAAAGAATGATGTTTAGCAGCCACAAAGCCATACAAGATGCCTCTGCATGGAGAAATTGAATAGTCAGCTATAGCAGCCTGTAGCTGCCTCAATGTGGTGCTAGAGGAATTCTTTGCTATTTTCCTGTTTTTTACTCATTGCCTTTGCTCAGAATGACTTAATATGTTCCTGAAGCTCTCTGCTAACAAACCTCAGGAAAAGGATGCTTCATGCACCTATTCACCTACCCAGTAAGTTATTAACTCTCAGTGAGAATAGGGATGCTTGCAGTGATTGAGCCTAAGTAGATAATATGGAAGTCTGCAAGGATCTCTATGCTACTGTGAGGTGCTACAATAAACATGGCTTGATCTTGTATTAACTTCAGTGATTGTATCTATGTCTGCATTCTAAGTGGTACTTCACCTTGGTGACCTTTTGTCTGAACCCTTACACCAGGTCACCTAAGAGAAATAGCCCTAAAAGTGTGTTTAAAACAGCAACAAGGCTCATTCTAACTTCAGGCACAAATATAGGGAATAAAGAGCTTTCCCAGAGTTCTATAATCCAAATGACAACCTGGTACACTGGGTCACAGTTTACAAAAAGATACATACCAAAGCAAAAAGAAATAGTCACATGAAATGGTTTTGACAACTGTGAGAACAAGAATTAAATTAACAACTTAAAGACATAGACATCTTAATAATTTGTTATATTAAATGACTTTGAATGTCATTTTTATTTTTAAAATAAAATGACTTGCTCCTTAATATGTTATCTGAAGGTCAAGTCATTTTATTTTAAAAATAAAAATGACATTCAAAGTCATTTAATATAACTGCTTTAGCAGTTTCTGATTGATAGGAACAAATAAGATGAGAATTACAGACAGGGACAGACTTTGCTGAACCTTGATGATAAGAGGCCTGAGTTAGATACAGAAAGTCAGGAGAAGCTCATGGAAGAATTTGGAAAAGAGTCATATATCAGTGGTAGAGGAAGGTGAGTTATGAAGCACAATTTTGGATAAATTGAAGAGGGACAAGATTATGTGAAGACACCTAGAAGGAGTTTGCTGTACTCAACACAAGAGGTAACCAAAGAGTGGAGATCAAACTTTAGACATGAAAACAAAAGTGACAGGATTTTATGAAACCTTGAATGTAGTGAAGAAGAAAAAAAGAGGGAGGAGTGAAAAAGGAAAATGGAACTGTGATGGGGAGTGAGGTGCAATATTTTCTTTTACTGAAGCAGAAGGGAGGGAGAGAGAAGATTTGAGAGGAAAAAGAAGACAACTTCAGGTTTTGGCATGTCAATTTTGAAATCTCACAGAGCCATATAGGAGAAACTTCCTGAGAAATGAAAATCTACAGTGAAGTAGAGGCAAGGGAAGTGTGGGAGGCCCAGATCCGCAAAGGCATTTAGGCACCTAAGAGCACCATTTAGGTGACACTAACATTCTAAAACAACTGTTCAGCTGCCATCTAACCCGATAGATGCCCTAGTTTTCACTGGTCAGTGTGCACAAAGCTGCCTAAGTGTTGACACCACTTCATAAGTAATCAACTTCTTGCAGCACTAGATCAAACCCAAATGGGATTCTCAAACGAAGTAGGAAGAAAGCCTATTTTGTCTAGAGGGCCCTGATCCTGTGGGCATGCTTTGAGCATACCTACAACCAGCTGACTGTCAGATGATGCAGCTGGAGGGCTGGATGGAGACCAACAGTGGCGGGGGCGGGGGTGGAGAGGGAAGCAAAGCACCTGCACAAAGGAAACACATATGATATTTTTTGACAAAATGTGCATGTGGGTTCTTTAGTGGGTAGAGAACTTACTTGAAATGTGGAAAACCTGGATTCAAACCCCTTCTTTGCTCATCACATCCCATATGGGTGCCCTAACCACTAGGCTATTGGCTATTCTGAAGGTGTCTCTGTGAGTCTCTCTCCTCCCCACCATCATGAGAAATGATTCAGTTTTGGCTGCTAGGTTATGGGCTACCTAAGCTGCTAACCTGGCCTAGATGCCTAACTCCAAGAGAGCTGAGACCCCCGAACAGAAGGAGGTGCCTATCTCTGGACCTTTGAGAATCTGGACCTATGCCCCATCCCTTTCCTTTGTATGTCATTTACGGCTAGCTTAGATAGCTCCCCTCTCAGCTTTCTGGCTTCTGAGTATCCCTTTTTTAGGGATATAACTCTCCCCATGTGTTGTATGGAGTGCCTAATGTTTAATTTAGGGCTGAGGATTCCATTCTGCAGCAGACTGCCTAGGGGTTAGACCTTGCAACACCTAAGTACTTTTGAGGATCTGGGTCAGAGAGAGATCAGCAGAGAGATGGTAGATGACACTATGGAATATAAGGTCACCCAGGGGTATATTCGATGACTTAAGGAGACAGAGTTTGACAGTAAGGAAGAATACTTAGTTCAAATGGTTAGAAACAGACAATAAGAAAAAACTTTCTGGAACCCAAGACAGTGGGGGAGAAGAAGGGCTGTTTGGTAGAGAATGGATGGTGAGAGTTATGGGGGAAAGACAGGCTAGATCTAGGTATTGCAAAGCCCAATATGTGTAAAATGTGTGGGAGGAGGAGGAGGAAAAGCGGTGTAACGGAAAATGGCAGGATGAGTGTTTGAGAAGGAGCAATAGTGGAGGACTTGAATCTAGGGGAAGGATAATTAAACAAAGATGGGGGTGGGATGATAGATGGGTAATGACAAGTGATGATTGGCTGGGAGCAGGCAAAACATGGGAGAGGAATGCTGGCATGGGAAACAATGAACAGCAGGGGAAAGAAGAAGCACTTATGGGAGTACCTAAAGAAATGAAGACGCATTCAGATTGGTTATAGGAATCCCTGCTTTCCAGACAGCAAGTAGTATCTCAGCTGCACATTACCTTGTGGGTCAGTGGTGGGGAGAGAGGAGCTTGTCATAATGGTGACAAGCTACAAGAAGGAGTAGTCTGAGGGCCAGTGGGAGGCTAACGGTGATATTATCAGAGAGAGGAACAGAGAGTCAGCTGAAGGTGAGCAGCTATTAGACTAAAAGAGAGCTCCAGGAATCTTGAATGCCCTTCGATGTCACAGCAGTTGGGATTTGTGTTCAGAACCAATACCACATAAGGAAATGGCTCTTTAAAACCTCTCATGAATCAGGTTAGTTCTCTGTGTTCCCTTCCACTTAGTGCTGCTTTGGTCTAAGAAGCATCTTTGTATGTATGGCAGATGCCTGAGTAGAGTCTATTAATGTAACTCTGACCTCAACAGTGAAGCTGTTTCTCAAGCAGCGCACGATCAGACTGATGTGAACTGACAGCACTTATGCCCAGGTGTCATTGCCTAATGTACCTTTTGACAAAAAAATGTGACTTGACATATCTTATTGTTCAGTTTCACTTCCCCATGCAGCACTCGCTTGCTAAACTGGAAATGTTGAGGGACAGACAATTTGCTTGGTATACAAGGAATTCATTGTAGTGAGTACCTCCTAGATACTCTTAAGTGTTAGTGCTGCTCATGAACCCTCTTTTTTCTACTCTGACACTTTTGGTTAATCTCCTGGTCTTCTCTTTCATTTTTTTGTGCATCTCATAATGCTAGAGAATAACATTTTAGTTTTGGGCTAATACTAATTTTGGAGCAGGGAAAGGAGTGTAAATGTCAAGGGAATGCCATTTTTCTGAGAGAGTTGAATGTCTGGTGTTATGATGTCTGGCAGAGTGAGGAAGCATTTGCACCATCACAGTACAGGACTAGAAGTAATTTTATTGGTTTAAACAAAAGTCAGAGGCCAATCTATATCCTGTCTCTAATATTAGTGAGTGACAGATGAAGCATAAATAGTTCTGAGGTATAGTTTTGTTGGTTGATTTAATATATTTCTACCAATTTACAATACTTCTACTATCTATAGCTGTAAGTGCTGCATAGGGCCTCCGAATGTAGGTGTTAATCCAAATTACCCAAACCTACTGAACTCAAGTGCATTTGAGGGACACCACAAAAGACAAAGCCACATGTCTAAAAGGTACTATTTCACATTAACAAAACAATAGTGTGTTTGTATGACATGGGAAATAGAAAATATTAATAAAAAAAAGATGTTCCTGTAGGTAGGACTTTAGGCTAGAACTTAAGAAATCTGGGTTAAAAATCCTTATCCATCCCAGACTTCTTGTGTGGCCTCAGGGTAAATATAGCCTTTGTATTCCTCCCATTCAAAATGGGGATAATAGTATTGCACTACTTTACTCTGGTAACTATATACATTCAAGGTTCTGAGGTGCTCAGATGTTACAGTAATTTGGACAACAAAAGTATCCAAGATTGATTGATAATAGCGACTTTGGTATTTAAATTGAAGCAATGAACATTTCAATATAAATGAGATTGTTATTTAGGACAAGGGATATAGATTGTTACATTCAGGACAGAGGTCAGATATTAAGTTATCAGGTATGTGAAATAAAAACAAACAAACCTGGGATAGGTTTCTTATTATTGTTATATTAAGGGAAGACAGGAAGAAAGCTCAAGAACAATGACTGCATTTCAGAGACATGATGGTTTCAACCATGGCCCTTAAAGTTAGAACATGGGATGATGTACTGATAGAAAACATCTACAAAATAATCCAGTCAATGTGTAACTGCTATGATTCTGTGAATGGGCAGAGAAGAATAAAAAGAAAAATATACATTATGAGCAGTTTGAAATGCTAAGTTATGGTGAAATAAGTTCCTGACAAAAGGAAGAAAGGAGAACAGCAGGATACGGACCATGGACTTCAGAAAAGCAGACTTTGACTCTGTCAGGGAGCTGATGGGCAGGATCCCCTGGGAGGCTAATTTGAGGGGGAAAGGAATCCAAGAGAACTGGCTGTATTTTAAAGAAATCTTATTAAGGACACAGGAACAAACCATCCCAATGTGCAGAAAGAATAGCAAATATGGTAGGCACCCAGCTTGGCTTAACAAAGAAGTCTTTGGTGAGCTTAAACACAAAAAAGAAGCTTACAAGAAGTGGAAGCTTGGTCAGATGACTAGGGAGGATTATAAAAATACTGCTTGAACATGCAGGAATGAAATCAGGAAGGCTAAAGTGCAATTGGAGTTGGAGCTAGGAAGGGACGTGAAGGGGAACAAGAAGGGTTTCTACAGGTATGTTACCAACAAGAAGAAGATTAGGGAAAGTGTGGGCCCCTTACAGAATGGGGGAGGCAACCTAGTGACAGAGGATGTGGAGAAAGCTGAGGTACTCAATGCCTTTTTTGACTCTGTCTTCAAAGACAAGGTCAGCTCCCAAACTAGTGCACTGGGCAGCACAGAATGGGGAGGAGGTGAACATCCCTCAGTGCTGAAGGAACAAGTTCAGGACTATTTAGAAAGATTGGACATACATAAGTCCATGGGGCTAGATGCAATGCATCTGAGGGTGCTGAGGGAGTTGGCTGATGTGATTTCAGAGCCATTAGCTATTATCTTTGAAAGCTCGTGGCAGTTGGGGGAGGTCCCTGATGATTGGAAAAAGGCAAACATAGTGCCCATCTTCAAGAAAGGAAAGAAAGAGGATCTAGGGAACAATAGACTGGTCAGCCTCACTTCAATCCCTGGAAAAATCATGGAGCAGGCACTCAAGGAATCCATTTTGAGGCACTTGGAAGAGAGGAAGGTGATCAGGAACAGTCAACATGGATTGACAAAGGGCAAGTCATGCCTGAACAACCTGATTGTCTTCTATGAAGAGGTGACTGGCTCTGTGGATGTGGGGAAAGTGGTGGACGTGATATACCTTGACTTTAGCAAAGCTTTTGATACAGTCTCCCATAGTATTCTTATCAGCAAGTTAAAGAAGTATGGTTGAATGACTATACAATGGATAGAGAACTGGCTAGATCATCGGACTCAATGGGTAGTGATCAGTGGCTCCATGTCTGGCTGGCAACTGGTCACAAGTGGAGTGCCCTAGGGGTCAGTCCTGGAGCCAGTTTTGCTCAACATCTTCATTAATGATCTAGAGGATGGGGTAGATTGCACCCTCATCAAGACACTAAGCTAGGGGGAGTGGTAGATGCACTGGAAGGTAGGGATAAGATACAAAGTGATCTAGACATATTGGAGGATTGGGCCAAAAGAAATCTGATGAAGTTCAACAAGGACAAGTGCAAAGTCCTGCACTTAGGACGGAAGAATCCTATGAACAGTTACAGACTGGGGACCGACAGGCTAGGCAGCAGTTCTGCAGAAAAGGACCTTGGGGTTACAGTGCAAAATAAGCTGGATATGAGTCAGCAGTGTGCCCTGGTTGCCAAGAAGGCTAATAGAATATTGAGCTGCATTACTAGGAGCATTGCCAGCAGATTGAGGGAAGTAATTATTCCCCTCTATTCGGCATTGGTGAGGCCGCATTTGGAGTATTGCATCCAGTTTTGGGCCCCCCACTACAAAAAGGATGTAGACAAGTTGGAGAGAGTCCAGCAGAAGGCAACAAAAATGATTAGGGGTCTGGAGCACAAGACTTATGAGGAGAGGCTGAGGGAACTAGGCTTGTTTAGTCTGCAAAAGAGAAGAATGAGGGGGGATTTGATAGCAGCCTTTAACTACCTGAAAGGTGGTTCCAGAGAGGATGGAGCTAGGCTGTCAGTGGTAGTAGATGACAGAACAAGGAGCAGTGGTCTCAAGTTGCAGTAGAGGAGGTCTAGGTTGGATATTAGGAAAAACGTTTTCACTAGGAGGGTGGTGAAGCACTGGAATGGGTTACTGGAATGGGTCAAGCTGCGGCTTGACAAAGCCCTGGTTGGGATGATATAGCTGAGGTTAGTCCTGCTTTGAGCAGGGGGTTGGACTAGATAATCTCCTGGGGTCCCTTCCAGCTCCAGTCTTCTATGTTTCTATGATTCTATGAAATAGGGGTTGTGATGAGTTACAGTGGAAGGGCAGAAGTGGACTGTACCAGTGCAATTGACAGTTTGACAATAATATGACAAGCACCAGTGGACAGGTAGAAAACCTGGGCTGTCAGAGATAATAAGCATGCAAAGCTGAAATTCCTAGATGTTATATGACAAGTTAACAGCAACATAACAAAACGCAGCAGACAAGTAGACACTGTTAGCATTATCATCAGAATCCTATGGAGTGAAGTGAACATAGAGTGATTATATGGAGAGATGCGTGTTTTGGCCATCACAGTGAACCACCAAGCATTAAGAAATAATACTTAGTTATTTTTCAGTTGTTTTTAGGTGCCCACCCTACCCTCTTAATGCAAAACAACTAGAGAAATATATAACATGGCAATCATCCTGTTATTCACTATAAAGCAATGGCCAAAAAGTATGCACCACTATCACAATCACAAAACACAAAACAAACATTTAGAACTCACATGAAAAAATAATAATCATACTATAAATTTATCCTTTTGAATAGCCCTAAAAAGAGTGTTTCTTTATTTATTTAGTGTTTATCAACAAAGATTCTGCAAGATTTTCCATATTTTTCAGTAGATTTTCTATTTTAATGTTTGAGATATATAATAAAAGATAAGGTACCATAGATATTTTTTTAAAAAGTATAATGAATACATGCATAGTAGCAAGAAAGTTCAAGGACAAATAACCTCTCTCTGTAAACCTAACCCATAGAATTAAGACTTCCTTTTCTTTCATAATCGTCCAAAAAGAGAGCAGAAGAAAGTAGAAGTGACTAATATATAAACACATTTTCAGAATAAGATAAACCTTACCTTGAAAACTGTGGAAGAATAACTGTTTTTAAAAATCTTTGTTTTCATAACCTTTGTACTCATTGTAGGAGTTTAAGCCCACTTAATGCCTGTCTCTTCAGTATAAACAAGATACAATCCATACAATCACACTCCCTTTCTCCTTCTGTGATTTTCCATTGTTGTAACCTGATCTGCATTTTCTGTGGAATCTTCCCTGTTTTCACTGGTTCATTGCTTAGAAAGTTGTTCATCGTGCAGATTTGAAAGTCTTAGCAGAAGTGCAGTTCAGAACTACATCTTTTTTCTTTTGAGTTTAGTTTTGCATTATCTGTGTTATGGCACCTGATGTCTGCTATTACTGTATGTTTAAATGTACTTCATTTCATGCTATATACTGGTTAAAAATTGACCTGCATCACAACCATGGAGGATCTGTACATCCCTAAACTTTGAGAAAATTTGGATCTGAATCTAAACTTCATTTTTGGCCTAATAGCTGTAATATTCTGTAGCCAAACACCAAACTATTGATACATTCAGATTTAATTATATCGCTTTATTTTGAGTATTGTTGCTCTGCTACTGCTGTTACTATTTATTATTTGTATTACTGGACTACTTAAGAGCCCTAGTCATGGACTCCAGGAGCCCATTGCACTAGGCACTGTACAAACACAGAATAAAAAGACTGTCCTTTTGCCAAGAATCTTACAATCTGAGTATCAATTTGAGTTGGTAAAAATGGATACCTATTAAAAACAGGGGTTATGTAAGGATCTTCTTTTCCTTCTACAAGCTGTCCAAAATCGGTGCTAACTAACAGAAATACAGGACAAGATGGGTGAGGTAATATCTTTTATTGGACCAAGTTCTCCTGGCAAATGTTTCAGTTCTACCACCCATATTCACATTGACTAGCAGCATACTCCAACAGCAGCCCCATTGAAATGAATGGGTACCTACCTATGGATTAACATACCACCCACGATGGGGTGAGGATAGAAAATATGGCCCAAGTTACAAATTCCCCTAAGGTTGCACTTGTACCAGTACAGATGCTATTGTAGCCTGTTTGTTTACTTTTACCCATTGTTACAAAGTAACATTAATCCTGTTTTAGGCAGAATAGCAAACCATAAAATCAAGATAAAATATTAAGTGGCCATATGCAAGTCCATTTACCACAAGCGGTCTTTAAAGCAGTAAAGGTTTTTACATTTTTGCTGATCTCCACACAGAAATATAAAGTCAAACTTTGGATCTCATTGTGGGTTCTTATTTCTAAAATTAAAAACTGTCATGGGTACCCAGTCAAGTTCTCAGGCTGCCATCTGGTTGTGTACTGGTGAGAATGTCAGGTATGGCCCATGTTTTGTATGTGAACATAAGGGAATAGTCATATCATATAGGGTCAGGTTCTCCAGTAAAAAAAGCGGGAGTGGGGAAAGGTGGTTTAAAGACATGTTTCTATTTAATTTCCGTGCTCTGGGGCCAGCCAAAGCCAAAATAACCCTAGGTGTAACTTACTCTAGAAGTCCCTAGGGACGTGTATCACCTATTCTTGCCCAAAGAGTCTCCTCTGGAAGGGAGATTTCTCAGCTGCTGTGTTAAAGCAGCTTTCCATCTGCCTTGTGCTGCTAAGGTAGCTCAAAATAGTTGAATCCGGAACTTACAGTCTTCCCTATAAAATCCTTGAAACTTTATATTTGCAAGGTGGTGGGATAATGCAGCCTTATTCCTTGCACAATTGCCACTTGATTTCCTTCTGTGGCTTTCCCCTCTTTATCCTAACAGGCAACACTTCTTGCACCACCATAAAATTTTTGATATTCTCCATTTTCCATTACATTTTTTCCTGTGCATCAAGAATGTGCCTTGCCTGATGTGCACCAGACTTCCAGTGCACACAGCGTCTTTTCAATCTGTAATTAATCTGTTCCGCCTTTCAGTTGACGTTAGGAACCAGGTTGTCTTTCAAACTTCTTAACTTATCAGCATTTCAAAAGTTTATCATCATAATATCCGAGTTTCTAAATCAGCCTGAGGTATTAATATAATAAAGGAAAAAAGCACGAGAGGTGGTCAAAACTCTACAATGTAACCTCTTTAAATCTGCTAAATGTTGTGAAAGCGGAGACTTTTTGTCTCTCCTTCTAACAGTCTAGTGGAAAAACCATTCCAAGGCTTTGGCCAGGAGAGACTATACAAACACCATAAAACCTCCAAACAAAAATACAAAAAATAGTCTTCCCAAGGAACCTTGCACTTCCTTGCATAATGTTTCATAACTCCAAGATTCTACCTTGTCCATTCAGTACCTGCTTCTAATGAAGTTTTCCTCAGTATCAATTTCAACCATTGGACTACCCAGAGTGGCTTTGTTTTAAACAATGCACTATAACCACTACTAGCCACATGCTGTAGCCACAATAAGACAGGTTTAGAGAAAAGCAAAGGTGAGAAATATGAAGTTGAGGATTTGAACATGTATGCCTCCCTGACCCATAGCAGCGCAGTACGGTACAAATTTGTCATCAAGGCAACTAGTCCCTTGTCTCTTTTCATGATGTATGTGCCACTTAAAACATATAAGAGTTAGGTTTTAGGTATAATTTTGATGTTTATCTTAATATTCTATGTGTTGTATGCCCTACAATATCTGATGATATTTCCCATGTGATATTGTCCATTTGTTCATGTTATGCATCAGGTACATGGGACATTACACACAAAGGAGAATATTTATCTGGCTGGTTCTGTGGGTCAGGCACTTCTAGGCTCTGCAAGTTCTTCTGGTTCAGCAATCCTATTTGACTAAAAGGAATATAAAATCCTGTCTCTGATGCTGCTTCCAGATGTTTCCCATAAAGTAATGTCTTCAGATTAACAAACAAAATTAAAAAATCATTTTCAAAGAAGAGAATAATTTTTTTGGTCCCTTGAGCTTTTCTTAACAAATGTCAAGCCATGCAGTTTAATGTTAGTTATTTTTTTATTGGTTTACCTGTATGATTGCCACAAGACACCATTATACACAGTTATCTTAGATGTAAAGGCAGTTCAGTCAATGAAAGCCAAAGGCATAATATCAAAAACATCGCTAGAAAGTTCAGAGTAAACCTGAATCTACAAAGACGATAATATTACAAGTTCAGAAGTGACCCAAAAATGATACTGTAAGAACCATAACAAATACATTACAATGAACACAAATATTAATGAGCACAGTCCTTCCCCCAATCCCATGATTGATGAATGATGGCACTCTACATGCACAGATCTTCCCTTCCTTCTTGGAAAGTGGAGTTGCAGGGGCCATGCAGTATCCATCTCTTCCCCTAGGCCCTGCAGAAGACTTTCTACAAGGTCAGTGAACCACTCAGTGGGAGACTTGGGCAGTGAACAGACCAGGGGAGGAGCAAGCAGGCTGGAACTGGAAATGCTTTAGCCCATCACCACCACCACCTACGAAGCTCAGTGTAGAAATGCCATACAACCGCCACTTCTATTACACTGTTATGCAGGAGGCTGTTGGTGTTTGTAAGGTGTGTCTTTAATCTATGGACAACCATAGACCTCATTGAAAATGATGTGCTTGCTAGCTATCTTTCAGTTGAGCTAAAAATAAGAATCAATTAATGTCCTTTATGGGGTAAGATATCTAAATCAATAGAAAACACCACCCAAGGGACTCAGACACACACAAAGTTGATAACAAAAAACCAGAGCTATTTGGATGGAGGGGTTTCCCAGGGTGCAGATTGCAAATGCAGAAGTTGTGTGTGTATCTGAGAACCAGAAAAGGAGCCAGGAAAGCCAGAGAAGCACTGGTAGCATAGCCATGAGAGAGAGCTAACAGAAAGCTGATTTTGAGCAGAACGTTGTTTGTAAGCAGGGTTGATTTTCTGAACAAGGAAACCGTCTCCCATTGTTCTTACTGTGATCATGGAAACAAGACTTTGTGTAGATTCTCTGTAAATAAACTAAATTGCACCCAAAAATACTTGATTTTCATCAATTTCTTCTCCTTATGGAAACAACCCAGCAAGGCTCTGAACATTCGATAACTGCTCAGGCTAAAAGAGTCAACAATATTTTTGTGGAACAGACTTCCTGGTGGACGATCCTCTTTTAAATGCCAAGACAACCATTGGTTGCAGAAACCCTGACATTGAAGCTATATTGAAGTCACTTTGCCAACAGTATGGAGGGGTAAAACCAGCAAGGAGGCAGTAAATTTCTGTGCTGGTAGCCTGACCCTCACAGACATGCAAGGCAACCATGGTCAGCCTGCCTACTCTGTCCTCAATGAAATTATTAGGAATGTTATGAAAGGAGTAAGATCATAGTTAATTCCCCACACACACCATGAAGGTGCAATCATTAGAGCTGTGTGAATCACTGATTTTTTTTTTTTTTCAGTTCACTGGCAGTTCTGAAAAAACTGAAAACAAAATTTGTTCTGAGTCAAACCAAAATCAAAATGTTTTAGAATTTTTGGCAAGTCAAAATTTTGGTTTTTGGTTTTTTTTTTAAATGAAAGCAAAGGGCTAGATTCAAAAGGAGACTTAGGCACCACTGGCATTCACAAAACCAGGTAAAGGGTGGTGATGCCAATCACTTACCTGGGATGTGGGAGACCAGATTTGAATCCCCACTCTGGAGCAGGGACTCACATCTGGTCACTTCCCCTCTCCATAAGTACCCTTACTACCATGCTATTGATTCAGGCTACATCTGCACTATGCTATGTTGCCATAGCTGTAGCTACCCTCAGTAGTGCCATAGTGTAGACATTGCCTACATCAAGGGATTGGTGTTTTTTATCGATATAGGATATCATCCTGCCTGAGCAGTCTTAGTCATAGCCACATGAACTTAGGTAAATTTAGTCATGTAAGTTAGGTCAGCTTAACTACAGTGTTCAGGGGTATGAATCTTGGTTGATCTAAATGTTAGGTATAGACCAGGCCTGATTCTCGCACTCTCTCTCTGGCCAATGAATATTTAAGAATTGGAACAACTTCACCAAGAGGGATTGAGAAAGCCCCTTCCTGGAATGCTCTGTAACCTTGTTGTAAGAGTACTCACCTGAGAGGGGGTTTAAGTCCCTGCCTCAAACTTGTGATTCGAAGCTGGGTCTGAAATATTTCCTTTTTTATTTTCTCAAATAAAATAATTTGGGAAATGTTTTGGTTGACCCAAATCTGCATTTTTCAGTGCAAAAAGTTTCATCCAAAAATTTTTGCCCAAATCTAGTAATCACTGTACAGAATCCCCCTTCATATGTTTGGTATCAAACTCATGACCTCCTCTGCACATCATCACTTTCTCCACACCCATAAATCTACATTCACTTAGTTTGTGATTGTTAGTAATAAAATGTTGCACAACTTTGAAACCTGCATTTTGTCTTACCTGTGGTCTGATTGAATAATTATATAAAAGAATCACAATTCTGATACCAACATAAACCCTACCAATGCCACATATTCTGTAGAATGGTAGGTAGACAAACCAAGGTGAATACTTAGTAGGTTGAAAGGATAATGGTGAAGTAATGTATTTAGTTGTACGTGCAAATAGCTTATTGATTCTATTGACTTACCTATAGATTGTGAGTGCAAAAACACAGACTCACCCCACTGTAATTCTTTTTTGCTCTTTGGGAGTGATCTATCCATCTTACATTTTCTATCACACTTATCATAGTATTTAAGTATCTGGTGGCAAGTAGAATTGTATAGGGGCTACAGTGACTACTGTGTCATTAGCAAAATAGCAATACCTGATAATGGAGAGATACCAAGCTAGAATACTAATAGCATTACAAAGACTTGGATACCTCCAAACATGCGTTTACAAACAGATACACAAAGACTTTCTTGTTTTGCAAGTGTAGGTAAAATGCTTTGGCATCTCAGAAGTTCATGTGTAGTAGCCATTGGCAAATGCTTACTTATTAATTGCAACCAGTTTACGTGAAGGACATGTGTTTTACAGCCCTTCATAAATTATAATTAGAAGTAGTATTATGTTTCCTGCACATGCACAGAAAGAAAATTAAATCTGATACGTTAAGTATGACTTGAATAGACTTGGTAGTTTATTTCCAAACATTCTGTGATGCACACATGGTATGAAAGAACAGATAAAATCAGAAAAACTATCAAAAAGTTCAAGAAATGCCAGTTGGTTCTTTGTTGTATTGTTTATAGACTGCAGATTTCCTTATTAAGACTATATGTTAAATTCATCCTTGGTGTAACTCCACTTAAGTCATTAACTGAATTTAGCATAATATTTATGTGATTAATTTAATTTGGGAAATCTCTATACAATGTAAGGATTTCACAAAAATTGTCATTGATGGATGTAAAAAAAGAAAAAGAAAAGAAAAGAAAGAAAGAAATCTGAAGTGGGTCAGTCAGAAATAACATATGATATAACCAACATATCTTTTAACAGTATATGGGTTTGTGTAGAATAGAAATTAGAGGCCTGAACTTGACAAGTGCTGATGACCTATCAAATAACTTGGGATCAGATCCTGTAAATTTAATTAGAAGATGTCCCTGATGTAAAAAGATGTGCATACAAATCCCTAATGCATCTGTGTGCCTTGGGTGTTACACAGGCACAGCCCAGGCCCACACAAAAATGCACTTGCACTTTTTCATACTGAGGCCTGGTCTACAATACAGAGTTAGGTTGATGTAAGACAGCTTAAGTTGACTAATTATGTGAGCATCCACACTACAAAGTTTCTTTCACTGACGTAACCCACCTGCTACTTCGACTTAATAACTCCACCACTGCAAGACGCATAGCGCTTATTCAACATAGTTAGGTTGATGCATGGCATAGACATCACGTTGCTTACATTGACTTAAATAGCCACCACAGGGTGCTCCATAATGTCCCATCGTGACTGCTCTGGTCACCATTTTGAACTCTGCTGAGCCAGGAATGCAGGAGCAAGGCCCTTCCCCTTTAAAGGACAAGGAATTTTTGGAATTCATTGTCCTGTATGATCAACATGGAAAGCTTACCTAGCAATTGGCCAGCTAAGCATGCTGGCTATGTGCTCCAAATGTGTTCTGCCTGGACTGCACAGTGGTGGATCCCCTGGGTCTGTGGGGAGAAGATGCTGTGCAGTAGGGTGACCAAATATCCTGATTTTATAGGGACATTCCTGATATTTCTGACTTTTTCTTATATAAGTGACTAACCCCCCCCCCCACCCTCTGTCCTGATTTTTCACATTTAATAGCTGGTCACCCTATTATGCAGGCACAGGTCTGATCCAGCAGAAGAAACACAGGGGCCCTGGGGATACATCAGAGGAGTCAGAGTCATGGGCCACCTCAGTTCAATACTGAGGACGAGGTGTTGGATGAAGAAGAAGATGAGAATGGGGGACAGATGACTGGGGGATCCATTGTCTCGGTGAGCCAGGTGGTAATTGTAACACCAGAACAGTTCAGCCAGATGGGTAACTGTGGTGGGGAAGGAACTTCTAGTAAGTATATGGTTTGTATTTATATTGCAGGGACACATCTTCTCTTTTATTAGTTTTTATTCATGTTACAAGAGGTAGTGAAATAACCAGTGGAGGTGGAGTGGCTATCTTCTTCTCATTGCCCATCACAGCTAGGCAGAGGGGGTAGTTTTTACCCACCAGGATATCCCATGAATCATCCCTAGAGATCTCAAGGAAACTTTCCCAGAATTACTTTGCAATCTGTTGCTGAAGGTTTCTGGGGAGGGCTGCTTATTTCTTCTACTAAGGTAGGACACTTTCCCACTCCACTCAGCAATTAATTCAACCAGCATCATTGCAGCACACAGACTAGCAGCATACAGACCTGGTCTGTAGCAGAGCACATGCAGCAGCTGTTCTTTTTCCCCCTCCATTACCCTCAGGAGAGAGATATCAGCTAAAGTCACTGCTGGCTGTGGGAAATAGTGCCAATGTTCTGTTCAGTTGCCTGAACCGCCAACACTGGTACCTGTGTGCTGCTGCCCCATCCCTCCCAGGTTGTGCCAACTCTCCCCGTCTGCCCTCCCCATGGGTGGTACTCACCATGGCTGAGACAGTCAATGTGATCAATGAATATCTGGCTGAAGTGAAAATGTACTGCTTTAAATTTGCATGGAAAAAGGGGAGTTATTTCAATATAGCAAATTTTCCATATATCTTCAGCATTCTTTCACAGTAGTACCTCTGGGCATTGTATTTTCGCAGCTGGAAATGTGGCCTTCACCTTTTCCTCCTCACCAGCAGAGAGGCTGAGCTGATAAGGAGGAGAAGGAAGATCATGTAGGATGACACATTTTCAGAGATCATGCAAGCCTCTGGAGCAGCAGACATTGAGGATCATGTTCTTGGACAAAATGGATAGGAAAACTGAGCACAGGAGAAAAGCTCAGGAGAAGGATAGTGATGTGCAGCAGGAGATGATAGCGCTTATGAAAGAGCAAACAGACATGCTGAAGAGTCTGGCTGCCCTTCAGGTGCAACACATTCGAGATCACCTCCATCTGCAGCCTGTCGAAAACCACAATCCAGCACCACCCTACTCCCTGCCCCCATACACATTCCACGTGACATCAGGGGCCGGTGCCCTATCCCTACCACCCCACCCCAGGGGAGAGTACAGACAAAAGCAGCTGCACATACACTAATCTGTGATAGACAAGGTCAGTGTATGTGTTTTTAAAAGAAAAATGAATGTGCTTTTCCCTTCCCAAGTTCAGTCCCCTTTATTTATAAGTTTATTTCTGTTGTACATATATTTTTGTATTTATCTGCAATAAAAAATCCATTTATGAAAGCGTAATTCTTCTTTATTAGTTCAAAGAACAAGGGGAGAGAGGGGTGGTGATATCATTCTAGCAATAGGTGCATTTGGAAGGTTACATTACTATACACACAGCACTCACAGCATGGTTCAGAACAGGGTGCCAACAACATACTGGCAGGCAAAACACAGAAAAACAACACATATTACTGTGACTCATTATTAAAAGGGTGAGTCATATAGCCCCCCTGCTGAGCTCTTCTTATAGCCCTGATATCTGGCTGCACAAAATCGGCAGCCAGCCAATCCACCTCCGTTCTCCGCGCTGGCAAAAACTTCTTCCTCTGTGCTTCACAGATATTATGAAAGGCACGGTAGGCAGCTATAACCATTGGGATATTTTTTTCCATTGAGATCTAACTGAGAGAGTAAACTGCACCAGTGCCCTTTCAAATAGTCAAAGGCACATTCAAAAGTCATTCTGCACCTGCTGAGCCTGTTGTTGACATGTGCCTTGCTGCTGTTCAGGTGTCCGGTGTTCATTTCCATGAGCTACGGGAGTACGATGTAGGTTGGGTCACCCAGAATCACCATTGGCATTTTCAACATCTCCAATGGTGATTTTATGGTTAGGAAGGGAAGTCCCTGCTTGCAGCTTTCTGAACACATCTTTAAGATGTGTTCTTCAGGCACCTTCTCGGCCCATTGGTGGAACGCAGCTTGTGTCCAGGAGATTGTTAGTAGGTAATAGCTAGTTGTAATAAGTCATCATTCCAGAATCTCTGTTCAGTCCATGATGTTCATTGACTGGAAAAGTTATGAATTTAAGCTCACAGTTTGTCTTTTGAAAGTGTTGAGCAGATTTCCTTTGAAAATGAGGACTGAGATGTCAGCTATAGAGTGATTGTTTTGTGAAAAGTATTCACCTACAGAACTGAATCATGGACTGAATAGAGACACTGGATTTATGGCTTATTACAACAATCTATCACCCACTAATAAACCACCCCCCAATACAAACTACCTTTGCCCTTCTCCCTTTCTCCTTGAGACTGAAGGGGTCTTAACAGGCCACTTCATCTTGAATTGTTCCTTGAAATATATGTTAACTACTTATGCTAAACAATCTATTCTTCCTAAGATTTAGCTGTGACACTTTGAGTACCTTTCCCATATCTGAAGAAGATCTCTGTGTAAGCTTGAAAACTTGTCTTTCTCGCCAACAGAAGCTGGTTCAATAAAAGATATTACTTCACCCACCTAGTCTCTGTAATATCCTGGGACCAAAACGGCAACAACACTGCTCCAGTATGGCAATTCTTATGTTCTTATATTAGTACAAGGTGCACCTGCTCCTTGCAAAGGACAGTGGGAAAGGGGAAACACTTCTGCCTCTCTGACACACTGGTTCCACTGAGCTGCTGGGACAGACAAACAATTCCAGATATATGGTAGCTAAGGACTCCAGAAGATTATGGGCTTCTCTTCCGTATTTTGTGAATCTGGTTAGGGTTTTGCAGTCTGGTGACCTTCTGCTCATAAAACAGGTTCATCGATAAGTGTGAGATACATTAAAGAGAACAAAAAATAGTCAAGAAAAAACCAGAAGAAATAATCAGAAAAATGAAGGGTATAGGAGGAGAAGGTTAGAAATGGGGTGGGAGGTGAGAGAAAACAAACCACAGATGAGATATCACATAGAACATTGTAAACTTTTAAAAATATTTATCTACATTCTTACCTCCCTCCCTTCCTCCCTCATTTTCATGCAGTTTTGCAGTTCAGACTTATTCTAGCTGGGACCAGAAGTTGCTGAAAATATCATGAGAAGAACTCCCTAGGTATTTTCATACTGGGCTGGAAAGGAAGTGCAGAAATCTCACAAGAAAGTGTGCTCTCATGAGATGTCTAGCATAATGTTGCAGAATCAAGAGATTTGGATAAACATTTTATGCTCATTTGAAATGAGCACTGAACATTTTGAGGTTCGCCAATCAATAATAAAAGTGATCATTGTAATAACTGTACTCATTAGCTACAGATTACCAAATTATATGTGGACATTGATTATGTAAATTATAAAAATAGTTCTTATTCTGTGAAAATTACTCTCAGACTTTTTTTTCCTTGAAACACTCAAACACATGATCAAAGCAATTCATTTTTTTGTCTATTGGATTTTTGTATATGTTCTATACTGGCTCATGTGAGTCTGACAAAATTAGATGGGGTTGGACATAAGCTAGTGCAGATGGGATGCTTTAGGGATATGCTTGCACTTCACATATGGTCTCAGTTCAGATTGTGGAGAAGTTAATTTATACATTGCAAAATGCTCCTTAAAATAAAATAGAAGTGGTTTCACTGATTCATAGCATGGTAGCCAGATGCATAACCTTAGACGTTTTCTAAGTCTTATAGTACCAGCCTCGAGTACTGTTTTATCTGAGTTCAGTTAATCCTAACTGTATCTGAGTTGCTCACTGTTTTCCATTTATAGGAGCACATCAGCACACATTATATTACATTAAAAAGAACTATTAAAATAATGTTAAGGTTGTAAAGTCAAGCACTCAAAAATTAGCAAGTGCCAGAAGTAAGTTTGCCTGTACAACCTAATTTGGCCTCTTTGTGTATTTAGTATGATGCAATCTTTCATTATATTACCGAATACTGAATTTTTCATGTGAACAGCAAATGGCGCATCCCTGACACCAGAGCTGACTTTCCTGCCACAGTTCAAGTTCCTGCATGTAGATGCTAGAGCTTCTCAATGAAACAATTAATATATATTTGCAACGGCAAAACAAAATATTTCCCCCTCATTCTCTTTCTCCGAGCCATTGTGGCTGAAACTTTCCCAAATAATTCAAATGGAGGCAGACATCCAGCATGGAAAATTTAAGCCCAAACAGTTAAAGTTTGGCACAGTTAGAAGGAACTAAAGCAGGGTTTTATAATGAAAATTATCAGGCAATATTAGCTATTGGTGTTGCAGCCTGTGCTGCCCATAATTCAATATAGTGTTCTCAGTTGAGATGGGTGTGTTGGATTTTGTTTGTTTTATATTTCCTCTATTTAAAAGAAAAAAACAGATCTATATTTTATGTATAATGTGCCTCTGATTTACAATTGTAATAGAATGCAATTATCAATAACTATCTCCACTCATTCTCTTCCTCCCCCCCCCTAAAATCGCAGAAGTGTTTGTTTTTTAATCTGTGACTCGTAACAGCTAGCCTAATTTAAAACCAATATACTAGACTAGATATATTTCAGGGATTACAAAACTGAATACTTTTCCAAAACTGTAAATTAATAATTCAGGCAAAAGACTATGAATAAATCCAGCCAGATTTAAAAAAAAAAAATAGCAAATAACTTTGTCTTATGAATTAACAAATTGACATATTGAACATTCTAAGTCTGACAATACTGTTGAGATATATATTTTAATATTCACACCAAATTAAGAGAAGATTATTATTGATGATTTTATAACATCTTTTAATACTTTAGGATTCCTACCTGGTATAGTTTACAACACAGATATGTTTCCCCACAGTGTGACCAGGAGGTCAATTCCAAAAACGTGGTCTGACTTTGAAGCAAAGTGAAGTGAAGTGTGAAAAGAACTGTCACAGTGATAAGGAAAAAGATACAGGTTTTTACTGTTATTACCAGCTTTCCTTTTCCTTTGTCAGGCTTACTTTTTAAATTCATAGATATAGATTGAGGCACCAGGAACAGTAAAGTTGAATGGGATGTAACAGTTATGCATTAAAAGGCACTCTGATTTCTATATGTTCACTGAAGGAACATACCACAAGAGAGTCTAGTTTTTTCTCCTTTTAACACATTTTGAATACTTAATGAGCTTTGTAGGAGCATGCTGGTGACTGGTGAATTAGGCACATTATGAGAACCTGTCTCATTAGGCGTATCTAACAGCTGAGAATTAAACCACTGCTTAGCTCTATGATATCTATATCAAAAACATCCTCTGGGAATTAGTTCAACCTTGGGTCTTTGAAAAACATTTTGGAAGGTGCTTTGCAGTAGTTCTTCCATCTAGCAGTGGACCTTAATACTACAAAGCTATTATCAATGGAATAGTTGTTTTAAGTTATTTTTCAAACTTTATAAAATATATGTATAGCTAGACATAGACTACAATATTTTCCCTCTCCCTCTGAGGCCTGTACAATTCTGCTTATGGTTTTAACACAACCTTGGTCTAGAGGGGCAAGCATATGAAAAATAGTCCCAATAACATTTTTATACACATTTCTGAAATATTTTTCTTTTTCCTATATGAGATATCTTAGCCCATGATATTGTGCTGTGCTCCAGAGATTTTACTGTTCCCCATCTATAAAATGGGGGTAATAAACTTCCTTTCTCCAATTCTTCATCTGGTTTTTCTGTTTAGGCCTGATCCTGAATTGCAGGATCAGAGCCTTAGATTATGAGCTGTTTGGGTTAATGACTCTAGGTGTATATGTATATAGTAGGTGTATATATGGTGCGTAACATACTAGGGGCCCAACTTGAGTTGGGGCTTTTGGATTCTACCATAATACAAATAATAAGTAAGAATAATGAGAAATTGTTGACACTTGTTTGGAATGATCTGCATAACTTTCTTCAGCACCCTGAATGCTGTGGCCATTTCCAACTCATGCTGATAAAACCTTTGTATCACACCATAAGGTTTTCTCTCACTCTCAAATGATATAAAATGTACAGGGGTATGTTACAAGAACATTATCAGGGTTGCAAAATCAAGTACTTAAAAGTTAGGAAATGCCCAAAATAAGGCTGACGGTGTAACCTTAATTCAGCCCATTTGAGCATATGCATTATGATACAGTCTATAATTACATGATCACATCATTTTTCTTTCACACTACCCCTGCCTCATGCAGTACTCAAGATGCTCTAATGATTAATCGACATTGTGTAGTAAAGGTTGCTGTTCCCTGTGGGCCCCCTAACATTTGTTGCAGAAATTGGAAGATATATAACGAATGATGCAAGGGATGCAGGAAGAGAAAAGATGGTCTCCTCATTAAGACAGTTGAATGCTTCCCTGGAGAATTAGATTCTATCCCTAACTATTCAAGAATTCTTCTATCATTCTAAGCATGTCACTTAAACCAGACTTTACACAGGTGGTCATTTATGTTCCCCATTCTCTGGGTGCCCTACATGAGACCCTGGGGCCTGATTTGCAAAAGTGATAAACACTTACAGCTGCAATTGAAGTTGATGGGAACAGTGTTTTGAACATATAAACTGCTATACACTTGTAGTATCAGATGCTAATGTGGGGAGAGTTTTCACTGGTCCCTATTAAAGTTAATTTCCATGTTCTTTAATGTTTAAACATATTCATATAAGACGTTACAATCTTTTAGGAGGGTTCTTTACTGAAATACTTATTTGTATACTGTTCTGTAAGTGCATACTGTATATAAGGAAATGACCAGACAACTGATCTGTCACATTGTGATCACCTTATCTACAGAGAACATGCAGGGTAATATGGAAACATGCAGACTTTATTTTTGATGACAATTGAGAAACTATGTTGCCTTTCAAAGTAGGTGTTTTATATTTGTCAATCTGCAAAGAACACCACCACCAACAAAGGCAATCTGAGAAAGAACCAGTACAATAGCCGTATACAAGCTTCCCTTTCATCATCAAAGGTTTACTTTGTCTCTTATATTGCCAATGGTAAGTGTTGATCTGCAGCACAAAGTGTTGTTTTTTTTTCTTAAAGACAGAGTTGTAATTATGGTTAGACAGGTACAACATATGTCTCTGTAGCTTCTTGATTTAATGCTTACTGTAGAAAGGACAAAGTTTTTGACAACTGTAGACATAGCACCGAAACATCAGGATACAAGCTGCCTGTAAGTAAGTTTTCATTTGTTCATCATGTATCTTCAGAGATACACAGATAATGTCATTTTCGAGTGGGCTACCTGGTACTGTGATATCAATCACATATGCAGTGATTTTACAATAAACAGATCAGTAGAATATCAAGCTTGCTTTTCCAGTATAAACAGGATGTATTGCAGAAGAAATAAAGAGTTCTCCATTATATTAAATAGCCAAACTGCCAAGCTGGTGGCAGTGTTGTTTTACGGTAGGACAGGAAACACAAAATTACAGAATTCCAAGGTTTGGCTAGAAATATCATGGGAATACGACATCATGTTACCACTGCCCTAAAAATCTACCAAATATGCCATTGGTTAGCATGTCCATTATAACATAACAAATAAAAAAGATGGCCCTCAATTTTATACAATTGTGAGGATATCTAGCAATGTATTGCATGAGGTATTATATTTACCCATAAGCCATTTCTCCTATCCCCAACCTTCTGTTTCCTGTCTGGCTGGGTGTTCTCTCTTTCAGCCTTCCTTTTTCTCTTTCCACCTTCCCACTTATCCCTTCAGAATCTCTCTTCTCTAGCCCTCTTTTCTAAACTTTTTCTCATCCTTTCAACAAGATCACCAGTCCAATTTATAAATGTATCTTCAGATTCTGTGGATCAGAAAATTACATGTACAAACACCCAACTACTAAAAGGAGGGCTATCTGTAGCATTCAGGACAATTTTTTTTATGGCTGTGTACATGTCAGAATTGCCAGATCTCATCATTTTATGATGAGTCTCATAGTATCTGGTGTTTTTGTCAAAACCCCAACTCGTGTATTCCAGCATTTATGTGAGAATTGCATCCTTCTTTTCTCTTCACTTTTTAAAAAAGCTTCTAGCTCTCATGCTTACAGACAAAAATTTTAAAATGTAACATGAGTGCACCCTAAATGCTCAAAAACCACAAAGCAAATAAAGAGGACCATCCAAAAATTTAATCTGAAAAAATTTCTAAGCCATTCATCATTTGATGTTTGAACACTTAGGGCTGCCAATACTGACACTAAACTGTACTTTGCTGAGTTCACTGTGCTGAGGCAAATGAAAGAGACAAGCAAAAACATTATTTTGAAAAGCCATGCCAGTATTTATTACAGTCAAAATGCCATGTTTTCCCTGCCAATGTTGACACATAGTTATATACTTTTTCTAACTGATCACCCAACTTGCTGACAGGAGGCATTTCAGTCTGACTCATTATGATGAGATTTGGTGGATATACAAGGTTTAAATTAGTCACGTGGTGACAATGAACACCAGAATCACTGGAAATTCAGAGGAGAACCTTGATCCCATGATTTAAATCTGAACCAAGAAAGTTAATTCAGATTTACTCATACATATCCTCCTCTTCCTTTTGGTAACCGAATTCCAATACAGTTTAAGAGAAAACAGGAAAATACATACTGAGTATAACTTAATTTAAACTTAATCTGGATTCAGCAGTGCTTTGCCTATAAACTGATTATTTAAAATGGGTTATGCACGCACCATTTATTTCTGAGTGATGAATTACTGTGTCCCCAGTGAACAATCAGTGAATAGAGAAAGGTTGCAGAAGCAGCATTAATGCCTAGCTATGACTATGCTGATTTATTTAAAAAAATGTGTGGGAACCACAGGGAAGCAAGCTACTAAGCTGTATAACTTGATTAGGTAAAAAGAGCATTAAATGTGAAAATCCTAAACTCTTTAGCTTTGCTATTCTGCATATAAATGAGAGATTAGGTAGGAGCTATATGAGCAGTTCCTTTGTAATATATAGGCCTAATTACAATAAATTTAGAAAAGTCTGAGTGTGTAATTTGCACAAAGTAGATTAAGAGTGCATGGAAATGATGAGGTGCTTTAAAGATTCAAACATGCAACAGATACTGCTACTTTTAAAAAAAGAAAACAAACCACAACAAAGCAAAAACTAAGGCTCCTACTTAACGTATTTGCAGGTTGTCTTATGCCACATTTTTATAACAAGTGATTGAGGGTTAATTAGTAAGAACAATCAAAAAAGGAATTGGAAAGGAAAGGAAAAAAGGAAGAACTCCAGACTAAATAAAATCCATACACTAATTTAAGTGGAGATGATTACCAAACTGGCCAAGCAAAATTAAACTTTGAATCTGGTGTCAACAGTTCTAGTGTTAGTATTGAAAGAGCTAATCAATTAAAACTGTGTATAATGGAATCTTCTAGTGAAAGAAGATTATTTGCTGGTTATTGAGAGTTATATTATTGATCCATATGAAAGGCTAGCTAATCACTTTATGGTTTATGTGACGGACACTGTGTTGTTCCGACGTTCCTTGAGCATGTGACTCAGAATGTCACAGTTGGTTTCCTGTTTCCCTGCTCCTCTGTGGAGGAAGTACCCCAGCACCAGCTCACTGCTCAGTAACACTGGCTGGTGTATTCAGAAAGCAGAGTCAAGGCTCCAGCCATGAGAATCACGCAGCCATAAATGTCTCCCTAATGCTTCCCCGTCTCCTATATAAAGCAAACTCTGGCAAGGGAGAAAATCCATCCCTCAACCTTTTTATGTTTCAGTTCCTCATCTGTAAAAATACTACCTTTTTCTTACCGTTGTGTGCCTTGTCTGTTTAGATTTATAAGTTCTTTGGGCAGCAACTGTCTCTTTTACCACATGCATGTGGAACGAAGGCTGCAATATTGGATGAGGCTTCTAGATACTAATGTGATACAAATAATAATTATGGCTATTTGGGGATTTCACAAACCGGCATTACAAGAATGAAATTAGAAACTATTTTTGATAGAAGCGAAGTAGAATTTTGAACTTAGACTGGTTGTACAGGGAATGGGGCATTTTCCTGATGAAAAAGAAAAAAAGAAGATTCTAAAAAGAATATTAGTCAACAAGATTTTTTAAAGAATAAGTAAAAATGAAAGATCTATAGTCCCCTGATACAAGCTGGAATATCATGCTAAGCGGAAATATATAAACAGAGAAACATGGTGAAAGAAATACTACAGAGCTGCAGCTTCCTATGTAAATATATAAATGAACAAATTAGCAAAAAGCTTCTTGATTTAATTCTACACAGAGTATATATATTGGCTAGGTAGTGCTGAATGAACATCGGATCAACAGTAATAATCTACGGTAAATTCAGAATTAAGGGAATATAAAGATATTTCAGTACAAAAAGGTGCAAAGAATGATGGTCTTTCAGGTAATATTGGCAGAGACAAGACAAGACAAAGAGGATACCAAAAATGTTCAAAGATAAATGTACATATGCTGCTGTTTGGAGTGGCTCACAACCAAGAGTGCCAATATCAGGGCAGGCTGTCAAAAACAGGACACACACCCCAAATTGGTGATTATGATCTATAATTAGATTTCAGCAAACCAGTAACAAATATGAACACTTGGATCATTATAACAATCTCACCACAGAGTCACAGACAGTTCCCTTAGACTCTCCAGTCTATCTTGCCACCCAGGAAAACAGGACTTAGTGATAAATATTGATTTACACCAAAAATAACACAATATTCATGTTACTTCCAGTCCCAAGAGACCAGAAACTTACCTCAGATTAATTGGTACCCTAGATCTTACACCAAAAAAAAACAAACAAACAAAAAAACGCCTGTTGCCAATCCTGTAATAAACTATCTAAAGGTTTATTAAGTGGGAAAAAAATGAGGTTAAAGGTTACAGGTTAAAGGTTACAGGTTAAAGCAAGCAAACATATAGACACATGAGTTGCAATCTAAATCCTAAGAGTAACAGAGTTGTAGTTCTATGTCAATTGAAAGTGTGTTGCCTGGCAGACCAAGGAGGTAATCCCTGGGGATCTTGGCTTCAGTTTGGTGTCTCTGTCCCTGTGATAGTTCAAACAGCAAAGAGATGGAAAAATTTCCTGTGTCCTTGTTTTATTTCCTTCATTCAGCCTCCAAGTCGATAGGACGAGCTTCCTTGCTCTTAGCATTTCCAAGGTAAGATAGGGCCATTTGCCAATCCTTTGTATTTTGATGTTCCTTGGTGGTCGGTCTGATTTTGATAGTTCTTCTGGATGGGCTGGAGGAAACATTCTTCCTATCTGAGTTTACAAGTTTAAAGCAAACATTTTCAAAGTTATAAAGCAAAACTTACATATTTTCTTATAGCAGAGAATACAGACATTACAATTAAGATTAATGCATCAATTTACATTCTATAGCATCTAAACATTAAATACATTCTTATAAGACTAATACCTATTTTGAACAAAATTAACATACAGGTGTGCTGGTTTTGTCTTCAGCTATGAGTTTTTCTGTTCTTACCTAATACCTATGGCCCTGGCCAGAGCTGGCAGTAGGTTTACCAGCATCACACTCTTCATCTGAGATTTTTGTGATTCTGAACAATAAAAATACTGGGAATAAAAAGGCACTGGGTATCTATATAATTAAATATAATAAATATGGTAATATGCAGGAGATAGAAGCAAAGGTGCTATGCTTATAAAAAAAGGTAGATAGGTGGAGAACTGCACACACTGCAGAATCAGTTTAAGGGGATGTTAATAGTGCAAGTGGAAGCTCCAATAGTGAAAGTGGAAAATTAATGAGAAATGTTTCAGGAATCAAGGAGGCAACAGCATGTTAAGATGTTGCAAGAGCAATTTATTGAATGAAGAGGTTGACAGTGACATCACACAAGGATTACCTGTTTCTCTGAGTATATGGAATCCACAAATGACTGTGTATTACAGATACTTTTCTCTACCAATCTGCAAAAAATGAGTTACTACAGCCCTCAGCAATTGGCGTGTTGCCTTTTCAACTCAAAATGTAGCAGCTTATTCTTTTAGCACTGGAGGTCCCCCGTTCAATCCCTGGCGTGTTGACCAAGAGGGCAGCCATCACATATATGAAGGAGGTTGCCAGAAAGAAACATACATTTCCTCAGGAGAGGAAATAAAAATTACAGAAGGAAATCGGGACCATCAATCCAGACAGAACAAGGGATCAAAACGTGAAAATGTCTGAAAACAGATTTGAATAAGGGGCACACAGGATTCCTCAAAGTGCTTTGGAAGAAGTGTAATAAGATATCAGGGGAAGATATACTTTTTGTGGATACATTTAAAACTTGGGGGTGGGAGGGTTGGAAATGAAGGAGTTAGTTTTAACTATGAGGGAAGCTAAAATATATGATATGTAATTGTTTTATTGAAAAACAGGGAATTACAGATGTACTGTTAAGATCAAGTTCATCAGTGAAGAAAGCATCGCTAGTATTGATCAGGGATGTTGGAGGCTCAGTACAATTTGAGTTGCTTGACCACTGTCCTACAGGCCTAGCATAGCTTCAGTTGCTTGTTTGGCTATTCTGACCCCTGTAGCATGACATCTTACAGTTGGCAGAGATGAATAAGACTACTGAGTAACCTTGTAGATGTCTCAGTTTCTGCACACCACGGCACATAATAAGACAAAATACAGATACTGTATGCTTGCAGCTGCACATAGATAATGGTGATGGGAACAACAAGTTATCCTTGAACGTCTGGGGGTACATTGTTTCATTACCAAGGGGCATACTTTTACACCGCCCCTCCTATCACCAGATGTTGTTTTGATGACCCCAATTATCATGATGAGAATGGAATGTAGTTAAGGGTGGAAACCCAATGTCGGTAATTAGCATATATGATAATGAGTAGAGAGATAATTAGGTGAAGGTTGTTCATGGAATGGTATAGGAAGTCACCGCTTAGACAAAGGGGTGCGATCCATCAACACCTGAGTCTGCAGAAGGTGCTGCTGGTTGGACCAGAAGATCCACTGACTCCCTGGCGGGGCCCCTAAAGAAAGCCATTCCTGTATACAGCCTTCTGTATAACTGTTTAGCTCTCCAGGCCTAGTGAGTATGATATATTGTAGCTAATTTTAGGCTTTGTATCTAACTAGTATATTTATAAAAAACCTTCCACATTAAACCTTATTGATCTGCAAATCGGGGGTACCGTGTCTCACTGGTATCCACACTGATCACAAAGTGTCCATTATCAACAAGGGACACTGAGAAAAAAATTGTCATAGATAATTTCAGGAAAAGATGTTGTCTGGTACTATTACCATATGGTGTGCAAAAATGTTCTGCTACTTTATGTTTATTACTGTACTAATTACAGAGATGAAGGATAAAGAATATCCTTCAAATGTTCTATGCTTTTGAAGTTATTTTCAAGGGACAAATATTAAACTGGAAATTTGATGTTGTACATTAAAATCTAGCTTCCTAGATCCTTTATTTGTAGCCCTATCTGAACATATTAAACTCAGGATGCACATATACCTGACCATGTGAACAATGATTACAATTAAAAAATGAACAAACAAAACACGATTATCAAAGCTTTTCAGGATTTTCAAAGTCACTGTGATTTAATGTAGTATATTATGGGTAAGTGATGTCAATTCAGCTATGAGACTAGCTGTTAATCATTCATGACTAAGATGATTTCCTCCTGTCTTTTAATTATCATCAGATTTATTTTTATTTCAGTTAACATCTCCATGGTGAGCTATTTTAAATAGAGTAGCACACATTCAACCTGCAAACTCCACTACATTTTACTAATTATTTCATCAGCATTAAAATAGACATGTTTTGATTAGTATGAAAGCAAGTCAGCAGAGTAAATCAATGTTGTAAAATACTATTCACAAGATAATGTTTCAGCAAATACATTAGCTGCAGTACATCCAGTGTTTAATAGAATTGTTGTATAACAAATGTTGCACAGCACAGATTATCCTTTTTAAAGATTAAAGGAACCTGGTATTAAATGCCCTATATTTTAATTTGTAATATGTTTCAATGACTATCTGAAAATCAGCCACCTTTTTTATACAGTTCTGCTCTGCTGCTAAGTAAAGTACTGAACAGCTGTCATGCAAAACAAAACCTTGAACGATAAAGAAAGAACACTTAAGGAATTGAGAAAGATAATCAATAACACAGTGGCAGAGTGAGGAGTCTTCTATCCTTTTGAACTATGTCATCACTGGAAGGCTGAGCTCAGTTCACTTAAAACAGAAGAGTCCAGGTGGATTTCTTCATTCTTGGTGCAAAGTCATCTGACAAGGTGTTATTAACATGCTAAGGTGAGTAATGTAATTGTTACTTTTAAAACACTGTGATATATACCTACTGATTGGTTTTTATAAATATTCCTTGCATTCTTTTTTTTAATTTTATAACCTATTTTGTTACAAGCCCAAGAAGTAACTTCTTTCTAGTAGCTTGAGGAGATATTACTAAACAGTAGTGATACATAGGCAATAATTTTTTATCTTTTTAATAGATTTAAAACTTAGAATTGAAAATAGCCCTCTAAACAGTCCAAGCACCACCACTAATGTTAGTTGGAAATTAACTGTGATTTTTTTATTTGTTAAAATGATAGTACTGGCCTGTGCAAACAACAGACTGAAGGCACAATCCAATGTCTATTGAAGTCAATGGAAAGCATCCCATTCATCTCAGTCAACCTTGATCTAGGGCCGAATGGCTGGACTTTAATGTTTTTAGCAGAATACACTGGTTACCTTATCTAGGGACATATGCATGAAAGACTGACCTACTGGATGGGTATAGGACTGGCAATTAGAAATTACTGAGTTCTTATACTGGCTTCTGACACTGATTTGCAGTAGAACCCTAAGTAAATCCCATAACCTCTCACTGTGATCAGTTTCTCCATAAGTAAAATGGAGATAATAATCTTTAGTGACTTCCATCACAAGGTTGCTGTGAGGATTAATTGCTGATGTATATACACCACTTTGTAGATATATGTGCTACAAGAGTTACGTTTTAATAAATACCAACAAGGAGATTTTACTACTCTTAGAAATGAAATGCTGGTTCTGCTTGTTGCTTTAAAAAACTTAAGAATGTAATATTTAGAAACCAGCACCAAACTAGTCTAACCTTTCTGCTGCATTCCAATGGCAGGAACATAGACTAGGTTCAGTCATTAGACCCCTACTGGTCCTTTCTAAAATGAATAAAACGATGACCTAAGCCCCCACCCAGAGCTGTACACCTACTTCTGACTCTGCCACATTAGCAAACACTCAACAATTCTTGGGAACATGAACCCAAGTACCTTTTTATTTGGGGAAAATGGGGGAAAATTAAAAAAAAACAACCCCATAATAATGCTCTCTCTATTTACACGCAAGAGAATGAACAATTTGAAACCATAATTGTCCAATTTGTTGAGATCACGAACCTCTAGCCCACCCTCTGAAAACCTCACGAACAGGTCCAATTAGTGCACTGGTAGTCAAAGGGTAGTCTTCCTCCAGCAGTCTTCTCAGAGAGCATTACTCCACCAGGTATACTCCAGTGTGCAGCTAACTGGGCCAGCCTGTGAGATCAGCTGTACTTTCATTAGCTTGGTGAATCAGAGTGCTGCAAAGTCAGCTTTGTGTTGCTGGCGAGCCTGCTAGGCCTCATTATAAAGTCAGTTCTTTCCTGCAGCCAGCACTACTACTACTACAAGCACTACTCCAATTTATTCTGATGCATTCACTCCCCACAGAGTAAAGAACCTCCAACTGGAGAACTCACAGCAAAGCAGGACCCTTGAACACACTCCATGTTCCTTGGGGTAGAGATCTTCATCTCTAGAACAAAACTTTTCCCTTCTTTCTTTGTTGAGTTGGGAAACTGTTACCAAACTAAAGTCAAATAGCTTCGGAATAGGGCGTCCTCACAGTGCAATATTTCTGAAATATTAAATGAGTGACCAGAAATTCACATAACATTTTGCCTGCATTTTAACTGTAATCAGAATTATTTGTAAACAGAGACAAAAGGTAAGGGAAATTATTCAAACTCAGAGATCCCTTAAGTTAAAAGTATTTCCTTTGCTCTGCTGCAGAGATTACTAGAACTCTCTGACTGTACGTGTCTAAAACACTAAATATCCTAATCACCAAAAATGTATGAGTAGTTTTCAATATTTAATGTACATAATGCCAAAAATCATAAGGGGCTTGAAAATATATTTTGTTAAAAGTGGTATTGTAAAGTGGGCTTAAAATCCAGGCAATTTTATCTGAAACAATGTGATAAGCAAAATATATTAATTGCAATTTTCTTCTGATTTATGGCCTCATCCCAAAATGTACTGAACACCCACAACTCCCACTGATCAAAATTGACATTACTTGCAATCAACACCTCTCAGGATTGAGTTCATAATATGGAACTTTGGGTGCAAATATTGAATTCAACACTACATCAATGTAAAAATGAGACAGGATGAGAGGGGAGGGGAAGGGAGTTTAGCTCAGTAGGGGAGGGGTAAAGTGTGAAGGGGTAAAGGAGAGGGGAGTTTTGCTCAGGATGGGAGGGGAGGGGTAAAGCCACTATCACAGTTTCAGGGTAACTACAACTGTGTTCTTCCTCCGTGGTCCACCAAAGGCACCCCCGTTTAGGCTTCCAGTTTCCAGATGTCACTTCTCTTGGGCCAGGACCCATATGTTTCTTTCTCACACTATGAAACTTCTAGCAAATCAGGCTGTCTAAAAGGCCAGTGTCTGTGCTTTGCTTTCTCTCCAGAAGCTATGCCTAGTATATTGCCCGCAATTATAAATTACCACAGTTTTTTCTAAGCAAGCACATTTATTCTTCAGGTGAAAGTGTTACAGAAAAAACAAATGCATTAAAAAGTAATAAAAGATCCTACATGCATTCTAAAAAGCTTACCAGGAGTCAACCCAACTCCAACCTCAGGATCTGGTAGGTGTTATTCCTTCATAATCCAGAACTGGATTTTTCTTATGGTTACCACTTCATAACTGTCTCAGATTCAGAACCAGAATATAGAGTGGGCAGATCAACCTGTTTCTTTGTATAGGTTGGGCCTTTGATCTCTAACTCCTGAGAGCAGATAATCTGCAGACAATCAACTTCTCCTTGGGGCATAGAGTCACAAAGCTGGGTTATGTATAACTGGAAGTGGGGAATTTGCATTCACCTCTTCCTAGGTATTTTCCAGGAAATCCACTCCACACTTATAGTCCTAAAAACCTTCTTCTTATTTGGCACAATATTAATATAGACTATTGAACTCCAAAGTCTCACATCACATCTCCCCACTAGAAAGGTTACTTACAGTCATGCCCCACAATAACACAGATACTTTCCATTTAATACAGTAAGGTTTTAAAAGGATATTGCAGGAAATTGCCATATCTATTACAACTACCATTGGCTTCCCAGGGTTCTCAGATTGGGTAGGGGCTAACTTTTCACCCAGCATTAGCTAGACCAGCCTCCAGGCTTCCATAACTTGTGCTCTGCCAGAATGACTCAGAGGAGTTCCCTCATCCAACTGACACTCTCAGAACACCCCATTCTCCAAAGCCTGAAACTGAGGCTAGTATAAATATCTTCTGCAGACTCTAAACTGATCCGTGAACTTCCTTATACCAAGGTTATTCTCTGGGGGTCAGTTCCAACTATCTATACAGTCTCTTTACACTGTGGAAGGGGCCAGGTTGGAATGTAGAATCTGGTCCACTGCCTTCTCATTTCACAATCACATGGCAGGTATGAGGAGAAATGAACATCCTGCAATGAAACATAGAGATCTATAAATTTCAAATAGACTTTCCTACACCTTGTAAGAAAGGCTAATCACATGTTTGCTAGAATGTTCTTTTCCTATCATACAAAGCATTTATTCTTTCTGATGACATATGAAAAAAGCCACCCACCTTGTCTATCTAATGGTTACAACAAAATTGCATGAAATTAAACATTGACTTTTCCAAATATATTTTTTCACCAAATAGAAATTCTGAAAAAAAAATTGATTAAGAAATGTCAATGTTTTGTTTGCCTGTGCAGCCTGAATTAACCTAGGGATTAAATAGTCATTTATATGTATACTAGCAAAACTTAAAAAATATAAAATATGTGACAGGTGTAATTTACATATCTATCTGATATAACAAAAGCTTACTGTCTCTTGATACGGCTTCTGGAACATACAAATATATTATCCTGCTTGCTTAAATACAATATATGAAGCCAAGAGCTAAACATAATAAGATTTATACTTGTCACCCATAATGTGAGAAATTTAAAATTTGATTTATTTTACACAATGTTAAAAACTATGTTAAAAATAGAGCTGGTTGGGCATTTTCCTTTGGAACGGGAAATGTAGTTTAAGATTTTGTATCAGGAAAGTCAAAATGAAATATTTAATTTCATATCAGTTTGATCTGAGTAGAATATTTTATTTTTTTGAAGTGACCCAAAATGTTTTCTTTTAAATTAGTTCAGTGAAACATTAAACTGCATTTCCCTATCAGCACATTGACTTATTGGAGTAGCTGAGGCCTCCAATTCTCTCCATGGGCTCTGCTCCCTGGAGAAATACATCTCCTATAATACAATGTGGATTTCCTTCTGATCAAGCTGTGTGGTGCATCATGGTGTCATGAGGGGCAGCAGCCAGGGACCCTGTCCCATAGGGAAGAAGGGGCTCCTAAGTACAACTCTCATTAGGAAATGCCACACAATGGAATAATCCAATTTAATATTGAACTGACTTAAAAGAGAGCATTTGGGGGTCTGTTGAATAAACCAAACCAAAACATTTTGATTTGGGGAATGTCAAATTGTTTAATTTCAATAAAAAAACTGAAACAAAACACCCACCTTGTCTGTCTAATGGCTATAACAACATTTCATGAAATGAAACACTGACTTTTCCAAATATAATTTTTCAGAGTAGAAATTCTGAAAAAAAAAGGATTAGGAAATGTCAGTGTTTTGTTTGCCTGTACAACTTTAATTCAACCCCTTGTGCATATTACCCTCCTTCCCCATCAATTTTCATTCCTAATCTCTCTCCTGGCTATCCCCTCCAACCTTGGCTCCTTGACCTTCTGCATTGCAATGAGATTGCCTCCTCCTTCTCCTACTCTCTATTTCGACATCAACAGGGGGACTTGGGGGACTCAAAGAACCCTGGAGAGACTGTCTTTCTTCTCTCAGTGTCTGTGCCCAGTGCTACAGAGGACATTGGTAGGCAGAATGAGCAAGTGCAAGAGAAAGTTCTTTATCCCTAGGGTTTGGGGCATGCTTAGTATAGACAGAATTTTTGAATAACGTAGCTAACAAACTCTAACAAGTCTCTATTGAGCATATATGAACTGAGATATTCAGAGGCTCATAACTGGACCAAATTTGGTTGGATTTTTTACAGGAATGGGAAAAGGCACTTACCTGCCCCCAGGTGATTTCCCTGCCAAATGCTAAATTTAAGGCCCAGCTCCAAAGTATGGATGTGCTATTGCTTCTCAGTAAAATTGTTGTAATAATTTTTTTTAACATGGACAAAACATTTTTTCCCTAACTTCACTCTTAGAAATGGCTAAACCATTTTTATGAAGTTTTGCCAAAAATTAATTAATTAATCAATAATTTTTCCAAAAATAAATAAATTCAGCCTAAAGCTGAGTCCCAGCATAGAATATTTGCAGTCCAGGTGGTTAAAATTTGGAAAAGTTATAAGCTACTGAAAACAGGGTCTTATACTGAGAAGAGTCAGGCAAACTTAACTATGGATGGAACTACCTGTGTTGCCTATCTTGTACATTGATGTTTTGCTAGAATATATTTTGATTGTTGATTGCATGATATCATGATTTGTCTATGAAAAAATATACATTCAGGTAAAATAGCTCAAATATATGGAAATGTCATAATTGGGGGGGACATACTTCTGTATTTATCAAAGGTTCTCTTTGCTATTTTCATTTGACTTTTGGCTGCATATATAGAGGAGGTTACTGTGGAAGCAGAATTCAATAAAGTGGCTGAAGATAAGCAGGTCAAATATTCAGAGGAACTAAAGTGTACAGAAGGCAAGGAAAATTCTCATTAGGATGAAGAAAAAATCAGTAGATGTCTCTTGAGATGGGGAATTCCTTTATGGCAGGAAGCCAATACCTATCGTCCTAAACCTACAGCTGTCAGATTGCAGCTTAGATAGTGGCGAGCCCTGCATGCATGAGCAAAATAGGTGAAGGGGGAAGAGGCCAACACAATGACACACTGCTCAGTATCAATGCTGAGGTAAGCCTCATTAAAGGTGGCAACGTGCAACAGTGACTCACTTCTGTCACCAACTCTTCTTACACTTTCCAGCAGAGCTTGCTGGAGGCAAGGGAACTGTACTAGGAAGCCATGTAAAGTCTGGCAGAGCTGCTGCTGTTGGAGCATGCACTCCTTAGCAGTCTCAAAAGAAGGTTTTGTTGAGACAAACAGAATTCCTCCTTGGGCTCCTGTTGTATCACTGCCCCTCTGCACTCTCCTCAATTTACGGCTGTGCCTTTAAGTCACAGTGTAGCCCTTTGCCACTCTCCACTTCATCTTAATAATGATTTGTAATGTGGCAATGCGTTGATGAGTATCATCAACAGTTGCAGAAATACAATATGTATTGAATATTTTAACCCCATTTATAGTCCAGTTACTATATAGTTAGATTAAACCTGTTGCAAACAATCCATAAACCCCCTGTTAAAAGGAAAAAAAGAAGGAGCGGTTGTAGACATTATCAGCCAGCAACATGGCAAAATACAGAAAACAGCTTAAAGAAAATAATTTAACACAGATCAATATCTTCAGTATGTCTCCTGTAACTTGAAAGGAGTGAAAACATGAGTGAAAAGGATCAGGGCAATAAACTGTGTTCAGTGGAATAATTACTCAGAAAAGAGATTTCCATAATTGAGCATTCACTGGAACTAAATGGTAATCAAAAAGGCAACTAGAAGAAGTCAAAAGTATTAAAACCCAAGCCACAGCAACCTCAAAACAGAGAGGGCCAGATTCTGATACCCTTACTCACGTGGAGTAGCACTTTAATCCACAGGTGACTCCATTGATTTCAATGGGACAGTTGTGGACTAAGGTATTATTTAACATGAGTAATTATGTCAGAAACTGGCACTTAAATAATCATCATAGCATAGATATACTGTACATGTCACATGTATATGTGATCTGTAATTGCAAGATGTGACTTAAGAAAAAAATATCTGCTTTATAACTATATTGAGGTTAAAAAAATGTACAATAGCTAGTAAACCTGATTTTACCACTTCATCATTCCTTAACACTTGTATCATGATCAATGGAACTGAAGTCAGAGGGCCCATGTTCCCTGGAAGGGCTATTATTGAGGGGACACAGGTGGGACAGAGACTAGGTGGAGTTAAGTTGGAAGCCACTTGGACAGATCAGTACAGGAGCTTTAATAAATATTCCACTTGTTCAACTTAACTTGCATTCATTTTCACTCATTGCTAATAAAACAATACCTGGGACAAAATATAGCTTTAGTACTGCCCCATCTATCAAGTGACTTTCTTCTGAAGTTCTGCTATACAAGTGGAGTGCTAACACATCAACAAATGCTGTAAACACTCCAACCAATGACCGTGAAGATCTGAACACAAAAATGTAAATTTTCCAGAGCTTTGATTCAGCCTTATTGTATCCAAAACAGATCAGTAAATATTCTGTAATGAAAATAAGCATAAAACAGTCTTTTTGTAAATATCCTAGTGGTGATAATCTTACTTTACTTCTGTGGTAGCTCAAATACTTTTTTATAAATAAGGATGTAATTGGATGCATCCTGATGCCTGAGTAAAATATATCAGACTGGGATTAAAACTTAAATAAAATGAAAAAAGCCTGATTAGCCTTTGTATCTAAATGTCATGTCTTTCTGAAGAACGGAAGATGTTCAAACAGTGAATTAAAGAGCCAGAGGAAAAGCTACAGATCTTTAAGAATTCTTTGTTAATGCATGTGGTAAACAAAGAAATGTTGGAAGTTTTTAACACACTAACTGGATGTCGTTTAAAGATTTTTTATAAATACTGTAATTAATAAAGAATGTGACATATCAACATGTGGTACCTAAGGGGTCTGATTTTGTCCCTGGAATATGCAATTTTGATATTATTTTACTTAGAAATCCGTGATATAGCTACATTTGAATAATGTATATTTGCATTAAAAACTAACAAAGGCTTAATTTTAGGCCAAGTTACCTACAATTGAACTCTGATATGCCAGATGGATTTATTATCTTTTTTTTTCCTGCATCCTGAGTTTACACCCTTTCTTACTATACAAATTTTGTCTTGTTAACCTTTTAAAGGAAATATATTTTTAAAAGGTAAGAAACAAATGCCTCATAAGATCCCCACACATTCTAGACCCTAAAAGAGTGACCTGTTCTTCTCTCTCTCCCCACCACTTTTAGATTTCTATTTAACGCTAATAAAGTCAGAAATAAGATGGAACACCGTAAACAGTCTCAAAATATACAGAATGTCAACAGATGTTTCAATTCATCTCCTAAAAAGTGACACAGAAACTTACACAAAAGATGCTACAGTTTGGTTTCTCTGTCCAGGCAGGCATTTTGCTTGCTGAAAGAATCGACGTGCCACATAAAGAAACTATAAAAGTAAAGTTTGTCAGCAAAGTGAGACCATAAGTGTCTCTGAAATAAACATCTTCAAAATTGTTTTGGGAAAATTTCTTTTCTATGAGCAAGCTAGACATTATGGTTCTATCCAGCCACTAATGTATCATTTAGCAATCTGAAAAGGGATATGTTAATGTGATAAGCAATCTCACAACATTCCCCAAATTAGAAGATGGAGAAAAGTAAACAATATTTTAACCATCCAGGAAAAAAAAAAGTTTTTTAAAAATTATAATCAAATTGGAGAAAACTCTTTTTATTCTTAAGGAGAAGATGCGATAAACTCTCCTCAAATTAAAGTTTAGAGTAAGGAGAAAGAAGCTTCCACAAGATAATCACCAAGTTACAACAAACAAGAGAAAACTTTTCTTCTGTTGTTAAAGAAGAAGAAATCTCAACAGAAAATAGTGCCAAAAGACTACTAAGCAATTATGGTAGTGTATATTTTAATTAACAATGTTAAAGAAAAAATTAAGGAATTCCAAGAAGACAATGGAAACCCTTGGAAACATGGACATTGCTGACACTCAAGTGATGCCTACTGGATGGTTACGAAATGTGCCAGGACACTTAAATTGTGCAATTAATAAATAAAAGGACATACCGACTAAAACTTGGAAAGGGCCAATGGAACATTGCCAAATATGCACTTTTATGATAGCCCAAACCCCTTAACACAATTGAATGGAAGAATAACTGAATTAAAAGGTTGCAAAATCCAGTGTAATTATTCTGTCTCCATTAAGAGTTCATGGTTCTTTCTCCAATAAGAGATCTGATTCTCTCCACCTGAAAAATCCAGTCTTCATTGCAGGTCACAAGGTGAACTCCAAGATGTCCCAATCCTGACCCAAGAAAAGCCCTCCAATTCATGTACGCGGTATTCAATGACTTTGCTTTCCCAAGAGAGTTTTCTTTAACTGCAAATCCTCTTCAGATAAGATCCTGGGTTTTGGAAATGTGGAAATCCACAGTCTCAAATGAAAACACCCCATGGAAAAGATTTCCTGCAGAACAAAAATACCAAGAAGAAATCATCATTACACCAGAAAATTCCCTGGAAAAAAGAAAAAGAAAAGGAAGGATCAGATAAATCCCAAATTGCTCTAAAGCATAGGAAGACTTATAAGTTAGTATTTATTGCTAAGGTTTCATAGGGAATTTCTGTGGTTTAAAAAAAGCCAGAATTTGGTGTTGGAGAGTGAAACACTGCTTTTTAGAATCTTGAACTCCCTTGTATTCAATATTCTTGTTCCAAATCAATACACTTGACAACTTCCATAGATACTATTAAGATATACTTATTCTAATCTACTACAATTAAGAAAGATTGTACTGGAAGTAGGGAAGTAATAGAGCCTTAAAGTAACCTTAAGATTTAAAATCTTCACCTAAGAATTATAACTTGACTGAGTTACAGGATTTAAACCTAACACATTGAAAACTAAGTAACTGTGGCTAAATTCAATCATTTGTTTTTCATCTTGAAAAATTGTTAAGAAATTGTAATAGTTAAGAAATAAAATTTGCAATGCTGATCTAAATTACCATCTTACTGAAGCTAGTTTGCTGTTCCTTAAAGAACTAACCTAGAACTCTTAACAGTCATGCTGTGACGTTCAGAAATTTGGAACTGCACTCTGAGTTGTTAGATCTCTATAAAAATTCATTGTTTGATGGTTAATTTTGTTTTGTTGTCTTGCTAAACTCAATTTCTAAATTGAACTGCTATAAAAAACTGGTAATTTTGTTAAATCACTGTTCTGCTGTGACCTGTATCTTGCACACTCACTCCCTGCAGCTGTGCTGTCTTTGTATGTGTGAGTGAGAGTTACCTGCTGGTGAGAAAAGCATCTTCAGATCTCTCTCCCTTGGAACATTACACTGTGTGTGTGAATGAGGAAAGTGATGTCCTGACTCCAAAGTGTCACTTTAGTCTTTATCCATGTGCAATACATTTTAGCATACTTTAATGCTGTCTTTAATAGTGTTGTCTGTTTCTAACTACAGTGCTATCTCTTCTAATGTGTTAATACCTTACTTGTTACTGATTTACCTTGTTATTTCACATACTAAGAAGTGTGTATTACTGAACTACTTTTTTACATATGAGTCTTGCTAGTGTTTATACTTTCTCTACGTGCGATTTGTCTGTGACCATCTATATCCAAAAGTCTCTCTTATGCAAATTAACTGAATGACAAAAGCACCTCCTTCACACCTAACTCAACTTTTCTAAACTGTTCACTTTGCCTAGAATCCAGACTGCCCCTTTACACACTAATTTCTTAGACTCTGTTTACCATTTCCAAACTTTAGCCTATTAACTCCACTAAACCCAACACTAGTTTATTCACTTTACATTGTTATTGTAACAATCACAGTGTATGTGATTATTATATCTTTGTTTTCCATGTTGACATAGTAACACATTTCAGCTAAGCACATATATCTAAACACTGCTCAATTTTGTGTTATAGTGGTCATATGACCGTAAACTTGCTTTAAGTATCATGCTTAATTCTCAGAATATTATTTTATTAAGACAGAAATAAACAAAGTAATAAGAGTTTTGCTAGCTGTTGTTTAAGTTGACACTATATTCAATACTATTGTCCTATTCAACATATTTAGTTTCATCCTAATTAATTCTTTAAGTTCCAAATTTCAAAATCAGGTTGAATTGAATTAGTTTGTAATTTAGTTACTTCATCAAGTTTATACTTGATTATATCATATTATTTATTTAAGTTTAACTGTTGGATTATATTAATGATTCTTAACTACCAGTTAGTTTTAATTAGGGTGAAAAACCTGTTGATGCTGTTAGTATGCTAAATAATTAAGTGACTATCATCAGTTTGATAATCCTAGTTTTTTAATTTTATACTCAATTTAAATACTAGTTCATTTAAAGCAACTTTGTTTTAATTTATTTTATATTTTAGAATTGTATGTTGCTTTAAATATTGCTGCATTGTATAACTCATTCTATTTGACTTCTTTTTTTATCTATTTTATTTGCATAATCCTTGTTGTTTTTATTGTTGGTTTCTTGTATAGTTTTTAATTACTTCAGTAAATGTTTTCTTTATTTCAAGGCTAAATTGAATTATTTATTTTGTGGCATCCCTTTGATAATCTGTGGTAAATTTTATGTGGATTACCCTCTGCATAAAAATTCATTAATAACCATAATCAATAATTCCATATTTTGAACTGGTTTTCCTGAACTAGTCAGATAAGAAGCAATTAATTAATAATTCTATCTAATTAGTTGTTATTTCTCCCATTTATCAATTTTGATAATTATTTATTTTCTTTTGGTAATTTTTCTTTGAAAATTACCTGGTGTCCAACTCATTTCTACACCATAAAGGAGTGTGTTAATTTCTTCACTTTTGGACAACAAACTAGGTGAGGCAATAAAAATAGACCATCTGTAACAAAGCATAGCACAACAAGAAAGATTTTTCCATTTTGGGGACTTACTAGCTTTCTAATAATTGTTTTACTTTCATATTTCTCAAAGTTCCATTAAACTTCTACTATAAATTCTCTAAGGTAACTGTCATTTTTCATTTCTCATGGTACTCTTCCCCCTTAAATTTCTGTCACTTCCCATCTCTGTTGCATTACAATTACAGTGTTAGGCCAAGCCAGTGTCCTACATGAAGCAGCATCGACACATGAGGCCTCGGCTTGCTTCTCTTCCTTGTCCTTACATCTGTACATCTTAAATGGATTTCATTTCAGAGAACATCACTCAGCATAGTTCCAAAGTTATCTAGATTCCACATAACATAGTGTCCCTTCATATTTATTACTGAAAACTATTTGCATCAGAAATAAAGAATCATAAAACAAGTTAGAGAAAGTGATATTTGCACTTCAGCAATAAACCCCCGTGCAATTTAAGCTTCTTGTAGGAGTAGCAGGTTTTGCTTACCTTTTGAGTCTTTGTCACATATTGTGCTCCACATTTAGGCCTTGGCATGGTGAGAGATTTGCCCACATCAGAAAGATTTCAAAATGCTATATCAAGAGCATACTCAGTCTACTAAGATAGGGGCACTTCCGCACATTATTCAACAGGTTCTTCATTAAAGAGTAATATGAATGGATGGAAGTCCTAAGCAAAGATACTGGGCATCTGGGCATCTGTTACCATAGTATCTGAGTAATGAAGCCAAGGTATCCAAGGCTTTTTGTGTGAATTGGAGAGAAGCAGTTTGTAAAATAGAGAGAAAAATAAAGATTGTCTTCATGGTGTTTGGCAAAAATATACATTCAATAACCAGAAAAAAATGGCTCACTCTTGTCCCATTTCAGTGACAGAACACAAGATACTCTACATGTGTGGTGTATAAAAATGTGTATGTATATTGGTTGGCATACTACTACTAACTTACTCTTCCATGGATTCTTTCATCTAAGGATTCAGAAGTGCTTTACAAGCATTAATTAAACCTCACAAAATCATAGTGAGTGTAAATATTTACATTACATTTGGAGAAACTGAGGTATAGAGGATTAAGAGCCTCATTCTGTGAGGTGTGGAAGCCGTCAATTCCCATTGGCTCCTGGGAAAATGAAGACACTGAGCACCTCATGGGGAGGGGCCAGAATTTCACAGGATTGAGCTCTAAATCACTTACAGTGGATGCCGTTAAAATCATTGATATTTACTTCATTGTGGCATTTAATTTATCTGTGGTATTTGCAGTATTGCCTATATTTAGAAAAGGGTATGCTGCAAACCCAATTGAGAATGGTAAATATAAGAAATTTAATGGCACCCAGTGCTACAGAATGAGACTGTAGCTGAACCCGGTGTAAAACTCACAAGGCTCAATTCCCAGTTCTCTACACTAAGCAATAGACTTCACTTCCAGCTAGTTGCTAGCACTTTTCCCACTCCTGAATTCTGACAGTGGAACACAGTAACATACTTTGGTACATCTAGCTGTATAGAAAGGAAAGTAAGAATAGATTCCACTGTTAGCTGAAACACACTTTATCAGTATCTAAATCACACACTTTCCTTCAGTCTCCAAAAAGCTAGTATAGATTAATCTCTTATCTCTTTCTAGCCTAGAACACTAAGAATATGTATTACAGAAACTGGATGTAAATCTGTTACCTCTATAGTCAATATCTTATTTTCTCTAAAGGACATTGTATTGCATTTTACTAAGACCTCAGCAACTAATGCAGCCCTAGGATGCTGATTTTGCTATATCAAATTTATCATCTGTCTGACAAAGGTAGAAGCCTCCCTGGTTCCAATAAACTGGGATTATCCAAGAATGAATGGAAAGTAACAAGCCACTACATTTTAGGAGCATGGATTTAAGAAAGTGTGTTGATAATATTCACAAGTTAGCAGGCATAAATGCAATCCCTATATTTGAATATTAATCATACTGTGCCAGCCATGGCAGTATTTATTGAAAAAGCATAATAAGGGCCTCATTTTTTTCTCATTTCAGTTTTACACTGGTGGAACTCTATTGATTTACATTTACTTATTGCCTTTAATAGAGTTATTTATGATTTACAGTTGTCTCAGATCAAGATCACTGTGGGCTAGATTTTTAAAAGTATGTAGATGTCTAAAGATGCAGATAGAGGCTTAGTGGAATTTTCCAAAGCATCTAGCTGCCAAACTGCCATCAAAATCTTGAATGGTACCTTAGAATATATGCTAACTGCTTATGCTAAACTATCTGTTTGACCTTGTATTTAGCTATTACACTCTGAGTACTATTGTCAAACCCGAGAAGAGTTTTATGTTTCTCTCAGCAGCAGAAGTTGGTCCAATAATAGACATTACCTCACCACTTTGGGCAGGTTTACACTTAAAACGGTGCATCAACACAGCTACGCTCAGTGAAGATGATCCTATGCCGATGGGAGAGCTTTTCCCATTGGTGTACTTAATTCACCTCCCTGAGATTTGGTAGCTATGTCAATGGGAGAAGCTCACCTATCAACGTAGCGCTGTCTACACAGGGGGGGTTAGATCAGTATAACCATGTTGCTCAGGGGTATGGCTTTTTCACAACCACGAGTGACATATTAATACCTATATAGGTCTGTAGTGTAGACCTGGCCTTTGTCTCTCTTTATTATCCTGGGACCGACACGGCTATAACAACACTGTATATATCAAAATCACCTGGCAGTTGGGCAACTACATGTTTTAAAAAATCCCAAAAGGGTCCTATCTACATCTTCAGGAGTCTAAGTATATATATTTTTTTAATTTGGTTCATTATGTCTGTAGTGTTCAGTGAAAGTTTATTCTTTATACAAACAATACTCAAAAATCTCTGTTTTAACATAGGAAGATTAATAGAAAACAATCAATTGATTCAAAGCTTTCTGTTGATGTATTTACTTGATTTTTAAAAAACTTACATTTTCTTATGCACTTTTGTCCATTGGAGTTTAAAAGATTGCCTAAAACTCTGGGATGAGGACTGTGGTCAATGATTCCACCCTTCAGACACAATGGAGCTTTCAGCCATAAGGATAAAGCTCATCTGTGCAGGAGAAAGAGCTTTAGGTGGACAAGTCCCAGACTGTGGAACTAAGAACTACCACAAACCTCACCACTTTCTGTTACAAATAACTAACAAACAAAAAACTTACCAAAACACTACAACGGATGTGCAATTTCATCCCAAGGATGAGGAAGAGATTACAAACAATATGTTACAGATGTTAGCCATGTTTCTTAATGCACTACTGGTAAGCACTCAGATACTGCAGTGATGAGAACAGTAGAAGAACCTATATACACAGGCAGTGAGTCATATGGGTCATGGTGCCCAGGCTCCACCAACATTGAGGATGGTGGGCCTGGCTCCACCACTATTTCTGTGGTACTGGGGGCTGGCCATGGAGCCTTCAGTGGCGCCTGGCCAAGGAGGTGCAGAGCTCAGTGGCCCCCAGGGCGGCCCAGACATTCTGCTTCCCTCCACCCCTCCCGACACACTCAGCAGCTGGCCAGGACGGATGGAGCTGCTCCGGCACCAGCCCTGGCCCCAAGCAGCATGCGGCGTGGCAGCAACTGCTCCCCACCTCCTGGCCCCATTCCTTCCCCCTCCCCCACTCCCACGTGGGTCCAGCGCCCTGGCTAGGACCCGTTATTATACCAAAAATTATACAGAGCTGGCACCCATGACTATATAAACTATAAGGGACAAAATTTGCTTATGTAATTATAAAATGGGGAATGATTTTAGGTATATATCAATAGAGAACTACCAATAACAACATTGGAGGTCAGTTAAATTAGGATGCCAGTTGTAGAAAACCAGTCTTTATAATTTTAATCCACATAACATTTAGAGACAAAAGGGTAATCAGCTCTTCTGCAGCAGGTGAATGTTGATCACTGTAGGGTTAGAAAGGATTCCCCATCCCCTCGTATGTACAATGTTGCACTATCAACAACGGGCACTGTAGCATGTTTTGCCTTCCTGTGAAGCATCAGGTATTAGCTTTGCCTTGGGCTTTGATGATCTGATTTGGTATGAGAATTCCTATGTTCCTTTATTTCAGTAAATCAGTCTGTGGGCCCAGTCCCTCAGTAGGTGTAAACTGGCATAGTCGCATTGATTTCAATGGAGTTACAGGATCTGGCCCCATGCACATACACATCACTCACTCAAGTTGAAGCATTTATTCCCAACCCCCTCCTCATATAGAGATTGATTTCTCCATAAAACTCTGAGTAAATCAAGTCCACTGATTTAAATATAATCGTTAGGTTAAAAAAATATTTAGCAAGTGTCTGATGTTATGTAAAGCTTGAAGAGCCCACGCAGCTACTGGCTCTTGAGCTATGCAAAGCACAGTGACACAGTATAAGAGACGTAACTTTACCCTGATTGAAAGAAAGTCATACTGCTTCTTCTGTCACTGGAGCATACTTTTACTTCAGTGTCCTTTGTGGGAACTCTCAACAGGGTAAAGTATGTTCAAGGCAGTTTCCCTAGTCAGATTTTTATAACGAGATGTCCTTCACTGTTCAATGTTACAGGGCAGTTGAATGCCAATTGGTAATGGAGGTCCCTCTAAATAAAAATGAAATATTAATCATATCTGCTTTAAAAGAAAAGATATACACATGAATCTGGTTTTGTTTAGAGATGAAGGGGTTTTTTTTGGTTCGTTTGTTTGTTTCAGAAATACTGATTTATGCAACCATCAGGTTTGAATGCATGCAACACAACTTTCTCAGATTGAATTCTATTGATTTTCTATAACAATGTCAAGCATTCAATTCATCACAGCAGCTGTGGGACTGTAATAAATAATCCCTTCAGAAAGAAAGTGATTCTTCTCTTCTTAAATACATAGGTGAACATCTTGTTCTATTGCTCTTTATATCTGTTGTAGCTTAAGCTGTGAGGTTTTAGAATTTCCTTAATCCCTATCTTCATTTTCATTTAGGATAACATGCTTTGTTTTTCCCATGACCTTCTTTGTGCTTTTGCCTCTGGGACAAACTGTTCGAATTGCATGTCATTCTGCTTATGAAATGCGAAGAGATGTAAAGAGCAAAATAAATGCCTGCAAATTCAGCTTTGAATAATTAGCAGTAATACGTGAGAGTGGAGGAAGCTGAAAGCATCGAAATAGCCTTGAAAGATATTCTTTCAGATGAAAGGTTTGTCTTTGAGAGGTACAGGCGACTTGCAACAAGCACCGCATACACACATTAATATTTCTAATGAGATCTGCAGTGTTTCTGATCCCACTGTCAGTCACAATCACTTTTCTAATATTGTTAGTTCTGGTTATTTGAGCTTAATATTTATAGCCTAGGATTTTCATTTATAAATTTTAGTTTGATGGGTTTTGCACTCTACACTAAATTTATTACTTGCTTTGTTATTGATTTGTTAGTCATTTACTATTCTTTTTCATACATATGATTTAAAGTTGGTAAATAATTTAAATTGCACTAAGACATTCATTTAGACACTTTCAAAAGTAATGTTTACCACAAACATAATTTCACACTAAAGCTTATAAGAAATGACATACTGTTTTCAGTTAAATGTTTCCCTGCAGAAAGCTATTGCAAGTCCAAAAATGCTCAATTGGTGTGCAGCTTACACTGTTTGAACTATACAGTGCATAGGTTTCAGGAGACAAAATTAAATTAAAAAAAAAAAAAAACCTGACAAGAGACTAAGGAAATACAATATTGGACGCCTGATTCTCTTTTCACACTGGTGTAATTCAAGAGTAAAAGAAGAATCAGTTCCTCTGTATGTTTGATCTGTTTGTGTGCGTATGTGTATGCATATGCTTCATGGAGTGTCAGAAGCCATGCCAGAGTATGCAAGTTTGCAACTGAGTTTCCATAATAATAAATAGATATCGATAGAACTAGAGAGTTCAGTACGGATATTCATTTGGAATCATGGGGGATAATGTGTATTTTCTTCTCAAGTTCTGAGCGCTTTGGGTTGCCTTAAATAGCATAAAGCAGCCAGAAAGATTCCCCAAAGAGGCAGTTGTCGATTCCTCCAAGAAGAGGGGAATCCTTGAGTGGCATAGGGTTGACAATAGTGCTTAAATAGAGTGACTCTGTCTATTTGTCCCTTTGCCTCCATGTTGGGGGTACTTATGGGTAGGTAGGGGGTGTCAGTCATGGGAAAAGATGCCTATTGGACTGCTGCAGCTGGTACAATTTAGAGCAATCCCTAGGCTGCTGCAAGTGCATTTTGGCTCCCAAATGGCTCAAGATCAAAGGAATATAAAAGTGGGTCAAGACATTTGTTCTGCATGTAAAATTGATACAGCTGGTCAGACTAAGATCTGAAATATCTAAGGGAAGTTATGGATGCCCATCACTGAGATATATGATACCAGATTGATCAATGAACTAGAAAATATATTGTAGAAAGCAATCTTGCAGTGACAGAGAAAGTGAATAGACCTAATAGCCCTTTCCTATCATAGTTCCATGATATGGGTCTCTGAATCTACAGAAAATGTGCTTTCTTTTAAAAGGAACTATCTTTAGGGGTTTTTTTTTTCTTTTGTTTTTCTTTCAAATGTCAGAGGTGGCTGAACTATTGAATGGTTGAAAAACTAGGCTCAAAAGCCAGTAACTCATTCACCATAATGCATTTTATGTGGATCTTACAAAGGATTGAATTCTCCATGTAATGTAAATAGAAGTCTCTAGATTCCCCATGCACCTGAGTTCACGTGGCTCTTTGATCCCACACTGCCCAGGCCCAGTGTAAATTAGAGCTGCTGAGAAGCAGCTAGTAACTTTTGCTAGGGTCCCTTAGTGCCTTAAACACAGGAAGTATCCATATTAGCTCCTTTCCTCCATGCCTTTCCATACCTCTGTTTCACCTGCCCTGGGAAAGTGAAAGGAGTAGCTGGGGCAGGAAGCTGCTCTACTCTTTCCATCAGTGGAGAGCGTTCTTGCTCAGAAGGAGTTCCCCACCAGCTGTTTCTGCCAGATCACATCCACTTTGTTCTGCTTGAGCAGCACAAAAGAGACACAACTGATGGGAGAATCTGGCCCGGTGGGTCCAATTTTCAAAAATGGCCTCCAATTTTTCTTGCTCAGAATTTCATATTCAATAAGTTGCATGCCCTATTTCCACATATATATGTATACCAATCCAGTAATTGTGCATGCCATTAGGTGTCTGTTACAGTTACTGCACTAGCTTCAATTTATCTTTTCTCAGATTTATTCAGTCATTCCTGTGAATCTTAATTTCACCAGAAGCACACTAGAAAGAAAATGAAAATATATATATTTTAGGTACGGTAATTGAGGGCCTTACCAATGACCTTAGTGCACACTATCTTTGCCTTCCTTTACCCTCCTTCCATCAGTGTTGTCCTCTGGGGACAAGATAATCAGCTTTGCCTCTAGTTAATTAAGGATGTCCTAGGGAAACAAAGTGAGAGAGGAAAGCTAAAATGAAGAAACCCTAGTCATCCCCTATACCCACAATTTACCAAACACACGCTCACTCTTATAGTCCATACTCCAGTGTGAATCAATGTATGTTACCTGATATATGGGTCACCTTAACACTGAATCTTTCTCTCCTCTGGGGCCCTTTTAGCAAAGTTTAACATCAACCAACTCTGCTGTGGATCCTTAATGTTGTCAGTGTCTATCAATATGTATTATTAGCTTGAGAAGAAAACTAGTGATTTCCTCAGGCCTTCATTCACAAGGAAGGAGCATATTCAGCAAATCCCAAAGCAATGCAGAATGCTAATGTCAATGCCCACAGTTTAATCAATGATGAGTACCTATTGCAATGCTGGCAAACCAGTTCAGGCCAGGATCACAGGCCAATGCACTTGTTATTAAGATAGATGAAAATGATTATTAATGTATAAGTGTGTATGTAGATGTTTAAATGTCATGAAAATGAATGGGTTACTTATATTGTTCTCGCTTATCTATTCCTGTTATAATGTAATGGCAAACATTTACATGGTGTATATCCTTGTAAGGAAATTATCCACCAAAGAAATCTTCTGAAATGCTAGTGCAGGGTTTAAGATCTTTAACAGAAAATGCTAATTTCAAAGTCAGTGGTCATTGTGTGTGACTATCTGTCATTAAAGAAAAAAATCCCACATGGGTAAAGACACTAACATCTTGTTTTCTGTGTAGGAAATTTATGAATATGGATTCAAGAAGAAATCCATCATCTCTAGACTGTTTGGATTCTAACAGGGCAGAATAACTGAACGAGAAGATGGAGATCCCCAGAATTATTCTGGGTAACCCTGGAAAAGACTTTTGGGAAACACTGTGTATTACATCACTACCACCATTTGGAGTTCCAAACTATGGTTAACCTGTTATTATATATTACCTGCTTGAACCTCTCAATAACTTTAACTCTTTTTTCTTAGCTAAAAAACCTTTAATTAGTTTGCTAATGAATTGACTGCCAGAGTTATTTTTGGTGTAAGATCTCAAGTATCAATTGATATGGGGTAAGTGACCGGTCTTTTTGGACTGAGAGAAATCAGGTGTAGTGTGATTTTAGGGTTAAATAATCTTTCATCACAAAGTTCAGTTTGTCTGGGTGACAAGATAGACTGGAGGGGCTAAAAGACTGTCTGTGACTCCATGGTAAGACTGTTACTGTGATCCAAGAGTTCACATTTGTTACTGGCTTAGTGAAATATAATTATATAACATACCACCCATTTGGGGTGTCTGCCCTTGTTTTCTGACAGTCTGCCCTGAGACAGTCACTCACAGTAGTGAGCTACTCCAGACAGCATGACATCAATCAATAACCATTTCTGATCTTTATTCTAGAAAAATGTCTTGTAAACCCCATGTATTCAAACTTGGATTACACATGCTATGGTCTTCCACACTTGCTTGAGAAATTATGTTGTTTGATAACGATTGGTATTAGTGGTATAGCAACTACCTGGGGTATAGTGAGTATTATGGGATCATTGTAAAGGCTTCAGTATTTTTTTATAAATATAGCGCCCTAAGTTTAAATACAGAGTATCAGTAGGTATCGTTTAATACTGGAACACTTTTCAGAACAGATTGTTTTTCAGGGGACTTTTGAAAGAGAATTGGGAGAGCACTTGCTGTATGTTAATTGTCTATCTGTAACACACCCAGTTTTTCCAAAATCTGTTTACGACCATGAACAAATATTGCTTCAAATACAATTACATAACTACATTCCATTCTTGGAAGCATTTGTTTTCTATATGTTGGTGATGTAAGTGGTTTGAATAATATCAAAGAATAGGGAGTTGGTGTCAAGAAGTAAAGATATAGGCACAAATAGTCACACTGGTGGAAATATGTGATACCCATGACAGACACCAACACAAAGTAATATTTTATGAGAGAGACAAGGTAGGTGTGCTACACAGAGCTCTTCTTCAGGTTTGTGTTGCTTAAAAACTTGTGTCTTTCACCAATAGAAGTTGGTTCAGTAAAAGATATTACCTCACCCACCTTGTCTATCTGATATCCTGGCACCAACAAAGCTACAGAAATATTGCAAACAATAGTATCTTATAATTAATGTGTCTAGAGTTATATTTTATTTGATCAACATTTTTTCTAGGTCTCTCTCTGTATCTTTTTGACATATATTTTTTCAGCACACTGCCTCATCCTTAAAATCCCTCATGATATAATGCACACAGCTCTGTTTATGTGAAAGCAAGTATGCATGATTGCATTCAGGTATGTACAGTGGGTCATAAGCCTGTCTATTGTTTGTTCATTTACCTGAAATGGTTATTGACAGCATATTGATATTGTTCAGGTCAATGGCTCACTCATTAACAACAGAGAGTATATTTCCAGTCAAATTATCTGTAGTGTTTAAATGGAAATATGTGTGAAGAGCATTTGCCTGTAGGTCTAGATATTTTGAAGTGACTTCTGAGTGGTTTCACCTGGACATGGGCTAACTATTCATCTCAGAATTAGGCAAGTGGTTTGTGGTATTTTTATTAAAAATACATAGATAGATAGATAGATAGATTTAAATCTTAAATGTGCTAATTCTATGGAGTTTCCAGTGAATGCTCACAACATATTTCAGTACTAATGTCTAAAGCTACCATAGTTGAGAGCGTTAACATCATTCACAATCAAGAAAGGTTCTGAGCATGGAATTTTCTGGAGAACTGATACTTAGAAGAAAATGAAGTGCTGGCTAATGGAAAAAAATAAGAAAACCTGAAGTCTTGACCTTGACCGTATCTTAATCACCCTGTAAATCTCTCTTCTGGCATGCAGTTTGTGTTTTGCTATTCATTGTTTCCTCCCTCAAGTCCCATCACTCTGCTATCAATACCAGTCATGCCACCTCTCTCATTTCCTTCTCATTCTTCAGACCCTCACCTATTTGAATGGAATGATCTCCAGTATACTATGCTAAAAGATACCATAGATTCTTGGAATGTACCACTATCTGATACAGGATATTGGTGAAATCATCACCTTGGCTCCGTGATCTCCATCCAGGACATGGTGGAGCTGTTGGAGTGGTCCTGAAGGAGGATAGGAAAGCTGAGAATGAGGAAAATTGCATGAGACTGGGTCTACTTCACCCCTCCCTGTAAGAGTACATCCTGGCAGATCTTTGAAACACGGCAATTAACAGACTGCATCAGACCAGAGGTGAAACAAGTCCAGTATCCTGTCTCCAGCAATGGTCATTATCAGTTGCGGTTGAATGTCACCCACCTTGTCTTTCTAATATCCTAGGACTAATATGGCTACAGTAACACTGCATGCACTGATCATATATATAATGTATTGAATATTACTGTTTTTGTCAAATACATTATTTGACTATTTTGGCAATATTTAATCAATTTTATTGATGATAAAATATTATTCGCCTAATGCAGCATCTGGAGAAAAACAGTTACATTTGAATATATCATTCAATGAGACTTATTCATATTATTATTTGACCAGCTGTACTAATATAAATTACAAAATACATAGAAGTACCTACTATTGTGCAATAAAATGGTTCAGGTTTAACTGTGATGTAACTGTAATTTACGTCAGATAAGATAAAAGTTGGCATCCTATATTTAATTATTTTTATCTTATGTCAGACTATTATTTGTTTTTTCTATTTGAACCCTCTCCTGAAGTCTCAGGGGCATATCCTTGGGACTAACTGAACTATGCTCACCACTGGACCAAAGATTTAGGGAATAAAGATTCCATTCTACTACCTTCACCCTTTCTCCTTTCCATGTAGGTGACATCTGGAGACCAATTTGGTCCCAGGTGAAGTTAAAATACTCTCAGGAGTGCTCTAGCTTTCACCTCCTAAGAACTGTAATACTGTTTGCATGTATTCCCTTTCCCACCATGGACATGCCCCCTACACCAGAGAAGATGTGAGATGAGGCTGTATAGAGATTATCAAAATTTTTCATTTGAAATATTTTTTCAGTGAAAAATCAAATTGAAATTTCCAGAGGAAATACTAGTTTTCAATGAAAATGTTCAGGTTTTTCACCCCATATATATATATATATAGTCTTCAGACCCCCAATATTATTATTTTTATTATTTTTTATTATTATTATTTATTATTTTTATTTTTTGGCAACCAAAAATTGAAAACTTTCAGATATTCAGACAATTTTTTTTATTTCAAGGACATTTTTTCCCCCTGACCAGCCAAAAATCAAACAAGTTTGAAAAATATTCATAATAGCAAAAATTTTAAACAATGTCCCCCTCCCCCTGTTTTCTTTTAACTTTTTCTTGATGCTTGGTGAATTCCTGACCTGTTCTTCTGATGTATGGCCAGCTATGCTGACTCAGTTGCAGCTAAGGTTTCCAGCATAATCTCCAACTGCATTCTTAAGGAACCTTGCTGGTCCTTTGTGATTCCGGAGGGGGGCAGAGTCGGGACCAAGGATCTCAACCATAAAATATATTACTATTCTCAATTTATAACTTATTTATAAAATAGTGGTTCATACCAAGCCATCAAGGCAGAGTGTTCAGCTATAATGTAATATGAAGCTAATAGTACAGATATAAATAATGGTTATTAGAGACAGAAATGAGCTTTAATTCATGCTATTGACAGATAAAGCAATGCTTTTTCCTCTTTACATATAATAATTTCCTTCTGAGAAATATTAGCTGGCTAGTGATTGCTACCTAGGAACAGTGAATTCCACAAGCCTCAACCTCAATTACTCCAAGAATGAGCTTTGCTCTCATCTTTCCTGAATTCCTATCATTACTAGACTCCTTATGTGAAAAAAGCAATAACATTAATTGCAATTATCATGGGAATTATCATACGTTTATGTAAAATTAACTGTGAAATTGGATTCAGGATGTCTTAATGAATGTATTTGTTTCACTTGCATTAAAAGGTTTCATTGCATTAGATTTTTTGATAGCCAAACAAAACTTGTTGGAAAGATGTTTCAAAACAGCTAGATTAATTCTACAATATGCAACAGAGCATTTGCTTGACTTAAACAGTAAAGAATAGCCAGAGAAGTGATTTTTGTCCTTGTTTATAAAATTTTCAGTTACAGGCAAAAAAAAAAAATCAGTCTTTCTGAAGACTGTAAGCACAGTCTCATCCCTTTTGCACAAACTTTCATATATTTTATGAATCTGAAATTAACTAGTTTTAAAGAACCCACGACTACACTAGTCTGTCTTTCATTCAACTGAATTAATCTAAATGACTAACAGGTTTTTGCCTCCTTGTTCATAAAAATGATTAACTCCAGATACAGGGCTGAGAAATCAATCTCGAGCAGGTGAGTATCATTGTTCCTTTCCAAAAGAGAGTCACAAATACAGCTGTTTGAAAAAAATTCAATTAGAGTGAAATCAGAGACTATCTTTTATTTTTAAATCATTAAACAAAAATTAAAAATGTGCCACAGTATTTAATTATCTCAGTAACACTGGCTTGAAATTGTCATTTTTTAGATAAAGGGCAAGATTCACCCCTGAGCTCCGTCCATTTTGTGCAGCTCTAGTGATACAGAACTGTCATCATAACCCTTACTTAAATCCAGGGTTATTACTATCAGTTGCTGAATTTACACAAATTTATCCAAACAGTTCTGCTGACTCCATTTTGAATTGGCATACCTCTAGATTTCTGAGGATACTACCAGTTGTGCTGAGTTCTGACAAAGTATGTAATGGCTTTATTTTGTGCAAAGACAGGAAGGTGGGTAATACAATCAAACACATTTTCATTTGTGATTTAAGTCAGAATTTGAAGTCAGAGCGTGAGATCTGATCTAACACCACTGCCAGTCTAGAGATAATCCTACTGATGTCAATGAACTGTACTCTAGGGTTGCACTGCTATGAGCTCAGAATCTGGCAAGCAAAAGGTATGGGGCCCTAATTCTGAATTCTGATAATGGTTTTATACCACTGTAGTTCTCTTGACTGACTTGAACTAACCAGAATCTTGCTCTAATGCACTAGTCTTTGTCCTGCCTACATACAAACAATATTAGAACTGCTCAAGTTTTGAGGGGGAAAAATCAGGATAAATTGTAATGAAATGTTTGGAGACTTTTCCCTTCTTTTTGACTAGAGACAGAACTGTTTGAAATTTTTAAAATTTTGTGTCTGCAAATGTTATGTTCCCCTTTTTTGACAAAACTATTAAATGTTTCTGAAATTAAAAATAATTAGAATGAAAGGTTGATTCTGGTTTCCCAACAGTGTAAATCTGGGATAATTCCCATAAAATACTCCCAGCTAAAATTTATGTTAATCAGATCAGAATCAGGCCTCATTGGTTTTTTCAAGTTTACTTCATTCAAATATTTTAAACTTTTCTCATATTTTAATTTACTAATTATTGGAAAAATAACACCGGATACAATGGCATGGTAACATTCCCAACAATACCATATGGTATTATCTTCATTGCTTAAGAACATTTGAAAATTCATGTGTGGATTATGGGCACCACGTTCTTTCTCACACATTCTACCTGGATGCGACATGAAATTGCTTTTATTAAATTTCTGATTAAAAGTCTGAAAACTTATGAAGAGTAAATAGTATGACTTTTATGAATATTAGTGGAACAAACTCAACCATTTAATTCATTACAATATTTGCAAATCTCTTTTTATACCGTTCAGCAAGCTTTACACATAACAGGCATTTTGTGAGCTACCCATAGTATGATGTTTGTTTGCAAAAAATTCTTATAAAATAATTATGAATAATGAACACATTTTATTCAGCATGACCTGTTTTCATTAATAAATTATGAACAGAAAAAAGGGCTATTTTGGACATGCCAGTAGAATACAACAAACTCCATTACTTGCTGTGAGAAATATGGTGTCATAATTTAAGAATATTGTATGTTGGCCTAGTTACTGGCATTTTCTATATGAATATCTTTGTTTAACCCACTAGAGGTCTGTTGGGAAAACAGGTAGGAAGGAGGATATGGCTTATTAATTGACACTCAAGAATCACTCAGGAACAATGGCAGAACTATTTGCTGCCATGACTGGTTTGATCTCCTGCTGATCCTACAGGACTGGTTTGGCTAGAAGACACAATAAGGAAATAAGGTGTACATTTTTTAATGATGGGAGTAATTAATCAATGGAAAAGTTTACTAAGGGTCATGGTGGATTCTCCATCACTGACAATTTTTAAATCGAGACTGAATGTTTATCTAAAAGTTATACACTAGGTATTATTTTGGGGAAGTTCTATGGCTTCCGCTACACAAGAGATCAGACTAAATGATCACAATGGTTCTTTCTGGTCCTAGAACCCGTGAGTCCATGAAGGGCCAAAACTAGCCAACACAGAAGGACAAAGAACTCTGTCCGGGTTTAAAAAGAACACGCTCTCAAGGTTGGAGGAAACCTAGACTGAAACAAAAAACTCACACAAGAACTCCCTGAGGTCATCTGAAGAAGTTAGGCCTGGCTAATTCACCATTATGAGATGGTAGGACTTTAGGTCATTCATTATGGTGATGCATAATCATTGGAATAGAAAAAGAAAGTGAGACTGACTGTACAGACTGCTCATTAGGACACTCATCTGAGGGGAGGAGCACCCAAGTTCAAGTTTCTGCTCCAATGACCATTTAATTATTTATGAAAAGTGAAACAAGCCTCAACAGGAAAGACTAGCAAAAGTCCTATGTACTAACCTGTGTGGCGGGAAACTCCTTGTTCAGATCCCTTCACCTCATCTTGAATCAGCATTTCCCACATCGAGGTGAGTTAATTGAGCTAGAGGTAACAAGGGAGGCCTCGCAACTATTTTGTGAATGTAATCCTCCTTTGCTTTTGTCAAAAAACCCTAAATCAAAATGGAAAATTTTGAATCAGATCAAAACAAAATATTTAGTTTTGACATTTCTGAAACATTTCATTTTTTTGGTTTGATCAACACTATCAGGGACTTGGTGTCGAATTTTCAAATAGTTAGAGTTGACCAAACTGCATTTTTCAGTGAATAAACTATTTGCTGAAAATTTTTTATCCTGCTCTAGTTATTATATCACTGGTCAGAGCTCCCAAAGGGAAAAACTCAGGTATCCAGTTGGATGTGCATGGTAATAAGTGGTTGGCATAGACAGGCTGTTATACCCAAATCCCTATCTATGAATAAGACAGTTGTGAAATTCCAATCCAAGACAGGTAAGAATATGAGGCCTAATGATGGAAGGGCTACATTCAGGCTATGTCTGAACTAGAAGGCTTTGCCAGCATAGCTATGTTGGATGGAGTGTGGTGAGGTGTGATTTTTACAGACATAACTGTGTCAACAAAAGCCCTTACTATAGATGCAGTTATACCAGCAAACTGTGCTTTTGCCAGTATAACTAATATTGCTCAGGGAAAGCTATAGTGGCAGAGGTCCGTTTTTGCCAGTATAGCTGCATCCCCACTAGAAATGCTTTGTAGGCAAAGCCTTCTAGTACTATTGTAGATATACTCTCAGAAAAGAGACAGAGGTAATTAGTCCATAATCATGACACATATCCACTTGGGAAATACTGCTCCTGAAACTATCTGCATAACAGGTTAATGGAAGAATGATATATTTAATCTATTTTAGATACTTCTGTAGCCCTCATTACCATGGTAACTGAGCAACTTGCAGTCTTCAGCATTTTTCACAATATCCCGTGAGGTAGGGGAGTACTGTTACTGCCATTTTACACATAAGAAACTGAGGCACATTAAAATTAAGGGTATGTCTCCACCTCAATGTTAAGTTGGGCATTCACTCGAGCTTCTAACCCTCCCTCTCACCCACACACAAAACCCTCTCATACAAGTTTAGTGTTTCTTTCAACCCAGGCAAACCATCCTGAAGTATTGTCTAAAGCCCAGGTGCCACTTTCACTCAGGCTGATAACCCCCTCACTTTTCCGGAAAGACAACAACCAAGTCACTCAAGTACTGGTTGTCCTCCAATGCCTTCCCACAATTCTCCCTGTGTGCTCAGACAAAACTCTCCCACATTTCATTGGGAAAGAATCATAGAGCAGCTTAGCTAACTGCAGTACAGAGAAGCATGGGATATGCTCCCATGAGCCCCAGCAACACACACAAGTGATTGCAGCATTGAGGACGCAATAAGTCAGGTCTAGTTCTGGCTGTGACTGTTCACACCAGGGATAAACTAGCCTAGGTGCTGATCACCCAGGGTAACTTTGCAGTGAAGACTACCCTTAGGCTACATCTACACTTAAACTGGAACATGTCATCTCCAGCTCGCATAGATGTCCCTGTGCTAGTTCTACTAAAAAGAGTGAAGCAGCAGCTCAGGTTAGCCAACTGAGTACATACCCACGGGGTGTGGGCACGTATGTACTCGAACGGCAAGCACAAGCAGCCACCCATGCTACTCTGGCCACACTGCCTTCTTGAGTGCTAGCTTGAGCAGAGCTAACACATGCTTGAATTTAATAACAATCTGAGATTGTCAAATAATAGGCTCAGTTGAAATGATTTAATCAAAGACTATTAATCAGAGATGAGTGCAGCCTTATACAGAATACAGAAAGAACTGAGACTTTACCACCCTTGATGGAAGGTAAAGAGCTGGCAACTATGCCTCTCTCCTCTGTAACTGATGGGATGCTAGCAGTTTGCACTCCACACCTGATTCCCAAAATCTCTGTCTAGAGTAAGAAAATACCTCCTCACCTGATTCCCAAAACCTCTTCATAGGGTATGAAACAAAGAAACCCCCTTTTTGGAGGGAAAAGAAAACTTCCCCACAATTAATTTCCTCATGTGTCTTGTTTTGACTTTTTTGTTTCATCTAATTACCTATAGAATTTTTTTTCTGGTATCTTTAGGTTACAATTACATGATCAATAAACTAAGGGGAATTCTAATCTGGTCATTACTACTGACAGCTCTGACAACTGGCAGTTCTTCCTGAGTTAAAACATTACAGAAAACATTTACAATAACAAGTACCTCTTATCAATCACCCAGTCTTGTTTATACCATGATTCTGTAAACAGTTTGAGAGAATCTTTTCCCTAGACATCTATTTCCCCACAGACTTGGAGATGTTGAGGATAATTGGATACAGCTCAACACTCAGTCATATGAAATTCTTGAATACATGTCCCTCACAGGTCAAAAAACAACACTTCAGCCTTAGAATTTGAACATATTCTTTGCTAATACCATAAAGATTTTGGGAGAACGATTAATATGTGAATCAAATTAATATGCAAAAAAAAAAGAGTACTAAAAGGGTTAATATGTACTAACAGGCACTAACACTTGGGTACATCTACATGAGCTGGGAATCACATCTCCCAGCTTAAATGTAGACATAGCCTAAAAGTATGTCTACACTGCAGATGGGACTTGGGTTTTGCAGTGAGGGTAGAAAGACTCGCACTAGCTCAGCTAGTGTACTGAAAATAGCAGCTTGAATGCTGCAGCACAGGCTAAGCACTTGAGCTCAGAAGGGTTTGGACTCAGCCCAAGCCACCACTGGTGCTGCAACATCCACGTGGCTATTTTTAAAGCACTACCTTGAGTCTGTCTACCTCTCCCTGTTTCAGTGTAGAAATTCCCTAAGTGACTTGCTTCACTTAGGAAGCCTATGATGAGGTGAGAATTAACCCAGAGCTTCAGGATCTCAGGGCAGTGTCCTAGCCACTGAATCATACTTTCTGTTAAACAAAAGTCACACATAAAGCAACTACTGTCCTCTTCCTAAAACCTGTAAGGCAGATGATTACAGCTTTAATGATTTCCCCATAAGCATTCTGGATTTCACAAAACATGTTGTTAGTAAGATGTAAACCTCCAAATGCTTCCTCTTTTTGTTTTACTTAGAAGATATGAAAAAGTGTTTCTTTGTAAGCTTTTATTTCAATGTTGTAGAAATGGTGCTTTTAATGAATAATTTCATGTTAATAGGCATAATATGTCAGTTTGCCTGTGGGCCATGGATTTTGTAATCATCAGTAACAGGTATTGTAAATGTCTGAAGTCTGCTTTGAATTCTTATTTCACATTAAATTAACTTAAACATATATATTTATTTTTAATTTGTAAGCATGCTGTTACAAAGACTCTGGGTGCTCGAGTATTCAAAACTGCATTTCCCAGGATACAAACATTTTGTTCCCTGATTCAAAATCATCACCCTAAACGATTTACAGAAGAAATGGGCCTTAACCTGTGCTCTGCAGGTCAACACATTTGCAGCAACTTTAGCACACTATAGAAGGATCTGAATTCCATAACGTAGGGATCTCTGAGTATTCTCAGCCTCTAGACCTTGAATATCAAACCTAACAACTGTCAGTAAAAATGTTCCAGTTAACCACAGTTGCAGCAGCAGTTCACAGAGAAAGAGATGTTCGCCACTTAGCCATGAGCAAAAAAAAAGGCAGCGCTTCACAGATCCATGTCCGGACATTGAATAACACTGGAAAAGAGGAAGCCAATGCAGTTTTAAAAACATTTTTGTACTGTTCTCCTTGCAGATTATACCATCATGTAGGTGGCCAGCTGCATTCTTGCATTGGCTACAATTGTGGAATGCTATAGAGAACAAAAAAGTACAATTAACAGTGGTGAGAGTCACATCAGAGAAAAACAGTTTGAAGTGGCCAGATGCATTGGGGGGGGGGTGGGGGGGGAGGTGCTTTGGGCATGCACTATCAAAGAATCTAAGTAGGTATCAGAAATCCAAATACAACTCAAAATTACAGACTTTTTGGATAATGGGTGGGCAAATATTCTAAATGGGAAAAACTTGTGATCCATATTATCCAAGGCTACTGACATATATCAGCTGCCAGAAAGAGTTTATCGTCCAATAAAGCAATATCAGTCTTTGCCCTAATCAGGCCAAAATCTAGGCTGATTTGTATGTTTGTTTTTTAAGGTATATTTGAGGTTTTTTCCATCACTGGTTTTGTAGTAAATTAATTTCTGCTTAAGAATAAAGAACACTCTTTAGAGCAAGGGATCATGTTTCTTTCTGCAGTTCTCTTAAATACAATGGGAACCACAGTACGCACACTAGGCTCTATAAAATCATAGCAATTAAACATGGGTGATCTACATCATTCTTTTCCTATGAAAGATTGTTTCTTAGGGTATATTCTTTGGGACTTTGTGTTCCTTGTGCATACATTGATCCTTATTGCATGGAATTGGTGGTAACCAACACCACAGAACTGCTTAGTTGTTAACACAGCTCCATCTTGCTATCACATTATGAACTTTTCATTACTTTTAACGGGTATTACAACTGCACCTAGAAGTCCCTACCAAGAATGAGGCCTCATTGTGCTAGGTATTGTAGAATTATATTGTAAGAGAAAGTCCTTATCCTGAGGAGATTACAATCTAAATAGATAAGGCAGACAAAAGAAGTGTTATTATCCTTATTTTATAAATACAGAACTGAGGCACAGAAAGATTAAGTGGTATGCCCAAAGCCACATAAGAAATCTCTGGCAGAACCTAAAGTTGAATATCTCCTGAGTCCTAGTGCAGTGCCTTAACCACAAGACGATATCTTCCTCTTTTCTCACAGTATAACTGCTCTTTTGACAGCTATATGGTTTTGTGCCCTGGAAAAGGGTTTCTTACCACAGTATTGTCTTTGTGACCATTTTTCTTTGTTTGTTTTCTTTTTAAACCAACTTCCATTGTACTAGAAAAGCTGTTTGATTCACTTCCACATACAGAGCTCATAAAAAATTGAAAAGCTTCAATAATTTTAAATCATTTTGCCCTGAACATAGAGATTTAAATTTCAGTGCTAATTTTTTTTATTAGCACTTTAATTTGGTGGGTACCAGGCTCCTACAAGATTTAAAATTATAGGAGCATTTCAAATTTTTATAAGCTTTCTAGTAAAGATGTGACTATGGTTCTGGGCTTGTAAAGTGTAGCACAATTTAAATTTAATCTAAATTATTTAAGTGCTTCAGACTTCGGGGAGATTTTCAATCTTGCAAACTGGAATTCATGTTAGGAGACTGGAGCTATCCTATAATGTGAAGTGCTTTCATCATTTAAAAACCCTGCGGGCAGCATTCACAGCAACTCTTTTTTATTGTCAGTTTATCAATTTAAATTATTTGTTTTCATCTCCAATGCATGGAGAGGAAATAAGAGAAATAAGTACATTAAAGGGAACCCATTGTTTTATCTGGGAAGTTGAAGATAAAGATGAGCTCTCTCGTTTTGACAAGATGGTGGGACGGAGAATAAAGTGCTACAATGAAAGTCTAGGCAAGGTAAAGGCAGGAAATTGATGAGCAGCAGAGAAAGTCTTGAGAGATGTTGAATGTTCCTCAACTTCATTGGGAATTGAGTATCAGACTTTAATTTTTGACTGAAGACACTTGTTTCCATAGGGGAGTAAAGTGAGCTGGTTTTTAGTCCAAGATAAAAATCTGGGCATTTCTGTAAATTTGGAAAACAATGCAATATCTCTATAATATTTGCATGATTTCATGTGATAAAACAACAATGGAACACAGAGCACATGACTGTGTGATTCATATAGTTCTACGCAACACAAATTAAAAGAAATGCAGTCAGCTTGGGGAAGGAGTTCCTTTTTCCAAAATCAAAAGCCAGCACCATCAATAAGTTTGTAATCAATTTGCACTACAAGTTTAGAATGTTGAAACTTTCACAGTTCTACAATACACTTTCCCATTCTTATACTTATTGTCACAAGAATTTTCAGGTATCATCATCTTCAGTTTGCATTATTAGATTTCAGTCAGGGCTGTGTTATTTCACTTCTCTGATGGTGTAAATCCAGTAAAGTCAATGGAGTTACACTGGTGTAAATTGGAGTAAAGCAGTACTGAATCAGACCCACTATTTTTACAAGAATGAGCTTTCGGAATTTACCTAACTGGTAGGTACTGGTATCCATTGCTTTGAACAGAAAGTCAATTTAAATCTTTAAGACAACTCTTGCTATGACAGACAAGATCATAGACACTAAGAGGTGATCTGATACCACAATGAAGCATGCAATACAAATGACTGAATGGAAAGGTAGATAGATAATATCAAACAGTAAACAATGATTAGGAACATTATAAGAGGATGCTTTAGCTCTTTTGCAAGATATCAGCCACCAAGTTAAGTGAAGCTAATTTGTCAGGCTTCATTTTTCATTTTCATTTTATGCAACGGAGTTGCTATGTAAAATTTCAAAATATAAATTTAGGTGATTCATGGACAATTCCATCATTGCTGAATCCATCCAGCCTAGGAAAGAAATTGCAAATATATACAGTAAATCACAGTGGCACCTAGGGTGGCTGGGCAGTAGCACCCCACATCCCAAGGAACGGCATCAGAAAAGAGGTCTGAACCTGGGAGTGTGTCCTAAGGTCCCAGAGCTAGAAACAGTAAGTGGGATCTACTCAGATCCAGTTGGCTTGAAAGCACATGAGACCCAGAGTTTGGTGCCACTCACAACCAACTTGTAACTCTGTACAGAGTGGCACTGGGTCAGGTTATGACAGAGGAAGTGAAGAATCAGGTTCTTAGTATCGCTGAGGAAGTCCAATCCTGCTCTAAGTGAAGGCAAGGGCAAAACTCCCATTGACTGAAATGGGAGCATGATCAGGCCCTCTATGTAAAAATGAAGCTTGAAGGCCAGGTTCACTGGTTTGCACCAGATGTTTTGTTCTGCTTTAGTGATGCAAAGTAGTCATGAAGCTGGTTTAATGGGACACATTAAGCTGGGTTTATAGCTGTGCTGTGCTACTAGATGGCACAAACCATCTGGAGCATACCACTGAATCTGACCCTTGGTTGCATTACCACAAGAGATGTTGGTTAAGATAAAGATGTCAGACCACATTCTCATCTGGTTTAAATTGCCTAGGTTCCATTGGGGCGATGCCAATTTACTGCTGAGGATCTGGACTGCCATTATTGTACATCATGAATTTTCCATATAATCAGTTGTTATTAGTACTATTATTATTGTGGAAAAACACTGAAGTATACATAAATATAATAAAGGGGTAAGTACTATTGGAGGGAAAAAAGCCTAGCTGTTGTATACTAACAGCAGAAGATTTTAACAGTTTATGTTTTGAGTGATCTGAACTCATATTATCCAATAACAATCAATATATTAAATATATTAAAAAGAAAAGCAAAAATGGGGGGAAAAGTCATAGTAAGAGATAGTTCCTGTTCAAATGAGCTTATTGTCTAGGGCCCCAATTCTTCAGCTGACTCTGCATGGGTGTAGCACTGTAACTGTGCAGGGGCATATTTAAATTCATAGGGCGACATGTGGGTGCTGAGGTATGGCCTTGTGGAGCCAGTAGTCATTTGTTTGGCATTATTTAAGAAATGATCAAACAAATGTGTGCATTAAACAAATGGGGGGATTGGGCTGGGAGGAAGAGGGTAAAAGCCAGGTAATTCATCCATATTATACTTATAAACAATTAATAACAATATTATGTGTTTTCCTCAAGACATGAAATATAGTTCCTTTATTATTTTTAATGGTAGCATTAAATTAATAATGTGCTGCAAAAAGGTCTGTGCTTCCAGGCACCACAATTTTCAAAGAATCAGAGAAGTTAGAGATGGGAAAGATCTGTTCAGTCATCCCATCCATCGTCCTGCCATGGCACTGTTAGTCACTACATTTACGAGTGGTTAATTGCCCAATTTAGTTTTAAACTTCCCTTCCACCACTTCCCTTCTGACATTATTCCCATCTTCTCTTTTCTTAATTTCAATCTATTATTTGAGCTATAAATAGAATTGATTGATTTTTGTTGAAACTTTTTGAGATAAAAAACGGCTTTTTCACTGAACAAAATTTCTTGCCACCAAAATACATTTTTGTAAAAACAATGCATATATGTGTGTGTGTATATAGACACACACACCTAAAGTTTGGTGGCCTTGAAGGGGTGTTTTGGTAAAAACCTGAAACACTTTATAGAAAATTTTCACGAAAAATGAAAATTTAATTTTCAACAAAGCTTGTCTTTCAAAAAATAAAAAAATTCCCAAACCACTCTGGTTGCACCCTCATGCACCTTCCTAAATTTTTCTTCTTTAAGAGGGAGGGATTCCCTAACTTACTAATCATTTTTTGTTTCTCTTCTCAAAGTTTTCAGTGTTATTACTACAAATTATTATATTGACAGCTTTGGAGAAAGATAAAATATCATTACCAATCAACTTGTCTGCTGGAATGCTATCCCATATGCCAACATTTAAACTCCCTTTTAGGACTTCGCATTCCAGCTGTTCTTTAAAATTGGTTTTAGATTTTCCAAATGCAAGGAGTTTAATATTTTCCCCAGGAAGCATGTCAGCTTCACAAGCCATGCCTTCTCTGACCAGAGAAATCTGGGTGTCAATGTCTCTTCAACCATGGCACACTTTGCCATTCACCTTGACAACTTTAATAAACAGAGTATTAACTTCCATTGGGTCAAACCTTACAAAGTTCACCAGAGTCTCCTCAGGCACCGGTCCTGTGTTTATGATAGCCACATGGGCAGGATGTGAACTTGGAGTCACCTTGCTTAGGCCAATCTCTATTCACGTGTTTAGTGGAGCCACATGTGGAATGCTTTCTTGGACCATCCTCCTGTGATAGAAGTCTGTGACTGTGATTACCAGGAGGGGATCAGTTGTGAAGATTAGGGACTGGAATCCCAACTGCCCTTCCTTTTCCCAGTGATAAAATGGGCCCTCTCTTTATTTCAGGCTTTTAGCCCTTCTCTCTGAGGTTTGCACTCGCTAGATGTTCTGCTTGTGCAATCAGCAAGATCTACTGCATCTTGTACATTACCCAGTGATTTATCCCAAACAGCTGCTCTAATTTCTTCAAAGCATATACTCAGGAACTGTTTCTGTGCAAAGAGGTTAAATAAATTGCAGCCCCCCCCCCCCCCCCCCCCCCCCCCACACACACACACACACACACACACACACACACACACACACACACCTGCTTTTCTGCTTCCCTCTCTTTGGTTCTCCATTCAGCTTTGCTGGAGCAGATCAAGGGAAGTGATTATTCCCCTCTATTTGGCATATGGTGAGGCCACTGTGTCTGGTTTTTGGCCCACCACTACAGAAAGGATGTGGACAAATTGGAAAGAGTCCAGCGGAGGTCAACAAAAATGACTAGGGGGCTGGCGCACTTGAATTATGAGGAAAGGCTGAGGGAACTAGGCCTGTTTCATCTGCAGAAGAGAAGAATGAGGGGGGGTGGGGTGTAAGAGAGCAAGAGAACAGCAAAATGTCTCTGCTTTTTAACATGTTTCTTTGCTTCCCTCTGGGGCCTTGCAGTCCCCCTTCAGAGTCAGGTGAGAAACAGTATCCATGCATAGTTCCTTCCATGCTCTGAGTTGCTGATTCTTTGTGGATTCGTTTGTTGACGTCTTGGCCAGCTCTTTGTTCCTGGAATGCTGAACAGGATTGTGCTACACAAATCCTAATGAGGTGCAAATTGCCCTCCAGCTCTGTAGAGTTTTGCCTAGATCTGTCTCAAGCCATGAGGCATATAGTTGAGAATATTACGTAGCGAATCCTCACAATCATACACATGCCATGCAACAAACATATTATTATGACAATAATGTTCAGCATGCCATGAGCATTCCAGAAACATCTCACATGACACACTTTGCATTAAACAATACACAATTACACTATAAGTGTGAACATGAGTGATATACAATTACACCATAAGGATGTACGTGGGGTGCAGTGTGTCATAGGAACTTCCTCTCTGTATGAGGACTGTGAGGGTGGAGACAGCTTAGCTGCCTCTACAATAGCTACCACTCATTTCCAGTATCAGATGAATGATGAAGGGATCAGGGGTGAACTGAAGGCTTGTTGGCAGTGTGCATGGTGGAACAGAGCAGCATGATAAATTAGAGTAGAACCTCTCTGCCCTAACTTATGCTGGATCTATGTGGCCCCGATCAAAAAATGGTAACCAGTGTCCTCCGGCTTCACCTCTCCACTATGTCCAACCATTGCACAGACATAAGTGAAGAAACCTGGCTCAGTTGTTCAAATTAGTATGTAATTCATCCATGTAAAATAAATTGGAACATCTTGAGGAAGGGTCAACGGGGCGTGTAGAAGATCCCTCTTACAGGGGGCAATGCTGGTGGCTCTCCCTCAGTGTCAATCCCCAAGGGAGGCCACAACTCCTGGCGCCTACGCCCTTTGGGATTCCAAATTAAAGGGGCTGCCTCTGGCCCTTAGTAAGGCGAGCCTTGGTTTCAGGATGCTCTTAAAGGGGAATAGTCTCTTGCCCTCAGCCTGGGACAGGCCAGCAGCAGAAAAAGCAGTCTCTAGCCCCAGAGGGCAAGGAAACAGTCTATTGCCTAGCCCTTTGGCAGGGCAGGCTGGCAAACACAGGCTCGAGCCCTTGGCAGGGTGAGCGGCAGTCTATGGTCTGAGAGGGTAAGGAAATGGTCCCTGCTCTCAGGCAGGGCAGGGCAGAGGGGCAGCCATCTCTAGCCCTTAGCAGGGCAAATCGCTAGTCCACACCAGGCCCTTCAACAGGGTGTGGCAGGCAACAAGGGACAGGAGTATATATATATTACATTAACAACTCATGCTCATAAATGTTATATTTGTTAAGGAAAAAACCCTTTGGAGGGAAAACTATTTATTTTAAATAATATTCATTTTGTCACTTCTCAGTTACAAAAAGAAAAACAAAAGCTTCTGAAGCCACAAATCACTATTTTGGGAGCCCAACACAGAAAGAAAAAAGGACCCAGCGATACTTTAATTTTAAATAAAGCAAACAAACTAAAACAAAAGTAAAAACCTATTCTAGGCTGCTAAATTAAAAATTTTACAGCTGACATGTTTTTTTCCTATAAAGGAGGGATTATAATACAATCATTAGTTGAACAGATACCAGCGGAACCATAAGAGTAACCAACATGGTCATGAAGCACAGTGTATGAAGAGAGAGATTTAAAATGGATTCTGTGCAACCCACATGGAAAATTGGCTCAACAGTTTTCAGTCATTTGTAAACACATGGCTGCCATTGTGCCCCTGATAAACAGAATAGTTAGGCTGCTGACATTAGCTAGTCCTTTCTGAGAAATCATCCCTTCTAACTTGTGGATATCACCATCATAGTTCCCACAAGCCTCAGGGAATAATGATTCAAACAATAATTGCTTTATCCATGGAGTGAATCACTTCATCTACTCTTTCCCTTGTGCTCTGTCACATGTAAAATGGATCTGGCTGATATTCTTACCAACACTGGAATTGAGGTGCCTTTTGGGAAACGATTAAAAGTAATAAAATTAGCCACCAGAAAATCCAGATTTGGTTTTAGGGGTGTATGGTCTAATCCTACTCCAAATTGCAGGATTGAGCTCTTTTTCAATAAACAGCACTGGTATGAATTTTGCATGCTAAGGTATAGCCCCAAGGTGAGGATTTTCATCAGCTTTTGACTTAAAGTCATCAGGCTCCTCTGATCTCACTCAAGTCAATGGCAAAATTCCCATTGACTTCATAATGGCAGCAAGAGATTCTAGAAATCCAAAAACCATTGCATTACCCTTTATACAAATCATAAATGTGTGTGTGTGTGTGTGTGTGTGTGCTCACACAGATGCATGCACGTACATAAAGGCTACTGTCCCTGGAATACTTTAACACTAGTATGACTAGCTACAATCAGTTATGGTAATATGTTCAGATGTATCTGGATAATGCCTTAATACTTACTATGACACCTATGCTGTTAGTAGCACAGAGAGAGAATGATTTTTTAAATTTATTTTCCTCTTTAGTTTGTTGTATTACCGCAATGTATAAAAAAATTATTGGAAAACAAAGGCAATTCTTTTGAGTCAGGTAATCAGGTGCTACTACAAAGGAAATTCTTAACATTGAAATAGTAAATGTAAATATGGAAATGAAGCTAAGGTTGTGTGCAGCATCTGATCCATATACACCTAGTAACATGTACTGTACTGTATCAAGGATTGAGACTGACAATGCTTGATATTTTAATTGAGAGTGAGTTCTAGGGCTCTAATAAATTATTTTCTGGGTACTCTGCTGATCTGCATGGGACTCAATTTGTAACTGCCTCAATATCCTGTTTCCCAATGGCTTATACTTATTATTTATCTGCACTGTCTCACTTTGTAGAAACATAATTATGATACAGACATCGTACCTGTATCTTGATCATTGGAACTGGATCAGAAGGCCAATGTTCCCGGAAGGCCTATAATTAATGGGACCCCAGTGGAAGAGGGATTGTGAGGTTAGGTTGGAAGCAACTCAGCCACATGGATGGAGTAGTCCAAAAGGTTACTAAAGTTCTACTTTTCAGCTTAACCTGCATTCACATTCACTCTTTATGAATGAAACATAGTCTCAGCATCTGAGTTGCAAGCTCTCTACTGTGCCGCAGCTGGCAGCATGAGCCATAAAAGTTGGTCTGAAACCCCAGATCCCTGTATTTTGCAGAGAACAACCTAGCCCATTTATGGGACTGGAGGAAGGAGGAGTTTGAGCTGCACCCAGACTAGGCCATACAGGAAGACAACAGTAAGAAAATAGAACTGTTATTTTATCTTAATTGGGAACAAGTCAGAGAGTTCTGCAGCACTCAAACTCAACCACTGCCTCAAGCCTCACACCTGACCTAGGAGTCTAGGGAACAATTGTTCCCCAAAGCAGAACAAAACAGTAGAGCAACAGAGGTTTTCCACTAAGGAACAATCCAAAAAGAAGGAGTCTTACCCTGACTGCTACATGCAATTGTGGTGACTTGAGAGACTCCCTGATTTGGGTCAAGATACTATGACCTGTGGATCACCACCTGAAGGAGCAGCTGCTCCAGGGAGGTTATTTCACATTCAACAAATGCTTAGATATGGGGTGTGCCATGGAAGCCTCAAGAGAAAGGAGGAAAGCCTTAGGAGGGAAAACACCCCCAGAAGTATATGCAGTGAGACACAAGCAGAGAAGTGTAGGCTGTCAGGGTTCCATAACCACAGTGAAAGGCATTTAATGTGGGAGACACCGTGGCAAGATTAAGAAAAAATGCCCTGAACTAGGACAGCATTGCAAGGAATGTGGCAAGTCAAACCACTTTAACAGTGTGTGCAAGAGCAGGGGAAAGTCCCAGAAGAAGTTCAGTCAGACTTATTCGAGAGGGGGATGGCATGTCAGACAGAGGTGATGAAATCTTAACTCTCTACTTGTGTCTGAGAACTTATCAGACTGTCAGGACAATAAAGCAAGAAGGGACAATACCAACCTCTGTGCATGCAGCTCTATTAAAAGGGAAATGCCCTGCGTGATTTCAGCTGCTTAGAGAATCTTCCTGTAATACGATTTCTGTCGGTGAATTAGACTCAAACACATCCATTACAAAGAGCAGGTGCAATCTAGTAATATACAACGTGATCATAATGTAACTTGTTACACATGTGACCGCATAGTAACTAACCCCAAAAATATTACACAGATCCAACCAAAGTTTGTGGTGATGAATGGCAAGCTCCACAGACCAGTCTTGAGAAATAATGCCATATAAACTATGGATCTAATAAGGGAGCAGCGTCAGAAGTTTATAGCTGCAGTGCAAAAAATAAAAGGGGGAGTGCCATGGACAAGGGAGACCATTTTAAAAGCATATGAAGATGTTTTCAAAAGGTGCCTCAAATGAAAGCTTCAACTAGAAGTAAACCCCACAGCGGAAACTGTATACTTACTATGAAGGAAAATTCCAGTGACACCACGTAATCCAGTATGCATGGAGCCTGAAAATCTGAAAATCGGGAATATCATAACACCTGCAGAAGCCAGTACAGACTGGGCAGGAAAATGGTGATGGTAAAGAAGCCATCTGGCAAATTACACACTGTGTAGATGCACTATTTTTCTGGAACTTTTCTTATGGCAACCCCTCAGAGGCAGATAAAAGTCTTAATTGCCTCACAACTTTTCAACCCCAAAGTGGTTTTCAATGAACCTATCGCTGTCTGGTGTAGCCAGCTTCCACAGGACAATAGCAACCTGCCTCTGAACTGATATGGATTCCCTTAATTGAGTGTTCTGGTGCTGGAGGTTTGGTGCAAGCACCTCAAAAATCTCCATGAAGATCGTTTTCCTCATTTGCCACTTCTGGTCATCCCAGATTTCCAAAATGATGTGATCCCACCACACTGTGCTGGTTCTTCCCTAATAGATGCCACGGTCCACCCAAGGGCATACCATGTCAGTATCAGCATTCACCATGCTGTGTATGCTATACTGTGTATGAAGAATGAATTGGTATTGACCATTAAAGTCAGGAGTCTTCGAAGTGTTAGAAAGTTCTGATCAAAATCCATCCGACAACTATCCAATGCCTACTCCACTGCATAACCATCTGTCTTGCAATGAGGAACAGGAGCTGAATCAGATCATCATCCCATGATTCAATGTCTTCCACCTACTTTTGCAGGGAATAACAATGAGGGGGTGATGTGATCAGAAACTGCCATTGGCAAATGTGTGGAGGTGGGACCCAGTGTCAACAACACATAGCAAAGCAGTTCCTAGAGTGTCTCCCTGTGATTCACAGATTCCTGGGATACCCTCCCTGAAATGGTAGTGTGAATGTTGTGTAACAAAAGTAGCAGTATGAGTGCAGCTATACACATGTTCACAGTAGTATACCCATGTCCAGCTCAACAAATGTGGACACTTGGTACTGGTATGGGGAGCATGTGTGAGCACGCACATGGTCCAGTACTTAAATGTGCATGCCGGTGTAGATGTAGCTGGAGGTAACTGAAGCTATTTAATATGATTTTGATCCCCATCTATTTTTCTCAGAGACACAGATATTTTCATTAATATTAATAATTGAGATATGGCATGGAGAATGAATAGTTAATTCAAGAAGGAAGTTTAATGCAACTTAAAATGCCTTAGTGTTGAAACATAGATTTTGCAGACACTTCTACAAAGACTTAACTACTTTGGCATTAGAGTGCCTGAAGAGTTGCTAGAAGAAGCAGTTGATTACATAATTCAATACATCACCTTGAGGCTGAAGGTCTGTACCTTATTAAGATGTTACTTCAGGGAATTAAGTATTATCCTTGAAACTTCACTAGTAGTAGAAAAGAACTTAGAATACTGACAATGTTGATGTATGAACATTCTGATGAAATTCCTGGACTTGCAATCTTCAGAAGATAATATTTCCACGAATTAAGATACAGTGCATCAAGTCTTACATATATTTGACAAAAAAAAGAATGCCAATTTATGTAAAAAAAAATATCAACACTTCAACACAGACACAAGCTTAAGTTGCCAAAGTGCAGTTTTAAAGGAATGCTAAATATTTAATTTATTACATTTATTTATTACACTTGCGCTACCGCCATTTCAGAAGTTAAAATAAAAAAGCTAAAAAACAATTTCTAAAATTTTTTTTACACTTCAAATAATATCTTCAACTAAGTCTCTCCTCCTCCTTCTCTTCCTCCTCAGAAAAAGCCTAGGAAAACAGATCCTCATTCTGCAAATGTCAAGAAGCATTGGCAAGCCTTTCCTAACAATTTACTGTAGACAGCGCTGAGAGGATCACTCTGAAACAATATAAGGATCATCAACAATAATAGTCTCTCATAGTGTAAGCTTAGGAGGCACTGATCTCCTGCAAAAGAGGCTCCAGCAAGCTCAGGCAAAATGCATTTTCTTGCTCTTCTATAAAGCTGTTTTTGCTTAGTAATGAGAACAATAATAATAGAATCAATAATTTATTAGTATTGCTAGGCGTACTAAAAGTGCATCAAGAGAAAATGTGAAGAGGATTTATCCACAAGTTTAAAATATTACTTCAATATTCACCAAAAGACTTTATAAGGTTTTGTTTTCATTTGTGTAATTTTACTTGCATAAGTAGTCAATTGAGTTCAATGGGACTGTTAATGTGAGTAAAATTATACATATAATTATGTGTTATGTGCATGTACATATTTTCAGGGTCAGGGCCTACCTTTGGCAACGTCCAGAATAAGTACTGAAAAGGCTCTTGAGAAGCTCTGCCTCATTAATTGCAACAATGATGTTCAATAAATGAGACAAGGTGCACAATGTGTGAGGCAAGGACTCATGCAGAACTCTTCTTTATTCACGTGTGCATCTTACAAGGAGTTATCTTGCTTCAGGTGGGCTGCCACAGGAACCCAGGTCTCCAGGCCTGCCAACACAGTGGAGCAGGGGGGCAATTTCCCAGGGGCCCGGCAATTTAAGAGAGCTCGGTCAGATGGGAGGATAGATACATATCCTCCTCTCCTCCGCACACGCTCTGCCCCTGAGGTCATCATGGCTCATGCTCTCCGCCCCCCCCTTGAGCCAGGCTTATTTATGATGCACCATACAGGTTGCTGGGTGGCTGAGGAGGCGGTATTTGCTACTCAGTTTTCCGGGTTCATCTGTAATCTCCCTAGGGAGTCCAAGGGACCTGGGAAGCTGAGTAGCAGATACTGCCTCCTCAACCACCCAGGAACCTGCATTGCTCATAATAAATAAGCAAAAACTTCCAACAGACACCCATTTGGACCTCAGCCATCTCTTTCTGGGGAAGCAGGGGCATTGACTGTTCTGCCCTGGGGCCTGGAATTGCTGTCGGTGGGCCAGCAGGTCTCCCAACTCCCACTACATTAGCCTTTTCACTAAACCATACTGCCACTAATATTGGCTGTCATACGTAGTCCTTAAACTCATTACTCCTGCTTCGTACAGTACATATCTCATGGAATGCTCAGAGAATGAGGCAACACTACTGTGAAGTTCTATCTCACTGAGTACATTTTTCAGTATGCAGTTACATTACCCATGCACTCATGTATATAACAGCGCTGCTTAGTTGTGTAATATATGAGCTTAGCACCATCATTTAAATGCACTGTACCTGGAATTGATTTTCGATGATGAAATCAAAACAAGATTTTCACAGGAATATTCAAAGCTAACTTTCCTCAGTGGGGACTATTTTCTGTTGAATTTCAGGTTTTTACCACCCCCAGTCCTTACAGAAAACTATTAGAATAAATGTTCCTGGGATTTTCTTTTCCATGATGGAGAAAGCATATATTTTTCACTCTCCACATTTTCAAAAATTCTTATTCTGTCTTGGCCCTAACTTTCCAAATAAGTTAAGGCAGAAATCAGGTCAAAATAATTTTAATCTTGAAAGGTGAAAGTTTCAAAAACTTGTGAGGCAGCTAAAATGGGAATATATGATGTAAGTTATGAAAGGCTAAACTAGAAACATTTAGGGATCTTCACTTTAGCTGTCACTAGTGTTCCAGGGAAAATAAGGACAATCCACAAATTCACATTATTGTGGATAAGGGAAAACAGTTAGACTGTCCTTGCTAAAAATTTTCTCTGAAGGATTTATTTCTTGTAAAGTAAGTTTAGTGTCTGTGAAATGTGTTGGATTGACAACCCTGGAGACTGACTTTCCTTATTCACAGTATTGGTGCAGGAAATCAAGTAGCAGTACAAGCTTCCCTGTGCCAACAAAATCCTTAGCCTATCTACCAAGGCAGCCAACCAAGGTGCCAAATAGTACAAAGGGGATGAGTTTGTGTTGTGGGCATCACTCCATTAGGATCTGGACTGCAACTGCTGACTCATTTAGCACAGGCCATCCCACAGCCAGCAGATAGTAATGGCTTTGAGTCATTATTTATCTGAACTAGATTTGAACCAGTGACCGAAAGGCTCTACATTGCCAAACCCTGAGTGATTTAGTTCCCTGTAGGATTAACAATAACAACTGTTATATTGAGCAGACAAGCTGTAGAGGCTTTTTATCTGCTTCTGTTTCTTAAGTAGATCTGTTGCAGCCAGCTTTCATATTCATGTCTTAAGGGCCTTTGGGTATTGGAACTTGTATCAGGAAAATCACATTTAGTAAAACAGATTTTTATTTATTTATTTCATGATACCAGAGGCTTTTGGTGGTGGAAAGGATTTTAAGGCATAACATAAAAGCTAAAAAGACGTATATGGCCACAAGTTAAAGGTAACAGTGAACAAAGTGAAATGCTAATAGTCGGAATGCACCCAGGCTTGTGGATAGTATGACTGTAAGTCTCTGTTTGTTTCCCTTCCATGTTAATTACTTTTTGTTCTTATCACATGAAACATTTCTACATGACATGAAAATAGGCAGAGAAATTGCAATCTCAATGGAAATAGCCATATAATATCAACATTATTTAATAGGCTATGTTCACGAATAGCGAAGTGTTTCTTGCAATTCTCATGTAGCAGAATGTAAAGAGTCTCTACCTGTTTGTAAAGTGTTTTGTGGTACTTCATAGGAAAGCATTAAATATAAATAAACCACCAGATCTGCAACAGGTGTAAATTATCCTCGCTGCATTAACTTCAATGTGCATCAGCCGAGGATCTGCCCACACTGTATTGTATATCATATAGGCCTGCTTTTCTTCTTATAGTGGTTTTCGGTTTTGGTAATTCTTCCAATTCTATGATAGACATAAGTTAGCTATAAGAGAGAAGTAAAGAATGAAAGGTACAATACTACCCCCAGATGGATTCAGTGGCTGTTTAACATTTCTATATCCCATTATTCCTAAGGGCAATCTTTCAGTACAATGATCCATAAGCCTTAGAAAATCTACTAGAAATTCCAATAGCATCTATTAGAATCCTTCAACTGGCCTCTGTTGATTTGAGTTGAAGGACCAGTAGCCTTAGGAACCAGTGACTCAGGAACCAGTAGACCAATACATTTGTTGCTGTGCTTCAAAACCCTCATCCCTCTCCTACAGACATTTACTCATATAATGTTACGTAACTAGCCCCATTGATTTTAATAGGATTACTTGCAGGCATAAAGCTACAGAACAGGGCTCCATCCTTCTGGATTCTGAGCAATGCCTGAAAGTACTAATCATCTTCACCTCCCATAGACTACAATGGTGCTTGCAGGTGCTGCACAGAACCTCTCTGGAGGGAATGAATTTGTGTTTGCAGGATTGGAATCTAAAACGGCTAACTGGAACCAATAGAAACAAACTGGAAAAATTCCAACTGGAACTTTTACTAGGGAAGTGAATGGCAGAAAATCCATTCTCCCCACCTCCTTGCCCTAAAATGGAAATAACTCAGTTTTTACTTTTTTTAAAGAAGAAGCACACAAACAAAAGCACAACAGAATGGTTACATGGAATTGGACTATATTGTACTTTTTGTTTTAGTTTTAGTTTACAGAAAAATAAAAGGTTTTCTAACAATACTATTTGTGTCAAACAAAAGGGAAGAAGGAGAGCCCAGAAGAGATCATATTTTCTTTAAGTATCAAATTTGTGAACAGAATGAGAAAAATCATTAATATTTTCCTTCCCTAATCAGTTACTAAACTAAACATACTAATTAGGCCAAATGTTCCTAGAAATCAGTTCAGAACACTTTGCAACTTCAGGGTCTCACCTCCTACCCTTTAGCACTTGACAGTGAACAAACATCAAGCTGGTTATTTTTTTATTATGCCATCATATACATTTCCAAGTACCTCTTTACATATTCATGTAATCTGCATTTTTTTTTCTCCCTTTTCCTCTGAATTAGAAAGTTTACATCGCATCTGATCCTGCAAAATGATCTGTGTCGGCAAACCCCACTTGCAGAATTGGACCCATAAAAGGGAAGATTTAATAGACCTGGACACTATTCAACTTAGTGACAGGAAAATATCAAAAGACTTTAATGCTCAGTTGAAGATTACCACCCAAAAATGCAGATGCTTTTATGCCACTTAAGTTTGCATAACTGGGATGGAGAATTCCAAGAATCTTTTTGTGAGCTTTCTATTACTTCTGGCAGAGCTGTTTAGAGGTATTTTGAGAAGAGGATTTCATATGGCAATGCAGTATTTCCATTCCCATTCAGAATTTAGAAATTACTCAAAAAATAAGAAGTAATGAGTAAAAAAGTTACTCACACTTTATTTTAACTTTAAAAAGTTTGATCTGGGTCTGAAGTGAAGTGTTCAATGTTTGGGATTTTTCTGAAGTTTATCCTTAACCCATTTGACCATTCATAATTACTTTTTTCTTGTCATCTGTGGATATTATTTTAGTAATAAACACAAAGAACTCCAGTGTAGTTTTGAATCCAGCATACGGAGGTATACTCTGCTGGAGGAAATGCTCAGTGATATACTGCCAATATTTTAACAAGGGACTCTCTGAAAAATGTTCTTCTCTAAGCCTATGTTAAATCTGCGTGCCAGGAATATGTGTGCTGCAGAGAGGAAGGATGATGGACTTGGGAATTTACTCATTTGTTTCCAATTTAAGCGAAAATGCTTTCTCATAACCATAACCAAGAAGAATGCAACCCTATTTGGCATACAGACTGATATGAAGCTGCTGGAAATATTTAGATTGTTTCTAAAAAGAATATCCTGAACATATAGCATCATAGGATCATACAGCGTGATCTGAAAATAAATGCTCCAAGTTTTTAGGGGTGTCCCAAGATATAACACCTCTTTGGTTTTTTCCCCCTTCTTTTCAAAATATGTGCCATTTGGTGAAATCTGTTCTATTCCAAAGGCATTACTGCTCTCCAGAAGTTTTGTTAGAAAGCCCCGGAATAAGCCATCATTAGTAGCAATGGTTTAGAAGTAGCCAGAGACAGAAGAGCTCTTTAAGAGGCAGTGTGATGGCTAACTGCTGGTGGCAAAAAGTGCAAGCATGCATTCCCAGGTCCTGGAGATTGAGTTAATTTAGATTGGAAACAACCTGGTTTTCCCGTGGTCAGATTTCATTTCAAACCTGTGTTGGAGACCCAGTACAATTTGAGTTGCTTGACCACTGTCCTACAGGCCTAGCATAGCTTCAGTTGCTTGTTTGGCTATTCTGACCCCTGTAGAATGACATCTTCCAGTTGGCAGAGATGAATAGGACTACTGAGTAGCCTTGTAGATGTCTCAGTTTCTGCACACCATGGCACATAACAAGACAAAATACAGATACTGTATGTTTGTAGCTGCACATAGATAATGGTGATGGGAACAACAAGTTATCCTTGAACGTCTGGGGGTACATTGTTTCATTGCCAAGGGGCATACTTTTACACCGCCCCTCCTATCACCAGATGTTGTTTTGACAACCTCAATTATCATGGTGAGAATGGAATGTAGTTAAAGATGGAAACCCAGTGTAGGTAATTAGCATATATGATAATGAATAGAGAAATAATTAGGTGAAGGTTGTTTATGGAAGGGTATAAGAAGTCACTATTTAGACAAAGGGATACGCTCCATCAACACCTAAGTCTGCAGGAGGTGCTGCTGGTCGGACCAGAGGATCCACTGACTCCCTGGCGGAATAGAGGCAAGGTTCTCTTAAAGCAAGAAGCAGCGAATCGAGAGAGAGAGAGAGGTTATGAAGAGCAGTGTGTTTAATCTTATAAAACTGATTATTAGAAAACTTTATTCCTCAGAGTAAACTGAGGACTCTGGTTTCCTTAGCTATAACCCTGCACACTTACAAACACTAACCTAACTTAAAGAAAATACGTGCTTGCAAAATGACATTTTCAAGCCACCCCATATTTTAGCTAGTTTGATGCAAAATATGTTGACTTCCTTCATACTAAAAACAGGATAAGCAATTTAAGCCATTAAAAATCTGCATCGTTATCAGCTTTATAACAGCTGAGTTATACATCCCCAAGGAGGGGGAAATGGATTTTCTACTAGAAGCAGCATCAGACCTTTTTCTAGGATTTTTCTGCAGGTGCTACTGTAAACTAATATAGTCTCCCCACATGCAATTTGTTGAGCCTAACAGAGACATGATTATATTTACCAGATTCAAAAGAATGACAAAGCAAAAAAATAGGTTTAATTAAACATTCTTAGCTGTTTACCACTTTGCTAATATTTGTGTCATCCACAAATTTTATGAGCAGTGATTTTTTAAATTTTATTTCCAGATCATTGAGGAAAATGCTAAAAAGCATCGGACCTAGTACCAGTCTCTGTGGAACACCACTAAAACCAGCTTCAGTCAGTGATGATTCCCCATTGACGGTGACTTTTTGTGATCGGTCAGGTAACTATTTCTTAATCCATTTTCCATGTGCTTAGCTGATACTATACGGTGCCAATTTTTAAATCAAATATAGTGTGTTACTAAATCAAACCCCTTAGAAAAATATGTAAGAAAAGTATATAAAACCTATGCTGATACCTTTAATAAATACATTTGTAATGTTAAAAAATAAAATCAGGTTAGTTTGAAAAGAACTATTTTCCACAAAACCATGTTGACTGGCATGAATTATAATCCAGTCATTTTTTCAATTGACTCCCATACTATCTTTTCCCTTATTTTGCCCAGGATTGATGTTAGGCTAACCAACCTATCATTATCCTGGTCACCCTCCTTGCTCTTGTTAAAATATGTGCCGTGTGTAGTTTTAGTTCACAAACACCAAAGATGTATACTGCAGCTTCAATCAATAATTAAAAGAGCACAGATAAAATACTGGAGTGAAAAACGAATCTAGTGTGCTTTGGCAAATGTCCTCTTAACACCTGTGGAGCCGTAGTAAACCTAAAGGAAACGTCAATCAAAGGAAGAAAAAAGATTATCAGAGCAACCCCTAATAAAATACATTTAGACACTAAATAGGCAAAATCCTCCACTGAAGAGGATTAAAATGCTCTGTAAACAGTAAATAAGGAAATTAAAAATAACTTTGTCTTCTCAAGACCATATTGTACATGACTTTAAGCAAAAGTCCAGGGAAGAGAGAAGATTCCCCCCTACACCTCCTCCCCACTTTGTTCTTCTATTCTAAGTCTTTTCATTCAGAGAGTATCAAGAATTCACAAGTACAGTACCACCACTTGCGGATCAGAGATGTGCATTCATTCTCATCTAGTAAACACATTGTTAGGACCATCTAAGTCAGTTGGCAGTGCTCAGGTGTAAGGCATGCATTTTTTGCATGACATCCGTACGTTACAGCTTTCTGTCCTCAAAATATGATTCCATGCTTCACACTCAGTTCATCTTTAATTTGAAAAATATGGTTTTGCTTTGACTGGCATTTGGATTTTGTCATCTGGCCATCCTGCTCAAATTGCTATCTTGACTGCCTGTAGTTGGATGTCATTTTCCATAGTCTCTTTGATGTCCATCAGCTTTGCTGTTGAAATTGGGAGATAGTACAGAATATCAATGGATTCAATGTTCTGATCCTTTTCCTCCAATTTGTGTTGTGTGGTATATATATCCTGCTCCAGGTGTAAGCATACACCAGCAGAGCCTTGTTTGAGACTGAACTGTGGTACACCCAAATGGAAAAAGAACTTCTGGCTTCCTTTTTTTTTTTCTTTGGAGTGGAGTGATTCCATCTGTTCACCTATGGCCACCCATAATAGTAATAGTACAATCAGTAAAGTCCCAATTCCCTAGAGACAACCATAGCAAAGCCCCTTCTTAGTACTCCAAAGAGATTGCAGTTCATGTTAATGACCCTCCAGTGCTATCAGATAGAGATCAGATATCACCCAGGTATAAGCAACTGGCTGCTCCTACAAAAATACTTTTTCAGATGCATCACACTCTACTGGCAGTCACTCTCCTGGCTGAGACTACTTTGGTCATGAGAGTCCATTTGTTTCATCGTGTTGAATACTTCCTGTTGGAGACCTGCTCAGTATCACTAAACATCCTGCCTTGTGAGCTGATTTATGGTTTTAGCTATTGCAGTCAGGTGTGAACAGAATTTGGACAGAAAAACAATAATTTCTATGAAACAATCTACCACTTTCACATCCACTTGAACTGGCTTATCTCTGGCTGCTTTGATCTTGTCAGGATCTGATCTGCTTTTAGTCCCTCTGCTTTGAACAAATATTCAATATATGTCATCTCATGCTGTATGGAGTCCATTTTTTTTTTCTGGATTGAGTTTTATGTTCTTGTCCCTGAATTGCTGTAGAAAACTTGTAGTTTTTTTCTCATGGTCTGCTTCAGCTTCTGTACCATTGCTCCCTTCAATGACAATAAAGATATCATCTGCAATTATTTTCATCCCATGAACTCCTTCCAGTGCTTGGGTGAGTCTTCTCTGGAACTTCATAATGATGAAAGATATTGCAAAGGCTGTCAGCATGTTGGACTCTTTATCCAAGCTTATGTGCCAAAACCTGTTCCTTATGTCACAGACGGTAAAGTTTCTGATTTTGGAAAGTCCAGGAAATATTTCATCTGTTATAGGCAGTGGATAGTGGCATCTCTTCAATGGCCAGGTCAGTGTTTTTGGCTCTATTCAGATGCATAATTTGCTGATGGCTTCTTTTACACCTTGATGCTGCTTACTATGTTGTACTGGTTTCTATAAATGCTATGATACCTCTGCTCTGCAGTCTTTCTAGCTCCTGGCATAGTGGATTATGTAGTGCCACTGGAATTCTCCTATGTGCTAAGAATACAAGTTCCATTGTGAGGTCTTCTTCCAGTTGCACTTTTCCTTCAAGGAACCTGTCAACTTTGAAAACATCCCCATATTCTTATAAAATTTTCCGCATCATCCATGGGACTCCCCCTTTTGCTTCTTGAACTGCAGCTATGAATTTCTGATGCTGCATGCTGATTAGATCCATGGTTTGTATGGCTGCATACATCAAGCAGGGTCTGTGGTTCTTACCATCCACCACCACAGTTGGAACTGTCTGTTATTTTTTGGGTTAGTTACTATGAGATCACATTTGGTAAGTGTTGCATTATACTCTCATTATACATTATTAGATTGCAACTGCTCTTTCTAATGAGCGTGTTTGAGTCCAATTCTCCCAGAGGAATAACACTGCAGGAGACCCCATTATCCAGCTGAAATCACACAAAGCTTTTCCCTATTAACATTGTTACATGCATGGAGTTTGATATTGTCCCTAGTTTCTTTCCTTCCCTGACAGCTTGATAGGCTCTCAAACTCAAGGAGAGAGTCAAGATGTCATCACCACCATCTGATGTGCTATCACCCTCTTGAAAAAGTCTAAGTGAATCTTAGTGGTACCTTCTTCTGCTCTTACACACACTGCTAAAATGGTTCAATTTGCCTCAATCCTTGTAATGCTGTCCTAGTGCAGAGCACTTCTCCTTTACTTGCTCATGGTGTCTCACACAGAGGCAGTAAATGAATCTGACTATTTGTATGTAATCCGGGCCACCTGCTCTACTTTGCTTTTGTCTCACTGAAAATATGTCTTCAGGTGTTTTGCCTCCTAGGGCTTTCATCCTTTCTCTTGAGGCTTTAAATGCATGCTCCATGTCTAATTATCTGTCTAATGTGAAATTGTCTTGCTGGAGCAGCTACACCTATACATCGTGATGCCCAGTGTTGCAGAGAATCCTGACTTGAACCAGGGAGTTTGTCAAGTTCCCACAATTGCATGTAGTTACCAGTGTGCCCAAGGCTGTAACATAGGGATCTATCCCCTCCCCTTAACAGTGATCTCTAATGAAAAACCTGTGTCCAACCACAGTTTCAGTCTGATTTAGCAAGCAATAATTCCCCAGAACTCCTCAGGCTGCTGTGAAGCTTGAGACAATGGTGCGATTCAGAGTGTTGCAGATCTCTCTGCCCCGTTTCCCAGTGAGGTGACGTAACCGTTTTATAGTTCTGCTGCTGTTGTCCTCTGGCATGGCCAGGTTTGTGAACAGCTCAAACTCCTCCATCCACTGAGTCCATCACTGGACTGGGTTTCTGTCTCCAAAATCCAGTTCTCTGGGGTGCTTCAAACTGAATTTTATGGTTCACACTGACAGCTGCTGTACTGTAGAGAACTCGGATGCTGCCACTATGTTTCATTCATAAAGTAGAAGTTGAATGCAGTTTAAGTTCCAGACTGAATTCCCATAGGAGAGTTGTCTTTTGGCACAGCCAAGCTGATTTATATCAACTAGAAACATGTCTGCCCCTCATACTGCCACTCACTAGTATATTGTGACAGAGTCCCCCAGGAACACTGCTCTTGAACCATTCGAGATGCAGCCAGTCAGGACCCTAGTGCTTTGGGGTCTGCCCCCTCGGGTCTCCACACACCAGTGCAGTTGCCTCCTGACCCTGGCCTCGGAGGGTTCAGCACACCTGGTCCTCCCGAACTCCCCATAGGGACCCCCTGGATGGGACCCTAGGGAGCTCTTCCATACCAAAAGGGGTCATGCACCCCTCCTTTCAGTCAGAAGCAATTCACAGACAGTGTGGGACTCAGAAGGGTTTATTAGTTCTCAGGATTATAGCATAGAAAGACTTTGTTAGCAACTTAATTAGAAGTTACAGCAGCAACCAACCGAGGAGCCCCAGAGTGCTATCCTTGGGCTCTGCTCCCATGCAAACCCACACAGGAGACTGGCCTCTTCCACCCAGCCACCCTCAGACCCGTTCCCTTACCCCTCCCCAGTCCTTTGTCTCCTTCCCCGGTAAGGTGGCCTCTCCTCCTGGTCTCCACCTGCCACAACCTGTTGCAGCTGTCTGACAGGAGGCCAAAGGGGTATGGTCAGTGGATGTGTGGCTGGAGAAGGCCCTTCCACCCTCCAATGGCCTCTGCAATGATTACACACCTGGGACCCATCACCGAAATACATGAGTAACATATGGGGGAAACTAAGGCATACACAAAGCATTCAGAGAAAACCCCCAAAATACTTCCATTTTGTCACATATATTTAGGGACAAATATTGTCCACAGCAATCAACTTGAGTACCTCCGTTGACCAGTAGGTATTATAATGGGAGGAGGGTGACCTCTTCTACCACAATTCACAAAGCACAGTAGAGCCATTGTGCATACACTACTCCAATCCCTTGGCTAACATGTGCAGTCCTAGCATACATACCCACGCTAGAGAGAGGAAGGTATGTAAGCAGTCATGTTCTTTTTGAGGCAGATCTTCTGACCAACATTCATTCTCTCCTCCAAGCATGTCCTTTGTGGAGATGCTTTGCAGATCTGGGCTTCAGCCTTTTTGAAGTCCATCAAATTTTGGTTTCTATCTACAGTGTGCATGAAGTATGCACAGGTTACCTTGTCAGGAAATTCATCTCCCCAGTGGAGGAAAAGACATTGTTTGCTCTTCCATGCTCTGAGATACATCAATATTTTAACTGGAAAACATATTTTTTTGCCTTCCAAAATTCAGCATCTGGCTTACCATGTGTACTCTTGAAAACAAAAGAAGTCTCTCTTACTGTGTAGCTAGGGAGATTAATATGGGACTATGCAGAGAAACGGAAATGAATTTAAATAAATATTTGTATAATCCCACCCATACATTGGGAGTGAACAAAATCATACTCTTGGGATCAGACTGACCAGCCTCCGCCAATTACCTTTTTGATGTACTTAGCAGATGTTTTACCACAAAACATCTTGTCCCTCTAGTAAAGTTTATTTATACATTCCCTAACCTATCTTTTTTTAATTGCCAAGTTGAGCTTTAAACCATTTACTCAGGTGGCTCCCTTGATGTGAAGAAACTCGAGTGTATTCATGTATCCAGATTTAATTGAAATCTTTGCATTTGCTGTTAAGTTCCTGTTAATTAAAAAATCTACAGTAACTGTTGTCATGTGCAGTATATGTAAGAACATATTATATGCTATCTAGCTACAAGGAACAGTTGTTCACCTTTCACATGAATTTGTCTTCATTGTGTCAGACTATCTTATTTTTATTTACTAGCATTTTAAAATGCATAATTTCCGTGTTGTCTTTCCCTTAGGCCAATATTTGTTATCATCCTAGTTTTGTTTTTCCTCATAATTTACATTACTTTAGCATCTGTCCTGTCAATTTTGTCTATGTTCACTATTAATGTTTCCTTTATGCACTCTTCTTTCTTTGTGTTGATATTTATACACTGGATGAAACAGCAGTACACGTAACCCTACATTTGCACATCTTCCTTCTTCCTGTTTCAAGGTATCTGTAGGTGATTGTGCAATACACTTACCTAATGTAAGGTACAGTACTGTGAAAATTCAGAGACAGTGCACCAGTATCAGATTATACGTCATTTGTTGAGTTATTTACCCAGACAGTTATTTCAGTCAGTGGAAATGGTAAACAGAGATTGGCTGGGGATACAATGTTCACGTCTGCATACAGATTAGGTTTATACTGAGGTTCATCATTTAGGTTCTTTAGTTGGGGCCACATCCAAATCCCACTGATCTCAAGGGAAAGGCATTCCATGAATGGTTTTGCAACAAGGAAACTTTTACAGAATGCTCTGAAATTTATCAAGGTAGAGTTTCATAGAATCATAGAAGATTAGAGCCAGAAGGGACCTCAGAGGGTCATCTAGTCCAATCCCCTGCTCAAAGCAGGACTAACCTCAGGTAAATCATCCCAGCCAGGGCTTTGTCAAGCCACAGCTTAAAAACCTCTAAAGATGGAGATTCCACCATCTGCCTAGGTAACCCATTCCAGTACTTCATCTCCCTCCTAGTGAAAAAGTTTTCCTAATATCCAACTTAGACCTCCTCTACTGCAACTTGAGACCATTGCTCCTTGTTCTGTCATGTACTACCACTGACAGCCTAGCTCCATCCTCTCTGGAACCCCCTTTCAGGTTGTTAAAGGCTGATATCAAATCCCCCCTCATTCTTCTCTTTTGCAGACTAAACAAGCCTAGTTCCCTCAGCCTCTCCTCATAAGTCTTGTGCTCCAGCCCCCTAAGTTCTGCTGGACTCTCTCCAACTTGTCCACATCCTTTTTGTAGTGGGGGGCCCAAACCTGGACACAATACTCCAAATGGAGCCTCACCAATGCCGAATAGAGGGAAATAATCACTTCCCTCGATCTGCTGGTAATGCTCCTACTAATGCAGCCCAATATGCTATTAGAATTCTTGTCAACCAGGGCACATTGCTGACTCATATCTAGCTTTTAATCCACTGTAACCCCCAAGTCCTTTTCTGCAGAACTGCTACTTAATCCATCAGTCTCCAGTCTGTAGCTGTGCATGGGATTCTTCCGAGTTTATTGTGATGTCCTAAGAAACTTGAAGGTACCGTTAAGTATAAGGACCGCTCTCCCTTGAATTCATTCTGGAAATGTACAGGGAATCAGCGAAAGATGTGATGCACTGGTATTTATAATTTTATATATTTTGGTGGTTTTCCTGCATCTTGAACTAGATGGAATTGAGTCTACAGTGGAGATGACAAATTCCCTGTTGGTAGATTTCTGTGTGAGAGGGAGGGGCACAGTTTACTGACAGACTGAAGGTGGTAGAAAACATGTTGCCAATGTTGCTATCTAGGAGAAGGGTTGACTTCAATAAAAACCTGAGCTTACATATTACTTTCATATATGGAGTACAAATTCCCTCAATAAATGGTGAAGTCAGTATCTTAGTTACCTACCTTGTGTCTTTGAAGTGTTTCCCTCTTAGCAGGAACAGTTCACCATTAGTCTTTTTTCAATGTAATTTGTAGGAAGATTATCTTATAGGTCATAAAGGAGTGGGAATGTGTCAAAATTGCCTCATTCATATCTGAGATGGTGTTAGCCCATACTGGGGGCTCTAAACTGGAATATTTTGGGTCCCCCCTTACCCAAGCCCTAAAATACCACATTATTTCCACAACAAAATATACCAACCCAACATATACTAATATATTTATTAAAAAGTCCATGTTAAATAAGATGAATGCTATTTTGGAGTAATACTAAAAGAGGAGCCTTTTCAGCTGCTTGGACCCCTAAGCAATTCCTTAGTCTTTTATGCTTAGCGCCACCACTGACCCATGCTGTAATCACCAGGGGGCACTAGGGTATGGTTTAGACATTCTGTGTTGCACTCTGGGTCCTCACCAGTATAAGTATCACAGGAGTAGTAGCAGTAGGACCAGGAAGTCCATTAAAAATTATCCTGGCTCCAAAGACCTTCCTATATTGCTGGAATTGTTAATGTACTAATCTATTAAAATCTATTAAAGGATAATTAGTGAAAGCTTCTAGAAATGCCAAGTAACGTAAGTGACAAGAACAATAATTATAATAGACTAGATCCTCTGTCAATAGAGCTATGCCTATTTATACCAGCTAACGTTCTGGCCCCAAAACAAATAGATAAAGAGAGTTAGAGGCCCCAATAGTCAGGACTGAGGTGCTGTTTTGCAACAGTAGACTTGTTTAGATTTGCACTGAGCAAATATTGCATTACACTGAGCTCCAGACAGTGTTATTGATTACTTGTTTTCATGAGCATTGAATTCCTACAAATTAAAATTTTTTAAAAAGTACTGTCTTATGATACTTATGCCCTGTAAAATGGAGGGTTATTATATAATTGTTCCTGATTGTCTGAAAGACATCCAAGGAGTTTGCAGCCTGAGGAAAAATATGAGTCTGCAGTTGATGATATAACAGAAACTCTCCAGAGAGTAAAAAAAAAAGATGTTTTGAGACAAGAAATAATATAAAGATATAAAAATAAAATGAACACTTCTCCAGCAAAACCTCTGGCTGAATTTTGGTACCTGTGTTTACAATTGTCTGTTGATCTTAAAAAGAGTAGGTGTTGGAAATGGATTTGATCTGTATGTGTGCTAGTGTGTCAGATTGATCAAAGGATAGTCAGAAAGTACTTTTTAATCCCCCTTAATTTTGAATTTCCTGAAAAACACATCTCCTACAAACAGAAACTAGACTCAGGGCCCTATACAAAGGTCACTGGGGCATGATTGTTGACTATATGGTTCTTTATGTCATAATTCTTGCACTAAGTCCCAGGCCAAAAGAAAAATGTCAATGTAAAAACGCTTTGTGGTATGCAGACTCAGCAGAGCAATCTCTGCCATGAGTTTGCTAAACCTCCTAGTATTTTTTTTTAATCTCCATATAGTACATTTAAAACATTATCTTTTTCTCTAGCTTGATTTCTTGGCACAGTTGGGAAGTCAATTGAAAGCCAGTGGCATTTAGACTACTAAGGGCTAGAGCCACAAAGGAACTTAGACATTTCAACATCTAACTCCTAGGTGCTCTGCTGCCTAGTGAAATTCTCACCCGCGAATTAGTGCCCAATGGAGAGTTAGGAGCCTAAGAAAGGGATCCTCAGCCAGCATGCTGAGTGGAGCACTGCCTAAGCTAGCCAGTAGGAAGGGCCAAAGAGAGGGAGTGGGACTTATGGCCCAGATTCACAAAGGTACTTGGTGCCTAACTCCTACTAATCTGGGCCTCTAGGGCCATGTCAGAGTGAAGTGTCTGTTTCTTCTTGGGATTATCAGCCATCAAATCCTCTCCCAGAGTTAGGTGCCTAAACCTTTTCTTGCAAAAAACCCCAGAGAGAAAGATCCCAACCCTATTATAGCCAATACCCCAGTGGTTAGGGCACTTATAGGGTATATGGGAAACCTAGGTTCAAATTCCTTCTCCAAATCAGTCAGAGCAGAGATTTGAATCTTGGTCTCTCAGAAGAGTGCCCGAATCAACAGGCTATTGGAAATTCTGGAACACACATGCACACTGAAGCACCAACAATTCCTATTTTCTTTTGTGAAAGGCCCAAACTGGTAGGAATGCTCTAAAAAATCATGCTGGTTCAGCCCCTACTGGGAAGATAGGTAGAGGAATGCCAAGCTTGAGAATCCAAGCTCAAGGGCTCCAAGCAACTCTTTAGCTGTGGTGGTTTTGACAATGTCATTGGTATTAGATTTAGGCACCTAAAAAGGCAGTTAAGAGGCTAAGTATTTTTGTGGATCAGTACCATTCCTTAGTCACTTTTGAAAATGAAACTAAGGACATGTCTGCACTAGAGGCCTTTTATCAGTGGTACAATACACTGGTAAAGTGCTTCCAATGTGGACGCAGCTATACCAGCAAAGCTGTGCATTGTACAAACCACCACCCATGAACCAAAATCAGTAAAAGAGCAACATTGACAGCATAGCTACATCTAAACTGCCTGCACACATACGTCAGTCTGGGACCACTGCACTTCACACTCTGACCAACATAGCTATGTTGGCAGAAATCTGCAGTGTAGGCATGGCCTGAGCCTCCTAGAGTTTAAGGCCAGAAGGGACCACCAGATCATCTAGTTTGACCTCCTGTATATCACAGGCCACCTATATTACCCAGCACAAGAGCACTAAGCCCAGCAATGGAGATGAGACCAAATTTAATGATATCCACGGAAGACTAGAGTATTATGTGCCACAAGCAGAGCATAGGAGGGACAGACATGTAACTGTTCTTGTGGCCACTACAGAGGCAGGAAAATTATTAAGTGAAATATATGCAGATAATCCCAGCAAGTGACTCTCACCCACACACTGCAGAGAAAGGCAAAAAAGTCCCAAGATAATTGCCAATCTGACTGGGGGGGAGGGAAAATTCCTTCCCAACCCCACAGATAGTGATCAGTTAGAGCCTGAGCATCTCAATAAGAACCTGCCAACCGAGCACCTAGGAGAGATAATGCTTGCTATCACCTCAGAGCCCTGGCCCATCCCAACCAATGTCGCATTTCCAGCCATGGCCATCCCAGATGCTTCAGAGGGAAGAGATAATAAACAACTCTTAAATACATTGGGTGGAAAAATCCCTTCCTGATCCCTGTGGTCAGCTGAAACTCTGAAGCATGAGGTAGTCATCTAGGTGCTTTAGAAAATGTATCCTTTGTCTTTATACAAGCCCATATAATTTATAATTTATCAGTTTAAACAAAGGCTGATCAAATCATTTAAAAAAAAATATTTTCCTTCCGGAAAATAGGGTTGCGTTGAAAATGCAGTTTTCCATGGAACTAGCTCACTTTTGGCAGAGTTTTCCATTGGGAAAATCAAAATGAAAGAAAGAAAGAAAGAAAGAAAGAACCCCAATCATTTGTCTAAAACTGAAACTAATCGTAAAGTGAACCTTTTTTAGACATTTGAAAAACTTTTTTTTCCATTTGTGTGCACTTTTATGCTTTGGTCAAGACTGGAAACAAAACTGATGAATTATCAGATTAGAGATTCTTCTTGTGGTGTTTTCGACTAGTGTATTCTGACATACACATCAGAAATGCCCTTGCTCCTGTGAGCATCCCAACTTTGCAGAGCCAAAAAATTCAGATACATATCAAACTGTTGGGTCCAACTTAACTTCTGAACCTCTTGAAATTCAGGTGCACTAATGACTAATAATAGAAGAATGAAAAGTGAGATGTAAAAAAAGGCTTGAGAGATGAAGAAATTTCAGCAGTAGACACTGGTGAGGTGGCTATAATTAAGGGCCTGTCTGTCAACCTTTCCCCTACCACAGCAGTTCAGCATTAATAAAATATGCATATAACCAACTGCACCACTCTGAAGATGTACCCATGAAACTTGTCTTGAAAAACTATGAGAAAAGCCTAAAAATATATGAGAAATAGATGAGACTTACAGGGAGAAACAAAGATATAAGCCATGTTTGAACATAAGGCATGAAACATAATGGCATGTGAGATAAATTAAGAAATGTGAGAGGAAGGTGTGATCTCATTTGTCTCATCTATTTATCTTTTAGTGAATGAGCAATAAAACAGAAATAAATGAGTCCGTTTCAAATGGATAAATCAAATTATAGCACAATTTGTTTGAAATTAAATCAGATGATAAATAGTCAGTTTGTAATCAGTATTTCTTATGAAAATCAATTTCTTTGTGTTTTTTAATCTAAATATTTGGTATACTATAATGTGGCAGATAGAGAATTGAATTGAAGATTTTTACTGAAAACAACATAATTACTCAATAAGTCCTCTCTACAATCAATTAATCAGAGTGAATTCAATAATTTTGTAGTACTCAGAAAGGTAAACCAGCAAATCACTCTTGTTTAAAGCTGATGAAATATCATTTTTAGGTAGATTTCTTATTTGTGTCAAATTATATTTAAATAGATAGTTTGAGTAAATATTAACTCTAGAGTGGATTTATATAGGCAGAGTTCAGTAAATCTTTCTGTAATGGAAACATGTTTAACATCTCCATTGTTAAAACTCTTAGAAGAGAAAGAATGTTTTTCTTTGAGAGAGATGGGAAAGTAACTGATTTCAAGTAGTACATCCAGCAAATAAGCAAAAGGAATAATGGGCAGTGGGGAAATATAGGAAATTGTTAGAATTAATATAATAATGGTTATTCCTGCAAACACAGAGCTAAAGTCTTTTATTGTTTTTTTTCATATTTGTGTTACTTCTTTCCCACAGAAGTATCAGACATGAGTTCAGCAGAAAAGTCAAAATATTTTAAATGAATTGCTTACCTGAAGACAATTACCAAATATTTTTGTGGCTTATTATTTATATTTAAGTAGCTAGACACTGTACAGACAGACATATAGGCACTTCCTGCCCAATTCTCAAAGTCTCTAGGCAGTTACTGCACTTTGTAGGCATTATTTAATTCTTTTCATTTAGCTGAATTAAAATTAATGGTATCCATAAAGACCCAAACAGTGTTTTATGCAGTGTAGTTGTAGCCATGTCAGTCCCAGGATATTAGAGAAACGAGGTGGGTGAGGTAATATCTTTTATTGGACCAACTTTTGTTGGTGAGAGAAACAGACTAAAACTATGTTTTGTTTTGTTTTTAAATTGTCCTTTCAGGAAAGTAAAGTGGTCTAGATCTCAGGTTTATTGGAGGTGACATTGTTTTGGGGTGGGGTCATGTCAGAAAGAGACTGAACTGCTTTTCCCCACAGTGATTGGATGAAGCATGGGGTAACTGTTCATAACCTTGTAGGTAATTTTTCATCACAGCAACATGGCTCCTTTTAGTCATTAGGCCAAATCCTGGTGTCCTTACTCAGTTTGTATTTGGCCTTCACTAAGGAAAACTCCCACTTAATTTAAGAGTAAGGACTTCAGAACAGTTGTTAAAAATCCATATAACTCTGAAATTGATCTCCTCAGTCCTTTAGGGTGTGTCTACACTGCAGCTGGGAGAATGCCTCCCAACCCAGGTAGATAGACATATGGGTGGTGGCACAGTCTAGCCACAAAGTATGGATCCAGGACTCGGGTGGCTAGTCTATGCCACAACATCCACACAGCTATTTTTAGCCCCTTTGCTTAAGCAGAGTTAGTGTGTGCTTGTCTACTCAGGTTGGAAGGCATGCTCCCAGATGCAGTATGGACATACCAAAAGTATAACTATTAACAGCCATCTTGGGTATCTCTACGCAGCATCTGAGCAATGTCTTTCACAGTATGGTGTTGAACAGACATGCTCTATTTCTGCTTGAGTTAATGCATGGAAAATAGCAGTGTGGCCATGGCATCATGGGGTTGTCTCAACCTAACTGTCTGAATGCAATCCTGTCCAGTCCTCTGTGTACATACTCAGTGGGCTAGCCCAACTTCTGTCTGTAGTGCCATGGCCAGAGTGCTATTTTTAGGCACCAGTTTGAGCACAGCTAGCGCATATCTGTCTACCTGAACTGGAAGTTACACCTCCCATCTGATCCTATGTGATCATTCTTCTACAAAGATACTTCACATTGTTGACATGAAGATGTTAGAAGAATACTGTAGAAAGGGTATAGTATTATTTTCTTGCAAAAAGCCATGTTTTGGGCCAAGGATTTAGCATTTTCTTTGAAGGCTAATCTTTTCCCTCAATCTTGTTTATAAATTGCCTTATTTTTGGTTGCAATCTGCTTAAAATATATCAGTTTTTGATTGATTGATGTTTTCATTTGTAGTATATTGATTCTATACAGTGCTCCCTTTTCTAAGATTAGATTTATTATTCTATAATTTCTCTACATTCAGAGCAAAATGTTGATTGTCAAATATTTCATGGAGAGCTTTATAGATTTTGAGGCCAGAAGAAACTGTCATGATCATCTAGTCTGACCTCCTGCACATTGTAGGCCACAGAACCTCATCCACCCATACCTGTACGACACCCATAACTACTAGCTGAGTTACTGAAGTCCTCTAATCTTGATTTAAATACTTCAAGTTACAGAGAATCCACCCTTTATTCTAGTTCAAACCAACATGGGAACCATGCTTCACGCTTCAGAGAAAGTTGAAAAACCTTCAGGGTCTCTGCCAATTTGACCTGGGGGAAGAAGTCTTTCCCAAACCCAGTGGTCAGTTATACCCTGATGATATCGGCGAGACCCACTAGCCAGACATCTGGGAAATAATTCTCTGTAGTAACTCAGAGCCCTGCCCATCTAGTGTCTCATCTCCTGCGATTGGAGGTATTTGCTAATAGCAGTCATAGATGGGCCATTGTCATTAATACAATCTCATCATACCATCTCCTCTAGAAATTTATCAAGCTACTCTTGAAACAAATTAGATTTTTTGCCCTACTCCACGTGGAATGCTGTTCCTAAACTGTGCTCCTCTAATGGTTAGAAATCTTTCTCTAAATTCAATCCTAAACTTATTGATGGCCAGTTTATATCCATTTATTCTTGTGCCAACATTGGCTCTGAATGTAAATAACTTCTCTCCCTCCCTGGTGTTAATCCCTCTGATGGTGTTTCTAGAGAGCAATCATATCTCCCACAGTCTTTGTCTGGTTAGTCTAAACAAGCCAACTCCTAAAGTCTCCTCTCATAATGTAAATTCTCCATTCCTCTGATCATCCTAGTAGCCCTTCTTTGTACCTATTCCAATTTGAAATCATTTTTCTTAAACATGGGAGATCAGAATTGTACACGGTATTCCAGATGAGGTCTCACCAGAGCTTGGTACAATGATAACAAGACTTTCCTATCTCTACTGGAAATACATCTGTTGATGAAACCTAGGATCAGATTAGCCTTTTTTCATGGCTGCATCACATCAATGGCTCATAGTCATCCTGTGATCAACCAGTATACCCAGGTCTTTCTCCTCCTTTTTCACTTCCAAGTGATATGTCCCCAGTTTATAGGGAAAAAAAATTGCTGATACCTAAGTGCAAGATTTTGCACTTTTCATAAATAAATTTCATACCATTTGTATTACTCCAGTTTTCAATGTCATCCAAATATTCTTGTATGACATTTCAGTCCTCCTCCAAATTGTCGATGCTTCCCAACTTTGTGTCAACCTCAAATTTATTAGCACACTCCCACTTTTTGTTCCAAGATCATTAATGAAAACGTTAAATAAGATTGGTCCCAAGACCTATCCCTGAGGAACTCCACTAGAAGCCTGATAGTTCACCTTTAAGTATGACCACTTATAGTCTCCGCTTTAACCAGTTCCTTATCCACCTTTTGATTCTCAGATCAATCCCTCTCTTCTTCAACAGAACAAATAATTTCCTAACCAAATTCTATGTGAATTTGTTTTGCTTTGGTGATCCATCATTTCAATTGACCAAGGAGGATATGCCATTGCAGCCTGAGTTCTATATCGTAAAACCTATATATTCTATATTAATTCTTTCTTCTCTAAAACATAAAAAATATATCCCATCAGAGGACAGTCATGCACACCAGTAAATGAAAATAGGGCCAGATTCTGCCTTCAGGACCTAACTCTAGCCAATGAAGTTATTCATTGTTATTCAAGTTATACCTATCTTACTGACAGCAACATTTGGCCAAAATGTAAAATGAAACAATGCAGACCAAAATCTGAAATGTTTATTCAAGCAAAACTTCCACTGACAGCAATAGCAAATTTGCCAGAATAAGAACTACAGGATTTTGTCCCACAACAAATAACATTGAGCAAGCTGCCAACCTACAGGATGTCTGAGCCAATCACGAATGAGCTATGTCCTTTATTGGTGATTATTTTAATGCATCTTTCACACCTAATTTCAGCTTCATTTAAGTGATACAGGACTGACTTTTTTTTCTGTTATCCAAAATAGAAAGCAAAACATAGACATGAAAAATCAACTGTTACATGAAAATATTTTCCTTTTTCCATTTGTCTTTCACTTGAAAGACCTGCTCTCTCCTGAAATACTTTAGCAATATGGAGTGATCAAACATCTGTGAGAAAAATGTTTGTATTTCTGATTCCTTCCACAGTCTGTGTCCTTGAGCAAAGAACGATAAAGCAAAGGTGTCATGGAAACACTGCTGCAAATGGATATGTTGTGACAGAACACTATTGGGAAATGTCTGATCAACACTAGTAGATGGCAGGGCTATCTTAGAATTTCCCATGCAGGTAACAAAAAAAAGAGAACCTTTGATTAGATGGGTGTATGGAGTAAGAAACTAATTTGACCTTTGATCAAATGCTATCACTCTCCTGGCATCATTGCCTACATCTCAATTATATTCTGCTGGGAACAAATGAATTTGGCTATTATTTTAACTGACATAAAAGGGCAGAATTGAAGGGTTCCAGCTTTCACTAGCTCCTGCAGACAGTGAAATGGGAAAATGAGTGGCCCCTAGAATTTACAGCCTCTTACTTATTACAGGCTGTGACTGCTGCAAGCACAGAGGGGATAATCAGCTTGTCAAGAGCCTGCCGCTGAGAATGCCAACATCTAATCACTTCTATTGCTTGAGAAGACTTCTTAGGAAACTGTGGCGCTTTATTTGCATTTAAAAAGCCATGTTGTGCAAATGTGAAGAGAGTTTGTTACGAAAGATACTGTAAAATAATGCTTAGAATGATTAATGGTTCATTTTTCCCTGTGGATGTCATGTAAAAAGAACATAAAATGTGATCATATTATATTGAAGTGCAATTCAGAGTCCATAGACTAGTGGAAATATTCAGAAGGGGAAAAAACATGTATTGGTGTTCGTTTAAAAATGTGTTGTTTCTAGCTCAGAGCTTGATCTGAGTTACATTCTATGGAATAATATAACTCAGCTGTACTAGAACTTGCATATATTAAATATTTCATAACTTCAGTTATACTTTTGAAAAAGTGTAGCACTGTCTACTCCACTAGGGCGGAGAGTTCGTATTTTGGGATCTCGGTGGCGGGAAGGAACAACCAGACAAAGGAATACCCAAACAAGGATTTATTTAGCCACAATAGTTAGTGTTATCTGAGCAGCAACAACACTTAGCAATCAGTACCTGAGGGCCCATGAGTGCTAAGACTACAGGCTGAGGGGTATTACAAGTACGTCCCAATCTACTCAAGCGGGAAAGAAGGCGCTTACCAGCACGAGAGTGGGGAGGCCCATTCTCTACCCCATAAGCGAGTTGCAACCAGGGAGACGACCCACCTGGGGCATCCGCTAGTATCTCGATGGATCCACAGGGAGCCTCAGGCAGGGTGGCGCCTGGGGGTCCCTATATACCCCTCTTCTCCCTAACTCTAGCAATAAGTTTGCCGGTTACTGATTACATATCTCTCAATCCATTTAAGGATTGGGCCTTAACATTTCATTTCTGTTAGTCTATTGGCTATTAGCTAGGGGCATTCAGGACTTTCCATTCAAAAGCTCCGGTTAATTGTTTACAGTTAAAGTTATCTTTACAGCTAGTCTAAGCATCCATACAGCTGGTCTAAGCAAAATTTTTATTAATCTAAGCAGATTCTATGCTATTTTCATCCTGAGGATATTTTTAGGCCCCGGAGATGATTCCTTTTATCTTCTAGGGTTTATCCAAGGGACAAGGCCAAATCTAGCCCTCAGGAGGCCTTAGCATTGCTCATAAAACCTACTCTGGATTTCAGGGCCTAATCCTGCCAAGCTAAGTGGTTTTCGCGTTACAATACTCTTGTGTGCCCTACACATTGGAAGCTTCAAAACAGTTACAGAGTGATCTAAGTCACTTGTTTAATTTGTCACAATCCAACAAATCTAGAAAAATGCTATGTAATACATTTTGGAATCAAGAATGCAGGTTATACCTACAGGATGGGAGATTCTGTTTTGGAAAACAATGACACAAAGAAAGATGTCAAGGTCCTTGTAGAAAATCACCCCAACATGAGCTTTCAATGCAATACAGTGGCAAAATGGGTTTAATGCGATTCTTGGATGTATTAAAAGGGGAATATCAAATAGAAGTAAGTATTCTTATCAGTGCTATGTACAGAGGCAAGATCACTACTAGAATACTTCCAGAGGGATAGCTGTGATAGTCTGTATACAGCAAAAAGAACGAGAGTTCTGTAGCACTTTAAAGACTAACAAATTTAATTTCAGCAGGCATAAGCTTTTGTGGGCTTCAGCCCACTTCCTCAGATGCAGTTGGTAGAAATAATACAGCAAATATTGGCAACATATATAGGAGGCAACATATACATATCCAAAGGCATAGACAACAATGGGGTAGGTGGATGAAGGACGGGTACTTGAGGCCTAATGACAACCATTGAGTAGGAGGTGAGAATGGGTGATCAGAGCAAATTACTTCTTGTAATGAGATACCACTCCAAATCCCTGTTTAAACCCAGTTTGAATGTGTCAAGTTTGCAGATAATTTCTAACTCAGCAGTTTCTCTTTGAAGTCTGTTTTTGAAGTTTTTTTGTAGAAGTATAGCAACTTTGAGGTCAGAGACAAAGTGTCCTGGGAGACTGAAGTGTTCTCTGACTGGTTTATGGATGTTGTTATTTTTTATGTCTGATTTGTGTCCATTTATCCTTTTGCAAAGTGATAGTCAAGTTTGGCCAATGTACATGGCAGAGGGGCATTGCTGGCATATTATGGCATATATAACATTAGTGGATGTGCAGGTGAATGAGCCCCTTATGGTATGATTGATGTGATTAGGACCAGTGATGCTGTCACTAGAGTTGATGTGTGGGCAGAGCTGGCAATGGGGTTGATTGCAGGGATAGGTTCCTGGATTGGACTTCTTGTAGGGTGTATGGTTGCTGGTGAGTATTTGCTTCAGGTTGGGGGGGCTGTCTGTAAGCCAGGATGGGTCTGTCACCCACCGCCTGAGCGAGAGACGTATCATCTGCTAGGATAGGTTGTAGATCTTTAATGATGTGTTGGAGGGACTTTAACTGGGGCTGTAGGTGATGACTAATGGTGTTCTGTTGTTTTCTTTGTTGGGTCTATCCTGTAGTAGGTGACTTCTGGGTACCCGTCTGGCTTTGTCAATTTCTTTCTTCACTTCTCCAGGTGGGTATTGTAGTTTTAAGAATGTTTCATAGAGATCCTGTAAGTTTTTGTCTCTGTCTGAGAGATCGGGGTAAATCCGGTTGTATCTTAATGCTTGGCTGTAGACAATGGATAATGTAATGTGTTCAGGGTGAAAGCTGGAAGCATGAAGATACGTATTGCGGTCAGTTGGTTTTCGGTATAGGGTGGTATTAATGTGACCATCCTTTATTTGTATTGTAGTGTCCAGGAAATGGATTTCTTGTGTGGACTGGTCCAGGCTGAGGTTGATAGTGGGATGGAAATTCCCGTGGGTCCAGATGATGAAAATGTCATCCACGTAGCATAGATAAAGAAGAGGTGTTTGGGGATGAGTTTTAGGCCAGGCATAAAAATGTTGGCATACTGTGAGGCCATGCGGCTGCTCATAGCTGTGCCACTGACTTGGACGTATATATTGGCTCCAAATCTGAAGTAGTTGTGGGTCAGGACAAAGTCACAAAGTTCAGCTGTCAGGTGTGACATATCATCATAAGGGAAAATGTTCTTGATGGCTTGAAGTCCATCTTTGTGTGGAATGTTGCTGTAGAGATCTTCTATATCCATAGTGGCTAGGATGGTATTTTCTCGATGATCACTGGTGGATTGTAGTTTTCTCAGGAAGTCAGTGGTATCACAAAGATAGCTAGGAGTGCTGATGGCATAGGGCCTGAGGAGAGAGTCCATATAGCCTGACAGTCCTGCTGTGAGAGTGCCAATGCCTGAGATGATAGGGTGTCCAGGATTCCCAGGTTTGTGGATCTTGGGTCGTAGATAGAATAACCCTGGTCGGGCCTCAAGGGGCGTGTCTGTGTAGATTTGTTCCTGTGTTTCTATAGAGAGTTTATTAAGTAGATGTTTTAGTTTCTTTTGGTATTCCTCATTGGGATTGGATAGCAGTGGATTGTAGAATTTGGTGTTTGAGAGTTGTTTGGCAGCCTCCTGTTCATAATCCAACCTATTCATGATGACAACGGCACCATGTCTGCCTCTTTGATTACAATGTCAGAGTTGTAACTGAGCTGTGGATGGCATTGCGTTCAGCATGGCTGAGGTTATGGGGTAAGCAGTGTTGTAGTAGAATACTGTCTCCACTTCTAGTGTCCACACTACAGGGAGTATGTGGAAATAATGGAGAAAGTTCAAAGGAGGGCCATAAAAATGATCCAGGGCTGGAAAACAAACTTTATGATGTGAGGCTTAAGGAGCTCAAATTATTCAGTTTATTGAGAAAAAAGGTGAGAGATGACTTGATCATTGTGTGTAGGTACTTATACATGGAAAAGTAATTTTGTAATGGGGAGCTCTTCAGTCTTATTACCTAAGGCATTACAAGAGCCGACAACTGGAAAGTGAAATTGGATATATTAACCCATCAATTAAGATTCAATTTCCTAGCTTTGAGGGTGGTTAAACATTGGAACAGTTTACCATGGGACGTGGTGGATCACCACTGCTTGAAGTCTTTAAGGGTATGTCTACATCACAACTAAACACCCATGGCTGGCCCATGTCAGCTGACACAGGCTGTGGGGCTATAAAACTGCAGAGTAGATGTCCAGACTAGAGTTGGAGCCTGGGCTCTGGGATCCTGTAATGGGGCAGAGTTCCAGAGCCCAGGCTCCAGGCCAAACCTAGACATCTAAACCACTGTTTTCTAGCTCCACGGCCTGAGCTCCTTGAGCCCTAGTCATCTGAAATGGGCCAGCCACAGGTATTTAATTGAAATGTAGACAACAAGATAATATTAGATATCTTTCTTAAAAATATGCTTGATTCAAGCATCAATGAGAAATTCTATTGCCTGCGTGTATGGCATGGGGGCACTGGATGGTTGTAGTAATCCCTTCAGGCCTTGGAAGTTGAGTCCCCATATTTATCCCTTTCCTTCACGGTGCATGGGGAAAATAGGATTGCCTGTGTTGCCCTCAGAATGCTTATAATACTTGCTGCTTGGCACTATGATAATATCTATAATCAAATCCCATGTTTCAGGGCTCCAGCTGATCACCTGCAGGGGTCAGGGAGGAATTGCACTCTCCCCATGCACAACTGTCTTGATATATTCTTGCAGTAGGGGAGAATTGGTTTCCTCTGAAGAATCAGAGATTGGCCACAGATGGACATGGGACACTGGAGGAGTCTACCACCATCTCCTGTGGTAAACAGTTCCAATGTTTAACCACCCTCATAGCTAGGAAATTGCTATGTGGGAATAAAGAGAATCATTTCTAGATGCCTAGCTGGTGTGTCTTGCTCACATGTTCAGGGTTATACTGATTACCAGATGATATCAGGTTGGGAAGGAATTTTACTCCAGGTCACATTGGTAGGAACCGTCCTCTGCAGCACATATTGTGGATTGCCAGTTAGGATCATGTGGGTATATTTTACCTAATCTGTCCCTGACATTGCCGGGGCGGGGGGACCGGTGGCTCCTCAGTCTCTGCTACTCTCTGCTTGTGTCATGATACAGTTTAGTTTCCTAAGGACTGAAGTATTTTGGCCTATCTAAAGTATTTGGGCTTAATATAGATGTATCTAGGTGAAATGTAATGGCCTGTGATACAGAGGAGGTCAAACTAGATGATTTGATGGTCTTTTCTGGCCTTAAACTCAGTGAAGCTCTGAAAATTAGAATTAGGCTTTGACCTGAAAGTGGAAATGCCTTAATTCACATACAAAACTTCATTTCATGGACCAAATCCCTAAATGTGAGTGGCTACCAGAGGAGGTGACTTTGAAAAGCAAAAAAAAAAAAAAAAAAAAAAGAAAGAAAGAAAGAAAGAAAGAAAGAAAGAAAGAAAGAAGGCACAAGAGCTGTCAGATTAAGGGCCGATAAAGCAGCATAACAACAGTCATCTTGAGAGAAGCCAGATAGGCTGGGGTGACATAGTGGTGGCCATCTGGAGAGGTGACCAATAAGCAAGGAGGACACAACCCCAGATCATTGAAGGGTGAAAATATAACAGAAGCTAGATGCTTGGCAATGGAAGAAAATCTTCCAAAATAAAGACCACTGCTATGGAAAAAGTTAACTACATCAGTAGCAGACAAACTATGGAGGCAGAAAGAGAAGCACAAGTCACTAAGGTTGATCCAAAGGACCTGCTAGCAGACACTAAGATGAATAAGGTGATAGAAAGGCCAATATTAAGACAATCAAAAGTGAAATGAAGTGAGGTTATTCAGAAAATAGCAAAGTGAGAACAGGATTAAATCATTAATCAAATATTACCAAACTATATGCAAGATCCCAAATAATTGAAAAAAGAAGAAAAGAGTCAGAATTAAAATTGAAAGAGAAGTAGAATGGGGAATGCAGAAACAATAAAAGAATTAAAGGTATTTCAAAGGATAATGAAGGAGGAAATATTTTGGAAATGCTGAATGGCACTTTCCAAGATATAATAAAATTGGGTAAATAGGCATGCACTCCTACTGACAGAGCTCATAGATTTCTTTTTCCAAAGCCCCTAGCAGACTCAGACCAAGAGATATGATGGTAGTAATGTAGACAAAGTTAGGGGAAAAATGCTGAGACCAAAGAGAGAGATATGAACTACTGATGATTTTCAACCAACCCATAAAAATCTTTTCAGATCTGGCATCTCAGTCTTTAGAAAACAAAGAGAACTGCACCAGGTAACCACAATGCTTAGAAAAGACAAAGCAAAATCGAAATGGGGTTTTCCATTTAGACTATCCTTTAAATAGAAAGGCAGATTGTAGCAAGGTGCTGTGGCCTTCTTCGGAGCCTGGGCCCGAGGAAGGGTCATGACGCCCCTGCTGGGCAGAACCGGGCCTTACAGGCCAAACTGCCTGGCAACAGAGGGATGGAGCCAAGGCAGGAAGAGGAACTATAAAAGGCCGACCTAGCAGCTCAGTAAAAGGGAAGCAGCTGCCAGAGGTAGACGTGTCTTCTCAGAGGCTGTGGCCTAGGCCTGACCTAGACCCAGACCCAGCAGCTGTTTGGAGCAACTGCCCCACTGAGCGGAGCATGCAAACCCTGCCTGGATTTCCAGGCCCAAGTGACTAGAGAGGGCTGCCGAGCCCTAGTGATTGGGTGGGGCCACCAGGCCCTAGTAGCTGGAATGAGTCAAGCAAGAATCCTGGGGGGGGGAATACCCCCTGAGGCCAGGAGCTGCCTGATGCCAGGAACCCCCGGGAGTTGATTGAACCCTGTGGACTGGAGGAACCCCTGGTACCTTGTCCTCCGCTGATGACGCAGAAGAGTTCCTGGACCTGCCACCGGTCGACGGTGAGGGACTTTTGGGACTGCCACTTACCTTCTACCCCAGCAATCCAGAAGGAGACTGCTTCCTGCAGGTACCAGGGAACAGGGTGGGAGGAAGTGGCCCAGGGACAACCAATTAGCAAGTGGCTGAGTCAGGGGCTAAACCCCGTCAGCGTGTTGCAGCTGCAGCTGCGCTGACTCAGTGGCAAACAGTTTTGCTACTGATAGGGCCCTGGGCTGGGACGCAGTGGAGTTGGATGGGCCTGCGTCCCCTCTCCCCCCTTCCCTAACCACCCCAGGAGGGAGTGCTTCCCTCTGCATTTGGGAGACAGAGGATCCCGAGCTCTACTGGCCCCACCTGCCTGCAAGGCTGGGGCCCCAGACTATTTTAATAGCCCTGCCTATGGGAAGGCTGGGGGCTGCTGACCCCCCAACCAGCCCTGTCCGGCTTGTGGGCCAGGGACTGCAAACTGCTTGCCTGCCCCACCCTGCCTGAGAGCTGGGGGCAATAGACTGCTTTGCCTGCCCTGCCTGAGAGCTGGGAGAACTAGATCGCTTGCTAGCCCATCCCACTGGGGGCTAGGGCTAAAGACTTGTAAACGGGCACTGTTTATTCCCCTAAAGGAAGGTGCTGTGGTCTTCCTCGGAGCCTGGGCCCGAGGAAGGGTAGCAACGCCTCTGCTGGACTGTGGCACTGGCTTGCACAGATATTTGTCTCTTTCTGACCAAAATAAAAGGAAACAGATATGTATGGATATGAGAATAGGCAAATCTGCTCATGAAAAAAAGACATTTGACGTACACATTGCGAAAAAACAACCAGTGAGACCAAAGAGAACAATCAAAACAAAAAATGCACCATCTATACAAGAGGACAGACATGAGAGCAAAAGTACTAGTCCAGATACAGAAGAACAATTCTGATGATGGGTTAAGGCATTTTTCTAAATAACAGATCTTATTCTGGGTGGTTATAATGATAAAACGCTATAGTTAAGTGAGAACTGGGCTGTATAGCACTCAAGAAACATCATATGGATACAGTCCTCTTAATGATTTTAAAATTTATAGTTAATGTTATGGTTCAATGCATTTAATAAACAACTTTATTAATGATTTAGCAAAGAACCCAGTCTCCCGTAGAGAAATCAGATTAATTCTAGGCTTATTATAAACACTGGAATGTTTGTGATATTCATTGGCCAAGGGTCACTGGGTCTAGACCTCTCCTTAAAAACCTCTCCTTCCTCAGAGGGCAACTAAATGCTATAATTACTGAGAAAACGGAAAGGTCCCCAGCTGCTTAAAACAGAGGTTTTATGACTGGAGAGGAAATAAGGCTAATAATCTCCTGATGTATAAATTAAGAAAAAGAGAAAAGAAAGAGTCAATAAAAAAAATCCAATTCCATGTCGGACTGGAATTCCAAAGGGTGGTGGCAAAGGGTTAAAAATAGAGAGTCATTGACTTAAGGGCTCTCCTGTTGAAATGGAATCACTCTAAACTGGAATCTGGCTCTTACTCGGGAGAACTGGTAAATCAGGGAAGATGACATCTAGCTATAAAAAGAGTCTGGGATCACCTGAAGAGGCTGATCTGGGAGTCACTTGATCAAGGAGGTGAAAGGTTATTTGAAGACATAGTTACACAGGTTATCAAGGTAAGTTATCAAGGTAAGACATAGTAAGGTTATCAAGGTAAGACATAGTTACACAGGTTACACATAGTTACAAAGGTTATTTGAAGACATAGTTACACAGGTTATCAAGGTAAGTTATCAAGGTAAGACATAGTAAGGTTATCAAGGTAAGACATAGTTACACAGGTTACACATAGTTACAAAGGTTATTTGAAGACATAGTTACACAGGTTATCAAGGTAAGTTATCAAGGTAAGACATAGTAAGGTTATCAAGGTAAGACATAGTTATCAAGGTAAGACATAGTTACACAGCAGGAGGCAGGAAAAAATAGACCAAGAAGGTCATAGAACATGAGCTGGGAGAGAAGGTTCCATATTTCTGAACACTAGCCTTGTATTGCAGCAGAAGGACCCTACATTCCCTAGACTCTAACCCCAGCCCAAAGAATACTCTGCATCACACCTCAGCAGAAGATTTATAAAAATTCTGAACCTGTGCAACCCTTGATGCATCTCACTACTTTGCATCTCTCAAGAGAATATGATTATTTCTAGACCCTGTAACACATTCTTTCTCAAACAGCAAATGGGGGTAGAAGAAGAGTCTGAAGCCACCTGAGATACAACTAATGAGTAAAACCTCCTTTCAGAAAAGTCCTTAATTACAGAAATGTCTCATAATAATTATATCTTGAAACATGTGAGGTATCTTGGCTATAAAAAGGGACTATACAATCAGATTGGTACAGACAATATTAAACCACTACAAGTTTGATGTTTTCTCCCACTATTAATATATTCTCATTAGCTAGGCAAAAGTATTCATTTAATTGATTTTGTAGTGGATGGGATTTAGACTGTACTTTGGGTGTGACTAATAGCGCATCTCACTGAAAATGAACAGTGCTATTTAAATACCCCATGCAAATTCCCCCAGCGTTTTGCAGATATCCCAAAATGAAAGAGTGCTCTAAAGAGATCATGTTTTAACATCATGAAAGTAAAATCTGAGGAGTATCACTTTGATACTTTATCCAGTCTTTTTCTTTGTATGACTGATGTAAATGTAGAGCAACAATTATAATTTTACATTCACATGGTTAAGCCAGATAATTGTATCAGGAGTAGCAGAATATATTGCTGTGATGCCTCCTTTCTATTTGTGAATTGTGCATTGACTTGTTCCATGGTCTGATCTAGGTGACCACAGTCACACACTGGAGAGTCTTTAATTTTCCATTTGTGCAGCAAGTAACCACATCTGCCATGGTTTGTGCGGATATGGATTAGGGCTGCCCATAAGCTTTGTGGGAGATCGAAGCCAGTAATCTTCTGTGTTGGGTCTTTTACAAGGTGTTTATTTGTAACTTCTTGTAAACTCCATTTTGCTTTTCAAGCTTAATCAGGATTGAAGTTGCATTGTTGAAGGTTGAACACATGGGTCCAAAAGGTCTTACATGACTTCAAGCAGTGAAGATGGACATAGTTAAAGTCCTGGTGGATGGGAAGACTCTCATTTTCCACAATCCTCTAGAATTCCCAAAGGGTTGTGGAATTGAGGCGAATGAATGGGGAAGCAGTATGTGACAGCGCTGTCAGCCAAGGTGTTGGAGTTGACTTGAGGGTTCCAATAATGCAGCTCATTGCAGTGTTCAGTTGATATCAACAAGTTGAGTATGGCTACTTCTGGTCCATACCAGTGACAGTACTCAGCTACAGAGTATACAAGGCCATCGCTGATGTTCGTAGCACTGATGCTGATGGTGCCCAGCTTGTGCTTGCCAGTTTCTGGACTAGGTTGACCATTGTCTTCATCTTGTCAGCTACTTTCTTCAGATGATTGTGGAAGGTTAGCACATGATCCAGCTTACTCTGTGATAGGTTGGAGTGGGGTCATGTCGCACAGTGTTGCTGCACAAGGTCACTTTCAGGTGGACTTAGCAATCCTATTATCAAGATGGAATGCAGTGACTGTTGTTTTGTGAGGATTTAGCTTGAGCCTCCATTTCGGAAATATTTCTCTATGGTATTTAGGTCCCTTTTCAAGGTGGACTTGATGTCACTGAAGGTGGCTGTTTGTGTTGCCAGGGCTAGATCATATGCATATGCAAATGTGTGCGACTTCATTGGAGGCATGTTGCTTGTGTAAACATTGAAAAGCATCAGTGTGCATACTAAGTCTTGTGGCAATCCATTGTTGAGGAATTGGGCAAACTGACAGTTTCCCAAGTGGACACATTCTCCATAACAGACATAGTGTTTTGCAGCAGGGGTTGAGTCTTGCGAGCTTCAGCATCAAGCTTTTAATCCAGACCACTGAAGGCCAATGACAGGTCTAAAAAGGCTGCACCGGTCTTAGTTTTCCTCTAGAATCCATGCTCAATGTACATTACAAGGGCCAGAATTTGGTTGCAGCAACTGCATTTAGGCTGGAATCCCACTTGTTCTTTCGGGATCATTGACTCGACAAGGGGACTGATTCTCCAGAGGATTATACATTCCAGGAGTCTCAAAGTAACAGCAAAAAATGTTTAAGTACATCAGAAGCAGGAAGCCTGCTAAACAAAAAATGGGGCCACTGGATGATCGAGATGCTAAAGGAGCACTCAAGGAAGACAAGGTTATTGCAAAGAAACAAAATACATTCTTTGCATTGGTATTCCTAGCTGAGGATGTGAGGGAGATTCTAAACCTGGAGCCATTCTTTTTTCAGTGACAAAACTGAGAAACTGTCCCAGATTGACTTGTCATTAGAGGAGATTTTGGAACAAACTGATAAATTAAATAGTAACAAGTCAGCAGGACCAGATGGTTTCCACCCAAGACTTCTGAAGGAACTCAAATGTAAAATTGTAAAACTACTAACTGCAGTATGTAACCTATCATTTAAATGGTCTTCTGTACTAGATGACTGGGGATAGTTAATGTGACGCCAATTTTTTAAAAAGTCTCTAGAGACGATCCCATTACAGGCTGGTAAGCTTAAATTCAGTACCAGGCAAACTGGTTGAAACTATAGTAAAGAACAGAATTATCAGACACATAGATGAACATGATTTGTTGGGGAAGAGTCAACATGGTTTTTGTAAAGGGAAATCATCCCTCACCAATCTACTAGAATTCTTTGAGGGGGACAAGCATGTGGACAAGGGTGATCCAGTGGATATACTATACTTAGATTTCCAGAAAGTCTTTGACAAGTTCCCTCACAAAAGAGTCTTAAGCAAAGTAAACAGTCATGAGATAAGATAGAAGGGCCTATCCTGAATCAGTAACTGGTTAAAAGATAGGAAACAAAGGGTAGGAATAAATGGTCAGTTTTCAGAATGGAGAAAGGTAAACAGTGGAGTCCCCCAGGTGTCTATACTGGGACCAGTAGTGTTCAACATGTTCAGAAATGATCTGGAAAAGGGATAAACAGTGAGCTGGGAAAATCTGTAGATGCTACAAAACTATTCAAGATAGTTCAGTCCAAAAGCAGACTGCAAAGAGTTACAAAGGGATCTCACAAAATTGGGTGATTGGGCAACAAAATGGCAGATGAAATTCAATGTTGATAAATGCAAAGTAATCCACATTGGAAAACAAATCCCAACTATACATATAAAATGATGGGGAATAGGTTAGCTGTTACCACTCAAGAAAGATTTTGGAGACAATGTGAATAGTTTATAAATCCATGATATGCCCACATCTTGAATACTGCATGCAGATCTGGTTCCCTATCTAAAAAAAAGATACATTGGAACTGGAAAAGGTACAGAAAAAGGCAACAAAAATGATTAGCTTCCATACGAGGAGAAACTAATAAGACCGGGATTTTGAGCTTGGAAAAGAGATGACTAAGGTGGGATATGATAGAAGTCTATTAAATCATGCCTTGTGTTGAGAAAGTAAATAAGAAAGTGTTATTTACTCCTTCTCATAACACAAACTAGGGGTTACCAAATGAAATTAATAGGCAGCAGGTTTAAAATGAACAAAAGGATGTATTTCTTAACACAATGCACAGTCAACTTGTGGAACTCCTTGCCAGTGGATCTTGTGAAGACCAATAATATAACAGGGTTCAAAAAAAGAACGATAAATTAATGGAGGATAGGTCTACTAATGGCTATTATCCAGATGGGCAGGGATTGCTATTTGCCAGAAGCTGGGAATGGGTGATGGGATGGATAACTTGACAATTACATGTTCTGTTCATTTCCTCTGAAGCACCTGGCATTGGCCACTGTTGGTAGACAGGATAATGAGCTAGATGGACCATTGGTCTGACCCAGTATGGCAGTTCTTATGTTCTTATACAATAACTGCTTGAAAAGGATATTTCAACCACTTTCTATAAGTACATAGAGAGCACTTTCAAAATTCTTATTTTTGTTCCACAGGTGGGGTAAGCGGCAAAGGAAATATTGTTATCTAAATGAAAATGTGAGATAACCCTGCCAAATTTGCCATCAGCCACAATTTGTGTCATTGTTTTTTGTGCTTTTCCCCAAGACACCTGCTTATACTACTTCAAAACCTAGGCTTTCTCTATTATGCATCACTTCTCTGTGGGATCAGCATATTAAAAAAAGGAAAGAAAAAGTGGAATAAATCTTTTGTTCTTCAGGTATGAAATACCAGGTTATTTTCTGAAAGCATAAATTAAATGTTATTAAAAACAATGCTGTCCTGATAAACAACTGGAAAATTGAATTAATAACAAGTGGGTTGTGGGGGGATTGGTCTCTATGAAGTTGCCATATTTTCTTCACGGAACTATTTTTCACAAGATTTCAGTAAAAAAAAAATCTTGTCTTTTTAATGAGGTCTGAATTACATTTGTGTGTCAAGGTTTAAAACTACACCTTTTTTTGAAAGACAATTTTAGGTAGTTTGATCATGTATTTCTGTTCATATTTAAGTGAAAGATTTTGATGTTAGATACCTGCAAAAATTATAAAGCTTCTAGAAAAAAAGGTATGTTGGGACTTATGCCTAGCTACCAGTTTCTGCATTTAATTACTATCACTGCTGGGAAGAAAAAAAAAAGTTAAGAAAACATTGATTTCAGCCAGTTTTTGCAATACATACGTACTGTAGCTCTCTCTGACTTGTTAATCCTGAGTTACAGTAAGTACCTTTAATAATCTAAAAGGCTTTTTGTTTTTGTTTTTCTGATTAATATCATATATGTTGGTAAAGTCTACATTTTAAGGTAACAATTGCATAGATTTGTAACCCTTCTGCCAGGTGGAGTTGACAGCAACAATGGCCAAGTTCAACGTGTAGGGTTTTCTCTTAACAGAAAATAAAACCGGCTTGAACCTTGACCCAGTAATGTGGGAAAACTAAACATCAACCCTGGGTGTCTCTAAGAGGCAAACTTCCCTACTAGCAAGCATTGAGTCTGTCTACAACAAAATTAAAACTAAAAGGAAAAAGGAGACCCAAAATTAATTTGAGAAAACATCACAATCAGAATTCAAAAGCATGTGACCACAGGCAAACACCCCACATCACAGTGCATTGGGCAGTGTCTTTTGCCTCAGTTTCTCACTTTGCTGTGTGAAAGTCTAACAGACAAATATCCCTTAAGACACCACTCTCCTTTCCCTCCACAGCACCCCACTCACAATTGCCAGTCCTTGGCTAGTGAAGACCCAGAGTTCAGAGGTGCATTCATGGGGGTATACCTCCAACCCGGGGGGTGGAAGCATTGAACAATGCCTCTGTTGCTCCTGCTTCTGCAACTGGCTCACAGCTGCCGCTGTCTCTCTCTTATGCTGCTGACCTCCATTGCTGCCGCTCTCTCTATTCCGCTGCTGCTGCTGTCTTTCTGCTAGTGCTCTGAGGTTCCACCACTTAACCCAGCTCTTAGGGATTTCTGCAGGAAGTGGGGATTCTCACTGTCAGTACAGTTCTGTGTTGTCTTTTCCTGCAACAATGTCCCCACACACGGTCTAAGGCTTAGCCCCTAGACTGGCTCATCAGTGACATCAGCCCCAGGAATCCCCAACCAAAAACAAGGACTCTCAGTTGAGTCTAATTAGCTCTGTCTTCAAATGCTAGAGAGGGGCAGGTCAAATAGTGTTAGCACTATTTAGGCAGGGTCCACATCCCGAGGTAGAAACATTTGACCCCACCCATTCTCCTCTCCACTGGGATGTGGCATCCCGTCCCCCTGCTTAGCAAGTGAGGTTCATTTTAGGGTGACCTCCTCAGTGAGTCCAGGTTAAGCATATTTCTGCTGCCCTTTACTCATACTATAAGGATAACAACATTTCATTACCCCACATTCAAATACTAGAGTGATGTGTAACCCAAAACCAGCCAAAATTGATCATTTTGGCAAAGCAGCTCCATCTGCTGCAGATCTAGGCAGAGTAGGCATCTCTATGTAAACACTGTCTACTCCTAAAGTCTTTCCCCCTAGCTCATCATCACTAGATGTCAGGGGAGAGCTGATTCAGACCCTGCTAACAGATGTTTCATTCCATTCCTACCAATCTAACACCAATCTGTGCCATTCTCAAATAGCTTCACTGTTTTTCACTTAATCAATTTCAAGTTTCTGGCGCTCACTTACAAACCAATATACTGTGTGGTATAAAGGTTTGTAAGCGAACACAACTTTTTCTATTACACCATATCTCACTTTTAGCTTTGCCCATACTTTCCTCCTGACTTTTTTGGCCAAGTTGTTGCTAGCCATGCATGAGGGCAAAAAAGTAGCAGAGTGCATGGATCTGCCCTCTTACTACATTTTTCAGAAGCCAGATATAATGTGGCTTGGAAGTGGAGTCACAGCTCCATGCTGGCCATTGTGATGGTACTATCACCTTAAGTGGGTCAGGAAGGAGTAAGAAGTTGGTCAGGAATTTGACCAAAAAAAAAAAAATCAATCAGAAAATACTGATTTATAATAAATGAAACTGTTCATGAGAAAAGGTTGGTGTCAATTAATTTCCTGTTTTTAAAAAAATGAAAAGTTTTGAAATTGTCCAAACATCCCATTTGGACATGTTCAGAATGAAAAAGTTCAGGGTTGGGTTTTTTTGTTGGTGTGGGGTGCTTTTTTTTTTTTTGTCTTTGGAAACAATTTTTTGCTTTGAAATTTAAGTTAATTTATAGCAAAAAATGTTTTAAATAAAAGCAATTTACAAGGTCAAAATCATACCAAGATATTTCTAATGACCTGATTTTTTTTCCAGATATTTGGTTAGTGACTATTTTCTAGATTTCAACTTTTTATCCTGATTCAGGATGGAAAAATTCTTGAAATCTCAAAAATTCTTGTGGGACAAAGAAACCATTTTCTACCCAGCTCTCGTTAAAAGATAGTTTTTCCTTACCCTGCCCCTACTATGCACTAGCCAGTGGGGCTGGCCGAGAAGCAATTGCATACTGTACCCTTTTAAAGGGTGGCAAAACTGCTATTTAAGCATATGCACCTCAGGAAAAAAATAAGTATATAATCCAGATCCTTTATCTTCTGCCTAAATTCAATTTCACTCCACCTTTCATGCATAGAATTCAACAGGAATTTTGGGTGTATAAAGAAAGGAGGATCAGGGTCGTAATTTATAAATCACATACAGATATACTTGGTGGCTGAATTCAAGCTGGAGATATCCATGAACAAACCTATGCACAAAAAGGAAAGTTCAATGTAAACTAATGGAAAATCACTAAGCACAAAATACCAAAGAAAAGTCTTTGTTCTATAATTCTGCCTAGCAAAAAGTAGAAATAAATCATGTTGATGTGTTTTGTAATAGAAGGGCAGGATAGGAAAAAAGGTGAGGTGAGGTGGCCTGGATGTTTTTCCCCCTAAAAGTGGATGGTATCCACATATCAGCCATGTAAATAGTGATATAGAGCATTCCACAGTGCTTGCCAGCAATACTTGAATAAGCTCTTCCACCTCTAAGATAGAATAAGTAATGGTAAGCCTATCTGCTTTCAGGGCCTAGTGTTTTGAAAGTTGCTCTGTACTTGCTTAAAGTAAGACAAGAATTTGGGATGTGTGATCATGCATACAGAATCAGAACACGCGTACACATCAAAACATAAGTACAGAAATCAATGTGGCTTTAGGTGATTATGCTTGTGCCACCTTTTTGGAATACATGTGTACATGCTGTATGTGTTTCATTTATTCAAAAACATAAATCCTTGGAAATGAAAGGTTTAAATGGTGCAGCAATAAAATGTAATCCTTCTGCCAGACACAGCTGGCAGCAGCAAGGGTCAGGTTCTATAGCTGGGGGTTCCTGTCAGTGATACAAGCCAGTGTCCTTCACCTCTACCTTCTCGCTTTCCCCTGCCCTACCAACTGTAGTTGCACTGTCTGCCTCTTAGTTGTAGGGCTCGACTGGCCCCCTCTGCTCCCGCCACCTGCCACCCTCAATGTGGCCCTTTGTCCTAGCTCCCTCTGCCCTCAACTGGCTCCCTCTGCTGGCTCCCATTGTCTGCTGGACGCCAGCCTCAGACGGCCCCTCACAAAATTATTTATTATTTATTGTTATTATCCAAAGATTATGCTTATGTCCACTTTAGGGGGAGAAAACAGCTAAGGCAATATTTCTTTTTATTTAGAATTCTTGACAATGTCACATGAAATCATGACAGAATTCAGAGACAGTTTGGAACCATTTTATGCAAACCCCATTGGCTGGACTACTGTCGGTAATGGTTTGTAAAAAGAAAGTCAGTTTGTCCCTTGATAAAGATTACTGTACCAAATGTAGAAAAGAGCTATGCAAAATTTGACACTTTTTTGTGAAAGAGGCTTGGTTTGTCCAGTTACTCTTCTTGTGGAAAGCAAAGAAATAGGATAGGTATGGTTTTCTAATGTTCATGTTAGTTCTCTCTTTAATCACAAAAATATAGGGCCTTGTTGTTATGCTGTTTGTTAATGTCTAATATAAAGATTATTTTAATCCATATATACAGTTTCCTAATTATTTTCAGCTGTGTTTTTTTTTTTAATTAATTTTGAATGACTTTTTTCCTTGGGTGAATGAATTGTTCAAATGATGAAAAATTATACTTGGCATGGTTGGATTTTAGGGCTAAATTCATTTTAAAAGATCTGTGGTATTCCCACATTCCCAAATTGGTATTCTCTGTGTCTACCCCTTTTCTAAACATCTCCACATGGTCTGGTGTGTGTACTCTGATTCTCAGAAATAGAGCTACTTGAGTTTTCATTGGGATTGATTCATATGATAAATTTAGTCTGTTCTCCCCCTGTGTTTAAATAATCTCAAACAGGCTTTAATTTTTATTTGGCTTTTTGGGAGCCTGTCAAAAATTTTAATACTAAATATTTTTTCAGTGAAAATGGGTTTTTGATATGGCCATTGAAACAATGAAACACAGGCACAATAATATGATTAAATGTGGAAGGCTGCAACTTTATTTAAACATATTACTTCACTGGGATAACCATGCCAAACCACACACAGAGTATCAGTGGCCCTGGGAACAACATACCTGAGGTCATTCCCTCTACATCCTCACCTTTGCCCAGGGACCTGATTAGAAGCCAGAATCCCAGCCCACTCCCCTCTTCCATACTGGAAGTAGGAGAGATGTCATGTGGCGAGCTACATACTGTAACAAATATGGAAGCACACTCCTTCACCATGCAATACTATGCTGAGGACCAATGCCCAAGCAGCCCACTGGCTTATAAGACCTCAAATCAGACCTGTTCTAATCCACTAACCACACTGGAATCAGACAAAATTGTGATAATTGAAATTTAAACCCTCAGACCATTTGGATGTCGGAAGGAAGGTGAAGAGTGAAGGGGAAAGTCGCTCTGAACACAGAGCAATTTTCCAGTTTTGCCATAAGGGAAAAATTGCTGCCTGACCCCAAAACTGATGAACAGCTATGTACCTGGAATCAAGAAATCAAAAAACTGCTTCAGCCTTGGTCTTCAGCCTTGGTCTACTGTTAATCGAGTTGATGGATCTCTGGTGGTGTCAGGGAGATTAAATTACAATTGTCACAACTTTGTAGTCTAGTGTAGTTTGTTGCCTAGAAAGTGTCCGACTGAGATTCCTGTAGTCCAGTGGGATGCCTGGGTATTTTTCCTGGGCATGGTAATGCATTGTGGTGAAGGGTTATCTCTATAACTCACACAGTTGTGGCTCCTCTAGTCTTATCTTTTCTACCTCCGGATGTGGAGGGGGGTACAGGTTGGGCCTGTGGCTTCCAGTTAGGGTACCTGGGCAGGGCTGAGTGTGTAGGGAGGTCATGGCCTTCACACCCACCCTCAATTTTAGAGTCCACCTGGGCCATTGGTTCCAGTTGAGATCCACACTCAGAACTAGTGAGACACAGACACAATAGTGGTTACCTACCTGGGATAACCATCTCAAATTACTGGCAGGGTATTCTATGTCCACATCAGGAATTTTGTGATTGACTTCAATGTGGCCAGGATTTCTTCCCTTCAATTTCTGACACTTTATGCATTGAAAAACAAAACTGTCACTGATTTAGGATGTATGGCAACAATAATTTCGAGGAGGGAAAATTCCACATTTGAAGGGGAGCAGAATGGATTTATTCTAATGTTCCAAACCCAAGGGGAATGGATTAGTGGGCAGAGAGAGGTGAATCTGTCAGAGGCGATTTACAAATTCATTTATTACATGGTTCTGTAATTTATCACACTGTTATTGCCTCCAGAGATATGGTGTGCATGCACATGGACCAGTAACAGATTTTCTTATACATAAACTGTTAGAACTTTAAAGTCTAATCTTCCTGATATATGTTTTGTATTTAGCCACTCCTGTTTTGGACAATAGTTGGCTTCATCACTTTTGGCTGCATCACCTAAAGAAATCTGAAATAAAATAATACATACATAGGTCAAGCAGGGATTATTTAAGTCAGTGCCACAAAAAATCTCATTGTGCTGTCCTTTTCACCCCATCCAATGCATTCACAAGGATGTAACTGGGGAGAAGCAACAGTAGCTGTTGCATAATTTGATGGGTAAATTACAGCTAATAAAACCTAATAGGACAATTCCTTTGTGATTGACAATTTAAAATGGCTTAGGATCCTATCCAAACTCCATTACAGTCAATGGGACGAGTCCAGTTGACTGTAATAGAGCTTGGATTAGTCCTTATTGAGATCAGCCTTTTGTGTGTTAAGAATACTAATTAGTTAAGTATTAACCATAACAATGATGTATTTGTGCATATGTGTCCATTTTTCACAGTACACAGCTAAGTCATCATGAAAACTGCTTCTATTTGTACTATGTTGCCAATTCTTAGGTTCCAAAAAATAACACTTAATGGAATTGTTAACATTTCCTTGCTGTTGTTATTGTAATAACATGATTTAAGTGATCTCTCAAGAGGCTGACAAAAATTGATTATTTGATGGAGATGGCCTTCTAATAAGAATGAAGCAGAAGTATGTATGTTTGGGAATTCTTGATGTGGTGTCCTAGGATGGAAGGTTGCTTAATAAGAGTCAAAGCCTGTTAATTCCATTTGGCGTCTTGCTAGTTGGGTCCATTCCTTCCAGGTGACAAGTATTCAGCAAAAAAAACATGAACTGAGTACACTCAGCACTCCCCAGGAATCATATAAATGTAGGGCTGGAAGGGACCTCGAACAAGTCCAGCCCCTTGCACTGACGCATGACCAAGTATACTTAGACCATTCCTGACAGGTGTTAGTTCAATTGTCCTTAAAACCCCCAATGATAGGGATTCCACAACTTCCCTTGGAAGCCTATTCCAGAACTTAACTAGTTAGAAAGTTTTTCCAATATCTAACTGCAACATGGTGTATCTCAAAGCACCCTGTAACCCCCAAATTCATCATTCATGTATGTTGTGATATTTCATACAAAGCATGCCATGTAAGATACCATATGAAAGGTCATGATGTGCTAAAACACATTGTTCTGTCAAAATATGTATATCATTAGTGTCTATGAAGTGATGAGATCTTGCTGTAGGGTTGTTATTGAAATATGTTGCGAGTTTGGGAGTCGCCCACTGCTAGTTCTCCAGCAACAACAAGGGAGATGATCCACACCCAGGCCGGTGTTAAATGGTCATTGATCAGCATTGGATTGTAAACAAACAAACAAACAAACAAAAAAACATTTCTGTAAGAGAGTTGTACAAGCACCACACAGTGGGGATTGCTCAACTCTATGACTCAGCTCTATGACTCAGGGCTATTCTACACTTAAAACTGATACAGCTGTGCTGCTGTAAAAGCACTTGTGTAGCCACATTATGTCAACTAAAGAGAGCTCTCCTGACAACATAATAAAACCATGTAAATGAATGGCAGTAGCATCTCCCACCAGCATAGCACTATCCACACTAAGTTGGCAACATTTATGTTGCTTAGAGGTGTGTTTTTTCATACCCCTGAGCAATAAATGTTTTGCCGGCATAAGTGCTAGTGTAGACAAGGCTTTAGTTGCACAAGACCACAGTAGGGGGATTGCTCAACAATGGGACTCAGCAAGGGCCACCAGGACATTTTCCAAGCACATGGACTGAAGATATAAAATAAAGGACAGTGGCATCAGGCAATTACCTCTTCCTCCCCTACCTACACTGAAGGCAACAAGAATGCTGGGAAGTCAAAGACTTGAACTGAGGAGACTGATCCCAGGCTGAGAAGAAAAGTCAGCCTGTGTGTTAAAAGCTGCAATCTGCCTGCAGCATCCAGTGGGGTGAGAAAAACTACTCAATCCAAATGCTGCTTGTCCTAATAAGGTTTAAGATTTAGACTGCATGCTTACTTTTTATTTTCTTGGGTAACTATCTCTGATCTTTATGCTTACCACTTATAATCACTTAACATCTATCTGTCTGTGGTTATTAAACTTATTTTAATGTTTTATACTTACCAGTGAGTTTGTTTAAATGCTTGGGAAATCTGCTCAGGTTACAAAGGCTGGTGCATGTCCACTTTCCTTTGAAGTGGTGAAATAATTAATAAGCTTGCATTGTTCAAGAGACGGCCTTGAGCAGTGTAAGATGGTATATTTTTGAGGTGTAAGGATGGGGGTTTTGAGATTTGCTGGTATTTCCCTGTGTATGGTTCATGGGTGGCTTGGGAAGCCTTCATGCAACTTAGCTGGGTACGCCTCTCAATGCTGGTGGCTGAGTGATAACAGCACCTGGAGGCATTCGCTCCTTGTCACTGGCAAAGCATTGTGAGAGAGACTGACCTGGCTGAAGAGTTAAGGGGGCACAGCAGTCCCACAGTTCCAGGTTGTAATCTGGGTGTCCCGTCACGTTAACCTAAATCTCCCTTGCTGCAGATTAAGTCCATTGCTTCTTGTCCTATCCAGATAGTGAACGCATAGAATAATTGATCCCTGTCCTCTTTATAACAGACTTTATCATATTTGAAGATTGTTATCAGGTCCACTCCTTTCTTTTCAGGACTAAATACGTTTTTTTTAACCTTTCCTCATAGGTAAGGTTTCTAAACCTTTTATCATTTTTGTTGCTCTCTTGTGTACTCTCTCCAGTTTCTCCACATCTTTCCTAATGTTTGGGTATTTGGATACAGTATTCCAGCAGAGGCCTCACTCGTGCCAAGTACAGTGGGACAATTATTTCCCATGTGTTACATATGACACTCCTATCAATACATCCCCAGAATTATATTAGCTTTTTTCACAACTGCTTCACATTCACTCATATTCAGTTTGTGATCGACTATAACCTTCATATTCTTTTCAGCAGTACTACTACCTACTCAGCTATTCCCCTATTTGCAGTTGCGCCTTTGATTTTTTTCTTCTTAAATTTAGTATTTTTCACTTATCTTTACTGAATGGCATTTTCTTGGTTTCAGACCATTCTCTAATTTGTCAAGGTCATTTTGAATTCTAATCCTGTCTTTAAAAGTGCTTGCACAACCCTCACAGCTCGGTGTCATCCACAAATTTTATAAGCATACTCTCCACTCCATTATCCAAATCACTAATGAAAATATTGAACAATATTGAAGTCCACAAATTGTCTTTATGTCACTCTACATAGAAAAATGGCACTTCATGACTACCAAGTCAAGAAGTTATCTACTTCTGAGGTAATTTTTCTATAAATACAAGAAAACAAAACATTATCACTATTAGTTAAGATGAGAGATTTGATATAAAACAAACAAAAACACCATCTAGTCATTAAAAATTTACCAAAGAAAATATATTTACTCCAATCCCTTTGACTGAATGCAGCGTTAGGTATATCCATTTAAGAAAGCAGCTAATTTCTAATAATTAAAAATAATGGAAGTGAAAACATTTATAAATGGATGCCATTATTTTAATTTTTGTATAATCATTAAGCTGTGTGCTCCCTCAGATTTGGCAAGGAGAGAATGATTCTTTCAAGCATCAGGCAAGCACCTCACATCAGCTCACATGCTCATTTGAAGCTCAAATCTGTTCATTTTCAATTCAAAGTTTTACCCATCCAGTCTGTGTGTTACTTCTTGTATATTAACTAGTGTTTTGTCCTGTCTAGATATAATTATGCCAAATGATGGCCTTTCCACCACTTCCCTTGGGAGACTGTTCCACAACATAATGGGTCTCACTGGCAGGGTATTGTCCCTGATATTACCCTGAAATTTTCCATTTCTTAATTTCGTACCATTATTCTTAGCTACATTCCTTTCTACTAGCCAAAATAACTATTCTCCATCCCTGATTATGAAGTTTGTTTTTAACTGTTATCATATTCCCTTGCTTTCCTTTTAAGGCTTCATCCTATGAGATACAGAGTACTCTCAACTCCCATAGAAAATTTCTAACAGGATCAGATTGTTAGTCATCCTTTAGCTGATCTATAATATTCTTAGCTAAGCTATCCCTCCAACCCCTTAGTCATATTTGTTGCTTTCTTCTGAACTTAAAGCCCTTTGTCATTATCTTCATTGTAATGAGATATCTAAAATGGAAAGTAATATTCTAGATGTGATAGTTACAGAACTCTATTACTTCCCTTCTCCATGCCCTGATATGTTGCATATGTAGCTCAAAATTGCACTGACATTTTTTTTCAGCCAGATAACAAAGCAAACTGTGATTTAGGGTGCTATGATGGAAGGTCCTCCAAATCCACTTAGTCATGTGTGAGAGCTGTGAGTGTACTAGCTATGTAGGGGGACTCCATATCCCACGTATGCCACAGAAAGGTGTCCCAAAAAGGGTGGTCATAATTAGGTTTGGGAATAGGGCTGGGTATCATGAATTTATATTTTCAATATATTAAGAGTTTGTGCTGTAGAAGTGAATTTCACCATAGAGGATTGTTATGGGCATTATGTGCATGTAAACACTGAAACAATGGACACCTTTTCACTTGCAACTTAAGACAAACTTATTATTGAAAACTAAGACATTATCCCACAGTTCCACTTAATCTATTCAAGTGCTCATTTGTTAGGCATACATTTCTTACTATGATGCACAGAGAATTAGGCATGCAATTACCATTAACAATAATGGCACTTTTATGCATAATTTCAATGTGTCATACTGAAAAAATCTCCAACATTAGACATTTCAAAGCACTCAAGAGGTTAACTAGCTATAATCATTTACTTGGTGTGGGAAGTCAATTCCTTACCTGAAGAGAGATTTTTTTTTTAAATTAAAGGTTTTAAACATTGTTAAATAATCGGGTTTGATATACCATATAACTATTTTTTACATTTAAAAGCTTGTTGAAAAAAGACGGCATTAATGACTCAATCCACACAGACTTTTAAAACAGGTTAACAGCATCACATTCTTATCTTACCAACTGGAGAGTGCTTTTCTCTGAAGAATGTGGAAAGTTGAATTAATTAGTTTTTTTTCAAAATTCATTTAATTCTTCCACCTTTCCCGATTGAAAGATATGAATCTAGTGCTCTTAAAAAGTGGTTCCAAGTTGACATCAGTGGAAACTGAAGACCGCTGTTATTTTCAGTCATGTGTATACTATTTTTGTGTCTAATTTAAAGCCTGGCCTCCCTCTGCACCTCCTGTGTGTCTGTTGCCTAGGTTTGTGAACATATAAGAAGTTCCTTCTAGACTGCCATGAGTTAGGCAGTGATTCTCTGCTTCTGAGTGATATGGTCCTGTTTTTAAACCTGGATCTGGGGTGTGTTTCTCTGCTGACAGAACAAAAACCTCTCTTTGTGTACCTATTCAGTGTAGCGTGGCAGCAAAAATGCTAGGTTCCTCAAACTTAGGGAGGGACCCTTTTCACAGGGATGTAGTAGTTCAACCTCTTTGAACATCCTCGACTTTCTACTGGGACTACCAAAAAGATTACTAATGACTTGCACCAACCGGGATGGTTTTGTGTGTGGAGTGTATTGTGGTTCTGAGTTGGAGGTTAACAACTCATTTCATGAAGAACACCCAAAAACCATCAGACAGTAATAACCAAAGTTATTACCAACCTGAACTAGGTTTGAACAGGTTGATATCCCAATACAATTCTCTTGGGAGTCAGCCAGAACAGTTTGATGAGATTTTTAGATTCAAACATTTTCCAGAAAATAATTTGCACAACTGAATCAGGATTCAATATCTTTACATTTCTCTGGATTCCAGATTTTTTGGTGGCTTTATATAGGAAGCATATGGTATTTTTTGAAATTATACTGCAGTAATATTTCCTCATAACATGGTCTATTAATTTGGTTGTGCCAAAAGCTATGAAAACTAAGAATTTCTCAGTTTTTCCAATGTTTATTGATTTAAATATTAGGTATTTAAAAATGTGAAGACATCAGTATCTCTTTTAATTGTATGACATTTTAATTTGCCAGCCTAACTGTGCAAATAGCTAATATTTCCCACATTATGTAAATTATTTCCTAGCTTCCATTTCTCCCCTACAGGCTCAACAGCTACATAATCCTTTTGAGATTACCACTTTCTATATCCACTATTTTTGTAGCATAGCTGTTCTCTTCTCTAACAGTTCTCTGCTGGAACAGACTTTTCCCAAGTCTTTAAAAAAATTAATAAAATAATCCATTCTTACACTCTTTCTGTATCACTGTTCCATTCAAACTATGCTGTCTGTGCAACAGTTCTGTACATCTTTCCTACACCCTAAGGTCCATACCACACAACACTTTAATAAACTGTTAATTTGCTGTTTCTCTCTTCACGTGAGGTTAAAAGTCACCAGTATGATATTTTGAACAATATCTAAAATCTAATCGGTATTCTGATCTATAGAAATTGAACTTTTCTATATAGGCAGAACACATTTGGATAATAAATTAATTTAGCATAATAGTTTCTAGATTTCTTTGATCAGAAAAAAAAAACATTTGCCCTTCTTTATTTTACAAAATTTGAAATAAATTAATAACTGAAATGAAACTCAAAGTTATTTTTGAAATACCTTAAGGTAGTCTGGATTTTTCTTCAGAAAGATTTACTTAAATCTATTTTAGGGAAAATACATAATATATTAGCAGGACTGGTAGTACCACCTATTAAAGTTTCTTGACACTTCCCATTGTAGCCAGAGATTTTGTCTCAGTTATCTAAACTGCCGAAAAGAATATTGAAGTAAAGGCTTGCAGAAAAGCCTAGGAAGGGGTTTAAAATTCTGAAATTAAATAGTTTGGTTGTTTCAGTAATTAAAGAGTGGTGTTAGTATCAAAGCATTTCGTCGTATTTAAAATAGTGTTTAGTTTCAAGAACAGGATTTTTAGATAAGGATTAGTAATAAGAAAAAAATTCAGCAAGTGATAGTTAAGAATGGCAGTTGGAAGGGGGATTCCTTCCTCCTAATATAACCCCTCTCTTCCCTGATGCAAAACTCCCTCCACCACCCTTCTAATTAGCATAGAACACAAGGTTAATTAGCATAGAAGGTGAGGTTAATTAGCATAGGTGAGGCGAAGTAATTGATAGGCTCTGATGCAAGAACAGTAAACCAAATAAACAGGAGGCACAGCTTAATTAGCATATTGGAGGGGCACCAAACATAACTCGCTCCCTCCCTCTCCCTTTTCCTCCATGTGTAACCACTCCCTTTCGGGTGACCTTTAAGATGATTGGCTGAGCTAGGGTGACCAAACTGTATATAAAGCCAGCAGCTAAGAGGCTAAAGCTTTGTAGAGAACTCACAGGTTAAGAGCTGAACTGGCAGGACCAGAGACAACTTGTGGTGAGGATAGAGCTCCATGGCAGACCACAAACAAGAAGAAAGATCTCTGTAGTGGCTTGCGGGAGAACATTGCAGCAGCAGTAGGCACCACTGAAGAAAACGTGTGGCTGAGGCTTTAGGCAAACTGGATAACTGAGTTCCTGCTCCGTGTCTGAGTCTAAGGTAATCCTTGTGTCAGTCTTTGGACAGAGCAGAAGGACCTTCCCTGATGAACACAGGGATGTTTTAAAGGTTGTGTAAGTAAAGGTCATCTGAGTCTGTATTTCAATAAAGTTGGATGCCTGTGGTCTGAGTGAGATTATCCCTCTCTAGCCATCCAGCCACCTCCTGATCCATGCTTGCTGGATGATAGATGTTTAATTATAGATGTTTATGGTTTATATAGAGTGTTAAATATATTATTGTTAGATTAATAGTGTTAAGTATTATAGTGTAAAGTTATATAGTGTTAAGAATATACATGTATTATTGTTATAGTATTTACTTCTATCTCTATTTCTCTTTTAATGTAACCACTCACTTCTAAATAAATATTGTATTTGAAGTATCAGAGCTTGTGTATCCTATCTTGATTGGAAGGCTGTATCTGTGTCCTTTCAAAGGAAGGCAGGTTGTCTCCCTGGGAATTCCAATAGGGTGGACCAGCACACCAGCAGTTTTAGGATAGCCCCACACTAAATTCTCCTGATAACACCATTATAAATCCCTGGTTTTAGATGCCTATATCTCTGCCAAACTAACTGTTCAGGCTGAAATTTTCCACACTGGTTGTCTGTCTGCCTCAGGCTGAATTCTTTCAGAAAAATTCAGCCAGAATGGTTTGGCTGTTTCTGAGAACAAGGCTAGAACAAGAACATTGATTTCCCATGTTAAAAATTCTGGACACCTTTTCTTTGAATTGGTCTAGCGCCCTCATATTTTGGAGCAGGGTCTTAGAATGTGGTGGAGGATGGCCTTATGTCAGGTATGGGCCTTTTGCCATCCCTGTAAAAATCCACTTGAATTTGGCCAGATTATAAATTTCTGAAAAAAATCAGTTTGCACATGCTCAATAGCAACTTCTTTAATTTTTAGCACCTAAAATCTCTCCAGATTGTGTCCTCACTAGGCATGTTTGAGCATTACAGCTCCTAATGGTGGGCGGACTGTATATGAACACCAAAGCAATTCACCATGCTCCAGCCAGGACTACAATTGCAAAGAAGAACTTTCCTTTTAGTGACTGTGCTGGATCAGTATGGGACCAGGCACTAGAACTGAGGAGTAGGGAGCCTTCCTTTCCAATGTTCTCACTGACCCCCCTGCTATCACCCAGGCTGTATGGAGGATGAAGTCATCTGATTTGAATGCAGAGGGTTCAAAAGACAGACTGGAGGAAAGTAAAGGGGTCTGTAAGACTAGCATTGAGTGGGTGTGGGTGTGGGTGTGTGGGTGGTGCGTGTGCTGTTATAGAGACTTGGACTGTCTGGTGAAGAAGACTGGGAAAAGGAAGAGGATGGTGGGGAAGGAAGGCTGGGAGAAGCTGCCAAGAGATGTGTAGACTGGGATTGGTTGGAGCAAGAGGATGGGATTCTTAGTTGGTGTAAACAGGCATAGCACTATCGAACTAATGGAATTATGTCAATTTATACCAACTGAGCATCTGGCCTGAGTTAGGTGGTGGTGAATCAGTCCCATTAAAAGAAATTCCCAGCATATCATTATTTGCTTCCTGTATGTAAAGCACTCTGATTGCTGATGTATTATATTTGAAAGATGCTATTTATAACCTAGTATTTGTCAAACTTTATTTGGATACTTCAGTTATATAAATTAAGTGTAAAATACATAACAATGTACTGTTCACCCAGTATGTCTGCATTGACCAAATGAACTAATCTGAATTTTCTTGTGCTTATACCTCCATCTCCTCTACCTCTTGTCTTTATTCGGACCTTTCTTTTGTTTCCATTGTCTGCAGCTTGGCAGCATCTTTGTTCCTGAACTCTGTTTCACCCACTAAACCATTTTCCTAGTATACCAATACCTTGAACCGACTTCTTAAATATCCATATCTATTGCTTTCATTCAATATCATCTGGCTTTGCACCTTCCTAGTCCATCATTTCCTCCCATCTCCTGCTCTCCAACATAAGCAGAAAGTAATTTTCACTCACAGAAGTGAGCATAACCATATAATTGATGTGGAACATTTCTAATTGCTTTTCAAGATCTAGTTTCAAATTTCTCTTGCTTTTAAAATTCTTCATGGATTTGCTCCAACTCACTGTTGTGCTTATTTCAACAGAATAATTAGACCCAGAGGGTCAAAGGTGTTAACATCACCCTGTCAGTGCACAACATTACACAGTTAAACAAGGTTCAGGGTTTGGGAATTCAGAGACCTTGGCCTGCTTAATTTGACAGCAAACATACCATTAACATTTTTTAAACCTTTTATTAAAGATACAGAGACAGAAGAAAAAAGTTTACCACTTGAAAGTTAAAGTATTAGGTTAGGCTTTTGTTTTAGCAATATTACTCATTCCCTTTAGCTGTAAAGAGTTTGTATAAAGAAAAAAAAACAAACCCTTTGTCTTGGACGGTATTAAAGATGGTAATAACTGTCCTTTTGGGGAAAAGAGACAAAGTTAATTGAGATAGGCTGGAGCTGTTGTTGCTTTTATTGTTATAGTCCGATTCAATTTCCTAAACCACAAAACAAGACAAACACGCACAAAAGGGGAGAGAATAGAACAGATAGAAGATAGAAAATGCAGCTTCTGTCTTTAGTGCTGACTTTTACTTTCAATCTCACTCCTGGAGAACAGAGGCACAGGTTATGATCCTATCAGTCAAGACCTGGTAAACATGTACCAGCATGAAGCTGTTTAGGGCATTGCTTTTAGCAGCATCTTTCTGGTCAAAGGTTTACAGTAGTGTTACAAAATGTGCAATCTCGGTCAGTTAAGCCAGACTTCTTATTTTAAAAAGACAAAAGGAGAGAGAAAGAAAAGAGAAGAAATAAGGTGGAGAAGGAGAAAGGACACATGAGGGAAGGGATGACACCAGGAACCAAAGTCTTACATCCCAAGTGATGTTTGGAATTAAGCCGAGCTCGTAGATGTGGTGATGTCATCTATCTCACTGTCTCTGGCCTAGTCTGGTCAAGACACCTTTCAGGATCACGACAAAGGCTCAATGGTGTCATAGTAGATCCTGGAATTGCAGGAGACAATGGGGATAGTAGCCATGATGGTACGGCTTTCCTCTTCCTGTTCTCCTGTCTCCCAGCCAGCCAACCATTTTGGGTTTTTTTTTTAAGATAACTGTCCACAAAGTGTGTGGTTTTGGTTGTTACTGGTGTTTTGTTTTTAATCGACTCCAAAAGGGAATGTTAGGAAGAATAGTCCAATCCCTTATTATGCTGTTCAGTAATTAGGCCTAATTTCCAACATATCACTTTTGGTCTATTGTTTTGTCCATTGATTTCCATCCTACACTTCCTTTTTGTATCAGATTCCTTAAATTACATCAGTAGGCCTTTTTGTTTGGATTAATTCAATCTGTCTCCCTTTCATACCTTCCACATCAACATTCATTGTTTCATACTTGATATCTTATGAACCTTTACACTTGGGATAGGCCTGTCAGGACCCAATTATTAGTCCCTCAATCTTTACTCTACATGCCTCTCCAGCCTTCTATTTGTTTAGTACAGATCTCTCTTCTGTCTCCCTTGATAAAGTCTACTTCTGTTGGTGCAAGAGCCTCCTTTATTATAGCTGCTTTCCTTTGGAACTATCTCCATGTATTTCTCAGCCTCATTGACTCTCTTTTCAAAGATCACTGGGAAACATCTTTTCTCTACTATCTACAAATCTTATTTTGACTCTACCTTTTATGGATTTATGACCCGAATGCTACAATTCAGGAGTTTCCAAATTTTTCCCTATCATGAAACCTTTTCTGACTGTCCAATTACTTGATCTCTGCTTTATTGCCTCTTATATTTATTTATAACAATACATTTCAGTACTTTGGCCTATATTCTGCAAAGCTGTTACAGGGAGGTGGAAATAACATCTCATTGAACCACCTAAATTTATTGCACTACAGAGCAATCTCAGCTACCCTCAGGACAACCTGATCTGATTTTTGTAAGCTATTCTGAATGATTATTTATCATTATCTATGAGTTTCTCCCATAATGAGATGATTGGTGCTTACCACTACTAATAAAGAAAAAAAACATACAAAAACAAGCAAACATGATTGAGGGAATGGAGTGGAAGACTGGTCATTATTGCAAATGTACAACACAAAAGTCCTCTCCTTATTTTAGGGGTGATGATGACAGTGTTGCAGCTCAGAAGTAGTTGCCTCATGCTGTTCATATCACCTTCCCCTCCCATCCCCTGCCTGCATTTGTTGTATCTGGCAGCGTGATAGGCCATATGCCATCTTGCATGCACAGCCACCAGCAGTATCTGAGTGTAATACAGCAGTGCCTGGCAGAACATAAGAGACACGTATCTGTATTTAATTAGGTATTAGGTGTCTATTCTATTGCCACCATAAAAGAAGCTACACACAATGAAGTTAACTTTTACAGTGCTGCATGTAACTGACAAACTGTGTATTAAATTAAGAAACAGCCAGATCCTCTAATGAGTTCCATAGATGGAAGAAAAGTGTGTCTAGGTTGTTTACATCTGCATCTTATCGTTTCAGTTTATACTTTGGATTTTGATTACTTTGGACTTTACAATGTTCAATAACTTCTAACTAACCTAGTAGTGTTAGTGGAAAGCATCCTGCAACCAGGCACTGACAAATCTACAGTCACATTATAATCTTACCAAGTGAAATATGAAACAGATTAAACACGTTTCCTAAAGTTATAGCTAGAATACGCAAAGGAGGGTCTCTTCTGGTGATAAGGTAAGCAATATCACTTCTCACCAATGGCACTTACATAGCCTGGGAAGTTCCAGAAAAATTACTCTGATTTCTCGCTACCCCGCTAAGATCTATGCAGGAAAATTAATAAGTAAATGCCTTCATTTCATCATGATGGCATTTGGGAGTTTTAGAACTCTGTAGTCCATTAGTCAGTTTTGTTAATGACTATGCTTATTCTTTTAATCATGCGCAGCACATTGACTGAGCTTCATTTAGTTCAAAGTGCCTTTCAGAAGCCTGAACAGAATCTGAGTGGTGTAAAACTTTACCTTTTCCGAGTGCAAAAAATACTGAACTAAATTCAATTATTTAAATGGTGGTGTAAGATGTTTTTTTCCTAAGCAAGTCAGAAAACAGTATTAAGTTTCAAAGTACTAGAATTTGATTTGAAATTAATTAGCTAACTTAATTTGTGGCCAAATCTTTCTAGTCTTCCCCATGTGAGTATCATTTATCATCATCAATAATTGTAGGAATTTTACATAGTAAATTACAAATATGGGGCCCAGGCCCTGAAACATTTAATGGAATGAATATCTTTTATCAACAGGAGTACAGTTACTCAACTGCTTAAGCAGTTCCAGGACTGGAACAAGTGTATTGAGTCTTCAGGGAGAATCATGTCTACCTTGATTTCAGTAAGTATACCAATATAATTAATTAAATGAACAGGATTCAGCCTTCAGCCAGCGTGGGGCTGAATTTGCCATCTACTTGGGAATGAAACCCTAATAAATGAACCCAGCAGCAGAGGTTATTTTTAACAAATCAAGCCTCATTACATGGACTCACTTAAGAATTTCATGACAAATTCAATATCAGTCTTTATCTTATCATATCTTATCTTATCAGTTTTTATCTTTATCTTATCTATAACACTCAGGGCTAGATTCACCATGGGATTTTGGCTCCAGTTGCCTCTTTAGGTGCTCAAATCCAACATTTAAGTGCCACTGGAATTCACAAAACCCTCATCAGGTGCTGCCTTTTCTGGAGGTACCTAAATTCCCATGAAACCTACATTTCTGCTGTTAATATCTTAAAGGCACATATGTTGTAGCAACTGAGTATGTGCACACCCCCTGGCTTGAAGTAGTTTACAGTTTGGTTCAATGTCTTTTAGCACTCCCACTATACAAATTATTCCAGGACACCTGCACACAACTATCTAGGTCCTGAAACTGTCCAGTAACTGGATGCCTAAACTGTAGTGGGATTCACAAACGAGGTATTCTCCATGCTTTTGAGGCCCAATCTGGTATGCATGCCTCAACGCAATGAGCATAATAGGCCCCTAAATTCCTTTGTTACTATAGTTCTTAGAGGCCTGGCCCAGGATACCTAGAAGACTGCCTAAAGCTACAGTAGGAGGAACGTGGAAGACAACTTTATTCCTCTGAACTGTCTACAAAACGTAGAGAATTAGTCTGTGCAAGATACAGAGCATTCTTGGGGCCAGGCCAAGACTGTGGAATAAGTTTCTGCATGATCTAAGAACTTCCACAAGCCTTTCCATTCTCTGTTCCAAGTGAAAAACACATTTCTTTAGCACATCTGAATTAAAATTACCCACATGCAATCCCCCACATCACAGCTCTTCCACTGCCAGGGTGAGGAAGGACACAACAATTATCTCACCCTTGGAAGAGACTCAGATACTATAGTTATGGGCATGGTGTAAGAAACTGAATAAAGCAGAAAGTGGATATAATTGGGTAAGTAATGTACTGTCAAAAAGTACATGCATGGCTCATGTCAGAGGGAAAGCCTCACCAAAGCAATTCAATGTTAGAGCAAGCAGCCAAAAAGTCACTAATAGGGAGGATGCAGTGTGGTTGCAGTTGTGTCGCTCCCAGTACATTAGAAAGACAAGGTGGGTGATGTAATATATTTTATTGGACCAACTTCTGTTGGTGAGAGATACAAGCTTTCAAGCTTACCCAGAGCTCTTAAGCTCAAAAGCTTGTCTTTCTCACCAACAGAAATTGGCCCAATAAAAATATTACTTCACCCACCTTGTCTGAGTAATATAAAGTGTGAGTAAAAGCAACCCTACTTATACCACTGGTATGATACATATCCCTAACATTCCCTGAGGCTTTGACAAATGCCCACATAGGAGACCCCATGATAATGGAAAAGGCTGTTCTCAGGCCAAAAATTTCAGCATGGGAAATATTCAATAAACATTTTGAAAATGGCACCTTTTTTATAATACTTAAATATGTAGTATGTACTGAAAATATGAGATACTTGAAAGCATACATAGCCCTACATTTTTAATGTATTAGTAATCTATTATTCAGACATATGCTTTATGCAATAACATATCTATCAGTTATTTGTATTTACCAGTTGACACCTTTTCTGGATTCCATGGTAATAACTCTTTTCTGTTCTCTTTTTCTTGATTTAATTAAATAGTTCTTTTGACAGTACCTTACACCTGCATCAGTTTTTATGTATAAAAACAAATAAAACTTTGTGTTTCTATTTCTGTCACCGTTGGATCTTTGTGCTGTTACGTCACATTCTGCACTGCCTATTGGATTTTGCCTCTCTACAGGCCCAGAACTAGAGGGGATCCATGTGACTTTATGGGTCTACTTGCATGGAAAAGTTTGTAGAAATGGGACCTTAGATTGTAAACTCGTTGGGATTGTCTCTTATTTTGTTTGTATATTATCCAGCACAGTAAGGCATCTATATTTTATTTATAATAAAAATAGTGTATGTGTGCATATATATGAATTAGGGCTACACCAAATCCCAAGCAGAATAATTCAGGCTGTAACTAGTGGAAATGCCCTGTGGAAAATTTAATTGTAATTCTAATTCACATGTATACTGTATATTTAAAGTAATTTTAAATGAATTTATTTTCTGGAATGGTAAGTAAATTAGCAAAGATAGTTTTGGACAAAAAAGATTCTAAAAAGGATTTGGTAGCTGCAGGGGTTTTGACTTCTTTTGAACATTCAATTCATAGTATGCAAATTTATTAGAGTAAAATTGAAGTTATTTTTTAATTGTTTTTCATCCAGACATATGAAGAATTTCAATGGGATCTAAAATTCAAAAAACTCACAAAAGGCTAAATTTTGCTTCAATTACACTAGTGTAAATCCTTTGAAGTTACTCTGGATTTACACCAGTGTAACTGAGAGCAGAACTTGACCTATGTACTGTAGTTTGCATACACATTTATATTTCTCATCACAGATGAAGAGAACAAGACTGGTTGTTTTGACATACTCTTTCCCCAAACTTTTGCACTTACAGTTGTAATCCAACTTCCCAAATGCTCCCTCTTTGAATACAAAGATTACACATATGAGGAATCCTTTTCTGGGGGGAAGGGGAGATGGTGATGGATTTCATAATTCTTCTTTATCATTTTTTTTTTTTTTGTTAAAAGATGTGTTCAGATGTTTAGTTAATGTTGCAATCTTTTTAAATGAATAGTCTCAGGTGGATTTTAGAATGAATCTTTGAAGGCGTGCCAAAAGGTTTCATATAAATTATACAAATTTATAAAATAAATGAAGAATTCTGAAATCAAATGGAACTGCTTTTAACCTTGAAAATGCCCAATCGCTCTGGTATATCCTAGAAGGTGAAGATTATCTTCTTTAAGTGCCTTCCAGTTCTAATTCTCCAACCAGTTATTAACTGTCAGGAAATGACCTCCTTGGTTGTCATTGGTGTTTAATTAGTTATGTCCAGAGTGGACTCCCCCTGAAATAAAAGGTGCCTTTCCACTGACTTCAGGGACTGTTGGATCAGGCACTTGATTTCTTCCCAGTGTTTGATACAATTGCCTTGCTATATTTACATCAGTATAGCAGAGCAGACATTGTTTCTCCTCCCTTCTAGTAAATTTAAGTTATAGGATATTAATGTATGCCATTCACATATGGGATGATCTTCAGCTTCTCACCCAGACTGGCCTACCTCCTGACTATGTGAAGCTGATACAGTAACCTTTTCTGCAGCACACAGAGTATCTTCTGTTGTTTATGTAAAGAAGACCATAGGTAAGGAGTGTGCAGACTGGGCAGCCACTCCTCCAGCAGAACCTAAGTGAAGCCTGTAGGTATGGCAAGGAAGACCATTCAAATAGATTCACAGATTTTAAGGCCAGAAGTGACCATTTTATCATCTAGTTTGACTCTTGTATTACAGAGGCCATAGAACATCATTCAGTTATTCCTATATTAAACCTATTAACTTGTGTTTGACTAAAGTATATATTCCAGAAAGGCATCCAGTCTTGAAGTGAAGACTCCAAGAGATGGACAATTCCTCACTTCCACTGGTAGGTGCCTTATGCTTGCCCTTCAAACCAAAAGTGAATTCCCCTCCCTTCCCCTCGAGTAATTTATCTGAGTAACTTTTATGAGAAAATGATGAAAATTGCCCACCCTACTCATCATGTTCATTTAGAGCCCGCCATCAATGATGAGCAAAGAAAGAACTCTCTCCTTTACTTCTAAAGTGTAGGTCTGTACCACTTGAGTTAAATGAGCAATTCTGTTAGCTGGTAGCGGTAGCAGATACTTTTCCTCAGTGAACTAGCCATTAAAGAAGGACGTGGTAAATGTGTAACACACTGTCCATCAGGAGAAACTTTGTCTAAACATATTGTTTACTGTCCACCATTTTTTAAAAACAGCCACCTCCTGCCACCAAAAGTCAGCAGTGGGGCTATTACCCTGTTTCTTCAGCTCCAAAGCACAAGCCTTCACCACTTGAGCTAGTGGAACAGCTCTGTTAGCTGGTAGCAGTAGTAACTTCTTAACCAGTGTGTTACATTCACAGACAAAAAATAAATAAATAAATGAGAGACATCAATTTACATTTGAAACCAGTAAATTCAAATCAAGGCCTATTCTCAGTGTTTCCAGTTTGAATCAAGTGTTTCAGGAAGCTCTACATATTTCCTAGTATCTTTTCAGTTATAAATTAAGATCATTAGTTTGTCACTGCATAAACCTTCTAAATATACCTGGCATGTTAAAATTATATTATTTACACACATAGCAGTGGTTCCTCCCCTCTAAAGTATATGTCAATGCTGAATAAGCAGAAGAAAAGTGAAAGATTTGTATTCTCTCTTATTTACCAAACATCTATATATACTTGAGATACTTTGTACTTGAATCTTTTCCAAATGTTATTTGGACCATAAACTTCTGAAGGATTTCATTTCATAGAATGTATTGAGTAATGCTAGATGATAAAACACGCTTGTTATATATCAGCTGTCTTCCACAAGACCTTTTATATGCTCATATTTATCACATTTTCTGTTTACTTTAAAGTAAACTTTAGACCTAATAAAGGTTTTAAGAATCCCAAAGGGGTAATTTATTTAAAATGTGAACATACAAAAATGAAATGTGCTACAGAGGAACTTTTCTTTTAGAAAGTGCATTTACTGAGTTGGAGTTACATGAATATATTTTGCTCAGGTGTCATTATGGTCCCCGCTCTGTGCTTCACAGTTGTATAGCTGATAGACAAAATAACAGAAGAAGAAAAGTTATGAACTGTGTTATAAGGATTTAAATCACATTTTAATTATGCAGTGGTATTTTGCCTAATTTCCAAAGTGTTCTTTGAGATTCAGAAAAGATTTCAGCTCTTCAATTCTGACTAACACATATCTAAAGCTTCTGCCTTAATTATTAAGTATTAAGGAAGATTGTATATCCTTAATAAACTACCTGTGCTCCAACAGAACATTGTCACTTGTCAGAGTAGCTCTGTCACCCACTGAAGAACAGAAGATACAGCAGTCTATAACAGTGTAGAAGTTACATAGGGACATATTGCATATTGCACCATCCTTTTTCACAATGAGTAGGACCTTCCTCTGCAAGTAATTACATTGGTGGAAGAAAGTACTACACACTCAAGGTGAGTAATCTGGCTTTTAGTGATTATAGGTGTCAAACATGAATTTGTAGGATGGTTTATAAAAATGTATGCTCACAAACTTTAGTTAATATTCAAGGGAATGAGTCTTCCTGAATATTGCTGAAAAGCATCATTCATTCTAAGTATAACACAATGTGAACAAAGGAAGATAAGCTCTTACTCGTCTAAGAGAGCTATTGCAAAAGGATCATGAGGAATCTAGTTCAAGTCTCATTTCTGACAGACATTCACTGGAGCATATTCTGCCTACTATTATACCCATGCAAACTCATATTCTTCAGTGGGGTGTTATAGGTGAAACTAAAAGAAGATTTTGTCCTAGAGTCTTGCCAGTACTTATTGGACTTTAATCATTAGTAAAATCTTGTTTAGTCTTTATCCAACAGCTGGCTCACATATCACCCTATACATGTAGTTCTTTATATTCTAGGGATTGGATCATTCAGCTCCTGAAAGTTTTGCTTTGATGTCTGGGTCAGGCCAAGTTATAAAGAGAGTAGGGGGACAAAGGTAGCTATATGCAATCTTTATACCACGCCAATTCACGTGACCACTGGGGCCAGTGCCTCTCCTGATGCACATTAGAACAGCCTAAAGGGATTTCCAAAGCACAACAGCATTTTGTCCCTGCCCCATCCCCTAGGCATATCACAAATGGCACACACTCCAGGAGGGGCATCGATCCTCTGCTGTACAGTCACCTTGGTCCATCAGAACAGCAACAGAGCATCTAGTAATCTAAAGCATCACTATCTTGTGCTTTGAAATGCTCATTCTTATTTCTTCACTAAACACTCTACCTCTATCTAGCACTTCCTGTTTGCGTCATGTTGACTACAGCATTTGCGTGAGGTTGACTACAGCATTTTTCTGCCTCTGAACATTCCAGGTTCATCCAGGTGGACTAAGTCTGCTTTGCTGCAGAAATTATTGATTGAGACCTAGATTCCATTATGTTGATTTACTGGAAAGCTGTAGGAGAGCTGCACCGTGTGGATGAGCAACATTAAAGGGATTAATGAGGAAATGTAGAGAACAGGATGGAAATAAAATAAGTGGGTGGTTATGTGCATGTGGAAATCAAAGATCAAACTGGCTCCAGCTTGTGAAAAAATAAATGTTAAAAAGTATGGTACCTGGAGAGATGAAGAGAAACAACCCATTTAGGTTTAGCGGTGCATTGACAGAGTTTTTACTACCATTGGCCTTTACTTATTTATAGTATTAAGCGAGGCATTTAGTTGTGTTCTTGGTTTCTTAGAGAAATGTAAGTTGTTCATTTACCAGAATGAGTTCTTGACACGACTTTAGGACTTTGCTAAGTGACAGATGGTGGTGTTACATAATCTCATCTATCCTTCATCACTTAGAACAGTAGGCACTCGTTGACTTTACCCTAAATTTAAAAAAGCCAAAAAGGATTTAGATAACAAATGATTCCCCTTCCCCTATCCTTCAGGAATTCATATGGAGAAAAAAAAAAAGGTGTTATATTTAACACTGCAGAGATAACCACTGCTCAAAGTTTCAGTGGTCTGTGTGCATCATTCTACCAAACCAATGTTTATATGGTCAGCATCTGGAAATGAAGGGCCTTCTTTCTATAAGCAGCAGAAATAGATGCCAGAAATGTTCACATTCAAATAGCAAATATGATATTAAATACAAAAACAATAGTAAATGAAGACTTTATAAATATTTATTGTAGTTAGGTATAGTGAATAGTTGATAAAGACTACTCTTGTTCAGTCCTTCTCATTGCAATATATCATAGACATCTCCCTAGCCAACATTTTGCATGAACAATCGTATCTTTATTAGGTAATTGTCCATGATACTACAATACTACTGTTGCTATAATTCCCACTTTCTCTGGCAAGGGTCCCAGGAATCTTATACAGAGACATTCAATTCATCTAATTTATTGCAAAATATAACATGGGTTTTGCAATTTAAAACTGAATAGGCCACTTGAGAGAAGAGTCATATTAACAAATACCAATAGTTACCTGAAAACAAGCTTTTACACGACAGACATGTTTATTTCTTTGTTTAAGTTTGATTAAATACATCTATCCAGGACTCCTGACATTTTTACATGCTTTAAGAACAGACAAACATAGGGATAAAGATCTGTAATTTTAAAAGTATCGTATTTTCCAACACCAACCTAATCCTTCAACATATAATTTGTTCCCTTAATCAATTACAAATAGTCTACTCTTTAGCCATCAAGAATCTAAATGAGCAATTTAGTGTCAATATAAACCACTGAAAAGAAACAAGTCCCTGGCAATCTGGGTTAAACAAGCATGTCAATTATCAGGGAGCCAATGTTATATTATCTATCTGTTATATATTATATTTCACTTCTATAGCTCCTTTCATCCAAAGACTCAACTGTGCTTTACAAACATTTAAGGCCAATGTTACACCAACACCTGTATGACTTCAATGGATGTTATAGCTGCATTGAAAAGGCAGGATTGGGGTTGCAAAAAGAATCATAGCATCCTTGTTAAGAAAGCAGGTATTATTTCATGTAATTTTCAGATAAGGAGACAAAGATACAAAGTGATTTGCTTTAGAGCATGAAGTGATAGTGGCAGAGCTGGGAACAGGAATTACAACTCTATGGACTTGAGCCTCCATTTCCATAGTGGTTTTTAGGTGAATTCATAGACTTCATAAATGACTGCATAGCTTTTTCTTGCCTTTGAACAATGAATGAACTGTTGTTTGGGGGGACTGTTTGTTTTTAGTTTACAACAACTTTATTAGCAATAATTTTCAAATATGACTATTTCCTCATTTAACAGAACGTCTTCCTCTGAGTTTGACTTGCCATTTCAGATTAGTGGTGGGGGAAGGGTATGGAGAGGAAGAGATAGCAATTGGACAAAAACAGGCTGGATGAGATAAGAAAATAAGAATGGCCATACTGGGTCAGACCAATGGTCCATCTAGCCCAGTATCCTGTCTTCTGATGGTGGCCAATTCCAGGTGTTTTAGAGGGAATGAACAAAACAGGTAATCATCAAGTGATCCATCTCATTGCCCATTCCCAGCTTCTAGCAAACAGCAAACACTACCCATCTTCCTATCCTCCAGGAATTGATCTAGTTATTTTTTGAACCATGTTATGGCTTTGGCCTTCACAACATCTTCTGACAAAGAGTTCCACAGGTTGACTGTTCATTGTGTGAAGAAATACTTCCCTTTGTTTGTTTTAAACCTGCTGCTTATTAATTTCATTTGGTGATCCCTAGTGTTCATGTTATGAGAAGGAGTAAATAATCTTTCCTCATTTACTTTCTCCACACCAATCATGATTTTATAGACCTCTAAGAGTTGGTGGACTGTAATAAACATTGTACAGAAAGAAAAAATAGAGTTTTATGCAAGGGTTCATCCAAAGCTCATTCAAGTCATTTAGAATATTTCCACTGACTTCAATAAATTTTGGATCAGGCACACCATCTGCATTTTTATGCTGTACACATAATTATTAGCCCACACACTTGATTTTTAAAGTACAGTGAAAGGATTCACTATAATGACAACATTTGTATAAACTATAAAATGGTTCCTTTTGTTGCCTTTTTTTTATTGGCTTTCAGATTACCCACCAAATATACTTCTCATCCATTTCCAATTACTTAATTTCTTTTTTTTTTAATTTGTGTATGTAAGTAGCAGCCTTTAAAGTGTGAGGAATGAGGACATTTGTTCATTTTTTATTTTATCATGTACAGCTTTATGAATTATGCTCATTAGGTATGAGTGATTACTGTATGTTTTACAGCATTTCGGGGAGAGCTAGGCAAATGAGATAATTAAAGAATAGTGGATATGTTGCAATACTGACAAGCAAACACTGAATTAATTGGATTAATATTGAGTGAGACCCATTGGTTAGAATTAATGGTTTTCAGTAGCCTATGAGGCTGCTGTGACTGGATTTTGATATAGATATCAAAATATTAAGAGATCTTGCAATGGAAATAATAGTCACTATTTCTGATGATGAAAGGTTTTTCTCTTTATTCCAAAGGATACTGAAAAATGACTGAATATTACAATGTCAATCTTTTATATTATCTTCTTACTTTCAAAATTGCCCTGCTGCAAACTGAATGCCTAAATGGTACTGAGTAGTATTCACATTGTTGTCAGCTGGTATGTGTGTATTCTCTCCATGTGCTGTGTCAACTCTGCACAGGTAGCTGGCTCAGCAGATCTTGATAGCACTACCTAGAAAGACCACAGACTCAGCTCGGTGCTGAAGGTGCTTGACCAGGTTTATGTCGACAAAGCACAGTACTAGCTCCCTGGCTCCATGGTTACAGATATACTAACAGATATATGCCCTTCACAATGTACTGAACTCAGTCAGCAGTGAGATATTCTGTTGCCCCCTTGGCTGGGCAAAGGTGCCATTCCTATGATTTCTCTTTTATACATTGATAAAAACAAGTTACGTATTACACTCCTGATGTGGTTAGTTACCAACCCTGCTGGTTCAAACAAAACCTTCGCATTCATTATTCTGTCCTCCCGAGGGATGGTGTGTTCCTGTACCATCTCCCAGAAATGTGTTTACATGAATATCCAGTACCTAGTACTTAGGAGTGCCTGTGTTTTAGCAACACTTGCTATACCTTTCCCAAGTGCATGTATCGGACAGTGAACTTGTAAGCAAGCGTCTATTTCATGACAGGGCATGACTTTGGCTCATAGTATGGCCTGGTTTTGCTGACTGTGGTTCAGGCCTCAGGTCTTGCACCAGGCCCAGTGCTCCAGGCTCTCTTTCTCTTTACTACACCCATCACACAAAATTATGCTAAGGTTAAAAATAATATAGAAATTAGAAAGTATAGAAAGAAAGCAACGTGTTTTAAAAGTATTCACTATAACATAGTGTCAGGCTGTTTGCTAACTGTAACAACTGGCATGGGAGCAAATTGACAGTTTCCTTTTTTAAAAGAACAAAGGGATGTTGGGTTTTTATTTAGGCTCTTTGAGCCTTCCATTTGACCAATTCTAATCCATCTTCAAATTAGTGCTTTGTATTATTCCCTAATGTATGTTTCCTAATGTTTCATCAGATAGTTATACAGATGGGGATGATTCCTGAAGCACTCATTCCGTCCCTTCTGAACAGTAAATTTCCCATTGATTTCCATAATTGAGGACCATTTTCTGCCCCTTTGCTTCTGCAAGCTGAGGGCTCATCATATGATTGAGTAATGACTATATCATCTTCCAAGTGGTGGTTATTTTGTATGCCAAATCATATTTCATTGTCCGGAATGTTTGCCTGTTTTTCTTGCTGTAATTTTACATCTTTGAGTCCCAGAGTTGTGAGGGGAAAAAAGAAATGAGGGAGAGAAATTCAAGTTCCATTTTTTTCCGCCAATAGAAGCAAACAGAATGAGAGATACAACAGCAAACTGCAGTTGCTAAACATTGCTAAAGAAACATGCAATCCAATTTTTGTAAATTCAATTCCCAGAATACTTTGAGTCAACTGATCATCTAATTCTGAATGTGAACATCAAAGCTAGTGTAGCTATCTGCAGGCCATAAGGTTTTGGCTGGCAAATGGCACATCCAGATCGTATCAGAAGGAGAAAAGCATTTGTTTTTGTTTGTTTTATTTTTAGTTTTCAACCAGAGAAATAGGATTTTTATTATGAAACTGCTAAAGCTTGCAGCTGAGTTATAGCAGGATGGGAGGGGAGTATGCCAGCTGTATTCCATTTCTCCCCCAGACACACACTCTAACAGCACTGACAAGAGGAACAATGCTGCAAACCTGCCATTTTCCACTCTTAGAACTCCTTGGTGTACAACCAGCTCACCATGAATCTCCAGAATTCTTAAGAACTGCTACAGGAACTTTCACTGTACCTGATACCATTGATGCCAGAGCCTAAACTTCAGAATTTGAACAGTTTGCATTCTTCTGTTTGATTGGACAAGGACACATACTATGCTGCCCAGCTCATTTTCAGAGAGTAGCATCAGGAGGACCAGGGCTTCAGGCCTATCAGCGGGGCTATCAGACAGCATTATGTGAATAAGCCTTATTCAGCTGTATATGAGGAGTAGAGCCAACCTTTGGTTGGAGAGATAAAAGCAACTGAGTGTTCATAGTCTAACTGGAAACATGCTAGTTAAAGATCGGGGGAGGGAATCAAATAAAGGAGTATCTCTACATACTGTGAAACAAGTTGTCTAGTTGAAAACTAGAAAGATATAAAATTAATATGGCACACATTAAATTGGATTAAAAACTGGGTAACTAATAGGTCTCAAAACGTTATTGTAAATGGGGAATCATCATCAAATAGGAGTGTGACTAGTAAGGTCCCACAGTGAACAGTTCTTGCCCCTAAGTTATTAACCATTTTTATTAATGACCTGGAAAAAATATAAAATAATCACTAATAAACTTTGCACGACACAAAAATTGAGGGAATGATAAATAAGGGAGTGAAAAGGTTATTGACACAGAGTTATGTGGATCACTTGATAAACAGTTCTCAGGCAAACAATGTATAATTTAATATAGCTAAATATAAATGTATACTTCTAGGAACAAAGAATTTAGGCCATACTTACAGGGTGGGGGACTCTTCCCTCGGAAGTAGTGACTCTGAAAAAGATTAGGGGTTGTGTTAGATTATCAACTGAACATGAGCTCCCAATATGATGCTGTTGCTAAAAAAAGGCTAATGCGATCCTTGAATGCATAAACAGGTTAAACTTGAGTAGGCACAGAGAGGTTAATTTAACTCTGCATTTGCTGCTGAAATACTGTGTCCACTTCTGGTGTCCCCAATAAAGAAGGATGTTGGTAAATTGGAGAAGATTCAGAAAAGAGGCACAACAATGATTAAAGGATTGGACAACATGCCTTATAGTGATAAGCTCAAGGAAAGAGACGGTTAAGGGTAAATTGATTACAGTCTATAAATATCTACAGGGAGCAAATATTCAATAATGGGCTCCTCAATCTAGCAGAAAAAGGTGTAATATGATCCAATGACTGGAAGTTGAAGGTAAACAAATTTGCACTGGAAATAAGACCGCAATTTTCAACACTTATGCCTACACACGGGTCTTATAAACATCAGTGAGAATATGTCAGTGTCCTCTGTGTGGAATACCATCCACGTTCAGGGCCTATGTCATCACTTTTCTTGATTTTTACCACAGAATAATAGAGGATTAGGGTTGGAAGGAACCTCAGGAAGTTTCTAGTCCAACCTCCTCTACAAAGAAAGACCAACCTCAACCAAATCATCCCAGCCAGGGCTTTGTCAAGCTGGGTCTTAAAAATCTCTAAGGATGGAGATTCCACCACCTCCCTAGGTAACCCATTCCAGTGCATCACCACCTTCCTAGTAAAAAAGTTTTTCCTAATATCCAACCTAGACCTCCCCCACTGCAACTTGACACCATTGCTCCTTGTTCTGTCATCTGCCACCACTGAGAACAGCCTCACTCCATCATCTTTGGAACCTCCCTTCAGGTAGTTAAAGGCTGCTATCAAATCCCCCCTCACTCTTCTCTTCTGCAGACTAAATAAGTCCAATTCCCTTAGCCTTTCCTCATAAGGCATGTGTCCCAGCCCGCTCATCATTTTCACTGCCCTCCACTGGATTCTTTCCAATTTGTCCAAAAAAATAGCTTTGTGCTTCCTGTCCATTAGTTTTCCCCATCACTACTGGAGTTAGGCATTGATTTAGTCCTAAGTGCCTAAGCCACCTTTGAAAATGGGACTTAGAATCCCAAGTTACTACGACACTTTTGAAAATTTTACTCTGTATGCTCTTCCAGAAATACAGTTAATTATATTTAGTGAGATACCTCCCACATTTTTAGGTGCTATAATAAATTATGTGTTTTGGAGAAGATGGTGGCTATATTTCTCCTGGAAAGGTAAAACAGGCCCTTTCTGTTGCTTTGATTTGGATGGCTGAATTAATGCATTATCTGCATGTGAGTATCTAATGCTATTGGGTGGCCATTAACATGTGATTAAAAGTTTCATTAATTTTAGAGCACCTAGATTGATTTTATAGGGACATATTTTGTTGCTGTATTAATCTAAATAATGGCAACAATAATAATTGCAGTAGTAATAATGTATAAAACAACATTTTATGGTTCTGCCTTTCACAAACTAAATTAACTTCTCATTACTTCAAACTTCTGCTTATTGAAGTTTTTTCTGTAAAAAGAATACAACAACATTGGCTTTTCTCGATAAACAGTTTGAAAATTAAAAAAATAAAACAAACAATAAGGTGACTATCTGACTTCAAAAATAATTCTTACAGTAAGGACAGAATAGGATGCTAATTATGTTCTCTTATACTGTCTGTTTTAAAGGAATAATTTTCTAGGGCCAATATTTTAAAAAGATATCAAAAAGGACACAAATAATTTTCTTTTCATGCAAATATGTTGTGAAAGCAGCACTGAACAATGATAAACTGGAACCCCCCCAGACAAATAAATGAAACATCTTACTAATACTGCTCTTTTAAGGTCCTTTTTTATAGACACATTACTACTCATCCTAGCCTCTGTTTCCAGAGATAGGAGAAAACTGCTATAACAAGATGAAAAAGGGCAGAATACAAACTTCAATGTAGGATATTAAGTGCTTCTTTGAAAAGTATGCCAGGTAAAATTGTGTCTTCTCATGTAATAGCATAGAATTATTCTTCACTGATATTTTGAAGACATCATATTATCTTCGGAGAGTATTGCAGGCAATTTCTTCATCTAATTATCCTCAATAAGAGGCAAATGAGACCAGGAAAAAAGACTAATTTGTTAAAAATCTACAAGACTAAATTATCCTCAATTGTTTCTTTAGCACTTAAAATAGAATAGAGTAATTCATCAAGTTATTTGTTACAAATAACTTGATGAATTTCACCTCCTTTCTTCAATTGTGCACAAGAAGCTTATAATTATTTTGGACTAATTTGCATTTGAAGTTTTTTTATATGTAAGTTCACTGAATAATTCTTGGTCTGAGAATATGCCTGAACAGTTAATTTTGAGTAGATCTGTTAAAATGATTTGCAGCTACATTTTAAACAAATTTAGCTCCTTTTTTCTGTTCATCAATTGTCCATCAACAGACTGATATAAGTTGCTTTAGCTCCATTGACTTCAGTGAAGTTATATACATTTCTACTAGTTGAGGATCTTCTCAATCGCCATTGCTGTTAGCCATTTTAATGTCATGTCTTTGTTTAGATTGCGGGTAAAATTTTCAGAGGCATCACACTGACAGAAATCCCTGTGGCGGGATACCCCAGGGTGCAATCCAAACATTGTGATAGTGCTGTGCCCTCTTTATTCTCCAGCCTGGGCTTTCCCTCACAGTGCCTTGCTAGTGAGAGGCAGCATGCCCTCCCCACCCCCAAGGTGCTGTTACCTTCTAGCTCAAAGGCATCCAGAACACCACACCCAGCTAGATCTTATGAATGTTTACCTGGTTGCCATTCACTCTGTGACGCTACACTTACACAGCCATCTACAGACAGAGACACACCCAACTGAGTTATATGAATGTCTTGCCTAGTCACTCACGAACCAACAATAAAGAAGCACCAGCCAATTACCCCCCCCCCCACAGTTTGTAAGAACCATACCAAAAGGAGTCTAGCCCCAAAATTATATTAATCAATCCACTCCCGCCTCATTGTGGAAAAGACATGCAACAGCTTTTGTTATTGAGCTAAGATTTCTAGACATTCTAATTCGAGACCACACTGGTTGAGATAAAACATTAAACAAGTTTAATAACTTCAGGAAAATAGATTTTAAGTGATTATAAGCGGCAAATGTAAAGAGATTAAAAATAGTTACCAAATGAAATAAACATAAGTTCATAGTTTAAGTTCTCATGCTACCAATATTTGAATACGCAACATCTCATCCTTGTTAGTTGGTACAAGCAGTTTCTTAAATGCAGGCTGGACAACCTTCCCTGCCTGGGACTCCTCTCCCCACTTTCAAAGTTCTTTTGTCTTCTAGATGATTCTTTAGATGTTGAGTTGGGGAGAGAGACAGAAGCCAAGTGATGATGTCACACTTCTCCTTTTATAGTCTGTTTCAGCTTGCTAGAACAGTCCATTCATGTGATGTGGCGACTGCTTCCCATTGGTCAAGCAACCCCATTACGAACATGTATCCTACAGGGAAGCCTTCACTGTAAGCAATTCTTGTACTGGAGTATTTCCTTGATGGCCCATTAGCACATCTGTCCAGTTCAATGTTGTACCTGAAAAGCTGGTTTAGATGGTTCCCACCTCACAACATGTTCTAGTACCATTTACCAGAATATTTTATAACTTCATATGCTATGGTAACATGTTCAATACAACAGGATATTCATATTTAACAGATCAAGACTTAAAATAATATCACATAAGGAATAGTTTGCACAGAACAAACCATAATTATATGACAGTGGTGAATATGTGGTTTTTGTGGTGTTGTTTTCAGACAAATGGTGTCACATCCACATCTCACCCTCATGCCTACATTCCAGTTAGAACGTATGCATATAGGAAACCTTATAACCCTGTAAGGCATGGGGCCATACTTTCCTGTCCGTCTGGGAGGAAGGCCATGCCCTCTTGCTACGGTGCCTTTGTGTGATCTCACGCCCAAAGGAGAAATTAGCATTCACGGGCGGTCAGGCAGTTTATACCCACTGGCCTCTGAGGCAGGGTGGGGTGATCAAGTCTAGGGGCTCACATGCAGGCGGTGAGGGCCAGTAATGGCTAGGGGTTCACAGGCAGGGCTGCCACCCCAAGACTGGGGCAGGCTCCCCACCCCCGAGGGCTCTGATACAACTGGCAGCTCTTTTTTATCCACCCGAGAAGTCTTCAGAGAGGTCTTATGGAGCAGCCAGTCTTTTACCAGGATCTCCTCCAGACCTGGAGGCTGGTCTCCGCAACCAGGTCTGTGGCGGCGGAGCCCTTGCTACACAATCCTCATCTCAGTGTGCAGGTGGCGGATTCCTACTCAGTGCACCAGAGCCTGGTCCTAGCAGGTGTGGGCCAGCCTGTATTACACCTTGGTTCTACGGCCTGCCGCGGATATTGGCTGGCGACTTCTTCACGGAGCCGTGAGCATGAGCATGTACCTGGCGCGGTTCACCCTCCATCCCAAAGCCTGTTCTTTTTGCAGCATGAGGGAGACCCTGGTGCACATCTCCATGTTGCAGCCCCTATTCCAGTTCCTCCAAAACATCCTCTTGAGGTTCTGGCTGCACTTCTCCCCACACCTCCTCATTTACGTGCATCCATCCATGGCCCCATAAAGTAATGGGACCTCCTCATCAACCTCCGCCTCACCTTGTCCAAGGCAGCCATCTACAACACCAAAAAGAGGAGGTTGGCTGAGAAGGTGCTCTGCAAATGTGGGGTCTCCTTCAATTCCTCTGTTCGATCACACCTCTGAGCAGAGTTCCTCTGGGCCCTATCTGTTGACTCCTTGGCTACCTTCAAGGAGCACTGGGTGCTGTCCAGGGTTCTCTGCTCGGTGTCCCCCCTCAAGTTTTCTCCATTTTGCCCTTTGACCTCCATGCCTGTCCCTGTTTTTTCATTCATTGTCCCCCATAATTAGCCAAGTCCAGGTCCAGTAGCTCCTCCCCTTAGGCTGGGGGAGAGGCTTTTAGCTGTGGGCAGGCTAATGCCCGCCCACATCCTGGTGCTCAAATAGTACTGAAGCCCTAAATGATGTGCCTGCTCACTTCCTGGAAGCAAATGGGAATGGGGTCGGCAGTGAGGGAGGGGCGAAGGGGACACAGGCCCTCCTGACTCCAGCACATTGCAGCTTAGGGCCCTAACAGTGGATGAGAGTTCCTTCACTGGGTCAGGAGTGATCCAGCCAAAAGTCACTGTCCTGGCTTCAGGCCACAACACAACTGGACAATTTTCTGGTTCCCCTTGGCTTCTTCCTACTCCCTATCCCTGGAGTACCTGGGCCTCAGAGTTGCTGTCAGTCTCCCCGGGGTAAATTGCAAGGGGAATTCCCAAAAGACCCTCCACATTGCAGGAGGAAGGCAGCTCCTCCAGGTCACAGACAGCTCCTTTAGGTCCTCTAGGTTCCCAGCAGTAGGCAGCTCCAGCAGCTCCTCAATGGTGCAGAGGTTAGACTTGAGCTCCAGCACCAGGGTACAGATGTCCTTCTCCTCCAGCAGCTCCAGCACAACTGAGCTAGACTAGAGGGATCACCTTTTATACTTCCTGTTCCACCCCTCTGCTTCTGTTGTGACCTCCCTGTCCATCTCTGAGAGAGGCCTGTAGCCTATAAAACTATCCTGCTTGCTTGCATTCTATAGGGATTCTATAGGGATATATCTTTTCTTATAAGATTTAAGTATGATGGTGTGATTAATAATAGAGTTATAAGTTTATATATTTTGCTGTAATGCCAAGTACCTTATGGGCCAAAAATCCTGTAAGACAGCTACGCAATTTGGGATCTTTGACTTAGTTAAGTGTCGAAAGAGATGAGGTATAACATAACAAGACATATATAGAGTTGTTTTTATCAAGATTTAGCAGACCTTTTGACCTAGATGTTGAAAGGGGTGATGTCAGGTATTAACCAATACATCATAAGAGTCGGGACCCTTTTCCCGAAAAGTGGTGATGTCAGAAAAACAAATATACCACAAAACCCACAGAGGGTCAAAAAGGCAAAGGTGAGATCATGGAAACTTCTGATAAGTGATGAGGATATCTCATTAATATACATGAACCTGCCAGCCTATGACATGTGGATACCCCACTATTCTGGGGGTAGGAATCCAAGTATGGACTTAGAAGGAGGACCCATATTCTCAGATTATAAGAATGGAAAGATCGTGCTATTTGAGGCGATCGTCATCTATTCCTGCTTGAAGCTTCTTTACTCTTAGCTCTCCGCATAGCCTACTCCACGCCCCCCTCCTCCCCCCCCTCGGAGGTGAGACATCTCTCAACCAGGTCATCAGGGAAGGTGTGAGTATATTAGGCTAAAGAATATCATAGATATATATTATATAAGTCTCTATAATTAAGATTGTCTTATCCATTATTCATTTGATTGTTCATTTACTCTATATCAGTCATTTGTTTATCATTTTATGTTATCTTAATAAATATTAAAATTATACAAATTTGGTTATCATTGAAATATTCCTGTGGTACCCCCAAGAGTCCTTATAAATTCTTCTGGAGCCTAGTTAGGACGCGAACCTCATGATCCTCTAATCAGTTCAATTGGCAAACCTATAACCCTATTCAATATTCATACAATTAAAATCAGGCTACAGGCCCCCCCAAACTACAAACCCCACATACAAAAATTTCACCTCACTGGCCAGGTCACATACAGTAGTCTTAGATTACATTTTGGTAGTCTTAGATTACTATACAGAATTTTCACATTCCTCACAAGAAGTTGTTTTAGAAGCATATGTATTTGAATGAATATAAATTTCCCTCCAATAGGTGTGGGCAAAATATTGCCTGACTGAATGCCTGTAAATATTTAATTAAAAATGGACTGTAGATCCATAAAAAAAAATTGTTTTCACTAATTTTCACAAGGTACTTATATGAAGTATTTGTCCAGCTCCAGAGGCTGATTTATAAATCTTGCTAAGCACTCGGGCAAGGGATTGAACATCTTTTACCCACTCTGATTTCAGTTGATATTGAGAGTACACCTCACAGGATCCAGATCTAATTATGGATATTTAATATTTAAGCAAGATTGGTTAGTTTCAATTGGATATACAATTCATAGGAAACATTTTCCTTCCCTGACTAAGTGAGCATAATACAGAGGACTGAATTACTGCTATGAATACTTGACTTCTCTAATTCATAGTGTCTTCCCAGAAATATTGTCCAATATTTTCTTAAAATTAGGAGTGAATGGGGGTTTCCTAAGAACATTCCTAGTATATTCCAGGGCTCACTAGAATACTCATGGAAATCAAAGACAAAAGTGGTGCAAACAGTCAGAGTGATTTTTTTTTATATTAATACATATTTAACCACAGGATATCTCTGCATTCAAAATAGGATTAGACATTTATATAAATAATGAGAACATGCAGAATTACAGTAAATAGCATGAAATAAATATAAGGGATATGAACCTTAATGCTTGTGGTAATAAGCCAAATATTAATTGCCTGTAGTTAAAAAGAGATTGTCTCGATTTTAGCTTTTTTTCTATTTTCTTTTTTCCACCCATTAGGTTATGTCACATCTGCCTACTGCAGTTTCTTGTACCTTCCTCTGGAGCATCTGATACTGGTCACCTTCGGATATGGGATACTGCACTAAACAGCTCAGTGGTCTGATCTGATTTAACAATTCCTGCATTTCTATACATTCTTTAAAAATATAGGAACAAATACTTAAAGGAAACATTTGTAGTTTTCATCTATTTCCACTTTTGATGCCTTACACTGGAATAAACATTAATTAATCTTCAGTATTGTGAAACAGTTAATGGGAATTACGTATAAGATTTACAGCAAAAATTTGCAAGTGCAATTAGCATCCATGAACTAGGTTGCAATTTCACTATATTCATTTTTTTTTATTTGACTCTTTTTTTCTAAAAAAAATACTTCTATTCTACTGATTACTGAACTGTTTGCTGCATGTATTCAGTATGAGATACTCAAAATTTGAGCTCTGTTGATGAGTTCTGATTAGTCATATATGTCACATTGTATTATTTCTGTTTCCTGTGTAAATGTACACAATTTTAATAATCAGAAAATGATCTTAAAAAAAAAAATCACTGGACTTTTGAATTTCCATGAAAGAGGTAGAAGATAAGTATTAGAATTAGGACATTTTAGAAAACATTCAACTTTTTCCTGTCTGGGCCACATAAGCCTAACCCGATGCATCCGTCCTATGGATAAAAAAAATCTGTATAAGATTTATTAGCTGGTGTCGCTTTTCAAATTAATTTTCTCTCATCACATTCACCCAAAGTAATGTATATGTGCATGTAGTTTGCTCCCCAGTCACGCATCGGGATCCACTAGCACAGAGCCCTTGGTCTGTGCTATGTCCATTGATGGAAATTATATCCAGGAACAGAGCTCCATGCAAGTGTATACCAGTGCAAGATGAGGACCTAAGATGAGAAAGACAAAGTCAGGTTATTGTCAAGCTCATTTCATAATCTCCAAGGCAGGGCTCTGCGAAGGGATTTTAGGAATCCTGCCTTCCTTTTTTTGCCAATCCATGTCACAGCATTGCCAGTGCAAATAATACTCATGCATATGACTTTCAAATTTGTTATTCACCTATCTTTGAGTATACAGGTTTAAAATTTGCATTCGACAAGCATTCGAGTAAATCCTTATTGCTCAAATGTTGTTAGAAAGGAAAAACAAAATAAATACCACCAATTCCCCACCAATTCACAAATATTTCTCAAATTGAAGATTAATTTGAAAAATAAATTAAGCAAAATAGAATATCTATTTATGTGGCCACATTGTTACTACACTTTCAAAGGAAGTCTTTCCATTAACTTGCTGAGCTTTGGATCAGGTGCTAGGTTCTTAAGAATTGAATAGTGAAACTAGATTTTAAAAGGTACTTTTCTGACTTTTGCCATTCAAAGTCCCCAGGAACTACTTTGGTGTCATTTGAAATAAATCTAGTGAAAAGGACTTGTATTGTTCTTATTTATATTACCATAGTGCCTAGAAGCCCTAGTCATGGACCAGGACCCCCTTATGTTAGCATTGTACAAACACAGAACAAAAAGGAAATCTTTGCCACAAATGTTTTTTGATAAAGATGAAATAGATTCAGAACACAGATTCACCTTGGTTATCCTCTCAAATCCACAAGTAAGTAGGTAATTCAAAGCATAAGGAAAAAAATGTAAGTTATTTTTCATTGGCTCAGATATGACTGCCTAAGATTTAGAACAAGAAGCATCTCATCAACATTCAGCACCATTGTCAGGACATAAAAAAAGGAAACATAAAAAAGGATTTGGAATAAGAGAAAGCAATGGGAAAAAGTGAAAGAACGAAACTCTTACCCAGCCTTTAGATTCTGTTTTCATAATATGGATCCCCTTACCAACGTGTTGTATATGAAAGGATCAGCATGATATGTTCTGTAGATGGATCAGAAGTATGGCACATGCAGTTGTTCCTGTCTAGCACAAAGATGTCTGAGCTTTAATCTGTGTTTGACAATTGTATTTGTGTTCATCTTATTTTTTCTAAGTGCAGTGTTGTAGAGTAAGTTCTTGCTCTAAATTCTTGTCTGTATTTCTCTTTATTTACAGCAGTTTAGCACAATGTAGTCTATACTGAAAAAAACAGAAACTATGTACAACCAGCCACCTTCTGGCTCCATGTCACCTGGAGTAAATGGGTGGATAATGTAGGTCTTTGTGAGGGCAGGAAATCCTTTCCCCAAAACCGCACAGTGGCAGCAGATAAATTCTGCTGCTGGTACTCCAGCCTCAGGGCTGGGTTAGACTCCCTTCCCACAAGTCCCTCTTCTGAGGATGCAAAAGCCTGTGGATTTCCCAAGTATCAGCGGAACCAGCTCTTCCAGTGCCCTGCCAACAGAATACCTCCATGTGCAGCAGAGCATGGAACCTTCAAAGGGCGGGACTCTATGACACAGCAAGCGGATTCCAGTGCCTCTGGGCACCCTTTGAGAATGCTGTCCTTATGGCCTGCTCCTTTGAATCTGTGTTAACGAGGCTGATGCAAGAATGAATGGGGCTGTGAAATTTAATGCAATTTTGGATAGATAATCTGCCTCTGAAGTGGATGGTCAGAGTGCCTGATTACGTACTGCAGAATGTGGTGTATGTGACTCACTGATTTGTGCACCCCTCTCGGGGCTGGTCATGGCATTGGAATATCTTACTTTTACACACTTTGCTGACAGTTGCTTCAGCCCTGTGGTGACTAATTTCTTTTTCGGACTCAGCCCTCTGTCAAGGTCACATAAAGTCCCACCTCTTCTGGGGGTAAATCAATAATTCCAGAAATAGTAAACCATCAACCTCCAATTGGGCCTTCGGTCCAACTTCAGATTCAGTAGTCTTACCCCTTGTCACGTTCCTTCTGTTCTACTTTCCTCAGTGGCCAGAAGCGGGACACAGGCCCTTCCCTTCTACTGGGTTTTGCTCCAGGACACTTTAAGAGCAATGAGGGCCCCTGGCTGCCTCCCTGGACAACTTCCTACCTTACCCTATCAAGACCTTTTCCACAGCTTTTTCCCAGGTTCACTGTGTGTCAGAATTGCTCTCCCTAAGCCTTCCAGGCTCTCTGCAGAGTTTCTTATCACTTTCTCAGTATTGCCAACTCTTACGATTTTATCATGGTGCCCATGGTGCGGAAGTACTGCTCATGGCCAACTGGCAAAGGGTTTACTGTTCTGTAACAGCAACTCCTATGAGGCCTGGCAAACTCGCTACACCTAACAATTTGTTTTCATAGTATTTGTCTATAGAGAATGTTGTGTGAAATCTTAAATGAAAGCAAGGATCACGCTGGTCATTAATATCATTATGAAATGTGTGTACTCATATTTTAAAAAGTTACATCTATATACTGAAAGTATGTCCTTTTATATTAGTACTTGTTGCAACACAGTACCTGATATGTCCACCTCTCGCCCCCACCTAACCACCTGGTGCATCAGCAAAACCTCGACCTGACCTTATTAGGCCATTTCCTCACCCCTCCTGAAACTGACCTTATTAGGCCATTTCCTCACCCCTCCTGAAACTGACCAGGTGACCGAGAGCAGCTGCCTCATCACCCAGCCAAAGGTTTGTCCTGGTTCAAATATCTCCCCTCCAATCCGGAGCAACCTTGGCTACCTGAAGCCCCTAGTATAAAACAGGGGCACGCCCCAGGCTCCGGTTGAGAGAGCTCACCGTCCACCAGACTGATCATCTGGCCCGTCCCTATCTCTCCCACTCCTGACTGACTCCGAGCGCGTATCGAATCGTACAAGCCGTCTTTCTGTGTTTCTGCTGTTCAGCAAGCTTCTGGGTGTCATGTTGCAGCTCGTTCTGATGCTGGTAAGACGTTAACCCTTTCTCTCCTCTCTCCCTTTTAGCTTTTGTTTAAAGTTTGCTCTAAAAGTAATAGCCGTACCCCCCCCCTCCTCCATCCGTATAAGTAAAAGGTAATCTAGTTTTTATATACCTGTTGTTTTAATAAACCCTTAATTTCCAACCGACTCATTATTGTCTCTTGGGGATCATTAACCTGTTGGGTCAGTACTAAGGTGTTCCTCCCCAGCAGAGGTGAAAAACTGGTTTTGCCAGACAAAGGGATATATTTTCAGATGTCTGCCAAGGCTTATAGGTAGATTAAGCATTGTAAATCCAACACAATGGAAGCCCCATTTATATGCAAAAGTCAACAGGAAAAAAACAGGCTGATAGAGGGATATGAAAGAAACAGGAGTATGGGAAGAAGACAATTTGGAGCCAATTTGGAGCCAGGAAGAGATCCATAGGGGTTCTCCTGTCTTTGGGAAAAAAAACAATGAGTTTTGGGAAATATAAGGAGAAGCAAAAAGACATTTTGTCATCTTTCACTGAAGAAGCAAAAAGGACAGCATTTTTTGCATTCATGAAAGTTGGATCCTGGCCATGTAGTGATGCCAGGAGTTTGTTTGAGGCAATAAACTGCTTTACACAAGATTTTATCCTGTTAGAGTTAAATTTAGACTCTAAGAAGCCTTGTCATACCTTTTGTTTTACATATAATCTGTTGTTATTATCCTTGTTCACTATCACTTAAATCTTAATCTTTGTAAATAAATTTACATTTGTTTTCACCATAAGTAGATTCCAGTGCTGTGTTTTTATGAAAGATCTGTTCCTGAGTTGCACCAGTCCAACTGGGTCTACGAGGTCTCTTTGGAGACAGTTTACCTGGTAATTACAGTGATGAGCTGGATACAACAGGGGATGCTGCAGAGGAGTTTGGGGAGTAGGGTACACCAGGTGTTAATCTGCAAGGCAAAGTAGGGGTTGACAGAGCCCAGCGGAGAGTTTTTGGGTGGCTGAAGGGTTGGCAGTGTCGGGACGTTGACACACATCTACCACAAGAAAGAACTCCCTCTTGCAGGAGGCAGAAGGGTAACAGTGATTCTCAGTCCTGGACATCCTGAGAAAGTGTCACACTGTAGCCAGAGATTTTGTCTCAGTTGTCTAAATGGCCAAAAAGAATATTGAAGTAGAGGTTTGCAGTAAAACCTAAGAAGGGGTTTTAATATTCTGAGATTGATGGATTGAATATTTGGGTAATTAAAGAGAGTGGTATCAGTGTCAGAACGTTTTATAACATTTTGAATGGTGATTAGTTTTAAGAATAGGATTTTTAGATAAGAATTAGTAATAAGAAAAATCCAGCAAGTGACAGTTGAGAATGGCAGTTGGAAGGGGGATTCCCTCCTTCTTATGTAACCCCTCCCTTTTTCTGATGAAGTCCTGATGCAACTCCTTCCCCCTCCCTTCTTACTCTTACGTGACCCCTCCCTTCCCTGATGCAAACTCCCTCACCCACCCTTCTCATTAGCATAGGAGGTGAGGCTGGGCAAAGCTCATTTGCATATCAAATAATTGATTGGCTGAGTGATTTTACATCAAAACCTAATTAGCATATTGGGCGGGGCACCTCATAGTGTTGTAGGTAACTCCGTCTCCCTCTCTTTTTCTTTTCCCCTTACATAACCCCTCCCTTCTCCTACCTGCTCTGCACCCTCTCCCTTCTGAATGACCTTTAAGCTGATTGGCTGAGCTTGCATGACCAAACTGTATATAAGGCCAGCAGCCAGCAGGCTAAACTTGGTAAAGAGCTGAACACCTGAAGAGAATCATAGGGAAGAGCAGATCAAAGAAGGACGGGCAGACCCAGAAGAAGAGCTTAAGAAGACCCGAACGACAACAGTAACAGAAGGAGAAGAGCTGAAATCAACAGACACTTAAGGTGCTATCAACAGCTGAAATTATGGGAAGCTGTGCTGAGCAGGGGTGCACTTTGTCTGTATGCATCAGGCTAACTCAGACCCTGCTCACTGACTAACCCTTTTGCAGAAGCAGACATTAGGCAGCGTCTTTGTGGCAGCAGCAACCATTGAGCGGCCACTTGAGTAGCAGATAAGACAGAGCAGAAGGATTCCACAGACAAGGCAGAGGGATTAAAGAAGGTTATTGAAATTCCTGACCCCTTCTATTACATCCAGAAGAATGTATATATAGGTATATCTGTCAATAAAGTTGAATACCTCTGGTCTGAGTGAGATTCTCCCTCTCTACCCATTCAGCAAGCACCTGATCCAGGCTTGCTGGATGATAGATGGTTTAAGTATAGTTTAAATGGTTTATATAGAGTGTTAAGTATATTATTGTTAGATTAATAGTGTTAAGGTTATTATCATTTATTGATATATAATATAGAATGTTAATGTATAAGATTAATTAGTGTGTTAAGTATATTCTATTTCTTTCTTTTTCTTTCTATGTAACCAATCACTTCTAAATAAACGTATTTGTTTTTGAAGTATCATAGCCTGTGTATCCTATCCTGATCAAGGGAAGGCAGATTGTCTCCCTGGAAATTCCTTTAGAGCGAACCACCTGACTGGGATTTTTTCGAAGTAGCTTCCATACTCTAAATTCTCCCAGTAACAACACTGACCTTCTAACTTGTAGCCCAGTGGTTAGAGCACCTGGAATATGAGAGACCCAAATTCAACTCCCCCCTCCTCCTGAAGAGGGAGAAAGGATTTGAACAGGGGTCTCCACCACCCAGCAAAGTGCTGAAACCATTGAACTATGGGATAGCTGATGTGCATATCGGGGTGTCCCTCAATCTCTACTGTTAAAACTGTTTCACTTTGGGTAAGTACTTAAAGATTCATTGGACTAGAGTCAGAGAAAAACAGTGAGAATTACTCAATAGCCTGGTGGTTAGGGCATCAACTTGGGAGGTGGAAGAACCAATGTCCAGGACCACTGCTCCAATGACTCCTTAATTATTAATACACAGTGGAACACCTTCAACAGGACAGCTTGAGATAGCTGTTCATCAGAATATTCCATAGCTCAGCAGTAAGAACCTTTTCCAGAAAGCTGGGAGACTCCTGTTTAAATCCTTTCTTTCCTTCAGGAAGAGGGAAGAATTAAATCTGGGTCTCCCACATCCCACATCAGTGTGCTAAGTCACTCAGCTAAAAGTTATACATTCACTACTTCCTCCTCCAGCCACCTTGTATGGAGAGAGGCAGGCGCCTAGCTCATTGTTAAAAGATATGACTTATGCACCACAGCTGCCTCCCTCGAAGAAAGGGGTGGGTCTTAAAACATACCCCTCTCCCTGGCATCTCTCATAGGCTTGTAATTACCTAAACTAGCCAATCATGATGGCTTTGTGGATCCTCATTTTAGCTACCTATCTCTCCTCATTCATTCTACAGGGGTGCCTAGTTGCCTAGCTCAGGCTTCATGGATTGCATTGAGTTTCTAGATGCCTAAACTCCTTTGTGGAGCCAGGCTTAAGAGGCATCAGTTGGCGTAGTAAAGCCAATTAATACACACTTGATGTGCTTAGTGAGACCAACTTGGTGTTTATGAATCAGCACAAGACAATTTGCAATATATAATTACAATTATAAATAAAGTGTATAAACACATATTTAAACTGTAAATATTTTTAAATATTTTGGTCTTGAATTTGTATAAATGTCTTTGGTGTCAAAACACTGGGGACCTGTCCTTATGGAATTTTAAAATAAAAGTTAACTTTTTTTATTTGTTTGGAAAAAAGTTAATTATATTTTCAAAGCAGCATACTTGACCATAGTAGTTTTTGGAGTCATCAGGAAGTGTTTAATGGAGGGATAAAGGAATTTGTTCAGGAATTAAGAAAAAAAAGGGGTGCTCTTTCCCAACCCTTTGAGATTGAGAACATCCCTCTTTCTACCTAATCTATCCACACTTCAGAACCTTCCTAGATTTCTGAATCCTCTCTGACCCAACACCCAGAATATGCTTAGTATACCCTGACTCATACAGCCACCCAAAATTCCAGGCTCAGATAAACAATTCCTACATTCAAAATTCTTCCCCATCCCACTTGCCATTCACCATTACCAGGCTCAGAAGCCCTTACACCACCACCTCCCCATTCCCATCCAATTTGTTCTGGGGTCTGGAAACAAGAGCACAGGCAGGAGGGAGGATGTGCGTGTGATCTAAAGTAGACTCACAGAAGCTTGTGTTCCCTGCTCTGCATTTTCCCTTTCAAGCTTGCTGCACATGTGCTGCAAGACCAAATGTTCCCTTCTGGCAGCCATTTGTGCTAGGTCACCCATGGCTAAAACAGCTGCAGTGCAACCAAGGGAAACCTTCAGAGGAAACAGGTGGTACTGGACTCTTCAGAACATTGGTTTCACTACAGAGCTAAGGGACTCAGCCCCATTAGCCTAAATGATGAGCCACTCCTCTGAGTGAGTGAACCACTGCACTCTCAGAACCATTCATTAAAGAAATAAAGTCTCATCCACTTCTCTCACTAGCTTTTGCCTCCCTTCAGGACTGGTTGCTTCAACCAACATCCTAAAACTGGGGCAGATTCTTCCCTGTCTGCAAACCAGGAAAAATTCAGAAGTCCCAGGCTGAATGCTACCCCATTGTCTGAGAAGTCTGTTTCTGAGGTTAATCAAGGAAAGCAAGTTATGTCATTGCCTTCTCCCTCCCCAGAAATTTGGGAAATCAAGAAAGGGATCATATATGGTAGTGTCTGAAGAATTAAATAAAATTATTCCCTAAGTAATGAAAACGGGTGGAAGAGAGCCTCACACTGATGGTTAAAGGCAAAATAGGATGGCAGATTCTAAGAACTGTATTGGAATGAAAGCTGAGTCTATTGAGTCATACTACAGTAAGCACTGGTGCAAAGTCTCTGCATTAAGATTCAGGGTAATTAATATTCAGTCATATTGTCAGGTGGATCCATTTAACGTTAACCAGGATTTAACTGATATAGAACAGGGGGAATCATGGAAATAAATGTTAGGAATATTTAAAGGTGGGAAGGGAGATTAGGCTGATTTATTTTATTTTTGAGTTACCAAACTCCACAAGGGGATGAGATTTGGGATATGTTTACACGGCAATAAAAGACCCATGGATGGCCCTGGTCAGCTGACTTGTGGGGCGCTGGCTATTGGGCTATAAATTTGCAGTGTGGCTGTTCAGGCTAAGGCTGGAGCCCAGGCTCTGAGACTCCATGAGGGAGAAGGGTCCCAGAGCCCAGGCTCCAACCTAAGTCTAAATGTCTACGCTGCAATGTTATAGCTCCGCTCTCCAAGCCCTGAACCTGAAACAGCTGGGCCATCTGTGGCTGTGTCATGGGTCTTTTATCACAATGCAGATGTATCCTTGGATGCTAACTCAGACCCTGAGTGCATTTTTGAAGTGGTGAAACCTTCTGCAGCACTCTCAATTACATATATTTCTTTTCCTTTCCTTCATTTTTAATAGTCAATTTAGTGCCTCATGAAAATCAAGGGGCAAAGTTCCTCTTGGCATCCAAACTAACTGTGCTTGAACTGCTTTGTACTCTATTGGAATGTGGCTCACACTTGCACTAGAGGGATTTCAGCAGGCTAGAGGAGGTAGTTTGTGTACCATGTTCATTCATTCTTTTTTATGAATGCTGATCAGTCTGCAATAACTTTTAATTTAGAAATGTAAGATAATTATAGTAAAATAATCTAAAAAGATTGAAATCATAATGAAATATTGATTGATCTGAACAGACTTTTTATTTTTAATTGTTTTCATTTTGGTTGACATTTTTTTTCAATTTTTTTCTGTCCAAATTTGGGATGGAGGGTTTTTTTTTCAAAATCTTGAAAATTTTCACAGGAGAGAAAACCATTTCCTACTCAGCTCTAATAATTTGTCTAATAAAAGCTGGAATGAAACCACCAATTCAATTCATATAAACCAGTAAACCACAAGGATGCAGCAGTATTACCAGCTTCAAGCATCTGAATCAGCGCCCTCAAAATAATGAGAATTGCTTAAAATAAGAGATTTTAAAATAATAAATCTTGGGTTCTTTTTTATTTGATTTCTAGAGTTGAAGCTTTTCATGATCACATTTTCAAGCTTCACTCTGCAACCACAAGGGCTACAAGTGTACGTTCTTTTTAATGAAAACTGAGCTTCTGAAAAAATCACAAGACCCAAGCAGCTGGGGATTTAAAGAGAAAGACAAAAACAGCAATGCACACCCCCTCCAAAAAAACCCCCAAAAAAACCAATCCCATCAAACATTGTGAGACTAATGATAAAACTGAGTTTGTGCTACATTGGAAAAGCCACAACATGAGATCTTTACCAACCTGGTCTGGATTTAAATCAGTAATTTAGATCTATTTATATTTCTGTATATTGAGACAGTCCCTCCAGGTCACAGAAAATAAAAACAGAAAAGAACAAGAAGTCCTGAAGGAAGGGCCATAAAGCCCAACAAAGTCTTGATCTGCAGTCACATAAGAATTACTGCTTGAGTCACAGATGGTTGTTCTAAAGTACATGTGAATTGAGTGTCTGGGAGTGTGGGAAGTGGATGGCTCATTTGCATAAGCTTTAAGCCATCTGGGTCAATGTCTCTGCAGTTTGTTGCTTTAGAGATGGTTTGCAATTTGTGGAGAGTAACCTTCCATTGTGAGCCAAGTTTCCATCTGAATATGTTGGCACATTGAAGAGTCAAGCTCTATTGCTTTCCAGGGTAGTTTTGGCTGGATTGGTTTCTAAGTTTTTACAAGTTGTTTGCATTTTCTATTTTACGTTCAACAGTGAATTTAACTTTTTAATAATAAATAACAATAGTATGTGCTAATAAACCATGTAATACATTAATAATTTGCTTATAAAGTTTTACCACCTTCCCCTTGTCAATGTGGTGCATAAAATTTTAAACATAGTGTAATTAAAATAATCATAATGCAAATAATATAAAACCTGATAAAATATTTTAAATGGCAATCAATGTAGTGTTATTAAAGCAAAATGTATTGTGTCCATAGAGGCTGGGACTAGTTAAAGCTGAAAATACTTCTGAAAAAGTATAGTGTTCAGACTATTTCCTAAAAGGCTAAAAAATAGTTTTGACAAGCACACATACAAATCAAATATCCTTGTAGGTATGATTCTGTGTGCTCTGTAATTTCTAAAATCAACACACATTCACTCTAGTCTTGTGCACACTATCCTCTCCAGATTTAATTGAGAAAAACACAAAGGAGAAACTGTCTAAATATAACTGTATTTTGAATATGTTAATTTGGTAGGGACATAACTGCAATCTAGAACATGCACATATTTGTTTACATGAAAAAAACAAAGATTGCCTACTTAGAAAAGCATGTATCAGATGTGTTTGGTAGCAAATTTGGACTGTAATCCATGTAGGAGAGATGCAAACAGAAAGGAGAGGAGCAGAAACAAACTGAAAAAATTGGCTTCCTTAGAATAGTGGGGCTGACATGGGGCTTGATCATCCACTGTCTTGAATCTTGTGTAGTTATTCACACCTGTGTAAAGTGGGGGAAATGGGAGGCACAAGGAGAATAGGGGACCCTGGTATGGAGGGAGAAGGAGAATGTGGGGACACAGAGCCTTTAGCATAAGGCAGAAGGGTAAAATGGAGGGAACGGGGACAGACAGATCTCCTGGTAGGGGGGGAAGGAGCAATGATGGATAATGGGGGTATGATGGAGAAGGAATCAATACTTTGCCAATGGAGGTAAAGGGAGACCCATGCCAGCCTCCCATCAGATTACTGTGAAGGAAATGTAAGCCTCTGGATTCTGAGGCTTTTTAAGCTTCCTGGAGTTTCAGCAAGCTGCAGCATGGTTTCCATCCTCGGTCTATCTTGAACATTCCTAGACATTAAATCTAAGTCTATTGGAGCCTTTCAGCCCACTTGCCTTAGGGCCTTAGGTCCAGCTCAGACCCCAAGATACCCCAGTAGGTTAAACACCACTTGCACAAAATGCCAGCAAAGGTGTGAGTCTTTTGGGTTACAGTTTAACATTTTCAGGGGGCATGTAGTAGTTACAGCATATAACACACAGAGATGCACTTTGCCCAGAGTCTCACACATTGTTGTTCTTTACTTTAATCACATGAGAAATACACAGATCCACACAAAACTAATAAACTCTACATACATTTTCCTCTCTTGCTAGTTTACCCTTCCATTGGGAGTCCTTTGGGTACCATCTGTATTCAAGTAGGTAGGTAGGCAGGGTCCATCCCAACCCTTGCCTCATACAGCCCCCTCACCTTGAGCTTGTGAAATATGACCAAAGAGCAAAAGCAGCTCCTTCCCTTTAAGAAGTTCCAACCTCTCTGTCAGGTGACCTCCTAATCAGCCCCCTCAGGAGACAGAGACCCCTATCAAGTGACTTTGTTGCCACGTAACCCCTCCTCACAACAACTTTTCTCCTGGTTGGCAGACAATCTATTGTGTAGAGCTATTCTATTTTAATGGGAGAGCACTTTAAATAAAGGACCCTGTTTTGTTAACCTTTTTGCCACCCATCTTTGGATTTCAGCCCAACATGGAGGCAAACAGACAATAGAAAAGGCAAAGTGCTGCACATTCAAAATGGTCTGATAAAGATACATACAGACAGTTTATAATTTCATACAGAATTCAGTTTCAGGGACTCCATGCCAGTTCCCCCTTGGGGGGAAGTGTCTCATGCCTTGGGCTCTGTGTGTTTCCCCCATCCACTCACCCCCATGCCAGGTTTCTTCAATTTCCTTCAGCCAGGGATTCTGTGTGTGTCCCCCCTCCACATCCAGGGTCCTTCATTCTTTCACCCCAATGGGAGGGGCGTTACGTGCATCTCCATTTCCACATTTTGTGATTCCCAAGAAGGAAGTGGCAGGGAGTCCCTGAAACAGAGGGGGATGGGAGGGTGGCACACAGCAAGCACATGTGGGGTGGAATGGAAAAATACTAAGTACCCTGGAGTGTGCAATAATCTCAGCCTGCATGAGCTACGAAGTGTGCAGTCCCCTAGGATTAATTTTTGCATGAGATTGGAAACCTGCACTGGAAACTTGAAAGGACTAAAGTTTAATTTATCAAAGTACAATGGTTCTGCACATAATGAAAGAAGCTTTGGAATTCAAATGGTGAAAGGGAAACACATATTAGCTATCTCTGTGCTGGAGCCATATCTTTGAAGTCAACAAACAATGGAGACCACTTACCTCCCTGAAAGAAAGAAAGAAAGAAAGAAAGAATTAAAGTGATTCTAATCCTATCAGTGATGCCATTTATTCTGTACTCATCACCATAGGGGTAGATCTCAAATGAGGCTACAACTGTGTGGATAGAGGCTTTTGTCTTGTCTTAATGAAGGTACAACAAATATTAAACCAAGAGATGCTGCCACAGGAACAGGGGAAAATAATACCATACCTGTAAGGCTAACTGCTGGATCTTCTTCTTGTTTACTCCTTGTCTTAATCTTAACAGAAGATGGGAATTGGAGATCCAGCGGTGAACAGTAAAATGGTCCAGTGGGATGTGGCTTACAAATAGTGTTGCTTTGCCTCTTTCAAGTTTTGTCCCTGCTAAGACACAGGATGTACAGTTCTCCCAATTTATCCAAGTGATATTTCATGTAATAACAGTCAGCTACAATTTAAATAGGAAAAAATATGGGATGTGAATAAACAAATGTGATTTACATAAACCACTTGAGCTCCCACAAAAATATCAATTATGCAAAGAAACGCATAATACACAAACATTGGCATACAAACTAGTATGAATTGAAGCAACTAGACTAGCCTTGTAAAACAAAACATTTAATCAATAAATGTTGACGACTTGAGCTAATCTGAAAATTACCATGAATTAATTCAGTGAATATGCATAACAAAGGAATATATAACACAGTGAACAGTCTTTGATTGTGGCCACTTTGTAATTCCTTAGAATAAACATTCAAAGTTGTGAATCTTCCTTAAATATTCTTGGTCACAATAAGTGCTTCTTGTTCAGGCACAAACAAATCATTGCTAACTAACCATTCACAAGCTAGTTGTACTAAAAAATAACCCACTCTAGGCTATTCTGCTGCTGTGATGAAATTTCATCTGTGTGTTTGCCAGGAACCTTAATGAATAGGGAATCATCTAGAATTCATTAGAACAGGAATAAAGAGTTTTATCTGGTTTGTTGGGAAACTGTTTTCCCTTCCAGCCTCAAAATATTAATCCACCCATCAATATTTTCTGGAACTTGGGAAAGGCTACAAAACTGTATTCTGGTTGGTATCCTGTGAGATATATGTTTGTAGTGTCATTATAATCCATTGTGGGCTTGATTCTAATTTCAAAACTCTAACTTAATTGATTTTTAAGGCATTTAACATAAACTGGTGTGAGAGAAGAACCAGACCTGCTAATAATATTCAGTTGGCCCTACATGGAAGTACAAAAGTGGGGAAGAGAACATGGAAGGAGTCTTTTCCCTTAGTTCCATTGTGGAGGGACCAGTCAGATAAGTGAAGAGTGTTCAGTCAGTTCATTAGTTTAGTGCTGCTGCAGGCATTGCATTCTGTAAATGGATGGGGGAGGTACTGAGACACGGTCTGGCTCTTTCTGTACGCCCCAGTGAAGCTGATCCCTCACATGGTGGGTAGGGAGCAAATGCTGTGTCTTTGTCAGTGCTCTTCTGTATCCCCAGAAAGTGTTCTGGAAGAGTAATTCAGAATTTCTCTTCAGATTCCTGTGAATCTCCTCTTTATCCCTCTACTGTGTCCCATCCAGTTCCCTCTGAACATCCTCCTCCTACCTCTCCCAACATACACAATATAGCCAGGGAAGTAAAGCCACAGTCTGTGCCATAATTCATAGCACATTATGAGTGTATCTTTTCGGTCTTGATATGCTCTGTGATACAGTTGCGGATGCTGTATTTCTGCATGTCAACTTTTATAGCAATAATGTAATTACTTTTCAGAAATGATTCATTATAATGGGCAGAATGCTAATTTTCATTGCTGGAGGATATGCAGATAACTGGCAAAGACAGTCTAGATTCACAATGAAGTCATGGCAGCTTAAAATGTCATCTGAGTAATTTGAAACACAGCTCAGGGTGTTAACGTTAAAACTCTCCCTTGCGAGGCTAGATTAGCTTGAATGCCTTTCCATAATTTACCGCAGTCCTCCCATAGGTAAGTCCATATTTCCTTCTGTCCACAAGAATCAGTTAGATTTGCTGACCTTTAGTGATACAGCAAAATGATGCTCAGACACTAAATCCAAAGTGGATGCATGTGTGCAAAGAGACACTTTGGTTAATGAAATGTGAGGAATTTGGTTATTTTGTGGACTCTGCTAGTATCTCATACTATATAACATAATATATTTTTCCTTTAAACAGATTTGCTTCTAATTTAGATGTAAGCCTGCAGAGCCAACATAAGTCTGTAAAAAAGAAAAAAAAATGTTGGCAAACACTAACAATCGGTAACTTTACACTGCAAGATTTAGAGACTGTTCCACACATTTCAACTCATTGGCTCCTTAGGGTATGTCTACACTGCATTTAAACAGCCCCTTAGCCTGAGCCCTGCAAGCCCAAGACAGCTGGCACGGGCCAGCAGCGGGTTAATTGCAGTGTAGACATACCATTCGTGGCTTTCAGTTAAGCTTTGAGAGTTGTGCCTCTTTGAGGCAATAAGGAATTTTAGTTTATGGGATTGATTCTGATCTAACTTGCTTCAGTTCTACATCACTGTAATTCCAGAGACAGTGTAATTATTCCTGACTTACACTAGCGCAACAGAGCTCAGACTCAGACCCTACATATTTACTGCGCTTCTTGTCTAGAAATGGTTTCCTGAGAGATTGACATAACAGGGCCACCATCCACTTGGAATGTTTTTACAGCAAAAAAGGAGAGACATTTGCATTAAAAAAAGAATGTATGAATTCTGGAGAAAGCATGAAAAAAGCAAAGACTGTAAATCACAACAGACTTAATTTGTGCATATACCTGTGATTTTCTACTGACTTTTTCAGTGAATTGTTTTTATAGTAGCTATGTTTTAATTTTTATCATGAGGAGAAACTGATTCTTTTCCTTATGACCCAAAGTGTCTCATCACTATGTGGCTAAAGCAATGCTTGCTGAGTTATTTTGGCATTAATCACATTTATTGTGTGCAAGACTACAATTCTTTTGTTCTTGGGCACTACCTTTGGGACTGCAGGTCACTGTTATCTAACAGCAGTATCTACAGCTGCTCAGACTGACTTGAATTTGAGACTTACTTCCTTGACAGAGGTCATATAGAAGCAATTGAAGTTAATTTTATGAGACATCTGTTATATTTGTGGTTATACTCATTCTTCAAGATTGCCCTCCAAAGTATCAGTTGCTAAAAGAAAATGAATGTAGCAGGCACCCTTAAATGAAAAAGTGTCTTGAATAATGTTTAAACAAAATGGGAAACTACATTAAATGAACAAAGAAATACATTTGGAACTGAAATAAGCTAATATTGCTTATAGAAAAAATGTGCACAAAATAGAATGGACCAAATTCTGCCATGTTATTCTGGTGTAAGTCTGGAGTAACTCATTCACGCTTCAATTAACTTCAGTAATGAAATACAGTTCAAAGAAAGAACACAGCAGAGTGCACATTTTTAGTCTTTGTGTTAAGTAATACTACCTGATATTGATGTAGTCCTTGCCATCTGATGATTCCAAAGCTAAGGTGTGTAAATATTATTATTTTCCATTGTATGGATGCACATAATGAGGCACAGTCAGGTTATGTGAGTAAACCAAAGTCACAAGGTGAGACTGCTGCAGAGTTAGAAAGAGAACCCAAGTCTCATGATTTGACAGCCATTATCCTGGCTGTATCACTAGGAACTGCTGTTTACAATGTTCTGTTATACACACTGATAATGTATACATTTGTCATACCTTTGACTGGCTGTCTTGGAGAATACACAACTTGAGCTGCCTTGTCTTCATTCATTTGTGGATGAGCTTTTCTGTTAGCAATTAGATCCACTGCTTTTCCATCAAATAGTAGTATGCAAATTTCAAGAACAAATAATGGTCCAAGACCTTAGAATTTACTAGCTGGTGATATAGGAAAATGGAAATGATAATACAGTGAACCTAATAGCCCCTAGCAAATGTGACGTGGATGTTATGATGTTAACCAAAGATGCAACTGTTAGAAATGTAAATTTACTAAACTACTTTGACCTGAGGTGATTAAAATGTAGTGTATATACTCCTACAGTAAATGAACATTATTTAGGTTGCAAAATCAAGCATTTGAAAATGAGGAATTGCCAAACATATGGTTGTCTATGGATCTGTAATTTTGCTTCCTTCTCTGTCTACACTATGCACTGAGTGAGGCAGGATCCTGTAGAAGATAGGTCCAAACTGTCCAATCCTGCTAATAATCCAAGTTGGGAGGATTGATGGTTCCACATACTAGAATTTATGTTTTGTGGGGACATTTTTGTTAGGAAATGACACTAAAAATATTACAGAAAAATAACATTATGCTTGCAGAGTCAAGGAAGTCCAAGTTAGAAATAAATAGTACATGACCATGAAGTTAAAGATTGTACCGTTGGGTACGTATACACTGCAATGAAAAACCTGCAGCTGGCCTGTGCCAGCTGAGTTGGGCTTGCAGGGCTCAGGCTGTAGGGCTGTTTAATTGCAATTTAGACTTCCAGGCTCAGGCTGCAGCCCGAGCTCTGGGACCCTCCCACCTCACAGGGCCTGGAAGTCAATACTACAATTAAACAGCTCCGCAGCATGAGCCCTGCAAGCCCAACTCAGCTGGCACAGGCCAGGCGTGAGTTTCTAATTGCAGGTTAGACATATACATAGTGCATTTGCAACAAGGGGGCCAGACTAAGGTTTCATGGGCAACCTTAATTCTGGCATTTCCTGACTTTTCAGAGCTTCAGATAACATTATTTTACCATGCGGTTTTTGTATGTATTTTCGTATTTTTTTTAAGGAAAAAGTTTAATAATCTCTGTTATGTGCAACTGCAGCAACCTTCCCATCATGCATCATCTTCAGGATTTTAACCCTGAATCTTTAAGCTCATGGCATGGGCTGCTGCTGCTTGAGCTAAAAGACTAATTGCATTAGCTGGCAGCAGGGGAAGATTTCTCTCAGAGGGAGGATGCTGCTGGGTCCAGTTGCTGGGTCTGGTGCGTTGTTCGAGAGGATTTTCTCTCTCTCTCTCTTTCTCTGAGTTGAGAGTGTTCCAGCCTCATGAGGTGCCCTGGGGGGCAGGGAGGGTGGCAGGGAGAGGGCGCCGAGGCAAGGTGTTTCTAGGGGTAAACCCAGGAGATGTTTCTAGGGGGAAGCCTGCAATGACTCTTTCTGTCTCCTCCTGCCCCATGTGCTGTCCCCAGCAAAGTGCCTGGGTGTTTGGGCCGATGTGCTGGCTCTAGGCAGGGCAGTTCACACCTCACCACTACGCTGGCAGGTGTTCCTGAGCCAATGTATACTACTGCGGCCTTGGCACCAACATGGCCTTAGAACATCTGCATGTTTAGTTACTATTTCAGCAGGCTGCCAACATGTGTTCTGAAGAACACAAGAGAGAGAAGGGAAATTGTCATTTTTCAGTTTATATCTCAGCAGAAACTGAATTAAATTTCATGGAACAAACAAAGGGCACTTCTGTTGACCAAAGGCTTTCCCCAGTGTTGAATATTGAATCCCTGATGGAAGTAATGGAAATGTGAGAGCTTCTCAAAGAAAAGGTCTCAGGAAACTTGTATATTGGACAGCATTAGACCAGTGTTCTCAGCCAGGGGCACACGTACTTCTGGGGTTCTGCAGATGTCTTACAGGGGGTACATCGACTCATCTAGATATTTGCCTAGTTTTACAACAGGCTACATAAAAAGCACTAATGAAGTCAGTACAAACTAAAATTTCATACAGACAATTACTTATGTGTACTGCTCTATAGTATACATAGAAATATAAGTACAATATTTATATTCCTATTGATTTATTTTACAATTATATGGTAAAAATGAGAAAGTAAGCCATTTTTCAGTAATAGTGGGCTGTGACACTTTTGTATTTTTATGTCTGATTTTGTGAGCAAGTAGTTTTTAAGTGAGGTGAAACTTGTAGTTATGCAAGACAAATCAGACTCCTGAAAGGGGGACAGTAGTCTGGAAAGGTTGAGAGCCACTGTACTAGACAACCTAAATGTAGCAGTTACCTGCTCCCCCTACAATACTGATATTTTCATTTAATGAATGAAAGGCAATTAATGATGTATAAAAAAAATTAAAAAGCTATTACCTTTGCATTGCTATTGCCCGTATTAAGGGCCAACTCCATGTCTTAGTACCTAACCCTAGTACCAGAACTGGTGCTGGGCAGATCATAGAATCATAGAAGATCAGGGACCTCAGGAGGTCATCTAGTCCAACTTGTTGCTCAAAGCAGGAGTAACCCCAACTAAATCATCCCAGCCAGGGCTTTATCTAGCCGCACCTTAAAAACCTCCAAGAATGGAGACTCCACACCTCCCCAGGTAACCCATTCCAGTGCTTCACCACCGTCTTAGTGAAAAAGTTTTTTCCTAATATCCAACCTAGACCTCCCCCACTGCAACTTGAGACCATTGCTCCTAATTCTGTTATTTACTATCACTGAGAACAGCCTAGCTTCATTCTCCCATTTCAGGTAATTAAAGGCTGCTATCAAATCCCCCCATATTCTTCTCTTCTGCAGATTAAATAAGCCCAGTTCCCTCACCCTGTCCTCATAAGTTATGTTCTCCAGTCCCCTAATCATTTTTGTTGCCCTCCGCTGGACTCTCTCTAACTTCTCCACATCCTTGTTGTAGTGCGGGGCCCAAAACTGGACACAATACTCCAAATGAGGCTTCACCAGTGCCAAATAGAAGGGAATAATCACTTCCCATGATCTGCTGGCAATTCTCCTACTAATGAAGCCGAATATGCCATTAGCCCTTGTTGAAAATAAGGACACACTGTTGACATGCTAGGAATGGGAAAAGGTTGGAAGGCATCTCTTCTTCAGGCCTTCAGAAATGTTAAATTGAGGCTGTGAATGGCTGAAGTCATTTCTGCAGGCCTCTAGGCAGTAACATGGGACAAATGACAGTTGGATTAATGTAGCAGAAATATCTGCCCACCTCTGGCCTGTGTCTGCTTTGTCCCCACCCACCTCTGAGTGCAGTAGTATAGGGAGCCTCAACAGATCAGACTTGTTTTGTACCCTGTGTATAGGTTGGTCACCTCTTGTAGAGCCCCCCCAAATGTGGTCCCTCCCCACCTTCTGCAGAGTTCTGCTGACAAAGCACCTTCTACAGTCACAGAGGAATTGTCAGATTTGCCTTACAGGGCCTAATGCTGAATTTGTGATTTAACCTTGTAGTCAGAGATGAATACCTGGACTGTTCTGGCAATTTGCTAGAGAGAGATTTTAGGTTAAATGATGAATATGGTGCCATTCATCTGTGTATGTGTTAATGGGGTCTAGAACAGGGCTTCATAGGTAGCACAAATGAATTGGAGGACAATTGATTGGTGGATGGTGCAGTCAGAGTAGGGTCACATGTTTGTTGTTAATGTAGGAAGAAGGTGCTAGAGTTTCCCTATCTGCAGTGCACCCTCTAATCCCTGAAGCTAGTTGCAGTGCACCTTTTCCTGCCCAAATCCCATTTAGACTCCTCCAGAGAAGATCATCAGCTATCCAGCATTGCCTGGGAGGATTATATTTTGGAATGTGTGCTCCTTATTTTGTTGTTTCTACTATGTCTTCTGCTTTAGGCAGGCCCCTCTACTGCCAAATCCCAACACAGCACTAACTGCTGAAATCCCTATCCATGCCATTATGTCCTTTCGTCTTTATTATTACCACCCTCTTCCCCATGGTTTTTCAAATTCTCTACATTTTAGACTTCAATAGGAACAAAATAATGCCACTTACCTTCCCACATATACAAATAAGATGAACCTCATCATCACATCTTCAAACAGTGCTCTTGGTTCTGATTTCAATTCCAACTTAGCTCTACTTGTTTTCATTTAAGAATTGCTGTCTTTGTTTCTAAAACTCTCCATCAGGCTTTAACCATCTGCCCTCCTTGAACTTTCCTTTCACGATTTCCCATCCAACCCTTCTAGTTATATAGTGCTGTCCTGCCTTTGTTGGCAGGAGGGTCTTTGTCCTCTGCAGCTCCTGCCATCTGGAACATCCTTTCTCTCTCTTTTTCTCTCTCTCTCTCTCTGCTTCATCAGCTCTCTATCTCATTTCAAATCTCAGCAGAAAACATATCTTCTCCCACCTGACTATTTTTCTTAATTACTTCTCTCTCCAGTTTTATTACTTAACTCTGCAAAGCATTACAGGTTACAGAAGATATGAGAGACAATATGCAAAATAAAGTGGTGTAATACTAGTTTATTGCATGTATTTTGAAAGATTTGCAATTTGGCTGCAAGATTTGTTTTTCTTGTAAGATTAGCAAATCTGTTACCTGTCACTGGATTTTATTTAGTGATAATTTAGCTCCATGGCTGCAAACTCACAAAAAGAAAAATCAGGAAAACTAAAGAAGTGATATGCTCTCTCTCTAGGAGTGGAGGCAGGGCAAGGTGCCAGTTTAGTAACCAATTGCTGGAACAACATTAACAGTGGCCTGGGAGAAATTTGCATGATTTGATCTCCTTGTTCGAGGGTAAATATAGTTATATAATGAGAGCTGCTTGCGGGAAGGGTGAGGAAAGCACACTGACGGAAGATCACATTTTAATAACACGGGGAGAAGGAAAGATCGTGTGGTAAAATACATGTATCATAAAAGTATAACAATATGGTTACCATGAACTTAATGTACCAGAATTCTTATAAAATCCATTAATTATATATGAGACTAAAAGGGTAACACTAATTAATTCAGGCAGTAAATACAGCTTCTGATTATATTGTTAGTAATTACATGTAACAAAATTAGAATAGTAATATAGCTACATTGTAATTATAGTGTAACCATACTGTAGTTAATACACTTCAATTAAATGTAGTGTATCTGAGAAGGTAAGCAAAATCTTTGTGAAGAATATAAAAATAAAGACATTTTTAAAATGTAGATAGCTGCACTAATTATATTTATGGAAAAGGTAGGAACAACTTTCATGCAACTAGATAAAAATCAGTAAAGTTCTACAAACCATAAATTGATATAGAATGTGGCCCTTATCTATCCAATAACAAAACACCACCACCACCACAAGATTTTGTTTTTATTTGCCTCCTAATATTATCTAGGAGACACTATCTGAAACAACTTTGAGTAAGAGTATATTTCAGTCTTAAATATATGGATTTTTGAGTAATTTGAGCTGAGGGGAAGTTGTTCATCCATTTGGTGATAAGTAATTTGAGCTGAGGGGAAGCTGTTCATTTATTTGGTGATAAGTGGCTGGCTGTGGATGTTTTTTCTTTTCTTTTCTTTTTAATAGCAGGTAAACTGTTTATGGTAATTAGGTTTCTCAATCATTCTGTGGAGTGAACTATAATGGAAGTCTTTATAGGATGATCTGACTTACTGAACAAAGTTTCAGGATGCAAGTGAATTTGATATCAGAAGAAATTATCGTATAGCTACAACAGTGCCAACCGTCACCTAATTTTAGCAAAAGTCTGTACGTCAGTCCTCTTTTAAATAAATGTATTCATCTAGGGCAGATAACAGATCATCTGCTTTTCATCTTCTTACAGAAATTGACAGTCAGCATTTTCAGTGTTATTAATGGTATATACAGAATTCTTAAATTTCTCCTGCCATTTTTCTTGCCTGAGTTTCTATCCTTTTGAAAGCCAAAAATCCTTTTGAAAGCCAAAAATGTGACGTCTCTGATTTATTTACTGGATGTTGATCATATGTTGTCTCTCTTCCTTCACAAATGAATATCTATAAAGGCATCAGACAAACAAAGTTTCTTTTGTGAAGATTATTTAATCAGGGCAAGTCACTTGGAGACCCTTGAGATCTTACATTTTGGCTATATATGGACTCAGTGCCTGGTAGCTTCATTTAAAAGTAAAAAAAATATATATTTTTTTAGTCCAAGACTACAGCTATTCATCAACAATATTGACTTTTGTTGTATTAATTGAAATAGCATTAATCATCATGAACAAGTGGGTTTTGAACAGAAGAGTAACATGATTTAATGTCACACCTCTTCCAGTGTGTTATTACTGCAGTTGCAATCATTGTAGGCACTCAAGCTAAGGAACCACCGGTTTAGGAAGGAAGTGTCTAGAACTCACTCTCCCCATCCCTTTGCCCCAAATACTTCAATAGCTACTGGGAATACTACAAAACATACTTGTATGGGCTTTTGGTGAGCCTATTCTCTGTTTATAGAAAGGCATGAACCTCTGGATAAGTCAGGGATGGGGAATAGAGAACCTGCTATACCTAAAGTGATCATGGTGCTTTCTGTAATCTGTTGCTGGCCTCCTGTCTCTATAGCTAAACTAGGGGTTTTGCTGTGCACGGTGAAACTAGGTTTTATCTTTATATTGGAAGCTAACATTTAGATAATTGCTTGCTTGTTTAACAAAAAAATATAGCAGCCTACTCTCCTCAGTGCTGTACTTTTATGCTATCTGAACTTCTCTGTGCCACTCTGCTCCAGGCCTCTCTCAGCACCTACAAATAAAGGGTAGGGGTCAGGGAGAACCTCTAAAAGCTGACAGAATTTGGAAAAGCATCCAAATAATTATTGAAAACAGTTACACCTCAAACCTGTTGAGATGTTCATATTTCTTGTCATACACACTAATACCAATAGTGTCTGTGCTAGGATACATGCACCCTTTGTTTTAGGCTGAAGTTTCTTCTGGGTGTGGAATATAAGCATAACCACTGAGACAGAGTACAGTATCTGCCCCTTACCACAAATTCCAGACTGGAAGGGACAATATTGACTCTTTATGGATGGGAGGCAAGGGGTAGCCAGTTCCTACCCAAAAATATACTACTGTATGCAACAGCAGCATGCTTCCCCTTTGCTCGCATGTGGGGTTATTAACAGGTGGAGAATGGCTGGGATGATTTAGTTGGGGATAGTTCTGCTTTGAGCAGGGAGTTGGACTAGATGACCCCCTGAGGTCGCTTCCAACCCTAATCTTCTATTATTCTTAGTTAAAAAAAAGAAGCAGAGCCGGACTCAGCCAACAGGAGAAGCCAAAGGGAAGAGTTCAGCCTCTCTTCCGCTAGCACGGGAAGAGGAGAGAAAAGCACCCTCTTCAAGGGTGTGGAGCAGATAGGAGGAGGCAGAGTGCATCCTTACCCCCGCCCCTCCAAGTGGCAAGGGGAAATTGGGGAGATTGGACCCAAATGGGAGACAAATAATATGGGGGGAATATGGAGGGGAGGGGGGCAGACAGAGAGACTGGAGAACACAAGGAGATACAGAGCACAGAGGGTCAAAGAGATCACAGAACAGGAGTTAAACCAAGAGGAGATAGAGTGCTGTACACATACACACAGGACAGCTATGCACAACACAGACACAGACTTGTATAGAATTATGGGACATGGTATTACCGGGAGGCTTTCAAGAAGAAGTGACCCATGCTCAGCTGTGGAAATGGCTCTCTGTTCCTTACAACTTATGGGCCCCCCAAGAACACTCCACTGGAGAAGCTGCACCATAACAAAGCCTAATTTTCAGAATATTGTGTGTCAGGTCTTCTACAATCATGCCTTTCTCTCTGTCTGTCTCTCTTTTATGTGTGTGTGTGTGTGTGTGTATGTGTATTGAAACTGGTCACGAATTAAGATAAATTTGAATCCAATAGTCACTAATCATAATCTGAACCCAAATCTAAGGATCTTCTCACATCTTTGTCAGAGATTTCCTTTGTTATTTCTTAAACATTCACTGGTGAATTTAAAATATTAAATTATTTCTGAATTGCTATTGGCTTTAAGGTCCCACCGTGCTTAGAGCCAGAAAATGCTTCCACACTCCGATAGACTCCCTCCTTCCTGCAGCTCTTGCTGCCAACACAGCTTCAAAGAGAAATTAACTGTTTTTATACAACGTTTTAAAAAATTATTTCAGCTGATTGCAGTTCAGTTTAAACCTTCCCTCTGATCTTAAATAAAGTGTGGTGTTCACAGTACTGCAGACAATGTCACTCTACCCCAGGGTTCATGGCTATTTTAAAGCAGGCCAACAGAGAAATACACATATATTCTGGATTTGTCTCAACAGCTCATTGGGAAATAACACCTACATGAAGTCCAAGACTACATTTATACCTGTAATAGTATATCTGTAATGGGGGTCTTATATCCCCACATGACATGATACTCACACTGGTATACATTTTTTCTTCTCAGCCTCATTTGAAGTTGTATTACATTAGCATTCCTTTATCCTATATGGATTTTCTATTTTTGAATGTTCATTTAAAGATAGGCAGGGACAAAATATGAAAGAATTGCAGCTCTTCATTGTTAGTACTTCTCTCAAGAAATACTTCCTCTAGTGGGATAAATATACATCGAAACTACTCATTTCCTCCATTCAATATTGTTCTTTTTTTCCCCTATAATATAATTACACTACAATATTCCAGGATTTGAACTGTGTTGTAAGCTATCCATAAGAAATTACTAGGCAAAAGAGAGTAGTTATTAAATATAATTCACACCTTATTATATTCTAATCTTTAAAGAAACACTGTCAGATAAAAGAATAATATTTTAAAAATATCCAGAGGGGTAGCCGTGTTAATCTGTATACAGCAAAAACAACGAGAGATTTGGAATGGCTCTCATTACAAGAGGTAAATTGCTTTGATCACCCATTCTCACCTCCTACTCAATGGTTGTCATTAGACCTCAAGTACCCGGCTTTTATCCACCTACCCCATTCTTCTCTATGCACTTGTATATGTATACGATGCCTCTTATATGCTAACTATTTTCTGTATCATTTCTACCTACTGCATCTGAGAAAGTGAGCCAAGGCTCACGAAAGCTTATGCCTGCTGAAATTAAATTTGACGGTCTTTAAAGTGACACAGAACTCTCATTGTTTTTATTTTTAAAATAGTTACCTATTTTTAAATAGCATCCATAGGTTATAAAAACTGAAAGTATATAAAGGAACAACCAGTTGCACAAATGCAAAATGAGAAAGACTGCATAGGAAAAGTACTGTTGAAAGGGACCATGGTGTATCACAAGCTAAATATGAGTCATCAGTATAACATTGTTGCAAAAGAAGTGAACCTCATTCTGTGCTATATTAGCAATAGTGTTGTAAGCAAGACCTGAGAAGTAATTGTTCCACTCTACTCCTTGCTAATTAGGCCTCAACTGGAAAGTTGTGTCCAGTTCTGGATGCCATATCTCAGGAAAGATGTGGACAAATTGGGGAAAGTCTGGAGAAAGCAGAGAAGTTGATTGAAGGTTTAGAGGACATGGACTGTGAGGGAAGGTTGAAAAATTGGGTTTCTTTTGTCTGAAGAAGAGAAGACTGAGGGGCGACATGATAACAGTTTTCAAATACATAAAAGGTTGTTACAAGGAAGAGGGAGAAAAATTGTGCTTTCATATACCTCTGAGGATAGGACAAGAAACAATGGGCTTAAATTGTAGCAAAGGAGGTTTAGATTGCACATTCCAAAAAACTCCCAAACTGGTAGTTAAGCACTGGAATAAATTGCCTGGGGAGGTTGTGGAATCTCAATCATTGGAGATTTTTAAGAACAGGTTAGACAAACACCTGTCATGGATGGTCTAGGTAATGCTTGGTCCTGCCATAAGTGCAGGAGATTAGACCACATGAGGTCCCTTCCAGTTGTACAATTCTATGATTCTATATATTGCTTTATTCTTTATTCTATATATTGCTTTATATCATATATTTAACACTTTGATCATCTGATTGGTTTCACTTTTGTTTATAGTCAGTTTCACTTTCACCCTTTTCAGCTTCTCTCCTTCTCTTACTTTCCCTCTTCCAGAGCTCTCTCTTTCCTCCACCTTCCTTCCTTCCTTTGAGCACTTTCCTCCCAAGATCTCTATTCTGGAGCCCTCTCTCCATACTCAGTTTATTCTGTCCCACTGATCTTCAACTTTGAAGAAAATAAGAATTTCTCCAGATAGTGTCATTGCCTCTCCATAGCCACTGCTGAGTATGAATTGTTTATCTTTTCTGTGTAGACTCAGTGATAAACTTAGGCATCAGAACTGATCAGCTGCATTTAGAAGTGGCCTCCTCATCATCTCTTGCATATTGCCTCCTGCCATTACACATGTATCAGAGGGAGATAAGAACAAGATAGATAGATAGATAGATAGATAAAGGGCCACATATAGAGTCTGCTTATTTAAGCAAAATGAGTTACATTCCAGAAAATATTCCTTACCTATACTGTCATAGCATTTTATTATTCTAAGATATGGCAAAGTAACATTTTTAACATTCACTCCTTATTCCTCCTCTTACACTCTCTTTAGGTAAACTGCACATTTAGCAGTAAACAGAGTAGAAAATATGATACTGATGCAAAAGTTGTTGCTAATGACATGATTTGCTCTCAGTCTCATTATTTTGTGAATAATAATGACAGCTAATTTAAACTTAATGCACAGGCAATTTCTTAGAATATCCCTGCCAACAGCTTTAGAAAGACAATGATGCCAAGGTTGAGTTAAGAAAGTGAAGCATAATTTAGCAGATTTTCAGCTCGCTGAGCAAAGATAAAAATTCTTTCAGAAGAAGCTATAGTGCTGCAAATGTAAAATCATTCATTATTCACCAAACATACAAACACTTCAAGGACCTATCATAATTCTGGTATCTTGTTCTATTAAATGCACTTATACATGGTTCTCTTCAACTCTAGTAAGCCAGTATTTTTTATGTTTTTGAAATTGCAGACAGCCATCGTGTAAAATCTATATTTGGATATAACCATTATTAATCAGTTATAAAAAAGAGTGACAGGAGGTATGTAAAGTACATTAATGACATACACCAATTTGTAAATGACCATGTAATATCATACATCAAATGAATAGGATATTATTTTCAAATGAACCCTGTTGTTCATTAACTCATAGGACCATTGATAGGTGTTGAAGATCTGATTTTCCTCTTGCTTACACCACTATAAATCAGGTAATAAAGGTACATGCTGAAGGTAATAAACTACATGAATGAAATCAGGAGTGAAGGGAGTAATGAGTCAAATTTGCACAACAGTCCTGATTCCCCACCACCTTATACCTTTATATTTAGTTAGGAACCGATTCAACATCCAAACTTGGCCTAGCATGTGGATCAAGATTTGTTGACAGCTGTAAACGGATACAAATGGAAGAGCATGAAAAAAATTAGGCCTTTATATTTATGGTTATAGATGACACGAGGATGTGCAAAAATAATTACATTGGTATTTATGAAGAGACGGTTCTATCCATTCAGAGCCAGATTATGGCTTTTTAAAGCATGGTCTACATTGTGGGGATAAGGAGCTGCAATGGATCCCTCAGGAGGAATTCTGTCTGGCTCTGATTCCTGGGAGTGCAGAGGTGGCAGAGCTGCTCTTATCACCATTATACAGGTGCAGTGTATGCTCCCTGTCATGCCAAACTAACTCTGCTGGCTGGTGTGGAGAAGGGCAAGTCCATGCTTTCATCTTGTGCCTTTCTACCCACTTTCAGTATGCTACAGCACTTAGCACTTCCTGCCAAACCTGTGCCTGTCCCCTGCATAACCACTCAAGGTAATGTATGTGAGAAATTTCTTTGAGAGCTCAGTTCCAGATGTACTCTTGTGTATCAATACAAGGATGGGAACAAGCTAGTCCTTAGACATTTGTTAAGTAATTCCTAGAACTGTACATTAAATTTAAAAACTACAATAAGAATTCCAATTGTTGGTTATGTATCTGGGAACACATTAGGGGGAAGAGAATATTTCAGGTAGCACCTCAGAAAGAAAAGCAGACAAGTGAGAAATTATATTGTTGATTCCAAGTGAGTCTCACTCTGAAACACCTCTCCACAGAGAACAGAAGTATTGCTATCATAGGCCAGGAGGGAAATGAGAAAGGAAAGGAAAGGAACAATATCTATTGGTTCTCCCACTGATGAACTGGATTAAGAAATGGACATGGCTTAACTAGCAGAGAGAACACCACAGTGAAAAAAGAATCACAAATAGAAGCTGAATGGCAGGGTTCCCATTTCTACACAACTGCCTTACATTAAAAATATTCACTGTTTTATTCTTCTTAGCTGGATAACACAGGCTAGGAGAAGATTCACTATAATTAACAAGATCAGGAAGAGAAAGGTTGGGATACAAAGATAAACTAGCACAACTAACATGGGGGAATCCTACAATGACTTTGTGTCCACATTTCTGGATCTTTATTTCTTTGTGCATGTCACACAACTAAATCATTATTTAAAAAAACATACATATATTTTGAGAGGATATGGATGAGGGCCTGCAATTCTGTCTACATTCACCCTCACCAATCCAAAGCAGGTGAAAGTGCTTTATAGATTTTATCTTAATTTGAAATAGTGCTGAAATAAGAATTGTAAATGAAGAAAAAAATTGAAGATTTCAGGAAAAGGGCTCTCAATAAAACCATTCCATGGTACTGAGGAGGGAAAATTTCTAGCAAAAAATTACTGGATAAAAGCTGTTTGTAACATGGTACCTAAAGAACTGTAGAGAAAAAGGCTCCATATTTAGGAAGGAATGGTTCTATCTGGCAAACTAGAGAATACTATTATGGTTGCTCAATAAGGAAGGAAATGTTAAATAAAAAGTGGGAGCTTTGCCATTGACTTCATTGGAGCCAAGATTTCACCCAAAGGTTATAGATAGCCAGCATGGATTCACAAAATCTGTTAGAATTTTTGGATGCAAGAACATATCATTGCTGGGCAGGAAAGTATAGACAAAGGCCAAGGTTTTCAAACAGAGGTGCTTCCTTCAGTGGTAGTTGCTAGGGACTCAGCATTTTTGAAAAGCCAGTCACTTATGGAGGTGCCAAAATATGGAGTTAGAAGCCTATTATGAGGCATTCCCGAGTGAAAGTCTTGGCAATCATTTATGGTGTTATGCAGAGATCATTTGAAACAGAAAAAGTGAGTCAGGAAGTTTATGGTTGGGTGTGGTTTCATTCCTTGTTGCGTTCCACCTTGTTACAATTTTGGAAAAGGCTTTTGAGAAGTCATCTTGGGGATAAAATGAAGTAGGGTAGCTGGGAATAGCTGTGGGTAGGGTAGGGTAGGGTAGCTGTGGAGGCACAGATTTAATAATTCTTCTTCCACTTTATTCAGTAGTAGAACAGTGAAGCTGGCTTTAATTTTGGTACATTACAAACTCACATTGTTCCCCATCATATTTTTTATTTCTTACATGCGTAGCCTGTCTATAGTATGCAAACACTTTCTTTCCAGAGTAGAGATTTCTTTCTCCTCCTTGAAAGCAAGCAGAAAAAAAGCAAGTCAGCAGATGGGGTTGTAGATCCCATAATGGGGTTACAGCCTGTTAAGTTTCAGAATTATAAAATATACTGAAAGGTTAAAGAATAAGCTCTGAAAGGAGGATTCAGGGTGGTGGTAATGGATATATGGTAGTTTATGATGGATACAAGCGATAAGGACTAGTGTTAGGAAGCCAGATTGATCCTTTTAGGGACTAAAGGTCTGTTCTCACACTGTAAATCCAGAGTAACTCCATTGACATCAAAGGAGTAACTCCAGATATACATCCCTGTATGTGAAAATAGAACAGACCCTCAAATGTTGTTCATTCTGGAAATTAGTCCATACAAACTTTGTGCTTATCTTATGTGCTTTATTTTATATATAGAAATAAGGTAACTATATACAACTAATTTAAGTGCACAATTGAGTTTTGTATGTGCACACACATTTTTATAGGCCAAAAATATTAGAAGCTGGGGCTATAACTTTGTCCCTTTATATAAAAGATCAAGAAGAAGGTTTGTACAGTGCTAGTAAAAGAATTTGCAGTTTATGTAAAACTGAATCCTAAAAGGAGAATGGTACCCACGTTCTAGAAATAGACAGGCTGTATATGAAATACCAAAATGAAGAAAGCAAGGCAAAGAGAAAAACATTAAAAGGGAATGCACAGGTGTTGTCAGTGAAAAGCCAAAACATCCAAAAAATTACCAAACTGACAAACTACCATTATTCTCTATTCTATATACCAAATTGAAAGACTGCAATTTTCTATTCTTTATTCCAGAGAAAAGTGGATTTTTACATGCTACTTTGTGGTAATTTTTGGCAAACGTTGACTTTTTAAAGGGTGAACACTACACCTTTAAATATCATGTTCCAGCTATAGCAGAAATCGCGTATATGGATATAGTTGACAAAACAATAAAACTTTTAAGGCAGTGCTTGGAAGAAGTAAAATTCAGACAATGTTGAATATTTTGGGATATTTAAAGAAACTGAATACAAATCAGAGGGAATTACCTTAACAATCAGTAAAAGGTTGGCAAAGTAACATGATGCTCATTATTCTCAGTTCTGTATCCCTACTCTGGAATGGATACAGTCAAGAGAAGGCAGGTATGGCAGTGGACAACCGAAAAGATCAGGAACTCTGCAAAGCTATTTATACAGAACAGCTAGAGAAACTAGATATGGGTTCATAGGAAAATGAAGAGGTCACCCTACTGAGGTATATACAATTCTGAAAGAAACTGAAAAGATAGCTGCTACAAGACTATTTGAGTCTGTGTCAAATGCTGAAATCAGGAGGCATGAACTAAAGCTAAAGAAAGGTCAGGTCCTTAAGGAATTTAAGTAGAATTTCTTTAGACTGAGAGTGGATACATGTTGAACAGACTTTCAAAAGATAAAAGTAAGAGGAGCACTAGTACAATAAATTTTCAAAAAGGAATTAGAAAAACATTTATTTATTTTGATGCATAAAACATCAAACATTCATCTGATGTTCTGGGCAACCTGACAAAATGTGAAAATTCACAGCACCAGCAACATGTGAAGCATCACATAATACAGTGTCAATCCTAACAGTTGTAATTACTACTGCCCAGTCACTAAAATAAATAAAGTTTCCAGGCCCCAATCACATAGAGGGCCTGTGCCAGAGTTCCCCAGGAACAGTGCTTTGGAACCACTTGGGCACAGCCAGTTAGGACTCTAGTGCTTGGAGTATGCCTCCCCCGGGTCTCCACACACCAGTGCAGCTGCCTCCTGAATCTGGCCTCGGAGCATTCAGAATCCCTGCTCCACATGAGCTGCCTCTGTGGATCCCCCTAGATGGGACCCTGAGGAGTTCTTACATGCCCAGGAAGGGGCATGCACTCCACCTTGCAGTCAGAAGTGATTCACAGCCAGTGTGGAAGTCAGAAGGGTTTCTTAGTTCTCAGGACCACGTCACAGAAAGACTTTATTACCAGATTAATTAGGAGTTAAAGCAGCAACTGACTGGAAAGCCTCAGAACCCACACTCTCGGGCCCTGTTTCCCTGACTCCTTACGGAGGATTCCTTTCTAGCCAGCCATCCCCCAGACAGGCCTCCCTTGCCCCTCACCAGTCGTTTGTCTCTTTCCCAGGCAAGAAGGTCACCCACTGCTTGTTTCCACCTGCCGTGACCTGTTACAACCTGTTGCAGCTGGTTGACCCAGGGTGGGGATCCTGGCTATGTCTGCATGTGTGTGGCTGAGGAAGGCCCATCCGCCCCTAGTGGACTCCTCAATGATCACACACCCAGGTCCCATCACCGTAATACATGAGTAACATATGGAGGAAACTGAGTCACACACACCACACTCAGAGGAAACATCACCGAAATACATGAGTAACGTTTGGAGGAAACTGAAGCACGCACACAGAACACAGAGGAAACATTAAGAGCATCTCCACTTCGTCACAGGGCCATATGGTAAGACTCTGCACTTGCATGCAGTTTGAGTTACTTTATTGGTGAGCCTCAGGGACTGTGCGGGTCTGACCATGGGATTTTTTTGTGGGAGAAGATTCTTAGGATGGAGAAAATAAATGAGTTCACAATTTGATGTGAAAGATAATTTGACATCATTGGGCAATGTTTGACTTGATGGGTACAATTTATAACACAGCATAAGAGGAACAACCTAAATGGGCAAGCTGGCTTTTTTCCAATCCCAGTGAGAGGGGCGTGGACATTAAGAAGAAGGGTAGTGTAGATACAGTCTAATAGGTGATACTGGCAGTAGAATGACTGTGCCAAATCAGGTAAGGAATGTGAGAGAAACAAAAAGCAAAAAATAAGATGTTTGTATACCAATGCGAGGCGCCTGGGTAACAAAATGGAGGAACTAGAGCTATAGGTAGAGGAAGTGAAACCAGATATTATAGGAATAATAGTGGAATAGTAGTCAGGAATGGTGTACAAGGATTGAAGTGTTGTTTAGGAAAGACAGAAATAAAGGCAAACGTTGTGGTGTAGCATTGTATATCAATGATGAGGTAGACTGTAAAGGAATTAGAAGTGATGTAATTGATAAAACAGAGTCTGTCTGGGTAAAATCGCAGTGGGGAAGAAAACTACTCGAGTTTCCCCTGCGATAGTGCTTGGGGTGTGCTACAGACCACTGGGATGTGATTTGGACATGGACAGAGACCGATTTAAGGCTTTTAATGAAGTAAATACTACTGGGAACTGTGTGATTATGGGAGTCTTTAACTTCCTAGATATAGACAGGAGGATAAGTGCTAGTAGTAATAATAGATTTTCCTGGATGTGATAGCTGGCAGATTCCTTCACCAAATACTTACTGAGACAACAGAGGGGATGCCATTTTAGATTTGGTATTGGTGAGTGGTGAGGACCTCATAGAAGAACTGGTTGTAGGGGCAACCTTGGTTTGAGCGACCATGAGATAATTCAGTTCAAACTAAATGGAAGGATAAACAAAAATAGATCTGTAACTAGGTTCTTTGACTTCAAAAGGGCTAACTTTAAAAAATTAAGGGAATTAGGTGGGGAAGTGGACTGGACTGAAGAACTCATGGATCTCAATGTGGAAGAGGCTTGGCATTACTTCAAGTCAAAGTTGCAAGAACTATCTGAAACCTGCATCCCAAGGAAGGGGAAAAATTCATAGGCAAGAGTTGTAGACCAACCTGGATGAGTAAGCATCTCAGATAAGTGATTAAGAGAAAGCAGAAAGCCTACAAGGAGCAGAAACTGGGAGGGATCAGCAAGGAAAGCTACCTCTTGGAGGTCAGAACATGTAGAGATAAAGTGAGAACGGCCAAAAGGCAAGTAGAGTTGAATCTTGCAAAGGGAATTAAAACCGATAGTAAAAAGTTCTATAACCATATAAATAGGAAGAAAACCAAGGAAGAAGAAGTGGGACTGCTAAGCAGTGAGGATGGGATGGACATTAAGGACAATCTATGCATGGCTGAATATCTAAACAAATACTTGGCCTCTGTTTTTAATGAAGTTAATGATGATCTTGGGGATAGTGGTAAGGTGGCAAATGGGAACAAGAATATGGAGGTAGAAATTACCACATTTGAGGTAGAAGCCAAACTTGAACAGCTTAATGGGACTAAATGAGGGGGGCCAGATAATCTCCATCCAAGAATATTAAAGGAACTAGCACATGAAATTGCAAGCCCATTGGCAAGAAATTTAATGAATCTGTAAACTCAGGGGCTGTACCATATGACTGGATAATTGCTAACATAGTTCCTATTTTTAAGAAAGGGAAAAAAAGTGATCTAGGTAACTACAGGCCTGTTAGTTTGACCTCAGTAGTATGCAAGGTCTTGGAAAAAGTTTTGAAAGAGAAAGTAGTTAAGGACATCAAGGTTAACGGTATTTGGGAGAATACACAACATGGCTTTACAAAAGGTAGATCGTGCCAGACCAGTCTGATCTCCTTTTTCGAGAAGATAACATATTTTTTAGACAAAGGAAATACAGTGGATCTAATTTACCTAGATTTCAGTAAAGCATTTGATATGGTTCCACATGAGGGACTATTAATTAACTTGGAAAAATGGGGATTAAGATTAAGGTGGGTAGATGTCATGGTCCCATGTGAAAACAAGACCCTGGCCTTTCCTGCAGCTCGAGCTCGTAAGGAGGAAAAGTACAGCTCCCTGGCTGACATCCTGAGATCAAAGGGCTACTAGGTCCAGACTCATGCCCTGATCGTCGGAGCCCTGGGTGCCTGGAATCCGTGCAATGAGTGTGTGCTGCAGGCCTGAAGTGTCGGTCGGTCCTACTCCTCACTGATGCGGCGCTTCATGGTGTCCGACACCATCAGGTGGTCGAGAAATATTTACATGGAACACATCACCGGACACAGACAGTACCGGGATGAGTAAACTGGTGTGCCACCGTGAATCGGCATCAGGAAGACTCAAAGACCTTCCTCTCCACCGACAGGAATTTATAGATTAAAGGATTATCTACACCGCATGACTGACTCAGTGCGGGACAATCCACTACTATGGACATATCTACTCCTGATTAACAAAATCCTATGTAACCCCTCCAATAAGTGATGTTCCCAAATTACCAATCACTATTTTTTTTTCAAATCAAAACCCTTGACCCCTGTATCCAGGTTACTGCAGATTATGTATTCCTTGCACCTGTTAAAACTTCTAACCAAACTCTGCACTCATCAATAATCTGTACACTATACCTGGATGTCCAGCAGCTCTTTGTGTAAACTCTGTGAATTGATTGTACTTTTAAACATTACCTTTAATAAAATTTATTAAATCTGAAAATTGAAAGGCAGATAAGGAACTGGTTGAAGGGGAGACCACAATGGGTCATATTGTTAGGTGAACTGTCAGGCTGAAGGGAGGTTACTAATGGAGTTCCTCAGGGATCAGTCTTGGGACCAATCTTATTTAACGTTTTATTACTGACCTTGGCACAAAAAGTGGAAATATGCTAATAAAGTTTGCAGATGACACAAAGTTGGGAGATATTGCCAATATATAGAGAAGGATTGGGAGATCATAAAGGAAGATCTGGATGACCTTGTAAATTGGAGCAACAGAAATAGGAAGAAATTTAATAGTAGAAAGTGCAAGGTCATGCATTTAGGGACCAATAACAAGAATTTCTTCTATAAACTGGGGATGCATCAGTTGGAAGTGACAGAGGAGGAGAAGGACCCGGGTGTATTGATTGATCACAGGATGACTATGTGCCACCAATGTGATGTGGCCGTAAAAAAATCTAATGTGGTCCTTGGATGCATCAGACGAGGTATTTCCAGTAGAGATACGGAGTTAGTACCGTTATACAAGGCGCTGGTGAGACCTCATCTGGAATACTGTGTGCAGTTCTGGTCCCCCACATTTAAGAAAGATGAATTCAAACTGGAACAGGTGCAGAGAAAGGCTACTAGGATGATCTGTGGAATGGAAAACCTGCCTTATGAAAAGAGCTTGGCTTGTTTAGCCTAACCAAAGGAAGATTGAGGGGAGATATGATTCTCTCTATAAATATATCAGAGGGATAAATACTACGGATGGAGAGGAATTATTTAAGTTCATCGCCACTGTGAATGCAAGAACTAACGGATAAAAACTGGCTATTAGGAAGTTTAGATTTGAAATTAGACACAGGTTTCTATCCATCAGAGGAATGAAGTTCTGAAGTAGCCTTCCAAGGGGAGCAGTGGGTGTCAAAAAACCTAACTGGCTTCAAAATTGAGATTGATAAATTTATAGAAGGGATGGTTTGATGGGACAGCCTAGTTTGGCAATTGACTGATTGTTGGCTACTGGTGGTAGATATGCCAATGGCCTCTGAAGGGATGTTAGATGGGGTGGGTTCTGAGGTACCACAGAGAATTCTTTCTTGAGTGTCTGGCTGGTGAGTCTTGCCCACATGTTCAGGGTTTAACTGATCACCATATTTGGGGTTGGAAAGGAATTTTCCATAGGGCAGATTGGCAAAGACTCTGGGGTTTTTTTAGGGCCTTCCTGTGTAGCATTGGGCACAGATCACTTGGTGGTGGATTTTTTGTGCCTTCAAGTCTTTAAATCATTATTTGAGGACTTTAATAACTCAGTCATAGGTTAGAGGTTTATTACAGGAGTGGGTGGGTGAAGTTCTGTGGCCTACATTATGCAGGAGGTCAGACTAGATGATCATATTGGTCTCTTCTGATCTTAGAGTCTATGCGTACAATTCTGTGAAACCCAGCTGATGCCCTTCTCCAAAATTATTTAAATTAAAATGAAGCTCTTCATCCACAATTCTCTGAAAGATTTTTTCTTTTAAATAAATTTTTCCCCATTATGTTGTCTATTTTATATTGCAGCACTTCAAGTGCTGAAGCATGAGTCATAGATGGATTGCCAAGCATTGCAACCTAGTACTAAGAGGAAAAACCAAAACAGAAAAATTTCACTGGTGCCAGGAGTCAATGGGAGCATGGATGGAAGATGCCCTTCTTTCTCTTCCTACTGATGCTCTCCACTCTGCCCCTTTCATGCTCCAAACCAATCCTTCTGCCGCAACTCACAGCAACTTGTTGTCACCCACTTGCCTCTAGTTCTGAGCTGAGCCAATTCTGTGCTGATATCACTACATACACAGAACTTAACTTGGTTGGGAAATTGAAAATAAATTCCTTGCCAACAAACATTAAAATATTTTATTTTTATGTATTTTCACAGTGATTATCACTAAAACTACCGTTGAAGAATTAATGTTTTAGGGAACAAAATGTGCAGATAAAATTTAGATTTTTTTTGTTCCATATCTTATCCTTGTGAAATTAAAAAGTGCAGTAAATTAAGTCTTATTTGCATTAAATTTTACATGCACATAGATTTTTTTAACACCGCAGCCTTTGGAGCTTGTTTATTAGTATTATTTCTTGGTTTTGGAGGCTAGGAAATGTCTTTTTGAGTTATAGACCATTCTCTCCTTTGTTACATGTTCAGTTCAGTGCAAAACTGCTCAATGTGCAACAGAAGTCAAAAAGGCAAGTAAGTTAAGAATCATTTGGAATGGGACAGAACACAATACTAAAATATAAAGTAATTATAGAAGTCAAGGGTACACTGTCACCTGCAACTTTGCCAACAGTCATGATCATCTTATATAAAAAAGCATATAGCACAAATAGAGGGATTTCAGAAAATGGGGTACCAAACAATTAAAATGGAAGGAAGATTTAAAATATCCAAACTATAAATTCATAGAGGAGAAAAAATAAAAGGAGAGATCATAGAAAAATACAAAATAATGAATGACATAGAAAAGATGAACCAGATGCTCCAATTTACTGTTTCTTATAATATAAGAAGGGGACATTCAGTGAAACTGAAAGCACAGTAACATTACAATCTGCGGAACTTCCTGCCACAACCTATCACTGAGGCTGACCACTTCATGGGATTAAAAATGTGATTGGACATTTGTATGGATAATAATTAGAACATCAACAATTGCATTAGATAAGATAAAAAACATTTAAGCAATATAAACCTTTGTGACACTCTGTGTCTGAAAACAACAATTGAGAAACCCCATATTCACCAGTGTCATATAAGTATTATATGTTCTGTACAAAATATGCCTTGTAAGGTATAATTTGAAAACTAATAACTTGCTGGTCAGTGATATCATGGTGAAATGTATGTAACAACGTTATATGTTATAAACATAAGATGACATTAGGTCTGAAATGCATTTACCAGACAACTCTGGGTAAACTAGTTTCTCAAAGGCAAAGGATAAGCTGACGCCAGGTGACACCTCTAGCCAGGTGTCATCAAAGTTGATGGGCAATCATCTATCAAGTGGCCATATTTGGCAATGAAAGGGGGCTGGAACAAACAGCTGCATTTTAGCAAATAAAATCACAGAACCTCTTTCACCACCAGCCTCCCTGTCTCCATCCCCACAGCAGGAATAAACTTTATCTAAGGGTTATCCTCAGGAAAATGGATTTTCAAAGGGTTACTGAACTATAAAATGGAGGGTTAAAATACCTCAAGTTATCGCTTCCTATACATCTCTATCTCTCTTTCACCTAAGACAAAAGAAAAAACCATTGGACATTGGAAGCAGACCCTGGCCTGAGAATTTGGTCAGCAATATTATTGGAAACATGCAGTAAAAAACTTCACCTTGAACCAAGTCTAGTTTGTTACAGTACCAGGATACATTTTAGCTTTATTTCTCCAGTAACCATTTCTGATTTTAATAATTTATACCTGTGCTTAAAGCCTACCTCCTTGTAGCTAAATAAACTTGTTTTATTCTTTAATCAAAACTAAACCAGTGTTTTGAACTGTGTGGGTAACTCCATTTAGGGTAGCAAACTGTTGTATACTGATCCCCTTAGAAGTGTACTGGACCTAATATATCTGGACTGTCCAGGAGAGGGCTGGACGATGCAGAATACATGTTTTTGGGGAAAATCTGGGACTGGGAGTGTGTTGGGGTCACCCTACAAGTGGTAACCAAAGCTGGTGGACGCCAGAATGTGACTGATGTGTAGCTGGCAGACTGTAGCTATACACAGACTCTCTGGGTGTTACCTGAATGCTGGAAAGCTGTTTGTGAGTGCCCCAAGTGGAAGCTACAACAGCAAAGCATTATGAAGCACCCAAGTTTGTAGGGCAAAGGTGACAACACCTCACTGATCTGGACTGCACCCCAGAATGTCATACCACTCCACCTATTGATGGCCTTCTGTGGAGCTGGAAGACGTGGGGTGTCAATCATGCTGAGAGCATGTCTATTGGCCCAGGCCCCAATGGGGAGATTGGCAGAAGAAAGTAAAATTTGTGAATCTTGCTGGGACTTAGGTGTGAATTATGTGCTGAGTTTCCCAGCAACCTCAGGACTTGGAGGCTGTGTGCATTCTCACTGGGGAAAATGTAGGTGCCTGGGGGACTTTAACAGTGGAAACTTAAGTTCCTAGGGAATTAAAAAAACAGCAGCTGAGGGCCTTGAGCATCTCTGTGGTGCCTAAAAGTGAAACTTAGGTGCTTAAAGTGGCAGTTAAGGCTCAGCTCGCCAAAGAGACTCAGATGTTGTTACACTCAGCTTTAGGTGGAAGTCAAGCTGGGATTTTGTGGATTGTAGTGGTGCCTAGATCTGAGGTTCAGGCTTCTAAGTCCCTTTGTGGATCTGGGCCTAGGTGCCTACATCCACCTCATGAATCTGGCCCTTAGGACACTGAATTAAAGAGACATCCTGAGCAGTCCTGCCCTAGTCTTAGATTAGATATGTTATTACTTCATGCTCTTAGCAAAACACAGGAATCAGCGTCATCCATTAGAGCCATACAACATCAGAAAGAATTCCAAGGTAAATTACAATTCTAAACATGTTTATTTACAGTACATTGTGTATGTGATGTACAGATATGATTTCAATAAAAAGCTACATTTAAAACAAATAAGAGTTTCACATTCTCTTTCTTATATTAAACCCAAATGTTCAAGTTTGGAAGTTAAAAAAAAAAAAAAAGAATGAACATGCAAGCACCCTTCCCCAGTTCTATTTGTCTATAATGTTTGTGTAGCTATTATCACCATCATATCTAAGGGTTGAATTTTCTTAAGTTCATTTTTCTGCTTCATGTGTTGTTGTGATCTTGTGACTATTAAATTAAATGTAAACATCAAGAAACTGATGATAGTTCTCAATCATTTGGGTCAGAAAAATGCAAAATCTGATCTTAAGAATTCTAATATTGGTAATCTGCAAACTGGGACTGGAATTCCTTCCATGGCTTTATAAGACTAGTAATTAGTAGCTCATGTATCATTCCTAATTAACTTAAATGAAGTAATCATTATTTTATGATACATCCTTTAAAACCTAAGCAGGGTTACAGGTAATAAATGGCATTATTGTACTTTTATTGTAATTAAATAGGAATTAACCTATGATATTCTCATGAATTCTAGTGAAGGAATCATTATTTTATGACATTCATAATTATCCAATTACGAACATATGTAACATTCTTGATTAATTAAAATATTTTTTGTGTGTTATTGTTGGGTTGCTGTTCAGGGTGAAAACTAGCATTTCAGTGTGAGAGAGACATGTAGGTGTTTTTTAACCACCTCTCCCCAGGCACCTATCTGCATTTTTAGACACCTAAATATCTTTAAAATATCACTCTTATGTCTCTATATCCTGTGAATACTTATAATGAGCATAAAGTGACGTGTTCATAAATGGTTGCTGGATCAGGCCAACAGTGAACAGCATTTCCATTGTGCTGGAGCAATAAATAGAGTCAGCCATGGGGTCTGAGATGAAGACCTTAGTACTTCATTCCTGTGGCAGAACTAAATTTTCTATAGTAAGGGCAAAGCTCCTCTGTGCATGAGATAGAGCAGGTCCAAGACGGTGGAAGGAACACCTACAGGAACTAAGGACCACAACAGACCTCACCACCTTCCACGCCAAGTACAAGGCTCAATTCCTTGGCCTTGTCTTCTCTAACAAAGATACAGAAACAAGTGAACGCATACTATTATATATTTATAAAAATCCAAAACAAAACACACTATTCCACACACTTCTACCCCTGAGAGGAGGATGAAAGGGAAAAAAAGGGACAGACAGATGTGGTACTAGAAGGCAGTCAGATACTACAGTGACGAACACAGTATAAGATAAGGATAGAATATCACCTTGCAGAAACAATTTTCCAAAACCTCACTGAACTAAATGGGAATCTTTCCACTGTGGATCAGTCTTTCAAAGAATTTAGCAAAATGCTGCACTGTGCATGTTTAGTGCAAGCTTTATAAACAAATTTAACACATTGAAATCAAAATCAATTTCCACTGGAGTAAGCTCATACCAGTGAGGTCTATTTCTGTGCCAAATTTCAGCATTCTGTCTACAGGGCAGTTTAGAAAATAATCAACAGCAAAGGTCACATGACATTTTAAAATGCAGAATGCAGGTTTTGGTTTTTTTTAAACCATTCTGTAACTCAAAAATAGCTGAACTTAATTTGTTTATACTTGCCAAACAAGTCATCTTTATCTTGAGACCGAACATGGGAACTTATAATCAAAATGCCAAATTATTTGTAAAGTTACTGCCATCTGAAAACCGCACTTTGTTATGGAGTCATTCTGTAACCTAAACCAGCGACAGGCAAAAGGGGGGACAAGCAGGGACATGGGTCCCCCCAATAATCATTGGGAGCATGGAACTCCTTTGTCCTCAGGACCATGTTGGTGGGGTGGGGAGGGACAGCAAGTTCCTCCAGGCCCCGGGGATGCACTGGTGTTGGTGGGGAAGCGAGCTTCTGTCGGGTTGGGTGGGAAGAGCAAACACCTGCTGGGGCGGAAGGGGCGGAAGGGGAAAGGGAAAAGTAAGTTCCTCCTGGGGTTGGGGGCGACACAGAACATACTCCCCCAAAAGGGGTCAAAGTTAAATTTCTGCGCACGCTCCTGACCTAAACTATAGAGGTAACTGCAATCCAGCCACAATGTATTTAAAATTATTTTAAATTCACTAGGAAACCGTATGGTAATCCCTATGTAATTACCCATGATTTACTGTCACTTATTGTCAAATGTTACCATTCTAACCATTTAGAAATATGAATGGATCATTACACCTGAGACTAAGATTGCCTTCCAATTATTTACTGAAGGTCTTAAAAAAAACTTAGAAGAGCTTTTTAAACCTCACCGCCACCTGCAATAATGTGAAAGATCCTAATGATGAGTAGTCTTGAATCTAATTTGGGAGCAGTAATACAAATTCATTTTTGAAAGAAATTAGCCCACTAAGCAATACTGTGAAAGTAGAAGACTAAATTAAAGAAAATAAATGTAAGACAAAGGTGTCATCAACTAGAATATATAATAATCCTTAGGGAAGAATTTCAGTCTTTCAAATTAAATGGGATTCTTTAGTCTTCAATAGATTAAAATGCACTAATCAAATTCAGTGCTCAAAGGACATGATTTTGAAGACCAGAGCATGTAGGCAAGTTCTTAGTGATAAGCTTAGCATACCACCAAAATAATATAGTGAGGGTCCTAAAACCTATGTATGACATTTTTATTGTTGAAGTTATATTAAACCACTATTGCCTCTTTAGACCATATATATCTACTAGCTAAATGCAAAGTATTAATTTACTGAACTGTCTTTACAAATAAATGCTAAAATGCTGTAGTAAGTACTAGATTTAAATATGCAAGCAAGAAAATATTCCCTTTTTGTTGTATTCATTAACACCGATGATCATCAAACAGCACAATAGGAAAATTCTCAGATGACTCATAGAGATAAAGGAGGAGATTCACATAATCCTAAAGAAAAGCTTGTAAAGAATAACAGAATAAGGACTAAGACCCATCCTTATGTACTCCCTCATGGACAGTTTACATCCATTCTTTTGCTGTAATAGCTTCCATTCACTCAAACTGCTCTAAGGCTACGGTTACACTGACGGCGGCAAAGTCGCCGCTGTCAGATGGATTTCTCTGGATAGACTGAGTGAAGACCCACTCAGTCAATCCAGAAATCGACGTATTAAGACCACCTCCTCAAGTGGCGCAGTGAAGACGACGCCCAGAAGAGAAGCAGAGAAGTCGACGGGAGTTACGCAAGTTTTTTGTGTCACTTGCGTAACTTCAGTCGACTGCCGCTGAATCTCGGAGGTCAGTGTAGACAAGCCCTCAATGTAACAAAACCACTTTAGGGATGAACCTGAAATAATACATGTGAAGTCAATTGGCATAACACATGGAAATGCTGACATGTTCCTCAAAGGGAACGGAGATTTACAGAGAAATGAAAATACTTTTTTTTCAGGAGGGCCAAAATGTAGATCCAACAGCTGGATCAAAATCAATAACATCATCTCTTGCAGAGCTAGCCAGAAACCTATCCTGAGACTCCTTTTGCCCAAAAAAGAAAAGCAAAAACATTTGTCTTGTAAACCTATGGAGAATCAGTGATTACAGTGCTATGATATAACATTGTGATTATGGCTGACAGCGAATCCTTTGGTTACCCTAAATAAAAATAACTGAATGTGACTCAAGGCATTCTTGTATCTCTAACATTACTGTGGAAGTAGAAGGCCAACTACCTGTTCCTCCTAAATATCCCTCTTCATAGCCCTTTATTGCTGTGATGTCTACAATAAATATAAAGTAAGGCTGCGATCCTGCAATTTGTTCTCTGCTGGTACATCCCTACACTGGAACATAGACTTTCACAGGGATCCTATGACAGAGTGCTGGCAGTAGCCCCCGGGTCATAGAAGATTCTACAGCACAGAGAAAGTTGTGGGTTTAACTGGAGCCAATCAACCTGTTTCTAGTGCGGATGACTAACAGTTGGTGTTAATTGCTGAGCTAATGAGACTATCGGCCCAGAAACTGGGAAGTTAAATAATTGTGAGGAACAGGAAAAAAGGGGGAGATCAGAGGGTGAGCTGGGTGGAAAAGAAATCTGTGTGAAAGGTTCCTCCTGCTGTGCATCTGTGCTATATTGTACTGTGTCTGGAAACAGAGGCTTAAAAATGCATGTGGTATAAAAGAAATAGACCATGTATGTTTGTGGCTGGGGGACTGCAGAAATAGGCTTGGCAGCTCGCTCACTGGGTAGCTGAAGTGACAGCCCCCCCATGCAGAATAAGATGCACGACAGGCTAGATTGTGAAGTAGTTGGGGATAGCTGATGTTATTCAGTTAATCATTTATTGGCTTCCAAAAACACCTTGACATACTTTTGAACCATCAAGTTTTGTCTGTGAAATTCATTGTATATTTGAGAACTGGCAAAGTGCCCAGAGCTAGTGGATGAGAGATTAATTTTACTATTTTTAAATCCAAATGGACTAAAATAGAATAAAACTAATGAAATCATACCCATTATTAACCTATGCAACTGTGTGATCTTATTCCTATTACTGTAATTCTTCTTCTTTATGCCCTCCTGTTTTTATCTTTATGCTGTCTGTTGCATCCTGTTTCACATGAGATTGAAAGTTCTTCAGGGTAGGGGCTTTGTTTTCCTACAGGTTTGTCTAGTGCCTGGAATTCTACAATACTACAATACGAATAAATCATAATTCTCTAACAGACAGAATCATAGAACCATAGAAACGTAGGGCCAGGAGGGACCTCAACAAGTCATTGGATAAGAATACTTGGGTTGTTTGTTAAGCAAATTCTTCATCTTTTTCCAGCAAAATATATCATGGAGTGCACCTTAGGAATCTTAGTACCTTTGTGGGTCCAGGCCTGATGCCAAACTCAAATTATTTAAAAGAGAAATAGTTTAGTTCTGCCTTGTAATACCCACCCCATATAACAGGAGTTTACATCCTCCCAATTGCTAAAACTACTATATGCTTCCTTTGCAAATGAATCTTTTTATATTTCACCCAGCATAACTGATCATTCAATCAATTAACACCAACTCAATCAGTTACAAACCACAGATTATGTGGGTAAGGGAACTTAATTGACAAATATCCAATATTTCTTTGTTAGGGAAATTGGAACTGTGGGCAGTTGCCTAGTCAGACAATTCTTTCCAGCTATCACTTCAGTAGCGGATATTTGGATTCTGGCTAACTCCCCCAGAACAGGATATATAACAAACAGAATTGGCCATTATCATTTAGATGACACATAGAGGACTTTTTATATTTGTTTTCTCTCACCCACCCACCAAATAACCTCTGAAATAGTGAAGTTATGCCAGAAAACTGCCTTGAGGAATTAGGCAGAGGTGATTGTAAGGAAAGGATTTGGCACCACCTAAGGAGAAGATATGTACTGAGCATAAAAAATTTGGGTCAGTTCCTCAGTGGGTGTAAATCAGTCTGGGTCATTTAAGCCAAAGAAGCTATGCCAATTTTACACCAGCTGAGGAAGTGTGGAACTATGTTGATGAGCAATAAAATCGTTCATTGGTCTCTTTCAGTGGTTAAGCCATTTGCTGACAGGCAAGAGAGGAAGATATATCAGATGGCAAGAAACATGAATGTTCTCTTGTGTGTTCTCTTCTATCTCTGATTATATTTTGAAATGACTCAGGAGGAATATTAAAATGAAGTGGCATAGTCAATATAGTCCTTTGCAATTAAATACTTTCTTTTTTTCTGTAAGTAGCAATGAAGTAACGAGATTCAACATATTTGTAAAAATAACCTTTGGAAATCATGAGTTTTCTGTTTTGATATAACTAGTATGACAGTAAACAGTGTTAAAAACATCTTTATACTGGCATCTGTTTTTTTTATTTTATAAAATGTGTGCATTTGATGTGAGGATTTTTTTCATACAATTACTCATTATTAATGAAGACCACAATAAATCTTCAAGCAAACTCATATATAATTTAGAGCTACGTATGTTTCAGCAGCTGTCAGTACTGCAGTACTAGAGGTGTTTCATTTTTTCAGTTTTAATATTTTTTCCTACTCTCTGTAGCTGGAACATCCATTTCCCCCTGTTCTTATCTCCTTCTCCCCCCTTTCTTTTTTGGAGTAATTCACTACTATTTTAGCATATTGAAAAGCTCTCCATTTGCTGTACATACTGAGAGGAATCACAAGAAGTTAAGTTTTAGGTAAGAAAGATATTCCACTCAGCTATTTTCTGTATCATATAAGTGACATGACTTTTTTTGTCAACAGTCCCCTTAAGTGAACAAAATGTGTTTAACACTTTTTCCAATTAACTACAGCAGATTACCAAGAACTGAAAAATGGGGCATGCAGCTTTAAATAAATATGTCCCTTGGAATAAAAAGAAAAAAGAAATATAGCCACAGGAGATCATATTTAATTGCATACTTTCCTCTTTGATGATCTGCCGCATTGCCCACAATGTTTGCTATTATGGTTAATATCCTTTATGAAAAAAATTATTTTAAAAGCCCTTTCCGGAGACAACTTTTGTACACTTTGTTTTCAAACCAAGGCTAATTAACATTTTCTGTAATAAATTGATAACCAAAAGCTGTTACTTTGTTTTTATTATACACAACAGATTAGAAGTTCCAGGAGTTATTAATTCTTCAACATGTTTTAAAATCTTTAGGAAGGGATTTTTTGAGAACATAAAGGTAATTAAACAAAAAGTAGTCACATGAAAAAGTTATTCCAACCCATTAAATTCCATCTCTCTATCTTCTTGAGGAAGGTGAAGTGCTAACATTTTTTTTTCCTGTGGCTATTGTGGGATTTAAAACACATAAAAAAAATCATCTAAAGATAAGTGGTTGCAATGGAAAATATCCTAAAGAAAATGTAATTACATTATATTCAAACTAAAACAAAAGCTGTGCTAAAAGAATGTTAAGGTTGCAAAGTCAAGAACTCTCAAGTCAGAAAATGCCAAAATATTAATTTGACCCTCTTATGTATATGCATTATAATACAATTTTAATTACACAATGAAGTACCAGTTTTCCTTTTGTGTGGGCAATCTTTATTCTGGCACTTCCTCACTTTGAATGATTGACTTTGCAACCTTACCATTCTTTGATCTGGGGATTTATTAACATTTTTTAGTTTTAAAATACTTAAAAATTGAATAACAAAAATGTCATCATGTGGAACCATACTGACCTGCCACATGGGTCATTGGTAAGCTTGGGATCTTTAGATCCAGAGCACATACTCTTACAGCGTGAGCTAATCGGTCACAATGTAAGGCTCTTATTTTCTGTATAGGCATTACACAGGGATGGAGACACACACAGCTTGCAAGTGGGTTTCATACCTGCTTCCTAGCCAGGCAAAGGAATTTTGATACTCTGGAACAATGATTTCTATTTCAGATTACAGAGGGGAGTGTGTCTAGTGGTTACAGACTTTCTGCCCATGTTCCCCCAAAGCTTCTTCCACAGATTCTATCCACACTTTTCCCAGCTTCTATTTGTACCCTCCTTTAATGCTGTTCTCCCAGCTACTGCTTCTACTCACCCTCCTCCTTGCTACTGCACTAACAACCTTAACCAGCTCCTGCACCAGTCCCATTCTCTCTTCCTGACTGTATCTGCATAGCTTTTGTTCTACCTCTCCTTTCTGCTTCTGTCTTCCTCCAGTCCTGGCTCCTGCCTCTTTCAACCATCTGGTTCCCATTCCCTCCCTGTCTTCTGTCCCCCTCTGCACCTGTTCCCCCTACTTCCAGCTCCTGCTCCTAACCTCCCCATGCTTCAGTAAAAGGAAATTTGAAACTATTAATTGTATATGTAAGCATCTTATGGTAAAGCCTGGTTTTGGATTCCTAGGAGAGAAAGAAAGTGAATCCTATTATAATTTCCACTTCTAATATCCTATAGAAAATCCAACTATATGGATATGAATGAATGGTCTGTATAAATATTTTAATTTGATACAGAAATTCTGTAGCATAGAATTGATAAGTAAATTGACTTACCTACCCTCTACATATGTTACATGTGCACGAGTGAAGTGTGATTTTTCAGAGACTCATTATTTCACCAAATTTGGGGGAATTTTCACAGGGAGAGCATAAGGCACATCCGTGACCCTAGGCATCCCCTTCTGCTAAATTCCAAGTCCTTGTTCGAGAGCATGAGGGGTGGTAGTGCTCCTCAATCTAATAGCCATTAGGATTTTTTAAACATAGACACAAGGTGTGTTTTTCCCCCCAAATTCTCATTCTCAGAAATGGCTGAACTGTTTTAGCTGAAATTTAAAGAAAAGGAAAAAAAATCTCAGTGTGAGACAGATACCCAACATGTATTTCAACCTACATGGTTTCAATTTGGCAAATTATAAGCAATTAAAATCATGGTCTTATAATGGAATGTGTTAGGAAACCTTAACTTAAGATGCCACTACCTGTACTAATGCTAGTAAGTGCAAGAGTGCCTACTGGTAGTGAAAACTTAGTTTATTTTTTACTAGCAACCATGTGTCAATCCCTGTCCCACAGCCATGTGTGATGGGGGAAAGAAACCGCAGAGAGGAGCAGTCAGAGACTCCAGCTGGCAGGAACAGCTGCAGAAGCTGCTAAAGTAGGGACATGCAGACTTCTATGATGTCAGAATTTTTTTTCTATGGTTTTGACTGACTTTATCTGACCAATACTGAATGGCTATTTGCTGCAATACTTTCCCTCTCCTTCCCTCACATTCTCTTCACCTCAAGTTTAGTCTACTCCTCTTACCCTTTTCTCCTCTATCCCCCCCTCACATCTTCCCATCTGTTTTTCTTTTAATTTAGTATATGACCTACCAACTAAACCTCACCTCATCCTAATGCCCCTGCAAAAGAAAAAAAAATCAGAGAACTAACATGACATTTGCTACCATCACACTGCTCACGCTACTTGTGTGTTATATCTCTTTCCCCTACCTTGTATATCTTATCTATTTAGATTGTGAGCTCTTTGGGTAGGGTCTTTCTATTACTCTGTTTGTACAGTGCCTAGCATAAAGAAGCCCTGCTCTCAATTGGTTCTTAGGCACTACTGTAATAAACATTAACAATAAAATAGCTGACTTTTGAATAAAATTAGAGTCCTGATCCAGCAAACCCCTCCTCAATGTTTCATACATAAAGTGCAGCTGAATGCAGGTTAAGTTGAACAAGTGAAACTTTATTAAACCCTCTATGCTAGTAGGTCCACATGGCTGAATTTCTCCCAGCCTAAGTCCCTGGCGTTCCCTTTCCACCCATGTCCCATTAATAGCATTCCCTCCAGGGAATCTGGGTCCTCTGACTTCAGTTCCACTGATCATGATACATCTCTATATCAAGATGTTTGTAAAATAAATAATAAAAACAAATAATTGATGCCTAGACTCCACATCATGTCCCTTGAGTCAGATATCACTAACACAGAGACAAATGAGAGTCTTGTCTTTATCACAGATTCAGCTGCTTACATAGTCTTTGAGAGAAGTTAGTCTTCTCAACATGTAACCACACCAGGAGTCAGCTATCTCTGTCTCCAAGTCTAGCAAGCTTTCTGTCTGAGGGGTCTCCTCTGTGTGGGGTTGGCTTACAGCTGGTTCTCTGCCTCTCCATTCCGTGATGATCTTTGTAGGATGTCTCTCTGGGGTTTGTGTCTGCTGGTTCATAAGTGCCTCCTATTCCTTTGGGTCACTTGTTCCTCTTGGATAGTCACTTTGGATGACCTGTGTGCCACTGCACCCCACATGAGTCCTGTAGTCCTGTCCTTCTGGTGTCTCATTAGTGGTTGGATCCTCCCAGGAGTGCTTGTCTTGTGAAGTAGTAGGTCCTTGGCTGACCTGTTGTACTATAATGTCTCCTTTCTCTGACTTTTGGACATCTCTGAATGGCACCTCCATCCTTCTGGCTATAACAGACCTCTCCCCTCATTGGCAGGATTTTGGTCTTTTGTCCCATCAGTGCCTGCACTAGACTATTTTGACATCTCTGTTATGGGGTATTTCTGCTTTCCAAAAATGCTAACAAGGGGTCTGAACCCAAAGAAAAAGCCTGTGTAACAGTCAGCTGTTTTCACAGCTGACTCAACCATACTATTGTGTGGGTATGGTGGGGAGGAGGTGTGGTGGTCAAATTCTCATTTGGGTGCAAATTCCTTGAATTCTTCTAAGGCAAATTGATGTCTGTTGTTGGTGAATACAGTGTTCAGAACGCCATCTCTGGCAAAATGGACTTTCAGTCTCTTTCTGCAGGTAGTTATCAGATGACGGGCAAGTGTCACACCCTTTTTCAAGGAGCAGAGTTATGTAGTCATTCCTGGCCAGTAAACACACTTTTGAGCCCACCTAAGACAGTGTCAATGCCCAGGTGTGAGGCATGTATGTTTCCATAACATCTTTACATAATGAGTCTGGAACCACAGCTGTCATCTTCAAAATATTATTTCATCCTGCACATTCAGCTCTTCTAATTTGAAAATATGGCTCTGCTCCTACCTGTACTTGACATTTGTCTTCTGGTCACCCTGCTTGTATTACTATTTGGACTGCCTGTAATTGGATGTCCTCCTCCATAGTCTCTTTCATTTCCATCAGCTTCTCTGTTGAAAGTGAGAGATTGAATCCATTAACTTTCTGCACTATGGCTTGATCGTATTCCCCCAACTTGCTCAGGCTGCGTAGGAACAGGAACAGGAACAAACCATCCCGATGTGCAGAAAGAATAGCAAATATGGTAGGCGTCCAACTTGGCTTAACAACTTGGCTTTGGTGAACTTAAACACAAAAAAGAAGCTTACAAGGACTGGAAGCTTGGTCAGATGACTAGAGAGGATTATAAAAATACTGCTCGAACATGCAGGAATGAAATCAGGAAGGCCAAAGCACAATTAGAGTTGCAGCTAGCAAGGGACGTGAAGGGGAAAAAGAAGGGTTTCTACAAGTATGTTACCAGCAAGAGGAAGATTAGGGAAAGTGTGGGTCCCTTACAGAATGGGGGAGGCAACCTAGTGACAGAGGATGTGGAGAAAGCTAAGGACCTCAATGCCTTTTTTGCCTCTGTCTTCACAGACAAGGTCAGCTCCCAGACCACTGCACTGGGCGGCACAGAATGAGAAGGAGATGAACATACCTCATTGCTGAAGGAACAGGTCCAAAACTATTTAGAAAGATTGGACATACATGGGGTCAGATGCAATGCACCCGAGGATGCTGAGGGAGTTGGCTGATGTGATTTCAGAACCATTGGCTATTATCTTTGAAAGCTCGTGGCAATTGGGGGAGGTCCCTGATGACTGGAAAAAAGCAAATATAGCGCCCATCTTCAAGAAGGGGAGGAAAGAGGATCCAGGGAACTACAGACCGGTCAGCCTCACCTCAATCCCTGGAAAAATCATGGAGCAGGTCCTCAAGGAATCCATTTTAAGGCATTTGGAAGAGAGGAAGGTGATCAGGAACAGTCAACATGGATTCACCAAGGGAAAGTCATGCCTGACCAACCTGATTGCCTTCTATGAAGAGGTGACGGGCTCTGTGGATGTGGGGAAAGCGGTGGACATGATGTACCTTGACTTTAGCAAAGCTTTTGATACGGTCTCTCACAGTATACTTATCAGCACATTAAAGAAGTATGGGTTGGATGAATGGACTATAAAATGGATAAAGAAGTGACTAGAGCATAGGGCTCAACAAGTAGTGATCAACGGCTCCATGTCTAGCTGGCAGCCGGTCACAAGCGGAGTGCCCCAGGGGTCGGTCCTGGGACCGGTTTTGTTCAACATCTTCATTAATGATCTAGAGGATGGGGTAGATTGCACCCTCAGCAAGTTTGCAGATGACACTAAGCTAGGGGGTGTGGTAGATACCCTGAAAGGTAGGGATAGGATACAGAAGGACCTAAACAAACTGGAGGGTTGGGCCAAAAGAAATCTGATGAGGTTCAACAAGGACAAGTGCAGAGTCCTGCACTTAGGACAGAAGAATCCCATACACAGCTACAGACTGGGGACTGATGAGCTAGGCAGCCGTTCTGCAGAAAAGGACTTGGGGGTAACAGTGGATAAGAAGCTGGATATGAGTCAGCAGTGTGCCCTGGTTGCCAAGAAGGCTAATAGCATATTGGGCTGCATTAGTAGGAGCACTGCCAGCAGATTGAGGGAAGTGATTATTCCCCTCTATTTGGCATTGCTGAGGCCACATTTGGAGTATCGTGTCCAGTTTTGGGCCCCTCAATACAGAAAGGATGTGGACAAATTGAAGAGAGTCCAGCGGAGGGCAACAAAAGTGACTAGGGGGATGAAGCACATAACTTATGAGCAGAGGCTGAGATAATTAGGCTTATTTAGTCTGCAGAAGAGAAGAGTGGAGGGGGGAGGATTTGATAGCGGCTTTCAACTACCTGAAGGGCAGTTCCAATGAGGATGGAGCTAGGCTGTTCTCAGTGGTAGCAGATGACAGAACAAGGAGCAATGGTCTCAAATTGCAGCGGAGGAGGTCTAGGTTGGATATTAGGGAAAAAAAATCACTAGGAGGGTGTTGAAGCACTGGAATGGGTTACCTAGGGAGGTGGTGGAATCTCCATCCTTAGAGGTCTTTAAGGTCTGGCTTGATAAAGTCCTGGCTGGGGATTGGACTAAATGACCTCCTGAGGTCCCTTCCAACCCTAGTCTTCCATGATTCTACATCATGTTGTCTGAATCACATTTTTGTCTGGGTTGAGTTTTATGTTCTTATCCCTGCATGACTGTAGAAAGTTTGTAGTATTCCTTTCATGGTCCTGTTCAATTTCTGTATTGCTGATCCTTTTATCTACAATGAGGATATCTCCTGTAATTATTTTCACCCCAGGCAGTCCTTCCAGTACTTGCCTAAATCTTCTCTACAACAGCTCTGGTGCTAGGCTTTTGCCCATTGGCATGTGCAGCCATCTGTGGCAACCAAATGGTGTTGCAAAGGTTGTCAGTATATAAGACTGTTTATTCATGCTTATCACCAAAACCCATTTCTCACATAACAGACAGCAAAAATTCTGGTTTTAGAAAATTACATAATGGGCTCTCTGATATCCTCACCCCAATCAGCATCACTGTGAGATCACTTGATTTTGTGACTGTAGGTTTGGAAGCTCATCTTGTATTGTAGGTTAATGCTTGGGAAGAATTAAACTGATCAAATATATCATGAAAACTTGTATAATTTAAATGACAATGTAAACTGGATAAATGTGATTGAATATATTAAGCATTTGCATCATAATTATTAAAACCCTAATAAGGTCTAAATTATACCTTTACATATCAGAACTACACAGGGAAGAGAGAGGGTACACCATCTAAATAGTAGTGCCTAGAAGTAATCTGTCTGCCTAAGGAATAATGTATCCAATGTTTTGATACACATTTGAAAAGATATAGTTAGTACTTTCTCCTTTGCTCTTCTCTAACACTTCTTAAAGCATAGGGTCATGGCCTCACTCTAAAATGCCCTATTATGAATTTGCTAGCACATTGGTAATTCTGTCTGTTTTATTTCCAGTCCAGTATGTCTTGTTTCCAAGCACAACCATTCAAATTATGACTGTCTATTGTGCCAATACGCTAGATGGTTCGGAGCTCCCATTACCATTCTGCTCCCCCATATTCTAATGCATCTATAATTTGGCCCATAGAAATTAGAAATGTCAAACACCTATTATTCAGTTCATCTCTTTGCCAAAGATACAGTTTCTAATACTTTGTTCAGTCAGGTTTTAAGAGTCCCGAACAATGGTACTCCCACCATTTCCCTGTGGGGACTCTTCCAGAAATCCAATTCACATCACCAATAACAACATTCGCCCCCCTAATATTCTGACTAAATTTTTCCATTTATGTATAAGTATAGAACAGTGCACCAGTTCTGGGCTACACATTACTAGAAACCTATTGACAAGCTGGGGAGAGCTCAGAAGAGGAATACAATGATCCAGGGACTGAAAGGATTGATTCATGAGGAAAGATTAAAAGAGTTAATATCTATAGTCTAGCTAAGTGAGGACTAAGCAGGGATATGATAAGTCTATAAATATTTGACAGGCATTTCTAACCCATTTGTATATGTACACATTTTCAAGTACTCCCCTTAACTTCCCTTTAACAACAATTATTTCTATGGGCTTTTTCTTCCTTACCCACTGTTCAAACTTCTTTACTATATATTTCTTGCTGGAGGTAGATTTAAAATAGCATTTCAGTATCCTAGCCATCAATTTGACCCCACTCATGTCTTTGCAACCCTTATTTTTCTCTAGTAATTCTTTTTCTCTTGATGGGCTTTTAAAACCTTTTATTCCTGTTAATCTCTTATTTACGGTCATTTCTATGCAGCTCATTCCCCTATTTGGGCATCTTTATAGCATCCAAATATCTTTGTGTAGCATTAGCTTAATTGGAAATGTGTGCTGCCCTGTCTCTTCCTTTCAAACCTTCAAGAACGTTCAATTTTAGTGTTTTTATCCTCTCCTCAGGAGACATAATTTGGATGTAGCCTATGAGGAGGCAGTATGAGTATTCCCTCTTCCCTGCCATCCCTACAGCCACTTTTTCTATATGCAACTGCTAAGGCAACAGACACTGCAGTTAGCAAGTGCTAACTCATGTCAGCAGCCACCCACCAGCTGCCTGCTACATGGCAGAAGACGAACTAAATGGGAGAAGAGGACTCTGGTTTCTCCCTTTTTGGGCAGTAAGAACCTTTTGGAACCAGCAGGCAGAGCTGGACAGGATACTCCATGCGCCCTGCCTGGGCCCAGGGAGGTAAACAGAATGGCTCCTCATCCCTCACAGAGGAAAGACATAGAGAAACAGGCCTAGAGGATTAGGAAAGAGCAGGTTATTTGTGAATACAAATAAATCTTTGGAGATGTGCCATTTACACTCCAGCAGCCTGAGTGTGAAAAGATGGGCAAATGTAACTGTTCCTCACTGAACACAGATAGTAGCATTAGTAATTACTGCTAGAGAGGAAGGATGATTCAGTGGTTAAGGCCCTAGCCTAGGAGGTAGAAGATTTAGGTTTAATTCCTTCCTATGTGACGTTGGGCAAGTCTCTGAGTTGGTCTCACCTGCCCAATTCTTCTAGAATTCTTATCAGCTGTGAGTTTAAGAAAAAATTCTGACTGGGGAGTGAGCAGTGCAGCAATAGGTGACTCACATCATCCTAGTGTGGTGAGGGAATTCCAAGACTGTACGTATAGAGAATGCTCTTTTATTTAATGTATCCAATAATGTTTATTACTTAGGCCAGGGCAAGTGAAAGTCTGGCTCTCTGAGATAGGACCTGAGTACGGTAGAGAAATATAAACCAGTGTAACTACACTGACATAACGTCTAAGGGAGAGGTACTGCACTGATGCCTAGTGGAGATTATCCTGGTTTGGCTTACTGAGATGACTGACAGTTGTGCGCTAAAGGAAGCGGGAAAGCCTTATTTTACAGTGGTGTAGCATGTATTCATGAGGGCCTGAAAGTGGTGTAATTACCTCAGTATAGGATATAACGACACTGCAACAGAAGGTGTGATTGCAGCTCCGGTCGACATATCTGTATTAGCTTTAATTTATCTAGCATGACTAAAAATAGCAGTGAAACTGCAGAGGCACAGGTTTTAGTGCCAGTAGTGCAAGCCTGCATGGAAACCCCAGGTACATACTTGTATCCGTAGCCCACGATGAAGCCTGCATTGCTGCAACGTCACTGTTATTTTTTAGCCTCTGCCATATAAATTAAAACTAATACAGATATGTCGACCGGAGCTGCAATCACACCTCAAGCTATAGTGAGAACATACCCATAGTTACACTAGTGCAAATTTCTCTAATGTAGGCATGGACCTGGTGCTGAAAGAGTTTGGACAGGCTCTACTACGATCGCAAGAATTTTGCGGCTTCTGACGAGGATACTGTAATTTCTTTCCATTGCGCTGCACAGAGTGTCACTGTACAGAACTCACTAAACTTTTTCCTCACCCTTTTTTTGACCTAGGCTGGCTGGACTGAGACCTGAAAGGATTGAGTGGTCTTTCAGTGATTTATCAATGATACTGATACAGCCCCATTAGAATTGTGTTTGAGCACCTCAGTCTTTCATATATTTGTCATATCTGCCAGATGGGGAAGTATCATGGACCCCATTTATCAGATGGGGAATGAAGGCACAGAAAGATTAAGAGCTAGATTTACACATGGGGATTTAGGCCTTCAAATGCTCAGCGTTGCAGTACCTAACATTTAGGTGCTCTGTTACCTGGTCCTGAGTTAGGTGCTCCGGCTTCCTATGCAATGCATAGGGAGAGTTTTGGTGCCCAAAAAGCTGATTCACAGAAGCTAGGAAGCTGAGCATGGGAAATGCTAGCCAGTAGGAAATGCTGAGGAGAGGGGTGAGACTCACAAGTACATGACAGATGGGCTGGAGAGAGATGCCCATCTCCGCTCTGGATTTTCAGCCATGAACCATCTCCTTTGTAAAAAAAGAAAGAGACATCCCTTCCCTAGTCCCTACTCCATTTTAGCCAATAGCCAAGTGGTTAGGACACACAACTGGAGTGTCGGAAACTTGTTTTCAAATCTCTGCTCTGCCTGATTTGGAGCAGAGACTTGAAACCCAGCCTCCCACATCCTAGTTGAGTGCCCCAACCACCAAGCTGTTGGGGATTCTAGGGAAGGTCTCTCCTTTTGAAACTGTTCCACTCTGAATAAGTAATTACATATTCCTTGGGACAGATCAAAAAGTGAAAAATTGACTGTAGACCAATGATTAAGGCACTCAGCTGGGAAGTGGTATAGTCAGAGTCAAGTCCCTGCTCCAGATCAGAGATTTAACCATATCTCAGCTGTGTGCTGTAACCAGTGGGCTATTGGGTAGAATGAGGAACACATAGCCACCCTGAAATTCCTGATCTGCTTGCCCCTGGCTGTGTTTTGTGTGCAGCACAACTATAGGATCAGACCCTGCTGCTGAAGAATTACTTAGTCTGAGAATCCTATGGGGTTGTAGATGTGAGCTGAGCTCCAAGCGTTTCATTAGCTGAGGAACTTAGGTGCCTTTACACATGCCAGCTGGAAGAAACACAGTTGCCTACAGGGTTAGGCAACAGTTGAGCAGTGGTTTTGTGAATGTCACTTGTGCATAAATGTTGGATTTAGGTGCCTAAATCCCTTTCTTAATCTAGTGCTAAGTGATTTTCTTACATGGTCACATAGGAAGTCTGTGACACTGAAGGGAATTGAATTCAGCTCCCCCAACACCCGGAATTGTGTCCTAACCATTGGAAGTGTTTCCCTAAATGTTAATATTAATCTAAATGTTGAATTAACATTAGGTGGTGCTGCATTATATACCAGGATGTTAATTTAATGTCTTTGATTCCTGTCTGTAAGCTATTTTGTGAAACCAGATGAAAAGCTGATGTTTGTGCTGATCTTCTCCTTTAAAGAAATTATTTCTGTCAATATTTTGAACGAATAGTGTTCCTCTGTAAATTATGATGGGTCTAGAGGTAAATCTGCAATTCTTAATAATGACAGGGTTAAGTATGATGAGTTCATTAACTGCAGATTTATGCAGCTTGTTGCTGCTGACAAGAAATGCATTAAAGCCCATGCTATAATATAATATTTTCCTTCTTTCCCCTCATAGATACCTAGCTGTATGCTGTGACAATTTAATTTGCTTACTGCTGTTGATACTCCAGGATTTTTAGTACATTTTTACTGTTCTGATCTACCATTATTACTTGGATTATTTGTGTTGTGTAGTTATTTCATGTATTTTATCCCTTCAAATGATAAATATACCTATCAAGTGCTTTTGTTGCTTTAAAAAAAATTAAAATACTTATCAACATGACAAAAAACTTCCACAGAAATACATGCCAAAAATGACATCTGACTTCTTCTATTTTCAATGTAAATCAAAAAAATTAAAATAATAACTTCCATATTTCTCAATGCCTCCACATAATCCAGTAAATCCATAATCATAATTAGCCCAGAAATAAAGTCCGTGTCACATTAGCTCATCATTTCAGCACCCCCCCCCCCCAAAAAAAAAAAAAAAAAAGTGAGTACATGTCTCTGAACAGAGTTGTTCACACATTCTGTGCAAGACAAAAGCTCATTCATTACCTTTGCCAGATTTTGCCGGGTGGCTCTGTTTTTATACCTAAATGTGACTGTTATAGCTCTACGGCCACAACATGACATGAACCTAAGTTAAGCACAGAATTCTCTATCAAAATGTTCCCGATTCTGCTATTCAAAACTTTTCTACATTTCTACAGACATATTCTACATTTATTTTTAATTATATGAGAAATTTGTGTGTTTGCTTGTAGCTTTAACTATAGCTCCTATTTGTTCATTTCATTAATGACCTAGTTTTTTTATTGCAACAGTAAATCACAATGGGAATGGCAGACTGGAAAATATTTTTTTATTATTATTTCTAGCTTGCTACCATAGTGAAGAACATTTAAGAAAAAATACTGTATCATTAAAACTAGTAGACATCAGTAATAAATCCAATTGTTAGTAGACAATAAGCTGCTCTACACAGTAACATCTAGCCAACTTATTTCAATAAATGCTCCCTTTAGAGTTTCTTTTAATATTCTTTTGTAAACTAATCTTATATTATGTAAGGGTGAAGTTAATTAAGCAAGATCTAATTTGTAAAGAGAGAATGTCAAAGGCAGTAAAATGTTTCCTACAGTTCTGGTTAAGACTGAGGCTACTTTCCTTAATATAGCTATTGCTAGACAAGTAAAAGCATTTGTATGTTTTGACCACTTCTGGGAATTTAAATGTGAATCTCATCCCACCAAGGTTTGACAATGGCCTGAAGTCTAGTCAAGTTGAGGTCATTGTGTGATGTCTTTCTTTCATTCTAAAGCTTCCTTTTCATTTTTCTTTTAATCCCTGAACCCAAAGGTTAAAAGTAATAGTTATACAGCCATTGCATTCATCTTCTAGCCAAGAAAGGGGACCAAAAGGTAATGGTCTTGCTGAAAAAAATAGTCCAGACAGAAAGAGGAATGCTAGACAAAACAAAGGGTGATAGCAAAGACTCCTACATCAGCCTATGTATATATTCAGCTTTAAATCACATATCTAATCCAACAGTTAGATATCTGACATCTTCACTGAATACTGCCCTAAACACATAAACATCCTAAACCCAAAGCCATGAATCCCAGCCAGGCTGAGAGCAAATAACAATAACAAAGTTATTATCCTGACAAAACTTCTAAATCACTTACAGGGATGACCTCTAGTGTTTCTGTATGAGACAGGGGAGTAATAATTTAAAAGAAAAATACATTAAGCAAACCAAAGCTGGGATTCTACATCTTGTTTGTACCTTGAAAGGATGAAAATTTCATCACAATTATGATCACTAGCTTTTGACGGTTGAAGCCCTGTGTTCCTCATCCCACTGATGAGAAAAACAATCAAACACTTACAGTACTACACAATTACAGTTGGGGGTATTGGACAAAGCTATCCCAGGTTTGATTACAAAAGTAGAAAGTTATACCTGGACTAAGAGAGGGAGAGAGAGAGAGAGAGAGATAAGTTGTGTTGGGGGAAAAGGATGGGGGGGGGGGGTTGATCTCACCACTCCATGCAGTTCAGAGGTTCCCAGGAAGAGGCTTGTCAGTTCAGGGTCTGGAGGGCTTTGAGTCTGGCAGAGTCCCCAACACGATCAGTCAGAAAGAGAAGACAGGTTACAGTGGAACTGATGCAGAGTTTGGATCCAAGCATCAGAACAGAGGTTTGAGCTTTGATAGGGGATTTGTAGATGCCAGGTTTGTTTATGGATAAACAATGTCTGGACAAAAGGAGCTGATCATTCCTGGAAGGGCGTCTTTTCTTGAGAGAGGGCTCACAATGCAACCAGGTTTCAGTGTTTTGCATACCAATAACTAGAATGGTCTGATAACTGCGGAGCTGGGTGTGTACAGGTGTGAGTTCAGTTACATAGAGAGCAGAGATTTCCCAAAATGCAGTGCTTCCCTGCTTCAGCAATCCCAGAGTTCAGTGCGTGTTCCATCTTCAATGTAGATGAGGCTTCTGTTCTTCATTCATGTGCTAACTGAGTTGCTTATGAGGCATGGGGAGTTGTCTCACCCTTGATGGGAGGGTTCCAATTGTGTCTCTTGTATGAGGCATGGGGAGTTGTCTCACCTTTGATGGGAGGGTTTCAGTTGTGTCCCCTGCCTTTTCATATTGAAATGCCTTTGGTTTCTGGTTCAAGCATGGGCTGGTGGGGGGGTAATTCAGGTGAGCCGGAGAGAGAGAGTTGGGGTTTTGCGCCCTGGTTCCCCAAGAACACAGAGCTGCTAGGTAACAGTCTTAGCCCATAGATTCATAGTATCCAGGCCAAAGGGAACTATTGTGATAATCTAGTCTGACCTCTTATATAACACAGGCCACAGAACTTCCCAAAATAATTCCTAGAGCATACCTTTTAGAAAAATATTCAATCTTGATTTCAAAATTGTGAGTGATGGAGAATCCACCACGACCTTTGGTAAATTGTTCCAATAGTTAATTACCTTCACTGTTAAAAATTTACACATTATTTCTAGTCTGAATTTGTCTAGCTTCAATTTCCAGCCCCTAGATCACATTATGCCTTTTTCTGCTAGATTGAATGGCCCGTTATCAGCTATTTGTTACCCATGTAAGTACTTATAGTCTGTAATAAAGTCACCCTTTACCTTCTCTTTTTTAAGCTAAATAGATTGAGCTTCTTGAGTCTATAATTATAAAACAAGTTTTCTAATCCTTTAATAATTCTTGTGGCTCTTCTCTGAACCCTCTCCAATTTATCAATATCCTTCTTGAATTGTGGGCACCAGAACTGGACACAACATTCCAGCGGTGGTCACAAAAGTGCCACAAGGATAAAATAAGATCTCTACCGCCTTCTTGAGATTCTCCTGTTTGTGCATACAAGGACTGTATCAGCATTTTTGGTCCCAGTATTGCACTGGGAGCCCATGTTCAGCTGATTAGCTCTCACAGCCCCCAAATCTTTTTCAAAGTCACTACTTTCCAGGATAGAATCCCTTACCCTGTAGGCATAGTCTAGATCTTTGTTCCTAAATGTATACATTTACATTTAGCGATTTAAAAACACTTATTGATTATTTGCACCCAGCTTACCAAGTGACCCAGATTGTTCTGCATCAGTGATCTGTCCTTTTCATTGTTTACCAGTCTCTGCATTTTTTGGGTCATCGGCAAACTTTTAACAATGATGATTTTATATTTTCTTCTAAGTCCTTGACAAAAATACTAAACAGCAGAGAAGCACAAACAGGTTCCCGTGGGACCTCACTAGAAACACACCCACTCAGTGACAATTTCCCATTTACAATTACATTTTGAGAACCAACTGATATTCCCTAGCATCCATTTGCTAGTTGCACAAATACTTCCAAACTGTTGTTTGATCCACCTTAGTCTTACAGTCAGCTCTAGTAGAAGATAGGAGTGAGTCAAGTGCTCTTTGTAGTGGACTGAAGATAATAAGGCAGCATACTAAGGCTCCAAGTACCTTGATGGGTGGCACTGATCTTAACTAAAGCATATTGGAAAACTTTTTTTCCCCCCCAAAATAGATATTCTGATTAAAATTTTCTTTAAAAATTTTTCAGCTTAAGTATTTAGTTTTTTTGTGTTGGAATTTTTAAAACAAAATGGCATTTTCCATTTAGAATTTTCCAGTTGAAAAATTAAAAAATATTGTAAAAATTCAGTTTTGACAAAACCACATATTTTTTGAGGAAAGGTTTTTGGTCAAAAAGGTTATGACCAGCTGTAATCCTAACTGACTGCTAACTCAAAGTGCCAAGATGAGGGCATGGCCATTCAGCCCAAGCAGGAATGGAGGCCAAGTTGTCCTGATCCCCCTCCCAAATGCAACAATGTGACTACCCTGGGATCAGTTCTGAGTTCAGGTGTATTCAAAACATTAGGTAAAGCATCCACACAGATGTAATTGGGTCTCTATATTGATTGTGTATTATTTGTTGTAGTGCTTCTGATGTTGTCCGTACTTTCCAGGCTTTCAAAGAGGGACTGTCCTTGTCCTGAAGAGCTCAGAGTATAAGGATAGACAGGTAAATTGACAATTATTTTTATACAAGTCAGATTTACTGTAAGCAGCAGAGTAGAAGTGGGTCTTTAAGAGGGACTTAAGGGTGGATAGGATAGTAGTCTTGCAGATGATATCAGGGATGTTGTAACATGGAGTGCTGCATAGAAGATGATTTGAAGGTGATTGTGTACAAAGCTGACACGCCAATAGATGACAGTAGCCACGGGGATTAGGTGAACATAAATTTCAACAAAGGAGATAAAGTAAGTAGAGGAAGAGTTGTACTTTAAGAGACAAAATAGTCCAGCTGGTAGTGACAGTGTAAAACAGAAATCAGTTAGATATTGAAACATTAAGCTTAGAGTGATTCATCTAACCATATTCTGCTCCTCAGTCTCCTCATGAAAGATTTGGAACTAGCTGAGGAGTACGGTACTGTAATTCAGTGGGATTAAGAGTGGCAGGACCTCAGTGTGCAGGTTTCTTATATTGTTCATCAGTGCAAGGACTGGAGTAAAGAAGGGAAGTGTTGTAATGTTCCAGATTTTCTTCACTTCCCCCTGCTTGCTCCTTTTTCAATTGGTTTTCCTTTTTTTAGTCAGTAACAGAAAGACTGAGGCTATAGGCACAACAGATGCAACCTCCTACCTTAACTTCAATAAGTGTGACCACACCCACCTCCCTGGTGCCCCCTTGTGGCCCAATGACATACTACTCACCCAGTTACAGAGTGTCTGACGGTCAGTTGCTGCCTCTTACAGGGACAGTGCAGTGAGTGCCTTAACTCTCTGTCTAAAGCACACTTGAGTTCCACCCCTTCTGGGGTATTAACGTACAGAAAAATAAAGGAATACTATGCACTCAAAACTAGGGTCATCCGAGGAGTCTTTGGCAGGGTCTCTCCATTCTACACAGGGCTTGTATTCATGCAGCCACTACTTTTAGTCAGTCTTCCTGGGACTGGGCTTCCTATTCACCAGGAAGCTTGTCCAAGCAGCAAGCTGTCTTGCAGTCTTGACTGAAACCAATTTTCCCTCACAGAGGCAGAAGCAGAGCTCTGCTCTCCTCCTAGATCAGCCCCAAACTGATCTGGGCCTTTTCCTTATAACCCTGCTCTCCATACCTGACATCTGCTATAGGGGCAGTAAGAATTGGATCCACAGGCCCTCATTAACCCACAGTGTGGGGCCTGCATGCCCCATTACACAGTTATGTACATTGTATCTATTGCAGGTTTATACTATCATAACCAATTGAACAGCATTCTCCTTTCAATGAATTCAGTTTCAATGTTGCAATTCAACTGTTGTCCCAAGTATCATATTGAACAAGTTGAATTCAAATTCTGCAGCAAGGAACCCTTGTTTTTGCAACCCTCTGGAGGGGCAACCAAAAATTCTGCAATAGCTTCAGTGTAATTAAAAAGATATTTTTATTGAATTAACAATGAAAATATATAACACAGTGAATACATAATTGCTTGTTATTTATGTTCATATTAAACTGAATTTATTTGACTGTACCCCCAACACATTTCAGTGTGCTGCTGATTGTGTACTGACAACATATACCTGCTTTATTGAAGTGGTCGGGGGACATAGGAGGCTTTGACAGACAGACATAGTGTAGGGAGAACTTTTGGAACTCAGGAAAGTGTGGGAAGCAATTTTTCATTGAAGGATAAGCACATTACCTGATTATTCCTGCTAATTGATCAGAAGTGAACTAGTTAATATTAACATTTTAATTGGCATCTTTTGGTCAATAGCACAAATAGGTGAATGAGACAATTCACACCTCTCTAAGGGCATGATCTTACATGGCGCATGATGTTCTCAGTACCTCAGGGTCTGTATACTTTGCAACTGGGAGGTGTGATTCCAGGCACAGGTAGACAGACACATGCTAACTCAACTTGAGTTGGTGTGCTAAAAATAGCAGCGCTGATGTTGCAGCATGAGCAGTGGCTCCTGAGACCTAGTCCTCTCAGCCCCTTGGGTCTGAATTTGGGTGACAAGCCCAAGCTGCCCTCTGAGCCATAACAGCCACACTACTATTTTTAGCGCTCTAGCTCGAGGTGAGTCTGTGATTCTCAGAGTGGGTAGACACCTCCCAGTTGCAACACAGACATACTCTTAAAGGTATGGTTTAAAACTGTTCCCAGACTTATGAAGATTGAATTGCAAGAGTTTTCACTCAGTTTATCTTAAGAAAGTTATCTTTGCAATAATAAGGGCTAAAAACTTTTTCAAAAAATGAAAACGTAGATTCTGGAGGACAGCAAGAGGTATGCAGCAAGAGTTAGCTCCTGTGGCAAATCCTGTGACTGGAAAATGCTTAATGCCATAATTACGTTTGCCAAAGTTTGACTGTAAGATCCTTGGCACAGGGACCTGACTCCTATGTGTTCTTTAAAGTGCTTTGTTGAAGAAACTATATGAACCATAATAGGACATTAATGCAATACTTTTATGGTAGTAAACAATAATAATAAATTGCTGCAATAATTTTAAAATCTCGCATATATTAAATAGTGTACTTTGGTACATTATGTTTCATTTAATTTTTTTGTGTGAATATTCTGAGTCACACACAGCAGAAAATCAGGAGAACAAGTCCTTTTCAAGACCAGCTTGCATAAACAGAGATTAATTACACTGAATACTGGAGGCCTGAGATGCAAGATGAGCTTGAGCACCCGTAATTTTTGCACAGTGTGCAATATTTGCTCATTTTAAGAACAGTCTACATAATAATTAATAAGACTTCACTAACAATTGACTAAAAGGACATCAATCATAAAGCTGATCTTTTATTATTATTTAGTGTGTGTATTGTCTAGAATCCCCAGTCATGGACCAGGATGCTGACAATCTGGCCAACTATGTCCTGTATCAAATCTTCCATTTTTTGTTAAGGTTATTGGAAAGGATACAGGGAGATAACTCTCCTAGAACCTGGATGTCTCCTTATCTTGTTAACTGGATACTGACCAGCATGCAATCCTTAGTGAATGACTTTGGTGTATGCTGGCAAGACAATGGGAGTAGTTGCTCAGGAAGAATGGAATTTTTGGCAGCAGTAGTGGTGACATCTTCCAATCAGAGGGGTGGTGTGCTTTTAATTCCAATATATAGCATGGCCAACAGTTTGTCCTGGCCTCAGAAGGATGAAGTGAGAGTTTTAGGATCATAGGGGTCTTTTAGAATTTGTAAACTTAGTGGCTGAAGTAAGACTGGTAGTTTTTCTGGTTTTCTCTCCTGCATTACAATGAAACTGATATGCACTTGTTTTCCGTCAGATACAGTGTCCATGTATGTAGTGGTTGATGTCTGCTTAGTCCCATTGTGTTTCTGGGAGCTTCTGTTTTTCTGCTAATTTTCCGCTGTTTTTCTTGATTTCTCTTTGATTGCTTTTCTTGATCTGCTCTATTATGGTGGATTTCTGTTGCCAAGGTTGTTTTTGTAGTTCTCATAAACTATGTGCCATATCTTAAAAAACTTCACTGTGAAGAGAGTATTCCAGATATTCAGCCAAAAGTTTTCTTTGGTTGGTTTCGACTTACCACTTGAAGTTACACCCCATTATCTCTCTCTCTCTCCCTAAACCATTCCATTTCCACCTTAAAGCCTGATCTTTTCACAGTGAAATCAATAGAAGTTTTGCCATTGAATTCCATGTATACTGTATTGGGCTATTAGTATTTACCTTTCAAGTACTTATAGATAGACAGTTATATCTACTTTAATCATTTAGCCATACTGTACATAAGAGGGTCTGTTCCAGAGATGTGTTTGGCACATCTTAAGAGGAGCACAGAATTCACAGCTCCTGTGGAAGAAGATGATGTTCAGCCTCATTTGGGATGTTCTCGGCATCTCACAGGAGTGTGCCCTCCATTCTTTTACTCTTCCTTCCTAAATGATGACCTTACTCATTTTTCTTATTTTTCCTCCACAAATTTCTCCAGGTAGTTTACTTAGGTTAAAAATGACAACATATTTTAATTTTTAACACCATGATTTTTCTTTTAATTAATTGTATATTATTTGTTCTGTACTGACCATTGGATCATGTCAAATTTTGAAAAAGTTTTGGGGATAGATCTTCAAAATGGAAGACACATTTTGGTTTTTCTCACTATTAAAATCAGTTATAATAATAGACATGTGAGCATGTTACCCCTGATGACTATATTTCAATATCAGCTTGTATATGCGCTGTCTAAATGAAGTACAAGAGGCAGACACACACACACACAATTATATGTTTCTTTCCAAAGGTTAAGATTGCAATAATGATAAATATTACATAAGTGAACCTTCAGTAAGGTGGTGTAATTATATTTTACCTTAGTTTCAATCTCATTTGCAGTAACTCTATACTCAAATCTTTCAGATGGAATCCTCTTTATTGCCCTTTTATATCTTCTGTCATTCATGCATCAAACAAAGAAATAACTGCCTTGTTTTAATCAATTTCCATGAACAAACCATTTTGCATGAGCTATCAGATTTACTGACTCAGTATATAGCTTGTTAGCATCCCTTTAAAGCTAGGATGCTCACTTGGGGTGTTACAGTTTCATAAATTTGTTCTTCTATATGTGCACAGGAAAAAATGCTATTGAAGGAAAATATATCATATGAAATGTGCATAACTGAGCACACATAAAGGAATGATAAATCTATAATATTCCATCCCAGCAGTTCCTCTCCTCTGTATTCCATTTGTTATAGCAATAGCTGAATACATTATCAACTTGTAATTACAAAAAAAAAAAAAAAAAAAAAAATTACCACACACATACAAACTCAAGAGAGACACAAAAATGTAACAAAATTCTTAAGAATTGCAATTTAGAGCTGACATTATATCAAGAGAAAGTGTGTAAGGTAGTATCTTTTATTGAATCAATTTCTGTTGGTGACAGAGATAAGCTTTTGACCTTACACAGTGTTCTCCTTAGGTCTGGGAAAAGTACTCAGAATATCACAGCTAAATACAAGGTGGAACAGATTGTTTATAATAAGTAGTTAATACATACTTTAAGAACCATTCAAGGTAAAGTGGTCTAGTAGCACCACTCCAGTCATAGGGGGGAAAGAAAGAGGGGAAACGGAGCTGGGCGGTGTATTGTTAGTGGGTTATAGATTGTTGTAATAAGCCATAAATTCAGTGTCTCTATTCAGTCCATAGTTTTTAGTGTCTAGCAGAATAATGAATTTAAGCTCCCAGGTTCATCTTTGAAGGCATTATGCAGGTTTCCTTTGAGAATGAGGACTGATAGGTCAATAGATCATTTGTGAAAAATGTTCACCCACAGCTGATATGTTGTTTTTGTCTTTTATCATTTTCCTGTGTGAGTTAATTCGAGTGCATCATGCTTGTCTGGTTTCAGCCACACAGTTGTTGTAGGTGCATTTAGTGCACAGGATGAGGTACGCCACATGTTATGATAGGCATGTATAGGACCCATCAATCTTGAAAAGTGTGTTGTGTTGATCATTGTAGCAATGGAGTTATGTCTGCAGGTTTTGCATCTGTTGCTCTGGCAAGGTGTAGTGCCACTTCAAATTGGTTTGTTCAGGTCTGATGATGAGATTGGAGGGTTGTTTGAAGGCCAGAAGAGGGGGGATTCAGGAAAGATTTCTTTCAGGATGGAACTCTGTTAGAGTATGGTTTGTAGTTGTTTGATAGTATCCCATATGGGTTCCAGTATGGGCTGGTAGGTGACAACCAGGGGTGTGCAGTTGGAAAGGGGTTTTATTTCTGTATTGAAGCAGGTTCTCTTGAAGTATTTAGGTGGCCCATTCCATGATGTGATCTAATTCTCTGATGTGATGTCCTTGTTAGTTGAAGATGGCTTTGAATGTGTTAAATTGTATACCCAATTCCCAATCTTTCTCCTCAAAGCATATTCTGTGGTATCTGTGGTATTCTGTGGTATTTGAGTTTTCTTTGTGTGTTTGGGGTTGTTACAGGATCTATGAAGGTAGATGTGGTGGTCTGTGGGTTTTTTGTATATAGTTGTCTGTAGGGTTCCATGGTTGAAGCTGATGGTGGTGTCCAGGAAGTTGATGCTACTGTGGGTGTGTTCCAGAAATAATTTAGTGAATGGCTGGTGGTTGTTAAAGTTGTGGTGGAAATCTATGAGGGAGTTTGTGTCATCTGTCTAGAGGATGAAAATATTGTCAATGTATCTCAGGTATATCATTGGTCTTGTAGTGCGTTGATCGCCTACTATCTCACACTGGAACCCATGGGGTACCACTGAACACTACAACCCATACATGATCGGTACCTCTTCCTGAACAAAATCTTTCCTGGACCCCTTCTTCTGGCCTTCTAACCCTCAGCATCTCCAAGTTTATCAACAGAAGCAAACTTCACAGAGACCAGAGCACACCAACTCAAAGTGGCACAACGCCACTGTCAGAACAACAGATGCAAAACCTGCAGACATATCTTCATTGCTACAATGATCAAAAGTCCCTTTATTGGCAAGATTAATAGTAATAGCAGCATGCTAGAATGAACGTTTGGGAACCATGATCATTTTACTAAAGCTAAAATCTAAAAGCAGAAGTCTCACTTTAACTAGCTCACTATTAGCTGTGACAGAAAGTCTTAGTGAAAAGGGTAATAATGATTCAATTGCTCAGTCTACTACTCAATATCTCAGAACAAAAATATCCATGGCACTCAGTGAACTTCAGTATGTAGATAGCTACCTGCCTTTTATAATAGTCTACTAAAAACATACGTTTGACGCATTGTAGATACATGGTCTATACCATTTCCTGCAGTGAGTCATTCCATTTAAAAAAGTAAGCTACCCACACAAAAATATCTGTTTGTTAAATGATACTGGGGCTGAATACAAGCCCTGAAATTTTGGAAAACTCTTGAGCATGTGCTTATCTTTAAACATGAGAATAATTCCATTAACTAGTCAGAAGAGGAGAGTTATGTTAAAATGAGATTTTTCTGTATTAGTGCTGTCTTTTAGGGGTATCAGTAGATCTAAGCAAAAATGTTTTTTTTAGCCATTTAAAAAATTGTCAGTTAGCAGAACTGTCAATTATAGTGGTAGCTGAGTTATTGGGAGATATTATATTATGGTGTAATTCTTATTCTTCTTTCGCAAACTGTAGTGTCCAGTTAATAATGATTGGTGTGACCTGTAAAGAAGAGCAAAAGTCAAGGTCTGCATGTGTTCTCCAGTCTTCTCCATTCCTCTGCATCTCATCCTGAATTGCAAGGTAAACTTCATATAAGCAAAAAATACATATTTCAGTACTCCCAAATGTCAGATCATTCATCCCGGATCAAAGAATGTAGATGATCCATACTGGAAGAGAAACTATCAGGGGACACAGTGACTGAAAAAGTCTTGGAGGTCATGGATGATAATCAGCTGAACCTGAGTTCCCCGTGCAATGCTATGGCTAAGGACTAAGGGACTCTTTGGATACATAAACAGGACTATTAATAGGAGTAGGGATGTTATATCATCTTTGTATTTGGTATTAGTGTGACTGCTACTGGAATACTAATTCCAGTACAGGTATTACATTTCTAGAAGGATGTTGGAAAATTGGGGATGGTTGGGGGAAGAACCACAAGACTGATTAAAGGACTGGAAAAAATGTCTGATAATGAGATACTCAAGGAACCAAATTTATTTAGATTGTCTAAAAGAAGATTAAGGTGTGACGTGATCTTCATGGGCAACAGAAATTTGAGAGGGCTCTTCAGTATACCAGACAAACACATAATAACATCAAATTGCTTATTACAAGTAAAATCAGTTCAGTTTCACTACTTTTGTTGAATTCTGAACTCTCATTCTAATTACACTAGCTAGAAATGTCTAATACCTTAACTCAATAATGCATCCAATACAAATAGTAGATACATTTGAAAGTAGAGCTGGAAAATTTTATTTTTTTGGATTAATCATTTATTTCCCTTCTCCTCCTCCCCCCCCCCCCAAAAAAAAAAAAAAAAAAAAAAAAAAAAAAGAAGCATAGTGTTAACTGAAACTCTTCACAAATTCAACTGATAGTTTCAGCCAAAAAGAAAAAAAATTCAAAATATTTATTTTTATTTTTTTAAAATTAAATGTTGCAAATTTTCATTTTAAATAAAAATATGTAATTTAGAAATTTAGATAGATTTATTGGAGGAAAACAAGGTAAAATGCCTTCCTGCTTGGGTCAAAATGAAACTTAACATTTCCTTTAACTTCTAAAAGAGGGAAAAGGAAGAATCATGAATTTATAAACCAATCAGCCTGACTTTTCTATCTAGAAAGATACTGGCACAAATTATTAAGCAATCAAGTAATAAACAACATGGGTTTATCAAGACCAAATTATACTAAACCAATATAATTTCTTTTTTTTTAAAAAACAGGTAATCAGCCTAGTGGGTAGAGGAAAGCACTAGATGTGATATATCTAGACTTCAGTAAGGCTTTTGAGACTGTCCCATATGACATTCTCATAAACAAACTAAGAAAATGTGTGATGAAATTACTATAAAATGTGTGTACAAACTGGTTGAAAGACTGTATTCAAAGAGTACTTATCAAGGACTCACTGTTAAATTGGGGAGGATATACCAAATGGGGTCCTGCAAAGATTTGTCTTGGATCTAGTGCTATTTAATATTTTCATTAATGACTTGGATGAGAGACTGGAGAGTATGCTGATAAAACTTCTGGACAACAGCAAGCTGGGAGGGGTTACAAGCATTTTGGAGGACAGAATTAGCATTCAAAATGATCTTGATACATTGGAGAAGTGGCCTGAAATCAACAAAATGAAATTCAATAATGATAAGTGCAAAGTACTTCACTTACAAAGGAAAAATCAAATACACAAATACAAAATAAGGAATAATTGGCTTGTCAGCAGTACTGCATAAAAGGATCTGGAGGTTATAGTAGACCACAAATTGAGTTTTAGCCAACAAAGTGATGCAGTTTCAAATATAGGCTAATATCATTGTATTAACAGGAATGTTGTATGTAAGATACAAGAGGTCACTGTTGCTCTCTATTTAGCTCTGGGGAGGCCTAAGCCAGAGTACCCGTATCCAGTTCTGGTTGCCACATTTTAAGAAATATGTGGACAAACTGGAGAGAGTCCAGAACAGAGCAAAAATGAGAAGAAATTTTAAAAACCTGATCTACGAGGAAAATTTGAAAGAATTGGGCATGTTTAGTCTACAGAGGAGAAGGCTGAGGGGGACATATTTTAAGACTCTGTAAAAGGCTGTTATTGTTATGAGCTAAGTGAAACCTTATTATGGACTGAGTTTAAACGAATGTGTCAATGTACCCTTCACTTAAGATAGTGATAAGAAACACCTTAAGTGACCACACCTAAACAAAGGCCTTATAGTCTGCCCAGAAAATAGCACCAGGTGAGTAGAGGGTTCCACTGGGTATTGTGACCATGTGTGTGTGTAAAGAGACAAATAGACAGACAGACCAGAGACCAACTGAATGCGAAAAACAAGAGAGCCGAGCAGCAGAAGAAGTAATTGGTTTAGTTTGCAGCAATGGAGATTTAGGTTAGATATTAGGAATAAACATTCTGACTATAAGGATAGTTAAGCACTGGAATTCTCATCACTGGAGGTATTTAAGACCAGGTTAGGAAAACACCTGTCAGGAATGAATAGGCTACATGCCTCAGTGCCAGAGGATGAACTAGATGGCTTTTCAAAGTCCCTAACAGGCGTTAATCTTGCAACCAGAAAAATTCAGAAAAGACCAAGAAACACAGTTTCTATTAAACAACTTTATTAAAGACTTAAGGACAAATTCTGCATAGCCTAGACCTCATTCACATGAATTGGAGGTGTAAATACCTATCTGAGAGGAGAATTTTGTCCCTACTATTAAAAAATTATAATATAAAAGGATTTTAGATTTTAAGCTCTTGGGTATATTCATTTTTTGTTGTATGTCTTACACAGGGCCAAGCAGCATTATTGCCACTGAACGCTAATTAATACTATGCAAATAATAAGTACAATTAATTACAATAATTAACTAGACCAGTTTAAAATCACAACTTTAATTAAACCATGTCAACTTTATCATGTAGACACTTCCAAATTGGTGTAATTTATATATTCTTCTGCTCCTCTTAGCATGTATGATACACTATATTTTACTCACCTCTGTTTTTGGCTCTGCAACTCCATCATGGGCTCCCTCAAGTCTGTATATTAAGAACATACAACAATTTCAACAAAGGGCCAACATTTGTCAAAACAATTCCATATATTTATTATCATAGTTATTTCCGGTATAAGAGGAAACTATGTTATCACTCATGCAACTGTTGTGGTAATTGTTGACAAATTATGCTATTTTAGAAGGTGGCCACTTTATATACCAAACATAGCTCCTTAAAATTTTAAAGGAAAAAAAGGAAAAAAAATCTATATGTTTTCACATTCAACCTTTAGTTTAGAATGTCCTAATTTTAGAATAATTGCTTTCTCAACCTTAATGTTAGTTTGCATGAAGTGTTACAACTGAATTTAGGTGAAAAAGGAATGCAGGAATTTGTCCTTATTTAGCATTTTTTAAAACATGTTTGAGACGATGGCTAGTTTTCGGGTTAAGGCACTGCAATGTGACTGGGGAAATCCGGGTTACATATTAGTTTCTTTCAGAGTACATTTTCAAAGCAGAAGTAACTCAGATGATCGGCAACCAGGTGTGAGCACCAAGTTTAACCTGGTTTGAGTGTGAGGGTATATCCACGCTACAATTAAAAACCTGAGACTGGCCTGTGCTAGCTGACTCTTGCTTGCAGGACTCAGGCTTAAGAGACTGTTTAACTGTGGTGCAGACATTCAGGTTTTGGCTGCAGCCAAAGCTTTGGGATCCCCCACCTCATGTGATCTTAGAGTCGGGGATCAGCTTGAGCCCAAATGTCTACATCACAATAAAACAGCCCCTTAGCCTGAGCCCCCTGAACCTGAGTCAGCTGGCATGGGCCAGCAGCGAGTTTTTAATTGCAGTGTAGACACAGAGTGAGAAGCCTCACTGTAAAGCCATACTCAAGAGCTACCACACTAACACTGTATTTACTGGTGGACTTCTGAGATCATATGCCATGGTTCTTAGTGTCGCAGTAAGCTGAGTCACTCTCTGATTCTTTCCCAGTGCACTGTGGGAGAATTTTCTGTCCTGAGTACATGGGGTGGGGGACTATGAGCATTCAAGTGATTTAGTCTGAGTCCTCACTGCAGAATAGACAGGCTATCAGCCTGAATTAAACTAGCACTTGGCTTTAACCTATACCCCAGGACAGACCAGCTATCTCAGGACTGACCAGCCAGCTCACTCTGAATGCCTATTTTCTGCCAAAGCACCACCACTCAGATGAGAGGGCTTGTATATGGATGGGGGCTAGAGAAGGGGCAACACCTGAGTAAGAGTCCAAGTTAACTCTGCATTGAAGACAAGCCCTCAAAGGCTTCCTTTGAAAGGTTATGTCTCAAGGTCACCCCTGGGGGTGAAGGCAAGCACCTCTCTTACCTTATACATTTTTCCTTGGGTGACAGCAGTCCTGTGGTCCGGTCGTGGGGTATAGCCCTCCAGCCATACCTCTTGGCAAGTCCACTCCCTTCCAGGGGAATATGAAAGAGTACAAAACAAAAAGGAAAATTGTTCTAAGGCTTTTGAGAAGCCAAGACCCATTCCTCAGACAAAGGAGAGGGAGCAGTCTTTCATGCTCCTCAGGAAGTCCCAGCTCTCACTCTTTCCATTGGCTAAAGGTCAAAAGCTAGTCCTGGGATTTCAACAAAAGAAACAAATTGGCCCATCTTTTCTCACAGGGCTCAGGCTGGCAATGCTCTTAAGATCTTCTCTAGCACATAACCCAGTGCTCTGGTCTGAGAGCTCTAGCTCTGCTTGTTTCAGAGAGGCACCTCAACTAGTTCCTTCCTTGAGAGGGCCTGCCACCTGGCCTGCCCAGCCCCACAGGTGCGATGGGTTGAAGATGATTGTGACCACAGGAGATATTTAACCCCTTCTTGTTTGGTGGGGACTATCTGCCCCAGTACACTTCTTGCGTGATGCAAAGTAAGTCACTTGGGCCTGGATCCACACAGGTACTTAGTTGGCTAACCCCCAGACTAAGGCACATAAGTCCCATATTTAGGTACCATTGAAATCCACAAAATGCCCGCTAGCTGCAGCTTAACCCTCTAGGTGCCTAAACTCACTTAGCACCTAGTTTTTAGTAAAAGTTCTCTGAGCACCTATGTCTCTGACTTTCGGCATGCACATTACTGACTAATTCTCGGTGTCTGGATGCGTATTTCCTGCCAAAGCCCCAGAGTGATCCACAGACTTGGGGAAGATAGGTATCCCTCCGTCTAACTCACGTGTGGTAGGTATGCTCTGAGGCCACACAAAATGGGAGGAGAGCCTGCCTTTAGTCTATTGGATAGTACTTCCAGGGGATGTGGGACTGCACCAGTTCATTTCACCCTTCTGCCTGATAAGAAGGGAGTTGAACAGCAATGTTCCACCTTTTGGGTGTGCTTTAACCACTGAGCTATAGAGTGATCCGTTGGCCCACTTAATATTTTATTATTCAATTATTTAATTAAATACAGAGATTCAAAGATAACCCCCTTTGAATATCTCATAGTTCAGCAGTTAGAGCATTCAACTGAAAGGTGGCACATCCCTGTTCAAATTCCTTCTCAACAGCAAAGGAGTGAATTGGACTAGTAGTCTCTCACATCCCAGGAGAGAACCTTAACCACTTGGGTAAAAGATATAAGGGAGGGCCACCTCCTCCTTGGCTTATTTGTGTGATACTAGGAAGTCTCTAAACATACCTACTGGATTGGGCTCTGCAGGAATATAGGGGGAGGAGTGCCTATCTTCCCCCAATTCATGGATCACAAGCAGAGACAGGCACCTCCCTGCAGAGTGGATTTAGGTGCCTAGGTACATGAGGGGGGGGGGGGCTTGGGAGACACCCCTCTTGTCGGCATCTCCCATTGATTAGGTTAGGCAGCTCCCTGGCTATCGTACATTATATAGGGATCCCAGGTGCCTCACTCAGGCTTTGCAGATTGCATAGTTGCGCCAATCATTTTCTAAGTGCCTAAATACCTTTGTAGAGCCAAGCCTCACTCTCTCTATGCCTGTGCTCCCAATCTGTAAAATGAGGATAATAACAATAATTATTTATTTATTATCTGTATTATTATAGCACCTAAAGACCCTAATTCTTGATCAGGTCCCCCCATTGTTCCATGCAATTTGCAAGCACATAACAAAAAGACAGCTCCTGCCCAAAGAGTTTGCAATCCAAGCATAAAACAAGAGAAAACAGATGGTGATAACAAACAGATGGGGAGAACACATGGAAACATGAGGCAATATTTGTGAGCCTAGTAAGCATTGACACAGCATACCCACTGCATAACCGCTGTCGAGTTTTCTGTATGCATTGTGGCAGAAAAAAGATAATACTGCCTATTTAGACTATAAAGTCTGTGGGGCAAGAGTTGTCTTTTACTATGTCTTTTGTACAGCACCTAGCATGATGGAGCTCTCAGTCTTGGTTGAGGCCTGTAAGCACAAATAATAATGAACTTTTAAATTTAATTTTAATTAATGGTTAAATGTGTGTTCCACAGACTTTGTATTCTAAACTGTTGGATCCCTTCATGGTCTCTACATCTCCACTGAATAATGAAATACGTCTGTGGTTGTTGAGCACACTGGTAAAAGATCATGCACTGCTGGGAGACCAGTACAATAATTAATTCCTACACTGTGAATTAAATACAGAATTTCATCCACTCTGCTGGATTTCATTGCTTTCGTGGTTTTCAGTCAGATGCTTATTTTTACTGTACCATATTTTTGTTGCTATTTAATTTTCCTTTTTTATTGCAGTACAAGGGGGAAAAAGGAAAAGAAAAAAACCCACATCAGTTTGACACAGTGGAAGGTCAGAATCACCTTCAGACGCATTAGCTTGTCTATGGACCAAATTGGATTTAGTCAACTTTAATTCATTAAAGTGCTGTTAATATACATTCACAGCATACACAATTCAATTCCTTTTACATATGCTGTGGATGAGTATTAATTTCATTATACAAGCTCGTAATATCAAATACATAATAAATATAATTTAAAGCACTTACCGGGAACTACATGCAAAGTTGATGTTTTTAAAATCTCATTATTTTGATTGTTTTCCCCCTAAAAGTTAAAAAAAACCCTAAAGACTGGTTTTCAGCAATAATTCATTAAAAAAAATCCATTTTAAAAGTTCAAAAAAGCTGCTAAAAGTTATAAAAACATGTAATGGCATCTCTCCTCCAGTTTATGGAACCTAATATAGCCCGCTACCTTCCTTCGCATACTTAAACATATGAGGTTCGGTTTTTGAAGTCAAGACCTTTTAAACTCTAAAGTAATGGGGGGAAATTGCTTTGTGTTTTCAAAACTGGTTGCCAAGGGTTATGTTTTTTTAATCAATATTTGGGCATCTGAATATAGGAGACCTGATTTTCAGAAGTGCTGAACTTCCACAGATCCACTGAGGTTAAAAAGAACTACACACAACAGATATTCAGTCCTTTTGAAAATCAGGATATTTTTATTTAGGTGACTAAATATGGACTTTAACTTTAGACACCCAGATTTGAAAACATTGTCTTTAGATAGAATTTGGACACTACCTCAGTTCTATCAGCTTCCATGGACCTTTCTTTTATTCCGGATTCTAAAAGCATTGTCTTCCATTTTATCATTGCTTGTACAGGTTCTTGAGTATCCTGAGATTCCTTACTCTCTGTAGGGTGACCATTAGCTTTTCAATTAAACAATGCTGTCCTCCGATCTCTCTCACCCAGAGCTTCAATAGCTAAAAAAATAGTCTTTCCGGCAACACTGTAGAACCTGATTTCTCAAAGGTGCTGCTCCTGGGTAAACTCAGACAGGACCTTGGGGACTGGTTCGTTGCCATGAGCAAACTATATCCTTTAATATTCCCCCCCCCCCCCTGGGTGCAAGTAGTACTCCAGGCATCTTCCCAACAGGGATTTTCCCAGCAATTTTATTTTCCCTTAGCAGCAAAGTGCTGTAACATACCGCCAGTAAAAAGATATGGAAAATAAAAGTCTCAATGAAAAGACCAAAAAAAACCCACCAAAAGTATTTGTAGTCCTTCTGTGGCTAGAACACCAAAAGATCTCTAAGCACAGATAGAAAGTGATGAGCCCTTGTCACTTATCCAACTACTGTCTTACTTTGTTCTCTCTCTGATACTTTTTTTTTAATACTTCTTGGGGATTCAGTTGTAAACCTGAATTTATCTTGTGGAACAATGTGTCTATATGTTTTATTAAACAGCAAAAGCAAGAAAATTCAGAATGTTTAAGTTCAATCAATCAGAATTTCAAAGAGGCTACCAGAAAACGTTTGCATACATAACTGTCATCATGAAAGTTATTGGAATGCACAAGTTATTTAATATAGATATACATAAAACTCATTTGAACTGCATTTAGGTGTGCAAATGGTCCAGATTTTCAAAATGTGGCTCTATATATCCAAATAAGTAAATTTAAAAGAGGAAGGTGAAGATCACTAGATGTAAGAAGAAGTATTCAAGCAAACCTACTTTTTGTATATTTTGCATCTCCCCATCAGCATAGCCACTTATCATGGACCTAACTCATCTTGTTTATAGCTAAGTACAATTTCCCCTGACTGTATATTAACAGAAAGAAAAATAAAATAAAATAAACAAAAAGAAAAACCCAACAACCAACAAACACTAACATAGTCAACAGGGAAGGGAACATTTAGAATCATGGTGCAACATTCTGATGTATATGAATAATACCATACACCACTTATTTCAGTGGAACTACTGATGAGGTAAGATACTGCTACACACTGACTAAGGACGTCAGAATCTGGACTGTATAAATTGTAGCTGGACAACATAATAAATAAGTAAACATACTATGAGCATACTAAGATGACTCAAAGGGCATGTGGCAATTTATACTGATTTTCCAACAAAAATGAATTTTTCTGTTAAGAAACTGCCTATTGCATTTGAACTTAAAGCCAAAATGAATTTAAGCTTGTCAAACACTTTAATGATCCTTAAGCGTATTTTTAATGCAGAATAAATAGTGTGCATTGATAGTGAATTCTGAAGCAAATAAAGAGCCAATATTTGCTATAAAAAGGGAAGATAAACATCATATAGTATGATCAGTCTGCACATTTTACAATGACCATTTTTCTGATCTTGTGAAATAACATCATTTGTTACTATTAAGTTTCTGGCAGAAATGTTTAGATGGCAGCTTGCATTTTGCTGTTCCAGAAGAATGATTAGAGCACAGAGTATATTTTCCTTTTTTACTTTGCTGACAATTAATAGGTTAAAGAAGCTCTAACCTTTTCAGGAAACTAATTTATTAAATGGTATGACAAGTCTGGTGGCATATGCAGAATAAAAATGTGTTGGAGGCTTTGTTTAGTTTTTGATTTTTTGGGGAAACCAACAAATTTCAAGTTTCTATTGTCATTCATCATAAATGAACTCATTCATATCCTAATAGGTATGTATTCGTATTATTAATAAAGTGCTAGTAATAGTATATTACTGCTAATAGGACCCCTTTGATGCTGAGGTTTTTGGTTTTATCATTTATATTTTACGATGTTTTCAATATTTTGATTTATTTCTGAAAAATCTCACTAAGTCATGCTACTCTCTGTGACACTCCTTGGGAATTATTCCATTGTGAGGCGCACATAAGTCTGCTGTCAACGAGGTCAATAAGAGTTTTGCCTTAAACTTCAGTAGAAGTAGCACTGGCTCTAAAGGGAACAAATACAATTAAAAAAGAAAAGTACCCCAGGATGATGGAACTTGATGAATACTTTGCTCATATATTTTTGACAGCTGGAGTTTAGTTTTAATGAGATAACATTTCTTTACCTACTACTTTGTTGTACAATGTAGTACATTTTATAAAAGCATAAGAAAGTTCTGCTAGTAGAAGACACTGCCATAGCTACATGATCGTAAATCACCTCTGGGAAGTGGGGAAAGGTCACCTCTTTTTATGTGCACATTTTAAATTGTGTGGATTAGTTGTTTTTGCTGGATAATATTTTAATTGTTTGTGTAGCACCCTAAATATCAGGCTAGAATTTGGTCACATAAAATAAATTAAAATTAATATATTAAAGGCCTGGCTTTTGGGACCCTCAAAATCCACAACAGTACCCTTTTCTTTCCTGTTAGTAGTTTGGGGGACTTAGAAGTATCAGAGTTAATCTCATCTTTCATGTCAAGACGAATTGAATATGCAAATTAACTGCTACTGTTCAAAATGTGTAACTCCTAAAGATCATATTCATATTTCCTTCTTCTCTTTCTCTCATCCCTCCATTTGTCTAGCTCTGTCCCTGGCCCATGAAAACCATGATGGAGGTCAATCTGTTTCTGAAAGGACCCCAGGTCAGTTTATGACTGTGGGAGGCACTGCTGCTCAGGCTACTGCTGATAGCCCAAACCAGTTTCACACTCTGCCATCTAAATCCAACTGAGAGACCGGTATGAACAAGGAGTGGCACCTCAATAGCATTAGGGGCAGCATTATTTATTAGATGAAGCAGGAGACTAAACAAAGGAAATACCTGAACTCCAATTCCTGCTCTGGTGATTTGTAGTCAAGTCATTTAACTTTTCTGTCTCAGTTTACCCATTTGTAAAAGTCAAGTAAAATTCTAAGTAGTTAACATCTGTGAAGTACTGTATAAATGACTATATTCACCTGAATTTATAGATTCCAAGATCAGAAGGGACCATACTGATCATCTAGTCTGACCTCCTGTATAACACAGGCCATATCACTTCCCTCAAAATAATTCCTAGAGCATATTTTTTAGGAAAACATCCAATCTTGATTTAAAAATTGTGAGTGATGATGAATACACCACGATCCTTGGTAAATGTTTCTGGTAGTTAATTATTCTCACTGTTAAAAATGTATGCCTTATTTCCAGTCTGAATTTGTCTAGCTTCAACTTCCAGCCATTGGATCATGTTAAACCTTTCTCTGCTACACTGAAGAGTCCATTATTAAATATTTGTTTCCAGTTTAGGTACTTATAGACTGTAGTCAAGTCACCCCTTAACTTTCTCTTTGGTAAACTAAGTAGATGGAATTCCTCCAGTTGATCACTAAAAAGCTTGTTTTATAATCCTTTAAAGGTTACACACAACCATCCAGTGGCTGAAAGCTTTATTGTCTCTAGTCCCCTTCCCCAACTCACTTAAGAAATTATCACTCCATGGAATCTGAAATGTTACCACAGTTATTTTTGTGTGTAACTCAACAAATCACCTCATTACATTTCCCAAAAAATACTGGGCTGGCCAGTGCATGCTAGTGTGATTGTGGTGCAGAAGATTTAGATGTTGGGAGAAGGAATTGTTCTGCAGGTATGCTCCAAAATGCTAAGGCCAGCTGTAATGCAACATGAACATCTTGTTCTAATATTTGGTACTATTACTTTAGCTCAGTATATATATATGTATAGATATAGATATGTATATATGTAGTGCTCTATTATTTTAAAGGGGACTAATCCTTCTCTGATTTATTTAGTTTTTACATAGCTGTAACTCCTTTGATTTTGATGGAGTTACTCTTGATCTATGCCTTGTAAGTCAGAAGAGAACCAAGCCCAAGATATTTTGACCTTTTGTGATGAAAATGTAAAATGTTAAATACAATGTGAAAATGAGAAGTCTGACATTTTAACTTATTGCCTTTTTGGGGGGGGGACCCCAATGTGAAATCTAACTGTTTTTTTTTTTTTTTTTTTGGGGGGGGGGGGGGAGGGGGGGTTAACATCCAGTACCACTCTTTTCCTCTTAATAGCTGAAAATCCTTAAAACTATGTCTTTGGAGGAATATATGCTCAAGAAATACAAATTGTAAACCTTTTGGCCACTCATTTTTACAGCTACTGGAGTCAGCGGCAAAATAAATTACATTCTGTCTTTTCCTTCACAGGGAACAGGCACTTTTTTCCTTGCCAAAGAAAATAATCTCACTCCCGTAAGAAAGAAAGAAAGAAAGAAAATGTAAGAAATTTGTGCCATAGCTCCTAGCTGTACTCTTTTTAAGATTCTGGCTCAAAACATGAGTTGTGCTAAAAGAGTAAAATGAAGAAATCTTACAGTTGAATTGTTAATGTAAAATTAGGTTTAAAACCAATTATCTGGGGGCTGGCAGTGCAATAAAGAGGAATAAGAGTGTTTGCTCTCTTTCCTTAGCCTTTATGGTGAAAGTAAAATATGATTTTTTGGCCCACCAGCATAAGCAGTTTTCCACAGCTCTGTATACCCAGCCAAATGTAATGACACTTCTTTGAATAGTTAATAAGGTAGGCCCCAAAGGGTTCAATCCAGCCTGGCTGCAGATGGTGGTTTTGAGTAGAGGTGGTCCGTGATATTTATTGAATATGTTGTTTGGCAAATTTTACCTGTTTTCAAAGGGTTTATTTGCTGATATTATTATTAGTAGTAGTAATTATTTTTGCAACATTTGGCCATCTCTATCACTAATCAAATACTGTTAGCTGAATACACTTCCTGATGAATAATGGCAACATTTTATTTTCAAATAGCATCCCTCTGTGTGCCTTTGATATTATGTTTGCAATATCTCCCCACAGTAGAATCATAGGAGAGGATAAGTCCATGCCACTCATAAACAAGGGCATGGTCATTAGGTCCATGCACAGCATGGCTCTACAAGGCCAATGTCTTAGACAGAAGGGGAACAGTGAGCCACATTTTCCCCACTTTTTTATCCTTATGTAACAGACACTAAGTAAGCTTTGCAGAAGCCTAGGTCATGCAACACATATTGGAGCTAAGTATTCCCTCCTTCAGTTCCAGTGTCTCAGGGCATTTTTCATAGCAATAAATCCCCTTTTTCTTGTCTTTCCATCATATCCTAAAACAAATAAGCAATGAAAGTTAGGTAGATTAAAGGACCCCTTTAATATAAGAGATTACTTGTTACTATTTTATGGGGTTCTTCTGGGGGCTTCTTCTGTTTAATTCCCCCATCTTCAAGAGACTGCATCACTATGAAACTTTTTCCATCAAAGAAGGGTGGATGCTAGTGCACTAAAACCAGATAACACTTCTTAAAACTGACCAAAAAACAATGCTTGCACCATGCTCCTAAATATTGGCAGTCTGGGAAATCTGGGACAAGTTAAACATGGGAGCCTTACAAACTGTGTATCACACAGTGCTCTGAACTGCTTGGCTGATTTATGCTTTGCTATTTAGAAATAGGTACTACAAGATGAACTAGGATGGGCACTATTGCTGCTTTAATTACTTGAACTGATTGATGATACTCCCACTGAAGTCAATCAAAAACTTTACTTAATTTCAATAAGATGTAGCATGAAAAGCATAATTATTAGCATGGTCACATGAACAACAAGTGCCAAATACCTCTCCCATTAAAATCAAAGAGATCTGCAGGTGCTCAGTACACCTGAAAAAATCAAGCCACTTATTTAGTTACCCAAAAATAGATTTAGATTACTAACTTAGGTATTTGTCTTAGAAAATTCACTTTAGTGACTTCCCAAGCTTATTGAAGAAGTCAGTGGCACACTATGGAATAAAACTCAATAGTTCTGCCTTCCTATACTCAGCTTCAGTAATCAAATACTGTGATTCCCTTAAGAAATGCTTTAATACCGACCGTGCTCCTACCCAAAATTCAGTGTTCCTAAAGAAGAAATATTAATTTGTCATAAAAATCAACACTAGGCTCCAAATTTTGCAGATGGTGACTTTCAGAGGATTTCATTTAAGATAAGCATCAGGCAATATATTGTTTATATTATTCTACATATATTTTGTGTGATCTTGCTTGGAAGAGGATCTCTTCTCTCCTTCCATAAAAGAGAGAGAAAGGAGCTTCCTTTAACTGATGCCAGGAGAAAAGATTCTAAGATGACAGCTTATTTTAAAAAGAAAGATTTTAAGATGGTGTTTTTTCCATTTTAAAAAAATAATGAACATTTTACTGTGATAATGTGACAATAAATAAATAAGTAAATACTATGATGTACTATATATTCAAGTGCAGGCTCTCACTTTCTAAAATTAAATTATAGATGTGACAAAGAGGTTTTACTAGGTCAGATATTCCAGTCAGTTCTCAGTCAGTCTTCAGGCAAAATTCTCATTGATTTCAAAGGAAGTTTGGCCTAATTCATACACTGTAAGGCTACAAGACACCATCATCATCAACAAGCCTGACTTTCTTCATAACACAGGCCGGAGAATATCACCTGGTAATGCCTGCATTGAGCACATTTGCATGTAGTAGTGACTGATGGAGAGCAAGATTTGGCCTATTAGGAAAAAAACCCTAAAGATCACTTGAAATGCTCCATAAATAAATTTAACATATCAATAAATGTATTTGTCATTTAACAATAGGCTGGCATTTAATTTTAATTACATGTCAAGTTGTGTTGAATAAAAATATTTTAGAGATCTTGCTAAAAACCCACATGCTGTTAAGTTTAACTGCAGTATTGTGCACATTCTTGATGATAATTCTGAGAAATATCTAATCAGTGGTCACACTTTGATACTTGCCTAATGAGTTCATCATGTGTGATTACTTGCATAGTTGACTTCAATATTATGAAGAATTCACCAAGCTAGTAACATTGTCGCATTGGAAAGATCATCTTCTTTTCTTTGTTTGGCAGAAAAGGACAAAAATATTCTAAAAGGATCTAGAGAAGGGGAAGGATCCTTTCTCTTCAGCCCCATAGATACTACATGAAACCTGGGATGTGTGGACTGAAGGATCTGAGTAGTGGAGCAAGCTAGTTTGATGGCCATTTTCCTTGGCATCTTCCCCATACCAATGGTGCAGAAAGCCAGAGAGTAAACTAGAACTGAACTTAACAACATTTACTTGCTTTGAACTTTCTTCCCTCCACTTAAAGGGATTTATGGGGGCACAGCTGCCAAGAGGGAAATAGAATTCCAGAAGTTGAAGTTGATGAAAACCCCATGGGTGAAATTCTGGCCCCTTTCAAGTCAGTGTACTTAGGATTTTGCCTCATGAATTATGCCTAAATTATACTCCCATGTGCCTGATATGAGACCAGGTAGTGTAAATGAAAGTGCAAAGTCCATATTCCAAAGCATTGCAATAATCAAACATGTTTATTTAAGCACAGAGTTACTAAGCAGAAATTGATTAAAAGTTCTGTTAACAATCTGGTTTGATGAGGGCCAGGTTGCCTGCCAACCTGCAATTATAGAACATATTTTTAATATTAATCAGAAAAAAATTGAATTGCAAAATCTAACCTTAAGCAAGGAAGAGATTTATTTCTACCTTTTAAAATAACTTACAAAAATTGTGTAGATGTTAAATAGATTTGCATATTTTAAATTCATGTGGCTATAAAAGGGTGGGGGGTTACTTTGACTTTTCTAAGGCCCATTTTGAAGAGGATTTTTCTTTGTTTCTTTTTTGTTGATGTTGATGTCGCCTCACTCCTTCCCCACCCTGGGAAAAAGAAGAGAAATGTAAAAATCCCAGAGAAAGTGAATATTTCCTACAAACCAGAAATCCCACTTTTGGTGGAGGTGCGGAACGGCGTTATGATAAGATACAAAATTGGATAAGATGGGTGGAGCACAGTTCTGAAGGGTCTTAAAGGGGAGTATAAAAAAATCACCGTGTTGAGGAGTCAGAGCAGAGGTGACATGGTCAGAAAAATAGGTCAGCTAGAGGATTTTAGCATCAGCATTTTGAATGGATCAGAGTGTGAAACAAATGTAGAAAAAGCCAGATGGAAAGAACTGCAGTAGTCTAAATAGATCAGGACAAGGGCCTGGATATGAGTTTTTTTGAGGTGGACAGAGGGAAAAGGCCAGACTTTGGAAACTGATGTGGAAAAAGTGGCAAGATTTGGATACATCATGGATATTTGTGGTCAGAGTGAAAGCAGAGACAAATCTGAAACTCAGAATATGTGCCTGAGAAACAGAGAGGATGATGGTGCTGTCAACAGTGAGTGTGATAGGGAGAAGAGGAGGCTAAGAAAGGATGGCAGTGGTTGTGAGGAAATACCACCCAGAGGGAATCTGGGAATGGCATCAATAAATTGGAGTACCAAAACTAACCAGAAAGAGTCTTTTAAAGGCTATACCAGCCTAATATTTGTCTTGGTGCAGTATTAAAAAGAGACCATGTTGTTGCATGGGTAAAAATGTTTACATTATGAGCCTTTGGCACCATACAAAGTGTCTTAGTTTATTCTGAGGAATAACCCTTAGGCACTATGCAGTACAGTATACTTACCACATAACATTCACACACACATGCCAGTAGGCTGCACTGCAATGACCCATAAAGGAATTGTGTCGGAGACATGGAGCAGAAGAGAATGTTTATGAGGGGATTGTGATGGAATGCTAAACTGCATAATAACGTTTAACCACTATGTGGCACAGTGACTAAAATACCTTATTTAAATGAACCGAGAATTAAATGGCAGAGAATTAAAGGATTTTAGGAAGAACATATCTGATGTGTGACCAGTCCATATCGGGTACAGAAGGTGTGTCAGGCATGGTGTCAGGAGTAAACTAAGAACAGAAACAGAGGGAACAGCAACAAATGTTGCAGACAGAAGGAACAAAGGTTGCAGGATCTTATCAACATGCCACTGTTCAAAGCCCCTGAGAACTTCAGCTTTGAAAATCCTTCACAATCACCAGTCTGGAAAAATAAGTTTGCAGTATGTCGCATTGCAAACAAACTCCACAAAGGAACTAGAAATCTACAGGTATCTTCTTTAATTTATGCAAAGGGGAAGCAAGCAAGCAGAGCATATATTTAAATCCTTTGACTTTACTCAAGACAGTTAAAAGGATGACTATGAAAGGGTTCTAGCCATGTCTGATGCATATTTTATACCCCATAAAAATGGGGTTTATAAAAGAGCATGTTCCACCAGAAAATTAAGAACTAGGGGAAAAGGTTGAATGTTTTATAAGAGGTTTTCATAGATTTGCTGAAAACTGTGATTTTGAGGAATGCAAAATATGGAAATATCAGAGACAGGCTGGTTACTGAGTTAACAGATAAAAATCTTTCATAGTAGCTAGAGGGGAAGAGAGATCTAACTCTAGCCACAGCTATGCAGATAGCAAAGCACTCAGAATTAGTCAAACAAAAGAACAAAAGGAAGGAACAACTTGAAAAACCTGAAACTAATTTAGAAGCTATAAACAAACATTTGAATGTTAAAAGTCATTATCAGAAAACTCCTGAGGCAAGGAGAGAGAAATCTCAGGCTAGGAGGGACAAATTCCAGTCTACATGCAAAAGGTGTGTGTCATGGGGTATATGGCCCATGCTGGCCGGGCAGCAAGGGATTAATGCAGGAATTGCTGGCCAACACTGATTGGCAGGCTCACAACAGAGAATAAAAGAGCTGAGGAGCAGAGGTGACTGCCAGAGGAGCAAGCAGGTTGGAGAAGGAAACTCCTGCCAGCAAGCTGCTGAGAAGCTGCGCTGAGTCAGCACCCAGAGAAGCGATTACTGGATCTACAGGTTGTAGAAGATTATAGAAACCAAGAGTGGCAGGAAGGAGGTCAGAGCACAGCATCAGGAGTTGCTAAGGCCTGATTCCACCTGCCTGTTTTAAGGGCCCTGAACTGGAACCCAGTGGCGTGGATGGGCGTGTGTTCCCGTACAAACTCCTCACAGACCTAAGAACCTAAGGGCTTTCCAGACCCCTGAGTACCACAACCAGTTGACTCTGCAACATATAAGAAGAAACCTCTACACACCAGAGGGACTGAAACTAACATCCTTCATAGCCCAGAATGGGACTATCATAGAGGCTCAGGCAAGAGGAGCAGACTTACCACCCTGCCAAATCAAACGAACTTGGTCAATGCTCTGCCTAGCAAAGGGGGTGTTGTCACACCAGCACAGCAGCTCACAGTGTAGAAAAAGTCATATCCCAAGAAATGATATATGTCTACCCAGAGGCACTTGGTGTAATAAATGCAAGAAATATGGACATTTTGCAGCTGTTTGCCTCGCCAAAGCTGCCAGTGAGTTGACACATATTACAGGCAATCAAGAGCCATTGTTTTCTAGGATCTCTCTCTTTTGATGACATACATCCTGCCAGAAGAATGAAATTGAATTTTCATGGTAAGACTATTGACTTTTAAATAGACTTTTAAATGGGAGTTGATGGCACAATCATATCAGAAGGAGTTTACAGTCATGCTCAACCTCTCCCAGAGCTGAAGTTACTTAATACAGCTCTGATTAGCTCAGGAGGTATTCCGGACTGCATTGGCCATTTCACCACAGAAACATTTTAGAAAGACAAAAGCTATGCATTCAGAGTGCATGTGATCAAAAGATCACAGACCAACAGACTTCTCAGCCACACTGTGGCAGCCATGATGGGCCCAGTGAGAAAGGTGGAGGAACTCAATGGAATATTTGGTGGTACTGGGCTTTTGAAAGGAGATTCAATGCAAATAACCTTAAGGGACAACGATGAGCAATAGAGAGTGCATACACCTTACAGGATTCCTATCCCATTACATCATAAAGTGGAAACTGAGTTAAAGGGAACAGAGTGGATTGGCATAATAGAGAAAATGTCTGCACCTAGAGCATGGTGTGCCCTGTGATATCAGATATAAAGAAAAGTGGAAAAATACTAATCTGTGTTGATTTTAAAAGACTTAATTAAGCAGTTGTGAGAGAAAAATATATCCTTTCAACACTAGATAACTTCCTCCCCCAAATGAAAGGAACTACAGTATTCTCCAAACTGGATGCCTTCAGCGGATTCTGGAAAATATCTTTAGCAACAGAAAGTGGTAAACTGAGTAATTTTATTGCACCATTTGGGAGATTTTGCTTTAGAAGATTGCCTTTTGGAATTACTAGTGCACTGGATATTTTTCAAAGAAAAATGGCAGAACTGTTAATGAACACAAATGGAGTTGTAGTTTTCATGGACAATATTCTGAAATATGGATTTTCAGTGGAAGAACACAACAAAACCCTCAACCAATTACTAAAAGTAATCAGTCAGTCTGGACTGAAGCTAAACCCCTAAATCCCATTTTCCACCTACCCTAATCAAGTTTTTGGGACAGACAATAAACCAAGATGGAATTAGTCCTTGCCTTAAGAAAGTAAAAACAATTCAAGAATCAAATGTCTCAACTAATGTACCAGAACTGAAACATAGACAGAGGATGATAAATTACTGTGGTCAATACCTACAAAACCTTTCCACAGTGACAAAACCACTCAATGAATTGTTAAAGTCAAACACATTCTGGGTCAAATCAAGAAATTGCCTTAAAAAAGGTAAAATAAATTATCTCAACAGCTCCACTTTTCAAATACTATGATGTGCACAAACCCACAATTGTCAGAGTGGATGCAAGCAACTATGGCCTAGGTGATGTATTGTTCAACAACATGGCCAGCTGCATTTTGCTCTCACACACTTACAGCACCTGAAAAATGATATGCATAGATTGAAAAGGAGTGTCTGGGAAGCATATGTAAAGACGGGCATTTTAGCAAATCACCAGGTGCCTAAGACACTGCCAGCTATTGAGATGAACTATTAATTATTTTGCTTATTGCTTATTTGCTTATTTCTAGGAATAGTCATTTAGTAGATTTTCTTTTGTGTGACCTAGTTCAGCTAAGCCAAAGCTGGAAGGGAGGAGGAAGACTTGTGGGGTTAACTATCAGTTCTAGGGCGTTCTAACAACCTATTGTATTTGTATTGGCTTAAGACTAATAAGTGGAGACTTCCAGTAAAGTCAATTCCAGTAGGAATTGCTGGAGACCAATAAAGTAAAGTTTTAAATTAAAACACTTGACTTTGACTTGTCTTTGCCAACCATATAGCAGGTGGAGGTAGTGTGTTTTCTTTGGTTTATTTCCTGACACCAACTCACAGAGATTAAAAGTTACTGAGTCGAGGAACGCTGTGTAACATATGGACATGTGAGAACTTTTATAGATATCTGTGTGGACTGGATTCATTTAAACTGATAGCAGACCATAAGCCACTTGTAACCCTCATCAACAGAAAAGACCTGGGTCAAGCACATGAGATGCCAACATCTATTGCTAAAGTTAATGTGATTTAACCCAACTGCTAATATGTTGATTGGAAAAATCTAGTAGTAGCATACACTGCCATGGAGCCCAGCATTGCACTCAACTACCCATGAGCTCAAAGATGTTGTAAAGGCATACATGGATACTGTGGACCATAGAGATCACTGTCAGAAAACAGACTATTTCAGCTACAAAATGCAATCTTGGCAAACACACAACTTCAGAAAGTTCTATATAACATTAGGAGTGACTGGTGCAAATATCTAAAGGACACTAAGGAAGTGACAAGAAACTACTTTGTTGTGTGTGGAGAGTTAAGCAAGTCAGATGGACTCACGATAAAGGTAATTACATCATAATTCCAAATGAAATGAGAGGAGTAATCCTAAATCTTATCCACAAAAGACATCAAGGATAAACTAAATTCCGTGAATGGAACAACCAGTCAGTGTGGTGGTCAGGCATCAGAAAAGACATGAAGAATAAAATATCTGCATATGAACATCGAACTAACAGACCAACAAAATACAAAGAACATCTCTATGAGATAGACCTTGGAAGAGACTAGCTGCAGATTTGTGCAAATTCAGAAGACATCATTACCTGGTCATCATGGACTATTTTTCCACATATATAGAAATAATATACATGAAAGACATAATATGTTAAAGTGTTATCGAGAAACTGCTTACTTCAAAATTTCAGAACAACCTGTGATGGACAACAGACCACAATTCACCACAGCAGAGTTCAAGTCATTCTGCATGAAACAATATGATCAAAATCATATTAACAGCCCACATTATTCACAAGTGAATAGAGAGGCTGAGAGAGTTGTACAGACAGACAAGAGAATCCCCCTGCAGGAAGATCCATTTCTTGCTCTTCTGAGTTAGAGATCAATACCAATAGCAACTATTGTATCCAGTACAATTTGTGATGGAAAGATAACTTAGAACTACTGTCCCAACTTTGGAAAAGAACCTGTTTCCAAAATGGCCAGACATAAAGAGAGAAGCCAAATTACAGAAAGAAAGAAAAAGAAAGAAAGAAAGAAAGTTAAAAAAAAAAACCCTTATGAACACTTTTACAACAAATGTCATTCAGAGAACTGCGAGTTCTAGAACTTAGTGACTGTGTTCATGTCAAATTGGATGGACAAAAAGGATGAGCAACTCTAACTGGATGTAGAAAAATAATTCAGCACCCAGATCATATATGATCGAGACCGACAGTGAAGAGTTCAGCTGAAACCGTTGACATCTGCAGCTTGTTCCTCAGAAAGAACAATCAACAGAGCAAGATTTTACAGATGGCAGATGCAGAACAAGAAGAAGACTCAAGAATTCCAAACCAACCCCAGCCAGTTGTTGACACTAATGGACACCCAGATGACCAATTTGCAATGCGTTTGAGTAATGTAACTGGAAAATCAGTATGATTCAGAGACACTTAACTGACTGATACATACTGAACAAAGACTGTGATAGTATGAATATTGTAAATAGTAGGAGTGTAAAAATGTAATGGAACATTACATTGTATTATAGGGTTTAACCACTAGGTGGCACTGTATATAAAATATGTTTAAACAAATGTCAGGCATACTTTTGGCAGAGAATTAAAGGGTCTTATGATGATTACTTCTGGTGTGTATAAGCAATCTTTGTGGCCAGTCCATATCTGCTTCAGAAGAACATGACAGGGATAGAGGGTTTATTAACATGCACCAAAAGGAACCCAGATAAATTTAGAGCTTCTTTTAAGGGTGTGTAGTACAATACGTCTCTTTAAAAGGCACAGTGTCACAATAATTTTGGTTTATGCTTCATAATAGTTCTGAATTTGTAGAAAAGTAGATAGATAGAGTCTATGAGCCAAGTGAGAAGACATATCATTTTCATGTTGAAATGGGCAATTTTAATGCCAGAGAAATGTTGAAAAAAATAATTGAGACCTTCAGACAGAGAAATGAAAGAGGCGAGCACAAACAAAAAATGTGTTTCTTTTACTGTACCAGGATAGATGTCTATGATGAGGTAAAGGGAACCAGATGGGAAGAAATGTAGACCGTGTTATGACAGGTAAGTTACATGGCATGAGAGACACAAAAGGTGTTGTTATGCACTGCAATCACAGATTAACAAAAAGGATGTTTGAGTGGAAAATGAAGGAAAAGCTTAACAACAGAGCAAAAATACAGAGTAATTCCAAAAGTCTAAAATATAGAGATGGACAGTGTCACGTTATATGAGGACATTTTGCATGAGCATAAGAAAATGCTGGAAATTTTAAAATGTTGTCCTATTAAAACTGCAAGTTTTAGAGAGATCCAAAATGTAAAAGTTGAGGGATGAGATTCTGTAAATACATTGAAAAAATATCCAAAGATCTATGAAACAGGCTGGCTGTGCTCAAGGACAAGACAGCTGTTCACAATTATACAAAAAATAAATAAATAAAAGTACTTCAATTCTAAACTGCATTTAAGAATAAAATGATCCAATAAATAGAAATGTTAAAAATATCAATCCATTTACCACCATTATACACTGCATGAATGATTTAAATAAAACAGCCCTGATTCAGCAATATGATATTAATGAGCGAATCCTGGTACCTATGTGGAATCAGACTGATTTTGTTGTTTTTAGTCATTTCTTTTTTACCCATAAGGTTTACCTAGTTATTACTGATCGATTTTCTTCTTTTGATGCATCAGCACAGGCTACGTTCTAATTGTAACCTGTATCAAGGGGAGTAAGTCAATTTACTTACCACTTCTGTGCTACAGAAATCCTCTGACAAAGTATTTGCAAAGACCATTAATTCATATTCTTGTGAGAAATTACAGACTTTTCTGTAGGTACTCTCTAAATACTAAAAGTGGAAAATTATAATAAGTTTTACTTTTTCTTTTTCTTCTAGGAATCCAGGACCAGGCTTTACCATAAGAGAGCTGTACACACATGCACTGTGTGCACACAATTAGCAGTTTCAAATTTATTTTTACTGAATAACACTCCAAAGTAAGCTATTAAAGTACAGCAATTACAATGCACCCTAGTTAGACTAACATCACTAACTAGATTTGTTATTTTCCTTTAAAATGAAACCTATAACAGAGGTCCTAAATCCAAATATATACATATTTAAAACCCACAAAATAAGTACAGGGACTGGAACTTCTGATAATTAGAGAGCTTCTGTTTTCATGTAGGCTCAACCTGGGTATTATATCAGTAATTAGCTAAAACATTTAGTAGCACCACATAACCAGTTGTTTAATCATCCATACTTCTGAGCACATACACAACTTCAAATAAGAAAAACTGGCACTTATTGTAGCTGCCAGGCTCACTTGGTGTCTTTGGTCTAATGGTTTAATACACCTTACAAAGACATTTAGCTTCCAGTCTGCAATTCATTCTTTATGGTGTTTTCTCAAACTCACTGAATTCCATAATGCTATATGGGAAACTGTACTGAGATCCAACCCATTCAGGCTGAGTGACCCCTGGCAAATCTACCTTCTCCCTGTATGGTGGGGCTGGATTTGACTGGTGCTCAGCATGGCTGCCAATTTTGGATTCCTGACAACAATCATTACTGATTGGCCAAGAGCTTCCATCTTCTAAATAAGGGGGTATGTGTGTACATGCTGGAATGTTTGCCTTTAATGAAGCCTTCAACAACAGTTTCAAAACAGCTGCTGAGCAGGTTAACAACTTCCTGCTATCTCTCTAGTATGCTGAAATAGCAAGTTCTAGTTTGCAGTCACTCAAGCCTCTATACTGCCACCTTGCCTGGAAATGTTTCAATATCAACTCAGAGAAACTAGAAACAGCAGCTGTAATTAGACCCAAAAATGGGGGGTTTGGCCGAACACCAGAAAATAAGCGGGGGGAGAAAAGAAAGGAGATTATGTAATGGTATCCACAAAAGGTGTTTTGTAAATAATTTTTAGCAATACTTTGAAGATGGAGTCACAGGAATCATTTTTTTTTTTTTTAGGTTCTTGACCTCTCTGTAGAGGCAACGAGGCTTTGGTTAAGGTCATTCCAATAACTGTAAATTATTCCTTACTTGCTACTGAGAGTGAAATTCCATCTTTCACAGAATTTTTGTTAGGATTTTTGTGCTGCCTTCAACAATGTACATTATGAATCTGGTGAACTTTCCTGTGGTACCATATCCTGATGTTTAGCTTATGCAAAATCAGTATTCCCATTGATTTCAGCTACCATTCTCATATGGGTCTCTTGGTTCCTCTTACCTCCCCACCCATATCGAATTTATGCATTATCAATCCATTTATCTTTTTACCCATTGCCCGTATTAATCAGGAAAGGATACCCATTGGGCCTGTTTACACTATATCATCTGTGGTAATCTCTTCATTGTAGCATTCATGCTCTAAGGCTTATCATTTCAGCACAACGTTTTAGCTTCCCACTTTAGGAACACTATATCAAACTCTATTATCTATCCCCTCTGCCTGAAAACCTTACAATCTAATGCAAGATAGTGGGATCCTGGGAGAAAATGACTAGAATGTTCTAAATTGTGAAAGTCACTTAAGTCCCATTGGAAGTGAATAGGATGAAAGAGCCTATACAAATTTTTCTTTATGTGACCAAGAATCCAATACAAGTAAACATCTGTTGAAACAGCTGTATCAGGCACTTCGAACATTAGTCTGGAAAATGTTGTTTGAAATGATTCTTAGATTTACTAAAAGATATGTTGAAAGGTGAGGGAAGAAGTTAAGGAATAAAAGGGAGATAGGTATGGCTTTATGTGGAAAAATAAGGGAATCACAGAATCTTCCCCAAGTGCATTGTAAATACCCTAACCACAGGAATCAAATCTTGGCATGCAGATAAGCAAATAACAAAATGAAACAAAAAAGGATTGAGGTATATAAATATATCTCCAAAACTTCACTGCAGATTCTAATAGACTTCCAAATCAATAATATTTTTGCATACTTGACATATATTTGTGTTTCCTCAATAAACCCTCCGTTCATCAAATTTAAAATCATGATACATAATGATGCGCTTATATGAATTTAGCATGATGTGCAAATATATTAAGAAAATATTGTGAAAAACCTTGGTTATGCCTGTTGTGAAAAGATAGGAAATGAGACAGAATTCTATACTTGAGAACCAATGAATATGTCTTATGCTTACAAGTTTTCCAGCTATCCTGTATTTAACAAAATAACACTCAGTTTAGATCTTAATGTAACATGTTTTAGAAATAGGTTTCATGGGGTTGACCAAATATGTCAAACAAATAAATAAGACAAATTGAATTTATACCAGTAACCAGTGGGTTTGATTGATGGATTACGGAACACATTTGATGAACAGAGGGTTTATTGAGGAAACACAAACATCTATGTCAAGTATGCAAAGATATAGTACATTTGAAAGTCTATAAGAATCTGCAGTGAAGTGTTAGAAGTCAAGTACCTTAGATTTAATTTTAAAAATGTCAGGGAAGGAACATTTTCAAAGATACTTTAAAGTCTGAATATGTTTACAGAATGCATTTAAGATGGCTGGATGCATTAAGATAAATTATTCTAAGCTAAGCCACTTGCAACTGATAATAATGTTGTAATCAAATCACCCTAAAAGTACTAATTCTCATACTGTGAGTCTGTCTTCCTGAGACAGCTTTGAATTTTCCAATGTAGACCTTAGTAAAAGATAATTTTTTACACTGACTACTCTGATTCTTGCTGGTGTATTAGCTGTGACTTGGAAAGTGCCTGCTCCATAAGTTAAAAAACCATAGTCACTTTCTGTTAGTATCACAAAGTTCCAGTACCTTATTTTGGTATCAAGCACCGCTTCAAAATCATGTGGTTGTTTCATTGTCTATATTTCTAATGATTGAAATGATGATCCGTATATTTGAATATATTTTATGTCCATATTTTATTACATTTCCATACACATACTTTTCAAATGATATAGCCCTATTCATTTACATCAGTGAACTATTGATTTAAGTTGTTTTTTTGAATGACCCATGAAGTTCCAAACAGCATAACTGCCACAAGAATTTTAATGACTTGGGAAAAAAATGTTTTTCAAGAAAAATCTATCAGAATCTATGTCATTTTCTATAAAAATGTTTATTTGTTAGCCTTTTCAAAATATCTCCCATTACACCTAATGACAAATAAATGTTGGGTGTTATATATGATTTTTAAAAGCACATATTAGGGCTTAATACTGCATCCATTAAAGTCAATGGTCATAGATAATTAGCTGGACTGTGGATTCTTAATAGGATAAAGATCCTCTGGCATTCATATATTAATGTAATGGGTGCAATATAAATATATGACAAACAGATATCTTGGTCAATGATTTCAATCCCTGAAATGATTTAATGAAATCAGTATAGTTTCTTGTGGGTAGGGATACATAACAAAAATAATACAACTGTTACCTTTATTGGCCATCTCAGCAGAGTAAATACTCTCTCCTTCTTTGTGAAAGATTCCTTCAGGCCTACTTAGAGGCTCTGATGGGTTGGGGTCAGGTAGTATGTACTGCCAGGTGTGGGATTTTCAAAAGCACTAGCATTGTCCTAATTCTGCTCCCATTGAAGCAAATGACAAAAATTACACTGTTTTCAGTGGAAGCAGGATGAAACAAGTGGTAAGCATTAAAATCTCTCCTCAATGGACACTGCTCTCACTCTGTCTCTTTCCACAAATACTGAGATTCACTTGACATTTAAGGAAAGAAAATTACCATTTAAGGAAAGAAAAAATTCAAGGAAAGAAAAAATTCCATCCCATGGGAATCCCTTAGAGACTGTAGAAACTTTTTTTTTTTTTTTTTTAAATAGACTAACATGTGCTGAGGAAGCCAGGATTTTTTTTTTAATTGAATTAGGTCCTTTAGTTGTCATTTTAGCCCCAAACATGATGTCAATGGGTGTTTTGCACAAAGATTAAAAAATAGACAATGCCCCTTTTTCAGGCTAGAAATGTTTCAGGCGAAAAACATTCCATATTAATGCAAAACAGTTCAAATCAGCTCTAATTAAAAGAGACACTTATAGTGCAATTAGTGCGACTTTATGAAAAGTTTAACCAAGAACAACATATGCTGTTTAGGCAAACCTGCATTGCAGTGGTCCAACACAGAAGAAAAACAAGGTTCTCTCAACTTAAATATCATTCCAAGAAAAGAAGTGAATCTACCTGTCAATGAATCTATAACATTCAATCTTATTAATCTGATCATGTTTGACAATAATTTTGAGCTTCTTCTAATATAATGCCTTTTAAGGAATGTAAGAAAAGTGTCTTAAAAATGTCAAGGATAATTACAATCTATATTTCATATCCACATGCTGTATATTTGCTATAGAACCTCACATTTTATATTTGTCTTTGTCCAAGCAGCTTTATGCACTATTTAGTTTCGCTGAAATAAACATTTGCCATATGCAAAATCTTCGAGTGCTGGTAAATTGGCCTCTATTTTCATCCATTAACTTTAGGCTTTGGACATTGTAATACATTTTCAGTATGTTCTTTCATTACCTCTCAAAAGGTGTCAATGGCAAAGGTGTTGCAACGCCACAGGATGCTTGAAAAGGTCCATTCTTTCAGCACAAAAATAATAGTGGTCAGAGGCCACTGTATACGCAGCTCACTTCTCTCAGTTTATGACTTAACCAGTAACAAATGCATTTTATAGCTTAAAATAAATTGAGTATTATAGCCACCACACTGAAATTATCCTTGATGTGGGCACATATATAAGGACCACTCTGGGTTTGCTGAAATCAATAGAAAATATTGGATATTTCAAATATTTTACTCTTCCACCGTTCCAATTCCATAATTACAAACAAAACACCTCTCTGTTTTCAGAAAGCGGGAGAGGGACTTTAACCAGCAATGTGCACTCCATGAATGAGTGAAAAGGTGATTTAAGTGGTCTGATGGGAACGTTGCAGCCATGATACTTCCCCTATATCTTACTCCCTAGGTTCAGTATTATTTGTTACATAGTTTACTATTTGATTTACTGGCTTCAGTAATACTTAAACATGTGAGAATCTACAGCTAAATAGATTAGAGATATGTGGCTTAGGTGGAGCCTGGGGAAGAGAGTAAATATCATTAGGATTGGAGGAGGATATGTAGAAAAAGGTAGTGCTTGTAGTAGCTCTCAAGCTGGAACTCTTTTTCAGTACAAAATAACAAAACACCATGGGGAGGAAGATATTTAAATTTTGGCAGGCACTTATCCTTTTGTGAATTGGTTATCCCTTCACTGGAATTTTGTGCAAATCCAATTACTGTGCATTATTCCTAAAGTCTCATAGCAAAAGTATCATCTATTTCCAGGATGTGAGATACTCTTTTCTGTGACCCCCATTATTTTATACACCTTTCCCCCTTAATGAGCAGAAATATGGCAAGTTTTCAGTGCTGGGAACCCATGGTATTTGTGTATAAATTCACTAGCAGTGAATATTCCAATGATGAGAAGCCAGTCTGCTGCTGAACCAAAGTCCTCCAATCTGTAGCAGAGAATGCTGTCTCCTGGACAATGAAACTGGTTTAATTAGTGCTAGTGCATAAGTTTAGCAAGTGCAAACCATTGGCTGGGATTGATTCTCATATACTACACATCAAAAGCAGAGAGCCATTTGAACAGGCAAATACCTAATACCTTTGACACCAATACGGTAAGCAAGCTAGCATAAATATGGTGTCAGACTGGAATTATTCAAAATCCTCTTGACAACTATAGAAATGACTTCTCTCTCTCTCTCTCTCTGGTATTGCCTCAATTTCCCCATCTCACTGTGCACCATAAAAAAGTTTAATTTAGTTCTCCATCTTATAGGTTTTTAAGGCATGGCTTGACAAAGCCCTGGCTGGGATGATTTAGTTGGGGTTGGTCCTGCTTTGATCAGAGGGTTGGACTAGATGACCATCTGGCCAGCCCTAATCTTGTATGATTCTGCAGCCTGATGCTAGGTCTTCTTGCTGATCCTTTTCCAGGCTCTCTTCTACAATCCACCTCAGCCTCTCTCTGCAGGTTCTCCCTCTGCTCTGTCCAATACTATCACATGCATTTGAACCTCCCTAAATTCCTTTTTATGAAGACAGCAACAGCTCCTGTCCCTTATAACTCTCCTCCCTTTGGCAGAGAATCCAGTGCCTATTTCTTCCCAGGCTCACTCCATTTCTAGTACATCTTGTCCCCTTGACAAGCTCAAAAGGAAAAATCACTTCAAGCCTGCTCACACATTATTCCCTCTTTCACTGAGGACCAGGGAACTTTTATTACCTTCCCCTCTCTCTACAGTCTTTCCAAGCATGCATTGCTGCTCAACATACAGTTTCCATGATACATATGAAAATTCCACCCCGCCCCAAAATTCCTTGCTTCTGGACAGAACTGGGATCAGATTGAGGACTATACCCAACCACTGCTCTCTCTTAAAGGGCCCACATGCTTTGTTACTCTAACATACAGCAAATCTCTCTCAAATATTCACAGCTATACTAAACATTAGTATTTTGCTCACCCTACAAGAGTGGAAGTCCTATAAATTTTGGCGGGAGGACATATGTAGGGAAAGCAGAATAGTGATGATGAATAATGCTGTGTGGATCTGGTGGTTTTGTGAAATGTTTATAAGTATCATGAAACATTTTCCTCCTGAATTTAAATCATTGATTTAAATGGAGTTTCGATATTTATTTATTTTTTTAAAATGCCTAATTATAGGGAAACTTGTACTATGCAAACAATAAATAGTCTTATTTGAAAGAATGTTAATATCACCTACAGTAATATTATCATATTAGCTGTAGTAGAAATACAGAGAGAGAAAGTTAGATAGGCAGACACATAGTAATACTTCCCCTATTTTAAAGGCGCTTAGACTTAATAATACTTAGGCATGTGTCATAACTGTAAGGATGTAAATTATTTCAATAATTTCAATAAGAGTATTCACATTGTGCCTAAGTACTTTTCTGCGTCAAACCATAACCTTACAGAACTTAGTTCTCATATGGTTTATGTTCTGTTCTAAGACTAGCAGCAATGATTTTTGAGTGGGTTCTAAATTAGTTCTTCCAGAATGACGGGCATTATGAACAATCATTGTTTATATAGTTAATTACAAAGAGGAGAAGTCACCACTCCTTGTTCTAGAAATGGGTAAAAGCAGGGATGGATGTTTTGCAAAACCAATATCAGAGGAGATCCAGATCCATGAGCAATTGTATCTGCCTGGCCTCCAGTGCACTATTTTTTGTTATGTTCCATCTGTATTCTACTCCCAATGCTTATGAATTAGCCTACCTAACTAATTGCATAGCAAACTGGAAAACAATACCCATCAGTCTGTATATAAATCCTGGGACTACTGAATTAATTTTAACTGACTGAATTAATAGTGTTTTGTTTTTGTTTTCCAATAGCAGTTGCATACATCTAATTCTGTAGAAAATTTTCAAAATTGTATTGTATATTATTCTTGTTCTTATAGAGACACAAGTTGGTCAGGTTTAAAATAAAGCTTTGTTCTTCCAAATCACAAGGCACAGTAACTAGCTCATGACTTTTCTCCTCTTCGCCCTCGCTCACAGTTTGTGATTAAAATAGCTCATAGAATTACATAAAAAAATGCAAGTCTCTGATTTTCTTGCCCTTTTGCAACATGGTTTAAGATAAATCCGGTTCACCTTCCTCACATGAGACTTGATGGTACAACTCTCACTCACATTGAGTGATTGAGCACTCACACTTTAACTGCAGTATGATTAGATGCATGAGTACATGCATATAAGTGTGAATAAGAGTTGAGCAATTGACCCCATGGAGCAGATTATAAGAATACATAAAATCAATTTCACATTAATTTTTTCTTCCCATCCTGACTTTGCTCCATGCACATATGCATTCTCTTCCCCATCCTCAACTCATCCCACTGTTTCTTCTGGGGGCTTTTCTGCCATGATTTCCATGTGAATCAGGATTGTAATGAACAGGATTTTTGCTGCAGAATGAAATGAAGGGCAAAACAGCCCTGAGGGGAATAATAGGCGGAGATGTGACATAAGCAAAATAATTCCATGTAATATCTGTTGTGTTACAGTTCAATAGCTTCATACAAATCTCATAAATACTCTTTATGCCTTCTAGATTTAACTCTGAGCCAAGTAAGTTAAAACAACAAAAATATAAGTAAAATGTATAGAGCCTTATCTGAATCCAATGATAATGACTGCAGTTTATTTACAAAGTGCAGTCCCATTTTAGTGCCATGCAGTTAGGAGACTAGCACAGATAGCATTTGCAAAGTATTGCTAATTAATTGTTAATAACCTGCTGGGAACATAACCAAGACAGATACTAAATTGTGAAACCAGTTATCAAGGGCAGTGGAGCAGAAATGATTTAAAGATTTTAATCAGAATTCTGTGTGCAACTTTTTTTCTTGGCTTCCTACATGCATTGTACAAAAGAGAAATTCTATGCCCAAAAGGGAAGCGAAAGTCAAAGCAAACATGTGATTGTTTGTGATTATCTACAGTAAACAAGGGAGTCACATATCTGTCTATAATTAATAATGTTTAAAATAGAAATCAGTCAGTGAGACACTGATTAATGAGATCACCAACTGCTTTGGGTCTACTGGGTGGGAGAGAGAACGGTGCATTGTTGGAGAAGATAAATAGCAGCACAAGAATTTTAAAGTGATCAGTGATTGTATTTTTGAACTTGTAAGGATATGATCAGATTGAGGGAAGAATCCTCTTGCATTTAATTTTACCATTAACCCTCAATCCTTAGCAAATAAGTGATATTCTCACAAAGCCAAACCTATTAATGGAAAAGGGAAGCATTACTGTAAAAAACATCAACTATCCATGACTGGAAGTAGGTTGGAGTTGTAATGCAGGTATAAAAATAATCAAACATATCTTAGTAACATTGTTACATTATCATAGAAGAGTAGCTATTACCCTTTGAATGTGTTGGTTTGCAAAAGTGCAACAGAGCCAGCCCCAAGGAGACACAGAAGTACTGTAGTTGTTCTGAAAATTGGGTTGTTATTTTTTTTTTCCTACTGAAAAGTTTTTACCTTTAATAAAATTATGTGGAAAGTTTCAACATTTTGGTAAAATATCAAAAACTGAAACACATTGGCTAAAAATTATTGATTCAAAATGGCACCGCAGTGCCTCTTGGGAGTTGTAATGGTAGCATAAGGCAACCAAACTATTTCTGTGGGCCAAGATCTTTGGAGATGGCTTTTTGGGGAGACTAGAAAGAGTGAGATCTTAAACAGGAGCAGTTGAGGTCTACATGAACCTTCCCCCTCTCCCCCCGTTTCCTCTCCCAGTGCTCCACAGCATGTGAGTATGGGATGCGGGGGAAGGTGCTACTTCTTTCTTATTCCCTCCCAATACTGTGCGGTTGTGGGAGAGTCTGTCCAGCCCACATTAGCTGCCATTGTACAGCAGGGACACAGGGGTGAGGACAAAGAAATTGGGGGGAGGGCAGACTTCTCTAATCTTGTCTAACTAAGATAGGTGAATAGGCAACATGATGATGTGAAATTCAGCGCTGAAAAATACAAGTTATTGTACATAGGAGGGAATAATTTCTACTATCAATCCTAACAACTGGGCCCTAAATTAGCTGAAATCATTCAGAAAAAAGAGCTTAGCCCCAATGTAGGTAGCTCGAGGAAACCCTCTGTTCACATAAAGGGGTAGTTAAAAAATAAAAATTAACAAATTGCTAGATTTAGTAAGGATTATACGAGATATTGAAATACTAGAATACCACTGACATTCAGCTGACTGAAAGACAGCAAATTTAAAACTGATAAAAGGAAAAACATATATAATTAGCCTGTGGAACTCATTATCACAATATATCAATATATATATATATATATATATATATATATATATATATATATGTCACAAGAGCTCAGCAGCTGTTGTTAAAAGACTGGCCAATAAGAACATGCACAACTACATCAGATATTATTTTAAAAAATTTGGAAGGAATAGAAGTTCTAATGATTCAAGATACCAACTAATAACTGGCAGGGATCAAGAAGAAACCTTTATGAACAGGTTATTCTCTAATTGTGAACTTTGAATTTTCTTGCATCTTGTTCTTAGAGACAGAATAATGGACTAGATGGATCTCTGATCAGATGCAATAAGGCAGCCCTTAAGTTACTAGTAGTAATGTTTTGTACGTTACAAAACCTTTTAATGTCTCCAAATATCTTTTTAAGAACACTTGTAATTTTGATCTGTATCATTTTTACTCCAAAAAGATTACTTGTTCAATAAAGTGTGGAAAATACTTTATTTGAAGTAGACCCATAGCTTTTGGAGACGCAAGCATGAAAGAAGAACATTTTGGCCCACATGATTTTGCAAGCTATGTATTTTTGTGCCAGGAATTCATTGAATCTATACTGGATAAAATGGGGAATATTATTGACTACAAACTTGAGAACATAATTACCAAGGTTGAAGTGATTTCATTCCCCTGTTTCAGAGCATTTGCAGTATATTTTGGCTGAGACATGTCACTTCCTAGGAAATATGGTTCTGACCTGGAAGAAGAAAGGGAGACCTTATTGCAAGCAAGGCAATCTTAAAATGGAAAAATGAAAACAAAACTGGGTTTGGTGAGAAAATATTAATTTGGTAGTGGGTCTTGGCAAAGCTCTGAAAGATTATAGTTGAAATCCTCATGCCATTGAACCCCTATTTACTTCACTGGGGCCAAGATTTCACCCTGTAAGTGGGGAAGTCACATTCTGGGTGGTAGTAGTTACTACTTTAATTCCATTAATGTTTTAATCTTTATCATTTTCCAGTCATATCTTTTTATTGCAGGTTTTTCCATTACTTGTTTCCAGATTATCTAACTCTTCCCTGCAATCTCTTGTTCATCTTTTCCCAACTTCAATCTGTAATGTTGTTCCCTTTCTCAATGTTACCATATGAGAAGGTCACAATGGGCCAAAATTATCACTGGTGTCAATTGATTGTGTTATACCAGGGAAATTCAGATTTAGCAAGATCTATTGTCAATTATTTTTCACTACATGGATACACTTTTCAAAGAGATAGAATACAAATTCTGCAGCTGAAATGCCCTGTGATTTAAATGGTCAATATATAGATAAGAAGTCTCCAAGAAATACGTAAGTGGTTTAGCAAGTGGTGATAGTGACATAAACAGAGATCTTGATAATATGCAATTAATATGATAATATGCAGTTGTTTAACAAAATGAGGGCACGCCTCACAAGCACACATTTTACAAATTCTAACTTGTCCACATTCTGCCCAACTAATCTTCTCTAGTCATTCCAGTTTCACTTCCTGTCCAAGCTATTGTCTATGTTATTACTGAGCTGTTGCTGTATTTAACCCGAGTGATTTAATTTTTGTTGTGGCTGTTGGGCTCCCCCTGTATAGAATCATAGAAATATAGGACTGGAAGACACCTCAAGAGGTCACCTAGTCCAGTCCCCTGCCTTCATGGCAGGACTAAATGTTCCACAGAACATTCCTTACAGGTGTTTGTCTAACCTGATCTTAAAAATCTCCAGTGATGCAGATTCTACAACCCTAGGCAATTTCTTCTAGTGTTTAACCACCCTGACAGGAATTTTTTCCTAATGTCCAACCTAAATTGCTTTGTTGCAATTTAAGCCCATTGATTCTTGTCCTATCCTCAGAGGATAAAGGAGAACAAGTTTTCTCTTTCCTCCTTGTAGCAACCTTTTATGTACTTGAAATCTGTTATCATGTCTCCCCTTCAGTCTTTCCTTCTCTAGACTAAATAAATCCAAATTTTTCAATCTTTCCTCATAGCTCAGGTTTTCTAGACCTTTAATAATTTTTGTTGCTCTTCTTTCGACTTCCTTCAATGTGCCCACATCTTTCCTGAAATTTGGCCCACAGAACTGAACACAATACTCCAGTTGAGGCTAATCAATGCAAAGTAGAGTGGAAGAATTGCTTCTAGTGTCTTTCTTACAACATTCCTGCTAGAATGATGTTTGCTTTTTTTTTTTTTTTTTTTGGAACCATGTTAAACTGTTGATGTATATTTAGCTTGTAACTCACTGTGACCCCAGATCCCTTTCCGTACTCCTTCCTAGGCAATCATTATCTATTTTGTATGTGTGCAACTGGTTGTTCCTTCTCAAGTGGAGTACTTTGCATTTCTCCTTATTGAATTTCATCCTATTTACCTCAGACCATTTCTCCAATTTGTCCAGATCATTTTGAATTTTAATATTATATTCTAAAGCACTTGCCACCCCTCCCAGTTTGGCATCATCTGCAAACATTATAAGTGTACTCTCTATGCCGTTATCTAAATAATTGATGAAGATATTGAACAAAACTGGATCCAGAACTGACCCCAAGAGACCCCATTCGATATGCCCTTCCAGCTAGACTGTGAGCCACTGATAACTACTCTCTGGGAACAGTTTTCCAACCAGTTATTCACCTTATAGTAGTTCCATCTAGATTGTATTTCCCTAGGTTGTTTAGGAGAAGGATATGTGAGACACTATCAAAAGTCTTACTAAAGTCAAGATATACCACGTTTACTGCTTCCCCTCCAATTCCCAAGTCTTAACCTCACAAAGCCCTGGCTGGGGGACTTAGTTGGGGTTGGTCCTGCTTTGATCAGGAGGTGGGTCTAGATCATCCCTTCAACCCTAATCGTGTATTATTCTATACATCCATCCATCTTTGTTCTATGATTTTGCCTGGATTTATTTTGAGCAAGTTTCCTTTTATCAAGGTTCTAATTTCATTCAGACAACTGGGATAAGTATCAAACATCTGTAGGATTTGAGCTGTACATTTAACCATTTTGGGTTCACTCTTGGGTGCTCCAGGAATGTAGGGTAGGGTTCCAAATGGGAAGTGTATATGTTACAACGTTTAGAAGAAATATGGATTTGGAAACATCCTTCCCTGTCACTAACAAAAAACACCTCCACATCCATAAACAAAAATCCTTCAATAATCAAAGGCCAAAATCTGACAGAAGCTTAGCTGCTTTTCAATCATGCAGCAAGTTGTTGATACCGAATGCCATCAGCTCCAGCTGAAGTCTGTTGCAGTTGAGAGAACTCAGCATCTCATAGGGATACTCAGCAACATGCAGGGTAGAGAGCCCACAGAGATGAACCCAACATTTTATAATCAAGTTTGCCTTTTTTTTTTATCTAGGGCAAGACTGTCCAGAAGTTTAGAATATTTTAGAATATTTTATCTCAAATACTTCACAACCTTAGAAATTCTTTCACAAGTTAATTACCATTTATTAAATATGACATCTGAATGCCACTGTGTTCACATTTTATTAAAACGCTGACAGCTCCAAATTCATAATTTACTATTTTTATTTTAAGCTACTTAAGAAAGACATAAGAAAGGGAAACCGTATTGACAGTGCTATGCACCTCAGAAATCAATAGTAATAAATCAGTGTCATTATGTTGATATTAAAATCATATTATATTAAGCAAATATATATCCAACTTGTGTATATAAATCCTTTGTGTATATCCTTTCAGACATCTCTGTCAGGTTGTTAGATACCACTGGTATAATTGTCATAAATACTGGTACCATAAATATATTGATGAGAAATAACCTTAATTTTCTAGACATTGGACTGATATGCGTATCTGTGCGTGTGTGAAATGGTTACTGTGTTTTGTTTAACATTACAATGCCTTTTGTACCATGTTTTGTAAATTGCCTTCAACCCAATTATGTATGGTGATGGGAAACAGATTCTAAGAAGAACACAGGAATCTTGGGTTGCTGGAAGGTACCAGCACTTCACTTTATAATCGCAAATATGCTAAGTCAGCCTATGGGGAGGAGGCTTCTGGCTGTGACAATCTTACAGAACCCTCTGGTAGTGGTTATACAGATTAGATTTTGAATCCTCTGTACGATTACCCTTGGATAAATGCTGTGATTATGATCAAGCAAGAACATTAGGAAACAGGAAAGAAAAAGTTTTAAAAAACCAACCCTATTCTTTCCTATTACCTATCCAAAGCATGGATGAAACTGCTTAGTAGCTGTGTTCTTTCTGACCAAAGGGATCAGTGTGGAGTCTCCACATAGAGTGAAATAATTTCCTTAGTGTGTATAAAGATTGTATGTTGAGGTCACTCCATTGGGGTGAAGGCAGGAACCTCACTTACCTTGTACATCACTCCCCAGTCAACAGCAATCTTGGGGTGTGGAGTTTAGCCCCTCAGTTGTATCTCTTAGCCAGAGTATAAAACAGCTCAAACAAAAAGGAAAATAGTCCCTCAACCTTCGGGTGGCCAAGATCCCTCCCTCACACAAAGGATGGGAAGCCGTCTTCAGACCCCACAGAAAATCTCAGCTTCCACCTTCCTGAATGTTTAAAGGCACAGAGTTAATCCTGGGGATTTTAAAAAAAGAAATGAACCAGCACATCTTTTCCCAGAGGGCTCAGACTGGCAGGGTACTCAAGCCATTCATCAACAAGTAACCCAGTGCTCTGGTCTGAGAGCTGAGCTTGCTTCAGATTGGCCCCACCCCCAACTAATCTGACTCCCTCCCAATATTGTGGGTTGGGATTCATTGTGACCACAGGAGTTCTTTGAACCTTTGTTGCCTGATGTGGATGGGACATATTTTCCCCACCAATATATGGGATACAAAACTCATTTTACTTCTATTCCAAAGCTGGGATTCTGCATCTTGTTTGTACCTTGAAAGGAAGAAAATTTCATCACAATTATGATCACTAGCTTTTGACGGTTGAAGCCCTGTGTTCCTCATCCCACTGATGATACATCTATATGGACAAAAGGACAACAGGAACAGAAGACATGCTCAATATTAGTCTTCTATTTTTAATTTCAGTATCTTCAGATGTAGCTGCAAACTGTGAACCACTACAGAAATAAGTGCCAGCAATACCATACCACCAGATGAAACATCAGAACACAATTGTGAAGCCCATAGATTCATAGTATCCAGGCCAAAAGGAACCATTGTGATAATCTAGTCTGACCTCTTATATAACACAGGCCACAGAACTTCCCAAAATAATTCCTAGAGCATACCTTTTAGAAAAATATTCAATCTTGATTTCAAAATTGTGAGTGATGGAGAATCCACCACGACCTTTGGTAAATTGTTCCAATAGTTAATTACCTTCACTGTTAAAAATTGACACATTATTTTTGGTCTGAATTTGTCTAGCTTCAATTTCCAGCCCCTAGATCACATTATGCCTTTTTCTGCTAGATTGAATGGCCCGTTATCAGCTATTTGTTACCCATGTAAGTACTTATAGTGTGTAATAAAGTCACCCTTTACCTTCTCTTTTTTAAGCTAAATAGATTGAGCTTCTTGAGTCTATAATTATAAAACAAGTTTTCTAATCCTTTAATAATTCTTGTGGCTCTTCTCTGAACCCTCTCCAATCTATCAATATCCTTCTTGAATTGTGGGCACCAGAACTGGACACAACATTCCAGCGGTGGTCACAAAAGTGCCACAAGGATAAAGTAAGATCTCTACCGCCTTCTTGAGATTCTCCTGTTTGTGCATACAAGGACTGTATCAGCATTTTTGGTCCCAGTATTGCACTGGGAGCCCATGTTCAGCTGATTATCTCTCACAGCCCCCAAATCTTTTTCAAAGTCACTACTTTCCAGGATAGAATCCCTTACCCTGTAGGCATAGTCTAGATCTTTGTTCCTAAATGTATACATTTACATTTAGCCATTTAAAAACACTTATTGATTATTTGCACCCAGCTTACCAAGTGATCCAGATTGTTCTGCATCAGTGATCTGTCCTTTTCATTGTTTACCAGTCTCTGCATTTTTTGGGTCATCGGCAAACTTTTAACAAAGATGATTTTATATTTTCTTCTAAGTCTTTGACAAAAATACTAAACAGCAGAGGAGCACAAACAGATTCCCGTGGGACCTCACTAGAAACACACCCACTCAGTGACAATTTCCCATTTTGAAATGAGGCAACCAGATCTGCATGTAGTATTCAAGATGTGGGTGTACCATGGATTTATAAAGAGACAATACAATATTTTCTGCCTCATTATTTATCTGTTTCCTAATGATTCTCAACATTCCATTAGCTTTTTTGTCTGCTGCTGCACATTGAGTGGATGTTTTCAGAGGACTATCCACAATGACGCCACAATCTCTGTCTTGAGTGGTAACAGCTAATTTAGACCCCATCATTTTATATGGATATTAGGGATTATATTTTCCAGTGTGCATTATTTCACATTTATCAGCATTGAATTTCATCTGCCATTTTGTTGCCCAGTCACCCAGTTTTGTGAGATCTCCTTTGTAACTCTTCTCAGTCTGCTTTGGACTTAACTATCTTGATGATTTTATATAGGACTTTCTATCTAGAAAGATCCCTACATCCTTTACAAACTGTGCATGCAGTTGTAGGCCCAAAGCTTGATTCTGTTTATACTGATACCCTTATTTTTTTGATATGTGGAAAACCACCACAGCAGGTTCTGTGAGTCTTTGCATTTTGGGTATGTAGAGTGATCTGTTCACTATTAATACGTTTGTTTGAAACCACCATCTGTTTGTCCGAAACTAATATCTGGTCATTAATTATCCTGTTTGTAAAGTTACCAAAGATCATTCTGTGAAACAGTTGCTATTATTGAAGTACACATGTTTTAAGATCACTGCTTAAAGTAACATCAGCAAATTTTCTAAAACAAAAAAAAATCATTGTTAAATGAGGATGTTTTGTAATAATAGTGAATGTTTTAAATAAAAAGAAAGGTTATTGTTTCTGAAGGACACCTGTGTCTTACAGTTACAAGTTTTAAGTAAATGTTAAAAAATTAAAATATAAATAAATGAATAAGTAATGTTTGTATGTGAGACCAGAGAATGATGGAAAAAGGCGCCAGCCTCGAATGTTCAAGAAAGTAAAGAAAACAACTTTTACCCAGATGGCCGAAGACTGCCCACTCTGATAACCCTAGAATCCACCTCAAAAAACAAAAACAAAAATTAACTATAAAAAACAACAACAATGGTCATGCTTGCAAGACATGGGTGATTAATAATCACACCAGGATGCAAATGCAGCATGACGAAGCAGAACCTATGGAATGGCAAAAGAGCTTACTTCTATATAAGGGGACAGAAAGATGAGGCCTTTGGGTTTGGTTCTACAATCATCCTCCAGGAGCATCGGTGCGCACTGGCAGACCTCTGCTCCCTCCCTCATGTTTTAGCCACCTGGCCAGTGAACTAACACAAGCAACTAAGGCTAACTACGCTTCATCTTTATAAAACCTTGTGTATGTTTGTATGCATATAAAAAAGTGCAGACAATTGCTTTTTAAAATTTTTATATTCACAATAAACGTAGCGTATTGCCTTGACCCTCTAAATAAAATCCTGCTGTTTATTTTATAAGTATATAAGAGTCCAATAATCTTTACTCCAAGCAAGACTCCCATTTAGGTAATACATTTTGAGAAGTTCTGCCTGAAATGGTTCTACAAGAGAAGTTTTTAAATTCCAACCACTGCTCCATGGCAGCAACTCAAACAGACGCTGCCCAATGATTTTATGTAACTGCTGTGATACCAGCCCTGACCCATGCTGACTCATGATACCCATTTTATTTGAGTGGCACCAACCAGCTTCAAGCCCCTTTTGGGTTGTAAAATTTGGAGGGGTTGTGGTGCTGCACCCCTCTTCAAGCAGACACTCTGGGACTAGGGTCTCACAGCCTTGGTTCTGCCAGTGCAAAAGGTGAAGCCACCATTTATCTGGACAAAGAGATACTATAAAAGCAATTCTTCTTCTAAGCTTTCATATCTGGTGTCACTGTTGTCAGCATAGGAAGTAAAATCAAATTTCTTGTAAATCAGTTTTTCCCCCCTCATGGACTTGCATGCTTCATTCCTCCAGTAGACAGCTTAATAAAATTTGACTCTGTAACCTGTCCACTTCATCCTTGTAGTGTTTATGTCATCTGTTTCTCAGCAGCAATGATAAATCTTATCCTACAGCCTACTGGTTACACTTTTCATGGCAATTTAAATGACTGTTTCTTATGCTTCCTGCACAGTGCTTATCTGGTAGCTGTTCCCTTCGCTTTTGCTAACTGAATATATAAAGATAGTATCAAACCACTACAGTAGAGTGGAAGTAAAAAGCTTCTGATTATCCTAGAATGGTCAAATAATTGAAGGGAAGGTAACAATAGGCTATCATCTGCCTACTGTTCAAAGAAAAAGTTTATTGCAAGATAAATGCCTAAAAATACTTAAAGGTGAACTGAAAGGCATTTGATCTGCCAAGTCCTGAGTTTAGTGTTCAGTATTTGAAATGCAACAATTATGACAACACTGACACCTATAATAGGGCAGGGATCTGAATTTCCTGTATTCGTTACACAGGTTTTGATGTCACTGTTGTCACCAATGGCAGCTGGGGAAAAATACACCCCAGAAATCATATCTGGACAAGCAGGAAAAGGAGAAACAGATTTTCATATATTTTTGTCCAGGCATATATGTATTTGTAAAGTGAAAGTCTCGCTTTCCTGTGAGCTTAACAATTTTTAATAAGGCCTTTACAATTTTTATCAGTATGTTAGAGCACTGACAGCAGAAAAGGTTGAGTTAGCTTTTCCATTCAAAATACATGCAAAGACAAAAGAGAGTGTTCCGTTGAGCATTCATTAATTGCTAATGCTGAGAGATTATTTTGTTTGTTTCTTTTCTTTTCTTTTCTTTTCTTTTCTTTTCAGAACTGTATTTCTTGTTCTCTTTGGAGATTTCAACTTAGTGTCATAATTATTTTTTAGCTTGTGGACTATGCAGTATATTTGCTTTAAAGTCCCATTCTGAGTCTTGTACTCCTTATTTTAATTCCAGAATGTAAGGCTCTCAATGTATATTAATATTATGGATCTTCTTCTTGTGGGTGCTGAGCACAGTCAACTCTGATTTCAGTTTCAGTGAGAGCAGCATTTCACAGGAAATTCTAAGCACCTTTTCACGCCAAATATTAAAAGATTCTTCTTAATGCGGTACAATTAGTCAGAGCAAAGTTGCTAAATTATGTTAATCAATGTGTTACATAAATATGAAATCCTAGCATCCATTAAAAAAAATACAGAAATGGCCAAATAAAGATTAAAAGCAGAAGAAATAAAGGGCAACCACAAATAATATCACTTTTCTTTCTTAGAGAAACAAAATGGACAAGGTAATATCTTTTGGTCCAATAAAATATATTACCTCACCCATCTTGTCTCTCTAATAACCTGTGACCAACATGGCTACATCACCACTGCATATTTTGATTCTTCCAGTTCTGTTCAAAGTTGTATATTATTTCACTGTAAGTATTTTCGAGCCTTTACAATGGCCTCTTCTCTTAACGGGACTGCTACTTAATCAGGACAATATACAGCTGACAATAATTTGTGACTGTCATCTACCTGTCAACTCTACCCCAAAAGGTAGGTTTTATCCTCTTCTGCACGTTACATATCTGCCACCTTGCTGGCCAAGCTCCAAACTGCATCATTGCTTCAGCTATGAAACAGTAATGCCTGGCAGCCCACTGCTCTGTTTCCATGCATCCTGACATTTCACCCCTTCCCACTCTTTGCTCTTTCTGAGCCAGTGCTGTTTTCTTTTTCCTCCCTGGGAATATTACTTGCCTATGGCTACCTTACTGCCATCTCATCTCAGGTTTTATATATTGTAGTTGATGGAGTACTGCTAGGAAGCATCTAAAATATAAAAGAAAAACATTTAATAAATAAACTTAAACTGACAAAATCTCAATCAAAAAAGCTCTCTTACTTGCAAAAACTCATCACCTCCCCACTCAGTTTCCCCCTCACTAGAAAGATGAGCTTCAAAATGGTGCTGGTTAAAAAATACCAATTATGTCTTTCGTAGGAAATTTTGAAAAATATTTAGGCTTTATTCATACTTTACCATTTTTGTATGAAGGAAAAAAAACCACGACCCAAAATATTTTTGGATTTTTGTAAATGGTTCCAAATATTTTGGTTATTATTTACAGTTTCAGAAACAAGAAAGTGAAAATGTTTACCAAAAAGTGAACATTGTTACCAAACAATGTTTCATTTCTGGATGTTTATTTGAAAAGTATACAGTGTCCCTGGAAATGGTTTGTTGGGGTTTTTTTGGTAAAAATTTACCGTTATGTTCCAAAAGCCTTTAAAAAATGTTTTGATGAAAATATGTTGACCTGCTGTACTATGAAACATCCCCAGAACTCAAAAATAGACTTCAGGAACTGAGATGCTTGCTCAGGCTATTACTCTGTATCAATAGCTTTCTCCTCCTTATCATCAGGGGTGCTGGAACAATTTTGATAGTGGGGATACTGAGAGTCATTGAAGCAAACTGTAAGTCTTGTACATGATGGAAACTACTTCAAGCCACGGGGTGCAGCAGCACTCCCCAAATCCTTAGTTCCAGCACCTATGCATATTATTATTTATTTGTATCACAGTAGCATTTGAGAGCTCTAGTCAGAGACCAGGAACCCACTGTGCTAGGTTCTGTACAAATACAGAACAAAAAGACGATCCCTGCTTCAAGGGGCTTACAGACTAAGTGTCCATCCTGTCTTTATGCTAATATGGTGGGAGTTGTGAGCCTCATCCCATATCCCAGGGGGCTTGGAGAGGGTAACCTATAAAAAGCTCTATCTGGTTCAGAATTAGGTTGTGGAGAGCACATCACCCAAATTTGCTGATCTCTACATTCCCTCTCCATTGAACACAGAGTTCAGTTTGATGTTTCTGTCTTGATTTTCAAAGCCATGCTGCTAAATAGGTAACTGCTGCTAAACAGATGGATAATGTAGAGCACCACTTGAAGGAATATAGCAGTGGGTATGCTCCTCCTTTGCCTCCAGTGATCTTCAGAAGGAATCCCAATGTAGGGCCTAATGTACATGATAGAAATCCCTTTTCTCTGCTCCCCTGAAGAATTCCCTCAAAGTTCTCCTTTGATTTTCTTTTCATAGCATAATGTCGTTTTTTTCAGTCACACTTGCAGAGTTAATTGGTGAGCTTTCCCAGAAGTAAATGTCACTGATTGAAATTAATGATTTTACGGCTTTACTCTCATTATCAATCAGTCCCAAATGGGTGGATTGGGGCTTCTGAACAGTCAGGTTAGCATTATGAGGTAAGCTGTTCCAGGTTCAGAGAGGTCTTCCAAGCAATTTGACCAAACACACCAAGAATGTCTGGTGTTTGAACAGTGTACAGGCAGTGAGCATGTTATTGCTTGAAAGTGGCAACAAGAGGTCATATCTCTTAGAAAGGATAGGTTACAATTATGAAATTACATTTATTTTCTTTCAGAAAGGGCTTTCAAAGCTGAGATTTAATCGATGGGCCAACTACTGCATTTCTCATGTATTTAAAACTCATCGTGAAATCCTGTCTTACATGAGTTGTTCTATGCTCTTCTCCTCCTGCTCCTGCAATGAGCTCTGCATGAGCATCAGGGTCTTCCCATCTGGCGCTCACTGATCATTGGAACCTTAGTTTGTAATGTCTTAAAGAGATGCCTTTGTGTGATTTATTATGTGAAAAAGAAACAGTTACTTGGGCTAGCTCTGTTTGCAAATGCAGGGAGCAACTTCTATTCCTTTCCTTACCCTCCCGTGTAAAAAAGAAGCAATAGCTGCTAAACACGTCACAGACTTTTTAACATGTGATGCTAAAATTATACAATAGCTTACATTTGTATAGAACCTTTCATCCCCAAACATTCCAAAGTGTTTCCTAAACTACCGTAAAACTCTTTAAGAGAGAAGGACATGTGTCCAGGCCTAACGTAAGTAACAGAACAATCTTGTTACCGTCACTCATTACCGAGTATCTAAAATTAGATTAGACAATACTCAAAGCAGAGAATTTGTCTCTCTTTGTTCTGTTAAATATATAGTACACTTGGGGAAATAATAGTTTTCACTCTTATTTATATGCTTTTAGTACAGCTTCATATTTGTGCATGATTAGTTTTATACAAATCAAATCAACAATTGCTGGCAATGGGAAAAGCATCATGGGAAGCACTGCTGAGTAGCCTCATTTATATGCTCAGAGGCTTAGAGGAACAGGTCCAATGTGAGTATGTAGACTCACGAGTTAAACACTTATCTCAACGGCCAACTCATGCAGCATGATCCGGTTTACCTTGGTGTGATATTGGATAGGTCATTAATGTGCCGCAACCACCTGAGGAAGATGGCAGCTAAAATCAGCACTCAGAACAAACTACTCAGAAAATTGGCCAGTTCAACCTTGTGTGCGAGCACCCAGACACTTAGAACATCAGCCCTTGCTCTCTGCTATTCAACAGCATAGTACTGTGCTCTGATCTGGTGTCACTTGTCTCACAAAAGACTGATCAATGTAGAGTTTAACACAACTATGCATATTATTACTGGGACTTTACGGGCAACTCCAATGCCATGGCTACCGATACTTAGTAACATAGCACTGTCCCATATTCACCATGAGAAAGCATCTGTCATGCTGCTGGCCAAGATCTGTGAGAATAGCGACCTGCCTTTATAAGTAGACCTCTTCAACCTCCAGCCAGCTCACCTGTCTTCTAGATGCCCTTCATGGTCATTTACACCACCACAGGACATGATGGTGGAATCTACTTTGTGCAAAGAGTGGTCAGCAATGACAGTCATTAACACACTCTCATCCACCAGATTTTGATCTGCCAAGACACCTGTGGTCATCTCTGAACTAGTTTTGAACAGCACAGGGCAACTGTGTGGCCAATCTCTTTAAATGGCATGGGGGGGTGGGGAGGGGGGGAGAGGGGTCTAATGACCAGTGATGCAGCTGTGGTCAACTTCAGACTATGTTGCATACACTTGATGAGTGCCTACTGACTTATTTTGATGGCAGGCTACTGGCTCTCCACCTGGCTGCTGCTGTTGTTGATGCCATCAAATGGCTGGGCACATTATGCATATGCTGATCAACAATCTTATTGAGCAACATTCATATTGACCACAGAGACCTATACCACTGAGCCCATCATGAGTGTACTTATGCTATTACTCGGGTTGCCTGCTACTAAACAGTGGGAATGCTTCCAATTGGCCACTGTTTAATTGCTGTCAGATATTTTTAACAGCCTTTTACTTTTTTAATAGAAGTTATTTCAAGTTCTACTGTGGATGATTCAGGAACACACAAAAACACACAAAAATAGCCCATTTTGCATATTGTCCATTTTGCCCCACGTAGCTTGTTAATATTTCAATCACCATTGTTTCCATGGCTTTACCAATTGGCAATTGGCCTATACACATTGGGTTTCTTTGCAGCTTACATCGTTTCCACCTGGGAGTATAGCTACGTTTCCATGGGGAGCTCATTTTTCTCCTATATACTGTTCTACAGTTTTAATAGTATTTTCAGACTCCCTTCATCCAGATGTTTTAGCATTTTGTTATATACACCATCCATGCCTAGAGTAGAGTTTTTGCTTTCATCTGCAGCTTTTTGAAGTTCCCTCACACAGACGTTTTCATTGAATATTATATCCTCATCTTCATCCCACCTCTTCCAGTTCTCATGATTCTCTTTACTGATTTTTTTCCTCATGCAGATTTTTTCTATATGCTGATTTTCAACATTACCGATGTTGTGGACTATTTTTGCTAGAACTTCTAGTTTTTGGTTGTTACAGCTTTTTGTACCTTAGCTTTATATAATGAGGACTGGTACAGAATTTCCCCTATTCTGTATTCCATTCATTGTTCTAATCTGTCTGTGTACCTCTGATGTTTTAGTATCTTTATTCTTTCCCCCACAGTACTTTCTCCAGCTATTTTTTGCCTTTTGAACAGCTCTTTGAACTACTCCCTTCTTTCTTTTGTATTTCATTAAGTCCTCCCTATTCATTGTATTTGTTGCTTTCTTATATGCCTTGTTCCTTGTTTTTATTGCTTTTTTTTACACTTCTCATTGCACCCTGGTACATGGTTTCTACCTTTAGGGTGACTTGGCATCTTAGCTCTAGCTAACTTCGCTGCCATTGTGATTACCTTAGTTGTATTGCTATTAAACTCCTCAATGTCATCACTTATACATTGTTCATTAATATTTTCATGACATTTACTTCTACATAGTTCCCAGTTTGATTTCTTTTATATTCCAAGTAGGCAGTCTTTTTCCAGCCTCAGCATTTCTTTACCTTGAAATACTATACATATTGGGAAGTGATAATTTCCCATTTCATCCTTTATCAACATTACAGATGCATTTGTTTGCTATACTACGTGACACAATTCCCATATCTAAACAGGAGAGATTTCCTTTGGCTGCATTAAACCTAGTAGGTAGGTTTTCAGTATTACCAAATTATTGTCATCCATGAACTGTTCTAGACATTTTTTTTTCCTCACTTCCCCACAATTTGTTATGGCTGTTTTAGGTCTCCACATATAATACATGGGCCTTTAGCATCTTCAGCTATCTCTGTTAAATCCTGAATCTCCAGCTTTCCACAGGTTTTATATATATATATACACACACATATATATATATATATATATATATATATATATATACACACACACATATATACACACACACACACACACACACACACATATATATATATATATATATATACACACACACACATATATATATATATATATATATATATATATATACACATATATATATGGCGCATGCCATATTCTGGGATTCTGAAATCTAATTTTCCCATTAACCATGTTTCTTGTATGCAAATTATATCAGTTTTAATATCCTTATCAAGCATATTTTTCTTCAGTTCCTGCCCATGTGCTTTTAGACTATGTGCATTCCAACAGGAAAGAGTACCACTATTTATCTTACTCAGTATTTCCTTCACTTAAAAATGGCTGGAGTCATTCTGCTAATAAGTTGCTAACATGTAGGTACTTTTCTGCTGCTTTAGTGATGATTTTCATGTTTCTGGTTTTTTCCTCTTTGTGATGTGCAGTGTATTACTTCAATAATAAATGTTTCTTTGTTTATACGTAACATGTCTTCTATTTTCCCTGTATCGCTCATTATGTCCTTTGATTTATTCTGTTGTGTGGTTATCTCTTTCTCCTTACTAGGTTTCTCTTCTCTTCCCTTTTTGGTCTTAGATGTTACTTAGTAGCTTTTGCATATGACGTGCTATTTGTAGCCTTTGTTTTTTGTACCTTTTGCTTGCTCTGCTGCTATACAACCTCTGTATGCTGCACTGTGCTTTCCTCCTCAGTTATTACACTTTCATTCTATTCCTTCCACATAATTGTCATAGATGTGCTCCCTTCTTCATTTACTGTATCTAATCTTTCCTTTACATAGATTTGCCACATGTCCAAACCTTTGGCATATGTAACATGTCACTGTGAGTGGGATAGATGGTTTTGTCCAAAAAAATCTGTTATACTACTTTTACCCTATCTGGCAGGGAGTCTCCTTTAAATGCAACTAGCACAGCTGTTGATGTCTCTTTCCCCGCTTCTCTTGCTAATTAGCAACTTAGCATATATAGTACCTTAGCATCCCTTATGCCTTGCTTTATTTCATCTTCAGTCATTTTGATCAGCACCCCATATACAACTCCTTTTGTCTACATCAGCTACATAGGCAGTTGGCAGCTTCCTTTCAGTTTTCCTAGCATTTTAATCTTTAATAATTTTCCCACTTGTTCCTTGTTTTTACATTCAACTAATATCTCCTCCTTGTAGCTATCTAGCTCTATTTCTCCAGCACTTTTTGAAATCACTCTGCCACTTCCTAAAGGTTTATATCCCTTCTTTTTCCAAATCTCTGACCAGTCTTCACCTCTGCCATTGCTATCATTTTCTGGACTGTTTTAAGTAGTTTCTATTATGTTTTCCATCGCCCCCAAAGCACAGCTTAACAATAGCAGCTCAGATGAGACCCCCTCCCTGCTGCTAGACCATCCCCAAGTCAGCCAGTGAGCCCAGTACTTTACCAGCTCCCCAGGGAGTTTCTCATACTCAACCAGTCCCCAGGGGAGCCCCCTTCTTTTCTGAACTTCCTCTATTTGTGTACCACCTGATCTCTCCCCAGATGGGTTTAATCATTAATTAGGTCTGGCTTACCCTGCAGATATAACCAGATGGGTTAATTGGCCTCTCAGGTCCCTGTTAAGCCTTTGTTCACCTGTGTTTGGTAGACACCCCTCACAGATACCTTTTCTTATCTGCTTCCAACTTTAGTTTCTCAGGGAACTGGCTGTCTATTGAATGATTATATGAAGTGGACATTTGTTAAGCTGTGACAAAATTAATTTTACAATTGATCCTACCGACTAGGTCCCTGTGTTGCTAAGAGAAAGGTGTGGAGAAGGAAAGGAGGGAAACAAACACCCCACCCAGGCCAATCTGACAGTGAGGGAAAACTTGCTTCCTTGCTCCCAAATTGTGACTGGTATGATGCCCACAGCAAGACCCCCAAACCCAATTCTACTCTAATTCCAAGGTGAGGTGGGTGCCTGGGAGGCACAAGGCTTATGACGCCCCTTCTGTCCAGGTAGTCAGCCACAGAGTCCCCATCCTCAAGCTCACAAGGAGGGGAGGGGAATTCAATCCTTAAAGGGGCCAAACATTTTCTAGCTCTGTGGACTCAGCCAAAGACCCCCCAACTCTGTGGTTGTGGATTGTGCAATACAGAAAAAAATGTATATACACAGAGATTAACGTAGGTTAGACAGAGAGCACATTCACAAGCGCCCACCTTGAGAAGACAATGTTTACCAGTGTAAAAACCAGTCATTTTTATATTTTAGTGTATCAAACTAAACATCACATTAGCAATCAAGTAAATGACATTGTGAAGTAGCTTTGGATAAGCATAGTAATATTGCCACAGGTAAGGGAAAACACTATTTAAATAGGACACTGCTATGTGGGTATATTATTTCACTGTTGCAGTGCTATTTATAAAAAGATTTCTCTCTAGGCACTTTCTCTAAAATCCATGGCTGTTTGTTCTTCATCTGACTTCATTCAAGAATAGTTCTAATGTCCCCACAGTGTGCAAACTTCAGAAGCTGTTTACTTGACAGCAACCTCATAATAAAAGAACACGGAGAGAGGGGGAGCGTGTGTTTATTTAGATCTGTAATGATCAGTCTAGGAATGTGGGAGATTGATTTGGGGGGGATATATTTGCTTGCCTTGTATTAGAGATGTCAGCCATTATTTCAGGCAAGAAGCGTGTACCTTATCTTTGGATTATTGGTGAAACATTTACAAGACAAACTTCAGTGGGAAATGTACAATACAGTCTAATAATAATAAAAAAAAGATATTGATATAGATGCTGGATGGGTGTTAAAGGGCATCATTCCCTTGATCTCAGTGGAGCTACACTGATTTACACCAGTGGAAATGTTGGTCCTTAATAAATTCAGAAGAAAGATTTGGCAATATAGGAGTAATAAATGGCATATTCTTCAAAGTGATAGATCTCTCTCTTAGGTTTGGGCTTTGGCCCTGCACGTGATTAATGGCAGGAACTACTCAAGATCAGTGTTCTGAAACCATTGCTTTCAAAGGGCAAGTCTCATACCGCCTGTTGAAGTGGAACATAGATGTCAGGGTGTGGTAGGCCTGCCAGCCTCTTTCTGGCCATGGTAAGTAAAGGAAGTTCCCTTTGTAGCTGCAGCCAGTCTCACTTTGATCCTTCTTTGTCTAGTATGCTTAGAAATCCTTCTTCAACCTCAGAAGCTGCTGCTAACTTTTCTTCAAAAGATACTGTGTATATATATATATATATATATATATATATTTATTATTTTATCATTTTTTATTATTATTTTGTATTATTTTATATATTTATATATTATATATATATTTTTTTTCTGCTCAGAGCAGAGCCTGTGAAAATAAATAAATCCCAGAGTTAAGTTGAATGAAATTTGAACAATAAGCCCAAAACATCCATAGTTACCAAATTAACATCACTTTTCATTAGTGGCAGAAAGCAAGTAATGTTAATTTTTTAACAGTAATTAACCATTGGAACAGACTACTCAGGGGTGTGGTGGAATCTCTATCACTCGGAGTACTTAAATCAAGATTGGATGTCTTTTTCCAGCTATGCAGGAAGGAGGACAGGAGACACTGAATGTGGTTTAATTAGGCTGCTTCTTTATTCCTAAATGTCTGGGAGTACCCAGCAAATACAATTGTACCGTGCAGGTAACTCCAAGATCATTACATATATCCAGAGTCTGGTGGCAGCGCTCCCCCTTACCCCTCCTAGCTGCCAGCCAACTTTCTGCTGGAGCCCTGCCAACTCCCTTCTTGAATGAGGGTTAAGAAAGGTTATAAAGGATGGGGGCTGCCGCTGCTGCACCAGTTATAAAAGCCCCAAATCTCCCTGTTTCCACTGCTTTAAATAATGCCTCCTTTAAATCCTTTCCCAATCTATTTTATCTGATCACCATATCCCTTTCCTTCAGAGTGCCTGCACTGGAAATCTGCCCCAGGGAGGCACCACCAATTAGTTTGGCTGCCTCCCTGCCATATCTTGCCAGGTTCCCAGATATCTGCTAATGTCCTCGTTAATATCAGCCAAAAACATATCAGCTCCCAAGTCTGACAAGTGGGCCCATCCTCCTTGAATCATTCTGGTGCCCTGTATGCTATGTCCACATGAGCAATTTCCAATCCGCTGTGCCATCTATGAATTTGGCAACTTCCCTGTTTGCATACCTGCTAGCCCTGTTAACCTGCAGGGGCTTCACAGCTCTCGACCACACCCTTTGTTGCCACATGTGTGACCAAATAATTTTTACTCCTATGAAAAGTTCTGGGAAAACCCTCTTAGTTCTAAGCATGAAGTCCACCTTTTTATACATGCCCAAATCATTTTCCTCAAGATGAATCACAGATATATCTGATGCCTGCTCCTGTCCTGGGCCATCATGGTGCACAGAAAGGGCATCAGCTGGTCCCATAACATGCCCCTCCTCCCATGTCAGTTCAAGACTTCTTCACCACCATGCCCAGCTGTAAATGTCCAGACAACCTGGAAGCCTGCCTATGTGCCCAGTAAACAATAATGGGCCCCCAGATCCACACCACAATCTGCAAGTGCCTGGAATGCAAACACAAAGGAAAATTAACAATTATTTCCTACTAAGGTCTCACAAACATTCTGTATGCTTCAGAATGGCAGTGGCCAATAGCCTCGGCCCCCAGCTGGGCCACAGCTCTTGCGGCCCCAATGCTGAATGAGTGGGAACTAAATTCTTGTGCTGGAAGCCTCAACCTCTTCATTCCCCATCTTAAAACTGTAATAAATTGATATGCAAATCAAGAGGGGCCCACCCTCAAAACCACCTCATGGCAGGTCCTGGGCTCACCAGCCTTCTATAAAATAATGGATTCACCTCAGCCTCCTTGATCCATCTTAGACCTTTACAAGGGTATTAATACCACCAATCATTCCTCCCAATGTAACTCCTCAGTTTCAAAGCCTTTGAAGAAGAGCCCCTAACTAGACCTGTCAATGACCCTAAAAATGCCAAAAAATGTAACCAGGAATAAAGTCTTGAACAAGGCCACATCTTGTCCACAACGACACATGGGCTCTAGGATCCACATCAAATCCCTAAGCATATTAATAGTGCTGAGATGATGTGAATCCTCCCTAGGACTAGTGTTTTGAGACCAACCTACTGAAAATTTCCAGCTAAACCCCACCTACAAGTATCTGGGTATCCATTCAGTCTACTGACAAACACAAGACTTATAGGTTAGGGGAGAATAACCAGCATTGCTGGAATGCTAACGAGACCATGTATTGCAGCACCCAGTCCTCTGTAATAGGCTACAGGCCCTCCAGCTCCTGAAATTGAATAAAATCATTAAGACTGCTATCACGAGCCAACATTTTCTCAGAGCCACCAGTCTCTGTGCTACATTGACAGCCAGTATACTTCAAGATTCCATAGTGCTAGCAGCATCCATTCGGATTCCTTGCTGACTCCTGGTGCTCGCTCCTGAAATCTGTCTAGTGCATCTGCTATGCCATTATCAACCCCAGGTACATGTTTGGAAAAGAAATAAATGTTAAAGTTTAAACACTGTTGTACAAATACCTTCAACAACATCATAACCCTGTGTGATCTGGAGGACTGGTGATTGATAATATCAGCCACCCCCATGTGTTCACACCACAAAAACATCCATTTATTAGCAAACTCTTCCCCAAAAATGGGGGGAAGTTCCAGAAATGTTATATCCCACATTCTCCTTTCCTGTATCCAGGTGGAGGGCAATTTCTGGGCACACCACTTGCCTTAGTAAAATACCCCAAAATCCATACTTTCTGAAGCATCTGAGTCGATCTTTAGATCAGCCTCATATATCCATTCCTCCCTCCACAATGACATTCTAATAATATCGCTCAGAAACTGTTCTCATAGCTGCAAATCTTCTTTCATCTCTCTAGTAACTCATAAAATGGTGAGGTCTGGATATGCCTGTTGTGCAAGTTGCAAGCCAGGTGCAAAATGCCTGCTCCAGTACCACCACCCAGACAAAGTTAAGATGCCCAATAATCTATTGTAGTTCATTGAGTGTAACTTTCTTGGTTTCCCTACTTCTGCTAATTAAGCTTGATTGCTCCTGAAATTTATCCTGAGGGAATTGAGAGGTATTCCCCAGCATGTCTAACTCAGTCCCCCAATAGGTCTAAGTAGTGGAAGGCCCTCCATTTTAACCTCTGCTAGAGGTACCCACAATATTTCAGACAGGGCTGAAAGGCATCCATCAGGGTAACACACTTGTTTAAATTTGCCCTGAACATGAAGAAAAAGTCATCGAAAAGCACTACGTGCTATAAACTAGCTTCCCACAGCACTGCCCAGTGGAGCATTGTACTAAATTTCTCAAATGCTGAACAGGATACTGCACATCTCATAGAAATAGCTTTCTCAAAATAAAGCTGTCCTTCAAAAGCAAAACGCAAGAGGATAAAGTCAGAAGGATGCACTGGGAACAGTCAAAAAACAGACTTGATATCACACATGGCCATCGGTGTCCCTGGGCCACAAGACCTAACCCTGCACACAGCCTCATCAGTGGAGGAATAGCAAATGGAACACAAGGCTGGGTCTATTCCACTGTTAGCCGAGCTACCCTGTGGATATGATTGGTGGTGAATTAATCAGTATTCACCAGGAGCCTTCTTAGGGACCAAGCCTAGGGGAGAAACCCACAAATTCTGTATGGGTAAATGATTGAATATCTCTGTTACTCTATTCTCATTTACTTTACCATACGACCCATTCCTACTAAAGCCTTCAAATTTTTGAACGTTACATGACTTCTTTCTCCTGTAAAGGGGATCCCGAAGTCAATCCTTCCCATGACTATGCCCCATCTATTTTATTAGGATAATCGCAAAGGAGCACCCTTAACACCTAAAGCTTAACTGGAAATAGCACTCTTGTCAAGTGTCCCATTTTCAGCTCACACCCCACCTCCTTCTGTTCTTGACCCTCATTGCCCTGTCCCTGTACCCCAGGTCTGTGGGTGGCACTTGACTTATCCCCCAATCTGTTTCCATGCTGCAGCCTTCCCTAACTGCTGTAGCAATTGTGGCTGTATGGTCCCCAAAGCACATTTCACAAGCTTGCCTAAATTTTCAGATGCTCTGAAAAAACACAAATTATTGGCTAGATGCCACTGGGTGAAGTTCTATGGCCTGTGTTATGCAGGAAGTTAGACAATGTGACCATAATGACCCTTTTGGCCTTAAAAAAAATTATGAATATATAAATTAAATGTTTCCATAAATTATTATTTAATCTATTTATTAAAAATGTACCTACCTAAACTAACATGACATTTAGACACATTATTATGCTATGGCAAAAGTTATAACTACCTTTCCTCAGACACCCACTTAAATAATTTTCATGATTGTATCCTGAGACAGTTAGTTCTGAAGTGCACAAGAGAAAGGACAATTCTCATAATACACAGGAGCTGGTTCAAGAAGTAGATGTTGTTGGTCACTGAGTAACAGTGATCACAATATAATTAAGTTAAGCAACTTTGTATGAACACTTAGCAAAGCGACAATAAATTTTTAATTGAGAATTTCCATTCTTTTCTGCTGTCACAATTACAATTAAATATATAAAACCTATAACAATAGACTGCCAAATAATTATCATCCTGAGCCCAATAGCATGGAGTTAATAGGCTAAAATCATCCTACAGCTGAATGGTTTAAAGCTGTATCTGGGCCCTTCATTTGTTATAATAGTTTGTCCATTGCAAACAACCTGCAGATTCATGCTAGGAGATTTGTTTCCATTTGTATAGATTTCTTCAGTGTCTACATGTGGCATAATAGATACCTGGCTTGTAATGTGTTTGTGAATCCCACCAGAGCATAGAAATCTTTCCTAACTTTCTACTGATAATATGGCCTTGTGGGAAAGCTAATGAATATGTATGTCTGTAGTGCAGACCATCTAGAAGTTGTCTAGGTCACCAAGACATTGAAAACTGATTCATCGCTTTTTTTTTTTTTTTTTGTCCTTTGCAACTCTTGAGTCAGAGAAATAACATATGCCTAATATAGATTGGAAAAAGGGCGCTGCTTGTAGGACAGGTATACAATGACAGTGTTCTCTCTTACTGGATCAAACCCTGTTCATGTTGAAATCAATGGATGTCTTTTCAATGACTTTCAAGAGAGCAGCAGCAAGCTCCTAAGCCCAGAAAGAAAAGATGACAAGTATGTAACATGCATCCACTTTTCAGATTCTCACAGGGAGTCTCCCAAAATAAATAATAAAGTTTGGTCAGCCAAATTCAGCTAAATTTGGAGACAGAGACCACATTCTGATCTTAGTGAAACTGATGTTTATTAAGAGTAACTTAACTGACCCCTTTACATTTTTCATATGACTTCTCCTTTAATATCATTGATTACTTCAGTGGAGATACCTGGCAAAAAACTGGGCTTGCTGTCCCCTTCCTTTTATTAGCTCCAAAGTAGATAAATTTTAGAATAATGCACAAACATCTATTCTAAACTTTAGTGTAATCATGTTTATTTATTTATTTATTTATTTATTTATTTAAATAGAAAATTACCTTTTGTTAATTTAAAATATACAAGCAAAATGCACCTTAAGAACACATAGCTCTGGGTCTGTCTGTATGTTGTACAGGTATGGATTTATCTATAGTTATTTGTGTACTGCATCTATTTGCTTGTCTGTATTTCTCTTTCTCTCTCTGATCTCACTTCTCTAGCCCTTAAAATGTGTTTTCTTCTACATTTTAAATATTCACAAAAAGTGCTGATAAGATGTCAGTATTTTTTTTTCTCATTTTGGGGGCTAATGGATTATCTTTTCCTCTGAGACAGGAGGTAATTTAAATTAGGATTTAAAAAAAAACAAAACAAAATACAATCCATTAAACTGGAAATACTTATGATGAATCTTTAAAAAATGTAAAGAAAAAACAAGTAAAATTTGTGTTATATATATCCAGAAAAATCATAATTTTTACATAGTGTAACTGGTAATGAAAATGATGAAGTTATATAGAACTCTGTATAGTGTGTTGTCACTTGTAATTAAAAAGTTGAAAGTTACCATTTGCAGGTACAATTGAATTTACTGCAGTATTATGAATATTTCTGTAATTCAAATATGGACTAGTAATGTAGAATACTAAAATAGTCATGCAACACTGCAATTGTTAGTTTCTAATGATGACACTCTCTCTTTTTTTACAAAGGTTTGTATATAACACACACACCACACCAGTGGAAATTAGGAAAATGCCCTATCATAATTCACCTTAGTTAAATGACAAAAAGTAATTATGGTCATCTTTGACACTGTCTAATATACACACACAGTGTCAAAGATGACAATATAATTATTGTTAATCATTTAGTGCAGATAAAATTAGAAAGGATTATGTTCCTAATTTCCAGTGTACTCTTGAATTTATACTCATGAGTGGATGAGGTTATAAAAGGCTGTCACATTCTGAGGTGCAATCCGGACCAGTGAGGTGTTGTGCTGCTGCATGCCCAGTAAACCTGGGTGCCTTAAATGCTATGTTGCTATGTCCTACAGCCTGGACAGTGACAGACGCAGACTAGCATGCACTGAGTTGCTGTGCGTTAAGCACTTCTGGCTCATCACTCTGATTCCAGCACCCTCTTTGATAGTATCTACTGGCCTTGGTTACTACTAGCCACGTGATTTCAACACACTCCCAGTCCTGAATTTTCCCCCAAACCATGTGCCTTGCAGTGTCCAATCCTTTCCTGGACCATTCAGAGGAAGAAGGTGGTTTGTTTGTGCCTTTCAAAAAAATCAATACCCAGCAGCTTCCATGTTAACTGTTGTAAACAATTGATTCAAATAGAGAACTGGGTTGGTTTAGTTGAAAAAAACATTTATTAACTATAGGACATAGGTTAAGCGATGCCCATCTGGTAAGTGAATGTGGAGCTGAAATCCTGAAAGCCCTTGCAACCTCAAGCTGGCAGCTCCTCAGCAGTTTTGATGGTAGTGCGATGGAAGCCCTGGGAGTCCAGCTCAGGTTCCAAGCTGCTGGCTCCTTGGAAGCCCTGAGTCCTAAACTCCAGGGAAGCCCATCAGGTGGGTTGCTTGGAGTCAGGGCTCCCAAGGCTTCTTAGGTCCCTGGCTCCAAGAACAGACAAGGGGTTTTCCTCACTGCTCCCCCTCCCATTAGGGAGACCTAGGACAGGTGGCAATGGCACTAGTATCTTTTCAAATAACAAGATTCCCTTTCATGGAAGATTTCAAAGTTTTGTTCTGATTTAGAACACTCAGAATTTCATGCAGAAAGAATGTGCCTTTTCTTGGCCACCTGCTGTCTTTAAGTAAAGCCTGGATCTCTCTCTAAAATATATGCAATAACTCAAGCAGAATTTACAGATACAGCTGGTTGGAGAAATCTGATGAAATCTTGTTGTATCAGAATACGAAGTTCTACTGAAATTGAATGCTTTGCAAAATTGGGTCATGAGACTGGAAGAAGAGATGACAATGTCCTCTTTTGATATATTCTGAGCAAAACATTTTGATTCTTTGTTTTCAAATGACTTTACATTCAGAGATTATTTTTAATTTGGTATTATATTGTAACAGAACAATTACAAATTTAAAAACCAGAATCAGAATGAAACATTTCAATGGATAGGAAACAAACAAAACAAATCTGAATTTTCCTTCCCAGAGAATTTCAAAATGTTTGGGTTTTGTTCCAATTTGGAACAAAACCAAATTTTGTAATTTCAATATCCTTCACAAAGCAGAATTTCCATCCTGTGCACAGCTCTGATGCAGAAGTTATTGTATGAGATTCTTTGGCATGTGTTATGCAAGAAGTCAAATTAGAGGATAATTCTCCCTTTGGGCCACAGAATCTATGATTGACTTTGTAATGGGGGACACTCACCCCTTGAGCACACCCAGAAGGGTATGGTTTCACCATCATTTTCTCACCCCTGGTACCGCCTTACAAGCTGCCAACCAACTTTGGAGTGTTTTCAGTAGGTTGGTCCCGCTCCCTTTGCAATCTCAGTGTAAATTCAGCCCACCATAAACTCTATCTATTTGTCAGGCTCCTGAGACAAAAGAAGAACACCCTTTTTCACTCTCACTCTCCTGTAGTTCCTTTTATCTGATTCTGCTATACTCTGATTGGCTGCTTCTATGAGGCCTCTCTAGGAAAGCCTGGAGGACCTCTGATCATTTTCTAGGGGGGGGGGTTTAGTAGACCACAGGACCTCCTATAGGCAGCTGCAAAGGCCAGGTACATCCCATCACACAGTGTTACGAGTAATAATATATTTCACTGAATGCCATTATTTTTAAATTATATAAATCATTTACATTTCAAAATTATAAATTAGATATGTAAAATAATATGAGAATGTGTTTATTAATGTTATGTACCTGTCTGAAGTATTAAAAAAATCCTTAGGACAAAAATTAAACATTTGGCAATGTCTCAGTGTGTTTCTTCTTTAAGATGCACATCAGGTAGGAGAAAAAGGTGTGAATAAATGTTTATGTTTGGATTCCAAACCACTGTGGCATTTAATAATTAATTGGTGTTGACAAAAAGGATGTCAGAAAAAAAAATCTGAGTGAATATCTTTTATTCAAATCTCATTTCCATTAAATCTTTCAGACAGAACTTCCTTTGTGGAAAATTTATAAATCCCACTTTCCCCTTTAAAACAGTAGGTGTTCCTTATACAATCTATAACTCTTGCATAATTGGGCATTCTAGGACTCTTTCCAAATTTTCTGGGACAGGCATAATTTTTCAAGAACACATCTGCCATAAGTTAAAAAAAACAAACAAAAAAACTAGAAACAATTATCCATGAGACCTAAATTGTGTGATTTATGCTGTGCATATAATACAAATTGGAGAATCTTGTATTGTATTTTATTTTACTTCACTAAATATTTTTTCTGTCAGTTTTCTCTTTAATCTCCTTCTAATAGCATCTGATATAGGCTTCTTTCTGTTATTCCTTTCCTCATGCAGTATTTACGAATTGATTCATGAAAGCATGTGCAGCCGTACATGTAAAATGTGTGAGCCATTTGAAGATACAGATATTAAAACACTTAATGCTAACCTACACTAAAATGTATGTAATTAAAATGCTCTAGATATAAAAGTCTATCCTATGAATATGCTGAGTATTCCCCATGCAGACTTTTGTAACTTTGGGAGATTATTTTGATATCCACCCTAACAAATATTGGCCTGATCCAAAGCTCATTAACATAATTGGGACTCTTTCTTCTGACTTTGGTGACATAATGTCACTTCCTATATAACTTTCAGCCATAATCTGTAGAGCTATCCCCTCCTCAGAAGTATTTTTACCAGAAAGTTAAAGGAGCTTTCCATTTTTTCAATATTCTTCTTCACATAATGGTTTCCACTTCTGTGTAGCCTTTCTTGAGCTTATGAAAATACAACACTCATTCCATTACTTTTCCAGATAGCCTACAATTCTAGTCCTTCTACTATTATTAGTTATTACTATTAATCATTCATATTCAAGTAATGGACAAGGCACTGTTTTCACAAATGGAGTGAAATCCTGGTCCCATTGAAGCCAGTGAGAGTTTTGCCACTAATTTCAATGGGGTCAGCATTTCACCTGTGTACAGGAAGATACCCTGACAATGTGATCCAATCACTGATGTTTGTCTTTTTTAGCAGATATTCAATCAGTCATGCAATTTCCTAATGTGAAAGTTTCAGTCACAGTGGTAAGCTATCAGGTAAGGAAAGACAGCTGCAGAAGCAGTGGGAAATGTCTAGGGAAATAAATACAAAATAGCCTAATCTTGCAGTTGAAGCACAGATCTGGAAGCTAAATTTTATTGGGTTCTATTCCCAACACTTCCTCCTTAACTGCAGACACCACAGTTAACCTTTTTAGTTTTGATTGTCCCCATTTTACAGACGGGGAAATAAAACTTTCCTACCTAAAGGAGATGTGGTGTTTTGATTTATTAATATTTGCTATTTGTTTTGTGACCCTTGGAGGAATGGGATACGTACATCCAAAATATTACTAAATCATTAAGAATATTGGTTGATTTTGGCAGGAAATGTCTTGTATTTAATTGTGCAGACAAGGCACTTCACCTGAGTTGGACTTGACTAATTTTTATGATGAATAAATTAGATCTCATCATTATTATATCTTAGTGTTAGAAACTGTTCGTTGCAGCAAGTTGCTATTCATTTAGCAGAACTGATCTGACATCAGTTATAAATTCTGTAACAGAAAAGATGGTATTTAAACCAGTCTTGACCAAGGAGCCTGAAATAACTTCAATCTGAATGCATACAGAGGTCCAGTTCAATTATTCTCAGGCTGTTTTCTGTTGTGGATGGAATGACTAAAAACAAAACAAACAAACCTGAACTACATTAACTTGTCAGCAAGAGCTGGATAGAAGAAAAAAGGATGAGAAAAGCAATATCCTTCATTGAACCACTGTCAACACAGTGAAAGTGTTGAAAATTCTGCAGTCCTTACTGGTGCATTGCAACAAAAATTATAAGCTATTCATATGTGCCAGCTAATATATGTATTTGTATATGGCATCATAAATAAGCTATTTTTGGTTCCAAATAATCCTCCTCATGTTTTAAGAAAAATGTTAAAAAAAAAATCTGGTGTGAAAAGATGGTGAGCAGATGTAAAACTGTCATATATAATCTATAAAACATTATATCAGTGACAGGGTCCTTATTGGTAAAATGAAAGCTGGCTGTTTGAGTTTTAGCTAAGTGTCCCAGTTCTGCCAATTACAAGGTGACAAAGTTAATTCCCTTAAAGCCAGCACTCTGAAACACATTATTGTAATACCATTAAAAACCATTCAAGTCCATATTCCCTGGGAAGTGACAGAATTATGAAGAGTTGAATTCTATGGCAAGGATCAGCTTTTAGAGTGAATTAAAAGTGCCCAATGAGGATTTTAAAACTCAGAGGCTGAAAGTGACATCTCCCATTATTAGGAAATCCCACCCCTTCTGTATCCCATTAAAGGTAAGTGATATAACATCATACATTGACTCACAAGTTGAAGTGCTTTTTCCCCAGTCACTCTGAAATTCTAAAATACTTCAAGGTGTGCATGATAAAGAAATCAAGGGGGGAAAAATCAATCAAAGTAATTAACTTCTCAATCTCTGCACTAATTTGCTAAATCCATTGTTACATGTTCTCCAAATCAGTGAATAAAATCACTACCAAAAGGTCTGAGCAACCACCGTGCTGATACATTGTACTGCAAAGTAATGGGAGACTGCTAAAGATTTGATGTCATTGATTTGCATACCTTGTTTAAAGATCAAGTTATCTAATGGAGATGATTGGTTTCCTTTTGGTTAAAAGAAAACCTTTAAAAGACAACTCCTCTCTTACTATAGATAATGGACCAGAAAGATGAGGATTTAAATGTAATATGCCTGTTTTGGACAAAACTATGGATTAGAGCCCTGAGTAAAGGCAGTGCATTGCTATACCACCCTGGGAACAGCCAGAAGGCGGAATGTGACTCAGCAACAAACTACAGGTCTCTCTCCCCTAAATCCTAACACTGCTCCTGTTGTGCATTGGCTTTGGTATTATTCATTTATTACCCATTTCTGCCACTCCCTATCAATCTTCATGGGTGGAAGTACTAGGGAGGCTCTGAAGCGAGTTTTTCAGTCCTATTCCCGTGTCACCATGTAGCAGCTAGCCACGGGTAAGCCCAAGGGTGTCTAACCTCTTTGCATGATGGTCCATCGGCAATTTTTTTCTCATTCAGGGGGCCAGTGAGCAAATTTTGGATCAATAAGGCATTAGAATTTTATCTGACTATTAATCAAAAGAACAAAAATGTGCATTTTTATGAACAAGCTTCAAATGAGAAGACCACCCCCACCCTGGTGATCTCTGCCCCTTGTTGCTGTGCCCGGTCAGCTGGCAAGGGGCTGAGGGGAAGTGCTGCTCTTCTGCTCTGGCCGGATTGGGAAGGGGGGAGGGCGCTGCTGCTGCTGCTGCTGCTGCTGCTGATCCCAGCCAGCTGGCACAGGGCTCGAGGAGAAGGGCTGTTTCTCCACTCTGGCTGGCTCAGGCGGGAGCTCAGGGGGGTTGGGGCAGAGGCTGTGCCAACCTGGCAGGCTGGATAGCAATCTTTGAGGGGCCAGATTCTGGCTTGCGGGCCGTAGGTTGGACAATCCAGCTCTAGCCCAATATTATTCTTGATTTCTACTAACAGTAAGAAAATGCATATATATAGGGTAGTAAATGTGTTCAGTGCTTCACTAAGAGCAAGATCTACTACTGTTGTGAAAATCTTGTAGTCTGAGGGTATATCTGCACTGCAATTAAAAACCCCGCGGTTGGCCCGTGCCAGCTCACTCGGGCTTATGAGTCTCGGGCTAAGGGGCTGTTTAATTGCAGTGTAGATGTTCAGCTTGGGTTGGAGCCTGAGCTCTAGGAATCAGATGGCAAAAGAATCTGAGTCAACACCCCAACTCCCTTTACCCGGCTGCCAGCCTGACCTCAAGGACTCCTCTTTCTCTCTCTCCTATGCGGTGGAGTCCTCATAACCCTGATAAGGCTTGGCCCAGGATTCCCTGAGGGTTTAACTCCCAGTCTCATCATGAGTCACTCAGGACAGCGGTTAGGGTGTCCCCACTCCAGAGTACTCTTTTCTGACCAGCCACTTTCCTGACCCAGTGATCACTAAATTGAGCTTTAGCCACATACAATTTATTAAACAGCTACTGTAAACAAATAAGAGAAAAATTGAAATGGTTAAAGGATCCAGGAAGCCCACACTATGGGCATGGGGAGCACTATAAACAATAGTTTCTGGAACTCAAGAAAATTCACAGTCTATTCCTTTCACATTCCAGCCCTCCTTCCTAGGACCTGATTGTGCTGCGTAAGACTGCTGCTCTGGTGGTGGCTAGAAAATCCAGGTTCTAGTGACAGGATCTTTTGTCAAGTTGTCCTACAGTGGCTCAAGAGCGTGACTACCCTCCTCGGAGCAGACTGTTAAAAAGCAGGGCACAAACTACAAATTGGCTGTGAGTTCTATACTTAGATGTCACTAACCAATTACCAAGTGTAAACTTCTCAGGCACTATAAACAGCCTTCATAAGAAATCACAGATAGTTCTCCTGGGGTTATTCCAATCTGTCTTGCCACCCAAGTAAGATAACATTCATGATAGATGGTCCCTTAAGCATCACAATAATATTCAGGTTACTCCCAGATCTAAAGGACCAGTAACTTACTGCAGGTCAATTGCACTTTCGATCTCAGAACACTTGTAACCAATCCTATAATAAGCTATCTAACGATTTATAGGAGAAGGAAACAAGAGTTATTTACAAAGTTAAAGGCATTAAACATAGATACACACAAATGAGGTCAAATCTTAAATTTCAAACTGTAATAGAAGCTTTTGTGATGAGCAAGTTCTATATGTCCTTTAGACATAACCCAGCATAAACATGGAGGATCTTTTGCTTAAGCCTAGTAATAAAGTCCAAGCGGCATAAAGTTTCTGCTCCTCCTTGTTAGGGGTTTTTATTCCCTGCCCTCCTGCTGCTTTGAGCTGCAAACTCAACCAATGGGAGGAATTCATTTGCAAGACTCATCTTGATGCGGGGGGGAGGTCAGTGTGAGTAAACAACAAAGTATTTGGTCCTTTTTATTGTTCCACTTTAGTCCATCTGGTGTAATGAACCATCCCTGTTGGGCAGGTCATAACTTTCGTTGGAGACCAGTATTTTATACTAGTTAATGTCTCTCACCTGTCTAATGATTTACATAGTTACAGAGGCAAATGTTCAGATATTACCTTACAATATGGGAGACTGTCATTATAGGGAAGATTAATGGATGCAGCAACTCACAAGCATTCAATAATGTCTAAACACTAAACACATCCTTATAATTCAAAAACCTATATTAACAATTCCAACACTCAGCAGAGCTGGACTGATTCCAGCTATGTATTTGTCAGTGTTCAATTGGGGCATGGCTATGTGGGCCTGAGCTGTCACCTGTCTGCACCCTTCTCTCCAGTAATGTCCCTCCCATCAGGTTTGCACCCCCCCTCCGGACTCCAGATTAAAGGCCCTCTTGTCTAGTGATGCCTACCTCTGTTGGGCCCTCTCTGTCCAGAGTTCCCTCCTTGTTCTACCTAGCTATTCAACACAGTGGACCTTCCACTATCCCCGCTCTAGTTCCAAGGCTCTCCACTGTAACTTGATCCTGGTTCAGTGTGGCTGGTTTCCCCCACTCTGGTTTGGGCCTATAGCTCTGAGTGTTGCACTCTCCCAGCTCTGCACTGGTTTGTTGCACTCTCCTTCTGCCCCTACGCTGCTCATGCTGCCCCAGCTCACACAGAGGACAGGCCCTGGTCCCCCAACTCCCTCTTTGGCCTGCCCACCCTGTCACTGTAGCAGACTTGGAGTGCTCACATCTCCCTGCTTGCCCTAGGTTTAGAGCTTTTCTGATTTGCCTGGGGACCCTGGTATTAAGAGAGAGCCAACCAAAAGAAAGAAAAAAAAAAAACCCAACACCTCCCCTTCACCCCCAAAAAATCACTAAGTGATAGTGTAAGGAACAGCAGGAACAGGCTTTCAATTCCATCCCCTCCCAAGGGGTTCCTTGTGGTTACGAGTTCATCACAGCTTGATCTTAGAACAAGCACACAGTCTTCTGGAGCCTCAGTAGGCCCAGTCCTTCCAACTATACCCTAAAGACTAGTGTCCTGCAGAGCAGGGGTCCTGTCAGTTTGCCGGATGAGGAAGAAGGCCCTGAAACAATTTAAAACCAGACTGTTTATCCAAAACCTTTTATTTGTCTGTTGGTCCCTGAAGAATCCAGTATGAACTACTATATGAGTATATCTCCAGGAGAGTGGCTTCAAAGGGCTGATAATAAAGGAAATACATTAGCATTCCCCTCCTGCTAAAGAAGGAATACACAATGCCACAATAGCTCATACCAATTTCATTTTTAATACAATGAACTCCAAAGATGTTAAAGCTAATTCAGTAGGGTTTAATTTAATTCAATAAAGTTCATTCAGGAAATTGTCCATCCGGCATAGCGGGTCTGGAGAAGGACCAGGTGGGAGTTTGGTGAACAAAATGAGACAAGCTATTCTGAGAATAAAGAGCAGCATGAGTGAAGGTAGGAAGGCAAAAGTGGGAGGAGACTGGGAGTTGTGAGGAGAGACAGCTGCAGATAGAGTGAATGGAAGAATAAGGAGAAATAAGAAATGTACATGGGGCAAGATTAGGAAGGGATTTGAATGTGAAGACCAGGAGCATGGTATGGTAAGGGATAGGGGAGAATGAATGGAATATAGGAAGTGATGATGCAGTCAGAATGGCAGAAGAGGAAATTGATTTTAGTAGCTGTGTTTTCAAATAGATGTGAATGCAGCATGCTGAGAAGCAAGGAGGCTGGAGGATCAAAGGTTAGAGTAATCAAGGTGAGAGATGACCCAAATGAACATCAGTAGAGCTCTGACAGATCTAAGGATCTGCACCTTACTCTGTGAGTATTCCCATTGAAATCAGTGGGATTACTTGCAGTGTAACATGCTGTTTAATATGAGCAAAGGTGGCACAGTAAGGCTCAGAGCTAGCAATTTAATTTTCTGAATCCTTATACTCAATATTTTAATAATAACAAAGAAATGAAGCTATTTCCTAAGTATCTTACATTAGCTTTTAAATTATGTGCTTTATTGAAACAAAGCAATAATAATACGCTGAACACATGCAATAAATGTTCATCATATAGATACTTGTCTGCATTTTAGACTGATAGATAATAATATCTGTATTGGAGGACACATGGTGCCTCAGGCAGTAAAGAAAGCTCTAGAGAACATATATAGGTTTCTTAATTACTATACAAGTGCCAAAACATATACTACAGAAATTCTCTAAGACTTAAGAAGTTCTATTTTGTCAGAAGGCTGGAAATTGGTGTTCAAATGCAATCAGCCATGCAGCAGACCTAGAGGCAATGCAATGCTTCTGAATGCGCCAAGGAGCCAGATGCTGCCTTTGGAAGAAAACTTTCCAGACTTTGGCATCTGAGATTTGTGATGCCATCCAAATGATTTCTATACACTTTAAAAACTGATATTTTCAATCAACATCCTATCCATATTAACTACACTCCAAAGAAATTAAGATTAGATGAAGTTTAAGGCATAAGTGGCCTATTTGTGCATAGGAATTGCAATAAACACTAAATCTTTTAGTATTTGGAAGTGGTTCCTTACACATAGGTTCTAATTCTCCATTAAAGGAAATGTAGGTATTTTTTTTACTTAAGGCTGTTCCTTTAAAATGGCACTTTTAAGCAGAGACACGGGTAGTCATGGAAAAGTCAAAAGATGTTGGCATTATTTTGTATCCCAAGAATATTTTCCCTTTTAAAATCAATTAACTAGACTTGGTTACATGCTGTGATAACAGTGTAAAGATCTGTACATAGCATTTGGAACTGACCACTGAAAATACAAGGGGAGCGAGCGTGTGTGTGTGTGTTTGTGTGTCAGAGAGAGAAAGAGTTTAAATCTTTCCCTTGGTGGAGGAAATAACTTTCTTGTCCTTAGATGAATTAAAGGCCTGCTGCTGTAAGACATACATAAGAGGAAGTGCACATTGGTTGAATTTTTTGGACAACCTCACCGGGCATTTAACAGAGGTGGTCATTTTTAGACATTCCCTCCCCTTGCTGGTTGGGGATGCTGTGGATGTTTTGTTTTGGAGCCCTATTTTCACACAGACTTGTTCTCTGTTTTTGTTATAGGTGTATGCTGTATGTTTGTATGGACTGAGGTAAAAAGAATGCTGTATTTTGAAGGACAAAATCCACATTTTGAAGCATATTATATTTCCGAACCCACTGAGGCTAATGGGAATTTTGCCACTGAGTTCAGTGGGACCAAAATTAGTTCATAAAGCTCCCATTAAGAGTTCACTGGAATGCTTCTTTGTATTGCTTCATGCCCTCTAATAATCTTTTATATTGGTCAGGTTGTAGCTTAGTTACATAATGTTGAGCTGGATAGGAATTTTTCAACAAAACATTTTTTTAATCTAAAATAGTTTTGCTTTCAGAGCTGGGTTTGAATAGTGTGCAGGAAATAAGGTGACTATAGTGAGAGAATCCATGACCAAAAAGCTGATATAGCCTCACACTGCTACAATGGTGAATTCAGGTTTTCCTCCAGTGTAATGCATTTCATTCTCACCTGTAACATGAATGATGAACTGTCTATGTTACTACTTATTTCAGGCAGGATTGTGTGACTCTTACTTATGCTAGCGAACACTTATTCTTAAAAATAGCCCCACTGCTGGTACTTGTATCAGTACTCACCAATGTAAGCAAGGTGTGCACAACCCAGCCCTCATATAAAGATAGCTTTCCAAATCTACATTCTGTTGTACAAAAAGTAAGCTGAGCCAAGGATAAATAAAATATGAGGCTGTTTGTCCTGAAGAGCTTACAACCAAAAAGCATTAACATATATCATACATAACACATTCCAATACAATGTAAAGAAATATACACCAAACAGAGTGGCATGTAGCTTTAAAGCCAGAATGCTCTATAGAAGAAGAGAGCTATGGATATTTTTTTTGTTAAGGAGAGGAGTTGATATGCATAGCAAAATATTGCTGCAGTATCATGAAATCATTTTTATTTTCTTGTTAACTAGGAGTTCTGACTCAACCTTTACATTTACTTGGAAGAGCGTATTGTGATGGGGATGGCCATACCTAGAGGTCAGAGACATGGCAGTCAGGCCTAGGGGTCAGAGCTGGAATCAGGAGGCTAGAGCAGGATTGGAACAAGGCCGCAGCAAGTCTAGGAACAGGGCTGGAGAAAGAGCAAGGCTGGAAAAGGCTATGGGTTATGGTATCAGTTACCACTATCAGGCAGAGGAAAGTTACAAATCATGAAGTGACATTGAGCAGACTGAGCTGCTGTTAGTTTATACACTTGTCCTGAGAGTCACCAGAGGAGCTCTGGTTTCTGGTTTGGCTGGAGTCTAGCACAGGAATGACTCATCAACACATGTGGCTTACTCAGGCTCTAGTTCAGGGATGACTCATCACCTTACAAGTATACGGGTTAGAAAAGAGGACTCAGAGTCCAGACTTCATAGGTCTATTCCAGGCTTTTATCACTAATATCACAGGGTTAAAGCTGATTAACATCTTTGTGTCTCAAATTACCAATTGGATGCAAAAATACTTACAGCACTGTCCTCATGGGGGTATTATGAGGGTCAGTTAAGCAATGTTTGTGATGCACTTTGAGATCCATGGATAAGAGGCACCATGCTCCACTGGCGAGGGCACTAGACTGGATGTCAGTAGATCTAGGGTGTATTTCCTACTGTGCTAGTGACCTACAGTGTGTCCTTGAGCAAATCACTGCAGTTCTTATGCTTCAGTTTCTGTAAAATGGAGACAGTAAATATCACTATCCTTTTAAAATCTTCTTGAGGTTTATGAATGAAAGATACTATATATAAGCTAAGTGTTATTATTAAAATTACTATTTTTAAAAAATTCTTTGTTCTATGAAGAAAATATTTTAATCCATATTGCTTTTTTAATTTTCTTGAATCCATAATACGGTCTCTATAGATTGCCACCATCAGTGCCTTACTGCTGTCATTTTATATTGCTATCCAGAGGCTTGCATTGTTATTGTTCCCAGTGCCTTGATACAGTACAGTAATGTGCCCTTCTTAGAAATGCACAGCCATTATAAAAGTTGATTGTTTTCTCAATGGCAGTAGTATAATTAAAATGGTAGGCAACGGAATCATAGAAATTAGCAATGGAAAAGACCTATTAGGAAATCTAATCTATCCCCTACCAGAGTAGGATAGTTCCTTAACAATACATTTTTAGTGCTTTGCCCAATCTAGTGTTAAATGCCTCAGAAGATAGGACTCCCATTATGTCTCTTGGATGAGACTTCTACAGTTTTTTAAAACTGTTTTTCTTGTGAACTATAATAGCTACAAAACAACATACCTTTCCCGAAGAGTAGGACTATATGGAATGTATAATAATAGTATCTGATCATACACTGAATAATTGGAAATGATATTTGTTTGGACGAAGCCAGATTAGAAGCTGAATAGTGAATAGAATAATACATTATGTATCCACATTTTTGGTAGTATATTAGTAATAAAAAAGTCAATAGACAGTTAACCTGTGAATCTCAGAAAACTAAATGTATTAGTTACTATCAACGCTAGTTTTCTTATTGTATATTGCTATTAACTTACTATTGCCATCAAGCATTATAAAAAGAATCACTTATTTATTTATATTATACAGTTGTAATGTGTCAGAGGTTTGGCCCACCTCTAATCACAAAAAGTGTTTTATTCCCATCTTCAAGGAAGACATTTTGTCAATTAAATTTATTCTTGAAGAGAATCACTTTTTTCTTTTTATAAAATGGGTATTCTTTTCAGAAATAAATTAAAAATACATACATTTAAATACTCAGATAAAATAAAATAAAATACAATAAATAAATAGATGATGCACTCTGTAAAGGTGTTTTTTCCTACTCCTAAATTTCTTTAACTTGTATTTTTGGCCCACAAGATTTAGGACAGTAACTCTACATAATGATATTCATATCTATTGTGTTTAAGCAATGTTTTTTAGTAGTGGCAATACAAGGGTTTTAAAAAACATCTCAAGAACAAAGAATAAGATCAGTAGCTCCCTCTTGCGGCTGCGTAGGAATCTCATCTCTGAAGTACACCTGGGCTCCAGACTTCAATCCTGAGCAAGAGGTAAATTGACATGAGGAAGGATTTGTGAAAGGAAAATTATTAATCAGGAGAAATAGGAGAGTAGGCAGGCAAGTTTTCTCTGGGGTGTGGAAAGGCAATTTGAGGTCTAACATGCACTGGTCATGAGGAGTAGGAAAAGGAGAAGTGGCAGCTACCGAAAGGGTGCAATTATAAACAAAACAAAACAAAACAGTCTCCTTATAATCTTATCAGCCATTGCTGGGCCACCATAAGAAGTGAGGAAATGGAGGGGAGAAGCTGGCAGAGATAGTAGGTATTACTGGGTCCAAACCCCGGTGATCTCACTCATGCATGTAGTTCCATTGAAATTAATGAGTCCTATTCTCAATTCTAATTTATGCTTAGTGCAGGAACTGTATTCTAAGGCTAGCCTGCCCACCCTTGGTGAAGGTTAGAGCAATGCTAAGGCTGTTCTCACTTTCATGCAGTTTCCCATGACCTGCAGTCACATCCCTTTTTACCCAGCCATACTCCTGACATGCCCTCCATTGCCTGGTATTCCCCAGGGATAGAGCAAGTCAGAACATGGTCAGCCAAAATGCACTGTCATTAAATATGCTATTTCATGGAAGATGAAACCTTTTGTGGAGATGTATCAATTTTGACAAAGTTTTTGACAGGAAAGTTTCTGAGGTCCAGGGTTTTCTGTGACCAGAGGGTGAGAGAGAAAGAGAGAGGCCCAATTCGAAAACCTGACCTTTTTGATTCCACAGCAGATGGTTTGACACAATACCATTTCACAAAAGTTTTCAAAAGGCTTAATTTTAATTGCATTGTGGAATAGAAGCAAATTTTGAAATACTGAAAGCAGTTGTGAAATTGAATTGAAATCCTGGAGCCTGACCTACCCATGGGCCAGATTCACCATCTTTGCATATCCTTTCCACCACAGCAATGACATAAAGAAACCCTAGGGAATTGGACAATCAGACTCAATGGGTGTTTTATACTTGTGTGAATAAAAGGAGCAGGATTTCTCTCAGGGATAGAGCATCAGCCCATCCTTGCTATTCATCTTCAAGAATACATTTAAAAAGTAATTCAGCTGAAGCTGAATATTAATATTTTGGCTAAAAGTCAGCTGAATACCATTACAAATAGTGGTAAAGCCAGCGTCTGAGTGACTATAGAGGAAGAGAGTTCAGAGGAGGCTCAGGTTTAAATACAAACATCCTGGGGGATCTGGGTTTATTTTAGGAGTTCTAGTTTTAAAACAATAGCATGCATTTATTTTCTTATGTCAACTCAGAGACCCCTGTCCTGGAGGAGTGAGGAAGCTAGCAAACAACCAACTATACACCTAGGGAGTAATCAAGCCCTCTTTTGAGGGTGCTGAAACTAACAGGAGTTAATACTAGTCAAAACCAGAGATTACAGGTTGAATACACACACTCACCTTAGATGTGAACCTTACTTAAACAAGTAAATTAATAACACTGTTCCATTACAAAAGAAAATAATGGAACAGGGTGCCCTTTTATATCTTTGATAAGACAGTGAGGACATACAGTTTGCTCCTAAATATATACAATTCAAAACCAAATGGTGGCTATGAATTTAAGCCCACCAAGGCCAATTTGTTTCTGATATCCTGTAGACTTCTATTGGGTTATGGAGATCTTGTTATAGCTAAAGGCGATGTGAATGCATGGAGGTTTAGAGTGCTGGGAGAGTAGTCCTCTGGCATCATGAATTGGACTTGCACACACACATTGTGAGAATTTGTTCAGGGCCTTCCTCTCAAATAAGGAACAAACTCCTCCAGACTCAGGACACTCAAAAAGAAAAAGACAAAAAAAGATCCAAGGGACAAGGCAGTCTAGCAAATGTATTGGCATCCTGATTCTCCACGAGAGCACCAGAGGCAGTTATACAACCATTAGCACAGCCAGCAGTGGAGTCACAGACATAGTACAGCCAGCCACACAGCCTGCCAAGAAATCAGCCAAGGGCTTTGCGACAGACACAGATGTTACTGCTAAAAATTTTATTCTAGACCTTGGCATCTGAGCCCTTTATCTGTCAAACATGTCCTGTATGCGGCCCCAGCTGTTGAGTTTGCTGCTGAAGAAAGAGCAGAGAGGGGGAAAAAAGCCCAACAGTATTTGGATCATTAGCAATGGGATGCAGTCTAAAAAGGTTAGTTATAAAAGTTACACGCATTTACTTTGATCTGCAGTAGCTATTTCTGTTAAGAAAAATATAAACCCCTACACATACAGAGTTAACTGTATGGAACCACCAATAAAGCCATCTTCAGACTGTTAGCCGATTGGGACAGGGACTATCACTTGAAATGTGTTTGTATGAGGCCTAGCACAATGGATCCCCATCCTTATTGAGGCTTCTAAGGGCTACCACAATGTAAATAATAAATAAATAGTACAATGGGACCCTATAAAATCATGTGCCACTCTGAAAGCTAAAGATGTTTTCTATGCAGAATTGTATATAAGTAGTCATACTATGCAGAAGAATATTTAAATTTCCTTAGGCACCAAGGGTTGAGGAGAAGCTTCTTAATAGGGTGGCCTTTCCCCATCATTACATTTGAATGGACTAGCAGCTAGAATAAGACAGAATTAAGAAAATCCCATTAATGTTAGTGATGTTTATGTGTGTGCATATTGGGAGCAAAATAAACTTCATCACACAAGATGCAAGAGAATAGCAACAGCTAGAAAAGGGTGAATATAAGCAGAGTAGAAATAGAGATGCTCAAGTACCTGGAGTATGGCATGGATGAGAGCAAAACTAAGCACAAGAGAAGACCAGCTCTCTCGTTTACTTACCTGAATACGAGCCAAAAGTGAAAATGGTATTATCCAGAAGAGTTACTGACCAGTTTCACAGGTCACTACTATAATTGTCCTCAATAGCACTTTCCCATAGTTTCCATAAGGCTGTGATGATACAGTACTTGCTAGTGGAGACCATGCTTTAGTGTATTTTAAACAGTTAATATTGGAAAGAAAATTAGGACCCTATTGTTCTAGTGGAAGTCAATTGCAATATGTTCACTGACTTCCATGTGTGCAGGATAAAGGCTGCTAGGTGAAGAAAAGCAACAGTGAAAAGGAGTTTATGAGGCAGCAGCATCTGAATTTGATTTCCTCATATACAGTGATAGAATAATTTCAAAGGAAGGAAAGAGGGGGCTGGATGACCGCACAGTCCTATTCTTTGGCCCTTGGGAAGTCATATTTTGTTTCTCAACCTACTATTGATCCAGCTCTCTCATCTGTGTAATAAATTAGATCTAGAGGCTTAACACTGCTTTGGCCTCTCCTTTCCCTGTCTGTAAACACCAACATTTTTTGTTTTTCAGGCACAGATGAGTATTCCTGTCTTACTTTTCCTTTCCTGCAGTACTACTGAGTGTAAACAACACCTTTCTATGCTTACTATTAGCAACAATTCTGTAAGTTAGAAAATGTGTCCTTTGGTTACAACCTCCAGCTTTAGCACATCTCTAAAATAAAACAAAAAAAAATTTTGACTTTTAAAAATTATTAGTCCTTGTATAATCATCCATCATCATTTATTATCTTACATTATTATGGGCCAGACCTCAGGTGGGTAAGTTGGTGTCAGTGGATCTATGCATATTTATAAACAAGTAAATATAAACAGGTTTTGCTCTTGAATCTTAACCAAACTTAGATAAATGTATAAACAGGATTTTCTTCCCCTTCTTTCCCACCTACCTCTAAACAAGGACAATTCATAAATTACACCTTTTTCATCCCTAACCTTTATCTTAAACCTATTTTTTCTCCCCAACTACCTGTACTTTTATTGCCTCTACATCAACTCCCCCACTTTTTCCTAAAGACACAACTGCTTTCAGCCCTACATCCAGCTGCTCTTCCTTATCTTCTCAAGGTAATCATGGGGGTTCAGGAGGAGGAAAGATAGGGCTTGATGACAGTTGGTCCATTCTACCCAGACTGATGATGTCATAACCTCCTGCACTGTTTTGTCATTTTAACCAGAGCTGCTCCAGAATACATTGCACAGCTAGGTGATGTGTTGTGGGGTACAAAATTACATAGCAAACCTTGAGTCAGTTGTGATGTATTCAAAGAGCAACATCCCATGCAGACAGCAGAGCACAACACAGCATAGCTTCTCATAGCTCAGTCAGAAAGAACCTCTCTTTTGGCTCTCATAATAGAGCTAAAGCTTGTGGTTCAGAGTCAGTCTAATTCAAGTGATGGCTTTGACGATATTCAGCACAAAAACTCAGTGAATCCAGTCATTTGTTGGATGATGCCATTAATTGGCTAAACCGATTTCTGTTCCTAGCCATCACCAGGCACTCATTGTGATTGTTGTCTTATGAAGTACCAAAACATCAACTAGCAGACATCTGGGTAGGGAACTTTCTTTGAAATTATGAGTCATCTGAGAGAAATTTAGCTATTCCGGTGAGGAATAAGGAGGAAAGAAGGCTAAAGGTTTATCTATGCGAATAGGCCAACTTCAGTCTACAGAGAAGGATTAGGATAAATTGAAATAAAGAGTATTCAGTTCCTTAACTGCACCATTCTGAGTATCCCTTACTAAAATCAAAGACTATAAATGCTAATAAACTAAGCAAGGACAAATTTCATTATCATTTGGTTATGACTTTTACAAAGAAAACCCAGAATACCATAATAAGTGGATCAGTAGGTAGTACTCTTCTCTTTTAGGCCCCAATTCAGCAGAGTGCTTACATATATGCTGAACTTTTAGCATGTGCTTATGTACCGTTAAAATCATGCATAAGTGTTATACTAAAAAACAATGGTTTGCTGAATCAGGGCCCAAATGGGTAAGTGCTCCTAAAATATAATAAATACTAACAACAATAAAGGTATAAATGTTAAATTGGGTTGGGTCCTGACAGGTAAGAGAGACAAGTTACAATCATCTTTTAGTGAACCCTATATTTATAAAGAGCCTATTTCCACTGTGATAGATATTTCATATAGTAGCTAACAACATTAAAATTTAATAGATGAATAACATTTATTAATATTGTATTTTAGTCTGGCTGAGTAATCACAATGCTGACATAACTCAAGTGTCAGATTCTTAAAGGTATGGAAAACTCACATTTCCCATAAACTTCAGTAAGAATTGTGGGCCCTCATAGTACTCAAGATCAGGTCCTAAGTCCTTAACTCCCTGGTTTGCAGAAAGCACTGTGGAAGTAGCACACTCATTAATAGGAAGAAGGTGCACCTTTCATCATTTAGGTAGCCACTTCAAAAACAATGTTGACGTCCTCCCTAGGGAGTTGGGTCCTAAGTGTCTGGTCCAATTATCATCAAATTCAATGGAAAGACTGGCATCATAAGGTCTGATTCTGCATCTGTTCAAGTCAGCAGAGACTCTTGTTGACTTAAATGGAGTAGGGTCAGCACCATGAGGCGAGGTGTAAAGGGAGGAAGGACCCTCATGGCTCCATAGAAGGTATCTGAGGTCTCGAGGGGGGAAAATGTGCTTTATTTATTGAACTTCTAAACTAAAACTTCCCTGCAGTTCCTTTTATTAATTCAGTCCATTCATTCGTCAGAGGCTGCACTCTTATAGGAAACAAGAAAATTACATGCAAAATACTGCACTGAAGGCCTGATCCAAAGACCACTGAAATCTACAGCAGTCTTTTTTCATTTACTTAAATGGGACTTGAATCAAGCTCTAATGTATCAAATCAATAAGAGGAAAGAAGATATAAATAAAAGTCCTGATCCTGCAAAGACTTATGCACATCAGTAACTTTATGGGTAATTGTACTACTCATGGTGCCTAAAGTTATGTATATACATCTTCGCAAGATCATCGACTCATAGACTTTAAGGTCAGAAGGGACCAATATGATCATCTAGTCTCACCTTCTGCACAATGCAGGCCACAGAATCTCACCCACCCACTCCTGTAATAAACCTCTAACCTATGACTGAGTTATTAAAGTCCTCGAATCATGGCTTAAAGACTTTAAGGTACAGAGAATCCATCAGCAAGTGATCCATGCCCCATGCTACATAGGAAAGTGAAAAAAACCCAGAGCCTTTGCCAATCTGCCCTGGGGGAAAACTCCTTCCCTATCATAATAATCAGTTAAACCCTGAGCATGTGGGCAAGATTCACCAGCCAGACACCCAAGAAAGAATTATCTGTAATAACTCATAACCCACACTATAAAACGTCCCATTACAGGCAATTGGCATATCTGCCACCAGTAGTGAAAGATCAGTCAATTGCCAAACTAGGTTGTCCCATCATACTGTCCCCTCCATAAATTTATCAAGCTCAGTTTTGAAGCCAGCTAGGTTTTTTGCCCCTACTGCTCTCCTTGGAAGGCTATTCCAGAATTTCACATTCAGAGCCTGAATATACCAGAACACATTTTTCGTATACTATTGCTGCTCAAGTGGTCCTACGTTCTAGACTTAGGACTGTGAGTGATCTTAAGACCGATCTCTGAGCCTACTTTTTTCTTCTTGTTCATAATTTGAAAAATTTGCACGCAATCTTATCACATTCCCCATTAAAAAAAAACATCTGAAAAAATGTTCCATGATCTGCCTCCTATGGTAGGTTGCCAGCATTATATTAAGGAGGAAAAATTAGAAACATTATACTTTTTTAACAGCCCATATGATAGAAGAATTTTAATAAAAATCTATGAATGTATCTCTTTTAATGGAATGGTGTTTACTTTAGAGCCATAATTAAAGAAATGGTACTGCACAAAGGAAAACAATCAGCAGTAAAGAGTGTAGATAAAACTGAAAAATGGCTGCTACAGCATTCTCAGAGATTTATTGGGTATGATTGACTATTTGATCTTGATCATGTATGCAGAAGGTATTCTGTTCTTTAGACATGCCATTGATACAGAAACACATTATAGGAATTGCCACACTCTCTCTCCTCCCATCCTGCCCATACACACACATCCTCCACAGCCTCACAGCCGATTCTTTGTCTGCATCAGCTGGAGATAGAAAATCTTGGCCCTGGTTGCCATTTAAGAATTGTCCTGCCTTCCTCTGCCCCTTTGCTCGCTGTTAGCCTCCTCATGGATATAGGGAAGAGGTGGTTGCGGGATGCTTCCTAACTGATTGGCTGGGTTGATGGATGCAGTGGAAGCTATATGACATGTAAGCAGCTGAGGGAATGGACAGATAAGCTCTTTTCCCTTCCCAGGGCACTGTGTGGGATTAAAGAAAACTAGATTTCTGAGTATTGCTAGGATATTTTATGGGGCTTGCAAAGAATTTTTCTATTATTACCATATTAGCCTTGGTGTGTTTTTTGTTTGTTTTTTTTGCCTTCCTCCCAGCACACCAGGCACTTGGTATGTTGTTAGATATTCATATTCTTGTGATCTGAGAAGTGTCCAGTGCAGGTACTTGTTTATGAAGGGTGTGGTTCCCTGATAAACTGCAACTAGACTCTTCTAAACAAGGCGGGGTGGGATTGAGACTCTTAGTCTGGTAGAGCAACGGGTCACCCCTTATTCCAATTCCTCAACCCTCGTATGAGGTGTGGGTGGTGGGATCTCAGCAAATTTCTTGGGACTAGGTTAAAGTTTTTTTTTGTTTTTTTTTTTGGGGGGGGGGGGGGGGAGGGGGGATGAGATTGCCTCCCCTAGATGGTACAGATTATCCCCAGGAGGAAACTTGAATTTTGCTGGATGAGTTATTGCCAAATAGTTTCCCAGCTCTTTTTAGTTAGTAAAGTTGCAGCCTAGATAAATCACAGTCCTGGTGTCTTGTCTTTCTTACCAAAATGTCTAGGACAAATGGACTTTTGTCTCAAAACCATAAGAGAAATTCAAAATAATGTTGTTATCATTTCCATTCATTGCCAATAACTACAAAAGTTGTAAAGAGCTTTAAAATCTTTCTTCTACTCCATCACTTGAATGTTCCTTTAATACTATAAAAAAAATATAAATGTATGCTATGTCCTCCTGCTGTCAAACAAGGTCTAAGAACAAGTGATAATGAGAAATGAATTTGAATTCCATCTTCTTTTTTCCTATATTATATAATCAATATCTAAAAAGCCAGTTTTAAAAGCTAATTTAATTATCTTTCCTGTAGGATCATTTTTGGAAATGCACGGCTTCTCCATTAATATTCTAAGAAATATTTGATTTGGGTTGTCAAAATAATGGCAGATAAGACAGCACCTACCAGTCAGCTTGCACAAATCTTTTTAGGATTTATTAACACCTTTAAAAACATAGAAGATGTGAAGTACCAAGAACCATCAATGTCTGCCTCCCCACCCCTGCAGTCACAGTAAATTGAGTGTGTACAATTTGTCTTTTTGGTCCTGAGAGATAATTCTTGTTCTTTGCTTAAAAGGAAAGCAAGAACTCATCACGGTCATTGCCAGTTACACTATATGGGAATATTTTTCCCTGATGCCAGATTAGGTGGTCAGTTTAATTTTGTGCACGTAACCAAGACTATGTAATATAGCTATGCTAGTGCAGTGATTCCCAATAACCGAATAATTTCTCAGGGACTTTTTCCAACAAAGATTTATTCTTCACAATCTTTAGTACACTGAAAATTTAGGGTCAGGTTCTGATACTTTTGTTCATACTGATGTGGATCTCACTTCAATGGGAACTTTTGTGCAGTCAGGTACTAGTCAAAATGAGAAAGGCTAGATTTTGATACCCTACACTCAGCATGTTCCCTTCCTCACCCCAAATCATAACTAAAGGGGCAGTGTTATATAAATTATTCCGGGAAATTCAGTCTTCTGTCTTAAGTCAATATATTCCAATATGGTCTTTGATTTGGCGTGAGTGAATCAGACCTTAGCTGTTTCAAGCTGAGCACTGAAATACTGAGGCTCCTGAATCAATGGGCACTCTGGAAATGTTGATATTATTGACCCAGAATACATGCAACAAATGCACTACAGTAACAGACAGCTTTCTAATACTATAAACGGTCAATAACTGGGGTGGGCTTAAGTAGAACGTAGTCAATTGGATCTCAGTCCACAAAGGTACTAGAAAGTCCTAAATCTCTAAAGTCCTACTTTTAGGTTCACAGTGATCTAAAAAATTCCTGTCAAATGCACTATGCATCTAAACTTATTTGGTGCCTAAATTTTCAAGGTAAAATTCCTTAGTTCCTAAGGCTATATCTACACTATGAGCTAGTAGTGAGATTCCCCTGTTTATGTAGACATTCTCGTGCTAACTCTCATCAAGCTAGTGTAAGTATAAATAGCAGTGTAGCTGTAGTAGCATTGGCAGAGGCACACCTGAGCCATATTCAGTACAAACCCACCAGAAAACAGGGTGTATGTACTCAGTATGGCTGAGGTGTGCCTCCACTGCTGCTACCCATGCTACTGTGGCTATACTACTATTTATATTCACACCGGCTAACTGAGAGCTCGCTCTCATATGTGTACACAAGCAGGGGAGTCACACTCCTAGCTTGTAATGTAGACATAGCTTAAGTGTCTGCCTTTGGGCATTCATACTGCTACCTCAATCTAGGTGCCCAAGTGCTTTTCTCCCGTCTAAGACCCAGAACAATCCACAAACTGGGGGAAGATAGGTGGATGAACACCTATCTTCTGATCTGGTAAGCATGTTCAGAGGCCACCTACCAGACTGGCTCCCATTCATAGTCTGTCCATCAAAGGGGTTCAATTTATAAGTTTTAACCTAGTGTTCCGAGCATTCACCTAGGATGTGGGAGACCTAGGTTCAGTTCCCAACTACCCTAATCATCAGCTTACAGAGTCATGGTCATTCTCATTCTCTCTCTTTGGCCCTATGACTATTTAAGTATTTATCCACAATGAAACAGACATTGGGATAGAGACAGACAGACAGACAGAAATAGTGGGAATGCTTCTGTGACCTAGTGGTGAGGGCATCCCTGAGAGGTGGGAAACCCAAAGTCTAGTCCGTCTGCTCCAGTCACTCGTTCATTATTTATCCACAGCAGAACAGCTTCAACAGGAGAGACTGAGGCAGTCCCACATCAGAATATCCAGCTGTTTAGTGGTTAGAGCACTCATGTCAGAGGTAAGAGATCCCTGTTCAAATCTTTTCTCTCTCTCAGGCAGAGAGGGGAATTGAACCTGCTTCTCCCACATCACACATGAGTGCTATAACCACTGGATTAAAAATTGAAGGGTGGGTGGCACCATCACCTCTTTCTCCTTTGGTCATTTTGTATGGACCAAAGGAGGCATCTGACTCAGTCCCACAAGAAACTATTTAGATCCCTAAGCTTCCTGAGTCCAGGAGAAGGGTTTCCGTTCATGGACCTCTAAGCAAAGATAGGCACCTATCTCTATGAGAGGTGCGGGGCTAGCACAAGCCGCTGTCATAGGCAGCTCCTTGCCAAGCATGCTGGCTTTTTTAGATCACATTCTAAGGGGCCTATCTCTCCCCATACATTCTATAGAGGTTTGTCTATACTGCAACTGTAATCATGCCTTCCAGCCCAGGCAGATAGACATGTGCAACCTCCGGTCAACTTAGTACACTAAAAATAGCAGTATGGACACTGCAGTACAGGCAGCAATTCTGCCTATCTGCCCAAGCCTGCTCAACTCCCTGGGTCCAGGTAGCAAGCCTATGCCACTCTATCCCATAATGTCCACACTGCTATTTTTAGCACACTAGCTCAAGCCGAGCTAGCACAAGTCTATCCACCTGGACTGGGAGGCACACTCCCAGCTGCATTACAGACATACCCTAAAAGTTAGGCTCCACAACGCTCAGCATTGCATCATCTAAGCTCCTTTGTTCATCTGGGCACTGGGATTTAGTTTTGCTAAATCAAATGCAGAGGTGATCCAAAGTAAATCTCATTTTATCCAAACCTCCAAAGTTATGGAGTGGTGTGTTTGGATAAATGGCTTTGGTTTAGACCCACTTGAATTCAGAAAAAAAGAAAAAAACAAGTAACCTTGGTTATGCAAAACTGATTGTTCTAGTTTGTTTTTAAATATGACAGACAAAATGTCAGACAAACTGAGGGACAGACAGATGAAAACAATATAAAAGCAACATAGGCTAGAGGTCAGGATATTTGACTGAAATAAATTAGTCATCATTCATTTATCAGTACCAGTTTCTCTGGGTCAAGACCCTTTGCTTCTAAACTTTGCAGCTTTATCTTTTGCCTCTTCCCAAATGTAAAAGGTGCTTCCCTCTACCTGTAATCACTAGGGAAAAATGTGTAGGCTTTGTGCACCCCAAATGTCTTTCACTCACCAAAGATGAGACTCTTCCAGGAATTAGGTAATGAGTGCAAGTGTTGTTTCAGACGGGTCTCATTTTGAATGAAATTGCCCTTATTTTTATGAACTTATTATAGTAGAGTAAAACTGTTACAGTCCAGGGCATTTAAACTGAAGTTTCTGATTTTAAATTGTTTAGAGATTTAGTTAATTCCCATGATTTTTATATGGAGATCTCATGTGATGACATTGAATTAAGTTTTCAGAAATGCATGTTAAATGAAAGAACATGACACTGCCATAACCTAAAAGCAATCCATTTTCATATCCTTTTGCTGTTAGCCAGAGAAACCAATGACGGCTATAAAAGTAACACCTAGCTACTGTCACCTGTGTTTTATTACTTGATCTGTAGCATAGAAAGTCTTGATCATATGGATTTCATTCCATTTAGTAAGGTGAAACTTACACATAGTATCATTACTTGGGTCTTGTAATTTTTAAGGCCCATTGTGTTGCTCCATGCTGCAAAAATATTTCCTAGAAACCTCTCATGGACTCAGAGCGGCCTGCAAGGTTCTTGCTCCAGGGTTGTGGGTTTCCGGAAGCAGAGGAGTTGCCTCAACCGGGGGATGGGGGTGACCGAACAAGAATACGAATGAAGCTTTAGCTGAAGAAATATCACTTATTTATTTATGCAATAAAAGATAAAGCGCGCAAACATAACTGCAACAGACAAGAAACCAAATAAAAATCCATAGGCCTAATATTCTACCATACATGTAATCCTTTTTCATAGTACACAATTCTATTATCTACTCTCTTGTGCTTACGGACAGATGGTAATTTGAAAACTTTCAATTATCTTAAAGCAAGTGTACTTTCATACTTTACCAATAGCTTCTTTCCCTAAGCCCCTTGGGCCGAGTCGACTCTAAGAAGTATTAGCCGTCCCTTGGATGCTGCTGGTTTATAGAAGGGCTCAGTCCAGCTACTGAGGATCCCAGCGGGCTGCAGCCCAAAGTGCGACTGACTTTTGAGGTTTAAATACCCTCAAACTGATCAGGTTGATCAATTTACTTGTTCAGCTTGCCTCCTCATGTGACACAATTAGTGGGCATTTCTGCTTAGTCATCATGACTTGTTGTCATTTCCAGGTGTCATTCAGCCGAGTGTGCTCAGCTTCGCCCTCTATCTGTGCTGTGCCCTTATTAGGTCCTTCCGGCCCCTTCTTTCCCTGTTACATCCTTTACTATTCTATCTTAAAGCACAAGCCCATTAACTATTATTTTTATATTCTACGCCTCTATTACATTTGCATCCATTTTTTTTAGACACTGAGGATTTTTAAACCAGGCTCAGATAATATTAATGGAATTTTTCTGGCAGTTCTGTTCCTTGTCAGACCCTGGCATTGTGTTGCTAGGGGCCAATGGCGATTTCTCATGTCTGTCTGTCTTCAATTTGTGTTCTTACTATCTTTAATATTTGCCTTCTTTCTGCTTCCCTTTTCTTCTTGTGCTTAAAACTCCCACCTTCCTTCTGTGTCTTCTTCAGGACGTAGGATGGCCACTTCACTAATAGACCTATTAATAGATATTCCCTTGGCCATAAAGAAAGCTGCCCCTCATATTCCTGAATGACATCCTTAAATTGTTCAAAAGTTGTGTACCTGTGGCAGACACATGAAGTAAGTAGCAGATTCAGGAACGCATACATTGGACATGGGGTGCACAACACAAGTTGATCCTGCTTCTTAATGGCTGAGCCTATGGAAAAGTCCTATAGAATGTAATAAGTATGAAGCCAATAGGACTCCATAGCATCACAAGAATCTCCACAAAGGAAAGTGGGAGGTTGCCTAAATATAGGGGTTGCTAATATCTCCCCTTTATAACAACATTCTATATGTTATTATTTTCTACTACATTTTTAGGACTTTTTCATAAGAAATTATCTCAATCGGTTCCTTTTGGTGACATTTGAAATAAGACAAACACATACACATTAGGTAGTTTGGCAGATTTGTAATATACCAAAGCTCTCTTTGTGTACCAAAGTACTAATTTTATTATAATAATTAAAAAAAAAAAAGAATATTGTACCAGCTGGATTAGTTATAGCATGGCCTATTAACCAGCAGGCATAGCTGTTCAGATGTTGATAGGTAGGACTATTGACTTTAACACTGGCATGATCTCTTAGCTACCTACATTCATTCCAGTTGTTTTAAACAGCACTGTGCTCTCTCACAAAGCAGTCATATTATTTTTCTTGGTCACCAGTGACACACAAAATGAATCACTTCTGTAGAAGAGTCTCCATTGTGCCAATCCTGAACCAGAATGACACACACACTCTTCAGTGCATTTTGTCACAAACATTGATGCTTGTATGCTGCAAAAAGAAAATCTCCACAATTGAGAAAGGGAAGACATAAAATTCACAGGCACTTATCACAACCAATAAGACCGATTTTATGGCAGGAGCTGGCTTAAAAGCCAATGAAAGCCATTTGGAACGTCAAAGTATATATTGTACAACAATAAAACAATCCCTGCAATCATTCTGTCTGAAGGCAATCCCAAGGCAGACAAAAGCAATAAGGGACAAACTAAACCATAAAGGAATGAAGCCAATTGAGTCCAAGATGTAAGAAGTACAGAAATGGGAATAACAGCAGCTACCTAATGGCCCTTAACTTGAATTTTCAGCAATAAGGTGTGTAAGGGTCTGACACTTTTTTCTGTGAAGAAATGCACATAAAGGACTGGTGGGTCTTGATTCTGGAAGATAAATCCTCTTGGCCATGTAAAGAATACTGCATTAAAAACTGAGGAAAATAAGATCAAGTTCTTTTCTCCTAACATTACATTGTTCTATATTAGCAAAGAAAATTTAGCCTAATGGGTTGAACTTTGAAACCATCATGATACAGAGTCCAGTGATGCTTCATATTATAAAAGTAGTTTTTATCTTTACAGCTGATAAGCAGGGGAATGTCAATTTTTCTACCATAATTTGCAGTATTTCCCTGTGTTGCGCATAAGCTATTTGGAAGTGTGTGGAAAGTTTCCTATGCAAAAAAGAAAGTGACAAAGTCTGGCATTGAATATGTTTGATAAAGCTAAAAACATGTTTTGCTGTCCTGTTATAATATTAGTATGATACCCAGTACTTTTTGCTACTCAGGGAATCCATCTTAGTAGATAAATCTCTCTCTCTCTCTTTTATCTCATTCCCTTACCAAAGACATATTAGGTAGATAGTAAATAATCTCTTTGGGCAGGGACCATCTTTCTGTTCTGTGTTTGCTTAGTGTCGAGCGCTGTGGGCTCTTGGTCCCTGACTGAGGTTCTTAGGTGCTACTGCAATACAAATAATAAAAAAAATAACAACACAGGCAAGGAAAGGGGCATAAGAGACAAAATAGCATAGAGACAAACAAACAGTACCAGCAGTTGTACTAGCAGTACCTAGATCTTTATGAACATAATAGGTTTCCTCTATATTGTAAAAGTTTAACATTTTGCTTTTTTGAACTTTCACTTTTAGTTGATTAAGGATATATGAGGTATTTAATCTGACAACTATTGTCCTTTCGAAATGAAAAGTAGACTTTTTTATTTGAGGGAAAGAGGGAAATGTATTTGGAGAGTTAACTCTAATAACTTTTCTTTTTTTTTTTTGGATTCAGCTGCCCAGCTTACTTTTTTTTGATTGATTGATTGATTTGATTGATTGATTGATTGATTCTTTCGTCTATTTTATGCACATTTTGGAGTTTTCCTGCTTCAGCTGAAGAAAGAGAAAACCTGAGTTTGCATCCTCTGAGATTAAAAAAAAGATTGAAAATGTAAAGCAAATGAGCCAATCAGAGCAGAGGTCTTAAAATAGAAAACCAGAATAGGATGATATATGTTCTGCATTATTACTCAGAAATTAGCAAATACTGATTATGCAAAACAGAGTAAACAGGTTAGTTGTGGCTTATGGCCATTCAGATGTAGGAGAGAAAAGAGTTAAAAGCTGGACAAGAGGTCAGGCCTAAGCTACAGGGAACGGGGTCATGGCACATGTTTCTGTTATGTGGTGTGAATTCTAGCTAGAGTCTGTTATCTCTCTTCTTTTCATCCCTTCCTAGCCATCTGCACAAGGAATGAGGCTAACAAATAACTATTCCCACTCCTGCTCAAGGCCTTTTGTGGGAATAGAGCATTATCTTCTTTCCCTCCATTGTATATTGTATATTTTAAAGAATGTTAGTAAGTTTCAAGGTAATGTGCCTGCACTCTGTGCAATAATCCTGCAAACAACAAACAGGGGCAGGTATAATTGTATTCATTATGTAGTTGTTAATATTCATTTTATTGGTGTCAATGTAACCAAATAAGGGTCTATGGGGAGTTGCTGGAAATGTATACATTTACATACTTTTATGGATAAAAGGATTGTAAAGTAACCCCTTCGTTGCTCACTTGTGGCATTGAGGTGAAACGAGCAGGCAATAAAGGGTTCCGTCTCCCCAATCCATCCCAGGGACAACCTGTTTGGTTATTTCTAACATCAGAGTGTGGAGATTTGCCTATATATTATGTACAATACAATTGGTTCAGAAAAGTGCTCTGACCAGCTTTTCAGGATGCCAAGAGCCAAAACACATGTACTTGAATCATACAACGTACATTAAAACTATTTATTTTTAGCACTAAAAGGTGTTTCACAACTACAGTAAAAGATGTTTCATTAAAAGCTACACTAAATAAATAAGACTAAGACTAAAGTCTGGGCTAATTCTTGACCATAGCTTCATAGATTTTAGTGTCTGAATGAAGTGACTTTTCAAAGCATACAGTAGTGCAAAATCTTAAATAAGTTTTTAGACATTGAAATTACTCAGTGATGCCCTCAATGCTTTAAAAATACTATGACTCAGATTTCTGGCTCAGAAGATTGTGCAGGTACAATGGAGAGAGACTGTTGCTGTATATGTCTACAAAAGGATCATAAAAGTGATGTCTCACAGAGAGTCAATAAAATTTCCTCAGTACTGGGTTGGTGTATCTAGAGATTCTGACTTTTATTAAGTATTTTGGAGGCAAATTGTCTGTATGTTGAAGAAATTTTAAAAGATAGATTAGCAGGGAAAAGTTTACATAATACATGTGAGAATAGTTCCCACCAGAATCAGCTTTCTCTCTCTGCTGTGGGAAAGTGGCAGGAACAGCTGGAGAATGAATATATTTTAGACATCTGGAACTCTGAGGAGTGTTTTTTCTTTGGTTGTTTTATTTATCTCAGTGTTTTTCTGTTTATTTACCATCAGCTGTTTGTGGGGTTAGGTCACAGAGATATAGAGATAAAGGAAAAATTTACTGGGATAGATAAGGGGAGATTGGTCACTTGGGAAAAGGGAAGCATAGAAGAGGGGAAAAGAAATAAAATAGGCAGAAAATATACAGAAAAATCTACACAAGTTATGATGCTGACATGGTGTCTAACAGCACCTTTATTACTTCAGTAGTATGTTGCATCTCCTTACCCCATTTGCATCCAGATATTTGTAAACTTTAAGTAGTAAGCTCCTTGAGGCAGAGACTGTGTTTTACTATTTGTTATATGAGGCTGTAACGGACTGTCTGATACTCACCATATGACAGGAGCCTCCTGCTGGTGTTCTGGGAACACTGCCTGTGCTCTGTCACTCTTCCCTTCCTGCCATGGTCAGGGCTCTCCACTGTCTTTGAGGCTCTGCCCACCAGTCAAGCCAGAGTCCATGTTCCTCTGCCCCTGTTCTAGGGGAGGTGGATTCTGCAGTCTCTTTTTCCAACACTTGTTTCAGTGGTTGCTGTAGTCCACCGCCGCTCCATTGGCGGCCGAGGGGAGATGGGATGTGGCTTGGCAGCCTTCTCCTGTCTCCTCTCCAACTCCTCTATAGCTTTCACCAGGCCGCTTCCCCGCAGCCCCAGTACCTCCTCCCTTGTATCAGGTCCTCATTACCTACTCCACCCTTGTATCAGGGCCTTCTGCTCTCACCGAGCTGCAGCCATCAGCCACTTCCCTGCTCAGGGTGCTGGTCTCCCTCAACCTACCTGGCAGCCAGCCTTCCCTCCCTGAGCTCCTGGGAGTAACTGCCCTGCTCTGCTTGCTACTCCCCTTTTTATACTGGGCTCCAGTGTCCTGATTGGCTGCCCTGCCACTCCTGCCCATTGGCTGCTCCTTGCCCAGCCCCCCTTAACCCACTCTTGGCCAGTTTGGGGTAGATACCCCACCAATGAGGTACCTACCTCCCTTTAGAGCACTGGATACAGAATAAAAATTAAAAAACGTGTAAGAGTTGTATGCAGACAAAACTTCATTGGTCACATAATGAAAAGATTCCAAAGGTAATAGAGGCATGATAGTTTGGTAACTTTACTGCTGTCTAGCTGACATAATGGTTAAGGGATAGAGCTTAGAATAAATATAACACTGAGACCACACACTTTGAGGACTAAATGGATATGTCTACTATCAGAGAGAACAATAATACCTTTGGTAGGGGAGATCAATTAGAAATAGCTCAACCTTCTCATCATTCCATTTAAGAAAATCCAAGAAGACATCTAAACATGGAGATCACAGATAGTTACAATCATGAGGCTGTAACTGGGAACACTTACTCCCTGAGCACCTCCTGCTGTTGCATGGGGCACTGCAGGCCTTTTCCTGCTCCTGGAGCCCCCTGTAGGTGGTCATCCTCGCCAGTCAGGTGTTTAGTGTCTCGGCCCTGCGGCCAGGTCACACTGTCAAAAACGAATCCCTTTCGGGGTAGCAAAGAATCCAACAAAATCTGTCTGTCTGCCCTCACCAGGGCCAGCAGCCCCAGCTCTGGCTCCTTTAAATCCAGCCCTTCACTTGGGCTTCTAAACGAGTCTTGTTCCCTTCTCAGGGTTAAGCCATTTCACCACTGGCCAGTAGGGGAACCCTGGCCTGCCCACTAATCCAGGCTCCAGTGCAGACACCCTATAAACAGCGACCATATATTGCTCCCTGTAGTCTGTTGCTGTTTCCCTGGGCCTCTACCTACCTGGCCCCTTTATCTTTCCCCTTTACCTTGGAGTTAAAGTGCTCAGCTCCTCTCTCTCCCAATCCGAGTAAGCTCAGCAAGTCGAACACCTGTAGCCAGAGAGGATCATCTTTCTCTGTCCCTCAGGTCCCAGCCAGGGACTGCCCTGCTTAGGTCCTGCATCTCCTTTTACCTGACCATGCTGGGCTGCTTCCATTTAGCCTCCGTAATCCGGCCTGGAGGACCCACGTTTGTTGCTCTTTTCCTGCGGTGCAGTGTAGGAAGACCATGGGGCTTCCAGCATGGGGCCATGAAGGCCTGGCACACCCAGCCACAGAGACACAATAAAAGCTCTGGCAAGGCCAGCGGGGACTAAGTGTCATATCTGACTGCCATTAGTTCTGTAACAGTGAAAGCTGCAAGCCAAAATGCTGCCTATCTGGGTAGTCAGTACGTGATGATATATATTAAAGTTTCTTGTTTTCTCTGACTCCTCTTTCCATGTAAAACATTCTTCTGAATTATATTGGCAGTAGATTACTACTCCTAAGGGTGTGTTTATCTCTCTAGGAAACTTACACATTGTTGTCATCTGGGTCATTTTGTATGTTATGTTGCCATAACAAGGAAAAATTCTGTGAGGAGAATCAATTCCCTGAGTCTTCCCCATTACCCATTTGTTAAGAGCTTCATGTGAAAATCTTCACACAAGAAGCTATTTTCAGTGCATAACAAAAACAAGTTTTATCAATCCTACAAATCCCCAGAACTATGCTACATATTCTTGAGCTCTATCTACTGGAGCCTTATCTATTAACTATTTACATATATGCAGAAATCTCTCATTTTACAGCACAATTGTAACAGCTGACTTCATTCTTGATTGTTTGTGTCCCAGATGTGCTCCATGATGCTGCCGTAGAAGGGCTAATAATAGCTAGGTGGGTAATGCCTGCATGTGAACCTTGTATCCCCACCTAATTCTGGAGACTCCCATACTCTATATCATTACATAACAATATACTGTGCCATTAGCAGGTCTCTTCCTGTTTGCAATATTTGGTTTCATTGCACAGTTCTCTTTTCAGGACCGTCAGACACTTATAAAGCTGGGTCACAGCTTCCCTTCTTTCTTTCCACAGGGAAAAATAATAACTCACACCATCCTGCCATTTAAACTTTTGAGACTATTCAAGGCAAGGAAATCCCCTCTCCACTAGGTACTTCAAAAATTAGTTTAATTCTTCTCTCTGGTGGGAGTTCTTCTATTTTTCAAGAATACTGCATGTATAGATTCAAGGTTTGGGAAATTGGTTGATTTATTCCTCTCTTCAGAGATTAACTTTCTCTACCTTTAACAGAACCTGTTTTCCTGAATTAGAAGTACTTTAATTTTCATCATTTTCACTTTCTGGGATTTGTTCTGAGCAGAGATATTGTCTCATCAAATGCTTCCTATCAGATAAGTTTCTGTGAGTCAAAGATTATCCAGATGAATGGCCCATAGAAGTGCATTATAATTGGATTAAGGGAGAAAAAAAACTTTTAAAAGTGACATTCACAGGATAAAAAAATGGGGTTGTGCCTTCTTCAGGGTGCTTTAAAAAGGCCTGAAATGTTTTATTATAATAAATGCATACATTACAATAAATGCATACACTCGATCAAGCTGTGGGAGGCAGACCTATCCTGGCTTACAGACAGCCCCCCACCTGAGGCAAATACTCACCAGCAACCATACAAGAACACTAACCCAGGATCCTATCCCTGCAACAAACCCGATTTCCAGCTCTCCCCGCACATAGACTCTAGTGACACCATCACAGGTCCTAACAGCATCAGCCACACCATCAGGAGCTCATTCACCTGCACATCTACTAATGTAATATATGCCATCATGTGCTAGCAATGCCCCTCTGCCATGTACATTGGCCAAACTGGACTGTCACTACGCAAGAGAATAAATGAACACAAATCAGACATAAAAAATGGTAACTTCCATAAAAAAGTCAGAGAGCACATCAATCTCCCAGGACACTCTGTAGCTGAGTTGAAAGTTGCCATACTTCAACAAAAAAACTTCAGCGAGAAACTACAGACTTCAGCGAGAAACTGCACAGCTGGAATTCATATGCAAACTTGACACAATCAAACTGGGTCTAAATAGGGACTTGGAATGGTTCTCTCATTACAAGAAGTAATTGTCACTGTTCACACATTCTCACTTTCTAATCAATGATTGTTAATAGGCCTCATCTACTCCAACTGAATGGACTTTGCTAACACCTATCCTCCCCATTGTTGTTCATTACCCTTGGATGTATATATATACCCCCTATCTGATTTCTATTTCTTGCATTTGACAAAGTGGGCTGCAGCCCACGAAAGCTTATGACTGCAGAAAATAAATTTGTTAGTCTTTAAAGTGCTACAGGACTCTTGTTGTTTTTGCTGTATACAGACTAACACAGCCAGCCCTCTGGAACTTTTCACATTATTTTCTGTTTGTTTTATACATTAGAAGTTCAGGTCTGTTCAACTTTGTTTTTCCTGAAAACAATGTGGGTGACTGGAATGTTAACAGATTTATGAGATAACAGATACCAAGCAGGTGAAACCTGACTGAGCAGGGAAGTTATTTTTATTTTGACTGCCGATTATTGTGACACCATTAGACTTTTCCTACAACACACTATTTTAGTCAAATGCCTGGCAAATGGTTGGAAGAAATGATCTTTTGTTAGGGATTCAGCATCCACATCTTTTCAATTAATGGGTGTCTGATCTCCTGGTTTGTATTTCTGAATACTCCTAATGAGAACTCCAGCAAAACAGGGAAATCTGAAGTTCTGGATGTTCTAAAATGGCAAAGAAGTAGAGAAAGTTTATTAATGAATGAACAAACAAAAATTAAAAGAAAAATAAACAAAATGTTCAGGCTGTCTTTGTATAGCATAGTTTTTTTAAAAAAAGCAGGGGGACAGCCCCTTTTTAAAAAATCTTTTCAGGTCACTAGGCCATTTTATAAAACCCAAGATCCTATATTCACAAAAGCAACAATCTTTCTCAATATATTGTACTAGGTTCTACTGTACCTTTTAACTTTCATAGCAGGCTAGATCAAGAAACACTGCCGAACTGTTAGTGCTGGTTCCAGCAAAGCAAGATGTTACAGTCTGATAGAGAAATGATCATACATTTTCAAAGGTGGCACTGAGTACCACTTCCATTGTCTCTTTGGACTTCTGTTTGGTGCATTTTCTCTTTTGTTTCCAAACATTTAATGATTCCCATTTAATTACAACCAAGCAAATCACCACTGCACTGAAGAAAAAATGAATCTGAGCAATATGTTGTCTGATTAAATACTCAATGTGTTGTGGGTCATCATCTTAAAAATAAAACTATATATAATGAGCAAAATTCTGGCAGATACTTAGGAGATAATATCAATGGACTCAAATATTGTCATAGCTTAATGGTCTCGTGCTGCTTCCCAAGTGCTTGGAGAAAACTGTAATATTTATTTCCAATACAGAAGACACAGATCCTATACCAATGTTCTGTTAAAGTGATTTTTTCCTCATTATACCAAATGACTTGAAGATGTACTCATTTTGTCTGACTGATGCTGCTACTCAGGACAGCAGTTGCTCACTACTTTTGCTGAAAAGCTGAATTCTAATTGACTGATAAAAATATATCAGATTTATGTCAGAGTAATTTATCCATAAAAGTAAAGTTTTCTAAAATCAAATGATCTTTATTAATAAGATGGCTTCTAATATTCTCTCATTCCTAGGGCTGCAGGTTCAGATAGTTGGTTCAGGGAGGAATCTACAGTTGTGTGTGGGGGGAGTCCGGTATGTATGTTTTTGTTTCAGATTTTTTTGTTTGCATTTTAATGGGCTCAGTATCGTCTCAGATAGCCACTTATAAATTAAAACTGAAAGTTTTTCCCCATTTCTCTGACACAAAAGAAAAGTGAAAATACTTCTTTTTTTTTGTTTTCTTTTTGTTTTTATAAAACTGTTTTGTTTAGTTGAAAATCCATTTTCCATTTAAAAGGACATTTTTTACCACCTTTATTTCACAATTTTTTAGAACTTAGCCATATTAAGCTTAAAGGAAAATAAGATTTTAAAACCAGGATCAGATTTGTACAGTATAGAAAACTGAGAAGAAATGGTTACTTACTGTAACTGTATTCTTTGAGATATGATGCAGATGTGTATTCCACTTAGGTGTGCGTGCACCCAGTACACCAGAGCCAGAGAATTTTGCCTAGCAGTACCCATAGAGCGGTGGTGCTTCTTCCCCATGACCATAGCACCGCTCCTGGCTTTATGAGGCAGCATCAGCTTGACTCCCCTCAGTTCCTTCGCACTGAATGCCCAGAGACTATACTCCAATGCAGAGGGGATGGAGAACAGGTCATGGAATATTGATCTGCATCACTTCTTGAAGAACCATAGGTACAGTAAATAACCATTTTTTCTTCTTTGAGTAAATCCACCCATGCATTTCACTTAGGAGACTCTCAAGTAATACCCACAGAAGGTGTGGCTCAGAGTCTATTTAAACTAGAGGACTGAAGTTCTGGAACAGCCTTCCAAAGGGAGCAGTGGGGGCAAAAAACCTAGCCAGCTTCAAGACTGAGCTTGATAAGTTTATGGAGGGGATGGTATGATGGGATTGTCTACGATGGCATGTGGCCCATAGGAAACTGCTAGTAGCAAATATCCCCAACTGCTTGAGACAGGACAATATAGGGGGAGGGCTCTGAGTTGTACAGAGAATTCTTTCACGGGTATCTGGCTGGTGGGTCTTGCCCATATGCTCAGTGTCCATCTGATCACCATGTTTGGGATTGGAAAGGAATTGTCCCCCAGGTCAGATTGTCTGAGACCCTTTTGATTTCACCTTCCTCTGCAGCCTGGGGCACGTGTCACTTGCAGTTTTCAACTAATGTAAATGGTGATTTTTTTTTACTTGAAGTCTTTAAACCATGATTTGAGGACTTCAGTAATTCAGCCAGAGATAAAGGGTCTATTTCAGGAGTTGATGAGGTTCTGTGGCTTGCAACATGCAGGAGGTCAGACTAGACAATTATGATGGTCCCTTCTGACCTTAAAGTCAATGAGTCTAAGCAAGGACTGCCTTCTCAAAGTTTGCATCTGCTCTGGTTGCTACAGTAATGGCATAATGGTTCATAAAAATATGCATTGATGACCATGTGGCAGTGCTGCAAATATTTAATACTGAGATGTCACTTAAGAAAGCTATTGACATAGCTTGGGCTCTCGTGGAATCAGCTCGCACCTGTGGGGGGAGGAGGAGCAAAGCCAAAGCTGTTTCATCTGCAGACTTGATGAAGGAATATATCCACCTAGAGATAATTTGTGAAGAGACTGCCAGTCCATTCATACGTTTTGCATATGGCACAAACGGATGAGGCAAAGCCCAAAAGGGTTTAGTCCATCTTCAAAAAAGGGAAGAAGGAGGATCCAGGGTACTACTGACCATTCAGCCTCACCTCAGAAAAATCCAGAAAATTCCCCAGAAAAATCATGGAGCAGGTCCTCAAGGAATCCGGTCTGAGGCACTTGGAAGAGAGGACGGTGATCAGGAACAATCAGCATGGATTCACCAACGGTAAGTCATGAATGACCAACCTGATTGCTTTCTGTGATGAGATGACTGACTCTGTGGATGTGGGGAAAGTGATGGATGTGATATACCTTGACTTCAAGCAAAGGTTTTGATACGGTCTCCTACAGTGTTCTTATCAACAAGCTAAAGAAGTACAGGTTGGATGAATGGACCATAAGATGATAGAAATCTGGCTAGATCATCAGGCTTAATGGGCAGTTGATCACTGCCTAATGTCTAGTTGGTAGCCAGTAACAAGCAGATTGCCCCAGGGGTTGGTGCTGGGGCCAGTTTTGTTCAACATCTTCATTAATGATCTGGAGAATGGAGTGGATTTCACCCTCAGCAAGTTCGCAGATGACACTAAGCTGGGGGGAGTGGTAGATACGTTGGAGGGCAGGGATAGGATACAAAGTGACTTAAACAAATTAGAGGATTGGGCCAAAAGAAATCTGATGAGGTTCAACAAGGACAAATGCAGAGTCCTGCACTCAGGACAGAATAATTCCATGCACTGCTACAGACCGAGTACCAACTGGCTACGCAGCAGTTCTGAGGAAAAGGACCTGGGGATTACAATGGACAAGAAACTGGATATAAGTCAATAGTGTGTCTTTATTGCCAAGAAGACTAACGGAATATTGGGCTGCATTAGCAGGAGCATTGCCAGCAGATCGAGGGAAGTGATTATTTCCCTCTATTCGGCATTGCTGAGGCCTCATTTGTATTACTGTGTCCTGTTTTGGGCCCCCCACTAGAGAAATGTTGTGGACAAATTGGAAAGGATGATGAAAATGATTAGGGGGCAGAAACACATCACTTAAGAGGAGAGGCTGAGAGAACTAGGCTTGTTTAGTCTGCGGAAGAGATGAATAAGGGGGGATTTGATAGCAGCCTTTAACTACCGGAAAGGGGGATGCAAGGAGAATGGAACTAGGCTTTTCTCAGTGGTAGTAAATGACAGAATTCAGAGCAATGGTCTGAAGTTGCAGTTGGGGAGGTCGAGGTTGTCTACTAGGAAAAACTTTTTCACTAGGAGGGTGATGCAGCAGTGGAATGGGTTACCTAGGGAGGTGATGGAATCTCCATACCTAGAGGTTTTTAAGGTGCGGCTTGACAAAGCCCTGGCTGGGATGATTTAGTTGGGGTTAGTCCTGCTTTGAGCAGGGGGTTGGACTAGATGACCTCCAGAGGTCCCTGGTGCATGACTCTATGACATGATCCTAGTCCTGTCCTGAGAAAAGGCCAAGACGCTGCTCCACTGGGGTTGAATGTTGTTTATGAAAAAAGATAGGCAAATATATCATATGATTTAAATGAAACTGAGAGACCACGTTAGACACAAATTTCATGTGCAGCTGCAATGCTGCTTTGTCTTTTGAGAATTGTGTATAAGGAAGCTCTGCCATCGAAGTCTGCAAAGGCTCGAATGAAGGTCCCATCAAGAGCCATTAAGACTGTGTTAAGTTCCCATAAGAGAACTGATTCCCACACCGATGGATGGAGATTAAGGATTCCTTTTAAAAATTTTGCCACATAGCATTGGAAAATATCGATTTTCCATGAATGGGTGGTTGAAAGACTGATGAAATCACTACTAGATGCACCCTCTATGACTTAAGCGTAAGACCTGAGAACTAAATATGCAGCAAATACTCCAGGATGTCCTGGATACCATTGGTCAGTGATTGCATTGAAAAATGTTTCCACTTTGCTGAATAGGCCATGCTGGAAGGAGATTTTCTGCTACTGAGTAGGACCTGTCAAACAGCTGCCAAACGTCGCTCTTCCACCTCATTCAGCCACATGCTGTGAAATGCTGGGAGTTAAGTGTGGGATGCATGATTCTGTGATAGTAGGTTGTAATGGAGAGCAAGGGAAATGGGAGGCTGAACTGACAATGCAAGAAGGTCAGAAAACAAACACTGCATTGGCCATGCCAGAACAATGAGGATAACCTTGGTCTGGTCCACTTTCAGAATTGAGAATGGCCTGTGGAATGATTGGGATCAGAGGAAAAACATATAGGAGAGCTGATTGCCAGCTCAGGTGGAAGGCATCGGTCAGGGATCCCAGACTGAGGCCCCCTCGAAAGCAGAATAGATAACATTCCTGTTGTTCCTTGTAGTAAACAGGTCAATGTCATGATGCCTCAAGCCATGAAGATGATTTGCAGAACATTGGACTGCAGGCACCACTCGTAACTCTGGGAAAAGCTCCTGCTGAAGTGGTCTGTGAAATAATTCTGGACCCCAGGCAAATGATCGTCCATCGGAGTGATACTCTCTTTGATGCAGTATTGCCCTAGCCTGATTGCCTCTTAGTAGAGCACACTAGAGAGTGCTCACCCTTATCTGTTCATAAGAATGGCCACACTGGGTCAGACAAATGAACAATTTAGTCCAGTATCCTGTCTTCCAACAGCAGCCAATACCAGATGCTTCAGAGGAAATGAACAGAACAGGCAATCATTGATTTGATTGATTGATTGATTGGATTGATTGATTGATTATTGATTGAGGAAATGAACAGAACAGGCAATCATTGATTTGATTGATTGATTGATTGATCATTGATTGAGGAAATGAACAGAACAGGCAATCTATCCTGTCATCCACTCTTCGCTTCTGGCAATGAGAGGCTAGGAACACCCAAAGCATGGGGTTGCATCCCTGACATCTTGGCCAATAGCCATTGATGGACCTATCCTCCATCTTATCTAATTCTTTTTTGAACCCCATTATAATCTTGGCATTCACAATATGCCCTGGCAATGAGTTCCCCAAGTTGACAGTGCATTGTGTGAAGAAGAACTTCCTTTTGTTTGTTTTAAACCAGCCACCTATACATTTCATTGGGTGACTTGTGTTATGTGAAGAAGTAAATAACATTTTCTTATTCACTTTCTCCATACCATTCACGATTTTATAGACTTTTATCATAAGCTCATTCTTCTCTTTTCTAAGCTGCAATGTCCCTGTCTTTTTAATTTCTTCTCAAATGGAAGCTGTTCCATATCTTTAATAATTTTTGTTGCCCTTCTCTGTATCTTTTCCATTTCTAATATATCTTTTTTCAGATGGGGAGATCAGGACTGTCCTCAGAATTCAAGGTGTTGTCATAACACGGTTTTATACAGTGGCACTATGATATTTTTTGTCTTATTATCTATCCCTTTCCTAATGTTTCGTAACATCCTGTTGACTTTTTTGCCTGCAGCTGCACATTGAGCAGATGTTTTCAGAGTACTATCTACAGTGACTACAAGATCTCTTTCTTTAGTGGTGACAGCTAATTTAGATCCCATCACTTTTTATGTATAGCTGGGATTATGTTTTCCAATGTGCATTACTTTGCATTTTCAACATTGAATTGCATCTGCCACTTCATTTCCCAGTCACCCAGTTTTGTGAGACCTCTTTGTACTCTTTGCAGTTTGTACTTAACTATCTTTTTTATCATCTGCAAATTTTGCCACCCCACTGTTTATCCCTTTTTCCAGATAATTTATTGATATGTTGAACAGCACTGGTCCCAGTACAGATCCCCAGAGGATACCACTATTTATCTCTCTCCATTCTGAAAACTGGCCATTTGTTCCTACCCTTTGTTTCCTGTCTTGTAACCACTTATTGATCCAAGAGAGGACCTTCCCTAGTACTCCATGACTGCTTATTTTGCTTAAGAGCCTTTGCTGAGGGACATTGTCAAAGCCTTTATGAAAGTCCAAGTACACTATATCCACTGGATCTCCCTTGTCCACATGTTTGTTTACTCCCTTAAAAAATTCTAATAGATTGAGGACCTTTGAAAGTCTCTTTCCCAGTAAATTGTAGTCATTTATGTGTCAGATAATTCTGTTCTTTACTATAGTTTCAATTAATTTGCCTGGTTCTGAAGTTAGACTTACAGGCCTATGATCACCAGGATCACCTCTGGAGCCTTTTTTAAAAAATTGGTGTCACATTGTTGATACTGGACACTTTGATCAATGTGGATACCAGTGAGATATGGTACGCCTGTTTTGCAGATCAATAAGGTTTAATGTGTAAGGTTTTCTATAAATATACTAGTTAAATACAAAGCCTAAAATTAACTACAATATAACATACTTACTAAGCCTAGAGAGTTAAGCAGTTACTCAGATGACAGGAACGGCTCAGGGGCCTTGTGAGGGAGTCAGTGGATCCTCTGGTCCAACTGGCAGCACCTCCCGCAGAGTCACCTGTTGATGGATTGCAAATAGTGACTTTTATACCCTTCCATAAACAGTCTTCACCTAATTATCTCTCTACTCATTATCATATATGCTAATTACCTAGATTGGGTTTTCACCCTTAACTACATTCCATTCTCACCATGATAATTGGGGTCATTAAAACAACATCTGGTGATAGGAGGGGCATTGTAAAAGTATGCCCCTTAGCAATAAAACAGTGTACACTCAGATATTCAAGGATAACTTGTTCCCATCACCGTAATCTATGTGCAGCAGCAAGCATGCAGTAGCTGTATTTTATCTTGTTATGTGCTGTGGTGTGCAGAAACTGAGACATCTACAAGGTTACTCAGTAGTCCTATTCATCTCTGCCAGCTGGAAGATGTCATGCTACAGGGGTCAGAATAGCCAAGCAAGCAACTGAAGCTGTGCTAGGCCTGTAGGACAGTGGTCAAGCAACTCAAATTGTAATGGGCCTCCAACAACATTAGCTATCCACCACTCATCTGGAACAGAAACTGATTTAAATGATAGGTTACATATCACAGTTAGTAGTTTTGCAATTTCATATTTGAGTTCCTTCAGAATTCTTTGGTGAATATTATCTGGTAGCTTATTACTTTTTAAATTATCAATCTGTTCTGAAATCTCCTCTATGACACCTCATTCTGGGACTATTCCTCAGCTTGGTCACCTAAAAATAATGGTTTAAGTGTGGGAATCTCCCTCATCCTCTCCAGTGAAGACTGTTGTAAATAATTCATTTAGCTTTTCCGCAATGGCCTTATTTTCCATCAGTGCTCCTTTAGCACCTCATTCATACAGGGGCCAAACTGATTGTTTGGCAGGCTTCCTGCTTCTGATGTACTTAATACATAATACATCACAGTGGTATTGTCAGTAAGTATGTGAACCTTTGGTGTCATCTAGGAAAGTGTGACAAGCACTATAGACGGCCCAAAGATCGAGGATGTTGATGTGCAGTGAAGCTTCCTGCTCCAACCCCAGACTCCAAACCTTCAATGATCCCAAGTGTGCTCCCCAACCTATCAGGGAGGCATTGGTGACAACAGTACTGATTGGTAAGGGCCAGATGAAGGGAATGCTTTGACATACATTCCCAAAGTCCAGAAGGTGGGACCAAGGGAGGTGGACCAAACTGTCCAAGGAAAGAAAGGTTGGTTGGTAAACTTTCCTGAGCCACATTTGAATGAGGAGGAAGATACAACCTTGCGAATTCAACCACCTGCATGCATATGGACATGTGGCCCTAGAGCCTCAGGCACATGTGAACTATCATGGAAAGTTGAGACTGAAGATCAAGAAAAAGGTGATGAATTGTTTGAAAACAGTGAGTCATCAAAATATTATTTAACTCATTGAGTCTATTAGGGCCGCAATTAACTAGATCTTCTGAGTGGAGACCAACACAGACTTTCCAGTGTTTAGTTTGAGACCCAACAGTGGAGTAAGTGCAGTGCAATGCATACGTGAGAAAGGATTTCTTCTCTAGACCTACTCTTTAGTAGCCAGTCATCCAGATATGAATTCTCTTCTTCCTGAGGTATGCCATCACCATGACCATACATTTTAATAAAGACACAGGGGATGGAAGACAGACTGAAAGGAAAGATCATGTACTGAAAATTATTGTTTTTCATGACAAACCGCAGAACTCTTCTGTCGCTTGGGAGAATTGCCACGCAGAAATGAGCATCCTGAAAGTTCAGAACTGCAAACCAGTTGTTCTGAGTTAATGCAGGGAAGAAAGTTGATAGGATGACCATTCAAAATATCATGGATCTGATATATTAGTTGAGGTTGAGGAGATTGAGAATAGGTCTTGCCCCTACTTTGGATGTGGGAACTGGGAAGTATTGGGCATAGATTTGACCCCAGTGTTCCAGAGAAACTTCTTCCATTGCTCCCAAAGCCAGTAAAGAGAGGACCTACTTGAGGAGCAGTTTCTCATGAGAAGGATCCCTGGGGGATGTGGAGAGAGGGAGAAGAGGAGGAGTGGAGAGGAATTGAATAGCAAAACCCAATCTGATGGTGCTTAGGACCCAGCCTTTGGTTATAATCAGGCCTCAAACATCATAAACACAATCCAGCCTGTCACTGAACGAAGGCAGGATAAAACGAGTGATGACCAGACCATTGTTCCGGACCCAGTAGTCAAAATGGGTGATATGGGGTACTGGGGGGAGGGCATGCTGACTGGCCAAACCCCATACCCAACTGCCTCCTCCTCTGTGACCTATGGCCCTTTCTGGGGTGATCACACTGTCTCATGGGAGAAAAAGGTCCACTGCAGATGGTATTTCTACTGTTGCTACAGTTGGCCACTGTAGTGGCGCCTTTTCACTGCTGATGTATACACCCACAACACAGGGTAGCTCTAGAATCCTTGAAGGAGTGCAGAATCTCATCCATCTTGTCCAAAAAAAGCACCCAGACATTAAAGAGCAGATACTCTATATCGTGCTGCATGTCGAGAGTAATGCCTGAATTCTGAAGCCATGACTCCCTTTTCATGATCACACAGAATCCATAACTCTAGCCCAAGTATTCTTGATGTCCAGCAGAGACTGCAATGACTGAGCCACTAAGCAGTCTTTGGTGATGAATGCCCAAAAATCCTCTCTTGAAGTTTCAGGTAGCTGGTCTGCAAACTTAGACATAGCTGTCCAATTTACAAGGCTGTATTTGGACAACAATGCTTGCTGGTTCACAGTCCACATTTGTCGGGAAAAGGAGGTGTAAATCTTCCTGCCTATCAAGCCCATACTTTTTGAGTCCTTGTTCTTAGGAGTGGACTTAAACTTGTTCTGCCGAGCTCTCTCATTCACTGCAGTTTTGAGCAGGGAATCTGGGACTAGATGAGAGTAAAAGTACTCAAATCTCTTTGCTGGGACAAAGTAGCTTTTCTCCATATGTTTCAAAATAGGTAGACCAAAGTCAGCATGCTCCAAAGAACCTTTGCAGTCTCTAAAAGTGCATAATTGATAGGAAAGGCTACTTTCCCAGGAGCAGACAGCTGTAGGATATCCAATAACTTATGGGTGATCTTCTGCAAGAAGTGGCTTAATGGCCAGGGAAGCAGCTACACGCTGCAAAAAGTCCTGATTGGCCTTGAGATCCTCAAGTATTGAAGAAGGCAAAGAGCCAGGCACTGCAGAATCATCTGGGGATGAAGAAGAAGCAGTTAACAGTACCAAGGCTGATTCCCACTCCTGGACTGGTGGAGCTGGAAGAGGCAGTTCCATAGGTTCCACACGGGGAAGGCTCATTGGTGCCTGAACCTGTGGTGGATCCACAGTTCCCACCATCATTCTTTTTGGTGATCTCACTTTACAGTGATCTGAGGAGTGTGACCTTTGCAACTGAGGACCATCCCATGGATTCCATGGAGGCCACTGGGCATAAGGATAGGGCATTGGTGGCCACCATCCAGACCATGATATGGTGATTTGTCCATGGTGCTCCTTAAATGGCCCTAATGTGTGTCAGGAGATGGAGAGTGAGAGGAGGAAGACCCTGATCTCAATGCCAAAGATCCTTGGGTTTCCAGGGATAAAGGTGGAACCAGCCCTGAGAGGGCGAGTAACCAATCTGACTCATCCATCTCCCAAAATAAAGGAAGGACTGGGCACCAACAGTGGAAACAATACTTCTGGCACCGAATAAGCCTTTGCTGTACCCAGTGCTGGGAGTGGCATTGACCCTGAAGTCAGTGCTGACACCAGAATAGATGACAGTGCAGAAGTGGAGGGCAGTGAAATCTGCCATGGTAACATTGGTGGTGCCAAATGCAATGGTGACAAAGAGCTTGGTGCTTGAACCAAGCTCAGCACTGGCCCTGATTCCACAGATTGTGGAAGGGAATATTGGAGTGTGGTGCAAAATGAGATATCCCTGGCAAAGTCCTGAACCAAAGGAGAGATTGGGATGGAAAATCAGAGAAAGCCCATAGCTATCTGGTACATTGCCGGCATGGAAACAGCCAATGCTGGCATCACCCTCATTGGTTCTGAACTCAACAGATGTCCTAGGGCTGGAACCAGAGTCAATGGTGCAGTACTGGGAAGTGGTCCATGCCGGTCCATACTCTTCCTGGAGAAGGCAAAGGAATCTTCACGAGACCCTGGAGTGGTCTCGACTGGTCTTATGCAACCTTTTCCTTGGTGCACTTAATGGAGAATGACTCTTGTCTCTTCAGAGAGATACTGGCTCCAGACCATGAAAAGGCATCACTCTTAGAACTTGAGGGTGACCTCCTGTCTGATGAGGGCCTGGGCAATGAAGTAGATTCCAAGACCTGTTTGTGTAGGTTCTGCTTTAGGCAAACGTTCCTTGTTATCTGAGTCTGTTTTGTGAATGATCTACATATTGCACACTGCTCCTAGACATGGGCCTTATCTAAGCACAGAAAGCACTGCATTTGGGGTTCGTTACTGGGGATTGCTCCATCACATGACAGACAATATTTAAACCCCAGTGAAGGCATCACAGAGGAATACTTAACTAAATATAACTAACACTAAATCTAACACTAAGGGTACTACTAATTATATACACTTAGAAAAAAACACTGAGAAAAGAGTGAGAAATTGTGAATTTAAGACCCCTACAGAACTTTGACTCTAGCCATGGGTGGTAAGAAGGAACTGAGGGCTTCATTATGCTGCTCCATCAGCGCGGCAGACATCAATGCGTTGGAATCGCTTGAGCGGGTCAGGTGAAGACACAGTCAGTCGATTGCTGAGTGCTCTTCTGTGGACTCTGGTACTCCACCAGAACAAGAAGTGTAAGCTATGTCAGGAGACATAGTGTAATGAAGACACTGTGGCTACACAGTGTAAGGTACATTTACTTCAGTTACGTTAGTTTCATAATATAACTTGCATACCTTAAATCAACCTGCCTGCATAGTAAAGACAAGCCCTTTTGGGGGTTGGGGCAGCTCCTCCACATATAGCCAGTAGAGGAGCTATAGCCATGAAGCGCAGGCACTGCCCCTCTACAGAAACTGCTAAGCAAAATTCATCACCTCCAATGTGCTGGGCATGTATACCCCTAAGTGGAATGCCCAGCTGCGTCTACTTGAAGAAGTAATGTGGTACAAAGTGTGTAGTCTAATGTTGGGCTGGATTGTGCCCTATGCCACTGCCTCACAAAGCTGTGGAGGCATTGTGCCACAGAGGGACGTACCCAGTAGTGCCCTCCGCTGTGTAGCAAGGAACATAGACTCTGTCTCCCTTCATGAGGATCTACTATACATTTCTTTCTGCCTCTGATCAGCACTGAGAAGAACAGAGCCAGGTCTATGCATCATTTTCATCATAATTCCACATCACACAGTCACTTGGTGTGGATATGGCACAAGCCTCATAAAGTCCTTATTCTTGAGAACCAGGCTAGCATTGAGTTCTGTAAATGTGGCATTTGGATGGTGGGACTCTCTTACACTTTTCTCCCTACCCCATTTTTACACTTAATTAGGTGCAGGACACTATCTGACTTAGGTTGCAGATCTCCAAGCTTACTCATATACATATTAATTCTTTAGGCAAATGAAAGAATTTTTTTTTTATACTTTGCCACTTCCAAAAGAAAATTATTGCAGTCCCCTAGAATGGCTTCATCTTTCCATACAGCAAGGGGCAACTCAAAACAATACTCTCTATTTTTGTCCCCCAGTCTTGTTCTTGAAGTCAATGATTAGTGCTGTGATGTATGAGCATAGTGTGTGACTTTGCATAATATGAATAGGCCATCTCATCAGCGTACCATAAAAAATAGTGAGATTGGAGCAACTGTCTTAGATCTGTCTTTTTGTAAAATAACTTAATAAAAAGAGCTTGTTGTTGCACTGGTCTTTTTATTTATGGAAGAAGCCGAATTCCAAAATGAACAGGTGCAATCAATCATTGGCACAATTAAATAAATAAATACACACATATATCAGCTGATTTGTTCCTTCAATTGATTGCAGTTGCATAATTGATTGCTAGTGCAAAAATCAGAGTCCTAGATGAGTATCTTTGAGAATTTGTCAATAAATATTACTTTTAGGTGAGATAGTGACTTTGAGAACCATTTTTTTGGTGTGTACTCAGAATAGTCGGTTAGTCTCACCAAGCCTGATCAGCTCAAAATCTGATCCATGATTCTAATATAAAATTAGGTTGATTTTGATATTTACCTCTATTCAAGCCTTTACCCCAGTGCACATATTTTACAGCAAACAGGTGAATTAGTGTAGTCTTGTGATGAGACATTTCCAGAAAGTGTGTGAAGTCAGAAGGTGCCTCCTTCACAGTTGTACTGGATTTTAATATGCCTCTTTCTGTCCTAGAGATCAAAATCACAGAGGACTTTCTGATATATGTTTTGAATACTTCTCTCCTTCTCCTCCCACAACCGTGGCAATTTAATTAATTTGTTAGCATTTCTTCTCAGTGACCTCACATGTTGCCTCAGTCATGTCCTGGCACTTGACTCCTTCCCCATATATCCACGGCTAGATAAGGTGATCCAGGGTGATCTAGAAACACCAGCCAAGTCTACACTTACCTGAAAATTCAGCCGACTTCTTAACTTCTGTTTTGTGCAGTGTCTTCACTGCACTGCGCTGACAGGAAATGAGTTCCCATCAACGCAATGCTACACCACTTGAGGGTGGTGGTTTTAGTGCGTCAACTTCTGGATCAATTGAGCGGGTCTTCACTGACTGCTGAATCAATCCAGAAGGATTGATCTGTCGGCGGCGAATTTGCCACTATGACACAAAACCCACTAGCTCATGTCTGTGACCATACTCTCACTTGGAGCTGCAGTGGTGGGGTCCCCCTCCTCTCGAAGTGAAGCACAGAGAATGGCATGGGAACACCTCTTCCCCCTCACCCCAAAATATCAGCAGAGCCCAAGGCAGCAGCAGAAGTGGCAGAAGAGAAAGGTCCTGTCTCCAGTCCTTACCTGGAGTGGCCAAGGTGGCAGCAGGGGGTCTCTAGTACTTACTCTGACAGCCAAGGTATTTCTGCTTGATGAGCTGGGCTGGCCCACTACACATTTCTTGCTGTCCTGGACATAGCCCCCTCATGATGTGGTGTTGGCAGGGTCCTCCAGAGCCAATGACTCTTGCAATTAACACTCCATTTAAATGCATGGGGTACATCACCTGAATCAGAGCTATTGTTTCAGACTGCTGCAGACTCAGGAAGATGTCCCTGCATCAGTTACACTTGGGTCACATTTTCAAGCTCTTCTTCAGGGGCAAAAGTGCTAGAAATGTACAGTTTAAGCCTCTTCTTCTGTGTGGGTGGCATTTTTATCGCTACACATTAGCAGCAGGGTGTTAGGTTGAAGAGAGTGAGACTCATGAGAATCATGGCTGTTGAGCTAGTTGTTTTGGGTCTAATCTGGATGTCCACTGAAGTCAATGAAAATGTTCCCACTGGCTTAAAAGTGTTTTGTGTAGAGTTAAACTAAACTCGTAGGCCCCAATTCTCCATTTGATCTACTTCTGAACTGACCTAGGACATAGTACAAGGGGAGGACACAGAGTTGCAGGTCCCTGCTTCTTGTCCACCCAGCCTCAGTGAAAGTTATAGGAGCAAAAGGCCTATGGTGTAAGGTGCATTGATTGGTGTAAACTCAGCTCCAGCACTCTACCTTTTCCCCACACCTGATCCCTGGAACTCTCCACACATGCCTGCACCCTCCTCTGAGGAAGGGCTTGGGGTGAATTGCTCCTGCAGAAGGTGGCTGAACTGCTTCTGCCTGATTTCCACTGCCAGAGAACTCACTTATATAAGGCGAAATATCCCACAGCTATCTCTAGATACTTTAAGCAAAGTGGATTGGAAAATTCAGCTTTTAGAGTTCTCAGCCCTCTAATTCCTGGAGAGGACTAGTATGTATTATTTTGTAAAAGGACTAATAAATTCAACAAAAATAACACTTTACTCACAGGGCTGCAGGCTGGGAACTTGCTACTTTATTCAATTGCATCACAACAGAGAGGGAGGTGAAAACTCCCACTTACAGAATAGGAAGTAAAGGAAGAGTGGAACATTACTCCATCTCATAATATTTTAGGTTACCTGGTTAACCCCCTACTGCATGTTACATAAAGGAATTCATAAAAGGAAGACTTCTAAGTAGGAGGTTATTCTCTATTTCTCTGCATATGGTGTTTGTTGTTTGTTTGAGCCCATAATACTGGAGACCAGGCCCTTTGTGAATAAGTTAATTGGCCATAAAATTAGAGATCTATGACATATGGTTCAAGGGCCAAAGTCATGGATATTTTCACTGGCTCAAGTCCTGCGAGGTTATTATCAAGTCAGCAGCTCGAGGAAATGAATTTCTAAATATATTTCCTTTATAAATTGAAGCTCCTGGTGTGGCTGTTATGCAAATAGAAAAGCTGATAAAATTTGCAGAACAAATGCTGGTAATTAGCATGAAAGGGAAAGTTAAGTAACAATACAGCTCTCAATACCATATATGAAAAAAAATCACAACACTTTTAAAAAGTTATATTATTATTATTGTAATTCTTTGCAATTCAGAGTAAAAATAATCTACATCTACTAGCCTTCAGTTTGCAGCAATGACAGATTCCATGAGGTCATATTTTGGCAAGCAAGATCTAACTATCAGCAGGCTAACAGAAAATCATAATGAAGGAACAGATGAAGAGTAAGAAATTCTATTAATATAATGGTCAGCAAATGAAAAGTTAGATTGTGAATCTTAAAGACAAAACAAATCAGGGGAGAGAAATGATCCCATAATACTGTAACGCAAGATACACATATAGAAATTGTTCATGGGTAATGAAAAAATGGAGATGAAAACAATAATATAGAAATTATATCATATAATAGTATTTAGGCAAATTACACTGCTGGAATAAAATAAATAAAATAGTAAGGAAAATATGAGTTCACCTATGATAGATATTAAGGTAATACTTCAGATTCTGTTCTAATGAAGACAGAACCACTATTAATTTATTATAATGAGATGTTAGTGAATGAATTAAGACATTTAAATGATTTAATTTAGACATTTAATGAGTGAATTTAGAAAAGAACATGCATAAGATTATAATGAATTACTAAAAATTCAACATATAATTGATAAAATGCTGAATGCTCTATTTGATATCCTGTCTGATATTAGTGATACAAACATATTAGAATCCACAGAACCACTTTCATTTAAATATCTCTAATCACACTACCAACGTTTGATTACAGTATTTTGAAGTGTTTATGAAAATCCTACATCCAGTGACTTTGGCATGATATATATTCATTATTATATCAGTCCAGAAAACTAGAAAGGAATGGAATCAGAAAAGTGAATGAACTTTGCCTATGATAAACTAAAAATAATAGCTAGATATAAATGACTATTTTAATTATATATATTCACAGTACAATATAGAAAATTGCTATGTGATGTATTTCAGACCTTTACATGGGAATATAATAATATTTTACTGGGTCTATCTAGGTGTGTCAACCTAATTTTTAAGGAAGCCAAATGTTCATTACTTTAATTACCAGCCTGGTACATTTAGAATGAGAAGAATTTTACATTAGAATTCTACATTAGAAGAATTAGTTCTTCTAAAATCAGAATTTATAAACGTATTGACACTTTATAATAACATGTCTTACTTACTTATAACAAACATGGGCTATGGTGTTTATTATAGTTGTCTAAAATGAATCAGATATATAACAACAAATAAATAAAGCAGTTATCCTATTTAAAACTTCATATGTAAGAAACCTTGGATAAAATGATGTCCCATTAAAATCCATGGGCATTTTTCCATTGACTTCAGTGGAGCCAGGATTTCACTCTATTGCCCTTTAAAAGAGAACATGTACACTTTACTTTTTGATTAGGTCTGGCCTGTTTTGCAAAAATGCGAGGTTTCAATGTTTATTTTTGTTCCTCATCAGACTAAAACTGAGACCTTTTGAATTTTTTTCACAGGAAAAAAAGAATAGGAAAGACACTAAATCAGTAGATAAGACATTTTCCTTAGATGTAGAATATTCAGGTTCAAGCCCCCCAGAGGCAGATGAGGGACTTAAAACAGGATCTTCTATACCCCATGAGAGAACCCTATCCACTAGACTATTCAGGATGGATTTTTGACCAACAACTACATCATCGACCTGAGAAACCTTCCTGATGAAAGTTTCTGACATGATTCTGTGAAAAGTTTTGGTTTTGACTGTATCACTTTCCAATGAAAAATATTTAATCAAACAGTAACTATAATGCCAACTTCCACTCCCTTTGTGAATGGTACATGTGCCTTTGCCTAAGGTGTAAGACAACAGATTTGTTTCTATTAAATAAATATGAAGGAAATGTGTGTCCCACAGTGTGTTTTGAGCCTCTTTTGAATTGCTTTTGGAAAACAGAATCAAGTTTTTTCTCTCTAATTCATTCCTTTTTGAAGAAGGGTTAGTAATCAACGGTACAGAGGAATAAGTGTAAAGTGCAGTGGAGTGGCCTGTTTTGGTACGATGTTTTTGTTTTGTTTTGGTTGTTTTCTAAAATAACTCTGTTTCTATATGTTTATCCTAGAGAAGACATGATCAAACAAAAACACCTTGTACTTGGAGCAGACAGTGATGAGGTTTGTTGTGGTCTTTAGTTCTTCATGGAATTTATTCCATAACCTCAGACAATAATTCTGTCTCCCACACACATGAACTTTATTTTTATTGGTCACTTTACCTGTAAGGAAAATGGCAAATAGATTACAACTCAGTAATGTCCCTTCAGATGTATGAACATATTATCTTTATTTGCATCACCTCAGAACTTGGGCTAGGGGTTAAATACTGTACAGTGGCTTCCTTTTTTCCCCTAATAAGGCAAGCCTACACTTTGAAGTTTTATTTTAGATTTTCTGGCAAAATTGGAGTACTTGTGGACATTTTCACTCTATTAGGAAGTTGATCCAATAATAGATATTACCTTACCCACCCTGTCTAATTTTGAAACCTGCCAGTTTGCCAGTTTTTAATCCATTTGATGTGTGCCATGTTCATTCTGTATTGTTCTAGTTTCTTAATCAAAATATTGTGTGGTAGCATGTCAAAAACCTTAAAAGTCTAAGCATATTACATCCACACTATTACCTTTATCAATCAAATAAAACCAAACCAAATTATGCACACACAGAATTGCTTTAAATAGGCAATTTCCAAATTTACAAAATACTACCGTAGTTCATCATATACAGCACAAATATAAAGAGTGATCCCACTTCCGCATGTGAATAATTTTTTACACGATGAGTTCAATGGGACTATTCAGATAAGTAAAGTTAAGTACATATATAAGAATTTGCAAGAGTGAACCTAAGTAAATGATATTACTAATTGCAATCATAGCGATTTTGTTAATTAAAAGTAAAACCAGTGACAGTGTATTTGATGCAATGAGCTTCTTTTGGCAAGGTCTGTGCAAGCAAATGTACGCATATCTTCTCTCCCATTATTGTTCATGGGAATTTTAGGATTGATCCTGCAAGATGCTGAATAGGTCCCCAGTCTGTATCTATTAAAGTGAATAGGAGTTTAGAAACTGACTTCAATGCGTGCAGGATCAGTCCTTTCAGCCTCAACCCCACTACCATTGACGTTAACGGCAAAATCCCAATTGACTTCAGCAGTGCAGAATCTTGGTCTAGAAGTGATAAGAGTTTTCCTCATAACACCCTTTAAAGTGAGAATTTACAAAGTATTGGATTCTGAATGAGAGCATTAAACATTCAATATTTGCATATTTGAGAAGATTGTAAAATTCCCTTTGTAGGAAAGTATAATGTTTATATTTCAAGCGGTGACTTCTGGCATGTAATACTGATGGGAAACCATTTTGTTTCAGTGACTTTACTGTTTGCCTTTCTTTCTTAGAAATCTGATTCTAAACATACATTATAGATTATACATAGCTACCTGTGATCCTTGATGGGAAAAGAACCAACTTATCCCAGGACTCACCTCTTAGAAAACATATAAAATAGCAATGAAACATGGATTGGAAGATATGTATATCTGTAGTTATGCAGTATGTTTCTGCTTTGGACCAAAACAGATAACTTTGATTTCTTTTATCAGTTTTTATATAGTATGTTACTGAATTTTTAGAAGTAAATGTTCAAAGCAGTACTGAAATTTAGCCACAAGATATGGATGGGAAATACTAACATATCTTGAGCTCTGTGCTCCACTTTGAAAATATAGCTCTCAGACACTAATCTTTTTTTTTCTTTACAGATCAGTTTTTGATGCAGTCCCCTTTCCAGTTTTACCTTCATATTGAAGATTTTATTTTATTTGCTGAAAACTAGATGCTAAAACTAAACCAACAGCTTGAGTTATTGAAATTTAATTAGAAATGACATCTGAGTCCAGTTTTGTTTTTTACTAAGAAAACGTATGGGGGGCAAAAACCTAAAGGAACAATTCTACAAAACAAAAATTAGACACAGCTATCCCATGCCAATCCAAACAAAACCCCAAATTCCTGTGTTCCTAGTTATGGATTGTAGCCTTAATCTTCTATAATAGGATTAACAGGCATTTACTGTATTGTTTCAAGTGATATACTGTTTTAACGAGCCAAAATCAAATACGTACCTTTTCATAAGATATGGAATTAATATCTTTAAAAAATGTCTTTATTGTTAGCTGGAGATTTATAACATTATATATCATAAATCTTTGCTAATGTTTTCTCATTTTTATTTTTCACATAATCAAAAGGAAAACATCAGATTTGACCATTTATGTGATTCCATTTCTTACACATGCAACCTTTGGGCCGAATTCACACCGTGGATTGACATCGGGGAAGAATTTGACCATTTTGTCTAACATGTTTGATTTGTTATATTGTTGTGTAGTGACAGATTTTGATGAATTACAGGATAGTTAGTATTGGCAACTAATGATATGACTTCACTGCAGGATTAATTGGGCCCTTATATGGATTTTAGCCTAAACCCTTCTATGGTCCGTACGTAAAACTCTTAAACTTAGGTTTATATGAGTTTTGAACCTGCACTTGCTTGCCCAGCTCAGAGTATAGGTTAGAGCCCAAGTTTCACTGTAGGACAGGTTCAGACCTGCTTACTTTACAGTGGGAACACATCTGAAGGCCAAGTTGTGGATCTCAGGTTTTGATAGTCTTCCAATGTCAGCTCTGGGCCTGAATTTTCTGGTCATTCTACCTACTCGCTTCCCACTCCTTTCTTATACACCAGAAGCTACAATCATACTGCAAATGCTGAGCTGCCACGTGCTCTGATGGCAGAGTATAAGCAAGTGCAGTAGAGGGTAGATTGGGTTGCATAATATAAGAGTAAGCACAGACACCCATTTATAAGCATGCTACTGGGAAAGAATAAGGTCTCTTCTTGTCCAAACACATAAATGCCAAATTTCTTCAGTGCCCTGGTGTTATGCATGCCACATTAGTGTTTGTGAATCTGCTTTTGTGGTTGAGGGAGGCCTATAGAATAACTGAATAGCATCCCTTCTGGTTGACATGTTCATGTGATCCTTTTGGTAAGCAAGCAGTAGGTGTGTGTGTTCCATCCATGGCACCAGTGCAGTTCAGGAACCCCATTCTCTCAGAACAACCTATTATTTCCTTCACAATAACTGTCTCCACTGCCCCACCTCTGGGTAAAACTGCAGCATTTAATTTCCCCAAAAACCGATACTACCAACCTATGACAGTCTGGGGTAGCCATCTTCCAGATAACAAGAGAAATCCATTTCTGGACTGGTAAGGCCTTCCTCATTTGTGTGTCCTGACAATGAAGGTTCAGGGCAAGATCCTCAAACAGCTTTATGAAGGAGGCTTTCCTCAAGAAGAAGTAATAGAGACATTGCTTATAACCCAGGTCTGCATGATGATGTTGCCCTGATGTTGCATGAGAAGAGTCAGTCCATAAATGGGGACTCTGTAGTGACTATAACAAGCACCATCTCTACTCTACCATGTAAGGATGCAATCTGCATAATCTCCCCACCAAGACATCAGCTCCCTGAGAATCAGAAACCGCTACTGAAATGTCCGCCGATGTGTGATCCCCCACCCATGGTGATTTCTGGATCCCTCAACCATGGTTTCCCTAACAATGTGCACAATCCTCAGAAACTGCAAGCCCAATTTGACTACTACCAGCACTGTTAAGGGAAGCGGGGAGAGTGGGCTTCCTGCATTCTCACATAGCTGCAGCCTCCTGCCCCATTGCACCTTGGACAAAGACCACAATTTGGGAGGCTTAACCCTGGTTTCTGGTCTCAAAACAAAATTCATGTTGCTCAGGGGAGGGGGCGTTGTTCACCAGTCCACCTGTGCTCCCAACTCAGGTTTCCCACAAGTTGCAACATAAGGTCCATCACCCATACTACTGGGCCATACTCACCATGGCTGGAACAGTAAACCAGTTCATGGAATAGCTAGGGATTCTTATTATGCTCTGGCTTGCACTTTAGTGTAATAAAGGGAATGCTTTTTAAATAGCAACCTTGCACTAGACCCAGGGTATGCACTGGCAATGGTTGCTTGTGCTTTGCGGGCCTTACAGTGCAAACTTGGCCTTCAGCGCATCCTCCACACTAGCACAGAGGTTTTTGCAGATTAAAATGCATGATGACATGTTCAATGAGATAATGAACACTTCTGGGACAGCTGACATGGAGCTAAGAGCCTGGAGGATTTAATTGTCTGAAAAACTAGACATGGATATGGAGAGCAGGAGAGCTTCCCAGGAGCATGAGCATGCCATGCAGGATGAAATGCTGCAGATTATGAAGGACCAATTAGGTATGTTGAGGTGTCTGGCTGAGCTTCAAGAAAAACAACTTGAGGCTAGATCCCCCTCTGCAGCCTCTTCAGAATGGCCTGCATACATCGCCGTGTTTCCAATCCCCTTCCTCCAAACATTCCATGAGGCAGGGAGGTGCAATATCCCTTCCCCTTAACACCAGAGCAGGGTATTAAGAATAAAAGGCAGCCATTTGAAGACCTTTGATGGGCAAAACTTCTGTGCTTTCACAGACAAGCTGACCTGGTTCCTCCCTTCCAATTTTATCACACTGTTTGCCCAAGGTTAACATATTGTACTCTTTTTTTAGTTTCTTTTTGTTTGTCCAATAAATGTCAAGGTTTTTTTTAATGAAATACCCTTTATTTATTCCTAGCATGGGGAAGGGGAAGTCCAGGGAAACTGATGCAATGGAGGAGAAGGTATGGGAAGGCACAACGCAGACAAGTGGTGTACAACTCTGTGGCTCATTACTGAAATGGGTTTTCAAATCCTCTTGGAGATGCAGAGCTCCTTGATCGACTTTTTTTATTGCCCTGGTACCTGGCTGCTCAAAATTAGCTGCCAACCTATCCACCTCCCTGCTCCACCCTGGCAGAATCTTCTCCCACTTTGCCTCACAAATATTATGGAGCACACAGCAGGCAGCAATAATGAAGATATTGCTTCCACTGAGATCTAACCTTGTAAGCAAACTTCACCAGCAATCCTTTAAATATCCAAAGGCACATTCCACCACCATTCTGCATTTGAAGTTGAACTGCTCTTTACTACTGTCTAGTTGACTGTTGTATGGCTTCTTGAGCCAAGATTTATGCTGAGTCTCCCAGGATCACTACTGGCTTTCAACATCATCAGTGGATAGAAAGTCCCTGATTTCAGCTTTCTCAATAGACCTCTGTACCCAAAGATGCACGTGTCATGCACCTTTCCTGACCATCCCACACTGATGTCATTGAAATGCCCCCTGTGATCCACCAGCATGAGCAACACCATTGAAAAATATCCCTTTTGCTTTATGTACTCTTTGACAAGGTGCTCTAGTGACAAGATAGGGAAATGAGTGCCATCTATTGTCCCACCGCAGTCAGGGAACTTCATCACTGCAAAACTATCTACACATTGTGTCCTTCACGTTGCCCAGAGTCACTACCTTTCTTAGCAAAAGTCAATAAATGGACCTGCACACTTGGATCACAACAGCTCTCATAGTGAATTTACCAATTCTGAATCAACTCCCCACTGACTAGTAGCAATCTGCTGTTTCAAGCTCCACAGTCATCACCACTCGCTTCTCCACTGTCAGAGCAGTTCTATTTTAGTGTTGCTGCAGATCAGGGCTGGTGAAAGCTCTGCACAAAGTTCCTGGAAAGTGGCCTTCCACATTCAAAAGTTCTGCAGCCATTGCTCATGATCCCATAGCTGCATAATGATGTCAACCCAACAGTCAGTGCTTGTTTCCTGGGACCAGTGTTCAGCTGCTGCGTGACTGCCAGCAGCAACCGGGAATTGTTTTGTTCTATGGCTTGCAGCAGGGCTGCTTGAATAACATAGCAATGTTCCATGCGGCGGATCCTGTCTCAGCTCTGGAAATACTGCAGGATAGTGTGCAAGGTATCTGTAATGCTCCCAACAAGAGAGCATAGCTGAGCTAGATGCATGCTTCTCATGGATAAGCCAGCTTTTCAAAAAAAAAAAAAGGTGAAAAAAAGGTGAAAAAAGAATCAGTTGTTTGCCATTGATATCACGGTAGGGAGAGAAGGAGGGAGAGAGGAAGGAAACTGCATCATGAGAGGTGATGCCCATTCCCCCCCACAACAATGTTTTAGTCCCATGAGGCACCGCAAGCCCTTCCCAAAATGCCCTGAGGCTAGTTGCTACTCAGGGTGCACTGCTCTGTGCATGATGCAAGCGCTGCTAGCGATGACACACTCTACCAACACAATGAGCATGGTGTGGACTTGCCCGACTGACTTAATTACTGAGGGGGCAGAGTGTCGATTTAAATTAAATCAGCTTAACTTTGCAGTGTAGATATGCTTATGAAACAATTCCTAGAGCGTCTCAAGTTTGCAGGGCACTAAAACCACTGTGAAACCCAAAGAAAACTTAGTGCCGAACATGGGCTATTGAAGCACCGGTGTGCTCCTACCTTGCAGGGTTCTAGAGCCTGGGCTCCAACCTGAGCCTGAATGTCTACACTGCAATTAAACAGCCCCTCAGCCAGGGTTCTAGAGCCTTGTTACCTGTTAGCGCTGTGTTCTTGGGGAACCAGGGCGCAAAACTCCTACTCTTTCTGGCTCACCTGAATCCCCCTCCTTCAGCCTCTGCTTGAACCAGAAACCAAAAGCTATGGAAAGGCAGTGGGAGACACATCTAAACCCCTCCAAACGAGGGTGATAGGATTAAATCAACTCCCCTAGCCTCATCTACATTGAAGGTGGAAGAAGAATTAGCATACCGAATGGAGAACCAAGCTCCAAATCAGGAACCATACTGAATTCTGGGATTGGCAAAGCAGGAACGCACTGTATGATGGGAGATCTCTGATCCTGATGTAAATAAACCCACACCTGCACACACCCAGCTCGGCAGTTATCAGACCATTCTAGTTATTGATATCCAAAACACTGAATCTACCTGATTGCATTGTGAGCTCCCTTGAAGGAACACTGCCCATAGCCAGGAATGATCAGCTCCTATTGTCCAGCCTAAAGAAAACCATTCTTTTATACTCCCATGAGTCATTGTCTACCCATAAACAAACCTAGTGTTCTCCCTTGAACCATTGTTTCTTCCTTACAAAAACCCTTACCCAAGTTCAAACTTCTGGTTCTGATACCTGGATCCAAATGCTGCATCAGCTTCACTGGGACTTCCAGTTTTCCTGACTGATCATGTTGGGGGCTCTGCCTGTCTCAAACGCTCCGGACCCTAAGCTGAACAGCCTGTCTCCTGGGAACCTTTGAGCCGCACGGAGTGGTGAGACCGCCACCTCTTTCCCCAACATTCTCTCTCTCTCTCTCTCTTTCAGTCCAGGTATAACTTTCTACTTTTGCAATCAAACCTGGGCTAGCCTTCTCCAATACCCCAACTGAAATTGTGTAATATTGTAAGTGTTTGATTGTTTTCCTCTCCTTGTATAGTATTACTATTAGTATCACAAGTTTTATATACCTGGCAATAAAGTAACTCTTATAATCACGCTGGTTGCCAGTCTCTCTCTCCAAACTTAATTTACTCTTTTGTGTTCTTGGCTTCCCTATCTTGCTCTGCAGCATCGCTTCTTTTACCTAAGCCAAAGATCCCTGGAGTGCCAAAAAATCCTGTGGGGTTTGCTCATCAAGGGGGTTACTACTAGAACAATTATAGAGTGGTGAGGGGCAGCTGAGAAGTACTGCTCTGCCTAGCCTGTGGAGTCCAGGGGCATATAAGAGGGGCAGCTGAAAAGTGCTGTTTGGACCCAGCCTCCTCAGAAATGTGCCCTATTCTAGTGTGGTGCAAAGGGGCATATAAGGGTGGTCTCTGAAAGTGCTGTCACCCAGCCTGCTGAGTTCAGGGACATATAAGGGGTCAGCTGAAAGTGCTGATAGCCCGATCCACTCATACACACTCGGTTAATCTGGAATGTGTGTGTGTATATGTGGGGAGTTTATTTGAATCTGGGGCTGGAGGAACCCAGGTCTGAAAACCTTAGGTCCTGTAGGATATCTCCATTGGGAGAGGACTTATAGCCATATGAACACACAAGTAACACAAGCAGTACATTAATAGAATTGCATCCCCCCTTCCAGGCAGGTAACCCTAATAAATGAGCGTACCCCAAGGTGATGGGCAAATCTGGTAACAGCCTGGGGTCCAACCTGAGCCCGAATGTCTACACTGCAATTAAACAGCCCCCTCAACGGGGGCCCCATGAGCCGTCTGTGGGTTTTTAATTGTAGTGTAGATATCCCCTAAGTGAAATGCAAGGACTGAGACGGGAACAATGTGCTTAAGCAGTGAGATTCCAGGTGAGACAGCAGACCAATACAGATACTTCTTAGTAAATGAGCAGTGATGTTTAAGATGAAATTTCTACAAGAAGTCACCTGTATGCAATTTGTGACCAGCTCAGTTCAAGAAACAGGATTTATGTACATTTTGTAACCAAACAGATCACACTAAGGAAATACCCTGATTCTGAAATACCCATTTCTTCTAAAACAGTAAATACACCTGAAAGCCCCACCAAATCTGGTAATGTTCAGCAAAAGACAACATATATAGAGATAAGCAAGAAAGAAAAATGGGGGATGGAGGTGGGCAAAGACCTTTTTTGTTTCAAAATTCATTCTGATGATTTTACAAATCCATATAGTGAAGCACAAATATTGGTTGTCTCCAATGTTACCCTGAATGGTACAGTTTATTACCTCACTACTAAAACAAATTTGTGATATACGTTCAAACAGGTTTTTTTATCTTATAAATAAGTTACTCCATTTCATTTTCCTCTTTCACACAATTTCTTTTGTTTCTATGTTAATGTTAAAATGTTAAAATGTTAAAACTGTATTGCAAAATCTGAATATTGAGGTATAGAAAGGTATTTATCTCTAAATGGGGTTTTGAGCACCAATGTGATTTTCAGAGTTACTTTGGGGTTTATTACTAATTTAACAGTAATTACATGTGCTGAATTAGAAAAAACAGAGTCATACTGAGCAGCCACAATTCCCTTTGACTTCAGTAGGAGTTTCCAGGTGTTAAACACCTCCCAAAATCTGGCACTATGCTATGAATCTGTAACAAAACTAGCCTAAATCAAGAAGATTGTGATCTTTGATTTTACTATTGAATCTTTCCTGGGCAGCATTCTTAATCTCAGTCTGTAATTTTCTTTTTCCTGTTTCTGCTTGAAGGCCATGAACTTCTGAATTTAAAAATCTTAAACATCCTATTATTTTTCTATATTTAAAATTAACTGACTCCCAGAGCAGCAACCATTACTGAGTGTGCAGTGACTTCACACTAGTAAACTAATAAATCTACACAGAGTTTGCGATACTAATACAGTGAATTATATAATCCATTCTACAGTTTGAGCAGCAATTTTAATGGAAGTTAAGGTTACAGAGAACAGAGAGTAATATGCAAATCAGAAAGTATCTGCTGTTGTGGTTGACTTGCTTTGGTCAGCATATAGGGTCATTTCGGTGGATTACTGCTTAGATAGATATTACAATTTCCACTACAGATAGTAGCTCCAGTTTCAATATATATATTCAAGTGGCTACGTTGTCACAGGTCACAATACCAACAGTACAAAATGATATAATTGTTTACCTAAATTATTTGCCTAAATTCCAGAGTATTATATGGCTTTGTTATATATATGGTATGTACAGTATGTATATGTGCATTGGGGTTAATGTCATCCTGATTAAGCTGCTATACCTCAAGCCCCTGCTATTTTCCTGCCCTATTATTCATCCTGTTTATTATGATGCACGTGGATTCCAAGTTATTTTAAATGGCTGATGGAATGCCCCTTTGTGTATATTTTAATAAGAGGGCTAACATCTGATTTAGACCAATATATGGTTAGACCAAACAGAAGGTCATGTTTCATTATCAAGTTTAATATTCATTGAGCATCTGGAGTAGTACGTCAGCTTCATAAAATATATGTAACCTGATCCTAAGCCCATTAAAATCAATGAGAGTCTTTCCATTAAGTTTCCAGGAGGAAAAGCCATCAGTTGCAACATCTTTTAGGCAGTCTTTTTTTTTAATGATATCAGGTGATTTGGTGTTGAGGACAAATAATGAGGAGTGTGAGGGGCAATAGCTCTGCTAAATATTTTAATGTGGGTAGAAATGAGCTGTTTTTGCTGGATTCTACTTATTGATATAGGGCCAGATTTTGATACCCTCACTCGTGTTTGGTAGTAAGAGAGGCAGTGTGACCAAGTGGATATAGTACAGGACGGGGACTCAAGACCTAAATTGTATTCCTGACTCAACCACTGACCTACTGGGTGACTTCACCATTCTGTTCTTCACTTTTCCCCACCTGTGGCATGCGGATATAATGACACTGACCTCTTTTGTAAAGCACCTTGAGATCTACTGATGAAATGCACTATACAAGAGCTAGGTAGTAGTAGCAGTATCACTTCATTCCTCAAATAGTTCCGTCCTGTTCAGTGAGATTACTTGAGGAGTTAGGGACTAGTCAATGCATGTAAGTATGTCTACATCTGACTTTAAGTGAACCTTATGATATTAGAGAGACCAGGTGGATGAGGTAACATATTTTATTGGACCAGCTTATGTTGGTGAGAGACAAGCTTTTGATTGTACACGGAAGTCTTCTTTATGTCTTCAGCTCTGTGTAAGCTCAACAGCTTGTCTCTCTCACCAACAGAAGCTAGTTCAATAAAAGATATTACCTCACCTACTTGGTTTCTCTAATATCCTGGAACCAATACGGCCAGAACATGCCACATGATACTGACTGCTATAGATAAGGCTAATGTACAACTTCCTTAAAAACTCCTTTTTGGATGTTCATAACTTAATTTTGCCCTTCCCCCAAATAAAAATAACTCCCCCCCATATTTTGATCTCAGTGCAACAATTTGTTTATTTGTTTGAGCACAGTAAAAGTTACAAACTAGGCAGCTGAGAACAATTTTGTATTTTCCAGCAGTTACCACAAATAGGTAACTAGGTGTGAGATTGTAATCTTTTTTCTCTATGATTTGAATAGCAGATAATCTGTGATAACTGTTTGGTAATGATTATCAAATGTGGATTTTTAATCTTTCTATAGCATAGCATTCACCCTTATAAACTTTCCAGTTGTGTCTTAGATAAACAGATTCAGCTCCTTCAGTGTTTTTAGTATTCCTTTTACAAGCTTACACTTATCAATTGCCTTCTGTCCTTAAAAATGACAATGACAGTGCAATCAATATTATTTTGTTTTTCAATTACCATATCAAGTAGCCTTCTGAAAATTATGATTCGTGTTCTTAATGTCCATTGAGTGAACCTTGCTTTGTCTAGCTTTACTATATTTGGGACAATGGTATCTAGAGGCAATATTCTTCACTTTTATTTCAGTGCCAATATTTATTGTTAACAAAGATATATAACAGATGTTCTTTCTGGATTTTATTGTGTTTTGGTAGCAAGAAGATTCATTTATCCAAGCAGGGACCATTTTATGTTTATGGGCTTTGTTATGTATTTTAGGCAAATATGGAATGGGAATTTTCTGCAGCAGATGAAGAACAATTTCTACATACTATTTTCCCTTATATTCTGCTTGCTTCAACACAACTTTCAATGCATAGTACGTAAGAGCTATCTAAAGACAGAATGAGACATAAAATTGCCTTATTGCATAATGTTCTGTATGTTGTATAATGATTAATTAATGTACAGATGATAATACTACTTTAATCTGATGATTGGAGGCTTTTCTATTATATCTATCTGTCTATAGCTATATATCTAAATATACATACAAAATTCAGCCAATGTTGTGACTGTTATTTTACATGAAATCAATATAAAAATGATCTCTCTGATCAGAAACACTACTTTTGCTTAAATATGGGATGTTTTCTCTATTTGTTCTGTTTCTCTTGAGGCAGATATACATGCAGAACCAACATGCTTTATTTCCAGTTGACATTTAAAGCACGCTTTTGCCTTTTGTATTTTTCTGCTTGAATAAAACAGTTACCCAATATAATAATAGAAATTTTTCAATCTCAGTCTTGCTGTGTTTCATTGGGACTATAACAGAAATTGTCAGAAAAATGAAAGTAAGAAAAATAGCTCACAACAGACTGCAGAATAATTGGTGAGAAAAAAATTGTATAGGATAAAATATTTTAAAATACCTTGCTTTATAAAAAAATGTGCTAAAGTGTCAGTCTATCTTTTTTTATAAAACCGTGTAATGGAAAAATAGTTAAAATAATGAGCTATATATATTTCAAGAACTTTCTTTTCCTGTGAGTAGCTACAATATTCTTTTTTTCAGACACAGGCCCAATCATGCTTTGAGGTCAATTGAAAACTTCCTTTGATACCAATGGGAGCTTCAGCCTCTGGTATGCTGCAAGAGGCAGATAGAAGACTATATTTTCAAAAATGCCAATTAAATTGAGGCGCCTGTATTTTTGGTTGACTGACATGAGACACCTAATATTCAGGTGTGCTGAGAATATGTAGGCCCCATTCACTTCCACCTACCCCAAAATCTTTATAACATATCCTGCTATTGTTTATCCTGTCTTTGCATGGAGATGTGCTGTGTGACTGATTGGGTCTGGAGTCTCCTGTCGATGATGACGAATAAGTTGTATCAGCGACCCTTTGTAACTAAGTTTATTTATATGTGCATTTGTGTGAAATAAGTCCAATCCTTCATCTGCAGCTGCAACCGCAGATGCTGCAGGTAAAACTTGCAGTTGATGGAGTTCTGAGATGGCCTTTCTACTTTCTCTCTTTTTCTCCCTTATACTTGCTTATTTGATTTTGAAGTTTTTAATAGCTAAACAACAGCACTGCTTCCAGCTGGCCCTGTCCAGGAGCATATCCTCCCAACTGTTGTTATGTTGTTACAAGCTTTAAGATTTTGTTTCAGGGAGTCCTTTTATCTCATATGTGGCCTTCCCTGTGATCTTTATCCATTTTTCAATTGGCTGTAAAGGACAGCTTTAGGCATTCTGGTGCCCCGTCCTCCTAACACATCCAGCCCACCAAAAATAAGCTCTCAGCACCATGCATTCCATATTTGAAATGTGGCACCTTTCAAGAACCTCTGTATTGGTGATTCTGTTGTGCCATTAAATGTTACAAATGGCTCTCAGGAAGTGCTGTTGGAATTGTTCAAGTTGTTTGAGGTATCTACAGTAGAGCATCTACGGTTCACATTTATACAGCGGTGTGGATAGCACCACCGCCTGAAACACCTTCATCTCTGTTACCAGTCTGACCCCTGTCTTATTCCACAGACAGTGACAAAGTCTCCCAAAGGAGGAACTTGCCTTGGCAATGTGATGAATGATCTCAACATCAATGCTGGCAGTGCTGGAGAGTAAACCTCCAAGATAACAGAACTGGTTGACTGCTCTAAGTTGGGTGCCTTCAATAGCCACAGCAGGCTCAGCACGGTCCTTGGTTGGAGATGGCTGGTACATGACCTCTGGTTATTTCAAGCTGATAGTGAATCCAAAGTGCCTCGCTGCCTGTGCAAACCAATCGGTGATAAATTGGATGTCCTCTAGTGAGTGAGCTACCAGTGTGCAATCATCTGTGAACAACAGGTCCCTAATCACCAGTTCCACCACTTTACTGTGGGCCTTCAGATGTTGCAGACTGAACAGCCCTCTGACTGTAAGAGACTGGATGTAGACGTCACATCCATATCATGGAAGGCATCCAGGAACATCATGGAGAAAATGATAGAAAAGTGTGTTGGTGCTAATACACAGCCTTGTTTTTTGTCATTTGAGATTGGGAAGGGGTCAGAGGATTCCCCACATTCCTGCACCCTGTCTGTCATCCCTTCATGGAACAATCTGATGAGAGATACAAATTTCTCTGGGCAGCCAAGTTTGTGCAGGATTTTCCACAGACCATTGTGATTGTGTCGAAGGCCTTCATCAGGTCTACAAAGATCATGTATAGTTCTTGGTTTTGCACTAGGCACTTCTTCTGAATTTGTCTGACTGTGAATATCATGTCTATAGTTCCTCGGCCAGCTCTGAATCCACACTGTGATTCTGGGAATACATTGTCTATGAGTTGCTCGATCATTCTGTTGAGCATTACTCTTTTCAATATCTTCCCAGCAATGGATAGGAGGGAAATCCCATGGTGATTGTTGCAAGTAGCTCTGTCACCCTCCCTTTTATACAGGTGGACTACTGATCCATCTTTTAAATCCTGGGGCATTGACCCTTGTTTCCAAATACATTGGAAGAGTTGTGTAAGTTTCCTGAGCATGTAATCACCTCCTTGTTTAACAATCTCAACTGGTATACTATCTGGTCCCGAAGATTTCCCCGCTGATTCTTGTCTGACAGCTTCACTGACCTCATGCAGTGAAGGTTGTCGATCAAGCACTATTAATATTTCTCACTGAGGGATGTCACCCAAAGCCTCTGGAGACATGTTAAAGGGAAGATTTTGAAGACAGTTGAAGTGTTCTGCCCAGCAGTTCAGGATTTCGCTCTTCTCTGTCTGGAGTTTGCCACCAGCTGCAGAGCAGATATGTTTTTACTTCCATTTGGTACGGGGCCATAGACAGCTCTAAGACCTGATAAAACTGTTTAATGTTATGGTTGTCAGTTGCTTCTTATAATTCACTGGTTTTCTCTTCCCACCATAGATTTTTCATCTGCCATAATCGGGTTTGAACTTGATGCAGGTCCTGGAGATGGCAGGCATTCATGACTTATCAGCGATGTATGCACTGTAAAATGTACATCTTGTCCAAAACTTGACCTATCTTTGTATCATTGACTGATCTCTGTAGCATGATATGAAAGTCCATTTCTATACATATTCCACAAACTTATCTTTGGGTTCTTCAACATTGCTTCTGAATTAAAACTTAAAACTAGAACTGGTCAAGAATTTTCTATCAAAATGTTTCTGTCATAGAAAATTGTCTTTAATCTATATTTAAAAATTATTATGAAAAGCACATTTACTGTTTTCAGTGACACATTACATTTAATCAACACTACCCCATTTACTGATAAGATTTTTGCAAGAAATATGGTGATCATGCCTCAACTGTTAGCTTTACGCATCGCCTGAATGATATTTAAAAAAACCAAAACAACAAGAGTCCTGTAGCACTTTAAAGACTAACAAATTTCTGCAGGCATAAGCTTTCATGGGCTGCAACCCACTTCGTCAGATGCAAGTGTTTTTGCTCTCGTTGTTTTTGCTGTATACAGATTAACACGGCTACCCCTCTGAAAGATATTAGCTGTCCAATGCAGATGCACTTCAGCTGTTCTATGACTTTGTAACTAAGGCAAGCAGTAGTATATCGCAGGGAGCAGCCATTTACAAACCAAAGCCTAGCGCTTTGAATCCAAGGATCTTGCTTAAACACTGAGACGACTGAATGGACTTTACATTATGGCTTTCAGGGTTGATGTTAATATTAACATTCATATAAATATTAATGGAATACATGCAGGGATGTGAAGTTGTGGGTGCTCTCCAGTGCCTTTTGTCATGATATTAGCTTAATATCTGGGAGACCAACTATTGGGTTCATGTTATCAATCTGAAAAATCAAATTATATATGCAGCAAAACAATACAAGAGGATACTATTGTCACTTGATTGAAATTGTTACTTTATTGAAATTGGGCATAATATCTGACAGCAGATGTAGTACTAATTCTGACAAGACCAAACCCAGGTTATTCCTTAAGACTGAAAAGATGAAATAAAGCATAGAGAATTGTAAGGCTGAAAATTGTGTGTCTATATTAGGGGTGATCCAAGGAATTATACAACAGTAACCTTTACTTTTGTATCTGATTAATCGATTGAAACAATTAAAAATAGAATTACAAAACACCTACATTATCACAATGGGATCGGGTTTAATCTGGATGGATTCTGAAAAGGAAAATTTTGTCTCAATCTATCAATAAAATAGTAAGAATGGAGAACTTAATTGGGATATAATCAAACTAAGCAAGTGGACTTCAGAGTTAACAAATGCATAGCAGTGTACATTGGAAGGAATAACTTGAACTCATACACCTCATTGATTTCTAATTTAACAGTATAATTTCAGGAAAAAACACCTGGTCATCAGATTGGACAACACAACGAAGTCCTCTGCACTGTGAGCAGTAGAATTACAAAAAAAAAAAAAAAAAGTTGGGGGCAGATGTCAAACTTCACGTGGTCCTATATGTTCAGTTCTTCAGCATGATAAATGCCATTAGCTGAATTCCAATCAACAGCCTCATAGTCTAAAAAACAACCCAAACTACAACCTGAGGTGAATTGGCCCTTTCCAGGGCAAGCATCAAAACATAGGCTCATATATATGCATATGTCAACTCTATGTGGAAGGCATTTCTCCTGCAAAATGAGATTATCTGACCAAGCTACTATGAGATGAGAAGACTGATGTCCTTGGACTACAAAAGACTCATTTATCAAACAAGAGAAAAACATTGAACTGTTGCATTCCAGAATACCACTTAGTGGCAAGCCAATACTACCAAAAACATGGGCAGATAATTTTCATGAGACAAGAGCTCTGAAAGTCTGCTCTACAGACTTGAACTCTTCGACACCAAATGCCATAACAAAGAGAATGAGTGATCTTATGGTCACCAAGGTCTATAAGCCACTTGTCACCTGGCTCACCAGCCACCTTTCAATATGGACTGGAGATTTCAGTAGCCATCATACATCCTGGGGTTACAATGACAATGATGCCATGGGTGAACAATTTCTTGAATGACCCTTGAATCAATACAAGCACCTACTGTTTTATCCTAAGCAGCCACAAACCTTCCATTGCACAAGATGGAGAGAAGATTACGCGCTGGACTTGTTCTTTGTGTTCCATGATCAGAATGCATGCTCTTTAATGGTGGAACGAACTGTTCTCAATGATTTTCCGCACAGCCAACACTATCCCATCATAATACAGCTCTCCACTTCCTCATAATCACATCATTACCAAAGCTGTGTTTGGATTTTAGGAAGGATAAACTGGAATGGCTATATGGAAATCATAGAAAAAGTGGTTTGCTGAATACTTGTGACTTTTGCCACTTGTGAGAGTTTCATTAACCTCCTTAAAAAGACTGAGAAGGAACATCCTCTGCAACTACAGGAAAGCCTACACTTCCTGTTGATTGGCTGACAATGAGGAACTCCTAAAGGAGTACAGGACAACAAGTAACCCTGTTTCTTCAACCACACTTTTGGAATAATTGAACTCCTGTAAATAAAAACAATTGGCAAAAGCTATACAGAGCCTAGAGTTTACCCACTCAAGCAGGAAAGTGTGGAAGCTAATCCATAATATCACTGGTGCTAATCCTTCTCAAAGCTGAGTGTCTCATGTCACACCTAATTCCATCACTACACAAATACTTCTGAATTCCAAGTCTCAAACAGATCATAATCACAAAAAGAAAGGAAAGAAAAAGCTTTATTACTTCATACTCAACTGCTCAACAACATCAAATCTGCCAAAGCTGTTCACTAGAGAAGAAGTGGACAAGGCCATTACACTAACCAAACTTGGGAAAGCCGCAGGCCCAGATGGCATTTCTGAAATACATAAATTAGCACAGCCATGACTGGCCAATGCAATTCTTTACCAATGTGCATGCCTCTGGCCAAACACCCAAGATATGGAACAGGCAAAGGTCATTGCCATCCTGAAACCAGGGAAAGCAGCAGATGATTAGAAAAGCTTCCAGTTGATGTCATTTCTATGCGTAATGTGAAAGCACTTAGAACGGATAATAGACTTACACCCATCTTAAAGAACTAAACCCTAAAGAGCAATCTGGGTTTAGTAGGATGAAGGTATTGCACTGATGACCTTCATCAAAGCTAGCTACCAATGCAGGCTGAAAACAAACAGCAGTGGCCTTTGTGAATCTCTCCTCAACATTTTGGAGGGATGGCCTACTTCTGAAAGTGTCAAAAATAGCACATTGCTGAAGAACACTGCACCTACTGACAGTCATGCTCATAACTTTATCAAGGGTTGTGGTGGATTCTCCATTACTGACTATTTTAAAATCAAGATTGGATTTTTTTCCTAAAATATATGTTCTAGGAATTATTTTGGGCATAGTTACATGGCCTGTGTTATAAGAGGTCAGACTAGATGATCACAGTGGTCTCTTCTAGCATTGGGATCTCTGAATCTATGAAACTGCAAGTTTCACATCTAATGGAACAGACCAGCAGACCCCATCTACTGAAAAATGACTTCCACAAGGCTATGTCTTGGCACCATTACTCTTTAATTTTTATATCAGCGATATGCCATTGACCCAGATATGAAGATGATCTTGCACTATTCATCCATGAAAGAATACAACTGTGTGGTAAGAAATCCAGACTTGCCCATATATTATTATCTACAACTCCACCCACAGAGATGCCGCCTTAAGTGTGGGGACCGCTTCTTGTTAGTGGCCAAAGTTCTTAACCTCAGGACTGACACCAAAATACAAATGGCAGAGGCCGTAGGAAAACAGCAGGATCAAGAATCAAGACCTGATCATAGATCCTACAGACCAACCATCTGGCTTCACCATGCAACATAAGATATGGATTACAGCAAACCACATGCAAACCTCACATGGATGTTGCAATTATCTATGTCACAAATGCAATATGAAAGACAGCCCAGTATGCGAATGTGGAGAAGATATCCAAACTATGGAACATCAAGTGAACCACAGCCTTCTAACATCCTTCTCCAGAGCAATAGCCTTGTTTCATTCCAAGTCAATGGAAGCCATAGGATAGATAACAAACTTGGACATTGACCTTTAATATTGCTTTTCAAGTTGCCATATGATAGAAGAAAGAGGTGGGGAAAAATGAAATGAAATGTTGTGATGCATGAGGAATGGGATGAAGACTAATGGAGAAAATATTACAATGCTATTATTAACATCAATTGTAGACCCTAACCTGGAATACTGAGTTCAGTTCTGGTCACCACAGAAATATTGAAAATATTGGATGTATTTACTCTAGAGAGGAAGTGGATAAGAGGGGACATGATAGAAGAAGTACATAAAAAATGAATGGTATAAAGAAAATAGATGGGGAAGTTATTTCAGGCTCTCTCATAATAAAAGAACAAGAAAACAATCAATGACACTGAAAGATGGCATACTGAAACTGATAAAAGGAAATAAATGTTCACATAAGTTTCTCCTTTTTCCCCTTCCTGGAGAAAGGGCCGAAGGGGAAGCCTAAAGATATTCAGGAGACTAAGAGCTTTGGGGATCAGCTTTCAAAGGACCAAAAATACTCTGTCATGAGATAATAAGAATATCAAGAATTTTTATAACATCTATTACAAATAACCAAGAGTTTTGGAAAGGATAAATTCCTTAATGCTTCAGGGCATAAACCAAACTTTAAGTATTGGGAATTTGGAGGAATTGGGAATTCTCTGGGAACAGAATATTCCTCAGCTGCCTTTGGCAGGGTTTATTGCATCTCTGAATCATCTTGTACTGACCACTTTCAGAGACAAATACCATATTAGTAAGGCAATTCTTACCTTCCTATGTTTCAGTAGTAGCTATGTGCTTCAAGTCATAGTCTCAGCAGAAAAGAAAACCTAGGATATGAGAAGTGATCATGCTCTTGATAGTAATTTACTGCAGCAGAGTAACTATATTTTTAATGTCATTGGTATAGACTTGTAAAAATGGTATTAATCAAGAAAGATGTATAACATGATTCATTAGATATATAATACATAAAGGCTTTGTCTTTATGAAGAAGACTGGGACAAAGTACTGTGAAAGATTTTTATCTTCAACAAACCATCAGGTACCATAGGCAATTCTTTAGATCCATTAGAATTTAATATAACAATACTTAAACAGGTATTAAAATAGAGGGGAAGAGATGGAAATATGAATTAAATTTAATGTGCCTACCATGAACAAAAATCTGTGAGGGCCGAATACACTTACACAGGGCATCACAGCACTATTGATGATTTTCTGCTCAAGGTATGTGAAGTTTATTGTATCGTGTCTAGCATAGAGTTGTAATGTCAGTCTGTTTATATTAGTGTTTGACTTGTAAACAAATACGGAAAAATGTACTTTTTGACTATTTGATGTGTACCAATTAATACTGACAACTTAGTATTAAAACCTTGTACAAATTTTGACAATGTTTTAATGTGACATAAATAATAACAAGGAAATTAAAGGGCACACACTATATTATGCCTTAATGCTCACTGCATTTTTGTGATTTGTGTCATCCTGTTTCCCAATCCCCAAATAGCTATTTTTAACAGTAAATACAGCTCAATAAATATTGATTTTTGTAATGCACTGTAATTAATCTGTCAGATTTCTTCTTATGTAAATTAGTGAAGCTGCTTCTGGTAAAGCCTAAATTTTATATTAAATAGGTTGTTAATATTGTCTCCAAACTTCTTAGATTACAGTATTGGCTTCTAGTCTTCCAAACACTTACGAACATATTCAACTTTAAGCATGCAACTCATCCCATTGCACCCAATGGGATGAATCACAAGCTTCAAAGTGAGCTACGCACTTTAGTTCTTTAAGTATCACAACCTTATTTGGTGTTGGTTTCAAACTCTATTTGGTTCTTTGTCTAGCATTAAATATTATTAAAGTTCAGGTATCATCAAATAAACTTGACAAACTACTGTAGTTTTTTTGACAAAATGCAAATGCATTTTCAAATAAACTTTTAAATATTGAATATGACATCCATCAATTTTAATCACATCTTTTCTCTCCCTTAATGTGTTTTCCTTCACTTCAGTTCATGTCAGATCATGTGCAGTGGCATATCTATCTACTTATCTATAGAAAAATGGACAGTGGAACAGATCATCGAAATTAATGCATATTCAATAATAAAAGTTTAATATCACGTGTAGGTAGTTTATGAAATCTTTGATTCATATGCATTAAGGTAAATGAAAATTTAAATAATTTGTTTAGCACAAATATTAAGAAAGAACAACCTGATTTTATGTTTCGTAACGTACACTGGACACTTTGGTGCACTGGGGCCACGCAGGGTTGGACACAGAGGATGTTGTTAAAATAGAAACATGTTACAATTTAAACAGTACACACGGAACAAAATGTGGACTGATAAGTATATTGTGACAGTTGAGGCTGCAACCCTTGATTACCTGATCATTCCTTGCCGATGAGCATACATTGATTTCCTTGTTTCTCATGTGTGAAAAGGCAACTCATCTGAATGAGGATACTTAGGATTAGCCCCCTGATTAAGGCTTCAATATGCTGAAAATATTAATATTATTGTACAGTACAAAACCAAAACATTAAAGTATTTTGTCATTCAAAACCTGGAAGGTGGATCCAGATCTAGGGTGAAATCCTGGCCCCAGTGAAGTCCGTGGGACTTTTGCCATTGACTTAGTAGAATTAAGATTTTCACTAACTGACCTTTCACTTGCCAACAAAATTTAACAAAAAATCCCCAAACAAACAAAATCCCCTACACCTGTTTCTTTTCAAGACCTAAGATTAGGGTACTATGTTTCTATCACCTTGGATAATGCCCTTGTAAGGAAAGGCAAACAAGGAACTAAATTCCTTACATTGCTTTAGGTATTACTGGTATCATCACCTATTGCAAAAGCCGTGCTCATCTCTAGAGACTAATTGTCAGTAAGGCTATTTGAACCGTGTAGTATTGAGTCCTAAGGAACTGGCACAGATTCAAATCCTGATGATTTACTTGAAGGCTTGAATTTGACTAATCCAAATGGCTGAAGTTTCCTGCCCTTGACAGCAGTATTCTCTTTTCCAAACAAATTCTACCAAGACACTTTGCATAACTTAGTTTTAAGGCAATATCAGGGGATTTTACAGGAGGAAACTGAGGCTGTTAAGTGGGGGAGAGAAACATCATTTTATGAAGGCTGAAGTCCAAGAAACCTAAGGGAACTCAAGGCAAGACAGATTTTGAGCACTTCTGCAATATGAGATGAACATTGCTCAGCAATTAATTTATGCCTATTTTAACTGCCTTGCGTAATGCAAGCAATGTTATGGATGAAATCCTGACCCCAGTGAAGTCAATGGGAATTTTGCCATTGAGTGACTTCAAGAGGGTCAGGATTTCACCTTAAATTAATAATGCAAAGTGGATAAAACTGTTTAATTTTGATTAGTTTTAATATAATGTGAGAGCACTTCATGTTTCTCCTCTGTAAAATGCTGCATCAACTCTATCACAAAATAGCAGTGGCCTCTTTATACAGCAAAGTGATAGAAATGTAAAGGAACTGTATACAGAAAATACTGCATAACTCCTTACACCACATACAACTAAGGTGATGAGACTGTCTATTCTATTCATGTCAGTTCAGTAGCAGATTATAATGTTTGTTAGGTAAATATGGATATTTCTGATGAGTCTTACTGCACAGAGAGGATGGTATGTGTCCCAGGTTCCTGCTGCTGCATTTGAATCGTTAGTGATTATTTGATAGAAAATTCAAGAACATGAAGAGAGGAATATGAGAATGAAGGAATGGTTAGACAAGAATGATTTGTAAGATATATCTGGAATTTATCATAATACAGTTCATTCAGATAGGCTAGCGATCATAAATTGGACTATTTTTCTGAACTCACTACCTACACAAACATTTGCTTGACAACCTTTGAATGTTTTCTTATTTTCTCTATATCGATTTCCAATGGAATTGTCACTCTGATGAATTTGTGTAGGTATATGAAGCAAAGATGTTCTCTCTTTCCTTCCTAAGGTGAATCAAGTATGAACACATTTGTCCCATAATCACAGGACAATAGGGAAGAAAGTTAAAAAGATGAAAAATAATAAAGACCATAACATCAAAAAAGGATGGAGAAACAGAGTATAAAGAGATACAAAGTAGAAAGAAACAAAAGGGAAGGTTTCAAACTGTTATAGAATCATAGAATCGTAGGACTGGAAGGAATCCTGGAATTCTAAGACTGGAATTCTAGTCCAGTCCCCTGCACTCAAGGCAGGACCAAGCATTATCTAGACAATCCCTGACAGGTATCTGTCCAATCTGTTCTTCAAAATCTCCAGTGACAGGGATTCCACAACCTCCCAAGACAATATATTCCAGTGCTTAATTACTTTGAAAGTTAGGAAGCTTTTCCTAATGTCCAACCTAAACCATCCTTGCTGCAATTTAAGCTCATTGCCTCTTGTCCTATCCTCAGAGGTTAACGAGAACAATTTTTCTCCCTCTTCCTCATGACAACATTTTATGTACTTGAAAATTGTTAACATACTCCCGCTCAGTCTTCTCCTCTGCAGACTAAACAAACCCAATTTTTTCAGTCTTTCCTCATAATTCATGTTTTCTACACCTTTATTCATTTTTGTTGTGCTTGTCTGGATGTTCTCCAATTTGTCCACGTTTTTCCTGAAATGTGATACTCAGCAGTGGACACAATATTCCAGCTGAGGCCTAATCAGCATGGAGTAGAACAAAAGAATTACTTCTTGTGGTTTGCTTACAACATTCCTGCTAATACATTCTAGAATTATGTTTGCTTTTTTTATTTTTTGCAACACTGTGACACTGTTGACTCATATTTAGCTCGTGATCCACTATGACTCTCAGATTACTTTCCACAGTACTCCTCCCAAGGCAGTCATTTCCCATTTTGTATGTGTGCCACTGATTGCTCCTTCCTAAATGGAGTATTTTGCATTTATCCTTATTGAATTTCATCCTATTTACTTCAGATCATTTCTCCAGTTTGTCCAAGTTATTTTGAATTTTAATCCTATCTTTCAAAGCACTTGCAACCCCTCCCAGCTTCGTATCATCCGCAAACTTTATGTGTATTGTCTATGCCATTATTTAAATCACTGATGAAGATATTGAACAGAACTGGACCCAGAAATGATCCCTGCAGGATCCCACTTGATATACCAGTCCAGCTTGATGGTGAACCACTGGTAATTACTCTCTGGGAATGGTTTTCCAACCAGCTATGCACTCGCTTTATAGTTGCTCCGTCTAGGTTGTATTTCCCTTGTTTATTTATGAGAAGATCACGCGAGACAGTATCAAAAGCCTTACTACAGTCAAGACATACTACATCTACTGCCTCCCCCCATCCTCAAGACTTATATAGATATTTGAGTGAGAGCAAAGAATCATTAATATTTGTTCAATGTTAAGATTTTATATTCTTTGGGGATTTTATTATTTAAAAATTGATATTTGTTCTGGGTTTGTGAGTTTGTTTTGGAAGCATTGTGTATTGATATTTCCTACTGTCTGATCTAGAGCCCAGTGAATTCTGTTGTAAATCTTCCATTGACACAGGATCAAGCCCTTAGATGTTGTAAGACTTAGCCTATGGATGATCTTCTTTTTCAGATATTGTAGTGTAATGCAAGCCTCACACACTGCCAGTCCTTCATTTTGCCGGTCTGACTCCAGGCCCAACCACAAAGCTTTGAAAGAGTCAAGCACATTCCTAATTTTAAATAACTATGAAGGTACTGCCATTTTAAAATGTATAATGTGTAAACATGCACATAAGTGAATGCAGGATCATATGAGAAAATACAGATGTCTGGAATAATACCTTTTCATTAACACTTTACATTTTTCTAAGCAGCTCAACCAGTTGTTTCTTAAAATTTCTTCAAAGTTCTTGGGTGTGTAACATCCAGTCTTGATGATTTATTGCTCTTAAATTTTTCAAGTTTTTCTAGCATCTCTTTTTTTTTATACTTAATCTTCTCATGGTATCCTTTTTTAAAACCCGAAGAGAAGCCTGCGTTAGGCATCTCTACATGGTGAAGACTAAAGGAAAGAATTCATTTAACTTCTCTCCAAAGTCCTTCTTCTTAATAGCTCCCTTGCAGGCTAGCAGGTCCACAGATTCTCTCACAGGGTTTTTTGCTTTTGATACATTAAAGAATTTGTATTGTCTGCATTTGATTTGGTTTGTATTGCTTCTGCCTTTGAAATGAACCCTTTATCTTACTGTTGCATATTAACAAACCTAAAAAAAGTTAATATTTGCTCACACAGAGATTCACAAATATTGATTAGGTCACTTTATCCTTACGTTAGTCTGAAAGACTAATACTTTAGACAGTAGAGGCTTGTCCATTTGTTTTGCTTGGAAACACATGGCTTCTGTCTCATTAAGAACTTCATTCTGTTAATCTTTGTTTTATAATGAATGTCTCTGCACCACAGTCCATCTCACATTACTTGTTATATCGTCTCTCAAAGCTCCACCTTGAGTCCTCCCTTTAATAGGACAGTCTGGTCTTGAATCCCAATTCTCAGTGCTATAATAAATGTTTAGCTCTTCTTTTTTCTGCTTCATTACCAAAACCTTTCAGCTTCCTAGCCTATGTACTCAGGCAGGTCAGCAGGAAACATTCTGATTCATTGTCTCAGTGGGAGAGTGCTGTCTCTGAGCCAGTCAGAATTAAAAACCCCCCTCATGTCTGTTATTCTTCTTGTATTTGAGATTCTAATTAAGCCTCACATTTACTGTGAGCATGCATTATCATTATACAAAAGTTATATCCCACTAAGATTTTTATTTTGTTCTGTCATGGCATAAGAACTTTCCTGATAAAAGGCTAAAATATTTCCCATTTACTCACATTTATCCCTTTTGCACGCAAAATAGTCCCATTGACATCAATGGAACTGCTAATATAGCTAAATACTCATCAACATGAGAAGAGAAGGCACATTTATAATTCAAAATCAAGAGGGTAAACAGCAGTGGAAGCAGCTGAGGTGGTTCTACTTCCACAAAGAAAGACGTTTTTCCAAAATAGGCAATGTTATCAAGGGTCTATGGCCAATTGTATGAACCAGGCCCAGTGACTGCAGCAATCCATAGATTCTTCTGCAAAGTTTCCCTCTCCTCTTTGCAGCTCTGTCTGCAGTTCCCAGACAGCTGCCACGTGAACATTAAGATCTAAAGATGGGATTAACAAAAGGTTTTTAGGTGTTTAAACCCCAATTTTAATCATGTAAGTCTGGCTCCTGAACCCCAGTTTTGGCTCCACTGTAATTCACACAAATCCACCCGAAACCAGTAGGCATGAAAACTCACAAATCCTAAATCTCTTTTGTGCATCCAGGCCTAATTTACCCTTCTGAATAGGAGAACCAAGCCATAAGAGAAAATACTGCCAGAAACAGGGGTTGGAGCATGAATGTTCAACAGAGAAGAAGCTGCACCAAATTTGGCAAAGAGTTTTCCGATATGTCATTTCATCTGTAAATTTAGGCGTTGGTTCTAAATAGGCCATGAGTAACAGGGACAGAGAGGATTACTAGGACAATGATGAAGAGAGTTGATGAAATAGAAGGGAATCCGTATCCTCCCAGAGTATACTATTAGGGCAAGTGCTTCATTTGATCAATAGGCAGAGCAGCAACTGCAGCATCTGCAGCATCCATGCTAAATGACTGTATCTGACAACGCTGAGCCTGTTACTCAATAGTTGCTGTTCGCTGTCTCAATTTTTATGGGCAACATTGTGGTACAAAAGCAGTGAGGGGGCCTAATTCTGAAGTGGCTAGAACTGCTGTAAATGTTTTATATGTGCAATTGTACATGTAGTTTATCTTCTAAACTCTGCCAGCATTCTTTAATCTCACTGCTGCTTTTATTTGCCGTGGCATGTTTTTCCCCTATTCTGTACCCTGCCTGCCTGGCTTAAATTCTACCATGCCACCTATTCAACCCTCTTGTTTTTTATCAAGATCAACAAAAATGCTGGGACTCTCTTTAATGGAATCTCATGTACTGGCTTTGAAAATCCTGTGGGAAAGATAATCCATAGCTAACAGTCTCACAAGGTACACAGACAACTAAACAAGTGTGAGGCAAATCTCTGTCCTACTGAAGTCAATGGCAAAATTTCTGTAAACCTCAATTGGCTCAAGGTTTGGCTTTATGTGTGCAAACCCAGCAGTGGAAATGTGGACAGGGAGAAGAGGTAGGGATTTATACCACAGCAGCAGCTAGAAGTAATACACAGCTTCCAAAAATCATCATACTGTATTCCATAAAATTTGTTGCAGAATTGGAAGGTGGTGACAAATGAATGGTTGACCAGATCCTTTATTTCCTCTGGGTTTGTAGTTTCAGGATCAAGTCCACTGTGGATGGACAGCTGCTATTTCTGAAAGACCTAATTGTGCTGTATGAACATTCATGAAAGCAGTGTAGCCATTCAGTTTTAGGCCATCTTGGATACAAGAAACATCATGAGAAAGCAAAAATTTCAGTGCACCCAAAATGGAATGGTACACTTTCTCATGTCAGTTATTGCTAAAATATTTTCAACATTTTTTTTACTCACCTTTTTCTAATAATGAGAAATTTGCAGAATTGATACCTCAACATATTGAATTAACATATTAGCATAAGTATCTATTGGGGCTGGTCAGAAATTTTCCATCAGAACTGTTTTAAAATGGAAAATAATTGGGTTTTGGCAAAATGAAAGTTATAACATCTACCAAAAATTGTGACTTTTTGTCAAAAAAAAACTCACCCCCTAAAAAAATTTTTGTCCAAAAACTTCCAACTTTTCAGCCAAAAACCATATTTTCCACATTTTTAATTTTTTTAACCGAAAATTATCTTCTGTGAAAAAAATCTTATTTTTCAAACAACTAAATATTATTTCACCGGTTAACTTCCAAATATATTGGCTGTTAAATTTTGTAACAATGAGCATTTTTTGTTAGTGCTTTAAAAATTCTTATAGTCTGAAATGAATCTATATTCCTTAATTTCTCTTTATTCTGAGTGGATTGCTTTATCAAAAGTTTAACAACAATTTAATCACAAAAAGGGTGATTTGCTTTAAAGAAAGAAAGAAAGAAAAGCATATATATTCTGCACAATTTCAACCTTATGTATTATGTCATATTCCTTAACATCAGTCACGCCACAATCATTTGCAAAGATATGATGACACACACTGATAATACTGTCTAGGATTAAGAGATCCAGTGTTAATTTTGAAAGGCATAGTGGAGGAAAAACTCAAGGTGTTTTAACACTGTTTTTTAATGTTTGTAAATAATACATTAATAATATGTATTTGAAGAGAAAGTGCTGCCAGCAAAAAAAAAAGTTTGGAGCAAGTTGTTCACTTCCTTAATTACATTGCTAAGGGATTCCCTGCGATTTCTTTCTGTTGATCACCGATGCATTCAGTCAATTATTTTTCAATTCTGGCATTTGCTATCTTTGGGAAGTTCTTTTAAATATAAAGCTCAGCAACCGATGAAGACATTTAGGGTTAATATCTGCCTTTAGGTATGCACACAAATTGCTCTGTGTCTGATACAGCAGGTTTTACTGAAGCAAAGCTGCGGGACAGAGCCCACTGAGTTCAGCTGGATGTATGTAATCAAGAAAGCAGCTTTTTAGGGTGTTCTGGATCCAGTATATCTCAAAAATAAATACAATATGTCATCATATAATGAATAGAGTATTTGTTTTCCTGATAAATTACCTGCTTACAAGCTAGTTCCTCAAACTTTCAGATTAGTCAAATATGTGAAAACTTGATTCACATTTTCAAAAAACAGGAGATCAGTGAATTTCAGTGAATCCTTACAATGCTTAATTTTCATGCAATTTGACCATCTCACTTGCTTAAATAGGTGCTAACATTTTGGATTTAGTGTGTGCCACCTACCTTATTTCAATGTCTGCTGAAGAATGCATTTATCAGAGGTATCAGTGCAAAGTTAGGTAATAAGTTTAAAAGGTTTAATGCATCATTAATAATAATGAGCCTATGTCTGATCTTGCTGACATTAAATTTCTAGTGGCATAGCTCTAGTAACTTCAATAGAGTTACTCACAACTTACATCATTATTAGTATGTTCAGAATCAGGCCCAATATAAAGAAAATAAGAGCTTTGGGACTCAAGTTGAAATGTATAGTGAAAATGATGGTATTATTATTTATTAACAGAATGCTATGTTCTCCATTTTATAATTAATTCTACAAATGTATGGTGTTTTGCTCTCATTGGATGAGGGAACTGAGTTGGTGAGAAGAAGTTCAACTACATCCCAAATTACATCATGCAGAAAAATTTAGGAAACTTAAACTGAAAATGATTCACAGCAAAATAGCCTTTATTCAATTTACATTTAAAAATATTCTTCTTGTCAAAAACTGGTGAATGCTATACAAAGGTGACCCAAAGGTATTTTAAATAACCACGTTCCAGAGTAGAACCTAGGTAAAGAAAACGACTCTTTACTTGACAGATCTGTTCCATGTGTGTATTCAAAGTCATTTGCTGATGTCAGTGACAAAAGTACGTTTTTGCAGCTTTTATATTCCTGTTAACCCTATCTAGTCACCACACCTAAGGGTGAGTAAGCTGCAGGTCTATTCAATTCCATTTTGTGCATCATCAACAAAATTGTTTACTAAATTCCAAGTAGTTACATCTGTGCAAACCCATTGATGGCAATTGGGCTGCTAGCTGTCACTATGGCCATAACTGGAAGACAAAAGGGTTGAACAGGTGTAGCTCACATCCTGATTTGACTTTCTAAAATTTATTACTGATGATGATGTACTTGATAGAAAGAAGTTGGTTTGAATCTCAGTGCCTAAGTTCAGTTCCCGGGTTCCAGTTAGATAACTCCTTTGCTTTTGTAAACGGAGCTCAGAAATCACTGAGGCACATGGAAATCCCATAATTGTGTGTCATTATTTGGAATAGGTATATACTTTAAAAGAATATATTCCTGCTTAGACTCATCTTTTCAGGACAGAGTCTTCATGGAAATATCCCAGGACTAGCTCTGCAAATGCCACCCACCTTCATCAATGGGTGGAGGAGTTTGATGGGGCCAGTGATGAAAGGGGGACAGTCTAGCAGCAAGGGAAGCAGATATTCGCAAGTGACAATAGGTAGCTCCTGCCCCTGGGAGTCTCTGACACCCATTTACCAGCTGTAGGACAGGGGTGCTTATTGGCCAGCATACCCTAGCACCAAGCACAGGGGCCATGTAGATACTCTTTTGGATATGTTCCAGCGGAGAAAGGGTTCCTCACCAGCTCCTAGCAGCAGCAGTCCTCAGGATTCTGAGGAAGGCTAGTGACAGGGTCTGTCTCAGTGGGGGAGAGCTCTGTCCCTATGTGGGTTTTATCTCTGTTATTGTCCCTCCAGAATGGGGGCTCTGCCCACTATCAGAGCAGGGGCCCCTTTAGGGAGGGATTCCATGCTGACTCCACCTGTCTGTGCATGGGATGGGGCAGGAGTCCAAGGGCCACATGGTGCCAGTACAGTGTAAAGAGTGGGTCCCTCTGAGATGTCACAGGTTCGGGGCAGGACTGATAGCCCACAAGAGATTAGGGAGCATCATTCCTAACAAAACACAAGCAGAAGCCAAGGCAACTAATGATGCTACAGCTTATGTGGGGCCAATATCCCACTTGGGAATCATCTTTCTAAAGGGGTTCAGGAAAAGATTTGGAAAGGGGAATTTGTGAATTTATTTACCTTGCTGTTCATGGAAGAGCAGACAGAGGAGAGGGAAAATAGCATCTCCTCCAAAACAAACAAACAAAGATGAGAACAAACCCCACAGACCCAAGTTGCCTCAAACTCTTGAACTTGCCTGCAGCCTTTCACATTTATGCAATTATAAGTTGTGTGAGGAGCCCCAAGAGGTGTATTTCCTTGTTCAAGAATGAGGACTTAATAGAGAGAGCTTATGTTACATATGGTGGCGTAGCATGGTTAAGGTATGACCGAGAATTTAGGCAGAGGAGCCTGATTTATCCTGTGGTAAAATAGACCAGGAACTTCAGCTGGAAATATGACTCCTTATCAACTTGCCCAGCTGGCATTCATGCACAGTGGGTTACCAGTGCCAAGACCTTGTATTCAAACTACAGATATAAAAGCCAACATGTACTTTGCATTAATGACGGGAAATGTTTTTACTCCCAAATCAGGTATAAAGACTGCTATAGGAGGTGCAGGGGTCAGCCTAGCGCACTATCTTCTTATGAGGGCAAAGGTCTGCTCCAACAGAGCAGTAGGAAAGGGGGTCTGCAAGGTCTCAGTGCTTCAGGAGATGCTACAAGGAGAGGTAGTAACCATGCAAAAGACTCCTTCTCCAACTGGGATACGGGTGTTATTGAATTTGTTATTGGACTCTCCCAGTAAGAAAGATTAGGCTTATTTATGGAATGGATTTTTGCCTGGCTGTCAAATTCCATACAAGGATGTGAGGTGCCACTCCTGGGCAGAAAACTTGAAGTCCACTATAGGCTTTGAGCATATAGGGAAGGCAAAGATCAGTTTGGAGCAGCAGGGAGAGTGGCAAGACCCTTTCCTCACATTCCAGTGCTGGAATTGCACACCTGTGTGGGTTGTGAAGCAGGTAAAGGGGGAATACAGACTTATCCATCACTTGTCCTACCCCAGGGGTTTATTGGTAAAATGATTATATTGACCCCCAGCTGTGTTCAGTGAGATATTTGTGATTTGATGCTGCGGTAACTGTGGTTAAGGAGTGTGACCCTGGGGTGATGTTGGCACAATATGACATCAAGCCTGCATTCAGTTGCTTCCAGTGCTTCCTAGGAACTTTAACTTGCTTGGGTTTCAGTGTGAAGGTTACTACTATTTTGAAAAAAAACAAGCCCATGAGGTGCTTGGTGCCATGTGCTGCTTTCAAAATATTCAGCTCCATGTTGTGCAATTGTGTGTGAAATTGGCCTGACTCACATGGTGCACTCTCTTGATGATGTCTTATTTGCAGGAAGATTCGGGACAGGCAGGTGTGAGTACATGCTTTAGGCATTTTCTAAACCAAACTAATCACCATGGAAAAAAACAAAAGGTCCTGCCCAAAGTTTAATGTACTTGGGTATCAAACTGGACACAGTTTGGGCGTGTTTCTAGGTTACCTTAAGAGATGTTGGAATTGGTCAGGAAACTGATATGGGCTCTCAAAAAGGCAAAAAAAATTACTCTATGGGAATTACAGGTGGTCATGGGGTACCTAGACTTTGCCTACCGGGTAGTGGCTCCCAGTCAGGCAATTTGTGTTTGCCTAGCATCTGCATCCTCTGTAATGTGAAAAAAGCCTCACCACGTTATCAGAATGACAAGGGGAATGAAGGAAGATTTAGAAGTATTGTAAGAGTGTAATGGGGGTTTCAATATGGCATTCAGACTGGTTGCAGGTACAACCAGCTGCAGGTACAAGCCGAGGTTTCAGGAGGTTAGGTTTTTGGGGTTTACTTTCCAGGTGAGAGGTGTGCACAGAGATGGCCAGAAAGCTGTGTTCCTTAAGATTTTTTCCTATATTGTTTGCAATATCTGGTTGGGAAGAAATTTTTCAGAACAAAAAAGCCTGTTTGTGGCGTGACAACCAACCTGTGGTCCTATATTGTAAATTGATAGTCAGCTAAGACTACTCAGACAATGAGGCTGGTAAGGGCCTTTGTTTTATATTGCCTGCAGTTTAACATCCTTTTTTATGCAGTGTCCCAGGAGTAGATAACCGTGTTGCTGTTGCTTTCAATTTCAGGACTAAGGATTTGGAAAACTCACCCTTCTGCCTGAAGGGATCTGCAGGTGATGCCCCAACAAATCTGGAACCTTGGCTTATGACAGATGTGGGACTAATTCAGCATTACTGGCCCTCCAGACTCCGAGGGCTTCTAAGGCCAGCTGTTCAGAGTTCATGCAATTTAGGGCATAAGAAGGGCTTCATTATGGGAGCTACTCATAATCACACACAGATGGTGCAATTTGTTGCCTTTGATCCATCACAGGTTGGCTCCCTCCACTTTCTCTGGCCGGCTAGAGGGCCTGTCTTCCTGAAGTAGGTTGGTGGCTTTCCCAGATTCATGCGATAATTTCATAGTACAGAAAATATTAGAAGGTTGGTTCAGAAGAGTTGGGTACTGAAGGGATGACCAGTTACCCATAGCACTGAAAACCTTGTTGTAGTTATCAAAGGCTCTGCCCAGGACTGCACCTGCAGGAGGGAGGCCATGTTATTTAAGGTGGCATTCATTGTTGCCTTTTTCGGTGACTTGAGAGTGGGTGAGTGAGCTGGTGTCTCTGGAAATAGTGGACAGGTCCCAGCATCGTGTGTTGAGCATCTGCTATAGACTACCAGACCAGGAGGTTGAGGCAGACGAGACTTTCTTAAGACAACTAACGGAAGTTTCCTGATTACAGGACCTGGTTCTCATAGGAGATTTCAATCACCCTGACATCTGCTGGGAGAGCAATATATCAGAGCACAGACAATCCAGGAAGTTTTTGGAGAGTGTTGCGGAGAGCTTCCTGGTGCAAGTGCTGGAGAACCCAGCTAGGGGACATGCTTCTCCTGACCTGCTGCTTACAAAAGGGAAGAATTGGTATGGGAAGTAGAAGTGGATGGCAATCTGGGCAGCAGTGACTATAAGATCGTCATGTTCAGGATCTTGAGAAAAGGAAGAAAGGAGAGCAGCAGAATACGAACCCTGGACATCAGAAAAGCACATTTTCACTCCCTAAGGGAACGGATGGGCAGGATCCCCTGAAAGGCTAGTATGGTGGGGATGGGAAAGGAGTCCAAGAGAGCTGGCTGTATTTTTAAAGAAACCTTATTGAGGGCACAGGAACAAATCACCCCGACGTGCAAAAAGAATAGCAAATATGGCAGGCGAGCAGTTTGGCTTAACAGAGAAATCTTCAGTGAGCTTAAACACAAAAAGGAAGCTTACAAGAAGTGGAAGCTTGGACAGGGGACTTCGGAGGAGTATAAAAATACTGCTCGAGCATGCAGGAGTGAAATCAGGAAGGCCAAAGCACAATTGCAGTTGCTAGCAAGGAACATGAGGGGTAACGAAGCATTTCTACAGGTACGTTAGCCACAAGAAGAGGGTCAAGGAAAGTGTGGGCCCCTTACTGAATGGGGGAGGCAACCTAGTGACAGATGAAGTAGAAAACGCTGATCTACTGAATGTTTTTTTTTGCTTCTCTCTTGACAGATAAGATCAGCTCCCAGACTACTGCACCGGGCAGCACAGTATGAGGAGAAAGTGAGCAACCCTCAGTGCTAAAAGAACAGGTTCAGGACTATTTAGAAGAGCTGGACATGCACAAGTCCATGGGGCTGGATGCAGTGCATCTGAGGATACTGAGGGAGTTGGTTGATGTGATTGCAAAGCCATCGGCCATTATCTTTGAAAAATCATGGCAATTGGGGAAGAACGCAGATGATTGGAAAAAGGCAGAAATAGGGCCCATCTTTAAACAAATGGAAGAAGGAGGATCCAGTCAGTCTCACCTCAGTCCCCAGAAAAATCATGAAGCAGGTCCTCAAGATATTCATTTTGAGGTACTTGGAGGAGAAGAAGGTGATCAGGAACAGTCAGCAGGGATTCACCAAGGACAAGTCATGCCTGACCAACCTGATTGCCTTCTATGATGAGGTGACTGGCTCTCTGGGTGTGGGGAAAGCAATGTATGTGATATATCTTGACTTTAACAAAGCTTTTGATATAGTGTCCCACAGTATTCTTGCCAGCAAGTTAAAGAAGTATGGGTTGGATGAATGGACTAAAAGGTGGATAGAAAGCTGGCTAGATCATCAGGCTCGACAGGTAGTGATCAATGGCTCCAAGTCTAGTTGGCAGCCGATAACAAGTGGAGTGTCCCAGGGTCAGTCCTGGGGCAGTTTTTTTTTTCCCAATATCTTAATGATTTGGAGGATGGATTGGACTGAACTGTCAGCAAGTTTACAGGTGACACTAGGCTGAGGGGAGTGGTAGATACTCTGAAGGATAGGGATAGGAGCACTGGCAGCAGAGTGACGGAAGTGATTATTCGCCTCTATTGGGCACTGGTGAGGCCATATTTGGAGTATTAAATCCAGTTTTGCCACCCCCACCCACTACAGGAAGGATGTGGACAAATCGGAGAGTCCAGAGGAGGGCAAAAAAATGATTAGGGGGCTGGAGCACATGACTTATGAGGAGAGGCTCAAGTAACTAGGCTTGTTTAGTCTGCAAAAGAGAAGAGTGAGGGTGGATTTAATAGCAGCCTTCAACTACCTGAAGGGGGGTCCAGGGAGGATGGAACGAGGCTGTTCTCAGTGGCGGCAGATGGCAGAATAAAGAGCAATGGTCTGAAGATGAAGTTGGGGAGGTGTAGGTTTGATATTAGGAAAAAAAAATTCACTAGGAGGATTGTGAAGCACTGAAATGGGTTACCTAGAGAGATGATGGAATTTTCATCTTTAAAGGTTTTTAACATCTGGATTTGACAAAGCCCAGCCTGGGATGATTTAGTCGGGGATGGTCCTGTTTTGAGCAGGGGGTTGGACTAGATAACCTCCTGAGGTCCTTTCCAACCCTAATCTTCTAAGAGTCCATGATTCTATGATTAAATGTAAGAGACATACAACTATCTGCTGGAGCGGTATCCCTGCACTTAAGGTATTCAAAAACAGATCAGGATGGAAGAGGGGCATATGTGCTGTTGAAGGAATATACTAATGAGTACTTTTGCCCTGTAAAGGTGACAATAGCCTTATTACAAATCTGGGGTCTGCAGCCAGGTCCACTGTTTACACACAGTAATGGGAGCTTCCTGATAAGGTGCCAATTCAGTGTGAGACTGAGAAAAACCTTGCATTATTATGGTCTTGACCTGGTAAATTCTTTCAGGATCGGGGCAGTGACATTAGTGGCTGCAGGTGGTTTTGGCCCAAAGCATGTGCAGATCAAAAGGGTCCTGGAAAACAATGTGTTACAGAAGTTACATCTGCACCAAGGAAAAAATGGCAGGGAATGGCAAAATGTATCTAACCCACTGTGCTTGTTTGTTTCAACAGCTACCCAAAGCATACCCAATGTTTGGATTTGCAGGCACTTTGTAGTGCACGGAGCACACAGGTGGGCATCCAGGATGGCAGATGGATCTCAGCTGGGCTTCAGGGCCGAAGCTGTTCCCATGCAGAAGAGGATGGGATCAGTGGACTCAGCTCATGCCACTTCTACACTTACTGACAGGCAAGGGCTGTGAGCAAACCCAGCCCATGTGAACAAGGCTAGAAAGTGAGTAAATGGGGAAGTCACCAAGTATTCCTAGAGACATAGTGTTCAGTGGTACATCATAGGGACGTTCATTAAAATCAGATTATTAACGCTATGAAAAGTGAGGGCAGGGGTTGTGATTCCAAGCAATGTGGTTGAGCGCCATTGAAGGGTGAGTGAGGGACTAAGTTAGTTGCTAGCACCCCCTGTGGCCAGTTTCCAGTGTGGTTCAGAGAATAAAATGAATGGTTCCCAGAGGTAAAAGACCTGGGATTTTGATGATAGAATCTGACCTTGTGGCTCTGGCTGGCTGAGGTCCGACCCTGCTGCACCCTCTGTCCCCCTAATTGGGGTGAGGGTGCTAGGATTCAGAGACCCGAATCCTGGGGGAAGGTTGAGGTAAGCCTACCCTGTATGATGGGTTATATAGCAAAGAGCCCTGTGATCCCCAAATTGGAACCAATTAAATGCTTGGTATAGGACAGGATGGGTGATGGGCAGGTACCGCCTCTCCCCATGGTAAAGTTTAATGAAATTTGTGGCAGGCCATTTAATTACATGCATGTGTCTGTGCTCATCTTGCTGTTGTGTCCACAGTTAGATACCTAACTGCCAATTTAGTTTCCCAAATCCAAAATCTGATTTTTTTTAACCTCCTTGATCATCTGCTTCCTAATCCTGTACATGCCTAAATTTCTACTGATAAAGTCTCTTAGGTGCCTGAATTTCCATTACTGGCCCTGTGCAAAACTGCTTCAGTCCTCAAGTCTGGTGCCTAGATCATGACTAAGGCCTAGTGGGATCCTGCAACTAAGTGTTCCCTCGCCTAGCTCACCTGCAAGGCCTGATCTTGTAGGCTCTGCTCAGAGCACGCTTACCAGATTGAGCCATGCATAAAGCCTTCAGCCAGTGGTTAGCGCGCTCACCCAAGTTGTGGTAGATCTAGGTTGAAATCCCCTGCCCCCCTCTTCTGAAGTGGAACAGGAATTTGAACCTGGGTTTCACCTACATATGAGAGCTCTACCACTCAGCTAAAGTGGGCCACCACCTCCTGTGCTGTTTTATGCAAGGCTCAATATGATGAGCATAAGACACATCCCTCTCTTCGGTATTTTCTAGGGGCTAGCTTAGGCGGCTCCCTGCTCAGCTTGCTGGCTTTTGTGAATTTCATTCTTTATCTAACTCTCCCCATGCAACGGATAGAGAAGCTGGGTGCCTAACAGGGGGCAGTGGTTTCCACTAGGCAGCAGGGTAGCTAAACATTAGGCATTGCAATAGTTAAGGGTTTGTCTACATAGTGTGTTAATGTGCACCAGCAGGAATGTAAATTCTAATGTACACCAGCGTGTCCTGCACCAGCTGTCCATGTGGATACTTCTGGCATGCTCTCAAAGTTCCCTAGTGTGCATTGACATATTCCCATTTGAAACAGTATTATGCCATTGTGGAGAAGGGAACTTGTAGTGAATGCCAACATACTGGAGTACACCAGAATTTACACCCCAGGTGGTGAACATTAACACTCCTTGTAACCAAGCTCCAAGTCCCATTTGTGGATCTAGCTCCAAGATAAATCCCTACGATCACTGCCCTTAGAAAATGAACAATAGGCTACAAACCTCTGTGTAAATACAAGCACCACATGGCATACATATTTAGGATATTTGAAAACATGTTTCTGAAGGTCAAGATATCATGTACATTGCAGTGAAATATTTGTTACTCCACGAATATGAAGATAGGTGGCTCTGAATGATAGTGCCAAGAAAGAAAGTTTTTACTGGCCACAATGGGAAGGTGTATAAGGTGACCATGAACAGCTCAGGAGAGGTGGAGTAAAAGCAAGATTATAGCCACCACTTTTTATTCTTCTTGAAAGTGGATTAATGAGAAAGACATACTATTTCAATAAAATGCCTAATTTTGCTATTTTAGGAGACATTGCTTCAATTCCTACTGTAATCAATGAGTGAAAGACATCAGCACTTTGCAGGATCAAGTTCTAAAAATTCCCAACATTGCAATCTGCACTATATCACACTGGGGAAAACAAAACATTTGATTCCTCCTGCCGTGCCCCCCAACTGAACCACAAACAAACTTAATGCTGTTATTATGGGGTCACAGTAGGAACTTCATGTTTAAGGTTGTAATTAGTTTTCCACTATAAATCCATTTCAGACACCCACTTCTAACTTCTTTAACACATATTCTTTTCCCTTTACATTTCTCAAAGGCAGTCGTCTGGAGAACAAAGTCACCATTCTACTGCTTAGGAGAACGCAATTGAATCAGTAGAAAAGCCAACCAAAACAAAACTCTTTTTTGTTAATTCAGTTTCAATTTAGAGTTTAGTTCATTGATGTATGCAGTGCAACCAGTGATTGGGCAGTATATGGCAGAAATTTAGGTAGTGTTCCTTCTTCTCCTATCTAACACAAGACTACACCTCAGTGTTTAATTCTCTTTCTTTCCTTAAAAAAAAAAAAAAAATCACTTCCCCTTTCTGAGCAACTGTTCAAAGCCAATGACCCTAGACCTTCTTGTGGGGTTAAGAGACTTAACTCCCCTAATTCAACCTAACTGTCCTGTCTTTACCTTGCCAAGTTGCAGATCTCTCTCTCATCCACTCCAGAGGGGAAGAAATGTGTGTAGTGGAGTCTCTTGTTTTGGTAGGGTTTTTCACAAATATATATGAGCTGCTATTCTTTTGACAAGTCAAGGTAAAAAAATGGGCCTTGTACTTGATGAAGAAGGTGATGAGGTTTGTGACAGTGCTTAATTCCTATGGGAGTTCATTCCAGTCTCAGACCAGCCCTCCCAAAATCCCTGTCTCCTTTACAGATGAGACTTACCCTAACTGTCGAAAGTTTCACTATGCCAGTTTCACTGTGAGCACCATTGTCTTCATCCTGGAGTTTTAGGATATAGCTTTTGGATATCCTGAGTTCAGGCCATTGGGTACCTTAAAGATAAGGATGGAGATCTTGAACTTTATTTGATATTCTCCAAAAAGCCAGAGTGGAGGACAGGTTTGGTTTGTTTGAAGTAACCCATGTTGCTGAGGAGATGCACTGCAGCATTATGTACTAGTTGGACTTTGCTAAGAGCTGAGGACTTCATGCCGGGGTATAACATATTGCTATAATCCAGCTGAGTGGTGATGAAGGAGTGAATAAATGAGACCAGGTCATCTGTCAGGATGGGACAAGTCTCCTAGCCAGCCAAAGATGACTTTCATCATTTAATATTACTCACTACTATGCTGCTATGTGAGAGCTTAGCAGCAATGAAGAATCCAATGGAACTCCTAAATTACATACTGAACTGGCCAGTTGTAGGCGAGCACCAAACGAGACTGCACCATGGCTGCAAATGCTTCAAAATTCTTTCCTCTGTCCATCAGCATAACCTCAGACTTGCACAGGTTCAGCTACAACTAGTTGTTCTTCGTCCATGAGCTGATTTCATCCAAGCACTGGCCCATCCTGATTGTTGTTGTGTGGTAGTATGTGGTGAAGGTAAGTAGAGCTGTATGTCATCTGCATATTGCTGGCAGTTGGGTTCGTGTTGTCTGACCAGCTTATCTGGTGGCTGCATGTTAATGTTGAATGGGAACAGACAGAGAATTGATCCTTGCGGAACTCCACAAGTGAGAGGTCTAATGTGAAGGCGCAGTTTTCCACACTACTCTTTGGATACTTCTCTCCAGGAGGAAATCTAACAATTTTAGCACATTACCTTGGAATCCTGCCACTTTTCTTAGGAGAGAAAGAGGGGTCTTATAGTCAACAGTGTTTAATGCTCCTGAGGATGACAATGGATGCCTGCCCTCTATCCATTAATATCAGGAGATCATTGATCAGTACCACTAAAGTGGTTTCAGTTTGATGTCCTGGACTGAATCCAGATTGTTTAAGGTCTAGGATATTAGCTCTATTAGATATCTCTTCAAGGCAGCTCCATGAATTCTTCCATTTCACTATTGTCCCCTCCCACCAATTTACATTATATAAAAGAATGGGGTCACATCTTTATTCATACTGTATCTCTTCAGATCCTAGTTAGCCATCTGATAAATAGTAGAAAGGACAGAAAATGAAAATGACAATTAGTGAAGCTTCAAAAAACACTCACATGGCCATATTAAGAAATTGACATTATGTACCTTTTCCAAATATCATGATTTTGTGTGACTGTCACATCATGTTTATACATCTTTTCCTATACCGTTAAATACTATTTAATATTTTCCTTTTTGTAAAGGCACATTTAATTTTATCTGCTGATTACTCTTTTAAAATGTATTCTTTTGCAAGATTTTATAATCTGACTAGTGATTGCTGATTTCTTTTTAAACTCTATGCCAGTATTTGACTGGCTATGGCAAGTCTGAAGTGCCATAAGAATTCTGATCTTCACAACCATTTATAATAATGGAAGATATATATCAGTGCAAATAAAAGTTCTTTTAACATCTCAGTTTTCCAGGGACTGCAAGAACAAAATCATTGTAAGTTCATTATAGCAAAATCACAAGGTAACTGTCTAATAGAGAGGTAAAATCTCATTGAGTAACCAGAACATGAGATTTTCTTTACAAATATTCAAAAGTAAGGTCCTCCTAATATTGTGTTTTGACACAAAGGCAGCAAAGCAATAACAATTTATGTTTTCTCTATTCCATAATATATTTCCTTCATTTTTGCATGAGCACTTTGAAATTCTCTTTTCTCTTTTCCTTCTTTTAAGTGAATTCTGGAATCAATGAAAACATTCAAATTCCATGAATTTAAAAAAATACTGGTGTATTTTTAAAGAGATTTTATCTTTTCAAACTTAAACCAAATACTGAGTTTTTCACTCACAAACACATTGTTAGTTCTACAGAACTTGTGCATATATTTACATGTTAGGCAAACAGGCAAACTATATTTCAAACATATTTGCTTATAGGTAAAATGGTTTTAAACAGAATTGAAGCACCTATTCTACAATGAAAAAAAAAATGAGCGTGTGCTGTATTTGTTTATTTACTAGATCCTGCAATTTGCCATGTGTGGATAGCCTGCTTTGCCTGCCTGTGTGTGTGTTAAACTGCTGGATCAGGACTTTACACAAGTTGTTCACTTTACTCACATACAGTCAAGTGAAGTCTCCTTAATTTGCTAATTCTTTACATTTGTCTCAGATTGTTCATTATGTACAAATTTTATGTTAATAAAAGCCAGAAGAATTGCCATGATTTTAAACTTTAATTATAGAACACAATGATAACTGGAGTGTAATTTGCTGTCTCATTTAAAATGTAATAAATTAGCTGTCAGTATTTTACAGTGGATATTGCTTTTCTTTGAGAGAAAGAGAGAGAGAATGCTTCTATTCATAAAGCTAATGCAGTGACTCTCAATCTTTTCTATCGTGGGACCCAACACTCCCCCGTCAACAAGATGGGATCTGGCCACTGATTTAGCAATATAGGAAGAAGAGTGCTCACAACACATAACACTTGTTTGTAGTCCCCAGTTTGTGAATCCATGTTCTATTCTAATTATTGGCTGAGTCAAGTGAGGGGCATAGAACAACTCAGTGGTATTTCTCTCATTGTCTGTCTGTAATATAATAACTTTTGAAAACCACAAGCAATCCAAGCCTGTCCCATGCAGCAGTGAACAGAACCCTATTGATTTTGGTGAAAACTGGAAAAAAAAAAAAAAAAAACTGGAAAAGCCTGATTTCCACTAAATTTTCATTTGGTAACTGTGAATAGAGGAATTAGGCAGTGATCTCAGAGAAGCTTCTGGCAGTGAAGCAGCAGTTTGTCGTACAGAAGCAACAAAGTGTGTGACCCTTTTGTGTGTTTATTATTAGTGGTGCCTAGGAGCCCTAGTAATAGAGCAGGATCCCATTGTGCCAGGTGTTGTACTAGCAGATGACCAAAAGATGGTCCCTGTGCCAAAGAAATTACAATCTAAATACAAGACAAGAGATAACAGGTATGTTAGTCTTATACACGGTATTTATGCAACACCTGACATCATAGCAGTTTTATCCTGTGTTATTGCTACCATCGCAACACAGCAACAGTGGAAATTTGGAGATGCGTTCAGGGAAGCCCTGGTTCTGCAACCAATGATAAAAGGAGATCCTGGTGTATTGAATGTTTGGGCCAGCAATCTGACTTTTATTAAAGGTTAGCTCTCTTTCTGTGAGCACAGTGACTAATGAAGCTTAGTAAATGATCTATTTTCTAAACCCAGGGTCAGTTCTTCATCTAGTGTAAATCAGAATAATTCCATTGAAGTCAATGGAGCAGCACTGATTTGCAACAGCTGAGGATCTGGCTCTTAACATGGACCTTATCTGCTAGGCTGAGTGAAGCAAGAGAAAAACTATCTAAAACATAAATCAGTTTCCCTATGAGAAACTGGTTTTCAATTTTTGGTCATATTGTCACAGAACAATTCATCTTTATTTTTTCTTTTCATATTTTTTTAAATGTGCTCAGGGTAAATGGAGTGTGCATGGAAATGAAGGACAAACAGGTCTAAGTGTAGAGTGGGTGAGTGCTCTGAATCAGCTCCCACACTACTCCACCAATGCATCTCATTCATAACTTCCAACACATTTCAGAGCATAATGTCATATTATGTGATGCACAGTAAATATCAACTAAATTCCCACTGTATCCCTTTTCTTATGTGAACTCATCAGGGTTTGAACATAGCTCTTATGTGGGAAAAGGCTAATTACATATGTCCATTTTATCATTTCCTGGAGCCGCAGAGAATATGGGCCTTCTGCTTGTTTAAGACCATCTTTGACATTTTAACTGTCAACCCTTTCTCACTGTTGCAACTTGTTCTCCAAATGTTTGCATTTTAAGGACATTTGTAAGTAAACTGATTATCATCCATTTCTGTTTTAGCTCAGACTCCGCCTTTGTGCAAGCCCTTCCTTTCAATCAGATGGCTACATGTGACTCACTCGGACGAGATGAAGCTGATCAATTGTTTCTGTGCCCCACTACTTGCTGTCCAGAACACTGGCTTATCTGGCGTCTTAAAAATTCTAGTGACTGTTTTTCTAGCTGCTGGATGTGTTCCAGCACAGTAAATGAAAAGTAGAAGCCAAGCTGGTCTACTGACCTAGTAATGTGCTCTGCATGGTTTATTTGGGTTTGTAGCCACAGCTCACAAAGGTTGAGAGTGTTGTGGCAGAGAATGCTTTGCCTCTGAGCAGCAGGGCAGGAGAAACAGAGTGTTTTTAATGTTATTCAAACAGCAACTCTTCTTTCTGATCAAAGAGTAGCTTTAGTAGGCTCTGAAGGGTGCACCCTTTAATTCGCACAAGACATAGGTATTATAGCTGTGATGCAGGCCCTGAAGGTGTAGAATTTCCTATACCGGACCAGATCAATGGTCCATCAAGACCACTATGCTGCCTCGGGCAGGGCCAATAATGCTTTAAAGCCCCTTGATGATGCACTTAGCAAGTTGTGCAATGCTTTACAAAGGGGGTAAAATCCCTCCGTGATCCCTGTGGCAATCATTTTAAATCCTGCAGAATGCTTATCCTCACTTTAACTTACATAACTACAAATGCCAACAAGAGAAGTAAAAGGCAAACATTTAGGGCTCTCTAGTGAGGTGGCGGTCTGGCTTGGAAGGAGGCCACACCACATCACTACATCGCCCAGATCACAGTCTGTTGGCAGGGGAATTAGCCAAGTGTTGAGGTATCACCCCTGTTAGCAGTGCTGAGCAGCAAAGCTGTTTATGGGGCTCACCCCTTCAGGCAGAATAGAGCAACAGTTTAGGGAGTTCAGGCCCTCAGTCAGGGTCGAGCAAATACGCAGTCTAGGGCTCTGGCACGCAGGCAGGATAAAGCGATAGGGAAACACAGTCCATTCAGCCTAAGGTTGGAAGGTGGCCACCCAAGAGGTGGTGTTAGCAGGAGGGGGTAGCGGGACTTGAGCCCACCTTATTCCACTGGATCCCAGCCAAGGGCCCTAACAGTGGAGGATGGGTTTGCCACTAAGTCAGCAGGGATCCCACCGAAATACACTAATGCAAATGCCCACAGCAAAAACCTGACTAAAGTCTGGTTTCCCTGGGCTACTTCCTACTATGAACCAAGGAGGGGCGCCGTCATCTGGGGATCCTCTGCCTCATTGGGGTAATTGGCCACCAGTAGCTCCTCTATGGACTTGGTCTCCATCAGGGTCAGGGCACCACCTGGCTTGGTAGCAGAGCTGGAGGCTTGCAGCTAACAAGGCACATCTATCTCCTTCACTGGCGCCCTCTCAACAGAGCTGGAGGCCCTGCCTTTTATACTTCCTGTCCCGCCCCTCAACTTCTGTTGGGATAGGTGGGTCTAGCCTGACTCCACCTATGCAGGAACAGAGAGTGGTCCCTCCCTCTCTGACTCTGAGGGAGGCCACACCACTGCAAAACAACAATAGAATGCAAAAGAATGCAAAAGAATCCAAAGGACATAGAATCTCCCTGTGGGGGTGGTTGGGCAGGAAGTTACCTCTCCACGCTCACAGAGAAATGCATAGGATGCCAGGGAGTAAAAGAAAATGAAGCCATGTCTTCCATAAAATCAATTGCTGAGTTTTATTTGATAACTGGGTCAATAATCAAATATCATTCCTGTCTTTTCTAGATCCATTCTTGAGGTGGCTATGGAAAGCAGTTACCAAATGACCATATTGTTGGCAATTTAACTATTTCCTAGCTGATCAACAGTTACTAAACTATTGACTACTGACTGTATCCCATCTAACACTGACTTGTGCCTGGCAGTCCAAAAATAAGCTTCTTTGTAGCTCCTCTCTGTCTCTCTACTGTCTATTATTTTATTGTTGTTGTTATTATTATTATTATTATTATCATCATCAGAGTGACTAGGAGCTCTAGGCATGGACTAAGACCACATTGCGGTGGGTGCTGTACAAACAGAAAAACGGCAGTCCCTGCCATACTGTAGATGCTGCTGGCATTGTCACACTCCCTTTTCCTACTCCAGACTGTGTTTTCTATTTAGCCATGAAAAAATGTCCATCTGCCAAGTGGCAAGCTGCCTGCCTAATACTGCATAACAGCTAGGGATCAAGATTCCTACAGACGTTAGGATAACTGTTCCTTTGTAAAAAGAAATCCAGGACACCTTAAGTAATAACATTTTCTTTCGCTTACTCTTTGTTTGTCTTTTCCATTTAGATCATATATTCTCTGGGGTAGGGTGTGGCCTCTTTACCATGTATTTAATGGTTCCTAGCACACTGAAGCCCCTATCTCAGCTGGGGTCTCCTTGTACCATTGTATAACAAATAAATACTTATAATAATTTAATCCATGTTTTATCTGAAAACATGTTTTCCGTGACAGTGGGGATCAGAACTGATACACTGTAAAACTGCATATTTTGTGACGGATACTGCTCATTTAGCAAAAGCATCAGTAAAAATCCTATTGGGACAGAGTAATTATTTTCTTTCATTATATGCATGGATGATAATGTAACACGTGATGCTGAATATTTTCCTGGGAATAGGACCAATATAAAAACAAGGTAGTTTGTCACCTCATCACAGCTGTTTGCAGTGAAATTTTGAGTAAATATCTGTATATTGTGAGAGACTATTGATGTCATTAAGGTAACATAGATACTGTGATAAGCAGCGTCAGCAAACCTGACACACCTGACAGAGTTATTTCCATATATCAATTAAAGTTCACATGCATGCATGTGCACAAACACACACACTGCTCTAAACACCCAACGCTGCCTTTCAAACATAGCTCTAAAAATGCTGCATTCGCATTAGTGCTTCCCTGCTAAAGTAGGCTGCAGAGATGACTTCTGATTATTTTGATATACATGCAAATGAGGCTTTTAAATAAGTTTGTTTGGATGTAGTACAGTAAACCTTGCTTCTCCTTTATTTCCATGTCTACCAACGTGCACTCATCATCACTGTACTCTCATCCAGGAAAGAGACAAGCACATGTTTTAGAAACTGGTTCAAGTTTCATGGTGGGAGCAAAGGAGAAAAAAAATCAAATATAAGTCCCCAAAGGAAGGCTTAATTCCTACAAGATGGGCTCTCACTTGTGTACCAAGCTCAATTCCCTTCGAGTATGTCCACACTACAAAATTAATTAGAGTTAACACAATCTTGCGTTACTTCCCTACCATTACAGAGTACAACCACAATGCAAGTTAATACTCCAGATCAGTGGGGTTGCTGTAATCTCCTGTGTCCAATGTGGCACTGTATTAAATTGTGTGAGGAGCAGCAGTTTTGCCCAGTATCTTGGAGATTGACAAACCAGGCTTCATTCATAACATGAAGAGATTCCTGATGATGCCATAATGAATCACTCCAGGTTCAATTAATCCATGTACAGCATTATACCATTGACCAAGCACATTTTATTTCTACCTCCCTACCCCTTCACCGCCCATTCTATTTAGTGGTTGCTTTTCTCTGAAGCATCTTTTGGTGGCTGCTGCTAGAGGAAGGATGCTGACCTTAATGGACCAATGGACTAATCTTATACGGTAGATCCTACAGTATGTTCATATTCATCTGTTCATAAGGTGAAGGAACATATATCTCATCTGAGTCTTGTACCATTTGTTAGTTTTAGAGCAAGATGATCAGTCCTGCTGCAGCCCCATTGTGCTATTCTGGTGGTGCAAGGGGACTGTAAAGACAACTGTAATCCTTCTGCCAGGTCGTGTAGGCAGCAACAAAGGCCAGGTTCAATATCTAGGGATTCCTCTTAACAATATAAAACAGAACCATCTCGAGCCCCACCCAGTAACTTGGGAAAACTAAACACCACTCTTGGATGCCTCAAAGAAGTGATACTTCCCCACTTGCAAGCACTGAGAGCTTGTCTACACTTAAAACACTACTGTGGCACAGCTGCGCCACTGCAGCTAGAGTAAATCACAATAGACACTACCTATGGCAATGGGAGGGGTTATCCCATAAGTTTAGGCATGCATCTCCTCAAGAATCGGTAGCTAGGTCAACAGAAGAATTCTTCCATTGAACTAGCACTGTCTACACAGAGATTTAGATCAGTTTAACACTGCTCAGGGGTGTGGATTTTTCACAGCCCTGACTGACATAGTTAAACCCACCTATTTTTCTAGTGTTGAGTATGCCTGAGTCTGTGTATAATAAATGAAAACTTTTATTAAAGAAGAAAACACAACATTAATTTGGGAAAACCACTGCAACAATTATTTGAAAGTAGACAACCAATAAATAAGTGAACACTACAGTATCTTGGTCAGTGTCCCCTTTTTCTCGGTTTAAGGGGCAATTGTCCCTTTAACATACCACTTCCCTTTTCTCTCCATTGCACCCCACTCACAGTTTGTTATTCGAGATCAGCAATATCCTCAGAGTCCAAGAATGCATTTGGGTGAGTTCACTTCCCACCCCTGAAGGCAAAGGGTGATTGAGTGATGCCTCCGCCTCTGCTCATCAGTGTATTTGCAATCTCTGCCACTGCTTGTCACTCTCTCTGCCACTGCTTGTCTCTATCTGTCACCATCTCTCTCGTCACTGCCACTCTCATTGACATCATCACTCCCATTACTCAGAGCTGCCACTATCACTGCCACCTCTCATGATGCTGTGTTCTGAGGTCCTCCCATTTAATCCAGTTCTCAGTCATTTCAGTTCTTTAATGATTTCACTGGGTAGTGGGGAAACTTCTTTGTTGCTACCTCTTCTACATTGTCCTTTTACTGCAATACTGTCTCCATACCAGATCTAAGATTCAGTTTCTAAAGCAGCTTATCAGTGAGTTCAGCTCTAGTGATCACTGAGAAAGAACCAGGACTCTCAAATAAGTCTAGTCAGCTCTATCTTTAAACATCAGAGGGAGAAGGGTCAATAGTTTCTCAGACCCATTGGACAGGTGAACATCACCAATAGGAACTCCTGACCTCATCTTTTCTGGCTCCTACTTGGATTTGACATCATTGTCCCCTGCATAGCAAGTGAGGTTAAGGTTAAGGCATACTAAATGCTGTTCAGCTACCGTTTACTCATACAATAAGATAACAACATTTCACTACCTGTGTTCAATACTAAAGTGAATTTTAACATAAACATCTTAGATTGATCACTTTGGCAACACAGTCTGCTGATCCCTTAGGCAGAGTAGGTGTGTCTATGCAAATATAGTCTGCTCCTGAAATCTTTTGCACTAGTTCATCATTAGATATTAGGGGAGAGTTCATTCAGACCCTGCTTACACAATTTACCTGGTGTAAGGGATATATAGAAGAGATCCCCTTGAATGATTAATATCTATTGATTCCTTCTGGTCCTCAGTAAAATAAGAAAAGCTATGCTGTTTATCCCCAAAATAAGGATCCACCTAAGTAGTAAAGAAAATAAGAAAATGGTTCGTATCATATGAGACATTTGGTCTAAGGACCCACAGATCAGTCAAAATTGGGAAATTATAGAAACTAAAATGAATAAATGAGAGTATTGTTAATCACCTAATCAAGAATCTCTTATAATGTACATATTTATAAAATGTCCTTTCTTTCAATCTAGCTAAAAAGAACTCCAAGTTACCAAACAAGGATCACATCCCATTTTCCTAGGCAATTTTTTTCATCCCAAAGCATAACTATACGTTGTGTTCCTTGCAAATCACATATAACATTAATAATCTTTTCAACTCAAATTAGAATCTGCACATTTGTTTGCTTTGTGAGTCATATCTACATCATTCTGTATGTGAAAAATGTGTCTTGTTCTGTTGTAAGTCCTAAATAAGGTGAAATGCATATGTACAATGAAAAAAATTTAGAGTACATCCTCTAAATTTAGGTAATTTTTGCACCCTTGAAGTAAGAGGAATTGTCAGGCACAAGGAGGAAGAAATGTTAAAAGATAAAAACCAGGATGTAAATTTGGGATATTAAGAAAAAAATGTTTAGAAGGGGGATCCTAATTGGTAGTTGTGACAAATAAAGAAATACAATCCTTGAAATGAATCAAATTTTAAAAGTCTATGATAAGAAAAGGATTGAAGAAATCTATTATATACCATCACCATCTACTGGATACCAGTGGAAGCAGCAAAGAAATCGAAAGCTAAAACATAAGCATTCATTTGATATGTGTCCAATGGGAATAAAAAGGTGGCTTCCTCCTAGAAGTCTTGAAGCTAGGATATATAAACTGAAGTCACCATGTGCTCGGGAGAGTTACTCATCACAAGAAGCCACAGAATCTTAAGCGTGACTGATGCCGAGATCAACCGTGTGAAAAGGAATCTCTTATCTCAGGGTTAGGAGGATAAGAAGGAGTGGTGAGGTTTCATTTCCAAGATAATATTTCCCCTTCCATTCTTTAATACAAATAACCATAGGGTTACCCCTACAGTGAGAACCCAGGTAAGTGTATTTTATATTCTAACTCTTTTATAAGTCCAAGCAAATTGGCCTGAGAATGAAAACAATAACTTTAAAGAAATTGGATTTAATATTCTAAACTTGTTCCTTTTGGAAAAAAACATAGTCCAAAAGAAATAACCACATTCTTCAAAGTGCTTTAAAGACAAGTGTACTCTTGGAAGTGTGATAAACGTGGTTATTACTAAAGAATTGAGAAGTGATCATCGTAAGTAAATGTAACAAGAAATCTTGGTTATTTGCATTTTTCCTTTGCATAGCTGATGTGCTTCATCTCTAGTCTGTGATAATTGTGTGCAAGACTGTACTGTGTGTGTAGTACACATAACTGGTTATGTCTACATTTGAGTGGTGAACTGTTGATTACATATCTTAAAGTGGTTCTGGGTCAACTAATAAATTGTTGGTTGGTTAAGAGTAAGCAAATGTCCTGATTTTAGAAATACTGTTCATGTTAAAAAATTGACCTGAAAAGAACCCAGCATTAAAACTAGCAAACTAATGGTCCCAGTGTATCCCGAGAATTTGACATTCCTGCATGTGCACCAGAATTTGACAGTACTACAGTCAGCCATTTTATATGTTGAACCACTGCCAGCTGAAAACCAAATACCACATAGCAAGGAACAATCTTAGGCCTTTGTGAGGCAAGGACAGATAGTTACATACTTGTAGTTTGCTAATCAGAATGGGAGGATAGGATAGAAAGTTATGGAAGAGCGTGAGTGAATAGCAACCTTGGTTTTAAGTGCCCCTGACATGTTGTTATGACTAGAAAAACTAGAAATGTTTTTAGATAATGAGTAGTTTGTTGAAATTAGAATTGGTGACCCAGTAGAGGTTATTGTGCTGACCTTCTAGGAGTCACCATAAGTTATGTGCTTTGTTAGAGTTAGCTATTGAAGATTAGGTGAAATGATTTGCTTTGGAGCAGTCCAAGGGAGCTGTTCTTTGGGCAAGGAGCTGACATCTAAACTCCCCATCAACAGGATGGAAAGAGGCCCCTTGAAAGCCCAATTTGTGATCACTCAAAACGTTTCTTAACTTTAAGTAAATATAATTTTTTTGAAATTCTCTAAACCTATTGCATATGTGTGTGTGCTTAAAATCTAATAAATAGTAGTTTTATATAAGAACACGCTTGTATCAATCATTTATCAGATGGATGAGTTGTGCCCCCTATTTATTTATTCCTGACACTGCCTATAGGGAAACAGTTAAGTTACCACTGCTTTGGGTTCTGAGAAACCCCGGATAACACCTAGGGGTAAAGTATAGGTAATAAAAAAATCTAACTGGCGCCCTGGCAAATTAATAAATTGACCCCCTTTCATGCTGACACTGGCCTCTCTCTGCATAGGAGGAAATCCTAAGTGGTATAGAGTAAGCATGGCGGTTTTATACCATCCCCCTCCTGGCCCTGTGGTGAAGGAGGTGTGTGAGGGAAAAGGATGCCTATCTGTAACATCATTGCTGAAGGTTCCATGAAGCTGTTTAAAGCCAGATGCAATTAGGCTTCCTTGGACACTGTGGAACCACAAAGGTGGCAATACTCTAGTATTAAAGCACACCTCAGCCAAAGCAGAGGATCTGGCCCATAATATCTATCCTTGCTGTGGAACTATGAGGGTAGAAAAAACAAAGTGTCCCAATGTCCCTCATGATGTATTTTATCTCTTTCCAAAAACTATACATTTAGGTTTATACATATTCAGAACAGATATTTTCCATGTGAGCTTAAGGCATAGAAATATTTATAGAAGCATATATACTAAATACATAGTTGTTTTATGTTTTATTACTAAAGAGAACTGGCTAATTGAGTCTATTGCTGGGATGCAGATGGCTGTAGGGCAAATGCATATTTTTCTGTTCAAAGGACGGTCATGACAAAGTAACACTTTCTACCATAGAAAGGGCAGAATGGTGAGGATCCTGAGGAAATGCAAATTAATCTAATCTGAACACACATAGTACAGAATAGCAAGCAACTGTTTTATCAGACTTTAAGGATATTACAATGAAATCATCATCCAGCTGGTTAACACATAACTAACTCTTCTTCTGCTAACTTGACAGACATTTCACACTGACACAAACACTAGCAGCAGAATAATAAGCTACCCAGGTAGCTGACCACAGACTATGACACCGTTATGAGAAAAACAGTCCCACTTGTTTTTTCCTTGTTTTTTTTTTTTTTTTTTGTATCTGGCATCTGTCATGCCCAGTGAAAGTATGTAGTGTTGTCCCTAGTGCAGAAGCAAATTTAGAAGGACAGTAATATGGAATCAAGTCATAACCTCCATTAATAGAATAAGGCAATGTCAAGAAGCCAACCTAGAAATAGCCATTCACAGCTCACCTTTCATACATATTCATGAAGAAATTATTGTAAAAATACAATTTCAAAATGCATGCACACAAATTGTTCTGCAAGAGGTAATCAGTGCATTTGCAGATTTATCTTAACCCTATAATAATGCTAATGAAAAGCACCTCAAGTGCCAAGCCACTTTTAAGTAAATATATGCCAATAGACTTTGAAGTTGAGAGCATTTAGGTTCATGCTGAAACCCAGTTTGTGTCTGTGTTTGCATTTTTATGTAAATAAGTAACCTTTTGACTTCCCCTGGAGTCTCATAACTAAATCCAGGACATCTGACCATAGTCTGTATATCTCAATATTATCCCCAGCTGACAAAGCATAAATATATTTTTGAACAAATTTGCAGTACCATTTGCAAGGAAGACATCTCAAATAGAAGATCTTAACATGCGGACATATGGTTTTATGAGACGATAACAAAAGCTAGAAAAACTAGAAAATAATCAGAAACAAGAGGATCCAGTGAAAAATATTTGGAGTAATAATTATTTACAGAGCACAGTTAACATGTGGTAACTAAAACAACATCAGATACTGGATTTGTTGTACTGTTAAATTTACATATGTGGAAACTAGCAAGTGACTCTGTATCATATTTAAAGTGGGCATTAATGGATGCTACTAGTATGTGGGAAAGAGTACCTTACAAATACATATCCACTCACAATATGCAACAAGAGCAGATGTTAATGTTTATTACATACATCACACAAAATGTGTGAAATGTGTGTTAAGTATGTATGATGTTAATTCAAGCAGGGTGTTGAAATAAGCAGAAAGAACTGTTTGAATATGATTGACTGGAAAGAGGAAATAATGGAAATAATAATTTCCTTCATGGAAAGTAGAAGTTCTTAATGATATTTCTGCACCTTCCAATTGTAGGGCTACATTTTTCCTGGTCCTTACTCACCTGCAAAAGGAAATAGAAGGAAGGAAATCATTGCTTTATTCACCTGCATGAACAAATAAAGGCTGCTCAGATTGGAGAACCAGCCAACATGGGAATAACAGGTGCCACTCTCCTTATATTGCCTGAGAGAGCAAAGGGGTGGAGTGTGTTTTTGGAAGGGTGAGAGATACAAGGAGCTGTGGCTTTAGGAAGAGAGGGATTACCATATTGGATCAGACTCAAGGTCCAGCTAGTCCAGTATCCAGTCTCTGACAGCAGTCAGCACAAGATGCTTCAGAGGAAGAAGGTCACAGGAGGCAGATGTGGGATAAAATGTTCCTCACATTAGGTCATATCATGTGTTCTAAGAGTTAGGGATTGACTTAAGCCTTGAAGCACAAGGTTATATTTAAATATGAAAACTCTGGGTACTTTTAGTATCATAAAAATGTACTGTCTTTTTTACAATCTCTTGATCTCAGTGACTTTTTGTGGCAATTGTAGGAGAGTAAAGAGTTAAAAGCTGGACAAGTGATCAGGCCTAAGCTACAGGGAACGGGATCAAGGCACAGACAAACCTTGTTTTTGTTAATTGGTGTGAATTCTAGTTAGAGTCTGTTACCTCTCTTTTTCTCCTCCCTTCCTAGCCATCTGCACAGGGGATGAGTCTATCACCACTCCTGCGCAAGGCCTTGGTGGAAAGAAAGCATTATTTTCTTTTCTCTCTGGCATGCCTTTACTTGAAAGAATGTTAGCGTAAAATTTATAGGTTTTAAGGTGATGTGCCTGACCTCTGTATGGTAATCCTGTAAACAACAGGGGCGGGTATAATTATACTCATTATGAGTTGTTAATATTCATTTTATAGGTGTCAATGTAACCAAATAAGGATCTAAGGGGTGTTGCTGGAAATTTATACATTTAAATACTGTTATGGATAAAACAATTGAAAAGTAACCCCCCCTCATTGTTTACTCACGGCGTCGAGGTGGAACGAGCAGGCAATAAAGGATTCTTTCTCCCCAATCCACCCCCGGAACAACCTGTTTGGTTATTTCTAACAGCAGTGAGTTCCAGTTTTATCAGTTTTGAATTTCCCACCTTTTAATTTCACGAAATGTCCCCTTGTTCTTGTAATATGAAGCAGAAAGAACAGAAGTTTTGAATCTAACCTTATCGAGACCATTCATTATTTTATATTCCGTTACCATTTCCCTTTTAGTCATCTCCTTTCTAAAGCAAACAATCTCTTCAAATTCTTTTCATCTGAGAGTTTTTCCAGGCCCTCGATTATTCTTGTCATATTTCTGTGAACCACCTTGTGATTAGGTCTATCAGGCCTTTTCTGCCCTGTGATGGAAGCATCAGTGCCCTGACATTCAGAACCTAAGTAAAATCCACTCAGACCAGGTGACCAACTAGAAAGTCCTTCAGAGACCTAGAAAGGCTGGGAGAAATATTGACCAGTCAGGAACTAGCAGGCCAGTAAAGAAGACTTGCCTGCTTTTGGCCAGGGGCAGAAGTGGATGACACTGGGACAGAGGAGGAGCTCCTCCGGGCTAACCCAGAACCCAGGCCACGGTCTTACCTTTGCCCTAAGTGCTGCAACTGAGTGCTTATATTTTGAAGGATTTTTCCCCCTCTTTGCTTAAAGGCTCATCAGTCAAATATTGAGTAGCCATTTTGCTACTTTGTTTAGAGACTGATGCCAAGTTTATGATGCATGCAACCTTGCCCCAGGGAAGCCTTCTGCCACACCCTTCTAGTTCTGCAATATCCTTTTTGAGTTGGGGTGACCAGTACTGCACACAGTATTCTAGTTGGGGCCACATCATTGATTCATATAAAGGCATTATAATATGCTCCATCCTATTCAGCATCCCATTATTCTGCATCTAACATCTTTTTAGCTGCTGATTCTTTTTTTTAATCCCAACTTCACATTGAACTGGGGTGTTCATTGAGCTGTCTATAGAGATTCCCAAGTCCCTTTCCTAAATTGATATATTTAATTTAGAGTTCTGTAAGTTTATTTGTGTAGTAGTTTACACAAATAGTTTATTTTTTACCTCAATGTGAATGACTTTGCATTTATCACAATTGAATTTTATTTGCCATTGTGATGACCATTCACCTAGCTTGTTTCTCTCAAATTTATTATAGTCTTTTCTGGATCTGACTAACCTAAATAATTGGTTGTCATCTTCAAATCCTGCTACCACACTACTCACCCTCCCTCCTTTACAGATCAGAGTAGCTGGACAGGTGCAAGGGTTGAGGAAAAGACATAAAAAATTTGCCCTTTTACATAGACAGCTCTGGACCCACACTTCCTTTGCTACAATTCATAGTACATAGGAACTGGGTAATGTCCTTTTAAATAGCTTGTGAGCCCTCTAGTAATCCTCTACCATGTTTCAGAAGCTACCAAAACCCTGCCAAAGCAGCAGTGTTTGTATGTAGCTTGTTCTTGTGTCCTTTATGTAGTTAGTAAACATGGTTATTTGGACCCCACTGTGCCCATTTGGTTCCTTCCTATTATGTTTGTTGTGTAAAGAACAAAAGACACAACACGATCCTTTAATTTCCTTCTTTTCTTCTACTGAAAAACCAGACAGAGAAAATCCATTATCATTTACAAGCAGAGCATCTTAAAAGTTGCTTTGACTTGTTAAAGAAGACCTCATTTCTTCATTAGCGTTAAGACAATAAAAGAGGGTTTTTTTTCCTCTCCTTTACAACAATAAACTTATTTTCTTTGGGTTTTTGTACTGATATGACCCATTTTCAGAATATCAGTGATTCTGAATGGCTACAGGGCTAAGAACAAGTAATGTAGTCATCTGAGTTTAAAGTCACTGCAATATTTGGATTTGCTTATAGCAAATTTATGTGGGTTGGATAAGGGAAAGGAATAGTTTTGCACTCTTACTGAATCATTCAAAAGATAAATTTTGTTGACTACTGCTATTTTTTCTCCACCACTTAAAATGCATGGCCAATGAAAAGCTGTTTGTATCTAATGCCTTAAAGCTTTATGGCCTTCTCAACTGCCTTCTTCCTCCCACACCCCAACCTCTCACCAAGGTGATGTTGCACTTTTTCGTGTGACTCATTGGAATCTTTCTTAGATCTATATTCTAGTCTCAGATATAGAGAATGTACCGTTATATCTTGGAAAAACAAACTTTAAAACAGTAGAATAGTCATACATTCAAAAATAGAATCTGTTCTGTAGTATGACAGCTTCTTAATAAACTGTACCAGCCTTTGGGTTAGATCTTGAAATCTCTTACCCACAATAGTAACCCTTACTCATACAAGAAGGTCAATGGGACACTCACTTGAGTCGGGTTTGCAGAATGTCTCTAAACTGTACAAGACCAGAAAGTATTTTTGAGTGTGCGTAGCTGTCTTCTAATTATTTAACTGAGACAATCAGCTAGTCTATTTTGCACGTTACTTACTATTTGTATTTCAATAGCATAAGGTCCATTCAAGACTGGGGACACACAGCAGTACAAACACATTGGTTACTGCACTGGGGTCTGATTCAAAGTCCTTTTAGGTCAATGGAAAGATTCCCATTCATTAAAAAAGGTTTTGGATTCAGTCACTGAGGCATAGATTCACTACAATATTTAGGTGCCTAAACCCAGATTTAGGTTCTATTGTGATTCACAAAACTCATGCCAAACTCTATAGGCGTCTGAACTCTTTCAACACATAAGTTTTGGCAAAAAAAAAAAAAAAATCCCTCAGTGCCTAGGTTTCTGCCTCTAAACATGTGCAGTCCTATCTCTTTCGAGGTGCCCAGATGCCTAGCTGCTGCCTAAGCCCCAGAGTAATTCACAAACCAGGGATGAAAGGGATTCGGACACCTAAGTTGCATGCAGGGCCCAATGCAGTGGGTGTGCTCAGAGGCCACCTACTGGAATGAGTCTCTCAGGTGAGTTCACACAAAACAGCTGGAGGATGGGGAAGATCTCTCTAATAATTATTATCCCACTGGTTAGGTTACTCACCCGGGTTATGGGAGACCTCTAGTGCAAGTCCCCCATCCACCTAGGTGGGGGGAGAAAAAGAGGGATCTGCCATCTCCTAGGTATATGCTCTAATTACTGGGTTATAGGATATTCTGAGGTAGGGCTCCTTCAGTCGCTCCTGTTGAAGGCATTGCACTCTGGATAACTAATTTTAAAAAGTCATTGGTGCAGGGGCACTGGATCCTGGATCTCACCTATCCTGGTAAGTGCTCTAACCACAATCACATGCTCTTGCTTGCACACTCTCTCTCTTTCTCTGACCCAATGATTTTTTTTTTCCATTATGTATTCACAGTGGAACAGCTTCAACAGGAAAGACTGAGGGAGTCTTACACCAGAATGTCTGATAACCTAGTTGTGGTTCAAACATGCACCTAAGAAGTGGCAGGCCATTGTTCAAATCCCTTTTTCCCAGCAGGTGGATGGGTGACTTGAACCACAGTCGTGGTGAGTAGCCTAACCACTGAGATAAAATTATGAGGGAGGGCTTCCTCACCCTCACAAAAACATAGTAGGCACCTAACTCCAGGAGAGGTTTAATCACAGAGATTCTCTGACAGAGATAGATGCCTGTATCGGCAAGGGGCATAGCACTCCTCTGTTTGGCATCCCCCATTGGCTCGCTTAGGTGGCACCTGCCTAGCATACTGGCTTTTTGTGAATCATGGTCTAAGGCACCTGTCTTTCCCTGTTCATTGTATAGGGAGCCTGGCGTCTAACTCAGGCCTTGTGAATCGCAGAGTATTCCTATCATTTTCTAGGTGTCTAAAACTGGCCACCATAATATGCAGCCTCACAACGCTTAACTCCTTTTGTGAATCCAGGCCTGAAGAGTTTACGGCTCAGGGCCCCGATACTATATCTCCATTTGCAATGGTATGCAGGCAGTCCCTTGCCCTTCTAGTTCTAATTACGTAAAGGGGACTTTGCCTGGGTGCATAGATGTGCCCACATGGATTTGATTGCAGGATTATGGCTTAAATAGGCATGTAATATCCATTCAGGAGTGAATGAAGAGATTCACACATAGAGAAATATATCCAGATATATTAAGATAATGCCTCAGTCTATTGGATAAATATATATTTCTTTATATTAACTCTACAAACATCTATTATTTTTCTGATACATTTTATTTAGGGAATTTTTACAGAACAGATTTTTGATTTTGATGATGAGGACTGCTTTGGAGCCATTACAGTCTGTTCATGTAAATCCTTCTTAGCTCAGGGATCATTGACTTGATAGACTGTAATGACTCCCTCTGAGCGCTTATGTTCTAGTTCTTGCAGGTGCATACACAGCGGATTTATGTGCTGAAAAATGTTCCGACATTCTGAGTTGCTCTTGTGCATATGCAGTCCTCCTTTAGATAAATTATTAGTTTCATTTGATTACTTTTATTAAATAATTAAAAGTTCATGCATATAAACCCAAAGTAATGATGTCTTAAGAACATGAAGTTACATTTTCGAGTATGGGCCAGCATTGTGTGGGTGTAGCATGGGAAGGCATCTGGGATACCGTATACAGGGAGCACCAATAGGTTGGTAGATAATTATTGAGATCCAACTACTAACTTTGTAGAGTGCAAAATTCTGTCTCTTCAGTGCACTGTTTGAATCAATCTTGAATTTGTGTGTTGGGGGAGAGTGTGGAGGGGGGCGAGAGGAGGGGGGATAACCCTTTGGCTGATTTCTTTATTTTTGCACATTACAATCCTCCAATAATCCAACAGCTATTGCTTAAATAATTGTTGAGCAGGCACTGAAGGAGTATTGAGGCAAAGAGTGATGTGGAGCGTAAATTCTAATCTGTATTGGATCTGCAGACTGCTGATTAGTACAAGATGCATTTATTGAGAGAGGAAGGAAAGGAAAGTTTCTGCTGCCTTGATATTGTTTTATAAATCCTCTTTACTATATTCCTAAATTTTTGTCCAGGGTGCTCCAAAGATGGACATATTTTTCTGTGGACTTTTTATATCTAAAATATAAATAAAAGGAACATTTTGATTCATTTAATTTGCCTCTACTTGAGACGTTACAGGAGAAAAATATTATGTACATCATGTAAGGACTGGCTTACTTTAACAGTAACAAGAGTTATGCCATAGAATCCCCATGTGCTGTACTAAGAGGGGACCCCACTGTGTCCAGATGCAACCCAGGGTGAATTTTTACTGCAAGTTGTAAAACTCTGAAAACAGGATTTTAATAGAACTGCTGATGCAACCTTAACTATAACAGCATGAGTAGCCCAGCTATAAGACACCAACTCCTTTATTTCAGAATGTGTGAGTGTTTATGTTGCCAGTGCATAAAAGAATTTATGTGGAAATTACTCATGCTTGGTGAATTGCACAGTAAAAAAAAAGAAGCAGTCTTGCTAAGTAGAGGCCTAGGCAGAATAGCAGGTATCCAGACACAATCTTCACAACAATGCCCTTTCACAAGTTTTATGTTTTATTGTTTACATTCTATGAAGCCTATGCTCATTATCATATACCAGTTTTGCATTTTATATGCAAATCTCCTCACTGTACAGAATTCCTGTGTATGACACTGATAGAGCTGTAAGTTTGCCTCTTCATAAGATGTTTATGGTACATCCTAAGTCACAAAAGCAGTTAAGGGAATGCAAGACACTCATGGCCTTATGGCTGCAGAAACGTGCATGATTTTTATTTTTTTTTGTATTAAACAATCTTCTTATTGTTTTCTCTGTGACTATACTGAATTTTGACTCTGCATGGCCTACTTGAAATGTTCATTTTTGGCTGATTTACCTACCTTTTGGAAGGGCTTATATCATCCTTAAGGGAAATGTGATTGCACAATTTAGAAAACTTGAACGACTACGTTCTTGACAAGGAAAATTTATACGAAAGAATAGTGTACTCTATATTGATATAAGTCCTTGCCCTTGAACTCAGAATTTTCCAAGAATTTCCACATAGTGGAGACACCATATTTTTTAATCACCAAACTTAAAATAGGAAATAACTGTAGCTACTATATGGTATCTAATGGCAAATATAGGACCTGATTTGCTGCTGTTTTACTCCAGTTTTATGCAAGTGTAATGAAGTGGTAAATCAGTCCCCCTGATGTTTTTGGTTTTTTTTTAAATGGTGACCATTGTACACACCTTGTACCAAAAATGACCTAATTTTAAGAATAAGATCCTAAGCTTTATTCATGTCTATAAATACCAATACAATTGGATGTGCTGCTGCTGTCATAAATTTAATATCACATCACATAACTAGATAATATAACTGTCCCTCATTACCATGGAGAGTTGGTATCTACAGCCCTTATCTAGCACCCCGTGAAACCAATGGAACTATTGATTCCTGCGGGTGTTGGATGGGTTCTTATGTCACTTGGGATTAACATTTATCAGCTGTTAGTTAAAATGGCTCTAGCAAAGAAGTCATCAACAACCACTGATTGTACCTTCGTGTACAGGCAAGGAATTAGTAATAGTGTGTAAATCCTACAGATTCATAATTTGGTTTCAGTTTGCATTAACTGATCTTTGAATAGGGACTTTGTGAATTTTCAGCACTTAATGTTCTGGTTGTGTTTGGAAATTGGAAGTAAAACACCTGTAAAACAAATGTTTCCCCAGAAATTTCATAACTGCATTGGTTTGACTTTGGCTCAACAAAACAAGTGAGGGTGTGGGATATGTTTTATTTCATCAGAAGCAGTTTGTTTGTGCTTACTTGGAAACATATAATGTGGTGATTGATGTCTGAAAGTTTTCCTGTTTGTGTGATTGTATCCCTTTGTGGGGAAAAAATGTACTGAAGTGCAAAACCATATTCAGTGGTCTCCGTGTGGTAACTTAAGGCATTTAGTTCAGGCCAATGAACGTTTTCATGTACAGAATTGGGATGAACATGCCTAATATAGCTGCAAAATTTTACATGTGTAGAATTAGAATCATTTATACACTCCCTTTGTGGTTTTGAAAAATGGGATTTTATTATGTTTTCATAGTGTAAAAACAAACTAACCACCACCACACATACCTATAAAAATAGGTCACTGAACCAGCCACCCGCGCTGTACCTGCAAAATGAACATTCTGTATTCTGCTGCTGGAAGTTATCAATATTTAACTAAAATTGACAAGACACAGGCAAACCGAGTGAACCGAGACTTATTACTGTGAATCCACTTGTCTTGTGTACCTGGAGTGTATATATATATATATATATATATATATATATATATATATATATATATATATATAATAAGAATCATTCATTTACAACATACAATTCTAATGGGGGTTGGGTCACTTCAACAAATTTTTATATGATGATTAACTCTGCTTTGTGGAAATGTTTTGTGACCTCAGAAATATTGAGCCAGAAAGAATGCTTAACTTATTAGAAGACATATCATGATTATATTTTGATAATATATATATCCATCTGAATATGACCATTACTCTGGATAATTTTGCCAGATGTTAAGAACAGAAAGAGAGAGATTGTATGCTTGTATCTTAGCTCTGGTGTAAACCCTCATAGACCCATATTTAAGCCCCAGCAATCTGCAGTACTCTAACAGATGCATTTTTCCCCTAAAATCAGCTTCTAGTAGAAAAAATGAATATTTCCATATTTCATTAAAATATAGAAACTCATTCACTGACTTATATGCTAACACAGAGGGCCAGTGATATACTCTCAGCAGAGCTACTTATTTCCACATTGTGACATACCAATGTGACATACCACATTGTGACAGCTGTCTGTGGGTCAGATTCTGAATTTCTTACTCAGATTGAGTAGTATCTTCCTCTGCTAACTGTACCTTTGGAAAAAAAATGGAGTACTTGTGGAGTATGATACTACTCTATATGAGTCATTGTGGTAAAATCATGACTTACATTAGTATAGCTTCACATTCTTTCCCGACCGTCCTCACTCCCCCCAAATAGTATTACACTAAAATTAAAGTAGCCAAAATGTCTATTATTAGTCAAAGCCCGGATGGTATAAAACTAGAACATTTTTTTCAAATCCAAATCTCAGAGTTTAAAAACAAAAGTAGTATGTTACAAAAGAGAGAGAAAGACTGGTCCTGAGGGATCAAGAGATGAGCCAGATAGAGAGATCCTGCTGTCTCTGGTGAAAACAGTAGTGTAGGGCACCAATGACTTCTCACTCCTGATTTTTAAAGCGATTAGTGGAACCAGCACAAGGATCCTACCATAATCATTACGCCACGTCCAATAAGGAGAAACAGCCATTTACCACACACCATTATATTTTTCTTTCCTTAGAGCAATGAAGAAAGGAAGTGACCAGAAGAGAATGGTTTCTTTAAAGTTAATTGTCCAAATTTGGTTGTCCACCAAGAAAAATTCTGTCCCAGTTTATCTCTGGAGCCCATAATTAAATTGTATGCATATAGTACTTATAGTTATGGAATCTCTTACATAGTGCATGATCCTTTTTTTGTGTGTGTGTTAATATAACTCCCTTAGTCGTTATTTTGTTTTTTTGTTTTTAATGGAGAAAAGGTTTTCATCACTAATAGGAGTCCTCTTTTCCCTATGCTCCATAGGTAAAAGAAACACTGTCTAAGATGGTAGGTCAGACAGATAGATAGACAGACACTTTGTGTAGTTCTACCCTGCAATTTAATCATGGTGTTTAAACTCCCCCCCCCCCAATCAAACAGGAGAAACAAGAATCTGAAACTGATACTTTGTCTAAAACATTTGGGGGGGGGGGAGAAGAAATCACACTTACTACCGAGTTATAAATTCCTGAGAAAAAATGAATTTACAATAGAAGTGCTGACACAACAGAGCTACAAAAAAAGCACTGAAAAAATAATGCAATGTAACTGATACCTCAGCTAAAAGTGCGAAATTAACATACTGTCTTTTAAGGATATGCTTTAAAACATAAAGGTGTACAACTACTCTTTCCCCACCATGAATTTACACATTTTTGTGTAGAAGTTTCTACCTAAAACCTCTTCTTGTGCAATAAAGTGCTACTTCAAGAATCAATTAAGGTCTGATTTTTCAAATAATGAGCATTCACAATTGCAGACATCTAATTTTCAAAACACAGAAACAAAAAACAACCTCAAACCCCAAAACAAAACAAAATACACCACTTGCATGAATGCAGCAATAAATCTTATCTTACAAACATGGCCAATTAAATGCCCATGTGCAAATATTGTGTACTTCCTACTGCGCGTGTATATTTGCCATGTGTGTCTGCATGTCCACCATTAAAAGTCAAGGGGTGAGGCCATGGAAAATCTCCCACAGACATAGATAGGATTTGGATCAGGCCCTAACCTACTTCAATAGGTTGTTCATGTTCTTAGGCACACTTCTAGCCTCGATAGAAAATCTATCTTGTTACTTGTTGAATACATTAAATACATTTCAGTAAATAAGTCATATAAGAATGTATAGCTACATTTTCATTTTTTTACTGCACCTTACAATAGTATTTCAAATCTGCAAACAACTTTTCTCCCTGACTGATGTCACTACTATTTAGCCCTCTGAGGTTAGCATTTATTGATTCTGCTTTTACTTTGATTGGATCTTACCTACCTCGGTGCTTCAGTAAATTGAAACCTTCTGCAGTTCATGGAAGAAAGCTAAAAGCAAGGCTAGGAGAAAATGTACACTGACCTCAATTTGTTTCAGACTATATCGGTAAAATCATTGTCATCAGGTTGCAGAAGTGACCTCAGCTAGCAGCATGCAAATTCAAACTTCAAGATCCTAACACACACTATAAGAACAACTTTCATAATTACAGGAATACATAATAAAATATTTGTGAGTATTTTAAGAATATCACAATTAGTAGCTGTCTTCTCAGTTTGTTTATCTAGAAGCAAACCACAAATACCATAACCTTCATTTTATAATTACTGTAGGGTGAGACAGAATGACTAAAGTAATAAGAAAATGTTAATTAGCTTTTTAAAAATTATAGTTTGGGAGAAATAAATAATATGATGCTTAAAGATGACTATTAGCCAGGATGTGCAGGGATGCAAAAACATGTTCTGAAGTGTCCCTAGCCTCTGCTTGCCGGGCATCTGGCATTGGCCACTGTTGGAAGACAGGATACTGGGCTAAATGGACCATTGGTCTGACCTAGTATGGCCATTCTTATGTTCTTAAATATAGCAACACATTTTGAAATAAAATATTTTACTTTTGTAATCATTACCAATTGATGAAACATAGGTAAAAATTATATTTTGGTTACTATTTTGCCATTGCAAGTTATAAAAATGTAGGCCTGTGATCCTGCACATGAGTGCATAAAGTGAATGGCACCCACATGAGAGTGCCTGCATAAAGTCCCAATAACTTCAGTGGGGTGCCATGCAGACACCCCTGGCACCCCACACAGTCAATTTAGTATCAGGGGTCTATCTGGTAGGCTTGCAATCCATGTCACCACTCTGTGCCTCAGTTTCCACATCTGTAAAATTGGGATAATGATACCAACTTCTTTTGTAAAATGATTTGAGCTCTGCTGATGAAAATTTCTATAAGGATGGGTATTATTATTAATAATCCATTTGGAATGCAGCCTTCACTGTTCTACCTCGTAAGTAAATGCAAAGTTAAGAATCGCACTGCATTGCACTACTCTTGATTTAGCTGATATTACTTGGTGGGAGTTTTGTTCCATTTAATTTCACTCAATTTCCATGAGAAATAAATAAATAATCAAAATGAATTGCCAACAGAAAGCTTTCAGATTCTATTACATCAGGACCTGATCCTGCCAAGTAATGGCTCTTTGAAAAAGCCTTCCTGCCATGAGAATGACACTCTCATCACTAACACCACTCCTATTATTGATTTTACATGGAAGGCACTCAGATACTAGGGTGATGGGTGGCAGTATAAAACCTAAGATAGATAGATAGATAGATGACACCCGCCCCAACACTCAGTACTTCACACGATCAGATGCCTAATAGTTAATATTCTTTCAGCAAATAACAAATATAGGGTTACAGCCTGCAGATCCTCACTCATGTAATTAAGGACTAGTGACATGACAGCTTGCAGTCCAGAGCTGATAGAAAGGAAAATGTGCTGTGGACAACTTAGGAACTATGCAACTAACTTTGCTAAGGACAAGGACAATGACCCAAGCCCAATAGTGGTAGTCCGCTCTCTTCCTTCCATGACCAGGTCACTATTTCTATACAGGTAACTAGGTAACATGTATTTGTGAAAACTACTTTTACCCTTGTGCTTTTTTCCTTTCGTACATGCTCTTGCAAATGTGTGACTGGCACAAGTTGTGCCTTTCACGTCCTCCACCTCCCCATTGTTCTCTTCCCTAAGGACAAAGCCTCTGCCAGAGGAAGAGCAAATATTTCTGTGGTTTTTCCATTTGTGTATCTCCCAAGTGGTAAGTTAACATAAATCTTGTGGCGCAACCAGTAAAGCATAAGGAAGTTCCTGCACACCGCAGAAGTGGCAGGATAAAGAAGAATTGAGATGGAAAAGTTTTCCCTTGAAACCAAAGTGTTATTTAATGCTTTGAGACAAAAATGTTCTCATGTACAGAACTGCCTTCCAAAGTGTAAAGTAACAAATATTCCAAGAGTATCTGTTAAGTGCTGCATGTAAATGGTTTCCACAATACATCCGTTACTGAAAACCAAACATTTATCCAGGAAGCCAAAAACATCCAGGGCTCTGGCCATCCCTTCTCTGAGAGCTTCAGTCTAAGGCCTCAAACAAAAAGCAAACAAGTAAAGCAACTCTAACTTGTTATTAAGCATGTACTCATTCTCCCCAAGATCCTTTCCTCATTTCCTAGTGACAACTTGCCCTATCACAGGTCAAAGCTGCAAAGTGAAGAGCACCCCAAATGTCCAGTGAATGTGAGGGTAATACTGACTTAAAAAGAGTGTTAAGAATGCTCAGCACCACACAGAATAAGACCCAACACATTTCCAAGGGAGCCAGTAAATTAACACAAACATTTCAATAACCTCTGCCACGTGCTGTTAGCAGCACAAAGGGCCAGATTCAATTTTTTAGGAGTTCCTTCTGAAAACTTAAAAACACCAGCTTGAGCTCTCACCCAGAAACCTGGGAAACTGTACATACTGCCCTAAATTCCTTTGATAGGCAATACTTATCCTCTCACAGACAGGGAGTCCAGAGAGTTTAGAACAAAGAAAACTTTACTGGGGGAGGAGGGGCAGGAGGGAGAGAGAAAGGGACAACAGAATAAACTTAGGAAAGCCTATCTATGAGGTAAGAATCCCTTCACCCCTAGTCCCAACCTCAGTCCTCCTCTGACAGTTGTGAGTGGTTGGTAAATTCTAGCCATTTGTCTCCTCCCCAGCTCCCCACTCACAGTTTGTTGTCTCGGGTTAGGGCAGTCCAAGAATTCTAGTAGAGGAGTCTTCAGATGATGTCTGAGCTAACCCAGCTGAATTGTTTTCAGGTGTGATTGCTGGAGAGGGAGGCCCACACAAGAATTCTTCAGTTAGGTTGCTGCTGCCAATGGCTTCAGCCCAAGACACCACACCCACGAAGCTGCCTCTGTAATATTGTCAAAGAGGAATCATCAACATATCAAACCTCTAACAGAGTCCTTGCAACAGAAAGGCAGTCCCTGCAAAAGATAGGCACCCTTTTCCTCACCTTTCTTTCTCTTCTTAGCCCTAGCCTGGCTCCCTCACCCTCCTGCACCTGACTGTGGTCTTGATAAGGATGACCCCCTCACCCAAGGCACATTTGGCGTCTCTTCATTTCCCCACAGGGTCAATAGCATTTTATTGCCACAAAACTCAGAACTTACTGATTTTAATCAAAATGCCCCAAAGTGACACATAATTGAAATGCAAATGAGGCCCAGCAAAGTCAGTTATGTCTCCTTGCTCACCAAGAGATGCCAGCAGACGGCTCCCTCCCTTATGCAGCCCCTGCCCAACAGGATTTCTTAAGCAACTCTGTGCTGTGCTTCTCCCTGTTCAACAAAAGGTGTCAATAGTGAGCTCCCTACTCTCTAGGGCTTCTCATCACAGGGCTTACAGGAATTTGGGATACTCAGCATCTCTTAGGTTTGGGCGCCACAGGTGTGTTAGGTAATCAACTATGAAATTCAGATATTGAAGAGTTGCTCTGTCACAGTAGAGCTGTAGGCAGGGAATTGTGGGTCACTGACATTTCATTTAGTGTGGGAATAAGCTGAAGTTAATTATATGCCAAAATATAGGGGATTCATTTTTTAATTTAAAACCCTGATGAAAGTCAATTAGTTTAGCTTGCATAAATTCAGGTGTCAGACAGTTAGATTAATATTAGCCCTTCAAAAAATTCACTTTTGTTAGTGAGCACTAACTTGTATTGAACCCTGAACTGAGGCTAACTTGAAGTGACTTCCTTGGCATTTAAAGATCATGGTATATTCCTTCGGTTTCAGCTAATCAATCCTTTCCAGTTTTCCATGCTGGGATTTTACCTCATATACTTTAAAGTGATTTTTTGTTTTGTTTTAATCATTCAAAACATTTTGCCACCTTGACCTCATATTGGCCAAGTTAAACGTAGAGGCCGTCAACAGCAGACACTCATGAAAGATGAAAAAAAAACAAAATACAATTACACCAAATAATTCAGACTAATATTCTGCAGTGTTCCCATTCACCTTAGGGGGGAAGATACCAAGCTGAAATCCTGTCAGCATGTACTGCGTGAAGTCATAAATCAATACCACTCCCAGGCCCACTAACATTGTCTAATTAGTGTCCACTGGTAGGTACTGCTGGGCCCAAAGAGGAAACCCAGAAAGGTGAAAAATGCTCTCTGTGGGATAAGGGCTGAAGTGTGGAAGAAACCAGCTCTGCAATATGCCCCTTGCAGTTGGTTTCTCTTTCTTTTTCCCCATATAAAATTTGGGTAAAGGGTTTTAATAAAATCAGGGTATACAATTCTGTATTAATTCCTTAATGCTTCTCCCCCCGCCACCACACACACATACATGCATCTTTCTTTCTTCATGTCAGATTTCTCCATCACATACTACAACTTTGCTGCCAAGTTGAAACAAAGCTGCTCAGAATATTTTGGGTTCAGGACCTGTATTAACAGAGCACATGGGAAATGTGTCTACATAAGAGTAGTAATATTCAGCTACCTAGTTGCCACAAACAGAAGATTCCAGTGTTTAAAAACTCAGAACCATATTTCCCACCTGCACTTAAAAGCTTCCCTTTTTACCTTAAAAACTTAACCACACTATAAGGTTGTTGTTGTTTGTTTGTTTGTTTGTCGGTGTTTTTGTTTTGAATTTGACCTTATGTGTCACATACCAATACGTCAATTCAAGTAATGCTGACATTGTGAAATTGGATCATGTCTCACATGCATCAACTTGATTGATGAAACTTGACACGATACATCAAATTTTGACACATCTGCTTCAAAATCAGAAATAATGTGGACTTCTGAAAACAATAGTGTTTGTTAATCATTTCTGAAAGATTTATTTTCTCTTGGGGATAAAAACAAACACCTACTCAACAATGCAAAGAATTTCATTTGTTCGCAAGCATGATAATTAGAGGAGTAAGAGAGAAATAGATAGTTTTGTTCCCCTTCAAGAAATGTATATATATAATATTTATATATATATTATATTTATATATATAATATATATATAGGCTAGTAGACTAAGGACATTCCCCACCCTATCTCTGCTTAAAATAATGATTTCAACAATATTCTGTTTTATAAAGAAAATGGATTTTAGGCAAAAATTACTTGAGAGGGGAAACATGTTTTTTTGTTTTGTTCTGAACATTACCCATATCATGAATTCCACAATTCCACAGTAGAGCACACTAATATGTCAACAGAGCTATTAGTTTATAACAATCATACTCACATTAATAAGTGGTTAGCCACTGAAGTCAAATGAGTAACTGCTCACCAATAGGAGTAAGGGGGTTAAAACCCAGCCTTGTGTGAATAAAGTGAGAAAGACTTGGTCATATGATATTTGGGCTTCTATATAAATGACTATGGGCTAGATTTCGCCAAGATTACTCAGGCTGAGAAGCACTTCCTTCTACAATTCAGCCCACTGAAATCCAAGAGAGATCTTGTAAAGTAAGGTATTAACCAACATGAGTAGGGTGGCAGAATTTGGCCCTAATCCTCTTGAAAGAATATATTTTCCTTTATTAATTGTATATGTTTTATAAATTAGAATGATTCTTTACCTCTAAAGCACTCTGGGCTGGATTCCAGTTTCAGTTACACCAGTTATAAATATGGGTAACAGTTACTCCAGATTTATAACAGGTGTAACTAAAATCTGAATCCAGACTCCAATGTTTTACAGGAAAAGAACTCCACTGATTTCCATGAATTTACTTGGGATTTAAATAATTGTAAATGAGATCAAAATCTCCTGTTAGAATAATATTTTTTTAAATGACAAAAAGATAGAAAGAAGAAAAGGTTCATCGTTTTGTTTGATATAATGGCATGTGTATTTATTGGTATGTGCATGTATTTAGAAACTTACACTCTTTAGTATTCTGCAATCCAGTAACATTTTTAAGTAACATCTTTTCAGGTACAGAAACTGACTGATACCTAGATTATTACAAAATTACTTGTCTGATTGGAAAAGTTACCATGCAAAAAAGTGCTTAGATTTGGTGGGAATGTTATCATTCAGCACACAGGAAAAGAGTGAATGAGAAAACATTATTGAAGGTTGGGGAAAACAAACTTTTCTGTCAGTTCTTTTTCTGCTTGGACTTTTTCTAAATAGATGCTCCAGAACATTGTTTTTTCCAGTTATATTTTATTATCTCACTTGGGTAGGTACTGCAAAGTAAGTGTAACAGCTGACCAATCAATTACATTTCAACTTTTTTTCGTTAAGTTTGTAAAGATTGTGGTATGCGGTATATTTTTGTATATGAAGTACATTGTAATAATTCTGCAGGCAATAGAACCTATATACAGCACTTGGAACTCTCTGCCCTTCTGACACTGTACAGTAAAAATCTGTCAAGGCAGTAGGAGAGGAGATGGAGACAGAAAGATAAAAAGCAACGTGGACCAAGGAGGGTTTCTGACATATTGGTGTCAAAGGCAATGTACCTTAGTGCTATGCAGAGTAAAGTAGAAGATGTTCTGGTAAATCTGTGCATCCATCAGTTTTTATTCTCAAGATAGCCTTTTGCAACAGTTCACAAGCAAACTGAATTTCCAATAACAATCTCCTTCCAACAGTCTTCCACCACTATAACCTGGAGATGAAGGATGACAATTGAATATTGTCCAATTTAATTCTTGATTACTGCTGTGTGTTGTGTATTTTGTGTTTTGTATTTTGTGTCCTGCCTAGCTTGTGGTAACTAACAGAGCTAGATTATTATGGGATAGCTCAGCCAGTTCTGTCTGGTCTTAGAGTAGGAGAATAAACTCAGTCTATGTGTGTTTACATCTCCCTGTGTTACCGTCTTCTGGTTTCTCTCTGAGTGCAAGTAACTTCCAAGTATCCAAACATAAAGTGGTGATGAGGCTGATGCGTTAAATGACACTCTGTGTGACAAGTTAGTCTGTGGTCTGTGCAGTGAAGCAATACAGTACGCCTATTGACAGAGGCCCAGCTCATCTCTCAGAAGGCCATAGAAATTGCAGTTTCTATGGAATTGGCAGCAAAGGAAGCACAACCTCTAAGTGCATCAACCAGAGTGCATAACAAGAACCTACCAACCAGACAGTGGGGAGCAAGGAATGTTACCGTTGTGGAAAGCCTGGTCACCATGCATCAAATGCTGGTTTAAAGACCTAGTGTGTCAACAATGTGGCAAAAAGGGACACATTGAGCATGCCTGCAAACATGAAAAAGAAGAGTCAAACAGAAGAGACACGCAGGAGAAAAAGAAGCCTGCTGTCTGGTGGACCAAAAAGAAAAATCTGCATGCGGTACAGCAGGCTCAGGATGATCACAATGACACCCAGCCAGAAGAAGTGCCACTCCACATCTTGTCCATAGCAGTTGGCTCACATGAATACTGGGTAACCCCCTGTTGGAAGATAAACCTGTACACATGGAACTGGACACAGAAGCGGCAGTTTCGCTGGTCTCAGACACTGTGTATAAGGAGAAGATAAAGTATCTTCCACTTAAGCTGACAAAAATTGTTCTGAAGACATACACTGGAGAAGCTGTACTGGTGTTGGGTACTACTGATGTTAAAGTGAAGCTCAATTGACAGACTGTTAAATTGCCACTGTTCGTGGTGGAAGGCAATCACCTTGCCTTAACTGGAAGATCATGGCTTAAGAAGATCCGGCTGAATTGGGCAGCAGCTGGGCTGCAGCTGTATTAAAGAAACATGCTGCTGTTTTTGAAGAGGACCTGGGAAGTATGAAGGGAATCACTGTGAAATTGAACATTAAGCCTGACAGCCAACCAAAATGTCTGAAAGCCAGAACTGTGCCATATGCCATCAGGCCAAAAGTTGAAGTGGACCTGAAGCGCCTACTCAAGAATGAAGTCCTAGTACCTGTTACCCACAGCCAATGGGCAACACCAATCATTCCAGTATTGAAGAAAGATGGCTCCATTCATATTTGTGGGGATTTTAAGGTTACTGTTAACCTGGTGTTGCATGCAAAGCAATACCTCTTCCCCATATTTATGACCTCTTTGCTGACTGGCTGGTGGACAAAAGTTCAGCAAGATTTATCTGCATCAAGTGTATTTACAGATGCACGTTGATGAGAAGTCCCAAGAGCTGTTGACTATTGTGATGCATAAAGGGCTGTACCAATACTGTCGCTTGCCCTTCTGAATAAAGTATGCTCCATCTTTGTTCCAGAGGGCTATGGACCAGATCTTGAATGGCTTGCCAGGAGTGCAAAGCTATCTTGATGACATCCTGGTCACTGGCAAGAATGAGGATCACCTTAAGAACTTGGATGCTGCCCTGCAAAGACTGGAAGAGTACAGCCTACAAGCCCACAAAGACAGATGTGAATTCTTCAAGCCCTCTGCTGAATATTTGGGACGTCATTGATGCTAGTGCCCTTCATAAGGCTCCTGCAAAAGTCAAAGCTATTGTGGAAGCTCCACCTCCTAAAAACGTGAGCCAACTTCACTCTTTTTTAGGGCTATTGTACTATTATGGAAAATTTATTCCACAGTTAACAACACTAACAACTACATGAAATCCTCTGCCAAAACAAGGTCTGGAAGTGGACTGAAGCTTGTGATGTTGCATTTAAGAAGGCTAAATGCACATTGCTAAATTCCGGGGTTCTGACACATTTTGATCCGTCCTTATCTCTACAGTTGGCCTGCAATTCCTCTCCTAATGGCATAGGAGCAGGTGTATCACACATTATGCCTTCCAGAGAGGAGAGAACCATTACTTTTGCAACACACACCTTAAGCAAGGCAGAAACTAACTATACTCAAATTTAATGTGAAGCACTTGGAATCATTTTCATAATTCAGAAATTTCACCAATACCTCTTTGGACAGAATTCACACTTCTCATCTACCATCGACCTCTAACATCAATTTTTGGACCATGGACAGGCATTCCACCACTGGGTGCTATTCGTATGCAAGGGTGGGCATTGTTGCTTTCCGCACACATATATGAGATCAAATATCGGAGATCCACTCTGCACTCAACGCAGATAGTCTCTCAAGACTGCCTTTATCAATTAAATATCAAGATATTGGCCAGAAATAAAGCTTCCACTTTGAACAGGTAGAGAACACAGCCATCACTGCTACTCAAGTAAAGAAGTCAACTTGTGTGGACCCAGTACAGTTCCCAGTTATGGACCTAGTGATGCATGGAACATCTCTACGATCTCACCCAACCTTTGTCCCTACAGGTCCAGGAGGATGTGGTTATCAGTCCATTCTGGTTGCTTGTTGTGGGGGGTGAGCATCATTCCACCACTACTGAGATTCCACCACTACTGAAAATCCATTGATTTTGCCATCCCATTTGAAGGAAACACGTTCCTGGTTGTTGTTGATGCCCACTCCAAATGGCCAGAAATCTCTGTAATGCCATCCACTACTGCTGAAAGTACTATCCAAAGACTATGTGAAATCTTTAGTCATTCTGGTCTGCCAGAACAACTTGTGAGCGACAATGGACCACAGTTCGTTTCTCAGGAGTTTGAAAATTTAAGAAAGCAAATGGAAAGCTCATCACTTCAGCACTGTATCATCCATCCACCAATGGATTAGCAGAAAGGTTAGTGCAGACAATGAAACAAGTTTTAAAATATGCATGGGGACATTCGTCCATGCAAAAGCATCTGGACACCTTCTTACTATCTTACAGAACCACACCTCATGCTACAACCAAAGCGTCTGTGGCCTTTCAGATGATGGGAAGACAGCTGCACGCTTGCTTTGATCTGCAGAAACCCTCTAAAGCACAACAAGTTGTGCAACGTCAACAGCAAAACCAAGTCATCAGATGTGCACACAGAACAAGAAGCCTGGACAGACTGTTCTAGCACTAAACTTGCTTCTGGAGCTAAAAGGGTCCCTGCTACAGTCATCGCCCAGACAGGACCTGTTTCCTACACTGTCCAGACTGCAAATGATCTCACCTGGTGGTGACGTGTAGATCAGTTATTGCCAGATTACTCAAGTCCCAAGGACACTTCTCCAGTTGAACTGTCTGACCTCTCCATTGCAGGTGAGATATCCTCAAGTCAAGAGTCACCTTTGAGTCAAAAGTCACCTGTTCCTGAATCCCCTCCTCCATCCACCTCCACAGCAGATACAGCACCCTCACCTGTTCGAGCTACGAGTCCTGAGCCAATTGTTAGACCGGAACCAATAACAACTTCCGGTGCAAGAACACCAGAAGTCCACCGTAATCCACCTAGAGAGAGAAGGCCTCCTAAATGGTTGAATCTTTAGGTAGGGCAAACCCATGTTTTTTGGGCAGAATAATCCCCAGGGTTTAGCTGGGAAATTAGGTAGTACACCCTCATTCACTTGTTTAGTTATTATTCTGTTAAATGGACATTTTCATTAAGGGGAGAGGGATATGTTGTGTATTTTGTGTCCTGACTAGCTTGCCGTAGCTAACAGAGCTAGACTCTTATGGGATAGCTCAGCCAGTTCTGTCTGGTCTTAGGGTAGGAGAATAAACTCAGTCTATGTGTGTTTATATCTCCCTCTGTTCCTGTCTGCTGGTTTCCCTCTGAGTGCAAGTAACTTTCAAGTATCCAAATACAACAGTGTGTGATTACATTTGCAAAAAATGTCACAGAGCTCTTCTCAGTGGGCTTGCAGAGAGTTTATATAACCATCATGCCAAGTTTTTCTGCTTTTCTCATACTTTCGCCTCACATACTAGTGCTCCTCTTCCCTTCAGCTCCTATCCCTGGCATGGTAGCCCCACCCAACAGGAGCCTTTGTGAGTTTCTGCTTTTGAGCCCCTGCCCATAGGTAGCTTCTCACCCATCCAATTACTTTGCAGCATTTCCTTTAAGGTATTTTTCCATGGTGGGCCTGCTACACCCTTTTGGTACTATATTTGGGACTATATTAATCAGAGTAAAATAATAAAGATATTATAACATTTTTCTTGGCCTACTACCATGCATAATCCCTTCACTAAGTCTGATTGTTAATAGACCATGTGGTGGCAGTGATGCCCATCAGGACTACCTGCAACAACAGAGGCATTAGAACCAAGCTAGTGAACAGAATAACTTCATACATGAAGCTAACTGCAGAGGAAAATTGATTCATATCTTCCAATACCTCATCAGTTTCTCCCCACAAATGGATCCGCATGTGATACTTCTTTGGCCGAGCATGACCTTACAATCTGTAGCTGAGAGAAAGTTATCCGTGGGAGGTGGAGGGTAATGAGGCAGAGAGGAAACACATTCTTGCCCAAATTCATCCTTGTGCCCAGGAAGCTTGACTGTATGACTCTGGCAATAGTAACCTGAGATGGGAGGAGGGGGATTGGGAAACGCAGCAGCATAAGCCACTTGCAACCCATACTCTGTGGGGAATGAAAACTGCCAACAACCCCGAAAATGTGAGGGTCTAGCCCAGGAAGGATATGGGCAGATTCAGCACATCTGTCAAGATGGGGGTGCCTTTGCTAGTAAAGTATACCTTCTTCCTAGTAAAAAACCTCTGGGAATGGGGCAATGGACAGAAGCCTGCCATTTCCCACAGGTGAATGCTTCTCTTCCAGTACCATTCCCCCTGCAAGTGCAGGGATGTGATATTTTAACTGCCTTTTGCTCGTCTCTGTGAAGAGGAAACAGGACAAGCAAGAAGTTAATACTGCAGGGAAAATAGGACAGCCAAATTGCTGAATGAATTAATACAGTCAAACAAAGAGGCTAGAGAAAATAAGATGGACTACAATGAATATATTGGGGGGAGGTGGGAGAAGAAATACTAGGGCAATAATAGGTCAATTCATAAATGAGGAGAGGATGAAATCAATAAGGACTTTTAAATGCTTGAGATGCTGAGCTGCTTTTTAAAATCTGTGTGTAGGAAGGAAAGCTAAGAACAGAAGTTTGGCAATTAGGAAGTAATGAAAATCTTGTAAAGACATCTATTGATATACAGCTGGAAAGAGAATACTTGCTGAATGCAAACAGACAGATCAGCAACTCATCTGATCACTGCTGCTGCAATTCAGCAAGGTACCTAACATATGTCTAACTTTAAGCTCCTGAGTAGTCCCACTGAAATCAATAGAACTATTCATGTGCTTAAATAGGGCATGTGCTTGCTGAATTGGGTTCTCTATGAGGTTGAAATTTTAGTTTCCCGACATGCAAAGAATATATTTTTAATGAATAACACAAATTAAAAAAAAAACCCTCTAAATCAATAAAAACCAGAGAATCATCATTTTATTATTCAATGTTAATATTCAGATAGGGCCAGATTCTCAAATGTTGTTAGTGTTGGTTTTGGACACTTTGTGATCAGTGTGGATATCAGTGAGACACGGTACGCCCGATTTGCAGATCAATAAGGTTTAACATGCAAGGTTTTCTATACATATACTAGTTAGATACAAAACCCTAAAATTAACTACAATATATCACACTCACTAAGCCTGAAAAGCTAAACAGTCACTCAGAAGGCTTTCTTCAGGGGCCCCGCCAGGGAGTCAGTGGCCTCTGGTCCAACTGGCAGCACCTCCCGCGGAATCAGGTATTGATGGAGTACCCCCCTTTGTCTAAGTGTTAACTACTTATACCCTTCCATAAATAACCTTCACCTAATTATCTTTCTCTCATTATCATATATGCTAATTACCGACATTGGGTTTCCACCGTTAACTACATTTCATTTTCAGCATGATAATTGGGGTCGTCAAAACAACATCTGGTGATAGGAGGGGCGGAGTAAAAGTATGCCCCTTGGCAATAAAACAATGTACCCCAGACTTTCAAGGATAACTTGTTGTTCCCATCACCATTATCTATGTGCAGCTGTAAGCATACAGTATCTGTATTTTGTCTTATTATGTGCCGTGCTATGCAGAAACTGAGACATCTATACTTTATTCAGTCTCTGCCAACTGAAAGATGTCATGCTACAGGGGTCAGAATAGCCAACCAAGCAATTGAATGCTATGCTAACCCTGTAGGACAGAGGTCAAGCAACTCAAATTGTACTGGGCCTCCAACAGTTAGTGCTTGTCTACACAGACTCGCTCAGGAAAGTTAATCAGAGTTCAGTAAGGGCATGTCTACACTTCAATGTAAAAGCAAGGTTACCAGGAATTCAGTCAGCTGACTGGGGGTTAGAGAACCCAAGGCTTGAGGGGTCTATTCTGATTGTTAAACCAAGGTTAAGAATTTTCTAACTTGGATTTGAAGCTCAGGCTTTGATATCCATACTGCAGCACACAGCCCTGAGTGAAACCGGCCATTTCCACAGACTCCCTAACACCTAGGCGAAAGTGACCTCTGTAGCACAATGTTGACTGTGGTGTACTGGGGCAAAACGAGACTGTCCACCCCGCACATTAAAGGACGTTTGAACAGCCCCCCCAGCACACCCTGTCATGCAATCAATTAGAAGAGTGTGTGCCTAGCTACTGGAGCCAGCAATATGGAGGAGGCACTTTTTGAAGAACTTGCTTTGCTTGTGCTTTCACTCCTGTGTCAGGAAATGGACGGAGCTTCCATGAGCTGCTGGTGGACATTTAGGTGATGTTTTTTGACCCACCAAAGGCATATGATGCAGCTTACGATGGAGGAGGAGGAGGAAGCGGAGGTGGAGTACTCAAACTGGCTGTTGTGTCTCAGTATAGCCTTTGATGCCCCCTATGTAGGCTGGTGCTTCTGGAGCAGCGCCACAAGCACAAACTGGTGGGTTCACATCATCATGGGATGACCAGCAGTGGGCCCACAACTTTTAAATGAAGAAAATGACATTTCTGGAGCTTTGCGAGCAGCCTGTCTCAACCCTCCAGGATAAAGACATGTGCATGAAGCCTCCCCTGCTGCTTCAGAAACAGGTTGCTCTAGGCCTCTGGAAGCTGTCTTCCCCAGAATGCTACAGGTCCATTGCAGCTTGGTGTTGGAAAGCCAACTGTAGCAAAAATGATGGCAATCAGGAGTTATATTCATGGACAGGCTGGGACACTATTCCCACCAAATGACATTGTCATAAATGGAGTTACTGGTCCCACCCTTATTCTGTGGGTCCTGCGTACCCCTTTTGCCTTGGGAAATTGTACCCTGATTTGAGAGACCTTGTCAAAAGATATTTTAATTATACTCTCAGCAAGTGTAGAAAGTTTGTTGAATGTGTTTTTGGCAGGTTGAAATCCTGATGGAAGTATTACCAACCCATCTGAATGCCAGTGTCATTAATGCTGTCTGCATTACTGTGGCTTGCCGTGCTCTCACAATCTTTGTGAAGCCAGAGGTGAGACATTTCCCCCTGAATGGACCTGGGACAGCAAGAAGCTGCTGAATCAATAACCCTCAGCCAGAAAGTTCAGTTACCACAGCTGGAGCTGGATGCTCCTGGGCCACAGAAGTCAGGGATGCTTTGTGTTTTATGAATGTGCTTTCAAGGGGGATGGTATGGGGGCTCATTGATTGTGGGGAGGAGTGAGGTGCTTGGGGAGGAGGGTGGAATTTTAGTGCTGTGCAATATATTTATGAATGAAAAGACCACTTATGAAACGAGGGGCGAAGGTATTTACTGTGTGGAGTGACGTAAGGAAGTGACTGAAGTATGGATTGCTATAGATAACTATATTGAGGGAAAATCTTTGCATACTTATTCCTAATTGTCCCTGATTATGTGTTTGCCTTTATTATTTTGCATAAAGCAGTGAGCAATAACTTTTCTTGATGAAATTAAAAAACTTTATTTATAAAAACATGTATTAGAAAAGTACAACTTTCACCCATTGCCAGGCAGTCCAGCTGCCATTACCACGCCAAACACTGGTAACAACAGAACCTTACAGGAAAAAAACAAAACAAAACAAAGCAAAACAGTAAAGACAAATTGCACTAACAAGTGCAAACAGTGAAACAATGTACACGACAGAATTCCCCTACTATGCATGTCCCCTTTCACCTGTTCTCTTTTCCCTTCTTTCCCTCTTTGCCACACATGAACTGTGGGAGGGAAGTGGAGGCATCCACAGGGAAGGGGATCATTATATAGGCTTCATGGGGCCAGATTGCCCTGCCCAGCCGCTCATGGGGCCTGACTGAATGTGCCACCCAGCACAGGGCAGCAAGCAGGAAACTCAGGCTATGGTGTGGGTGATGCAGCAGAAACCGCTATTATTGCAGTGATATGAGTGATAGGAGCTACTCAGACAGCTCTTTCTGATAAGCTGAGCTCTATCCTTCTCCCTTAGCTACTGTTCCAGAAACTGCAAAGCAAGTGCCTGCTGAAACACTGTCCTCAAGCTGTGCATCCAGCCTGAGCCTTTCCTCTTGCCTTGCAACATGCCTTTCCTCCAGCCATAAGTTCCTCTGTTGTTGGTACTGGAGCTGCTTATTGGCTTTGTCCAGAGCTTCCACTATAAGTTCACCATGGAAACACTTCCCCTTGGAATGCTCCATAAAGGTATGGTGACCCAGGTTTCTGCTGCAGTGTGGGTAAGCTGGAGAGGTACTGCAGCCGGTAGAGATTGAAGGGCCTGGAACAGGACAAGACACAGAGGGTTGTTGTCTCAAATAGCTCAGTGCAGGAACATAGAAAAAAATCCTTGTGGAATTTCAAGGATATAAAATGATACTTTTACAAAATGAACTTCAATATATTGTGAGAAGGTTGCTTCAGACCGCAGAAGCTCCCTGGACACATCTTGGTTAACTGCAGCAAAAGTAGTGCAGGCACAATGGCAAGTTAAAAACACAAATCTTCTTTTTTGATTTTAGAAAATTGCAAACTATTGTTTTTTGGTGGGGAGCGGGAGTGTTGCCATCAGTGGTTGTTGCCATCAGTGGTTCTACAAAAGCTTTCAGGTCTTCATTTCGGAGGACATAACAGTTTTTATGGTGCCTGGCTGGAAAAGGGAGATGTTATTCCAAGTAGCTTGTGAGAAACCTGCAGTTTATGTAACAAAGTATTCAAATATATAGTGACTGAACAGTATGTTTATGAGAGTAGTGTGGGCTGGTCAGCTACTGAGGTAGCCCTGGGAAACATGCTGTACCCTGAAATGTGACTACCTATCTGAAGTTCCCGCTTCAGATAAAATTTGCAACTATCAGCACACATCAGGATTGTATCAAAATTCATGAGGGAATCAACAGGATGCTGTGTGAGCTTCCCCATGGCTTAATCTGTTCTGAATACATGCAAACACACAGAACTTCACAGCCTTCCTTCTCTCTGCCCCCAGCACATTTCTGGACAAAATTTCAAACCACAGTCATATCTGGGACAAATGATTTTGTCACCAATATACTGCATGGACTACCTGTAACTGAAATGGACTAGATTTGTCAATGTAACACATTTCCCCAAACAAAGACAGAGTCCACTCTTTCCAGGCAGCTTGATAGACCATAGGATGGTTACAGAGCAGCATGCTTACAGGCATGGCAATGTAAGGTTATTATTTTTAAGAAACAGGAATGGCCCTTGTAAAAATCTGTGCCTGTCCAGTAAAATACACTTTAAAGGTGCTTTTTACAGTTTACAGTCCCTATCGCCTTTTGTACTCCATGTGGTGGAGGGGGAGGTGGAAAGTGGAGGCACAACGTTGGCATACAATCCGCCATTAGCAGATATAAGTTGCTAACTGGGGCATCTCACTAATTTTGCATTGGTTCATAGAGTAGAAATGCCTCCTGTTATTGTATTAACAAACATTAAAATGGAGTCAGAAACTTATCTGCTGCAGGCTCCGCAATGGACTGTTCTTGCGGGAGAGGGGGTATCAGCTCCTCTGAGTATGGACCAAAAATGTGCTGGTGCTGCTCCAGCATTCAGAGCCTGCTCTGGAACCAGTTTCAGCAACAGAGTGACTTCATTGTCCCCACTCAGTACTGGCTGCTGGCTCCATCAGTTCTCATGCTGGATTCTGGAGCCAGCAGGGCACCATCCCGGTTGACTGAGTCATCTTGCATCATGGTTGGCTCTATGCTGGGCAGTCAAACTCATCATACAATAGTCATGATTTTGGCAAGTTGCTTGAAGTGGGGTTCTGGTCCCTGGTTTTCTGGTACTCACTCTTGAGCCATTTAATCCACTACCTGAACTGGACACTGGTCTGGTAAATTTGCAAAGCTGCCAACTTCTTTGCTATTTGGTAGTATGCATGGTCTGGTTTTACTAAAGTCCACAGTTTTGCTGACCTTGCACCAGAGATTTAACAAAATCAGGCTGTGCTGCCATGACCATGAAAAAGTGTGCTTTGCAAAAGGTTTGTTATGTTCAGTCTCCATTGCAAACACAAAAGCTCAGTGGTCAGAAGACAATGGAAAGTTTAACCCTGACCCACTGAACTGCTGCAGAACACCAAGAGCTGTTGCTGCCATTTTCAATAAAGTAGATTCAAGATTCTTCAGATAGAGAGGACAATGAAAGTTGGCCCATGGGATTGTTGGATACTTTTTAGAAGACTTCCAGGACCTGAGTCAAGCAGGGCTGCATCTACACTGCAAAGCAATGGAGCTCAAACCTTGGGGCCAGGCGTGACCTAGGCTCAGGTCCGGCAGCCCTTCAGGATCCTGGGACACTAGTCGGAGCCAGGGGTTAGTGCAATTTGTGCGTGAACTGAAGTGGAGTTAGGTGTGAGCCAGACTCTGAGCCTGGATTTACGTTGCAGTGTAGACATAAATTCAAGGTATGAATTTAAAGTGGTGTAGTTAAACTGCATTAAACTCCTGTGTGGACACTCTCATTCAGAATAAAAGTGACTTGAGTGAATTAAACTAAACCAAATTAAGATCACTTCTGAACGAGAGTATCCACACAGGGTTTTAATGTAATTTAACTAATCCACTTTCAATTCCCACCTTTAGTTAATTTGGATTTCCTGAGTGTCCCCATGTAGACAAGCTCTTAGATGCTTCTTTGCCTCTTAAGACACTTAAAGTCAACATTTAAGCACCATTGACATTTTCTAAGACACCACACAGCTGCTATCCAAAACTGTAGCTGCTTAAATCCTCTATTCTCTTAGGTTTCCATCAATCTGCATTTGCAAAGCTGCTTAAGCGCTTACACTATCCTACAGCTACTGAGATGGCTGGAGCCCTAGCTCAAGCGGAAGCTCCAGATGTCCTGAAGAAGGATTCTCAAACTAAGTGAGGCTTGATCCCATAAGTGCTAACACCTGTGAAACCCCACATCAGATGGTCTGGAGGATGACTACCGATAGATGTGGGGACCGCAGAGTGCCCAAGTAAAAGATAGCCAGGTACAAAGTGAAACATAGGGTGAATGTGAGAAAGGTATCAAGCATGATCAGGAGACACACAGAGGAAGAGAGGTTTCAGCTGCTAAATCATGCCCTACTTGAGCAGCTGAACTGGCTTGGGTGCCTAACTATAGGAAAGGGTTTGTAGCTGAGGATCCGGAGCAGAGAGAGGTACCTATTCCTGGTCCATCAGCCAGGTGAATCAGGAAAACTGCATAGGTGCCTAATTCCCGATCTTTTTCATTTCATTCATGGCTTTTGGCAGCTCCCCACTCAACTGGTCAGCATCTGAAAATCTCTTCCTTGGACACCGAACTCTCCCCATACACTGTGTGAGGCTCCTGGGTGCCCAACTCAGGGCTGAAAATGCTATTGGATGGCAGAGTACCTAAGGGTTTGGTGCTAGAATGCTGAGCAGAGCAATGCCAAAGTACCTTTAAGGATCTGGGTCATAGTGCCCAGACAGGGTCCTATTGTGCAAGGCTCTGTACAAACATAGAAGATGTGATCCTTGCTCCCCATTTACTAGAACTGGGGAAAAGGTTTTCACAACCAACTAACCAACCAACCATGTTAGTGAACACATTCTAATTAAGTGCTGTTTAAAACCATGTGAGCACCCAACATAGAGACAATATGACCCCCTTTATTTCCATAGGTTTGACCATGACCAGCTAACATGATTTGAGAGCTGCATACACTAGGTATGAACGCATTTTAGTTTGAACAGCTTAATCAAAATATTTTAACAACATTATTTTAAAACCCATCTTTTTCCCTACTCTAGGCAACACCTCTTTGAGTCTCAACTGAAGTCATCTGAGTTACAGGACTCCCCATATATCACAAAGGGACTTTGTTGCTCTGTTCCTAAAGCAACCAGGTAACTAGACAAAAGGAAATCCCAGGCCAGAGAAGAGGTGGAGTCTGACCTAAAACTGCCTCTTTACCCTCATCCAAAATCCTGCTTTTTTTCCTTTCCAGTAGTATCAACACATTAATTCAGGTAATCCAGGAATTACACAGAACTGGAGGTTTCTCAGGGAAAAGTCTGAGGAAAGCTATGGTGAAAATCTCAATTAAACCTGATCTATAATGTTCCTCTATGTCCATACCCCCACATCACAGCACTTTTCCACCCCAGTTCTGCCAATGCACCATATTTCTAATCTATTGTGTCATCTTGGACAATTATTTAATCCCCTTGTCTCTCTCATTTATATGGGATAATAACACAATGTATCTACAGATCACAGGAGTGAAAATTAATGTTTGTAAAATGTTTTGAGAACCCTGGATAAAAGCAGCCATACACATGTAAAGTACTGTAATGAACTGGGTAGAACGTACTTGCAGTTTTGGTTTAGAGTCAGAATGGCTCGATTGTATGTTATAGACCCTCTGTTGCTCATAGCCACAAGAGATTTTCCATTAGCTCCACAGAGATCTCAGTCCTATCTCCACAGTTCTGAATAAATCATAGTGTGCAGAATTTTAAAAATCCAGCCCTGGTTATACTTCTCATGTAATATAACCACCTCCTTTCAGTACCAGTGTCCCAGATGAATTATATTCCACCACTGCCACCACATATTCATAGAATTGTCTTCCGTCTCTCCTACCTTGTTTCCTAACATGGCAGGAAAGGTCTCCACAAGAAAGTCAAGACTTGCTCCCCACTCTCCTCAAGGCCGCTTCTATTTGTTGGTGCCTTTGTCTGGCTTTGAGGGATATGTCTCAGTATCTCATGCCAGGCTCACTTTCCTCCCTTTACTGAGGGAGCACTTGGCAGGCAGTACCTTTTAAAGAGGATTCATTATCAGTTATCATTATCAATTATCATTATCAAATGCCTCATGATCAAATAATTATAAATAGGATACTCTGTTAGTTACACCTTGCTATATTAGGAAAATGACCTTGTTAAGTTCTGAATGAGCTAGCTGGTTACATATGCTGGCTCAGTATCATGATTTCCTAGAGTCACTGGGAACCTACCAACCACAGTTACAGGATGCTTTCTGTCCCAGTGATGTCCTTTCCCCCAGAGAATCAGCAGTGTTAATACCCCTCTTAATTTCTCCCCAAATGTAGGGTTTTCAATGAAACCAAAGACCGATAATTCAGAACTAACAAAAGGAATCACATTTTTTTCATACAATGAACATTTAACCTGTGGAATTCATTGCCATAAAATATCACTGAGGCCCAGGAATTTAGCAGGCTTCAAAAAGGGATTTAACATTTACAAGAATATTAAGAGTTTTAATCACCCATTACACTGCTACTGCAGTCTCAGTGGAAATTTGACTTGATATAATTCACAAAGCACTATATAAAAATATATTTAACTAGCTAAAATATTTTTATACTGATAATTTTGATAACCTTCCCTACTTTTATGTGTTAAAATGTCATTTTTCCATGATTTTCTGGTCAATAGTGTTGTTTCTTCGTATATCTGTTACTCCTATTGTGCCTCGTGTGGCTATTTCATTGTTTACGACTGTTTTTCTTCATGGATGTTCCCTTTCATTGATTTTTGTACTTTATCATGGTTATTTCCTTTTCTCAAATGTTGTACCTTTTCATTATTCTTTCTGTTTTATCGGACAGACTTTAACTGCTACATACAGATTCACAACGTAAATGTTTTCTTTTTTGGAAAGTTGATGGGCTAAAGACCACCATTAATAGGAAGAAAAAAAGTCCTTACATTTCAAAAATGAACTAAATGCTCTGTAACATTTCTCCAAGAGACTCATTTGTCAGAAACTGACTCAGAAAAGTTATCTGGAGAATGGTTTCTGAAGCAATCTTTTCTCCATCAAATGATTTTTCAAAAATAGTCACTCTTTCAGGAAACACGTAGGGCCAAATTCTACCCTGAGATACACATGTGTGCAACAATGGGAGTTATGTATCTGTATCTTACAGAAGAAGTTAGCGCTATTTGGTTACTGTCATCTCCTAGCCCAGAGATACACTGGGCAAGATTCAGTCTTTAGACACAGCCCTGAGCAATGCATTCTGTGAGACCCGCAGTAACCCAGGAGTTGCCTTGGGAGCCACCGTGATACAAAAACATACTTCTGAGTCACAAGGCCACCTGTTTCCTCCTTGTGTTGTGTGTCTGAGTTAATGGTGACTCAAGATTGTCGAATAATAGGAATACAGATATAGATATATTATCACCCTTTGTTGTCAGAGCAAAAGCTGGTTCTGAGTCTCTCTGCCACCTTATATGTGCAGTTTCATTCCCCAGCTAATTCCCATACCAGTGTCATTATGTAGGGTTTTAGAAAAAGAAACCCTCTTTGCCAAAAGAATATAAGTTCTGATGTCATTTCTATACATTCTCAGTTTACCTGATTTATGTGTGAAGGCATAATTATTTACAGCTGAGAGGACTAACAATTCTTCAAGATAATATATTTTGAGTGGGTCCTTCTTCTCCCATAATCATTCTTTGCTATCTGCTGTGACATTCATCCCATATCAGTTTCCCAGGTTTATATATGCTTATGAAAGCTTTATTTATATATGTATATATTATATATATGTTAAGGGAATGGTTTCTCAGACTATCAGGGTGTCAATGGACATAGAGGCACCCAGGATTATTAGATATAGTCTAGTGCATAAAATTCCTGAATAGGGTTACTTATCAGTCAAGGACCAGTGTTCTGGGCCTCAGAATTCAGACATATTCTCTGTTAATATCATAAAGATTATAAAGGATAGTTGGTAAATAAATGAATCAAATATTCAGAAAGAAAGGACTAAAAGGGTTAATATTTATTGAGAGATACTAACACTTGGTTCTTTCTGTATTGTTCAAATACTTTTCTACAAAAAAAAAAAAAAAGAGAAAGAAATGAATAATGAACTAATCACTTCACTTGATTTACTTGTGGAACATGAAATTACTGAAGCCATTTTGAACCAAGCCCTTAGTCAATATGGTTTTATTTAACAATATATATATTTAAAATTGTAAGAGAGATCCAGTCCCTTTAAAAGAGGATTAATCATTAAACCTGTTCTAACCAAATAATTATAAATAAGTTACTCAGTTAGTTACAACTTGTTCTATTAGGAAAATGCTAGCTCTCCCACATTTAAATTGTTGTTTAAAGCTCTTGAATTGAAAAATAGCCCGAGGGCCCATCACTAAAGCAATGATTACTTTAATTTCAAATCCAGATTTAGGGAAGTGCTCGTTTATGCCATCTATCACCCTGTTTCTCCTGCTAATTGTCATTTCATGCTATTTGTTAAAGTCTTAGCCTCTAGAATCAAACTTGTAATTTCACCATATTATCTCTTATTCTGAGGTCAGGTTTATTAAACTTAAACACAGATTATGTACTGATACCTTAGCCATATTATTCATTTAGCCAGTAGAGTTTCTTCCCTGAAGCAGAGCTTTCCATTAACATAGGAAAAGCATTTGCTCAAGTTGAATGGGACTACTTATTTTCTACCCTTCAATGGTTTAGTTTTGCTCCCCAGTTTATTAAACTAATTGCCATTCATTACAGAAACCCAGCTGCAAGATTGTGTTAAGTCTTCAGATCCACAGAGATATGAGACCTGACTGCTTATTTGCCTCTCGTTTATTTTTCAAAGCGTTAGAACTTCTTGACTGAACTAGTCAACATAATATAAATTTTAAATTTTTTTGTACTGAACATCCCAGAACTAACTTGACTGTCACTTAGATCCATACTTTCCAATGGACTTCCATGTTGCATTGTATTTAGATAACTCTTTTATCTTCCTTGCTGATTCCTTCTTGTTTACTAAACACACATTTGAACTCATACAAAAATCCTTCTGCGAAAAATATGATTCTTAACAAAGGTAGTTATTCCAAAACTTTTCTATCCAAGGGGAACTCCAGAAGCATTAACCAATTTGGGGAGTAGCTTCCCAGACAAGACAACATACCTCTCTATTCTTAATCTTTTCTGGTTGGATAGATCAGAATCTATTAAGATACTTCTATTAAGTATAATAGATAATTCTATTAAGAATCTATTATGATAGTTCTGCCAGGGATACTGTTTGATCATTGTAGTGACATCTAATGTTCCTGGGATAAAATTCTATACTCATTTCTACAGGTTTAAATGCAGAGTAACTTTAGCAAAGTCAGTAGAGGTATTCATGGATATATACTGATGGAACTGAAAGCAGATTTTGGCCCAAAGCACGTGCTTTGCTGCCTTATCTTTCCCTGAGCCAGCAGAAATTGCAGGTAGGATATTGGACAAAATGGATCAGTAATTGGATATTGTATAGCAAAATCCAACACAAGCATATACAGGAAACCCTAGTCCCAGTTCAGCAAGTAATTTAAGCACAAGCTTAATTCTAAGTATGTGAATTGTCCCATTGAACTGAGTGGGGTTGCTCACTTGCTTAAAATTATACAGGTATTTCAGCAGTGCCTCGTTGAATCATAGTCTCTGTGAAGGAAAGTCATGAAGTTATCTCTCCACTACTTGACAGTGACCTACACAGTTTTTTAAATTAACCAAGTGAAGTGAGGCCTAACACTCAACTTGATGAAATTCCAACATTTCAGATAATGTTCTAGACATCACTGAGAAGAAAACTATTGTTTTTTGTTGAAAATCAGAACACTAGAACACTGGCAAAAGCTTGATTTCCACAGAGCATGCCTTTGGTGCAGAAGGCAATCATTAGAGGGAACTCAGGAAGTCATAAGAGTTCATGAGCATACTTTACTTCCAGCTAATTTCCATGTTTCTATCCTATAATAAAGCTGGTTAGAAATTTTGGTCAAAATAATTTTTCAGCAAAAATAAATAAACAAATAAATTGTAAAAATGCTTTTTTAAGTATAAATCAAAATGTTTAGAAAAACTTGTCAATTTTGACAAAATGAAGTTAGAAAGAAAACAAATAATTCTGTCAAAGTATCCCATTTCAACATTTTCAGAATGGAAGGTTTTGATTTTTCATTTTTAAATGATTCCTCAAAACTAAATTAATTGTTTTTAATACAAAAATATTTTTAGAAGTTATAAAAGGTGAAAATAGGAACAAAATGTTTCAATTTCATTGAAAGTTTACGTGAAGATATCGGGTTACCAGAACCATGTTAACATGTTTTAAGACATTGGAAGGATGGTTTCTATCAGGACCAATAAGAAATTCAGCAAGGGAAGATTTAAATAAGGCTTTGGAACTTAGAGCTCTGAAATGGAGGCATGTGAAGGCTGAGAGATCTGAAACCCTGACTCTGAGGTCTGTTCCACACAAATATTTAGTTTATGACAAGCCAGAGTGTGTACTGGCTGTTGATTAACTGGCCATGTTGACCCTGCTGATGCTACTAACAGTTCCTTAGTGGGCTAATCGATTCCACTTTGAAATGAAGCTAGATCAAAATATACTAAGGAACTGTTAGAGCACCTGATCAGGGGACAAGGAGAAAGGGCTCCAAGCCTAATTGCTCATGGATTGCCATGAAATTACTATAAGGTGAATGGAAAATTAATTACCAAACAGTAGTTATCAATAGTTCACTGTCAAATTTGGAGGATGTATCTAGTGAGGTCCCACAGAGAACTATCTTGGGTCCATTGATAATATCTTCATTCATGTTTTCAATAATAGAGTAGAAAGTATGCATACAAAATTTGTGGATGAAATCAAGCTGGGAGGAGTTGCTAGCACTTTGGAAGATGGATAAGAATTCAAAAGGGCCGTAATAAATTGGAAAATTTATCTGAAATCAACAATGTGGAATTCAATTAGGACACATGCAAAGTACTACATTTAGGAAGGAAAAATGAAATGCACAAATACAAAATGGGGAATAACTGGCAAGGCAGTATTACTACAGAAAAGGGCCTGGAGGTGACAGTGGGTTACAAATTGAATCTGAGTCAACAGTGTGATGCTCTTTCAAAAAAGTCAGATATCATTCTGGGGTGTGTTAACAGAAGTGTTTCTAAACACAAGAGGTAACTGTTCTGCTCTACTGGGTACAGGTCAAATGCACCACAAAACTGATGATATACCTGAGATATATGAACGATATTTTCATCCACTGGACTGTTAATCTCTCAGTCCTCATCCTCAAAGGAAATCTGCACAATGCTTTCAAAAATAAACTTATGCCAGGGGTTGGCATCTGTGGCACGTGTGCCAAAAGTGGCATGTGCGCTGACTTTGAGTGGCACACGGCGCCCTAGCCGGAGCCGCACCATTCTGTGCTCGCCGCCAACACAGCTGCAAGAACAGGCTCCAGAACACGCCTGCCACTGAAATTAGGGCTGCAGACCGCCCCTGCCACGAACACTGCCACGAGCACTGGGAGGGGGGGAAATTGGGCATGAACCTTTGTTAAGGTTGCCAACCCCTGGCTTATAGGCTTAAATTCATAACTTCGCTGGCCACTAAAAACCAGGGACTGAATAGAGACACTGGATTTAAGACGTATTAAAACAAACTAAAAACCCACTCATAACCTTTATACCAGCCACCCTTTCCTCCCTATGACTGAAGGGGTGTTAACAGGCCACTTCACCTTGGATGGTCCCTTGTGAAATGTGTTTACTTATGTTAAACAATTTGTTCCAACTTTGATTTAGCTGTGATATTCTGAATACATTTCCCAGACCTGAAGAAAAGCTCTGTGTAAGCATGGAAGATTCTCTCACACTATCAGATATTGGTCCAGTAAAAGATACTACCTCACCCACCTTGTCTCACTGAACATTAAAAATATTTTCACAAATTAAAGGCTGAAATTTTCAAAGTGGGTGTTAGGTACCTAACTTCCATTGAATTTCAATGAAGTTGGGGCCTTAACTGTCCTTTGTCCCTTCAAAATCCCAGTTGAACTTTCCAAAGGCTTATCCCTTTCCTTGTCTTCAGTAAGGTACAATTAGAATCATGCTGGATTTTGGAAATATGGGTTTATATCACCAATATATTTTAAAAACCTGAAAATTTTCATATTTTTTTTCTAAATGACAAATATTGAAAATTATCTTCAACCTATATAACAACATATTCAAAAAGTGAATATTAAAGGATTCCTTCCTTTAAGGGATAATAATAATAATAATTCTTTATATAGAAAGATCAGCTTATGTGTGAAAGATGTGCAAAATAAAAGGTTTGGTTCTGTGGAATGGATGCCAATGATAATAACCGATTTGAGAAGAAAACAATCTATAATGTGAAACGTTGAAATGATAATATGCAGTTTTAAATTTTCTATTTTTATTTTCTTTGTTTTCAAAGCACCAATTTTGTTAAAGTATTTTAAATGTTTTACACCATACCATCAGGAAGACAAAAATGTATTTTCCCAGTCCATGAAAAAGTATCATAATCTCTTCCTAATCAACAATTGGTTCTCCTTTCATTTACCTAATTATGCACACACACACACACACACACACATCCCCAAGAATTGCAACTGGAATAGCTTTTTAGTTGGTAATATCTCAATTAACCATAGAAAAGCTCCTAAACTGAATTTGTTCATAGGTAGACAATGAAGAGAAGCATGAGGGTAGAAAGAGGCAAATACTTTTGTACTAACAGTTTGTGCTAACAGTTGAACATAAATATTCTGTGAACTGGTCTACAGTGATACACAAGGGAAGCCTCTAATGTGATTATCAGACTGAATAAGGCTAACTGAAACCAGTAACAGAGTAAACGGTGTGTTAGGATAATAGGATACTGACAGGATGGATGCCCTCCAGCAGAATATCTCCTGCATTCCTGGAAAATTTTGTAATGGAGAATTAAGCATTGTCTACCTCCGGCTTACTCTGTCAAAATGCATTTCTGCAGATGAGGCTGCTGATATGACAAGTAAAGGCACAGTGGTAAGTCTTATAGAGTCTTAGTGCTTGCAGGCATGAGTCCTGCACATTGAGCAGGCAGGGTCAGTTTTGTATCCTCTAGACAATAACAAATAAAAAACTCCATGTAGGCATAGAACAATATTTGATGGGAAAATAAGTCAAGCATTATACTATAGTGCCTGGTAATACTATTGAGAAATGAATCCCTTAAGGGCTTGCAAAGAAATACATCAACATGGAAAATGGTTAAGTCTTTGGAAAATATATTATTTTGCTGGATTATACTCAGAAAGGGGGTGGCATTAGGTTCATTTTTAAACAAGAGCTCACTGGCTAATAACAACACTAATAATAAACAGAATACATGTAATAGCAAATGGTAAATCAGGAATAGCAATCAGTTAGGATGACATTTAGTTACACATCTTCCAAAATCTGCTGTATGCAGTTCACACAGGCAAGCCAAAAATTGCACTTTCCTGGCACAACATATTTTCAGTTTAACTGAATGCAGTTTCATAAACATGCTTCCACTGCACACAAGTAAGATTCAGCGATTTAATTAATTTAGTAATGATTCTGATATTTTCCCTTGTGCTTGTCAGTGAGCTGGAAATTGGGGAGTATTTAATACACAACAAAATATTCTGAACTAAAAAAATACAAATTTTGTTATGCACTAATATGTCTTCATCACTTACTAACAACAACTTGCTACTTTTTAAAAAATATATAGAAATATTTTAACATCAATTTTAGTTTCCAGTCAGAGCAAATGTATGGTTTTCACCATGGAAGTTTTATGGATTTCAATGGCTTCAAACTCATAAATACAATGCACTTTATATTTTCAGATAAAACAGATAATATTTTTCAGCAACCAGTACTTTAGAGATTTTTTGAGCTTCCAGTTTTCCCTCTCTTCCTGCTATACCTATAGATCAGCATCAATTCTGAGCATTTTTCTACCCAATTTGTCAAACAGTCTCATCAGATACCTAGTAGTAACATTAAAGTTCTCTACTAATCAAGCTCAGGGGATCTCCATCATCTTTTTGTGAGAAATGTACTGCCCTCAAATGATAGATAGGTTTATAACCTGAATTAAACTATGACAGATTATTTTCTCAGCATCTCTGTAATGGCCTCCTCATGTTTCCATGGTTTTAGGAGATAGAGTAAATCAGTTTCTGTGGCAATGGACAGGATGTAAATCACGGTCAAAATTGTACTACTGATTTTAGACAATATAACACATTCTGCTCTGTTAAACCTGTACTTGAGTCATATGGACTCCACAGGTATAAATATGTACATAATTTGCCCCAATATATTGAATTTGAAAAAAAAAAGAACTTACATTTAAAAGTCACTAATCTAATATAACCTCAGATTACATCTTTATTATTAAAAACTGACCCGTCTGACTCAGATTTAAAAAAAAATATATAATCAGACTAAAGGACCCAAACTAATTGGGGGAAGAGAAGAAATTAAACCTTTAATCAGTAGGGGTAAAAAATTACAAGAATAAAAGAAATAAGGAAGAATTTCAATTTGTAAAGCAATCAGTAACTACCCAGCAAATTTCTAGCCTAGACTGAACTCATGGAAACCCTTAAATTTAACAAGACTTTCCAGAATTTTTGTCCCCCTGATTTTTTGTTATGAAACACCTAATTAAGCATATAGATTCAATCCATGGATTAAAAAATACAGAAACCAAAGATTATTTTATAATGAGTCTTTAGTTTATTGATTGGATTCACACTATCTAAAAGATGGGAGATCTAAAAAGCAAGCAACAAAAGTAGTAAAATATAGATGTGATGCTGGAATAATGCTAAAAACAATAGCAGTAGGCTATATAAATAGTACTCCAATGTATCTAGACATTGGAAAATTATGAACAACCAGGAACATGAAGGTCAATTTCTCTTTCAACATTTTCTGATTGATAGTCTCTTTTTGAAGTCTTTCCTCCAAGTCAAGAAAAAACAGAAAGAAAAGTTATAAAAAGAAAGCACAAGAATATAATGAATTATGGTGAGGATGTCCAAAAAAAAAAAAAAGAAGCCTATTTCTACACTTGACAGAATTCATTGAAATAAGACTAATAGTGGTGAGACAAGAAAGGCCTGTAGTGCTAGTCCAAAGTTTGTATGTCCTTGATGCGATAAAGATGGGAAAGAAACAAAACATCTACATCTAAGTCAAAGCATCTGATCTTGCAATATGCTGAGTACCCTCATCTCCACTGATATGAAGAGGAGCTGAGGATGCTCAGACCATAACAGGATTGTGCCCCTAACTTTCTTGCAGCACATGAAAATAACTGATATACTTACTTACATAGCTTTTGGCTGGTTAATGCATTGAAGGTATTGTGTAAATACAAGGAGAAGTACAACTTTGTATACACGTATGATTCAAAAGAGTATCTTCTATTCTTGCCAATGCTTACATTCACATTATCTAGAAATGAGAGAAAAATCCTGCAAATTATAAGTGGTATCATTTTTCACAGCAATGATGAAATCTCTCCAAATCATATTAATTATGGGAAAATACTGTGGTATCGCAAATAATTCTAAGCCTGTTCCAAAGCTAATCAAAATTAATGGGAAGATTTCCATTGACTACAATGGGCACAGTATCCAACTCTCTGTGAAATAATTATTGACATTCAGCAAAGCACTAAAATATGGGCAACATCTAGGCTCAGCTGACATTCAAAAAATAATTGTTCAGCTGCTGTCTAACCCTGTAGGTTCCTAAAGTCTCTAGGCACCTAAGTTTCCTCTGGTAAAGTCCTTAAACTGCCGAAATTTCTGCCTATGGACACATGCAGAGGACTAAGTCCTGACACCTGATTGGTCTCTAACTCATGCATATGCCCTTGCAAGGTTCATAACATCAGCATTCCTCTGCCTAATTTGCATGTGCAGGTCATCTAATAGCTTGCTTCAGAGGCTGCCTAAACCCTGTAGAAAAAGTGATAACAGGAGGAAAAGCCCTTTCCCTTCCAGTGTTTAGAGAATTATCTAGGAAGTGGGAGACCCAGGTTAAAGTCCTTTCTCTATTTTACATGGAACAGGGATTTGAACCCAGTCACCCATCTTCCACAAGAATGCCCTAACCAAGTCCCCTGGGAATGAGTCTCTCAGCCCTGGTCTACACTTACTTGGAGATTCGGCGGCAGTCAATGTGAGTTACGTAGAGTAGCTTGTGTAACTCCCATTGACTGCTGTGCTTCCCTTCTGCATGCCGTCTTCACTGCACTGCGCCAACAGGAACCGTGTTCCCATCAATGCAGCGCTACGCCACTTGAGGGGGTGGTTTTACTCAGTTGACTTCCTGATCAATTGAGCAAGTCTACACTGACTGCTCAATCAATCCAGAAAGATCGATCTGGTGGTGGCGACTTTGCCGCCGTCAGTAAAGACATACCCTCAGTCTTGTCTGCTGAAGCTGTTCCACTTTGTAACAATAATTACTAATTAATTGGGCCACAGAGTGACTTTATAGCCAGCGATTAGGTCATTCACCAGAGAAGGGAGAGACTCATGTTCAAATCTCTGCTCCAGTGAATATTTAATTATTTATACCAAATAGAATAACTTTAATAGGAGATCAAAAGAGGCCCACCCTCAAATATTCTCTAACTCAGTGAGTGGGATACTTTGACAGCATATAAGATTCCAGTTCCACATCAGATTCCAGTTCCACATCAGACACAAGGGAGACTTGAACCTGTATCTCCTACATCATGGATGAGTGCTCCCAGAGTCCAAGTGAACCCATCCATGGGGATATTATATATATATATATATTAGATGAATTACACTAGGTTGTCAGGGTTTCCTACATCCTGGGTGGGTGCTTTAACCACTGGGCTAAAGGTTATGAAGAGGGCATCACCTCTTCCTCATCTGGCATCTTTTGGGCAGGTTTATAAGTGGTCAGAGTATGCCTACCAGTTTTTCCCTGGAGGCAAGATACGTGGGGAAATGTGAATCCTGCTGGGGCTTAGATGTGAATTAAGTGAAGAGCTGATGGGTGGTGTCAGGATGTAGGTGGCTGTGTGCATGCCCTGCTGCTGAAATTTAGGCACGTTGGCGAATTAAATGGTGAAAACATAGGTACCTACTTTAGGTTTCCACAGGGTTAGGCAACAGCTGAACAGGGACTTTGTGAATGCCCATGTGCCTAAGGAGAGAAGTAGGTGCCCAAGCCCTCTTTGTGAATCCTACCCCATGTGTTTAAGTATGTGCTTAAGTTTCATTTACTGGAACATGAAATCATCTGGCAGGGAAATCATATAGAACATCTGAACGTGTCAGTTATTCACACTTATTATAATAGTAAGAAAGATTGAATAATTGTACATTTAAAGGAAAAGCAAGAGCAACCCCATAACAGAAATATCAGAGGAAAACATGTTTCCTGTGGACTCTTACAGTACCAGTGACAAGAAGTGAATAAAAATTAAAATGAGAAGAAGTTTGAATAAATCTCACTTTGCATAATATAATACTGTACTTTAAAATACAATTACATAGATACAGTGAGACTAATTCTGATCTCATGTATACCACCATACATGAGGAACAAATTTCCTTGAATTCAGTGGAGTCACCCCTGGTGTACATGAGAGGAGAATCAGACCCAAAATGTGAACAATGTATTAGTGAATTTGAAGAGACTATTAAATCCCATCATGTCTACCATAATGTGTCATGATTTATAGCTATATCATTCCATTTCCACACTACACTATGCATGCTTCCAGCAAATTTTGATATGCAATGAAAGTTTGACTCTACCTATTACTCATTCTTACCCCACTGAGACAATTAGGTTTGGATAGAATATAATTCTAGTCTGTTGATAGGACTAATCTTTCTAGGACTGGTGTCAATGCTTTCTTGGAGGGCACCCACCACTGGCATTTGTTCTCGCTGGAGCCTGCATTTGATAGATTTCAGGACACATTTATCTGGTTTATATTTAGATTGCTTTTCTCCTTTTTCGACACAGACAAAATGATTATGAACATTTCTTTGAGCAGTAGCAAAGGTTCTGGTAAATGGCCAAATATATTTTATCTTATTTATTCAAAAGTTTCATTGAAACAAATGGAATTTTAAAGTTAATGGGCCAAATTCCAGTTTCATTGAAGTCAATGAGAGTTTTGCCATTTATTTTACTGAGAGTAGATTTCCCAGTACTAAGTTTTAAGCAAGTAAAGTGAGCAGGATTTGGCTCACATGCAATTTACTGTGGATAGATTGTTTTAATGTGGGTTTATTGAAAAACAAAACAAAAAACAAAACAGGTGTGGCCTTAGCACTTTATAAGCTATTAAAGCAATACATTTAAGCTAATCGCCATCAGGAGAAAATCTATTCTGTTACTCCAGTATAAATCTGCAACAACTCTGCTGAAATCAATTGAGGTGGTCTGGATTTACCCTTGTGTTATGGAGTGCAGAACCTGGCTAACATACAATTAGATTAACTTTAGTCCTATAACAATATAATTATTTCATACTCTTTTACAAGCTGTTTGAGTACAGGTAATTGTGAAAATGTCCAAACTTAGGGCAGGTCTACAGTAGAAGCGCTACATTGGCACAGCTGCATCGGCTGCACCTGGTGAAGACACTCTATGCCAACAGGAAAGCACTCTCCCATTGGCATAATTACTCCACCTACCTGAGTGGTGGAAGCTATGTCAATGGGAGACCATCTCCTGCCAACGTAGCACTAGTTTGGACAGCACTTACGTCATTGTAACTTGCATCGCTCTGGGGGGGTTGATTCTTTTTCACAACCCTGAGTGATGTAAGTTAGATTGACTTAACGTGGTAGTGCAGATCTGCCCTTACTCTTAGTTCAATATTTTTTTTCTTCTATATATTTAAATATGTTTCATTATTCTCTTCCCTCTCTGGCTTTGTGAGTGCACAGAACACATTGGCCTGGCTGCTCCATAGTCCTTTTAACTTGGTTTAAATCTGCTTTTTCCAGTTCTGAATTTTTCACAGAAGCACACTGCTAAAAAGATGAATAATTTATGTGAGCTAATAGCAGCTTCTGTGCTAAATTATCACTGCCTGAGAACCTGCTGTTTTCAAAACGTGTTAGGCCTGACATATATGTCCCCCACCTTTGTGTCCAAAGATCCTCATAATGAGATATGGCTTGGACAAACGTGGTAGGTCTCATTACTATGCACAACATATAGGTTTCTTATCATCTGAAAAGGTATGTCTCAGGCAAATTTTGTGAGCATCACATATTTCAGACTTTTGCTTGAATAATAAATAAAGCAGCTGAGCCCCTGTAGTTGTGTAATCAATAAGGAGTTGTCTGGTTACTTGTAATTTCACACATCTTTCAGCTACTGTAACGAGAGATCCAATGCAAAATTTACTACTCATGATATTGGGATTTCTGGTACTCTTTGGGAGACTTTTGGTTCATAAAACTAAGCCTGGGTTACGCTCATCGATATATGTAGTTTTAATTTTTTTCTCCCTGTGAGATATATATAGTAACATGATAATTAACTGATTCAAAATATTATGCAAAATTTTTAAAGGGCTTTATGGATAGTGCAATTTCAATTTATTGCTTTTTTCCTTTCATAATGTTAATTACAATTACAATATTGGCCTATAATTGTGTCATGTACAATTTCTCTTCTAGTTTGGAAAGATTCCATCAAGAGAAGAAAAACTAAAAAAATAAAATAGACTAGACTAAAAAAATAAAAATCTCATCATCCCTGATACTGACTGAACACAAATACAGTAAATCAGTATACTTGTGGGTGAATCTGGTCAATTTTTTTCAAATTCTCTAAGTTCAAGGAAATGAAAGAAAAAATCATAGGCAGCAAGAATATGCAGGGCTAGATTGCAGTGACTACTTTTTTCTCTCTCTCTCTGTGATTTCATATGGCAATTTGGAGTCAGTGCCTGCTGGCTCTTACTACTTATGCAATGTGTATCTGAGACTGTTGGGAGACTTAGTTAGCAGAAATGTTTCAATATGCTGATGGCATTTAACTCTATCTGTCCATTTCATTCAGTGCAGAGAGTGTGATTGAGTAACTTTCAGTGTATGGTTGAGATTGGGGAATGGAAAAGAGTGAACAGGCTATGGCACAATCCAAACAATGGGATGATGGGAGAGAAAGCATGAATCAACCAGAGGATACTGCAAAGATTATACCATCCCTTCAGACAGAGGAGATATTCAAAATGTGTCAGTCAAGTTTGCAAATTGGGTCTTTCGTTTGACTCCCCACTGATATTAGAAAATCAGTAATAGTGACCAGAATGGCTTTTTTTCATCCTTATCTGATCAGATGTTTACCTTATCATCTATGTCTTTGTTTCATTAAGAATGGATGGTTGCAATGTGCTCTACATTGTCATATATACATTGCTTCAGAAACTGAAGCCGGTGCAGAAGGTGGCAGCCTGCTTGTTAAATCTGTTTGCTATTGCTTTTACTGTGGTTTTTTGGATTGCATTTGTAATTATTTGTCAAGGGCACTCAAAGCCTGCATGGGAGTTCTTGTGTGTGTTAAACCAAAATAAATAGTTACAAATATTAACTAGAGAGAGAAGCCAACATGTCAGTATAATAAGTGTAGGCAGGCCCACCTCACCATATGTCTGGTCTTCCCAGTGACTTCCATAGGCTTTGGTTCAGGCCCCGTTGGAGATAAATGACTGAGGGGTCATACGCTGTGCTCATTGCTTTAACAAAGTCGCCCTCTATTCATCTGACAGATAAAGTAAATTCCAGAGGAAAGATCCATCTACACAGGGCCAGTCTACACTACCACTAAAGATGATATAACTTACGACGCTCAGGGATGTGAAAAAACCACCTCCTGAGTGATGCAAGTTACAGCGACATAAGCACTGTCCACACTGTGTTGGTGGAAGACCCTCTCCTGCCAACATGGCTTCCACCTCTCGTGGAGGTGGAATAATTATGCTGACGGGAGAGTGCTGTCCCATCGGCATACAGCCTCTGAACGAGACACACTGGTGCAGCTGTGCCGATGGACTGCTTCTAGTGTAGACAAGCCCTCAATCTGCATGGATTTTTGAAGGAAGAGTCTGCATGGTTTTGATTTTGATTAAGCTTAAATTAGATTAATCTTGCTGCAAATTACTTTCCTGGATTTTCTGAGAGAGCTCAGGCAGAATTAACCCATGGAATGAGCTGACTCAGCAAGAGCAAAGCCTGGTCTGGTAGAAGGAAGGCACTATAAGGTAGGCCCTAATGATATTACAAGAAGCCACAACCTATCTTCCCTCAGAGAGGCATGAACTATCTTGGCCTCAAATTTTACTATCCACAAGCAGGGTTGTAATATCAGGCCCAAAGCTCCCCAGCATAGCTTGAACCTCAGTAAATTAGACTGGTAAAGCGCAACTAGAGATAGTCAGTGAATAAACCGCTGGATTAGTTCTTAAAGAGTAAACAGGGGGAGTAATATAAGGGTGTCATAACCTAAAAATAGAAGTACTATAGGTGTGTGCATTTCAAAATAATTTACTAAATTGTATTTTGGTAAATGTGGTATATAATATAATCACACTCATAATCTAATGGTAAATCATATGATTTGCTAAATCATAAACACAACTAAACTCAATGAACATTTGTTTTCCTTTTACTTTATTGATAAAGTATTTCTTTTATTGGTGTATATATATATTCCTAAATATATTACCTGAATCTGGGTTGATCAGAGAATAGCTCTGCTACTGGATTACCTGATCAATTTCTATTAAGTAATAGTGGTAGCTATAAACAGCACCAAATTTACGATTCAAAAAAGATGTCATTTTCTGACACACAATAAAATAGAGAGAAAATTAACTTTCACTGCCCAATAATGTTGCTGTCCTTTTTTCTCTGATTCTATGAGAACCCACTGTGAATGATTAGATATATACAAAGGAATATGTATGTCCATATATCAATTTAGATTTAAAATGTTTTCATGAGTCATTGAAATATTTGCCAGTTTTATGAACTATCAAAGTACTATAATGTTGTCTAAATAGTTGAAATTATTTTCAAACTTCAACAAGTACATGAAACAAATAGTTTCTTAATCAGCTTTCTAAAAAAAAAAAATCTATCATATTTATTAAGTCAGTCTCTTATGGGGTTATATGATAAAAAGAAGAGTACATGAATTTTTCTAGAAGAAGGAAAAAATTATTCTTAGGGAATGTAATTAAACCTCTAACTGTCACTTACATGAATGTGGAAGTCTGTCTTGCAGATATGCAAAGTATGGCAGGTGGTCCCTACTGATTTATTTTCATTACCAGAAGCCACTCACAAAGTACAATATTCTCTCTTCTTTCAATCTAAACCTGCTGTAAAAATTGACTGTGAACTTTCTGTGAATTGAGAGCATCTCCTGTACTGTAATCATATTATAATAAATTCTCTATTGTCAAAATGATTACTGGATTTTCCACTTTGTAAGCAGGAGGTAGTATGAGATAACAGTCACCTACCAAGAACCTCTGCTCAGAAGCTTCTGTAGAGAGAAGTAATGCAGCAATGGAAGAGCAGCTAACAGCATAGATGGGAAGGAACTTGAGTCCATAGTGTAACACTGGGCTTTGTTGTAGTCAATGGTAAATCAGTAAAGACACCATGAGACAATTAATGGATCCACAACAGCTTGGCAGAATTCTTAGCACAGTCTTGCAGAATATTATCTCAGGAGTTAATGAAGAAGAGTTAATAGCTGAAATAATTGCAAGTGCTACCCAGGACATGATGATCAGTCCAAAAGTCCATGGTCTAATCATTTGAAGTTAAGAAACTCACTAAATATTCCAGCAGGTCAGACAGAAAAATCTATTCCATCTAGCAGCTTGTGGTATGATGATATCTCCCTTGGTGAAACTGAGGAGTGCATCAGCAAAGACGTGACATTAGAAAGCAATTCTCCTGCTGTTACTACCTCCTAAACAGAAGCTGCCCGACATTTTAAAACACAAACCATGGAAAAACATTACTGTACTTATTTCAAAATCAGGAGGTGGTGGGAAATGATTAATGCAATCCTGTTTATTCCAGTTTATATCTTTGACTGTGAATGTATGTCTTTAATTGGGACTTGGTCTGATAGTCATAATAATGAATTGGTATACAAGATAGTTCAAGGGTCCTGTAGTAGGCTGTGACCCTGACCTGGTTTCTCCCAGTTGGCTCTTTAAATTACCTCCATTCAGCTCTGCCTGTATTGGCTGCAAAGCCTCTGACATAAACAAGATGTTCCTTTCCAAATGTCTTTCTCCCTCTCCCTTGCCATTCATACTGAGTAGAGGAGCTTTCCCATGATTCCTTCACAGTTTGGAGGCAGGGTCAAAAAGTCCCATCTCATTCTCCCTGGTCTGGGAGAAGTTAGCAACTTCATACCACTATTTTTGTTATGAGGGAAAAAGCAAACTATTTGCTCTTCTCCTTCCCAGAACTAGAGCTGGTTGGAAATTCTGATGGAATGGTTCCTGCCTGGTTTCCTGCAGCTCAGCCAGCTGCTGGGGAGCTCAGTTTTTCAGAAGACCAACTGGTGGGCTGATTGGGAGCTGAGAACCTGGAAGCAACAGCTCCCAATCTCCTGACTCAGCCACGGGTCCCAGAGCTTCCAGACTGCAGCTTCTCTGCAGCTCACCAGGCAGGCTTTTGAGGAACTGGGAGCCTCGAAGCCCAAGCTTCAAAGCTCCTTTCTCAGCCGCGTTTCCTAGTGCCCACCTCTCCTTCAGCTCACCTTTCAGGATGACAGGGAACCTGGAAGCACTGGTGCCCACGCTCAAAGCTCCTCAGACTTTCACAGAGCATTTTGAAATTGTTGGTTTTCATTCCAAATTGTCGATTGGGGTCATGTAAGTATATAGATTAACAACCTAATTCTAAACCCAATTTAAGAACTACGTTTTTAGTTGGGTTTTCAATATGGCATGGGAGAATTAAGCATCTAGCTTCATTGAAACGTAATGGGAGTTGGACACATAATGGGAGTTGGAGTCCCTAAAACTCCCCTAAAATCCCACCCTTAAGAAATTGTGAGGAGTCTCCCCACTGAAAATAAGTCATTCCAATCTCTTAATAATCTATAATAAATACGTTCTTGGGCAAAGATCTCCACTACCACCTGTGGATTGTCAAACACAACCCGGCTGCCTCAGGGAGCAGGATGGGACCTAAAATACTTTAGCATCCACAATTATACATGCAAAGTGAAAGGATCATTATTCAAGGGGTAGCACAAGGAACATGCCAGGATCCTGCCTACTTAAGAATTATTTATATTTTCCATGGATGATCCTTACATCAAGCATGCAATTGTTGCAATTTTACTAACACGGGTAACTGGTCTGGATTTTTGGCTCAGGCAGTGCCAGAGCATATTTTGACCTAAAATAGAAGAGCTACAGCACAACTTACTTTTAATGGGGAGGAATATTTAAGGCAAGAGATCATGTGTAGGACGTTTATTCCAGGCATAACACAACATTAGGGACATAGTCTCTTCTGGTCCACCAAAATTTTAAAAAACTAAAAGTAAATAAAAAGTCTTTCACACATTCCCTGGAGCACTGGGAGCTGTGACCAACAATGTTCTGAGTTAAAATGAAGTTTTAAAGTGCATATAAGGGACAGAAGGTATAAAAAATTGGAGGCAATTTTCACTTGAGTTAATCTAGGATGGCATCTCCTATTACTGCTGTAGCTCTGCTGTTGGCTGATAAGAGGGTTACCATGACCTTATGAGCTAAAATACAGAAGTCAAAAATGGAAGTAGGTGTATTAAATATTTTCAATAAGGGGATACTAAAACATATATGGACAGGATTTATTTGTGTATTGGAAATCCATTAACTATTGGGTTGAAAAAATTATCTCTAGTTCTCCATAATATTTTCAGCTGGTATCTTTGGGCACTGTTGTTGGTCACGTTTTCAACTCAGAAGACAATTTTCTGTTATGCAACTAGCCCCCTGTGTGAAATATGTAGTTGACAGCCTGCATTATTTTACCACACAGATAATAGGCCTGCTCCTGATCCTAGTGAAGTTAATGCAAATTTTTCCATTGACTTCAATAGAAGCCGGACCAGGCTTGATGTATTCAAACTGTAGTCAGGATGGTGATCATCACATACAGCAGCTCAAAATCTAGATATAATTAGAGCTGTGCAAAATTCAGGATTTGTTTCACCAGAATTTTGCATGAAAATGTTTGTTTCATATTATGTGATTTTTTTCACACACCTCCCCAATTTTTTTTTCTTTATCTAGAGTTTCAATTAAATGGCTGTTTTCACAGCAGAAACTATATTTTCTCAACAAAGAGGCTCGTTTACCCATTTTCTCATTTGTTTTGTTTAATCTCTTTACGCAATAGTGACACATTTCTTTTTGTGCTCCTCTGTTTGTATAAACAGAAGGGAGGGGCGATAATCTTCTTTGCAATGGAACACTTAAAGGTAAAATGTGCAGCAAATACAAACTTTCTTTTCCTCTTTATTCCTCTTTTGGGGCCAGATTTCCAAAGATCTCAGTTCCAGTTTAAGCTAATTAAGGTGGCCTGACTTTCAAGAGTCCTCACTGCCCAACACCTTTGATTTTTCTTCAAAATGTTGGTGCCATAGCTCTATTGACTACAATGAAGGATTTCCCATTTTCACCAATTGAGGAATTTGTCCTTTATATGTCTTTTTATTCTGTCTTCAAGCAAAAAAATTCCTACTTTTCCTTGCAATTGTAATTTCCTCTGAATTGGCTGGGATGTAATTGTGAGATTCATTTTTAAGAAAAAATCTAGATGAATGATCCTAAATCCACTAGTGTAGGTAGTTTAGAATGATCAAGGGATTGATTCCTTTAACAAAGACAACATTTTTTCATATAGTTGCATAATTGTTTTTGATGTCAAAAGATTATGATAAAAATCTAAACATCTAGTTTGTGTGGTGTAGGGGTAAATTATACTCTAAAATGAAGGATAATCCTCATAATGAAGGCTATGAGAAGGTATGTTAGTAACAACTGTAGTGCACAGAAAATCTCAGAGGGCTAGCAACAAACTAGCCTACACATAATGCACCCTGTTCCCCATAATTGCACCTAGCCAGTAGAATAAACCAGCAGAGAAGCACGGATTCTATTTTGACCCATCCTTCCTTGTATTGATATCTTTTTCCAGGGGCAGTCTCTATGCTCCCTTTGGTCCAAGAACTGTGTTTGTGACTGGTCTTTCCATGAGTCACATGACTGCATGCTTTTCCTGGTATACCCTCACAAGAGCCCTCCAGAGAGCTCTGGTTGCATTTGGCATAATAATTAATAGTGTGAATAATGTGCAAAGATGCCTTCAATCCCTTTAGTTGTAGCATCTTAAAATCCTCCTCGGAGTGGGAATATTTGCTCTTTGTCAACAGCATCTCACCACTTCTTTCCCGTCCTCAAACAGATTGTGGATAGTTTGAATTGTCATACTAGTTTCAGAAAAGAGGATTAGGAAGTATTTTTAAGCAGAGAAAAATATATGTAATGCCATTAATAAACCTTGAAAACAGCAATTGCACAGCCATTGCTGTCTGGAGAAGCAGAACCAAACCTATCTCACAGAACTCTAAAACAGACAGGAACTTTTTACAAGAGAACCTCTCAGCTCCTTCCAAAAGTTAATACAGTAGCAACAAATTAAACTTATTTTCCTGCAAAGTGCCACTGCACCCAGAAACTGTCCAGTTTCCTAATTCTAGGTAGAAATAATCTGATACTATGAAGTTGAATCAAGTATCTGGAGCTGACGTACCTCAAGGCATTTTGGAAATCCTCAGCTAACACAACAGACAGCTGCCTCCATAAGAATGATGAAATAACACACTCAAGGCAGTGGGGAAAGGAAAAAGGCAAAATAAGAGACTAAGCATAGTTTGGTATGGAGTCTGGATTAGTAAATATGATGTCATCGCCACTTGTTCACACCTGCTAGTTAGGAAGGAGACTGGAGAAATTAAAATTGACTTGTATCTTTAACTGACATTTTGTGGCCTCATCCTCTACTTCTCTATATCATACAGTTTCCTGAAGTTTGTCTGCTTTTTCCCCAGCACTGCTGTCATTCTTCACCGTACCTTGTAAGCAGCACATTTAAGGATATCATCTATAATGGAAGCATTTAATGAATAATTCAAACAATTCCAGCTCCTTGGAATGTTTAAATTTCGAAAAGGGGCCTTCTCAAGAAGACCCCCATACTCACAATAGTATGCCTTTATACTGAGAGTTAGCCCTTAAAAGTGGGTTAGTCAGGCTACAGAGCACATCTTAGAATGGAAAATTATTTTAGCTACTTCCCTTTTCAAATAAATTAAAAAGGATTTTGACTGCAGCTGAAAATGTCATTATCATCAAAGCCTTATTCTGTCACAGCAGAACAAGATCAATTTCTTATAGACACTGCAGTAGGTTGGCTGATGTATATTGTTCTTTCTTTCCTCAAAGCTGTAAGAAATCCTTGACAAATTCACTCGCCTGCTTGCAAGTTAAAAATCAAGGATGATGAGTGCTGCGGCAGAGCAGTATTTAAACAGGCTGCTGGAGCATACTGTTAAGAGGGAAATGGGTTTATCTTCTACAGAGCTAAGGAGCATGAAGTAGTAAGAGGGTCTTTCTCCTTCAGAGTGTGTGAAAAGCGAGGAGAAGGCAGCAGTGGAGGACAAAGGGGAAAGACACTCATGCTTATAGTGTCTGGAGTTTTGCAGTGAGCAGAGGAGAAGGAGCCAGATATTGAAGATGGTTAAAAATATGGGAACATTTGGTGGATATTTTAGTGTAAAAGGTCAACATTTGACAATATTTTATCAGATCTTACAATTATCCCCCATAATTCCATAAGATAATCGTCTAGGTAGAGGACAGTTGAGTGATTTCTTCAGGTTAACTTGAAAGTCGTTATTTTCACCACATCAATATAAATCATCACACTAGCTCAAGACCGCTTTAGAAGGCTTTTATTTTGGGCACCAGTATAGGCCTTGGGAGACTCACATTCAATTCCACGCTCTGCCACAAACTTCCTGTATGACATCGGGCAACTCACTTTGCCTCTCTATGCCTCAGCTCCTTATCTGTAAAATAAGAGTAACAATTCCCTGTCTCACAGGGGTGTTGTGAAGATCAATATATTAAAGATTGTGAAGTATTTTGAGTTCTACTGCTGAAAAGCAATATATAAGACCCAGGTATTATTATTACTATTTAAGGCTTCTTGGACAGTTCATGTGTATTTTAAAACGAGTATGCTTCTCTGATGCATTTTGGCTAGGATTTTCAAAGGCATCTAAGGAAGTCAGGCACTCAAATCTCATTAAACTTCAAAGGGAGTTAGGTGTTTTGAAAATGTTATCACTAAGTGATTTAGGACACCAACTCCCATTTTCAAATTAAATGTCAGAATGACCCACAGGACAGAAATTCAGAATTTTGATCAGCTCTAATTTTGAATTAGCTTTCATGCAGGTGCTGGAGTGAGACAAGTCAGAGGTTTCAGCTCTACACAGCACCTTGTACTGTGATCTTGCAAGTCTAAGTTACACAATGCTAAAATATGCCAAGTTTTGGCTGGGAGACCTCCATGGAATGCCTGCGTGGTACTGGCTGGATTGGCAACTAGCATTCCTGCCTAAATAAGGGACAGCATGTAGCTGACCCAAAAGCAGGACAGGGACTGAACTGTGACTATTAGTTATATTTCTATTGATGTTTCCCCCTTGCTCTATGGAGGAATTAAACTATGCTAGCCCTCTTCCTGGGGCCATTTACTTCCCTGTCCACACCAGCCCAGCTGCAACACCTATATAGAATGTAGCAATGTGGGTAGTCCATGCAGATGAGTAAGGGGACTATTTAGATGGCTTACTTCTATGTGCAAGTGTGAAGCCATGATTGAGATGACAGCAATCAACAAATACAATACAATGCTATTAGAGCAACTAAAACAATTTACTGGTGCTTTTCAGACTAATTTGTTTTCTCACATTCCATGTTTTGAGTTGCAAGCATAAACTTGTGGGACACAACTTCCATTTCTGTTTCTTATGGAAGTTTGTGATCAAATCTGTCACAAACGTAAACCTACATTTTTCAAGTGACTAGTGAAACTGAGGGTATGTCTACACTGCAGATTGAAGTCGATTTACTAAAGTCGACTTTCACCCACCAATTTTTAGAAGTCGCTGGAGTGTGTACATACCACGCTTTTTGCGCCGGGCTCATGCTTCCACACATGCCACGCTTGTGTCGACATTCAAAGCAGTGCACTGTGGGTTGCTATCCTACAGTGTGACTAGCTGCAGTGGCTGTTGGGACGAGTTTCATTGTCCCATGATGCAACACCCCTTCCCCTCCCTTCTTCCCCCAAACAAACAGGAAACCAATTTTTGCACCTTTTGTTTATGCCGCGTGCTCGCCATTGCTGTGGAGACATGGAGCCTGCTCAACTCTGCACTATTACTGTGACCGTCACAAATACATCGCGGCTTATCATTGACTATTTTTGAAGTACAGCAAGAAGCCGAAGCACAGGCAACTGCGATGCCACCGAGGCTACCCTGCTACAAGCCATCGAGGGGAACAAGTCCTGATTGCTGCAGGCAATCTTGATTTGAGGACTTCAAGCACAGACTGGTGGGACCGCATTGTTATGCAGCTGTGGGATGATGACCAGTGGCTGCAAAACTTTCGTATGCGAAAGGCAACTTTCCTCGAATTTTGCTCGGAGCTGGCCCCATCCCTGAAGCATGTGAATACTCACTTGAGACAAGCTCTGATGTTGGAGAAGAGAGTCACCATTGCTCTGTGAAAGCTGGCAATCCCTGACTATTACCGCTCGGTTGGGAATCAATTCAGAGTCGGTAAATCTACAGTGGGCGCTGCTGTGATTCAAGTGTGCAGGGCCATCGATAGAGTTCTGCTACGAAGGCTAGTGACTTTTGGAAATGTGCAGGACATACTGGACGGGTTTGCCATGATGGGGTTCCCAAACTGGGAGGGGCCATTAATGGGATGCATATCTCTGTTTTAGCACCTGTCTACCTAGCAACCGAGTACATAAACGACAAGGGTACTTTTCCATGGTCCTGCAGGTCCTTGTGGATCACAGGGGTCATTTCACCAACATCTATGTGGGGTGTTCTGGGAAGGTGCATGACGTGTGCGAATTTCAGAATTTGGGGCTGTTCTCTAACATGCAAGCGGGAACTTTCTTCCCTGACCAAACATTTCACATTGGGGGTGTGGAAATGCCAATAGTGATCCTGCGGGATCCTGCTTACCCCTTGCTCCCTGGGATAATGAAGCCATACACTGGGCACTTTGACAGCGACAGAGTGTTTTAATAACAGGTTGAGCACTTGCAGAATGGTCATTGAATGTGTTTTTGGGCATTTAAAGGCCAGATGGAGGAGTCTGCTCACTAGGCTGGACATGAATGAAAAGAACTTCCCATCAGTGATATCTATGTGCTGTGTTCTTCATAATGTGTGCAAGGCGAAGGGGGAAAGTTTCCCCCAGGGTTGGGCTATGGAGGCAGAAAGACTGGCCTCCAATTATGATCAGCTAGATTTCAGCAATAAGCTGAGAGCTAACCGTGGAGCCCTTTGCCTTAGGGAAGCATTGAGATGCAGGACTGATTTCTGTTCCTGTATGTTATTTGCCTTTGCTCAGCATCCCCCCCCTACCATCAATATCCATATCCTCCAAATCCCTCCCAAACAAGATATGAATTAATAAAGAAACATGTGTTGAAATGATGGAAACATTTATTTATGAACATTCAAATCGTGGGGGCGGTGGATGGGGAGTAGTGTTCATTCACAATCTCAAGGGCTAGCTTGCTTTCTTGAAGGCCAGCTGTCAGTGGAGCCGCCACTGCTTTCTGCTCACCTCCACTAGGGTGGAGTGCATCACGTACTGCAGCCTGGCCATTCTCCTCTGAGACCTCTTGGGGGTGGGAGAGGAGTAAGGAAGCAAAGCCATAGGCAAAGGAGCTTCGCTCCTCCTGAAGCTCCACAAGCCACTGGAGCATGTCTGCCTGGTTGCACATGATTCACAGCATCTCCTGCGTGGTACTGCGATCATGCTCCTGCATTGCTCTGTGACTCTCCCTGTCCATGTCCATATTCTGGGACAAGGTCAGTCGCCACGCTCGGAACTCTGTGTCCGCGGCTGCAGAGGCATTCATAACCTCGCCAAACATGTTGTCTCTTGATTTTTTTTTCCTCTTTCTAATCTGCAATAGTCTTTCTGCAGCATTTCTAGAGGGTTGGGCCAAGGCTGAGGTGTCTACAGAACGAAAAAGTAATGCACAAGGTTGCCATTGTTAGCAGACGAAGGAAAATGAAACAACTGGAACAATGTATAAAATACTCCCCTTGCAGTGCACAAGGCAAACCCAGACCCTCATTCCATTCCTAACATCCCAGAAGGGTCGGCTCACTGTGCCGTTACAGAGAAGGTAAGCCAGGGGCACTGTACTGTGCTATAGAGAGGATTAATGATTTTTAAAAAGCTCATTTCAAATGCCCTGTATTAGAGGGGTGCTGGGCAACATGGTTTAATTTGGATCACTGTTTTGTCACGAGGTGGCCACAGGGGATCTGAGGACTGCACGGGGGGGTTAATAATCTCTTCTGAAACCAAATCAAAATAATTAAAGTGACTTGTTAGGACATTGCAATGGGGAATAGAGAGGTACAGGGTATCTGCTGTACATCTCAGGTATTTTAAATATGCGCTGTCTTCCCTAGGTGACCATGAGTGATATCAGTCTCCTGAGGGTAACGCATGAGAAAAGGGAAGATTTGCTGCATGCAGTGGAGTACCGGCCTGGCCTTTAAGCCACTATGCTGTGTTCCACCATGATGCCGGATCCCTTGATTGCAGCGTGGAGTGGCAAAGTATCCTACCGGGGAGGAAGAAACAAGGCTGCCCTCCCCCGAAACCTTGTGCAAAGGATAACAGATGACCTACATGAAAGTTTCCTTGAGATATCAGCTGATGATTCTCAGAGCATATCTCTGCACATAAATAATCTGTTCCGGGGGGTAACTCCCCAGTGAAGTCCGCTAAATGCCTGAAATCCCCCTTCCTGGCCCTCTCCCCCCTTTAAAAGGACAGAACTGATAAGAAGAAGAAAAAACCTCACCAGATGTGCCTTCCCCAGTATCATTATTGCTGTCCTGTGTGCTGCTGGACTGCTCTGGGGTCAGGAATAGGTCCTGACTATCTGGGAGAACGGATACCCCGGTCTCCTGCACCCTGTCTCCTCCTCCACCTCCTCGTCCACGGAGTCCTCATCATTGTCCATGGACTGTGATCAAGCGGAGGTATCAATGCTGCTGGGCGTCACCATCATGGGGTTGCCGTCGAGAATTGCATGCAGCTCCTCATAGAATCGGCATGTTTTTGGCAAGGAGCCAGAATGGCTGTTAGCTCCCCGACTTTCTGTTATGACTGCCGCAGCTCCTTGATCTTCACACGGCCCTGCTGCGTGGCCCTGTTGCGTCACTTCTCCAGCATGCCCTGGGATATCTTCCCATAAATGTCCAGATTCCTTTTGCTGTCTCTGAACTTAGCCATAACAGACTCCGCGCCCCACAGACCGATGAGATCTAAGACTTCCAATCGACTCCATGCTGGAGCACGTTTGGGCCTTGCAGTAACCATGAGGAGTCCGGCGACAAAGCTCTCTCCACGCTGGCTGCAGAGGAAATGAAAATTCAAATTTTCCTGGGGCATGAGGGGAGGGGCCATTTCCGGGTACCGTGACCATGTAACAGCAGAGCGCGAATGTCCAGAACGGTCACAACGGGGCATTGTAGGATACTTCCCAGAGGCCATTGATGTCGAATTATGTTACGCTCTGTCTACACTGTTGCAAAATTGACCCAATAAAATTGAATTAGGCACTACACCACACACGGAGGTGGTTTTATTACATCGCTTTTTGCCGCCGTTTAAGTCAACGGAACTGTCGTACCAGTGTAGACGCAGGCTTTCGGAGATCGATGTAAGTGACATTACGTCGACCTCCGTCACCAGTGTAGACCAGGCCCGAGTACATCAATTTGTGAGGGCCCAACCTGAGACATTTGAAAGGGGGCTGATTTTTAAGACCTGGATTCTCAGCATCTTTTGCAAAATGAAAAAAGTCCCTTTCAGATGTCTCCAATAAGGAACCCAAAATTACTAGTCACTTGTCAAAATGTAGGTAGTACAGATCACCTGCTGACCTAGCATTTACTAAAAGTGCATCAGTGATTTTGTCTACTATAGTATAATGTTATCTTGTGATACCATCTCTTGGCATTAGCAATGAACTCTTCCCTTACTAGAGACACAAATCAAATATTTTGCTACTGCTAGCAAAGGTGGCCTTTTATTATCTGGACTGTCCAGAGACAAAGCGCCTTTTCAGCACTGCTGGAGATACGGTCACAGATAAAAGAACATATTAACTTCCTGAAAATGTGGAATGACTTATCATCATCAAAATAAATCATAACAGGTTTTAATACTCTTTTGAAAAAGAAGGGCAAAGGCCATGGCATGGAGGTCTTGAAGTGGAAGCATAGTGTTTTGATTTACTTGGGTTACTATTTTCTGGGAAGTACATCTTTACCATGGGTGCAAATTGCTTATTAGGGAGTGACTAACATTTTTTTTTGTAGCCCTTATTTAAGATTCTGAAGAGGTTGCGCCATGCTTGGCAGTGCCTATTACATAAAGTAATTGCTCTATCCTCTCGTCGTTCAGTATAGCACTGTTTTATTTTCCATCGCCTCTGAAAATCTCAGGTTTTGTCCAACAACATTTGTGATTGCAGAACTCAAGCCCCTCACAATTCCCCAACGATAAACCCTGATTCAGCAAAGCATTTAAACACATGCTTCATTTTAAGCACGTTCAAGTCCTCTTGAAGTTGTATCTGAGCAGTAAGTAGTTGATTTTCATTTTTTGAAGCTGAAAACAAATTATTTTAGGGAAAATCACTGACTATCTATACTTCTAAAACTATACTAATTAGGAAACCATGCACCCCTTATTCACATGAGGTAAATGGAGCTCCCCACAAGAACCAAGGCTTTCTGTCTCACTTTCCTCTAGAAACTGAACTCTCAGGATGTCACCCTCAGGTCTTGCCTTTTTTTATAAGGCTCACCACAGGAGTTTGCTCCATCCCTCTGGCTTCCAGTGTTACTCCTAGCCCTTTGCCAGAGCACCTCCTCAGCAGAGAATCCCGAGGCCTACTTTTCCCCTGGGTGTACTTCCTTCTTTTCTTTTCTTTTCTTTTCTTTTCTTTTCTTTTCTTTTCTTTTCTTTTTAATGGCAAAGCAGACTTCAATGAATAGTCACCAACTATAATTCCTAAATACTTAGCGATCTGTATTCTCTTACACTGCCCTACGTCTTTCACATAATGTAACAATCCCATTTTCCTGATATTTTTACTAAATAAAATAATGTAATTTCTGTTATTCCCTTTCGTTATCAAAGCCCTTACATACTCATAAAAGGTGATCAGTTGTTTCTTCCCCCTTACACAGTGCACATAGTCCATCTTTGTGTTTATTTATTTGAAAAAGATGTTTGTTTGAGCCACAATTTTAAATCACCATAAGGCCTGAGATTAAATCTGAAAAAAAATGACTGCTGCTGCTGGGTGTACATCTGATATCTAATTGAGTGCTAGCATAATTGCTATTAATTCAGCTGTCATGACAACTACAAAATCAGTTAGCCTTTTAGATGTACTAATTCCAAATTTTGACATGCAATAAGCTGTTCCTATTCTTCCTGTTTTTTGTTTGTTTATTTGTGGGTTTTTTCAGATCTATCTGTATATATGTGACAAAACCAACTCCATTTTTAATCTATATATTGGTACATTTAATTTTTAATACCTACTGGCTGTTTTTTACATTTAATAAATCTAAATCCACATTTGGACATGAAACTTTCCATCAGTAAGTAATATTCCCATCACTAAAAATTTTGATTTAATTTATCTGGTCCTTATCTTTCAACTTCTTCATCCACACTTTAACTCAAGTGGCATGTGGCGTTCTAATCTCACATGCTATAGATCACCTATCGAATTCCTATCAAACGTTATATATTTGTTTGGTACTTTCATCATGACAATTCCATTTGACTGTGGCCCAGAAAGTTATATCCAGTAGTTTCATTCACAGTGTAGCTAGCATTTCACTAGAAGCTATCTGTAGTGTGCATAGAAGTGTTTAATACACACATAGCATGTGACTCGACAGTGGCTGGACTTCTATTAAATCTAATTTTGTAAGTTCTGATTTTGATGCTGATCCAAAAGCTTGACAGCCATAATCAATAACTGGTCTGATTAAGGATCTGTAGACTATCAGCTGTGTTTTCTTATCCCCCCTCTCCCTAACCCAGCAGTTCCAGCAAGACTTTTAAGCAGGTTAACTCTTCCTGTACATTTATCTTTAACATTGTTTATATGATCTTGTAACTTAGTCTCAAATATTACTCCTAGGAATTTAAACTTTGTAACTATATCTATTTGTTCTCCATACACATATAGTTTACATTCCTTTGTAAATTTCCTTTTTGTAAAGAATAGTCATTTCGTTTTGGCAACAGAGGACATGAAACCCCATGCATTCCTGTAGGCAAAGTTCTTTTGTAACACTTCATCGATTCTCTCTTCTGCCATTTTACTAGTCCTGCTCCTAACATAGAGAGCACAATCATAAATGAATAAAATGAATAAAGTAACACCTATCTCAGCACTCAGTTGTTTTAGGAGATCATTAATCATAACAGTAAATAAAATCAGGCTGATAACACTTCCCTGTAGTGTACCACTTTTAATATTAAATATACATAACTTTCCCAACACAGATTGGGATGATCTTTTTATGCAAAAATCTCTAATCCACCCATACATTTTTCCCCTTTTCCATAGTGCACCTCCTTGGTACAACAAGACTTCTTTCCATTTTGTCAAACCCGTTATATATGGTGAAAGACAGCTATCAGTATCAGATAGCTATCAGACAACTCTCACGATCTTATGACTGTAGCAATTTTGGGCTATTTTATTATCTGCTTCATGAAAATATGATTGAAGGACCCAACTCTCATGATTTTTATTATTACTCGAGGGATTTGGGCGTGTATTTTATTTATTTAGTTTATTTAAGAAAAGGCACTAACTCATGAATCCTCCCTTATTCAAAATGACCATCATCTCCTATTACTGTCAACAGGCCAAAGCCAGAAACATTTCTCTATGGCCGATCTGCATGTGGAAGTGAGGCTGCCCTTAATAAAGTTGGCTGCCACCTCCTACTGTTTTTAGTGAGATTAAAGATATGCCCATAGGCAAAATGACTACCACTCTAGGATTCAGGGGGCCAGGTAGGACACAGGGACACAGTGGATTTTTTACAGCCTTAAGCAACGTGGTTATACATATATAGTTCTGTAGTGTAGATCTGGCCTCATTAATTTCCCTCTCATGTCCTTTTTTCTTCCCCAATATATTTCTTCTCTTTTCTGTGACTGTCCTTTTTCCTTCTGTTGTCTAATAAGACTCTGGCTTAGCTGGCCAAAATCATTTATTTTGCAACACTGAGGTAAGCCTAAGGGTATGTCTACACTGTGGAGTGAAGTTGATTTAATTTAAATTGCTCTTCACATGCCAAGCTGCAGAAATTGGAGCAACATGATCACACCAAGTGCATTGCATCGGTGGTTTGCATTCCCACTAGCCACGCTTGCATCGATAATCAAAGCAATGTACCATGGGTAGCTATCCCACAGTGCAACTACCCGCAGGGCCTTTTGGGAAGGTTGTCATCCTCCCATGATGCAATGTGCTCCTACCCATCCAAAACAAACAGATTAACGCCATTTTTTCAAACCTGTCTCTGCTGAGTGCATGCCATTGCCAGAGAGGCATGGAGCCCACTCAGCTGTGCACACAAATACCTCATGACTTATCCTGCAGTATTTTGAAGGCTGAGACAGGAGCCGCAGCATGGAAAATTGCGATGTGACTGAAGCTGCCCTGCTACAAGCCGTAGAATTAAACTATTCCTGTTTGCTGCAGGCTGTCAAGCAACATCTTCAGTCAGTGGAGCACCGGTTCTAGTCCCGGGAAACAAGCACTGACTGGTTGGATCACATCATTATGAAGCTGTGGCATGATGATCAGTGGCTGCAGAACTTTTGTATGCAAAAGGCTACTTTCACTGAACTTTTTACAGAGCTGTCCCCAGCCCTGAAGCACATGAATACTCGTTTGAGACCTGCTCTTACAGTGGGGAAGCGAATGGCCATTGCTCTGTGGAAGCTAGCAACCCCAGACTGCTAACGGTCAGTTGGGAATCAATTCAGAGTCGGTAAATCCACTGTGGGAGCTGCTGTGATGCAAGCATGTGGGGCCATTAATAGACTTCTGCTAACAAGGGTAGTGACTTTGGGAAATGTGCAGGACATAGTGGATGGGTTTGTCACAATGGGGTTCCCAAACTGTGGCAGGCAATCGATGGCACACATATCCCTATCTTAGCACTTGACCACCTTGCCACAGACTACATAAACTGACAGGGATACTTCTCAATGGTGTTGCAGGCCCTTGTGAATCAAGGGGGACATTTCACCTACATTAATGTGGGGTGGTCTGGAAAGGTACAAGATGCGTGCATCTTTAGGAATTCAGGTCTGTTCAGAAAGATGCAGGAGGACACTTTCTTCCCTGACCAAAAAATAAATATTGGCAATGTTGAAATGCCAATAGTGATCCTGGGGGATCTGGCTACCACTTGGTCCCCTGGCTATGAAGCCCTACACCATGCACCTGGACAGTGAGAAGGAGCATTTCAATAATAGGCTTAGCAAGTGTAGAATGGTGGTGGAATGTGCATTTAGCTGCTTAAAGGCAAGATGGCACAATTTGCTCACTGGGTTAGACCTCAGTGAATGCAATATCTCAAATGTTATCTCTGCCTGCTGTGTGCTCCATAATGTGTGTGCAGCCAAGGGAGAAAATTCTCACAGGGTTGGGTTGTGAAGCCTGATAGGCTAGCCGCAAATTCTGACCAGCCAGATTCCAGTGCTATGCAGAGAACAAACCGTGAAGTGCTGCACCTCAGGGAAGCATTGAAAACCCATTTTTGCAATAAACTGCAGTGATATACATCTCTGTCAGTGCTGTGCCTTCCCTTCCCATCCCCCACCATTGCACCATCAGTCTCCACCTACTTTCCCCACCAACAATCCCCAAGCTATCAATGAATAAAGAGTAATGTTTTTTAAAGTAATACAGTTTTATAGGTGACCTGTTACAGTGGGGGGAACAGAAGATAATTTAATATTCTCATAAGGCTGCTTGGCCATCCAGAGCAAAGCATGCACATTCCCAATTCATAAAGGGACCATCGCCTTTTTCTGCTCCCCTCCACTGGTGTGCTCTACCCTGCTCTACCTCCTCCTAGAGTGCTTGGGGGTGTGGCTGGTAAGAAACAGCTTGTTGGTTGAGTGTTTTGGAGGGGCTGCAGAGGGAGTCTGTCCTGCCACTGCTCTTCCTGGAGTTCTACCAGATGCTTCAGGATGTCATACTGATCCCCCATAATGCACAACATCTCCTGTTGCATTGCGCCTGCTCCTGTGCTGATTTTCTGTTTTCCATGTCCATGTTTAGTTTTTCTGACAATGACATCCTCCAGGCTCTGAGCTCTGTGTCAGCAGCTTTGGAGGCATCCATTAGTTCATTGAACATGTCATCCTGAGGGTTTTTTTTCACTTTCTAATCTGGGAAGGTGCTTTGCAGGAGTAGAAGCTGGGGTGAAAGCCAAGGTGTCCACTTGTTAGCTGTAAATTTGTGCCATGTTCCCTAGGTGACCATGTGTGATATCAGTATCCTGAGGTAATGCAGGTGGAAAGGGAAGATCTGCTGCAAGCATCAGGGTACAGGTCTGGCTCTTATACTACTATTCTGTGTTCCTCAGTAATGCCTGCTCATTTATTAGCAGAGTGGCAAGGAAAAGTGTTCTACCATGGTGGAAGAAATAAGGCTGCCCTCCCCATAAATCTTCTGCAAAGGATTACAGAGTATCTACATGAAAGTTTCCTGGAGATATCCACGGAGGATTCTCGGAGCATCCCTGTGCACATAAATAGTGTGTTCCAGGGGTAACCCACTGCTGAAGTGTACCAACACCCAAGAAGCCCATCCCCACAAAAACACAAACTCCTTTTTTCCCCACAAATAGGAAGCTGAACTGGGGACATAACCACAGAAATATGATATCATGTGCCTTCCCTGGCATCTTGGTCAGTAACGCTGACCTGCATCTGGCTGGGCTGCTCTGGGGTAACGAACAGGTCCTGGCTTTCAGAGAGAATGGATATCCCATTCTCCTGCCCCCTGTTCTCCTCATCTTCCTCCTCCTTGTCAACAGAATCCTCCTCATTCATCCTGGACTGGGATTCTTCGGAGGTATCAATGCTGTGTGGTGTCACAGTGGTGGGGTCACTGCCGGGAATCACATGCAGCTCCTCATAAAAGCAGCATGTGTTCGTTGGCAAGCCAGAATGGCTGTTCGCCTCCCTAGTTTTCTGTTATGCCTCCTCAGATCTTTGAGTGCTGTGCGTTCCTCTTGTGGCCCTTCTCCACCATACTATGCGATATCTTCTCGTAGATATCTATATTTCTTTTGCTGGCTCGGAGCTGAGCCAGAACAAACTCTTTGCCCCACAGGTTGATGAAATCCAAGACCTCTGGTCATCTGTATCCTGGAGCATGTTTGGGGCATGCAGTCTCCATGAGCAATTCAGCTACAAAGCTCTCTCCACGCTGACCAAACAGGAAATGGGAATTCAAAATTTCCTGAGGCTTCAGGGGAGGGGCTATTTCCTGTGCATGTGGACATGGTGCAGCAGAGTGCAAATGTCCAGAGCAGTCACAACAGAGCATTATGGGATACCTCCTGGAGGTCAATGATATCGATCTATGTTCAACCCATAGAATTTGACTTCAACGCTTCGCCATTTGTGGAGGTAGTTTTATTAAGTCGAATATTACCACGATTTAAGTCGGTGGAACTGATATGCCAGTGGAGACACATACTTTATGTGGTCGACGGAAGACACATTACGTCGAGCTAGATTGTCAGCATAGACCAGGTCTAAGACCAGAAAGAGGCAGCTAAAAGCAATGCTCTAAACAGCCCAATGATGGTTACATGATTGCCAGGTCTTGGCACTGCTGATAAGACCATGTGCTGTGCTTGTGTTTCTCCAGTAGTGAGTTTGCAAGTAAAAGTCTATACCAGAGAGGGAAGCTGTATTTTCTAACATAGATGCTCTTTTCTTTCTTTTTTTTTTTTTTTTAAGTTTGCCTTGTTTTGTCTTCAAACTTGAACTGTGACAACTACAGCTCCAGCCCACATCCACTAACTTTTCTCTCTCTCTCTCTCTCAGATAAAGGATAGTTATTATTTGGGATTTTTCAATCTAAAGATTGGAAGGAAGGAAGGAATATTGTTACGATAAAAGCCTTATTTAATACTTTACATTTCAAAATTCTTAACTGATTTTTCCTCCTATTTTTGTATCTCTAATAACAGGTTAATAAAGATTTTTAATTTCTGTGTTTACCACAGTACTGAGTAGGCCAACAGAGTACATTCTCTGTACTCAGAATCTCAAACCTTGTTTAAAATGGTTAGTGTTGTACAGTAACAGGGTCATGTTAACACCATTGACTTTCTGGACCCATTTGTTCCAACAAAATTGGTACAACAGTCGCCTCCGAGCAGCTGGGGAAAGGCAATGTTGCCGGCTCTTGCCAACTAATTGTGAGTCACAGGATTTTTGAAATTGCAAAAGGAGCTCTTACAATGACACAAGAAGCTACTCCGAGTCTGCCATTTTCAGGTCTGTGCATGCAGTCAGAGCATTGTGAGAGCCTCAGGGCTACAGACACAGATCTGTCCCGCCTGTATGGCCATATAGGAGATAAGGGTCCTGGGGTAGCAGGAGAGAGGGGAATTGGGGGAAGTGGTGCTGCTGGGTTCCACGTGGAGAAGTCTGCGGGCAGCTGGAGGCAGTCAAGACAGTAGTAGGGAATGGTTGGCAGTTCCCCATCTTAGCAGTAAGGAGAGAGTAACTGGAATCTCCACCTAAACAGCCAGGGAGAGGGATGTGATCTTCTTTGCATCCAAGATTGTCTTTTCACCAGAAACTATCACTCACATGTTGCAGAGAAATAGAGTGGAGTTAAAGAGGGCAAAAGACAGACTGAAAAACATATTTTGATTTATTTTAATTATGGTTTTTGAGAGTCTGACTCCTGGTGTTTGATCTCTTGAGGTTGGTAATACTGACACACTTAAGTGGCATGAAAATTGACTCTAAAAATGGCACTTTACGCACTAGATCTATTCCTTCAGAGTCCTCTCTCATTACTGTACTGGCAAAAGTAAGTTGTTATTGCTTTTAAATCTTATTATTATTATTTTTATTATATTTTATTTGTCTGTATCATTTAGGATCTCTAGTCATGATCCAGTATCCCCCTGTGCTAGGTGTGCTATACTCATAGAACAAAAAATGATCCCTGCCTCAAAGAGCTTAGAGTCTACGTATATTGACATTTTTAAGCATTTTGTTACTTTACCATCTTTGGTGATTGATCATGCAAGTTACCACTCTGGAAAATGGAAAAGTGTGGAATTGTGTTTTGATTCCTTAGAGGGTTTTCTTTTCATGTTTGATTATACGAGTGAAATGCTTACACTATGTTGGTGTTCAAAGAGATGACCTTTAAAAACATTTTTTCTGATAAGCTAAACACAGAGCAAAAATCTGCTCCTTTATAACTCTGAAAACCATATTTTATGTCTTCTCTGTATTGAAAAGAGAGTTGAATGTTGACAAATGTGCAAGTTACGGGTTGATTAATTTTCAACTGATGCATGGAAGTTATATTACTATTACTGAAACTATATTAAACAAGAACGAGGTGGTGAAATATGTTACAAATGTCAAATGTGGGGAGGGATTGTATTTCATATACTATAGGAACAGTTCACTCTAATAAATTCCAGAAAAGTTATGATTACAGGGTGTTCTTGAATGAGCATTCCAATAATTTTGAAACTTGGTATTTTAGACTTCATGTTAATTTTAGCATTAATAAACCATTATATATTGCTTTCAAAGTCCTGAAGCTGAATTTTTATATCATATATAATTCAAAATGCAGTTTATTTGGGCATTAAAATCTAGACATCAAATCATGAATGTTGGAGGCCCAGTACAATTTGAGTTGCTTGACCACTGTCTTACAGGCCTAGCATAGCTTCAGTTGCTTGCTTGGCTATTCTGACCCCTGTAGCATGACATCTTCCAGTTGGCAGAGACTGAATAACCTTATAGATGTCTCAGTTTCTGTATAGCATGACACATAATAAGACAAAATACAGATACTGTATGCTTGCAGCTGCACATACATAACGGTGATGGGAACAACAAGTTATCCTTGAATGTCTGGGGTACACTGTTTTATTGCCAAAGGGCATACTTTTACTCCGCCCCTCCTATCACCAGATGTTATTTTGATGACCCCAATTATCATGGTAAGAATGAAATGTAGTTAAGGGTGGAAACCCAATGTCGGTAATTAGCATATATGATAATGAGAAAGAGATAATTATGTGAAGGTTGTTTATGGAAGGGTATAAGTAGTCACCACTTAGACAAAGGGGGTGCTCCATCAACCCATGACTCCGTGGGAGGTTTGCCGGTTGGACCAGAGGATCCAGCCTTTCCTGTATACAGCCTTCTGAGTAACTGCTTAGCTCTCCAGGCTTAGTGAGTATGATATTTTGTAGTTAATTTTAGGCTTTTTATCTAACTAGTATATTTATAGAAAACCTTGCACATTAAACCTTCTTCATCTGCAAATCAGGGGTACCGTGTCTCACTAGTATCCATACTGATCACAGAGTGTCCAGAATCAACAATGAACAAGAAATTATATTTCTTGTTTGTTAATTCAGAATTTGCAACCTGATTATTTTTTAAAAATATATATTATATTACTGACTTTCACTACAATTTTCAGTCTCGGATTTGTATGTATATAAACTTTAGGCTCTTTGTCCTGACTTTGTAGTCTTTCCCATCAGATTTGCAAATCTTAGCAGAAATGGAAAAAAAATTAAATGGATTTATAGAAGCAGTCACATGTTGCCTATTTACACATGCAATTATTTTATTTGAATTATTTCAGTCTTTAATCATATTTATTAGAAATAATTTATATCTTTGGAAAGGTGAAGTCTAGGAAACTCATCCAAGTTCCATTTCATTTGTTGATTTAACTATTATACATAGGTCCCATGTACTATACGCATTAATATACCTAAATTCACTGGCAAAGACCATGATGTATTTGGCAGAGTTGCACTGACTTATGTGGCAAACTGGGAATGGTGGCAATATTTATCCTGTATGTAATCATTTAATAACTATTTTATTGAACAGTTATAAAAGGAATGTCACATTTCAACATTCTTTCTTTCTTTCTTTCTTTCAAGCAGTCACCACATTTTCAGTTTTTAAGAAGCAGAGGTTTTGATACTGATAATACAAAGGGTTGTCTCAGGAATAGTTGGGAGTTCTGATATGTAGATACATGACAACTGGGGCTTTTGGCAACTGAGAATAGAGACTGGTATTGTTGGGTTCATCAAATTAGATAGAAATGTATGCTAAAATTACCAGTAGTGAAATAGTTAATCATGTTGACAATTTAAGTTGTCATTTTCATGTTTTAATATAATAACCCATCGCTATGAATGAGACAGCTGTCTCCTCTCAAAGCCATTGTTGATTACTTTGGAGGTTAAGCATCAGTTTATACTTATTTAACTTTTTCATGTTGCCTGTACAAGAGTGAGTTTATTTAAAATACTGTGACAAAGCCCTTCCTCTACTTCGGTGGGTCCAGTGCTTTCTTCTAGTGGTAGGTTTGGAATTGTTTCACCCGTTCGTGTTTCCTACACCCTCTAGTGGTGGATGAGGGTAATATAGCCTCTCTAAGATGACTGCTCTCTGCTGGCTCCCAGTCCTGCCTCTGGTTCTCTTAGGCCCTTGCCTCTTCACTGGGGCTCTTGCCCCTCCAGTAAATAGCCAGTGGGGGATTCGGTCACACCCTCAACTCTGGGCCCCACCCAGGGACCCTACAAGCAGCAGCCTCACACTGTAGCTTCAGAAGAGCTGCTAGCTTCCCTGGGTTACTTCCCCATGCCTCTTGACTTAATGTCCACATGCTCCTTGGACAGGGGCCCTTCCTAGCCTCCTTGACAGGGAAGGTTCTTGACCTCTGACAGCCCCACGGACATGATAGTGCCCAAACCAATTGTCCAGTTCAATCTTTCCCTTCAGGCAGGGTCTCTTCCCTTAGGCTTCCAGGCCTGGGAAAGGTCATTTGCCCTCTTTGGACATGGTTTTTCCCTGTCTTTGTACCTGCAGAGTCCTCTCCTGCCAGAGTTCTGATCCTTCTCAACACTTCTGGCTTTTGATAGCATCTTGCCTGCTCAAACACTCTCTAGTAGCTCACCTCACTCCCACAGCTCCAGCCACACCTTTTCTCTGGAGGGGAGGCTTTTAACAAGTCCTAGGCGGGGCCTTGATTGGTTCCAGGGGTATTAATTAACTGGGAGTAACCCCTGCTCAGCTACCAGGGAAAAAGGGACTTACTGATCCTAGGGCTGATATATTGACCTTCTAGCATTCTCTGGTAGCCACCTGGTCTGACCTTGTCACAATATTAAAAGCTCAGATTAAGGAGCACAATTTTGCAGCAAGGTCTAAAAATTGATCTTGTCAAAACACAGCATCCTATTCATAGCATGCAATTTACAGTGTCTGCACCAGCAGGGAAGAATTTATCCCATGAAACTGACGTTAAAAACTATGCTAGTTTTTTGTTTGTTTGTTTTTCCTGGTCAGAGCTGGATTAAGGCAGTGTATTTGAGATCTAAACCTGGTAGTCTGAGAGGGTTTAATTTTGGAGCAAGTATTGAGAAACTAAGGGCCTGACTTCCATATAGACTAAAACATCTTTATACCATGCTAGCAGTGTAAAAGGGGCCTTTAAATTGGCATGACTATAATTTAGAGGTCTAAAGTGGTCTCAGTGTGAATGAGAGCTCAGCTGCAAGAGCCTGTCTGGCAGGAGTGTGGCCTGGGATAACAAAATCAAGAAGTGCATTGAAGAGGTGGGAGGAAGTGTCTGTTTGGGAAGGGATATTTGAAAGAAAATTAAATTTCTGGAGATCGAGGGAAGAATTTCAAGGCATTCGGGTGAGGGAATAAGAAGAATCCGTGAAGATGGGGACTGATAATTTTCAAGGTTATGGGGAAAATGCAGGTATCTTCAGGGCCCATTTAGTCTTATATCACCTTTTCTACTTCTATTTTTAGTGGATTGTTTCACACTGTGTTCCTGTCTATATGTGAAAATAAATTCATATGGTGCATAATTCTGAAAACTTTTAAGCATGTGACAAACTTTATTTATGATATAAATCCTATTGACTCTAATGGAACTACTCACATGAGGAAAGTTATTGATGTATAAAATGTTTGCAAGAATAGGTCCTTGATGCATGGTCTCTCTACACCTTAAAATCATGTCCAATCTTTTTTTTTTTCTTTTTCTTTTTTGTATTTAAGCTTGTTCAAATAGCTTCTGAGCCTGGTATTATTCTGTTTTCTGTTGGCTAGACCTTTTCATTATTACTGGAAAGATAATGTGGAAATGGAAAAAGATTGATAATATTCAAAATGTGCCCATAATGTTCAACTGTCACTTCCTGTGGCTTCTGTCCAGCACAATGTTTTTGCTTTTTTTGTTCTGCACCTTCACTTCCCAATGATTTTAATCATTGATCCCTTATCCTTAAGTAGGCAGGTTTTTAGCCTTCTAGTGTAACCCTTCTGCCAGTGGGAGTCGGCAGCAACGAGGCCCCGGTTCAATATCTAGGGGTTCCTTTCAACCATACAACACAAAACTGGCTTGAGCCCCCACCCAGTAACCTGGGACAATTACACACCACCCCTTTGTTGTCTCTAGAGAAAATATTTCCCCTCCTGCAAGCTCAGAGACTTAGAGTAGAAAAGAGACTTAATAAAAAAGGGAAGAGTAACCCGGCATTAACTTGGGAAAATGCCGCACGCAGGATTCACATGCATAAAACCATGAACAAAACACCCAGCCTGGAGTATGTGGACAGTTTCATTTTGCTTCAGGTTCTTAAGTCTAGCAACAAGAAATTCCTTTAATTTGCCCCCCCCCCCCCCTTCACAGCACCCCATTGATAGGTGTTGCCCTTAGTCAGGGCAGACCCAGAGTCTAGAGGTGCAGCTGCAGAGGTCACCTCCCACCTTGGTTGGGGGGAAGGGAAATAAGGCACCTTGCTCACTCCACCAACCTGCCAGCCCCCTCTGCTCACTGCTCATTGCTCCACAGGCCACTCTGCCAGTTGCCCTCTGGCTGCCCTGCCAGCCACTCTGCTGCCCACCATTACCTTCTGCTACCACTTGTTTCTCCACTATGACATCTGGAGATTGGTCTCTTGAGACACCACCCAGCTCTCTGATTCTCATTTTTCAGTGAGTTCAGCTCTTAGTGATTATCAGCTCTTAGATGATGAACCTGAGTGCAGAAGCTAGACAAGAGCGCTGTTCCACAGTAGATGAGTTCAGCTTTAGAAAGCCCTTAAAAAAACAAAAGACTCCTAATAGAATCTTAATTAGGTCTATCTTTGAACAGTGGGAGGGGGAAGTTAAACCATTCCTGGGGATCTTAGACAGAACCCACACTTCCAGGCAGAAATACTTGTCTCCAACCCCATGACTCTTCACAGGGCTCTAGTATCTGAGCTCTTTGCATAAACAGTCTGGTTCAGATGATAGTGACCCATCAGTCAGAACAGGCTAAGCACAGATCTGATGCCCTATGCTAATACAATAAGGGGAACAACATTTTGTTACCCTGGCATTTAACACTAAAGTGATTTGTAACCCAACACCAGCCAAAAGGGATCATTTGGGCAAAGCAGTCTCATCATGCTGAGCCTAAGCACGTGGGTGTGTTCATGGTAGAGGAGAGTCCATTCAGACCCTCCTTACACTAGTCAGTGACACTGCATATAATTTTTGGATGTCTGATAGAATGGAATGTAGTAATTTCACCATACCATAAAACACCATAAACACAGTACACAGCTTACAGAATATATTATTATAAGAACAAATTGCTTATGCCTGTTTAAAAGTTGTGGAAGTGCTATACTGGCAGTGTCTGGGATAGGGTCAATTTCCTTTTGCCAGAGTTTTGTCACTAGCACCGTAATGTTGCCTTAGTGCCTTGCAACTGTATACCCACCCAAAGACGTCTTCACCTCAGAACTCTGCTGCTCTTCTCAGACTCACATCTCCAACTGGTTCCTGAAATCTCTGTCTTGAATTTATACTACCAATGCCAACACAAAATGCCAGAAGAAAACAAAAATATAACCTTGCCTTTCCCCAAAAAACCTTCCTCCTCACCCCTTCCCTCTTCTCCTCATCCCTTTCGGATGATGTAGTCCCCGGGAAGAGATAGAGGAGCAATTCCCAGAGTTTCAGGGTTTGCTGTTCTGTCTCACTGTTAGGCAGCTTGCAGTTTCTCTTTACTCCCCACCCCACACATGCCACTCACCTGTGTAAGGGTCAGGTAGACTCTGACTTTTAGTAATAATTAGGGCTCGTCTACACTTGAAAGTTGTACTGCTTTAACTATAGTGGTATATTTAAAGCTGTACAATTCTAGTTCTAATGCAGTTATATCTGTATAAAAACACCAGTATTTACCAGGAAGAAGAATAAAAGTACCATTATAAATCATCTTTATATCACTATGATTGCATCCACACTATGGCTTTTACCAATAGAACTATTTTGCTAAGAAATCACAGTGCTAACCAAAAAAAGTTATATCAGAAAAACTGGTGGAGACAAGGCCTAACATTTATCATGAATCACTTTAGAAATTTAGAACTGTTTAGTACTTCACTAATATATTTATGTGTGTAAAATGTCTATATTTAATGGGCATTCCTACCACAAATTGCTAGACTACTTTTGCAGAAAAGCAAGTATAATAATTGATAAAAATCTTACACTGCATGTGTTTTCTAACTGCTTCATTCTGCTTTACTGTTCTTAAATCATTCTTATCTTTTGCTATATATGTTGCATTATTTAAAAGTCTTTGACATGTTTACCACTTGTAGAGAACTAATTCAAGAACAAAATTGCTTTTAACATGCTTTGATAGATTTTTTTTTAAAAAAAAGTTCAATTATTTATAGACTAATTTTCTGTTTGCTGTCTCCTGGATGGCAATGTGAAAAGTTCACAAATCTGGCTATATGATACTTTCCTCCTCATACACTGGGGTATTGACATTTCTTGGTGGACTGACAGTAAATCATAACTCCCTAGGCTGCTCGTTAACTTTTAGAAGTTGATATAGTAACTTATAAGTTTGGTCTCTCTGGATTGGCAATGAATTCTGTTTATGGATACTACAGTATATAAAGAAAGTTCTCAAGACTCTAATAAATATTGCCTCAAAGATTAAATTTATCCATGGCAAATGTGAACCATAATCACCACAGTGTTGCTATTTTCTCTCCATGTGGCATCCACACGACACTTCAGAGACTTTAGGGATCATCGTATTTTTCACACCAGATGAATTGTATTTTCATTTCAGGCAATGTCATTATCAGACCTGTGGGCAGCCATCAATCACCTTATGATCGCCAAGTCATGGATCACAGCTGTTTGGATCTTACTAGATTGTGGTAAAGAAAAAACACTGAACTTCTTTGAAGGAGATGACATTTTACCTAGAGAAAGATAATACAATAAAGGAAGCTATCAACAATAAATGAATCTAATAGAAGAAGAAAGCAAAGCTGCTGTAAACAATATAGGGTACTCTATATATACTCTATATAGGGTCTTTTTTACATTTATTTTGTGTGTTATTTATTTTTTCTCACTTAACCAAACGCTTTCAAGTGTGTTAACATTTTCGGGGATTAAACCATCTATTACTTTATCTACTGCTGTTACATGACAATAAAATATCTTTGAACCATTAGAAATCACAAGCATAATTCACTTATTCTTGCAATTGTTTGTGAATACTGGTATGTGGATAGCTGAGAATGGCTATAATCTAAAGCAGACATTAATCAGTTTTGTATTATTTCATTTGTTTTCTCCTTGAAAAGATTGTTGTAGTAAAGCAATAAGTCATAACAGGGTGCATACTATAAGATTAGTGTTACATGTTTTGTACGTACAACCAACCACTATTCGACTAATGTATAACTCAGGGTAGATTCATTTCTATTAGAAAATGGCTTCTTAGTTTGAAAATTCTTTGCCCTCCCCACAAAATATATTTTAGAAAGCAATGTGAGGGGGCGAAAGAGGGGCAGATGAGGAAGTTAGAAGGGGAAAATTAATCCAGAATAAAGGAGGAGAAATTATACAATTTATGTTTCCACATAATTCTTATGGTGCCTAACACAATACAAAGTGAAACCAACAGAAAGTCTGGGCTTAGGAGAAGGCCCAAAGGAAGATGAGATAAAAAAGTAAGGAAAATAGTATAAACACCCTTACTCTACAATTTTGAATTTATTTATTGTTTAATTAGTTTTTATTATCTTACTTCTTTCTCTATTCTAGGCTCACTTGGCTTATGCTACTGTCCCCCTCCCCCCTTTCATCCCTCTATTAGCCCTGTTGTCCTTTCAGCTTCATCCGTGGCCTGACAGACTGTTTTTGTTTCCCACTTTCCAGTGGGGAAAAAAACTAAAGTTGGAATGTTAACAATTCCCAAATTAATAACAGAAAAGTGAATTGAAAGTAGCCAGGAAGGGCAGGTGTGATCATGGGGTGGGAGAGACATGGGAAGACTCAGGCCTGCTCTAAACATCGTTTTTGTAGCAGTAAAACTAGTTCTAGTAGGAGTGTGATTACCATTTTTTTAAACAAAATAATTATACTAGTATGACCCCTATTGTGGACACAATTATATTGAGATCAAAGTGCTTACACTGGTAAAACATGGGTGAAGAGAGCAAGTAATACATACTGATATTTACTAATGCATGGCCCAATCTTATAAATATGACTAAATGTAGTACTTCTTGCCATGAGTAATTTCATCAACTTCAATAGTAAGAGTATCAGGATCTAAAATGGTATCCTTCCAGTTCTTCCTATGCAGAGAATATTGATTACTCATGACCATTTGGGTCTTGTTTACATTGCAGAATAGTTGCATACTAATAATTATTAACCCTAACTCACAAAGTGCCTACACACAAGTTTGCTACAAATATTCTGAAATCACGTCTAAAGTCAGGTCAATCCTAGCCTCATCAAATGAGGTTTACCTCTACTAGAGACAAACATCAAGATAATAATTACCTGTACTTTGTCTAAACTAGGATTTTACAGTGAGAGGGCTATCCTTGGATATCTTGGCATGAAGCTATGACTTTTTCTGCAGTAAAGAAAAGTCTTAAATACCATTTGTTCTTAGCCCATGGTAGCTAGTAACATTACAGTACTAATGTAAAGAAGAAGCCCCCCTTTCATGTAATGTTACAGTGCTAATATAGGTAAGCACCAAAAGTGAATTAATTTTGACAATGGATGAAGATCAGATGTCTATGCTTCTGTTAGGTCTATCAGCTGCCTTCAATACAGCTAACCATGAGGTTTTGCTAACTCACCTACAGAACCTGGCAGGAGTAAACAGGTCTGCTTTCTAGTGGCGTAGGTTTTTTCTCTGAGATATCTTGATTGGTAATTATGAGCAATTGCTCCTCTTCCTGTAGGACTCTCAAGTTCAGGATACCACTGGGTGACATTTCACCCCTCCTGTTCAACGGGTACATAACCCTTCTGCCAAGTGAAGTTGGCAGCAACAAGGGCTGGGTCCAATATGGGGGCTGGAAAGGGGTCCTAGATATACTACAGAACAGAACCAGATCAAGCCCCCACCCAGTAATCTGGGAAATGTAATACTTCACCACTCGCAAGACAACCAAGTCTGTGTATAACAAAGGAGAACTCTTATTAAAAGACAAAGGGAACCAAGCACTGGTCTGGGGAAATGCCACAACTATACTAAAAACATGCAAATATTCAAAAACCCGACCCCACAGTGTGTTGGGAAGTGTCCTTTGCTTGCGGTGTGAAAGTCTGACAAACAAATGTCCCTTCAGCACATCATTCCCCTCTTCCACCACTGCACCCCAATCACAATTGGCTGTCTTTGGTCAGCAAAAACCCAAAGTTCAGAGGTGAATTCATGAAGGGTTCACCTCTTACCCTCGGAGGTGAGGGGGTGGGAAGCATCAAGCAATGCCTTAATTGCAGCTGACTACAATTGCCGCCACTCTACTGTCCCTGCCCTCTGCGACTATTACTCACTCTGCTGTTGCTGCCCTCAACTGCCATTGTTCACTCTGCTGTTCACTCTGATGCAATTTCACTAGGATTTGGCATCCCTACCTAGCAAGTACAGTTTGGTTGAGGGTGACCCCCTCAGTCAGGGCTTGCTCAGCACAGTTCTGCTGCCCTTGACTCATATAATAAGGAGAACAACATTTTCAAGTGATTTGTAACCCAAAACCAGTCAAAACTGATCATTTTGGCAACACCCGCTGGATGCCTAGGCAGAGTAGGTGTGTTTATGCACATACGATCTGGCCCTGAAGTCTTTCCCCCCAGCTCATCACTAGATGTCTGGGAAGAACTTCTTCAGACCCTGCTTACGTCTATAAGGCACTGTAGAAGTTCACAGTGAAGTATGGGATTTGGTGTTTTCAGTATGCTGATGGCACCCAACTCTGTCTGTACTGATCTAATTTGGAAGATACAGTTCAGTGCTTCAACCAATGCATAGCTAGGATTAAGAAATAGATGAGAATAAGGTGGTTGAAGCTCATCCCAAATAAGACTGAGGTGATCAGGGTGGGTCAGAGGAAGCAGAGACATTGCAGGTAGTATTTGATTGAGAGCGTACATCTGCCATTAGTTACTAGAGTTCACAATTTAGGAGTGATTTTATAACCCCAGCTGCTGTTTGACAATCATATTACAGCAATAACCCAGGTAGCTTTTTATCATCTGCATCTGGCTAGAAGGTTGTAACCTTTCCTTTCAGATGCTGACCATGCCACTGTTATCCATGCTTTTGTTATCTCAAGTTAGACCCCTGCAGTGTGGTGTACCTGGGGCTAGCACTTAAAACCATTCAGACACAGAAGCTGGTGTATAATGGTGTATAATGGCTTGTTTAGTGAGTGGGGCATATCCCTGGGACCACACAATATCAGTGCTCTAGAATTTGTTCTGGATGCCCAGAAGTCTCCAGTGGAGTGAATATGATCTTAAGTGGCCTGGGACCTACCTACCTGAGGCCCTGCCTCTCATGCCATCCTGACACAACTGTGGTTAGCAGTGGTGCCCACACTGGATCCCCCTCATTATAAAAGAGGCAGGCAGCTGGCAGGGCATTCTGTGAGGACCTTGCCACTCTGGAAGTTACCCTCAAGTTAGGTCTGAAATAACCCAAATTTGGTGACCTTCTGGACAACCTGCAAAATGCATCACTTTGATAGAGTGTGACAGGGTGTATAAACACCACACCGGTGACAAAGGGATTAAAGATCTGCTGTGGGGCCCATCAAGCCAGCCCTATCAGTCATATCAGGGGTGGAACAAGGAATTAAAAAGCAGGCAGCAGCTCTACAGCTCCAAAGACAGACTTTTGGAAGTCTTCAGGGAAACTGCCCTGAGGAAGGTCATGCTGATCCGACAAGGAGACAACAGACTCCAGTATACCAGCTGGGCAGGATAGGTTCGGCAAGACCAGCACAGGTAGAGTATTAAGGACTGGAGGAGATAGCTGCACAAGACTATCTGAAAGTCAAGATGGCTGTCCTTGACTATTTAAATGGTCACCACCAGCACTTCCAAAAGGAAAAGTATCCCCCAGGAGCATGACCTTGAGTGCTAGCTCAGCACTTGAGAAATCACTGCTGGAGGTGATTAAAGCCAAAAGTCAGGGGTACAAATAGCTGAACTTGTGATGAAGGAACAGTTATGCATATCCTGACTGCTGAGGGAAGGACTTGGGTGTTAAAACATTGTCCAGAGCTGGTAGCAGAGGTGGTGTGCCTCATGGAAAATTATATGGTTGTTGATATCTTACCGGTGGCACCAGGAAGCAGTATACCAGGAACCAGAGGGCCTGACTGAACTGGGACTGATTGGCATACGCCCCCTAAAAACAGACTCAGGAGTGGCAAGGAACACAAGCAAAATAGCTGGGGCATGGTCTGGGGTTCCTGAGAAACTCTGGTAATCTAGAGAGGGTCTCTCTGATGCAGAACCAGAGGCCCCTCCAACACAATGTAAAACCAACCATGGACTTCTAAAGGACTTCTTCATCAAGAATTACAACCGCCTAAAATAGAAATTGCTGCCTTTGTAGTCCCAAGCGTATGCTTTTCATGGAGACAGTCAGGATACTTCTTCTGAGACTCCCCATATGGAATGTAATTATTGGCAAATATGCACAGCTCAAACTCAGAAGATGGGGATGGCCAAACTAGTGATGCCTGTATGTGTCAATGGCCTAGTATACTCCAGCTGTGGGAATACCGTGCTTTGGGAGTAATTAGTCAGACAAGAAGGTGAGGATGGAAAGATGGTCATGCTCCAACGTATACATGTAGATGTGAAGCCCTACCCAACCTAACAGTGAGGGAGACATACAGCAAATCTTCTCATCAGGATAGCACCCACCTTGGCATACCCAGTTATACTGGAAAAGCTTGTCAATATTTACCAGAAACCCAAGCCAAGTGGGGGATATAGTCCTGCGAGAAGATCAGTCTGTCATGGCAGTTAGAAACAAAGGCTGGTCATGGTGCATTGTTTGCGGTTGGCAAACAATCTGACCCAGCGGAAGGTCCCTCAAGGCACGGGAACCTACTACCCACCTCCCTGCGGTTTGATGACCATCTTGGAACTGATGAATTCGGTGCCAACATCCTGACCCGAAAGTCTGACTTTGTGCAGGAACAGTGGGGAGACCCTATGCTTAGTCAGGTCTTTGATCAGCTTGCCTCAGTGAAAAGCAAACTGTTGGAATCCCAACTACTGAAATGGTGGCCTTGTTTTGAAATCCATGGTGAGCAGATCTGCTGCATTTAGAGAGACAAATAGATGTGCGAAGTCAGGCCCCAATTCCTGGTTTCTACCATATACAGGAAAGAGGTGATGAGACTAGTTCATGAAATACTGTGCACAGGATACCTGGGGAGGAAGAAAATCATGAACTGAATCATGACCCATTTTTATTGGTCTGGCTTTCATAAAGGTTTGAGCAACTACTGTGGCTCTTGCCCAGAATTTCAGTTGACAGGCCCTAGGGGCATCCCCAAGGCACCCCTCATCTCCTTGCCCCTTGTGGATGGTGCCCTTCAAAAGGACAAGAATAGATTTGGTGAGGCCCCTGGAAAAGAGTGCTGCTGACTTTCAGCACATCTTGGTCTTCCTAGATTATGCGACTCGGTACCCTGAGACTATTCTGCTATGGTAAACCAATGCAGCTACCATAGCAACAGAGCTCATGAAATTTTCTTCTCATGTAGGACTCCCTAAAGAAATCCTGACAGATCAAATATCTAATTCCATATCCCAGTTGATGAAGGAACTCTGTAACCTAGTGAAGTTGAAGACGTAGACCAATATTCATAACCATCCACAAATGGATGACCTGTGAAATATTTTAATAAAACTTTTTTTAAATGTTAAGAAAACTTGTGATTGTAGACTCCAAGCATTGGGATCAACTACTCTCACCTCTATTATTTGCTATTCAGGAAGTCTCTCAGTCTTCCATGAGTTCACCTTCTGAGTTCCAATATAAGAGGAAACTCCTGGGCAACTGAGACCTGTTGCAAGTTTGGGAAGAATAGGGTCCTCAGGGGCTGAAGATGATCCAATATGTCCTTTAGCTGCAGAGAAGACTTAAAGAGCTGAGGCACTTGCTCAGAAAACCTCCTGTAGGCCCTACACAAATAAGAAAGGTCCTATAACCACAGAGCTTACTCATGTGAATTTAAGCTAGATGATCAGGTACTATGACTGCTATCTAGCTCAGGATCTAAGTTGTTAGCCCACTGGCAAGGGCCCTTTGAAGTGGTTAGAAAAATGGGGCCCATCAATTAAGAAATCAAGCACCCAGGGAAAAGGAAAAACCCAAATTTCTCATGTAAATCTTCTCAAGGTCAGGGAGGGGCTTTTGATCAATACTTCCCTGTCAGGACTGAGCCACATGTGGCCTATATACAATGCTCAGTTGACAAGTTGTAGTCAGGAGATGAGTAGTCGGGTTGGGCTCAAGCCAGGTCAGGATACCAGGAAGTCAGGGTCACGTATTAGGTTATAGACACGAGGAAGTAGCATATTTGGGGACAAATCAGGGAAGAAGTCCCAGAAGCCAGTGTCTAAGGTCCACCGCAAGGCAAGGTCTGGAGCGGAAGCAGGCAGGTAATCTGTGTCATTGCTCAGTTAGCTCCACATGAGGGATTTCTGGTTTATATGTCAGCATGAGCCAATCAATGGGCTGTGGCGGGTGAGGGCACCAGTCAGCTAGCAGTTCTTCCTGAAGTATCTAGCTTCATCTGCTCCTCCAGTGGAAATCTGGCCTAAGCTTCCAATAGAGATGTGAAAACTGCAGTGGCCTAGAATGCCCCTGGTCCCAAGTTTTAGTCCCATAGGGTCTTACACTCTTCTCTCTCCCACACCTCCCAGGACCTGAGAGCCTATAAAGATATGGGAGGGAAACTTACAACCTGATCCACAACAAGTAATGCACGTATTCCCTGAAGCATTCTCATCTGCTTCAGGAAAGACCTGCTTGCTCTGCCATCATATTAAAATGGGTCCAGCACAGAATGTGAGGGAAAACCCTCACACTCTTCCCTGGAAAATGTGGGACATTATCCATCAACTACTTGAAGCAATGTTAGACCTGGGAGTGGTAGAAGTATCTTACAGTGTGTGGAGGAGCCCCATTGTCCTGGTCTCTAAGCCTGATGGTACGGTGCATTTCTGTATTGATCTCTGGAAAGTCAACATGGTATCTAAATTCAATGCCTACCCCATGCCAAGGGTGGCTGAGTTGCTAGGGGTGGCTGAGTTGCTAGGGGTGGCTGAATATATATTTACCCTTGACCTTACCAAAGGATACTGGTTGATACCCTTTATACCAAACTGCATAGAAAAAAACAGCTTTTTCACACCATTCAGATTGTACCAATTCTATACCATGCCATTTGAGCAGCTGCAACCTTCCAGAGATTGATGGATAAAATCTTGTGACCCCGTGGGCTGTATGTTGCAGCTTATCTGGATGATATTGTCACATACAGGCAGAGTTGGGGAGACCACCTGAAACAGGTAGGGGTGGTACTTCAGTCACTCACTGACGCAGAGTAAATGGCCAATGCAGCAAAACTGGGAATTGTGAAGATAGGTACCTAGGGCACACAGGAAGAGGTGGCCAGCTATGACCCTTAGTGGACAAGGTCCACACTTTGGTGAGCTGCTCTATCCCTTCAATGAAAAAACAAGTGTGATGATTCTTAGGATTAGCCAGGTACTGCTGACATTTTGTTACCGAGTTTTGCCACTATTGATGCACCCCTTAGTAGACCTCATAAAAGATGAACACTCCAGGAAGATATGATGGACAGAAACCTGTGAAAAGGCCTTTAAGACACTCAGAGTATCTAGGTAGATAACTGGTCCTTTTTAACCCCAGTTTCTCAAAAGAGTTCCTTTTACAAACTGACACCTCAGATGTGGGTCGCGGGCAGTGCTTTCACAAAACTTCAAGAGGGAAAAACATTGAATATTTCATATCAGTAGGAAGCTATTCCCTAGAGAGAAAGCACACTCAGGCATAGCAAAAGGGCAGTTAGCTCTGAGATGGACCATGGACTCCTTAAATTATTATATATTGGGGAACCTTTTTCTGTTAATTGCAGACCACACACTATTCTGGCACTTGAATCCAGTGAAAGAGACCAACCCTAGAATAATGCATTTGTACCACTCACTACAACCATATAGATTCCAAGTCCACCACCAACCCACAAAAGCTCATACAAATGCTGACTTTTTTGGCCACGATGGGGTAGCTGCCATACAGGACAATGACACCATTATCCTGAACCTGCAGGGGACAATGTGAAATGGAGTGTAAAAACCCCACACCAGTGGCAAAGGGGTTAAAGATCTTCTGTGGACGAGACTGGCTCCATCGCGCAGTTCTGTCAGTCATGTCAGGGATGGAACAAGGATTTAAAAAGCAGGAAGTTCCAGTCAATTTCTGGGCAGCTCTGGAAGAGAGCAGGCAGCAGCTCAATAGCTCCCAAGAGAAATTCTTGGAAAGCTTCTGAGAAACTGCCCTCAAAGAAGGTAGTACTCATCTTATAAGGAGATAGTAGACTCTAATGTACTGGCTGGGCAGGATAGGATTGGCAAGGCCCACAGCAAGAAGCCAAGCAGTCCGTTCTATTATTCTCAACCTCTCCCCGGTTACGGAATCAGGGAATTATACTGAAGGGACTAGGAGTAAGGGAGCCAGAGCCCCATTGCCTTCAAATGCAGTCAGGTTATTCAGCTCTGAGACACCTGATAGTGCAGATGGGGGTGCCCTTGAGGTTGTGCAGCACCTAAGCAGCAAAAGGTGCTCTGTCAGTAACCCATAGGGACATGGGGTTTTTGGAGAAGGGTGAGGGATTGCATCCCTAAATCATGAAATAGTAAAAAGGACTGTCTGCAGCTGTCTGACTCACTGAGTTACTGTTGAAACAGGGGTGTGCACGAAGGGGAGAAGCAGAAGCCCCCCAAAAATCTCTGTGTGTCTTTGAAGCCCGAAGAGGGAGGAAGCGGCAGGGTGGCTGGCTTCTGACTGAGCTCCTCCTCCCACAACACCCGTACAGCTGCTGCTTCTCATTGCCTGCTGCTGGAGCCCCACGTATTGCCTCTGCCTCCACCCCTGACTCACCCCAGCAGGCATTCTGCAAAGCAAGGAGCAGTGCTGGATCTCCAGCAGCAGGGAAGGAGAAGCAGCAGCTATAGGGGTTGGGAGAGAGGGAGCTCAGCTAGAAGCCAGCTGCCCTGCTGCTTCCTCCCTCCCCAGGCTGCTGGGACACAGGGAGTGCCACTACCAGGGAAAGCCACTGCCTCCTTGCTGCTGGGTGTTCCCGTCAGAGGAATCCTAAGAAATTGGGGGTGGGTGGGAGGTTGTCACACAAACCTTTCATTTTTGTGTGTTTAACATGCCCCATAAAAAGCGGTCAAATTTAAATTCCTGTGCACACCCCTGCTTCAAAGTGATCATTCACTGCTGTTGGGATATTATTTTCTTGTTTTAATGATTCTAGGGCACCTAGAATCCTGAGTAGGCATATTTTTATTTTAAATTCAAATAAATAAATCAAATTAATTCATTAATTGTAATCCTGGTTTTGTGTGTTTGTTTTAATAACCCCATTACGTGAAGAACTTCTGTGGTCTCATCATTGTCTTGTGAAGGAGAAGGCTGCTCAGTTACAGCAACAGCAGTGGCACAGTTATATTTGCTTTGTGATTTAAAAAAAAACCCCTCTCATAAAGGTAAGAAGGGCAGAATAGCTATACTAATGATTTGACATTCATCACAAGTTTGCTGCATCTGCTGTGGTGGTTGGCAGTCCACTTAAAACAAATCCCAGGTGGCTGGCAGTGCTGGACTCACATGACAGTTAGTCATGGATATTAAATGATCATGAGAGCTACAGAGCCACATAAATCTGTGGGTCATCATCTGCCATTGTACAGGTGCATGTCCTAGAACCATATATCACTGGAATATCATAAAATTACACTCAATGGTATATTTAGACCTTAAACACCTTTTGTGTCTCTTCATAAACAACTGGATTTATGTTGCTCTTTTATGAATGCATTCTAAAAATGAAATGATATGAGATTCAATCAGTAATTGGAAAAAAGCAGTTTGGATTTTGACATTTGTAGGTCACACGTGTTTATATTAGAACTGTGCATAATTTCAGGTTTTGTTCTTTTTCTTCTGGTTTGCAAGGTTTTAAAGGCAATTAAAAAGAAGAAATATAAAATATGCTTTTGAAAGTCAGTTAGGTAATTCATTCTTCTCTCCCCTCTTAAATAAATAAATCAAGCTATTTAAAGAGTATATAAATCATTTTTGCATAAGGCATGACAGCATAAACAAAACTGTTCAAATGTTCTACTGATACAAGCCTCAGCTGTTATGAGGTACGAAGTTGTTTTCAGCCACTGAATATATGAAAAAAGAACGGGAGTCCTGTAGCACCTTAAAGACTAACACATTTCTGCGGGCATAAGCTTTTGTGGGCTGCAACCCACTTTGTCAGATGCATCAGATGCTTATGCCCGCAGAAATGTGTTAGTCTTTAAGATGCTACAGGACTCTCATTGTTTTTGCTGTATACACGGCTACCCCTCCAAATATATGAAGTAACAGGCTACTCCCAGAACACCTGGCAATACTTTAGGGCAGATCATGACCCTGGCTATGTGATTGCTCAGTGATGTAGTGAAATAAGTATAAGATGTCATGCTGCTACCCTTTATGAGCTATTACAATTGTGGACAGCAGCATAAGGAAAAAGCGCAGTCACCTCTAGGCTAGTAGTCTTACTCCCACACATATGGGTGGGGGAATTGGGCAGACTTGTGACTCCTTTTCGTCTAACTCAGTGTGTTGGCAGATGAATTGGAATAGTGGAGAGACAGAAAGAGTGTGCACCTTGCTTCATCTATGGAGTAAGGGGGAAGTAGGGACTAGGGACCAAACCATGGCTCCCAAATTGCGATGTGCTCACTTTGTCTGATGACCAGCGGGAAGTTCTTGATCAAGCTTTTCATAAACTGTGTACTGTAGTCAGGTGCATGAAGATAGAGCATCCTGCCACTGGAGGAAGGAAGGTGTTATTTGCTGTAAGGAATACACAAAGCGAGCTAAGAGCTAGACCTCATGTCTTTAGCGCAAGGAGGGAATTGAAGATAACATGAATACCCACTGTATTGAGAGAATGGTGCTGGTGATGCACCCAAGCTGAGAAATGACACCATTTAGCCTTGTACCGTGCTCTGGCTGAAACTTTTCTGCTTTGGTTAAGGATCTCCTGGGTCGATGCAGATCATGAACTTTCTATTTACAACATCCATCCTAACACCAGGTTGTGAGGTGGACTAAGCTTGGGTTGGGGTGCCTGATTTTCCCATGGTCTTGGGTTAGGAGATCTGTAGAGCCCTGTGAGGATACACAAATGTGGATCCACATCCTCCCAATTCATCTTACCACGACTGCCGTTCACCTACAGCTCTGGGGCCCCCAAAACTCTCCAGGCAGCTGCCCAACAGCTGACTGGTGTGCAGGGGAGCCCCACAGAACAGCTGATCGATTGGCAGCCTTCAGGGCAGCCCCCTCAAGAGCTGTTCCACAGGGGATCCCCTGCCAGCCACTGATCAGCTATTCCACAGGGGCTGCAGTCAGAACCGGTGGTACCGGCTCTGGTGGAAGAGCAGTAGGACTCCTGCAATGGTTCCAGGCATCTGATATAAGGATCCCAGGGGCCCCAGCATGTCCAGAAGGAGGTATCTGTTGTCGTGGTAGTCCCAATGGGAATTGATATCAGGTATCCCTGGGTAGGAGGGTCATAGCTGAGAGGATAGGAATGCATCAGCTTTCTCTCTGGGTTTCTGTGCCTTCTATGAGATATTGATAGGGCTATCTCCTCTGACTCTTCTGAGTGTGAAGATGGTTCCGTCGAAAGTGGTGGTATCATTGGTACCAGGATGTTCCTGTCCAAGGTGTAGGGATGAGGTCTCTTTTGTTTTTGTGGGATCTCTCTTCATCCATCAGAGCTAGCCGGTCTCCCGTATTGCCAAGGTAGTATTGATGAATCTGCACTTGTGGATGGGACTGGTCTATCCTTCTGTCTCGATATCATAGTTACTTCCAGGACCAGTGGATCCCTTTTCTTTTCCACCTTACTCTCCAGGGTGGGGATCTTGAGTGCCAGTTCCATGGGATCCATCTCACCCAACCTGGAACGGCTCAGGGAAGGAATGAGTTTCTTGTGAGCAGTCTGGTTTGGGGATCTGCCCTTATGCCCATGAGAATGTTTCTTACTCTCATGGGGAGCCCTGCGTCCTGATCTTTGGACTTCAGTGCGAGCACCTCCACTCCATGTCTCATGATTGGAGGCACAATGCAGGTCAGCTGAGACCAATGTACCGGGGGGGAAGGGGGGGAGGGAGGTATCCCAGGTCCAAATCAGAGCAGGGGCCTCATAGCTGCTTCCATCAAGAGCTTCTTGAGCCTGAGCTCTTGGGCCTCTCTGGTTCTGGGTGGGAATGACTTACACATACTGCACTTTGCAGAGATATGTGCCTCAGCCAGACAGTATAAGCACCATTGATGTTCATCGCTGATAGAAAAGGAGTGAGGGCAGGAGATACAATTCTTGAAGCCCATGACCCAGAGCATAATCTCCCCCTCAGAAGTGGGTACATTTACTAATCTATACTGATCTATACTATACTGTGTACAACCAGGATTTCTAAACTACAAGATAACTTTACATCAAATCTTTATAATAACTTTTTTTAGAAATTGCAAGAGTGAAGGAAGACAGAATTCCAACTCAGGCCATATGGTGACAAGAAGCAACTGGAAAGGCATTGACCCACACTGCCCCTTATGCCCTCATTCGTGAGCATGAGGGAAGATACTGAGCATGTGTGGGTCAATGGACACTGCTTGGAAAAACTTCCAGATTCAAGCACATGGTGATCATGCATACCCAAGTGTGGAATGCATATAGGCACCAGCATTCAGAAAAGAAAAATAGATTGCATTAGACCATAATGTGTTGTACAAGACCGTGGGACACAGGACTGTAACGTTATGGGATGTTCTGTTCTAACCGCAGGTTAACATGGATACGTTGTGGGTAGATGGTAATGAGGATAAGGGGGACTAAGAAACAATGTATGAAAAACTGGGCACCCTAATATTCATAGAGAGTGGAAGTACGGATAAGGAAAAGGGGATTGAAACACCATATTCATAAGATGATAGGTGTGGTCAGAACAACAATATAAAAAAGTTTCTTGGTTGGGTAAAAGTGGGAAGACCCCAAGAGAAACCCTAGCAGCAGCCATCCATCTATCAATGATTGTCTGTTGAGAGATTCATTAGACCCTAGAGTATCTTGGAGGATGAGAGTATGACTACAACCTTAGTCATTGCATGGTTTTTTTGTAGGAATTATGATAGTTATGGGTAATTGTAACTTTATTACTTTAATAAAACCTGTAGTACAGAGAAGACTTTGTGCTTGTGTCCATAGTCACTTTCCTTGGTCTTCACATGTTCCTGAAGTCTCCAAATTTGAGAAACCCATCAGAAGTGATCTCACTCTGTTGAGTCTGAAACTGTAGCAACAGGAACTGAACCCATGGTAGTTTAATACAAAAATCACTAAATTAAAAAAAAAAAAAAAAAAAAGCTACAAAAATATTCATTGAAAATGTAGATGAAAATAAAAAGTTTTTTATCTCCATCCCCCATTTTTGGTGAAATTTCTGCAGAAACAAAACATTTCAGACCAGTTCTATTATCTGTATACTGGAGGGACAGCACAGAATCTGACTCAAACTATAAAGAATTTCAACATGTGTAATACTTATTTGTTAAATACTATTGCCCTTTTCCATCTAACCTGAATTAAATTCTAATATAACATATATTATCTAATGTATATCATGTATACAAAAAGGGTTCTTGGAAGACTCTGCCAAAAAAACTCCCCTGTTTATTTAACACAGTATTTGAGATATTAAATATTGAAAATTTGCTGGGAATCACCCTTTATAATTCCTTAAGGGATGAAGGTTGGAAAAAGGAGATAATTTTATTCCTGTTTACACCCAATGCTTGTCACAATGCAGATGGCTGGCTCTCGAAGGAAAAACAAACAAGCAAACTTAAAACCAGGCCTTGGCAGACCTTTTCACTCATTTGCAGAAAAATTCCTTTTGTAAAAGGACACTAATAACTGTTTCCTGTAGTGCTGATTGAGGAGAGAGAAGGGCTGGTGGACTACTAAGACCAGCAGAAACTATAGTAAGAATGTCTTTATAATACAGTACAGTACAAAACATCTCTATTGATGCCCTATCCTATTCAGCAAAGTACATGAACAGGAATAGAGAAGCTAGTGTTTCCCAATCATACAGGGCTAAAGCTAGTGTTTGAGAACACTGGCAAATCTCTTATGGTGTAATAATTAATTTTATAATCTCGTATCAGCATCTGTAAGAGTCTATGTTTAGAAAGCATGCTGTCAACAATACTAAACAAGATATTGCCATTATGGAACACATAGAAGAACATGCTAGTCTTTTGTCATGTTAAGAATATGTGCTAATCAAATGAAATTAAACAATATGGATCTGGCACAAACATGAGTTTGGATGCATGTGTTTCATGCAAAATAAAGAGTATTCTTGATTTTATTTTAAAGTGCACCTAATGGATACCAAACTGAGCTTCTTTAAAAAGATTAAAAAAAACTAATTGACAAAAGTGCAGTTCCTTACTGTTGTCTCAGTATTCTTCAATTTATTAGTGTAGACAGGATGGTATTATGAACAAATTCACAGTGGGGTAGCAGTCCTATTCCCTAATAGCTGACTTCTATATTTGTACCAGAACTCAAAGTCAGCAAGAATTTCACAGCGAAAGGAATGAACAGAAAGACAATCATTAAAAAAAGACAATGGAAAAATACTATACTATACTATACTTTCACTGATATATTGCCAGTTAAGTTGATCCACCAAAAGGGCTTGGGAATATGCAGTATTTTGTTCTCTGATTACATGGAAAATATTCTTTTAGAAATATTTTAGTCAGTCCTGAATTGAGGGAAGGAAATATTTAGTGAGCGATACCGCATAGTAATTTCATTAGCTGACAAACTATTAGCATGATATTTGGGGCCTACTAAATGAAGGAGCTATATGCTCTGTGGAACAGGGATCATGCCTTCCTTTGTGTCTGGAAAATGCCTCTGGGGACATTTTGGGTGGTACTACCCTCTAATTAAATCAATTAATTACTACTAACAATGGGACACCTGCTAATGTCATGTACCAATATATTTAGAGGGAAGCTTACTGATGCATCGTTCCTAAATCTGAAAACTTGAAAAGATGTTACTTCTTTTATTCAATGTCCTGTTTAACTGTACACAGAATTTTAATATATCTGTAGCCTTTTAGGATTTCATGGATGTCACAATGCTGCACACCATGGCTGTTCAGAAGTAGCAGATCCGAGATTCTCTTGGTCCAGTAGTATAGACTCCTAACATTTATGTTTAGGAGAATCTCTATTAGTTATTAGCAGTAAATGACCTCTGACACACAAATAAGCTGTTCTGGTCCTAACCAATAGAGGACAGCAATACTTGCTAGTTGGTTCATGGTATAATACTGCAGCAGCACTGAAAACCTTTGGGGAAAATAATTGCTTTAACTTTGGATGCATTCCTTTTATAGTGATATCTAATCTCCTCAGTTTTGCCAAAGAGATGTTCTTAAACTGATAAATTTACCACCACTTTCATTTGGAAAGGATTATGCAGTTAAAGTTTTAATAGAGTGTGATGCAACAAGCAAATGCATCTTGTAGTAATTACACACTTTCATTTGTGTCTATAACAGATGCATCTAAACAATCAAACTGCAAGCTTCATAACATTATTTTTGCATTAAACAGTAACAGATTCAACTATAATATGTTAATTTGTTTATACATTTGTTTCCTTTTGCTGCTTATCTCAGACTAGTCAGAATGAATCATCCTAAAGTTCTGAAATAGCCAAATGCTATTCTGTTTCTCTGCATTTATACATGAAGGGTCCTTTATATAGTCAACAACGTATGTTAAGAGGTGGACTTTAATCAGACCTGTATCTGAAGTTTGTGGAAGATCAATTCCAGATCCAAATCTGTAACTAATTCCTTTTATATTGGGCTATATTGAAGAGGAGTCTGAATTTCTGCCAATCTGAAGAAAATGTAAATCTGGATCTGTACTTTGCTACTCAGATATATCACTAATTATAATGATCATGTTTGCTAAATACCTAGTAACATTCAAGGTAATGTATGTGCATGTTACAAAACAGCGCATAAAAAGGGAAAGTGGCTAGTGTTGTGAACTTAGTGTGGCTTGGTTTGCCAGAATGTAGAAACTTCTGGAAGATGGGCAGGCCACCTAATAAGCTGGCTAACTTGGCTGGCCCGCTCATCATACTTGTCAGTCTTCACAGCTTTAAATTTGGTAAGTGGCTGCTTTTCATTCTAATTGTAGAAAATGTGAATCATGCAGACAAGTTGATTAAGAATTACATTAGTATTGTGATAAAGTCAGGTCAGATGGCCACAAAAGGGTATACCAGGGCCAGGGTGTGAGCCCAAGAATGCCTAAAGCCCTGGTTCCTGCAAGGAGAGGAGAGATTGCTGCAGGGCAATTAGAGACACCTGGACCCAATGAAGGGCTACTCCAGGTGTACTTAAACCTTGCCTTCCCTAAAGAGGAAGCTGCCAGAAGATTTGTGGCAGCTGGAGGAGAAGCTTCCCTCAGGCTAGGAGACAGGGCTTCTCTATAGCCAGAGGAGCAGGGAAGGAGAAAACCCTTGGCCCCAGCTGGCATAAGGGAGCCATGCCAAGGTACTCCCTAGGGAGACTGGGTAACTGGTGACTCCCTGGCCCACTACAAGGGGCAGAAGCGCGAGACCCACTAGAGTGAAGCTGGCTGTCTGCCAGCCACAGTATATTCAGAGTATTTAATAAACCTCTGGTGTTTGCTTTTACTACCTTTACTTGCAGAAAAACACATTTATTTTGTTTATGCTTAATCTGGCAAAGGATCTACAGCAAAGAACATTCTGATCCACATTCCCCCAGGTCCCCTAATTTTATTATTTCAAAATATGGCACTTCTAACAGTGCAGTGCCACTCACCTGAAACTCTTCCAGTACTGCATTCCAATGTCAGCTTAGTATGAATGTTGTCAATGAACTCATGGTATAAACATGTAAAAGATATATGCATACATATAAGTATAATTAGACATAAATACACATTTCTCAGCATGCACCATTCATAATATAAAACAATGAACTTCAGTGATGCTATAATGATCTACACCAGCTGAGAATTTGATCTTGATATTCACAGGCCCTGAATTTCAGCTCCCAATCTGCATTTGTGTACATGTAAAATTACACACAAACATACATATCCTCAAAATATGGCACAGGAAATGTGGTAGCTCTAATCAAACTGGATTTTAGTAAGGCATTTGATACAATTCCTTATGGGAAAGTATAAGTTAAATTGGAGAAGATGTGGTTTAACATGAAAATTGAAAGACGGATAAGGAACTGGTTAAAGGGGAGACTACAATAGGTCATACTGAAAGATGAACTGTCAGGCTGGAAAGACATTATTAGTGAAGTTCCTTAGGGATCAGTCTTAGGGCCTATCTTATTTAACATTTTTATTAATTACCTTAGTACAAAAAGTGGGAGTGTTAATACAATTTGCAGATGACACAAAGTTGGGAGGGATTGCCAATATGGAGGAGGACTGGGATATCATACAAAAATATCTTGAAGACCTTGAAAACTGGAGTAATAGAAATGTAATGAAATGTAATAGTGCAAAAAGCAAGGTCATACACTTAGGGACTAACAACAAGATTTTTTGCCATAGACTGGGTACTTATCAGTTTGAAGTGTCAGAGGAGGAAAAAGACCTGGGTGTATTGGTTGATCACAGGATGAGCTGACAAAGTGATGCAGCCATGAAAAAGGCTAATGAAACCCCAGGATGCATCAGGTGAGGTATTTCCAGTAGAGATAGGGAAGTATTGTTATCATTATATGAGGCACTGGTGAGACCTCATCTGGAATACTGTGAACAATTCTGATATCCCATGTTTAAGAAAGATGAATTCAAACTGGAACAGATGATGAGAAGGGCTATCAGGATGATATGAGGAATAGAAAACTTACCTTATATGAGGAGACTCAAAGAGCTTGGCTTGTTTAGTCTAACCAAAAGAAGCTCAGGGGAGATATGATTGCTGTCTGTAAATACATCAGAGTGATAATTACCAGGGAGGGAAAGTAGTTACTGAAGGTAAGTGCCAATGTTGACACAAGAACAAATGGATATAAACTGGCAATCAATAAATTCAGGCTTGAAATTAGATGAAGGTTTCTAACCATTAGAGAAGTGAAGTTTTGGAACAGCCTTCCAGGGGGAGCAGTGGTGGGAAAAACCTAACTGGGTTCAGGACTGAGCTTGATATATTTATGGAATGGATGGTCTGGTGAGACTGCCTACAATGGCATGTAGTCGATCTGTGACTGCTAGTAGATAATATCTCCAAAGGCTGGTTATGGGACACTACATGGGGAGAGCTCTGAGTTATTACAGAGAATTCTTTCCCAGATGTCTGGCTGGTGGGTCTTGCCTACATGCTCAAGGACTAACTGATCACCAAATATGGGGTTGGGCAGGAATTTTCCCCCAGATCAGATTGACGAAGACCCTGCAGGTTTTTTGCCTTCCTCTGCAGCGCGGAACATGAGTCACCTGCAGGTTTAAACTAGTGTAAATGGTGGACTTGCTGTAACTTGAACTTTTTTAAATCATGATTTGAAGACTTCAATAACTCAGCCAGAGATTATGAGTCTATTAGAAAAGTGAGTAGGCTAAGTTCTGGAATGTGCAGGAGGTTAGACCAGATGATCATATGATGGTGCCTTCTGGCCTTAAAGTCTATAACTGTATGAGTCAACACCTTGCAATTGCAAACACTTGCAGGCAATGTTGAACAATAATAATGTTGAATATGCATGAGCATATTGACAGTGTGGCACCTTTTTCCAAAAGCAGTATTCTATTACCAACCTAAGTGTCACAACTTTGACAATTAGTAGCAGCACTTGGGGGTCTTGCAGGACAGCTTCCTGTGGCAGAAGAAATCAGTGAAGAAGAATCTGGGCATACTCTAAGTGTAACGATTTATTTACATACCTACACTAGTCCTTGAACTGAGGCAGTCACAGTTTGCACACAGCAATCATCTCTTTCAGAAATGTCAGTTCACAACCGGTGCCCAGCTCCTAGGATGTAACTTTGAATCAAGAACTGATTCTAGCAGAAAGCAACAGTTTTGTAAATTACAACAGCTTCTTCTATGTATAACTTTGCAACCAAACCAGCAACTGTACAGACATTTCTTCCAAGGCAAAAAACTTACTCACACAGTAAGGATTGGTCTAAATGCGGAGTTGTTCCTAATCTACTTCTTATGTGGACACTGCTTATTTGAATAAGAATGTCCATACAAGAGTCATTCAGAATAGCTATTGTACTTTAAAGTCACACCCTAACTTAATAAAAAACTTAAAATAAATAAATAAAAAACCCTCTCAAGTGTAGACAAGCCCTAAGAAAAAAAACTTGGAAGACTGTATAACAGTGCTACCTGGTGATATCTGCCATAATAATTGTGTTACTTTGATGTATGTGTAAGTGTTAAAATTTATACTGACAGAACCCATTTCGCTCATTGAGTTTGACAGGTGGAAATTCCAAGGCTTGTGTGCATATACAAGTATTCATAGTACATGTGCTGCTGACAGAATTTTTCAAGAGTGCATGCACACATTTACACCTGCAAAGAGTGGGAGTATATATGTGTATGTACATGTACAAACAGTCACTAGGCAGTAGTAATGATGAAGTAGCTGATTGGATGAAAATTAAGCTCAAAATATCTATACTTCTATGACAAGTTTCATCTTATTACTTAATCCTCTAGTCTAGAAATACCAGTTACAGTCTCTGAGCTACTTAACATATGGTCTCAGGGTCCTCCAATAGATCATCTGGCCAATTAGACTAGCTTTACGTTTTTTCTCTGATTTTAAAATGAAATTGAATCTCCTCCTGAAGACCTGAATCTTGTCTCTCACCAGCATAAAACATTAATAAAATCAAATTATCTTCTCTGCTTATTGAAGGGTGTATTATCTGCTTGATTCATGTGCATTATTCCCATTAATGTTAATAGGAGTTATGTGTCCATCTGGGGAAGAGAATATGCCCCTTAATCCTTAAATTAAAAATAAAGAGTGTCTGCCAAAGTAAGAAAAGCATTCCTTTTTGTGAATGATTCCCTTTTGAATAAAGAATGATAAAAAGAAAATTATAGTGTTTATTCCTGTCTATCATTTTTATTTTAAAAGACAAGGGAAATCATACAAATTCTAGGAAAAGAACTCATAGGGGTATAGATAGTTCTTCTTTTGATGCATGAGTTGGAATTCAGCATTTCAATGAAATACATGCAGGAATGATCAATGTAACCAGTATAGGGCCCAGATGATTGATTGCAGCTTTAGAAGTTATTGTAAAACAAAGCTGGAAGAGGGGTTGCTTTTTAAGAATAAAAATCACATTTTAGGGATTGTTGAGGACACAAAAAGAGCTTCAGCTGTCAACTGAATAACCTCCACAGTACTAGTGCAACAAATGATATTTTATTCAGGGATCTTGTGAGTTACTTGCTTACAATACTATTATTATGACAGACAGAACTGTTGTTTTGAAAGTGTTTATAGGGAAATTCAAAACTAGAAAAAAGATAAAATCAAAATAGTTTTGAATTATCAATGGAGTTGTTTGTAAAACTCATAGCATCTCTATTATTATTTAATATAAACCAGGTGCTGTAAAATCATATGGTAAATGCAGTCCCTTCCCAAAAAAGATCTCATTTTCTAAATGACAAAGATATAACAGGTGGATCAGACAAACAAGAAAGCTGAGGTGAGGAATGGGGTAGATGGAGTAACAAAAAATAATGGGAATTATCACTTCTCTTTTCTTGAAGAATAATCTAAGAGTACAGCAATAGTAATTACTTTTGTATACTGTTGTACTGACTGCTTCCAATTCAATTCTTGGCAGTGGAGACACAAGCAATGGTAACATTTTAATTGATTGTTAGTGGCATGCCATTCTGCTCTGAAAGAATATAGCTCAAAGAGGGCTTCTAGAAACTTCTTCAGTAAATGGTGGTAGCCAACTAACTTGGAATACCACATAGAAAAACAGATTTGAAAGTGTTTCTTTCACTCTAGTTGCCTAATGATCAAAGCTCCACATAGGAGTCTCAAGCTCAAATCCTTATTGGCTGTTGGAATGAGGATGTTATACAAGATATCACATCAGGGTTTCGGTCGGTGGCAATGATGTCACCACTTGGTATCAGTACAGAGAAAAGAGTTAGGAACAAGTTAGCATGAAACATGGAAGAGCATAGTATTCTTCAGAGCAGTATGAAATGACAAAGGTTCAAATGTAGCCTAAAGAACTTGAGTTATTCTGAAGGAAAAGTCATGGAGGACGTAGGCCTGATTTAGACCACTGTGGAGTTCAGAGACAATGATGTATGAAGCCCTCCACTTCTCAAAACCTCCTCAGTAAAAAGTGTGAAAATGGGGTCAGAAAGAGGACCTTTGGAGGCTTCTGGAGGACACACAGAGGAACCTGGACTGTTGACAGATTAGTGCCATCACAATTTCTGTTAAAGTACTTTTTAAACTGTTGTGTTAGTCAAACTTTATTGAAGTAAAAAGGTACAGGCACGCAAAGTGGAAAGTGTTTAGTACTCAATATGACCATTGCTGGTGCAAAACACTAGAGGGTTAGGCCTAGATCCCCAAAGGCATTTAGGTGCTTAACTCCCTTTGAAATCAATGGGAGTTAGGCACCTCAATATCTTTGTGGATCGAGACCCTTGATATTGTTTCTTGCACTCATCAGTAAGCATTTAGTATTTATAGCTCAAATTATACTATAAGGAAAGTAGAGTTGGGTGAATATTTGGTTCACTGACAATTCCAAATTAAAAAAAAAACAAAAAACATTGGTATGATCCAAATAAACAAAAATTGGATTTTTTTTTTAAATAAAAAAAGTCAACAAAAATACAATTTTGTCCAACAAAATCCTTTTTTCCAAGCATTTAAAACTGAAAAAAATAAAATAAAAGCAAAGGATTATATAGCAAGGGCTATATTCACAAAACAACCAAAGAGGTAGTTGATGGTCCCACCCCTCTTATGCCTGATAGCTGGGGCACCCATCTGGCATATGAAAGACCAAGGTTCAAATTCCCAATCTGGAACACAACTTGAACCCAAATCAGAAGTCTCCCAAAGACATGCCCTAATCACAATGCTATTGGGTAGTCCCAATTGCTCCTGTAGAAGCTGTTCCACTTTGTAAAAACTAATTAAATAATTGTTGTGAAAATGAATGAGAATGACTCCATAGTCTGGTGATTTGGACGCCCACCTGGGAAGTGGGAGACCCAAGTTCAAGTGCATGCTTCAATGGTTATTTAATTAGTTTGCAGAATTTGAGCAGAGGGTTTACTAGATTCTTTTTCTCTCTTAAAAAAACCCCATCCTTCAGCAGTCTTACATGGCTTCAGTTATCAGCAAACAAAACAACACTTGTATTACAGACTCTGTAGATTTTAAAAATGAGCCGTTTTCTCATCTGTAAAACCAAATTAAAATGATCACGTGCAAGAAAGAAATAATATATAAACAATAGCAGCTGTAAAATGCTGAGCACTTTTGGAAAACCTAGTCATTTCGATTACATACCTAAATTAAAAATAAGCATTTAGGAAAAACTGTCCCTTACAATATAGAACTGAACAGTATAGGGAAAGTAGCTATTCAAATATATTCATATTTCATAAAACTCTTAAATAGCTGTGTACTTGTAAAGTATCATATTGCAAATTCCAGAAAACAACTTGACCCATGCAGAATCCCATACAAAAGTATTTACTGAAATCAAACTTGATCATGCAAGCTGGAAATGCTTATGGACAGATCTAGGTCTTTCTACTGGTTCCAACAGGAGATAGATGAGGCTTCCACCATGACTTATCTGATGAGTCTCAGCTAAACACCACCATTCAAATTTTGACTACACACAATCAACTGCAATCAATCCTTGAATTTAAAAAAAAACACACACACAAAAAAAAGAAACATTGTGGAGAAAATCAAACTACTTTAAATTAATGAGGAAAACATGATTTCTTAGATATTATCCAAGAAGAAACAAATACTAAATATTTTGATCCTCTGCTGACGTAAATCAACATAACTCCAAAGAAGCCAATGGGTACACATTTGGTAGTGACAGGTATTATGTAGCACCTATATTTAGGGGGGGAAATTACAGCTGATTTAATATTCAGTGGCTCAAATTTTTCACTGTCTGTCTCTCTTTCTCAGAATGTAAACAAAATCCCAAAAGGTAAGGAAAATACTAGAGCTGGTTGGGAATTGTCCATCAGAATAATTTTCTGACAAAAAATCCTTTTTGTAAAATCAGAAATGTCCACTGGAAAATTTCAATTTTCCACTAGGAAAATCAAAATGACAGCTCCCTAGCTTTTATCCTGGAAGGTTCTTGTCAGTTTCACTTTCTGCCCGCACAAGAGCCTAGAAACCAAGAGTCTTTCAGCCAGGCTAGGAGGAAGAATGAGCACCTGCCCTCAGCTTGCCTCGTATGTGCATGTGCTTGTGCATAAATAAAATACACACACGTTCCTTCTCTACAATGCCAAGTGGATGAATGGTCTTCAGTCACAAAGTAGTATTTCTAGAATCTGATGAATGTATATTGTGCATCCACTAAAATCAGGGAACACTTTTGAGGGGAAATCAAAAGGAGGGTGTTTTGCTTTGCTTTGTTTTGTTTTCCACATAAAAGCTATTCTTATGGAAACTGCAACTGCTTTAGGTCCTGATCCAGAAAAGTACATCAATAGTTCCATTGCTTAATAGGATCAACGCCTTAAAGAGAGAGATGTAAAGGGTTGTGAAACTTAGTTTTCACCTTGCAATCCAAAGTTGAATTTTGTCCAGTTCTATTTCAAAGGGAACCTACAGTATTTGCAACATAAAAGGTATGTCTCTTTTAAATTTACTTTTTTCTTATAGGACTGTAACTGTCGCCTTTAACTAACAGTACCTGCTGTCCTTTTATACCTGGCTTCCTTTAAAAGGATAAATGTTTCTCCTCCCAAAAGATTTTTACACAGCTGTTTAACACCTGAATCAAAAACCTGAGAGAAACATGGAAAGATAAATACTGTAGTTGCTCCTATATTCCATCAGGCTCCCTAAATTCTATTACTACACTAATAATTCTGATGGAAATATAAAAGAGGAAACTAAAGTCAATGAGCCATTAAATACAATAGGTGACAATCTTAGTATTATAGAATCTTTTAGGATGCAGTGAATTGTGATTACTATACATACTAATCAAATCCTAACTTTGCTATTCTCTATGTCTAATCAGCCCCCTTTATCTACAGTTATGATGGATTTATGTTGCCAAACCTATCTTCAAATATTTAGGATTTCAGTGTTAGATAAGGTTTTTAGCAGACGTATATAAGTTTACCAGAAAGATTTATGATTTATTATAAAGCATTCTATCAGTTGGCAGATGACTCCATCACATAAATGTAATCCCTCTTAACCAGCTTTAGGGCAGTGTTGATGAATGAAGTATATGGTTTATTTCCTACAGAAATTTTCAAGCACACAACGTGGACTGCTCCACTTCCAAAGTTTGTCTATTGGATCCTGTAACAGTTGTTGGTAACTAGAAAAAACACATTGAAAGAATGCAATAATATGAGTCAACTTGTTAAATAAATCCATCTCCAAGTGAAAAAATTATTTGCAAAAACAGTTCTCCTTTTTCTAAACTTTTGCAAGCCATTAAAGTTTCCTGTTATAAAACAAAAAATAGGTTTTGTAATCCAAATTCTAAATCATGGAAACTTACTTTTTAAAATTTTTGAGCAATTCATATCATATTGAATCAAAAGAGATACACCAGTTCGTTCCATGGGTTCCATGGGTTTCCATGGAGACTAATGTACTTACAAAAAGTACAGCAGACATTATTTTCTTCATAAAAAGCCTCTGTTTTGTGCTTAATTGGCTCAACTGCATTGCCCTCTGAAAATAAGATGGAGCGTTTCTAGCCTCAGGAAGTATTCAGGATTAAAACTCTCTAGAATTTCAATCTCAGCACAAATATTCTGAAATTTACTTGAAACTTTTTCATTCTACTGGGCTGCTTCTGACGCAAGCAGAATAACCAGGCAGATGGCTTAGCCCTGAATCTTCAGAAGAGGAAAGGTGTACATTAAAATGGAGCAGAGTTAATAATAGAAATGTTTTCAATGAGTACAGAATATCTGTTCTTAAAAAAAGGAATAATATGTTAGAAAGAATCTCCACATCAGTGGAGCTATATCAATTTATACCAGTTGAGAACTTGGCTCACATCAGGAAATTCCCCTGTGCTTTGATTTCAGTTAACTAAATCTCAAAAGTAGTGTTTATATTTTAATTAAATAGAAAAATATGGTTCAAATTAATTAGTAAATAAAATTACTATAAAGGGCCTGAGATTGAAAGCCCATTGAAATGAATGGGCGACTTCCAAATGACTTCAGTAGGCTTTGGATCCGGCCCTAAATAGCAGTATTTCACATCACAAGTATTGTGAGAGTGTAACAAGCAACGGACTGAGGAGGAAGAAGTGTGTATATTTTGTTACACTCATCTTTTCCCTGCACTTCAATGTACCTCTCTGCTGATGCGTGGGTCAGAGTTTTCTTTTCAGGATTTTTCAGGGGGAAAAAACGAAACACATTACAGAGTTAAATCTCGGAGCTGTGGTATGCAAAACCCTATATGTAGGTGTTAATCAACTATCAGTCAGCCTGAGGGAGACAGTACCGTACAATTTCTTAGTGAATAAATGTTTAATACATCCACAAATTTGCAGATGGTATGTGAACTATATCTGAGTAATCAAAACTATTAGACCATGAATCTATTGGTATTCTTTATGCAGTCTTCTCAATTTGCTGTTTTTCCATCTATTTTGGTGCAAGATTTCAAAACAGCATGTATACTTTTACACATTAGTACACACAGAGGCTATATGTACACTATCAGCTGGGCGTGATTCCCCTGCTTATGTAAACTTATTTGTGCTAGCATGGCAGTGCAGCTGGGGCAGACTAAGTAGAGGTAGAGAAGGCAGGGCTGGGCCTGGTGAAGTGCAAAGCTGCCTGAAACTGATAGATATGTATTCAGCTGCTAGTGCTAGTGCAGCTATACTGCTATTTATTCTTGTACTTCTTCAGTGAGAGTTAGCATGAATATATTTCATCTGTGATATGTATGAGAGCAGAGGCATGCACAAGAGGGGTCAAGCAGGGGCACGGGCCACCCCCAATAATCCTCTGGGGCACAGAACTTCTCCTGCCCTGGGGCTGCAGTGGCCGGGGGTGGGGGGAAGGGCAGCAAGCTTCTGCCAGGGCAGGGGGCAGGGAAAAGCGAGCTCCTACCCAGGCCGGGGGGGCACAGAACATGCCCCCCAAAAGGGGTCCAAGTTACATTTCTGTGCACCCTCCTGTATGAGAGAACTGTAAAGGCCACAACAGTCCAAATTCAGTCTTGGTGTAATTCTCCTTGCAGTAGAGCAACACAAAGTGTCATTTGGCCCAACATGTGAGCCAAATGTTTGCCTCAGCTTCCTTTTCAGTATGCTTTGTGAAGATACCATTCTACTGAGTGACATCAACATACATAGGTGGATAGAAAAAGTTGATTTTTCTTTCTTTTGCCTCTTCACAAAAAACAAGGAAAGGAATAATTAGCAAGTCTTGTTTTGAAAGACACATGTTCTATTTAGTTTCATAACTTTTCTTAACCATTTTCTTGATGCAACATTTAATTCACTAACAGTGAACCAGATTGTGTTGTCCCCAGTCATGTTCCTTTAACTTTGTGTATGTGAATAACGTGATTTATTTTTGTTTGTTTATTCATTTATGCAAGTAAGAGACAGAAAGGCAGAAGCAAAATTGTTAGAAACAAATTTTATAAAAGCCTTAAAAAAAAGATGGATTACAATATATTTTATATATAACCAGAGATACCCTAAAAAAAATACCAATACACCAATAATAGCAGCAACATCATTAACAATACTTTAAAAGTAATCTTAGGGATTTTATTGCTGTGTGTGTGTGTGTGTGGGGGGGGGGGGGGGGGAATTATCACCACAGATTCAATTATCATTTGTGAACCTAAATATATTCCTAAAAAACCACAAAAGTGAAAATTAGCTGACTACCTATTTCATTTGCTATGTGCCCAAAATACTGCAACTGATGTACCCACCCACTTAAGCATAAGGGGACAGGTTTTCTAAAGAGCTCAGCTCTTCCCACTTTGACATCTACATGAAATGGTAGCTTGCCAAAGTGCTCCGCACTCAGCAACCCTTATTGTTCTCATTGTAAACTCCTGAGAGCTGAGCATTTTTGAAAATCTTTCCATTCCACCTAAGTGGCTGAACTTTATAGAAAATCTAGCCACTGATATTAGATGCCTATCTGAGAGCTGTTGAGTGCTGAGCTCTTTAGAAAATCTAATGAAAATGTTACAGAATAAATAAATGGTATTATTTATACATCAAGGAATAATTCAGCATTATTTTCCACCATTTTCTTTGCATTTTTCTTTTAAATTATGGAAACAGTTGAGAGTCATGAGAACCTTGCGTGTGTGTGACTCTCTCTTTTTTTTCTTCTATATGAACTGATTCCCATATAAACAGGGCTGATATCAGTGCCTTCCTGTTCTATGGACCGAATGCTCAATAGTGCCAGTATCAAAAAAAATCATTCCTCCCCTTAACCAGAGAGTTCAATGTACTTTCACCTGCCATTCTGTTTTCCTTGAGGAGATGGAGTTTGGGTATGTGCTAGAGATGATTAGCAGGACACAAGCTGAATCTGAACTACTCAGAGGACATTTCAGTATGGAAAGGTGAGAGAAGATGCTTTCAGTGATGATTGTCTATGCTTTATCAGGCATATTCTTGGTGAAAATCCATCCCTCCCATGACCTAGCCATAGAGCATGGTAGGAGTCCAACTATAGATAGAGGAAGCGATCAATGACTATCAGAGAGTGCTCCTTAAGGAAAGACATTTTCACAGAGAGCAGTACATTGCTATGGGGTGATTCTGTGATCTCAAAAATCTATCATTTATGGAAAAGTCTTGTAGAAATTATTAGGGATGAGACCTACAAAGTTCTATAGATATTTAATGGGGTTCTACTGTAAATTCTATTCTTTCTCGTATGGGGAAAACTAGAAAATATATTACCAAGAACACTAGGGTCCATATTTTCCCAAATAATGATAAGGGCTACCCAAGCCTATAAAAAAACTGGTATCTTTAAAAAATGATTAATTGATTCAGTATAATTGGGCTGTATCCAACAAAAGTAACAACTGTATGTGATGGGCTGTACATTCGATTCTATTAATCGGATGATGCCAGTATTTTCTTCACTCCTGGCCAAAAGAATGAACAAGAGGTGGAAGGATAATCAGTTTTCTTAGAGTGAATATTTGTGTAATTCTATTATTCCTGGACTTTATGGAAAAACTTTAACAGTTTTCTTAGTATTGTTTTATCTCCTTCATCAATGAATCAAACTAAGCTTGATTCCAACATCATATATTCCCATTAATTTTAATTTCAAATAATCTCTGTCACAATTTGTATCTTAAATCAGTGTATAGCTTTTGCTTTGTGTTTGCTTTAACATTATTAGTAATTAACATTATTGCTCAGTTTCCTTCAATTACAACAAACCCTCCTTTTGTCTCCTTTTATGAGATGTTCACTCCTTCAAGAGGTTTTTTACTGAATGTGAGTGAAGTGATTATTAAATTGTGATCTGGAATGAATAAAGATAAAATTAAAAAATTACTTGAATCTTTTTGTTTTTTTCAGGAACCAGAGCTCCTAAAACATTATAAAAAAAATCTGACTTCCATTTTGGTTAATTCTATTTACCTTTACCAGGTGAAGTTATGGTTTGTGGGTAAAACATATTCCTAAAAACCATAAAACTAAAAGTTAGCTGACTACCTATTTCATTTGCTACAACCTATATATGTATAAGTATAGAAACTGCAGCCAATATGCTACTTCCTTGAGGTGCTAGATTTAAGTAAGCCCTGTTTATGTGCTTAACATGGCCAGTTCAGTACTAGAGACATACAAATACACCACTAAGGAGTCTAGCATAATACAGTGCTTTTAAAACTGTGACTAATATTTTCAAAAGAGGAAAGATCTCCTAAAAAGTAGAAAGTAATAAATATAATCCTTGAACATGATCCAGCAATTCTTACTTATGTGTCTTTTTTTATTCATATGCAGGCTCTCATTGAAGTCCATGGTCATTACGTAAGAGAGTAGCTTATAGGCCCATAGGTATAAATAGTGTTTAGAAAGAGAACTCCAGTATTAAATGAAAAGAACTCCAGAAAGAAAAAATGTTTTTCTTCCACATATAAACAATTATGGAGGTGCTACTTAGAACTCCATAGCTAAGTCTGACTTCCATTTTAAAGTGTGGATTCAATGTCTTTTTATGTATGAAAAATACAGCATATCCTCCCTGAATTTTCAGTGCCCATTTTTTAATACAGAATTAATTTTCTGAAAAAATATAAATAAATCTGTTAAAATGAGTTAAAATTCATTAATAACTGGATTCTGTCTAGACTTTAGCATCTCTGTCAGTCTTTTCTTTATCCTATATGATATTAACAATGGAATAGTGCAAACTCTTAAATTTCTATATAGTTAAAATAAATTGAAGTGTCATGCAGGAAGAAACTAGGTAATGATTAATTTACTAATGATTGTTTCTCATTGTTACAATTATATATACTAAATAGAGGATTAGTTTAAGAGCACAGGTAACTCTTAAACAAGATTATTATGATGTCAGAAGTATCTCAACCAATCACTACTATGACTCCATGTAATTCATATGCAATAACTCTATTGGCTGTAGTGACTTAGTGGTATGAAGCAGACTGGATGTGTGTCAAGAGTGCTAAGTGTTACTGCTAGATCACTTGGCCCAACTGTTATTGCTCTTTAAATATTCCTAATTCCTAATTAAATTAGCTACACATGAGCTTGGATATCTGTGCTTGAAAGACTGCCCATGGCACTGCTACCTCGTCTCCCGTGCTTACAGAAGCACAGCTATGGGAATGGAAACAGGAGTGCAGGAGAATCCCTTAAAGTGAATAGAAATTGGGTCTCAGGCACTTGGCTCTCTCCACCACTCACCCCTTTCACATAACATTGGTCTTAAGGCACAGCCCTCTAAACTAAAAACTCAGTTGCAAATTAAGATGTGTACATATTCACCAGTACACTTTGGCTGCTTTGCACTGTTCTGACAACACAAACCAGCTATAAACCGATCTTAAATGGCCAAAACACTGTCTTTGCATGCTGAGGTGTAACAGTGAATCAGTTCATAAAAGGTGTTGTCTCTGTTTTTTTTTTTTTTTTACTTTTAATAAAAATTTTAAGGATTATGACAGATCATTAGAAATATCACATGGTAACATTCTCTTTGGGTCTCATGTTTAGTGCACATGTATGCAACTTTAATCATTCAAAACACTCAAAATCAAAAAGCATACAACTACAATGGCCTTCCCAGACAAGAAATCTCAAAATATTAAAATGGAGTTAAGGTTGAGAGTAGGTCTGAGGAACTTTAGGACAAAAAACATTAAAGAGATTTTGTATTTGTCCCTAGACCTAGTATTACATACTCAGGAAGTTATTCTTGTGGTAACACTAAAAAAAAAAAAAAGCAGGCATGCTAAGGCATGAGAAAGCAAAGCTCATGCACCTAAACAACCATATCTCTGTCCTGTAGTGACGTCATGAAGAGAAAAAAATACATTAAAAAATCTGATGTGTGTTTACAAATTAGTTGAATCTGCTCTGGGAACACATTCTCTAACATGCATTATAGATTTGCAAAACTGGACAAGGGTATTTATGGAGTGTTTCTTTCTTTAAACCCATGAGCTGTTGACCACTGACAGAATAAAGAAACCAGACAATAATCTGAACTGGTAATGCGAATCATAGAAGATTAGGGTTGGAAGGGACCATAGGAAGTGTGGTAAGGTGGCCTTCGTGCTCCCGTGGGCTAAGTGCTTCTTTTGGTGCGGTGGGCACAAAATGGCCTCCCGGGGTTCCCACCAATCCTAAAATGGTGACCGTCTCGCTTCTGCCCCGTCTCCCTTCGGGCCTTCATCGGCTGAGTAGTGCCCTCGGGACCTTAGATTCTGCGGTGGGGTAGGGGACGTCCGAGCCCACCCTCTTCTTCGGACACCAGCCCAGAGACCCTGGCTGACAGCAGTGGCTGGCTGCTGCTATAATGCACTATGAAAATCTCCCCTCTGGGCTGCTTCCCTACCCTGGTTTCCGTCGGGGCTAAGTGGCCACTCTAACGGCCAAACCCCCCTGCATTTCTCTGGCTCCTGCCGCTCGCAGTTCTCCTGCCCCCCTCGTTCTCCGCACTCTTCAAACTCTCCCAAAAACTTCAAACCTCCAAACTCTCCAGATTCCACGAGACCGCTGCCTGGCTGGCAGGGAGCTTTTATCTGCTCCCAGGCAGCCCTTAATTGGTCTCAGCTGATCCTGACCGCCCCTGATCCTAATTGGTTTCAGCTGACCTTGGCCTCAGCTGGCCCTGATCAGCTTGAAGGAAACCTTGGGCAGCTGCTAGGGGAACAGGGCTTTGTTCAGTCTTGGGCTAACATAGCGTCCTTCTACTACCCTGCAGTAGCTCCTGTCACAGAAGTCATCTAGTCCAATCCCCTGCTCAAAGTAGGACCAACCCCAACTAAATCATGCCACACAGGGCTTTGTCAAGTTGGGCCTTAAAAACCTTTAAGGATGCAGATTCCACCACCTACCTAGGTAACCCTTTCCAGACCTTCATCACCCTAATATCCAACAAAATATTTCCTAATATCCAGCCTCACTAGTGCCGAATAGAGAGGAATAATCACTTGCCTCGCTCTTCTGGCAATGCTCCTACTAATGCAATCCAATATGCCGTTAGCCTTCTTGGCAACAAGGGCACAGTGTTGACTCATAACCAGCTTCTTGTCCACTGTAACCCCTACATCCTTTTCTGCAAAACTGCTGCTTAGCCAGTTGGTCCCCAATCTGTAGCAATGCATGGGATTCTTCCATCCTAAGTGCAGGACTCTGCACTTGCCCTTGTTGAATCTCATCAGATTTCTTCTGGCCCAATCCTCCAGTTTGTTTAATCCTACAGTCCTAAATCTTTCAGAAAATAACAGTTTAAGCTATGTAAAGACTATCTATATTTGGGAATGTTTTCCAGGTATAGAAGTTTAAAGACATTTGAATCAATAAATATTCACCATGCAGATCATGGACAGTCTATGATCTTTATTTTCGCTTTCCATTTATAGTTCATGCCCTCAGAGTTTACTTTCTCCTTAGATGTATATTTTCAATTCTCCATTATTAAACATCACCCATACAATTAAACAAATTGTTCAAAAGTGCAATCTTGAAAATTATTATTGCAGCCATAATTCAGAAGTCATATCAAAGTGCACTTAGTTTTCTTTAACAAATGAACACAGCCTTCTAGTGTTTGTAGTGCAAATACATAAAATGAAAGAGAATTTCCTATAGAATTTTAAATCAATTAAAACATCATAGCTACCCAAATTTCAATTAAGGGATTGCCTTTTGATCTTTCACAGAAATATAAATTATTTTCTTTACCGTTATTTGGGTAGTATCCCCATATGGTTACCAGCAGAAATAACTGCTTCTTCCTCTTTGAATGCTTCACTAAGCATTTTTATTTTCATAATAGGGATTTGTGGCAGCTTCATCCAAACAATTGTGGGCTACTTCACCCCAGGTGAGGGTGAGCTAGGAGAATGCATGGAAGAAACAGGCAGACCAGGCAACAAGGAACCTTACTCCATAATTCAGAGGCTTCCCAGACCTTCCTCTGGCTCACAGGCTCCTCTTCTGTCTATAATTCCCTACCTATAGGGTCCTTTTCTCTCTGGATCATGGGCTTCCTGGTCCCCAGTCTTCTGGTTTCTCATGTCTCCTTAGGCCCTCCAAGATCCATTGGCATCTCTCCAGCACTGTCCTCCTACATCCCTGTGATCCTCTACCCCGCCACCTAGCAGTTTCCCAGTCTTCTGACCAACTAGTTCCCCATCTCTCTCTGGGTCCCCTACCTCACTGTTTCCTCAGCCCACCGTTGGTGAGGGAGCATCAGGGATTGTGGGGCCAGGAAAACAGAGAACAATGTGTTATATTATAATAAAAAATCCAGGGTTATCATTTCACTTGTGCATTTGACTAATTTATAGGAGTCAGATTAGTGCATTGTGGGTGGCTGTAGTTGGAAGTAAAAGGAATTTTGTTGTGGATGTGAAGGGTTTAAGAGCGTGTGGGCTCTTAAGGGGTTTTGAGTGTCATGGAGCAGTGAGGGCAAATTACATAACTAGTTTTAAGATGGAACCTGATAAATTTATAAATTGAACTATATGACAGAGTTCTTGCAATAGGAGGGGACTGGATTTGCGGACTCAGGAGGTCCCTTCCAGCCTTATGTTCCCCAAATGGATGCTTGCATGCACAACTGATAGATCTGTATGCACCAGTGTTAGGCACATGTGTGCACATTTGCACGCACACACACACACATATATGTTGAGATTTGAGATTCATGCAAATATATATATCCTAAAACTAGAATGTGTCCTTCCTTTTCCAGGAAAAAAGAAAAACAAAACCAAACATTACTCTTTTGTCACAAAAAAAAAAATGGAATTTGGAAGATTTCTTCCATCAACATTAAAAAATAATTGTATAGAGAGTTGACTACCTCTTTCTGACAACAAGGCCATCCTCTTACATTCCTTTTCATTTTTTGCATAAGAATTTCAGAATTTTTAACATCTTGATCATACTCTTTCCTTTTTATTCTTTCTGAACATGGAATTCTTATTGACTTCAAAAGGAGTGACATGAGAGAATGGACTGACAATATTCATTGTCTGGCTATACTGAAACAAGGACAGGAAACACTGCTGATGGATTTAATCATGCCACAACTTTATTAGTAGATGTCTGGGACTACTTGTCAGATAAAAGTGTATAGTGCAGGCAAATCCATGTTCATTCAAACTACCCAGGGCTTCCATCAGCCCCCCTTCATTTTCCATCCAGGTCTCCCAGTCAACCCATGACTGGGATCTTATGATCTATCCACCCCCCTCATAGGAAAATTAAGGTGGGCTATAAGAAAAGGGAGTTGGCTCCCTCCCATACCAATCATAGGAGCCTCTCACCACCCCATTCCATTCCTTTCCTTTAACCAGCACCTCCTTTTTAAGTTCTTTACTAGGCCATTTATCTGGCCACTGTATGCTTTCCCTATGGGGTACGTGAACTGCACATCCAAATATTCAATTGAATTCAAAAAATATTTTTTACTCCATCATTCACAACCCTTTCATGTTTGTTTTCTGTGAGCATTAGAATGCTCAATCTTTACTAGTGGCATTAATGAAAAAGGAACGGTAAGAGCAAAAACTTAAATATTTGCTGAATGAAAATTTTTAATTGTAGATTCATTTATAAAATTCACAATTGCAGTGTAGTGGTTTGTTAAATAGGTTATCCAGCCACATAACAGAAACACCAGCACATGATTTATATATCTAACCAACAGAGAACAAAGTGTGATGTTTACAATCAGTTATACAATCTAAAATTTGTGCTCAGCTAATACAGTTACATAAGTAACTTGTTCCCTGATTTGATGAACTAAAAAGTAATGAACATAATGAAAATTATGTATTGTATATTTAGTTATATTATTTGCATTTCAAGTTCATTGTTTGGATTAATAAACAATTCAGAAATGATACTATATGTAATTAAACCAACTGTAGTACATTTTGAATTGCAATATTCAATATTTTCTATTCACAAGTTATCTGCAAAGCAAGGATAACTTTGAACAATATATACAATCAATAACTTGACAATCTGTTGGTGGACAATTCACAAAAAGAAAAAAGAATGACTGTATTACTTGCTATGAATTACTTGTACATCAGTGCTGCTCATCATCCTTCATCACTGAAGACACCTGCTAACCACTGAAGGAGCAATATGCTCTTTGATTCAAATGTAATACTGTAATGGTTCCAAACAACAGTTCAGATACATAGAGGGTAGTAATCTTATTCCTTCTACTAGTTTGTGGTTTATTTATTTTTCATTTTAGTAAAGCTAGTGACCTAGGGGCTGTAAGATGATACACATGGTTTCTAAGTGGGTAACTGGAAATCTGATCCATTTAATGACAGTGATGTTTGCCTTCAGGGACCTACTGGATCAAAATTCCAGCCAAGTGGAAAGGATTTGGGGGTTTACTGTGCTATTCTTGCAGGAACAAGAACACACTTGAGCCCCTTTTAATCTTGTGCACTGGTTCATAAGTCAAATGAATATGTTTCCTCTATTGATGCTTCCCTTGACAGTAGTCCTAACCAGGTGCACTGGAGACTTTTTAATAATTTGTAATTGATGGAATATACTGTTTTACTCCTATGGTTTTTTTCCTTTGTGAGAACATAGGAGTAAGAAATTATAGACCAGTTGGAACTGATATATGGATGGAAGAGAAAGTGAAATATGAAGCATGAAATGAAAATGTCAGGCAGACATAACTAGACATCTCTTAACATTGCTTATGTTTAACTGGCTAGATATACTTCACTGTTAGTGACTCACTCTGTCATTTTTATTTGTAACTTTATGACTGTACTCTCTCTTTTAATATTGAAGTTTATATTTTGGATGCCACAGCAGTTCAGAACCGTGACTGAATAGAACTTAAATTTGCATTTCACGTAATTTGTTATTCTGCCGATGTACTGGAATGCAGATTGACGGGAAATTATTTGTGATCACTTGAAACTGATCAAAAAAACACTTCTCACCAATCTCACTTAAAAAAAAACCCAACATGATGAAATGAAGAGTATGAATCCAGGCTAACCATTCTTAACCACTTCACTGTCACTTTTGTGAATTCTATATCTGATCTGCAAAATGGCCTGAGTTTTATTCTGTTTGACAGTAAACAGAACTTGCTGAAAATGTAAACATTTTTTTTAAATAAGGTTTTAAAGATACATTTTATTTTTATAGTAATAATAATATTAAAAGTATATAAAATAAAACATATTTTAAAAGGGAAACATGCTTTAAGGACAGTCAGCGATGAAGAAGAGAAAAGAAGAGCTAGAAATCCCATTGGCCAAACCCTTACCCCACATAGTTCTTATATGGTTGTAAAATCAGGATCTGACTCTCTCTTTTGTAATACTTTACCCACGTTAAAATACAAACACATTTAATAAACAAGGGGGGAAAAAACAAAAGCAAGTGCCAAGTCTAAAACCAACCAAATCTAATGTAAACATTGAAATGTCTGAGCAGTGCACAGAATAAGCTAATTTACTATATACTACTACTACATATTGAAAACAGTGAATTTGTCAGTGTCAAGTTACATTACATTAAGCAGTGCTGAAAAATTGAGCAAAATAATACTTCACACTTACCATTGTATTTACCATTTTTAGGTATGCAACATGTCAGCATTAGGAAGGATGGCACAGTGGCTAGGATACTAATCTGGCACTCAGAAGACCTGGGTTTAATTTTTGTTTCGTCACAAACTCCCTATGTGACTTTGGACAAGTCAATTGGCCGCTCAGTGCCTCAGTTCTCCATCTATAAAATATTTATTTGAAATACAAGGTCATTACTAATATTCCAGATCTAAGAAGCATCATTGGTCATTATATGAAAGCCAAGGTACAGAAATAAATTCATTATTACTGTAGTTTTTCATCTGAATAGTAACACCATGGAGCCATAGAGGGATCAAGGTACCAGGTAGCTATACCACTTGCTGCAGTTCTTTCAGACATTTTTTTTATTTTTATTACTGCAGGCAGCTCCCCTTGAAGTCAGAATTAGGACATGGATGTTAATTACATTCTGTTTGAGTCCTACATACTAGTTCAAATAATCAGCAGGGAGAACAGTTAAATATAAAATAAAATAAAATATACATATTTTAGCTATATGTAGTTTTGTGTTTGCTTTTTTAAATTTTTAAATTTTCTTCCAGACAAATCCATACACCCTATGGTTAGAAAGCCACTACAGATTAAATAAATATAAGTATAAGCTGAAGCATACAAGGATGCAATATTTCCTAGTTGCTGTGTCAAAGCAAGAGAGTAAATGCACTGTCAAACTCAACGCTTGTGTCCAGTTTCACAACTACAGTTCTTAAATGCACTGAGAGAGATTGACCCTATTAACTACACGCTGGACATATACCCATTTATAGTTGGGCTATGCCTACACTGACGGTGGCAAAGTCGCAGCCATCAGATCGACTTATCTGGATCAACTGAGCAGTCAGTGAAGACCCACTCAGTCGATCCAGACATCGATGTTATTAATCCATCCCCGCAAGTGGTGTAGCGCTGTGTTGACGGGAACACGGTTCCTGTCAGCGCAGTGCAGTGAAGATGGCATGCAGAAGAGAAGCACAGCAGTCGACAGGAGTTACACAAGTTCCCGAACGCAGAAGGAAGTGTAGACCAAGCCTTGGTTAAACCAATGGGAAATGCTTCATCCCTTTATTGGCGAAATTGTTTATGCCTCTCTAAGGGTATGTCTGTGCAACAGAGACTATACTGGCATATCCCCATAATGCAGATACAGCTTACACTGATAGAAGGGGTTTTTCCATTGGTATAGAAACACCACTTCCCTGAACAAAGTTAGTTATGTCAATGGCAGCCTTTTTCCATTAACATAATTGAGTCTACCTGGGGCTTATGTCGGCATTGATATGCTGGTCAGGAGTGTGTGGGTTTTTCACACCCATGAGCAATGTAGCTATGTAGATATAACTTTCACATGTAGACCAAACCTAAGTAAGTGAAAACATCATTTTGAACCCTTACAATCTTGTATGATTTTCTGTAAACTAACCTCCCTCAACCCTACCCCACTGTACCACCCCAAAAAAGATCAAGCATGTGAAATCTCTTGCATATTTTTTTAGTTTGAGGCAATCTGGAGTAAGGAGTGCAGATTTAGGCCTATAAAGGGAAATTACCTTCAATCTTAAACAAGGAGGGGTATGTTTCTCTTCATAATAACTATATGATAATGATACTACTACTATTAATTATTAAAATTAATCAGAGTCCTTTGCAACGCTATGTGGCTTATCTTGATAACTGCTAAGGATATGATAACTATCTACAAATATAAAGAAATGTGTAAACAGTAAGGAGTTTGAGGAATTGTTTAGGGTTGTCCAGTGGGGTAAAACTAACTATAATGGGTTAAAATCAAACAATATCATTTAGGCTTCATTTCAAGAAATATTTCTTTGATTCAACTATTGTGAAAATTCTAGCACATCAGTAATTTAAAAATATATTTGATAAAGCACTAGAGAATGTCCTCACTGAAACTGAGTGGTGTGTCTTTGTCTAGTTGGCAGAAAGAAAAGGCATCATTTAAGTGTTCCTGTTGCCCTAGGTTACAAGCAAACGGACATAACACCTGAGCTGAGCAAGAGAGAATCGGAAGCCCAGTTCAGATAGGAGCTATGACCAATAAGGTGCACTAGAGGGAAGGGTATTTTTACCCTGTGCCCAGCAGACAGAATCCTCTTTGACAATGGGGGGATTCAGCCAAAGTAATTGTTGGCACCTCCTTGGAGCAGGTATCCAGAGAAGGTACTTGTTCTATAGATGGTCTGGTTCCCTGATAAGCTAATGTTGTAAGTGTATGTAAGGAAAGTCATCCTTTAAGGAAGACGGAGAAGGGAGTTGGGGCTCTTAATATCCGTTACATGAGGGAGACAACATCTCCTTCTGGCAGTGCCCCTTAATGCTCTTAAGAAGGGATGGTGGCGAGTTCCCAACTGTGCTGGGACCAGATAGGAAGTGGGAGAGCTGATGGCAACCCTCCTAAAGAGGTGGAAATAATTAAGGAAAGGATGAACTGTATAATTTATTGATAGGTATTCTCAGACAAGTTAATAAAGCTGTGTCCTAATTAAATCATATCAATTGCCTCTTGTCCTTCTTCGTGCATGGCTGGGACAATACACTGTAGGGGAGATTTCTCCTTGGGCAATGTGATGGATTAGATGACCTAATACTTCTTTTCCATTTGTAGATGACCACATAACATATGGACTATTATGCCTTCATACGTGATATCACAAATAAATAAGCCTGATACACTTTACTCTGAATGTCCTTGGTTTTTCTGGGCTAAAGCGAGATTTTAAGATTTTTATCTAAACCAATTTGTGTATCTTTTGTTTAACGTTTGTTGTAATACAGATTACTGGGAACAAACAGAATTTTGCACTAATACCTAACCTTTTTAATTTCACTGCGCCCTCTGTGTTTATGATGTCACTTAAATGCGAGTCTGACAGCAGTAAGTGCAAGGCAACGGTACTTTGATTCATCTCCTACCATAGTATTCCTAAAATAATAGTATCAAGGCTATGGAAATAATATTTATAATTGTGCTTAACTATTATTAATTAAAGACAAAAATACCAATGCCACAAGAAAGCAAATGTTTAGTAAACTTTGTTGACTAATTTAAACTGAATTGTAAATGCGCACTGCTGTAAATTAGAATTACTGTACTCTTATTTAATGTGAATTATTCATAGTCACACTGTAGAAGTCACACTGCTTTTTCTGTTATAGAAATAGAACAGAATTAACCCTCCCAGCACAGGTAACGTATGGAAGTTTGCCTCAGGGGTTTCTGAAATGACTGTTGTGATATTTTTATTAGTTAAAGAGGAGAAAAAGTGTACTTGTCAACTGGGATATGAAATCAATAATGTTATTGAAATAAACACAAGAAAAGACACTACCAGCAAATGGATAAAACAAGAAAAACATTGCAGAGACCTTCCGAATAATTAATAGACCAAAGCTTAATGCAACTATTCAACAACTAGGTGAAAACCGCTAATAAGGAGCTGGCAGCAACAATTGAGCTTGTGTTGAAAAGGGGATTGTTAAATCTAGTTGGGGTTTCTCTAAAGTTACAAATACACTCATTTCTGTTAGTCCAGGAGACCCCATCACCTTGAGTTTGGCAGTTGGGGGACAAGAGGGAGAGAGAGATACTGCTATTTAATTCGTCTAGGTATTGCAAGATGCTCTGATACTATGGTGCTGGGTCTGGTGTGAAGGACTAGGTAGAAAGGTTAAATTTTACCAATGATAAAAATCTGGAGTTGTCATAACTTTACACCATGTAGACCAATTCCTGGCCGTATTTAGATTGTCTAGATATATATAGCTGTATGTCAATAATGCAAAAAACAGCATTAATATAGATATGTATTTTGATCTAGCTGCAGTTCCAGTCAGATTATTCATGCCAGAGAGAGGTGTAATCTGTACAATATATAAAGCAACTAAGGAAAGTCTATTCACCAGTAAAATTCTCTGATTACATGTCCTGTTGCCAAATCTGGTGTTACAATGGATCGCTTCACAAACAGTTGCAGAAGGTATAGTAAAACCTCACGGCCAGATAGTCGACTGGTTAAAATTGAGATAATTTTATTACCTTCAAGAAGTTTTACATCAATGGAGGATGTTCCCTCAAGAGACATTGTGTTAAATCCTGATCCCATTGAAGTGAATGGGAATTTTGCCATTGACTTCAGTGGATCCAGATTTCATCCATGAACTGCAAAAGGTCTACAGACACAGAGGACCAAGTAACAAAATGCCAGTGCAAGACTTGACAACCTAATTGTATACAATGGAATACATTTTTGGGTGGGATTCCATAACAACAACATGAAACTGATAGTAAAACATGTGTATGATGTATGGTGATGACAGGTGTGTGACATGTGAAGACTGTTGCTCAGAGCACCAGACTATGAAATGCATACTCTAGAATTGGGTTTCAAAGAAGCAGCGGGAATTCAATGTATACCCACATGTGATATAACAACTAGACTATTCTTTTTTCTTAAGATGTGCGTCTGTTCACCTGGACAGTGCTGATGTTGCCACAATTTGCCTTATGTTTTAACAGTACTTGAGAGACAAGTTTGGAAGTAACATTTGTGGCACACAAATTCACTATCTTTTGCTATATACAATTCTGATCCAATTTCGAGAGACCACAAGGATCTTTACATTTGTGAGAGGCTTTATCACCCTGTTTACAGTGATCGCCTTTTTAAATGTTTTAAATAGCAAATGCAACATATGAGCACATTTATTCCAAAAACAATTTAATTGCCATGCCCAGCTACAAGTAAAGTACTCAATCCAATGCACATGCAAAGTGCCAGGCTTTTCTGGGCCATCCAGACTGCACCGTGATACAATTTCACTCTTTAAAGAAACAAGAATTTAAACTTTAAGCTCTGTCCCAAGTTCGCAACATGGCCGGGGATAGAGGTATTCATCATCCCCACTCTCAAGAGAAATAACAGCATCAAGTGAAGCTTTTCATGAAGAAAGTTGAGTTGATAAATATTTTTCACGTGTAGGTTTTTGTTGTTGCCCTTTTTGTTTGTTTGTTTTAACTCTGAATATGAAGTGTGCCGTACTGTAGATAATGGCTAGATTTTGATCCATGTTAGAGACTCTTATTTCATCTTACATTATCACCAGTATATACTGAATTGTATACTAAGTGTTGTCAATGTGTTCTGCATTGTGAAAGACACCAAAGGTTTGATACTGCAAACCCTTACTCACCCTTTTTTAGGAATACTATTGTGAGTAAGGGCTACTCACTGACTTGGAGGCTTAATTTGTTGTTAAATACTATTAATTATTATTATTGCCTCACCTTCCTTATGGGAAAAAAGAAGTGTTTAAAGAGATTTGAATGATACGAAAGTGGTAGCTTTGGTTTAGGATTGTTACTGTCTCCAGCTAAATATTCCAAAAACAAATGAGTTCACTATAATCAGAACAGCACTGGTAGTTTTCTATGCAGTAAAACTGTTAGAGTTGAAAAATACTGTTGAAGTCAATGGGAGTTTTGATACTGACTACTTTTAGAAGACCTGCAAATGATACTTTTATTACCAAAAATTTTCCTGGTAGATTTGGTGAAACATTTTCCATACTGCTTTTCACCCTAGATAATTTAATCACTGCAGAACATGTCTAAGTTGTGCAGAATTCTCCAAGGTTTAACAAGGAAATTCACATGACAGAAAGCAGTTTTACCTTAAAAATTTATTTAAAAAAAAAAAGATACAGTAAGAAGACAGTTGCAGACTGATTATTAAAGGACAGTGAAGCAAATCATAAAGTGGAAGAATTTATGTCTTTAGGTGTAGGTGCTTTTCTCAGATCCTTTCAGTCCCGTTAAAGTAAGATCAAATTCTGTGCCAGTTGTGTGTCAGGTAAAACATAGCAGGGGGTGAAATAAATTCATCTTTCTGTCTTCAACTAAACTAAAAGCAATTTTAGTCTTCCCATGTGGTCATTTGACGTGCTTGTCATGTACAAGCTAATGATATCAGGCACCCTCAGGTTGTTTAAGTATTCATGAAGTAATTAAATTCTCATTAACATATAAATAAAAGAAAACTGAAAACAAGTTTAGTAGGCACCTAACATCTGTTCTAATGCTTTTAAGTATTAAAATGTGCCACATACATAAGGAAAAGTGCATTCTGTTCAGAGAAGTATTTTGCATGTATTATTTATAGAAACTGTAATTAAACTGATTTGGCATATTAAGCAAAATTAACAGCAAAACATTATTTTGTAGTTTGTAAGTCTCTGCCACCTAAATAATGAATTAAAAATAGGAAAGGGAGAAGTAAAAATTAATTTTTGTTTGTTTTGAGATTCAGATAGAATTACAAGAATAATTGAAAAAAGCTGTCCTTCCAGAATTTGGCAGGCAAAAAATCTGCCACCATAGGCAGGTTTCCAAATTTTCCAGTGAAATAAACATGCATTTTGAATGATAAAATATTGATAATGCTTGGAAAAAAACAATTCCACACATGACCTATAAATTATCCCCACCCCCATTTCAAAATAGTTTTGTCACAGCCCTGCAGGCCCAAATGAATCTGTTCTTCCATTAGTCTTCCCATTTCATTGTTATTCAACCTTTAAGCTAGATACATTCCTGCTATTATGCATTGTTCATTTTTTATAATTATTAGCATAAATAAATTTCCACCAGCAGTGATATGCACCTCCATTGTTCCCTAACGTATCACTGCAGGATTATATAAAATAGAAGTAGCCAAATAAAATTCAGTACTCTCGTATTGGTAGGTTGAGATTGATAGGTTTGAAGAAAGGAAGAGACAGAGAAATTTTCAGAATAAGTTAAAACATTCATTTTATCAAATGGATGCAGCAAAAGTAGAGTGTATTTCTGACCAGTAAACCCTTTAAAATATAACTTATCAATGCAATACATGAAATCATTTACTTTTTTCTGAATAGCAATCTTCCTAACCTACATGAAAATCTACTATACATGAATTTCTGTCTTCTGCCCACATTTACACTCTAAAAGGCACATTGTACTCTTGAAGTGCATTTATATCTTAATTACTCTTAACGGGAGAGCATGAGCACCTTGAGAAGTGTGAATATTCCTTAAAGTATAAGATTTTAATCAAATTTAAAAGTAGTACTGCATAACGTATCCAATTTCTTCATGGTTGCTGCATCTCTTCTATAATTTGGTTCATAACCTGAGAAACTTATGCCAGTTACATCATGTGATAGGTGCATGCTGCAAAGAGTGTATTGTGAAAAGACAGCAGAGATATGTGTCAGAAAGCACAAGCTCAACATATTTGCTCTCTTTAACTTTGAAAACAGTTAGCAATAGCCATGTCAATTAAAGCTACCTGTGGTCAGTTGTCATTTACACGTGTATGGGTCCATTCGCTCCTTTCATGAGAATGCAAACTCTCATCACTACTAACAGATATCATGCACATGCAGTGGGGGGTAAATAGGTTCATGACTTCCTGGGCAACTGATATTAAAATTTAAAATGCCCCCTTGTAGCACTGTAAATCTCAAAAGAAATAAGGTTGCTAACATATAATGCAAAATGTTTGTACATTCCTTTTTGTCTTGTACTGCTGGTTCTGAATAAAATAGGTTTCAAAATGACTCTTCCTATGGGATAAGATTCACCAGAATAGTAACATATCTGGGAGTGATGTTCAGTTGGACATGGGATGCCGGCCTGCAGCTATAGGATCCCCACTCCTCTGCTGCCCTCCCAATGATTTTATTTAGAGTGCAGAAAGAGTCTTAGGGAGAGGAGCTGCCTAGCAGCTAAAAGAACATTTCAGGCAATGAGAGAGGGAAGGAGGGAGAAAGTGGCTGATCCAACACATTATTCACAACAATTTAGGTATCAATGCTGGAGCACAGAGAAAGAGGGGTTGTCTTTATGATAGATGGGCTGTAACCAGTTTAGGAATTTAGAAATGAAGATGAGGACTTTGAATGGTACCCAACCCCAGATGAGCAACTAGTGTGTAAAGCATAGATCACAAGCATTGATGTAACATTCTCTTGCTGGTCTGCCAATATAGAAAGCAGCCTGCTGTATACTGTACCCCCTGTAACTTTCATGTTACCTTTATGTTAACACCAGGAATAAGTACATTTCAATAGTGTCCCACGTTAGTGACAAACATCTCAATCAACATGGCTAGGTACTTAGCTGACAGAAAAATGGGTGCAGTCTCCTAGCCAGATTGTAGATGGAAAGTAATTATTTTGGCAATCACTGCAATATGGGAGTTCAGGAGAAAAGATGAGTCTAGCACGTTATGGACCATCTTATCAGTTAGGTATATATCCCCTTAGGGTATATCTTAACTGACGGTGACAAATTTGCTGCCATCAGATCGAGCTATCTGGATCGATTGAGTGGTCAGTGAAGACCTGCTCAATCAATCCAGAAGTCGACAAGTTAAAACCACCCCGTCAAATGGCGCAGCATTGTGAAGACGCCACGTAGAAGAGGAGTTACAAAGTCGATGGGAGTTACACAAGCTAATCTGCCTAGCTTGCTTAACTCCCATCAACTGTCGCTGAATTTGAAGGTAAGTGTAGACCAGGTCTTGGTTGAGGTTGAGGTGACAGACTGCTGATTCTTCAAAGCATTTCCCTTCATCTTCACTTTTGCCTGGACTGAGCTAGGATCCAATTCAGACAGTGTGACTTCAGAAGATCTGACTATCTGCATTCAATAAGCAGAATCCTAATACTTATTTCTGCAGCTGACAATTATCTACATTTTTAAATAGTGCAAAATCGTATAAACAATTTGGTTTTGCTGGTAATACAAGAACATTAATGAAGAGATGGATCATCACACAGAGCATGGTGCTGTTGCTCATATGAAATGAATTATCCAGTCAAAGCCAGGCACACATTTCATTCCAAACCTGAAGCTTGTATATGGTGTGCCAACGTTTGCAAATCCTTCAGCTAACCTGGGTCAAGTTTCAAGGAAGCTTGTGCACAGTTTTGAGGCAACTTAGTTTTAAGTGAACCTGGACCAATTTATTGTTTAGGTAGAAATCATACAAACCTCAGTAATTTCAGCTGAGTTTTTCTTTGAGTTTGGATGTTTGTGCTAACCTCAGCCACAAGACCATACCTCATGGGGTATAAACTCACATGCACTGAAGCTTAAAAATATAAGGTTTACATGAAACCCTGAAAACCAAGACCACTTAGTTCCATATAGCATTAGTGAATATTTCCTATTATCTTAGATAACACAGTAAAGGAGGAGATGGATTAGGTTATGTTTTCTCAACCTGGGGGTCATGATCCCAATGGTTATTAGGACCATCCTTCCTTTTTTTGGGGGGAGGAGATTCTTTTTTTGCTGTATTATAATGGAATCGCAACATGAATCAGAGAGACAAGAACGAATGTCTAGGAGACTACTGCCTAGGAATTATGATCAAGTGCTGTGTCCAATGCTGCTGTCTAGGAACAACAACTTTTTATATTTTTCATACCATTTCAACCAGTCTCCTGGAGGACAGAACAAGCCAAAGTAATCAAAATAATTCCTCCCACCATGCTCAGTAATAATCATATTTCCAAAGGATAACAGGAAATATGAAACAGACTGAGCTTGTTTGCTTTTTCTTCCCAAGCACCTTACTCATTATTCAGACACCATGTTAGAATGTATTCAGTTTGCAAATATTACACAACAGCAACAGTAATTTAGGGAAGGATTCTGAGCCATTCAGGTTTTCTCCCATAGTTTGGGATTGAACAATTGTATTCCTCTTCCTTGTGGCAACCATCAGATAATAGGCAGATATATGGTCACAGGTAGCATTTCTATAATATGAACGGTAGCTGTGAGAGTTATGACAATCATTTCATTCTTCCACTCCTGTGTATTAATGACACAATTTCCTTTCAGTGCTTTAGTTATACAGGGGGACCTATGGTACTTCCCTCGAAACCAGTATTTCAATTTCATTTTCTGCATTTGAAAACTGGGATTACTTCTCTGACTTACAGAATGTCTCCAGTTTGTCCTGAAATGTGCATAGACATGACAGGCAGATACAAAAACACCTCCTTCCACAGGAACAGAAAAATAAAGCAGCAAAACTGATTTCTGTAGCTGTTGATTTTTTTACAGTCGGCTACAGTGTGCCTATTCTCTCCTCTCAAAACTATACTTGTGGTTAAAGCAGGAGACCTGGGTTCTACTCTTGGTTTTGTCACCGTCTTCTTGTGAACTTGGATCAAAATTTTCAAAGTTAAGTTTGTATTTTGTACATCCGTACTTAACACTTAACAAAATGGGATGATTTCAGAGATACTGAACATTTTTGCATCTAACTTAGACATCCAAGTTTGGAAATGTTTTCCTTAACCTTTTTGTGTTTCAATTTTCCTATTTATAAAATGGGGGAAATTACTTAAGAGGATATGATGGGACAGAGCAGCCCCATCTCAGCAACAAGAAGATAATGGGAGCCTGTCCACCCAAGTGGTCCTTCACCGTGACACTTGAGGCAAATCTCAGGCATGAGAAGGGGAGTTAAAAGGAGACCCAGCCCAGTTCATAACTGCCAAAGGAGAACAAAGCTCCAGCCCCCTAATAATTTTTGTTGCCCTCCTCTGGATTTTCTCCAATTTGTCCACATCTTTTCTGTTGTGAGGGGCCCAAAACTGGACATAATACTCCAAATGTGGCCCGACCAGTGCTGAATAGAGGGGAATAATCACTTCCCTCGATCTGCTGGTAATGCTCTTACTAATGCAGTCCGATATGCCGTTATCCTTCTTGGCAATGATGGCACACTGTTGATTCATATCCAGCTTCTTGTCCACTATAACCCACACTGCTGCCTAGCCAGTCAGTCCCCAGTCTGTGGCAGTGCTTGGGATTCTTCCGTCCTAGATGCAGAACTCTGTACTTGTCCTTGTTGAACCTCATCACATTTCATTTGGCCCAATCCTATTAGTCTGGTTCACTCTGTATCCTATACTTACCCTCCAGTGTATCTACCACTCCCCCTAGCTTAGTGTCATCTGCAAACATGCTGCAAACAATCCATTCCATCCTCCAGATCATTAGTGGAGATATTGAACAAAAGCGGCTCCAGCACTAACCCCTAGTGTACTCTGCTTGTTACTGGCTGACAAATAGACATTGAGTCATTGATCACTGCCCAAGGATCTAGCCAGCTACTATCCATCTTATAGTCCATCCGTCCAACCCATACTTCTTTAATTTGCTGATAAGAATATTGTGGGAGACCATATCAAAAGATTTGCTAAAGTCAAGGTACATCACTTCCACCATTTTCCCCACATCCACAGAGCCAGTCACCTCTTCATAGAAGGCAATCAGGTTGGTCAGGCATGACTTGCCCATGGTCAATCCATGCTGATTGTTCCTGATCACCTTCCTGTTCTCCAAGTGCCTCAAAATGGATTCCTTGAGGACCTGCTCCATGATATTTCCAGGGACTGAGGTGAGGCTGACTGGTCTGTACTTCCCTGGATGCTCCTTCTTCCCTTTTTTGAAGATGGGCACTATATTTGCCTTTTTCCAGTCACCCAGGACCTCCCCCAATTGCCATGAATTTTTAAAGATAATGGCCAATGGCTCTGCAATCACATCAGCCAGCTCTCTCAGGATCCTCGTATGCATTGCATCTGGCCCCAGGGACTTGTGTGTGTTCAGTCTTTCTAAACAGTCCTGAACCTGTTCTGGCAGCACTTAGGGCTGCTCACCTCTTCCACATTCTGTGCTGCCCAGTACATTAGTCTGGGAGCTGATCTTGTCTGTGAAAACAGAAGCAAAAAAAGCATTGAGTACTTCTGCTTTTTCCACATCATCTGTCACTAGGTTGCCTCCCCCGTTTTGTAAGGGGCCCACACTTTCCCTCTCCTTCTTCTTGTTGCTGACATACCTGTAGAAATCCTTCTTGTTACCCTTCATGTCCCTTGCTAGCTGCAACTCCAGTTGTGCTTTGGTCTTCCTGATTTCACTCTTGCATGCTTGAGCAGTGTTTTTATACTCCTCCCTAGTCATATGTTCAAGCTTCCACTTCTTGTAAGCTTCCTTTTTGTGTTTGAATGGATGGCAAAGAAAGAACAGTGGCTGCTGAAGCAATCGTCCATCTTATTGGCCTTATACTTGACTGGGATGGCACAAATGACAACACAGGATTATGACCAAGTCAAGGCAGACATTTTAGATTTTTTAATATCTCAAAGGGAAAATTCCACCTGCAATTTTAGGAGGAATGATATTCCCCAAGGGCCTGGCCCACATGATGGCACAGAAACAGTGGACTTGTGCCGCTGGTGGCTTAAAACCCTAGACAAAGACAAAGGTCTAAGTAGCTGAAAGAGTTTTGCTTGAAAAATGTACTTAGAGGTTCCCAGCTGAGTGAAGGGCTGGGTCTTATAGCACCAGCCTCACACAGTGGTCAAAGCCATGCAACTAATGGAGATGATATGGCCATCTAATTATATGATGGCAAAAACAGCCACCACAAAATCCAGGAAAAACTCCCTAAGGCCAAGGTGTCATCTTTGTGTGATGGGAAATCTGGCTAGGGCAGGATTTCAGCAATCTGTAGAACCCTTCCCAGACCCTTCCCTACAAGGTTTGAAGAAGGCTGGGAAATCACAGGAACCATGGACAGCTCTGATGAAGAGGTGGGTCAGCTGGGGCTGGAGTTATCTCAAGAATCCTCAGACCAGGTATGGAGTCTAAAAGGGGGAACCCTGATGACTGGAGTAGGGATGGCCCACATAGAAGGGTCTGCCCAGGGGCTGGGATAGGTCCTGGTATCAGTGAGAATGGTCTTGACATTTGTTTTTTCTTGTTGGTAAGGAGTATTGGAAGGGATCTGTCGGGTCAGTTGAGAAGAGTGCAGCTGGACATCAATACATGCTAGTAATCGTGGATATCCTGATGCTATACCATTACATTCTATGAATGCAAAATCCATTAAAATAGAACCAATGAGATCTTTGCCCAGATTGGTGTGCCTCTGGAGATTCTGACAGATCAGGAAGTCAGCTTTACATCCCAGATATTAAAGGATTTGTGCAGACTACTGAAGATCAAGTCTCTCTGAATTTCTGTCTACCACCCCAAACAGACAGGAGGATTAGAGTGCATTAATTGGACACTAAAAATATAAATAGTTCATCATCACAGGCCCTCATCACTGGAACCAGTTACGCCTCCTTCACTTTTGTTTACGTTGTGGGAGGTGCCTCGGTCATCCAGTCTTTTCCTTATTTGAACTCCAGTTTGTACTGGAGGCATGTTCAGGAAATTCTGGACTTAATATGCAAAATCAGGAGGAACAGTGCCCCAAGCTGAAAGTGTTGTTCAGTATGTCCTTATCCTTTCTGAGAGGATAGAAGTCTTATGTACCTTCTCAAGGGAGAATTTCTTGAATGGTCAGGGTCCCCAAGAAATTACTTAGGATGAAGGGACCCTTTTTGAAGGTTCAAACCCAGGAACTGTGTGCTCTTGTTGCCCCCCAGATTGGAGTAAAAAATTTGGCCCACTGGTAGGGCCCTAGTGACTAAAAGCACCTCTGTATTCACAGCCTACACTTTATTGTAATAATCTTTATGCAAAATATGTCCTGAGGTATCATTTAAAAATTAACAACACACTGATCAGCAAATCTTGTGTAAGGTATGCACAAAATGTGTATTAAGAGTTATGAACATAAACTGAAATTATGACTAAAATGTGATTACCATACAAGTCTGTTTCTCAAAGACAAAGGACAAGTTAGTGCCTCTAGCCAAGTGTTAAAGTTCAGTGGAAATCACTTGTCAAGTATGTATAGGGGACAACCTTACACCAGAACAGAAGGCTCAGCAACTGATAGGCAGCTTCTCTATTGCGTATCACAAGATTTTGCATTGATGCATACCCTAGGCCTTGCATCAATGAATTACTGGACTGATTGGATGAGACCGAATATTTTACCACTCTAGATTTTACAACAAAGAGATAGTGCAAAATTCTCTCACTACAGTCCCAAGGGGGAAAAAAGCAGCCTTATGGACTATATTAATTCTGGACCATCCCACTTGAGCTATAGGGACTTCCAGCAATGTTCCAATGGCTAATGGATCAGGTCCTCCAGCCCCACGGCAGTTATGCCACAGCCAACCTTGACGTCTTTGTCTATATCAGGAACTGGGAGGATCACCTGAAGCAGGTAGTTTTTTGCTTCAAAGAGGCCAGGCTAACAGCAAACCCTGCAAAACATGTTAAAAATATTTAGATAAACTGGATGTATTCAAATTGGAAGGTCATAATGACAGTCACCTTAGGATACTTCAGTAACTAGCTGAAGCAGTCTCAGAACCATTTGCAATTATCTTCAAGAATTCAGAGGACAGGTGAGGTCACAGGGGGCCAAAGAAAGATGAACATAGTATTTATCTTTTAAAAAGGGAAACAAAGAGTATCCAGGGAACTAATACACCAGTGAACCTAACTTTGATACCTTGACAGATAATGAAATTAATTATTAAACAGTTTTTAGGCACCTACAGGATAATAAGGTAATAAGTAACAGCTAACATGGATTTATCTAGAACAGATCATGCCAAACCAACATAATTTCCTTCTTTGACAGGTTATTGGCCTTGTGGATAGGGTGGAAGCAGAAGACATGATATCTTGATTTTAGTAGGCTTTTTGACATAATCCCTCATGACATTCTCATAAGCAAGTTAGGGAAATGTGGTCTTGATTCAATTACTATAAGGTGGGTGCACAACTGGCTAAAAAACCATACTCAAAGCATAGTTATCAAATGGTCCACTGTCAAACTGGAAGACATATCTAGAGGAATCCTGCAGAGGTAATTACTTGGGGTTTTCCTGAATGCAAAGTTCTTTGCAAGACAGTGTCAGGAAATAAATCAATGGGTTTGTGGCCTGTCCAGCCGATAGATAGTTGTTGAAGCAGGCAAACAAAAATGCTTTCACTCAAAGTTTCTACTTTATTTCATTTCCAGCATTTATACATGTCTGCAACAGGTTAGTAGAGCACCCTACATTAAACCGAGATTAATATTTACCCAGGGTCTTGAGAGGTCTTCTGTTGATTTCTGAAGACACCCAGTGGCTAGCCTTCATTCTGCAGGGGAATTTGAAAGGTATCCTGGTATTCAGGTGTTCAAGTGGTTTTTTACTAGGAGGGTCATTGGAATGGGTTACCTAGGGAGGTGGTGGAATCTCCATCCTTACAGGTTTTTAAGCTGAGGCTGGTTGGGATGATATTCAGGTGTTCAAGTGTCCACTGAGTTCAGATCTTTTCCTTTTTTTATACCTAATGTGTTAGTATTACATAGCTTGTTCATCAAAAAAAATGCTGGGCAGAAGTTGTGTGTGGAGTTTTCCAGCCTGTCAGGTGGGGAATTTTCCATCAGCTAACCAGCTGTATTTCATATAGCAATAGTTAACTATTGCTGGACTTTCCATCTTGTAAAACAGCATGCTTCAGGGAAAAAAGCTTAAGTCAGGAGGGCACACGGTCATATTTACTCCTCGTGGTCACTCACTTCCCTCCTCCCCTCCTGGTCTCTTAGTAATGCTAAGGCTTCAGAAATGTCCTTTCTAGCTGCTTTCAACAATGGGTATTCCAGCTGCTGGCAGTGGTCTAGGCATGTTACTGGGCCCTGGACTATCAAAAATCTCCCCCTCCTAAAGAGTCTGTCCTGGGTCTGGTACCATTCACTGTTTTCATGAATGACTTGGAAAATGGAATGGAGAGTATGCTTATTAAATTTGTGGGTGACACCATGCTGGGAGTTGTTACAAGCACTTTGGAGGACAGGATTAGAACTCAAAATGACCTTGACAAATTGGAGAATTAGTCTGAAATCAACAAGATGAAATTCAATAAAGAGAAGTTTATTTCAATAAAATTCAATAAAGAGAAGGATTTTGGGGTTATGGTGGATCACAGATTGAATGAGAGTCAACAATATGATGCCATTGAAAAAAAGGCAAATATTCTTGTGGGGTATATGAATAGGACTGTTGTATAAGACACAGGAGGTAATTGTTCCATTCTACTTCAGCATTGGCGAGGCCTCAGCTGGAGTATTATGTTCAATTTTGGGTTCCAGACATTGAGAAAGATGTTGACAAATTAGAGAGAATTCAGATGTGAGCAATAAAAACTATAAAAGGTTTAGAAAACATGAGTTATGAGGAAAGGTTAAAAGCTCGGTATGTTTAGTTTTGAGAAAAGACTAAAGGGGGATCCGATAACAGTCCTCAAATATGTTAAGGACTGCTATAAAAAGGAGGAGGATGATCAATTGTTCTCCATCTCCACTGAAAATAGGACAAAATGTAATCAGCTTAATCTGCAGTGAGGGAGATTTAGGTTAGATATTAGGAAAACTTTCTGACTATAAGGATAGTTAAGTATTGTACTAGGCTTCCAGGAGAGTTTTTGGAATCCCCATTGTTGGAGGTTTTTAAGAACAGATTAGACAAACACCTGTCAGCAATGATGTTGGTATACTTGGTCCTGCCTCAGAACTGGGAGATGGACTAGATGACTCCTTGAGGCCCATTCCAGCCCTAAGTTTCTATGATTCTATAAAATGAAGTATAGGCAAGGACAAAATACCTTACCTGAGATATATATTGGGGAAGAGCCAGTTATGATCCCTTGCAGATAAGGTTCAGGCCTTGAAGGACTGCACGGTTCAGAGAAACAGGTGCACCAATTTTGGGGGATGGTGGGATATTACAACTGGTTTGTACCTGGTTTCTCATTTATTGAGCAACCTCGTATTGATCTCCTCAGGACAACAGCCCAAGAAATGTCTATTGAAGTCAAACCTGTGAGATCTTAAAGGCTGAACTCTAGAGGGAGTCCATTTTATACAGCCTGGACTTCATGAACGAATTCCTCCTACAAACTGATTACTCTGAAATTGGGCTGGCCACTGTATTGTCCTAGGTGGTTGAAGACAAGGAACAGCCTATCCTCTACCAGAGCCACAAACTGTTTACAAATAGAGAAGAACTACATTTTTTTATAGAAAAAGAGAACTTATCAGTAAAATGTGTCATGAAGACACTCTGATATTACTTTCTCAGGAATGAATTCACCCTGATTATGTCCCTCTACAATGGCTCCATGCCAGGAAGGTCACCAATCTCCAACTCATGTGATGGTACCTGTACCTTCACATTCTATGTCCTATCTAGGGCTGGGAGTGCTCACCGAAATGTAGACATTTTCTCTTGATATGGAGGTGAGTTGGTGGGAAGAATGGTGTTGCAAGTAAGGTTCTGAGAGGGAGAACATTTGAGGGGCCAAATGGGTCCACAGGCTGTTATTAATTCTCTCATTGCCAGTGTAGGACCTATTTGGCCCCACTCCATTACATCTGTAACAGATATCAGGCACAGGTTATCTAGCTCAGGTTATCTAGCTCAGGTTGGCAATGCCCAGCAATGAGAGCAGAGTTTCATTTCTCCTGATGTGAGAAAAACCTATGTGCAGCACAGAGGCTGAGCTAGTCTGGCAGTCAGACAAGCCTCTTGCTAGAAGGAGTGACCAGACCCTGGGAGACTAGCTAAAGTGTGTAGTGTTTGAATCCAAGCCTTGAATAGAAGGGTTGGGTATCACCAAAAGTTTATTAGATGATTCTGTTCTGAATTTTGGTTTTAGTGTCTTTGTGACTGAGTATTTGAGTGTCTGTGGACCTTAACATTCTGGATGGGGTAGGACTGAAGTGTGCCTTGGCCAGAGAGCTAATACACTGCTATCTCAGACTTTGCAGATACAGTGACCTACCAGCAGAGACCTCTATCTGGGTGAGTTGTGTCCTGACTTGCCATGATGGGGGGCCAGAGATGCAAACCAGGTTTCCAGGGATTGCTTGGAAACAGTGCCATCTTAAAGAGAGTGTAATGTCTAGCTCTGATGACCAGGGTGGAAAATGATGGGACAGAATGTCCCTCCTTTCCAGGGTACCTGAAATAGCTATCACTTTTAGCTCAGTCTCTGTGCTCCCACTGAGAAGTTCCCACTGAACTTGACGCTTTTAAAAACCAGGACACTTACTTACATGCATTCATTTGTGTGAATGCCTTTTTTGCAAAAAAGTTTTGGGGATGTCTATTCTTTAATGTTTTAACAAGATTATCCATGCTTTAAAAAGGCATATGTATTTATTATTTAATATTCGTTATTTTCCTTTATGAAAGGTTTCAGTCATCCAATGAAGGAACAAAAACATTACTATCTAACCAACTAATGAGTCAAATATCATACATAACAAAATAGCTAACAAGCAAAGTAAAAATTTGTAAACAAATCATTGGCTGCAATTTGCAAAAAATACCCTTGTCATTACTGCAAAAGGCCACTTTGAGGAAGAATTTCTGGATAAATGCAGCACAAAACTAACGCTATACCTGAGACACACTGATGATATATTCATCCTCTGGACAGACAAGCTAAACTGCCTCAGGTTTTCCCCACAATTTCAACAACCACCATCCATCCATCTCTCTAGTACACTCCCATACCAGCATCAACTTCCCGGTCACCACAATCAGCTTGAATAGGGAACCCTAAAGACAACTATATGCAAAAAACCCATAGATCACCCCACCTACTTCATTGATACAGTATCCATCCCAAACATACTAAAATATCTGTTATCCGTAGCTGGGCACTCAGATACTACAGAATATGCTCCAAGGATAAAGTCCAGAATACACACCTTAAAATACTTAAAATTGCCTTCACCAAACAAGGACACTCCACAGGGGAAATAGATCACACCATGGGCCACTCAAATACCCTGAGAGAACCTGCTTCAATATGGGTGGGTGTGCGGGGACCCTGACCACACCCCCACTAGTTGTCACCTATCGTCCCATACTGGAAACCATATTGGGTATCATTAAACAATTACAACCCATACTCGATGGTGACCACATTCTGAAGAAAATCTTTCCTGAATCCCTTCTGTCCCTTAAATAACACTCCGAACCTTTCCAATCTCATTAACAGAAGCAATCTCCCACAGACCAAAACACACCTAATCACAGTGGCATCTGACCCTGCAAGAAGAATAGATGCAAAACTTGAGTTATCTCTCTACTATACACCCCTACAAAACACTTTTCAAGATCCGTGGGTCTTATACTTGCATATCAAACATATGGTGTATCCACATTCAGGGTATTAAATGCCCCAATAATGATTTTGTGGGTGAAACCAGACAATGGCTATACTCACAGATGAACTCACAGAAAAGTGATAAAAGAGTAAATCATCATATGACCCATAAGCAAATGTTTTTTCACAAAATGATCTCTCCATATCTCTCCATCTTAAAAAAAAGGAGTCTGGGAGCATAAATTCACAAATTTGTTAAACACTAAAAGTCATGGACTTAAAGACATTGGATTTATGGCTTATCATAACAATCTACAACCCTCTAACCCTCCATTGTCTTATAACTGCAGAGGCGTTAACTGCCCACTGCACCTTGAATGGTTTCTTATAACATGTTGACTCCTTATGCTAAGCAATCTGTTCCACCTTGTATTTAGCTGTGGTACTCTAAGTACCTTTCTCAGATCTGAAGAAGAGTTCTGAGTAAACTTGAAAGCGTGTCTTTTTCACCAACAGAAGTTGGTCCAGTAAAAGATATTATCTTACCCACCTTTGCTCTCAAATAGAGAATACATTTTCAGAACTCCCACCAAGGGAAATGTGGATTGTCCATCTGCTGAAGTCTTCAAATTAACACTGTATACCTTTCTGCAAGAGATATTTTAGTCATACAAAGTTATTGAGCTCAATACAGGAGTAACTAAATTAAAATTAATAGTCTATGTAATACAGAAGGTCAGACTAGATGATTTAATGGACCCTTCGGGTATTAAAAGCTATTAATCTATGAACATTTGGAAAAAACAATCTCTTATTAAATGATTGGCAAACTTTTAAAAAGCCTAATTACATCAAATAATTAAAACACAACAAGTAATTTGATCAGGTCTTCTCTGCAATCTCTGAAGTAAAAGATTTACAGTAATATTTCCTTCCAGCCTGAAATATGCTTGTGTTTTGCTTCCTGCTCATAAGAGAAAGTTGATATGTTCAGAACTTTTTACAAAATACTCCATTACAAAACCAGTCCTTTGCTTTGATTCTCCCTAGCACCAAATTAACAAATCTGCAAAGAATAAAACAGGACTGATTCTTTAAGAATCATTTGCCCACACTTAAGCGTGTTTAATTTCCCCTAGCTTCTCCTAAGCAGCAGTCCTTTATTAGAGGATCTTAGCATTCAGAGAGTTATAGTGAATTAGGGGACACTGAGAAATTTTAAAGGCCAACACTTTAAAGTCATGGAACAAAAACTGAGATAAATACTATTATAAAATTAGCTAAATGATTAAAATTATTACAGTTGTTTAAATTTGTTTGGATGCATTTCTTTTAAAGAAACATTTACTTTTTTCTGTTTTATTAGAGGAGGGAAAAGAGTGTAGAACTGGGATAAGCAGAGAAGATTTTTATTTATAATATTGATTTATGTTTTGGGTGATTGTCTAAAGAATATGTATAAGAACAAGATATAAGTGAAAGGAAATCATTCTGAGAATGGCATTCTTAAACAGATAATTAAAAGGATGAGAAATGTACTATCAAAGAATCCCCCAAATGTAAGAAACAGTTCAGGAAGCAGGGAAAGTGACAACCTTTCTAGTTTACACAGAGCTCTTCTTCAAGTCTAAGACACTCTAAGTAGAGTATATGCTATTTTTCACATTTTAAAGGAAAATAAGTTACATCAAACGACAATCTTGTTGCCAGGAACCATGAAAACTAGGCCAGATAAGAACATCTTACAACTTGTTCTGAAGCTTGTTAAAAGTACTGTTGTCAGCAATAACGCAGTATCGCATCTTTTTCATTGTTGCCTCTGACTACCCAGCAGAAGGAAACCATGATTATTCTGCATTTGCCTATATACCTCTAGACATAAATCTAGGGCTTAGGTCACTATGAAGTTTCTCTCTGCCTCTGATATGAATAACACATCTGTTTCTTAGAAGAGTGATGGGCAAATCTCAGAAGGTTCAGAAGCTTTGAGTCCTGTTCCCAGATTGGCTCTGCTATAACTCTATTCAATAGAACTCTCACACAGAATGGTCCATGACACCTGAGCCTAGATTTGTCAATCAGGTCTCCTTCAGAGGGTGTGACTGTGTGGCCAATTCCCTTATCAGCAGTCTCCTCTCCAGGGAAAGGCTGGGCAAACATCATCTTTTTAGTAAAAAATCCTCTTTACAGATCAACTAGAGAGTTGGTCTTTCCAGTCTAGGTAAAGACTTTTTCAGGGGAGAGGTTGCTGTCCCTTCTATTCAGCAGGTAGCTGTCTGTATGCACAATGAATGCCTCCAATGACCAAGTATTGCTTAACAGTACTTTTACTTCTTGCATCATAGAAATGTAAACACTGATGCATTAAGTTAATGATTTTACTGTGACATGAGAAATGCCAAATACAGCAATATAAAATCAGCCACTGGATCTTCATGTGCACATGATATTCATCTGTATTTTTTCCAGGTCAGGCAGTCTTGCTATACAAGTAGTGAGAAATTATTGCTACTTAGGAAGCATCATTACAGAAGATGGAAGATTGGATACTGAAGTCAGTGCCAGAATAGCAAGAGTGAAAAACCTTCTGGAAGAATCAACATCTGATAAAAGGGACATAAATCCAACTCTTAAAAATTTGCAGTTGGTTTTGTGTTAAATTATGGCTGTGAAACATGGACATTCAAACAATCAATAACAAAACTACAGTTCTTCAAATTATGGTGTATGTAAGAATTCTAAATATATCTTGCATAGAACTGCATAACCAACAAAAAAAGTATTGGAGATTACTCAATCTCAGCAAAAGCTAGTTAAAGATTTTATGAAAGAAAGATTTGATTTCTAGGGCATGTTAAGAGGTTCAGCGAGCAAAGTATGTTTATAGGCATTGAAGGGAAATTTGATGGCAGAAGAACCCAAGACAGAAAAAGAAGATATTGGATGGATGATGTGGTATCCTAGGATTAAAATGACTATATAATCCTCTGTTATTTTTTCTGTGGATAAACAGAATGAGTTACCATGGTCGCAAACCTCCAATAATGGACATGCCACAGAAGAAGAAAAGTCAGTCTAACATTTTTGTGCCTGAGGTGTCCTAAACGTATCTAACGTGAACTCCATAGGAACTTATTTATTGCTTCAGTCTTTGACAAACCGAAAGCAGGTTTTCAGTTACTTCTTGAGATGCTGTCTGGATTAGGAATGGCCATTTATAATATTTCTTGAGATCAATATTAGAAAAACAACAAATCTTACAAAATATACCATGTAAGGTATCATGGAAAGGTTATGACTTACTGACTATGCTAAGCTCATCTATATGTGTGTATTGCCTTTGTATTGTAAGCGATAAATGTGTGATATTTTTGTATTGAAAATTTGTGCTCTGCTATTGGGTGACACCCCCACAGATTAGCCCCTGTACTGATCAGCCTGATTGAGGGCCAATCAAGGGCCAGCAAGTGATGCAAAAGACAAGGGACAGAAGCCAGTTTAGGAGTCATCAGGACATGTAGAAACATGCCTGTGAACAGGGAACTCTAAATGCTTTTCAATGCACATGTACTGTGGGCTTGTGTTTGAAACATGGCAGAAACTATAAAAGGCTGCTTCATCATCTCCATCTTGTCTTCATTCCTGCTTCCTACCTCGGGGTTAACTATTCTACATCTGAAGCTGTGAAACAAAGGACTGAGACCCATCCAGGTACTGGATGTACGCCAGAGGAACTGTACAAGCCTGCAAACTCCACAGTTCTGCTAAGAACCTGATATAGATGAACTTTGAAGTCATGTGTATACATCTGATTGCTTTAATTCTTTAATGTTTAATCCTTAACATCTCTCATCTTGCTTGCTTCTTTCCTTTTATAATAAATCTTTAGTTTTAGTTACTAAAAGAGTGGCTGGCAGCATGGTATTATGGGTAAGATCCAAACTCATATTGATCTCGTAATGTGGCTAACCATTTGGGGATCAGGAGAACATTTTGGTAAAGGGAATAGAGTTTTAAATAACTTATTTTTTGGCTCAACCTAGTTGCTGATTGACAGCCAGAAACTGAAATGCAATAAAGTAGACTATGTAACCAGAATTTATTTGTAGAAGATTGCAGTTAGCTCCCTTATTGATCGCCTTATCCTTATTTTTACTCTAATTGCATCAACTTTAGCTACATATATGAATTTTGTGTCTCATATTTTCTGGATTAGAGGTCTGTCATAGTCTCCTATTTTTTGTTATTTTTTAAATTCTCTTGAACATTTGCTCTAAACCAACACCCCCTCAAATTTGGATGTATCTCTGAATTAGGATCTGAAGCTCATGGCTTGGCCCTAAATCTACATTTTTGCAAGACAACCCGTACCCATAATATGTTGATTTTAGTTGCAGGGAATGACTACAGTTCAGTGGCATCAAATATTTTAATGATGCCCCCAAAGCTTCAGGCTTCCTGACAATTTCTTGTCTTTGGCAAAATGGAGCATAGATCCATGAACTTCAAAACCACCCTGTGAGTGTGCATAGAATCATCAGGTTTTATCAAGAAATTTGATTAAGGTACTGAATATTTCTGGGATGTGTTCACTAAAAACAAGGCTACTTAAAATTAATGACTTTCTACATTAGCTTTTTCACAAAATTTAAGCCAATTAATTTCACTTATCTGATGTAAACAACTCTTACACTTTTTCTCCTTCCAGTAGAAGGAACTCTCACTTCATATTTATTTGAAGCATAACTGAAGAAAGCCTAACAAGATTTATTTTCCCCTACCTTTTAAAAGGGCAGTTTCTTGTTTTGTTTACTTAATGATAAAACAGATCCCAAATGTTCAGACTATGTCCATGCATAACAATACTTGCTTGATCAATCCTACTGAGTTCAGCCTCTCCTGGTGTGCCCCACACCTTACTGATCTTTAAGATTTACTATAGTATACTTACAAGGGGAGTGGAGGGGGAATCTCAGTATTAACACAGCTACACAACATGTGAAAGGAAGTACTTTGTGAATCAACCATACTATAGCTAAACTATATGCAACAGAATGTTGGAAAGCAGCATATTATAGCCAAACTACATGTAAAACTAACTGTTGACTAGAATAAAGTGAAAGGGCTGCATCAGAAACAGACTATAAGAAATATGGCAACTTAGAGATCAACGTATTCTGAAAAATCAGCTGCACAACTTAAACGGTTGCCTTGAGGTGGGATCAGATTTGTCAGGGGCAACATTTAAGCAGCCAGTACCATACGGACCTTTCCAGCCTTATAATATTCTCATTTCACTGAAATGCTTGAACAGTTTTCCCAATGTATTATAGGCACAGATATTTTCCTTAAACATCAGATATACCCCAAAAAAAGATTGTTCATAATTCTTTCGTATTTTCTCAATATCTGAGCTCATCTGATGAAACATATCTACTAAAAGCTGACAATGTAGTTCTGTGGCTTTTTATTAATCTTTGCATTTTAGCTGATTCCATTAGGGATTAATGTTCCACCTATATAACAATATATACATATGAAACTTTGGCCTGTGGCCTCTTAGATGGCTGGTACAGTATGCTGAGCTGCTTTTATTTATCAAAGTATTAAGGAAATCAAGGCCTGATTTTAAAATACTTTAAATTACATTGACCTGGGGTTGCTCTCACATTTTCATTTGACTACCGTAGTTAAATAGAGTGTGCAGCTAGGGTATATTCCATATTTATATGGTCTAAAAGCAGGGGCCATTAAACCATGCAAATGCTACATTCCCCTTAGACAGCTAAAAGTATATTTTACATCTAGCACACATTTGGGCTAGACCACTGGCTGAAACATTAGGAATCTTTTATTTCATTAGCACAACTGGATTTCCCCCTAAGCAGGGACACTCACATGAATCCACAAAAATCTAGTGTTGTTGGTATGCCTGATTCTAAAATTTGTATTTTAAGCTTCGGAAATTGTGTGTTGGGTCTCCTAACCCCCAGAGAAAACCTTCACAGTTAAAAAAATGCCTCTTTGTAAACAGCCACACAAATAACTGACAGTTACCTACCCTCCATAACAAAGCAGCAAGTATGGATTTTTTTTTCTTACCCTGACGTGCATTTCAGTTTCATTGCAATCCCTCTCTCTGTATCTATAGACCTGAAAATGTTTGATTTATATACAAACAAACTGTAGTTACTGTTGGTCAGGAAAGGAGCCCAATGTAGATGAGAAGCAAAGGCCTACATGACTGAAAAAAATAAATGCATCTTTCAACTATATCTTTACTAACATACCATCTGCAAAGAGATACATACTCAGAGCTGCACTCATGGCTGAAATGTTTGTTCTGGCAACTGTGAATTACTAAACTCCTATTCTGTCCCCAGGAAAATACACAGAGCCTAAACTAGTGTCCAAATTCATCCTTTGGCCTCAGTGGTCACTTATAAACAACATAAGCATTCATTTTCTCCTTTGGTTTGACTATTCTCCCTACTTCCTTTTCTCAACCATCTCTAGTCTAACAGTCTGACTGCCCTCTACTCCCTTTATAACTTGGTTGCAGCTAATTAGATCCACCTGCAAGAATGACTGAGCAATAATTCCTCTCATTCTTAACTCAGAGATTTAGCAATTTATGTTTGCTTGCCAAGGTCTTGGCTTCACCTGTTCTACACCATCAAACATTTTTATCCAACATGTATTAAACCTACATGAAAAAGAAACTGAAAGCAACACAGCTGAGTTTTCATTGTAAGATATCTTTTATGGACTTCTAAAGGGAAAAAATTGATTCCCAAATTTCTATGAAATGTCATTGCTGGAAAAAAGAGAAAGTTAATTTTAGGTTGTACCTTTCAAGTTGTATTGTTCAAGTCTAACCCTGTATCTTTTTAAAGACAAACACAGAGAGAAAGGAAAGGGGGGGGGGGGGGGAGGGAGAAGAAACAGCACAAGATAAAAAATGCAGTTTCCATGTACAGTTATGGGAACACCACAGGGGGCAGCAAACAGCATTGCTTTTATCTTGCCAGACTGGCCACAGTAAAGTGTTTCAAGGTAAAATCTACCCTGGTTGGCCATGCAAGTCTCTTATTAGTCACAAGGAGAATAAATATATATAATGCCTACTACTGCATAATAGTGTGTGTGTGTATGTGTACGTGTATGTGTACCTATACTGGTGATAACCCAGGCGTTATTGCTCAAGTACATGGTTTTATGGTGAAGGTGGGCAAGTGTGTGTGTTGTGTTGACAGATTTTGTATTGATTTTGTGTGGGTGGTGGATAAGGGATGTTAGCTGTGGTGAGGGGGTATGTGTATTTAAGGCTGGTTATGTTCTCGTAACGGAAGACTCATGTTGGTTTGTGTCTGGGGGTTATACTGGGAGATATGTTGATTTCTGCAATTGACAAATAGTGGTGATGGGCTATGTGTGTTTGGGATTGTGTGTGCTGATTGTGTTGTGTGGGTGGTTGTATTGGTTTGTGTATGGGAGGGGTTGTATTTGGGTATTTTGTGTTGTGTGGAGGTTATGTTGGGAGATTTGTGAAGGTAATGAATGAGGGATGTGTGCTCCCATAAGGAACTTTATGGGTTCAGTTATTGCTTTTACTGGTTGTGGTGTTGGTATTTTTGAAGAACTGTGGCAGTTGGGCCAAATAATCCACCATCTGTCAGGCTCCCTCATACAACTAAAAAAATTCACTGTAGAGAAAGGGTGGTGATGGGTTGTTACTTCTGATATCACAATGGTCTAAGTCTCTTGACATAACATAAATCCATGCCTTTCTGTCATATTGATGTAATTTGTAAAGTCAAAATGGGTGAAAACTTAAAAAAAACAGATGATAACAGACTGCAAATCCCAATGATGAATGATCCTGGTGATATTCTGAATAAAAGGAGCTCTCAACCATGCTTGCAACTGTTTCCATTGTTTAACAGTGATTAAGACATTTTAGCATCAGAATGACACTCTTGGAAACTTATTTTATGTATACCTCTTTAACCTACCTACCTACCTATCTATGTGACAAAGTTAGGAGCACCAAGGTGGGCACAAAATTGACACAAAAGGCTGTAGGTGGAGGGAACCTTAGGTTCATACCTTAGGAGTTGCAGAGCAGTAGCAGTCCTAACTGCCACAAATAAAATAAAAACCAAACAGAGATACAGAACTGCTGGAAGAAAATGCCCAGGGTGACTTCCCTGCTTACCTACCCCCTAGAAACAGCCCTGTTGCTAGGGACATAGCCATGGAGATGATGTCTTTTGGCTCTCCTTCCTCATTTGCTCTGGTGAGAATGCCTGGATCAGGAAAAAGGAGGCCCACTATTGTATAAAGAGAGTAAATATCTTCTTTCCAATGTGCAGTGGTGGATGCAGTAGAAGGCATTATAGGTATTTTGACACTCCTTGATGTGGTGATGATCGATGCTGATGCTCCATTTTCCATGCCATGCTCCAACTCCAATGCTGTGCACTCCCTAGAGAAGAAATGTCCGAAAGGTTAGGCAGCCTTGTCCTATTTAAACATGAGCAACAAAACACATTTCTCATGGTTCATGTATGTATATTTCCTCTCATCTTAAAAACATTTTGGTTTGTTGCTATGACAACTCTAACCTCACCAAGAGCTTTGAAAACCCCTAATCAACAGTTATTTTAGTTCAGTTAGTTCTACTTCACATCACTATTTTGACTTCATTCTGTGCTTTCTTTCAATAGCAATTTTATATACCATGTCAATAGGATAAAATTACCTTTCTGCCATCTTTCACACATGTTGGGCAATTTAAGATTTTGACCCATGATACGGTTCACGATCTTTACCCCCCCCCTCCTAACTGGCACATCTAGATGCATCTTGAAAACCCTTTATTATGGGATTCAAATAATGGGAAGGAAGCAAGTGAGGAATTTGATTATAACAGACCCAAAGCCATCTGCACTTGCACTTGCATGCTCTCTCTCTCTCTCTCGTGTCAATGAATGTGTGAAAAATGTGTATCTAATTTGAAGAGAAACCAAATATTTATCTAATATATGCTACGCTATTGAAATGGCTTTCTCTCCCCCTCTAGCTGTGATGCAGGTGGGCGTGATTTGAAAGAGAAGCTGAAGGAATGAAAATTAAAACAAATTGTTCTTTTGCGGGGCGGTGCTGCTATTTTCCAGCTCTACAGAAGCCAGCAGTCGCTGTATGAGGGCTCATGTTGTGTTAAAGTTTGTTGGATTTTTAGAAAATCTAGTCTTGCCTCATTCCTTCAGATAACCCAATCCCAGTTTTGAAGCCAGCTAGGTTTTTTGCCCCAGTGCTCCCCTTAGAAAGCTATTCCAGAACTTCACTCCTCCTACGGTTAGAAACCTGTATCTGATTTAAAAGCCTTAAAGAGGTCTCTATCCAGATCAGATCCTGGTGGTTTGTAGCACACCTCTTGCATTATCCCAGGGGTAGCTGTAGTAGTTTTCTTCCCCAATGTGATTTTTACCCATACAGACTCTGTCTTATCAATTCCATCACTTCTAATTTCTTTACAGTCTACCTCATCATTGATATACAATGCTACTCCACAACTTTTGCCTTTATATCTGTCTTTCCTAAACAACACATACCCTTCAATACTTGTACACCCGTCCTAACTACTATTACACCGTGTTTCTGTTATCCCTATCATATTTGGTTTCACTTCCTCTACCTGTAGTTCTAGTTCCTCCATTTTGTTACCCAGGCTCCTCACATTGGTGTACAAACATTTTAATTTTTTGCTTTTTGACTTCACTCACATTCCTTATCTGATTTGCCACAGTCATTCTATTGTCAATATTACCTATTAGAGTGGTTTCTACACTACCCTTCCTCTTAACGTCTATTCTGCTCCCCACTGTGTGTCCTTTCTTACTTCATTTTTCTCCCTCTCAATGCTCCTTTTTTCCTTGTTATTTTCCTTTAAAATGAAGGATAAAACACAGAATCTACACACTAATATATTTAAGCTTTACAAAATCAATACAGTGATTGGGAGTTCTGACAATTGGAGATCTGCTGTTTTCATTTATGCTCACCCTGTGTATTATCCTGTCTATTAGATAAAACAATTAGTTGTACCACATAACCAATTTTTTAAGCATTCACACTATTGAGGACATACACAACATCAAATGAGAAAAAATTGACAATTACTGAAGCTGCTCGACTCACACGGCGCCTTTGGTTCAATGATGTAATACACTTGACAAAGACATTTGGCCTTCACTCTATGATTCCTCATTTATAGTGTTTTCCCCTTTCAAACCCACTGACTTTTGTAAAATTACATGACACTGTATTGAGATTCATCCCACAGATTCAAGCTCGGTTATCCCTGGTTATCTACCTTCCTCCTGCAGGGCTGGGCTGGATCTGAGTGGTGCTGAACATGGTAGCCAGTTTGGTATCCCTGACAGCACTCACTTCCAGCTGCTAACTGAGCGGGATTTCTATACATGCAGGAATGTCTGCACTTATTGAAGCCTTCCACAGCAGCTTCAAAACAGCTACTGAGCATTGTTAGCAACTTCCTGTATTCCCGCTAGCATGCTGAAATAGCAACTTCTTATGTCCAGTCACTCAAGCCAATATACTGCCATCTTGCCCGGGAATGTTTCCATGTCAACTCAGAGCAAATAGAAACAGTAGCTATTACAACGATAAGGTTTTTTGTTGAACACCAGGAAATAAGAAAAAGAAAAGGGGGTTATGTTGGCACAGCGTATCAGACAAGAAAAACCTTATAACAGCACAGTCAAAGAGACAAATTCCCCTCATCATTTTTACATAGTGTGAAATATGAACCCTTAATAGACACAACATTTACTAACCAAAAAGTACTAAACCAGTAACAGACCTTAATTTCTTATTTTCTCATTCTCTTCAGTGAGGTTTTTTGCATCTGTTGACTCCTTTTATTTTCTGCAGGTAAAATTTGTGAAATTTTTACCTTGCAATTCTTGACTGGGATTATCTAGTCTCAGAAAATTAGAAGAATAGGGCGCTTCCCTGTGTTGTAAAATACTTACCCTAACTAAATATTGTTTAGAATGGGGTTTCTTGCAATTTTCAGGTAGTGAATCAATTTTTATTGGAAGGTGGGAAAGAGAAAATAAAAAAAGAATGTGAATTTGGACAGTTTGTCCTTCTTGGCCTTTTAAATTCTTGAAATGAATGAATGAATGAATGAGAGAGAGAGAGAGAGAGAGAGAGAGAAATATATATATATATATATATATATATATAAGAATTGCCAAATTGGATCAGACCAGAGATCCTTCTAGCCCAGTATCCTGTTTTCAGCAGTGGCGAATACTATGGAAAGGTGAAAGAAACAATCCTGTAACAGGCAGGTATGGAATAATCTGCACATACACTCTGCAGCATGAGAATTACATCCCTTCCAATTTTTTTTTTAAATTAATCTATGGTAACTCTGTAAATTCTTGTTATCCACGTAAATGGACAGAGACAGACATTACACCTTTTCCCAGTTCCAATTTAAAGATAATTGATAACTGATTTTTAATATGGTGAATATCTTTTCCATTTTTGTGAAAACTCTTTTTTTTACCTGAGAAATGTCCCAGGACCTATGAGCAGAATCCTAAATTTTGACTTATAGAGTGCAGCAGAGTCCTAAAATCAACTCCCAACATAGCCCATTGCTATTTTAATACCTTTTAGAAAGTTTTAGACATTCATTGTTAAAAATATAACCCTCCATTTGTTTCCATTCATTTTCACTTGACACTGAGACACATTATTCATTGTTTAAAAATGAAAGCTGAAAAGAGTTAGCAAGCCAAACACACAAGGGCCAAGGAATCACTTCCCTAGCTAGAGGGATCATGCAAGAGTATTTGGAACTGATCTTTCTTCCTGTTCATGTTTGTTTTCATTGTTTACTGGTTTTCTTGTGAAAGAATTGAATGTTCAGTAGCTGGCTTGAATTTTAATAAGAGTTGCATGGTAGCAACACTGAAAGCTTCATTGCTTCTGTGGCAGTAATCACCCAAAGCTCCTTATTGTTTGGATTGTCACAGAAATAATTATTGCTTCAGTAAAAAAACAAAACACAAAACAAAACATTGTAACATTAAGTACACATTTTAAAGGGAAATTATCTGCTGGACTGGAGACAACACTGCTGGACTGGAGCCTTTTTTTTATTCTGTCAGTGAAGCAAAATTTCAGGTTGAATGGGGGTCTGCATACCTACAGGTGTGTAACTCTATCTATATATCGGTTTGTACGTATCTGGGCACCTCATAACATGCTTGTGAGGTAGGGAAATATCACGTTTTACATTTGGGGAACTGTTGACCACAGGAATACAAAAAAATGACCAAGGCCATACAGGAAGACTGTGGCAGAGAAATAACCCCAGATTTCCTGAATCCCTGTCTTTCTTATGCATATGATCATACTTCCTCCTTATGAAAGCAGGGTTAGTACCCCTCAAGTCTTTTGATTGTCCTCCATGCCCACACTGGTCCTCCCTGGCCTACTTATGGCACCATTGGGGAATGGTATACTGAATCCACTTTATTCTTGAACTCAAGCCACTTATTATGACTCCAATCCTTGCCTCCCTTAAAAGTCAGAGTTCAGCTTCTTCATGAGGCACCCTTTGGTGATGTTTGGTATACTTACTATCTGCTATGCTAGAAAAAGAATGGTCAGTTTTGAAATTAGTAATTTTCTTTTATCTTCCCATAATTTCAACATGTTATAAATCCAAAGATTATTTCCAGTGCATATTTAGGGACAGATTATAATGTCAATGGTACTCCCTAAGTGAGCAATTCCTCACTAGTATGAGTGAGGGGTTCACAGTTTGTTCCTTACTGAGAAGGTTGATAAATGAGTGGTATCTAGTCTCTTAGCCAGCATACTCATCTTGTCTCTGCTGATAGAAATGAAATGTATTTGTCATTACAGTATCAGATATCTTAATAATGTATTCAGTGCAATAGCGCCTTTGCATTTAATAAACTTTTGCAGATATATTGCTGAAGGATGAAAGTGGCTTTATTGGCCACCTACACAAATGTAGTCTGAAGGAGACTATGTTGGATATGCAATGGAAGCTTGTTCATTTGTTAGGTACAAAACATATGCAATGTAAGACTATTAATAAGCATGATGTTAAAAATGGTTTGCTAATGAATGGCCCTGAGAAGAATATAATTTTCCTCTGTGGTTGCTGTCTTTTTTTTCAAAACCATTAAAGGTTCCACTAAAGGTAATGTTTAATGCATAATAAATTAATAAATATAATATAATATAATATAATATAATATAATATATTTAATGCTTAAGTCACACCTGGAACATATCTGATTAACATTAAGTTATCAATAATAAACTGTCACTCAAGGTCTTCAAAACATTTTATGAACAATGTGTAATTGTTAATTAAGCCAGAAAACAACCCTTTTAACTAGAGTTCAGTAAGCATTAATACATTTGTTTTATAGACAGGAAACATGAGGTTCAGGAAAGTTAGATGGCTTGCCAAACTCCCTCCTGAGGAGATAGATCCTGCAAATAGATCAGCCCTGGCATATCCTTGTGCTCTGACACACCTATTTGCAGCAGTGAGCTCCAAGTCAGCGGAAAAGCCTGGAATAGAATCCAGGATCCCAGGTTCCAGTTTCCTGCTTTAACCACCATACATAGTATCACAGTCTCATAGATCAGATACAGATCAAGTATCACAGTCTCATAGATCAGATACAGATCAAAATATTAATTATTAATATTATGAGTATAGTAATCCATCCTTACTCAAATTTATTAATAACTCAAGGACTGGACTGATTAGACTACTTGTTGTGTAAGGGAACCCCACAAAGAGGAATAAGAGTGACAGAATCTAGCTCTGTGCCATCAAAGCAACTCTTTTCTCATACATCTGTGAAGTGATATGCCATAAACTACATGTTTAAATGAAATTTTATGTTTATAATGAATGTATGGCAACATATAGTATATATAAAACACTACAGAATAGAAGTGCTAAGTATTACTATTTTGATGATCTGTTCTTTATGAAGTATATGGCAGATATATGCAATGGTTTAATATTTTTTTGTTTTTTGTGCACTAGTAGAAACTTGTTTAATGTGGCATGACATTCCAGCTTTCCCCACAAGTATATATTTTGAAAAATAAGATATGGTCTCTGCTCCTTTGCCCCTCACTTTGAATTGGTCCCAACTTTAACTGCTTTACAGTCATGAGGAATAATGACTATGTTGGTATATTTTCAGTTTCCTGAGCAGCTGTCTGACTCTCTAAAAATATCCCAAAGGCACAAATCTCTTCCAGATCCTGTAACATTTCCCATATTTCTGGCAGGATCTCCTTTAAAATTCAGTCCCTAAACATTACTTGGTAATGTTTCATGAGTTTTTCAGTCACTTTTTGGCATGTGAAGACCTTAATTATATCCCACTGAACTTTTGGGCTAGGTCCAGATAATTGGAAAGGTATACTTGAACAACATCTCCAAATCATCAGCAGCAGTAGGAGAAGGAGAAATAGGCTTGGGAAACCCTAGTGAGATGCATTCTACTCTCATTTATGGGGGGTGAAATTTAAATTTAGAATACCGACTCACCCCTTTCCCTCCTTGCAAACATAATTCTGTCTTACTTGCAAGTTTCACATAAGGTTTTCAGTATTTCCAGTGTTTTGATGGGTCACAAACACCCTACTGAAAGCCTCTCTCATGGTATTTCAAATCGCTGTAAGAATGAGAAATGGGACAGACCCAAATCTTCAATTCATGCTTTAGGTCTGAGTTACAATCCAAAGTCTCAGCTCAAACTTAACTCTCTAATAGTCTGAATCTGAACGCCCTGTTAGATCAGAAAGTTCTGAAAGTAGATCTGAGTTAAGATTCACAATTTTAGTTTAAAACCATCCCAGGTTTAGAAATATCTCAGGAAGTGTAGAAGCAGGGACTAATTTTTCCTTTAAGGCACCAGATTTGGTTTGAGGGATTTGTGATGGCTTTGGTTGGCTCCTATGATATCTTTTAGCCCCTAACCAGCAGGTACTTATAAATGTCAGGGGTTAGATAAATTGAATGTTAAAGGGCACATTTTGATTGCCATGACATGTTTCCTTAAACTGGTTCAATATCCTTTTGGATATCATCACACACACAAACTCTCACAACAGGGAAAATTTGGGGTGGAAGGATGCTCATGCAGGCATAGTATAAAATCCCTAGTCTCTCCACAGACATGAAGCAAAGCTTAGAGTTATAGATGTTAACATTATAAAGGCACTTAAGCTTACAAGAGAGAATTCCCCTTAGTAAATGTTTCTTGTTTGAGCAGGTGCAAAGGAAAGCTGTCTTGATTCTGCAACTTTGAAAAGAAATGAAAGCTTTAATGAATAGTCGAGGAGACCACAGATGCATGCATAACCGTTAGGTTTTCCACATTTTAATATTTGCATCAAAAATAATGGAAACGTGCCCGTGTCTTATGTTTTGCATACTTCCATAATTTAATTTTCCATGGTTTCTTGGAGAAAGACAAAACTGGCCCTGAATAGCTTGAACAATTTGTTTTTGTGTGTTACATCTGGGGACTTTTTATCCTCCCTGTTACCAGGCCTGCCTATCACTCTAGCTACCTGCCTGCCAGCGTACCTACCAACAAACCTGTGCTGCATGGATTCTATCCTCTACTAACTTTTCCCAATTTCAGTTTGCAGGAAAGAGGGCTATTGTTCCAAGGAGCAGGGAGTGTTACACAGGTAATAAGTTCAGAAGGCAGTAGCAAAATTTATAGATCAGGATTGATCCAGAAATAGTTCTTTGCTCTATATTGACCAGGCCTAGAGGTACAATGGTTCTTGGAGATGTAGACTAATGCTGAATGTCTATATGATGAAATCATGTTCTTATAGGGAAGATTTGCCCTTTTTTATTCTTTATACTGCCTCCTCCCATTCCCTGTCATATGAGGTCTGTAAACGAATAATAGATATTTACACCATAAAAGGGCTTCCTTTGAAAGATAGTAGCAATGATAGATAGCCAAGAGGAAGACATGGGGTGAGGTTAGGAATATATTTGCATTATGGAAGCCTACCTTTACCATATTGCATTATCATAGAATCATAGAACCATAGGCCTAGAAGGGACTGCAAGGGTCATCTAGTCTAACCCCCTGCCAAGATGCAGGATTTGCAATGTCTAAACCATCCAAGACAGATGGCTATCCAGCCTCTTTTTGAAAACCTCATTGAAGGAGATTCCACAACTTCCATAGGCAGTTTGTTCCATTGTCCTAATGTTCTTACAGTTAGGAAGTTTTTCCTGAGATTTAATCAATATCTGCTCTGTAGTTTGAATACAATGCCTTTTGTCCTGTTCTCTGTGGTAAGAGAGAACAACTTTTCTCCAACCTTTTTATGGTAGCCTTTAAAATATTTGAAGACTGGTATCATGTTCCCCCTTAAACTCCTCTTTTCCAATCTCAGTATAGTTCCTTCAGCCTCTGCTCAAATGGCTTGCATTCCATCTCCTTTATTATCTTTGTCGCTCACCTCTGAATCCTTCCCAGTTTCTCTACATCTTTTACATCGGTTACATCGGTAACCAAAACTGGACATAGTATTACTGCTGAAGCCTAATCAGCACGAAGTAGAGTGGTACAATCACCTCCCATGACTTGCATGTTATGCGTCTGTTCATGCAATTCAAAATTGCATTTGCTTGTTTCGAAACAGGATTGCATTGTTGACTCATGTTGAGGGTTGTAATCCACCACAGGTCCCAGATCCTTCTCAGCAGTGCTGCTGCAAAATTAGTTATCCCCCATTCTGTATTTGTGCATTTGTTTTTTCTTACCTAAGTGAAGCACCTTACATTTGTCTTATGGAACCTTAGCTTTGAGTTTCTTGACATAGGCAGAGGGAATTGTGGAAGATAGACATGATCTCACATACAAAAGAGTCTGGGTCAAGATTTCTAATTTGAATGTACTCTGCTGCACCAATAACAGTGGGCCAGTGTCCTAGACAGTCATGTAAAAATGAGCATCAGACATCTTCTTCACTCTCATTGGTAGACATTAGCTGTAACTCAGTTGAAGTCAATGGAGTTACCTTGATGTAAAAGAGAAGAGAGTCAGGTCTGTATAACCCTAACCCGTGACCTCCTGCTTCTCATTTATGTCTATTTTGGGGGAAGTAAAATTTAAATTAGCTGTTGTGAACAACTTCCATGAACCGACTTCCATGGATAAAGCCCAGCAGGATCTTGAAACTTGCCATACATCCTATTGGATACTGTGCAATGCCACATTTTACATGGATTCATAGAAGTTCTCTCTCTTTCCATATCTTACCCACATAGAGACTAGCTGCAGGTACTAAGTCAGGCCTAATGCTTGATTAGGAAGCAGTGATGTATACATTTCTTATTGTTATTTAAATACACACATTATTCTGAAATCAGCTTTAGTCCTCATTGTAATAGCAGAAAACTCATGTAACTACAGTCACTATCAGAGTTTCATTGTGTGGGGGAATGTGAGGAGGGGGGGCTTTTGGCTGTCATAGAATATTAGAGTTGGAAGGGACCTCAAGAGGTCATCTAGTCCAACCCCCTGCTCAAAGCAGGACTAACCTCAGCTAAATCACCTCAGCTAAGTCATCTCCACTAGCAATCATATGACTATATCAAATTACAATAGTTTAGCATATTTCTGTGAGAAACTGACCTAAATGAAACCACACACAGAATCAGAACAAGATAATTCTGAGCACCTGTGTGTAATGTAAAAACAAAATTCACGTTTGTAAAAGCAATCACAAAATCCAGTGCTCCATAATACCTCAGTGTTCAACTTATAAAATGATATTCATCTAACATATAATACCAGCTAACAAATGCTTTATGTTTAACATAATGAGTATTATCTCTAGCGCAGGTAATATAGCATTTAATTCAGGGAACCGTCCTAAAACAGTATAAAATCCAATGCATACTGTAAAATCTAGTCATACTAACATCACTGATGAGTTAGTTGACACTGGATGTTATGGCTTTCCATGAAAAATGGTCAGCGATTCAGTTTGCTTACATTATTGTACCATATTTCAGCATGCCAAACCTTGGTATGACTCCATCATGCAGAATTTATATTAATGTATTTATCTATTTTTGCCCTAGGAACCATAATCATGGTCCATTGTGCTGTTCGCTGCGCTTTCATTCTGTACAAACTCAGAATCAAAAGACAGTCCCTGCCCCAAAGAAATTGCAACCTAAGTATAGAACAACAGATGGATACAGGCAGACAGGAGAGTAAAAGGAAACTATGAGAACATATTGTTTGATAAGATAGACAGTGATATCAGCACACCAACATCTTAGTTTCAAGTTCGCAAGTTGTTTTTTTTTGTAGGCTTTGTAGCAAAGGAGAGTTTTAAGGAGGATAGTGAGTTAGTTTTGCAGATGTTTTTGGGTATCTTTTCTCAAGTGTAAAGGGCAACATGGGAGAAAGCAAAAAGGTGCTTGTCTGAAAGTTTTACAAGGCAGCAATGGAGGTTGCCATGTCACATGCATGCCACATAATACTCATGGTTAAAATAAGGTCACAGATGAGTACAGAAAAGAAAAAGTCCCTTGTGATGCTGTTGGAACTGGGTGATTAATTCACAGGAACTAATGAGGCTGATGAATATTGCCTCTTTTTATGTTCATGAAGTGTCCATGAACACACAATAATTTTCTGACATCCTTTCATATTTTAAAGCAGTTGTATCATTTCCAGGCATAAATTTTGGTATATAGCTGAAATGTGAGCAGTTCATTTTTAGTATTCAGTATGAAAAATATTAAATGTGTTTTGTGCTGCTTAGCTTTGATTGTCAAATTTGTATGTTTATGTTCCTTTATTGGGGGCTTAATCCAATGACCACTCAAATTAAAGGAAGTGGCATGGGGTGACTGGACTTTTAAGAGGAGTCGGACTCACTGTGACTAATCAGCTCCCAGCTTATGCTCCAGGGTCAGAGATCTGGACAGTGATCTGGACAGCTTGAAGATCACATAGGCCCCGATCTGCAAAGTTACTTAGACACCTACACTCCAAATTTAGGTGTCTAAGTCATGGATTTAGAAGTCACTTTGATCCACAAAACTCAGCTGCTGCCTAACCCTGCACTTCACATGGCATGTACGTTTTAAGTGTGAGCCACAAACTGGGGGAAGATAGGTGTTTCTCTGCCTAACTCACATGCTCTGAGTATATCTACCAATCGGGTCCCATTCAGACTCCAGCTCACGGGTCCCCAAAATTTCAGCTGCTAGGGCCACATCACTCAGTCTTGTTCTTATGGTGGGTTGGAGAGGCTCCTCATAGCCAGGGTGCTGGGCCACATTATATGGGAGAGGGACTGGGGGAAGGGAAAGGACAGAGCCAGGAGGGGAGAGCAGCCGCTGCATGGTGCTGCTTGGGGCCAGGAGTGGCTCCTGACCAGGGCGCTGGGCCCAATCACATGGGAGAAGGGCGGCAGGGGGGAAGCAGCAGGGCCGGGAAGGGGGAGTGGAATCAGCTGGCTAGTCAAAATGTGTTGGCAGACTGGATGCAGCCCGCGGGCCATAGTTTGGGGACCTCTCTGCTCTAGCGAGAGGATGGGGTGGTAGTGTCTGTGCCTCCCATGTGACTTTCTTTGCCCTATTTTTAGCACACTCACCCAGAATGTGAGAGACCCAAGTTCAATACCCTTCTCTGCCTGATGAAGAGAAGTGATTTGAACAGAAATTTTCCACACCTGTCAGGAAAGCCTTAGAGTTTAAGGTCAGAAGTGATCTCCAGATCATCCAGTCTGACCTCCTATATTTTACAGGTCACTAATATCCCCCAGAACCCATAGGCTAAACCCGAGGACCAAAGTTAGCTCATGTATTACAGGCCACAGGGGACTACAGTATTATGAACTACAGGGAAAGAATAGGAGGGAATGAAGGGCACCAGTTCCTGAGGCCCCCACAATGACAGGGAAATGATTAAGGGAAATATACCCAGATCATCCTGGCAAGTGACCCCGAACCACACACTGCGGAGGAAGGAGGGGACTAAGGTCATTTCCAATCTGACCTGAAGCAAAATTCCTTACCTACCTCACATATTAGTGATTAGTTAGACCCTGAGCATGTGAGCAAAAACCAGCCAGACAAGCATGTAAGAGGGAGACTAGGATGACATCTGAGAGGGCTGACTCTCCCTGCTAAGTGCCATGACCTATGGGATATTCTGATTAGGAGTGAGGAGATGTCTCCCTCAGTCTCTCCTGTTGAAGTTGTTCAACTTTGGATAAATGATTAAATAGTCATTTGAGCAGGTGGACTGGACCCTGGGTCTCCCACCTCCAGGGGAATATCCAGACCACCAGGCTTACAGTCATTCTCATGTGCTCTCTTTCTGGCCTAATGGCAATTTAATTATTTATCCACAGTTGAACAACTTCAGCAAGAGAGACTGAGGGAGCCATACATCAGAGTATCACAAGCTCACTGGTTAGAGCACTCTCTTGAGAAGGGTAGGAGACCATTTTTTCAAATCCTCTCTCCTCACCAGACAGAGGCAGGAATTGAACCTGAATCTCCGGAAGCCTGGAGTGATTAGTATTCTAATCACTGTGCTAAAAGTTGTAAGAGAAGTGAAGCCCCTACCTTTTCCTCTGGCATTTGTTGCAAGAAGAAGAGGAGCTCCCTGCTGTGAATCCCAGTCAGAAATATGTGCATCTCTGAATCCTGGAGTTTTCAATGAAAGGGGAAGGATTTAGGATACATCCCATCTCATTAGCATCTCCCATTTGCTATCTATGCACCCCCCACCTAACATGCCGGCTTTCGTGGATCCTATTCTAAAGTGCCCATCTCTCCTCATTCATTTTATTGGGAGCCTAACTGCCTATTTCAGGCTATGTGGATCCCACTGGTGGTTCCAGTGGTTTTCTAGGTGGCTAAAAGTTAGGTGTTGCAATGCCTAGATCCCTTCTGGATCAGTACACAGGTACTCATAAAAGTCAGCAAGTTGCCCAGATGACAGAGAGTTGCATGGACTAGTGCAGTAGGTCTTCCTGCAGAAAAGCAGGGAAAGAATGTGGGGCCTGATTAACAAACACTGTACTTCTAAATCTGGAGGTTAGATCATTCCCCCCAGATGTGGGCAACTGGGATTCAAATTCCCTGTTTGACTAATTCAGAGTAGCAACTTGAACCCTGATCTCATATTGCCCAGATGAGTGCCCTAATCCCCAGTCTGATAGGTATGTTCAGCAGCTGTCTGAGGGCAACATCACTATTATGTTGTTTGAGAGGCTGATTCAGTAGGTATACTCTGAGGCTAGACTTCATTATGGTATAGTCCTTATGTTTTGGCAGGTAATACTTGACTTTATTAATTCAAAATTCACTCTCTGAATATTCTCAAATATTTTATTAAAATTTGCTTTTCTGCAAGCATTCCTGAGTAAACTAGCACTAGAATATTTATTAAAAAGAAAACCTAGAAGGCCCTGAATACAGGGGAAGTGTCTGGGAAAAAATCAAATTAATGTTTACATATATCATTTTGTTTTATACACCTATCTCTAAGGTCTGACCCAAAGTATATTGAAGTCAAGAGAAAGATTCAAAATTACCTCAGTGAACTTTGGATCAGGCTCTATATGCTTTAAATATGCATATTCCGGATGACTTCCATGCTAAAAAAAAGTCATACAGAAGACAGGGATAGGAATACAGCAGTCTTTTGTCTCCAGATGGAATTATAATGAGGTTTACTATCAGCAAAGAAAAACTATGAACCGAATGAAATATTGGGAGGGATTGAGTAATGTCCAATGCTTTACTGGGCATTTTCCAATAGAATATGAAAAGTGTCAAAGGATTTGAAAGGAAAAGTTTATACTTAGGTGCAGGGACTCTGACTCAGAAAAGTGTTATATTCATTTCCTGCAGATGTCCATCTTAAATACATGTGATAACGTGCTCCTAAAACCAACATGTAGAGAGAAGTATTGGAATTCTATGCTTAGAAATGAAATAACTTACAAGGCACTCTCCATATTAAAAATTAAAGACCTGATACTATGTCCATTGAAGTAATTCAACAGACTCTCATTGACTTCAGAAAGTTTTGAGTCTGGCTCCAAATCCTGGTGATATCGAAATAAATGAGAAATTCCTTATAACTTCAGTGAGATAAGGATTTTAACCAAAGTGCATATGATGATCCTGCATTGTGTATGCACACAAAATGCCCAGCGAAGGGAGTTTGGGGAGTACAAGGAAGGCAGAAATGGGTCCCTCATATTTTTAAGTTAGATTTTTTTCTTTTGATTGCTTTTTATTATTAGACAAGAATCTAAAATCCTCACAATAACTTTTTTTTTCTGAATGAAAAATAAGGCTGAAATAAAATCTACACAATCCTCTTGTACTGTTATTAGCAGAATCAAATATGAATGTATACATCTTTCAAAAAAGAAATCTTATAGCAATGATAGACTATGGAGTGAAGAGACAACAGAAGTTGCCATATAATAAAAAAAAGTTTTGAAGCTGGAACCACTATCAAACCCAATTGATTTGATCATTAAAAAATGATCATTAAAAATTATAAAAAGCCACTTGACCCATTAAGGATTGCCCCCAACTTTTCAGCCCTTCCTCATGGTCACTTAGCTTCTTTATGGGCTGAAAAAGGGGGGCTCTTTGGTTGATTGGCAGGACAGAAGAATATAGCATCAGCCAGTTGGGTTCTACATACTCAAGGGGAGGGCTTATGAACTCTCTTCCTTTTTCCTCTGCACTGTCTGGGATGAAGAAAATGGACACATTATCAGCCAAATATATAAAAAAAAAACAACATATGAAATGTATCTATGTAAGAAAATATGTAGTACTTCATAATTCATTAAATTGTTACTCTATTTTAAAGGAAAAAAATCAGGACTAAGGTCCTGATCCTGAAGACACTTATGCAAATGAGTAACTTTATGCATTTAGTAGCCCCACATAGTTACTCATGCAAGATCAGGGCCTTAGTGTTCATCCCAGAGCATGTATTACACCACAATAAATGTGAATCCCTGTCTCTGAAGCTACTTATCAATAGTTAAAGCCAATCTATACTGACTTTGCTATCAATCCATCTCTACTGAAAAAGAGTAGCTGCTGCTTTCTAAAAAGTTCAATGGTTGACAATCTATTGTTCTGCTTTTATGGTTGAAAATACATAGTTTTTAAAAATCATACTTTATGTATCTGCTTACAGGCCAATAAATATGGCAATTCAACATGACCTAAGGAAAATCAAAAACAAAAGTTGTTAAACAAGTTGAAAGGACTACATCCTCAGCTGGTGTAAATCAGCATTAATGACTTTAAGGAAACTTTGCTGTTTTACACCTACCGAGGAATTGGCCTGATATTTCCCAGAAAAATGTGGGTTGTTATAGTACTTGTTTGTTATTCCTACTAAATACAGTACAACAAAATAACTTTGTCATGAGTATAATCATATGACAACACATGCTTTTTTGGCCTATAGCAAAACTAGAAGGGATTTTTCTACAATAATTTGTTTGGTTCTAGTTGTTTTGTCTTACATAGGATTTTCTGTAATTTTATATTAAAATTAGCTATACTGCTCCTTTAACAAAAGGTACATATACCACCATCTAGGGAATACAAGAATATTGTTGTGAAATGAAAGCCTATCAAGCAACCTGTCTACAAGATGACTTTGCAATTTGGAATTAATGTGCAAATTATATTTTCAAAAGATAGGCTGTCTGAAAAACCCATTCCCTAATTGAAAGCAAATACTTGTTTAATGTTGATTCTTTGCATGACTTTTCCAAAAATACATTGATTGAGCAGCTTCTGACTATAATTTGCATTACATGGCAAATTATTAAGATAATGAATAGTGTTTAATGATATTCTTAAAAGTCTCTTATGTTGAGTAGACATATTAAATATCCCCAAAATAATATATAGATAAACAGAAATTTAGATTAGTAAAATTAATATGTAAGTTATTTCCCTTAAGGAGACCTTGATTTTGTCATTGCCAGTGGGATCTATAAAAATGCATAAAGGTACAGTAGCAAAATGGGTCTCAGGCTCATACAAGATTTTAATAATTCTACTTTCTATGTGGTGGAAGATATGATTAGAAACTACCTAATGTACGTTGCAGGCAAGATATACATCTGTCAGGTTTTCTCAGTAGAGGAATCAATTGCTTGTTTCATTGTAAAACAGTGTACAGTTACAGTAGCTTTGATTATACAAGAAGGCTTGGATTTTAAGATGACAGCCAAGGACTGAGCATAGGAGAAAGCTCTTGTGACATTCTTTTCCTCCCCTTGACTGTTTTTCTTCTTAAATCATCACAAAACCATTCAGACAGGTAATTTCAGAGCAATCTATTGGCCTGAAAGGCGAGGAAGACAGCCCATAGGGCTACCGAGAAAGGATAAAGAAGTATAATGGTCAAATCTTGCTTTTGGACAAAATAGATATGTTTAAACTTGTATTATTGTGCCCTGATATTATTGAGCAATGTTAATTTAGAAGTCAGTTAAGTTAAAATAATGTTTTAAAGCTCATGCTCCAAAGGCTTGAGCGTCCCTTCACACTAGTGTAAATCAGGAGTATTTGCAATAAAGTTAGTGGAGTTACTCTGGTGTAGAATGGGCATACTGAAAAGCAGAATTTGACCCTAAGAATTTATATGAAATAAATCAGTCTTAATAACTCTTTCATTATTATTAAAAATGTTAAACAGTCTAAGGTATTGTAAGAATTCTTTCAAGTAGCTGGGGATATGCAGTTAATGATGTCTTTTGCCCAACACTACAGTATATGTCTTGTAAGCCATAGATAAAAAAAATAATTCTGCCAAAAGGGTTGAAAAATAAGAGCTTTGAAGTACATCTGAGGTTCAGAAACAGATTATTGCCTTTTTAAAATTAATTACTTCAAAGCTCACACTTATCCCACACGATGAGCTCAGTAATAGTAATACTTGTATAATATTGACACATTATCATACAAGATAACATTGTGGATCAGTGAAAAACTGAATTTGAATTGGAATAAAAGCTACCTTTCATATTTTTTGATGAAATAAAACTACGATTTAGCATCATTGTATTACTGTTCAGCAGGTCACCTGATCATAAAAGCCTACTAGGTTGGCTTGTCACTAGATTCAATGAAAACTGTCCAACACCTGTATTGTAGAAACATAGAATTACAGAAAAGCATGCGTTGCTGCACTGGAACAGAAACCATGTAAGAATGTTCATTATCTCTAATACCTGAAAGCTAAAAAAAGGGAATATACTAAAATTCACTGAAGTAACTAAAAGACATGCACAGGTAAAGCATTTTTAGTTTCATTTCTTAGGAGGACTTTAACTAGAATGTTGTGAAAAAGCTGGGAATAATATTCTATGCTGTTAAAAAAGCAGATTAGAGCACATTGCAGAGAGTGAATATGTCATTTTCAGGTCTGTGGTTCAATCACATGCAAAAAAACCCTCATAAGTCTAATGAAAAGGTGTAAAAAGTGTTTTCTCTAATAATCTGTTTTTTGATTTTCAAGGATCAAATACAACAAAGAAGATAAATAAAAGATACTCTTTGACCTCCCTTTGGAACACCAAAGTGCTGTGAACAGAACATATCTGTATGCAGCTACAGCAGGCCTCATTAGTTTGCCATCTGCCATGGTGGATAGATGCTAAAATGTTGTTATTGCAAGGTTCATTGAGCAGTAAAATTATAAAATATTTTTAAAAAAAATATTTTAAGTAAAAATCCCTTGAAAGAGACCAGCTGCCAAATGATGAGTAAGGCTGTGATCCCATTGAAAAGAAAAGGCATCACACAAATAAAACAAAATTTAGAAATAGTTGTATCAGTGTCCCCTAGTTCCCTGCTCCAGTAAGAATGCTAACTGGCTTTATAGATGAATGGGTAACCTTTTCAAAAGGGTGAAATTTTCTACAAGCCAATATTTAAATGACATAGAAGATAGTATGCTTTATCCTAGTTATTTCTGTTCTAGCACATCTTCGTTTGTTGTGTGGTAAATGATTGGAACTGTCAAAAAAGTTGTGGTGATGTTTCATTACGGAAACTTTTCTAGTCTATTTCTATTCATCATCAGTCCCAGGAATTTCTACATGAAGAAAGGAAAATTAATAGCTGCAGAAAGTCTTGTTAGATGGCACAGTCATCTGTGAAAGTGCAAAGATAGCTTTGGAAACATTTTTTTTTTCCAATTTATAAAATGCACCTATTGAGTCTTCTAGATGCATGTACAAAAATATAAATTACATGTTACTTACAACCTATATTTTTAAACAGGTGCAAATCATAGCCATATCTTGTTGGACCAACACTCCACAGGGCTGCAGCTAAAACACCTTCTATCTGGCAAAGAGAAGTTCCAGCTACAAAACAAAGTCTTTTTTATTTTTTACAGAAGAACAAATTAGATACTATGACCACTTATCTTCCATTACTATTTGTACAGCAGCAAAGAGTGAAGGATAAAGACTCAAATGATATTGGTGAAAGCAGACCTGGATAGGTTGCATCACATCAATTCCCTAAGATCTGCTCCAAGTACATGGAAGTGACAGCAAAAGTGATGCCCAGAAAAGCTATTTTGGATAATAAATGGATATCAACCAAGAATAGATGCACTCCAGATCACGCTACTAACCACTGCAATGAGCTATCATCCTATTTTGTTGAACAGATAATCTGAATCAGTGATGCTCTCCTTGGAGCCCAGACAAAAAAGGCAGCATACAGTGCATTACAATGTCACATTTGCTTCACTTTGAATACCAACCATATCATATCATCCTCTACCTGTCCCAGTGACCAAGAAAGATCAGTACTTGAGTGAACAGCATTTGGTTAAAGTTGAACATAGTAGAAATGGAAGTGAAACTAGGTAGTAGGAGAAGAGCTAATAAACAACACATTGCCCTTTCAGAGCGTGTGCTCACTGACGGACTGCAAACTTCAGCCTTCAACCTTCTAGGCTTGTCTCAGTTACTGGGTACATTGTCAACATCATTTTGCATTTTAATCCTGTCCTTCACAGCAGTTGCAACCACTCCCATTTTCATATCATCAGCAAACTTTATAAATGTCTCTCTATACCATTATCCAAATAATTTATGAAGATATTGAATAGAACCAAACCCAGGACAGATCCCTACAGGACCCACTTGAAATACTCTTCCAGCTTGATTGTGAACCATTGATAACTGCTCTCTGAGTATGCTTTTCCAACCAGATGTGCATTCACCTGATAGTAGATTAGTCTAGGCTACATTTCTATAGTTTGCTTATGAGAAAGTCACGTAAGATGGTATCAAATTTGAGATCCATCCCTTCTGCTGTTCCCCCCATTCACAAGGCTTGTCACGCCATAAAAGAAGGATATTAGGTTAATTTGACATTATTTCTTCTTGACAAATCCGTGTTGACCGTTACTTATCACCTTATTTTCTTCTAGGTGCTTACAAATTGATTATTTGCTCCATTATTTTTCTTGATACCAAAATTAATCTAACTGGTGTATAATTCCCTGGCTTGTTCTTATTTCCCTTTTTGTAGATAGATACTATACCTGCCCTTTTCCATTCCTTGGGTATCTTTCCAATCATCCATGAATTCTCAAAGATAATCACTAATTGCTCAGAAATCTCTTCAGCCAGTACCTCAAGTATTCTAGGATGGATTTCAGCCCTGCTAACTTGAAGGTATCTGACTTATCTAAGTAATTCTTAATTTGTTCTTGTCCTGTTTTAGCATCAGATCCTACCCCATTTACACTGATATTCACTATGTTAATTGTCTAATCATTGCTAATGTGTTTAGTGAAAACTAAAATAAAAAAGGGTATTTAACAATTTGGCCATTGCTACATTTTCTGATATTTTCTTTGCCTCCTCATTGATTAATGGCCTACCCTGTCTTTGGTCTTCCTCTTGCATATCATGTTTTTGTATAATATTTTCTTGTTACCCTTTGTGTGTCCAATTAGTTTAATCCCATTTTTTTGACTTGGCCTTTCTAATTTTGTCCCTAAATGCTCATGGTTTTTTTTTTTTGGTTTTTTTTTAATATTCATCCTTTGTAATTTGATCCAGTTTCCACTTTTTTATTACTCTTTTTGGAGTTTTTGGTCATTAAATATCTTCTGGTTAAGCCAGGGTAGTCTCTTACCATACAGTACTTCATATCTTGCATGTGCATTGGAATTTTTTGCTCTTCTGCCCTTAATTATGACTCTAAAAAAAAACTGCCAACTCTCCTGAACACATTTTTCTCTCAGACTCACTTCCCATTGGAGCTGATCTACTAATTCTCTGAGTTTGCTAAAGTCTGCCTTCTTAAGCTCCATTGTCTTTATTCTGCTATTTTCCCTTCTACCATTCCTAGAATCATGGCCATAATCCTTCCAATCTATGGGGTATATGACTTCTCCTCCTCTGCTTTTGGGAGAAATATCTGATCCCTCTTTGCCAGGGCAGCATACCATTTTTATCTTTATGGATGGTGAGTTGGGAGCAGATTTGGAGCACTGCCTGATGCCAGAAGTAAATGACAATCAGTTTCCTCCCTTTGAAGAAGCCATTTCCTCTTCTTCTAGTTCATCCTCTAGGTAATACTGCAGTCCTCTCCAGCCAGATTGCTTTCCCAAATCTGAATGTCTCCATAGGCATGATTTCTCTCAATTCCTCACGTGCACAGACTTACTTCCTCTTCTTATAGCATGCTCACCAGCTTCCTGAGGGACTCTACCAGCAGACACCTATCACTCTGATGGTGTCCCCATCCTGGCTTTCTGAGATTGGGAAATGTAGGACATGGCAAATCCACACAAGGACCTGGACTATGGTCACAGTTTCTGTCTGGACTCAGGTGCAGGTGGAGGAGCCAGGAGCAATGCTGGTGTTGGTGATGTAGCTTTTCTGATCCATGCTGATTTTATTATTTCTTTCTCCTTCTTCAGCAGGAGAGCTCTATGTCAAAATCTACTATTTGCTAGTTTCTCTTGATCACTTAACATCTGGCTTTTAAGCCCTTCTCTCCTAGATCAGCTCTGATGCCTTGTTAATACAAGGAAAGGATGATCACAAGGATGAGAAAGGTTGACCAAGGAATAAAGGATCAAAGGAGAGAAAGCTAGAGCCTTGCTAATGCCTCCTCAGCTGGTGGGCCTCCAGGTCCCACTCCCATACACTCCACAAAAGGTATGTCTACACAGCAAAGAAAAACCCACAGCTGGCCCATGGCAGCAGACTCAGGCTCAGAAGACTCAAGAGGTGTGTTACCAGATTTGCCTGTCACCTTGGGGTGCACTCTTTTATTAGGGTTATGTTCAAACAGCACATCCAGGCTGACACCCTCTTATGCCCCTGAACTCAGCAGTCTGGATCAAGCAGTACTTCTAAGCTGCCACCCTCATATGCCATAGGTTCAGCACATTCCTATCCCCATTTTCAAATTATAATTGTTCTGGTAGTAACCCCCCCCTCCCCCGATGAGCAAACCCCACAGGATTTTTGGGCATTACAGGGATCTTTGGCTTAGGTAAGAGGAGTGTTGCTGCAGAGTAAAATAAAGAAGCAAAGAACACATAAGAGTAGACGAAGTTCAGAGAAAGTCTGGCAACCAGCTTGATTATAAAAGTTATTTTATTGCCAGGTATAAAAAACTCATGATACTAGTAGTAATAGCCATACAAGGAGAAACAACCAACCAAATAGTTACAATATTACACAATTTCAATTGGGGCATTGGGGAAACCTAGCTCAAATTTAATTATAAAAGTCAGGTTTAGAAAGCTATACCTGGAGTAAAAACAAAGAGAGAGGGAGAGAGAGAGAGTTTGGGGTCTTACCACTCTGTGAAGCTTGAACTGGTCAAGGTTTCCACGTCGTTGATGTAGCTGAGGGTCTGGAGTGCTGGAGACAGGCAGAGCCCCCAACATGATCAGTCAGGAAAAGGTGAAGTCCCAGTGGAACTCGAACAGCTTTTGGATCCAGGCATCAGAACAGAGATTTGAACATGGGTAGGGGTTTTGTAGGGAAGACACAATGGTTCAAGACAGAACACTAGATTTCTTTATGGGTAAACAATGACTCCAGGGAGTATACCAGAGTTGTTTTGTTTGGGCTAGACAATAGGAACTAATAATTCCTGGCTATGGCTGGTGTTCCTTCAAGGGAGCTCACACTGCAATTAGGCAGATTCAGTATTTGGATGCCAGTAGAGGGTTCATTATTAGAATTGGTCTGATAACTACTGAACTAGGGGTGTGCAGGCATGGGTTCATTAACATCAGGAGCAGAGATCCCACTCATGCAGTGCTTCCCTGCTTCTCTGGTCCCAGAGTTCAGTGTGGTCTGTGCCTTGGAATCTCTGTTCTGGATTCTGTATGCTAGTGGAGATGCCTCTCTGTCACACCTTTGAAGCAAATGAGGCTAGGGGAGTTGCTTAATCCTGTCACCCTTGTCCCAAGGGGTTTAGTTGTCTCCCATTGCTTTTTCATGCTCTTTGTAGGTCTTTCTTCTGATCAGTTCTGGTTCAAACACAGGCTGTGGGAGGGAATCCTTCGTGAGTCAGACAGGCTGGGTACTGCACCCTGGCTGACAGGTAACAGGTGGGAAGGTCCCAGAGCTCGGGCTCCAGCCCAAGCCCAGAAGTCTACACCGCCATGAAATAGCCCTGCAGACTGAGCCAACTGGCATGGGCCAACTTTAGATTTTTCTTTGCTGTGTATGCAAACACACAGTCCCCAACGAATCACACTGTAAATTTTAAGCTAAAAGAGAACCAGACAGAATCAAACTCACCCACTCACCTCAAGAATTAGTGTTTGCTTTTTCCTCAGCAGGAGATCTCCCTCTCAAGCTCCCATGTTTGCTGCCCCCTGTTCACTAGCTCTTCACAAATCAGGGGGTCTGAGTATATTTGCAATTTTTTATGAAAATTTTGGTTGTTGTATTTACATGGGGGATGACAGTACTATGTTCTGTACTCATCCCTGGAATGGGCATCACCTAGATGATATGGGTCTTCTGGAATCAAAGTCAATAAAGGTTGCATCAAAATGAATTCAATAAATTCAGCAATCAAAAAGGTAAAATGAAATGCAGATTAACTACTGTACTAATTTAGTAATGTAACAGTAAGTTTAATTTAGCTGAATAGACCAGAACATAATAGAATAGAATTTCTTGGGGGATGGAGAAGACTGTAAATAAAAATGTCTATAATCTGATTGAGAAGACAAATGTTGAGCAGGGGTGAAATCCTGGGCCCACTGAAGTCAATAAGAATTTGGCTACTGACTTCACTGGGGCCAGGATTTCACCCCAGATACTGTACGTGAGCTGAACAGGTTAATAGTATTTCCACAAAGACACTCATCATTGACCAGTGAATAACAAGATGGCTTGACGTTACTCATGATACTCATCAGTTTTATGAAATAAAATTGACAATGAATCTGGTATGTCTTATGGGTTGATGTATTTTTTATCTTGTAGATAACCTCTGTCTCATGCACCATCTAGCAGGGGGGTGAACAAGTAGGTTTTAAGATGGCCTGTATGGAGTACACTAATTATAGTTTAGTGTGACACAAACGTTATTAGCCAGATTGTCACAAGATAATGCTATCTAAATTAGTTATGCTGATGGTGTCATTATTTACGCTAGAAATAGTGACTTGAGGTGCTTAAACCCATTATAAGCTCTTATGGGAAATAGTGAGAGATTTTTAAAAAGTGGAATAAATATCCTATGGCAAACTGTACCTCATGCTATTGAGAAGTACGAAGAAATTGTGAGTACTGATACATTTTAGTGACAGGTGTATAAAAGAAAGATCAAGTGAATTTTACAGCAGTCTACAATATGTCATTTTAATGCATATAGCTGTGCTGTAAAACATAATGCTCATTACCCATATTTTAGCTTATTGACCAAAAATCATATGCTAGTCATTAACATACAATGGTGTCTGAGATAAGTTATAATTAATAACATTTATTATCCAAATTGTGGTACTCCCAAAGGTCTCAGATGGGACTATTGTGCCCCACATGGTATAAGTACCAAAGAAATTATTATACCTGCCTCAAAGAGCTTAGATTTTAATTTGAAATAAGGCTCAACAAGTTAGTTTAACAAGTAGTAAAAGAGCAGTGAGGAGCAGAGATGAGTATAATTAATAAGATCATGTGGTCCTGACTGTTGTTCAGCCTAGCTATCATTTGCATGATCTCCTCCTCTATTTAGAATAGGAGGTATGTGCAATAAGGGTGTAGTAACTGTCAAGACTATATGTAGATTTTTCATCATCATCTATTCTCAGTATATTGCAGGGTAAAGTTCTTTCACTATCAAGTTGAAGTTTTGCTGCCAGAACCTTGCCATGCTTGGTTAGTACTGCACAGGAAAGGTATGATTAACCAAGGTTAATGAGGTATTAAGCAAATCTGATCCACTGGTCTTACTATCCAGTTTGAGCCTAAAGACTTATCTTTCTCTGTAGTACAACTGTGCTATTACTGTCCTGGGGTGTGTGTGTATATATATATAAATATATAAGATGGAGTCAAACTACAAGTATTGAAAAATTATGCCTGTTTCAGCATAACAATTGCTATGCACACACACACACAAATAAGTATTACTCCTGTCTAAAAAGATCAGTTCTGTATAAAGAAGAAAGTTAGATAAAGCAGTTATCTAATCTGTAGCACTGAATGAAAACAGACAATATTTTATATTTGATTACAAGAAATGCTAGATACTCAGGTAATACTCCCCAAATTGGGAAAAAAAGAAAAAAAAAAAAAAAGAGGACTATAACAATTGTTATACTAGAACAAACAAATAGTATTTCTGTGCTGAAAGCTTGGCTAGGACAGTGGCTAATATTGACAGTTTCACAGTAAGACATAAGCCACCCATCTACAAAACAATTTCCCTAATATGAAATTCTTTTCAGAATCCCAGGTGCTGATAGGTTTATGTCCTAATGTATGACTGATAGCCTTTGTAATTTTACCTTCTCATCTTCTTTTAATGCCTACGAATACAGTATGGTGTCAGCAGCTGCTTTTTTCCTCTCTAATTTGTCAATCACATAGCAGCTATTCAAAGGAAGTCAGTTTAAAGAAAATATAGGGCACTTTGGGGAAGAGCTGCACAACCCAATGGCAAATTGAAATTCTAATGCAGTCCTCTGAATAAGTGCTGAGTGCAAGTGTGGATTTAGTGAGACAAAATATGGAGTCAAAAGCAGGCACCAACAACTATTTTAGTTCAGGAGCCAGAGAGAATTATAGGGAATCTATGTCCAGCAGCTTCAGTTAAAAATAACCTTTATATTCATTACAATGAAATTCTGTCTTTTGCACCAAACCACATTCTTTCTTTGTGTGTGTGTGTGTGTGTGTGTGTGTGTGTGTGTGTGTGTGTGTATTGGAGGGGCAGAGGAAAAATCAGATAAACAGTGAGTGCACTTTTATTTAGTTGTTGGTAATTATGATGTAGAATGATATGGGAGACAACTAACTTTGGTTCTGGTCCATACTCTGATGCTGACTTGCTATGTGACCTTGGGCAACTTACTTACAAAAACTGAGGCTCAGAAAGACTATCTGCATTTTTGGGGCTATTAGTTGTATAAATGTGGTACAAGAAGCAGAGTTGCAGGGGGCGAAGTCCAGCTCTGGTTGTTGAGGATCATGAGATCTGTGCTGGATTATCTGACACTGTAGTTTGGGGATGATTAGGCGTCACCGGTGGTGCTAAACAAGACCATAGTGAAAACAGCCATCACCCTCTATTGACAGATATTAAATATACATTATTTATAAATACATTTCTATTAAAACTGACTCTTGTAGAAATTCATTCTTATTTGAAGAATCATTTTACATATTGTACCGAAACACCACAGCATAATATATCATACTGTAGGACAAATTGACAAAAATGATATAAACTGTATATATAGTACTCAGAAATACAATGGAATAACATTGCCTGACAAAAAAGCAGCAGCAAATGCAAATATGAAATCATATACATAGATCATATTGGACACCACCAATTAACCTACTACAGGGCAACCCAATGAATGTTAGGAGGTAAACAAAATAGAGCCAAGGGTTACTTACATATATTTTGGGCATATTAAATAAAATAATTTGGGTTAATAAAGTTCAAATTACAATGAATAATACAGAGAGCACTAAAACAATGTACTTCTGCCAATACCATTGTGCATAGAAGGTAAGGGGAAAAGTGAGAAGAATAATGAGAAAATAAATGCATATACAGTGGTCTAGTATCAAGGATGGAATACTTAGATGCCTTAGAACTCTAACTGGATTCCAGAAGATTCAGTCTGCTCCTTCTGTGATAGATGAATAAAAAACAAAAATAAATTAAACGGATTACACTGTTATGGCAGATGTCAGCAGGTGGCATGATTACAGTGTTCCAAGGAGTTTGTTGATTTGCAAGCAATTTTTTAGTCTACAAAGACTATTGCTGATTTTTTTTCATTATGAAATATTCTGTGTAGAGGAAGCTGTTGCAAGCAGCAAGATGCTTGTATAGGTTCTAGGTGCAGAATTACTTACATATGATATTTCTGAAGGTAGGGTTGCACGTATGCTATTTACAACTGCCTCTGTTCCAGGACTGGTGTATATGTTTAAATAAATAGGTAATATACTCACACTCCATATCATTGATTTTTGCTCCACCAGGAATCTGATCTGCAGCCCCCAGACTTCTGTTACCCTTTGGCAGAGAGATGATGCTGGTGTCAGACATAAGACACTAGCATTACAAGTAGGGGCAACAATGTAGTCACATCAGATACACATTTTAAAAATAAAAAAATTATGTACGGGCCAGATATTAACTTGGTGTAAATCAGTGAGTTTAGTAGAGACATGGATTTATACTAGCTGATGATCAGCCACATATTTACATATGAATATGCATACTAGTCCATTCAGTTTTGTAAGATACGATAAGCTATCCTGAACAGGGTACATGCCTTTTAAAATATTATAAATAGCCATGTGGGACATGAAAAAAAATGTTTTAAAAAAATGTCATGTGGCCCTCACACTTGCAATACAAACAAGTGACCAGATTCACCCAGTGTTAGTCATTCTGGCATAAAGCTGAAGTATTTAAATTAATGGTGTTATGCCAACAGAAAACTGAAGCAGTGTAATAGTTCATTGGGCCACATATTGGTAACACATCGAGGAATCATCAACCTCAAACTCTGCTTAGATTGCATCCCCTTGTCTTGGAATCATGATATAATGGAAAATGTATAAGATTAGGATGTCTTTCTGACTCATGGGCTGCAGAAATTCTCTTTTTATGCCTCAGTAGTTTTTAATTTCAGTATTTCAGTTTACTAAATTGTATTTTATTTAGTAATGCCCCATATAGTTTACAGTGCATATGTCCTCTATTAGCTTTTCAATTTAGTAATCTGTTCCTGGTTTTTGCAGCTCTCATTTGGCTTGTTTCAACCTTGAAGAAGGCACAGCCCTTCTTGGAGCTGTATCTCAGCATTAATCAATGCTGAGTGGCCACTATTCCTGTCATAGTCTTTGAAATGAAGAATCAACATGGCAACCACCTGGAGTTTAGTGTTTGAACTATTCATTTGTGCATCTACTATTGTTGCATACATTTTGTCTATTTTAAATCTACGTCCTTGTATGCAAGGTGAAGCAATGTATTTATATCGAAGTATATAATGTACACAAAGCCTGACAGTGAAAATCTCATACCACAGTAAATTTAACTACTTCAAGTGGTAAGGGTGGCATTGACCAAAGTACTCTAAGCACTTTAATTCTCACTGAAATCAATGGGAGTTAGGCACCTAAATACCTCTGTAAATCCCACCCCAAGCAACTAGTTTTAATGGACCCCACAGTGCAGTGAGAAATAAACCAATATTAATTATTTGTGCATAATTTATGGTAAAGCCTCGGTTACAGCAGCAAATTCACCCCTTTTTTTGCCTTCTAACTATTAACAAAAATAGCCTTAAGTTTGACATGTGAGGAAGTCAAAAGTAAACAAAGTCCAAAAGTTGAGATTTCTCTGTCAATATTAACTCATCCAGATATAAGGTCATATGCTGGAAAATAAATTCAATCTTTTCAAACTTGGATGCCTAAAGTTAGCCACAGAAAAGCCCCATGTTTAGGCACTAGAATAAACCTGATTTTCAAAGGTATTGTGTTCTGGTAGCTCCCACTGACTTCCAGAGTGACTGAATATCTGGAACTCCCACTGAAGTCTGGCCATTTATTTTGGTGCCTAATTTATAGCACAGAGTATGAAAATGTTGGCCTTATTGCTATTTTTGGAGCAGAGAGTTTTGGGTTCATGTCCTAAGAGGAAAGAATTTTTCAAGATACCTCATGTTTTGAATAAAGCTATTCTTATGCAACCAAAGACTCAGTCATTTGGGGTTTTGCCTGATCTCATTCCTTTCCATGTTAAGTTCAGAATGTTCTTGTAAGGCTCCCTGGGAAAGTTAAGAAGCAAGAACAGAATCTAATCTTCTACAGATTTGCCCTCTGTGGAGACGGAGTACAAAGTAAGTGTAAAACATTCTCTGGCTTGGTAGAATTTTACACACCTACTTTGCACTCATTTTATACCAATGTAAATGATGACAGAGTGCAAGGCAGTAGATAATGGTCCCTGAATCTTTGACCATGCAAAAATATATTCAAGAGTGTAAGATTACCCCAACTAACTGGAATTATAGAAATGACTGAAGCCATCCTGGAGTTTGAGGTTAAAATACTAAGTTTGTTTTAAATGCTGTTTCCCAATGCTTGGTTTGCTGTTACAGTGAACAATAATGAAGCAGTGGATGAGCCCTGTGCATCACCTTCATGGTCTAAAATAAAAATATTTGACTACATAATCTGTCATTTAAAAGGGAAAAGACTATTACATGCCATATTAAATAATGACTTAAATAAAGCGTGAGTAGATATTATCTATTTGCTAGTATATAAACACATAAATCTGCCATGTCTTTCTTGCATGCTGTATACACACACACACAATTAGAAATTAAACAATGCTGCTAATAAAATCTAACAAACAAGAGTTACACAGAAATTCTAACCCAGAGAAAACCTGAAGCAGCAAATTCCCAAGAATATTAATCTGACTACTACATAGTTGCTTTAATATATGATTCCTTAAGCAGCAAAACAGTCACTAAAATAATTAAACACTTGTAGAAATCTCAGCTATCTAACGTAGATTTGTGAATCAAGTGCAAACATAGGCCTAGCTCCTCCACCTTCTCCATGTGACTTTCTCCAGCTCTAAGGAGCATGTTCTTCTGGCTCCACGCAAATGTGAGGGCCCATCCGTGTGGAACAATTTGTAGATTCAGGGCTAACAAAAGTAATCCAAGAAACACACTGTGGGTGAGGTAATCTTTTACTGAACCAACTTTTGTTAAAACAAACAACCTTTCAAGAAACACAGCTTTTCTACAGGTCTCGGAAAGATACTCAGTGTGTCATAGCTAAATATAAGGTGCAACAGATGTCTTGGATGACTATGCTAAGCAACTTCCTTCTTCTCTCCTTTACTTCCACCCACACCTATCTAAACAAATTTGTCAGCTGAGATGAGCTCTCTCAAAGACCTCCTAAGAGACAGTGAGGAAAGTTATTCTCTAGGCACATTAGCAGTTCAATATTTATAGATTAGGGAATTTAGAAGTCATGGGCAATTTTTTGCAAGCTAATAGAGTTTTAAAATGTTATAGAATTAAGACACTACATCTTACTCTATTTTTTCAGTACATTAAACAAAATTCCCAAGAAATTCTACAGAAAAAAACAAAACACCCGCCTCCCAAAAGCCCTATGAGCCTGGTCACCTCCTCCTCTTTCAGAAAAAAAATAAATGGGTGAAGGTTGAGGAAATTTAGTTTTTCCTTGTTTAGAATCTTTCAGGTTTGTACCTTTGAACAGGGTTTGCCCCTTGAAGCTCACAGAATAGGGAGTGAGATACGTCCAAAGGCCTGCAGATATCCCAAAATCTGCAAAGATCCCATGTGAGAAGTACATGGGACTCTTACACACAATACTGTCTTTGTGTAATGTTATGTTTACACAACAGCAATATATCTGCATGTTCATAAGAATCACAATGTAACATCCAAAATTTAGAAAGCAGTTTGCATATGAAGAGTTTTACCATACAAGAGACACCTAATAAACATTAATAAAGTTCTCTTTAATAATAATTGGATATTACTTTAGAAACAAACATCACTTGTGGTTGGAGTCTATTTTTCCTCCTCTGCTCCATTGAATAGTCACATCCTTTTTCCAATTGTGATATCACTTGGTGTCAAAGAAAAGTGATCTACATAGAGAGCAATTGATGAAAGTCTCAAATAAACGTTTATGCTTCATTTTCATCCACAAAACTGGACATTTGTTTCCCTTTGGTTGAACTAACAATTAATGAGTTGCACATTTAAAGCGCCTATTGATTCAAAGACATTTTCAAACACCAGTTTCCCCAATGAGTAAGTGATGCTGCATAATATGTTGATTTGAGTTAGGCCACAAAATTGTTGAGCCCTTTTATCTGCAAAATACCCAGTTATACTGCTGTTTTCTTGAGTAAATGATAGTATAAACTAGCATTCAGTTTATTTGATTGATTGTAATTAAATTATAGTGACATGTTTTCCTCATAAGAGCTCATTTAGTGCTCCAAAGTTTTACTCTTCTATTCTTATAGCCAATTTATTTAGCAGACAAAACCAACTGTTCTTGAGTAATACTATCTATTGCATTTATTTATTTACTTTTCTTTCTTTCCAGAGACTGAAGAGTAATATTCACTCTGTGCCCTGATTACTAGGTGTATGTTTGCAACTGGCAAACAGTTACACAAATGACAAATGTCATTCATCTTCATGTCTGCTTTAGTATTATGCTTTTAGGAGTGTATTTACTGGAAATACTCATTCTTACATAGGCTGTTAAAATAGTGAGGTTCTTGAATTTACGAGGTGAGAATGAAAGTGCTTAAACAACATGTGCTTTGCTAGATGAGAGAGTTCAGCACAGTCACTGGAGAATAATAGACATTCATGTAAGAGAGTTTCATGATCAACTTCTCCTAAAATGCTGACAGTCTTAACTGCATGAGCAGACCAAGGGGCATATTTTGTTTTATTGTTAACTGAAAAACAGCTCGATAATGAGGGAAAGTTTTTTTTTTTGATGTCTCATCCTATTGAGTCTTGACCCTCCTTCAAAAGATTATTACCAGCAGATGGCTCAGACTTGAAATACTAATCATTCATAATTCCCTTTTCAAAGTGCTCACTTTTTTGTATAAATTCAGAAAGTATCAGCACCAGTGTGTAGTACTGCACACTGTATTTCAAGCACCATGTGCTGTGTAATGAGGACAGGACTTCATGCTTCTAAAACTAAACTACCTCTTTATTGAAAGTACTGCAACACAGCTAGCATTCCAGCCATGTGCTTAGACTGTCTTCCTGTTTCCTACTACAACCTCGTCCCTTCTACAGCCTGTCCTTCTCCCTCTAAATTCCATGCAGGTTGCTACACAGACTCTAATTTTACATTAAAAAACATAAAAAGGGAAAAAAGTAAATAAAATATACTGGCCTAATTTCAGCCCTCAAACAAGCCCCAGTGCTCCTCCATGACAATAAGAATCATGAAGGTTGGACTAGATGACCTACTGAGGTCCCTTCCAACACTAATATTCTATGATCACAAGACCAGGATGAAGCATGAGAGAACTGAGGACAAAACATTCTGTCAGAAGAGTGCAGCTATGCAATCAGCTACCAGAACAGACTAGGCAAATCCAGACTCTGACCATCTTTATCAAACACGGGGGGGAGACGGGGGGGAAAAAAACCTTCAAAAAATCCTTCCCCCACCCCTATGAGAGAGATACATATAACATTTACACCTGTTTCTGCTCCTAAACCTTCTCCCACCGCCGAATAAAATTCTATCAATACTAATACAGAGAGAAGGTTTCCAGGAACAGACGGCTCTTTATTGTAGCAGACAAATGTTTAACAAGATACAACAGCTGGAAACAGAAGCTAGAAGACAGCAACAACAAAAATGCCCCCCCCCCTTTTTTTTTTTTTTTTTTTTTTAGCAGAGCAAGGAAAGTTAAATATTGAAACAATTTACAACCTAATCTCAGCTGAATCTTAGCTCGTTGTACCAATATAAATCTTTAACAGCACCTTTTACTTCATTGGGAGCTATTTAGTGGTTGTTACTTTTGAAAAATCAGGCTATGTTTTGGGTCCCTAAATATAGACTTTGATACAGCGCTCATTTCTGAAACCTCTTTTTATATCTATGGATAAAAACTAATATAAAAAAATCCATAAATCCAAGCAGACAAAAAAACAGTCAGTAAGAAAAACATAATACACATCTCCTAACACCTTGGATTCTCAAATGAAACCACAGATATCAAATGCTTAAAGTATGCTCATCCAGGCATGAGACAAACATACTTTCTATCTTAATTAAGACCCTTATATATAGACACATAATATAGAGTGGAACTAAATGATCACATGTAAATTCTCAATGCAATATAATATTATACATTCTTTTCTACGATTCAGGCCTTGATTCACAGATTCCAAGGCCAGAAGGGATCATAGCCTGACCTACTGTATAACATACAAATTTGGTAAATTCTCTGGCCTACAGAATATCTTTTAGAAAAACATCCAATCTTCAGTTTAAAAAAATCAGCAATGGAGAATCCACCATGACCCTCGGTAAGTTGTTTCAAAGGTTAATTACTTTCACTTAAAAAATTACACCTTATTTCCACTCTGAATTTGTCTAGACTCCAGTTCCAGCCACTGGATCATGTTATAGCTTTCTCTGTGAGATTTAAAAGCCCATTATTAAATATTTGTTCCCCATATATATTTATAGACTGTAACCAACTAACCAAGACTTGCACATTAGAAACATGATCAAGTCATACTCACATGTATTTAAGCTACCATTTTTCTTTAGTTCTCTGATCTGTTCCTCATTATCTGTTAAGACAAGATCTAACAAAGAATTCCCCCATGTTGCCTGCAATACTTTTTAAATTAGGAAATTGTCATCTATATTTAGAAATTCCAAATGTTTTAGCGCTAGCAGCCTGAGCTCTCCTGAATGTCACTCAAATTGAAGTAAATTAATTGTATAATTAACACTGCATAGACAGTGCCTTGTGCCCATATTGGATCAGAGCTCCTTAACAGGGACTCCATGTGGGTGGACGTAGATCAGATTGAAAGATGAGGACTTCCAGACCCTGAACCAGAACCCTTTTAAAAGATTGGTCAGAGTCTTAGTGACTTGACATATGCCACAGACCAAGGGGTGGGGGCAACCCATGACCCAACCTCCTTTGGTCCAAATCACAGAGAGGCACCATAACCCATACATCAGCTTATAAACTACTCACTCAAATTGAGAGCAGGTAGGTATAGGGGCTCATGGGTTAGGGGAGGGAAATAGGCTGCTGGTACAGAGCTGTCAGAGAGGTAGAGGAAGGTCAGGTGGAGGAAGGCAAATATGTGCCTTCTGTAAGACAAAATACCTACCATCTGTAGTGCCAGCTTGTGTCAGGGAGCAATGCTACAAGGGCTCATTGTCTCCAGTGCCTCCTGCTGATCACCTGCCTCTTGCCAGGTTTTCCATGGATTAGCCTTCCAGCTGAGTCACATGAAGTTCAATCATTTTCCAGGGTAACAAAAATATCCAAATCAAAGTCCAAACACAACATAGCCTTCAACACTCCAATCCCGACTTGGGCTATTCCTCACCCTGTCCTTTGAGGTCAGTCTTCAGAACCACCCTTCCTTCTGTTGGGCTTGTATGCCTCCTCCTCAGGGGCTGGTAGGGGAACTCAGGCTCATCCAACACTGTGTTCTGACCCAGGGACCTTGTATTAAGCAACTAGGTTTTGCTTCTTCAAACATGGGGCTGTTTCCCTTGACCACTTCCTACCTCCAAGCCTCCTTGTATGGCTTCATACAGCGTGTGCTTTTAACATAGCATCCCTTTAGTTCCCAGGCTTCAGGCTTCTTCCTATATCCTCCCAACATCTCCTGTCTCTGCTGAGCTAACCCCTCTTCCTCCCTTCGCAGACTTCACTGAAGCATTTTTAGCTGACCCTACCTCAGGGCCTCAGCCATAGAAGCCTAACTTGTCTCCTGTGAGTCCTCCTACCTGACTTTTCACTACAGACAAGCCCTACCTCTTCTACCAGCTTACTCTTACTGAGTCCCCTACTGTTCCTTATAAGACACAGTGGCTAATGATTCCTACCTAGCTCCACCCCCTCTGGCCAGGAGACAACCAATCAATCACAGGTGTCCTAATTGGCTCTTAACCATTTATCTGACAGGTGTTGGGTGTAAGCCCCATCACATACGCCACACTTTAAATGTCACTTATCAATCCCTGCGCCAACTGGCTTTGGATCAGTAACTGAGCTATGACACTTCTTCAGTATCCTTAATGACAAAACCTATTCCTTAATTTTCCCAGTCCTATTGGTCCACATCCTCCTAACACCATGAATAATTTCAGCCCTCACCATAACAATACTAGAGGCCCAGTGACTTAATCAACCTTTACCCTCTTTATTACAGTTCCAGTCCCTGAATCAATACCGTGTAATTAAGATGGTTAGTCACACAGTGGTAGTATCAGTTAGTGAACTCAAGTAACAAATATATTTCCTGAATGACCTGTGAACTGAAGTACATTCACATATTGTGATACATTTACTCACATTGAAATGTACCTTAGGCCATAAATGATCCCCTCAAAGTCTACAAGATTACTTATGGTATAAGATACTAATTAGTCTGAGTAATGATATCATTAACTGACCCAGAGTGTCTGTTGAAAATTTTTCAATAATAAAGAAATTTTTAAAATTAATCTCTTTGTGAGCAATTCACAAAAAGAAAAGAGTCCTTTGGAGAAATTGTTTGCTTCAACAATTACAATCAGATCTAATTATTATGCAAGATCAATAGTCAAATCAGACTGAAAGTCTCATACTCTTTTTGGTTTAATCCTGCTCCAGTGAAGTCAGTGGTAAAACTCTCATTGACTATTGCCGGAGCAGGATTGTCACCTTAAAGCAGTATTTAAACAAGGGAATTACACTGTGGAATGTAGATATGTTATGAGGTACCCTGTTACAGTACTGTCAGGGAATGCATACATGGATTCCAGACTATATCTGGCACTCATAGTATCATAAATGAATAATTGTAAGTGTGTATGTGTGCGCGCGCGCGCGCGCGTGTGCGTGCCTCCCCCCAACCTTTTTTCTTCGTGATTGCCTCTGACATAAAGAATCATGATTTATTACAGGTCTTGGTAATGAGCAGCCTGAGCAAGACCAAAATTAATCACTATAATTCTAAAGTAAAAAGAATATTAAAAGAACTCAACATTTTTTGTCTCATTTGTAACTCTCCTATACAGATAACAAAGTGTCAGCAGTTATCTATGGTTTAGGAAACTGCAGATATATACCAGTATTTGCATAGTCCATTTTGATTTTTCACTGTCAATTATTCATTTTATACAGATACAGGAGTCACTTTTCAGAATCAGTTGAAAGTCTTAACTATTTCTTCCTTTCTCTTGGAACTTGTCTTGCTGGAAAAGTGCTATTTCAGGCTTGTTACACAATTTTATATTCTAAGGTGAAAGACATGCAGCAATGCAAATAAAGAAACACAGGTTACTGACCTGAACAACTTACAATCTAATACAATGGTGAAAAATAAATGCCTGTTATCAGTGGTGTATTGTGAGTCTCCGGCGCTCAGGGGCCAATGCTTGCATTTACACCCCTCCCTCGCTGGTGGCAGCCACACTGCCCCATGGGGGGGAGGGTCTGTGGGTCCATTTCCCACTCTCCTCCACTCCTCCCCCACTGTGGTGTGGCTGGGAGCAGGAGTAACAGGAGCAGATGCCCCCAGGCCACATGGCAGCAAGGGGAGCGTGATGAGTTCTGCCCTGGAACACTGCCTTTGGGTTGGCTGCCTGGCCCCTGTGCAGCCAGAATCCTCACAGCTCCCTGGTGTCCTTAAACTTCCAAAGCTGGGCTGTCTGTGAGGATAATCATCCCCTGGGGCAGCAGCCATCTGAGTGGCCCTATCTCTACCAGTGTCACCAGGAGCTTGCTCCTGCCTTTTTAGCATGTCAGTGTCAAGGTGGGGGCAGATCATGGTGAAATCTGCAGCATCTTCAGACTAAGCACACAGCCTACTGCTGAAAGCTTCCTTCCAGCTGAGTGTTTGCTTCAAGATTGAAAAAGTGGTGCGAAGCTCCCAGCCCTGCTATTGGCTCTGCCACATGCTGCATTCCTACTGGCTGAGCAAAGACTGGGCCAGTGAGGGGAGTTGGGAAAAGGAGCAAGTCATTGCTCAGAGTCCTGTCGGTGAGGGAAGGGGAGGGGTGAAGAGGAGCGACTCAGCAATCAAGGTCGCTTCCATCTGTTTATGGCGCCCCTGTGACAAGTCCCGGGAGGAAGGGAGCCAGGGGGATGCTTGCTCCCCCCGCCTTCCCACAGCGGGAGCCCTCAGCAGCCAGGTGAGGACATTAAAACAATGCCCCAGGCTGCCTGCAACAGCAGGGCTGGCTCCTCCATGGAGGGCTTGGCCAGCGCCAACCCCTCCCAGTATGGCCATTCTTATGTTGTTATGTAACATTCTTTGGCAAGGAGTTCCACAGGCTGACTTTTGTGTTGTGTGAAGAAATACTTCCTTTTGTTTGTTTTAAGCCTATTAATTTCATTTGGTGACCCCTAGTTTTTGTGTTATGAGAAGGAGTAAATAATACTTCTTTATTTACTCTTTCCACACCAGTCATGATTTTATAGACCTCTATCATATCCCCCCATATTCATCTCTTTCCCAAGCTGAAAAGTCCTACTCTTATTAATCTTTCTTCATGTGGAAGCTTTTCTATTCCTCTAATCATTTTATTGCCCTTTTCTGTACCTTTTCCAATTCCAAAATATTTTTTTGAGATGTGGCTACCAGAGCTACATGCAGTATTCCAGATGTGGATATATCTTGAATTTATAAAGAGGCAATATATTTTCTTTCTTATTATCTATCCCTTTCCTAATGATTCTCAACTTTCTGTTAGCTTCGTTTGATTGCCACTGCACACTGAGTGCATGTTTTCAGAGAACTATCCACAATGACTCCCAGATCTCTTACTTGAGTGGTAACATCTAATTTAGACCCCATTATTTTATACGTATAGTTAGGATTATGTTTTCCAATGTGCATTACTTTGCATTTATCAACACTCAATTTCATTTGCCATTTTGTTGTCCAGTCACCCAATTTTGTGAGATCCCTTTGTAGTTCTTTGCAGTCTGCTTTGGACTTAACTACCTTGAGTAGTTTTGTGTCATCTGCAAATGTTGCCACCTTGCTGTTTACCCCTTGCTCCAACATCTCGATATGTTCCAGCAAATTGGGAGGATTGATGTAAAATCCCAGAAGTGCACCATAAACATTTCAAACCACAAAAAATGTCATATATAAAATGTTTTTTTCCCCAAAATCGTATATTTACATCAAGAGTAATCAAGAATCTGGAGAAACAATAGATTGCTATTTTGCCAGCCTGTAGAAAAGTGATTGACTCATGCAACTGTCAATTCTGAAAAGATTAATTTGAGATAGATTAGTAATAGGGACAAAACATGCAGGAACATGAAAAAGAATGCTCAGAGAATGCCCACACTTACTCTACCAGCAGCAATAGACATATGCAATGCAAGTGATCAGGATAACATCCAAATGCAGAGCATAAATGGAGCAGACACAGATATTTGACCAAGTAGCACAGGGAAAGCAAGAAAATACAAAGGAAAAATAACAATTTGTTCAAAAGCAAATGACAAATAGAAAGCAGAGAAGCAGAGAAACAAAATGCAAAAGAAGACCTGTGGGTACTGTGGAAAAATCATATTAATGGAAAATGCCCCACATATAGGGTAATATATAGTAATTTTGGCAAGAGGACGCATTATGTCAAAGCTTGCAGACAAGAAAAGCAAAGAAAAAAATACATCATGCTGAGGAAGGAAGAAGTGATTCAGAGCATGAGATTTTGCACATAGATAAGATTAATGCAGTTCAAAACAGCAAAAATAAATGTTTATAAAGCTCAGGCTAGCACCAGAGGTAAAGACATGGCAGCAGCACACAAACAAACAGGAAACTGAATGCTAAATAGACAGTGGTGCTTCAGTGAATGTGGTAGGCTTCAAAAACTTCCTCAGCATTATGCAAAACAAAGCAAAACTGCTACCAAGCAAAGCCAAATTAAAATTATATGATATCACAATCACAATACCACTAGCAAAATGTAAATTACAAGCAGAATACCAAGGAAAAGTATGTCAATTGAAATATCAGCTTTGTACAGACAACACAGAAGCAAGTAAATAAAGCAGATAAGATAGGTGAGTGCATGAATCTAGTGCTATGAAACTTGGGACAAACTGTTCATACAATAGCCACACAATTAAAAACAGAATATGTATAAATATATATACCCAGAGCAGAGAATGCACTGACCATCCATGCAGCAAAGCTGCTAAAAGATTACCATGAAGTTTCTGAAGAACTGAGATATTTTCCAGGCCCGTTACACCTGAAAATAGATAAAACAATTAAGTTGGTACAGTAACTACTTCACAGAGTTTCCACTTCATTTATAGGAAAAAATAAGGGATCAATACATCAAATGGAAAAAGGAAAGCATCCTTATTTAAGTTTCAGAACAAAGAAGTTGGATAAGCAGCAGGATAGTCATTGATGAGCTAGGCACGCTGCACAAGAGCATAGACACAAGCAATTTAAACAATGCACTTAAAAGAATTCACTACCAAATGCCAACAATTAAAGAGATATAATCTTACTTGTCAACAGCAAAAATATTCTCAGTACTTGATGTCAAAGATAGATATTAGCAAGTGCTATCAGATAAGGAAATCTGCCACCTCAACCTCAGCAGGTGGTTGAGATGGTTGAGAATATCATTCAGGATCGAAACTGTAGTGGAAGAATATCAATGCTGCCAATAAGATATACTAACAGGACTCACAGAGATCAGTATCATAGCGGAAGATATGGTAGATCATGACCACAACCTCATCCATCTTTCAGAAAGGGCCAGAGAAGTAAATCTAAAATTAAGTAAAAACAGGATGAAATTGTGATTTACTGAAGTATCATACATGGAGAACTTGCTGAACGCCCAAGGGCTATGACCTGACCTCAGAAAGGTAAAAGCACTAGAGCAGATGCCCACACCTAAAGATATCAATAAAAACACAGACTCTTTGGATTTGTAAACTAGCTGACGTTCTATTTTTCTAATCGTTTCCGATGTCTGTGAATCCCTGAGATGACTACTGGGCGAAGATGTGGCATGAACATGGTTACTTCAGCGTGATAATGGATATGATTTTGCCATAGTAAAATGGTGCATTATTCAGAGCACATTCACATTAAACAATAGATCATTTTGATCTATGCTTATGGCAAAAATATTGTGTAATAACTGAATATGGACATAAATGTGCATGTATTAACACAAACAATTTAATATTTCTGCTAAACAGAGGGTTTGTGTACATGAACATTTAGTTTATGGTAAGCTGTGGTGTGAATCTACCCCAAACTAGCCTATCCCTGCCCCTGCACCCTCAAGAGACACTAAATCAGTGGGGTAATGGAACTAGCAAATAGGCTGCGGGGGTGGGAAGAGGAGGGATCTGATGTCCTAGGAGCTAAGTCAGGGATATTTGGGGTACACAGACTCCCTACAGAAGCTAATGCCATTACACAGCTGTTGCAAGCTAACCTGCAGTTGTTGCAGCAGTTGGGAGCTTCCATAAGTGGGGTGTCTGGACATGATAATAATGGAAAAGCAGCCTGTCTTGAGTATGGGAGACAGGATATAGTCAGGTAGGGCAGACACCTTGCCGGGGCAGGAGTTCTTAATTTAGGGAGTAGCGAATCTGTGGCCTGGAATTGCTGCCCTACCGGCAGCTGGGGGGAACAGGGCACTGAGAGTGCCCTACCAGTTAGTTATGAGTATGGACATGCTGGGGTGGCTGACCCATGGGGAGTTCACCTTCTCTGTACTACTAAGGATGAAATTTTGAGAGGTGAATAAGTAGACATATTATCATGGTTCCACAGATAGGTGCTGATGTAGAATAAGCTGGGGCAGAGCAAGTAGGGCAATCAAGAGCCCAAGTGGACAAGGGGAGGCTTACCCAGATAGAAGCCCAGCGTTGTTCAAATATCTGGATATAATCATACAGGCATATAATGAATTTGGGGGCTTGGCTTGATCTAACTATGATGAACAGTTTAGATTGAAGGAGGTTTGACACAGATTGAAACAGGAATCCAGTGGCACACACCACATCACATTCTGTAGTTACAATGAATGACACCACAAGGGCCATGCTGACAGTGATCTATTCATTCCACAGCAAGCCTGCCAGAGGTCTGAGGCTCATGATCATATTTGCTGGACATTTAATTAAAATAATTGTTTTAGGAGCAACTGCAAATTTAGGCATGCTTGGGAAATGTGCTTAGGGGCCCATAAAGTCCACAATTTCCACAATATTCAGGGAAGGCTGCAGTGGGGATACAGAATAAATCAGGTCACTTTTTGCTGCCCACAAACCCTGGGGGCAGGAGCAGGTCATGGGGGCCAATGCACAAGAAGGGTGGAAGGTGAGCTGAAATGGGAGGCTTGAGTAAAGTGCCACCTCTGGTTAAACTGGAAGTGTGAAAGGTGCTCCTTTGGGATTACCCTGACTAGACAGATGGAGCATATTTATGGGATGGGTTTACTGTGGGGTTTAGAATCCCCTTTATGGTCATGTGTGGGGTCCAAAAATTTGAAGTCCATAGTGAGAATGGGTCATATAATAAAGAAAAAGATTACACAAGAATTAAAGGAGAAAAGGGTAGCACAGCGGTATCCCACCTTTTACTCAGCGTGATCCCATTAAAACACTGAAAAATTTTGGCGACCCCCAGCAGACAAGTCATGGCATTGCAATGCTTATGGTATTTAGTACATCAATTACATGCCAAGTGAAAATATTAAAATTTGAATGAGACTGTCGAGCGTCTTTGCGACCCCATTTTTTTATCATTGCGACCCCAAATGGGGTTGTGACCCCAAGGTTGTGAACTGCTGGGGTAGCAAGTCCATTCAATCATCTACCTATACAGTACTTGTAGGTTTCTCCCCTAGGCTTAGTCCCTAAGAAAGTGGAGGATGAATATTTTAAAATTCATGACCTGTCATATCCATGGGATAGCTTAGTTAATGATGGAATAGAATCATTTACTATTCCTGCATTAATGAGATTGTGTGCATGGTTATGTCTTGTGGTCCATGGGTGCTGATGGCCAAATGTGGTATCAAGCTTGCATTTTGACTACGGCCAGTACATCATTCTGACTTTAACCTTTTGAGGTTCTCTTTTGAAGGACAGTTTTATTTCGATACAGCTGAGCCCATGGGATATGCAATATCCTGTTTGTCATTTGAGAAATTTAGCACAGTGCTAACCTAGAAAACAATGCATCTTAACTTTTCCTGCTGGGTGGTAGCCCCAGGGTGGACATTCTTCACCCAGCTTAAAGAGACCACTGCAGGCATATCTAGGTCTCACCATTTTATAAAACTTACTAGAGAGCAGAAAAAGGATTTTGGTGTATGGGAACAGCTTCTGAGTCGTATTACTAAAATATCATTGTGGAGGGAAGAATGGATGCATGAGGGTGATTTAATGATCCAGTTGGATGCTTCAGGAAGTATGGCTTTTGAAATATTTTACTAGGGCAAGTGGTGTGCCCAGAAATGCCCTTGACCTGGATACAAGAAGGGATAGTGCAGGAATAATATTTCTGAAATTTATTCCCAGTTTGGTTGCAGTAGGGGAATGGAGTTTGCTAATAAAAGGGTGTGTGACAAGATGGGGGTGGTACGTGTCATCAGTCTCCAGTCCTCCAGATCACACTGTAAGATAAGGGCATTTGTACTATGAAATTTAAGCGTTAACATCTATTTCTCTTCCAAACAAGTGCCTGGGGTTGACAATGGCATAGTAGAAGCATTGTCTTGTTTTCAGAAGGACAGATTTTGGAAGCTGGCACCAGGAGCCAGAAAGGAAGCTGAATGGATACCATTAGGATAGAACCCTGGCATAGGATAGCTCTTAATGCAGCCAAGATGTGGCTTCATGAACATTGCAGCACTGTGAGAGATGTTTAATTATTTTGTGCAATTTCTGGGAGTTGGAGGGCTGTCGCCGATTACAGAGGACTGGTTGCTGCAATACATGGTGTCATTAGCAACCCGACATTTGGAGTCATCAGCCATTTCCACTCGCCTATCAGCCTTTTGTTTGTCAGTAGGCTGAATGGGCATAACCCATAGGCATAACCCATAGGCATAAAGTCTTAGTTTGGAGGTTTCTACTGAAGTGGTCTTGAAGCACCGGCTCTAGGGAGGATTCACATTGTCCCATCACAATTAATACTTAGCATTTTAGTGTGGCTGCTAGACCACATATATCGTTATAGACAAGAGGTGGTAGCATTTTTTGGAGCTTTTAGGATCGGTGGTCTAGAATTTGAGTCCTGTGGGGACTCTTATGGTAGGCATTTGGAATTGAGGGATGCATGTTGGGGAGGGGCAACTGGTGATATTAACCTTGAGGAGGCCAAAGACCACTGAAGGAGGCTCGGGTGAATCCATTATTCTACAGGAGAATGGCAAGCCTGGGATCTGCACTGTGGGGGCTGTACATGGCAATAAGTCCAGGAAGGGATGGGCTCCTCTTAATTCACAGTGATGGGAGTTTCCTCACAACATACCAGTTTGTTACAGTTTTAAGATGGAGGCTGACGAGGCTGGTGCTTCCAGTACATAAATTTAGCTCCCACTCATTCAGGATCAGGGTGACAACAGCAGTGACTCAGCTAGGTCTAGGGACCAGGATAATTCAGGCAATTGAGCATTGGCATTCTGAAACATACAGAATGTACGTGAAACATACAGAATGTACGTGGGAAATCAGTGTTAATTTTTCTTTGTACTTGCATTGTTGTCACTTGCAGATGGGCCGGGCAGATGGGTCCATAGGCAAGCTTCCAGGTTTTTGAGCTTGGTGGAGAAGCAGTACTGAGTTGGCATGGGAGGAGGGGCATGTTATGGAACCAGCTGACGCCCCTTCTGTACACTGCAGTGGCCTATAAGCAAGCACCAGATATGATTGTGGTTCATACTAAGGAAAATGATTTGGGAAATGTGTAAAGGGGTGGACTCAATGAAGAGAGCTAAAGAGAAATTTGTGGCAGATCCTGGAATTTTTCCAAGGAGTAAAAATTATTTGGTTGGACATGTTGCAACGTAGGATGTGGTGGGGAGCTGTGAAGTCACTGTGGGTCAAGAAGGCTAGGAGGTATGTGAACGGGGAGGTGGTCAAATTCATAGGTTGCATGGGGGGGCAGTAATTTATCATCTGGGCATAGCATACGGGACACCAGAGTTATTCAGGGAGCTGACACATTTTTGGCCAATATTAAAGAGGACATTAATAGATTTCTGGGAATTTGGCTAAGTGCAAGAAGCAGCCAAGCTAATTGCTGGTGCCTCCTTGTGGCTGATATTCAGTGTAGGTACTCCAAAGGGGAGGGATACAGTGATCAGATAAAATGGATTGGCAAAGAATGTAAAGTGGATATTTTTTAAAGGAGTAGAAATGGGGGAGGAGGGAAAGGTTCAAGGCTCTTATCACTGATATAGCAGGGAGCCATGCCACCCCCCTCCTTTATAGACCTCCTTAGCCCTCATTCGATGGGGAGTGTAGCAGGGTCAAGCCACAGGTTGGCTGGGAACCAGGATGGGTAAAGGCATCTGTGAATGATTATGGAATTACCTGCACTGTATGCTTTTTGTCTTCAAGGTACCCTTAGACATTTAGGAATAAAGTTGTGGCCAAATTAAACCACATGCAGTGTCCAGTGTCTTCTGTCCTTCCAATATACCAGAAAATGACCTCACTGCACACTGCACTGGAGGAATGGAGGAAGAGTTATGTGGTCCCTTTAAAGGCTAGAAAGCCAGAGAGTGACTTGTTGTGGCAGCTTTAGACCAGATCAGAGTGGGGATCCTGACCCCTCCCACCCAGTGACGGGAAGAGAGCACGCACTATTTAGGTTCATGGTGCTTCAGGAAAAGCCCTCTTTTACTTGGACCAGGAGGAGCAGCACCCACCCACTCTCCTGTCCATAGGAGCAGTTAATTACGTGGTTTTGTCATGCTCCGGTGTGGGACTTACACTAGTTGCTTTTTCTCAGGGCATGGGAAGGAATTTCTCTCTCATGGCCAGATTGGCCAAGACAAGATGGTTTTTTTCACCTTCCACACAACAAATTGGAGGCAAATATGAAATGGGAATTAGGCTATGATATCACAATTCATTATGTAAGCATGGAGCAGATGTCTAATGCAGGTACTCCATAGGGAAGGGATACAGTGATCAGATAAAAAAGATTGAGTAAAGGATTTAAAGGAGGTCTTCTATAAAGGAGCAGAAATGGAGAGTTCAAGGCTCCTATGAGTGGTATAGCACAGAGCCAACTCTTCCCGCCTTTATAGAACCCCTTGACCCTCATTTGAGGAAGGGTGGCACGGCCCCAGTGACAGGTTGACTGGGGACTGGAATGGGTAAAGCATGAGATCTGACTGCATCCACCTCTGCCCAGATATATGCAAATGATTAGGGAATAACCTGCACTATACACTTTTATCTACCAGGTACTCCAAAGCATGAAAGAATAAAGTTGTGGCCTAATTAAACCACATCCAGTGTCTTCCACCCTTCTTCCAGTATAGCCGGACTACTCCAGTGTGTTCCAGATTCATTCTTGAAGTGTACATCTACATTGCAGTAAAAACCTGGTGGCACTGAGTTTCAGAGCCTGGGTTAACTGACTGAGGCTCACAGTTATCAGGCAGCTGAGCTAAAAATTGCAGTGTAGGTGTTCAGGCTCAGGCTAGATCCGGGGCTCTGAGGCACTACCGTCTTGTGGGTCTCAGAGCCCAGGCTCCAGCCTGAGCCCAAACAACTACACTGCTATTTTTTGCCCTGCAACCTGAGCCCCATGAGCCCAAGTCAGTTGACCTGGGTCAGCTGCTATCATGCCATGGGTGTTTTATCTCAGTGTAGATGTACCTTGAATTTTGGATTGTCAAGGGTATGCAAGGGCTTCCATTAATATGAAAACTTCATATCTCCTGTAAAGCTGCTCTTTGGTCTTAGTATTAAACAACTTTGTAACTGTTTTCTGAAAGTACAGATTTCTATTTTCTTCCATTTGTAAGCCTCTTGCTCGCATTTAAGTGTTGCACTTTCAAGATGCTTGACGCAGCTAGCCTTTCTGGTAAAATCAACACTTAGATGTCCAACATAACTTTCCACCGCTCTCATGACATGTTTAAGGATATTGCTCTGCTTGTTGCTTAACCCTTAATTTTGCCACTTTACACTTTTTTTGCTATTGCTGATCTATCTGTTTATTGTTATTCAAGTGTTTTCACTTTTTCACTACTGCTGATGCCACCAAAAATTCACAATCATTTCTCATTTACACAAGATTCTCACTGTTTTCACAGTTGAGTTGAAACTCACAGGTTCCATTACAGTGATGACTATCATGACATAATTGTATCTGCAAGCATGATGCCACCATCACACATATCAAGGAACTGCTGCCTAAATATCCCATCCTGAAATTTTACAATGTGAATGAAGGGACAACCATACATTGTGATGTCAGAGAGACGGTGCTTGAGGCATCACTCTTACAAAATGGAGAACTAGCCGCTGTCGTATCAAGGTCACTATCACCAATGAAATAAAGATATGCCCAAACTGAAGAGCAATGTCTTGCAGTAGTGTTCACATGAGAAAAGTCAGATCAGTCTGTTCAAGAGTGGGAAGCCATTCGAGTAGAAAGTGACCATTAACCACTAGATAACATTTTTAAAAGAGCCAGTGCTAGCAACCCCAAAACGCCTTCAGTGTACGTTACATAAATTGTAACACTACCACTTATGTGTATGTTACAAGAAAGGGATTGAGATGTACATAGCCGAGTTTTTATCCAGAGCAGCCTTGCAGGAAGAAAATACACCAACTGAACAAAAATATGAGCTCCTTAACTTGGTAGAAATACAGAAAACATAGGTAGATGTAGAAACCATCAATCAGACCAGTTATGTGCCAGTATCAAGGCAGGAGCTGAGAAGAATCTGAGAACAAACTATACAAGGCAAACATTTACAAGTGCTCATATCCATCATTCTGTGAATTGTAAAACCCAGATCACTGATGATAGAAACTCTGAAGAATACATCAGAGACATTCCAGAATAGAAATATGATTCTGGAAAGCCAGAGATGCTGTATACTGCTCAAATATGACCAAGGATATCTGAGACCTGGTGAGCCGTTGTGATACCCAGGGGGAAATGCAGGCCTCACAACAAAAAGAGACAATGAAAATATACACGATTCCCAACAAGCAAATTAGGAATTTTTTTTTTCATGGAAAGCCATATAAACAAGCTCATTACTGTACACTACTATACAGATTTCTGGGAACTAAACAAACTTCAAGTACTACTGCAGCAACTAGCATAGGCAAAGCATTGAAGCATTTTCAGCAGACGTGGCATCCCAATCTGTAGTTTTAGACATTGGATCCCAGTTCCCCTGCAGTGAGTTTGTGCAATTCACCCAGGAATAGGAATTTTGTCATATCACATCATCACCATACCACAGCCAATCAAATGGCAAAGCCAAATCAGCAATTAAAAGTGCTCAAACTATATTGAAACAGCTGCAAAAACCAAGAACTTACATAACTTTACTTTAGGAAGTGCTTGATGAAAGACTGTATACGAGGACGAACAAATCCAGTCTGAATATTACAATTTCTTAGCTCTCTTTTTTATGATTGTACACTGAAAACCCAGAAAGACTACTGTTCTTTGTCAATTGCAGGTTCAGAGCTTAGATAAGCAGCCTTATATTTTTTTTACAGTAACTGTTGTCCTCCCACACTGTTCTCTTTCTTAATTTTGTTAAACTCACTCGTACATTCCACCTCTTAGATTGTAAACACTTCAGAATAGTGACCTTGTTGTACTGTATGTCCTTTTCCAACATCTAGCATAGTGGATTTCTGAGCCAGTTCTACAGACACTATGGCAATCCAAATAAATAATAATCACAATACATTTGTAGCCACTTGTCCAAATTTAATGTTTGTATGTATTCTCATTCTCCACTTCTCTTTGCAATGCTCCTATAATTCCTGCACTATAACTGTCATGTTGGTTTTCTTTTATTCTTGCTTTTCTTTAATATTTATATGGCCTGGACCCAGTTGTGAAATTCCAGTGTATTACCTTGCTCATTTTAAAAACAAAAAACAAAACGAATAAAATGAAGAAAGAAAGTCTAGATGAATCCAACTCAGTTCTTTCAATGTTTATTTCTGAGTGATAAAATAGCTATGATCTATTAAAAAGCCAAGAAAAGCCTAAATATTGCTTTTAAAATTGTTTCTCTTGGGCAAGATTTTCACCAGTAATGTTATAGGGAATTCCTTTCCTTTCTTCTTGATATCTTCAAAAAGCTGCAGTAGCTCTTGCTAAGTATCACTGATACATTTTCCAACAATTACATGGATAGTGATATTTCTCATAATTTTCTTTGTGATCATAAGATTATTCTAAAATAACTTTTTATTTTGAATTCATAGACATAGAAAAAGAAGCAAATTTCAGAAAGTTATAATTAAAGAATTAAAGAACAACATGATTACTAGAGTTTAACTAAGTAGAAACAAGTAACCTAGCATCAAAAGATACTATTATTTCCTAAACAAATACTTTATTAAAAATACAATCTTTCAATGAGTTCAATTAACATCCCACAAAAAATATAGTGTCTTTATAAGACGTCTACAACTTCAAAGAAACCTGAACACTATAAAATATAGAAATTAATAGTTAAGGGATAAAGCTAGTTCCCTATTGTCATATGATATGACTTTCATCACTCAGTATCCCCAACCATTTAACCTAGTATTTGCTCCATATCTGGAAAAAACACAAAGTTCAAAATATCAAATTACTAGGAGATTATGAAATTCAATTTCTTATTCAAGGAGACAACTTCCAATATACTATTACACTAATGTATACTACAAGATCACTCACAATATCTACATAACTACACCAATATTATGATTTCTTTTTAATACATTGAAGGCAAAATTCACTCCAGTTTACAGGGCTAGCAACACAAGGCCAGTTTATCAGAGAAGTCCAAGATAAGCCTTATTTTAGGAGATGAAAAAGGACTGAAATGATGGGTGTGGGTCTCTGCTGTTTGTCTACACATGAACAAATTTCACCCTGACAGAGTAAGAATATACTTAATTAATAATATAAGGAAATTTATATAATTCTTTCGTCTTGTAGTGGCTTTTGCATTTAGGGGTTTCCCCCCTATCTCCTCATACTGCAATAAACATTAGAAAAGTCCATGCCAATTTTCATAAATCTAATGGTTTTCTTTTACAATAAAATAAATGGAGGAGATTGCTGTTGTGTGCTAATTAGAGAACACTGTTTCAATGAAATATCAATCAGTAGCAGACCATTGTAGAAAGTTGTCTAGAAGAGAAAATCGGTGCTCTCTATTCAAATTAGATTCTATTGGATATCTTCACTCAATGGAAATCACACGCTATTTTTAAAAATGCAGAGTCCTTATTCTTTCATACAATATAAATTAATTTGTGAATTATAAATTTCCATTGTAAAACTCATTGAATCCTAAGGGACTATTTGTTTGATTTGGACCCAGCAGTAAAGGATATAGACATGGGGCATCTGATTTAAACATGGGACTTTATTGTTCTGGCAGCAATACAGAAACAAAATGCAAGTGAGGCTCTGCAGTGAGAAGGGTGAGTACGGAGCGCCCAAACATTTAGAGGGACAGGGTATCACATTCCTCCACTGTATTTTAAAAATACTTTCCAAATATATATACACAAACACATTATTGATTACATGGTTAATATAAAAATATATATAACCTAACTAAAAGCTGTGGGTGGACCACAGCAGACTCTTTTACAAGGGATTATTCTGCCGCAGAATAGCAACTCACAAGCTGAACTCTCACTTGTGGAACCTGGCTCTTGCAATCCCTCCAGCTCCTGCCTGGCACCTACCATCTTGAGCTTCTCAAGCCAAGTTCTGCCAAAAAGATGTGGGTAGCTCTCTTCATTCACATACAAGGGTAAAATGACTGATTGCCCATTTAGCTGAACTTTCACCGGGAATATCCCTTTTGGGACTAATTTTTTCCCTGGTATAAGTCTTCAAGACCATGGAGGTGTCTTACAGAGGAATTTGTGACAAATTCTGGTGAAAGGTAGATGCCAAAATCTGTAAGATGCAGGTATGGTATCAAGCTCCATTCTTATAGGAAATCTTTTGATGAAGGGTGTGACCCAGATGTCATCTCTTATTCCAGCTTCTGATAACACCTGAAGTGCTAGATTTTGGTCAGTCTCACTATAGCTCTTGGCTTATTCCTCATTATGAATTTCTGACTTGCATGCTTTCTTAGGTTCAATCTTCAAGTTGTCTTCTTGAATGGACAATTAGTCTGTGCTGCTGTTTATGGAACTGTAGAACAGGTCACAGCAATGTGTTCTTTCTTCTGTCACTTCTTGCAAATGACCTGAAAAGCAGTGATTCAAAAAATGACTTAGGGGTCATGGTGGATAGCCAAATCAACACGAGCTCCCAGTGTGAAGCAGTTTCTAAGATAGCAAATGAGATCCTTGGATGTATAAATAGGGGAATATTGAGTACAAATAAGGAAGTGTTCTTTACACTGCGTATAGTATTAGTGTGATCATTGCTGGAATAGTGCATTCATTTCTAGTGCCAACATGTTAAAAAAAGTATGTTGACAAATTGAAAAAGGTTGAGGAAACAGCTACAAGAATGATTCAAGGTCTGGAAACCCTGCCTTACAGGAATAGACTAAAGAACTTTGATATAGTTTAGATATGACTTGATCACCATCTATAAGTACCTACTTGGTGAGATGATTTCTGCCAGTAGAGTGTTCTTTAATTTTGCAGAAAAGTTATAGCAAGAGCCAGTGGCTGCAGATGAAGTAAGACAAATTCAGACTTGAAATAAGGCACACATTTTTAGCAGTGAGGGACGGGTAATTCACCCGTGGAATAATCTATGTTACTTGCAGTCTTTAAAACAAGATTGGATGCCTTCCGAAAAGATATGCCTTAGCTGAACCAGAATGTATGGGTTTGATGCCGGAATCATGGGGAGAAATCCAATGGCTTATGTTAGACAGGATGTCAGACTAGGTGATTATAATGTTCCTCTTTGAATTTAAAATCTATTAATCTATTCTATTCTATTATTTTGCATTTATAGTAGCAACAAGAATCATCAATCAGTGTTGTGGCCTCTTTGTTTCAGGCACTGGAAGAGCCTGCAATCCAATTAAGACAAAACTCAACCAATAAATACTACAAGTAACTGGCAGGAATGGGAGAAGGAGAACAGGAAAAATGGGAACATACCTAAATAAATAAGATAAAGATCAGAAGTGGCATATTCTTTGTGTATACCACTGGAGGGAAGTTAGGATTCACTTTAATAAATTGTTCATTTGGATTACCCCTTTTATTTCACCAGCTACATAAAAACAATTCATATTATTTCAGAATGTCACATATATAAACATTAACATTCACTGTGTGAAATAAATTCATGAAACAAGTTAAGCTCTATAGAATGAGGCAATATTTAGTTCCAGAGCCTCAAACTCCATTAAACTCATATTGTTCTTTAACCTAACCAGCGGCTTTGAGAAAAGGATTTGCCTGATGGCCCAATTCTAGTTTCAATTAAAGCACGGTCAGTCATAGATTTTAGTACATCCTTTATAATAATGTTACTTTTTTGCTCCTATGTTTAGCTTGCATGGTATCATGAATCATTAAGGAAAAGAGTCATATGTCATACCAGCTGACTGTCACCTATGTTCTTTTCTTCATGCACAAATAAAGTATTTTGCATCTCTGATTAATCTGGTTGTGTTTTACTGTCTTGCTCTGTTTCCTCCTCTTATAAAATCATTCAGTTGTGTTATCTCTTGTTGTAGTTAATACATATGTAATCAATGCGTGATTAATAGATTTAAATTCTACGTATAAGTGTAGGAATGTGTGGGATAATATTATAGAGGCATAGGATTTATAAATGTATATTATTGGTAAGAGAGTGTTAGATATATAAGTAAGGTTTAGCTGTAAAGCAAGGCCTACAGGCCTCAGACCTGTAATATATTTAACCATAGCCACACCAGGCCTTAGTTCTGAAACAGATTTGCATTACTAGTTGATTGAAAGATAGCCCTATATCAGTAAAATGTAAGATTACAGTAAAAGATGTGTTGAGTGTGATCGTCTGGAAACTAAGCAGCAGTAGACTGGAAAATATGCTACAGTATATCAGTTAATATCTCAAGATGACTGATAATAATGTCTTGGGGAATTTTAGCTTGACCACAAGTTGCTATGGTAATTATTTCTCATAAATTCTAATGAGAACAAGAACTAAGGGGATAGCCAATGAAAAATGGAGCACCCCTAAATTAGTGGGATGTGGAAATGTGGATAAGGAAAAAAGAGTTGGAACTTTTATGCATATGTATGAGCCTTAGTAGTGTAAGCATAACTCAGAATAAAAGGGTATTGCCATCTTGTGTGCTGGAGGAATGGGGGACAGGAACGCATGGGGAGACACACCAGGATGAGCACAACAGGTAGTGGTGATAATGAGAAAATGATTGACACTCCACGGTCCCTCAGCAAGAGATGTGAGTGATGCCAGTCACAGCACTATCTCTATTTGCTATTGTATTTCATTGTTTGCGGGATTGTTTATCTGCTTAGTAGATTTCTTACTAAAGGGATTTCTGATAACTTGCAATTGTTTCTCATGCGCCTCTAGGGTCTTTTATTCTAATGATACTAATAATATTCCTAATTCTATAGCCTTTAGGAGAATAAACTTTTACTGACCACTGCAGTCTAAGAGATCAATCAATACTCAATATTAATTAATTAATCAATCAATCGCCAATTCATCAATAAGGTTACACTCTAATGTATGTTAATGTACTCTCCTAGATGAAGTATAACTTTTTAATGGTTACAACAGCACCTTTTTTACAAACTGATTTGGCTTGCTGCATGTTGTACATGTCATTTCATGTTCCAGATTACTGCCGAGTGCTGATATTTGTGCTTTGCCAGATTTAGTTTTGACTGGTGTCTCGCCTTACCTTGTCTTCTGCTGTCTAGAATACTATCAGCCTGATCATGTGCTTTAAGATGTCCATTGCTTGCTTCTTTATGTCTGCTGATGTCAATTGCTTACAGTAGACCTAATTTATATTCTCTTAGTGATCTTGCTTTTATATTTGTATTGATTATACACCCAAATTTTGTCTTAAATTGAATTGTCTGTGGGTTGTACAGACTCTTAGGAAGCTGCTCTTGATTCTTAACTCAGCTACATAATGATCAGCTGTTTCATGTAGCTTTCCAACATCAAATATTCTCTGAGATAGCAATTAAAGTTAGGAAAGCTATTCACAATGAATAATTTATCTGGCATGTTTAGCCCTTTTTCTTGTTCTCAGATACAGATTGTGATTTTTACAAGTTGTTTTACACGTCAAATTTGTTTAAACTTTTGAGTAAATTAATTTCAGATTTTGGATTGTACATTGTGAACTGATTTCTGTAAATAAGTCTTAGAGTGATATTTTATGATTCAGTACATGGGTTGTAATCTCCTATGAGTATTTCTCTGAGTTTTAATATTTTGTCTTCCATCATCTGAATCATCTGGTCTTGTTTCTGTTTCCTTATATGATAGTCTAACTTTTGGATTCCTCTGCCTTCCTCTGGCCTTTCTTGTCTATATGGGGTCAGCTCTTCGAGTCCTTCTCCATTCCAGTCTGTCTTGAAGCAGTTCCTTGAAAACTCCAAAACCAATAAAATCCTTTTGCATGACTTCCATCCATCTATTTTTGGATGGATCTATTCCTTCCCACCCTTCTTTTACCCTACACTTCTAAAGTGTAACACCATGTTTCCTATATATTCTTCCAATCTTCTTTTCACATGCCCAAACAATCTAAGCCTGGATTCCCTCAGCTTCCCCAAATTAATTCTTTCTTAGCGTGGTCCCTCCTTATAATTCCAAGCATCCATTTTAACATTTTCATTTCTACTGTATTCAAGTTCTGCTCCTATCCCTTCCTCAATGTCCAGCATTCAGAGTCATACAAAAGTGCAGGCCTAATTACCATTTAGTAGATCTTACTTTTCAATCAGATAGGTATTCTCGTATCACAGATCACTCCACTAGCATAATCTATCTTTTGGACTACACATAACTAATTGTCCATTGTGAGTATTTGATATTTTGTGTCTGGTTGCATAAGTCACATGATCTTTTTCTTGTTCTCCAATAAGATGTAAGCTGCTTCTGCTTTTAATTAAATTACTTTTTTCATAAATTTACTTTTGTTGCATGATAGAATAAACCCCAAGAATGGGCTTGTAATTCATTTTCTGCTGCCATTCATATCACCAAATTTTACTCAGACTAATGTTCATAAAGAAGGAATAAAAATGAGAGGCTTTGACACAGTCAAAGTGAAATTAGAATGTGATGAAATATTCTGAGTGTTATAACCACAACATATTATGTTTCTGTCTATTCACCCAGCTGCACCTGCAATATTGCTGAAACTTTCAATTACTTTCTTGTATTTCAACTTATTTTCCTTATCCCAAAGCTAAGGCTCTCACTGCATCTCATTACTGCCCAGTATCGCAGCTAAACACATTAAACTTTGAGTCTTTTGTTACATTTTTCAGCAATATCCCTCCAAAATTAAATGCATGCACTTGGTAGCTTGAGGGACTTCGTTTAAAAGCAACTCCTCTCAGTTCTGTTTCCCACTCATACCTACAAAGTGAGGTAAATTCTGATCTGTATTATACTTTATATATATTTAAAGTAATTCCATAGACATCAGTAGAGCTACTCCAGAGTTACATCAGAGCAAAATTTGGGCTACTATTTATAGACTGTTTGGCTCATGGTTAATATTACATGTTGACTGGAATTAGGAAACTCTTTTGTTTCTTTACTCTAAACAGCAAACTGAGGACTTTGACAGAATTTTCAAAAGTACTCAGTGCTGGGCTAACTCTGCTGTCATTGAGTTCAATGGAGTTTTACCATTCACTTCAGTGGGAGCACAGTTAGGCCAACAACACTGAGTGGTTTTGAAAATTACACCCTTAGGACCAAAGGGCCAGATTCCTATCTTCTCTTCCACATCAAGTTTGATCTTATGCATCAAACAGTCCCACAATGGGACTACTCAAAGTGAAAAATACTACTCAATGCGAATACAGGTATCAAAATCTAGTCCAAGCATAGCAAAAGCAGCTTTACATTGCCATATCAGATTTGTGTCTATATTTTGAAGATTTAACCAGATCAATCCAGCATTGGACTTGCTAAAAATTATACCATTATTAACCATAATGCTACATACAGTATTTCCACAATACCTATTCATATTACAATAGCAAAGCTCCACATGGGGGGTTAAAATTACTTGAATTTCAACTTGTTCTCTGTATTTTTCAGTCAGTGCCAAGAATTCCTCATTATGGAATGAACCAGGGTTTTTTCCCCAAAAAAATCTGAGGATGTCCTAAAATCTATGCAAATCTGTGCACTGACAACAATTTCTCCTGAGTTCTTGGAGCTGTACAAATTTAAAAGAGAGAGAGAGAGAGAGAGAGAGAGAAAGGGGGTGAGGTAATATCTTTTATTGTACCAACTTCTGTTGGTAATTGTGATGGGATGTTCACTTGCCCTGAAAGGGTTAATGTAGATTGAGAAGGGGGATAATTAACCCTACAGGCCACAGCTGAGAGGAATCATGTGGCTAAGCAATCACTTGACTCAGGGAGTCAGCCCAGCTGGGGAGGAATGAGTTGGGCCAGAAGTATAAAGACAGGAAATTTGAAGCAGAGTCTGTAAGGGAAAGTTGGAAAGTCGGTAATTGCTCTCTGGGGAGCAGAAGGGAGGAGTGTTTAAATGCTACAGAGGCAGATAGTCTACAGTTACTCCCTGGCAGGAGGGATCTCTGAGGCTGGCAAACCCAAAGAGTGGGAATGCCAGATGGCAAGGACAGGGCTCAGGGAAAGGCAGTAAAGTTGAGAAAGGAACTGACATTGCCTGCTGACTAAAGGGTCCCTGAGTTGGAACCTGGAGAAGAGGGTGGGTCTGGGTTCCCCTGACCCCTGAGTGAGTGGCACTATGAAACAATGAATGGGAATACTGCCCAGGATTTCTGAAGGAAGAATTTGGTAACCCGGAAGGGAAACATGCAAATAGTGACCTGGATGGAGGCTCAGTCATGAAGAGGCAGCAGCAGCTTGTGGAGTGAGAGGGGGCTGCAGACAGAGATAGGGACAGAGAGATGGCTTGCAGAGGGGTGTTGACTCCACAAAACTAATCCCCAGAACCTTCAGGAGGAAGCACTATCATAGTGCAGTAAGTTGAGCATCCCATCACAGTGTGAGAGACCAGAAGCTTTTTGAACCAGAAGTCAGAAGTCCTATAAAAATAGTTTGGAAAAAAAAGAAGTTATCTAACTGGGTACTGAGGAGTTTATAAAATCAAAAAATTAATTAAACTGACATCTCAAAATGACAAGAGTTACGATGCATAAGTTGCAGTACAGTTCACTGCATCACTTTCCTCTGATCATTCAAACCACTGCAAAGTGATTTCCAGATTGGAGGTATCAGAACGTCGACTTGTTCTTTGAATTTTTTTTGTGATTTTTTTGACCATTGGCAAAAACGGTTAGTATAACTAGTCATTTGTAACATTGGTACTATTTAAAAAAAATATCCAGGTTCTACTGTAGATAGATTTACTATTGGATTAATATCCGTTGTACATACCACTTCCCTTGAACTTATTCTAGTACTTCTCACCATTGAACAACTCCAAACAACTGCCATTGAAATAAAAATCAACCTGTCAAAAATTCATCATTCAGAGGAAAGATTTTTTTTTAATCTTCCAGAATTATAATGACTCAAGGACCAGGATGGCCAGTGTTATGTTTCTACCTTTCAGGGGTAGAAACAAGAGTTTTATACAGCTGGAAAAGTGAGAAACCAGTGGGACCACTCGCATATGAAGGTTCTATTCATCATGAGTAGAGGTGGCAGAATCTGATCTCTGTATTGTTACATAATGCTTTTAAATTTGTGAACAACAGAGTCAAGATATACAAGTCATTGAATTCTGTAAAGTCAGTTAAGAGAATGTACTTGTGCTTGGAATGAAATAAGTAAGGAATTCTGCCCCAATACTTGAGAGAAAAAAAATAGATTGAAAAATAGGAGCCATTTACAAAATCTAGCTCTAATTTCTCAAGCCCAATTTAGCTCACATTATGTTTTATCTAATCTGATGTATCATTGTTATACATTTAATTAAGGGAAAAATACTCCGAATAGAAATTTGCCAGGAAATGACTTAATATCCAATTATGTCTGTTCAACTAATGTTACCAGTGTCCAATTTAACTCACTTTTTCTGACTGACTAGCAGTTGAATACAGCTCATAATTTAATATTAATATATTTTCAGAATGATAAAAATGTTTGTTTTTAATTCTTGCACTCTAGAAAAACTAAAGGAGTTATGCTGAGACAGTCTTAATATTGAATGATATATAATACAAACATCAGCAAGCTAAGGAAGCTAGAAGAGCTGTGAAAAAAACATGATTATTGATTCATATACCATGCCACACTAAGAAAAAACAAAAAAGAAAGACCAGGCACTTTAATCTATCATTCTGTTAACAGCCAACTAAGCTACCCAAATAAATACATACATAAATAAATAATGATTTACAAATTCATTATTGTTATTCCCAAGCCCTTTTTTCAATACAATTCTAGCACACGTATGGATTTCATCACAATATCTGGGACCTAAATACAAACAACTAGATATCTGTTCAAAAGCAACACTATTTACCATACAAGCATCAACTAGAAATCTAAGTAGCAATCTTAAAATAATTAAAGGGTATATTCTTATGTCTCTATTTTTTTTTCTTATTTCCTTTCATTCAAATAGGAATTAGACGTATTCAGCAAGAGGGAAATAAGCATCTTCATATGTATGCATAGGTAGAACCATGGATTAATTTAATAGATTTCTTGGTCTTTTCTTGTGCTTCATTGTAGGTAAATTAAACTCCCCTCTGATCTCCACTGCCTCCAAAGAAAAAGAGTTGTAAATGAGCTCATCCAGCCTCTAGATAATAACTCTTATTGGGACTTTAAGTCTAATACCAGCCAAATGACTTATTTCTCTGGAGTTGAGGGGGCAGCATCTATTTCCACACAATAAACCCTGCATTATCTCTAACAAGTTTTATTAAGGTTGTATCATGTGATCTAATACTATGATATTAATTTTTGGAAATACAACATTAACTTTTACAACACTTTTTCAGCATCAGTAATATTAATTTGGTTAATAAAAATACAACTTAACAAAATAATCTTTGAACACTTTCTAAACACCAATACCCATTAGTTTCCAGAGGGGCTATTTAGCTCCCTCAAGATCTTCAGAATAGTGAAGTTTTAAACATATATAATCACTAAAACTTTGATAGTACTTGAGACAAATGTCATTTCCTTAGACCCTCTTGTAACATACTTGTAATGGAACTTCTACACAAAAGTACTCTTATTAAGCTTATTCCTGCTCTAAGAGATAACTTTAAAGTATTGCAGAAAGTATGGAGTACAATTCTGTCCTCATTTAGAAAATCACCTGCATTAACCAACCAATTTTTGTCTGTCCCTTGAGTGGCTAATTAAGACAAGGTACACATTGTATAGGTTTCCCTGAATCATCTACCATGCAGTGATTGCCACAAGAAAGTGTTATATGAAATCAGTACTGTTACAAAGGTATCTGCCAACCTCCGTGGAAGGTGAGTTTTTCATATCCTGGCTGTTGAGCTATGGTCGACAGCTAATAATATGCTTCTGTTGCATAAGGAGTGGATGTGCTTTGTAAAATATTGTTTCTCTAGTCTTGATTTCACACATATTTAAGTTTATTCTCAGTATTGCTTTTCTATCTAGAATTTTTTTCATAGCTGCATGGATGAATTATTTGTACAGTCATATTTGTTTTAAATCTAAATATAAGAGAAAAATGAAGTAAAAGTAACAGAAAATGTTTAGATGTGCTTTCTGTCCAAGGATATTGTTCAGTTCCTCTATAACATTCCATGGATACATAAAACTTTAACACTTAATTAATTCAACCATTTAATTTAGATTACCATGTTTATTGTACACAAAGTACAAAACATTTTAATAAGGTTTAATAAAGTTAAATAAGTAATAGTAGGTTAATCCAGTTGCTGTATAATTAACCCAACTATGCAAGCCATAAATGTGCTATTCCACCGTAATTGATACATTAAACTTGCAAGGAGCTTGAAGATTTAACTGGTGTTTAACAAAATAACTGTAGTGGGTTGATTGGATATCAATTAATTGCCAAAAAATTAGCATGTTAATTGGCATTTATTTTACTATAGTGGTAGTTATCTAGTCAATTGCTAATGAAAATAATTAAACTATGTCTTTCAATTTCAAAGAATGAAATTATACAATTATTATCTACTAAATTTTTAGATAATGAGATGGCAACTAAATTTATGTCCATATTTACTGAACCTCAATAGCTGCAACAGATATTTTATTATCATTGAAAAACTGTTATTAAGACTAAATCAATTTTGTACTTCTCACACTGAGTGTACTAGAAAACTTTTATATCTTTATTTATCTGTGGAAGATGCAAATTGAAATGATTGAATGTCTCTTGTTCACTCTTATACTGTACACTTTAGGCGAGTTCTTCTTTTTTTTGTCCTGATAACTATGCTGTCATGTGCCTGATAATGAAACATTACAATGTATAGATACATCAGATAGCCACATAAAGTTCCTTTATAATATTTCAAAAGTATGCTATGTAAAAAGAATATAAAAGTAGATTGTGTAATTCTATTTTAAATGGACTAGTTAGGTGAGGTAATATCTTGTGTTGGACCAGCTTCTGTTGGTGGCAGAGACAAGCTATCAAACACTGGTGCAGCTGTGCCACTGTAGTGCTTCAGTGAAGATGCTATTATGCTGAAAGGAGAACCTCCCCAACGTAGTTATATTGACATAGGTCTGTAGTGTAGACCTGGCCTTATACAGAGCACTTCTTCAGGTCTAGGAAACATACTCAGAGTATCACAGCTAAACAAAAGGTGGACTGTCACAGCTAATACAATGTGGCCCACTTCATCTTGAATGATCTCTTGAAATAAGAATTAATTACTTATGATAAACAGTCTGTTCCACCTTGTATTTAGTTGTGACACTGCCTACATTTCCAGACCTGAAGAAGACCTGTGTAAGCTCAATAGCATCTCTCTTTCTCATCAACAGAAGTCAGTCCAATAAAATATATATTTTTTCCTAATATCCTAGAGAATCTATCCTAGAGAACACGGCTACAACAACACTGCATACATAATTGTAGTTTAATCAGGCTAGTACATCTTGGACTGCAAACAAGCTTACAACCCAATGCTTCATTGATTCTGATCATTTAGGACTGGATTCTAACATTAAACGCAGCTCTGAATTGCAGATCCTCCCCTGCTTCTTACTTGTGCCTATTTACCTATGCCAGCTGCAGATTACTATTCCCCACTCCCTTACATTGGCAAAGTCATACTGCAAGGCAGCAGTTCCCAAACATTTTCCCTGCATGACCCCATTTTCAGATATGTTGTTTCCCACTACCCCAGACAGCATGGAAGCTGCCATTTAAAAATGGCGTCCTCTCTTCAGTGTGACCTCACACGCACTGTACATGCAAGGTCACCCTGCAAGGAGGTGATCTGGACTGCATGACCTCACACAGATATGGTACATGTGAGGTCATGCTGCATGGAGGGCATGATTTTGTAGAGCAAAATAGCTTTCCCATGTGATGTGACCTTATGCATACAGTGCGTGTGAAGTCATGCTGTGAGGAGGAGGCCATTTTGTAAAATGGTGTCCTTTGCATACTCAGGATTGGCATGACCCCATCTGCTGATGAAACGACCCCACCTGGAGTCACAACCCAAAGTCTGGGGATTGCTGCTCTAGGGAGAATGTAGTCAATGTTCTTCTCATTCTCCACCCTACCCTGACTACTTCCCACTCACTGGCTCAGGGAAGGAGTATGCAGGTAAGTAGCCTCATCCTTTACTCTGATATGCCTGGACCCAAAGTCCAGCTCATGTAGGGACCCAGGAGAGAGTTCTTTCTTCCTCTCATGCCCTTCAATGAATGCATCATTCAAGTCAGAATCTAGCCTAAATGTAGCTTCATTACAGTACCAGGTGAACTAATGTGTGTGTGTGTTGTAAAATGTGTTGGACTTCTTTGGCTGCATAACTGATCATACTACCTCTCAGCAATAATAAAAAATATTTACAATCATAATGATCATGATCTTTTTCAGAGCATTAGTTTTTCTTGTTTAATTCTTTACTAATTCCTGCTTGTGTAGCAATTCAAACTCTGGATTGCGGGTGATAATGTTCAGCTATGTTTTACTTCCACAGCCTAATAGATTTAACAAAGCTTTCTGAGAAAACTGAGGATTCAGATGTGTGGGCCAAATGTCTCAGAGTAGGTCTCTCTTCTCTACTTAAATTATGAGATGTAAATCTTTCACTTTTGGAAAGAGCCATCTGTGACAATTTGGGGAATCTATGTACAATTTATGAATATTATGTGAAATGTAAGCTCACTGTGTGAAGTTTTATCAGTCTGCAAACTTCATTTTGGAGGTGGGTTTAGTTTGCCTTCTCTGTCCTTTAACCTCCATGTTGAACTGGAATACCAGAGGTAGTGGCACAGGGCTAACAGTAAAGGGTCATTAAACCTCATGGTCCTCTATGTGAGTAGAAACATCCTGAGGAGAGGCTGGCTCATCAGGGGACTAGTCACCTCACAGGGGTCTGCTTACCTATTGAAGGTGATGCGGTCACATGACAAGAGGAGATTGGAAGGTTATAAAAAGCAAGAGCTATTTATTTTGCAATTTTCACCAGCTCAAGCTGAGTGGAGATGCTGCAGGAGCCTGATGAAATGGCAGGAACTTTGCCTACCTGAACACAGACACACACTAAGGACTGTCAAGGGAAAGATCAATTAGAGAGGAGGGGTATGATGTTCAGGGTGTTTGTGGTCTTCTAAATGATCTGTCCTCTAGTGTTGTATCTCCTAAGTAAAGACTAACTGAGTTAGAAACCTTTTGCAGAGCCGGTGTCTATTTGCACCTGCTACCACATATCCCTGAAGATGTAAACTGTAAACCAGAAGACTCACCTCTTTAGTGGAATTCTGTGGAATGTGCAAGAGCTCCTGGGGAGGCATTGGGCAAACAATAGTAGTTTCAGGGCCAATGCAACTGGATTGTAATGTCACCACTGCACAGATGGGTGCCAGATACGATGTCTCCATCTGGAGTACATTTCTAGGGCAGGGACCAAAGTCTGGGGCAATGCCTAAACTCTGCCCAGCCCCAGGAAGTAAAGGACATGTGGGATTCAGTATTTGGATTCCCTCATAGCTGCCTGTCAAGTTTCCAGCAAGGGATGCTCAACCAGATCTGTGATACCATCTTTTTATATCAACCTGCATTGATTATTTCCTCTTCTCTATGGAAATTTCTCAGTTAAAAATGATGCAGAGAAAACAAGTTTAATGGAATGTGAGCTCCATGAGTGATGGTGTGGTGGAAAATGGTTAACACAAACTTTTTATGTATAAACAGTAGAATATCCGGTAAGATGGGGAAGTGATACTAGTTCTGTATAGGGCATTAGTAGAACCATTTCTGGGATCATTCGCTTTACTGAAGGAATTTCTGGGCAAGATTCTATGGCCTGTGCTATGCACGTCAGACTAGATGATCCCTTGTGTCTTTAAAGGTCGCTTGTGTCCTTAAAATCTATTAATTTAGATTTTTATACTTCTTAAAGAACAGCTTGTTCACGTTTCTTGAATCAAAAGAAGTGTGCATGTTGCACTTGAGAAATATACTTATGTTCTTATACCTATGACAATTTTTATTATGACCTAGCCATAGATGTTTCTATATGTTAAAAACAGCAAAGTTGGGAAAGTGATCAAAGTTAGATGTAATATGGTATTAAAATATAATTAGATAAGGTCATTGAAAAATAATTTTACAAATACAAATGTTGGACACTGAAGCCCAGTGTGTTGTCCATTACTTACCTGATAGGAGTGGCCCATAGTCTGAAGTGATTTGTAAAGTGAAGTACGTTTGAATCCCTTACTCCAATTTAGATTGTCTTGCCCTAAAACTCTTTTAGACCTAACTATCAATGCTTAAGCAGGTCTAAATTCATGTAATTTGCACACTGAAAAGCCAGAAAGTGTGAATTTAAGTAGCCCTACAGTAATTATATCTCCCTGACAAGTAAATTGCACTAATTTACAGTACCTTAAACATGGATAGAGTGGATGTAATTAGGTATAAGGGAGTTTGAATATAAGAGGTTTATTACAACATAAAGGGGAGGAAGAAGGGAGCTAAATGTGCACCAATTTATATATCAAATCTGAATCTGATCCTTTGATTTTTTTTTAAATGCAAATTTAAGATTCAGCTATATGTGTGATCAGTTAGGTTTCTCAACTCAGGTTTTCCCTCACTTTATATAAATATAAATTATATAAACAAGTCATCTATATACTCATTGTCACTAACTTTAGTGATGGTGCCTAGAAAATATATTTTTGGATGAAGCACCAAATCTAGATTAGAAAAGAAATGACCTTTCATTGATTTGCTGTTAATTGCCTTTTGTCTTTCTATCAAATTTGCAAAGCTGCTGACCTTTTGGAAAATAAGGAGTAACTGTCAAGCAAGTCCCGAAATGTCTTCATGAAAACACCCAAATGTTTCTCCTTACATTTTTACTAAGTGTACAGAGAAAATGTACAATCAACTAAAGTCTTGCTTTATTAAATATATCATCTTGATCCTTCAGCAGTTTTCAGGTTTGTATGTTCAGAGGCATAGACAATGTACATTGTGTCCTTTTGACTAAGTAGCAGTCTTTTGTTGAATGATCTGAAATTAAGGCAAGTAGCCTCATATAGTCACTAATTACTGACTGTAAGTATTTAAAGTGAGGAAAAACATACTGCATCACTTTTTGCTTTTATTCAATTGATATTTTCATATATGATTTTTTGATGTTTGTTATTTAGAAACACAAGCAGAGAACTACTAAAATATAGGATTTATTGTAGTCTGTATTCTCTGTTTATCTAGGTTCGTACATTGGTGTTTAATATTACCATATTAATTTGTCAAAACCTAGTGCAGTTGGAGAATAGTTAGAGCTAGAGCCAAAGTCCACTGAAGTCAATTGGATTCCTTCAATGGACTTTAATGGGTTTTGCATCAGACCCTTAGTCCACAAAACATGGAATCAATACACTAACTTTATGACCTTGGAGGGCCTTTAGATACCAGGCATACAGTGGTGTCTTGTTCTTGTCATCCGAAGTGAGCATATATTGTCTTGCTCTATGTGTGGAAAAGTGGATGGGTAGCAACAGCAAGGGCAATAACTGGGTCTACAGGATACGCAGCACTACAGACTGTTTATGGAATAGCAGGACAGGGTCCATAAACACGTAGTGGGTCAAGAATCCTTTAGAAAGATTTGAAGAAAAATAGAACATACAGTGGTGTCCTTTTCAAATATAAGTGGATCTTAAAATAATATTTAAATTATTAAATTATGTTTATTAAATGTAATATTTAATATCAGAAATGAAATGAATCTGTATTTTGGACTAAACCATAATTTTTTAAAATAAATTGATCCATTCTGGAATCTTCCACAATAGAAGAGAATGACTATGAGGAAGAGGTGGGGTGAGGGATGTATGATGGTGGGTTATTGAGGTGAGAGAGAAACAAAGAGTACTAAAAACTTGGGTGAATTCCTGATTCCATTGTAGTTAATTGCAAAATTTCAGTAGATCCAGGATTTCTCTCTCTATACCTATGTAATTCCCCTACTGTTCACTGGCCCAGAATAAGGTTGCTCCAGATAAGGGAAGTCTGCCTTGTGACTTATTGCACAACTGTGGGAAACTAGGCCTGAGGCTCCTATGTGTGCTCTGCACTGTGTGTCAGTGTGTATTACCTCAGACTAGACCCACTCAGACAATCCACTGGGAACAAGGTTTTATTCGGTAAAGAAACATAGAACAGGTTGACAGTCCAGCAGCCTCCTCTCTGCTTGCTTGCCTCATGCTCCCAGCTTCAGTCACTGCTGAAACTTCCAGCTGGGAGGGCAGAAGGACTTCCTGGCAGGAACCAGGACATTCTCCCACCATGCCGCAGTTAGTGGACCATAACATGTAGTTCCCATGGCTACTGTTGAAGCACACTGGACCCCAGGCTACACATAATTGGGTTATTTTGAAAACGTCAAAGTGGAAGTAAAAGGAAGAGTATGTATTACTGTGTGGTAGGGCCATAACCTTGCATGGATTCACAGACCATCCACAAAACCCTGTAGGCACGTTGGGTTCAAATCAATAGTATGAGATGGTCCTAATAGTTTTAAGTTTTTTTCTATCAGTAATAAAGAGAATCATTGGGGGGGGGGGGGGGAGAAAATAAAAGGAGAAAGGGAAAATGGAGAGTGTGGGAAGAGCCTGATGGCAGCACTTTCCTGACAGTGTAAGAATTTTTCTTCAATAACTTACAATGAAAATAACAAAAATATCCCTGGAAATGCCAAGCACAGTATATTGACTCTCCAAAACTTGGGTAACTATTCAGCAAGAACTAGTCCACTACTGATTTCTTCTATGGCAGGCACAACCCTAAGTCCCACATCCCTACCAAACAACTAAGGTTCCAGCACCATTATTAGGCTTCCCTGTCACCCTTCCCCCACATGAAGGTTGACACTGTTGCCTATACACGTGCACCCATGCTTGGGTTTACCTAGGAATTGAATCCTTTGCTCAGGCACTTGCACTGAAGCCATGCCAAGCTGCAAGAATCAAAACAAATCATATGAACACAAACCTAACCTACTGGTGGGCCTCCAAATTACCCTGAAGAAGTTGTCAGGGGAGGGGAACAGTTTCATGACTAGTCCAGCAATGAGGGAACAATTCCATCCCTGCCCTAGAAAGGCACGGGCTTAATGCCAAGACACCCAGCCCCTAATGCAAGTGGGGTAGATGGTGTGCACTCCCTATTACGACATCCCTGAACCAACGCAAATCAGATGAAATGCGTTAGATAGGAGCATCTCTAATTGGGTGCCAAATGGACAGAGGCAAGGGGATTTACAAACTAGGCCAGGCATGCAGGAACCAATCTGTCCTGCAGTGCCTTTCAAAACAATCAGCTGGCCATGGCTCTGGACAAGAGGGCTACCACCCCTGCTGTAGCTGCCATATGAATACAGGGGACATTCTGAGGGTGGAGAGAATGTGAGCAGGCATCCTCTGATACCCCTGGGTCCCAGTGTATCTTTCACCTGACTGACCTGATTAAAGCCCCCTACCTCAGATGGTAGAGGAAGCTTTTCAGTTTGTTTACTTTAGACTGACCCAAAACCTATTAAAGTAATTGGAAACACTCCTATTGACTTTCATGGGCTTCAGATCAGATTCATAGTAAATGTGAGTGCTTTGTGTATAGTCTTTCACTTGTTTTTCTTACATAGTCAGTAAAGCCCTAAGCTTGCAAGCACATGAGGAAATGTATGCATGTGGGTAATCTTTCTCATGCTGACTCATACCTGGCTCCAAAAGTAGTCCTGTCTATTTCAACAGAGTTCAATGAATCATCTAATGTATATACAATTATTTATATACATAAATATTTGCAGGATTGGTGCCTTAATCAGTTTCTTTTTTGTTAAAACCCCTTATGAAAATCAGCAGGGGAGCAGAATAACCTATAATTTCTAAAGGGATTTTAAAGGAATCAGGACATATTATTTAAGAGCAAACTAGACAACCAATTTTTCTGAAATCAGTCAATTAAAAAAACAAATCAAATTGTCATTGTCACTTTAAATTTTCATCCCATATATTCAACTTTAATTGTAATTCATTTTGTTTAAATTAAACTCAGTATTGACCAGTTTTGGGTTGTAGCTTTGAGTTTTTTGTAGAGATAAGCCTAAATTGTGAAATTTGCTTCCAGATACAAAGTACTTTAAAGTGAGATGAATAAAACTTAAACTGACATTTCAGTTCAGCTTGATCTTTAGTACTGCCTAATTTAAATGACACTTCTTCGATGGTGGCCATGAAGGAAGCTGGTTTTTTACCTGTACAGTATGAAAGTAGCTTTGAGCATGTCATGTGAAAGAGTAAGCATAATTTAGAAATAAATAAGTTTACAGTCAGTAAAGCTGAACCAACCAAAACTCAACAGTATATCGTCCAGATTTACATTTGGAAATAATTTTGAGGACTCCATTGACAATATGAGGATAAGTCAAGCATGATGTCTGCAAGGAGAATAAAATTACATGTGTAAGTCAGCTAAGACCTCAAGTTCCCACATTAATTTTCCTTATTCTTCTTTTCTTTCTAAAAAGAAACTTAGTGTTTTTCATGTGGCCAGCCATACATAGAGTTTGTGATGTATTGTCTTTTGTTCATGAGTATAAAGTTTATTATCAGACTGTGAATGCCTTATATAAAACAAGTCTATCCTCCTAGTAATTATGAATGGCTGGTGCATGGCAGCCACTTCTTTCCTCCCCAGCACTCTGCTTACAGTTAGCTATCCTGGGTTGGAGAAGTCCAGTGCTGCCTAGGGTTCTGGAGTGATATCAGCCTTAATTGCTGGGTAGACAGGTCAGCACCAGAGTCCTTTATGTTGGCTGCTACCTCAGCACTGCTCTGCTCCAGCTTTGTTCTTCTCTTTCTATTTCACCAACAGATGACAGTAGTGAGCTCTCTTCTTTCTAAGGCGTCAAGCCACAGGCTGACATGCAGTCTGATGCTTACTGTTGTTCTGTATTGAGCCCTTCCTTTTACATATCCAGAAAGGTTCTATCTATGTTTTGTACCCAAATAAAATATCACAAGAGGAAAACAGGAGTGCATGCCAAATATTGCACAATGGTCACAGTTCTCTTTTAAAGGATTTATTCCAAATGTCTGTAAGCTAAAATGTATTATTGATATTTGACAATTAGAACACTAAAAAAAGCCAAAAGCTATTTATGTGTTGGCTGGTACACCGAGATGCTTGAATTGGAGTATATTTAGCTTTTCTCTCTGGAGCATCTATATACCATTTTGTTTTTGACCTTGGAAGTAGCTTCTGGGTCTATCAAATTATTGTACTGCGTGTGTGATGCCTGGGCTACTTAGTCCTTCAGAGCACACTATTTTTAATATTTGATTTGTGGAGATTTCCATAAGTTATTTTGTTATAAATAAGATCCCATGTAGATCACTATTAAGGTTTATGTCTTTTCAATCTGAAAGAACAAAACGTTCAGCGTCCAGGCCCCTCCCTCTGGGTCCTTCTCAGAGTGGGACCATCCCTCCTGGCTCTCTCCTGCCAGGAGCAGTCTCAAGCCCCTTTTCCGGGCAAGAAACCTCTCATGCTGGGCCCTCCGGCAGGGCTGGCCAGTAAGCAGGCCCACTCTCTGGAGCGGTATGGAGGATGAGGCTCTCTCAGGGCTGCTAGGGAAGGGGGGCGGGGACACAGGCCCACTCATCTCCACTGCGTCCCAGCCCAGGGCTCTTGCAGTGGCAAAGGCGTTTGCCACAGGGTTGGCGGGGCTCCTGCCGCAACACGCCGCCAGGGTCACCCCAGACTCAGCCACAAACTTGTGGCTGCCCCTGGGCTTCTTCCTCCCCAAAACCCCAAGTACCTGCCTCCTTCGGGTCACCTATGAGGCCCTCCTCATCCACGGGTGGCAGCTCTGGCAACTGCATAGGTTCCTCCACGGAGGGCAGCTCTTCCAGGTCCAGGCTCTCTGGCCGCAGGGGGCCCTCCTCCGACTCCCAGGCCGCAGGGTAAGACCAGCCACTCCCTTTCAGCATGAGTTTATGGCCTGACCTTAGCTAGGAGAGGAGGCATCCTTCTCTCTCAGCCATCCTCTCTTGACAGTCAGGTGGTGTCCCTGGGGCTTTTAAAGGCCTGGACCAGCACACCTGCTTTTAGTCAGGGTTTTTCCTTTGGGGCTCTATCAGCCAGGGTAGGTCTGGCTCCCCCTCTGGGTCCTTCTCAGAGGGGGACCACCCCTCCCAGCTACAAATAACAATACAGTAACTTAGGTTAAAGCTGAGAGCAGAGTTCATAGCCAATGCTTTACACAAATAATTTAGGTCTGAAATGTCCAAAAGAAGTTAAGCATCTGAGTCCCTCTTTCAGGTACTTAAGTCCCAGTTTGGGAACCACTATGATACACAAAGTTCCCACCGAATCCTGTAGATGTCCAAACTCACTCAATTAGAGTCCTATTTGTGACCCGGGAAGTGAAGCAAAGAGAAGAAGCATGAGGTAGCCTGGTGGTTAGTGTACTTACTCAGGATGGGGGAGACCCAGGATCCTGCCCCCCCTCCAATTATTCTTTAATTACTTCTCCAACAAGACAGACTGAGGGAGCCCTATATCAGACTATCTGATAGTCAAATGATTAGAGCACACACCTGAGAAGTGGTTAATCCTTGCTTGAATCCCTTCTGGAGAGGGTATTTGAACCAGGGGCCTCACATATGTGAGATGAGTATTTTAATCGCCAGACTAAAAGTTACAAGAGAAATCCTCTTCTGCTGCTTAATACCACCATAGGCACTTACCACCAAGAGAGAGTTTGCAGTTGAGTATCCCAAACAGATAGGTGCCTGGTTTTAAGAACCGATTTCCATGGGAGGGACAGGGCTTAATACACCTTCTTCTTGGCATCCCCCATTGAATAATTATATTGATTATATTAATTGAATTATAGCCTATCTCTTTCATTGAGTAGGAGCTCAGGCATCTAACTCAGGCTTTGAGAATTGTAGTGATTTTCTAGGCACTCAGTAACACAATGACTTTTGTGCATTCAGGCCTAGTCCTTTTTCTGTTTGCAGAATGCCTGATAATAGATCTTGTTTTTTTCAAGTTCTTTTGTAGTTTAAATTTACTTAATAACACATATGCACATATACATGTGTTGTAAAGAAGATATCTATACACACACAATAGATGGATCAAAAAAAGTTTGGGTCAAGTATTTGAAACTCAGTGTTCAAATTTTGAGTGATGTCATCTCGGAGTGACTGGTCATATAAACTTCATTGTTTCTGATGCCAGCAAGGCTAAATGTAAAACTTATAATCAGTCCGAGAACTTAAGAAGCCATTGGACCTTTTAATCTCTCAGAGGGGTAGCAAATTTATGGAGAAATAAGAAATAAGCAAAAAGATTAGGAATTGTAGAAATGTGAAACTTTTTACTTTCTGGGCTGTTCAACCCTTGCCCAAACCAGCAATTGTGGTAAAAAATCAATAGGCTACTTTTAAGATTACTGGCTGGGTGCAGAATTTAACTTTGATTGCCACTCATCACATGCTTAGAAAGTACATTGTGTGCTTGTGTGTTGGTCAAATGAAGAAATAGCTCGCAGCTAGGAAAGAGTTATTTGCACATTTTGTGAATAAGTTTCATAATAACCTGTATGCACGAGCAAAAGTCAATGCATCAGAAGTCTGAATATAGCTTAAACCATGAAAACACTACATATGAGTTTGTTCTTAGGAAGCTCTCCATATTATTTTTAAACTATTGGCTTTATAGATGGTTTAAGTAAAAATGTCCTATTCCTTAACTTTTAGGAAGATAAACATATGGCATTACTATGGATAATTCTGTCTCATCAGTGTAGCATTCAGATTATAAATAATTTATTAAAGACGTACTTGCTAATCATGCCTCCACCCTCACCTTGCTCACGCTACATATCTTGTTCACTCCTTGGTCAGGCCAAATAATTTGGTTTCAGTAATAGATTGCTCTAGAACAATATCAAGGACCAGATTTTTGCATAAATGTGAGAGTGCAACTGCACACGCAAGACTGAGCATGTGTGCACAAACAATTATAATTCGGTTGTTGTGCACGGATATAATGTTTGCAAAGCTTTGTATCTGCACTACAGGAACTTTGGGTTCATGTGTCTTCACAGTAGAGTTGGGGGAAAGCACGTGGTTGTCTGTGGCTAAATTCTACAAAAAAGTGTTGCCAAAATACATCACATTCCCTCACTGTGAGACAAAATCAAAATTATGAGATTGGAGCTGTCATATAGGCCCAGAAGCTTTTGTTAGTGTGTTGATCTGAAAGATCCTATACCAGTACTCACTGAAGGCAACAAAGACATTTTTCAGTACTTCAGTAAAGAGTTAAGAAGATATAGTATAGTGATTTGGGGGTTACTTGCTTTTAATAATTGCCAGTAATGCAACAGCTGTTTCTTACCATGCTGAAGGTGAGCCAAAAGATTTGTCAGGCTACCAGCCAACATAATATTTCAATAGCTTATTCTCAAGGCGAGAAAAGGATAAGTCAACAGTTCTGGATGCTAAGTGTTAAGGTAAACATTAGAATAATCTTATCATTATTATGCAAATTGGAAAGGTAAACCCTAACACAATAATGACCGTGTTTTGAATGAAGGTCAAATTACTTGTTTTTCCCTCCACTGTCCAGCTTTCTACACTCAGATTTCATGGATGTGAGTACCAAAATTAATACTGTTCATGTACTGTACAAGATCCTTTTTAAAGTGCGGCTGGTCCAGTAATATTAATGTCTGGTTTATTTGTATTTATCTGGAATAAATTTTGTTCTCTCCAGTTTTGACTTTGACATTGGCCTTGATAGCAAAATATAAATCTGGGTATCATCTGTACATCTTGAGTAATAGCTTCAAGTGGCCACCTTTTAATTAAATATCTGTGACTGTTCTGAAGTGTTAGAGATACATCTCAATTAAATATAATTATGAAGCATGCTAATATAATGAAATCAATAAACAAAGAGCCCATGTGATAAGACTATGTTTGAAGAAGTGTCCTCAAATGTGTGTTGGTTCTAACACATCCTGACAAAACCCAAATCATTTGATAGCTCCAAAAATACTGAAGCCATGTTCGAAAAGGTGAAATTAACAATGATAAAGACAACAAACTTTACAATTTAGTAAAACCGACAGACAGCGGACACACAGATTCAACAACCTTGTAAAATATGGGATCAGGCTTCAGAGGCCAAGAAAATACAAATAAGTACTCATTTGTGTAATTCATGTCATGAGTCAAATGAACAGAATTCACTCAGGATTTTAGCATCCCTCCTGAATCCCAGTGACACCAACTCTACCTCTTTCTAATATGGGAGAAACATGTCTCGATAAGAGGCGTTTGGACCAGTTGGGCTTTGTGATTGAAAGTGGAAAGTATCATGCTGCACTGGAAGGAAAGGTGGAGCTGATGGTTTGCTAGGGCAGGCGCTTGTGGTGCTATATAAATCACAGTCACATGCATGCACTTGTTAGGAGAGATACCAGCCTAAAACCCAAATCTTGGGACAGTTTCATAAGCCTACTTTTACTTCTAAAAACAGCACTCTGAAAAAAATACTTCTGTTTTATCAGCAGGTCAAGGGGGTGAAAGACTGACATAGTTTTACTGTGGTTGCTTCTGGCAGCATTTTGTCTTCCAAATCCTCACGTGTTCTGTTTTGAGGTTGTTTTATATTGGTTTTTAGAGACATGCAAAACAATACCATACACTGGATAAACATTAATACAATACTTCTTCCATCCATGCTCCTGATTTTTCTTTTCAGCCTATTGTAACAAATTAAAACTGAATATAAAATTATTAACAATTAATGCCTTCCATGCTCTTACATCCTTTTCTGAACACAGATTATCCACAGAGACCATGATTTTCTTGTATTTATTAAGTATTCAAATATGTTTTGAAAATGATTCTTGATCTGTAGCATGTAGTGCAATATTCAGATGCCAATATTCAAAATTTGAGCTGTATTAATTGAATACATAGCTCATAGAGTATCTTTCTGTACCATGACTGGAGTATAATTCTGAGATTAAGTCTTCTCGTATGAATAATCACAAATACAAATTTTGCATTTGTCTTTCACAAATATTTTGCTTAAAATTAATTTTATTTCCCACAAATATTTCTGCCAGTAAAAATATTCACTGTGCTACTTACAGCAAGTGAATACAAATAGGACACAGATACAGATGAAGAAAAATATATTTTAAAATACAAACTGCAGCTCCTCCCCACCTCTCTGATGCCTTTCCCCATATGTAAGATTAAGATTTTGACATGTTTTTTTTTAGTAAAAGTCACAGACAGTTTGCAGGCAATAAACAAAAATGTGTGGAGCCTATGACCTGTCTGTGACTTTACTAAAAATAACTGGGAGGCAGGGCTGGGAGGCGGGAGGAATGTCAGCTGGACAAGGGTGCAAAGCCCTGGCCAAATCTGTGATAAGGGACACAGTCCCAGCTCCAGCCCCAACTGCAGCCATGGTGGTGGGGGGAACACACAACTCCAGCTGAAGTCAGCGGGGGGGAGGGGCTAGCTTCAGCCCCAGCGACAGTTGCAGTGTTGAAGCGGGTGCACAGCTCCAGCTCCAGCCCCAGCTTCAGTCGCTGACAGCTGAAGCCTAAAAAGTCAGGGAGATCGGGTAAAGTCTCTGAATCCATGACTGCTGTGACCTCCCTGACTCAATAGTATCCTACTCATATGATACCAGACATATTAGAGTACATGCTAAATCATCTAGGCATATCTCACTTCATTTCCTTGACATTGCAGGGGATCAGGCATTGGTGTGCCTTGGTCCCTCCTGTGGTCCACAATAGACTCTTTAGGGTTATAATACTTTGGTCTAATTCTGCTGGTGGGGCTTGTTGTAGAAGTGGCTGAGTGGTGTTGGTGGTTTACCGGGAGCAGTCGAAAGCCCACTGACTTCAGTGGAGAGATTCCCATTGAGTTCAGTGAGCTTTGGATCAGGCTAATAAGGCTTAATTCCATTCTCATTGAATTAAACTGATTTTTTTTTTTTTTTTGCTCTTGATGGCCCATGAAGTAGGACCTATCCGGTAAGCCTCTGCCATAGGGTGGCAGCCTAACATGTAGTTTCAGATAAACTTGCTCACTATTTTCACCAACGGTGGAAAGAGTGGATATCAATGGGATAAAGGGAATTGAAAGTCAATGGGAAGTGAGTGCAAAACTCTTAATTGTTCCTTGGAAAAATCTCCCTCTGGATTTCAATACCTTTCTTACAATGATTAGTCCCTAATTCAATGAGTAGACACATTGATTTCTATGGAAGGATTGAGTGAGCAAGGCATTATTCATGAAAAGTAAAGGGAGGAACAGAGTCTGGCACTGTGAGAAGTTAGTAAATGTACAGTTTATTTATTTTTAATGCCTAAAGTTAGAATCCTCAATCTCTATCTCAGCACCTAAATAAGTGGACTGACTGATTTTTCAAAAGTGTTTATCACTCAGAACGTCCTGGACTTCAATATTTGTAAATCTTAATCATGGTCATAGGGATTCAGCTATACAAATCATTGCTTGTTTAAAAAGAGCCACTGAATCTGGTTATAACTCTAACAATGAAAACACATTATTCAGCTATTTTTTGCATTGTTTGACCAGGTATATATTTTACAAACCCAAAGAAAATAAGGCAAGATTTTGAAAAATAATCAGTTCACGTTAATCTGAATGGGAGCCGCGGGGTGTTGAGAACTGGTGAAAATGTGGACCTAAAGAAATAAATAACAAATAAGGCAGGGGCAGGAGGATAGTGATGTCACAGAGAGGAATATGGATATGAGAGCTGTCTGTAACATTTTAAGAGTGCAAACATATTTTAGAGATGGATGAATTGTTAGGGTTGTTCAGAGGGTGTATCTTGGAAAATTGGGATAAAAATTGGGACAAAAATGAGCAGAAAGAGAAAAAATTAAGAATATTAAGAAAATCTATAAGACTAGTAAAGCTATTGAATGATGAAACATATTCCTTAGGGAAATGAAGGGAAGTCCAGCACTTGTGAGCCGTTTAAAGATAGATTGTCCAAAATGATCAAGGCTATAATTTAGGGCTGCATTGGCAAGGGGCAGACTAGGTGATCTAATAGATTTTTCCCATTTCTAATCTCTGTCTCTGTAGGATGTTAATTATAGTGCATATCAATATATCATGGCAATTATACTACTGTATATTAATGTAACAATGCATTATTAAGAGAATAATTGTTTTAAAGTATTTACAGACTTTTCTCCTATTCCATTAAAGACTTAATTAGCTGTAGTGTAATGGAAAATTCTCCTTCTATATATAGCAACATTCTACTACATCTGCATTTTTTTTTAATTATTGAAGATGACGGGGGTCCTTGATAAAGAAGGTGAGCCAAGTTTGTATGCAGATTAATAACCTACTAATCAACAGAACAAATACAGTTTGAAAAATCCAATATGATTGAATCACATTATGTTTCTTCTAGACATTAAAGCCAGTTATTCTACTACAAAATATAGGTAAGATGATTGCATTATGATGCAAACTATTATAGGTAAAGAAATACGTTTTCAAAATTTGTATACCTTATAGAATAATGCATTGACAAACAAAAAAACTGGCTTGATTTAAAAAAGATAATGGTAATTATTGCCAATATCTTTGTTCTAGGATTGCACTTTTATTTGTATGCTGGAAAAAATGTTTAATAGAAATAGTCATATATTACCTCCTGCATGGCTGACATATGCATATCTTTGCCTAATATTAGTCTTTGAATGTTCATATGGTTGTTCCATAATAAATAATACAGTAACAATAAGATTTTATTCTGATCAATATTAGAATGCAAGGTCTTCTTTCAAAGCCTGCCTATACATCACAGTGACCTGAAATAAACAAACAACACTTTTATCTTACAAAATGAGACAAAATCTCATCGTATATCATATTTGAAGCTTCTTTATTCAAACACTGTACATGATTAACTTTCTTTTCTAAAGCACTGGAGTTAAGTAGAATACCCTACATTTTCCACATAATATATTTTCTAACAAAATTATGTGTTCTGAATCTTTCCTCCCCTGATTCTCTGGATTTTTTTCTTCGTTGCAGGAGGGAAGATAGGAAGCTGCAGTTTTTAAATAATTAAGATTTTTTTCAACCGGATTAAAAAACTGCTGTGAACTAGAAATAAGATGAAGTATCTGGTTGCCTGACGCTGACCATCAGGTTAATTAGACTATTGACCAGTCTGTTCCATTATCTGTAAAGACCAGATTGCAAATGCCTAACTCACACTGAGCTGTTGCTCACATGAGGCATCTCCTTTGGGGTCAATGAGATCACTCATGTGAGTAACTGCTTATTGTGAGAAAGGAATCAAAATATGGTCCTTAGTTAAATCAGTCATAGTGGCTGTTGTAATCTCATGGTCATGGTGCTGACTGGTGGCTTGTACAAAAACCCATTGAAGCCAATAGACTCACTTTGATTTAATTGCGTTTAGGATCGGGCCCTGATTGTGCCACTCCTATTTTTCCAACACAGAAAACTGATTTGAATTGACTGATACTGCAAGTATTTCTGATTTGACTCATAAGGATTTTGATTTTACAGGACAACAAACCAAATCTTAACCATTAGGGGTTTGGTTTAAGTCTGTCCTTGGTTCTCTTTTACCATTCCAATCCCAATTTATTTGCTCCATGCTTAATTTGAAGCTGACATAATTCTGGCCTCTTTTCCCTTAGCTTTCTTGTGGTTGTTATTTTGCTCCCTCCTATCAACCCATATATCTTTCTGGAGATATATCAAAATTGAATTCTGGCATGTTTCCATCCAATTTCCCCCTATTTTGTTTCTGCGTGGCTTTCATTTTTCCCCTCTTCCTCAATTTATTTCCATCATTACAATTATAAAGTACACATGGATGGTGAAGGGAAAACTGCATGGACGATTTTGTGCAATTATGAGACAAACAGCGGCACCAGAACTGGAGGAATAGAGCAAATGGGTAGAGAAGTGTATAAAGACACAAAAAGAGATTGTAATCAATTCATGGACAGTTCTGAAAACCAGAAGTGCCAATCAGAGATGACTAAGAATTCTATGAGGCTGAAAGAAGCTAATTGTATGATACTGTTTCATGGAGGAAGAAAATAGCCTTCCCTGGGTATTATAACCCTGGAGGTTTAGGTCCAGATTCAGACATCCTTTTCAGTAGTGTTATGTCTTTCATTGGGATTATTTATGAATAAAAGTGGGAGATTCAAGCCCTTAAATAATGTATCCTGATTCCAATTGTCATGTGGTACATTGGTGTAAATTAGAAATAACTCTATTTAAGTTAGTGGAAGTCCACCAGCAGAAGGGAGATCAAAACCCTACCTTAGGAATGTAAGAACATCATTAAAAGAGAATTACTTTAGTCCTGATTGTATGTGAGCAGGTATGAATAAGGATTTCTGCATAGGAAAAGTCAAAGTAAGCACATTATTTTGGCAATGTTCAAGGGAGATGGTAATAGGCTGCGTCTAATGTTTATCATTATAAAACTTAGAAAGGGTCCAATGATCCTGCAACCTTTGTTCATGGCAGTAAACATTACTCATTTAGACTTCCATGGGTGGTTGCATTACCCCAAAATTCTCAGATACATACTACACCTAAACTTAGCACTAGACCCTTTGAAATTAAACCCAAGAACCCTTAATAATCACTTCAGGAGGAAATTAGAAAAGGTATGTCCATTTCCTATTTCCACTACAGGAACAACTTTATCTTATTTTAGATCCAATGTTTAAGGAATTATGTGTTATCCCATGAAGAAAGAAAGCTTTTAATGAGTGAAATGAGACTAACCCAAGGCAGAAGGCTGTGAAGGCTGTGATGGCTGTCATGATGGCGTATGACCACATCTGATCAGGAAAAAGGTTTGAAACTTACTTGATGGCTAAACTGAATGAAAAGATCATATTAAAACAAGTAATGGATAGATCTCACCTAAGTAATTAAATAGATCCCTTTCAACAACCTGAGCTGGAGTGAAATGTTGCATGAAAAAATGGACTATCATAGACTTTACTGTATGTGACTGTAATATAACACCACTTCTTCATTCACTACACCCTCCTCCGGCTCTAATTACTAATACAATTACCTTTTACTCACAGGGTATTTTCTACCTAAGAATCACAAAGCACTTTTGACTCATTGTGGCTTAGCCCATGGTATGGATAACCAGCACAGAGGGATAAGGGACACTTTACGCCCTCTTAGTCCCCTTAGTGGAAACATAAGATAAGTGACAATCTTGCCCAGATACATTTATTCAGAACATCATTTAAAAATGTTTCTGAGAAAAATCTGTACAAAATTTGCAAAGAGGTGACAATCCTAAATTATTCATTACAAATCATTCATCCAGCTGTAATAAATATTATTAAACATATTTTGTAGAAGAGTCACCTGAAACAAAGAAAAAGGTAAATAACTTGCCAAAAAGTCACAGAACCCATGGATCTGGCTCCTGGTGTACTACTGAAAGCATAGGAGCACATTGCCTTTTCTCCCTTCCTGTAACTTGTTCAGCCCCCTCTCATAGGTGGAATGGGGGAGATTTGGAAATCAATAGGAGCATGGTGCATAACTCCCATCTGTGCCTTTGAGAGTTTCCTCTAAAACATACTAATTAACTTTAATTAGAGGAATGGCATTCCTCTTTATGTCCCCTCATTTCAAGTCATACACTCCATTCTCAGAAAGTTGGATGTTGGATGTTCTCTGCATTACAAAGGGGCTGTGGGGAAGAACATACTGCATGACTGTCAGAAATTCAGTGATTTACAAAGGCTATAATAATGTGCTACAAAAAATAGGGAACACCTGTTTTGTGCCATAAACAGCAAGATATTTCTTCCCAGAAAAGCAGCATCTTTGCTGCATGTAATGTAGGTGTTACTCTGATTTGCTCCATTTCCAACCCCTTCTACTTCTCAGATGCTCATATTTCGGGACCCCTTTCTATATTAAAGTATGAGTAAATATATGGATCTCTTTCGCCTGCTAATGAGCCACTTTGAGCATTATGGGACCTTTTTTGGGGGGGCAGGGAGATTAATTTCTACCTTGTCTTATATGTAGTCATGGATGTTACAGGGACAGTATTTGTCTTCAGACAGAAGATGTAGGAGAAGGGGGCCGGATTTATGATATACATAAGGTTTGCTAGCTAGATGCTTCAGAAAGTTGGGGAGGGACAGAAAATATCTATTTTGCACTAAGTGAAGTCCACTGAAGAAGTATGGACAATACTTGTAATGATAAAGAGGAGATAGCAACATTATCTATATACTTTGTAGGTTCCAATTGGTTTCTTGGTTCTTTCTCTTGACAGTCTGTTGGTGATTTATATACTCATTTTTAGCCACAAGATGAATTAATCTTAATGATGATTTACCAGTAATTATTATTGTGACAAGATTTAATTTGTATGCAGTGTTGCAGCTGTGTTGGTTCCAGGATATTAGAGAGACAAGGTGGGTGAGGTAATATTTTTTATTAGACCAACTTCTGTTTTCTCTTGATTGGACCAACATCTGTTGAGCTTGTCTCTCTCACCAACAGAAGTTGGTCTAATAAAAGATAACACCTCACCCACTTTGTATTTCTAATATTTAATTTGGCATTCATCTTGATATCTGGACTCACTACAAGGTTTAAATTGAGGCGTTCCAGATCTTAATAAGAGAAATGAAACACCATGCTACCCTGATGATGGCAGTTTTACCAGTCAGTTAAGAAAAGAGGTTTTAGCCATTGGGGAAGGCTTGGGCAGAGAACTAATGGAATACTGAGTCTTTAGTTCCCAGAAATTAGTTCTGGAGGTTTTCTAAGCATTTAACAGAAGAAATAGTTCTTTCTTTTTCTGAGAGATAATTTAGAGTCTTGGATGCTAGATAGTGTCATTCATGAGAAAGTCACTTTGTGCTATTATAACGTCTTCCAGAGAAAACCAGCATGACTGAATAAATGTCACTGGAGATTAGCATAAAGGAGTTACCCAGAACAATAGATTTTCTGTTCAAGACTGAAATCTCTTTCCTTGTTGTCATCCAAGAAGGATTAATGAAGAGAGGTTAATATTATTTTGCCTATCAGCTCGTCTTCCAATTAGCAAATGTCCCCTTCAAGTATATTTCAAAATCAACATACACTAAAGTAGATGTCTGCATTGTTAGCTGACAGCTTGGACTTGACATTTTACATTTTTGTTTTCTGATTCTCATTGCATTAGCCTCAATCTAACAGTGAGTATATCATACTAGTATGAATTTCATGTTCATTGAAAGGGTTAAGCCCAGCCATTCTGCCATTCTTTAGAGAAATATAGAGTGTAACTTGTGCTAAATGTAAACATTTAAATTTCTTATTTCTAAAAATGGATTTTTGAATATTTTTTCCTCTGGAATTTACTTTTTTACATTGTTTGTTGTGAAATTAGTCATTTTAAGTGACAAGGGATTAAATAATAACACACATCTGTTAATCCACAGATAAACTCCAAAAGTGGGGAAAAATGTGGGATTTCCAGAACTGTTTAACTAATCCACTTTTACAAGGACCTAGACAGACCACAATTTCCCCAGAGAATAATTCAGTTTCTAGGAGACAGTTGTGCTAAGATATACAATATTTATGCAATATACCACCATCATAAAGGGCTGTTTCCAAAAAGAAATCAGCTGAGACTAGCAAGATGCTTTTATTTATATGCTAAACCATAATTCTCTATGATACTTTTAGCATCTTACTGTCACTTTATCACAATAACTGTCCAAGTAGTTATTATTTTAATCATTTTATCTATGTATCAGTATTATTTACCTGTGTGTGTGTGTGTGTGTGTGGGATTTACCAGCAGTCTGAGAGAATTTTAAAATCAGTCATGTATTATGTTAAATGCTTAAAAGAAACTTTTTCACCCTTCCTATTTTTTGTAAATAAGGGAATCTACTTTCCCTTTCTTCCAGTAGCATTTGTTGCATTCAATTTCAATTTCTTAACGTACTGTCAAGTATAATTTCTGCAATCAGGTGACAAATGATGTTCTAATTACCAACTGGGATGCCAAAGAGTGAAAAATAAAATACAAAGATAGTGCTTTCCATCAAAAAGGATATTGGAAAATGAGGGAACCGGTGTATTCTTTCTGTATTGTGATGACAGGAAAAAGTGCTTGAGGAATTCTTTCCCAAAACCAAAATACTTGCAGAGAAACAAAATAGCACAAAAACAAAGAAAATGTGAATTTGGGGTTGCAGCTGTGTATCATGAAGTAATGTCACTTAAATTATTTCACTTCCAAACTTTATAGTCTCTCAAAATCAAAACAGGCCAGATCTTCAGCTGATGTAAATCAACATAGCTCCATTAACTTCAATGGAGCTACTGTGATTTATATCAGCAAAGGATCTAGCCCAGCTATTACAAAGCCATGGCATAGGATAAAGCAAAGCAGAGCCAGAACCCATCAATTCTAGAGGCAACAGGAAAGGGGAAATCCCAAAGCTAAAAAATAAATATATGCACAAACTTCAAAATGACAATGATAACTCAATTGAGTTTTAACAGATTATAAATCACTTTTCCTTGCTGTATCTCCATGAAAATCAATAGTACTTTACACCAATTTACACCATCTGAGGAACTGGTTCATGGATTTTTTTCCCCCTTTCCTCAGAATATGAGAGAAATTTGGGGAGAAAAATATGATAGGACTTAACTGAAAGTTTTGCTGGAGTATTGACTCTGCGATCAATCCCTGTATGTGCAACATATCTTGATAAAGTCAACTGAGCTCTTATCAATGAATTTACATACAGGGCCGAATCCTTTGATCCTTCAAGACCTCATGTGATGTACACCAAAGTGTGCAAGGCTGTTGCAGTAGAATGCAAATGGAGGCTATCTGTGAGTGCAAAATAAATGCAAGCATACTGCTCCTCATCAATCAGTAGCAAGCTGCAAACTCCCTGAGAGTTATTCTGAACTTGTAAGTACACAAGGTATAATGGGATAGTTCATCGCTGGAGAAGAGGTATGCTGAAAGGACAGGGGTTTGTGAGTGATTATCAACACACTAATGAGGTGCTTAGCTACACATTCTCCTTTATGCTTTCTTCTGCTGCTAAGCAGGAGTAACTTTGTGGTCAAATAGCTGCACTCTCATTAATGCAAGACTAAGATTTCACTGCACTGCCAATATTGCTCACCACATTTTAGCTTGCATTTACACGTGAAACACTGCACACTAGATGCATTTGCATCTTTAGGTTACCAATTAACCTTCATCTCCAAACTCTTTCTGGAACTGGAGCTTGTGCCAGTAGTGCATAGCTGCCAACATTTAGGAAGTACGATAATTATGTGGGTGAAACCAGGCAATCACTACACTCTCGAATGCACTCACGCAGGAAAGTGATAAAAGACAAAAACACTAATTAATCACCACCTTTTCCCTTCCCCATACTGTTATCCCTGGTTTAGAGATGGAGAAATTCAGACAAAAGGATTGCAACTTGACTAAGGCCTGGTCTACACTATAGAGTTAGGTCGACATAAGCTGCCTTATGTCAACCTAACTTTATAAGCATCTCTATACTACAGTGTTGTTCCCGCTAATATAAGTCACACACTACACGGACTTAGGCACGCCACCTCCATGAGAGACGTAGCGCTTAAGTTGGTGTAGTCAGGACGATGTAATGTCAATGTATTGACACCGCATTGACTGTTCTGGTTGTCAGCCCCTGGCAGCTGACAGCTGGAGCCCCATTGGTTGGGGCTGGGTCTGTCAGTGCTCCGCAATTACCCACACTGAAAGCCGGTACAAGCGCTTTTGGTGAGGATGCACACTACCGACAGAAGGAGTGAGTGTGGATGTACAAAACCAATGTAATTACAGCGGTGACTGTACGTTGACGTAACTTAAGTAGACTTAATTTGTAGTGTAGACATGCCTTAAGATCAAGAGGAAATTGTCAGTGCCAGGGTCAGGACTAGAATTCACAGGCCCATTGCTCTCACTAACAAGTTTAGTCCATTAGCCCATGCTGTGTCTCATTATACAACGTTGCTTCTTCTTCTGACTCAGCTACAGGCAATTGGCTTAAAGAAAGTTTGTAATGGCTCTAGGGCTACATGTGGCAGCCTGAATGGCATTGCTCTCTACAGCTGCAAATTGATCCATAGTCTACCTGAAAGTCAAGAGACAGGATTCACACACCTGAAAGTCTTGGCTGGGCACGGGGAAGGGAAGCAGTAAGGACCCTGTGAGCTTATGTGTGTAAGTGACAAACTTTCGACATTTGGGTTGGTTTATATAATCTCACCTTTTCAAGGATATTGTCAAAGCAAAGGACCTAGAAACTTTTTTAACAAAAAAAAAAAAAAGAAAAATGAAGCTGAAGTTAACTCTAATATTTCTAAGTACCCCAAATCAGTAGAGATTTCATGGCCATGAGTCTGTGCGTGCCAAGTCCTGCCTCTGCCTTGTGTAACATTTCTAAGATTTTTCAACAGTTTGATTTTGTTTCGTGGGGTGATACAGCATGGCCAGAATTTTAAATGTTTTTTTATATAGTTAACTATTGTTAAATAATAAAAATAGAAGATTTAGGCCCAATGCTGGATGTATCCTGTCAGATATTAAGTGCCTGTCACTGCCTTGAAGTTAGTGGTAACTGTGGTAACTGTGAACCTCACAGAAGTAATACATCGTGGATACCAGATTCTGGTACCCATACTCACATTAAATGGTATCTTATGCCACTGAAGTTAATGGGATTATTTGTTGAGTAAGTTGCTACTCAGTATGTTTTAGAATTTGGCTCATAATGATATTATTTATTATTGTCAAGCAAGCTTCTGACACAGTGTACAGAAAGAACTGTTTGTCTGTAATATAATAGAGCATACTCTGCATAAAATAAGATCAGGAAACTTAAAAAGCATATTGTGGAAAATAGAAGACAAGAAAGTGTAAGTATACATATTTCTAAAGTCATGTTGATACATTCCCAGATTGACTTTGTTGCTGGAAGCTGTCAAACCTATTTAGAGTACTATTTGTTGAAAAACACATGTATAAGGGGGAAGGAATCCGAGGAAGCTTTTAATTATGACCTCAGTTCATGCTAATTTTAATACCTTTACTCTTTTATCCCATAACAGTAAACAAGGATCTTCTTGCTTTTAACATACTGTGCAATTCACTTATTCCCCCCCCCCCCTTTCCTACAGGGGATCATTTCATCTAAAGGCACTGATGTAAAAGTCTAAGCATTTCAGTGTACCTAAATCAGCAGTGCTGGTAATGGCAGATCATAATGCAGCTGGCAATGAGAGAAAACAAATGGCCATAAATAATGTATAAAGAATGAGTCCTCCTCTCTTATTGCTGTAGCCCAAAGTACATCTCCAGGCAATCCATCCATTTACCAATTAGAGAGTACATGTCAGTGCTCCTGCATTAACCTGAAGAGTAGAGAGCTTATCTAAGAAATTGTTAGGCTTCATTCGAGATATTGTGAGCAAATTTTACGTTCAGTATGGGGAATTAATTATGGATTTTTCCATGCACTAAAGAAAAACATGGGTCTCAGCTGAACCCACACTTTATTAAAATGTTGTTGTAAAGTACATTACATTACCAGGAGCACTGACATAAAAAAGCTGAAAGGTCTATAAAATATTTTCATCATTTGTACATCAAAAATGCTGATTTTTTTCTAAATAATGAATATCACATGCATGATATTTGTTATTAAACATAGTATAATATTGTTCTCATCACACAACTTTGATGACAAGAGAAAATAAACATCACCACATTTAAATATGAAGAACATGACTAACAACATGCTTTTTACTGTGATTCTAATCCTGTGTTAATATAGGTTTAATCTGTGAATTAAGGCAAATCTTTAAAAACATGAGGTCTGATTGTCCCCTGCAACAGAAGAATCTTTGGTGGGAGGGGGAGTCTAGTGGCAATTCTGTAAGGTTCTTCTTCCTCATGGAGTTTCCGTCTCATTTTGCTTTCTAAAATGAAAGATTTCCAGTGTTACACTGAGGGAAGGGTGTGTGGCCTAGACATGACAGACACCTATGATCCAAGGTCATAAATCGTGGCGATATTGCAAGGAAGGTCAGTGATGCTCCCTCGGACTCTACCCACTCCCAATGAAGTGAGTGGGAGACAATTCCTTTACCTCAATGGGGGGCAAATTGAGCCCCGGGATTCACCAAAGAGAGCCTGCCATGTCTCTCTCAATCTTTCCTAGAAGAAAAGACCTGTCATTGACCTTCTATATCCTTACCCTCTGTATGTTCTTTCTCTCCTTCCAGGAAGTCAGAAGGCAGAGAAGAGAAAGTAATGCAGCATGTTGCAGAATGAGATTGATTGGATAGAGATTTTTGAGAATTAAACGTCTGTGAAGACCAAATAGGATTTATGATTTACTCTTTCAAACTGATTACTACCCTTCTTATCAGGATCTTAGCACACTAAATCACTTAAACACAATATCATGTTCTATTTCCAAATAGAGGCTCCTAGGGGAGTATGGAAACATTCTGACAAATTTCCATCCCTACACTCATTAAAACCATTCCTGATTCATTTCCTTTTGCATCCCAGCCTAGCCAGTTCAATAATCAGATAATGCTGATATTAAATGTCTAGCTGATACATTTTGGTCCTAAAGGTCCACACTCTGTTTCAGAACTAGCAACAAAATAGAAGAAATTCAAAGCTTCCCAGAGTGTCCTTTTTATATCTACTTTCAGATGAGACTTTTCATAAATTGTAACTGTGTGCTGTATGTATTGCCCTGTCTCATTCACTCCTGGAATCTAATCTCTAAACCCCAAACATTTGTAAATGGATGATATCTCCCATCTACAAATCATTAAATGAAAAAAGAAATATTTGTTAGGCTTAAGAGTGGGAATGTATCCTGGAACAGTAGACCGATAAACTGATAAATGTTGGAGTGAAATAATACAGGTAATTCCCAAAATTTCTATTGCAGCTGATACAAGAAAAAGAAAGTAGAAAATCCTGTATAAATTGAACATTGACAAACTGCTGAGAAACAAATGTATTCCTAGGACTGACTTCACATTTCTGAAATGTGATACACAAGTAGCATATCAGGTTTATTGCTGTTGGTGGTGTTTAAGGATGGTCCCTTACTAGGAAGAGACAATGTCAATAGTGTTGTAGTAATTTTAGTACTGAAGTCTCAAGACCTTCTGGTACATCTATCTGCACATTGTCTGTGTTAAATTCCTCCTCCTTCAGTCAAGTGATGCCTTAGGCTGTCATTTTTCGCATCGTCCTGCTAAGCTGAATAAAAGTCTCCGCACATGCATTACTACTCTAGAAATCATTGGTTTTGGGAATCCTGTTCATGAAGAATAAACAGCAAGAATGAGAAATGAAACTGACAGTTTCTATCCGGTCTGCAGACTTTTTCAAACTCTCTGCCTGAGAGAACTCGAATATTGGTGATTTAAGTGATGAGTGAATTACTCTTTGAAGCTTCCTACAAAACCATTTAATTGATAGCAAATTTACCTGAGTTTAAAGGGAGGTTTCTCACACCCCAAGAGGTTAGGATGGGTTTGGAGGGTTTTTTTATTTTGTTAACTACTTTACATACTACTTTGGAGAGTGGGAAAATGATGAGGGATTTAGGAGGAAGAAAGGAATTTAAAATCTCTAAAATTACATGAGTATATATTTATTATTCTTACAGTGTTAGAAAAAGCGCTTTGTCTGACAAGTTTTGCTGGTTGCTATTTAGTGGTCTGTACCACCTTTCATTTTTACTGGACATCTTGAATACACACATTATTAAGGAGCAAGGATGCTGGCCTCCTCAGTGTTTAGCACATGGTATATCTCCAATAACACGTACAAGTTTATACCAATAAGTAATATTAAAATAAAACTCTTACACTCAGAAGCGTTCAAAAGGAGAATATGATGGACTGATCTTGGTGCTGTGTCTCCCCACTTGTACATAGCCCTTCCCTATCCACAAAGCCCAGTTGTGTAGTATACTGTAGATGGAACTCTTCATGGTCAGCGCAGGTCAGGTAGATCCCATGCTGTAAAACTGTTGCTCTCCTCCATTCTGATCCTACTGCTTGGTTCTACCAATTGTAGCATCCAGAAACAAAACAGGATGCATCCAACCCAGGGAAATGAAAGTAACTAAAGGCAAAAGTTTATAAAGGACTTACATTATGATAACAAAAATAGTTTTATTTCTAGAAGGAGGGAGATGTTTTGGGGGGAAAAAAAATAAAGCTCTCTGAATGGGTACACTATAGGTTTTATGGTGACCACTTATAAGAACTATAACCTTCAGTATTTTGATTTTTTTAATAAATATCAGTGTTCTTTTTGTCTGAAAAATGAAAAGAGTAATAGCTATATCAATAACTATGTAGTATGCATTCCTCATCATTATGTTGGCCATGGAATAAATTTAACTTTCAAAACTGAAAATCCAGAAAAAAGACAAGGACATTTAGAATTAATTAATGGAAAAAAATCTAAAATTTGAATTCACTTTAGAAAAAATATTATTTTGGAAGCTCTCACACAGAAACCCAGCTGCCAGCAATATGCACCAAATGCACTTGCTGTGCATCTCTTTACTACGCAAGTCACCTTGGCAGAAAATCCATTGTTTGTATTGTGCTAGTCTCCTAATTCCAATTGATTTGTCACCATTCTTTCAATTGCAGCTTTAGGTGACCAGTTTTATTTTTTTTAATGAGGTGATAAAAATTATAGAGAACACAGATGTTTCTAGTAGTGCTAGTTACTTACCTGAAAATGAGAAATTTTGAAGTGAAGTGAAAATGAGATTTACCGATTTGCTCATGTACTTGTAAGGTTATGTGCGTCTGCATATTAGGGCCTGATACAAGGCTCATTGAAGTCTTTAATTAATTTCAATAGGTTTTAGATCAGCATCATAAAGCCTTTAGGTCCTGATCCTGCCAGCTGCTCCTCATGGGCATGCTAGTGGGTTTCCCAGTTATGCAGTGTCCACTTATGCAGAACAACTGGCAAAACTTGGACCTATTGCTATGATGATGGTGTCAGGAATAAGAGCCTGCAGCAGAGCCAGTCTGGAAGCAAGGTCTGCAGCAGAGGCAGTCTCCAAGCAACCTAATGAGGGCAGCTGGCCTAATTGGCTACACTACCTGATTGGCTGGAAGAGTCAGCAAGCCAGGTCCAGCAGCAGCAGTAGCAGTTCAGTCACTGCTCAAAGCATTTGCCTATGACTGTATTAACTCTTCCTTTGACTCACTCTTTGTAACCCAGCTCTGACTCTCAACTCTGTTTCCTCGCTATTGACTTCAGCTATGACCTTTGGTTCTGGCCTCTGACTCTAGCTCTAACCTTGGGCTCTTATTCTTGGCTGTTGACTCTGACTCCAAAAATGAGGTCTGACCACTCACATACTGGTTGTTGACAGACAGAAAGAGCCTATCCTAATTGTTCCTTTAACATTTTTTAATATGGCAAAGATTATATTTATAAATATATCTCTAGAATGTGGAGGCATTCAACTAGAACAGTGAGAGGAGCAGTGTGAGAATCTAAACAGAGTAGAATTGAATAGCATATATGTTCTACCTGGCGCTGTGTGGAGAAAGGGATTCTGTCTGGTGGAAAATCTCAATATTTCAAAATTTGTTTTAATTACTGTTTGGAACAAAAAATAATTATGACATTCTCCCCAAAAGGAAGAGGACCCCTGGTTTTGGGGCAGTCCACATAGTGGACCCTAGGAATCCAGGCTACTGAGGAGCTAGGAGTTTGTGAGACAGAGTTCCCAAGATCCTGCCTCCCCATCATCCTGCCTGGTGAGCTGTATCACAGATCAGAACCCAATCTCTGTGATAGGTTTTGATTTTAACAAATCTGCCCTTGCCAATGAAAATATATCATCAGCGAATTTCTGACCAGCTGTTGTTGTAGCTCATATTAAATACTATAAAAACCACAGCTGGACCAGTTTTATGAGTAGAGATGGGAGAATAACTGATTTTTCAGTTGGGTAGCAATTCTGAGATGAAAAAAATGTTCAGATGAAACCGACTGACATCCTTCAGAATTTTCAGTCTGTTTTAAATTGAACAAAATGTTTAATTCAATCTGAACTGTTTTGTTTCAGAGTATTTTTAAAAGGCTAAGTTTACAAAATGGCAGCAAGAGGAAGACATGGTGGTATTGCCCAGCGGTTAGAGCACTCACTTTGCATGTAGACATAGATTTGAATCATTGTTCTGGGACCTCTCAAGTGAGTGCCCTAATCACCAGGTTATCAGGTATTCTGGGGCAGGGTTCTCTCAGTCTCTTTTGTTGAAGCTATTCCACTTAGTATAAATAATTAAATAGTTATTAGAGGTGGGGGACTGGGATGTTGGTCATCCCTTCTCTGAATGAGAGGCCAAACCACCGGGGTACAGAATCATGTGCAGACTCAATTTCTGGCTCAGTCACTATTCAGTTATTTTATACAAAGTGAAACAACTTCACTAGCATTATGAGAGAAACTATCCCTAGGCTATCCCATATTCTGGTGGTTAGGGCGTGCTCCTGAGAGGTGGGAGACCAAGTTCACATAATTTCTTCACATCAGGCGGGTGGGGGATTTGAACATGAATCTCTTACATTCATTATCAGTGTCCTAAGTACTTGGCTAAAAGTGGTGTCAGCACCACCTTCTCCTCTCAGCTTTCCTGGAAAAAGGACTCACCTGGCTTAGACACAAAAATCTAGGGGAGGGTTCATAGCTGAGAATCCTGAGTGGAGATAGGTGCCTCCTTCTGGCTCATCCTTAGCCACCTAATTCCCTTTGAGGGGTGAAGCTCAGGACACACCCTTCTCTTTTGCATTTTCTACTGCCTAGGTTAGGTGTCATCCTGATCAGTGTGCTGGCCTTTTTGGATCCCATTCCTGAAACATAGTACATAGTACATAGTATAGGGAATCTGGTCGCCTAACATGGGATGTGAATTACATTAGAAGGCAGAGGGTCTAAAAGTCAGCCATTGTAGTGTTGAACCTTGCATTGCGTAAGTCCCTTTTATGAATCTCATCTTTGGTGATCACTGAACATCATGGTCACAAAATGGAAATACAGGATGTGGGCTCCCATGTAGGAATTCCTGCATGCTGTTGAACTGACATACCCTACAGGGATCCCTGTGTTACTGCATGAAGGGGAGCTTTAGAGGTAGTGCTGTTTGGCTACTTGATTTTGTCATCAAAGCCCCTACAGAAAGGAAAGATGACCCAGGGCTTCTGAATACCCTGAGAGATTCCTTCTTCAACCTCTGGCTGCTCAGTATATAGGCCTAACAGGTAAGGTATATTTCTTTACTATATTTTCAGGGTCTCCTGTAATCACAATATTAACAAAGCAATTTGCTCAGTTTGACTGAGCTTTTGTTAATCAACTTCTTCTAAAATTAATTAAAGTTGTGTGGCTAAAGCTTGATTTAAAGATATACTGTGCTGAGACGGTTAAAGTCGCTTGTCAAATGTTTTATTTTTTATTTGTTTATTTATTTGGTTTGTTGGCTTTTTGCTTTATTTTTGTTTGTTTGTTTTGTTTTTGTGTTTTCTTGCTGCACTGGAAATACATAGCATTATACAAATGGTAATGGAGGAAAATACACCATGATCAGGATCACCATGAAGGTTTTGTTGTCTACCTATAATCTTTTTATACTGAAAGCAAACCTTTTCATGTGCAAACTTTCTGATATTTATATTTCACTCTTTAAAATATGACTCTTAGCAATAACTTTCACATATCATTACTTGTAAATGATGATCAACTTTTGTCAAACAGATAGCAGCAACTTGGCCATTCAGAATGGATTTAGAAGTAAGTCTCTAGGTAGGAACATTTTCTTCATTTTTTCTCCTGTAATAAACTCAACCTATTGAATGCTGCACAGCAATTTACAAATTGGAATGGCCAAAATTGCGGCTGACCATTAGGGATTGCACTGCAATAGAAACTAAGTTTCCTGACTGGCAAACTCCATTTAATTTCTCCTCTCTTCCCCAGAAATAAATGTTCCAATGCTTCTAACTTGGGACCTTAGGGACTTACCTGAAAGTCAAAGTTAAAGGAGGCAGCAGTGTAAAAGAACTCACTCATTGAAGCAGTTTTGGAGGCTAACAAGGAAAACCAGTGTGATGGGGAAAGAATGGAACACATTCCTTTCCCTTATCATGTGTAATTAGGAAGAGGAACTATCAAAACAGATAACACTAGCAAAAGGAAACTGATAGCATATGAAGGCCTAAAATGCAGGAAGATAGATTTAGCCATTTAAAGTTTATTTTAAATCACATTACAAGCCCAAATCCCACTAACATTTTGTCTTCCCTCTCATCATCCAGTTGATACAATCTGAGATAGTGTTTAACCAATTGGTAGGTCTTTGGATCCTTAAACTAGCTTACTCTATACTTAATTCTTCAGTTCATGAACTTTTGAGTGTTTCCTAGGCCTCTGATATGTAGGACCTGGGTAACTGGCTACATAACACTGCAGTGATCCATACTTTACTCTTTTATCAATTGATATTTGTTTCTCTTTAGTTAGTAGCCATAATCAATGAAATATGCTTGGCCATGGAAAGGAATTCAAGTGACTTGCCAATACGACTTCTTTTATACTGCTTACTTCATCTATTTTATACACTTCTACTGAGAGAGTAACTTATTACTGAAGATCTGATCTAATGCCCTGTGAAGTCAAAGGTTCCATTTGCTGACTTCAGCTGATATTATTCCAAATGTCCTGTCATTAATCCCACAGTGAGATCTCAACTGTATCACCAATTAACTGGACCAATCAATTACTCAAAAGGTAAAAATCAGATGGTAAAATACTATTTCAAAATTCTGCATATGTTTCTTGAAGAGAAACTCCCTGTCTAGAGCAGCTTCTTCCTCAAATTCAAGTAATTGGGAGTTTACTTCTTCCTCTTCAGGAGGAACATCCATTTAAAATCTTTCATTTCAGTTTCAAGCTTGCTAAATAGAGAAGAAAATATGATTTAGAGTGTTAGCATAAAGCTCTACTCCATTAACTTCTGATTTGATACTATTTGGTGTATTGACCTCCTCTGTGGCCAGAGTAACAAAATCTGTTTCAATTTCTTCATCTGTGAAATGGAAATAATATTTTGAGGAATAACAATATTTTTATGATTAAATAGCTAATTATTATAATATGCTATATATTAAGATTGTGTTTAGGTGAGTTTCAAGAGGTTCTGTAGTGTAGAATCCCAGATACAATAAGCTCTTGATATTCAGTATTTGTTGTAAAATATTGTGAAGAAAGTAAAAAACAAATAAACAATAGCTATAATTTATGTATGAACCTATAACATTTGTGCCCAATTGCTGTAGAACTACATAATTTTTACTACCTGTGCTGGCAATTTTATCTAACAAGCCTTGTTTTGGATCTGTGCTAATCGTATATAAATTTATCATTTATGAGGCTTGCACAAAATAAGGGAGCTCCATGTTGACTTGTGCTGTAGAGAGAAACAACGAAAGGGGAGAAAAATCAATGTTAGTCAAAAGGAAAAGAACACAATGTCCTATAAATGAAATGTTCTTTTCAAACTTCTAAGACATTATTGCATATAATGAAGAGGAAAACCCAAATATTTATGGCATGAAAGAATGATGAAAAATGGATTACTTAATATAAGGAACCTGATAGTAATCATTACTTTTTCTTCTATCATTCCTTCCCTCCAATTTATCTTCAACTATTATTTCACCTCAGAAACTACTTTCAAATATGTCTTGATTTCTCTGACCTTGAATGATTTTTTTTCTTGGACAACCAACCTTGCTACCATATAATTTCCTGCCTCCCTTTGCCTCATACTTTTCACTCCCATGAGATTTCTCTTACTAACTTTACCAATGAGATCCCTTCTTAGCTAAGTCTCCCAGTCTCTTTTCATGCCTCATTCTCTTTTACCTGTCTTTTTCCTTTAACAAAAGAGCTGGATACAGCACAGAGACTGCACTTGTCGTTTGGTTGAATACCTTCTGCTGGCAATAGACAGTAATCAGCTGATTTCTATGTCAGGAAACAAAGTTTTGTTGATGCAACCGTACTCCTTGGCAGAGTGGATGGAACATTTTCATAAATGTAAGAAATCGAAAAAAATATGGAAATGAAGTTTTGATGAAAAATAGAAAGAAAAACTAAAAATTATTCACTTTTTATCTTTTCCATTTTCTAGTCATCTATACCATGTTTTGCACATGGGTCACTTGGAATTGATTTATTGAAATGCACCCTACATGGGGCTCCACCCAAAATCTACCTGGAAGTTGAAGCTATTTCAGAACGTGGCAAAATTACTTTTAAATGGACCCTGTCACTGTGAGGACATGTCAACATGCCATGAATGCTCTGGGGTGTGCACTATTTTTCAGGGTCTGCACTGATTTTCAGCTTTAACAAAAGTTCAGGAGGAGTTTATTTATTATCATTTTCTCTGGTCATTTGGGGGTTTTATATGTGTCTTAATGCCACAGCAGAGATCAGCAAAGTGCTCATGGAGGAGCTCCTGAAGTAAGTAACAGACAAAGCTACTGGTAGGACATTCTTCTTGAAGGCCCCTGAGCATCTGATCTCAGACCAAATTTGTTGATCTTCAGGCAAATGGCAAAATGATGAAATAATGAAAGAAACACAGGTTATGGGATTTTGATTTCAGTACTTAAGCTTAGGTATCCTATGAAAATAACACTAGCAAACAATCTAGTGATTAATCCTTTAACAAAGATACATTTAAAAATAACATGACTAAATAACACTTTCTGACCAAGATAACTTTTAAATATCTAGATCTCTACTATTAAATATTTTCCTTTCTCATTCTAAGGGCCAGCTATTTCACACTTACTCCCTGGAGTAGTACTTTAGTCAAGAAGCAGTCCCAGTTCAATCAATGGGAGTAAGGGAAGTACTCATGAGGTGGTGAGTTGTTGGTTTAAGATTACAATTCCTCTCAAATGTTATATTCTCCGATAATGTATTTTCAGAAACATAATTTTACCAGATATTTAAATGGCTTTAGCTCTTACAATGTTATCTCATTTAATTTGAAATCTCTCAGGCTTGGAATTTCCGTAGAAGTTCCTACTGTCACACTGTTTCTTTAGAGGCAGGGTCAAATTCTGCCTTCCCGTATACCTGCGCAACCCCGTTAATTTCAGTAGGATTGCATGGTTGAATGTGAGGGAAGGATCTGATTCTAATTTTTATTTCAGCCTTTAGATGAGGAGAAAAAAACTGAATGAAAGGAATATTTTGAATAACATTTTAGAAGCATAAAACAGAAGAAAAATGGACCCAAAGAAGGTCATTCTATTAAAACATTGTATTTTGGAAAATAATGACAGTAAATACATATATAGCTTAACTATAGTCTACAATAGCAAAATTACCTGAGACTTCCATAGGGTTGAAGCTAAATAGGTAATGTACAGTAAAAGCAGAAATCCCCTCTTCTTTGAATAGTGCATCCCCTCTGTGACACGGGACTCTCTCTCAGATAAAGTCTGAACGGTATGTGCAATTTGATTTTAAAATGTTTGCATCTTACACTAGGGATAAATTTGGTCCAGCAAGGAGGTTACAGACTGATGTGAATTTCTATGGCTGAGTTATAAACACCTGAAAATAAATGTAACAACAGACACATCCTTTACCATAAATGTGTTAAAGACACTGCCATAATAACCTAAAGGAATTTAGTAGTCTTTAGTTTGCTACAATGTAGGATGGTGAATCTTTAATGTAAGATAAATATTCTTAGGGGGCATCAGTTTCCTAGCTGTCAAAAACTGTGCGTTTGGTCTTCATGATTAGTCAGTTTAATATATGGGCTTCAAACAGAACAAGGCAGGCTGTCTTGGCGATAAGTCAAGATAGGTTTTCATCTTCACCTTAGGAATACAGAGGTAATCATCCCAGAGTGATAGACACAAAGGAGATTCAAACCAGAAAAATGTGCGTGCAATTGGCTGTGTGATGTTCAGTCCATTTCAGTTCAGTTTGACAGGAAAATTATTTAAAAACTGAAAAAAAAAGTTGTTTCTGCTGAGAGATAAAGTCCTCACCAAGGAATAAACAACCAAAACTTTTCTGGTAAAGAATCTGCTGTCATCCAGTCCTTTAGTTTAACACAATATGTCTTCATTATAAGGCTGGGGAAAGAGATGAATCACACACACAATTTGGACTAGATTGTGGCTCTTGTAGCCACAGCTGTGTTGTGGGTGCAGAGGTGCACTGATTACATGACAGTTGTTGATTCATTCTGCTTATGGAGAACAAAGGCAACCCTCACCTCCTCCCCCCCCCCCAAAAAAAAAAAAAAAAAAAAAAAAAGCAAAAGAAAATGAAAAACCTAATACTCCTGGGGAGCTACTAGAATATATAGTGGAGGGGGTAACTTCTTTAAAAAAGTGTGGTGTGTGCTCTCCTCTGCTCCAACCTGCAAGTGCTAGCAGCTGGAGAAGTTTGCCTGTAGACTCACCCCCACATCCCTTTCAGGCTATGGAGAACTTCACATGCTAGCTTTATATTTATGGAGCACAATGCCTACAATTATTTATGTTTTAAAGCATATTTCTATATGTATGGAATAGTACTGTGCTTCGTATTTGTGTCTCTATCTAAAAGCACTTAAAATACAAATTTCCCTCTAGATTTTGAGGGAAAAAAAATTACGCCTGATTTGTACTCCTATTTGTATAAAACTCAGTTCTCACTATCAACCAAAAGGGTAGAATTTGCTCTGAGAAAACTGCTTTTCTGTCTTGCTAACTTTTTTGTCCTGTACTTCAGACCCATGGTCAGAAACATAAATCAAATCTCACCTGAGGTCCCATTCCTTCCCACAGGTCCCAATTGCTTTAAAATATATATATATATATATAATGATCCAAACCCCACAGCAGAACTGTAGCGTCTGGGGCTAGTGGAATACTGTAATAGTTTTATTAAGATTGGTATAGTGACCCAGCTGCTCCCCGCAACACACACCATGAGCATTGCCATCCCAAACTCTGAATTTCCCATGTTTCAGTATGGTATTTTTATTTCTATAGGGTTCCTGCTTTATGTCTGAGGGGATTGTGTGAGGAGTGAAAGCTCCCTAACAATGTGAGATTGGAGAGACAGGAGGGGGAGTGAGAAGAGCTACTAAGACTTGGTTTGAGGGAGAAGGTGAGGTCAGCTGGCTCCAGCTGGGATGAGGTGTCCTGGTAGTTCCTATTGCCTTCCCTACAGCAGTTTCTGGGCGCCTGGTGCCTGTGCTCCACCCCTATTGTCATCTGGCACCCTCTACACCAACTCCCCCTGCCCTCTGCTCAACTGCTGACACCCTTTCCTGTCTCCCCACACACCATGGTGGCTAGTGCACAGGCTACTTCCCCTCCCTCAGGCTTTGGGGCTCTGATGGGATCTGCGATGGCGGGAACGTGGGACCGGGAGGAGTTGGGGAATCCTACCTGTTCCCTAGTGGCTGGCCCAATCTTGTGCAACAAAATGGTCACTCCTTTTCCAAGTTCTTGCTTTTGTCTCCCCCCATACCAACCATCCCATGTGTGCCTGGGTATTGAAACATAGCTTGGTCTTATTCTAGCCTCTACCAGATATTGTGAGGGAAGTAAACATGGAGGGTGTGAGGGCTGGAAATATAGATCCTTCCTTCCAATATTTCCATTATTGAGACACAATACCTTAACATCATCTTGTTTCTGCTTCCCTGTGACAGGTGTACAACCCCCACGCTGCTCAGAGGAAGGTTCAGCAAATGCTCTGGACACATGTTCCATGGCATGCTCCCAATGGAGGCAGAGTTCAAAAGGGAGCAACTCAGCCAAGTTTGGGCTGATAGAGCAGGGGAGAAGTTGGGTGCTGTGGCCACCTGTAGAGAAGGTGTTGGGGCTTCAAGCAGCCAGGACCAGGCCTCACAGTCAAGCTACCACAGACTTTTCAACTGCAGGGGCTGAAGACAAAAACTCACTACAGATTGGGGAAGATGATTCAGAGAGTGACCTGAGAGGATTCCATGGGAGATCCCAAGACAGATCCATTGTGAAGGTGGAGGAACAGAAGCCGGGGTAGGAAGTGACCCAGGGAACAGGTGTGAGGATGCCCACCCCGAGGCCACATACGTGAACAATTATTTTGAAGGGCCCTGGCTGGAACCAGTGGAGAAGAGTGGGCCTGGATTCTCCTACCCCCACCACAGACTCTCGCAATTGGGTGGCATTGCCAGTGACTCTAGCCATTGGGCAAGGTGGTCATGGACTCTCACCACTGGCTGACATAGTCAGTACTTCCAGCCTTGAACATGTTTTTCCATTGAATCTGTTTTGGGGTTTGAACTAAACAAAACCTTTGACAAACAGTGTCTGCTTTTCATGGAAATATTTGATTTTGTTGTTGTTGCAAAACTGAAATACTTAATCCAAAAACCAAAATAGTTCAACTCGGATATGCTTCTGCAGTGCCTCATGTGAGTTGAACTTTGATACCTCATGTCCCAGTTTTCCTCTAGTGATTGGGCTCCTCTACCTAACTACATCTTCCATAATGCACTACTGCAAGGGACTCTTCATTATGCACTATCTCCCTTGTCCAAGAGAGAAGACCATGGTGCATCATGAGAGCTGATGACTTCAAGAAGACTAAGTTGTCTAATGCCTGTTTTGCTTCAGTCTTCGTTAATGATGTCCAGATTCTCAATGTAATTTATACTAGCCACAGGAGGGAAGGATCACAAACCAAAACAGGGAAAGAAAAAGATAAAGAATATTTAGATAAGTTAGATGTATTCTAGTAATCAGAGCCTCATGAAATTCTTCTTAGGGAACTCAGGGAACTAGCTGAAGCAATCTCACAAGTGTTAGCAATTTCTTTGAGAACTCATAGAAGATGGATGAGGTCCCAGAGGACTGATGGAAAGCAAACATGGTACCTATCTTTAAAAAGGGAAGTAAAAAGGACCCAAGGAATTATAAACCAATCAACCTAACTTTGGTACCTGGAAAGTTACCGGGACAACTTATTTGATTATTTAAACAATCAAATTGTAAGCTCCTAAAGGATAGCCAGCATGGATTTGTCAAGAACAAATCATGCCAAACTAACCTATCCTTCTTTAACAGGTTTACTGATCTAGTGGATAGCAGTACACATGATATATCTTGATTTTAATCCTACATGACGTGGTCCTACATGAAATTCTCATAAGCAAACTATGTGGTCAAAATGAAATGTGGTCAAAATGAAATTACTATAAGGTGGGTGTACAATTGGGTGAAAGACCACATTAAAAGAGTAGTTATCAATGGTTTGCTGTCAAACTGGGTGGAGTGGAGTATATTGTAACATTCCCCCGCATACAATCTGGACCATTGGACAGCTGCAACCCTGCAATTCTCCATTTGGCGTGTCTTTTACACATCTTAATTGTGAAGACAGCAACTCCTGATCCATTCACACACAACATGTAGCATGCAAAATCACTCCCACCTGAATTATATGAACCATCCACTCCTGAAATATATTACCCAGCAACACCAGCACGTTCCCACAGCCATGTGTGTCTTGTACTGCACAGTACCCTCCTGGACAATACAAACTCATAGAAAGTCTGTCCTGTTATTAATAGAAAATGATATGTACAAATCTTTTTATCACAATGAATTTTCCCAAACATTTCAATCCAAACACACACTGGTTTAGATAAAACAATAAAAGAAAGATTTTAAGCGATTACAAGTAATGAGGCATAAAAGTCAGAATTGGTTACAAGGAAATAAAAGATAAAATGCAAACTAAAACCTAACTTAACAAATTAAGTGAACTTAAAGCAAAAAGGTTTGTTTCGCTATATGCTTACAGCAGTCTGGCTGGACCCTTTCCCCAGTTCAATGATGCAGTTCAGCCAGGACGCTTTCCCCAGTTCAGTGATGCTTCTTTTCAAATGTCTTTCAAATGTTGATGCCATGAGTAGAGATGAGGGGAGAGGGATAATTTAGAGCCTCTGTTCCTCATTTTATATCTTTTCCTTCTCTTTGAGAAGCATCTCCAGCTGGGGTTCAGGTGACAGCCAATCTGTTTACATGGGAACCCCCAGATATTCCATTGCCAAGATGTAAATTTCTCACTCCCGCCCCTACATCCTGCCAAAAGAATGGCCACTTAACCACAAGATGGTCCATTAGATTTTTTTGACACATGGCTGAGGCATCAGTTTTCCTTTTGTCTCTGAGGAATCGGTTTGGGCTGCTTCCCCGACTGTGGAATATTCCTTAGTAACATCATAAAGTAGTATCTTATAACTTTAGAATGTGCGTGTGGCAATGAATGTTGTCGTTTCTCCCAAATTTGTAAAGTAAGTTGGTTTTGGCCCTGGCTGCAGTAGCTCTTGCTGAAAGACCAAGCTGAGACCAAATTATTTAGATTCATATAAAATGATCCCTGATGGTGCAGACCTATTAGTTTCTCCCTAAAATTTTAATTAGTTAATTCTGTGCATCAGCCCCAGATCTGCCTATTCCCCAATTCATTAATTAATTATGCATGATCCCAGTCCCACATCTGTGCTGCCCCCCAGTGATCCCCAGCTCTACATCTGCTCCTTGCACCTCTACTCCCAATGCAGCTACAGGGTTTCCTTAACCAGCTCTCTTAAGCCTGTGGGGGCTGTAGCAGGTTCCTTTTCTCCACCTATCCAGGCCTGGGAGAGGGGCGGTTCCAGGAGTTCTTTTTCCCCCTCTGTCCTTTCCCAGGTCTGGTATTGCAGAGATGAAAAGGGAGGTGGAGAAGAAGAGAGCCCTTTTTTTCATAGAAGGGGAGGGGGAATAAGGGAACAGGACCAGCCTGAGCTGGTTCTGGGCTCTTTCTGCTCCCTCTTTCCCCTTCCCCTTCTGTAAGAATGGTGCTAGCTGCTCCCTCTCCCATACGCCTACTCAAAACCCAATTTGGGCTCCTGAGGTGCCTAGGGAAAACCTATGCCTTTTTCCTACAGCAGCCCTGATAGGCTTCTTTTTTCCAGGAGGAAGTGAGGAAGGCATCCAATCAGAAGAGTTCCACCTCCTTCTCCCCAGGGCTAACTATCGAGTGAGGGCTTCAGCCTCTCATGCCAGACTGGTTTCTGCAGGAGCCAGAATCATGCTAGCTGCAATTTCATCCCAAGAGCTGGCAACACTGAGAAGGGGACAGTGCAGATTGCTGAGCATGGCAGGCCGTGGCTGTTGGAGAGAGAGGGCATTTATTCCAAGACTCAGAAACATCCTCTAGCAGCTGTGGAGCCCAGGAGACCCATGGAAAATCAAAGAACCAACAACTATTGAGGTTCTTCTCCATTAGATTGAACCTTAGTTGACCCGTCATAGGACCCTGCACAACCCCAGAAAATGGTGTGTGTGGAGTTATCTTAATGACATCTCTGTTTCCCCTTTCTCTTAACTTCAGTAATGGAGTAACTGACAATCAGACCCAAAGTCTTCTTCCCTAGTTGCATACAAAGTACATAATCCCCATCTGAAGTCCCGGAACCTATGAGATTTAAATGTTTTTCTGATAGTTGCACACAACTTAATTATTTGTATGTTTCACTCTCCGTATGTCACACCCAAAATGTACCTCTCATAGAGATTTTTTTTTCATTTCATTCAATTGGAAGAAAAAATACTTGTAAGAAATAGCAGTATTATATATCCCTATTGCATGGGATCAAACGTAGCATTCATACTTACCTGTATATTCATTACATTTATAAAATTAAAGTCATAGCTATATAATTACAGTGTTTTTACTTATTGTTAAAATTAATATTTTGTGATGAAATGTATTTGTGCCCATTATTAAACTGTGTAATCTAAACATTTGCTAACTAATTACCAGACAATTATGCTTTATAAAATGAGGTGTGTATGAGATGTTATACCTACATATCATTAAAAACCCAACTTAATAATAATTGGGAAAGAAAATGTTGGAAAAGATTACATGAATTTTAAATTATATCTACTATCTAATGCTTGTATACTATTGCCTGTCATCTTAGTATCTGGGCCACTTACATTTAAAATTGATAGTGAAGTCCACAGTGGAGTTCATGGATCAAATTCAAAACATTGCTAAACTTGCACTTCAAGCTATGTTTCTTTCACCATAAACACTTGAGAACAGTGGTGTAACCAGTGACAGTCACAAAATCCCAGTCTGTTTTGTGTGCTAACCCTCATAGGATTTCTGGCTACAGCCACGCATCAGCTGATATGTACTCACAATTGCTGTGTGCAGCAATAGTAGTTTATATAAATTAGTACAATGGCAGCTTTCTAGAGGAGGTATGCTGAAAAATACACTACCACTATAGGTGGTAATGGGATTGATAATAAACTATATTACCTATAATTCATAGCTACTAACATCAGCTGTAATCATACTATCTCTCTTCTTATATTTGATATCCCATATTTAGAAATGTCAAAGTTTGTTACCTGTTTTTAAAGTTGACAGGTTTTTAACAATCTCTGGTTTGGTATTTATTGTAATTTTATTGTATCAGTAACAGCATTTAGGCTGTTTCTGGTATCAAGAGCCACACTTAGGCCAGATTGTGCATTACTGATCTAGCTATACATACAAATCATGCTCTTACTCCGTTCTCCCTTTGCAGTTCTGCACTGAAGTGTGGCACAAGTGCAGTCCTTGTGGTATCCAGAAAACAGGGAATGTTCCCACTATCTACCTCTGGAGGTGTTTAAGAAACTCCATATTGAACCACGGAAGAGGCACAGCAATGCTCTCCCTCCCATGTATATACCAGCAGTGTGGGTGAATGCTAAAGATGCTGAAAAGTGTAGCAGAAGGCATGCAACTCCACAACCAGAGAGCTCAGCAAGGAATTCATCCTACCTGAAGCTGAATTCCATCTGGAACTCACCCAGGGGCAGCATGGCTCACTGGCCCTAATGCAAAATGGTGCTTTAAAGTTGCAGCTAATTAGCAAGATAACTTGGATACCACAGCAATCTTGCATGTGCTGAATTTCCATGCAGCATAATTCTGGAGAGTTAGCAGAATAGAGGCTCTAAATCATTTTTCTGGTCCCCTCATCCTGTTCTAGCCAGGAGCTAAATGGCCGCCTGCGTAACTTAGAGGAGCTTAGGGGTTGCTCTCAATTATTTCAGCTACATAAATCCCATAGGGACCACCTAACTGTCTGAGGATCAGAGAGAGAGAGCCTTGTGCCCTTCCCCTTGGTGACCTCTACATATCCCTTTCATGGAGGTGGAAAGAATGGGTGACATAAAACCAGTTATGTCAGTTCTCTGCCCCCTTAGTATTTCACCTGGCAGGCAGTAATAAATGTCTACAGCTGTGGCCAAGGATCTGCCCCTGAGATTGATTCTCTGCTGCCTTTCTCTTTATGCAGTCATGTACAGCTGTGCAAAGTTAACATAATGTATGTGTAAACTGTTGCCAAATGATAATTTGTACTCCACTTTGCACTCAGTTTGTGCAGTTGCAACTGACTACACATGATATAAGTCAGAGTAGAAGAAGGCCCCATATTTCACATTTCTGTTCTCCATAGCTTAGGTTGGATTTGCTGGCAAGCTTTGTTTGCACTAACAACGGAATGTTCAAAGAGGAACACCACTTATAGATCTCAGCAATTCTTCCTTAGAAATTGCTGGGTGCCACTCAAAAGGAGTCAGGAGTTCAAGACTTAATGCTCTAATAAAGCTGTACATCCCAAAGTGAGTCATCTGCAATGGTATTGCATCATCAGTAAAGTGAATCCACCAGATATCCTATATATTACAGTGAACAATTTCAAATCTCATCTCCCTACAGCACTCCAAGTGAAATGAAGCTGAATAGAACAAATCCTGATTTTTCACATTTACTGTTATTAAAGAAAGGAACAAAGTAGTGCCAAGGGGAATAAGAGAATAAAGCTATGGCTATTCAGTTGTGAAGAAAGTAAATTAATAAAACTAACCTCATTTCTTTGGTACATGCTTTCAGTAGATGCCCCTCGAGAACAATTCCCTTTATAGAAAACAGTAAGGTGGGGAAGAGATGGTAGTCTCCAGCTATAGCTTTCTTCAGTGTTATTGACAGATTTTGTATATCAGCAGCATCTAATGTGTTGTCATGTTTGCTGTTAGATACATTTTGAGCTATATTTGGTTTAATTTCTTTTAATATTGTTTATAACTTTTCAGGGATGTTTGCTGGAGACTTTTGCAAAATCATAATATTCAGATGCAAGTTTTAAATCCTGGCAGACAGAAGGTTCAAATGTTGTCATGTGGGACCATTGGAAGCAGATCTTTTTGTTGAGTTAATCTTCAAAACACATTACGCTTCAGATCCATATGAAATATTAAATCCATCTTTAGCTTTTTCCTGGGTAAGAGCTAATGCAGTTGTGTTAAAAAGCCTTTATGTATTGTGCAAACTGAACAATCTCCAGGGTACTCATCTGCCATGAAGCTGGTTTTTCATTTCAATAGCCATCTGAGTGATGAAGGGAAAATATTTTAAAGTTGTTCTACTTAGTGTCTTTAGACTTAGGTGACACAGTTTAGAAATTAGCACAGCCCCATTAAATGAAGTGACAGGAGACAGGAATGTATTTTCACTAGGACTCATTTGTGGCTGTGACACTGTATTGTACATCTCCAGTAGCAGCAGCAGAAAAATTGTGCCTCATGTGGTTACAGCCATGCAGAAAACTCCAGAACCTCCCTACTTAAGGAAAGGAACTTGTGCTGACTTCTACAGCTAACTAGCTCTGCTGGCCAGCCTCAGCTCTTCCTTGCCCTTTTGTGGACACAGCGCAGATCAAGAATGGCAATTATTGCCAGTCCCTACCTGTGGAGTGCTCAGCTAACTTTTCCTTCCCTTTGTTCATCTGTGCAATGGATGGCAACAATCTGTCAATCTCTTTATAAATGAATTTGGATTCTTGGCATTTCCAAATTTGCTAATGCATCACAATTTGCAGATCAGATCTTCTCAATCATTATGAAAACAAAAATATTCCACATTTATGCAGTGTATGTACCATTGACTACTTTTTTTCCCTATTCTGAATCTTTGTTCTTCAGAGGTAGGCTCTGAAGGATATACATCAAATCTCTCATTTCAGAATAATCTTATAAATTGAATCTCCTGCCAGAGACTACAACTCTGTTATTCTGATAACCGCATCGAGATGGAATTCTCCTCCATACATTCAAAATACAATCCAGGCGATTAGAAAAAAAATATTTTTTTCTCTTACCTAGATAGTAATTCAAATAATTTATTAAGGTAACTCTAGGACACTAAACCTCCTGAAATTATTTTATATGTAAGAATTACATTAAGTAACCTCAGAAAATATGAAATAATTTTCCCTAAGAAGATACTTGTACACTGTAATCAAATCACCTCCCGAGCTTCTTTTTATAAGCTAAACATCTTAAATCTTTCACTGTGAGACACTTTTTCTAGCCCTCAAATAATTTTTGTGGCTTTTCTTAGTATCTTTTTAATTTTTCAACATCCTTTTAAAAATGTAGACATGACAACTATATGCAAAATTCCAGGATCCATCTCAGCATTGCTATTTACAGAAATAAAATGACCTCCTTATTTCTACTCCCTGTTCATGAATTCAAGGATTGTATTTGCCCTTTTTGCCACAGCACGTCAGTGGACGCTCACACTGAGTTATGTGTCCACTATGACCCCTAAATGCTTTTCAGAGCAATTGCTTTCCAGGATAAAGTCCCCCCTTCTGCAGGTATGACAGGCGTTTTTGTTCCTTGATGTATAACATTGCATTTGGCTATATTAAAACACATTTTGTTTGATTGGGCCCAGTCTATCAAGTGATTCAGATCTCTGTGTGATTGCCCTGAATTCATCATTATTTATCATACTCCCTATCTTTGGGTCATCTGCAAAGTTTATTAGCAGGCACTTTACATTTCTTCCCAGGTCATTAAAATATTGAATAGCCAGGCATAGAATTGGTCTCTGCCAAACCCCAACTTTGATGATGATTGTATATTGACAACTACTTTTTAACATATGTCAGCCAGTTGTTAATCACTTAACATGTGATTTATTGATCATGTATTTTTAATTATGCTGTCATGCAATATTAAGTCAAACACAGAACTGGCCCTTTTGGATCAGATCTAAGGCTCATCTAGTCCAATATCCTGTTTCTGGAAGTGGCCAACACCAGATGTGAACTCTGTCCCCGCATAGGTCATTTCCTGGTCTCTGGTAATTAGAGATTGGCTTAAGCCCTGAATTTGTTGTCATTCATTATGATAACTCTGGGTATTTTGTCATCTCCATATAAATATACAATTCTTTTTTTTTAATCTTACTAATTTTTTGGTCTCAATGACTTTCTGTGGCAACCAGTTCAACAGTCTAATTATGCACTTTGTGAAAAAAAGTATTTTCTTTTATCAGTTTTGAACACTTACAAAAGTCTAAGTATCTTATCTATGTATGAAGTTACCTTTATCAACCAAGCTTGTGTGTTTGGCAAGACCTGTTCCATTGAAACATTGATTTTAATGTACTGTGTTGGTGGTAGGAGTACAGCTGCCATGGTGCACTAGTGTAATCTTTGCCTACAGTAATGGCTGAATATTTCAGTTCTCTTCTACTTATTATTCCAATGAGAACTTTAAAGACCAGGTTTACACTTCTCACAAAAATTTATCCCCCCCCCCCACTTCTTATCTGGCTTCACTCTTGGTTTCCAGAACACCACTCATGAGAATTAGTGAACCCCTGCCTAGATCTATAAGCAATTCTCTTCATTATAAGCTCAACCCTTCTTCACAAATGTATTTTCATAAAATCATATAAATCTAAATAGCACTGTAATACCAACATTGGATATTTAAAGACAAAAAGTACACTTTGTAAGCTATTGAAAAAAATGGCTGGATACAAACTTATTTATCAGATTCTTAGCATTCTCTGAATGATCACAGTGTGAATTCAACAACCCAAATAGAGCTGAAACAGAAAATAAATCACAACTTTCTCCTAGGTATTTCTTATTTTTTAAAGTTGCACCAGAATAATATAGATGAATGTTAAATACAGAAATGTATAGCTAAGTGATGTATATGTTACAGAATAAATAAATGCAAAGAATATAGATCTACTGCATCAATCTATTTTATAATATCTATAGACTGGACTCAGAGTTCATCCATGATATAACAGCTAATTGAATCTCAGAAATGAATGTAAAGAGATATGATTGAGAGATCAAGGACACAGCTTTATTAAAGAGACAACAGTAAAAGGGTACACTCAGTTAGTTATTCGTTAATGTGCCAAATGTACTATATCTCAAATTCTGATTAAATATGGAGCTCCACAGCTGATTAGCTTACTCTCCATTGTATGGTGACCTTTCATTAGGACTGGTTTCTGTAGCAGCATGACTATATTTGTCATCAAATCAGTATTCTTCAGGATTTTTCTCTTGTACTCTCACTCTCAACAGCTTTTACAGGAGAGATTGAAGGACCACCGCTCCCCCCATCACAATATCTCATGGATCAGAAGTTCTCAAACTTTTTTTTCTGAGCCCCCCATCCTCAACATGCTATAAAAACTCCAAGGCCCACCTTACATGAACAAAGAGTATGCTACATGACCTGAAAATGTGAACATGTTAGTTTCCGTGCATGCTTCGACATACTGAAGCCAATAGGTTGTGCATATCATGTAGGAAAGTTAACATACTCTCTGGTTTAAAAAACAAACAAAAAAACAAACAAACATTTGTCGAAATAGTGTGAGGTGAAATGGATTTTATTTTTTGTATGCTTTCTAGTTTACTTTGGCAGACCTGCTGAAACCTGCTTGCGGCCTCCCAGGCAGCCATGGAACTTGGTTGAGAACCATGGCCATAGACAAATGGTTAAAGCACTCACATGAGAAATGGCAAATCTCAATTCAAATCCCTTCTCCTCATAAGGTGGAGGAAAGACTTGAACCAAGGTCTCCCCATTGCAGCTGACTGCCCTAACCACTGGGCTAAAAATTATGAGAGACACACTATCTACACACCCACCTTATTACTAACAGCATAGGTATCTAATGCCAAGAGAGGGTTTACACCTGATAATCCCAAGGAGAGGTAAATGCCTCTCTGCAACCTGAATTTAAGCACCTAGGGAAGGGATTAGCATATGCCCCTCTTGTTGGCACCTCCCATTGGCTAATTTAGGCAGCTACCAATTTAGCTTGTTTGCTTTTGTGAATTGCAGTCTAAGGTGCCTATCTCTCTCCATTCATTGCATAAGAACTCAAGTACCTAACTGAGGGTCCACTAAGACATTACACTCTGAATCCATAAACAAAAAAAAACAAAAAGAAGTGAAATGAGAGGCAGATACTACCTCTATGTAGTCTAGATTGAGTTTCAGACAAATACTTCCCATCCAAGCCAGATATGCTGGGAAAGCAAAGATTCCACACTTTTCATGTCTGATGAAAAGGAGACACAGACTTGAACACCATTAGCATCCAGTATACTGACAAAAAATTAAAAGTGTAAAAATTGGTGCCTGAATTTGCTATTTAGATTATTTACTAAATACTTAAAAAAATAATGCACATTTCCATGTCATCTGGAATGCAGAATTTTCATTATTAACAGCTGGAAAATAACTGTTTAATATACACATTCCTCTTTTTTGCCTGTAAACTGTGTTTTTCTTTTCATTCTATAAATGATTATTCTGAACACACTGCAACTGGAAATGTGTAATTCCACATTTGTATACTTCCCAAGCTGAAGATAAATGAAGAGTCTTTCTTGTAACACATGAGCAACAGAGGGATGCAGAGAGAGAGTAAAACAAATTGAGAGGTGCTGTGTTAGAATTTGCCTGTGAATCTTGCCACTACAACCTGCATTTCAAGCAAGTTTGCTTTTATCTGCTAACATCTAATTAAACAGAAATATTTTTTCCCCTGGGTTTTGATCTTAACACCACTGTATACAAGTCAAAGTTCAGCCAGCTACTACCTTGTGTTAGTTGTCTTTCATTAAGCTAAGTGAATGTGCTTGGCATATTAGCTTTTGGCAATAAAAAAGACAGGATAAAGGGGAAAAACACGTAAATTGAAGTACATATATAAAACTAATTGCTAGGTACTCAGAGGAGAAAATAATTGGAAAGCTATTGAGAGATATTTTCAATTTGTCTGTATTTTAAATTATGCTGCAACAATAATTCATATTATCAACCAACATGGCCTAAAAATGTTCCAACTGTATTACTTTAAAGAAAAGGGGAAAAGCTTCCAGCTCTGCAGCACACTGGATTAAAATACAACCTCCTTATGAAATTACCATGAAATTGAGTTGAAGCACATGCAGAACTAAACAGATTGCTTGGAAAGCATTCAGCTACAAATCTGTTCTTTTTTCATGCCTGCTGAAATCTAAGCTGATTTCAAGGGAACTAGTTTCAATTATTTGCTCTGGTGTTTAAGCAAACCATATCAAAGGCTACAGTGGCATACAGTATACATCTTTGAGAGGTATTTGTTGACTGGAAAGACACAGGCCATTGACATTTCTCAAAAAAAATTAGGAGAAAGTAGATCAGCTGAGGCAAAAGTATTTTATGAAAGCAAGTAAACTCAAACAAGGTTTATTTAGGCTGCTGAAATGCTGCAGCAGTTGGCCTTCGGGATTTGTACTGTCTTAATATTTATTTGATGTTAGGTGATTTGGCTTTTCTTAGATGTAGAATGGGAGTAGGGGAGACAAGAGGGGAAAGGACACAAGTCAGAATATTTCCCCCAAATATATAATACATACAGGAAAGAAGGTGTGCAAAGTGATGAAGACCAATCCTGCTCTGACTAAAGTCAGTTTTGCCTGATTTTATCATATTTTGAGCAGATCTATTAATTAATCTTGGATTTTCCTTCATGTTCTTTTAGACATTTGAGGACTTGGGTCTGATTCTGTTCCTATCCCCTATGTCCCTAAAATGTGCAATAGGGGTTTCATCAGATGTACTGTGCACAAAAGGGTGCCACCTATCCTTACAATTACAGTTCTATCAAAGCTGAGTCATGTACCAGACATTGTGGTCTAATATAATTCTGTTTAGTAAATCATTTCCTCTGAAGACCATCTATCAGGATTTTTCAATGTTCCTTGTGGAATTAACCTTACAGAAATAAATCAACAACAAAAATCAAACCAAAAAATACCACCCAAAGACACAGAGTCTATTTAAAATATTTATTTCCTTCTGAGTGAGGAAGGGCTTCTATATGTCTGCTGTTCATATTTTTCCTTTTAACTTACGTTTATGACCCCATGTTCAATATTCCTTAGAATGCTGAAAGGTAATCCATGCTGACATTTCGTAGACCTTCTATAATTTTCTATGCTTCTATGAAAATCTTCCCCATGTTCCTTTTATCTAAACTGCACAAGGTAACATCTTTAAACTGCCTTTGTAACATTTTCTCTTTAATCATGGGGCTAGCTTTGTTTTCTTTTTACTGTAACTTTTAAAGAGTTATACATTCTCATGGAGACAGACTCTGGGCACTGAAACACTGAAAAACCAACCAAACAAACAAACAAAAAACATCAAACCTTCAGGTTCCAAAAATGGAGAATCTGCTCTTTAAATATAATGGAAAAGATGAAAATGAAGAAAACTGCAATAACTATAATACAATGGCAACTTTTATAATTTTATTTAAGGTTTTCAGGCAAAATGTCATTAAACTATGACTAACACTGTATAGGCATAAGGTATTCTGAATTTTGTATAATGCAAGGGATAGGTTCAATTATTGTACTGGTCATTTACAAAATATCCAACTAAGCCACTTCTCTTCTGAATGGGATTTGGCAGAGGTCAGCTGGGTGCATACACATTTTTTCAAATTATATTGTATGATTTAAAGTGTTATAATTCCTGTCCCAGTCCTTCAACTTGCCAACCCCTGAGCTCTCATGGAAGCCAACTGCAGTCAATGGGACTGCATCCAGTCTTGGGGCATTGAGAGCTTATATTTGTGTGTGTGTGTATATATACAGAGAGAGAGGTGACCAGTCTATTTCATAAAGTACGGGGATTGATTGTATATATTACATAATTATATATTTTATATTTTATACATTTATATATATATATATATATATATATATATATATATATACACAATCAATCCTCGTACTTTATGAAACAGACTGATCACCAATTGGATTTAGAAGAAATTTCTCCTTGTGGGGTGGTATTTTATGAAGTTGTGATATGTATGTCCAGTTTTATAAGTGTGTGTGTGTGTGTGTGTATAAATTCTTCTTAATATTGATGTGTTACCTTCAAGCATTGTCAGTTGTGACTTGTCCACGTGATATCGTAAGACTTGCCTCAAATATATTGTTTTCTGGATCATTGAAAACAACAAAACACTGACTCACTAAAATGTATTGGATCCTCAAAAGAAAAAAACATCAACACATTCTTTGGGGGCAGCCTGCATTTGAAAGACGTCATTGCAAATGAATATTTAAAGAAATATTGTCTAAGAGAAATTACATCTAATGACACATACATAAGGCCTTTTTCTACTAAATGAGATTCCAAGTACACAGGTTCTACTTTCTATCAAATCTGTTGTCAATATAGTGATATTTTCTATTTAATTCATATTGATGCATTTTTGCCTATCTTTTTATTTTATTATCTGTTTTCTATTATCTGGGTCAGTAAAATACTATTTTCTTTAAGACCACTTAAAATAGGTATCTGACCTACTAGCTGGTGGTAGACTTTGAGAAGGTAAAAGTTTTATGAGTTCTTAAGGAAGATAGAGAAGGATATAGATACCTGCCTGAATGCAAGATCATGGACACAGAGGTTGTTGTCCTCTTCTAAAAGTATCACAGTATATGTCATGAGGTTCTTTTGTTGGCCCAGGAAGCGCTATATGACCTAAAGAGTACCAATCACTGTTACAAGTGCATTTGGGGACCGGGGGGGGGGGTTATAGAACTTCCTCTGGAACATCTAATAATTGGCACTGCCACAGGCAAGAGGCATGACTAGATAGACCATCAGAAAAATGTGATGGCTCTTAATAATTATTCAAAAATCAATCACACTTAGGAAATTTTATCAAAATCATGTGGCTCCTTTCACACAATGTGTTTGCTGAATCCTACTGCAGCATTAATAAGTGGTGCAGTAAAACTGTGAGTTTTTTCCTCCTTCCCTGTGACTACTGCTCAGAGAAATCACTTGCTAATATGACTAAAACATAAAGCTGTTTTGTAAGCAGATGGCAGTTTCAGAAATTGAATTCATCCCTCATTTGCTCTCCAATGTATTTTATAAATCATCAGTTATAAGTGCACTGGATACTGTATAAACAGGAGACTTTTTTATGTCATTCATTTTTCCATGTTAGTGAAATAGTTATTATATTTTACAATAAATATAAAATCCTCTGGCAATCCAGTGTGCACTCTATAAAGTAAAGTATGAATTTACCCAAATTATGAATGTATGCAAACCCTACTTAAACTTTTAGGGTTACATCCTTGGCTATTTGGATCACTGTTGCTATGTGCAGGTTGCTCCCCCACCCCTTCCCACAATGTGTTATTGTAGCCTCAGGGTGTTGAAGGTGAAGACAAGAATCTTGATGTAGGTAATTGAGAGGAAAGATCAAAAGTTCTGTTTTGACTGTGTTAAATTTAAGTTGACAGTAAGGCATCTAGAAGATGTCAGGGACAGGCCATGACACAAGATTGGATGAAGCGAGGAAAAAACAGAGTGGAAAAAGTAGATTTGTGAGTTATTTGTATAAAGATGATGATTGAAGGCATATGTTTGGATGACATTGTCCACAGAAAGTATGTAAAGGGAGAAGAGAATCAGGCCAAGGACATAGTGCTGTGAGACCTCCATATAGTGTGGAAAAAGAGGGCCTATTGAAAGTGATCCTGAAGGAAAAACCAGAGAGGTGGGATGAGAATCAGGAGAGAACAAAGTAATGAAATCCCAAGAAGGACAAGAAGTTGACAAGATCAGCAGTGTGAAAAGCAGTGGATAGATTACGGAGAATGAAATTGAAGTTGTGGTCCTGAGATCTGGATACAAAGAGGTTATTAGACACTTTGTTGAGAGTTTCTGTTGAGTGAGGAGTGTGGAACCCAACTAGAGAGGATCCAGAAAGGAGTAACAGGAGAGAAATTTCAGGTAACCATTGTAAGCAATGAATTTAATGGGTTTAGAGGTGATGGAGAGTGGACAGTTGTTGGAGAAGCAGGTGAGGTTAAGACTTCTTTATTTGAGGATGGTGGAAATTAGAGCATATTATCATTCTGAAAGAGAGAAGAGAAAAATTTTGAGGAGAGAGAGGAAGGAGCTGAGATTGGCTTTAGTGTAAAAAAAAGTCAGAAAGAGTGTTAAAGGGTTGTAAGGGAGGGGAAGAAGAGGAAGAGAAGGCAGAGAAGAGAGCTAATGCTGTATTGTGTAGCTGGTATCAGAGGAAAGAGTGAGTGCTTGGTTTTTTCTCCATTTTTTCTCCAAGGTATTCAGGCTCCTAATTCTCATTGAAATCAATGAAAATTAGACACATAAATAGCTTTGATGATTTGGGCCTAGGTGCCTAAGCTTCTACCAATATGCATGCATAAAACCACCTAATTCTAAATGCTGCCAAGCTGCTTGATGGCTTGACACCAAAGGGATTCCCAAAGTTGCATTTCTTACCTTCAGGACATGATCTGGCATGTTTGCTCAGAACACGCCTTTGATATAGGAAACCTAGGTTTGAATCCCTTCTCTACCTTGTTTGATGCCGTGACTTGAAGCTGACATCTGCTGATCTGAGGGGAGCCTCCTAACTGACAGTTTATGGATTATATTTTTTTCCTTTCTCTTACCAAATTAATATTTAATTATTTATATCAATTGGAACAGCTTGAACAGGACAGATTGAGTGGCCCTTCTTGCAAAAACTCAATAGACAGGTGGTTATGGAGGCCTTCTGAAAAATAGCAGACCTACTTTCAAGTTCCTGCTCCAACTCAGGCGGAGTAGGGGTTTGAAAATAGGTTACCCACATACCAGATAACTCTAACTTCTGGGCCATTGGCTATACTGGGGAAGAGGCTTTTTCTGCGGGAAAGGAATTACTTAATTTAGACCCCAACCTCCACAAGAAGATTCACAGCTATGAATCCTAAGCAAAGATAGTCATCTCCCTCTGGCCTGGGGTTATGTACCTAACTACCTTGAATGATGGGCTTAGGTCCTTCCACTCTCCTCAACATTTTGTACTGATTAGCTTAGAGGCTCCCTGCTAAGTGTGCTGGCTTCTGTGAATTCATTTCTTAGGTGATTAGCAGTCCCCATACAAAGTGTGGGAATTTACGGTGCACACCTCAGGGCTGTGAATTCCACTGGATGGCAGGGTATGTAGGAGTTAGACTACCACGCTGAGCATTGCAACGCCTCACTCCCCTTTGTGGATCTAGCCCTAAGTTTCATTGAAAGTCAGTGAGACTTAAGTGCCTAAATCATTTATGAACATGACACACTCTGCCTATCACTTAGGCACATTTGAACATTTTAACCCCTTTCTTTTTTTGTTTGTTTAGAAAATTACAAATAATAGATTTATTTGTTCATGACATATTGAGTTCTTTACATGGCACATATTGCTGATCTATGATTTGATTACTTAGAATATCTGCATAGGGTAAGTTGTATAACCTACTGTAATTGCTTTGTTTTTGTACCTGTTAATGTGTTCTTCCAACACACACTCTCTCTCTTTATTATTTTTTTGGTCCAGCATGAAACTTATTCACATTCAAGGTCAATGCAACAATTTGTGAAGTGTCTAATCTTAGCCTCTTTTCTGAGTTCATAATACTCCCCTTCTCTTCCCATCTTGTGTTCAGGGAGCGCAGGCTGCAGCATTCTGTTTTCTGAGCAGACGCACCATCAGGGAAGGGACTGCCTGTACCTGGGCATGTCTTCTTCAATGCACCTACACTGAGTCAGCCATAATTTGCCCCTTAGAATGAATATGCTACTTACAAAAGATTTTGCCACAGTGTGTACATAGCCTAATTATTTGAAGCAGGGATCTCCCACATCCCAGGTGAATATCTTAATCACTCTGCTAAAAGTTATGAGGGAGCTCCGTTCCCTCCCACCTCACTTTTGTGTGGAACTGGTCAAGTTCATCTGTGAGGCCTGCTCTGGTCGGCGTTCTAAGAGGACACATACATGATAGGGTCCCACAGATAAATTAGGTGATTGCTTGTGTTTCCCCAATTCGTGAATCACACTGGGGCTTAGGCAAGACATAAGTGTTGGGATGCCTAGAGTGCACCTGCCTGGAGGCAGAAATATAGGAATTTAGGGAATATTTATTGCAAAAATTTAGGTGCCAAGTGAGCTTAGGTGCCTACAGGGTTTGGCAGCAGCTGAGTGGGTTTTTTTTTTTTTTGTGAATCTCAATGTGACCTAAATCTGGGATGTAGCACTAACTTCCAGTTTTGGTGCCCAAGTCACTTTATGAATCTATCCTCTTGGATCTAAAACAAGCTGAAGGGATATTGTTTTATTATTTGTGGTAGTGAGTAGGAGCCCTTGGACTCCATTGTGCTCAGTGCTGTTCAATCACAGAATAAAAAGATGGTCCCTTCATTAAAATTTACAATCTGAGCCGAAAACAAGAGACCATGGGGATACTGACAGATGAGGAAGCACATGTAAACAATTAGACAATATTGGTTAGCCTGATAGAATTCATGATGTGAAAATGTACAGGTACTGTCAACTATCCTGCTAGAAGGCTATCCTCATAAAACATTTATAGTAAGTGGTGTCAAGAAGGATTCTTCTAATATGACTTTGTGTTTCCTGGGAAAATTGGAAAACAGCATTCTACTGGCTGAAAGCAATTATCCTCCCACACAGAGAGTGCTGTGGTCTCCTTGACTGGCTTAATGTAATAGAGCCAAATACAAGCCAATTTTTATTTTCCATCAGCAAAGGTCTTCCTGTGCCATGCTTCGTATTACTTTCTCCATTTTTAATTTCTAAAGCTGATAGTTTGAGAATCTGGAAAGAAAACTACTGCTAGGCCAGCACTTAGGCTGGGGAAAAAAAAGGTAATGAAATGTATGGAGAGAAGAGCAAACTGGATTATAGATCCTATTTCCACCAGGATCTTTCTTGAATCTGTAGAAACAATTGAATGAGTATGGGAGAAGCAACAAAAACAGCAAGATATTTTATTGTCTATTAAATGAAATAAAAATAAGTTAAAAATACAATAGAGTATTACATTTAAGGTTTTTAAAGCCTCAAAAAAGAAAAATCAGAATTATGTTCCCATAGAAACACTTTGCAGTGCCTAGTACCTTGCAGGCAAGCAATAGAGTATTTTGCTACATAATAACATAACCCTGAATATTAATGACAAATACTTGGTAATTAATGGATACATCAATAGGGATTTTTACATTATATAAATGATCAAAAACAATCTGAGAAGTAAAACGTGTTACAGATCAATAACTAATTATAGTGTATGAGAGCAAAAATAGCATAAGCAAATTTTCAGCTACTCTGCATCATAACTACTTTAATATTAATATTGTCATCATACTTGACAAACACGAAAATAAGACAGAGGTAAAGGTGAGACTGTATTACACTTGCACTTTGCTTCTAAACACATCCAGGACATCTTCCAACATTGTATACCTCTGAACAGCTTTCCAAAGTCAGTATTCACTATTAAATCCGTATTTCCCACCATCTTCGGTGAAGCTGAAACTGACACCATTCTGAGGTCTAGAAGAGGCAACATTCATCAGAAAGATATTTCAGATCTGATGTCTTACAACTACCAGGGACAGAAACACCTTTTCTAACCCATATGTGAGCTGGAATTATTGGCTTTCAAGTGCTGCATGTCAGTCCTGGTAAATCATGAGATATAATGGATGCCTTCAACTACAGAGAATAATTTAAGAAAATTTTTGATACTTTAAAAATGTGTTCTGGTTTTATGTCACTGAGTCCTGTCTTTGATAGGTAGGACAGCTGAAATTTTTAAGGGTACGCCTACACCGCAGCTGGGAATAAGCTTCCCAATGTGAGGAGACAGACATGCACTAGTTCTGCTCAAGCTAACGTGCTAAAAATAGCAGTGTAGCCGTAAGTAGCACGGGCAGCAGGTTGGGCTAGCTGCCTAAGTACAAACCTGCTTGGATGTCTGGAATATGTACTTGGGCTATTAGACTGAGTTGCTGCCCATGCTATCCCTAGCACTAGCTCTGCTCAAGCTAGCATGTGTGCTCAAGCCATCATGTACCCAAGTTGGAAAGCACAGTCCCAGCTTCCATGTAGCTGTAGAGTTGGGAGAGTTATGAAAATATTACTAATGTAATGTTAAACGTTACAAAATGATTTCTAAAATCACATCTTTAGAATGTGGCATAACAAAACACACACTTGTATGTTTACTTTAGGTGTAGATTAAGATGGAAATAGGAGACAGACTTGTTGAAAGTCTCTAGGTAAGGATAAACAGGGTAAAAAACAAGGGTGATGTTATGGTAGGGGTCTACTACAGACTACCAAACCAGGAAGAAGAGGTGGATGAGGCTTTTTTTAAACAACTAACAAAATCATCCAAAGCACAGGACTTGGTAGTGATAGGGGACTTCAATTACTCAGATATCTGTAGGGAAAATAACACTGCAGGGCACAGACTATTCAACAAGTTCTTGGAATGTATTGGAGACAATTTTTTATTTCAGAAGCTGGAGAAAGCTGCTAGGGGAGAGGCTGTTCTAGATTTGATTTTGACAAACAGGGAGGAACTGATTGAGAATTTGAAAGTAGAAGGCAGCTTAGGTGAAAGCGATCACGAAATTATAAAGTTCATGATTCTAAGGAATAGTAGGAGGGAGAACAGCAAAATAAAGACAATGGATTTCAGGGAGTTGGTAGGTAAGATCCCATGGAAAGCAAGTCTAAGAGAAAAAACAATTGAAGACAGTTGGCAGTTTTTCAAAGAGATATTATTAAGGGCACAAGATCAAACTATCCCATTATATAAGAAAGATAGGAAGTATCAAGAGACCACCCTGGCTTAACCAAGAGATCTTAAGTGATCTAAATGTCAAAAAAGAGTCTACAAAAAGTGAAAATTAGGTCAAATTATAAAGGATGAATATAAACAAATAACACAAGTATGTAGAGACAAAATTAGAAAGGCCAAGGCACAAAACGAGATTAAACTAGCTAGAGACCTAAAGGGTAACAAGAAAACATTCTACAAATACATTAGAAGCAAGAGGAAGACCAAGGACAGGGTAGGCCAATTACTCAATGGGGGAGGGGGGGAAACAATAACAGAAAATGCAGAAATGGCATGGGTGCTAAATGATTTCTTTGTTTAGGTTTTCACCAAGAAGGTTGGTGACAATTGGACGTCTAACATAATGAATTCCAGTGAAAATGAGGCAGGATCAGAAGCTAAAATAGGGAAAGAACAAGTTAAAAATTACTTAGACAAGTTAGATGTCTTCAAGTCACCAGGGCCTGATGAAATGCATCCTAGAATATTCAAGGAGCTGACTGAGGAGATATCTGAGCCATTAGCAATTATCTTTGAAAAAGTCTTGGAAGGCAGGAGAGATTCCAGAACACTAGAAAAGGGCAAATATAGTGCCCATCTACAAAAAGGGAAATAAGGACAACCTGGGGAATTACAGACCACTCAGTTTAACTTCTGTACCCAGAAAGAAAATGGAGCAAATAATTAAGCAATCAATTTGCAAACATCTAGAAGATAATAAGGTAATAAGTAACAGTCATCATGGATTTGTCAAGAACAAATCATGTCAGACCAACCTGATAGCTTTCTTTGACAGGATAACAAGCCTTGTGGATGGGGGGATGTGGTATATCTTGACTTTAGTGAGGCTTTTGATACTGTTCCACATGACCTTCTGTTAAACAAACTAGGGAAATACAACCTAGATGGAGCTACTATAAGGTGGGTGCAAAACTGGTTGGAAAACCATTCCCAGAGAGTAGTTATCAATGGTTCACAGTCATGCTGGAAGGGCATAATGAGTGGGGTTCTGAAAGGATCAGTTCTGGGTCCAGTTCTGTTATATATTTTCATCGATGATTTAGATAATGGCATAGAGAGTACACTTATTAAGTTTGTGCACGATACCAAGCTGGGAGGGATTGCACGTGCTTTGGAGCATAGGATTATAATTCAGAATGATCTGGACAAACTGGAGAATTGGTTTGAGGTAAATAGGATGAAATTCAATAAGGACAAATGCAAAGTCCTCCACTTAGGAAGGAACAATCAGTTGTACAAAATGGGAAATGACTGCCTAGGAAAGAGGACTGCGGAAAGGGATCTGGGGGTCATAGTGGACCACAAGCCAAATATGAGTCAACATGGTTCTGGGATGTATTAGCAGGAGTGTTGTAAGTAAGACATGAGTAGTAATTCTTCTGCTCTACTCCGTGCTGATTAGGCCTCAACTACAGTATTGTGTCCAGTTCTGAGCACCACATTTCAGGAAATATGTGGACATAATGGAGAAAGTCCAGAGAAGAGCAACAAAAATGATAAAGGTCTAGACAACATGACCCATGAGACAAGACTGAAAGAACTGGGTTTGTTTAGCCCGGAGAAGAGAAGACTGAGAGGTGACATGATAACAACTTTCAAGTATGTAACCGGTTGTTACAAGGAGGAGGTAGACAAATTGTTCTTTTTAACCTCTGAGGACAGGACAAAAGCAATGGGCTTAAACTGCAGCAAGGGAGGTTTTAGATTGGACACTAGGAAAAACTTCCTAACTGTCAGCGTGGTTAATCACTGGAATAAATTGCCCAAGGAGGTTGTGAAATCTCCTTCCTTGGAGATTTTTAAGAGCAGGTTAGACAAACACCTGTCAGGGTGGTCTAGATATTACATAGTCCTGCCATGAGTGCAGGGGACTGGACAAGATGATCTCTCAAGGTCCCTTCCAGCCCTATGATTCTATGTTTCTATATGGGAGTATAAATGTTTTGTTGGTAGTCATTTGGGATGATCTGTAGCATCTAATTATTGTTTTCTCACTTATAAATAATCCAATCATCCCAAACTTATGGAAATAAAAGCTTTACAGTACCACTCACCATCTGTATATTTCTGATGAGATATTTCATATTTTTAATTGACAGCTCTGTAATGGTCAAATCATAAGCCTACCATTTCAAAATATTTGAACCAGTTTTTATATATAAAACCAAAAGGGTTTTGAATGTAAATAATGAACTATTAAAGGTGTCAGTGAACTACTGCATGCTTACACTAAGGCTGAACTTAATTTATGCTGTTCAAGAGAGAGTGATTTGCAGTTATTTTCCCAAGGCATTCAGTTGGTGTGAATTGGTGTCGCTCGATTGAAGCTAAACTGATTCACATCAGTTGAGGATTGGGTTGCCAAAGTAGACAGTTTCCTTTAGCATATCCCATAAGAGAATCTGTAACAATAAAAGGAATCGCTGAAACCAAGGTAGGAGTAATTTACCTAATGGGTTAGTTCCTGAATTAATCTGTCTCAGTGGTGTCCAATGTCTTAGGGAAAGAATGTGGTCATCTGGGTAATTTAAAATGAGAACATGGCACACTAAGTTAGTAAATAAGGTGTGGTAAATTTTATATTTGAACGGTGAGAGGAGACTGCAAGAAAATTCAGAAAGGCTGCTCAGGCAGAGAACTAAATATTTTTCCAATTAGCTTTAACAATGGACACTTAAACAGTTAGATTCTGCAATTTTTAAGAAAATTTATCATGTCACATTTTAAAAGACCCATATGTGATGCTAGGCCCAAAAAAGCCAAGCATGGAAGTTGCATGGCCCAACTCTGACTTTTCAAGATATATTATAGGAAAATACAGTGTTAGTGAGGGTCATTCCTTATAAGTAGACTAGAGCTTTGATATGCAAGTGTATTGTTGGTAGTTATTTGATGTTCTTTACATGGTTAGCAATGTAGATAAACTGCTTTCCTGTCTGTCACTGTTCTATTGATTAAGAGTTCAAAAGGAATATATGAACATTTAGATGGAACTTTTAATGTAACAATACTATTGTTTGTATTTCCCTTTCAAGTTTAAGTAGTAAATACCTGTGAATGGTATTAAATGGCCAATTATCTTGTGCTAATGCAGGTGTGCTCAGGACATAGGAGATGGTACTTCATAGTCCCAAGTAATCATCTATTAATTGTTCAAGGAGATACCTGCTGTCAAGAAAGTATTGGTCAGCCTTCATGGATCTATAAAAGACTATAGTGGACTGATCCTTTAATCTCAAATCTGTCCAATATCGTCAGGGAAAGTTTGGATCGCAAGATTGAGATCCCAGCACCAGGCTGGAATTTGCTAATTCTCATGGGAGAAATTGAACAAATTCTGCACATGGACTATTTAGTCTTCATTCCTCTGAATCAATTCATCTACAACTGAAGCTGTGAATCAAAGGACTGAGACTCATCCAGGTACTGGATGTACACCAGAGGGATTATACAAGCCTGAAAACTCCACAATTCTACTAGAAACCTGATGTATATGGACTTTCCAATCATTTGTATATATATGAGTGCTTTGATCATTTAACATTTCTCATATAGTTTGTTTCTTTCCTTTTATAATAAACCTTTACTTTTAGTTACTAAAGAATAGGCTGGCAGTGTGGTATTTTGGGTAAGATCCAAAGTTATATTGATCTGGTAATGTGACTGACCCTTTGGGGACAGGAGAACCTTTTCGGTAAAGAGCATAGAGTTTTAAATAACTGATCTCTTTTCTGGACCTAGTGGCTTATTGGGATCCAGAGACTGAAATGCAGTAAAGGGGGCTGTGTATATTTTTGTTTTAGCTCCTTGATAACCAGTGTGGGGAATCAATGGCATTGTTTGTGGCTGGTTGGCAAGTCTGTCTTCAGTGTCACCCACCAGTGTTGGGAGAATCTGCTTTCCTTTTGCAGCCTGCCCTGACCTTGGCATTTTCAGGTGACTACCCTAGGCACAGACGAGTCACACCATATAAAAGCTTAATTCTCATTCTCATATTTCATTGGGACTTAGGAACCGATCCCATGTGTGCTGTTCTGCAAGGTCTGACCATTTCCTAATGATTTTTGTATGTGTATAAGAAATGTAGTGTTCCTCATTATTTGTAAATTAACCAACACACTGATTTTGGGTTTATATGGACCAATGTATGAACAAATGTTCCATGTTTGTACATAACAATAATCTAACATCACATAAAAAGTAAAAAGACACATTCTGAAATTAAAACCCAGATAGTCTAGAAAGATTATTAGAAAAATAAGAGATAAACAATAATAATAGTGTCAACATTATAATATAATATTCTTTTGTTCCAACAACTGCTGTAAACTTGACGTATGTTATTACTTAAAAAAAAAAAAAAAGAAATGTAACAAAATTTGGGGAAGCTATAATAGTGCTTGCCGTTTCCATGATTATTTTTTTTACATAATCCACCAATTTATTTTGCGTTTTGAATTATCTGGTTAGTTAATTATGCATGCAATGCAAAACAATGCAGAGGCTGATTTCTTTGAAAATATGCTGCACATTTAAACAAAGTCCTGTTGTGGAAAAAAAAAAGTGATGTTCAAAGTGAAAGTGACCAGACTGTTTTTGTTTGCAATTTTTACACTAAATATTCTTCATAAAAATATGATCTTGATTACAAAGAAGATGAATACATCCTAATAAAATAAGGGGATAACTGCATGGCCTGATCTTGGCTTAAGTGTGGACAAAATACTACAGAGCTATCATTTTCAAATGTTCTTCCAGAATAGGGGCAGGATCAGACTTTAAGAACCAGATAATTGGAACAGTGTAAGAACTTTCTTAAAGTAATCTGAAATTATGAAATTTGATGAAAGAGGACATTTGCCTCATTTTGGTTTCTATTACTGGCATAGGGGACCCACATTCAGATTCTCTGCAGTACGGCCAGCCTCCTTCTTCTACACCCTGCTGTGTGGACCCCTCTTGCCCAGTGGATGATCAAAATATCCGTATTCTTTACCATAAAGTAATAGAAAGGCTTCTCCTGGGGTACACCCCACCATCAGGCTATAACATGAACGGTGTGCCTGCATCAGTTTCACCTTTTTTCCCCCTAGATCCCAGTAACTCTACACAACCTCTGCCCATATTAATAGACCTTTGCAGGATTAATTTATTACAAAAGTTCCACAACCATAATCCAGAATTCTCCAGCACAGTCCAAATGTCCTTCAAGCCCCAACAGTCCATCAACTCATCAGGTACAGCTCCAGGATCCCTCACTATGCTCCAGTTCTCAGGTATGGATCAAGTATCCCTCACCATACCTCACACCAGCACCTTTAGGTGGGGTGCTTCTCTGCCCTGTTTCCTTCCCAGATATGGTTCCAGCTCCTTCCTGGAGATATCAGTGGGATCTCTGTCTTAGAGAGCCAGCAAGCATCTTCCTTTGCTGTTGTCAGCCTTCAGCCCTCTCCAGCAATGGCTCTTGGTTCTGAGGACACTACAAAACTCTTACCACACCCTCCTTCAAGGGTATTCTCTTCCTAAAAATCACAGCCCAGCAATGTTCTTCTTCTGAGTGTTATCTAATTCTACTCTATCCAAGCCTTGTGGATGGGGAGAAGCAACATGTTGGCTTAAGTTTACCAGAGCATTCACTAAGGTCCATGAATAATTTTAGCAAACTTGGGCTGAATGTCTTCTTCCTTTACTGTGAAAACCTGGAAAATCCCCAAATCTGACTAGTTTTCAGTGAAAACTTTTTTTGGGGAAAAAAATTGAGTACATTTTCCAACTCAATGTGAAAAGTGAAAATCCTCAAATTTCGTAACAGTTATCGAGTCCATCCCTCAGCAGAAGAGATTGTCCTGTTTCCGGAACAGCCAGGTAAAGAAAAGATACTGTATAAAACTACACTGATGCTGGCTGAATACCTGCCAATATACAATTCATACTATGAGTAAATATCAGTTCCAACATAGCAGCAGATGGAAACAGTTTGAGCATTGATGTATCTCAGTACTAGAACTTTGAAAGTGCCAAATTGGTATTAATAACTATTAGCAAAACTGCTTCCTTCTTCATGCTTGCAGGAGGCAACAAGCTCAGCAGGAGTTGTCGAGATGTGGCCAGATCTGGACATAATCAGTAGGGGGTTTACACCCTCTACACTGTACAGTCTAGCTCTGAATGCACCCCCTGCATGCTTTTTCAAAGAGGGGAGTTTGAAAGGACCGGGTAGAGTTAGATCATGAAGAGCGTGGGGTGGGACCACCAGACACTTCTTCCCACTGTGGAGAGGGGGGCGGTACTCAATCTTGGTGAAAGGGAGAGGATTTAGTTCCACAATAATAAAACATAGGTGGCATGCTGTACCTCCATTCCTTGAATTTTGATAAATTGCTTTCTGCCAACCATTCTGTTATTACATTTTTGCTGCTGTGATGCACTGCTCACGTTCAATCAAACTGCTTGGGTCTGAAATCCAAATATTGGTCACACTGTAATGTCACATTTACATTTGCATACAATGCGGTTAACCCAGGGTTCCAACCTGACCCTTTGTAACAACTGCAGATTGCATTAAAATTCTGTGGGCAAAAGTCTGCAAAACTAACAGGTGCCATGCTGGAGCCATAGACTGAGAGGTACATCTGTCTCCGACTCATAGAACACTCTCTTTACCATCTTCTTTCTTCACATTATATTCATTCTTATTATTTTATGGGCTTTAATGTAATTATCAAACACAGCACCCTCTTACATGTAAGTCATTACAATCAAAGCATTATTCTTTTGATATTTGGGACTTGTTATTAAAGAAAGTAAGAGCTTCTGGGGTCAACATGGTCAGTCTGCCTAGTTATGAAAATAGGATTTTTAAAATATGTTTGACAATGTTTTATTTGTCTCCCAGGCCTCCACTGTTAAAATGATGAAGAACTTCCCCTAAAATAAATTGTTTCAAAACCTGTACACATGCCAAAGTGTACAACAGAACATGACAATGTTGTCCTTAAAGTATGAGCATCTCGTGCAAGCTGTGCAGATTCAGTAATATTGTTTATTTTTTAAATTTTCAAACAGTTTGTGACCAAGTATCAGCAAAAACCTGTAATCTTGTCTTCCTTCTCCTTAATGCACTTAGTAAAATACCTTAAAAAAACCCCTAAAACCCTCCACTTTCATTGAAGACTTTTCCTGTAGAAATGTCTCCACCTCACATGTATAACACCGACAGACCCTGGTAATTGGTGTCCAGGATAGAACTTCAGATTGCTGAAGCTTAATGTACGAGCCTTTACTGCATGAACTAAAAGCTCATGCCCCTTAGCTAAGGCTGTAGCAGACTCATCAATTTCTATCAGGGCTAGGTGCCACTAGAGGAGAACAGAATGCCACACCAAGCAGGCATGGGTTACATATTTTCCTTAGCTGAGGAAGTGCATCCCAAGTTTTGGGGATTTCCCAGTGGATATCCTGGACAAGCCCCCACTTGTAACACTGACAAACACCAGTAATTGGCTTGTCAGATCACGCCTGGGATCTCTGAAGTTCAGTGTTATGAGCCCCTACTGCACAAGCTAAAAGCCACCTGGCGCTTAGCTAAGGCTGTAGCAGACTCATCAATCTCTAGCTGGGATAGGTGCCACTAGAAGGAGAAAGAGTGCCACACCAAGACTCTAATTGGTAAGTTATATGCAGTACTAATGAAAAGGGGTTATTAAGTAAGTGCTAATTAAAAAATAAACTCCAGCAGTTCACAAGGCAGCCAGTAGGGGAGGAGTTAAGAAATGCAATAAAAAGAGTATTGTTTTCTATAACTCTGCTTCTACACTCTCAGTGTAATGCAATGAGGGGACTATAAAAAAATCAAAGAGCTATTTTCAGGTAAAAGCAGACCCAGGTGAATAGAGGTGATTGCCCTATAGGCTTTCAATAAAATAGCTAAAGCTGCTATTTTTGTAAGGGAAAGGAATTGCATTTAAAGAGCTTTTACACCCAAATATCTGCCTTAGGCTCTTTGAGAGCCATTAAGGAGAGAGAGAAAAAAGTTTCAGCTCACTGAAAAATAATGATTCTGTCTTGTGCTAGAATATATGACATATCCTAGCTGCTCTATACCCCTTGGGTGGAATCCTGGCCCTATTGAAGTCAACGAAAGTTTTGCTCTTGACTTCAACAGAGCCAGGATTTGATCCCAGGCATTTAATTTGGTGATATTTTTTCTAAAGTTGAAACACTCAGGAATCTCTGAATGTTCTTCCCAACCAATAGACGAGGCAACCTTTTTGCTATCCACTTTATTACTGACTACTCACTGTGAAATTTTGTCCCTACCAATACTGACTGCCTTTTCAAATAAAAGTACCATTTCTGTCATGGCACAGTGGATGCCTTTATAAGTTTAACATTGACCCATAGCTATGAACTAAGTCTCCCAGCTCCCACAGAGATGAGCCAGAATCTCTTTCCCTGTTGTACAGAGGTAGAACGTAAGGCAGAGAGTCAGGAGAGGGCTTTGTGCACTGCTAGGTTACAGAGCAAGCCAGCTCCAGTGGTAGGCGTATCCTCCTGGCCTCAATTCTCCCCCCCGCCCCCATTCTAATTGTTACGTGACACTTATCTTTCACCACCTATATGTTGGTCTCTGAGATTTCTTACTGTCTTTCTATATTTAAAATAAAAAATAACCATGTTAACTTTTTAAAGGTGACCACTGCATTTCTTTAATGTTACGGTGTGGTAAATTAGGGTTAAAAGTAAAATGGACGCTTTTCCGCACGTCATTAATCTAGTCACAAATGCAATGCCGTTAATTTACTCATAGTCTATCAGAATATACATTTTTCTGATAAGTCACTCTCTAAGGCATTGATTCAGCAAGGTGCTGAGACCACCGGAGTGCAATCAGTTTCTGTTGGAAGCCAATGGGATGTTAAGATCCAGTGACCTTCCCATGAACTGCATTCCTGTTGAAGCTCAGCATCTTGCAGGAGGCAGGTTTTTAAATGTATTTACATCCCTAAAGAAGCAGATAGGCACCTAATGAGATTTCCAAAATCACCTAGATTCCTAACTCCCATTGGTTTCATTGTATTGATTGCAATTTAAGTTAGTTTTGAAAATCTCATTAGGTGCCTATATACTTTTTAGGGACTTAAATACCTTTAAAATATGCCTCTTGATGCAGTGCAGAATTTCTTATATGCTTTTAATTTCTTATGTGCTTTTAATTTCTCTCCTTCAGTTTTGATGCTGCTATGTAGCATACTTGTAATTGTCTGATAATACACTTTAAATGATTCCTCTATATATTCGCTACATCTGCTGTAAATGTTGCTGCTGAAAGGAAAGTTCTTTGTTCCTATTAATCTTAAAAAACATAGAGCTGAAGGTTGCAGTGTTAGACTAACACAGAGAGAGTGGCATGTGTCTTCTCAGCTTCCATCTGTCAAACACACTCCTTTGAAATATTAATGGACTTCATTGTTCTGTCAAGTATAAGGCATCCTTGTTAATATTTGGACATAATTTAGGACATATTTCATAAGCACAACTGTTAAATATTAATGACTACCACTCATTACTTAAAAAGCACTTTACATATACATACCTGTTTTAATTATTAATGCAGAGAGTTTGGACAGACCTTGTTTTCATTGCTCTGCACTTCTGAAAATTAACATTTCATATATTTCTGTCTTAATATCCCAAGGCTCTTCTCACATTGTTTAAGGGATGTACATCAAAATGCCTCTTACTTTATTAACTCCTCACATACAAGGCCTATGGTATGATTTATGAGGTGTATTGTATCACATCCATGAGAATCTGAGCCAGTACCTGATGTGGCCAAAGCCAGCAATGAGACATGGATGACCCTGAGTAAGTGGCAGTTTTCTTCATCATTATCCAGTCCAGCTGCCTCAGGTGTGTCTGTCCAGATAATCCTGCAAATCTACATAAGCAGCAATCCCCCCTCTCCCTCCAATGTCCAGTCTGCATTGGAATTTGGGACTAGTAGTGAATGAAATCAAGCATGCAGTGATAGCTCAGTAGTGGACATGGTGTAAATACCTAGATAGATATATCATACATGGCCACCCCCGTTTCTATCCCCAATAACTCCTTTCCTACATTATGCAGTCTAACCCAGTAGTGAGTGTATATCACGGGTCCCCCTCTGTGCCTGATCCACAGAGAATATGTCTTTTACAGTCTCAGCTGTAGAGATTCATGGTTTTAGTTCTGTTGGCCCCCAATTCAATCCTCAGTAGCTGTCACTCTAGCAAACCTGAAGAGACTTAGAACCAAGTATCATGAAAAACAAGGGGACATTTTCTCAGGTGATAGGTGACAGGTTTGTATATATTGTACATGTCCTGATATACCTGCTGTGGTTGTTGTGTGATGCACAACTGCTATCTCTTCTACATTAGACAGGTCAGGTCTTTTGGACAATGGAAGAGTGGAGAAAGAGGCTGGATTTGGGCCCTGGGTAGTCTTTAATATCTGTTCCTCATAGCAGTGAGCTCAAAGTAATGGTGCTATGGATACAGTTTGATAATGGCTCTATCAAAATATAAACAGTAACTGTGCCCCGTACATAAAAAATGTGAAAAATGAATTGATAATGTCGTAACTATTGTATTATACTAGTTGTGTCACTTTATGTTTTTCATCTTTAAGATTTTGTAACATAATTTGTGTCTTTTGGTATGTCATGTAATTCTATTATATGGAATGCTTATTGCTTTTGGAAATCCAAGAAACCTTTGTAAATTAACTAATCTTGTATTCAGATTTAGAAATTTGTGACCTTGAATCCAAAGCAAAATTAAGACCTTCTGTTTCCTCACATCTTCACATAAATCCTAAAATTACAAAAAAAAAATCTTTATTAGTGTGTTGTTTTTGATTAAATAAAGCCTGAATACAGCAGAGACTGTAAACGAGTTCTTAAATAGCAACACAAACAGCAGACTAATTTTTAAGCTGATTAGACCTTTACTCCAGGCTCCAAGCATTACTTAAGATAGGCAAAATATAGATAACAATTAAACAAGTAACATGCACATTTTGCACACCTTTTAGAAATTTACTTCTATGGCATTAAACTATGGCTATATTTCAAATGTCTATTGCTACCACTTATGTTGCAGACCACTTACTTTGTTTCAAAGTGTTGCAGTGAATAGAAAAAAAATATTCAGGTTCTTATACACTGGGATGCCTACCCACCAGAACAAATACTAATAATGCCTACTAACAATAGTAATAATAATAAAATGTAGTAAACTGCATATTAACTGAACAATTAGACCAGACCCCTCTCCTCAACATTTCCTATTGGCTAGCTTAGGTGGCTCCCTGCTCAGCTTGATGCTTTTGTGGGTCCTATTCTTAGCTGACTAACTCCCCCCAGGCAAACCTGGGCATCTAACTAGGGCCTGTGGATTTCATTGGGTGGCAAGGCACATAAAAGTTAGGTGTGCAACAGATAGCATTACAATACCTAAGTGTTTTTATGGACCTGGGCCTCACTCTCTCATGCTTATGGTTATAGATATTGTCAAGGAATCCCTAAACATAATTGTCTAAATCACATATAAGATTTAATTGAATGTTATGCCTCCTCTCATGGCCCACAGGTAATCTCTTCGTTGTAAGAGATGCAGGTAGGGAAGGAAGAAATGATCATACTTTGAACTGCAGAATTCAACAGCATCTGCTTCTTCTCCTAGGTAACTGGCTTCAAGCATCACTGCTGCTTCTTTATCAATGGATAGTGTAAGATAAACATAAGCAGGGATGATAGGAGATTACTCAACAGAAGAGTTTCTAGAAATAAATTCAAATATTCTAAAATGGTTGCCCAATCAAATTATCAATAAACCCATTCCTACCAATGTCTTTGGCCTAAACAACAGTAGATTTATAAGTTGCACACATTGAATATCTTGACTGGAGATATGTCCCCAATCATAGGGAAAAACATCTGGATGAAACATTTCATAATTGCAAAATTGAAAATAATTTTGGTCAAGCTCCAATTATTAAGTCAATTGCCATTCAGCCCCCTGTTGGAAGATTAAATAAACAAAGGCCTTCATTTTATCTCTATGAATTCAATGGAAATATTTGCATTTACTTTGGTGATATCAAGATATTGGATCCAATATGAGAGAAAGCCAGACTTCAGCTAGACTTTGCCTTAGATCAGAGGTAGATGATAAAAAGTGTATAGTCACATTTTCTGATTCCCTACAAAAGACTAATGGTTTGTCAATGTCAAATATTAGCATTCATTTGTGTCATTTGGATTTGGATAACTCTCATAACTATTATATAAGTATCCAAATTTGAAGGCCTTATTTGGAGTATATGCTGAACCAAAAGTGAAGAGGTTGCAGTCCTGAAATCCTTACTCCAAAGACTGAACCTACAATATTTATTTCAACCTTGTTGTCTATTAGGGATGTACAACCCAATTGAGATTTTGGCATCTGTGCTAGAATTCTACAGCACTGAATGATTCACATTTCTAAGCAGAAGAAAATCATGCAGAGTAAACAGTCACAATTAGAGATACATAATGTCTGTAAAAGAAATTAAGATGGGATAATTATACATGGACAGACTGAGTGATTAATTATAATGCAGAACAAAAATGTATATGTACCTATAGACTTATTATCATTAATTAAATCAATATTTATGTCTAGTGCTATTTAAAAATTATTATCTGGGAAATCTTAGGACTTTTCTATGCCTTTTTGTATCATACATTTCTTAAACACATATTATTCTTCATTACTGGTAAACTGATCAACACATTAGATCATTAACTGTATATTAGATGTAGTGGATGTAATACATTCTCAGTTGGCTGATGCTCAGTTTCCTATAGGAGATTTGATAGTGATAGCTATAAATCAGATACATAATGAATTGCATTTTCAGTATCATCAATATAGGTAGTAGAAAAAAATTTGGCCACATGTTTTCCTGATGGAAAATGAGTTTTCAACTAAATAGAATTTATTATGGAAAAAAGATCTGTTTTCATGAAAAAAAAATCAGGTTAAAACTTGAAACATTTCAAAGAAAAATTATGATTAATAGATGCATAGATTTCCTAGGCCAGAAGTGACCATTATGATTATTTAGGGTGACGTCGTGGATAGACCTGTTATTTCTGCATCAAACCCATAACTGCTCTTTGAGCTTTACACATTTTTTAGAATGATGCTCTGCTCCAGTTATAGACTTCAGATGACTGAGATTCCACCACATACCTGGGTAATGTATTCCCATGATAATCACTCACATCTTTAAAAAAGTGAGCATGATTTCTAATCTGAATTCTAACAAATGGATTGCATTATGTCTTTTTCTGATAGATTGCAAAATTACCTATTGCAACTAGATTAACTTCTTAAATTTCTGACTATAAGATTTTCAAGACCGTTATTTCTAGCATTTATTTTTTGAACCTCTTTCAATTTGTCAACATCTTTTTTAAGTGTGGACACCAGAGCTGGACACAGTTTAGTTTTCATTGAATTCTTTAGTTAGAGGGGGGAAATATTACTAAACCAACTCTAATCAACACTTTCTGAAGTGTTCACTCTTTTGGTTGAAATTGTTCTGGTTAGGTCTCTGCATGAAGATGTTGGTTTTATTTAAAGTTTGAGCAAGAACAATCCTGGAAAATGTAGGTGCTATTCTATCCCTGCTTCTCCAGAGAAACATGAGGCTATGAAGAAGGTAAGGATGCAGCAGGACCATGGCTCTGCACCCACTGTGTACTGGTCAGATCCACTGGTTGGCTACACAGCAGGTAGTAAGATGCATGTCACAAAGGGATGAAATATTGGCCATGGCAAGTCCACCTACTTGACAGGTCTAGGAGGCATTCAGCCTTCTCCAAGCAAAAGATATCCCCAGTGTCTCTTCTGGGGCTGTGAGACTATATACCACCCCTCTCTATAGACTGTGTGTAGTTTGTATATCCTTGCCTTTGATTATTTACAACAGGCCTTGCTGAGTAGTGGAATAAAAATGTCATAGTGGCAATAATTGTGTGTTCTTTCTCTTACCCTTTATATCATTTCATAGTTTCAGATGTAAGACTATTTTCTTCGCTGTTTTCAATGGAACATTTTAACATTACGATATATGCTTTATAAAGACAAATACCTGTAATTACATTTGCAACATACTGACAAGTCAGGAAGGAGAAAGAAGCAGTTTTAATATCTAAATTCAAAGAGTTTTATAGAGGACCATTGACTATATTTAAACTAAAGACAAGGAGCATGGAATTATGCCAATAACATTAAAACAAGATATTTTTAAAAAAGCAAGTGAGTAGTTTATATAAATTCAGTATGCAGAGAAGGGTATTTTTTTTTGTTTTTGTTTTTGTTTTGTTTCTAAAAACAAGTCAAATAAATACAAAGCACAGTGAGTTAACCGATGTCTGGATTATAAGCAAATTGGAGTAAGTACCAAATCTTCCTCTGCATTCTGTAGAGCGGCAAGCATTCCATGGTGATACAACAAATAAATAGTGTTCTGTTTTTAGCTAGTTATAGTGTGCGGTAGTCCTCTATGTCAGTGTGGGCAGCCACAAACCATGACACATATTGTAGAGGAGCGCAAAATGACGCAACTTTCTGGAAGACATTGTGCCTTGAATGTCGTTGATAAGAATGTTGCAGCTTGGCTTGACCTGACTGCATAAGAAAAATAAATTGCTCTGCATGTTTTTTTCATACCTCATATTTACCCTATTTTTACATATCTAAGGAGTCTTCCTACCTGCTTGTCCTGAATAGTTTTAGTTCGCGATGGCTGCTGTTACAGACTCAGTCTCACACTATGGGCATTGGTCATTTACACTTATGCAAAATGAATGTAAAGTTGGTGTACAAACCAGAATTCTCCACTCACTTACACCAGTGGTAGCAATAACATTTTGCAACCACTATACACTTCACTGGTCAGACCCTCAGATGCACCAGAGTTCTGTTTGGTGTAGCTGTTGGTGGAGAAATGAAGGCATTTTTAAACCACCTTTGTGGTCTCCTAACCCTTGGAGCTTCTAGGGGCTCCTCTGGCCCCTGGCACAATTTGGAATGATCACTAAGATCATCTAAATTAATGCCCAGTTGCAATGGTCCTCAAGGCACTGTTCTGCAGTAAGAGATTGCTGACGCACAGTGTGCTCCGACATCTCATGCCTGCCTCACCCACTTTGCTAGAGCTATAAGGAGGGGTGGGGAGGACAGATAGTCAGGCTGCATGGGTTGCTGTAAAATGTTTGTTTTAGAAAAATAATCTTTGCAAATATAATTATGGTTCTTTTCTTTTTCTTTTCTACATAATTTCCAGTGGAAAAAAGAAATGTGATTTGTATTACATATATATTTTAAATTAAAGCACATTCATTGAAGAAAGAAAAATAAATTGTTTGTAAATTACTCAGACCATCACAGACAATAATTCAAGGACAGCATAATGACAACATGATTTAAATTAATTTCCATGCGTTTTTTGGTTCAAATTTTAAATTAAATTTTACAGGCACACACAAAAATATATTAATCCTGCCCTGATAGGAATATGCCTTATATTTAAAATGTATCACATTTTATGTCATTTTTAAACTGAATTAGAATTTAAATGTAATCCCATTGAAGTCAGTGGCAAAACTCCCTTTGACTTTAATGTGAGGAGAAAGAGACCTTTAATGTGTGCTGTAACACACTTTTTCAACCTCCATCCGAAAAATTTCTGTATAACATAACAAGTGCCATAAACATATGGAAGACTCACTTGTAATAATAAATATATAATACAGGGCATGATGGGAAAAGATAACACATTTTAATTCTATACATCAAGCTTGTAGAGAAAGTCAGCAGATTTAATTCGAAGTTACCTGTTAGATTCCTTTGGATGCGATCATAAGGATTTTTTTTTTTAAAAAGAGTACTGTACTGCCCTCCTTTGATCTTCCCCTCTTCATAGTATAAATTCTTGAGAAACTCATTTATTTTTGTATGTTTATTTGAAATACAAATCAATATGTTTAAATTGATTTTATTATCTTTGCTCTACCAAAATGCCCTTATTTTTACACTTCAAGGAGTTGCAGTATAAATTATAGAATTGTGAAGTCAGAGGTAAGATCTTTTCACTATCTTTGGTGGAAGTCCACTGACAAACAGGCTGAAATAAATGAACAATTAAAATGCATGAAAAAATTCAAATTGAGTCCAATTAAACAGTAACTGTACCTCAGTCAATTATGAAGATAAACTCAAATGCCTGAACTTGTTTGAAATTTCATTATAAAAGAATTAATTGTATCTAAATGTATTTTTCCTATGATTAGACTTAAAATACATAGATGAGTTTTTAACTTGTATTTCCCAAAGGAGACTTTTTCGTTCCATTGTCTTCATCTTTTCCATACTTCACTTTTGCACACAGAACACTCATCGCTAATAACTAGTCTGAAGTGTGAGTGGATTTTTTTGTTTGTTTGTTTGTTTGTTTTTGTAAAGCTTGAGGATTACAAGATTCATTACATATCTGATCCAATTCTCACCAAAGTTAATAGCCAAACTCCGACTGACCTCAGTGATGCAGAATCAAAATCTAAAGTGGGTTATAAAACAAATCAAATACCATTGGGTACTAGTAGATAAATAAAAAAGAAAGATTAAACTACCTGCAATTTCTACTTACCTGGATCCCAAAGCATTGCTAGCTGAGGCCAATCCACTGTCATTTACTACATTAGGTGTAAATATGTAAGATGCTGAGTGGATCTTGAGAGGTACTGAGTGACTTCCACTGCCATTATCTTCAATGGGACTTGAGGGCAACTCACAATAGTGGGAACTGGATACCAAGTGTTTCCACTGACTTCCACTGACTTCTTTGGATCAGGCCACAGATCTTAGTGTTTCTCTAGTCAAGAGTGCACCAGTGTAAACTTGCACCAGTGTAAATTTGGACAATTTGCACCAATGTAAATATACTGATGCAAGCCAACTTGTGCCACGTCTTAGGGTCAGAATCCACTGGTGTTGCCGTGCAAAGCAGGCACACTGTGTGCTGGGGCTTTGACCCTACATGTTAAATAAGATGACACCAATTCCTTCATTTCCCAGTGAAAAATAGGTTTAAATATTAAAAGAGATCCAGATGACTCTTGGGTGTGTTATCAATACCTGCAGCAGTGCAATGGCTTGCAACCTGACCAATGTGCAATATAAAAAAGTCTGAATATTATTAGTATTTATTTTATTTTTTATTTACCAAGTATCCAAAAGTGTGTTGGACTGTTCACAGACAAAGAATGATACAGCCCTTTGCCCTGAAGTGAGTACATTAGAAAGAGGGTAGGGGAGATACACAACAAAAATCATTAACACTAAATTTGGCACAAAGCTTGTTAGTTTCACCAGTTTTCTTCTTCCTTTCATCTGATCCAGCCACCCCCTTCAGAACATTACTGTCTTTCCTCTCCATTCTCCTCTCCACCATCATAGGCTGTATTGCTTGCTAGAGAGACAAAGTGGGTGAGGTAATATCTTTGATTGGACCAGCTTCTGTTGGTGGGAGAGACAAGCTTTTGAGCTTACTCAGAGCTATTCCCCAGGTCTGGGAAAAACATTCAGAGTGCCACAGCTAAGTGGAAGGTAGAACAGATTCTATGGCATAAGCAGTTAACACATATTTCAAGGGACCAGCCAAGGTGTTGTGGCCCCTTAACACCCCTCCAGTAATAGGGGGGAAACGAAAAGAAGGGGGAAAGTGTAAGTGGTGGGTTGGTGTTAGTGGGTTATAGATTGGTGTAATAAGTCGTGAATCCAGTGTCTCTACTCATTCCATGATCTTTTAGTAGCTAGCAAAATATACAGAGTATGCTGCCCTTTAAACCCCTTTTCATCACTGTTAGGGCGCGCAAGACTTTGTAACGCGAAATCAGTATAGTTTGACAAGAGCAAGGCCCTGAAAGCAATGCTAAGCTTCTGCAGCCAGAAAAGCAAGAGTTAAGACCTCTCAGGAGCAGAACCCAGACACTGTCCTCTGTCCTTAGGCCAGAGGAGGAAGTGCCTTGGGGTCTGGAGCATCCTGAGACAATCACAGACATTTGTTAATGCTTGATAAGCTAAAAGGTTCCTATTTTAGTAATAATAAAGGGGAAGTGAGGCTATGGCTAAGTTCTTTTTGAAGTAAACAACTAACGTCACTTTGTTCCAGAAGGTCCCTAGCTAACTACCAATAGACTAATAGCAACTAAGTGTTAAGGCCCAATCCCTACTGGGATTGAGATATACATCATGTATTACTGGGTAAGGCTTGCTGCAAGGTGAGGGGGGAAAAGGGGTATATCAGTCCCCCGGGAGCCTCCCCAAGCGGAGACTCTCTGTGGATCCGTGGAAGCGCTAGCGGATGCCTCGGTCAGGACGGTTCCCGTATGCCACCCACTTATCAGAACGAAGTATGGGTCTCCTCGTTCTTGCAGTGGTAAGCGTCCCTGCACACGTTTAGATAAGGCTAGCTCTCTTACATCGATGGGCCCCCAGGAGTATATTGCTGTAGGTATCCTCTTGGCAGGTCTCTTCCTTGCTTTATAGTTCACCTCTCTGTTCACTAATAGTTGCTGCTGTTGCAGTTGCTCAGCTCATGACCTATAAGTTGCTACTGTATATCCTTGTGGTTAATTGTACTTTTATTGTACTTTTCGCCTTAAGATTTGTGCCGGAGATTCAGTTCCTGTATGGTAAAGGACTCCCGCTCCTGTCTTTCTTATGCTATCTCATGTAATAAATAAGCACTTTTGACATCCTTTTGCCAGTGTGCTCCATCCCGCCACCGAGATAAAAATACCAAACACTACAATCACTCTCAAATGCATTCCTCAGGTGATGCTTCAGGTGAGAGGCCTAGCTTCCCCCACCTCTGCCACGAGCCAGGGACACATCACCTATATTGGTACAAAGAGCTATGTGTATTCTATAGGTCCATACTGTCTGGGGCCCATCTGAATATAATAGGCTTTGAAGCTTTTATGTTTTGAAGGGCTGGCTCAGACATACAGATAACTTTCATAACGTTAAATAAGAGAGTCTTAGCATTCCCTTTGTTCATCATATCAGCCACAAATATCACACAAGTAAAATGAAGTGCATATGATAGTTATAAAAAAAAATACTACTCTTTACTCTCTTATTCTCCATGCTTAATTATAAGAATTTTTCATATGAATCATTTGCTTATAAAACATTGTTTGAAGAAATACTATTGGGAAACTTGTTGGCATATAATTGAGTTGCTTCTATATAAGAGACAGGATTTCAACTAGTTTGGTTTCCACTCCATTATTCTCGCTCCCACCAAATGACAACAAAAGCAGCAGAATGTTCCACTCCCCAAAGTAAATCTACATATCTATCTAAGGGTTTTACACTGTCATCTATTACTGTAGTATCTGAGGAATTCCACAGTAAATTCTACAGCAATAGTAAATTCCCTAGTGGATTTTGTGGTGTTTCTGGCCCACCTTTTTAAAGGTAAAGTCTGCACATTGTAAGATTTTTTTTTTTACTTTACTAAATTACTTTTGTTGTGTTTTGGTTATTTTAGGCTGATTAGTTTCATCATTTTATGTTTGTTTGTTTATTTGTTTTTTCTTCCCTATGTCGCTGTGGGGTTTTCTTTTTTCCCTTGATTGGGTTATTTTAGGTAGAAATGGGTGTCTGTATTATGAGCACCAGTCTTATGGTGGAAAGAGTCTTTGTAATTTTGTAATCATGTCACTGAAGTCCAAGGGACACATTTTCTGATCATGCAGGGCCTATTAAAGTCAACGGAGTGATGCCAATAGACAATTTCGCCCAATACTTATTTAATATCTCTCACTTCTATTAATGTTCAGCAACATGAATAAAACATATTAATATTCCCAGGGTAAGCTATAAGTAGTATTACATTCATTTACTACATTTTCCAAAAGGTCCCAAAAAACAATAATTTTTAAATACATAGAAATTGGATCACAAGCTTTTAATATATTTTAACTGTTCGGTATCTGAAGAAAAGAATCTTTTAAAAGCAAAAGTCGCTATTTAAAAAAATAAAAAAAACCTTTTACTTTAAAAATTACTTTTGTCGTTAATTCCAGACATAAAAATATAATGTTTGATAGCAAGGTTAAAATCCACTGAATTATATACAGTGAATTATACTGCGCCATAAGCAGTTTAGTAATCTACAAAAATGCAAATGAGTAAAAAAATAAAATGAGAAAAAAATGGTTATGATAACTACCAATGAATGTTTGCAGTGTAGTTGTAGTTGTGTTGGTGCCAGGATTTTAAAGAAACATGGTAGGTGAGGTAATATCTTTTATCAGACCAAATTCTGTTAGTGAAAGAGACAAGCTTTTGAGCTTACAGACCTGAAGAAGAGCTCTGTTTAAGCTCAAACACTTGTCTCTTTCACCATCAAAAGTTGGTTGAATTGAAGATATTATCTCACCCGCAGAACGGGTTAGCGGGAAAAAGTGAGAAGGTGGCACGAAGCTCTTTTTTTTGTGTTCCCCTATCCTGAGCATGTTGTGTGCAACATTGCCCTTTTTGTCAGGCTAGAACAGCCTAAAGACAGCTCCAGCTCATGCTTGCTTCCAGTTTTGGCTACATTAGCTGCAGAATTGTCTTCTTTTCTTTAATATGAATCTTACAGTAGTGCTGAGGGGGCCTCAGCCAGGAAGAGGGCCTTTTATGTTAGGAGCTAAATACATATAAAGATACAATCCCTGCCCGTAAGAGCTACAGTTTAAGATGTTTTGATACCAGTTCTTGAAAACCCTTTTTTTTTTTTCTTCAGGAACTAGGGAAATAACAGTATTACTTGTATGAATGAAAAACAGTGTCATAGTGCGATAGTACAATAGATGACTTACCACTTGGTCTTTGATGACCCTTGTGTAGTGAAGCATTTTTGCTTTGTTGAAACAGTTTGGCTCATCTCTGTTCTCTGGGCTTGGACTTTCAGGGTATGTACGCACTGCAATTCAACACCCACAGCTGACCTGTGTTAGCTGACGTGGGCTCACAGCGCTCAGGCTATGGCACTATAAAATTTCAATGTAGACATGCAGGCTCAAGCTGTACCAGAACTCTGGGACACTGCAAGATCCTGGGCCACACAGAATATCTACTCTGAAATTTTACAACCCCTCAGCCTAAGCCAGATGACAAGGGCCAGCTGCAGACGTTTAATTACAGTGTAGCCATACTCTGAAAGACTTATGTATTTGAATCTACAACTGATTGAAAATGTTCTGTTAAAACTGTCTTTCAACAGATAACTGGGTTTTCAACAAAACATTTTTTTTTGTTTGCTAAAAGTATCTGCTATCTAGCCAACACCTTGAAATGTTTCCAGCTGACAACCCAAAATCTTTCAATTCTGATATTGGACCAGGATGTCTCATGGGAGTTGTACTTTGGGTGCTTCATACTCCCATTCTCCTCTGTGGGCCAGGTTCCCCCTGCCACTTTACACTCACTTTGAATGGGAGTAACTGACAACACAAGGTAGAAGCCACTGGAGGATCAGCCATGGTTTTTTTGAGTTGACGAAACCCCTTCAATTATCCCAAATTATTTACAACATTTTTATGTTATATTCTGCTAGCAATAAAGCCACAGATTTCCAAGTAGCCATTTTGAAATAAACTACATCAAGTTTTACCATGACACAAATAATTGCCACAACCCAAAATTTCTGGGCATCACTTTAGCATTCAGAAAGGGCTCCCTCCTGAGATCCAAATATAGCTTTCAAAAAAGGGTACCTTCCAATAGCTTGCAGGTGCAGAGACCATCTGCACAGAGAAATTCACTGGCTGTGGGCCACTGTAATGTTACCATACAATATCTGTCACTAAATTACAATGTAATGTTGGTAATACACTTTCCTCACATTTGTAAACTTTAATTGTCTGATTGTTTGATTTTATATGGTGATATTTTACAAGTAAACACAGTCATGAGAGCATGTACTGTTGATGCACAAATAATTTGAACAGTCAAACTGTATTAGTTTTAATGGTGTTATATTTAAATTTGGTTTGTTTGCAACTTTATAAACAAAAAGCAGGATATATAAAGCTCCATGGACTGGGATTTAATATACCCAGTGTTCATTCATTCCAAGAATAATAATTAAGTCATAAGTAGACAAACAAACAATAGTTTGAATAAATAAATAGACTATAAAAACAGACTGTTGTGTTTATTCCTGAAGCTGCCTGGTGTGCAAAACAATTCTGCATGTCTAAAATAATTTCTAAGGAACTCAAATTAACTACAAGACACAGATGTTTTAATGGCACAACAGACAAAATTAATCCTGGGAGTAAATCCACTGAAGTCAGTGGAGTCACATGTGGGATGAATATAGCCATTGGATTCAATTATGCGAATGATCAAAACGATTGTCACAGTTACTTCCTCTGCAACAGTGTCAAATGTTTTTTTTTAATCTATCATCTATTTATCTGTCTATATATCTATCAATCTAATCAGTATTTTAATCTAACATCTTGAACCACGATGTGGGTGAATGGTTATGAAGGAAATATTTGTGATTTTTCTTTTCCTCATCTTGAACTTAGGGATGTCACATTGTGTAATGTCAATAAATCACTACATATGATATTCCTGCATACACAAAGAGTAATGTTATCGAATGTCATCAAAACTTACCTCTTACCAATGTTCTTAGTCATAAGTACCAGCAAAAGTTCCAGTGTTGTACTGGTTGCATGTAGGCAGCTGGGTGCCCAGGTGCATCCATTTCTAGGATTCAGCTATGGGTTACCACTTATAACTAAATGCCCAGCCACTTAGTACTGTTAAAAGTCACACTTCGAAAAGCTATTTAAAAAACATAATGAGAGATCATGATAGCACATCAGCAATGGCAATGGCAGCAATTGGAAAATAATTACTTTCGCTTTATAATTTGGCAGGAACTCAATCTATGTTCATAGGAACTCATGCTCACAATTCAGACTGGAAATAAAGTATAATTTTTTATAATAATTTATGGTAATTTAATGGTAATTAACCATTGGAACAGTTAACCAAGAGTCATGGTGGGTTCTCCATCACTGGTGATCTGTATGTAAAGATTGGATTTCTTTTTTCTAAAGTATCAACCCCATAAAAACTGGGGGAAAATTCTGTGGCCTGTGTCATACAGGAGGCAGACTATAAGATCACAATGGTCCCTTCTGTCCTTGGAATCCATGAATCTATGACACAGTAGGTATCTGTGGCAACAGTAATCCTAGGATCATACACACAACAATATAATTAGGATTTTATCATCATTTCCATTATAGGATCACATTTTCAAGGGTTTATAATGATATTATAAATAATTATTTTTTTCATCAGAAGAATCTTGGCATACATGGTCTGAGCACAATTTTTTATTTTTTATTTCACAGAAAAAAAACATTTTCAATTTTGTTTCTATTTGAGACAAGGAATGCTTTATAGCTTCACACATTATTTTCTTCTAGCAATACTATCCACCCCATCTTATGGGTTTATGATAATAAATGTCAGAGGTACTTTATTTTCATTATATATTTAAGATTTCTAAACATGTTTTTCATAAAATCAGAGTATTACAATGTAAAAAAAATACCTTCTGCTTAAGAGTTGCAAATAATAGTATAATTAACATGTTGCCCTTATAAAGTATTTAGAGTTGGGTACTTTCTACATCTAAGTTATTCATATTCTACAGTACCAGGATACGTCATAATTTTTAATATATTTTTCTCCACAACACCTTTGTGAGGTAGGGAAATACCATCATACCTTTTCACAGATGGAGGACTGAGGCAAAAAGAGACTAAAACCCAAATCCACAAAGGGATTTAGGTGTTGCAAAGCCTTGCTTTTAGGCTCCTACTCACCTTGCCGAATTCATAAACCCTGAGTTAGGTGACTAGGCTACCTATGCAACGCAAGGGGAGAGACAGGCATCTGAGAATGGGATCCACAAAAGTCAGCACTCCATGCAGGGAGCTACCTAATCTGGTCAATGCAAATGCTGATGAGAAGAAGTTTCCTAAGTCTGGGCTTCAAGGAGGCACCTCCCTCTGCTTGGGATGCACAACTGGGAACCTCTCTCCTACAGACAGATACCTAAGCTGTTCGCTGCAAGAATGGTAGTGGCACGGACCTAACTTCATAAAACAGCTGGACAGAGGTGGTGGCCTCAACCATTAGCCCATTGGTTAGGGAACACACCTGGGATATGGGAGATCCTGTTTCAATTCCCCCTTCTGCCTGATAAGGAGAAGCAATCTGAAAAGGGGTTTGCCCTCTCTCAGGTGAGTGCCTTGACCACTGAACTGTAGGGCACTTTACTGTGGGTCTCTCTCATTCTCCCCTGTTGAAGCTGATCCAGTTTGTACAAATAATTAAATCTGCCTTGAGCCAGAGAGAAAGTGAAATTGCAGTTCAGAGAGAACTCTCCACAGGGGCCCAAGCCATCTCCCAAAGGGAGCATAGAAAGTGGAGATGTCTTTGTCTTTGTGCTTCTGGCCAATCAGAGGTAGCTAGGTGTGTAGTGACTTCTATAGAACCATGGGAGGATCATGACTAGCAAAGATACAGTTCAGGATAGGCACCAGGAAGTCTGTGGGCAGATGGCTAGGAATGTTAAGCCGCAGCTGGAGTCGCCAGTTCATATAGTTAAATAAGAATGGACTCCTCCCATGTTATCTCACAATACTTGCCACATGAAACAAGGGCTGTAGTGGGAAATGTGCTGCATCATCCTAAAGTGAGCGATGTAGAAGGCATATGCCCCTCTCCTAATTGTTTAAGCCAAGTACAGACCCATATATGGATCTACTCCTCTAATTCTTTTTACCTGCAATGTGCCATCTCTTTGAGTTTTTCAGGCTTTGGTTCCTAAAAGGGCTCTGCAGAGACGCAGGGATTTACCTGTGTGATTATGATGTTTTGGGAATCACCCAAATTGTGTTACCACTTGCTCTGTAACCATTGGGTGATTTTATACAGAATCCCTTACCGGTCTGGGTGATCCCCAAAATGCCACAGTGGTATAGTCAATACAGAAGTTGGACCCCAATATCAGCACACATCAAACCCTTGCAAAACAGACTGACAGATTCAGAACAGTGGGGCAGTCTTGAAGGTAAGAGGATATCTGTGAATGAGAGATCCCCCCTTAAGCCTAGGGAACATGCTGGGAAACTGTTCAAAGGTAATAGTTAACTTGTATTAGAAAATGGACTATCTCAAATATGGAAATGTAAAGTCTGAAGTTGTGTCTTTATGTTTATTTTCAATGTAACTTGTACATGTTTCTTTTTCCTAAATATTAGATCTTTGAATCTGTGATTTTTCTATTAAATATACTTTTTTAAAATTTTTATCCCAAGCAGGTATCTGGTGTGCAAGCTGAGTGGCGTGTGTGTGCCAGAGTGAAACTGGGGGCTCTTTTCACTCCTTTGGGAGTGATGAAACAGGGGAGAAGTCTCAGGCTCTGGCAGATAACAACTTGGGAAAGACCATTTTAGGGAGACTTAGAACCAGAAGGTTTGCCAGGGGTCAATCTGCAAGCAGTAACTAGGCTGGTGGAAGCCATGGTGAGACTTTTATGTTTGCGGTTTGACCACTGGTGACGTGGCTCTGAATTGTAGCAGCATAGCATTAAGGCATCCAAAGGTTACAAGGCCGATGGTAACAGAATCTCTTACTGCTCTGGGTGAAACCCCAAACATTACAGTGTTACTCCACACAAGGTCAAGGCCTAAATAATGAATGGAATCTCTAGTCAGGTATTCAGCTGACATAACAATGGAGATCAGAATATATGAAGGACCAACGCTGGGCTATTTGGTTAACATGGAGGATGTATTCAATTGTCTGGTAGATAAACAAATAAAAACTCAATCTACAGCTTGCAAAATGTGCTGGCTGAAGAAATATTGGTAACTGAGGGTCATTGTCACAGTTTTGCAACAGAGAATTCTAAATGAATGATTACACAATCCATTAAACAGCAATTTCATGCAAAGAGAAGAATAGATATTGACATGTTTCAGATGAATATCACTTGCACAAACTTTGAACCAGTAAAACAACTCTATCCAGAGTTCTCCTGACTAACTACAGGTTTGAACACTGTTCCTATTCACTGTTATGGGAAAAGCATAGGTCACAAAAATAATGTACTCCAAATCAGGATAGCTATAGTTTAGTGTATTCTCACTGTACTAGATTAGCGTCTTTCAGACTGCAGTAATTTACTTATTTAGCCAAATTTGTTGAACCTCCTAATTTTGAGGAACCTCCACCTCCTAATTTTCTTTCTCTTTCTTTTCTTTTGAGTTCCCCCCTCCCCGCCCCTTCCATTAAGAATATGGAGGGTATATACAGGTGATATTGCATTTTTGGAGGCTGGGACAATGCAGGTAGACCCAAAGTTTAGTGCAGCAAGTGACTGGCAGATCCTGTAATTTATTCATAGGGAGTGATATATTCATCACATATTTGTGAAAAGTCCTGGGCCTGCCTGGAGCACCAGCAGAGCAGGGATTATGTGCCACACTCTGAAAATATTTTAGAATGTTGGTAGCATAATGAAACAAACTGAATCCCAATTTTATGTTTCAACTGTAATAAAAATAGCTAAATCTGAGGAGGAATTTGGCCAAATTACTGCTCCCACTTTTATTATAGTTAAATGGTTTAATGTGCTCAGTAAGGAGAAGAGAAAATGGAAATGCTCTTTCCCTTGGTAAACTTTTACCATTTATACAACTGTAAGGGTTACTTATAATAAACACTATATAACAATGTCTACACTCTGTAATTAGGTAATACATTTGACTTCCAGCTACATCTCATTACAACCACAGTAAAAATTTATTCTACAAAAGTATTTTTAGTGTGTCAGGAACCTTAATTGAGCAGGAAATGTTTCTTTCTTCTGGGATTTAGAGTGAGAAGCATACCAGGTTCCCAATTTTCCCTGCAAGACTATGAAATCTCCTATTTATAGGCATTTCATGTACAAATTAGATGTTGCGATAACAAGCAACTCCCCACTCAAATCCTCAAAGATGTGCTTTAGATCTTTAAACTTCATCTCAGGATAATCAATATAAATTAATTTTCTTGAATACCACTGCAAACAATTTTTTAGATGGATTTGATTAGTAAAAAAAGCAACCAAACTGTCATGACTATGACATTATGTGATAGGACGCAGTACCAGCATGAATATTATACGTTAGAATGCATAGACAGTTTAGGTATTAGGCTTACCAATTAAGCTAATGTTGCAGTTTAAATTTAATTTCACTTACACTGAAAATACCATTATTTTCCAGTGATTTGCAAATTATGCTATTTCTCAGCTGGATATGGGAAACACCTTTTAGGTTTTTGTAACTGGCTGGAAGTGTTTTTTTTTTTTTTTCTGAAAGACCTCATTGTGTTGATCCTGTTGGAAAAGAGTTAATGGATTGTATTGACTCAGCTAGACATAAAGGAAGGCGGTGGGTGGGTTCTTTGGTGTAGAAAGTAGTCAGGTCTGGTGAGAAAGCTTATGCTAAACTTTATGTTATAACATATCATGTTGTTAATTCTTTATTATTAAAGCTAAAAAGACCCCAGGAAGAAAGTAAGTTGGTGCCTCGACTCAGTGTGTGGACTTTTAGGAGAAGTTTGGAAAATCACCTGATTACAGGCCTATTGCCATTTCTGGGTCTTTTTGTATATTGCACTATATTCCCAAAATTCCTCCTTATGTCAGTCTGCTTTTCTTCTGTCTTTCCATCTTCAGTTCTCACCTCGGTACACACTTGCAGAAGGATACCTATACATTGGAAGCACCCTTCCCCAATGAAAGTAATGGACATGTTCTAATAAATACTATACCCCAATAACCGCAAAATCTTTCCCCCCAAAAAACAAAACAAAACAAAAGAACAAAAGCACTGTGGAATTAAAGGATCACTATTAACAAACCATTCAGTTATAATGAATTTCAAGCAGTTATCACTATTTGATTGATAACTCATAGACACGTATATTTTAAGGTCAGACAGGATCATTTTGATAATCTAGTCTGACCTCCTGGACATTGCAGGACACAGAACCTCACCTACTCATATCTGTAATAGACTCCTACCCTTTGGCTGAGTTACTGAAGTCCTCAAATAATGATTTAAAGACTTCAGAGAGTTACAGAAAATCTCATTTACACTAATTTAAACCTGCAAGTGACCCATGCTGCAGAGGAAGACAAATAACTCACATGGTCTCAGTCAAGCTGACCTGAAGGAAAATTCCTTCCCAACTCCAAGTATGGTGATCAGTTAGACCCTGAGCATATAGGCAAGACCCACCAGACAGATACCTGGGAAAGAATTCTATTTTGCCTTAATCCTGCAAATGGCTGTAGAAGCGCACCCTATTTGGCGTTCCATGGAGTTCAGTGGGAGGGGTCTTTGTGGGCACAGGACTGGACCCACACACAATCAGTTACTGGAATGGCTCCTTAGCCTGCAAACTCTTTGAGGCAGGAATATTGTCTTCCCCTTGATCTGTAATGCACCTAGCATGCTGTTGATGCTATACAAATAGGGTCAGATTGTAACTATTCTTTGTATGTGAAAAGGAGAGTTGCAAGAAACATTCTCTCTTAGCGTGCACCTCACACAAGTTCTTTTCACAGTTGCAATCTCTGCGCTAAACTAGGGGGCACATTCTAAATGTATTTTTCCCTATAACACCCCTGTGAAGTATGGAGGTACTATCATCATAGTTTACTGTATTACCCTACATCTTGATTCTATTTATTTGCTTCTTTTTATTGTGTCTTTAATTCTATGTCTAGAGCATGCACAGAGTCCTGGATAGATGTTATTTAGTGTGGAGGACCTACATCTAGATAAATACTATATAAATAGTATATACTTTTTAACTTCATCCCATTACTTTTAATTATTTACCTTTATAAATTCCTAAGTAACTCCTCTCTCTCCTTTTTGGCCCGAGCGATCAGCCAAGATTTGGAGCTTTCTGAGTTATTTCTGTTAGGAGGACAAATTGATTATATGAGTCCGATATTTCTTTGGTGCAGACCTTTTTGTTTACAAAGAATGTGCACAAAGTTCTGTTTCTCTGAACACAGAAGGGTCATCAGCAGGAGGCAATTTCTTTTTTCATAGTTCTAAGCTTGCCTTTTCCAGCTAGGATTCTACCCCAAAAGCTGTCTCTCTCCCAGCTTTCTCTTAGGGTCACAAGATTGCTTTTCTGCATGCCTCTTCCCTTTTCTTGTCATCTTGGCCTGCTTTCATGGCTGTGTCTGCCCATGGACACACACACCTCCACCAAATAATATACAGCCCAATGGATTTGCATTCTGCCCAAGAGAAATTCCTCCACCCATATTGCTCAACTTCTGACCAGCCTTACATGCTGCCTGTGTTTTGGGCAGCGGCTCCTAAAATCTCCGTTATCGTATGACAAATGCTTTTTACATTTATCCTGAGTGAAGGATGGCCATCATGCCCACCAATTGCAATAAAGTTTCACTCAAGTGCCAGCATAACAATATAGTCTAGTAATGATTAATGATATTACATAATTTCATTTTTCTTTAAAAATTCACTTCATTTTTTAGGAATTAATCAAAGCATATAAAAGGAAGCTCAGCTTTATGTAGCTATATTTTAATAAAACAAGGATTTTTTCTATCATCTGCTTTTGGAATCTGAACAGCAGTGTGATTTTTTTAAACTTTATTTTTACTAATATGTGATGCTGGCAATCTCTAAACTTATTAAAATGCTGTGCTGTAGGTCTGCTGCATTACCAAACTATTGCAAAACAGGCAAATTGCAACAATTTCAACAATCACTCCTCATTGCTTAACTCTTTTCATAGTGAATTAGACTTTATTGCAAAGTTTTAAAGAAGCTTAAGGTTCACTTGTATGCAGGAAAATACAAATGAACGCATGTCCATATTTATCTACACAGATACACAGTTTTGGGGAATAATCAGCAAAAATGGACCAAAAATGAGTAGTTTCTAATTAAGTCATGTCTATTTGCATGTTGATATACACAGTCACAGTAACTGCACTTAAAAAGGTGGTAGCTCTTGGATACATGTCATCAAGCTACTTTTTTCTTAAATTCCCTTTATAGTTTTGTTAATATGGTTAATGAGAGCTTCTGGTCCTGCCCCAAAGGCCAATTCTGGGATCTAGATAGTTTCCAAATGAGACCCAATAGAATCTTTTATCTTTTATGCTAATCTACCAAAAAAAAAGGTTTTTAAAGTGTAGTTTTCACGTGATGAATTATTTTAGCTCCATCTTTTACATTAAAAAGAAAATCTAAAGATCATTAGACAATATTAGTAGGTACTTGATTATAGATATACACATACTATTGTTATAAAAATAACACTGGTGTAAGGCTCCGAAAGTCAGGTGGAAACTTGGTGCTTTCTACAGGCACATCATTCAAAAACATCCAAAGTGATTTCTTTTTAAACTTAAATTGAAAATTGCCCTTGGGCTGGAAACTGGTATGCCAAGTGAAATTTCACTGAAGTAGGAGTTTATAAATACTGTCAGGTCCTTAACTATGGTGGTGTTAAAGATCACTATAATAAGAACACTATCAAGACTTTTATAACCTTAACACATTCCCTACCGAATCTTCATTTACATTACAAAAATGATTCCTCTGTGTCTGGACAATGACAACTTTTCTGTCTTGGGTGAAGAAATAAGATAATATGGAGGACATGTTATGTCTGGAAATCTTAATGAAAGCTTTAATTTCTCCTTGTGATATTACAGTTATTCATTGGAATACAACATATATGAACTTCAGGGATGTATTCCAGGAAGGATGGAGGTAGGTTGTTCTCAGTGGTGGCGGATGACAGAGCAAGGAGCAATGGTCTTAAGTTGCAGTGGGGGCGTTTTAGGTTGGATATTAGGGGGAAAAAATCACTAGGAGGGTGGTGAAGTACTGGAATGGGTTACTTAGGGAGGTGGTGGAATCTCCATCCTTAGAAGTTTTTAAGGCCTAGGTTGACTGGGATGATTTAGTTGGGGCTGATCCTGTTTTGAGCAGGGGTTGGACTAGATGACCTCCTGAGGTCCCTTCCATTTCTAATCTTGTGTGATTCTATGATAACTGTGCTTTATGGTGCTCAATTTCTACTTTCCAAGGACTATAGGAGTATGGAACAGATGAATGGAACTCTGAAAATAGTGTAAATTAACCTTGCACATATGTGTATACCAGGATTTCCTTTCAATACAGTACAAATTCCTTGCCTGCCGGTAATTTTGTAAACCTGATAATTTCAAACTGAGACAAGCATGTATAGTATAGTATAGTATATAAAACACTGTACAGGAGGGCATTGATTATGCGCGTTTAAATCATGCATTAACTGAAATAAAGTGCTTACAATGGCTAAAAGGAAATAACTAGCCAAGAGTACTAGAATATGTGAACTTATCCAATATATAATTAGAATCAGGATAAAGGAGTTTAAGTTACCCTACCAGATGAGAGAGTTTAGTCGTTTCTAATTTGGTACATTGCCTCCAGCAGAGGTCAATACCGGATAGTTCAGAAGAAACTAAGTACCCGCTGTTTCAACTATACATCTAACTAATTTTGTGATGTTGTGGGTAGATGGTGAGGGTGATTGTTTGAGACCATTTCCTTACTGACCTCTGTTCGAGATAATCAGCTTATGCCCACATGCTATAACGACAGTATTGCGTTATCTAAAGAACAACTCTTTCTTTTTTCTCCATCACTCCCCAAAATGCTGTCGGCTAGAAGTAATGGTTTCCTGCCATTAACCACCATGAAGACATGTGGATATAGCAAATGGCTAATTAGTGTCCAACATCAATCAGAATGAAAAATGTTGGCATACATAAATGCTGACTGGCACCTGGGTTTTGAAACTTCAACTAGCATTTATGTAGCACTAACAGTATAAGTAATGTTTACAACACCACCTAGCTCTTAGATAGCATCCTTTAATCCATGGATCTCACCCTATCAATCTCCCAATTTTATGGATTGGGAAAATAAGGCACGAATAGAGGAAGTGATCTATCCAAGATCACTTGGCAGACTAGTTGCAGAGCTGGGAATAGAAGCTAGGTCTCGTCAGCCTCAGTCTCTATTGGGCCACATGCTCTCTCCTTCTCTTTTTTCGTTGTTGTAGTTTTGATAAAATATGTAATTGTGCTAAATTGGTGAACTATTTAAAAAATAACATGGCTATGAGAAAAATGAGTTTGCTAATGCTCAGACTCACAACACCATTTGTGGACAATGAACTGAGGAGAACCAGACAAATGCGAATGTATTCAATAATACCCTGTATTATTGTATGCCACAAAACACTCTGACAAAATCTAGTTTCAAACTTCCTGTGGAAGCAAACTGGCAAATTTAGATTTCTGTTTCAAATTTATTTACATCTTGGCTCCTTGCCTTCCGTTTTCTGCCTTGATGCATATCCCTGTAGTTCTTACCTCTCCAGCAGCATTTTCCCATTTCCATAGCGATATTCATATGTGATTTCCCTTCAGATTATCTCACTGCTAACACAACTCAAACAATAATCTTTTCCTGGCCTCCTATTTTCTCTCTCTCTGACAACATACTGTGGGGACACAATTATTAGTAATTATTATTTGTTAAGCATTGGTAATGGGATCAGGGCCGTACAAAACAGAGGAAGATACAGATCCTGCTGCAAGAGATTCTGCTGAGTCTAAATGGACAGAGGAAAAATGCAGGTACAAAAGGCCCTGGATGACTCAGAGTATGGCTCTGTCTCGCATCATCACAATGTTTGTATATTTCTTTATTTTAGGTTTATAGTAAGACATCCTACTGACGTTAACAGGAAGCTAATCCACTGCAGAGAGAATGGGAGAGACGTGATCCGTATGACAGATAAAGAAATTCAGTTTCCAGGCCAGCTCTCTAACAAAAAATTCCAAATGTTTTAAAAAAAAAAAATTCATCTTGAATAATTTGGAATTTTTCATGTGAGGAAAATTCTCAAAAAAAAAAAAAAAAAAAAAAAGTTTATTTCAGGAGAACCAACATGGAATATTTTGGCTTGCTTCTCAGACTGTCCAACTTCCCAGGTAGCTGGCTTCCCAGGCTACCTAATTTCAAGGGAGTTAGGGAGCCCAGGCATTTGGGCAGCCTGATGCATCAGGAAGCCAGGCCACCTGGTGTCCTGCCAATCTGCCAGGTAGACAGCCAAGGAAGCAGGGTGGCAGGCAGCCCACCAGATTGTCTGCTGGGTAGTCAGGGAGGCAGGCAGCAAGAGGACTCTAGGGAGCCTGGGGAGGAGGTCAAGTCAGCAAGGAATCAGTAGGGAGGCAGGATGGCCAGCTTGCCTCGCTGCCTGGTTTGCATCAAGAGTTTAGCTGAGATGTTTTACAGAACTGAGTTGATTCCAATTCCATCAAATAAGATTTTTTTTTTCAAATGGAAAATTGTTCTGCTGGAAATTTTTTAATGAATTCTAAGGACATGTTAGAAAGATTACTTTAGCAGTTTCACTTTGGATAGACTGAAAGTTAGTAAGGAGGGAATCCAGGAGGTCAGAGAGAAAGTTTTGCCAATCAAGATGGAGGATATCAAAGTCTCAAAGAAATGTGTTAGCTGTTTATTTTTTCTGCTAAGTGCAAAAGATGGGGAGGTCAGCAGCACATAGAAGATATCATTAAAAGGTTGGGAGCTGCTGGTAGGGGTGTGCGAACAGTCCAGGCACAGCCCACCCTTTACCTATTCATAGCTGCCACTGTCTGGAATTGACCTTTTTTTTCTTTCTACACTGGAACAAAAGGGCAGGTGTGAGTGGCAGAAGCTTCAGGAGAGGGCAACTGAATGGAAAAAGCAAGAGAAATTGAAAAGCTAGCACACCCAGGGGATTCTTGCACTTCCTCTGAAAGCTAAATGGAAATCAGCATTACAGAAGCTATCTGCTTTAAGACACTACAAAGGATCCTGGCAGTGGATAGAACAAAAGTGGAGGATCATAGGGCTATATTATGACTAATCATAGCCTTAAACAAGATGTGGGACATAAACTGGCACCCCAGAAGCTGCACTGGGCCTCAGAAATACCATGCTGAATCATGATTCCTTTCGTTTCCTCTTTGCTCCAGTACTTTGCTGCTGATCTATAATAGAAACCCCTCCCATACCACAAGGGCTCAGCTATACTGGCCAGCATGTAGAGAATGTGGAGCCAAGGGTTTGCTTATTCCCTTGTCTTCCAACCCAATCTCCACTCACCTGCTCTGAAGGGCAGGGAAGGGTGAAGTAAGCAGGCATGCAGTCTTCATTTTGTCCTGCACCCGAAAAGTAAAGGTCTCCATAGCCCATGTAAGGGGGCCTCTTATTCACATCATTCCCTTGTGGAAGTGGATAGGCCACATACCAATCTACCTCATAATCAGGAAAGGGAATACACATCTTTCAGGTGAGAATCTTGGACTGAAAATAACTTGCTTGTTATGACCCTTGGAAAGATAATGTCTCGCATATACCTTGACACTCCATTTTCTTCAGTTATGAGGATCAATAATGATGACAAGGAATCACATTTAGCGCTATAGAAAGGTAGGCTTTATGAAAATCTATTTCCTACACTCTCTCATCAATCAAGGGACTGGAGAGTAGGGTCATATATTTATTTTCCTCCAACACTTTCTCTGTCATGAGCATGTTTTCTACTCATTTTGTATAGTTACTACACTAGCTGCTCTGCTGCATTTAATATGTTTAATATCTTTGATGTAGCTATTTGCGTCTAAAGTTTAAGAACACTTTTGCCACAAGGGAAGTGCTGAATTTAATGCCAATGGTCAATGCCAAAACAGGAAAAATGGAGTCTTTAAAATACAAATACAGTAGAACCTCAGAGATACAAACACCAGAATTATGAACTAACCAGTCAACCACACACCTCATTTGGAACCAGAAGCACATAATCAGGCAGCCACAGAGAAAAAAGCAAAAAAGCAAATACAGTATAGTACTGGGTTAAACATAAACTACTAAAAAAATAAAGGAAAAAGCAGCATTTTCTTTCTGCATAGAAGTGTTTCAAAGCTGTATTAAGTTAATATTCAGTTGTAAATTTTTGAAAGAATAACCATAACATTTTGTTCAGAGTTACGAACATTTCAGAGCTATGAACAACCTCCAATCCAGAGGCGTTTGTAACTCTGAGGTTCTACTGTATCTGGGTGAACTCCTTCATCTAAAAATGTTTTTTTTCACAACTGGGCCCTTTTCATGTTTGCAGTTACTTAGAGAGCTGAAAAGTCATGGATTTATCATCTTCTTTAATAAATGTAAAGAAAGAGAGAGAAAGATAAAAGTGTCCAGATCTGCTAATACTGCAGCAAACAGAGCTGTAGCAAAGCTACCAGTGTTTATATTTGAAAACAAAGAGAAACAGAACCAATACATATCAACATAGGAAACCAAATAAAGTCCTCCCACCCTGAAATCTGCCAACAGGGATCGCCAGGTCCATACACATTTCCATTGAAGCTGTAGACGTACTGTCCACACAGTTGGGTCTCCATCAGGATTGACATTATAATCTGTGTCCACCTGAAAGTCTGTTTACAGGGTTGCCACATAAAATGCCTGAGTTTGGCTCTCTCAGCTGGGAACTAACAGCAACAAACACTAGAAATTGCTCTTTAGAAATCTCATTTTATTCATTTTTACCAATTAGAATTTTATTTAGTATTTGTTCAGATCTGACGGTGGATGAAATTCTATGGCCTATGATGCAGGGGAGATCAGACTAGATGATCCAGTGGTCCCTCCTGGCCTTAAAAATCTATGAATATAGAAGAGGCTTACAATCTTTGCTCCAGAAGGTTCCCAATCTTTGAATCTATGCCATCCTCCATTTCTGTGAGTGCAAGGAAGCAAAAATGCAGCAGATCCTGGGTGGAAGACATGAAAATGGGGAATGCTGGCTTAACCTTATTCAATCTTTTAGCCAAACAGAAGCTACTTGTAGGTATCTGCAGTTGGAAACAGGATGAGAAGAATTTCGGCGGGAATGAGGAAGAGAGGTAGGCACGTTCTGTAGAATCACCTCCCCACACACTTTTGGGGATCTGAGATATATGTTAGTGCTGACCCAATCATCATTAAATTATGCTGAATTGAGTTTTTTTAAGCACTTGTAATTCAGAGTTTGAATATCAAGTAACATGATTTATAAGTATTCATTGTGAGGCTAAGGGAATCAGATTGCCAACCTACTGCAAATTCAATGAGAACTGGATCAAGTCTTTAATTCATTTTGTTTATACTCCCCAGCTGTAGTTCCCAGCAACTAATATCTCTGCTAACAATGGTGCTTCTGACTGCGGTTGCTAGTAATTGATTGACAGTCCTCATCTTGGGATGATCCATCCTTCATTACCATTCTTTACTGATAAGTTCACCATAGCTCATGTCTAATTCAATTGTGTGTGCTTCACCTTTAAGATCATGCTAAGCTGCATCATAGGTCTCAGTGCATACATATATGGGAGCTGTGTGGCAGTACAGAGACTGGTCTCAAAGTTTACTGGTGAAACAAGGAAGCCAAGGAGATTGCTGGATACAGGGGATGTGAAGGCAAAGGTCTTACAGGCTGCAGGAAAAGAGCAGGGGGAGTAGAGGGGATGATATGGTAGGTTGATGGCTGCAGGGAAAAATGTAGTCTAAAGTCTTGGTCTGGTAAACAGGAACTACTGGCCTGGTTAGTAGACACTGTTCTGCAATACTTTAATATAAACTAATTAAAGCGTTCCTAGTTTTTATTTGTATTTTAGTCTGAAAGATAAGGAAAAAAAATACTCTGATGGTAGAAAAAATTAACATAACCATTTTTTGTATATAACAATTAAAGAAATCACTCTATTCTGTACCTACACCTACAGTATCAACTAGCTCGTAATGTAAAAAGTGGTTCAGAAACAAATAGAGCAGAGTAGCAACAAAACCCACTAAAATTATCAACAACCTGCCCATTATCTAGAGCCACACAAATATGATGGATGACATGTTGATGACAGATGAATCCTCACTCCTATTTAAAATTCTATCTACTAAATAAATTAGTAATGTCATCAATATGATCACTAGCAGTGTGTTCACCTTCTGCAGCATCTGTTGCTTTTTCCTGGCACTGCTGCTTTGATTGCTCGATCTGATTTAGATGTTACTTGTCAGTAAGGTCCTGATTTACAGCAGGTAAAATACAGGTAAAAGTCTGGTGGATAATCTGAGTGCAGATGTATATGTTGCAAAGGCATGGTTAGAAAACTGATGCCCTTTTTTGGTATTTGTGATGCTTTTTGATAGAGAAACTGCAGGGGCGTTACTAGGATTGTCTTTAGATTATATCTTTGTTATTGAGCCATAGGCTAGGTCGTGTGAGTGTGTGCTATGTCCTTCAGATAACTCCTAGAGGTGTGCCCGTTGCTAAAGGCACAGTACCTTTGGGAATGCTGAGAGAGTATATATAGCAGCTACTACTGCTCTGAAACCTTTAACAATAAGCAGTGATCATTCCCCCTGCACTGGCTTAGCTTGGTTGAGTGGTGCAGAGAGTTATCCGGCCATGGCCCTACCCTCAGCTTCTTTAAATCTGTAGTTGCCCAGCATAGATCTCAGGGGATTTGCTATAGGTCAGGGTCACGTGTAAACGTCCTGTGCCTCTGCTCTGTCTCTAAATCCCTCAAACCTTTGGGCTTGGATCCCGGTCACGGTCCCACTAGCTTCTCCAAAAGGTATTCATGGCATGTGTATTGAGAATATTTTGTAGGCTAATATTGACAGGGTCACCACTGACTATTACCCAAGTTATCCACGGTTGATGGGAAGATGTTGCCATGGAAAGTAGTCATTAGTTCAGCTTGTCCAACATACAAACCTCTAATCCCATTGAGAACCTGCAAAAATTAATTCAAATTCCATTAAATTTAAATATTTAAGTGCAAGCAATTTGTAAGGATCAGGGCCTGAATTGTTATTAAGCTAATTAGCATTTGTAAAGTACTTTGAGATCATTGGAGAGAAGATACTATATATAGTTGAAGAATTATTATATACTCATACTCAATATTCTAATCCATATACCCCGTAACTGATGCACAGAAATATGCTGATCTCTTCCCCACTTCTCAGCAAAAATTTAATAGCAAATGCTTTAGTGGGGTTTCATATTACTAAGATTTAATTACAGTGCATTAACACTATGTACTACATAATGTTTACTAGCAAACCACAAAGGATTATCATAAATAATTAAAACTGAACCAACTTGTCATATAAATAAAGTATACATTGCCATGCAGTAACCTTCCTTTGAAAATTGTGTTTGTCAGTTTACTCGTTCATTTGAAAATTCAGCTATTGCCATGGGTTTCCAAGCCACCGTTGTTAATTAGTTAAGGGTCTATTCTTTGTTGTTGCATAGAATGAGAATGGTTACTGTAAAAAATATACATTTTGATCTAAAGAAATTAAAGATGGGTGAGCCTCAAAATATTTGAAGTTCATTTAGGATAATCACTTAAAGGTCTGGATGTTTCTCTCTGAGCCTTGTTTAAACTATATGACAATGCTGAATCTGCAACATTAGGCTTAAAATCTCACAAGAACAAGCGTTCTTATGATATTTCTGGAGCCTTCTGTTTCTGGTATAGATGGAAATATCACAAGAACAGCTTTTCTGGAAATATTTTGGAACTACTGACCCAATCTCATCTGAGCATTGGAAGTGTTGAACTGTGTGAAAATGGAAAATAGTGAAAATGTTCACCAAATTGTTCAACCCACAAAAAAAAAACAGGTCCACCTCATTTATTTTCTCACATGCTTATGGTTCCCTAAACAGAGCTAACATATTCTTTATGGAGAGAAGATAGCTTAAATCTTTATGCTACCATTTTTAGGGTTCACAAAGTTAGATTACTCTATATTTTTTGTTGATATCTGTGGGCCCTTCCTACATGGTACAGTATTGAGAACCATGAAGTCCCATTGATTTTATTTGTATTTGAAGGCTGAGCAGCTCCTTGAAGCTACTTTGAACATTGCAAGTTAATGTTTCTAAGGGATCCAGGAGTTTTGGATGACTTATTTTCTGTTTAAACATTTTGGGAAAACTATCATACATTAAGAAATTATCTGATAGGAACATAAGAATGGCCATATTGGATCTGACCAATGGTTCATCTAGCCCAGTATCCTGTCTTTTGACAGTGGCCAATGTCTGATGCTTCAAAAGCAATGAACAGAACAGAACAGGACAATCATCAAATCATCCATCCCTTGTTGTCCAGTCCCAGCATCTGGCAATCAGAGGCTTGGGGAGACACAAAGGATGGGGGTGCATCTCTGAACATCTTGGGGAGTAGCCATTGATGGACCTATCCTCCAATAACTTGTCTAATTCTTTTCTGAACCCAGTTATAGTTTTGGCCTTCACTTCCCCTGGCAACAGGTTCCACAAGTTGATTATGCATTCTATGAAGAAGTGCTTCCTTTTCTTTGTTTTATACCTGTTGCCTATTAACTTCATTGTTGTCCGCTGGTTTTTGTGTTATGTGAAGGGGTAAATAACACTTCCTCATTTGCTTTCTCCACACCATTTATGATTTTGTAGACCTCGATCATATCCCCCCTTACTCATCTCATTTCCAAGGTGAACGGTCCCAAGTCTCTTTACTCTCTCCTGATATGGAAGCTGCTCCATATCCTAAATCATTTTTGCTACCATTTTCTATACTTTTTCCAATTCTGATATATCCTTTTAGAGATGGGGTGACCAGAACTGTATGCAGTATTCAAGGTGTGGGCATGCCATGGGCATTATGATATTTACTGTCTTATCTATCCCTTTCCTAATGGTTCCTAACATTCTCTTAGCTTTTCTGAGTGCTGCTGCACACTGAGCAGGTGTTTTCAGAGAACTTATCCACAGTGACTACAATGTTTCTTTCTTGAATGGTAACAGCTAACTTAGACCCCATCATTTTGTAGATAAAGTTGGGATTATGTTTTGCAATATGTGTTACTTTGTATTTATCAACATTGAATTTCATCTGGCATTTTATTGCCTCGTCAACCAGTTTTGTAAGATCCCTTTGTAACTCTTTGCAGTCTGCTTCTTAAAAAACGAATATAACGTGTAATTATTGACCACAAAATTAGAAAGGAGCACATTTTATGTGAACATGTCATTATTGAGTAGCATTAGCAAGTGTAACCTGTGGTCTAAAAGTAAGCACGATGTGCCTTTCCTATTCTATAAATAATCAACTGAATCTGAGGTTAGAAGTGTCTCTTTTGAAGGAGGTCTTGACTTGCTTTGGCAATATATTTTGGGATGACTAACAATCATGAGGTTCATGGAGAAAGGTGGGTTCAGTAGCCTCTTTCATGTTCATAAGATAAGCACAGGCAAGAAGGGATTTGGCCACTTGAAATAGAGTTCTCATTGCTGTAGGTATTTGGATTTAAAAGGACTGAAATACAGAAGAAGAATTAGTAGTTTTCAACAGTGAGAACATGCAAGTTAAATTTTCAAAGTCATTGGTGTGGCATAAGGTTTGTCTGCACAGCATTCAAAAGTGCAAGTGAACTTTGAGCAAGCTAGCTCGCTAAAAATGGTAGAAGCACAGGTGGTGGAATGGGCTAGCTGTTTGAATATGTATCCTTGGTCTGGGGCAGCTTGTATTGGGAAGCTACTTGTGTTATCGTGCCTTTATTGCTATTTTTAGCAAGCTAGCTTGATGAAAGCTAGCCTGGTAATTCCTACATGTGCTTCAATCACCCCTCTTGATTGCAGCATAGGCATATCCCTTAAATAGAACTTATTTGCATTGGAAACTTTTATTAGGTACCTTGGAAATGCCTAAAACTGGTTCTAATGGGATCTGTGGAATAGAAACTGGCTCCAGGTTTAAAACTTTCTCTGAACCCCCTTGAAGTTTGGAACATTTAGAAAGGGATTGAAATCTAACTTCAGCACTCAACGCTTTCTCTGTAGTTAATCTGAACTGGAAACCAGTTTTTAAACCCCACTGAAGTTTATTTGCCAGCTACACAATTTTTTCGAGCTGCACTGTGTTCATTCTATCACTGCTTTGCTTCCTTGGAGCAGCTCTAAGCATCTGGAGAGTACCAGTGACCCTGGTCATATGATCAGATTTGTGTATTAATTGAGATATTTTCCATGAATCATCAGGATTGATAACCATGTCTGACTTTCTGTACTAGAAAACCACTTCTACTTGAAATTCTTAGTGGCAGACATGTCAAATTATGAACCATCAAGTCCACGTCTAGCAAGCGTTTTGCTGGTAGTGAAATATGATTGACTTAACTAGGTGTTTTACACTGCAGCAGTGATGTCTCAGCAATTAGACTAGGTCATTTAAAAAAGGCAAATTTATTTTAGGAAAACCAAAGTTAAATTAAGAAAAAATATTATTCAATATTCAAACTTAAAAATAAAAAAGTCATTCACCTGTGAAGATACTCTAGTTTCCTGTACTAATTTTTCCAGGTTAGAAAAATTGGTTAGAATAAGTTGTGATAACACTGTTTTCCCACCACCCTCATATACTCACATGTGGACCCATATCATAGACGGGATCTATACATACACACATGTATGATATGCATAGACTTTTAACCAAATTTGGTTTTTTTTGTGTTTTTATTATATTTTAAAAATATATTAATACAGAGTGAAATTCAGCCCTGTGCAAAAAGCCAGCCCAAAAATTATCCATTACTGAAGTCCCACATGAGCCCTATCAAGTGGGATTTAAGTTCATAGAATCATAGAATATTAGAGTTGGAAGGGACCTCAGGAGGTCATCTAGTCCAACCCCCTGCTCAAAGCAGGACTAACCTCAGCTATATCATCCCAGCCAGGGCTTTGTCAAGCCTCAGCTTAAAAACCTCTAAAGATGGAGATTCCACCACCTCCCTAGGTAACCCATTCCAGTGCTTCACCACCCTCCTAGTGAAAAACATTTTCCTAATGTCCACCCTAGACCTCCCCAACTGCAACTTGAGACTGTTGTTCCTTGTTCTGTCATCTGCCACCACCGAGAACAGTTATGCATAAGTGTTGGCCTGGCATTCAACGCAGGGCTGAATTTCACTCTGTATTAATATATTTTTCAAACATTAAAAAAACACAAAAAGCAAATTTGGTTAAAGGTCTATGTATATCACACACACGTGTGTATGTATAGATCATGTCTATAATAGGGGCCCGATTCTTCACGCCTCTATGTAGCTGCAGGCATGCAAGAGAAGAAGATGTTGCAATGAACCTCTCATCTCCTTGAGGTCACTGTGTGTTATGCATCCTCCTCTATGCCCGATCGACAGACTATACAAACTTGTTCAGAGCTTAGTTCTTTTTCGTAAGTAGAAGTAGTTAGAGACTCATGCTTTTAGCTCTGGAGATTCCATACATATCCACCAAGATCATGGCCATCTCACTTCCATGCAGGGACTGGACACAACAAAGTTATTGCTTTCTGACTCCAGAAAGGCTCTCCAAAGTGGGCAAGGAAGAGAGAGAGACAGGGTTCCAGCCCCAGTCTCACTTCACCAGCAAAACTGCAGATCTTTGGGATCTCCTTGTTATACTGAGACACAATCATTTGAGAATCTCTTGCTAAGGTAGCTTGTTCTGCACTTTCTCAAAAAACAGGGCTTTGTTTATGACATAATTTTGCCTTAGTGTCTTACAGTAAAAGTCAGTAAGTAGAATACATGAACCTTCTTCAGAGAGACAGCTGTAATGTCTGTCTTTATGCATATTGATTTCTCTTTCCAATACATTTCTTGAAGTCAACCTGTAAATTATTTTGTTTGCTTACTTGAATAGATCCCAATCCTGTGTCTGGGAAGAGACCAAAATACTGTATATTTGTAGAATCAAAGCAGATTTGCAACATTGTTTGTAAATAGACTTTAAATTACTTGTGTTTTATGCTGGTGCAATGGTTTTACACCGCTGTAAAACTGGAGTAATACAGGGGTAAATCAGACCCAAAGGTGAGTAAACCTAGCCCCAAAGTATATCATTTAGTAGAACCCACGTAAACATAAAGGTGGGTGGATTCTGGAAAAAGGTGTGTTTGGGCTGCAGAGCATACTTATTGTGTATCCTGTGCAAGTTATACAGCTGTAATATGGATTGAAGATACCTCAGTAAGAGAGCCAGGGTAAATCAACACAAGACACCTACCCCTATGAAGCAAGTGCAATGTAGAGGTGCCCTATTTGTTAAGAATGGTCAATTCAAAATATGCTGATACTGTCATGTACACATTCCAAATAATAGACATCTCACGTAAGAAGATGGGGATGATCTGCAATCAAAAGCAACAGAAAAGACCAAGGATCCCTATGAATGGTTTGTACACGCAGATTGGAAGCTTCTTAGAATAAATCATTCTCTCCCCACTCTCACAGTGCGCTGACACAAATAACATGACATGGAATGTCGTAACAATGTTGGCTATTTAACGATCTATTATCTAGCATAACAAACCACTTTAGATCTATAGCTATGAACATAAGATAGAGGGACCATGTAAAATACGGCAATCACCTATAATATGATATGTATAGCACAGAAATATATTGTTCACATGGCTTAAATAGGGTTGCAGCCAAATCACAATTTGCTTCACTTCTAGACAAAGTGACAGCAATGGGCCTTGTGACAAGAAAAATTAGTTAACAGCAACAACTGTGTCTTGTGACATGTATGCTAATACTCAGAGCTACCTATCTTCCTTTTTGAAAAAACAAAAAACATGGACACAGAATAGGATGTGGTAACATAATAGTAAGCATCAGTCAGACTGCCATTCTCATACCCTTATGCCTTCTAACAGAGTCTACAATTGTATAGTGGTGGAACATATTCACAGAGGAAACATGGTCACACTCACAACACCCTCACCTGTGCCTTAACATCTCTGATACATTTCAGAACAATTCTCAGAACTCTTTCTGAGAGCACGAGAATTACATCAAAGTCTCATTCATACTTATGAAATCCAGGAGATTGCTCACATACAGCTCTCAATAAAAACTGAACCAGCACTTTGAATTCTACCCAGCAGCCAACAGGCACCTGGCACGGATCCTGAAGCACCATTGCAATGAGTTCCTATTGCAAATACTACATTCGCTGCTAGCAATCATAACAGCGAATTTGAAGCTTGTTTTCTGGAGGAAAAAAATTCTTGTTCTTTCCCCTCTATCTCACACTTTACTCCATAGAATCTCCACCTCATCAGCACTTGATGCAAATTAAAAGTATCTTATAGACTTCATCAGGTCAGCCCCAAATCTTTTGAAGTACATATTCTTACCATCCTAGCTAGAGAACACCTTACAGGACTCTCATGACTCCTCTCCTACAATCATTGCTGACAGCAGTGATGACTGAGCGCATACTTTAAATTCAAACACACAAACATACTGTACTAGTTAAAAAAATTAAAGAAACATGTTATTGATCTCCACTTAGTTACAAACTACATTAGACTTAGCTTTAAGTGTGCGATCATATCATATAGTACCTGTAGATTCAGTCAATAATAATTTTGGACCTTCAGTTGAGAGGAAAGCTCAGGACAGGGTTGATCTGTTCTTTAATGTTATTTGTATACTCCACTGTCAGCTCTGGAAACACAGTCAGACATTTGGTTATTTTAAACACTATATTTCTTGGGCGTGCACTCTTCTTTCTATACAAAAATAATTTACCGTCTTTTACCAAAGGCTGTGCGTTTCCTTGGTGATAAAACACCGAATGAGAAAGAAAGCATACAAATAAAAATGGGATCTGATGTGACTTGCCTGGAAAATCAGCACCTCTTGAACTGCATCACTATTCAAAATTGATACACTGAGGGTGACAGAAGGGATTCAGCAACCAGCCTACAAGAGGTGATAAAGAACATGACTGAGATACCTTTCCTGCAATAATAAATGAAAGAACCCTAAAATACAGTAAAATAGAGCAAGAGAATAACTTATGTTGACTTACTAATTTCTTTAAAAGAAACCAGATGTAAAATATATATATTTTTTTAACTCTTAGTAAAATAGAATATTGCAACTTTCTCATAACATTTTTGTAGAGCTGGCCAGAGGAAGACAACTCTGTTTCAATATTATGAAATTTGCTTTTGTTCCACTCTGAGACTAAGACAAAACCTTTTGAAAATTTTTGCTCAATAGATTCAGGTCAAGAAGTCGATTTTTGAATGGAAAAGCTCAGGTTTTCAATTTGGGTTTCACTGGCTCTTTCTCATCAGCAGTGACCAGACACCCCAAGACAAAAAATCCCTTCCTGATAAAAACTCTGTTGTACCCAATACGTATCCATAAAACATTTTGGCCTAGACAAAATAGCAAAACTCAACAAAAATTTGTTCATTGTTCTACACACTATAGAGTTATTTCAACATAAGCTAACTTCGGTTGACCTAATTCTGTATGCATCTGCACTAAAATGTAGCCCAGACCAATGTAACTCACCCATTACACCGACTTAATAACTCCACCTCCGCGAGAAGCATAGGGCTTAGGTCAATATAGTTAGGTTGACGCAATGTCAGTGTAAACACTGGCTTGCTTACACCGACTGTTACTGCCATCCCACAATGCGCAGCACTGACAGTTAAATCGATACAGCACTCCCGCTGAGGATGAGCACCACCAACACAAGAAGCATAGTACGGCATGCAAAAGTGATTTAATTACTCTGGTGGCCGTATATTAACATAACCAAGGTTGACTTAATTTTGTAATGTAGACTTGCCCTACATATAAAGTGTTCTGATCAGCTCTATATTTTTATAATAATTTCAAAATGTTCTTTTTTTTTTTTTTACTATGGAGTAATATACAAAAGCTTCTGGACTGGCATGACAGAAATCATTTCAGATAATTTACAGGCATAAGAACTCCACAGCCACTGGATGGTAACTTGATTACTAGTCTCTCATTCTTTTCTCTAGCTTTTGTTATGCTGCGCAAAAACTGGACTTCAGCAATGTGACTGAAGCCATCAGCCCATAGGAAGTTCCAACTAATACAGACTGTTGGAACACCTCTTGTCAGCAACACAGACTACCCAAGTACATCAAACCTGTCCTCCCTCTTGGGGTATGGCTGAGACTGTTGCATAAACTCATATAGGAACTAAGAAGCATCACAAACCTCACCATATACAAGGTGAGCTTCTTCAACCTTTCCTTTTCTAAGATAAACACATAGCAGTATGTACAGAAAAATAAATACATAAATTATTGAAATTATTCCAAAAGAAAACACGACACTGCACACACAAGAGAGTGAGAGAAGAACCACATCAGACTGATGGTAGCCATGTCACTTAATACATTAAGATGAGATTCTATGGTAATAAGCATATGATAAGATAAGAACCTGTGTAAAAAAGAATAGAATAGGAAGTCCTTAAACACATACCATTCTGATAATGCTAGCCCATAATACAGAGTGACTACATGGATAGCCTTCGCACATGGCAAACATGGAATGAAAGGTCTGTCTAACTGTTCTATGCACAGCTGCACATTTTCTGCATAGCCTCGTATGTATGTCCTTCCCTAGTATTTGCTCCTATTCCTTCTCATTCATGTACATATGTTTACAGTTACTTATTCTGGTTGAAAGTATGGGTATGTATTGTGGGATATGGTTTCAGTTGTAGTGTTGTTTAATTGCTATAAGCTCTTGTTGGTGCACCAACTGTTCAATGACAGGGGTTATGTTTTAATGTCACAGACCTTGGTTTTATTAAGCTCAAGGTTGTGGTTTGTTGCATCAAGTTGTGGCCCTACTGGATAATAGATCTTTACAGAGCTCATCTGTGATATATGATAACTGATGATAATTTTTTTTCTTCTGGGTACTTTGTCATGGTTCCCTCTATTGCCATGGCCAGTTGCATAAAGACATCTCTGCATCAGATAACATGCTATACACCTTCAATTTCAACTCAAACACTTCATTAGTGTTTAGGCTTACACATACAGATAGAATTTAGACAGGACGACCGTAGCGTTTCTTTTCTGACCTATCTTTGCTATGTCCATGGGCTTACGTACATCTGTGTACCCATTGATATTTTATGCAGATCAACATATGTTATATTAGAATGTACTAAACATACTCTACTAAGATTTTCAATTTATGGCAGGGCTAATTACAGTAGGAAAACATGTGATAAACTATGCATATATATACATTTGATCATTCCTACTGCTAGCAGGTATCCCTCACATAATCTGCTAAAACAACCTACATGTCATAGCTGAGAACATAGCTCAGCACACACCTGTTTAAAAGTTTTGAACCAGTTCAGCCCAATTTCATTGTAGATGTGGAACAAGAATAATAGATTTTATTCACACTTTTTAGCTAAGAATAATATATATATTCTAATAGTGGCTTTGAATGAGGTAGAAGTGTAGCAAAGCAGTTAGTTCTGCAAATTAGATAAATGTTGTGGAAAGTGCGTCTCCTACCACCCTGTGGCAGTTTGGAATCATTGCATATTAGCACACCTCATTAAACTTATTCAGCTTAATTGATACTTCCCTAATGAATTTATGCATCAAGTGGTATTAAAAAAAGGTCCACTTCAAATTATGATTAAATGTGTTACATAAAGAGAAAATGCTAGGGATCAGCCATGTTATCATACTTTTAGTAAACCTAGTGGTGCTCCTTTTAGGCAAAGGATCATAGATTGATCTACAAATATTCTATAGTCTTCTTTCTCTAGCTGTAGAGTGTAAGGCTATACAATCAATAAACAGCTACCTTCTCTCCAGAAAGAAATTAACTGAGAAGTCTTTCAGAAATTTACAACAATTACAATCAGCAGCTAAGTCATTCTTTCATTATGAATCAACAAGCATAATTGCCATTCCTTCAAATTTTAAGATTGATGGATTTTTTGGTATGTATTCTATTTGAATGAATGATATATCAAATGTTAAATAAGTGCAGGCAGAGGACAAAAGTTTTGGAGGTTCTTTTTTTATATTTCTATAATCTGGTCCTTTTATTAAACTGATCAGTGATCATATCATATCATAAAATGAGTTATGTATTTATTTTGAAGAGATATATTTAGTTTTCATGTAGTTTTATTCATGTCCATTATCTATCTTTCATGGACGTTTCAGAACACTTTGGCTAATTCAGAACTATGATAATCGGCTCTGCAGATATGCTAATATACTCCCTCCCTTTCCATTCTAATTTTTCACTGTCAAAAATTGCTCTGAAAGGGATAGCAAATCAATCAAAAACTGTTCTGGAAAAAAATATTCCTTTTCTAGAAATGAAATATAGACTGCACATGAGGCCAGCTCCAGATAGAAATTAATTCAGCACTAGTAAGCCTGAAGGTATATTACCTGCATTTTATCAAATGAAAGTGTAAGTTTTCAGCAAAAAAATTAATAAAAAAATCCCCCAATAGGTTACAACTTAGCTGTTCAAACTTTTTGACCCACTGTGCATGTGTTCAGAAGTTTAAATCAGCCATGATACATATTGTTATGTATATAAGCTTAAAAGGAATATAAGGTGAAATGTAAATCTAAGCAAAGATAATTATAAGTCTGTGCTTAAAGGAAAATAAGGATATTTTTAACTAAGCCATGTATACAGTTTCAGATAATCACATGCAAAACTGGCGATTAATGTAATATAAACAATGAGATTTTAATTGCAGAAACTAGGATAGTCAAAGGTAAGAATTGCTAGCAACCTTTCACATATTATATTATAATAATAAATATTATCATACTTTTGCCCATAGTGTACTCAGTTCACATGCAATGTACACAGGGATGAGTTAATCTCCTGAATATTAAGATTTTTGTGAACCATGACAATGGCATTTTTGTGTTTGCAAAACTATTTGAATTCATGAGCCCTTTTCCTCTAATTTAAACCCATAGATTCCTCCCCAAAGAGTAATTTGGTTTTGTCATATTTAATTTTAAAAGATGTTTTCCTATAGTAGCTAAAGTGAAGTTTATGGTTCATATTAGGGATAAAAAACCTAAACAAAACAAAAAACTCTCCCTATTAGCTAGGCTGACACAAGTGTGTGACTTGTTTATGTCTCTCTCTCTCTCTACTACATATAGTGTGAAGCTATGCATGTGATAAACTGCAGAACAATGTGACAAATTGCATTTATCATGCACCTGTGGCTGCCTCACCTGCTTTCTGCCCACTGAACCATCCCCGCCAGGATTTATTCTACCATTCCAATTTTCTAAGCAGCTTCAAACAGCTGTCATATTACATATATAAATGCTACCTTGTGGGATTTCCCCACAGATTTATTTATGTTAGTCTGAAATACAAGATGGGAAATATTCAATCCTACCCATTAGCAGGCTTGAGGTCTCATATCTCACATTCCATTGCGGTTCATAAATGGTTGTTGTATGTCTATAACAAATGGAGGAATCCTATCTTTCATTTGCCCCAGTAGGATGTAAAATATTGGACATTAATATAGCAGCATGATTATGTATGGAAAAGCTTTTATCCCCCTCTGTTCTGTGTAGTGGTGATATCCAACTTTTGACTTTGGATACCCCCTAAAAGTTGCATTCAGGACTGCACAAGCATAAACTCCCTTCTGCCCAGAAAATGGGAGATTTGTTCATAGAGGTTTCCTTCTGTAGTGGGATTTTGGGAATGATCCAGCACTCCTTCAGTAAATCTTTACACCAGGGATACACAGAGTTCTTCCAGGATGTACATCTATTCATCCAGATATTTGTCTAGTTTTACAACAGGCTCCATAAAAAGCACAATCAAAGTCAGTACAAACTTAAATTTCATACAGGCAATGACTTGTTTGTACTGTTCTATATACTGTAATCAGCAGTTCTTAAACTGTGGGTCATGAACCCAAAGTGGGTCACAAGTTCATTTTAATGGGGTCTGCAAGTCCAGCATTAGACTTTCTGGGGTGCAGGGCAGAAAAGCTGAACCCAGAGCCTTGTTGCACAGGGCTGAAACCGAAGGTTGAGCAAGATAGGCTGTGGCATGGGGCCCTAGGCAATTGCCCTGCTTGCCACCACGTAATAACAGACCTGAGTACAGAAAGAGTATTTTGACTTTGGGAACCATGCTTTGGATGCTCTGTTACCTATTCAGTCAACATATTTTTGTCAAGTCTCATTTTCTACTGTCACTGCCAACAAGACAAAGGTAGGAGTAGACTCAATGTGGAGAAAAACTTAATTTTTGCTCTCACTTCACAGCCTCCCAGAATGTTCAGGCGGAACACAATAGCTACTAAACCTCATTGCTGGGTGCAGTCTTCTTCTCCCTGCATGCTAGTCCTTCTCCACAAGATGGTGTGCTTTTAGTGGAGGGAAGGAAGATATGACTCCATTTCATCACCACCCATTCCTGCTCCTTTTCACTGTGCTGGGCACATTAGGGCTGGAGTAAAAGCTGTGCTGCCTTAAGCCATAGGACTTTGGCTTTCTCTAGGTCTTATATAGGCTGCATATAAAGAAAAGACTAATTGATTTCTCCTCAAAACTTAACACTACATAAGAGCAGGCAAAATCTGAGCCATAGTGAGTAAGGACCCTCTTGTTGCTATGTTCTTCCTATTCCCTGCTTTTTACCATTCTGTATAACTGTTATTAATTTGTATTTGTTTTGAAGATGGAAATGGAGAATGCCTGATGGAATTTCAGTTAGCAGGATATATTTACCCAAGTTCTAATCAAGCTACGCCAGTGGCTCAATTGATAATGGTTCCACGGGAACCAGGTAGTCAGAACCTCAGTTTTACATTTGAAATGAGGAAAAGATTATACATGTACATGAAGAATACTTCTTTTAGATGAAGGTTAAAGACAATAACCCAACCCAAATTATTTACCTATTTTTATTCAATGATTTACCTAAAACAAACAGGAGTTTTTCTGATATTCAATATGACTGATTTCTACTGACATTATTTAAATGGATGTACATTTTGTCTGGGGGAGGTATAGGTTTACTGAAAAATACTTTTCTCCCCAAAATCAGCAATAGCCTAGAATTAATGATCAACTTATTAATTAGCAACCAGTGGCAAATCTCAATTGCAAAGGAATTAACTATTTCAAAATATTTCTTTGGGCTTTCTAATTATATATTAATATTAATTAATGAAGGAAAAAGATTTATGTTATAAAACATGCTAAGTGGATTTAAGCTAGATATAAAAATATGATGAGAGAGCAGCATTTCAAAAAGTTATTATTCTCCTGACGCTTTAGATGGGATTTTTCAAAATCACTCTACATTAGCCTCACTTGAAGTCAGTCTTGATACCTGAGGCCTGATTCTTATTTACACATTGGCCGTTTTACACTGCTATTACAAGATAAAAACCTTTTTAGACTTGCAGAGTAATGTAAAGGAATCCTGAGTATAAAGGAGAATCAGTCTCTTAATGTCTACTTTTTTCAATCAGGAAACGGGATGAGGCTTGTAATTAAAAGATATTAAGAAGATGAAAACTGCAAAGCCACCATATAATAACCCCTAAGAAATTGCTAGTTTCATTGCAAATAACAATTATTTGAATCCTGCAGTCACTACAATATGTTCCATTATCGGTGTGGGGTGTGTTTTGTTTTGTTGTGGTTTTTTTTCCCTGCTACTTATTAGGAAATTGCAAGGTTTCTTTGTCACTTAGGATTGTTAAACTTGTTAAGCGCCTTAGGTTGTATAGTTTATATAGAGCAAATGAGTACTTCTATGGCTCTATGGATATAATGGCAAATTTCTACCTGGAGCAAATTTGCAGAGAAAGTAGTTTTGCCATTTTCACTACAGAAAGCCATGATGAGGAAATTGGTAAATTACACTCTGAACTAAATTTGGGAATACTCATAGTATGAGAAGTGGATAGGCTGACATGGCTAAATACATGACAGGGATTAATACTTAAGAAAAAATGCAACATGTATCAGTTGCAGACATAAATAAATTCTTTATATTGTACCTATCCTGACAACAGACTATTACACAAATGGTTTACTATTAAGAAGCTGACAGAGAATAATTTTCTAGGGAAAAGAATAGAGTGTCATTGGGATCTTCTTTTGAAAACCACTGTTTAGAAGCTGGATGGGAGCTACTGAGTGACTCCTTGACTTCTACATAAGCTGAAGGTGCTCATCACTGCCTGTGAAGTAGTGCTCAGTTCTTCCTAGGATCAGGTTTTCACTGAGGACTGGCTTATGTGTGCCATTGATCCTAAAATCAATGGAAACACCTAGAGCATGATAATGATCTCACATCAGCACATGCATAGGCATTGAAAATCAGAATGGATTGTTGGGCCAGCAGTAGCTCCTGCTTAAAGCTGGGGCTCTTTTGGGTCATTCACTGGTATCGTCCAAAAGGTGTGTTAGGACAGATACACGTGGCTATTACATCAGTGCTCAGACACTCCCCACATGAGATATGGTTTGATTAAGCAGGGGGAGATTTTAGCCCAATATATCAGTTCTTCGCCTTCTCTTATCTCAAACTTGCATATATGATGAGCATGTTAATGTGGAATTAGTATCTTTGTGGCTATTTTATTCTTCATGAAAGAAGCTACACATTGATGTTTAAAACTTGTCACAGTGGCAGATGGCATTAGAAGAGGGACTGTTGCCATTTGTTTGTCACTTGTCACCCACAGACTGCCCAAGAACTCTCATTCTCCGTAATGGGAGGTGGCAGCTTTGGTTGGCATTGCTGCCTATCAACAGGCAAACGACTGTGTTCCACACATAGTTTTAAATGGGAGGCAGGGGGAAATAGAAGGCTTCAGAGCAATCCATCTGTGCTCTTAATGGGCAGCAAGAGGAAAAAGTGGCTTTGGAGCTTTGCATGTGTCTGTTGCTGCCCTGCACTAGACAAGGAGCAGTGCTGCATGAGTAGAGTCTGTCATTTAATTTGTGTGGATTTAAAAGAAAATGTGTTTTTTTTGTTTTTTTTTTTTGCAATTTTACTAAAATATTCAGATATGATAGTTGCCTTGTTCCACTCACAGTATTTCTTCCCCTCATTCTCTTGTGCAATACACAGTTATTGACATGATGACCTCCTTTGGAACCATTGTGTCATACATTGACAAGGTTTATTCAGGGAATCCTAATATGCATGTAATTGTAAATAAACTTTTTAAGCTCCTTCAAAGACAGAATGTTCTACTGACCTATTGAGACTCTATTGCATGTGAATTAAATCCTCATACTAAAAATCTTCATACATTTTTTAATGGAAGTTATTTAATATACTTGGATAATGGTTGATTTTCAAATGTTAATAAAGGCCCTGATTTTTTGTAAAAACAAATAATCCATTCTAACAGTCAAAACTTTGTGCCACAGTTTTTCAACCACATTTAATTATGGATGTAAATGCTGCCATTTAGGAACCTTGTAAATAAAGTAGCTTGATGACAAATGGTAGCTTTTTTGTTGATAATTAATGGTGAGAACAAGATTCCACCTCTCCTTAATTGGAAGCTAATGAAGTCCTTTAGCATATTAGTGTACAAACAGTAGGTTCCTTTATATATATATATAGCTAAACATTTCACATTATGATGTTTCTATTGGTCAGCAGAAGTGACACAGAAACAGAATGAGAACTAGTAAAAACTGGTGTTGGAATGGAGGCAGAAGCAGGTGTTAAAGAGTTAAATGGAAATGAGTGACTATCAACTACAGGGCATAACTAACCAAGGGGACAGTTAGAAAACAGTACAAGTTAAATGGAGAGCTTAGGGAAGTGAATAGGAAGGATATAAAAATGGAGACAAACTAATTAGCATACTGATGGTGTAGTTCAGAGAGTTTTAGTTGGAAGTTCCATACTGACTTTAAGCCCTTTTCTAATACTTTCAGTATGGAAGTGTTTCTAAAGCTATATTAAAAACTTTTATGGTGTATAGTTTATGTATTCTCCACTTCTGGGACTGATACAGTTAAACTGTCATTTACTGTGCAACAACAAGCAGCACTGAGACGTTTGAGCAAACCCCTTCCGTCCTTTAATTGTTTGTGTCTTCTGTATGTAAACATGTCAGTGTCAGAAGAAACAGCATATTCTTCTGTAATTTAAAAATAAGGATGTTATCCCCTGGAGTTTCCTTAATTAAGGAGATTCTTGGTTAGCAAGTGGATATAAACCATAGATATGTTGTTTGGATACATGGCTAGAGTAAACCTGGATGAAATGTCTGATTCAATTTTTTTTTAATGAAAATGCAGATTTGTGTCGACCAAACAGTTTGTAGAATTCTTGTTGACTTCAGCAAATTGTTTCAGTCAAAAAAACAAGTAAAACAAAAAATTCTGAAAACATTGAAATGTTTTGATTTTTAAATTCAGAACAACTTTTTGTTTCAAAATTTCCTTTTATTTTTTTAAATTAAAAAAAATGTTTAAAATGTACCAACAATTCAAACAAAATATTTTGTTTGACATGAAAGGATTTTTGTTTCTTCAACTTTTCAATTCACTGAAAATTTTAAAAACATAATTATGGGGTCAACCTGAATCATTTTCCCCCCTGATTTTCCAGAATTGCCGGTGAATTAAAAAATACATTATCTGCCCAGCCATAATCAAGAGCAGATCCAGGATAAGATTCAGAATTCACATCAGAGATAAAACTTGGAGTAGGTCTCTACAGCAGCAATAGATTGTGAGTTGATCATAGTTTCAGCCATCTAGAGCTGCATCCAAACTAAATCTTGAAAAAATCTGATGCAAGTCAGAGTTAACACTCTGGCATGTTTGGATTTGGGGATGTGAATTTCCCCAAATTTGTGGCAGGCAGATTGGGCACTTCTCTGTTACTAACATAGTAGTTGCATAAACTTTGGATTTATAGCACTTATTGTCTGAACATCTCAAAGTGCTGTACAAATATGGATAAGTATTATTTCTATGTTATCAATGGGGAAACTCAGACATGAAAGGTCTAATTCTCCAGTGTCTTGCACTTGGTTTAGTTACTTACAACTGTTAAAATCATTAAAAGAATAAGCCCAAAGTGTTAAAGTAAACTGTTCAGCATAAAATAGTAAGTCAGAAAATCAGAAATAGATTTGAAGTGTCAGACCTTCCAGTATTCTGGTCTAACAACAAGGCCATGTAGAGGTCCTAGATCCTTCCCTAATACCATCTATTTCTACCCCTCCAAAAAGTACCAGAGTTCCCAGGCTCCTATTAGCAGTTACTAAGGGTCTAACATATAAGGGCCTAGTCCAGCACTTTAAAAACATTCAGTGCTGGTCACTATAGTAATTCTTAACACTGCTCTGTGTTCTGTATTCTGGACAGAACAAATATCTAGGCTAATAATTTTTTAAAAAGTGATGGCTAAAGTTAAGCTTCTAAGTCCAAATTGAGTCACCTAAATGTATAACCTGATTTTCCAGTGACTTTGGTAGAACCTATGGAATGCTCAGCCCTTTTTGAAGATCAGGTCACTTATTTAGATGACTAAATATGAATTTAGGAGTCTAACCTATGCAACGTTTTTTAAATCTCAGTCCTACATACTTATATGAGTTTCTGGCTTGGCGGGAGAGCTTGTGAGACAGAGAGATATGTTCATTGTCCTGCATTTTGTACCTCTCATCATCCTCAAATCTGCGCTTGGCTTCCAGTTTACTCTTCAGTGAGTATAGCATTCATTGTTTTGCAGAATATGGCCCCTAATAACCATTCGCAAATTCACAAAAACATGCTGAAATGAGGATGGGGGAAATATATATATCCGTGAGTTCAGTGTTATCCTCATATAGTCCATACCACGTTGTAGGGCACCGAGAACTTATTAGTGATAGACTATTATTTTCCTGTTCTATATCATGAGGACTCAGAGTATACAGCCCAAAATTTAATTTGTCTTTCTCCTGATACATCACATTGCAAATTTGCTGTCTCCTTTGATGCTTTGATACCAAAATGATAAATGACTGAAATACCTGAATTGTGTGCATTGATGGAGTTTACTATATCTTGGCTGCCCTATATAACATTTGTTATTAAACTCTTGACTGCAAAGATTTGGAGTGACATGGTTATTTTAAAATATACTTAAGGCAGATAAAATCTCTTTTTGGGATCCTTTTTATGATGGATTAGTTGAAAGAATAATGATGGGTCATTTGAAAGAACTGATAACATTTTACTAGTTTAACAAAGTTAATTGGCTACATCTAATTTTTGGAAACTAACAAAACCATCAATGTCAATACAATGCTGTAAAGGGACAGAGGTGTAGTTGCACAATGACCTCTCAGTTGTACTTTACCATTATGAGTCTCACATGCCATGACCTTATTCCTTTGTACTTCCATGGTATACATTTTGAAGATGTCTCTATTCCATTTTCTTTTTATCTCCCACTTGTGTGCTGTGTAAGCTACAATCCTTGCTACCGGCAAAGACACTTTTATACAATACAGCTGCTGCTTCTGCTAAATTTGTTCTGAAACCAAGGTCTGGTTTTGAGTTAGCATCAGGATCATTTGCTTTGTTTACTTCACAACTATATTGTCTTTTATGTTTGCCAAGTTCTCTTTTGATCATTATGACATTATCTCTATTTGTGGCAGGTTAGTAGCTGTACTTGTCACTTACTTCCATATTTTGTATCTGTCACGCTATCCATATTTGTTTTTCACAGTACCTGCATTTACTTTTCACAGTTACACTTGTCAAAGTCTCTTATGCTTGCTGTTTGTCAACATTTCTGGTATTTGTTTCATTTCTATCAACTTTAGACTCTGTTGCAGCATCTACAAGATATGTTTTTCCCCTATAGTTTTGTTGATTAGGGATGGTCAAACCAGTTCTGAAAAAAATAAGAATTTGAGAATGTTTGGTTAAGTTCCTGACCACCAATCCCCTGACCGCCAATAGTTTTTCTGTCTTTGTTAATTTCTCACTCAGTGTCTTCACAGGTCTAGTTGGTCTCTTCATAGAATCATAGAATATTAGGGTTGAAAGAGACCTCAGAAGGTCATTTAGTCCAACCCTCTGATCAAAGCAGGACCAACCCCAACTAAATCATCCCAGCCAGGGCATTGTCAAGCCAGACCTTAAAAACCTCTAAGCATGGAGATTCCATCACTTCTCTAGGTAACCCATTCCAGTGCTTCACCACCTTCCTGGTGAAAAAAAGGTTTTCCTAATATCCAACCTAGACCTCCCCCACTGCAATTTGAGACCATTGCTCTTTGTTTTGTCATCTGCTGTCACTGAGAAAAGCCCTCCATCCTCCCTGGAACCCTTCAGGTAGTTGAAGGCCGCTATCAAAACTCCTCTCACTCTTCTCTTCTGCAGACTAAACAAGCCTAGTTCCCTCAGTCTCTTCTTATAAGTCATGTGCTCCAACCCCCTAATCAAATTTGTTGCCCTCTGCTGGACTTTCTCCAGTTTGTCCATATCCTTTCTGTAGTGAGGGGCCCAAAACTGGACATAATACTCCAAATGTGGCTTTTTTCAAATCTTGTGAATCTGGAGGTTCTCCTCCCACATGCTGTGGTGAAAAATGCACCCAAGGGACATCTCTCACTTTGGAAGCTCTGAAGCACATAGGATTTGCTTAGGACATCTGGTCAGGTCCCAGCTAAGTGCCAGAACTGAGAAACATAATATCCTATGGCTGGAAGTTAGTGCTGAGGAATTTCTTTATGGACAGAAAAAGGGAATTTGGCTATTGAGAATTTAAGGATCAAAAAAGGGAGATGGTGATCCAAGTGGGACTAGAAGGATGGGTTCAGGGAAGAGGAAGGATTGGGGATGGGGCCAAATAGAATGGAGATCTTAAAAGGTTTATATAACAAACAAATATTTGTTCTAGTGATGTCTGCATAGGACTGGGGGCCATAACCTCTTGAGCTCTAAAGACAGCAGTTGCTCTCTCCACTTGTAGAATGGCAAACTAATATTTACTGTTGTGGGGATTAATTAGCTAATGTCCATATAGCACTTTCAAAAAGGAAAGACCTATATTATATTAGTACTGAATCTTAAGTATTTTTAATTGAGTTCATTCAAGATGGGTGTTGGACTCTGCCAATGGTGCTTCCTGTCTTCACTGCTGTTTGTGATCTTCATGGTCAGGATATCAAGGCACAGTCAAGTTGGGGATTGTGTCCAGTAGGGGGACTTGATGTGGCAACAACTGCTTTGTTGTCCTTCTTGTTTTTTCAGACTATGATCTCGGACACACACTCAAATGCTTCACTGCAAAGTGTGAAGTGGCTGGGATGAGAATCAGCATCTCCAAATTGGAGGTCATGATTCTTTCTCAGAAGAAAGTGGACTGTTCTCTCCAGGTGAGGAGCAGCTTCTCTTTGTTGAAAAGTTTAAGTATCTAGGGGTCTTGTTTATGACTGATGATAAGCGGTTGCGTGAGAATGACCAGCAGATTAGTGCAGCAGCAGCAGTGGTGCAGGTGCTGAACCAATCTGTGGTGATGGTGAAGCAGAAGCTAAGTTTTCAGATGAAGCTCTTGGTTTACAGGTCCATCTATGTCCCCATCCTCACCTATGGTTGTGAACTTTGGATAATGACTGAAAGGATGAGATTGTGGGTACAAGCAGAGGAAATGAGGTTTCTTCGCAAAGTGCTGGGCTGACTCTCTGAGATAGGGTGAGGGGCTCGGCTATTCGGGAGAGCCTTGGAGTAGAGCCGCTACTCCTCTGGATTGAGAGGAGTCAGCTGAGGTGATTTGGGCACTTGATAAGGATGCCCCCCCCAATAGGCTTCCTTTGGATCTATATCGGGCACGACCCATGGGAGGAGCCATGAGGCCGACCCAGGACATGTTGGAGGGATTATATGTCCCAGCTGGCTTAGGAACAACTGAGAATCCCCCCGGAAGATCTGGAAACTGTTTCAGGAGAAAGGGAGGTCTGGTCCTCTGTACTCTTTATGCTGCCGCTGCAACCCTCACCAGGCATAAAGAAGAAGAAGAAAAGAAAAGAAAGATTTGGAAAAAAATCTGGATATTTAAGGGTTTATTCTGATCTAATGAATGAATGTTTTCAAATTTGTCCATCACTAGTATTCATCGCTTTGCCCATCACCCATGCCTGTCTTATTCTGTATGTGCATGATTTTATGACTCTTAAATTTAATTGTACTTTGCTTCATGAGTCACTACTGATTTAAAAGGGGCCATGTAGTGTAGGCTGCGGAAGATGTTGTGACGCGTTTGAGAGAGTGACGTGGTGGGTCTGGTCAGGACCGGTTGAGTAGTAAATAGGTTATTTAACTTGTTTTGCAATTTGTTATCTAATTGTGTTTTGTGCCAAGAAAAGCAAAAGTGCTAGCTAAGTCAGTTGCTGTAAATAAGCCAATCCCTGCTATTCCCTAAAGAATGCTGTATAAAAGCTTGAAATGTGAGCTATGTTATGAGACTCTGCCATGAACTCACCCTGGAGTGTCTGGCATTCCCCTACAGCCACTATGCAGAGCCCTAGGGTCTCCCTCTGCTGTTTGGACCGTAAGGCATATTAAAGATAAGTGTATCTAACTAGTGTGGGCATGTTTTTATTCCTTACTGGGTATCCAGAACCAACAGGCAGCAGTGCCTGGCATAACAGACCATTTGGAGAGTAAGTTATTATTCAATGTCAATGAGGGTGGCAAAATCAGGTTCTAAACTAATTATGGGTCAAATTTGAAATAGTGCCCAGCTTGAGACACCTAGGACTTAATCGTGAGAGGTGCTGAACATCTTTTAGGTGTTCACTAATGCTGGTTAAAAAAATTGTTGCAAATATTAACCATAAAAAACTTTGACAAACCTTTTAAAAATTGGAAAAGTATTGTTCATTTTCTGATCATCTCTAGTATTCAGTACTTCTGAAAATCAGATATTAGGTATGTCAAATTGGGCACAACCAAACTGAATCCCTAGAAATTAAAGATCACTTTAAAAAGTGACAGCTTTCATTTTAAATACCGACCTCATTTAGATATATTTATGAATTTCATTTATTCGTGCAAAGACAGCACAGCTTTATACAATTTACAAACTACACATAAGCATAAGAATTACTTTGCCCATCGCTGAAATATAGACAGATCTGCAGCTGAAGACAGCAGCTGTCTAATTCTGCAAACAACACTACACAACAGTTCAGAACAGAAAGCAAACAACGCTTGGGATGTACCTGCTTTTCACCATGATTTTATCCTCTGACTCTGCTACTGTTCTGGCAGTAAGGGCCTGATCTGATATTCTTCCATTGACACCAGTGAGCTCTGGGTCACAACCTATGTGTATACCTGCTCTGAGCCATTCCAGACAAAGAATGATTGACTAGCACTCAAGAAAGTCAGAGCTGGGGGGGGGGGGTCAACTGTTTTAGTTTGAAAATGTTTGTGGATATGTTTTCCTCATTCAGTTACCTCAAGTTTCAGCTTCAAGTTCCTAAGTGCTTAAATCACTTTTGAAAATGGGATTTAGAGCCCTAAGAAGGGCTGCCTGGAAAAGCAAGAATTCCGTTTTGTGAAAAACTGAGGTTTTTAAATTGTTTTCATTCTCATGCAGAATGAATGTTCTTTAAAAAAAAAATCAAGAGAGAAAGAGAGACCAGAGAATAGCCAATAGCCAATTGTTTGGGCACTCTCTTGAGATATGGGAGACCAGTGGGAGACCAGATTCAAGTCCATGTTCTGCCTAATTCAGAGCAAGCACCTGAACCAGTGTCCTCAACATCCCAGGCAAGGGCTGAAGAGTCAGTATCCTGATTTCTCCTATTGGAGCTTTTCCACTTTGTATACATGATTAAATATTAATTTGTCCAGAGAGAGACTGAAATCAGTTCTTTGTTTTCAAAGAAGAATATGGAACACTGAATTTCAAATATTTCCCTTCTACACTTCCTTTTCAAAATGTCATATTTGTTCATTAGTGTGAGGCTTAAGAATGTTTAATTAGAACAATAATAATACATTTGCTGTTCCTTTAGCCTTTGTTGTTCCAGTTTCTCCAGCAGCATTGGAATATTTTCACATAAAACAACACATTTCCATTAATAACTTTATGTTAATATTGATACAAACTAGAAGAAAGAAATGGCAACTATAGAGAAAACAAAGATTCTATTGATTCTAATATGGGGGAGGAAGGGAATGCATTGCTCACTGAAAGATTATTTTGACCCTTCTTCTTCTTCTCAGCAAACAACAAAGTTGCAGCAATAAGACTAATAGAAAGGATAGGATTCTCAAAGGCACTCAATGTTGACCTAATGCTGCTCCTAGTGTAATAAATGTTAAACATCCATTAGACTTCTGTGTGAAGAGCAATTTTAACCCCACCCTTATGAGTTCAATAAGGATCCATAAGCTTATGGAAAGGTTGGTTCTCTATAGCAGTGCTTGTAGCCAAAAGACTCGTATTGCTTAGATGGAAGAGAAAATTGCCTCCAGGGCTCAGAGTTTGGCCCAATAACTTGGCTGGTCTATCAGCTAAAGAGAAGGCAATGTTTAAAGAGGGACCTCAGACACATTTTAAAAGATGTGGTTTAACTTTTTAAAAAATTTTGATTAATTCCTAGCGGATGGAACCTGGGGTGTCACTTTCCATTCTCCACCCAGCTCCTCTTCCTTCCTCTCCTTTCCCTTGCCTCCCATACTTCCACCTTTCTATTCTGCTCTCTGTCATTCCACCCTTCCCTTATTTTCAGGATTTTCTTTTCAATAACAAATAAAAAAGCCACCAAAGCCACCCATTGCATATTAAGCCAAATAAATCTAAAAGCAATCTCCACTAATTTCCAAAAAGAGAGGGAATTGAAGAGGTATGAACAATTATATGAGCTCAGACGCTATTGCTAAACTGCTCTGTCATTTGCTATCTAGTACTGTCCAAAATCTCTTTTTAATTACCTTGTAAATAACTAATCAGACACCAGTATATCAGCTATGTACATCTATATGCCACATGGTAATCTCCTGAACTATGAAACATCAAATAGGAAGTCCACAACACGGAAAAGAAGCATTTCCCCCATTTCACATTTTCCTTTTATCTCCCCTTTTGTTTTATAAATTTTGTGTATTCTTCTTCATTATGTGCCTGAGGTACCATATACTAATGAGATATTTGGCTTAACCCCAGCTGCCAATCACATGCAAGTTACTGATTCAGGCCCTGAACACCCAATTTATATTTGTAGCCAATTTCTGGGTCAAGTAACCTGTCTACTGATGAGTAAATGTAACTCACTGCAAGTACTGTAGCATCAGATCTTTCAATTTCAGGCCACCTCTAAATTTAACACAGCTGGACTGACTAAATGGCGAATTAGCAATAATCTCCACAAATACTGACAAGTATAAACCATGGATGAGAAGTAAATCATTTCAATGAGTAACTGAAAAAACAAAATGGGCAGTCTATAATTGGTGGGCCAGATAACACACCTACTCATCTTCAATCATAACTAACAAGAATTTCAACATGTTTTCAATCTATTTGAAATAAAGTGTGTTAAAATGTCTGCTGATGTTGTCCTCTTGCTCAAATCTCTCCAAGTTTTTATCTGTATTTTTTTTATTGGTTTTCGGAAGATTTTTACTGTGATTAAAAATTTCAGACAATCTTCCTAGAATAGTAAATAAATCTAACTATGAAAAATTCTGGTAGGCTCAAATAGAGGAACTTTCCTGGCTATGTTAAAATCTTTATTTTCATGAATAATTAAACACTGGAGTCAAACAGTGGACAGCATGAGCCAGTATAGCATATATTAGAAATGGTATTTCCCCCAAGGGATCCATTGGCACTCATTGATATTAGGTATCCTTTGCATTATCAATTATAAATTAGGAACTCAGTCTAGAAGGGTAGACAGTTTGCACCAGTATTGTTTCTTTGGTACAGAGTTGGCTCTTGTAGGATGCATGTGGGAGGTAACAAGCATTTCATTAAAATATATTGGGACTCATTATAGAGTAGACCTATATGGAGTTATAAGAACCTGGTAAATAGTAGGAGAACTTGGCTTCTGACCAGCTATAATTTTGCATGCTAGCACTAAAATATCATTGGAGCAAAAAGGATGAAATAACTTACTGAAATATACTGCATGTACTTTTACCTTTAGTTGAGATAGCTACAGAGTTCAGTTTGTCATGAGAGGGGATGCTCTGTGTTATGTCTGAGAAACTGGCAAAGTTTCATTCTCATAGGCTTTATCAAGTAGCAACACTGAGAGATCACAAAAGTCTTTATTATGCAGTCCCAGCACAGATATTCACACAAACACACTTCTGGAAATCACATATTTGTGAAATGACAGTGAATACCCATCCAACATGTTTACAATTTTTTGGCCTGGAGATAGTTTTTGAAAGCTGCCAGAGTCTGTTGAGGGTTTTGAGAGCAATGATGATAATAATGACGAATACCTAAGGAATATAAGAATATCAGGTTCTTGACTAGAAGGAAACTTTAAGATAATGAGAAATTATAACCCACAAACAGTATACTTAGTTCCTCTGCAGAGAATTAATACAGCAATGAAATAAATGCCAGCTCTTTGATTGTCATCCAGGAATTCCAGGATACTTGGAAAAGGGAATCAAGAGCTCACAGAAACCATCTTTTATCGACCGAAAAGGTCAATTACTCATGGGCTGCCTGAGTTTTATATGGTTCTATAAAACTCTTGCATGGATTATGTGAAGCTAAAATCCACAACATAGATAATTGAAACTAAAAGCTTTTGCGTAGCTTTTTATTTGGAGGGGTGAGGGGGCATGGGTGTGTGTGAAGGAGTTGTTTTTTTAATCTTGTAAATGGATATGTATAAAATGCTTTGATATCTCTGTTTTAGTTCTTGTATGTTTTGCCTGTAGCTTGATCCCAGTGATTTTAAAGGTTTCTTATCATCTAAAATCTGTTGTTCTGAAAAAAAAAAAAAATTATAAGCTGATTTCAGTAATGATTTGTCTACAGGCTAGCACAATGTTTTGTTTTGTTCTATGACAAACAACTGAGATTGCAGCTGTATTAAAATCCAATCACATGCTTCACTGAACATAATATATTCACTTATTTTCCCTTTTATTTAATCTTCAAAAGATGCAGATCACCTTACATTTAATACAATTATACAAAGTGTCTAAATTTTTAAAAAAAATATTAATCTAGTACCAAGAAAAAGACTATTTACTTGAATTGCATATAACGACATGTATAGGATTTTCTAAATGCATTATTTGTGTGTGGTAACAATACATTGAAATAATGTTGGTAAAATGTAAATTTTTTATTTATACATGAAAATGTAATATGAAGAAAGCTTTAAAGCAGTCCTATGAATATTGTATGTGTATATTAAAAGTAAAAAATGTAGCTGATGTATACATTATTGAAAACTATCTTAACAAGAAGTTGCTTATTGAATAATTTTTTTCTCTTTAAATTCTTCTCATTTTCATGTTAATGTCTTTGGAAATGTCACTTCAGTACTTTTGCTGTTACAAACTTTTCAACAAATAGACATAAATAATGCATTAGTGGAAATATTGTTCTAATAACTTATTTAGGGCATAATTAATTCACAGCTTTAGGCACATTTAAATAAGGGTCCGCTTTTAAGTTTTCAGCCTTCAACTGTGCTTGGCTTAGGCTAGTAAACACAAAAATCTTGGAGAGAGGGAAGAGGAACAAAAACAAAAAAACCCTGTACATTTATCATTGCTTAATTTTGGAAACACTAATATATATATCAAATTTATGCCACAAAATAAATTACCTGAAATATCTGAGCCCATGTAGCATATCTCTTTCTCCCCTTCTTCCACTTGCTTAGAATTTTTCATAGCCATCTATGGATTCTTCCTCCTTATTCCCTAACTCCCACTTTTCATACAGAGGAGTTAATGGGGTTATAATTTTGTAATTAAAGCAGATAATTTTAATTTCTCTGATGACTCTTTATTATGATAATCTTGTTAAGATTATGGTGTTCATTTGTTGCTGCATATGATCATTTGGCTTTTGTAAAGACTGTCTGTGCTACTGAGCCACTAAATAATTAAACAAGCAGAACACTCCAGCCAGCAAAGTCTTGCTGTTAATGGAAGACCAAAGTTAGATTTAACTCTGTAAACCTATTAAGGGATTCAAACAGAGAATATATCACAGATTTACTGTCAGTCATCAAATACCGATAAAGTTTCATTAACTGAGTATCTAATTTCACATATAATGAAGAATTGTACTTCTAGATTAAACATTGGTGTAGATTTTCCTGAGACTACAAACATAAAATGAGATGATTCTCAACTCAGTTAGCTAAAATACTGAAGATAGTGTGTGTTTGTAGAGAGTTCAACCCAAGTAAGAAGATTCTGGGAAAGAGAATTCCATGTACATTACTGTATAAAGTACACTTGCATTCATTCTTTTCAAACTTTTCTGTGATATACCATCATGCATGTTGAAAATTAAAATGAATGAATCATTCACTTTGATGGCAGTTTTCTGAAAAGTTTGTGTGTGTATGGCTGACCTTTATTTTAAAGCTTGCAATCAAAGGCAGTTGAATTAATAACTTCGGTGTACTGTAGTGTGGCAATATATGTTCATGTATTATATAGAGCAAGGGTTTTTACAAGAAGTAAAATATATTGTGTCAGCATAATAACTTCTATTTATTTAGAAGGTTTTTCAAAGTAAAGAGTTGTTTGATTTTTGTGAAGCTGTTTTTATGTTTTTGGAGGTGCAAACCACACAAAACACAAGCCATCTAGACATATTAACTGCATCTTTTCTGGTGTGGGGTGCTTTAGACTGATCCAATTTTGTATAGAGAATATATCACAGAACATATACCGAGAAACATATGGAACTAAATTAACTAGTCTGTTTTTAAAAAGTGAGGGGTGGCAAGACATTCTATAAGGAAAGGGTAGATGAAATACTAAGATTTTTGTTCTGGTTTCCTTGTTGGACAAACCCATTTCTAATCATTTTAACTGTCAAAAAATTAAGGAGAAGCTATTTTCACAAATCCGAGATAAATTAGTGTGTTTGTAGCAGAGTTCTTTTAATAAATCAGATTGTTTCTTGTGTGTGTATTGAGATTTTATATAAAGTTGCCCCTGACCCTCCTTTATTTTAAATATAGTACTTCTAAGAGTGAAGTTAGATAACGTCACTTCTTTGGGATGAATGTGGAATTTGGTCATATAATAAGTGTATAAAGCTAGAATAAGCACTAGAATCCCTAGTATAATTTCAATATAAGAAGGACATTAAAGTTGTTTGGTGATGAGCCTACCCTGTGGACATGTAATTGGATGTGGCTTTCCCATGTTGCCAGCCTGGACATCTAACTGCCTTCCACTGGGATTACAGTAATAAATTTAGGAAGAAAAGGATGCAAGACCACATATAATGTACATTTTATATAAACATGTTTCCTGAGCATCAGCAAATATTTTATTATTTATACACAAATAAAGATGAAATACATTTTCCTGCAAATTTTTATGGCTGCATATAAAACAGCTGAGGTTCTCTGAAGAACCATATCAGAAGGAAATTTAATCTAGAGATCACCCCTTTTATGTAGCAAATATCTTAAATGTTATTGCATCAAAAGCCCCAGTTATGGACATGGCATTTTCTTAGTTCCTTACTGATTGCCTTGTAACTTCTACTTAAAGTGCCTCATGTTCCTAATGAGGTTATCAAGTGGCAATGTTTATTGCCATCTTGAGCACAGTATCTCTTTTCCTATGTAAAACTAGCTGCTGCATATATCCAATATCCTGAAATCCCTTCCAGGACAAGTAATTCTTCCAATCACTCAGCAAATTCAGAGCCTGACTGTAGAAAAAGGAAATTTATATTGGTAAGTGCTCCAATAATAATGAATAATAGCAACAATACCTAGTTCTTATATAGTGCTTTTCATCCATAGAGCTTAAAGCGCTTTACAAAGAAGGTCCTTCTTATTATCAGTTACAACAATGGGACTACTTATATAAGGGCTTGCCACCACTGGGTGAAACAGAGGTTGAGTCCAAAGCCTTTACAGCACTTTGGATCAGGGTCGTAGATTCTGAAGATTGAAAACATCTGTGCAGAGGATTTAAGTGATGTAAAATACCCATGCAGGCCATTTGCATAAGGATTCAACAACTGGGCCCTTAAATAGATACAGAAAACATTCTGGATAAGAATAAAATTAGGATATGTCATTGCCATTTTAGCACTGTCATATATACACTATAGCTAAATAGATATGGAGAATTGTTGCTTTCAACTGGGGGAGGATTCGTGTCAGTAACCATGGAGCAAATTGCCTATATCAATATTACCTCTGCAATTTATATTCATTAAAACACCGTAAGAGGGGACAAGAAGAAGGAAATGTTTGTAAGCCACTGGCCTGGTTCTGAGGCTGCAGGATGCCATTTCAGCTCTTGGTGAGCCTTAGAGAAGCCTAAGGTGCACTCTAGCACCTTGCCCAGGATGCCCATGACGAACTTCTCCCCACCTCCAACATACTCTGTTCCCGACCAGAAAGCAGGTGGCATCAAGCCAGCAAAGCCCGTTCTGGAGCAATCAGCTTCACTGGGATGGCATAAAAGGGACTTAGGCATGACTATGGATCAGGCCTATCAAATTATTTCCAAAAGGAACTAAATGACACATATATAAAACTTTAATGAGTCTTAGTTTATATCCTTATTCGACAGTGCATGGTTCAAATGACACATTAGATTGCAATATCTGGCTATCTGCAGATATCTGGCTATCTGCATGCACAATGCATCCAGTGTAGACCCTTATGGTGTGACTGTGTTGCCGTAACGGGTTAAATCATTGTATTGTGTATGTGCCTCGAGTCCATGTTGAGGAAGAGACAAGCAATTGATTTATAGGCCTTGTTTTGTATAAACCCATTGAGGATAGTTAATTGTATTTTAAGTTGTTTTGTAACTATTTGTTTTGTAATTTTTTCTAGTTATTTTTGTAATAGATAAGGGGAAGTTGTTAATCTTGTGTAATAGATAAGAAGGTAGAAATTGTATGCCACATGGGGGAAGTAACTCAGAGGCAGCAAAAACCCTGACCAAAAAGTGACCAGTTGGACTTGGAATAGGGGTAACTGACTAGCACAGCAGTTCCAGGCCCATATTCGGAAGTTTGCAGTTGCTGCAACTTTTATTTGGCAAGTTACACCCGGTCAAGGACTACCTTCTGGCCTGGGGACTCTCCAAAGAGGGACCGACAAAGTAACGTAAAAAGTGTCCATAATTGGCTTGGCGGACGTATAGGCCGGAGTAGAGATAAAAGGGATTGTCAGACGAGCCCAAATCGGAGAGCCTCATATCAAGAAAGGAGTGCACCTGTATACCTGTATCGCACTACACAAAGGGTCTGATCAACCGTCACGCCCCTCTCTGGCCCGTCGCCTCAATACAGCATTAGAATAGTCAGGTCATTGGTTTGATAACCCGTTGGGATTCGTCCCGTGGATGATAACCTGGGTGTGAATACGATACAGGTTCCACCTGGATGAAATATAGAGCTCTAAAATAAATAGACCAGGTCATGAAATATTTGATGTTTTTGCTGCAGCTGACTGTTGTTTCACATGTGGTGAGTATTGCATAAATAATGGTTGTAGAAGTAATTATTATAATAAGTACTGTAGTTATTTTTGTGATTTTTGTAGTATTTTGTAATAAGTTTTGTAATGGTTTTAATTGGTTTTTTTTAGTTTAGTTGTATGTTAAGATTTGTGAACCATTAAGAAGGGACCAAGTAAAAGTGTTCTAAAACTCACATGTAAATAGAGGCCGTTCCCGGTGTTTCCCCAATAACTAAAAACAAAGGAGCACTTGTGGGCATCCTTCAAACTGCTTAACAGTTTGCTGCTGGAGGCTGAAGTCTCCGAAAGACTTGGGTGTTAGCCAATTAAGTGCTTTTGTAAGCTCAAATTTCTGGGTTAGGCATTCCGGTGCGTGTGAATGTGTTTTATGATTGTTAGTTGGTTTTTTTTAGTTTTATTTGTGTTTTAAGAATTTGTATGAGAATAAGGGAATAAGATTTTGTGGTAAAACAATTCATTTAAGTTGTTAGTTGTTGTATTAGTGAGTTAATAAATAAAGACTATTAAGTGGTTAAGAATTTGAGTAATTTGCCAAGTTTTTCCAAGTAGTTTGCGAAGTTTTTCTGAGTTAGCATTTCCAAGCCTCACACTCTGTCTTAAAAGGGAATATATATGAACTGCCTTAGTGTCTTGAGGCACCCTTCAAACTGCTCCTGTAATTTGGGGGGGCCGTTTGTCCCTGGTGACCTTATCACAACACGGTACTTAGGCACGTCATGTGTATCATTCATGTTCACCCTTATAGTGTAAATGTGTATCTTTTAATGCAAAGTATGTCATGAAAGATGTTTTTGGAATGCCCATGACATGCTGAACATTATTGTTATGATAGTGTGTGCTTCTTGCAATGTCACATGCGTGGTTATGAAGCTCTGCTATGTAATATTCCCATTTATGTGTCTCACGTTTGGAGCAGATCCAGGCAAATATTGACTGCAGAGTGAGAGATTACACCTCGCTGAGGCATGCATACAGGAACAATGGAGGGGCCTGAGAACCTGATACGGTGATGCTCATTTGATTCAAGTGGAGGAAGCCATGCCGGACATTGCCGATCACCTGACCCCAGGAGGTAGCGAGGGGAATCTGTTAAAAGAAGAGGAATTTTGGTCTCTGGAGTTCTCCCTTGTAATCCATCTACGAAGCAACATCAAACAACTGAAAGACTGAGCACAGGGGCAGGGGGAGCCTGGTTGGAGGCGATCCACCAGCCTGTGGTAACATCAAAGACTGCAAGGCTACTGATGTTTTAAGTTTAGTTTAGAATATGATTTACCTTTTTACTTCTTCCAGATCAAAGCTGATTTATATTCTTCTGGCTAATAATATTTTAAAATCTTTCTGTATTTAATGAACTTATTTGTTTGTTCTATCTAAAGCAGTGCATGTGGTTTGGGGGTCTGTAGAGACCTCATTTAGAGTGACAGAGCTGGTGCATATCAATTTCTTTGATAAATTGACTAACCAAGGAGCTTACAGAGTCTATTGGCAGCACTGAACTCTGTAAGATGACAGTTTCTAGGGTTGCAACTGGGACTGGGGAAAATGGCTGGGGGTCATTCCATTGCAGAATCCCACGAGTGGCTAGCCAAAAGCACTCACTCACAAAGGTAGGATCCACTTGCTTGCAGGAGACTGTGAGGGAGCTGACCCAGGACTGAGTGGTTCACACAGCAGGGCAAGTGCAAGACAGGCTCCAAGAGTGAGGGACTGGGGTGACACAGTGACATACCAGTCCAGATTGCAGATGGGAACGTCACACAGGTAATGAATATTTTTCAGTTAAAGGCTAGATTTTGAGTCTCTTGTTCATGTGGCATAGTGAAATCAATAGACATTTTCAAGGAGCAAGACATCACTCAGCACAATCAGGAGTAGCAGAATGGTGTTCATGGACAAAAACATATTTTTGTATAAACTAGAATAAACCAAAATGTGTGGAAAACAGCTTTAATTAGTTTTTAACTGTTTGAAAAAAAAAAACCAGTCACAGCTAAAGACAGACGATTGAAGCTTAAGCTTTTCCTTAGCACACTTCACCTGGTGCCTTCAGGAAGAAATTCTACTACTCATGCTATCGCCATGGATGTTCCCAATCATTGAGCCCCCACAGAGTACTAGCTTTTTGAGAGCCCATTTCTACCACCCTTACTTAGGTGGACTAATCCCTTTTTCTGCAAGTAGCCCCATTCAGCATGCAAAAGAGTTTTCAAGATCTTGAGATAAGGTAAAATAATAGATCATTTAAGTGAGCTGACATTGCTCTCTCTCTCTCTCCATCTAATCAGCATTACTAAATCATCTCCCAGCATAGGAACTCAGCACTGTTAGGGGCCTTCTTTGGTATTGTAGCTTAGATGTCCTTCTAGCTAAACATTTATTTCTCACAGATACTAAGCAAATTAAAATGTTTTACCAAGCTTGTGTTTGCACAGCATTCTCTCGCCCCCACCCCTACTGTCTTTTAGACACAAAATAATTCTCACATACAAAATCTACTGGTTTATATTTAATTTAATTTAATACTACTGGTAGTAATTCTGCCACCCCTGCTTCTGTTGAGTAGTCCATTATTCTGCATGCAGCCTCTTTCATTTCAATGGGATTACTTGCAGTCTGAATGATTACTTCATGAGAGAAGGGTGGCAGAATCAGGTCCACAATGATTTTGTTCTATACGTTTTTTTGCCTGGATCAGATAGAGGGAGCTACGGAGTTAACAGCACCAGGCTGAATTAGACCACAGCAGACAAAAATAAATGAATAATTATCTAGCAGACCTAAAAAAAGTAACCAGTCAAAGCATTTATGGAGACTTTACCTTGTTTTATGAAAAAGGGGCTTACTGGAGAGAGTAGAGGAGTCTCAGTGAACATCAGGATACATTGGTTTGATGTAGTACATTCAGCTGAACCAGTCTGAAGAGGGAATAAGATTCAGAAGGGTATATTCATCTAGGAAGAGAGATGCCATTAGTTTTTAAAGAAAAGTAGAGAAAAAGTCAAGCTTTATGGGCATTTTAATTAGTGAAATGAAACTTCCGTCTGTAAAAACTTTGATTAAAGTGAACTAAAATGCATAATTAAAATCTGGTCGCGTTTGTAAGGTTTGGGATTTTTGTTCCTAAATAGACAGGAATTACTTCTTCTTGTTTGTTCATTTTCTAAAATGAATGTGTATTTAATCCACCCATATGACAAATAAAATCCAATCACTTATTAAACAGCAGCAGCTAATGACTGGAGGCATTGGGACAACCTGACAGGCAAACTTCCTTTCTAAACACAGAAATCAAAACAAACAAACAAAAAATCCTACTTTTATTCAGCTTCCAAGAAGGAAGAGAGTAAGTAAAGTTAATTACCTAATTACTTTTTGAACTATTTCGAGCTTTTAGATATAAATAGATGTGGTAATAGACTTGTATTTTATGCCACTTGTATTTGGACCTGAGCTAAAACCCACTGAAGTCCAGGGGACCATATATTATTGCAGCAAAGTTTGTTTGTTTCTAGGGGGAAGCAGGCAGAATAGGACATAGAGGCAGAAGAAGAAAGTTCATCAGCCACAGTTGCTGAAAAAGGGAGAGCAATATAATCACAAAAGCCTTCCCACACTAAGCCCAGTTCTTGAGTAAAAAAAAATCAATTACATTATAGGTCTTGATTGCTAATGAAATTTGAATTAATGGTTGCAAATAGCCATTTTCTTGTATCATAAAATCATAGAATATAAGAGTTGGAAGGGACCTCAGGAGGTCATATAGTCCACAACCTCAGCTAAATCTTCCCAGCCAGGGCTTTGTCAAGCCACAGCTTAAAAACCTCTAAAGATGGAGATTCCACCACCTCCCTAGGTAACCCATTCCAGTGCTTCACCACCTTCCTGGTGAAAAACTTGTTCCTAATGTCCAACCTAGACCTCCCCCCCTGCAACTTGAGACCGTTGCTCCTTGTTCTGTCGTCTGCCACCACTGAGAACAGCCTAGCTCCATCCTCCCTAGAACCCCCTTTCAGGTAGTTAAAGGCTGCTATCAAATCCCCCCTCATTCTTCTCTTTTACAGACTAAACAAAGCTAGTTCCCTCAGCCTCTCCTCATAAGTCTTGTGCTCCAGCCCCTAATCGTTTTTGTTGCTCTCCGCTGGACTCTCTCCATTATGAGACCCTGTAGCTTTACCAAACTTTAGCCATTCTGGATGAAACTTTCTATACTAAGTATTTGCTCCCAGCTAAAATTTTTTGAAAGTTTTTTTTAACAAAAAGAGTTCAGAACTAAGAATAAGGTTATGTGGGAAATATGTTGTTTTGCTAATGCAGAAAAATATTTTCAGCTGTTTTGTTGAAAAATTCTTGTGCCCGCATGCTTTTCAGCATGCATTTGAAATTTGATCAGAGAGGTGCTTTTTGCTGAACCATGAAAATTAGAGCAGTGTTTGGATGGTATGTGGTATGTGAATGTCAGACATTCAGCCATACATTTAGTGGTGAGTGTAAAAAGAAATATTGAATAGCTACCCAGTAACTGAACACCATCCGTTCTGTGCATGAAGTGGGGCAGAAGTCCTGGGGAGAATAAATAGTGTGTGACCAAGTAATTAAAGATTGAATCATAATACATATGCACAGGGGGGTGGAATGGGGAATGAATTAAAGTTGTACAAGCAACCTTGATCCTGGAATTCCATAAGTTTTGAATGCCTGACATTGCAACCTTAATGTTGTTTCAATAATGAGATAGTATAATGTATTTAACTTTTATTTTAACTGTAAACTCTCTGGGTAATGGACTGTCTCTTTGTTCTGCATTTTTACAGCGCCTAGCACTATGTGGTCTTGGCCCATGACTAGGGGTCTTAGGTGCTATACTGATACTAGTTATATTGTATTGATGGCTTTTGAATGTATTGCCAGCTGCCTGACTTTAGCTGCTGGAGACTTCATACTGTTTTCTTAACCACCCTTCGCAGAGAACCATCATTCTTTCAGTTTTATTTCTTCTCTATTGGCAAGGGGTCCAGAACATTGTTTCTACTTTTATCATCTAAAGGATTGACAGGTGCTTGTCTACAGTCTTTCACTCATTGATGTCTATAATAATTTTTCCATAGACTTCTGTATCTTTGAGGAAGGGTTTTTATGTAACATATGAAACCACAGAGTGAGTTGTTCTGTTTTGTAAGGGGTATATTTTGGGTGTGACAGTAAGGAGTTAGGCTATCAGGAAGAGAAATTATGAGAGAGAACTGCAGAGGGTCTGGCCAAGGCCATAAATTACCATAAACAACCAATCCTTTGAGAAGCTAAACCGATATGAGACTCAGTGGTTCCTTTGTTTCTCTTTCTTCATTCTCTACTGTTCATGAAGCCTACAAACAAAAACAAATAAAAAAACAAACAAACAAAAAAAGGGTGAAGTTCACCCCTCTACGGCAGGCCTACTTAAGGCCTATGCTGCACTTCAGTACTAATGTTGGATTTAAAAGGTGCATTGTTTTTTTGCTGAATTTCTTCACTGGCTTGGATTTCTCTGACATGTAACAAGATATTAATTCAATTGTCTCAATCGCAGGTAATTGAATTCTCTGTCAATCCATTGCCACATTGGTGAAATTTTTATTATTAGTGATAAAATCAAATTGAAACTTAGATTCTAAAGTTTTTGGTTTGGAGAAAATCGGATTTAGGTTCCTTTGTAAAGTCCATCTAATTTTTAGTTTGTAAAAATGTGTTGATGTTCCCCAACTTGGCTTCCTTGTTTGTTTGTTTCTTATGTTATCTGGACCCACAAAATTTGGATGTTTGAGGGTGGGTCAGACAAGATGGTTCATGTTTGGGCCCATGTATGCTAATTTCATTTCAAGACCGAGATCATTGAATTATGATCTTCTTCATGTGTCTTTTTATGTTTGTTTTCCATGTGAGCTGATCCTTGAGCACCAGAAAAGACTGTCAGTGGTAAAGGAAAGCAAGGAATAATTTATTACCTGTTTTCTTTCAGCCTTTAACCTTTCAAGGGAAGTACTGGACACATCATTTAAACTCTTTATTATGTCAGCCTCTTGCTCTGAAGCACTGAAACCTGTGTTGTCAGACAACTGTGTTGTCAGTTTAGTTTTCCTTCTTTTTCTCTCTTCTCTTCTAGGTTTTGATCTACTGCCTATTGCCATTGTGTCTGAATGCCTCAGCTGGTTGAAAAATTCAAACTGGATAATGCATTTTTGGTATTGTTTTCTTCCTTCCTTCCCAGAGACAGATATTGCCTTTGAAACACCAACACAGAAATGAAGAGATTTTTTTAAAACAATACCTAATCTGATGTCTCATTTTTATTTTCCCATTGGATCAGAAATGTGGTTTTCAATAGATTTCTTCTAAGATTTTCTCTCCAATTATGTGTTTGATGAAGGGACTATAAGGGACATTAGTTTAAAATACCTTGTTTCTGCTTTAACAGACATGGTACTAGATTTAGATAATTGCTTTTAATGGTCTTTTTATTAAAATAATAGACCTTAAAGAATGACCAAAATAAATGTAGAAATATATTTCTATGTATTTTGTACATTTGCTAATAACTGGGCTGGGAAATATTTAGAGGAAAACATTGGTTTGTAATTTGTCAGCACTTAATTGTAAACCTAACTATACAATAGATATTGTAGACTGGAGTCTTGGTTAAGCATCTTGAGAACTCAGGGGTTTGCTTGTTTGAGTTATCCAGTGAACAAAAGCAAATATCTGATGCACACAGAATGTCGTTGATTCTACTTGCTGAGAGAGAATTTGCCTTTGTGGGAATATTATGTTTATCATAAACAAAGTGATAGCAGTGTTGAAAGCCAAGTAGCTATCCACAGATAGAATATTATATTGCTGAAGATACTTGCATACATTTTGTGTGCTCTACTTAATGGACCACAGCCAGTGACCCAGGAAGGCAAGAAACCCTGGTACTGTGCATTGCTTAGCAATGTTAAACTTGAAGAGAAGAAGATTACATTTTTTTAAGTCAGCAATAAACAATGCATTGTACAGGGATGAAGCTATAAAGGCTCCTGCTCTGACTGAAATCAGGAAGAATATATGCTTTTATGCTCTTGCTGGGTTTACATATTAATATAATGCAAACTGTTTCTGACTATAACAGAGAGACCTGTTTAGAGGTTCACTATTTGCAAGTACGTAGAAATGCTTTTCTGTAAACTACCATAAGCTAATACTACATAAAGAAGTTAAACATAACATAAAAATTCTTCTATAATGTTCTTAAATTAAAATGTTTCAGCTGAGAGAGGGAAAGATATAGAATATCTATAGAGGACAGCTACTTCTACCTATGGGTACATGAACTACAGCTCCTTCTAGACAGCTACCTAAAATTTTGCAAGGCCATTGATCTGATAGAGGTCTTAATGAAACAAAATTATCTAACCAACTTTCTGATTTTTCTACTTTTGGAAAGGATTTTGTCAGTTAGCTACTAGATTCAAAAGTCTTGAGATTTTGTTTCCACTAATATATTGAGTGTGACTTTACAGAATAAATTGGAGAATTTTTAATGCCTATTTAACTCACTTCTACGTTCCTATTAATTCAGATACTATATATTGCATACTCTTCACCAGATATGTAGATTTCTTATAGTATGTTCTACAAGTTGATTACCCCAGTTAGGCTTACAGTGACTTGCTTAACCCTGCCAGGAAAACTACTTTATTTAATTCAAAGTATAAAGAGATATGTAAAAATCAACAAGCACTGGACAGCCCTGCTCCAGTTAAAATTACAACCTTAACAATAGCATAACAATAAACTATTCCTCCCACCATATATTCCTCACTCCTACAATGTCAAAAATAAAAAAATAATGTTCCTAATAAACACAATCAGTTGTTTTAGTTGTTTCTTTCCCCCTGCCAGCATTATTCCCAACAAATCTGGCTGACCTTTATCTTAACTATTTCTAATCCAAGCCCTGATCTGCGGTAAACTTTGATTGATCAATGGTCAGTCCTACTGCATCCACTAAGATTTGTTTAAAAGAAGGAGTTCTGAAGTTACCCTATCTATCTATCTATCTAGTAGAATAATGACAGAATGCAACCTGCAGTCCACCACATGAGAGAGTCTCCTGATTGGACACAGAACTGTCTGCAATTATCCCTCAGAAAATAGGTGGGGGATCATTCAAAAACAGTTCCATCTACCCCAGCTTGGGATCACAAGCCTATCCGCAACTCATCAGGATCAATTATATCAAGGCAGTACTGACCAAAAAAAAATATTTCTTGTCCATTGCTAGGAGAAGATCAACAACTAAGACCAATGCAGCCTCAGTCCCATAACCAGGACTACAACCTGATTGACTAGTAGTCATGGTTATCACAAGTCTCTAGATATTGCCAGAGCTTTTCTGCCACCACTTTCTCAATGAGCCATTCCCCCAAATAGGCGAATCAGCACAGGTGGTGAGATTGTCAACATCAAGCAATCTTTTTCAGTTTATTAAGTAGAGAGTTCACAAGTGCCTCCTTGTCTACATCTGGTTTCCTAGCCTCCCAAACAGAAATATTAACAAGCTATCCAAACAATAGCTCCTCATAGGCCATACGTAGCTCAGACAGGCATGGGCCAAATGTACACTCAGGGTTTTATTTTCAGTATGCTTTTATTGGTAAGTTGTTATCTTTCTGTATGTACTCATTTCTTTTCTGCTTTTTGCCTTTCCTTCTGCTTCTTACTAGTAAGAAAGAATGAAGAATCCAATTTGGAAAAAAAATAAGGAAAACCCCAAGCTTATGGCTACGCCTGCCCCCAGTTTAATATTTTGCTAAGGTTTGGGTTTGTTTGAAATGTACAAAGGAACCAAAACCAAGAAGAAATGCAAAAGATGGAAAATAAGGTTTTTCTTTTCCTTGGTCTAATTACTCTCCTCTTGCTTTTATAATTCTGGTAGTTCTTTATTAGTTATGCAGCTGAACCAAATCTTCCCAGCCATTTAGAAATCTAATAGAGGAATTAAGATTATAAGGTCATGTTTTTGTCCTGTGTTTGTTTGTTTGTATGTACTTGTAGGCTTTCACATCCAGTTTCGTGCATGCTTCAGCAACTTAAATTATATTTACTTGATACTTGTAAAAACATTTTAATAGAATTATTTCCAAAGCATTTTTCTCAGTTGCTTTCTGTGCTTAAGAAATGATCAAAAGATTACCAAGTAACCAGCAAAATCCAACTTCCAGTAAATAGTAATAATCATCTCTTTGGATTAGATATCACGTCTTCCTCTATTTCAAACCATTAAAAAGTTGGCAGGAGCAATATCTACTTGGAAACTGAAAACATGTAATGTGAAGTCTGGAGCTGTGCATGCTTTCACCATGAGTATGATTTAAAAAAATGAAAACTTTTTAATTTGGCATTTTGGGTGCATGGAAAATAATAAATACTTGTTTAAATAAAGATTGTTGAGTGAGGCCATGTAGTGTTTCATGACATATCTCCATCCCAACCAGATCAATGGCTGGAAGGTCAGCAAGGAGCGTTGTAGCAGATCTGGCAACTAACTGATTTTCTGGCTTGGTGACAGTTCAAAAAACACATACCATACATCAAAAGAAACTTTTGGTTCAGGTCAAACCAAATCTGAAAGTTATCAGGATTTTTGATGAATAAAAAACCCCCTCCATTTTGGGTCTGACCCAGGGCAGAAATTTGAAGCTGGATCTCCCACATCCCAAGTGAGTGCCCTCACCATTTGCTAAAGGTCTTTTTTGGGGAGTGGGGTTGAGTGGGGTATTGGTGATGGTGACAGTAGCTGCAGCAGTACCATCACCACCATCGTGTGAATAGCCTAAACTATTTTTATACAAATTCACAAATAGTTACAGGTTGAGTAAAAATGCATTTTTCATTGAATAAATGACTAGTCTGAAAAATTGCACCTACCTCTACATTCTAATACTAACCTAAAAGGAAACTGGGAACCACACAATATGGGCTCAATCCTGCAAACTCTTTGTCACAGTTTCTGGGCGAACTGTACTACTGACCCTATGTAGTCTTGCCAAGTGCACCCTGTATAGGTTTCAGGTCTCTTGCCACCAAAACCTGTATCTCAAGCTATCCCTTGTGCTCTGTCGAAATGGAGGGTCCATGCTTTGAGATCTCAGTGGTGAGAAAAAGGCAGACAGACAAGCCTCTGACTGCAAAAGCTGTTTATTCAAGCCAGCAGCAATACAAGTTAGGAAGTCAGGTGCTTACCACAATAAGGGAGGGGAAGCCTATCTCTCTCCGTAAGTGGACTGCACCAGGAACAGACCTGCCACATAGCACCGCTGGTACCTTCACCGGCCTACGGAGACTTCTGAGGCAGGTGTCACCTGGGGGTCCCAATATACTCCTTCCTCCCACTTCTAGCAATAAACTTATTGGTTTTGTCTCAATCCACTTGGGGATTGAATCTTAACACTTGTTATTTTCTTTGCTATTGGCACTTAGCTAGGGACCAATCCACTATAAGCTGCAGTTACTTGTTTACAACTTCTGCTGGCTTCTAGCTTGCTTGAACTGGTTCTGTGGTTAGCCTAGTTTCCTCCAGTTGACGTATTTTTTTGCAGTTAGCTTACTTCTGCGTTTAGTCCCGAGTTTATGCCCAGGTCATGAGGCACCTAGCTTTGTTTGGGAGGCCTGCTTTTGCTCATGAGGCCTAGCTATTATTACTTATACTAACTCAGGCCTAGTCTTGCCACTCATGCTACCCTCTCGTCACAAAATTCTTCCGCTTCTTACACCCCTACACTGCACACCACTGTTGGCAGCACGTGGGGTTTGTGTAGCTCCATGGTGTAACAAAAAGCAAACAGCTTCCACTCTGTGGTTTGTATCTACACTTGGCACTGAAAGACTGACAGCAGGAGGCAACAGGGAAAGGCTCAGGCAGAAAGTTGCTGCTGCAGCCTTTCCTCACTGCCTCCTTCTGCCAGAGTCTTTCTCTGGTGTCAGAGGTCTTTCACTATGGGCAGGGTGGGGAGGAAGGGAGCCTCTGGCATCAGGGAGGCAGTGAAATATTACACTTTTAATAATAGCAGTGTAGATGAGGAGCCATTACTTGGCGATGTAGCAAGCCATGTAATATACATACCCTAAGGGTTCAGGCCACATCTTTACTTGCCTATTCAATGCCTCACCATGTACACTGCTATTTACACTAGTGCCAGGGGACCATGCAGTGCTTTACTCTACATGCTGCTATAATGCGTGTGCAGTGAAGACATACCCTCTGCTTGGAATCACACAGTTCTATTACTTTCAGACTAGCCCTTGGGTTGCAGTTCCCTCTGTATCAACCATGATTACTCCAGCAGGTCTGACTTAGGCTCAGACCTTGCAGTTCTATTCCCTCTGGGGCCATCACAGTGGTAATCAGTGACCAAACAGCCTCCTTAAAACAAAGTATCATTTATTTAGAACAAAAGCATCGCAGAGAAACCTCACTGTAAGCACATCAAACTTTTTTGCCATTCCCTGGCTCTGGGAAGGACCACTGCTTTAGTGTCAGTGTGTCTCTCTAGACAGCCTCTGATGAGTGGCTCCCATTATAGCCCTCAGAAGTGCCTTTGAACTCTTTCATCTTCTTTTGATCTCTAGTCTCCCTGCTTTGGCAAAACAAGTTTGGAGCTGGCTTCTTGAAGCTAACAGATTTCCCCACTGCATCTCAAACTATTAACTATTATGTGGCTTTCCTGTTTGTTCTTCCCAAAGCTCCCTATTAAATTAGCTCAATGCATTCATACAGGAAATTCTAATATCCCTCCAGTTACTTAAAATATTCATGCCATTATTACACATCATTATTCATAAATTAACACATAACAGCTCCATGACCATCATGCTCTTCACATTTGAGTAGTCCAAGAACAGGCAGTAGATGATACAGGAGGTACACAACACTTTTCCCCACACAGTCCCATGGGACGATACCTGTAATGCCTTTCTCATGGTCTTCTCCTGCACTGGGAAACCAACCTTAAAGAAGTGTTCTAAAGGCAGCTATGAGGGAGGCCCAGGTTAAGCTCAATATATATATATATATATATTTAAATTATTTGGGGAGTATATGTGGCTGGATGTAATGTCGTTTCTATGAGCTGTAATGTAAACACTTGTCAGTATCACCTATTGCATTGGGATGCAGTGTCATCTACCACCTGAATGGGCTGCAAAAGACCAGAGTTCTTTTAATTCTGCTATTGGCTTGCTGTGTGACATTGGTCAAGTCACTTTCCCTCTTCCAATTGCCTGGATAGATGTGAGGAAAATTGAGGAATTTTCAACTCCCTCCTACTGGTATTTTCTTAGGACAGTGCAGTCTATCTTGAAATAATTAAAACAGTTCAATAGGTAACCCATCAGGAAAAAACAACAACTATTAGTAGCATTTTTAAAAATCCAAACAGCTCAAGATTAGGCTGAATTCTCCTCTCACAGCTGTATTACAGTGAAATTCAGTGGAAATACTCTTACTTTATCCCAGTGTATATGAGAAGAAAAACATCCTCAATGTCTATCATCGTTTTTTAATAGTAGTGGATAAAATAGAGCAGTACAAATGGTGTATTTCAGCAACGTTAACAAACACTGATGTATACACATGGAACAAAAATATTAAATGTCCTTAGTCATTATGCAAGTTCTTGGTAGAGCTTTCATTTTAGCTTCCAGCAATTTGACAAGTTCCAATATTCTTTACTCTGTCCATAGACTTAGCCAAGTAAGCAAGTGGTAACAGATTTTTTCCCTTCACCATTGAAGGCTTTTGGTGAAGGACAGCTTCATAGACTTTGCATGAAATATGAAATCCAGTTTAGGAAAGATCAAGAAATGTGCTTTAATTCTTTCAAAGTTGTAGTTTGCATACCTGAGACTAATTTATAAAGAACAAAACCTTTAACAGCTATGGGAGTTGTGTATGTGTGTCCACATTTTCATAGTGTGGCTAGCCTCACATAATTTCTTCTGGAGGACTCTGAAACAACATGTAGGAGTTAATCTTTCATGTAAATCCCAACAGCAATGATAAATGTCTAGGCCTCAGCAGATAGAACATTTAGCAAGGGGAGAATAAAGGAAGTCTTTTATTTATCTCAAGTGTACCTCTCTTGGCCAGTGTTAGAATAGGGATTCAAAAAATGAGGTAATTTCACCTGTTGTTTGTTTTAAATAAAGCACTGCATATGGAAGCAGTAAATTTTATGAGGACCAGGAAAGGGGAATAATACCTCCTGAATGAAGGAAAGAGATTTAATCCGGAACGAGATTATAGCATAGTACATTATACAGAAAAAGAAATCCCATGGGAAATCCCATCAGGCATAGAAATATTTTACACACTTTCTTTTCTGAGAGATGACTTTAATGTGTGCTGTGCCCCAGTTTCCGCTGATACATTAGAAATAACATTACATGTTATTTAAAATAAAAAATAAATATAAAGTGAATTTAATGCTTAAGAAATGTGCCAACCTGATAGTCATATAGGTTCTCAGTGCATCCACAGAAAGGTATAGCACAGACAAAATTCCTTACATTATCCCACTGATGTGCCTCTAGGTATAAATTGGTAGTTCATTTTCCTAGTTCATTTAAAGTATGGTCTCCCCACTAACATAAGGGTACATAGTTTTGATTTTTTTAATGATGTGTACTAGAAAATGGACTGAGTATCTATTCATTTCTCATTAATTATTGAATGGTAATTACTTTCATTCACTATAAACCTGGGCTGCATTTGAACTGGTGACTTAGAAGTGAAAAGCAGTAAATCCAGGTAGCAACTCTCAGGATTCAAATCCCTGTTCATTATTGTTATTGATTTTAATGTTACATTCTACTTAACATGTAGGTAGAATAGTGATGAGTAAGTTTCAGATGAATGAATAGATAGAATCTATGCTAAGTGAGCAGTTGTCCAAGCAAGAGGGAGGAACTGCTTATTTCTTGCAGAGTACTGTGCACACCCACTTTAGATTTCCACTTGGGATATAGACATGAGTGATTTGAGTACACTGCACCTTCATCCTAGATCATACAAGACAGAGAGAAAGTGGGCTTGAAAGCAACTGATTACTGTAGTGAGTGGGTGTGGCCTCCCTCTGAAACTGACAGGGAGAAACAGGCCAGGCCTGTGGGGGCAGAGCCAGAGACTGCCTGTCCGCCCGCCCATAAGCAAGGGGGCGGGACAGGAAGTATAAAAGAGAGGCCCAAGAGCTCAGTCAGCAGTCAGCTCCCGAAGGGGAAGGACGTCCCTCCCAGCCCTCCAGAGCTTCCTGCGGCCTCGTACCCAGAAAGTGGACCAGGGCCTGCGTCCGGGTGCCAGAGAAAGAGCAGCACGTGGCCTGGGGCCCAGAGGTACCCTTGGATCTGACCCCTGGATCTGATTGCTGGACCCGGTGATCCAGAGGATCCTGGAGGAGCTGCCAGATGCAGATAAGGAGGAGGTGGCCATACCGGGGCCAGACTTGGAGGAGTTGCCTTTGGAGTTGCCAGAGGATGATGACATTCTGCAAACTGCTCCTGGGCACCTACCCCAATGAGGTTGACTGGACGGTGGCACACCAGGTACCCAAGGGAAGGGGGCAGAACCCCTCGATATCGTCGGGGGGCAGTAGGTCGGAAGCTCGTCGGGGAGGTCGGCAGGGGGCAGTTCCTCCAGGTCCGGCCCTGTCAGGGCCCGCGCCTCATCGTTGTCCTTTTGAAACTCCAAGGGCAACTCCTCCAAGTCTGACCCCAGTATGGCCACCTTCTCCTCGTTTTCGTCCGGCAGCTCCTCCAGGTCTTGGGCCTCTGGATCACCGGGTCCGGTGGGGTGGTTGGATCTGGGGGTACCTCTGGGTCCCAGGCCACACGCTGCTCATTCGCCGGCACCTGGACACAGGCCCTAGTCCGCTTACCTGGGTACCAGGTCCCATTCTGCTCGCCAGGGTACCAGGCCACAGTCAGCTCTGGATGGCGGGGAGGGACATCCTTCCCCTCTGGGAGCTGGCCGCCGATTGAGCTCCTGGGCCTCTCTTTTATACTTCCTGTCCCACCCCCTCGCTTCCGGGTGGGCGGACAGGCAATCTCTAGCTCCGCCCCCACAGGCCTGGCCTGTTTCTCCCTCTCAGTTTCAGAGGGAGGCCACACCCACTCACTACAATTACAAATATTTTTGCTCCCCTAATAATTTGGCACATATTTAATTAAATCTGTATCACCCCTGCCAGAAATCCATGTTTCAATGACTTGAGTATCTTACTCTTCTTTAGTGATGGCCAATAATTATAAATAAAAATAGCAGCTCATTTTCTTTGATGTGCACAGAGGAGATAGGACTGCTGCATTTTGTTGATATTGGCCAAGAGCATTGTTGAAATTTATAATGATAAAATAAATCATGAAATCTTTGTGGAATACAGGTTAATAATGGCACTAAAATGAAGCCTTCAAGCAGCCAGTACATATTTTGAATGAGCTGCTCATATAAACAGCATGAAGAAAGCCAAATATTTTCCTCACAAGGTGACAGTCGTTCTGTTATATTGATCCTAAGAAGTTTTATGAAATGGAGACATAATTAAAATACACAAGTAGTAGAACTATCCTAAGCAGGAAATAATCTTCAAGCAGAGATGCCAATTACATTCCTGGAAAGTTCGCATTTGAGCAGAGATATGAAACTCCCAAGCTCCAAAATCATCAACATTAAAGTGACTTTTTTTGTCAACAAGATATTCCATATCAGAGCTATTTCCGCACATATACTGTCCCAGTTTCCTGCAGAAAATTGAGGATACTATTTGTAAGAAGGAATGCAGGGCCACTATATTCCCAGAAGGCTTAAAGCTGTTGAAAACTTTGTCTGTGGAATACATTGGAGTAAAACCTGTTTTAGCCCAGCCAGGATGTACACCAGCAATAATAAACCAGATGTGATCCCAACTACAGGAGTATAATTTTTGTTATGAACTATAATTGGTGAATACATTTATATTATTGCTGAATATTGGTGAATATATTATATTTTCAACTTGCAAGAGGAAGAACTATTGCTTGTTATTAACTTCACAAATATTTGTAACTGCTCTGCAGCCTTCGCTTACATGAAGTGTATGACATTCGAAGGCCATGGACTAGAAGGAAAGAAATGTAATATTGTTCTTAGACAGAAAACCAAATGTTCCCCCAGCTAAAAGGATTATAGCCAAGAATCTTTCCCAAGGACAACATTACAGCTGCATCCTCATTTATCAGTGAGAAGATTTTCTATAAAGTGTGTCTCTCCTCTATAGGTGGCAGAGAATTCAATTAATTAATTCCAAGCATTAAAAAGCAGCAGCCTTTTATTCAGGAGACTAATAAATAGCATGCAGGCTTGACGCGTAGCCCAAGTTTACTTGACTTTATTCTTGAATGATATGCTGCCTTTTTTCATAAATACATAATCATTAGTAAGAAGCATTAAACAAATGCTGTGCAGAAATGAAAACAATTTTGTTGCCAAATTGGTTATGCTTTAGGCAAATATGAGGATTTTTTTAATAGAGTGGCAATAGTATTCCTGCTGATTTCATTTTCATTTAAACATTTTACTGGCTGTCTTCATCTGCAACATGCTCCTAGAGGTAATAAGAAAAAAGCTGTAGTTTTAATAATTGCTTATATGATTTATGAAAGAGTTATTTCAGTAACAGTGTTTTTAAAGTGCAGCCTTCCTTTCTTGGTTTTCCCCTGTAAATTAGCAGTAATTTGTGGCACCTCTGTTACATATTCTTTGGTTGTTGATGAGGCTTATAGGAATTTGCATTTTCCAAATACTCTGCAGGCAACGGATTTCTTGTTTCTGATTCCAGCCAAATTCAGATAAAAATCCAATCCCATAGGTAAGCAGAAAAGCCTCCTTCTTCAAAATGTCAAGTCATGCATGCATCTGTTCCATTCATTAAATTCATGAGGTTAAGATGGGCAGGGCAAAACAATCTAAATGAAATATAGCAGTATTCATCTGCTCTATACCCAGGTATGCCCATAGGTTTATTTTATGCCAAGCACAGATTGTAGAACCTATTTAAGAATGATATTAAACAAGCCCCTTCCCCTGGAAAACTGAGATGGTATTTGTCAGTCCTGCCACATGGGCTATAATGAAAAGAAAAGGCTAAAATGAATGAAGAGTATATGTAAAATTACACACTAAAGACTTTTAATCCACAAGAAAATATTTCCCAGCTTCTAGAATTGGCTGTACTGTTAATTGGCTGAAAAAGCAAAAAGTCAGCCAGCCAAGAAAGTGCTAGCTATAGAGCAGCACATAGCAAGTGAGCTCTCATCCTACTGTGGGCTACAACAGGCATTTCTGTGAAACATTTATCCTTCTCTGGTGACTATACACTGATTTTTTTTTTCTTTTAAAAATATAGTTTGTCCTACTTTTGAAAAAGATATCTTTCCTTTCCCACTCCATGAGAGATCCAATGCTCTCTAAAGTTTTTTTTTTCCCTAGTCTATTGCTCTTTAAAAGTTCCTTATTGCCTAGTTGTCTGGTAGATCTATTCCTAATATTAGACAAGGAGAACTATATAGTATGAGTTATCCTGAAAGTGGGCCTATATGCTTCACCTCCTAAAATACTTTCACCACTCTCTGTACAGCTCCAGTGGTAGTTGCCCTCTCCCGGCCAATCTATTGGTACCGGATATGGGCGATGTCTTTTAGCTCTAATGGTAGAAACCTGAGGTTTTGGAGGTAACAATCCAAGGTTCGAATCTCAGCATGACAGGTGTCAGTATATTTTTGCCCTATACTGACTGTCTCATGGAGAAAATACAGGACATACTAAGTACTGGAGATTTTCTTTAGAGCAAATGTAAAAGGAGTCAGGTCAGTCAAAACATTTTTTTTATGTATAATTTCAAAACATTGAGTTCATTTAGACTTTTTTAAACATTTCTATAATTAGGTTAAATTTCTAAACAAAAAGTCTTTCAAAATATATATATATATATATATAAACAAACTATACAAATACTTCTTGAGCATTCAGAAGTGAAATCAGGAAGGCTAAAGCACAATTGGAGTTGCAGCTAACAAGAGAAGTGAAGGGTAACAAGAAAGGCTTCTATAGGTATGTTAGCAACAAGAAGAAAGTCAGGGAAAGTGACAGATGATGTGGAAAGCCTGAAGTACTCAGTGCTTTTTGTCCTCTATCTTCACAGACAAAGTCAGCTCCCAGACTACTGCACTGAGCAACACAGTATGGGGAAGAGGTGAGCAGCTCTCAGTGGTGACAAAGCCCTGGTTGGGATGATTTATTTGGGGTTGGTCCTGCTTTGAGCAGGGGGTTGGACTAGATTATATCATAAGATCCCTTCCATCCCTAATCTTCTATGATTCTATGAAAATGAAAAATTCCAGTTTTCTAGTTCAAAAGTGTCAAAATTAAAACGTTTTACAATTTAAATTGTTTTCAAGATTTTTGAGTAAAAACTCCTTTCAAACCAAACCTATCATGCCAAAAACTTCAGTTTTGTCAAACTGTTATTTTCTGACAAAAAGTGTTTTGTCTAAAAATCCCCAACCTGTTCTAGTCTGCAGCTCATACACTCATTACTCTTACCTAGAGAATTGTACTAGGCATGTAGAGTCACACTCAGGATATAATCATCATTATAACTTATTCTACCCCTAGATTAGATTTTCAGGGAGAGTCTGTGTATATGCGTGCTGTAGACTGATGGATTTCAGAGACACTTATCAATCACACTAGACAGGTGTATGCTTTATGTGTTAGAGAGATTAAATACTTAAGATGGTCAGCAGCTACAAAATATAAATTAATTTATATTTCTTTCTAAGTTGTATCACCAGACTCCAAAAGTTTTTTTTCCAAACCAGCAGCAGTGCAACCTGTCTTTTATTCCTGTGCAAGTTGCAAGATTGTGGGAGGAATGAACCCAGGTGTTTTATATCTAACAACAAGTTCAGTGCTTTGGCATAATTTGGTTTGGTACTTAGATACCAGAGTGATAGGACTGTCTAATGCCACAGGCACATTGAAAATATAGCTCTGTTCCCATCCCCTATACCTGGTTTATTCCTACTGAAGTGCCAATGTTACAATAGATTGTTGGCCTGATAAGATTGTTGTTGCTATTTACAGAGATCAGCAAAATAGTTAAATATATCTATATTTAAAATACTTTTGCCTGTTATGAAATCTCTTTTATACAGAAGAAGTTGGCCTTGATGCAAGAGGGAAGGAAGATCTTTACATGTGCCATTCTCCCTTCATGTACTTAATAGTTCAACCAGCTCCATTAAGTGTACACAGATTTTGAGAAAACTGTGATCTTAGTCATACAATCTTGTATAGCACTGATTATTTTCATCCCAAATTCATACAGTATATGATTTCATAGCTCTGAACCATGTGGCACATAACTCTATTTTTATATCTTTATGTCCTAAATGGTGAGCTTGCTCTCTTTCCATGGTCATATTTTAAGCAATGAAGATATAGGGTTTCTTGATCCTTGTAGTATTCTTAATAGCTATCAATCATCATCCAGTAAAGTATCTCACCTCCATCATTCCCCTGCCTGAGAATGAGCAGTATATCACCCCTTAGCAATGCATGCAGACTTCAAGAAGCAAGGACTTGATCCAAAGCCACGGGAGACTTCCCATTGTCTTCAGTGGATTTGAGATAAGGCTGTAAGGATAAAAAAGGTTGCTGCTGTCCATGGCCTTCCAAGGGTAAAATATGATTACACTCATTGTACTTCAAACTGGTCATGCTTATAGATTTGTATGACTTAAAAAGTCTCATTCATTTTAATTTCAATGTAAAAAATCACATTTTCTTCTAAACATAAATTGAATTTTACAGAAGCAATTATGCTATGGGAAGATGTTCAAAATATAAACTTTGTTTGTTCACATGCACCTAGTCTTTATCCCTCTCAATTATATGAAAAAATGATAGACTTTGAATTTGTGCTAATCCTATTTGTCATGCAAATGAATGGTAAACTTAGCATGAATTAGTTCTGTACATATAAATTCTATAATGTCCACGTGCACAAAAATGTTGCAAGTAATTTGCATTGCAGAGATGGAAACTAAGGTGATGCCCATGTGAAAATTTGACTAATGATGATTATGTATTATGTTTGAGGTCAAAGTTGTCTTTAAAGGAAAGTGTATTATTGTAATGCAGTCACAGAGATAAAAGAAGCAAACTCCAGCAGAAATAAGGTAAGTCTCAAGTAGATCTGGTCAGAAATTTTTTGATGAAACATTTCTCAAAAAATGCTGATTTGTCAAGATATTTCAGAGAAACGTAATAGTTTCAATGAAAATTTCATCAGGTAGGTTTTGCAGGTTGAGGATGGAATAAAGGGAGAGAAAGAATATCCTTGGGGTTAGGACTCTCACCTGGGATGTGAGGTTTTTGCCTGATGTCTCTTTCATTTTTCATGAACAATTTTGAAGGGTGCCCATTTTGTTCTTCACAGAAACAAAAAAACTAATGGTGAATCTCAAAATCTTTTGTGAAATGTAATTCTTGTTTTCTAGCCAGCTCTAGTCTCAAGTGAGACAATGATCCCTTCCATCACTGTTTTATTACGACATGTGGGCCAATCACTCAACCGTTCTGTGACTTTAATTCATCTCAAAACAGAGTAAAATAAAAGAACACTATGGAAACCTATTGTTTTAGCAAATTGTATTTTCTTGTGTGAATAAATGGAAGCTATACCTTCATTAACAGTCATGCAGAATTTTCACAGTACAAACTGCACATTGTAATAAGACAATGGTTTTCCATATCCAAATTTAATTTCTATATAATGTGTTGTCCACAGCTTTTGTTTTCAGCTTTACTGATTTAATGGTCATATTTTGTTTCTGAAGCAAGCAGGACACTTGCATTGTAAACTGAACTAAAAAAATAATGTGCCCCAAAAAAGATTTAATATATAGAATTTTCATTAGTCAGCCTTTTGCACATCTTAAAACAGGAGCTCTTTTAAAATGGTATAATATTTAAATGCAGATTCTGTCATCTACACTTCAGACTCTTGGTTTTATAAGAAGACTGATTGGGTTCTGCTATAGTGTAAAATGAAATTCAGACTCCTAATTTAAACAAATGTCCCCTGTAGTATACTACTACTGCATGAAATAGCTGATTTTAACATACCCCATAAATATCCGTGCTGTACAGTACATAAAGATGGCTTAAGAGTAGTTTTTCATTAATGATTAGAACTCTGTGAATAAATGTTATAATAAAATTCTGCCTAAGGTAAATCCTGTAGGATTTTGACTGTGTATAGAAGTTGGTCTTACATTTTTTTGGGGGGGTTAGTCCAATATTAATACTGAAAGAAGAGAATAAGGAAAATTTGATCATTGACTTGTACCTCACATGATCCCTTGACAGTGTGTGAGTAAGTCTTACAGACTTTGATCCGTTACCTATAAATTGGTCATTTTCAATATTTTTCTCTCCTCCCAACTACGTAACCATTCCTCTGTATATCCAATATCCAACTATGAAATGGCACTGAACAGTATGGGGAGAACTATGAGTCTGTAGTAACTAATTTTTGTGATTCTAAAAAATATCGGTGTCACTGTTACATTCATACTTCTAACAACCTGGACCAGACCCTCAGCTGACGTAAACTGGGTTAGCTCCACTGAACTCAATATTAGCCCTCTGTGTTCTGCCCAAATTCCAATGTTGTTAATTATATTTCCCCTAATTAGCTATATTCTCCTTCTTGATCATAGTGTTTGTATTCTGTGCCAGATTGTTATGTTATGTGGACATGCACTGTTAATCAGTGGTTCTACTCCAGAAATGGCTGTATATATTACATAAAATTGTCAATCATACCTATAAGTCTAGGTTATCTATTCATTAGTAATATGCATTAAATTAATTTATTTGTATTTGTGTCTCGTGAATTACTGTCACATTAATTCCTTTTGTTCTTATGGCTCATATTATTATTTAACTATAACAAGATTTTGCTGCCAAATTCAAAACTCGGTGAAAAAAGATTGTGAGTTATTCAGATAGCAGCTGATATGAATCTTCATACAATGTACTAAAGATAAAATACATAGATGAGAGTGAGCACAAATTTATGTAGGCTCTATCCATGCTGTAGATGGATACAGAAAATGTGAGTGGACATAAAATGCGTTGTTTCTTGATAAGTTGCATTTGTCATCTAAAATATTAATATCAACAAAAAGAAATGAACAATAAGGAAACAGATGGTCATTTTCATTATCAAACAGTAGGAAGTGCCTGAAGAATAGTCTTATGTGATGGCACATAATATTTTGTCACTGAACCAACCAAAGGAAACGTGGCTCACTATATGAACACTGGGCTCAAGGACTAAGGCACTCCTTAGCTTCTGAGTGATTTTTCTTTAATCTGTTCTATAACATTTGACCTTAAAATACTTACCTAATTATGCAAAGATGCTCTTGGATTTTTTTTTGTCATTAGTTCTTAATGATTATATAAAATGCAAACCCCAGACTCGGCTATTTGAAATCCAATGTAACATATATTATACAAAACGTTGCCATTAATATGCTTTCACAGATTGACCAGATTGTCCCTAGCTCTTGTGCACATGAGGGAGGGGGCAAAGAGAAACACCCACCTCCTTAATTTTGTAGGACCTGCACAAGGATCAGCAATAACCACAATTTCTGTGCTCAGGGATGTAGAGCGGCAGCTCAGTCCATGTACCTCTGGGCTGCAAGGGAGTGGATGGAGCAGCACCCTATTCTCCATATTGAGTGCACTGGACTGCAGAGCTATCCAGCCACAGGAAGGGCAAGCATGCTCCACCATCCAAAGGGAATACACTGCATGTATCCTCTCTCTGAACACTAGGAAGTGTGGGGAAAGGCCTTCTGATCTGTATTCTCTCCCTGAGCATGCTAGGATGGTGCAGCTGCACAACTCATCCAACACAAGCCAGTGCTAAATGGCAGTCTGTCCCTGTACTCCATCAGTAATTTAGCTGAAATGCTTCAGGATGCATATAAGCTGCTAAGAACTGTCTATATCTACAGTGTTATGTTTCTTTAAATGTAAATTGATTCAGGACTCCATATGGGATATGGATCCCATTTCATATGTTTTTGTTGAGTATATACACAATCTCACTTTAGAGGTTCCCTGCCTCCCACCCCTCACCCTGAGGAAAAAATTCTGTTTTACACTTGAGAAGGATGACAGCTAGTTAACTTAACAAATGTGTATCCTTTCCTATTAAACAATAGGCTAGTGAGCATTAAAGGCAAATGTTTTTCTTTTTCATGTGCAGTTTGTCCTCAAGATTTTCTCCCTACTCCCATTGTTGGCAGAAGCCAAACAAAGGACAGAGAAGACAGAATCAAACATCAAACAGGAACACCTTATCAAATTAATGGTTTGGAACAGGACATCACACTCTACAGACTTTGAATCTCTGAATCTCAGTGATGCTAACTAACTAATAGCAAATATTACTTGAGATATTTCAGATGTTTTTTTCACTGTTAAGACGATTGCAACGCAACCATTATCAATAGAATCAATATAAAGCAATATTTTGCTGAAAGTTTCAATTTTGTCTCTGCATATGAACCATGATATATTTGCAATGGAATATGATGACAAATGTCATATAGAATAAATAACATAGTTTGCTCTTTTAATGGTAATTTTTATATGATAACGTGTGGAAAGTGCTAACAAACTAAGGCCACAGTCACTCAGAGACTTACATACATTTATAAGCTTTTGCGGAATCAGGTTTTGAACACCTCATACTCTAGGAACTACTATAATATCTCATATAGTATCATAACTGAAACTTCACCATGTATTGTTAGATGGTCTCCACCTAGTGATGGATGAAGACGATCTAGTGTTCATGTTGATACTCATAACATTTGTCAGCACACTTTGATACCGTTGATCATGAAGTGTCATTTACTTGCCTGCCTACTTTAATGCAGTAGGAGTAGAGGGTGGCTTTATGCTTTCCTGACTTAACACTCCCAGAAAGTAAAGTGGAAACAGCCTTTTCACAGCACTATCACAAGGAGTACTGCAGGAATCTCCCCCTCTTCTCTCCAATATCTATTTGAGATTATTGGGAGAGATGACACTCAACTATATATCTCAACCTCAACTGATGCAACCACTGGTACTACTGAAATGTCAGAATGCCTAAAGGCAATTAGTTTTTGGAAGAAAATCAGCTTGTTCAATATGAATCGAAGAAGACTGAAGTTATGCTGATCCAAAAGAGGAAACTCTTGAAAGAGCTGTCTGAGACACTATCTTTTCCTTCCATTTAAGGCACACAGTTCCCATTTTTCACACAAGAGCAAAGCCTCTGTATGACCTCTGACTAAGCTTGGATGACCAGGTAGCATCAGTTTCCAAAAATGCCATCTTTCACTGCTAGCTCACTAGGAAACTTTTACCCTTTTGACTGGGAAAGGACCTGGACACAGCAATCCATACATTTATCATCTCTAGGGCTGGATTATTGTAACTCTTTGTATCTGAAGATGAATGTGAAGATGCTCAGGCTCCATCTGGTACAAAAATGAAGCTGCCTGCCTTCATGGTTCAGGCTGCTGTAATTGTGTCAGGTCTGTGCTTAAGTCCCTCCACTGTCTCCCAGTCACCTTCCAATGACAGTTTTAAGGCCTTAGTGCTAATTTTTCAAAGCAGTTAAGTGGATCAAGTCCCAGGTACATCAGGGAATAAATATCATTCTATGAACCACTAGGGCAGATGTGCTCCCTCGGGATAATACAGACCTCAAAGCTGGTACTAAAACATCTTTGGAATTTCTGAACATTAGAGATGACAACTTTCTAACTCAAGAAGTGTTACATGTAATGTAGGAGAATTCCTTGTCTTGGCAGATAAAGAGGAACTCATCACAAAACTAAGTAATAATAATAATAGTAATAATAATAATGGCAACTTAAGTGCAAGTGATCATGATTTGATCACATTTATAATGTGCAAGCAAAATAAAGTCAGATCAGTGATTTACAAGGTCTTTAAGAGGGCCAATTTCACAAAGCTAAAATCTATTATGAGCCGAATCAGTTGGGAAGAAAGCTTTAATCAGAAAAATGTGAATGATAATTGAGAATTATTTAAGAACACTTTACCTGATGCCCAAAAATCTATAATCAAGGAAAAAGGCCATATTGGTTAAAAGACCAACCACTTCACAGGGCAAGTGCAGGCAGCTATAAACAAATAGAAGAAAGTGAAGGTTGATAATAATGAATTCAAATCAGAAGCTCGGAATTCTAGAAAGCTGTTATAAGGCGCAAAGTTAAACAAGGACAAATTTATGGTCAGCGGAGTTAAGGATAATAAGCTGGATTTTTTAAAGTATATTAGGAATAGAAAATATCCTAACAATGGTATGGAAATGATAGAATTACCAATAATAGTTGCAGAAAAGGCAGAAGTGTGCAGTGTTTCTGTTCTGTATTTGGGGAAAAATAGATGATATAGTCTCATCATATGGTAATAACACTATTTCCATTCCACTAGTATCTTAGGAGGATGTTAAAAAGCAGGTTGTAAAGTCATTAAATCAGCAGATCTGAAAAAATTGCATTCAAGAGTTTTAAAAGTGCTGGCTAAGGAGCTAACTGGACTGATAATGTTAATTTTCAATAATTCTTGGAATACCAGGGATGTTCCAGAAGACTGGAAAACATCTAATCATGTGCCAATATTTAAAAAGAGTCATCACAATGACCTGGGTAAGAGGTCATTAGAGCCTATCAGTCTGACATCGGTGCTAAGGAAGATAATGAAATGGCTGATATAGGACTCGATTAACAAAGAATTAAAGAAGGGCAATATAATTAGTAACAATGAACATGGGTTTATGGACATAGATCCTGTCAAACTAGCTTGATATCTTTTTGATGAGATGACTAGTTTGGATGATGAAAATAAGTGTTGATGTAATATAATTAGACTTCTGTAAGGCATTTGACTTAATATCACAATATTCTGATTAAAAACTATAAAGATATAAAATTAACGTAATATACATTAAATGGATTAAAGAGTTGCTAACTGATGTGTCTGAAAAATTAATTGTAAACAGGGTATCATCATAGGGGTCTAGCAGGGATCAATTCTTGGTCCCATGCTATATAATATTTTTATTAATGACCTGGAAGCAACATAAAATCATCGCTGCCAAAATTTGCAGATAACACAAAAAATCAGGGTTGTGGTAAATAATTAACAGGACAAGTCACTAATGCAGAATGATCTATAAATTTCCAGACATTTTGGCCCAGGATCTGATAAAAAAAATGCAATCAAAACAACCAAACAGGTAGCACAATTTTTAAAACAATGTTTTAAACAAACTCACAAACAGACAGGGCTTTCTAGAACACATGTTGCAAAACATAACTTACCCTAAAACTAATGATGTAAAGTTGCAGCCCAATAAGTTACATTTTTGGACAGTTATAAGTAGAGGTCTACTTAATGCACAAAGAAATCACATTTTTCACAGATTGGTCAAAGCATAAATAGCAAATTTTACAGATGTGTTTATACCATGACACCCTTAATTCTCTGCTGTTGCAGCTGACAGCAGTGCTGCCTTCAGAGCTGAGCAACTGGCCAGGAGATGCTGCTGACTGGCCACCCTACGTTAGGCTTGCAACCCCGTTTTGTGTCAGGATCCCCAGTTTAAGAAACGCTGTGTACTTTTGTATACTTTTACCCTATAGTATAGGCTAAAAATACACAAAAGGCCAGATTTCCTCAGGAAGACCAGATTTCCCTGTCTATAATAGTTTCAGAGGGGTAGCCGTATTAGTCTGTATACAGCAAAACCAACAAGAGTTCTGTAGCACTTTAAAGACTAACACATTTAATTTCAGCAGGCATAAGCTTTTGTGGTCTTCAGCCCACTTCCTCAGATGCAGTTGGTAGAAATAATACAGCAAATATTGGAAATATATGTAGGAGGCAACAGAGCACAGATAACAATGGGGTAGGTGGATAAAAGCCGGGTACTTGAGGCCTAATGACAACCATTGAGTAGGAGGTGAGAATGGGTGATCAGAGCAAATTACTTCTTGTAATGAGATAGTCATTCCAAATCCATGTTTAAACCCAATTTGAATGGTCTAGTTTGCAGATAATTTCTAACTCAGCAGTTTCTCTTTGAAGTCTGTTTTTGAAGTTTTTTTGTAGAAGTATAGCAACTTTCAGGTCTGATTTATGTCTGATTTGTATCTATTTATCCTTTTGCGTAGTGATAGTCCAGTTTGGCTAATGTACATGGCAGAGGGGCATTGCTGACACATGATGGCATATATAACATTAGTGGATGTGCAGGTGAATGAGCCCCTTATGGTGTGATTGATGTGGTTAGGACCAGTGATGATGTCACTAGAGTCGATGTGTGGGCAGAGCTGGCAACAGGGTTTGTTGCAGGGATAGGTTCCTGGATTGGATTTCTTATAGGGTGTATGTTTGCTGGTGAGTAATTGTTTCAGGTTGGGGGGCTGTCTGTAAACCAGGATGAGTCCGTCGCCCACTGCCTGAGCGAGAGATGGATCATCTGCTAGGATAAGTTGTAGATCTTTAATGATGTGTTGGAGAGATTTTAACTGGGGACTGTAGGTGATGGCCAGTGGTGTTCTATTGTTTTCTTTGTTGGGTCTGTCCTGTAGTAGGTGACTTCTGGGTACCCATCTGGCTCTGTCAATTTCTTTCTTCACTTCTCCAGGTGGGTATTGTAGTTTTAAGAATGTTTCATAGAGATCCTGTAGGTGTTTGTCTCTGTCTGAGGGATCGTAGCAAATCCGGTTGTATCTTAAGGCTTGGCTGTAGACAATGGATCATGTAATGTGTCCAGGGTGAAAGCTGGAGGCATGAAGATACGTATTGCGGTCAGTTGGTTTTCGGTATAGGGTGGTATTAATGTGACCATCCTTTATTTGTATTGTAGTATCCAAGAAGTGGATTTCTTGTGTGGACTGGTCCAGGCTGAGGTTGATAGTGGGATGGAAATTATTGAAATCCCAGTGAAATTCTTCGAGGGACTCTTTCCCGTGGATCCAGATGATGAAAATGTAATCAATGTAGTGTAGGTAGGTAAAGAAGAGGTGTTTGGGGAAAAGTTTTGAGGAAGCGTTGTTCTAGGTCAGCTATAAAAATGCTGGCATACTGTGGGGCCATGCGGGTGCCCATAGCTGTGCCAGTGACTTAGAGGTATAGATTGGTTCCAAATCTGAAGTAGTTGTGGGTCAGGACAAAGTCACAAAGTTCAGCTGTCAGGTGTGACATATCATCATCAGGGAAAATGTTCTTGATGGCTTGAAATCCATCTTTGTGTGGAATGTTGGTGTAGAGAGCTTCTACATCCATAGTGGCTAGGATGGTATTTTCTGGGAGATCACCAATGGATTGTAGTTTTCTCAGGAAGTCAGTGGTATCACAAAGATAGCGAGGAGTGCTGGTGGCATAGGGCCTGAGAAGAGAGTCCATATAGCCTGACAGTCCTGCTGTGAGAGCGCCAATGCCTGAGATGATAGGATGTCCAGGATTCCCAGGTTTGTGGATCTTGGGTAGTAGATAGAATAACCCTGGTCGGGGCTCAGGGGGTGTGTCTGTGTAGATTTGTTCCTGTGTTTCTTTAGGGAGTTTATTAAGTAGATGTTTTAGTTTCTTTTGGTATTCCTCAATAGGATCGGACAGTAGTGGCTTGTAGAATGTGATGTTTGAGAGTTGTTTGGCAGCCTCCCGTTTGTAATCCAATCTATTCATGAGGACAACGGTGCCTCCTTTGTCTGCCTCTTTGATTATGATGTCAGAGTTGTTATTGAGGCTGTGGATGGCGTTGCATTCTGCATGGCTGAGGTTATGGGGTAAGAGGTGTTGTTTTGTGTTTTTCACAACTGCAAATTTGGTAGGGCTCTAGTTATAAGTGAATGAAACAAGTGTTTAAAATCAAAACACTTACACAAACTTAGCAATTGCTGCAGTTAATATTTCAGCTATACTATAATATAAACTGATTACACTCTGTGAAGTGTAGGAGTTACATATGGCTACTGGTTGCTAGCTAATTATCTATCTACAGCTGTGTAAGTTCAATTAAACCGCAAATACAGACTACTCCATCATTTCTGATATATTCTGTAAATGTTTTTCTTAATACAGTAAAAGGAAATAATAAGGTATTTAATTGGTATATAAAACAGTTATATTAAGATTAAAGGGCAGAACCACCAACTGACAATTAGTAAGCATGCTAAATATATTATGGCACCTCTTTTGAAAGTACTACTTATTAATAAAAATATAATTAGCTCATGTCTGCATTTGGAAAGGATAAAACCCATTTAAATGGCTCTTCCTTTTTCTTGTTAATTTCACCTTATTCAGATTTGTCTAATTGGGAGGGAAGAATATACCATGTGTTAGCTGGTATGGTGTTTATCACTACTGCCCTATGATGCATGTAGTGTCTGATGTGATCAAGTGTGTGTATGTATGTGTGAGAGAGAGAAAGAGAGAGAGATTATGTTACCTTAAAGTGACCAGTCTGCAAAAAAGATATATAAATTGTATTATTTATCACCATAAATAGCACAGGCTCATGTTTGGAGTAGCTGCACTAGCGTAATGTACTGCCCCCACCTCAAAGACCAGTACGTATGAATGCCAGGCCAACGTATCAGTATGTTACTAAAATGCAGAAATTAATGTCATGCCCATGGGCTTCAAACCTGGGTCCACTAAAACAGTCACATTTCAACTCTTCACCTGGCAGCCAGCTGATAAACACTGACATGCGACCTTTGAAGCCCAGCCCCAATTTAAGAGTTTGACCCTAATGTCCCATTGATGGAGTTCAAGAGCAGCCAATTGGCCCACTTAAGCCAGCAACAGGAACAGGAAGCTGTCTGAACAACTTGTATCCAGCCTGCTCTTGACTGTGTAACTTGTTCTTCCTGTTCCCTTGGGTTGACTTCCTGGTGTCCTGACCTGGCTTGGCTCTTGACCTCTTACTTGTGGTTCTCATTTCCAGTTTGTCTCCTGCTTCTAATCTCCCAGTATCCTGACCCAGCTGACTCCTGACTGTGAACTCTGGCTTTGACCATTGGGTCTGGCTGCCTAGGACCAAGCCTTGATAAAATTGTTCAAATTTTCCAGTTTGTGGAGCACTGGTCATTTGCAAAAATTTCCACAAGGCTGTTTACAGGGGATTTGAGTTATGAACATTGTGGAAATTCTATGACTGAGAACACATGGCAATTTCCTGTTTAATGGATTAGTTGAGCTAACCTCATGTGGTTAGATAGGTAAGCAAGAACCAGTTTTCCATACTCTTCCGAGGGGATGGTGGCTGCATTCTGAGGCCATGTCTACACTGCAGGGACAATAGTGGAATACCTACAGCTCTGTAGCTATGCTACCATAACCTTGCAGTATAATTGCAGCCTACAGTGACAGAAGGGTATTTTTCATCACTGTAGAGTCTCACACCTCTCAGAGCGATGACAGCTAGATTGTGGAAGCCCCTCCCGGAATGATGGTAGTTAGGTCAATGGAAGCATTTTTCCATCTACCTAGCTGCATCTACACCAGGGGCTTAGATCAGCATAGCTACAGTGCTCAGAAGTGTGGATTTTTTACACTCCTGAGCTATTTCAACTTAAGTTTTAAGTGTAGATCAGATCTGAGTCTTCCTAGAGGGGGGAAAAAGGCCAAATTCAGTACTAATGTTTGGGAAAACAACTTCATTTATTTCAACAGGGCCATGCTAATTTATCTCAGACCTGAATGTAGCCTCTCAGTCTCACCTATGTTACGAAAACAAAGAAGCATCAGATCCTGCAGATCTTGTCTGTAATCTTTACTGACATAGGTAATACCATAGACTTCAGTGGGATTACTTGCCTACTACTCACATCAATTAGCATTTGCAGAACCAGAAAGGATGGTTTTACAATGAAGGCGCTAGACTGGGACTTACAACATTTGGTTTCTGTTCACAGCACTACTATAAACTTTCATGTATCCTGGGGTAAATTAGTTAACATCCATGCCTCATAACTATAAAATGGGGATAAAAAATATTTCCCCACCTCAGAGAACTGTTGTGAGAACAAATTCATTAATGTATGTGAAGTGTTCAGCTATTATGGTGATGATGTGTGAATCATGGTGGTCAGGTACATTGAGAGAAAGGGAAATTTCCTTTCACAATATATACATATTTAAGCTCTCTTCCACAGCTCGGGAACAACTCAGTAGTTGCAAACAACATGTTCAGAACTTTAAGAGAAAAAATCTTTATTTCAGTTAAATTTAAGATAAAATTGCTCATTTTGCTTGATAAAATGAGATTTTGCAAAATATGAATATATAGAGAACAGGTAAATTAAAATCTTTGTTTCTCTGAAATCTACACTTTATGCTTCTAACAGCATGTATAATTAGTAACATAATAAAATCATTTAATTGCACAGCAAATTGCAAAAAAAGAAATCAAGAATCATTTGATCCATTCTCATTTTTATGCATTTATTCTATTAATTACAAGCAATGGGCAAAACAAAACTCAGTTTTGTCGTAAAAAAATGACATAAAAAAATAAAGAGTCTATTTTACAATAAGCATGATTAAAAATATAGACGGTATCGGATGCAAGAAAACCTAGAGAAAGAGGCTTACAAAAGGAGGCTGCTACCACATAAAATCCACAGAATTAGACACGGTGTACTTTATTTATAAGGTTGCTTGTTAGCCGAAAAAGCCATCAGCTTTCCTGGGAGAATTATGTCTGTGCAGACAATTTAAAGGTAGCTTCTTTATGCAAATGAGCCAAAGCAGCTCAGGATACTTTACTAAGCGTTGCTTTTCTCAGGACAGAAGAGGGGAGGAGGCTGAAAAGAAAACAGTTTTTACTGTATGGATTAATAAGAAAAAAAAGATTCAATATGTCTGTAACAAGGACACATGCATAAGAAATAATAAACAAATGCAAAGCTTCTATATTTCCCATGAACACATTCATGGGGAAACAAACAATGGCATTAGTGATCACTTGAAGTAAATAAATACTACAGCAAGAACCCTTTGGTTTATGGCTCTCACCCTCTGCTTTTTTATCTTGTTTTAATCCTTCGTACTTAGTAACAGTAGTATTGCAGTAGCACCTAGGACCTCCAGTGATGGACCAGGACCCCAGTGCACTAGGTTCTGGACAAAAACATTTTCCTTGCCCCAAAGGGCTTACAAACTAAACAAGATATGGCTCCCATTATTATAGTATCTGAGAACCTTCCAACCTTTAAAGTAATTATCCTTATGAATTCAGATGAGGATGTATTATTATGATCACCATTTGCCCATGATTACATAGGCAGTCTGTGGCAGTGCAGGGAATTAAACCCAGGTATCCTAATTTGCAAATTAGTGCCCTGAACAAAGGAGCATCTTTCCTCTTCTTGTTGCACTTATTTATTGTATGGGACTGAGAAAATATGTGGTTTTATATACTACGAGGACATATTCTTAGCAGATGTGTGTTGGGATCTCAATTTATATTTTTGATATATGTATCAATGAACATTACACATCAGAGTTTTTAATCTGTTCCTTTAAAGTATATGATGCAATTCTTCATATTTCCATGGTGCTGAGCACTTTTGAATATCTTGCTATTTACTCTTGGGCCTAATCCACAGGGACCTAAATAAGTTAGGCACCCAACTCCCTTTGAAAGCCAAGAAAGTGGGAGTTGGATGCTTAACTCTCTTAAGCCACATTGAAAGTCCACATCTAAATAGGGAGCTGAACTTCAGACTCCATTTTTGAAAATGTTGGCATATTTATTTAGGGACACAAAACCAAGAAAAATATTATGGAAGTTAAAGGATTATTACATTCATTTGCAGACACACGTCATCAGAACATTACAAACATAAAGTTCTGTACTATAAAATGCCCTAAACCTAACAGTCAACTCCATAGACTTTTATATTTGACTCATGCTTTTAATAACATATCTTTTACCCATATTGAACTAAGGCTCCTGTGACATCTGTTCCCTTCATTAGTATCTTCATCTTATTACCTTGTTTTGTTTCAATTTTAACCTTAGATTGCAAACTCTTATGGCAGGGACCTGATCTTCCTACATTTGTGTATATCACTGATCTACCCATAGAATGCAACAAAATAATTAATACACATATTATTATTAAAAAAAATGTTACTGTCTATAATTTATCAATGTCTCCATGCTGAACACCCCCTGGAAGTTACACAGCTTCCTCCATTTCAGGAAAAGGGAGCAAGTAATCACAAAATTCCATGAATTAAGAAAGGACACCACCCTTTCCAAAAAACGTTGTAAGTTTTGAGAAATAGCAAACAAAGAACTGTGATGATGGATCTCCTGCTTTGTTCTAAATGTTCCTGTTATTAAGATCTGATAAGTAACCTGTTGTTCTCTCTTCTCATTCCCAAGTAGCTTTCTGAATGACAGCCTAAAGCACTGCTACGAACAGCCTTGTTGAGCATTAGTTTCCACTACACTTCTAGAAAGTTTATATACTGGATCAGCATACTTAGCTATGTCACAAAACCCCAGAAACATATGATTCTTCTTCAGTATTCTTCAGGTAACACTTCTACTGCTCTATCAGTGTGTTGCAGTTTTTATTAAAGGTAACCCAAATACATAAATTAAGGGGAAAAGAAAGAAATACTATGTAATTTAGCCTTTGGATCTAACAGATGAGCAAACAAAATATTGGAAAAAGGAAATCAAACAGTTTGAGCCAGCAATGAAATATTCAAACTCAGTTAAGTAGTACTCTGTGGGTTTCTCTAATTCATTAACCTTTCCACAACATATACTGCCCCGAAAGCTCTGCCATTTTACTATTGACATAGCTGTCATTTTGGAACTGTCATTTACATGAAGTTCCTTTGGTTCCAAGGTGATGATGAGAGATTCAGGGTTGGTTTTTTTTTATTCTAAGATGTTAGAATAACAGATTTATGAATAATGGGTCAGAATCTCACCTGGGCTAAATCAGCATTGCACCATTGAAATACACTGGAAGTAAGCTGATTTACATCAGCTTGAGAATGTGGCTCAAATTAGCTGAATTCACTTCAAGTTGGAAAAAAAAAGTTTAGCACATTTATACCTGCCTTACTTACAACACTAATTTGGTATGTGGCAAAATGGTTATAAAGCTTCCCTGAATTGAGAACTTCATTCAAATACCTCTCTCCAGGCTAGGCATTGAGTGATTCCTGCCCTGCTGTGGGAGGAGCCAATGCATGAGGAGCCTCCATTTGCAGCATCATTTTAAAGAATAGTGGATCTTGCACAGTTCTCACATGCACCAGGAATTTGGCCCTCTCTTACGTATGGTAGCTACAACTAGCACTGAGCAAACAAATGTAACTCATTTTTTTTGTGTTTGGGCATTATCTTGGAACAGAATCACTTAATGCATTTATTTTTTATCTGTAAAAATTCTAACTGAGCTCAACCTATCGGTGGTTCACACACTATGTACTTCTGTTATGACTTCGACTACTCCTCATTCCTTATGTGTTATGTGCAGTATGTGATTGATCATCTGAATCACATGGGATTGTTTCTCTTCCTGATTGCATGAACAAAACTCTATACATAAGCAGACAGCCCTTCTGTAGCAAAGATGATTACCAAGTGCCCATATCTGTGCATAAAAATCTCTTGTTCACATTGAATTGTGAGCATCTGAATGAGGAACCAACACTTCCTATGTTCCATGTGAACAATATTACACGCACCTGAATATTCATGGTTAAGCAAACCAACAAGATCATCAATTTCGTCAAACCAAACACTTCAACATTGGAGTGAATTTTCATGCATGCTGATTTGCAATATTCGCCCAGCTTTGTTAGAGTGACAATCAATGTAGGTTACACTCCAGGGTCCAGCAGCAGGTCCTTGGAAAAGGAACTTATTGTTCTGAAGAGATCCTTCTGACCAACCAGTTAATCAAGATGCTTATTCACATCTGTAGCTCTTAAGAAATAGAGTGGAGAAAGTGGGATAACAAAAAAAAAGAGTTGAATGTAAGCAGCAAAATTTACTCTAAATTATGGTGAATGAAAATAAATCTAAATCTTTATCCTTATATTCATACTTACTAAGATGATAATGTAGTCATGTAAAAGTGAGATCACTTCAAAATAAAATCAAATGCAAATATCTCGCAAGAATGCTGTCAGGTTATATGGATATGTGGCAGGGTATCATGATGTTTCTTTCACTGAAATCATAGAATCATAGAGTTGGAAGAGACCTCAGGAGGTCATCTAGTCCAACCCCCTGCAAGGTATGCTAATATTACTAAATGCTATTTTCTCTGTAAAGAAGGCAGAATAGAAAAGCATCAGTTTTAACTCGGGAACCAAGAAGTATACAGAACAAAGTCATCTATACAATAAGAGACTGCAATTACTAGCCACATGAAAAGAATACATTTGGAAATCTTAGATTTTTTTAAAACTTGCTTTTCTTGAAGAAAAAAAAAAAAAAACCCTTGAAAAAAGCCTAACAATCTCTATAGGATCTGGCACAGAACACATCACGGTCTGGATTGCCAAAGAATGGCAATGTGTAGAGTGGAAGTTCTAATGAAGTGGTTGCATCCTGAGACCGAATAGAGAGGTTGTCAGAGCAATTGAGTTTTGCTTGATAAAAGCCAGGTACAGAAGTTATGGTGAAACAGAATCCAGGGACTCATTGGGATAATATATTAGAGAGAGAGGGAAAAGACAAACCTCAGTATTTTGGAACTGGAATATTAGCTCCAAAACTGAGTTCAAATTATTGTGGCAACTACTGTTCAGTGTTAATTATTTTGGTTTGTGAACACCCTCCTGCCAAATGCTTCTATTCAGAGTTAGAGTGAAGTATCTCTGTCAGAGTTCCTAAAGTCTCAGAGAAAATATGTAAGTATGCTAATAGTGAGTTTGAAAATAAATTTGACACATTTTGACATTATTATCCATATATGATCCTCATTATCTTCATATTAGAGAACATCACACACCAACATTTTATTATTAAAAAAGTCTCACAAAAGACCTATGAGGCAGGAATCTGCTATTATCCCCATTTTACAAATGAGAAACTGAGATAAATAGTGACTAAGGATTAGATCCACAAAGGTATTTAGAGACCTAACTGCTAACTGCTACTTTGTACCAAAGTTCAAAATGTAGTTAATCAGTTGCTGCCTAACCCCAAAGTCCTTATGCACCTAAGTTTCCTCCAATAAAATTCCTTAGGTGCCTAAAAATTTTCTGGTGGATGTGTGCACAGTTGCCTCAGTCCCGATACCCAGCTCATGCTGAAACTGTAGTTTAATCAGGGTATTTCCCCTCCATCTTTGACTTCAGGGCCTGATCTGAGGCTACCTAATAAATCAGGCCCAACACAAAGCACAGCCAGAGGAGTAGGACTCCCCCTTATAACCTACAGCTCAATGGTTAGCCCACTCACCCAGGACATGGGATATTTCCTCCCTCTGCCTAGTTTGGAACCACAACTCCTGTTTCTCAAGAGAATGTCCTGACCACTAGACTATAGGATACTCAGATGTGATGTCTTATTCCACTTTGTACAGATAATTAGAGTAATTGGAACAGGGAGTTAAAGTTGGGTCTCCAACATTACAAGAGAGTGCCTTAGCCACTAGACTACATAGAGTTATTCTCTCTCTTTTTTTTGTTTTGATTTCTTGTCTTTTTGCCTTATTTTGTCAGCCACCATGTCACAGAAAATTCAGGCATAATAATGTATTATGGAAAGGAGCTTTAACAAATAACAATAAACATGACTGTAGTCTCTATTGTCAGCCTGGCCATCATTTGTGTCTTCCAGACTGCAAAGAAAACAAGTCAACCTTATGTACTTAGTCATACCGAAGTAATAACTTTATGCCATCATTTACAAAAGGCAGATCTACACCACCGCTTAAATTGATCGGACTCATATCGCCCATGGGTGTGAGAAAGACAGTCCAGTGAGCAATGCAAATTACAGCAACCTAAGCGCTGTCCACGCCGGTGCTACGTCAGCGGGAGACACTCACTTGATAACTTAGCTTCTGCCTTTCGCAGAGTTGGAGTAATTATGCCGACAGGAGAGCACTTTCCCATTGGCTTACAGCGTCTTCACCAGACGTGCTTCAGCAGTGCAGCTGCATCAGTGTGGCTGCGCTGATGTAGTGCTTCTAGTGTAGACCTGCCCAGAGCCATTCATTCATCATCACTTCTTTCAAACAGAAGTCACCTCCCTGCCCTTTACACAGCCCTCTTGTCCCAGTGTCTTCATGGACAGTCCACACATTGACCCTCAGGTTGAGTGATCCCTTCCAACTTTCCTGTTCATTGGGAAGTGCTGAATAGCTGCTGTTTCCATCAAGCTGCACTCCACGGGAGGTGGAATCATGATATTCTGCTCCCTGAAACTTAAAGAAAATATCTTCTGTAGGCAGAACAGGATGCGGGCTGCATCCTCTGTATAGCAAGAGCAGCAGACTGCCTGCTCCCATTGGTAGCCATTGACTCTGCTAAGTTCAGGGTTGCAGAGATGTCATAGTAACCCTAGCACATAGGAGGTGTCCTGAAGTTTCCCTAGTTGCACACCAGAGTTTTTGGGGCCCCTCAGCTGTGCACTTAGAAAAGAAGGTAGTTGGCAGCAACTATAGTTAGTAATGACTAAAGAAGGGCATGATATCAGTCCAGGTATTTCAAGGCCTGAAAAATATGGCCTACTGAAGTCTGGTGGATCTGATTACCTGCCTGGCACAAACAATCACCCATACCCAATTCAGTTGGTAGATCTTTCCTCAGGGCTTTTCACCACACAAACAAAAGGAAATGTGGCTTGATAACAAAAAGCAGCAATTTGTTCTCGAGGGAGATTGTGGGGACCTCTGGCACTTTTAGAGCCTTGTCTTCCCCTAGTCAAAGGGCTTCCCAAGGCCTGCTTGCCCTCTCACAACTTTATATTGCAGCACAGGAGAGTCTAATCCCAGATGCTATTGGTGCTGATTCTCTCATTTATATGTGCTAGTTGGGACTCAAACCCAGTCACACTGTCTAGATGGGGTGGCTGATTCCTACCACTTGCTTTATAGGTTTCTTTCCAGAGCTGGGCTGGCTGTTCCTTCTCCTTCCTTCCCACTCCCCTGCCCTAAAAGGGTAAAACCACCCTGTTACACCTACATTCGGTAAAGCACTTCAGTATTTGCTTAAATTGCTCAGGAAAAACTCACACTACAGTCAAGCTGGATTTAATTCACAGGGTTTCTTACCTTCCTTTTTAGGGAAAATAATGACTTTGAAATGAATTGCAAGTTTATAGTCCAAATTTTGTCCACCATTTTGTCCATCACCCCAAGGACCTAAAAAGGACCTAAAAGCACGAGCTTGAACTAAAGAACCAGTGCTATCTAAGTGGGGCTCTAGCAGGCTCATATATTCTGTGGTTTGGCACAAAGGGTACTGGTAACACATACTCACCTGTGGATTGCATGTTTGTGTGATTTGGGAGACCCCATGAATCTACTAGTTGTATAATTTATTATGGTTTTATTTTTAAATCTATGGTTATAGATGGTTATAGATGCTTATATATATGGTTATATACGGTTATAGTATCTCATTAAAATTAGCTATACTCTCATATTGTCTCTAGTTTGAATGTTTTGTGGCAAAATGTGAAAATATGCGAGACTTCTAGCTGAATGTAAAATCCTTGATGAGGGTCATCTATGAATGAGTGAATGGTATCTAATAAAAATCTTGATGAAATATGATGAAAAGTAGATTTCACATGATATTGAAATGTGTGGAAAGACTGATCAAAGAGACAACACATAACTAGGTAAATTCTAGCAAAAACAAACAAAACAAAGAAAAACAGAAAGAAACCCCCTCCTGCAAACCAACCTGCATTGTTACATTTTTAATCATGAACACATTAATAAATGAAAAAACAAAATATAACAAAAATCCCAAATAATGAGGTAGCTCTTGTGACAGACTGACAATACCCTGTAATATTGTGAACAAACCTTATGGAATTAAGACAAACTTAATTGAATTAAGTTAAACTTTACTGAGTTAGGTTTAATACCTTTAGGGCACATTGTATTAAAAATGCAATTGGGTATGTGTTATTGTGGTACTGTATGTACCTTCTGTAGTAGGACGGGAGGCTAATGTACTTCCTCCATGATCAGTCCTTTGAAGCTACCACCTTGGAGAGATATGCATACACTAGTTCATATTGGATTCTCCCAGCAAACAGACAAGAAAATGTTTTTGGATAAATAGCCTGGTTTTAAACTGGCTCAGGGCCTTCTTCCTGATCCAGCAAATGGACAGGACCTCTCAACCATGAAGGACCCCCATCCTCAGGGTAGGGTTGGAAGGATTTGGCCTACTGACACCCTGTAAGACTATGTACTTGTTCTGAATGGAAGCTGTGATGATGGAAGCTGGTGAATGGTGTGTTCAAGGAGTATTCCTGCCAAAGCACATGATATGGTTTGTTTGAATTCAGGTGAGTTTAATAACATGCATGTAGATTCTTTTATTTTTTTAATATGTTTTCTATGCAGTGTTTTTACTTAAGAATAAAATAAGCTTAAATGAGAAGTGCTGGATAGGTAATGTATAACTATATTAATTACACCTGTAAAGAGAAAGCAAGCAGGTGTGATTTGATAGTCTGTCTCTGCTGGCAAATATGCAGTGAAGGCAGGGAACTGTGCAGTCTTGAAACACCCTGGCCAGAAGGGAGTGAGATGCTGGTCTCTAGCCAAGAAAGGCAACAGTTGGGGAGTCAGAAGCCAGAGAATGGATTCCCTTACTGGACCACTAAAGGGAAATTCAGATGCAGTTGCCCTGAACTGTGACAGATCTATTACCATTCAGATACTTATAGTTATCACTCCTGGATTTTGCCCACATTTCACACTCCTCAAAATTAGGGATATTTTGCAGAGGTCTGCAAGGCACATGGAAGTGTCTTATTTGATATGAAGTTATGGCTTTTCAAAAATTATGTTTTGGCAGATCTGACTATAGAAATACTATTTCAATTCATTTGCATTTAGGGAATTTTTCAGCTTAAGTGTTAGTCTTTATAAAATGGTTTTTACTTTTGTTGTCTTGTTCCTACAATATATGGGAATCAGATAAAAAATAGCCTTCCTTGGCATTTGTTTACTTGTAGCTACATTGCCCATTTTGCTAACAGTGAATTGGATTATCTGAGAAAGATCAATGTTTAGCTAAATCCCTGTGGTCCAGCAGCTAATCCTCAGGAACACTAGTTAATGTTGGAATGTACTTAGAATAAATGCACACATTTGGAATTAAGACAAATACTTTGGAAATTTTGTCCAGGATCTTTTGCAAAGCAATATTCTGTAGAATAAGCTGTTGAGATCCTGGTGTTTTAAGTGCACATTGATTGTTTTTTGGATAATCCTGCTCCAGTCAGTAAGAGGACAACACAACTGCTTGTAAATATTTGTCAAGTCAGATAAAGATAGGCAGCCAACACATGCATTTTATTGAAGAGATAAATATCTGAAAATTAAGTTTGCTTAATAACTTTACAAGGAAAAATGTAAATCAACATGATTCACTGTTCCTTAAAAAATGTGGAAATGCAATGTTGGAAGAGAATATGTGTTTGGATTTATCAAATGCTAATCAGATCTGATTAGAGATTGAAAAAGTGAAACTATTCAATATGAGAATTCTCTTGATTATAATATTCTCTAGGATCAATAGTTTGAGAAAACTGCTGCTATTTTATTTATATTACTTTATTACAGTATGTAAATTTAAAAAGGAAACAAGTGCATAAATTAGGTATAAACTCCAAGCAAGGATTCACACATAAGGAATTAAAAACAGCGTTTCTTTTTTTATAATCAGGAACAAAATTCTCCTCTAGAAATTGCTATGCCCCAATGGAATTTTGATAGCATCGTAATATATTTTTGGATGACAATTTTTACTATCATAATAAAGACAGTCGGAAATAATGTGTATGAGATATAAGGGAATATATTTACCCTTATTTGGTTCCTGCTTACAGAGGTGTGACTCAGGAATTAGCCCACTGAATTATTAATAATTATATATAATTAATCATATTACCTTAGCTCCTAATCTTGCACCATTAACGTTATGGGAGCTTTGCTATTGACTTCAATGGGCATAGGGTCAAGTCATTAATGCCCAAAGGTCCCAGTCAGGATCAGTTGTACATTGTGCAAGGTGCTCTACAAACACACAGGGAGACATGATCACTGATCAGAAGAGCATGCAATCTAATTCAAGATGAAAATGAGAGGGAGTTGAGAGAGAGGGGTGGTAACTGACGAAAGGTCAGGGGGTTTTGTAGTCTAATAATGTGCACAACTAGATGGTTCTGAATCATTGAATATATATTTATGTTGTTAAATATAATTTCAAAATGTGTCTGTCAAACTGTAACCTCCTGGGCTCCCTTAACTTTGTCCCTTTGCCTCTGGAAAAAGAGACCTCCATCTTATTGCCTATTGTTGGGTTTTGTGTTTATATATAGACTATCCTCAATTGCCACTACTGGTTCCTTTTAAAAACAGAAATGTTCTCAGAACCTCCTGCAGACAGCAGGTGCCCTCCATCTATATCAGCACCCTACCCCAGGGTGTTTTCCTATATGAGTATAGAAGGCCACTAGGACCTCCAGCTCTTTCTCCTGCTATCCAGTGAGCAGGAGAGGAGCTCTGAACATTTCAGATGTCTGTCTGGGAAAGGATTTATTTCAGGTACTTAACCCTTTAAGTTCAAAATATATTGAAAACATGAAGCTTGTACTGTAGAAATGTATTCTTTCATGCTACAAATTATGGTAATCAGAATCAGGATTTATAATGCTGGCTAATTTCTCCATTTCCATCTTTCAAATATACAAGCATAGCGTGTTTACAGCACACACTTTGGGGTTCTTTTAATTTGCTGAATGTCATTGACTGCCAACTCATACTTTTCAAATGTATCCAAGGACATTAGTCAGTTTTCTATCTGAGCATAAGAGAGGCTCTTTCAACCACTGAAGACAATCAGCTCCGAAGTTTTCCACCATTTCTTTGGCAGCAATGATGACATCTTGAAATCTGTTGTCTCTGTAGGCCACAACAAAATCAAGACAGTTTCTCATCAAAGCTGTAGCTGTTGCCATATCCATCAAATGAGATTGTAATGCCTTACTTACCATGTTTACTTGGAAGAGGAGATCATGCCAAACCACAACTGAGACCAGAAATTTGAAGTCAGTGATCTGGTTTGCCAGGCTTTGCACCTCGTGTCGGATTCTGGCCTTGGCTTTACTCACCTGCACCAGTTCCATCACCTGAGCCTGGCACCCCCCAAGCCCAGCACCCCAGGTGGTCACCTGGGTCACCTGCCCCTAAATCCAGCCCTGGAGATGGTGGTGGATGGTTCTAGGCCCTTAAAGGATTTGTATGTGAAAACCAGCACCTTATTCTTACCCAGAAATCTCTTAGGCAGTCAGTGTAGATCACAAAGCTTCAGTGTAATATGCCTGTTGTTCTATATCTCACATAGCAAGCAGGTTGCTGCATGCTAACCATCTCAATTCATATGATACTTTCAATATGCATTCAAACATTTTTCAACATTGACTTTCATCTGCCATCTGCTGTCCATTCAGCTCAATTTGTTAGTTTCCTCTGATGTTCTATCAGACTTCTCTATTCTTAACTAACACTTCTCTGCCTGTTGGTCCATTTCAGCTTTTCACCTCATTTTCACAACTGAACAAATCAAGGGAAGATGGTAAAAAATATGTATATAAAAAGGAGAAAAAAATTAACTTCACTATGAAGCTGTTCATTTTCTGCTGAGCAAATGTTAACAGTTCTATTTGTTGCAAACCTTTAAAATTGTGGGTGTAATGGAAAAACTAATAACCACTGAACTTGAGCAGTTATATAGTGCACACCCATGACTGAATTAATCAAAAATAACTTCAGAAACTAGACACAAAATTACTTTAGTTACATTTAAATATGAATCATTGAAATAAGGGTTCATATTTTACAAGACAGAAAAGTTAGAGACTGAAATCTCTATGGAGAAGGAGACAAAGCCTTCTAAAAATCTAAGAAAAGAACATAGGACTATTTTAAATCAACCCATCTTTCATTGTCAATCACATTTATGCATTCTAGTGTCCCATCATTTGTACAACAGCAATATGATTTAAATGTTTTTGCCTTCTGTGAAAGGTACAGTATATAGTCAGGTCTCAAGTCATGCAGATCTAGAGTAAATCATTTGTAATGTTAACATCATAGAAATTCTCATAGGAATAAACTGTTACATTCCAACACATTTAGATCTCATTCTCAAATAGAGTAGCTACTATATCACAGATGATGAGAAAACGATGGTACATTTTGAACATTGTTTGAAAAATCAATGTGGGAACTATTTGTCTGATTTTGGTCAATGATTACAGAATCTACTGGCATTGAGAAGAGGTATTATATTTATATATGATATTTTAACACTGAATAAAAGTGAAGGATTACAGTGCTGAAATCATAAAACAAAATAATATTAAATGAGTTTGGAACGGTTAGAGCAGTTATCTAACAATGTTAGTGTTGCATTTACTATTATGAGATCCTGACTCTAATAGTCAGAGTAAGAGTGTTGGAATGTTAAAGTAATTTACAGATTTTAATCAACCTTAAATCACTCCCACACACTTAATCAGCATCATTTTCTAATCCTTAGATTTTTCCAGATATGGGATTTTGTTTACGACACTGGAATTTTTCTTGCTCATGTTTTGATAGATGCTGCCAACACTTTTTTTAAAAAAATAAATCCTTGTTGTGTTTGGTGACAGTATGGTTGCTAGATAATTTAGATCTGTCAGTAGAGCTTAACTGGTAACACACGCGTCTACAGGTTCCTATACTGTATAGGTTCCTGTCCCACACCAAAAATTTAGCTCATCCCTAACACCAATATTGCAGTACTATAGTAGTGGGGTGTGCTGTTAGAAGTTGTGTTCTTTACATAAGATATAACAATGTAGGACATGTTTGTCCACATTTAATAGCCCAGAGTGGACGTTAAAAATTTCATGAGTCTTTTGCCAAACAAATATAATAAAAGAACAACCCCAGTTTTAGGCCAACATTTCCTTTAAATAAATAAATAAAAGAGTCTAACTATTGAGGCTTACCCCAAACTATTGAGCAAAACTGAATATAGCCTTATTTTATACTTGATCCCAAACAAACCCCACTACTATATTGATTAACTCAAATAATTCATTATGCTAACTTAGCATGTCCGTCTCTGCTACGGCAGCTATTTTCTTCAAATCTGCTATGTGCCAGGGCATCCATGGAGTAAGCAGTGTAATCTGTGGCAGCTTTTCAACAAAATGTTGACAAACTGCGTCTATAAATTCATCACATATTTTCTTTATCATAATATTCTGAACAAAATGAAGTTGAAATATTAAGGCCCAATATCGTGGAACCTTCCTGCAATAGTCTTACAGCTCAGCACAATATAATTTTGAGGGGAAACTCCATATTAGAAAGGAAATGCAAAACAAACTATTAAGTTAAAACATAATATGTAATACAATGGTCACCATTATAAAAGTCATCTTGCCAGTGTTTACTACAGAGAGGTAACTCTAATATCAGTTTCCCTGTATGCTTGGAACTAAAAGTAATAACAGTAAAAACAAATAGAAAAAAAGAAAGTGGTAGGATGATTAGAGAGAGAAAGAGAGAGACAGAAAATAGATATTGGTATGTAAAAACAAGTCTGGGGACCATATTGTACACTGATTGCATATATCATAACTATTTCTCAGACTTTGGGCATCTACAGTAGTGTATTAAGCTCTTAATTACACTGCAAACCCTTTGAGGCAAGGAGACCATGTCTTTCTATGTTTTGTACAGTACCTAGTACAACGTGGCCCTGATTGTGACTGGGGCCTGTAGATGGTCGCAGGATGCATTATGGGTAGAATTTCTGTAAAATATTGTGGGCGGTTGAGTAATGAAGAAAAAATCTTCTTCATCTGCTTTCAATTTGAGAAATCTGTAACTTACAAAGGAACTTATCATGAGAGGTGTCGTGCACCTGCAGCTCTCAGTGATTTCAGCATTTCTCAAGAGTACAAAAAGCGAAATAATTGTCCCATCAAGGTAAAGGAAGTTTTGTCATTGGCTTCACTGATATCAGAGTTTGCCCCATAATATACAAAATAACAGAAGTTCAGCTTAAGAAAAAAAAAGTACTTCTAAACTGTGTGGGAAATAGAGGCTCATCTAATAGTACTTCACATAACAAATCTGCTGTTTTACTTTATGCAGCCCTAATGATTTTCATTATCTCCTTAGTTGATAGAATCCATTTCAAAAACCAATAATCTCTTGAAATCCACTGAGCCACAAATTACTCATTAGAGAAAATTTTCAAAGATCATTACCTTTCCCATAGATTTTAGCTTTTCATTTCCTGGATACTCACTTGTAATGTTGTTCATAATAAGGGTGAGGGGAGATTATTCAGTCATAAAAGAATGATTCTAATATAATTCACACTATTCACTTGTTTATTATTAGAACCTCGGCATTTTTATTAAAGGTCAACACTGTATCACTTTTAACCTTGATTATATGACCTCATGCTATTATATTATAATGAAATGATAAATGTCATCATTATTGTACTGTGTGCTGCAATAAAGGAACAAACTAGAATTTTATATATTAAATATTGTATTTCAATTCTTAACTATCAATATCACACACACACACATCAAAATGGCAAGTAAAAAACAAAACAACTCCTCAAATAAATACTTGCATTTGAATTCCTTCATTGTGAGGAGTAGTAACAGGGGGAAAAAAACAAAACAAAAAATAACCCATTTTCGTTCTGTCAAATCAGATGTGAAAATCTATATAGGATTAATTTAAAGCAATAATAGCTATATTTTAATCCCTGGATCTCAAAGTGCTTTATAAAGGAGGTTAGTATCATTACTTTCAATTTACAAAGGAGGAAACTGAGGCACAGAGAGGCAAAATGACTTGACCAAGGTCACCCATTGCAGATCAAGGAACAAAACCCAGTTCTTCCCCATTCTAATCCAGGAAATCTAGACATCAAATCACATGCCACTGTCCGAAATGGTGGATAAAGTAAACCAGAAATAAGATGAATATAGGAAAATAAAAGAAAAAAAAAGAGTTACTTATTTTAACAATTCTCTAAATGACGTAGTAAAAAGTATTTACTAGTGGAGCTGAATCAGAAGCAAAATGTAAAGCAGAAGCCAGCATTCTGCTAATTACATACTTTAAAGATATCATGTATTTAACAGTTTCACAGAAAGCAGACCTAACAATGTTTTAGTTAAAAATGCCATTATCAGATATTTGATACTTTAATTTATGGCTGCTAACTAACTGTTGTTTTAAGTTTTGCTATAAATTATGAGCTTAGAGAATGTAAGCTATCTATAGAATACTGTGCCAGCCCTTCTGTGATTTTGCTCACAGAAAAACAATGTACAGAAAATAGATGATATTGAAAATGTCTGAGTGCAGGCATTTTTCTACAGAAAGAGGAATGACTAGAAAGAACATTTTAAGATGATGCCCATCTTGTTTGAAACATTCTATAGCAGTCTATAAATCTCTACTTTCATTAGAATTATTTTGTGGGTCATGGATTGGAACCCACACAGCTATGGGGGTCTCTGAAGCTGATGAGGAAAATAATTTTGTGTCTGGCCGCTCTGTACCCTGAGCCGAACCAAAACAGCGTATCCAAACAATCCTGCACTTCATGTGTTGATGTGTCTGACATTACGATCCAAATTTTTGTGACTCACTCCATCATCTCTAATTTGAATCCTGAAGTGGTTTTACTAAGAAAATATCTCCTCCAATTCTAAATCAAAACATTTGAATAACTAATGACTATGTTTGGCATGTACTGTCTGAGAAACAGAAGTTCAGGGGCAAATTCTGGCAAAAATCACCTATTCTAATGTAGTCCGGTTGTTTTTTAGTGGAGGTTCTTGGGAGTAACAGAGCTTTTTTGGCTTCTATATTGTTGCATTTATAATAGAAACCTTTATTAGAAAGTCCTGCAAGTCTGAAAGATTCTCTGGGCTTCCTCCTTTTAAAGATATGGCTTTTTAAACACAGGATCTGGCCCATCTATTATCTCTGGAATTAATGAAACTTTTAAGGACATTCACTGTAGCACACTAAGTGATTTATTAGCTGATCTTTACTTAATAAGTAGGGATAGGTAAAATTGTTTTGTATAACTCCAAGCCCATCCAAACATCATGAGTTTGAAATTAAAAGCATATTATAACATTTGGTCTCTTCACCTGGATATGATTTGGGAAACTCATTCAGGTTATTTCCCTCACAAGAGCTAGGGGGACGAAGGAAACTCTGTTGAATGTGGATCTCATAGTGTACACCTCTTATCAGAGCTGTATGAATACCTGTTTTAAGGTGTGCACTCAAGGATCTCAAAAGCAATGGCCAAATTTTTCAAAAATAATCTGAAATTTACACTGCCTCAGTCTTTGGGAGCCTATCTCAGGAAATGTTAGACCCCATTTCTGGAGGTGCTGAACACCAGCAGTTCATGTTGACTTCGAATGGACTTCAAATGAATGCTTAGCACTTATGAAAATCAATGAGGTGGCTCATATTGGGCATCCAAAATCAAAGGCCACTTATGAGAATTTAGGCCTATATGTGCATCTCTTACAACCTATAGGAATCCTGGCAGCTATCTTCTTCTTGCTGCTCGGGGTTGTATCAGTGTTTGGGGAGACCGTGAGAGGCAATGAGGTGAAAAGTGTAACAAAGGGTGTTACACTGTTTAAACAGTGTAAAATGATTCACTTCTATCAATGAGCCTGGACTTGTCCCTCCAGAAACAGTGCAATATTTTGAATCCCTTTTATTTTCTTCATATTCTTGCTTAGTTTATTTATATTCCTGGATAGCTTTTGAAAGTCAATAAATAGAATCAAGTTTCAGGGGTTTCTCATCTCACCTAGTGAGTGTCTCTTTCACTGAGATTATAAATGTGTCTGTCTCTTATCTTTTGAAATTTGCATGCATCACATTTACATCATAAGCTGTGTTCTACTGATAAGTCAACGACCCTCCAGATTTTCCAAATCTTATCAAACAAAGCTGCTTCAGAAACTGAATCTCAGAACTGCTTTAAAAAAATATCAAAGCAGCTGCCATTATACTCCAAGTATTATATGTCTTCTGAAAGGTTTCTAATTCAGGTGTTTTATTTTTAAGTAGCACTTTTTCCTGTTTTCTTCCTTCAACAATGTTATCCTGGTATCTCCATCTATCATTTTATTACATACTGGCCACCTTATTAATGACCAGCGGATGTATAATAAATTACATATTTCCTTTGCAATTTCATCCAAGTTCCACTCCTAAGGAAGCCACATAAACCTGCATATGAATTTATAACACTCATTTGACAGTGGAACACAATACTGATTTCCAATTGGATAAAAAGTCTTCTGCCAGTGTTACTAGATTTCAAATAGGCCATGCATTATATAATATCACACACAAATGTAGTGTATGGTGATTACAAAATATAGGCAAAGTTAAGGGCCACCACTTCCCATTATCTGTAACTACAAGAAATTAATCACGTGGGATGTCATAATTGATGAGAGTCCCTGACTAGCTCCAAAAGAATGCATATAGGAATATAACCAAAAGGTCTGTGTCCCTTAAAGTGTTAAATATTATAGCTTGCTCAAATGACAACTATGTGTAATGATTCTCTCTTAGGCTGAGGTTCATTATCATTCCAGCTTACTGTCTTTGGCATGGTGATCTCTCAGATCAAGTTAACCAAAAATTGTGTGTTTCTGAGAGCAGCCAGGACATAGAAAGGTATCCACAGCAATTCCATTTGAAGGAAAATGATAAATTTGTTCTCACCTGATTATTAGTCTTCTCCAAATTGCCAACATTTCATTTCAGGCCTTCTTATGTGGGAAAGGAAACTTTAAATTCTCATTTTGCCTTTTGGTCTTTTTGGTCTCCTCTGAGGAAGGTATTTCAAAAGGCAAATATTTAACTAGAAGTCTTGAGATGTATTTTAATACCAGAAGTCATCTCACTGGGTATGTTTCTAGAGTGCTTGGATCACCATCTCTTCCCCAAGACTGACAGTTTTGGTCCTGTCCCCTAGATTAAGGAATAGGTGGAAAACCAGTAGTTCTGAATGCAAGGATGACTATTTAGAGATGAGAAGCACAACCTAATCTTTGTTTGCAACTTTTTTTTTACTATTTGCAAAGTTATTCCCATTGCTCTGTAAAGTCCTTTTAAATTATTCTAATTATGCAGTAAAACAGTAAATATGAAAAGACGCTGAATAGTGAGATAGCTAATGATCTTGATATTTAAATTGTCATCATTAGAACTCACAGTACACACTGCTCCAAGAGCTATAGTGTCATTCTGTTTGCCTGTTGACTCAGGAAAACAATTCAACATTAGTTCATATTAGAAATAATTTCTTCACAACTATAATGTCTGTCCTTTAGGAAAGAAATGGTCAGAAGTAAACAAGCAGGAAGGAAGAAGAATATTTTGTAAATTGAACTTATTTTGTGATCCATGAATTAAAAACTATTAATAAGATTTAAGTACATTTGATTATTTTGGTCAAACTGATATTGATTAAATACCAGAGTAACTCCATTGAATTCAATAGCTTAACTCCAGTTTTACACCAGTGTATAAGATCAGAATCATGTCCTGGGTTGGAGAGATATTCACATCATAAAAATTTTTAACTTCCTTTTTGTAGTCACCATGATGGTATTTATCACAGTTCAGGGTAACTGCACCTGTATTCCTTCAGTGGGTCAGCAAGGGCACCCACTCTTGGTTTTCAAGCCCCCTGCCATTGCCTTTCTGGGTGGAGAAATGTTTCTCTCTCCCTTCTGACTAGGGTATTGCTAGCTTCACAGTTCCCCGCCTCCACTATGTATTTCCCAGCACAGACAAGTTGCCCAAGAACACCTACATTTATTTTCCCAGATTGTTAACACATGCAATTGCTAAAGTTATAAGGTACCATACAGAAATACCTATTTTATTCTCAAGGTAAAAAGAATTACAGAGAAAACATATTAAAAAACAATACAATAACCTACATGCATGCTGTGACCCAAGGCACCTAGGGTAACCCACACTGAAAATGCCAAGGTCAGGACAGGCTGCAAAAGAAAGAACAGGTTCTCCCAAATCTGGTGGTTTACACTATAATTAGAGTCACCAACCAGTCTCAAACTATGATCCTGATTCAACCCCCCCCCCCCCACCCCCAGGTTATCAAGAAGCCCACAAAAGAAATCACACAGTCCCCTTTATTGCATTTCAGTCTCTGGCTCCCAATCAGCAACTAGGTCCAGTAAAGTGGTAAGTTATTTAAAACTCTATTCAGTTTACAAAATGTTCTGATCCCTAAAGGATCAGCCATATTGCCAGATCAATATTAGTTTGGATCTTACCCAAAATACCATGCTGCCAGACAATCCTTTAGTATATAAAACTAAAGGTTTATTATAAAAGAAAAGAAGCAAATAAGAAGAGAGATGTTAAATGGTCAAAGCAATCAGATACATATATATGACTTCAAAGTCCATACATCAAGTTCTTAGCAGCATTGGTAAGTTTTCTGGCTTGAAAAGTCCCTCTGGAGCACATCCAAAACTTTGTTCAAAACTTCACTTTTGTAGAGAAGTTATTTCAAAGGTGAGAAGCAGGATTGAAGATAAGAATGAGATGTTGCAGCTTCCTTTTATATCCTTTGCCATGTGGCTTGTCCAAACACAAGCTCACAGCATATGGGCATGGAAAAGGTTTTGGAGTCCCCTGTTCACAGGCATGCCCCTACATGTCCTGCTGACAGGAGCAGCCTCTGGCTTTTCTCACTGGGTTCATTGTGAAGCTGTTGACCCTTGATGGGCCATCAAACAGGCTAGATAGTGCTGATGCCAGTTTGTCTGGGTGTGTCACCCAGTAACACAGTACAAATTTGAGATACAGATATATCACAAATATTTATAATTTATTATACAAAAATTAATGCATACTGTGACAGGATCAGACTACATGGCTACCGTAGAGTGCTACTATTTGAATTCCGCTAAAGGACCCTCCCTCAGCCTAAGGGGAGGAGTCACTGGGCCTGAGACTCAAATAATTGTGGGGAATAACAAATGAAAAAAACAGGAAAGGGCGTGGAGGTCAAAGGCTCAAACAGTGGGAACCAGAAAAGGACACTGAGCAGAGAACCCTGGACAGCGCCCACTGTTCCCTGAAGTTGTTTAGGGAGCCAGCGGACACTGCCCAGAGGAAGTCTGCCCAGATGCATGAACAGGTGGAGGAATGAAAATAGGCCCCACAGTAGCAGAGCACCCCCAACCTCCTCTCCCTGGTCATGTAAATAGCCACTTTGGCCAGGGCTAGGAGGAGGTTGATGAAGGGGTCCTGCGACTTTGTGGTGCCACGGACAGGGTGTACACATAGGAACAGGTGTGGGGAAAAGTGCAGCCAGAAACTCAGCAAGAGGTTCTGGAGAATGCAGCCTGGCGCACTCAAGGTAGACATATTCCAGGGTCTCCCTCACGCTGCAGAGGGGGCAGGTTTGGGATGAGTGGTGAACCACACCAAGTACACGCCTGTGCTCACTGCTCCATGAAGGAGCTGCCAACTGATGTCCCCAGCAGACCGGGGCTCAGGGTGGAATAGAGGCTGGCTCACCGGGGGTCCTCACCCTCCACAGGTGGTATCAGGTCCTGCCACTTGGTGTCTGGGCAGGACACGAGGGTGAGAAAGAGAAGGGTGTGGAGGACGAGCGTGTACAAATGGTCCATTGGTGTGGTTTGGAAACGGACTGGCTGCAAGTCTAACAGTCAGCTTGGTGTGTGAGGAGAGGGCGGCTGGCGGGGGAGGGGGGGGAGGTGAGCTTCCGAGGCCGGGGTCCAGTGAAAAGCTCCGGAGGGCTAGGACTGATGAGGGTGGGGTGGGGAGTGCTCTCTCACAGGACCCGCTCAAGGTAAATCTGAGCAGTGGGAGGCAGTTCTGCCCTCACCTCCTGGACTACATGCTGGGGGATTCGAAGGGTGAAGAGACCGATCCCAAGCTAGCATTTGGGGATGCACCCAGGCACCCCAGTCGTAATCCAGGAGGTCTCCGATTCTAGTAATGCCTGCCAGGACCAACCCCTATTGTGCTAAGGGGGTCTCTGCCACCTGTACACGAAGTTGTGGATTGTGTAGCAGGGGCTCTGTGAGGAGATCCTCCCCATCAGCAGACACAATGGACCTGGAGGCTGAAACCAGCTTCCAGATCCAGAAAAGGCCCTGATAGAAGACCGGCAGCTCGGAAAGGTCTCATGGAAGACCTCTCGGATGGAGATAAAAAAGCTGTCAGTCATATGAGAGGGGCAGCGGAGGAAGGTTTGTGCCAGAAAACTCCATGCTGGACTACCTGCACTATAAAGGAGTCTCTGCAGGGCCTGGAGGTGGAAGGTGTGGACCTGGCTGCTTTCCTTCCTCCAGGGGGACACTCAGCATCCCTGCAGAGACCTAGTGCAGTCCTGGACAAAAATCATCTTCTGAAGGTTGTCCAGGAACCTCGGGGGTGGGACCAGAGTGTTGAGCCAGTGCCAGAGCATGGACATAATTAGCTGGTTGAGTACCGTGCCCTCCTCTGAAGGGAAAGGCACTAGAGCAGTTCTGTCCACCTCTGCAGCTGCTCAGACACCCTGGCCTCTAAATTGTGCCAGTTATCTGCCAGGGATGGATGGGTGGCAAATGTATTGAAGCGCGGGTCGGAGGGAGCTTGTCTCCCACTCGGCCCCTACCATCAGATCAGAGCTCTTGACCCAGTTGACTCGGGCAGAGGAGGCTGCCAAGCAGATGACCAGGCAGGCCTCCAACCGCACCAGGTCACCAGGGACCATGTCCTTCAGCACGGACCCCAGCCTCAACGAGATGGCCTTGGTTATGATTTTATAGTCTGTGCTGAGGAGGGGTAGGTAGGGCAGGCTGCAAAGGGAAGGGAGGGGGGCAAACTGCCCTGGGACAGCCGGAGGGCAAAGGAGAGGCTGGCGCGGAGCCCTCCGGCCAAACATAGCTGGGGACGTGAGGGAAGGACTCAAGGGTGTGGGGGGAAGAAAGCACGTGCACCCAGGTGGGGCTGGGTTGTGGAAAAAAGTCCCTGCTGCTGCAGCAGTCCCAGATGCAACAGGAGACAAGCAGCTCAGCTGAGGGTGAAGAGGCAATGCAGGCGGTGGCTGGGGGTGGTGGAGAGGGCAACAGCGATGGTGGTAGTGGGGTGGGGAGCAGATGGACCAGGCAGAGGGCTCCATGCTAGTCCCCCCTCTCCCCACAGCAACAACAGTACTTCCCCCACCATAAGAGCAGAGATGGCACAGTCACACAGTACAGAGATGAACAAGCCCCATCCACAGCTCCCAGTGCAGTCCTGAGCACTGCCCCAGTAGCAGTGGTGGTGCAGTCAGTAGCAAGGAGCTGGCCAGGAAGGGACCCCCACAGGTAGTAGCAGCAGCAGTGGTGGGGCCACTCACTTCCCTCAGGAAGGGATGGAGGCAGGCCGGCGGAACCCCCAAATAGCAGTGGCAGCAAGGACTGCAGGCGGTCTGGATCCCCCCAAGAGAGTGCTAGCTTGAGGGCCGATGGATCAGCCCCAGAACAAGCAGCAAGTCCCTTTGCCCCTGGTAGCTGAGCAGGGGTTACTCCAGATTAATTAACACACCTGGAGCCAACCACAGCCCTTCCTAGGACTAGTTAAAAGCCTCTCCTCCAGAGAAACGTTGTGGCTGGAGTTGTGAGAGTGAGGTGAGCTACCAGAGAGTGTGTGAGCAGGCAAGATGCTGTCAGAAACCAGGAGGGTTTACATGAAGGAGCAGAATGCTGGCAGAAGAGAACCCTGCAGCTACAAAGACTGGGGAAGGGAAAAATCCTGCCAGAAGAGGGCAAAGGACCTTTCCCAGGCTTGGAGGCCTGAGGGAAAAGATCCTGCCAGCAGGGGAAGATAGAACTGGACATTTGGTTTGGGCACTACCACGCCCAGTGGGGCTGTCAGAGGTCAAGATCATCCCCTGACAAGGAAGCCAGGAAGGGCCCATGTCCGAGGAGGATGCGGACTTGAGTCAAAGGGCATGGGGAAGTAACCCAGGGAAGCTAGCAGCTTTTCTGAAGCCACAGCATGAGGCTGCTATTTGTAGGGTCCCTGGGTTGGGGCCTGGAGTCGAGGGTGGGACTGGAACTCTGGCGCCCCCTACCAGCCATTCATTGGAGGGGCAAGAGCCACAGTGAAGAACCAAAGGCCTCTGAGAACCATAGACTGGACTGGGAACCAGCAGGGAGCAGCCGTCTTAGAGAGGCTGTATTACCCTCCCCCATCACTAGAGGGTGGAATAACTCTAAAGGGTAAAGCGGTTCCCTGACCTACCCCTAGAAGGAAACACTGGATCCACGGAGGTAGAGAAACAGCTTTGTCACATTACATATAAATAAGATTATCATATTCAGCAAATTGTAACTTTTCCACTGATACCTTACAATGCATATTTTGTAAGATTCATTACAATTTTGTAATATTGGTATTAATAATATTATAAATGGTCACCCCTATTTCATACAGCATCGTATAGGCTAATAAGTTTACTAGAATTACCCCTTCCCTAATATGGTTTCTGGTAAGTGCAATCCTTCAAACTCCCACCCCTCACCTACTTCCACCCACCCAAAGCTTTTCTTTGTGGTCACAAGTTCATCACAGCTCCAGCTCAGAACAAACACCAGTCTTATGAGGACTCAGTAGGCCAAGTCTTTCCAACCCTATCATAAGGATTGGGACCCTCCATGGACCCAGAGGTCCTGTGCATTTGCTGTTTCTGGAAGAAGACCCCGAGCCAGTTTAAAACTAGGCTATTTATTGAAAAATCCTTTTCTTTGTCTGTCAGTCCCTGGAGAATCCTGTTTGAACTAGTATATGCATATCCCTCCAAAGGGTGAATGCAAAGCATTGATAATAGAGGAAGTACATTTAACCTCACCCACTCCCTACTAGGGAAGGTAATGCCACAATAACACATGCACAGTCGTATTTTAAATACAGTGTATCCCAAAGGTATTAACTTTAACTCAATAAGGTTTAACTTAATTCGGTAAAGATTATCTGCATTCCATAAAGGTTGTCCAAGATATTATAGGAAATTGTTCATCTGCCACAGTGTTTATGGTGTGTATACGTGTTGTCTTCGAGCTGATAGTTATGGATGTGTATGGACACTATTTTTATTCAGAATCTGGATCAAAGTCTGCTCTCAGCTACATCAACATAAATACAGAATAATTCCACTGATTTAGATGGAATTACCCTGGATTCACAGCAATAGAACTGAGACCAAAGTTTGCTCAGAGGCAGTGTAAACCACCTTATACACATTGTGCAGTTCATAATGGTGGTGGAATCAGGGTATTTATTTTATGAGGTTGGCCTTCATCGTGCTCTCAGCTCCTTGACTTGAATCGGAGCTGCAATGTGAATCCCTCCTCTCCAGATGTGTACGATGGTATGATTTTGCCCATGATAGCTACAAGAGCCAAAATAGTCCAAGAAGTCATATATTTGTTCACTTTTTTGAAAATGAATTGTGCTTTAATATTTATTGTGCTTATTGATCTTAGCTAACAGTTTGATTTATACTGCTTTACCATGAAAAACCTGAGTGCATTTTTCAATTCTTGTTATTAGATTGCTATTTTATGCTTCTAGTTTATTAAATCACTTCTCCCTTTCTCTCTGCCAGCACACATATTAATGCACAAGATCTTGTGATTACAGCTGTTGCAAGGAAAATTCAATGAATTAATAATAAAGAAATATTTTTAAAACACAATTTTTATCTATTTAAGATACCCAGAGATGTAAACGGATCTGGATGAACACTTTTCTTGAAAGTTTATTATTTGATATTTTGAGTTTCTGACTTTGGAAGTGATTTAAAATCTATCTAGCTGTGGTATCTCTGTAGCTCTTGAAGTATATCTAACACTACATTTTATCTGTCATTTTGATTTTAAAACAAAAAAACCCAAAGCTCAGCAATATGAATCCATTTGGTTTGGTCCCATGTCAGTGATCTTGACCCATGTCAACTGTAACTTGCCATGTTTGTGATTCCCTGTAGTTACATTCCAATGTATATATACTGTGAACAATCAATATCCATCATACACTAAGTAGTACAGGGGATATACTAATAAAAATAGCAATAGCACTTCTAAAATGCTAATATTTCCAAAATAATTTTCCATTGTGAGATTAGATTGCTCTGAGGAACCCAGTCACATTATTTTGAGAAGTTCTCAGGAGTACCAATAGTCATAGCACTACAGGTACTCCTGCCAGGCTGCTATTTCCCAATACAATAATTTAACTATAGGTTTAGCATCCAGAAAATGTATTAGGCCATAGGTTATGGACATTTGTAGATGGACCTTCAGTCTGTACCATGACATATATTCTGTAACCAAACACTCCAGATTCTTAGATTCACCAATTTTAAGAAGTCTGATCTGATCTGCATAACATAGGCCAAAGAACCTCACCCAGCAATTTCTGTTTTAAGTCTATAACTTCCTTTTGAGCTATGGCTTATCTTTAGAAAGACATCCAGTCTTGATTTAAAGACTTCAAGTGATGGAGAATCCACCACATCTGTACATAAATTGTTCTAATTTTTAATGACCGTCACCATCTATTCGAACTGTTACCTGATTATTTTAAAAATAGAAAATATAAACATATTAAGAAATATGAAAATACAGTATTTTTAGTTACTAAATAGTATTCTTTGTGAAATAATGCTCTTCAGAGAGCAGCCAATCCTTTTTCCTTGTTTTCTGCTATTTATTTTCTTTCTCTGATACTGTACAATCTTCTCTCCCCATCAATGGTATGTTGTCATTAATAGCTGTACTAGCCATCTATCAAGATTATAAACTAAATGGGGCAGAGATATGGTTTTCATGCATGTCTATAAGGCACCAATGCACACCTATTACATTACACCACCCAAAATAATAATTATTAATATATACAATACAATGTAATATTTATATTAATGTTTGTGCATCATTTTGTTAGATTTGTTGCCTTTAACAGTTTCCTTATCTTTTCTCTCTTGCTTTTATGGTTCCTTTATGATTGTGAACTGAATCTATTCATGATTACAAAAGAAAGATGGATAGGATATTGTATACATAATCCATGTGTAAAAAATTCTTGCATGTGTAGATCTTGCACAAAAAACACTTATCCATCAGAATGCTGTGTAGACATGATGAATCATTACAAAGATAACAAGGTATCCAACTATATTATTCAATTCATGCCCAAATCTATGATATTCACTAAATTATGGACTGAGATGCTTTGGTTGTCCTTTCAGTGACTCAGCATTTCTGCAGAGCCACTCAGATTGAATCAGGTTTGTGTATCCATATGAAACAGGTCTCCCAGGTATGGATGTACTATAAGCTCAAAACATCTTTTCTATAGTGCTCAGCATATCTGGCTCAGAACAGAGAATTTGGAGGTATTTTCCAAAATGGTGTCCCCACTTAGGAAAGAATTCTAGCATCTGAAGGACAATCGAAGAGATTTATTTAGTAACATAGACCTATGCAATTTTGCAACCATTGTCAGAATGGAGTCTGCCACAGGTTAGCAGTGGGCTATGGTTTTCTAACAAGAATGGATTGCTTACAGCTACCAGACTGTGACTTGGATGCTCAAAGATGAAAAAAGGCAAGGGAAGGAAATTAGAAGAGTTTTAAAGTTGGAGCGTGTCATCCCAGGGCATGGTGTATGGGACAGAGAGCCAGGGCCCCACATACGAGGGAAAAAGGGTACACTTTACCTGGGCTTGCAGGCCCTGGTGGGGCTGGCCCAGGCTGCAATCCCCCATGGGTATGCATGTAGGAGGGGACCTGTGGTACAAGTTTGTACTGGGCCTGAAAAAATTATGCTTGGGCTCTGCAGAGAGCCCTTGAAACAACTTGAAAAGTGTTATGTCCCCCCCTCACTCTTTCCTCATAGATTGTGTTTTCTAGACCTTTAAACATTTTTGTAGCTCTTCTCTTGACTTCCTCCAATTTGTCCACATCTTTACTGAAATGTGGTGCCCAGAACTGGACACAATACTCCAGATGAGGCCTTATCAGCATGGAATAAAGCAGAAGAATTATTTCTCATGTCTTGGTTATAACACTTCTGCTAATACATCCCAGAACGATGTTTGATTTTTTTGCAACTGTGTGACATTGTTGACTCATATTTAGCTTGTGATCCACTATGTCCTTTTCTGCTGTACTCCTTCGTAGGCAGTCATTTTCCTTTTTGTAAGTATGGAATTGATTTTTCCTTCCTAAGTGGAGTACTTTGCATTTGTCCTTACTGAATGTCATCCTATTTTCTTCGGACCATATTTCCAGTTTGTCTGGATCATTTTGAATTCTAATCTTATTCTCCAAAGCAGTGGCTCTCAAGCTTTCCATACTACTGTACCCAATTCAGGCATCTGATTTGTCTTACATACCACCAAGTTTCATGTCGCTTATAAATTACTTCCTTACAAAATCAGACATAAAAACACAAAAGTGCCACAACACACTATTACTGAAAAATTGCTCACTGTCTCATTTTTACCATATAATTATAAAATAAATCAACTGGAATATAAATATTTTAGTTACATTTCAGTGTATAGTATATAGAGCAGTATAAACAAGTCATTGTCTGTATGAAATTTTAGTTTGTACTGACTTTCCTAGTGCTTTTTATGTAGCCCATTGTAAAACTAGGCAAATATCTAGATGAGTTGATGTACCCCTTGGAAGACCTCTACATATCCCCCTGAGGCACACTTACCCTCAGTGGCAGATTTAGAGGTAGTGGGGCCCTGTGCGCAGCTTCATTTTTGACACCTGCCCTTGGGAGTCAGTCAAAAAAAAGAATTTTCTCTTATCTCCCTCTCCCCCTCCCCAGTTTTTCATTCTTTTTTTCTTCATTCAACTCCTATATTATAAGTAATAGGAAGTAAATGAAAATAAAGTGAGGTACCTTGGTTGTTTTTGTAGTCTTTTCACTGTATGTAAGAGACCACTATGATTGCTCTGAGCTCCAGTATGAAACTGGAGATAAGCCAGTTGAGAGTCTCTGGGTTAAGCTTAGAAGCAAGAACAATAAGGGTTATGTTTTGGTGGGTGTTATAGACCACCAGACCAGGAGGACAAGATAGATGAGGCTTTCTTCAGTCAACTAGGGAAAGTTTCTAGTTCACAGGACCTGGTTCTCATGGGGGACTTCAATCACCCTGACATCTCCTGGAAGAGCAATACAGCGGAGCACAGACAATCCAGGAAGTTTTTGGAGAGTGTTGTGGATAACTTCCTTGATCAACCATCTAGGGCCATGCTCCTCTTGACCTGCTGCTCACAAACAGGGAAGATTTGGTAGGGGATGTAGAAGTAGGTGGCAACCAAGGCAGCAGTGACCATGAGATGGCAGAGTTCAGGATCCTGACAAAAGGAAGAAAGGAGAACAGCAGGATATGTACCATGGACTTCAGAAAAGCAGACTTTGACTCCCTCAGGGAGCTCATGGGCAGAATCCCCTGGGAGGCTAATATGAGGGGGAAAGGAATCCAAGAGATCTGGCTGTATTTTAAAGAAACCTTACTGAGGGCACAGGAACAAACCATCCTGATGTGCAGAAAGAATAGCAAATATGGTAGGCACCCGGCTTGGCTTAACAAAGAAGTCTTTTGTGAGCTTAAACACAAAAAAGAAGCTTACAAGGAGTGGAAGCTTGGTCAGATGACTAGGGAGGAGTATAAAATACTGCTCAAACATGCAGGAATGAAATCAGGAAGGCCAAAGCACAACTGGAGTTGCAGCTAGCAAGGCACGTGAAGGGGAACAAGAAGGGTTTCTACAGGTATGTTACCAACAAGAGGAAGATTAGGTAAAGTGTGGGACCCTTACAGAATGGGGGAGGCAACCTAGTGACAGAGGATATGGAGAAAGCTGAGGTACTCAATGCCTTTTTTGCCTCTGTCTTCACAGACAAGGTCAGCTCCCAGACCACTGCACTGGGTGGCACAGAATGGGGAGGAGGTGAACATTCCTCAGTGCTGAAGAAAAAGGTTCAGGACTATTTAGAAAGATTGGACATACACAAGTCCATGGGGCCAGATGCAATGCATCCAAGGGTGCTGGGAGAGTTGGGTGATGTGATTTCAGAACCATTGGCTATTATCTTTGAAAGCTCGTGGCAATTGGGGGAGGATGATCCCTGATGATTGGAAAAAGGCAAATATAGTGCCCTTCTTCAAGAAAGAGAAGAAAGAGGATCCAGGGAACTACAGACAAGTGAGCCTGACCTCAATCCCTGGAAAAATTATGGAGCAGGTCCTCAAGGAATCCATTCTAAGGCATTTAGAAGAGAGGAAGGTGATCAGGAACAGTCAACATGGATTCACCAAGGGAAAGTCATGCCTGACCAACCTGATTGCCTTCTGTGAAGAGGTGACTGGCTCTATGGATGTGGGGAAAATGGTGGACGTGATCTACCTTGACTTTTGCAAAGCTTTTGATACAGTCTCCCAACATATTCTTATTAGGAAGTTAAAGAAGTATGGGTTGGATGAATAGACTATAAAATGGATAGAGAGCTGGCTAGATCATCAGGCTCAATAGGTAGTGATCAATGGCTCCAAGTCTAGCTGGCAGCCGATAACAAGTGGAGTGTCCCAGAGGTCGGTCCTGGGGCCGGTTTTGTTCAACATCTTCATTAATGTTCTGGAGGATGGGGTACTTTGCACCCTAAGCAAGTTTGCAGATGACACTAAGCTAGGGGGAGTGGTAGATACCCTGGAAGGTAGGGATAGGATACAGAGTGACCTAGACAAATTGGGGAATTGGGTCAAAAGAAATCTGATGAGGTTCAACAAGGATAAGTGCAGAGTCCTCCACTGAAGACAGAAGAATCATATGCTCTGGTACACACTGGGGGCTGACTGGCTAGGCAGCATTTCTGCAGAAAAGGACCTGGGGGTTACAGTAGATAAGAAGCTGGATATGAGTCAGCAGTGTGCGCTGGTTGCCAAGAAGGCTAACAGCATATTGGGCTGCATTAGTAGGAGCATTGCCGCAGATCGAGGGAAATGATCATTCCCCTCTGTTCGGCATTGATGAGGCCATATTTGGAGAATTGTGTCCAGTTTGGGGCCCCCCACTACAAAAAGGATGTGGACAAGTTGGAGAGAGTCCAGTGGAAGGCAAGAAATATGATTAGAGGGCTGAAGCACAAGACTTATGAGGAGAGACTGAGGGAACTAGGCTTGTTTAGTCTGCAAAAGAGAAGAATGAGGGGGGAGTCGATAGCAGCCTTTAATTACCTGAAAGAGGGTTCCAGGGTGGATGCAGCTAGGCTGTTCTCAATGGTATTAGATGACAGAACAAGGAGCAATGGTCTCAAGTTGCAGAGAGGGAGGTCTAGGTTGTATATTAGGAAAAAGTTTTTCACTAGGAGGGTGGTGAAGCACTGGAATGGGTTACCGAGGGAGGTGGTGGAATCTCCATCTTTAGAGGTTTTTATGGTGCAGCTTGACAAAGCCCTGGCTGGGATGATTTAGCTGAGGTTAGTCTTGCTTTGAGCAGGGAGTTGGACTAGATGACCTCCTAAGGTCCCTTGCAACTCTAATATTCTATGATTCTAATTTTTTTTTTCACAGACCAATTGACAATTTCTGAGGATTTTGGCGGACCACTTTCCAAATGTTGTTTGTACCATTAGCTAACTATTGTAAAGTGCTTTGGATAAGAGCAATTTATAAAAAACAACTTAATAATCTTTCCTCGGTCCACCTGAATAGAGTTCTCAGACCACAGTTTGATAACTTCTGGTCTAGATGAAAGCTTGCATTTGCATTATGCTAACATGAAAAATGTGTAAAAATAAAAAGTATAGATGACACATGAATGGAAAAATAAAAGTTAACTTCCTCTGAAGAAACTTATTTTATTTGAAATATATATATATATTCAGATAACTGACAATTTTGTAAAGAAAAAGTATAGAAAAAAAGCTAAGTTATCATAAATAATATTTTGTAAAGAGGCACTTTCAGTTGTCAATATTGCCGAACTTGTCAAATGTTCCTGACTCATTGTATTTCACAAATAATTTTAACTCATTTCAATACAGAAAAAGAACATTCACCAAAAGCATTTGTGACAGGTATTGTTAAAAATATTTTCACAGTGGTTTCTACATTTAGAAAGGTTGCCTGCAAACTATCACATACAAGTCTATACAAATCACCTGGTGATCCTGAAGCACAGACCTCATCATTTTTGATTAAATGAATGAAATGTTTCACTTCATCTTCAAAAAGATTTGTGTCTATGTCCTCTTGATAGAATTCACTTAATTTCTTACTGTAGTGGCTTTTGGCAATTTTGTCCATATTTCTGTCAAAAAACAAGCAAAATAAATCAATTTTTTTTTAGAAATTCACCTCTACTCTGCAATTGCACTATTATTGTGTCACAAATAACACTGACAGTCTCAACAATGATCTCTTTCCCTTTTCAATTGATTTAATTGTCTCTAGTTTCATCGAGCTATAGCCATTTTGAACTTCCATGACAAAACTTTTAACTGAGGCTAACAATTGTGCAGCGTTCAATTATTTGTATCAACCTTTTGCAGCGATTTGCTCACAGCATAAATTCTTTGAAGTAAATGGTTCCACAAAAGAGCAAAAATAGCAATATCGTACTTTTCAAACTTTTCTGCTAAGGATTTTGCTTCAGTTTTCGCATGCAGTTTTTCAGAATTTGAAGTGGCTATGTCTAATAAGGTTTTCTTTATATCATCATAGCTCATTTTCAAAACCAAAACAGCATCTACATGAGCAGACTACTTGGTGCCACAAATTCTTTTGACTGTCAAATGGCTTTCATTTGCCTGCTCCAAGCATGATTGTAGCATACTCCACCAATGTGTGGAAACCGAAAAAAAGGCATACATGTTTTGAACGAAGTCAAAAAAATGTGTAGCTCCCTCACAAGATTTGGCTGCTGCATTGCAGATTAAATTTAAGGAATGGCTGGAACATGGTATGAATGAAGCAGAAGAGCTTGCATTGTTAAGTCTTGCCTATAGACCTGAATATTTTCCTGCCATATTTGCGGCATTATCAAAGCTCTGCCCATGACAATTTTTGATGTTCAAACCTAAATGTGCAATGATTTCCAAAACAGTTCTCTCTAGACATTCAGAAGTGTGGGATTTTAGTGGGACAAAACAAAGAAATTGCTCTACAACTTCGCAATTGCCGGTCACATATTTTAAAATTAATGTTCACTGATCTATATGACTCACATCTGGTGTTGAATCGACTATTATGGAATAGTATGGCATCCTTTGCATCCTTGGCATCCTTTACTTCATCATTGAATTGGTTTCTGAGCCACTCTGCCATTGTTGTGATGAATTCATTGTAGATTTGGTGTGTTAAAAAGTTGGTCTTCGCTGAGCCCCAATACTGATAATTTTTCAAATGTTCTTTGAGAAAATTGTCAAATTCACTCAAATATTCAAGGCAAGTTAAAAAATTACCTTTTTGACACTTGATATGCCCTTCCAACTTGACTGTGAGCCACTGATAACTTCTCTCTGGGAACAGTTTTCCAACCAGTTATGCACCCATTTTATAGTAGCTCCATCTAGATTGTATTTCCCTAGGTTGTTTATGAGAAGGTCATGTGAGACAGAATCAAAATCCTTACTATAGTCAAGATATACCACATCTACTGCTTCCTCCTAGTCACAAGGCTTTTTACCCTGTCAAAAAAAGCTATTAGGTTGGTTTGACATGATTTGTTCTTGACAAATCCATGCTGACTGTTATTATCACCTTATTATCTTCTAGGTGTTTACAAATTGATTGCACAATTATTTGCTCCATTATCTTTGTGGGTATTGAAGTTAAGATTACTGGTCTGTTATTCCCCAGGTTGTCCATATTTCCCTTTTTATAGATTGGCACTATATTTGCCCTTTTCCAATCCTCTGGGTTCTGTCCCATCTTCCATGATTTTGAAGATAATTGCTAATGGCTCAGTATCTCCTTAGTCATCTCCTTGATTATTCTAAGATATATTTCATCAAGCCCTGGTGACTTCAAGACTTCTAATTTGTCTAAGTAATTTTTAACTTATTCTTTCCCTATTTTAACTTCTGATCCCAAATAATTTTCACTGGCATTAAGTTAGATGTCCATTTGCTACTAAACTTTTTGGTAAAAACTGCAACAAAAAAATCATTTAGCACTTCTGTTATTTCCACATTTTCTGTTATTACCCCCCCCCTTGAGTAATGGGCCTACCTTGTTGTTGGTCTTCCTTTTGCTTCTAATGTATTTGTAGAAGTTTTCTTGTTACCCTTTATATCCCTAGCTAGTTTAATCTCATTTTGTGCCTTGGCCTTTCTAATTTTGTGCTTAACATACTTATGTTATGTGTTTATATTCATCCTCTGTAATTTGACCTCATTTCCATTTTGTAGGACTCTTTTTTCTGTTTCAGATCATTGAAGATCTGCTGGATAAGAATGGTCTCTTGTCATACTTCCTATCTTTCCTACGCATGATGAGGGACTCTACCTTGGGAAACAATGATTCTGAAGAAGACTCGAGGCTCATGGTTGATAATCAGCTGATTATATGCTCCCAATGTGAAGCTATGGCCAAAAGGGCTAATGGTCATCCTTGAAAGTATAAACAAGAGAATTTCAAGTGTGAGCAGGGAGGTTATATTACATCTGTATTTGAGAGTAGTACGACCACTGTCCAATTCTGATGTTGACAATTCAAGAAGTCTGCTGATAAGTTGGAGAGAGTTCAGAGAAGAGCCATAAGAATGATTAAAGTATTGGAAAACATGCCTTATTGTGATAGACTCAAGCAGTCCAATCTATGTAAATTAGCAAAGAGAAATTTAAGGGCTGACTTGATCACAATTTATTAGTACCACCATGGGAAACAAAAAATTGATAATGGGCTCATCAATTTAGCACTAAAATTATAACAAAATCCAATGCTTAGAAGTTGAAGGTAGACAAATTCAGACTGGAAATTAGATGCACATTTTTTACAGTGGAGGTAAATAACCATATCTAAAAATATCTAAAAATATGCTGTTATTCAAACAGGAATTAATTCAGGAAAGCTCAGTGGCCTGTGTTACAGTGTTACAGTGGTTATTTCTGGCTTCTTAATGTAAGACTTCTGTTTTTCAAGGTTTATTAATTTCATTTGGAGGATCATTTTTTTTACTAATTTTTGAGTTTTATGTAGATAGACCAAAATCAGAAGGGAGGGAGAGGGCATTTTCTTTGTATATACTGTAATGTATAATCTTTTTGTAATATTCCTTATTGTGTTTCAACATAGTACTTTTTCAAACAGCACTATGTTAAAGTGCACTAGGGCACCTTTAGTGGACATTAGTGTGATCTACATGGACCACTTAATGTGCCACAAGTGAGTGTGCTTAAGAAGTCACATCCCCATAGCCTGCATTGCTTCTCCATATAGCTATGTCCTTAGATACAAGTAACTGTTTCTGGTGTTTATTGGATGAACACAGATTTATTTTCTTTTCTCTTTTCTTTTATTTTCATTAGAGGTGTTTTATCCACGTGTATTGATTAAAACCAAAAAACAGGAGCCCTACTTTTAATCTATGAATGTCTTCTCTCTCCCTTCACTTTTCTTTCCATTTATTTTGTCATCCAGAGGGGGTATGTGTGGGGAGGGAAGAAATCAGGAAAATAACATGATGTTTGCCTCTATCACATTGTTCACTCTGCTTGTGTTCTATCCCTTTCCCCATCATCTCTCTACTTTGTCTATTTAGATTGTAAACTCTTTGAGACAGGGACTGTCTACTGATCTGTTGGCCCTCAGAAATTACCATAATAAACATGATTATTAAAATAAAATAAAATAAAATAAAATAATAATGATAACAATAACAAGGTCCCAGAGATGCAATAATAAAAGGGTCTGTACATCAGTAGGGTTTTCCCAGCAATGGTGGAGTTTTTGATGGAATTAACTTACCCATTCCTTCTTTTCTTTCCACAAAAAGCATCAGAACTATGTCAAGCAAAAAGGTCTTTAGTCTCCTGTAACGCAGGACCTCGTGGATCAGAGGTGCCAGTTCATGGAAATGTATATGAAATTGGGAAGGTGCATGGTGCACAGATTCTGAAGAAAGTCTGGCTTTTGAAGAAAGGTACAGAATGGAACACTATTCCCACCACATTCTAAAGAAAAAAAGCAGGGTCTCTGTTCTAAGGTGATTATTGAGGATCCTGCCTGTGCCTTGACCTGTTAATGAAACTTTATCTGTATAGTGGAAATAGATATGGCTTCAATGATTGCCTCAGCTAGAGTGGAATGGTATTTAAAGATGTCTATGGAAGTCTGAAGAAGAAGTAGAGATGCCTTATGAGTCACAATGACCATAACAGACATTGAACTTTTATCTGATCTTATTTTATTCTGTTGTATGTTTTGCACAATATTTGAACAGGTTTTCTACAGGGAAAGGAATAAGGAGACAGAAAAAGCTACTGTATCTTAGCAACCCAATATGGCTTGGGTGAATAAGGCCAGCAATAAATTGAGTGTCAAGAAGTTAATGATAGAGGCTGTCCTCTGCCAATACTTTGCAATTACAACAAGAGGTAAAATATAAATAAAATAACTGAAATCAAATGGCCACTAATGGAACTGTGGCCTAAAATTAAAGCTTTGCCTGATTTCATTTTGGATAGCTGATCATCTGATTAGATACTGTGGGACTTTTTAAAGAAAGCTTTTCATAAATAATCACATACATTAAATAGAGCTCAGGGAATAACCTATAATCTGTAGGTTCATATGAGCAAGGACCTGCAGTGATGGTGGATATGATCATGGCAGACTAAGAGGATGTGAAAGTGAAAAAAGATCAATCATCCATCTGTAGTGAGGATCGTGGAATGTGATGCTTGGCAGATGGGCCTTCTCTATTTTAACCTGAGGAACTGGCGCTATCTTTCAGTGTTCACACTCCTGATGTTCACCTGGTGACAGATACGCACACTATAATACTGGTCCTCTTTTCTTCACAGACAGCCACAGTCTCTTAACCTTTTGCATTTCTCATATTCCAACAGCCTCTTTATTTTTCCTTATCTCATGCTGCAGCTGAAGGAATATTGAATCTTCAGTCATTTTTTTCCTCAAGATTTTTTAAGGGGCTTGTCAACTCTGCCTTTTCTGTCCCCTTGAGATGTCACTGCTGAGGTACGGGACATAGCTCAGGAGATCCATTAAAACTTTCTTCATTTTGCAAGTTAGTGGGGAAGCAGCAGATAAGAAATCACTATCACTATTTACATCTGTACCATATCTGCATTGCAAGTCTGGAATGCAGCTATGTAATGTACAGGTAGGGCTTTACAGAACACATTGTTAGTGTTAACCTTTTAATATCATCCATCCTGTACATTTTTTCTCTCTGTAACTAACACTGGCTTTTAAGGATTGTGGGAAACAAACAAGTAAGAAAGAGACACTAAATACAAATTGTTAGTTTAAATAGATGGTACTTATCCAAAAATTCCTTTTTTCCTGAAATTGAATGTTTTATTATAAATGTAAGCCTTTAAGTGATATCTTTGTTGGAACAACAAATGGAACTGGGTAGTAATAAAAGCCCATGGCAGAGATTTTTGAATACTCCCTCCTTATTTGAGAGTACCATTTTAGCATGGACAAGTTACATTAGGATTTAAATATTTAAAAATGATGATTGTGGCTGCTGATTACTTCAGGGGTAAAACCAGAGACAGAAAAATGGAGGAACCTGGAGTAAAAACAGATATACAGAGAACTTTACAAAACATTTCCTCATTTGCACATTTTATTGTTATTATTATTATTATATCCTACCCACCTCAATGTTGTTGAATTGGGGAGGAACTAGTCTCATTCATTCTTCTCTGTCATTTACTGCTGCTTCCATTTGCTGAAGGGTGTTGAAATAAACAGCTCTGTCCTCTCTGCTAATTCTTCTTAATGTTTCTCTTGGGTGACTTTGTTCCTCACACCAACTGGTTTCCATTTGACAGCTTCATGTGGGAGTCTGTGTGTGTTGCCATCTGGAGTACATGTCTCAAGTATATCCAGCACTTCCTTCTGATTCTGGTAGAAAAGAGCTTCTGGTTGGTGATTTCTTGGATCTCTAGTTGGTGATGAAGTCTTTCCAACCAATGTGCAGAATTTTTCGCAGGCACTTGTTTTTAAAGGCATCTACTTTTTTGCCTACCATGTTAATAGATTTCCAGTTCTTACAGCCATAAATTAGCACTGCGATTGTTTGAATTGAAAATAATCAGTTTTCATTTGGTGCTGTGTATCTTTGGTTTCATAAGATGCTGAGTTTAGTAAATGGTGTGGGTGCCATCCTATCCTTGATGTCACTTCCTTCTTGAGATCCCTATTCTAATATGATACTGCCCAGATAGATGAACTCTTGTACTTCCTTGACATTTTTGTCTTCTAATGAGATATAATTGTTCAATATCTGGGTTTCAAGGATGTTTGTTTTAGCATAATTAATTTTGAGCCCTGCTTGGCCTGTTATTTTTTCAAGCTTGTCTTCGTCTGTAACTTTTCAGGGGTGTCAGTAGCACAATATCAGAAGGAAAATCTAGGTTTTCTATGCATTTGCCATCTACCTATGTGATGCTAATGTTTGTATTGCTAATATACTTCTTCATTATTCAGTCTATGGCAATGCCAAACAGTGAATGTAAAATGCAGACCTGTTTCTTGCCAGTGTCCACACTGAACCACTCTGTTGTCTGGTTGTTCACCCTTATAGAGTACTTTGCACCTGGGTACATGGACTTGATCATGTGGATGACTAATTGGAATTTCATAGACCTGAAGAATATTCCATAATGTATTTCTGTGCAGGCTGTCAAATGCCATTTGAAAATTCAATTACACTGATTAAAAGGGAACTTTCCATTCTATACATTCACCTACCACGCTCCTTAGTGTGAATATCTAATCTACGCAGGATCTCTTGAGCCTGAATCCAGCCTGTTTTTCTCTCAACTTTGCAGCTACTGCCTCTTTCATCCTATTTAATACCCCTAGGAGAGTGAGCCTGGAGCACTGGGCCTGGTGTAAGACCTGAGGCCTGAACTAGAGTAAGAAAAGTCAGACCATGTATTAAAGCAGATTCTTATAAGTTCACTGTCTGATACATGAACTTAGCAAGGGCACTGCTAGTGTTGCTAAAACAGAAGAACTCCTAAAAAGCAACAGATACTGGATATGTACGTGAACATATTCCAAAAGATTAGTCCAGGTACATCCTGACCCAACACCAGATAAGTGTGTTTGACAGAAGTGATGAATAGGGATGTTTTTTCCAAAACATTTGGAGCTACATACATGGAGCAATAACAAGCAGATGTCATGAAACATGTAAGGTGGTAGGTACATAAGTTCTTTGTCTCAGTCTATAAATGTTGGGGTACCTTGTCTTAATCCTTTCTGTGTCCAAGGGAATAGCAAAAATTCCCACTGCTGACTGAGCCAATCCTTGCCATAGGACACTCATGTGTAAGTAACTTTATCTCTGATGGGACTCTGATGTGCCTTGATGGCAATAAACCTGGCCAAGTGCCTTTGTCACCAGACCGTGCCTGTGGTCTTCCTTTATAAGTAACATCAAGGTCTGCTGAATTAGCAGGCTGCATTTGCTGCTAGTGCTAACAACACTGGAGCTCCAAGAACAGAAGCACTGAGCATCCGTAACAACCTGACACCAGTAACAACGTTCTTCTGCAACATTCTTAACAAAAGTATCACCAGTGCAGAAAGCTTTCCCTATGACAGAGAGTTATGAAACTCCTCTCCAGTTGTTACACTCAGTAAAATCACTTTTTTGGGGTATTGTGACAATGATTCAGTGTTTCCACTGGTCAGAAAGGGGTTTCTTTTTTCCCCAAAAACATCATTTAACAGCTCTGCCAATTTCATTAGGATGGTGGTATCAAATACTTTTAACATTTCTGCTGTAATCTGATCATCTTCCACCATTGAGATATTTTTTAGCTTTTTTTGGCTGCAACCTGAACTTCTGACATCTCTTTTGGACCAATTTTAATGTCAGGCTCATCTGTTTCATTAAAGTCTGTAGCTGAGGTGGGGTTAGGTCTATTGAGGACTTCTTTGAAATACCCTACCCATCTGTTTTCCTGTTCCACCTAAGTTGTAAGCATTTTCTTCTCATTGCCAATGCCCTGTTTTGAAATTTCCACACAGGGTTTTAGTCACTTGGTAAACAGCTCCATGGTTTCTATCATAAAAGCAGATTCAGCTTTTGCTGCCAGGTCTTTATCATATCTCTGTTTATCTTTCCTGGCATTGCTTTTCATGCTCTCTTATACTCCATTTTTTTTCCAATGGTTCATCGACCTTAGCATTCAGGAGTTTTTTTTATGTATTTTTCTTTTCTCAATAAGATGCCATATCTCTTGTCTTATCCATTTCTTGCTCTGTCTATGCTGATATCCAACGGTGACTGCTGCAATCACATTATCTCTGAGCTCTGCTCAATTTACTTCAGGTCAAGTCTTTGTCTTACCTTCCTCTGCCTCTGGAAGTGCTTTAAATTTGTTCCCTAGTGCTATTTGGAATTTCTCACAGTACACTTTTGTTTTCAGTTTTGTACTGTTTTTCTTTATAATTTTCTGTTTAAAATTGATCTCTCAATTTTAAGTTCAGTTTTTCAATGCAAAGATTGTGATAGCTGCTAACATCTGCTCAATATACCAGCAAATCTTGGATAGATGACCTGAATCTTGAGCTTCCCATTGCTCTTTCCATTCCTTGGTTGTCACATCCTACTTTAGCATTAAATTCGCCCATCACACGGAGTAAGTCATATTTAAATATTCTGTCAATCAGACTTTAGGGGCAATTGTAGAACTCATCTTTATTCTCTTTGTGATGTCCCTGTTTTGCAGCATAGCACTATATGAGTGACATCTTTAGGAATCTGGTTTGTATTCTAGTGATGCATTGCCTAATAGGTTTCCAGTGGATGGGTGATTTTTGAGCAGATTCTGTCATAATGAGCACTAATTCCTCTGTCTGTTGTCACTCTGACCTGAGTAAATGACATGTTTTTTCTCTTGCTTGAAGAGCTTTTATCCTCATCTATCAGTCTGCTCTCACGGATGCCCAGCATTTAAAATCTAAAACTGTCCATCTCTCTTATGATCTGCAAGGTCTTGAAGTTTGAAATATTGTTCTCACATTCTAATACCCCGTTCCAAAGTGTTTTCTTGCTGCCAGCTTCCTGGTCCTCACTTTCACCTGCAACTGGCTTTCACCTGGAGCCTTCATGAAGCACGAGGGGTTAGCAGTATTCATTTTTACTGGAATGATAGACTGGTTCAGTTTTTATAACCATGAGGTGCTTTTAAAAAGCTAGGTAGGTAGCCTTGTGCTCTATCCTTCGCAATTTATCTGGGTTTGGCTGTGGGAACCACTTCAAATTGCAGCAAGCAGAGATGAAGTGATATAAGGGATAACTGAAAGATGTGGGGAAAGGTGATGGCCAATCCCTTGTGGGAAGTGCTCAGAGAAAAATCTGAAGCTCTGTATATTAGTTTGAAGCATGAAGGATGTGCAGGACCAGTGCACCTGCCATTCCTGAAACTTCTGGGGGAGAAAGCAACTCATATGGCACCAGAACTGCTGAGTCCTAAGCCCCTCACCCAAGTCTCCACAGCCAGCTAGAACAACCAAACACTATTAGTATGCTTAGGGCAGTGTTAGGCCTGTGTATGTACTAGAGTCTTTGGTGGTTCAGGTGGTCTTGAGGTTAGCATCCTTAGTGCCCCCTTTTCTGTGAGTAGGTCTTCCAGTCCAGTCCCTCTTTTAATCACAGGTGCAATGAGGGGGCCAGCAGGTTCATTTGTCTCCTGTAGTAGAAGCAGTTAGTAGAGGAGCACCCACTCCACCAGGCTCTGACCCAGGACCCTAGGAGGTCAACAGTATCTGGTCCCTGAAGATGGCCTCTGGGTTACGCTCCCGGGTCACTTACTAATGTCTGCTTTTCTCCCTCAGGCTCCAGTTCAACATAAGGCAAAAAGAAAAGGCAACCAACCTGCCAGGACCAACCAGGCTCAGAATACAGTCTTATTCCCTTGGGAAGCTTCTCTGGTGGCTTTGTCAAGGACCTTCAGAGAAGATCTTTCTTTCTTCTCAGCCTCATCTTTTTCAACAGTGGGACCATCTCTGTAGCTCTGGAGGGGTAGGGTTAGCTACTTCAGGCCCAGGGTGGGGTTTGTACACCCCTTCACAGAATATAAAACATTTTACAGGTGTAGCAGGCTCAAAGGATGGCAACCAGTAGGTTGCATTGCCTAGTTGTGACAGATATAAGCAATGTCTTCAGGGGATCTTACTGTATTAAGTTTATTTATCATTGTGGGCAATGATATGTACTTCCTTGAGGGAGGGTGAACAGAGTCCCTCCAGGATCTAAGTACATTGGGTCAGGCTAGTAGGTAAATTCACTCAGGTCATCACACCTACAATGAGGTATCACCTCCTAGGAAGGCTCTCATATACTTATTCAACTGGATTCTCCAGAAACCACAAACAACAAATAAAGGATTTTGAGGAAAAAAGCCTATCTTTAAACTGACTCAGGACCTTCTTTCTGAACAAGCAAACAGACTGAACCTTTGTCCCAGGTAGGGATGGAGGGATGAAGAGAGAGTGAGTTTACAGCCTCTGATGAGAAAGCAAAGGGGGCCTGCTTAGGCAGTCTGGCTTGCTGGGGAACGGACAGTGTAGGCAGGGAACTGTGCAGCCTGGAAATACTCTGGTCAGGAGGGAGAGAAACGTGGATCTTCATCTAAGAGAGGTGATGGCTGTAGAGGCAAGAGCCTAAAAGTGGTTGCCCTCTTGTATCACAGAAGGGAAATGCACATCATTGTGATGCTAGTAATTAACTGTTTTATTCTTAAATTAAATTTAATAGGGTCCAACTTTAATATAACATATCAAAATCATATATACTTGTCTCTATCGATTTTCAATAGAAAGCTGAAACTTTTGAAATACCAAGTTTTACAGAAATTTAAATCTCAGCATTTAATTTTGTAAATTAAAACATTTTTCTTCACTGAACCTGTTTAGATTTATTTTTGAATTAGTAGCTTTCTTCACAGTTTGAGCAGGTCTTTAATCTTATTCGCATTAGAGTGAGAATAAAAAACCCCTCTGCTGAAATCACTTCCCTTGTTATCAGCTTCCATTCACAGAATGACAGCCAGATGATAAAGGAATCAGTGAAGTGGTCTTGATTTTTGTACCATGTAAAATAAGCCTATTCCATATTTATTACATTAGATATTGATATGAAAACAAATCTGTATTGTGCACAGTACATTTAATATTAAGGTCATTCATTTATATGGCAAAATTACATGCAGCTTTAGATCTACATATATAAAAATGTTGCTCTACCGTATTACTATATTACTACATATAGAGTTAAATTTAAATTCGAAAGCTAAAGAGATAAAATGTAATTAGAATATGAGTTACATGTAGCTGTGTTTAATTATAAATTAAAACATTTTTAGCAATTTTTATGCAATTTCATATAATTCACATAAAATACAATCTTTGCGGCAGAAAAAATTACTGGTATTACCTTACAAAACTGTCCATTTCAAATTCTTGATACTCAAATAATTTAAACATTAAAAAAGCAAATTCTTAAACCCCAGTTCAATTCCACTGAAAACAATGGGATTGTCTAGCATGGGTGCCAGAACAGAATTTAATCCTGTGCTTTAACTTCAAGAATTTAATCATGTCTTTGCCCTAAGCAAAGGATAGTATGTTGTTGCCATGTATCTAGAGCAGCCCAGGAAGGAGGTTCTGACTCAGAGGCCCTGTCTTGATGGGTGCACACACAAAAAAAATATCCCGTTAAATCAGTCAACTGACTCAGTCAACTCAATCCTGTTAACTCAGCCAAGGAGCATGTGCTCTCAAGCAGCAACTATTTTACTTGTGTAAATAGCTTCTGCTCTCTCTGCCTCCAGCACTAGTCTTCCTGTGCTACAGGCTATAGAAGGGGCAGACTCCTACATATTTTTTCAATCCACCCATTTTTGCCAAATGTTGGGATGTGAAGCACATTCAGGCCATATTTGCCTGACGCACCTCCATGCTTACTGAATCTAAGCATTATTCCCCACACTGTAATAATCTGAAGGTCTCCCTGCACTCTGGTCTTCCATCATGCACCTGGTGGCAAAAACAGGTACAAAGTGGCCCTAAATTTGTACAGTCATATAAACATTGGATAAGATTTTCTAGGCCAACTAAGGGATTTAGACGCACAGTTACCATTAAAATTTATATTGTTTTTAAACAGTGTAAAATGAAGTTATCTCCTTAAAATATTAGATAATGCAATGGGAGTTAGACACACAATACCTGCTGATTCTGTATAAGTCCCCTTGTCGGCTCTGAAATTTTCAATAATCAATCCTCTAGGGTATGCAAAGAGTGGCTCAGGATGGACAGAGATGGTAAAGCCTTGTTTGTGCTATCAGTGATGTCTGACGGTATGTGGAGGATTCAGATTCTGAATAGTATAGTACATTGGTTACTCGTGGTACTTTGATATGTTCAATAACCAGCTAACTTCAATGTGATATTTTACAATTCTGTGGAGCAATGTTATTAAAATGTGAGGTTCTCACCAGCAAACTGCGGCTATCTGTGTCTCACATACTCTGTTCAGTGGAGTGAAGGGTTTGAGGCTTGTGGGCTGGGAAGTACCCACCCCTCTTCTTGCCTCATGCTCACACCGTGCTAAGCTGCATTGGCAGTATCATCACAAAAGGCTGCATACCTATTCCACAGTCCCTCAAAATGCAGCACTCCCTGAGGGAACTATGCAAAGAAGCTGAGAAGCTACTCTAGGACTGGAATAGTGGACAGGAGAGGTGGGTGAAGGCAGCTAACAAAGCCGAAGGATAGAAGGGGAAGAAGAGAGCTGCTCCTTCCATCTGTCCAAGTTTCTACTGAATCTTAATGATCCAGGAATTTTGATGCTTTTGCAACTGAAATAACTGCTAGGTTTTACCTATTCTAGGGCCCAGACAAACAATACCAACACACTTCCTGGTTATTCTTTTCACTTAAGAAATTCGATTGGACTAGTTTGTTAAATCTGATAGCACTCCTTGCAAAGTACCGCTGGGCCACCAGCTACATAAAATAGATCTATTGATTTTAGAACCTTTCTGCGACAAACTTGTAACAAAACCAATCCACCATAAGGCAAGCACAGTAACAGAAAGTCACTCTTTGAAAACCATGATCAGTTGCTATACACAGGAAGGCCAACTTACAAATGGAACTTTAGCTTCAAACAAATGGCATTCAAATTCCTGACAACAGGCTAAATTGGGCCAGTTGAGTGATGAGTTTTAGTGTTAAGATAGGGCCAAAGCTAGATTTAAAAGGGAAAGAATAATTATGCATTTGTTAATGTATTGTCTTTTTGTTTTCTTTTCTTTTTAAACTCGTAATTCAGTAAGGAAACTTTCCTGCATTCACAGTGAATCCTTGCTGTCTCTAGAAATGAATTTGTATTTCTTTACTGATTAGATTCACTGATTAGGTTTATCTGAGTGATTAGCTTTGCAGGGCCAAATGTAGGTGAAACCTGTATCAGCAGAGCTTGTAACATTTAACTGCTACTGTAATGCAATTAGTCTAGAGGGTATTATTTTATGTTCCAGCACATTAATAAACTGAAATTAACAGTGGTAACCATAGTAACAAAGCAGTGATTAATGACAGATATTCTAATTGCCATAGAAACAAATCTAAAACAAACAAATTGCTTGCTTTTCTCTCTACCAAAGTCAACTGAGAGCTACAGAAAACACAATTGTCAGTGAATAGCTTGCTGGTTATCTCAGGGAAAAAGGTAGCTTTCAGTGTTATTTCCAGACATAGTTTACCTTCTTCCTGCAGCTGTCTCAGCTAACAGGTCAACACAAGATGGTATGATATTTTTTTTAGGCTCATTATTAGGAATAAATATTTTGGCATTCTAAGTGCTGAAATAACTAGTAGATTTTCTTTGTTCTGCAGCACAAACAATACCAACACGTTCCCTGGTTATGTTTTTTATTTAAGAAATAAGAGTGGACTATTTTGTTTATACTGGTAGAACCCTTTCCTTTATTTTTCTTCACTGCACTAGATTTAGATTTTTACTAGAATTTTCTTCACTGCACTAGATTTAGATTTTTTCTAGAATTACTAGAATAATTATTAGGTAACAGATCAAGGGGTACTCCTCTCTTATAAATGTAATATGGTGTTATGAAAGTGAGGTAAGTTTTTCATTTAAAGCAGGGAGAAGGCCTCTTAGGTTTGAATGAAGGATACAATGTATCTTCTCCAAATTTACAGCATAATCTATTGTGCACTCAGTCTGTGGGCAAAGACAGAGGGCTAGATCTTCAACTGTTGTAAATCAGCTTAGTTCAATAGATTTAAGCTGTTAGCAGAAGTTTTTAGGAAAGCCAATTTGTTACTGGGAGAATTTTTGAATACAGTATTACCTCTAAAAACTACTGGGTGGTAGTTTGCTCTATTGGAGTTTCCAAGGAGACAATCTTCTCTTGAAAGAACATGGATACAGCCCTCTGATCAAGACAAAAAACATAAGCTGTGATACTTCAAAAACAGAGACCAAGTATGAATGTTTACATTAAGTAGAAAGATAGAAATCAATCATGACTTATAACCACATAACAATACACTCAATATATATATTTAACAGAATACAACTACTAGAACATATATGGTATAAGAAAGAATGTTCTGGGTAATACTATTAGTATAACTTAACACAGTAATACTTAACACTCTATATAAACCATAAACATCTATACTTAAACATCTATCATCCAGCAAGCATTGATCAAACGGTGATCAGATGGCTAAAGAGGGAGAATCTCACTCAGACTACAAGCATCCTACTTTACTGACATGCAGACTCAAGTAACCTTTACTTGCATAACCTTTAAAAACATCCATCTGTTATTCAAGGAAGGTCCTTCTGCTCTGACCAAAGACTGCTAAGAAAGTTACTTCAGGCTCAGACACAGAGCGGGGATTCAGTTAGCCTGGGTGTCCAAAGACTAAGGCACACCTTTTCCTCAGTGATGCTCACCGCTGCTTAGATGATGTGAAGGTCTTTCTTCTGCCACAGAACTCTTTTCTTTCCTGCAGGTTCTTTTTCAGCTCTTCTTCTTTAGGTAATCACTTCTTTATCCATGAGTTCAGCTCTCTACAAATCTTAGCCTGCTGACTGTGGGCTTTATATGTAGTTTGGTCACTCAAACTCAGCCAATCAGGTTAAAGGTCACCCAGTCACTTGTAGCTTCAAGTGACTTTGCAACCAATCGGTTTTCAGTATACCCATCACAAGCACTGAGGGTTCACATGTACTTCCTGTCTGGAGGTCCCATATAAATCAATGGGCTGCAATGTATTTCTATGGGCCTTGCTGAGCCCTGGTCTACACTTACCTGGAGATTTGGTGGCTGTTGACAGGAGTTAGAACAGGAAGAACAGTTACCTTGAACCACCTTCTTTGATTGCTCTGAAGGGAAAGAATGGAAAACAATTTCAAGGCAATTCATTAGAAAGGAAAAGATTCTAGAACAGGACCTAAAAACACTAGAAACCCATTTCAAGCATGACTGTTAAAGCCAAAGTCAAACAGTGGTCTCAGCTTTCCATTTGAATAATGCCCAGGCCAAGAAGACATTAAACATCAATTTACATGGGTCACCATTGATGCGCGATCATAATCCACAGTACCTGGGGATAACCCTAGATCACACGCATCAGCTTCCGTTGCCATCTTGGACAAACCGAAAGGAAAACAAAGACCAGGATCAACATCATACAAAACCTTACAGGAACATCTTGGGGAAGCGACACCTGCATGCTTTGAATATCAGCACTATCTCTGGTCCACTCAATAGTGGAATACTGTGCTTCAGTTTAGAGCGAAAGCTCAAGCACCATTTTCGTGGACATCGAAATTAACGGCGCTCTCTGCATAAATAGCAGCACCCTCACATCTATGCCACTTCCATGGCTAGCGACACTCATTAACATTGTGCCAGCAAATATCTGATGAGATGCTGTGATAGGTAGGGAGTACACAAAGATCATGGCAAAAAACACACTACTTCTCTGCCATGACCTAGAACACCCTCCTTGCCACTGACCAAAATCAAGAAAACCCTTCTGGTCTTCTGCCACAACCCTCCTTGGAGAAGATAAGGAGATTCGCAAAAGATGGTCTGATGCCTGGGTGGCTGCCAACATAACAAACAGAAATCTAATCAATGACCTAATTGTGCAGGACACTGACAGCAATCTTAGTAAACTCTAAACTTTATACTTAGTAACATAGACATACACACCACAGACATCCATCTTTATTATCCCAAGCATACACATTCATTAACCCTACTTCTATTCTATATCCTATACTATAGCTAGTATGCTAGCTCTCCATAGGCTTCTCTCTCTCTGCTCTATCGAAGGATCCTTCTGCTCTGTCTCAGCAGCACTGCTGCTGCTGCTGCTGCTGCTACTTCTGACTTCTTCTCTAGCGTTGTTGTCATCTTCTGCTTCTTCATCTTCTCCTGTTCCTGACTTGACTGAATTTTACCTTGCTGTCTGCCTTATATTTAGTTTTGATTGGTTATCTTTCAATCCTGCTATTAACATACCTATCCTCCAATCATCTTCAAACACTTTCTAATTGGTCCATACTTATAGACCAATCACAACCACTGGATCTAACCATCAGTCAAAGCTGTTATTTAATATTATGGTCTATTACTATTATGGTCTGGTGACCGTCGCCTAGTATGCACTGAGCATGCCTGACTGACCCCTCCCTGCAGTGTTTGGAATGACCTTTTCCTAATCTCAGTTCACAATCAACATATTAGCCAAAGGCTAAACTACTTGAAACTGCCAATTTACTGTCTTTGTTGTGTGCCAACATTTTTCACACACTTATATTACCAAACTTTAAAAAATAAATAATTACCTTATTTCTTTACTATATACTTATTTGTTAACTTATGTATATTAATGTTAAGGTCTATTGTTGCTACCCCATTTCTTACCAATTTAATTAGAATCATAGAATCATAGAGTTGGAAGGGACCTCAGGAGGTCATCTAGTCCAACCCCCTGCTCAAAGCAGGACTAACCTCAGCTAAATAATCCCAGCGAGGGTTTTGTCAAGCCACAGTTTAAAAACCTCTAAAGATGGAGATGTCACCACATCCCTAGGTAACAAATTCCAGTGCTTCACCACCCTCCTAGTGAAAAACTTTTTCCTAATGTCCAACCTAGACCTCCCCGCCTGCAACTTGAGACTGTTGCTCCTTGTTCTGTCATCTGCCACCACTGGGAAGAGCCTAGCTCCATCCTTCCTGGAACCCCCTTTCAGGTAGTTAAAGGTTGCTATCAAATCCCCCCTCATTCTTCTCTTCTGTAGACTGAACAAGCCTAGTTACTTCAGCCTCTCCTCATAAGTCTTGTGCTCCAGCCCCCTAATCATTTTTGTTGCCCTCCGCTGGACTCTCTCCACCTTCTCCACATCCTTGTTATAGTGGGGGGCCCAAAACTGAACACAAAATAAATTTCACTTCTTCCCCTATTTTCAGTTAATGGTGGTAAAAGATGTCTTTCAGTGTTGTGCTTAAGAAACAAAATAGAGTAGCTCAAAATCCTTTTGTATCAGGAGTTAGGGAAGTGGTTGTTATCCAGCACTGATTTACTGAGCATGCACCAGTACATGATGTTTTAGAGTTCCTAGCAGCTCATTTTCACAGTCTCCATCAGTTTTGAATTTAGACTATTTTTAACCAGCTAAGGGATCTTTATTTTATCTCACATGTAGCTGAAAAAAATTACTAGATGCAACAAGAAGTTTTTGTGACTGACTGAAATTTGGGCAGTGCAGGATATACATTTTCATCAGCATTGACAATGCTCCCACCGATTAAACCAAACCAATTAATATTCTCTGAGATATATTATCACCAACTCTCTGTCACCTCAGATAGGCCTGAGCCTATGTAGTACAGCTGGGCAGAGGATAGAAGTTCCTTTTTGTGAAAGATCTCAAAAGATTTCAAAATTGGCTTATTTCAAAATTTCCAAATCATCGTGAAAACTGAACATTTCAAATTTCTCTGAAGGAAAATTCCAAAGAAAAATTCTTTTCAGGTGGATTGAGATGTGTCAATGTAACAAAAAAGGTTTCCTTTTGATTTAGACTTTTTTCTTATAATATACAATTATTTCGAAATGAAAAATCAAAATGTTTCATTTTGAAAGTGCCAAACAGGGTATTTCAAAATTGTTGTAATTTTTTTCCATCCAATTTTCTTCCAAAATGAAATTCTAGCAAAATCAATTTGATTTTGTGAAGCATTTCAATTTCAATGGAACGGCACAGTCTGACAGAATATGGTTCCATGTTTTTCAATCAGCTCCAGTGAGCAGTGATCCACAGACATTGGTTAGGGTCTGTTAAAATATTCTGAGAGCTCTTTGGAGAAAAAGACACCTCAGATAGACGATGGAGATAATTGTGTTTAATCAAGCAGTTGTCTACCCAGAACAGTTCTGGTGCTTTGTGATGTCACAGATTGTAGAATAAGGAAAAAAATCTCCACCACTGGTAAACATTGTTATTACAAAACTTCCCTGTCACATTATTGCTAGTCTTCTGACACTGGAAGTGGATAGGGCAGAGTCAGGCAGGGACCAAGTGTATGTCTTCCTTCTTTCCTGACAACACTCAAACATTTGATTGTCAATTTGGATATACACCTTAATATAGTGGTGTAATAAAATGGGAAGATGAACCCTGGCCAGTTCATTGCTAATCTCATCATTGAGCCCTCAGCAGAAATGGTAAACCTACACTACCTCACTCCAGGTCATGTCAGCAACCAGGTGTTGGAAATGAGTGGCGTAGGTTGTGACAGGTGGGAGCCCTTGTCTGAGCAACTGCAGAGTGCAACTTCAGTAGAGAGGGTACAGTTTGGGTCATCAACCACGAGTGAAAAGACTTGAACAAATTAATCAGTTATGAAGAATCTGGTCTTCCCACTTTAGGAGTGGCAATCCCCAATCCAGTGCTACACCCATTAATAAACTGATGATGATCCCTATTTTGATTTGGTCATTCAGGTATATCGCTGAGTAAAACAAGAACAGCAGGTGACACTGATGGAGGAACCCTCAAAACATCTGATAGTTTCTATCAAATCCCTCTGTTAGTGGAATTTTCAGACCTAGATCTGGTGCTGTCATACCTAATGGTGTGTGTGGGGCTAGGGGGCTGGGGGCTGGCACCTGCAAGCACAGGAAGGCATTTTCCCATTGTAGCTGGGCCATTTGGTTCTGGGGACCTTGAATTAGCTACACCATCTCAGTGGCAGGAGTGCCTGGAGATTTCATTTTGATTGTAGGGGGCAACTGCAAGCCTAGGAGATCCCTCTGGGCCACTGAACATGGCAGGTCAGTCTGGCCAAACAATCAGATACCAAGACATGGATGGTCAGTCCTAGTGGTTGGAGCAGTGGCTGTTGGGCCTAGTTGTTGATGCAGTGGCAGTTGGGCTATGAACTGGAGCCAGCGTTAAGACCTAGAATCAGGAGTCACAAGCATGGTTGGAACAAAGCAATCATAGGACAGAGAGCTAGGCTGGTGTGAGGGCAGGGCTGGAAACAAGCTTGGAGGCAGCTAAGATTTATGGAGTCTGTTACTACTATAAAACTGGAGAAAATTCCAAGCTATGAAGAGACATAGGGCAGACTGAGCTGCTGTGTCTCCTATGAGGCTATATACCTGCTCTGAGAGTCACCACACCAGCTCCTGGCTTGTGGATTGGCTGGAGCCCAGCACAGGCATGACTTATCATCACATGTGGCTTAATCAGGCCTTAATTCAGGGATGACTCATCACCTCCCAGACTTCTACCAGTTTCAGCTTTCCATGTAGTTCAGTTACTGTGGTCTTGCTTTTAAATTGGAATGACCACAGTCACTGTTTCCTAGATTTTTCCATGTGTCCATTCTTACCATTTATATTGTTTAGTACAAAGGTGAGTCATGCTGTCATGTGTTTCGTTAACCAGCATGCTATTTGCGGGTGAAGTCATTTATCACATCCATTAAAGATCTGCCAGCTTTACAACTATGTAAAAAGTGGAGTTATTGTCAGACAAGTGTGCATTTACACACTTTTGCCTCCTATCTGTCTAGAGAAACAAGCTATGCTTAGCTTAACAAAAAAAACAATTCTCCCTACTGCTCACATCAAACTATCTATGGCAAAGTGTCTGATTCTGCTTTGTGCATCATCAGAAGAATTGCTCTGAAATTCTGATTCCAGAATATTGTTGGGGCTGGCCATGGGGATGAGGCAAAATTACACCAACTGATTTTCAGACATTAAATTGAGCCTGAAGTGCTGGAAGACAGAAACATTTAATTTTGATTTGTAAACTTGGCAAATTTGATGTGCGAGCCATTTACAAAGAACTAAAGTGGAATATCAAAATATTATTCTTTGCAGCATCATTTTTCTGACCATAGCCTTACTTCAGGTTCATTCCAGTTTATATTCAGGTAATTAAAATCTCCCATCAGTACTGTTTTCCATTTATCGCAGGCCCTTTTGATTTCACAGGCCATTTGCTCATCTTCATACTGCTTTTGATCTGGTGGTCTATAACAAATATCCAATATAAATTTGGATCTATTAACAACATCCAATTTCCTGCCAGAGTGATTCTGACTTACCTTCAGTCTTGTACTCCTTTCCCAACTCAGTTACTTTCAGCCCTTCCCTATATATATATATATATATATATAGGGAAGGGCTGAAAGATATGGGCCTAAAATTTACTCAGCCTTTCTGGTTCTCCTGATGAATCTACATTCATGTTATTATGAACCACAATATAGTGGTTATTCCATGAGCACACTTTCCATTTCACCTAGTTTCTCGATAAAGCAAATGGGATTTTTCTATTGACTTTAATGGGAACTGGGTTGGGCCCTGAACTCCTGCATAGTAAATGTAATTAGGTATTTAGTCATCTGAACAATATCAACTGTTCCTTCAATAACTATCATCTGCAAAACTAGAGGCTAGGATGAAGCTAGGCTGAAAAATCTACGATCCATATATTATTTTGTGAACAATATAAAAATTCCAGGGATTTCAATGATAGGTTGAACTTGGCTCTGTTGTATATGAGTATTATGGTATAAGGTTCAACTGCAACCTAGGCACAATGGAACAAATTGAATTTAATTATAGACTTACATTTGAATTTCCTTTATAAGCCTGTTTGACACACACTTAAAGTTGTTTCAACACACTTATTTATATTTATTTTTTGTAGCCTATAAAAGCATATTTGTCTAACTTTGCTGGAAAGAATTGCAGAGAAGATGACAAATTTCTGTCATCACTCTAAATGTCATTAATCTGCCATTTCTCTCTGGAATAAGTAAAAATGCAAGCTTGGGGGGGAGGGGGGAGGAAGGAGGTGGAAAGGAATTTACTTGGCAACAGAAAATTATTTCCATGCTGATTTAATAACTTGCACTAGGCACATTCACTTTACACATAATACTGTCTCTGTGAAGTATTTATTTATGTGCTTTATATGTCTGTATTGATGTAAAATGTGCAACAGTAGTAAGATATCCTTCTTTCATAAATAAAGTAATCCACAAAGTTTTTGGTTGTGTGTTTAATATGAGCAAGACACCAAGAACCTTTCTGATCTCTAACAGGAATTCCATTACATTTATATCAGAAAAAAAAAATCAGACAGATTGTATACAAATAAAATAAAAATAATTGGTGCTTACAAATTAAGGCTCATATCCTACAAACACTGAATCATGTATTTGATTGTACTTGCATGAGTAGTCCCATTGCTATCAGTGGGGCTAGTCATACACGGGCTGATCCAATGCCCAATGGAGTCAATAGAAAGAAAACAACTGACTTCAATGAGAGTTGGATCACACCCATGACGACAGCTGTCCGTCTGCATAAGTGCTAACAAGATTATGAGTGAGCCATCCCAGCTGGAGCACCGAGAAGCCTTATGCTTTAGACAAGCACTATGTGTCTTGGAGCTATGGGGAGCGCAGGAGGAATGTGGCTGTTGTATTAGGCTTTTGGCAGGTGCAATGTGCACTTTTGAACAGAAGGTTGGATGATGTTCATGCCCCCTTTGGAAAGGCAAGAAACGAACCGGTGCCCCACTGTGCACAGGGGGGAGGAATTTCCTTGTTCCCTCTCCTCTCCTTATGCACCCTGCAGAACCAAGCACAATATGGCAACAAATGGTCAAGTTATATATGACAAATGAAAGTCACTGTATGATTTTTCACAGCTACACCTTTTGTGTGGTCATTTATGCTTGAAGCATTTTAAATTCACTTTTTACAGATATAGTTTACCACACAGGGTGCAAGACAGAGGAGAATCCGGTTGTCCTCCTCCTTCTCCTGGCAAAAAAGAAAGCAAATGTCTCCACTTGCACTCTCTCAGAAATGAACCGGCTAAGCCAGCAGGCAGTCTCCAGAGAATATCTGCATACTGAGGAAAGGAGTGCACTGTCCAGATATGCCATAACAGGAGAGCAGGATGCTCATCCATTCCCCAGTAAGATCTGCAGAGAGAAAGGAAAGAAGTTGGCTATAAAGCTGTTATCTCCAAGATCACTGTAGTGGGAGAGAGAAAGACCTTCTTCTCCTCAAGAAGATCTTCCACAAGACAGGAAGAGTGAGCTTATTGGGAGATTGTGAAGAGGAAAAAGATCCTAGATGGTAATGAGATTGAAGTAGATCTAGGCTCAAAACAGGCTGTGGATAATCACCTGAACTTTGGACAATTATACAGAGCCTTTGGAAGTTCACCCTTGACCAGTATTTCCTCACTTCCCCTGGAAGTTGAATATTCAACTAAATAAGGCTTACATATTTGGCAATTTCTGCCAGCAGGTTTCCCATTCTAATTGGAGAATGTCTGCACTTACAGCAGCATGTAGAGTATAGACACTGCATACCCAGTTAGCATATAGAACACTGCTTGTACAGCTAGCAGTTAGGGTATAACTAGCAATGTAAACAGCAAGGCATAGATTAAGTGAGTAGAGTGCTCTACTTGCCTGGGTATATATCCTGTGCAATTCTCTACATGCCTAAGCAGTGCCTCCCACGTTCATTCTGATATTTTAGCAGTGTAGCGTTCCACTACCTCCCCACTGACAGAGCCTTTCACTGCTGTGTGTAGCTACACATCACAGTGACAAGAGTGGACACAGTCTGCGTTTCACTCTGGTGTGTACTTACAAGTGTAATGCCAATACAAACTGCCGTAAATGTAGAGATAGCCTTAGAAAGGCTAGAAAAAATTAAATAAGTATTATTCCCCAATCTCTGTCTCACACAACCCAATTCTTCAGATCTGGAGAGTCGTTATCTTGACTATTCGTAATCCAATGCTTCTCCAAGTGACTGCACATTCCACTCTACGGGTCTGTGTGCCCATCGCACGGCCATCGGAAACCTTTTTCTTCAATGGTAACCATTGAGCAACTCAAGCCATGTAGAATGGACATATGCAATACATCTGGAAAAAGAACAGTTATAGAACAGGTTAGTAACTATTTAGTTTTTGGTTTTTTTCACACAGGTTTATTTGCTCAGATATATGGTAGATGTGCTCACAATACAATTTACAAAAAAAAAAAAAAAGAACAAAGAACTGAAGAACTGTTTTCTTTTTTCTTTCTTTTTCTTTCTTAACTTTTCTGTTAAAGCCTATTATGCCATTAGAGCACAGAGTTGTGTAAGGGGTGATAAAATGCTCCATCACCCTAGATGGAGCTTCTTGGATGTATTGAGAATGTGAGGCAATGCCTCCTTATGCTCCTAAAATACTGGGGAAACCACACCATCATGTGACAACTGAGAGCACTATGGCAGTGGTGCTCCACCTTTCCGGACTACTGTACCCCTTTCAGGAGCCTGATATGTCTTGCGTACCCTCAAATTTCACCTCAATTAAAAACTACTTGCTTACAAAATCAGACATGAAATATAAATGTGTCACAGCACACTATTATTCAAAATTGCTTACTTCCTCATTTTTACCATATTATTATAAAATAAATCAATTAGAATACATATTGTACTTACATTTCAGTGTATAGTATAAAGAGCAGTATAAACAAGTCATCATCTATATGACATTTTAGTTTCTACTGACTTGCTTGTAGCCTGTTATAAAACTAGGCAAATATCTAGATGAGTGGATGTACCCTCTTGAAGACCTCTGCATACCTCCAGGGGTATGCATACCCATTGTTCAGAACCATTTCACTATGTCAATGATTCAGAAAAGCACATCAGCACCTATTTAGTGACATGCACAAGCACAGGCTTAAGTGCCAATACTATCCACTGGTAACGTATCATCTCATGCCTCTTCTCCACCATGAGTCTGTTATTCACCTGCAGTACATTATCTAATCCTAGACAGAGAGCTTTCTGGGGTAAGGACTGACTTGTTTATATGATTTATAAAGTGTCTAGCACAGTAGTCGGATCCTGATCCACTTATGGGATCTTTAAGAGCTACCACACTAGAAATCATAAATAAAATGAGAATTAGCCATCACCTGACGGGAGACATATTTTCTTGTTTCCTCTTTCTTTTTCTCTGGCTCCAAGGCCTGTTCCAAACTAACCCTTATCAGATAGGTAAATTTACCACAGGACTATGTTTATTATTCACTCAATTTTCATCTAACATTTTAATTTCAAACAACATTTTTCTTCTTTTCACCCTATATATGTATTAATACTTTCTAAGGCATGAGAAAAACAAAAAAAAAAAATCCCCAAACTCTGATCATACAATTATAAATATATGCTGAGGCCAAATTAGTGAGGAAAAGAAACACTTTTTAGTCTTCTCTGCATGTGTTAAGACATTTTCTTGTCAGGAACTTTGCTCTCTTCTTGTTATCTGTTTATATCTGTAATTCAACTCATTGAAACACTGATGGGACCACAGCCCATCACTCACATAACAAGGGGAAGCAGGTAAATTTCAGAATGCCCCTCCTTCTCTAAAATATTAATAATATGCTTCAGTAGTCTTAATTACTTTGGGTGACCTTCTTAATTTAACAGATTCGACTTTCTCCATTTGTAATTTTGCAGGAATAATTGGATAAATAGGCAGTGCATGTACCTAAACAAATTAGGGCTTTTTTAAATAAAACTTGATTATTCACAGTTCATTAGCCAGAGCAATGCATTTTATTATTAATTGCAATCACTACTGTAGAATGTCATTCAGAATTAAATAGTAGGTTCTTTTATTTTTTTCAGGTTTAATATGTTCAGAAAGGTACGAAACTGTATGTATGCTAAGTTATCTGAAATATTTTTAATTTATGTTTTGAGCCCGAAAACAGGCACTTATGGGAAATTTCTATTGATTTCAGTGGTACTGGATAGACTGCTTCATGAAGTTGTTTCTGTATATACATACATATATTTATTATTTATTTCTCTTCTAATCACCTAAATTTTTCCAATTCTTTTGGTTGTGAAATCACACCAGTGAAAATTATAGTATGGCATAGTATGATTTCCTCGCCTACTAATATTGAGATTTAATGCATTAATGTGTCAAAGATTTCTCCTTTTTGGGTGGGATTTTTAAAAGCATCATATATACAGTGTATATGTTCTTAACACATTAGGTTGATATAAGTTGCTGTCTTGCAGTTGTACCTCCAGTGAGCACAGAGGATAACTGTGTAAGATATTGTGTAGGCTGTCAAACTGCAAAATAGACAAGATGCTCTTTAAACGTTTGCCAAACTAAGCACTAAGGTTGGAATTTGAAAAAGCACTCTTGCTAGCCTAAATCTGCTTCTAGTAAAGCAAAGCTGTCATTCCTTTGATGGGGGCAGAGCATACAGAGCCCATTGTTCCTGCTTTTCAAAAGTACTAAGCATTCACAACTCCCAAGTGAATGGAAGGTAGAGGCTGTCCATACATTACATAATGCTTTTTGGTGATGTTTCCACTTTGTAACACTGAAACAAACACACAAAATTAAGGATCCACCTATCCCCTAACATACCTTGTAATTTATGGACAGCAGCGTACAGGTGATCAGCATCTCTTAAAATTTGTCCCAAGTCCTTAGACACACCCTAAAAATATCAATGTATAAGCCACAGATGACTTTTAAATATTAAATACTATCAAATATGCACAGATGATTAACTAAAATCTGTCATATACCATACTGTCATAACATTTGAAATGCTGAAAATCATTTTCCGTATTAACTTTCTCTCTGGTGTAGATTCAAATTCTCTATTCAACTCACAATTTAGGATCCAATTAAAATGTCCACTCAAAAAGTCATTAAAAAGTCCACTCAAATCACTCAAATCACATGTGGTATTATAGAAACTTAGGGTTTGTTCCAAAGCCAACTGAAGTCAGCGGAGAGACTTCTGTTGAGTTCAATAGCCTGGTGGATGAGTTCCTTTGTAACTGAACACACTATTCCTGTTAGAAAAACTTTCATCCTTATAGTGCAGCACTTTTACACTTCTGCTTAACTAGTCCAGCATATTTTGAGTACAAAAAACAAATAACATCTGGGGCTCTCAGGGATCGCTTTCCACTTGGAGAGAAGTATTTAAACACAGCTATCAAGTTGCTACTGAAATATACTAATATATTTTTCTGCTAACCTCACTTTTCTGTGAACATTCATATTAATGAAGGTGAAGGGTCAGTTGCATTCATAACTCAATTACAGGACATTTTTCCCCCTCCAGACCCAGATCTAATCAGTCAGCTGAAGTGTGAACATATCTTGCTTATCCCTGACCTAGAATTTCTGACTGCTTTAAGAAGGAGAATTAGTTTGGTCACCCTGCTGTCAGCCCAGGGCATCTTCTGACAAGAGATTTCTAATACACTGAGCAGCACTTTACATTAAGTGGCACTAATTACTGGGGCTGGGTAATCAGTTTGACCAGAAGTTTGAAGCATGACTACTGCCCATTTGAGATTTTCAAATGAAATCTCTAGCATAGTTCCTGTCATTTATTTTCTATTCATGAGAATGGGAATGCTTAGGGCCAAAATCTTTCCTGTTTTACACCTTGTGTACTCCTATTAAAATCAAGAGATTAGATATTGCTACAGTAAATAGTGCATTTTATTATGTGTTGATTTAAAACAAAATCTGAAATACCCTTTAAAATGTTTAATAAAATAAACCCTAGAAAAATTAAACAACAAGAAGTTTCCATTCTTCAAGACTGAATTCCTCCTGAAGCACTGAAGTTTAATATGCTATTACATTTACAGAACTGGGAGGCAGACAATATATATTTAATTTCCAACACTGTTCCTAACTGTGTACATGACCTTGGACAAATTACTTTGCTCTACCTTAGTTTTTGTATCTATAAGACTGGTATAGTAATAGTTTCCTATCTCACAGGGTGTTGTGTGGATAAATTCATTAATGTTTGTAAAGAACATTGAGCTTCTTGAATGGAATGTGCTATAAAAATTCGAAGTATAAGTACTGCATTAAGTTTGGTTTCCTGAAGACAGAACCAGTGGCACAACATAGACGCTCAGAGCTTCCCAGTATAACTAAGTTATTGGATCCTGCTAGACAGCTTTTTCTTAGCATATCCTTTGGTGTGTTGTGTGGCTTCTGACTTTCTCGCAATTGAGCTAATTAAAGAAATACTGATGCTGCTGGTGTGAAGTCCCTAAACAGTGAAAACATGGCTCCCGCCATAGTGTCTGGATCCTGTGAGAGGTGCCTACCACTGTCCTCATCTTCTTTATCTCCAGTGTGGCTCTTCTTCCTGGGCATAGCATGATGGGGCCAGGTTATTTTCAAATTTTGTTGACTCAAAGAACAGAGCAGACTCCACAGCTCTCTGTAGTGACAGTTCCTTCTTATACATGAGCTTCAAATGCCTCTCTCTTAATTCAGTGTGTTTTACTCTAAAAACAAATACCTTTGAGTGCCTCTTACAGTAGAACTTCAGAGTTACGAACACCTCAGGAATGGTGTTTCATAACCCTGAAATGTTTGTAACTCTATGAACAAAATGTTATGGTTGTTTTTTCAAAAGTTTACAGCTGACCACTAACTTAATACAGCTTTGAAACTTTACTGTGTAGAAGAAAAATGCTGCTTTCCCTTTAATTTTTTAATAGTTTATGTTAAACACAGTACTGTACTGTATATGATTTTTTTTTTTTTTTTGGGTCTCTACTGTTGCCAGGTTGCATACTTCCAGTTTCAAATCAGGTGTGTTGTTGACCAGTCAGTTCGTATCACTGGTGTTCATAACACTGAGGTTCTACTGTACATAAAACTACCAAAACATCAAGCAGCAGACTTTTTTTCAGGCTTGCCAAAAATTCAGAGATACTTTCACCTTCTATTCAGACTGCCATTGATTTCAGGAACAGATATATATATATATATTTTTTTTTAATTTATGAGAAAAAATGACAAAAGATTTGTGGCATACTGGTGGAATTTAGGAAGAATATCCACACATTCAAAGTTGTTACAAAATAAATAATTTATTTTCCTGAGTCAGATCCACTACTTTCACATGAATGGAAAGAAAAGTCTTGTGAAATTGGTGCTTCTTATTTTTAATTTTAAATATGATGAGCAATAGGACCCATCTAACAATTTTCCTGGAAGTATCAAGTTATACTGATGCTTCAAAATAGGGGAATAATAAACCTAATAACTGCTCATAAGGCATCCCTTGAATGAGTGAGAAACTGTAAGCTGGAAGGGTTGGAGTAGATCTCCATACACCCACTGAAAGTACCCAGGCCACAGCTGCTGAGCCACTAAGAAGACCTGAAATTATAAATAATTAGTGGAAGGGAGGAGAATGATGAGAAAGCACAGCAGTGATTTCTGGAAATCCACACCAACCATCTATTTGTAGAGAGGAGGTGGAGCCTATGTTTAACTGAATATTTTCAAACATTCAGAAATGACTTGGTTGGATTGAGTGTGATGTCTAGGCAAAATTTCAGAAGGGATTGTTTTTAACGACTTTACTTATCTCTAAATAGCAAAAGAAGGCTATTTTAAAGAATGAAAATGCCAAGATCTGTCTCTAATATTTGGAGTGCATTACTTTGTGTTTGCTGTTTTGCTTTAAAACAGACAAACCCTTTTAATCTTACAATAGATCGACGGAGTTCAGAACCATATTGCAGTTTCTGATATTGCAGTCTTAGACATGATACAGAATGTGATGGTGATGATGACTGATGTGGGAAAACCCCCTATTTCCTCCTGGACACTGTGCTACATCTTTGGATTCAGCAGTTAGCATACAGAAAACCTGGTTTCTGTTTGTGTTTAAATAAAAGTTCATAGAGTCTCAAAAACTGGCAATTTGCACCCATTGCTTTCTATGTAAGGTGTACTGAATATGTAGAGCAACATTTATTTATTATAACTTGTATGTTGTTCAAGCATGGGCTATTCTGAGACTGATTCAACATTTTGCTTCTTTGTGAGACTTAGGGTGAGTTACACAAAGGCATTTATAACCATATTTTAAAATATTTCTAACTCATTAAACAAATCTCTGTGATTTACAAAGGTGGTTTTTTTTACCTCTAGTCAATATTATGGTTGAATTTTATCTAGCTACAGTAAGTGATGGACTATTTATGTGATTAGAAATAAAGGAGTTTGAGTAAGGGGAAGAGTTGAAGCACAAACTTTAAAACTGTTTAAGAAGTTTAAAACTGGCTAAGTCGGAGAAATTATTTTGAAGTAGATGATGTTTTGTTAAAGAAAATAAACTTATTTCTTAGAGGGAGAGAGTTGTACATTCTCAGACTCAACTATTTACCTTTACTAAATTGACCTACTTAGAAAATAATCTTAGATACTACAGCTCAGTGAAAGAAGATCCCCAGTAGGCCCAGTGCTTAAATTGTAATGAAAGAGTAGGCTTAATTTTAACAAGTCCTTTTCAAGAACTATGGGAAGATACACTTCAATACACAAATATTATTTTCATTTAAACACCCCCACATTATTGCATAGCAACACATTCATCTACAAGACAACACTAATTCTTGAGATTCATCCCATTACCATTGACAATGTGCTTATGTATCTTTCATCTTAGGTTTTCTTATAGTGTCCTTCACATTAGTACTTAGGTATTGGTCTTTTCTAAGACTGTTACCTTTTCAGGCAGGAGAAATATACTTAAGCCATGGTAATCAGCATACTGGCAGTATATATAGGGTGCAGAGGCACTGAGATGAAGCTCTCAGAGCAATTTATGTTCACGTGTAAGCACCTGCAACTCCCCTGAGTTTCCATTATAGGGCTGGATAATCAACTATCCATAATCTCACTCCACTTTTTTTTTTTTTTTTTTTTAAGTATTGAGACCTAGAGTACCTCATCACTTTGAAATATAATTTACAGATTATCTCCTTCTGATTCTGATGTGGAAATTGTAGTTTGCTCTTAAGGAGAAGTGTATTTCACTGATCACACTGGCACTTGTTAAGTATGCTGGGTCCTAAGGATGATCTTGGACTCTTACTTGATAATTTATTTGTTTGTCGGACTTTCTGTTTCAGACCTCAGTCATGCAAGCTGATAAGTGCATCCTGAAAAGACCTGAGAGCCCACAGCTCATATTAATGATAATTTGAGTTGTGGGTGCTAGATACCTCCCAGGAGATTCTCAGTATCTTTCAAGATAGAGACCTGACTTCTAGGAGTTAGATTCTTAAACTGCTTGCACAAGAAGTCTCCTTACGTACTGTATGGCTGAGGGAAGGGTTGTGCTGTTTCCCACAATTTGGCCCTAAAGTGGAAAACATTTTGATAATAAATCCACTGTAAAGAATTGCTGTCTTTTAATGAGACTACTACTGTTAATAGTCCAGTTACACATAAAAGGATCCTAAAATACTCTGCAAATGTTACAGATTTAGAAAAAAAGTTTGTGAAAGGTATGTCCTCAATGTTTTCTAATATTTAAAAGTGTTTCTAGAATGATTTCTAATTACAAGGAGGGAATTGCTGTTGTTATCATACTTGTACATTATTTAAATTATGCAACTCTAGAGAGGAGTGGGGAGGCCTATTTTAAAAAGTTCTGAGTACTGGTCAAACTCTGCTCCTGTTCAAGTCAATAGGAGTTTTACTACTGATTTCATTGAGAGCAGAGTGAGACCAGTGCTGAGTGCTTTTCAAAATCCCACTCACACACAGTAAATTACAAGTATCTCAGTTGTTTCTAACAAGATCTTCAACCACTTTATTAAAAACTAAATCATGATTTATAGTCTAATGAGAAATAAAGCCAATTAAAATGTGCTATATAAGCTTCTTAAAAACAAATTTATCTGGGACATGTTTACTATTGAATATGAAAACAGGTTTAATAACAATTTCATGGATACCAGTCTATTGTTTTAACTCTGTTAATGTAAATTAGAACATATTTTATTAAACATGCATTGCAGTTACAATTTACGTAATTTTTTTGCTTTTTAATGAAGTTGCTAATCAGGAAAGCTCATAATCAGTTTCATTTCTTTTACTTGTATTCTTCAACGAAGGTGGAAAAGCGATCATTTAATGAGAACATTATGCAATTGAACCCTTTAGGCAGAAACTGGCTACCTTAGCATAAACTTTACAGTTCAGCTCATTTACTTACAATCCTGTTTCCCAAAGGCTAAAACTTCTAACCCATTATTAAGATTGCTTGTGCCCTTGCCAATCCTATATTCATTTAGAGTTCCCATGATGCAACTCTGCTGCTTCTTTAGGCAAAGTCTAACAAGGGCAAGTTTTCAACTAGGGCCTACACTCACGTATCTTACCAGAGAGAAATAAAATTCACATACAGATAACTTAACATAATAAAAAGAGTCTAGTTAAAACAATGAAAGCCAGCGAATTGGGAATTCCAAGTATATTGTCTCGCAATTGCTCCATGTAAATTAGCTCATTTAGTAAGTAAAATATTTTTTTTGCTCCCCCCACTATCACACATAACTGCCAGTCCCATAAATTCAACTCAAGGGCAGGCAGTCAAGTTGGGGTCTTCATTCTCATGGATCATCATCAGTAATAAGGTTCCACAAGGTAAATTCTGCCCTCAGTAAAACCTAAGGTAACACTTGGGTTGTATGGGCATTACTGAGGGCAGAATTTGCTCAGCAAAGCTGTTATTTACTGGAGATTATAAATGAGAAGGGATAGATAATAAAACAGAAAATAGCATAATCTGGCTATATAAATCCATGGTACACCACACCTTGAATATTGTGTGCAGTTCTGGTCGTCTAATCTCAAAAAAAGAAATATTAAAATTGGGAAAGATATAGAGAAGGGCACCAAAAATGATTAAGAGTATGCAACAGCTTCCATGTGAGGAGAGATTAAAAAGACTGGGACTGTTCATTTTACAAACAGAGATGACTAAAAAGAGACAAGATAAAGGTCTATAAAATTATGAATGGTGTAGAGAAAGTGCATAGGGAAGTGATATTTGCCTCTTCACATGACACAAGAAACAAGGTCACCCTATTAAATTAATAGGCAGCATGCTGAAAACAAACAAAAGGAAGTACTTCTTCCCACAATGCACAGTCAACCTGTGGAACTCATTGTCAGTGGTGTTTTAAAGACTGAAAGTATAAATAGGTTCAAAAAGGAATGGAGGATAGGTCCATCAATGGTAACTAGCCAAAATAGTCAGGGACACAACTCCATGCTCTGGGTGGCTCTAAACCTCCAACTGCCAGAAGCTGGGACTGGGTGACAAGAGATGGATCATTCAAAATTGTCCTGTTCTGTTCATTCACTCTGAAACATCTAGTATTGGCCATTATTGGAAGACATGATACTGGACTAGATTGACCTTTGGTCTGACCTAATATGGCCATTCTTATGTTTCAGTATAAAAGAGTGATATCCTGAAAGACAGAAAAGTCAATCATGTCCATATTAGAGTCAGTTTCAAAGCCTAACTTTCCATTGTGGGTGTGTATACAATATAGCAATACTTGTATTCTATTATTGTAATATTTTGGTATTAAACTCTATAATCATTTTAAAGATTAGTTATTCTGCTTCCCCTTTTTATTATTCCCTTTCTCCTTCCTTTGCAATATTTTTTCTTTCCTTCTGTATTGCATATTGGTGTTATTTCTGCCAATTTGTTTTTTGTTTCCCCTCAGTTTATTTTTTTCCTGGAGGATTTTAAATTATTTTTCCCTCATGCTATCTTCTCCCTTCTTCAGCCATATGTTGTTCACCATATCCTTCCTCAAGTTCTTTTTCAATCTTGCCCTTCTTTCTGTGTTATGCAGGAGACAGACTAGATTATTATAATGGTCCTGTCTGCCCTTAAAATATGTTTCTCTTGTTTCTTTTCTCACTGTGCTGCATTCCACAGTGTTCTCTCCAAAGATGTCCTTCATTCTCTCCACTTTCCCATTCTTCTACCTCCACTCTCACTACCCCCTCGTCACTGCTTAGATGGGGTTGTGACATTGGAGTACTCCTTAGTTCTCTTTTTAAAAAGTGTGTGGAAAGCACTTTAAAGTGAATAAAGTGGCATCTTAGGGTGCAGTAAGTAACCCCTCTTAGAACAGGAATGACTCTATTTTTCAGTTACTTTATTTGCTTTAAGGTAAAGATAGTGCTTTCTTTTGGCATGCTCATTGCAAAGCAATGCATCTCTCTCAGGATTATCCATTTGGGTAATGTTTCCCTTCCATTCCTGCACCAGTAAGGGGTGACACTGTCCTGGTAGATATTAGTGCTTCATTTTTTCATGGTTTGCCATTGTCTTTTTGAACAAGATCCTTCTATGTCTCCTAGGAACTCGCCTCAGTATAATATTCTTCAACATAAAGATAGTCAGCAGGGGTTCCCATGAAATTACTGATCTGCTCCCTGCTACCTCCCATCCTCCACCCACCCAACAGCTCCCCACCCACCTAAAACCTGTCCAGCCACCTCCTCACTTACCTAAAAACGCCACAGTGCCTCAGTGTTTTATAAGGTTCTTATTTAAGAGGGAAGTAATTCAGAAATGTCTTCCCATCTCAAAGCAAACTCCAGAGTGGGAAGTGAAGATGAGAATAGCATTCCAAAACTGTGGAGAAAGCAACATTTTATCATTGTTTGTGTGAAGACTAGGATTGGGACAACAACTATTTATGCTTCTTGTGATTTCCTTTAGCAATGTCAAGGCCCATGCCCAGAGTGGATTTATCACTCAGAGAGAGGCTGACAAACCACTTATTGAAAATTTAAGACAAGAGAAGATCTGTTCAGGGAACTAGTAACTGAGTCCAAGAGAGGGTCATAAAGGCAAAGTATGGAGGAATTGTTTCCTGAAGAAATCACAAAGGACTGAAATGGAGCAGAAGGCCCTGGAAATGGATATGATGCAGAAGACGCAGATGCAAGGAGCTGTGATGGAGCACCTTTTGTAACAAAGGTCAAGCCCTAAACCCCAGCCTTGCACTGTCCTGCAAACTATGGAGAACATGCCATACTGACACTGCCATATCTATCAATCAATCTAATTATAGGCAAGGAAGTGAAACAGTAAGGAAGTGAAACAGTAATTAGGTAAGCTTATCTCATGTAAGATGGTAAGGTCCTAAGTGTAGTAATGGATCATATCTTGGCTAGTAATATATAAGTAAATTCATAAGTAATATGTAATCAATATAAATGTTGGCCTAATTTAGTGTGGTCAGTGACACCTTTGAATATCCCTTTTGGCAAGGAATACAAACCAAGCCTTCTGGACTTACTAAATATCCTTAAATAAATTTGGGGGCTCATCCGGGATGTAGGATATTTCTGGACTACTAGCCAGGCCCACAGGTTACCTTACAAGCCTAGCAGAGTAGACAAATCCTACTGTAGCAGATAAAAAACACTGCTAACTCTGAGCTCAAATCCCCTTTCTATGTTTTGTTATACATTAATATTATGCAAATTAATATTTATGACCATATATAAAATTCCACATCACACACTCATTTCACTCAATAATATAATGTATGTATTTACTTATTGACAGAACAAAGCTAATAATCTTATTATTAGACAGGGACTTCCATGGTTTTATTTGATTGTGTTTAGCAGGTCACAATGACCTGTAATGACTTCATTGTTCTGTACTCGAGTCAGGGATAGTCCAAAAACTGATTAATAAGATATTTCGTAAACCTCTGTTTGCATTCCTTGCCAAAGAGATTATTCAAAGGTCTTAATAACCCCACTAAATTAGACCAACATTAATATTCTTTATATATTCCTTATGAATGTACTTGTATATTGTAGCAAATATGTTATCTATTAAATACACTTAGGTCCTTACCATCTTATATGAATTAAGTTTACCTAATTACTATTTCAATTTCTTACACTCCCTCCCACTTGAGACCTCATTGATCCTTAAGGGACAAAAAGGGGTTTCACATTCTTCTATTAAGACATACTTTGATTTTGCATTATTGATTCTGGTTGGCAGTCTTTGAATTACAATGCTCTTCTGGAAATGCATCATCAGCAATGCTATTATAATTACAAGCTGAATCACTGTTAACATATGTGAACATGTATGAACCTATATATGTGTTCCTATACTGTTAAAATTATTTACAGTTTTGTCCCATAGTTTATGTACATCAAAATATGCTGTGTCTTGTTCTGTTTCCTTATTGTCCTTCCACAAGTTAAATACCACACTTTCCCTCCTTTGAAATACTACTGTTAGGCACCATAAATTCTGGATGAATATCATCCCAAAATATTTCCTTATTGTCCTTAACTAACATAACTTAACTAAGTAGGTTTAAGGTATATATCTGAATGGTACCTCTGCTTGTTACTTTCAAACCCTTCACCTCCTTTTTTACACCATGCCATACTAGGGCTTTTGCAAGTGAAACCATTCCAACTAAACATACACTTGGTATAATTACTGATGTGAACCACGCCCACAATTCTTGGCTGCCAGTTTGACAGGTAGGCTGAGCAGTTTTTGCTCCCTACAATCTCGCAAAGTGCCTCACTGTGATCCACAGCATTGCAGTTGCAAATAAAAGTAGATTTCATCTTCTGACAGCATTACAAATGGAGCTAGAGCCATTATTCATTGTCCTTCACCACCATTTGCACACATGGTAGGTATCACTTTATTACCGTAGTGTGACCAGGTGCCTGGAGGGGATACACTGATAATGCTTATTCAGGGCAAACTGCAAAGAATATGGCAGAAAATCTCCAAAACTGGTGGTTTATTCTGTAATTAGATTCACCATGCCAGTAACAAAATAGCTTCTGTAATACTGGTTAATACTGGTTAACATGAAGCCAGATACAGGCCCCTGTAAGCATCCTAACCCTTGATTCCCAGCAAGACAGCCAAGTCTAATATACTGAGTGGTTACTGAAAACCATATTTACCATATGTTAGGTCCACCAGTCCCAAAGGACCAGACTCTGGTCTCCAAGTCAATATGAATTTCAGATCTTACCCAATAATCACACCAATGCCAGTCCTTTAGTAAATAAAACTACTAAACTAAAACTAAACAAATTAAACTAAACAATACAAATAAAAATTAAAATAAAATAAAATAAAAATAATTAAAAATTATTTTAAAAAGAAAAAGAAGGAAGAGATTTGCAGGGGTTAAGAGATCAATATACATACAGATATGTGAAAAGTCCTTAGGTCAGTTTTATAGCAGATACAATGAGGCTGCTGAATTGTAAAAGTCTTTCTGCAATCCATTTAAAAGGCTATAGTCCAACTGGCCATTCAGGTGTAGAGTTTATTCAAGTTCTTCCACAAGAATTCCAGTGTAAATCCAGGGTAAACCTGGAGATCTCAGTCTTGTGGCTTAGACCTTCCCTGTCAAAGTTTAAGCAGACCTGAAATAAAAAGGAATAAGCCCAGGGCTTTTTCTTTATAGTCTTCTAGCAAACTGATAAGCCTCTTGACAGTAATTGTCACAGTAGGACCTTTCTCAGATGAACAATAGGCAGTGAATATTGTTGCTTTGAAGCTAAATTTCTATTTCCTATGCATACACAAGTAAACTGGTTATATTCATTAACATACAGCAATTAGCCATTCAACCTGTCAAGACAGTTCACAGGTAGTTTATTGTGTTGAATTACAAGTTTTGAGGAGAAATTAGGACAATAATATTAGTACACCACAAGTCCCATCTAAATGATAATATCTCCTTTTGATCTCTGAATCAATAGACTACAGTAATGAAGCATTATAAGACAGGAACAAAATGTTAGCATCTAGAAACTAATTAGATCATATTATTAAACTTCTAACAAGATACATATAAACACAGACAAATACACTTAGCATCTATTCTTAATTCTCTAACAATACAGGCAAACATGTCAATGATCTGAGTCTACTTAACATGGCTTTGATAACTATCTACAAGGAATGGCCCCATTTACCGTGGCAATACACTTTTGATATGTCCTTAAAGGTTGTTTCCAGATCACTAGTCTTGCTGTTTGTTTAGCCTTCGCTGGTTAAGTGTTACGCATAGTATCATTAAAATGTAATTGCCCTATTTACCATGAATTTCTGGATCAAGGAGGTTGATAATCAAAATTTTAATGTCATTGGAATCAAATTTGGATTGTTTTCTGCACACATTTGTGAAATTACCATTGCACAGACTTACCTATATTGTTGACAGTTTTGCTGTGTATTTCCCAATATACTAGATTAATACATTGTTTGGCAATCCCAGAATATTCTGTTATTAGAGTAATACATAGTTGGGTATTATTGAATAGTCTCCTGTATCCTTTTGACCACATGAGATACAATTAATTAGAATGATTCCCAAAAGGAAATTTCCAATTCCTCAGCTTTAGTGCCATATTTTGGACTAATGATTGCCAATTTTTCCTGATAAGAATCGAAAGCCGATTGCTATTCTACTTGTGCAGGAGCATCTTTTGGGTTGCCATGTGAATGGTTGGCAATAAGTACAAAGGACATACATTTATATAAGAAGGCAGAACCATATTCATTTATATGCCATTATCATTCTGAGTTACGTTGTTCTCATGTGTTACCACTTCAGAAGTATTCCATTTGTTCCAAAGTGGATCACGGATAGAACATCCATATGATTTATTTTAATCACCACGGCAGTACTTTAAAATGCTTCATCTTTAGAGATATGGCCACTTTTAAATCACATGGAACTTAATTAGCAAACATTTTCTTACTTTTGGACCATCTTGAATCACAGGCCCAATTATACTGTTCTGGGTTCCCTATTCATGTATATGAGAGGGAAGGAGGGAAGCCAGGGAAAGAGTAGGACCCTGGGAGCCTGGGCCTGACGGAAAGGTGTACCAGAAGAAAGAAGGGAGGAGAAGAAAGCCTGTGGAAGTGGAGTAGGAAGCAGCCCACGGAGAGAGCAGCAAGACTGGGGACTGAACAGACCTTGACTATGTGTTGTAGGATCCATGGGCTGGAACCCAGAGTGGGTGAGCCTCTTCTGCCCACCAATGGAGTGACATTACCGGGACAGCAGCTCCAGTGAGACTCTATGTCCTGGAGAAAAAGAACACAGAGTGATCTGGCTGGAGGGGCCAAGTCACAAAAAGGAAGCTGAATCTCTTGGAGTGAGAGAGAAGCTGCAGAGTGAGAGAGAGGACAACAAATTGAGAAACCTCAGTGTGAGGTATTGTCTTTGAAAGAAAGCTATTCTCCCAGAGCAGCTAGGGACAAATGATTCCAACATTGTTATTTATAAACATATAAAATAAAACATTACAGAAAAAAACCAAAGAGTTAAATATATACAACAAACCACTAAACAAAGGAGATGGACACTGTAAATTTGTTTATTTTTAAACAGAATGACACCTAAAAACCCACTTGAGTTAACAACCTCCTTTTTAGCTAGAGAATACTTCAATTTTGACTGTTTGAAATAAATTAACAGTTTAGTTAGGAACAAAAAGTATTTTTCTTGAATATCTGTTTACTGGAAGCCGAAACAAATACTTTAGAAACAACATTAATACATTTTATCTAGGGAAAATTAAAAGAGGAATTATAAGAGTTTGCCAAAAATGTAGACACTTACAGAGGTGATGTATTAGTTATTCCCTGACTGTTACTTTGCGAGTAGAAAAGGAGCCACGTCTTCTTTTGTTGTTAAAATGACAATTCGTATATAAAGCAGAAAGATTACAGGTTGCTGGTTTCCCTTACCTTGACAATGGCAGGTATGTGTGAAATCATAACTAACTTGATACCTATATTTGGATTTGGGATAATATCTCACAATAACCAATTGGTTACATTAAAATATGTTCATTAACAACCAAAAACATGACCCCAACATGTTTTGTGGCTGGAAGTCTGCTCAATAGAGACATGCAAGTAGTATATATGTGTGTCATATGTAACATATATATGTTAATTTTATTTAAGGGTTTTAACTTTGCTCCTTTCTCTACTATCTCCTCTCTGCCATACTTTTACTTTATAATTAACCTTTTGGATTTACATTAGACATAGCCTTATGCAAAGAGATGCTGAACTTTACAGTATAAATTAGATGCCCTTAAATAACTCCTTTTTTTTCTTTTTATCAACAGAGATACAACTGCTAGGCAAGCCACTTCTCTTTTGCATACAGAAACATATTGGATGCTGGCCAAAGAGTTTTAAATCACATTTTACTGCTCCTGTTAGCTTTGACTAAAAATAACACAAGAATTACTCAACATTTAATTCCTTTAAACTTTAACATACTTAAGTTGCATAAATGATTATTTAGCTTTTAAAACATAGAATTCTTTCAACAGATCCTTCTAGGAATATAATTTACGGATACGCTCTTGGCAATTGGTGGGTATTGCCATTGTCACCACCTCCCTGTCTAAAAAGGGGTAAACTTGATTAACTGACTCTCTAATCAACAGTTGCAATAACCAATCAATGTGTTCACCCATTTCATAAATGTGTCTCTAAATCAGGAATTGTCTCCCTAGGGTGATCATTTTCTTCCTACAACTCCTCACAGCTATAAGCTTCTTCAATGAAGGCTTTTCCTGTGAAAAGAGAATGTGCCCTTAATTCAAATACCTTTTCCTTTAATCCCTTAACTTCCTCAGTCTCCAGCATTTTCACTTGTGTTCTTAAATTCCCATTGTCTTCTATTTCAGATTGTTTTTTAGCTCTGCATTTACTTAATTTACATCAAAATTCTGGGTTAACAATGAAAGACTTTGGATTACAGCCACTTTGATAATGCCAGATTTTAATTTCTTATTCTTCATAATGTTGTTTTACATGTGTTGAGTTACCATTCGTGACACATCTAATTCCTTAATTTATTCCTCTGTAAAATTTGTCTGCATAATTAGTGATCCACTTTTTGACCACATTATCCATTATTTACCTATGCACTGTTATGTGTGGATCATGATTCCTCTACACAGTTTACCTGCCTGGAATCTTGTATGGGTCACCAGAATGTCAGGATATTTCAGGACCTACAACCAGGCACACAGGTTACCTTACAAACCTATCAAAGTAGACAAACCCTGCTTGTTGTAAGCAGACAAAAACACTGCTAACTACAAGATCAAATCCAAGGAACAGGTTTATTTCAGAATAGTTACAGAATGCCATGCCCCAGTGATCAATTGGGATGTAACAGGCCAATGAGTTGGCTACATATACACAAAAGTGAAAGCTTAAGTCTCTGTATACTCTTTTTATACCCAAGCTAACACCCTACTTTTATTAACACCCTTTATTCTGACTTTTTATATAATAATTAATATTTATGGTCATATACAAATTCCATACTGGCTTATATAACATATTTATCTACTTATTAGCAATAGCAAAGCTGTCAATCTTATTAGAAAAAGACTTATGTTGTTTTCCCTGATTGTGTTTGGCAGTCACAATGAGTTTTCATTGTCCTGTACTCAACTCAGGGACATTCCAAAAACTGATTAACAGAATATTTAGTAAGCCCAGAAAGCTTTTTTTTTCAATTCTTGCCAAACGGATTATTTAAAGGTTTTACATTAAATTAGGCTACTATTTATATTTTATATATATTAAATTAGGCTACTATTTATATTTTATATATATTATTTATTCATTTACTTATATATTACTAGCCAATATACGATCCACTTAGGCCCTTGCTATCTTACATGAGGTAAGTTTACCTAATTACAGTTTCACTTCCTTACACTTCCCACAACCATCAAACCCCCATGGAGAAGGAGAACACTTTGGAGTACATCACCAAAAGGAGTTTGTGAACATGCTATAGTTTGTACATATACTATTGCCTTGGTTATAGCAGATTAGTTATGTCCAACAACTCCTTGGCCTCTGCCTAGGTAAACTGTGCATGCCTGACCTCTTCCCCTGACTATTTGGGGCATTTTTCAGAGGCACCCTCTCCTGCTATCTATAAGGTTTGGAAAGTCTGTTCACATCCTGCTCCAACTCATCTTCAGGTTCTCTCCCTTGGTCTCACTTGTATAAAATAAAGCAAGCACTTATTACATGACGATGAGAAGCATCCAGCCTTGTCATGAGGCACCTCTGCCTTCCCTTCAGTCTTTCAAATGCACACTTCACTGTCATTCTGAAGCTATTCAGGATATAATTAAACAGTGCCCTTCTCCTGTTCACTAAAAAGGCTTCAGAAGCCAGGGACGCTGAGGGTAAACTGGGATTCTGGAATGACAGAGAAATCATAACTCCATTAATATCCACATTGATTTGGGGAGCAATTTTTTTCATCTTTCCAGCAAAAAGTCATGTATTTTCAAAGATTCTAGCATCATGGACCTTTCTAGACTAACCCACATCACTACTGGTGAACCTCACATGGTGATCAACCAGGCTCTGTAACACCAGGGATACAAGCCACTTCCTACTGATAAGGTCTCTAACTTGGTGTGAGGGGGAAAGAATAGGCTTATTTCACTAAGTACAGCTCAGGAACTGCATCTGTTCAAAACCATCAATAATCTCCCATGTACTGCCAATCCTGATGAGACAGATCAGCAGCACTCTACTCATAGCATTGCAAATCCACATGATAGCAGTCCCAACAGATGATCTACAACACCAAACCAGTTAGCTAATTCCCAGTAGCAATCAGGTTTGGCAAGCTTCCAGATAACAAAGGCAGCATGTTGTTTTGTTGTTTCAGCTCCAGGCTGAACTCTACACAGATCTCCAGGAAAGTAATCTTCCACATCCTGAAGTTCTGCAGCAATTGATTGTCATCCCAGTTCTGAATCACCATCCTGTGGCACCAGTCAATGCTAGCTGATAGAGCTCAGAAGCAGCACTTCAAGTACAGCTGGTCCAGATAAATACCTTGCAAAGTGACTGCTTTATTTCATCTTCCTGCAGCCATATTACTGATGCATCCAAAGCTGCCAAGCCAAATCCATCTGGCTGGGTGACTATGCTAATACATGTACATCAACATTTCTATATTGATTGCCATGAATGTAATGTTTACTGTGTTCTCCTTACTGCCTGAAACAGTTCAGAAATGGCACCGGCAAGATACAGATGAATTATGGGAAGCAAGAAGAAGTTTATTAGTTTGACCCCAATCCCAGAATTCCTGTAGATTCCATTAGGCATCTCATAGTACAAAGCAAGAAAATCCCAGAGAATAAACTGAGCAGTAGAACATAGCAACTTAGTATATCTGCCCACAATGCCGAGCAGTTAATTCAAACAAGCGCAGCTGTGTGGATGCAATGATTACCTTAAACTGGTATAACAAAGCTGTGCGGACACACTTCACCTAAACACAGTTAAATTGCTGCAATTAGAATGAACAAACTAAGGCAATGTATCACCCATGTGTAGAGAAGCCCTTGCACACTCCACATTCCCATTCTTTCACTTTCTATATGTCTTTCTCACACACTTGTAAATGTACTCTTTATTTGTGCTTCCCCCACCCTACTTCCTATTATTTATGCAACAGATTCATTGAACAGATACAAATCTTTGTGGATTACCTACAAACAGAATAGTGAATGTTCCCAGGCCTGAAACTTGTGTGATCGAATCAGGATATAAAGATCATAACATGTGACTTAGATGACCAGTCATAAGCATACACAGCATACAACATATATGCATAATGATCAATTTCCAGGAAACAAACACACAAACAAAAACCTCTAGATTTCAGTGTCCTATGTTCCACAAAGTGCTCACCAAACAATTATGAATAACATATGATTAATCGTAATCATACTCCTTTTGTGGATAATTTGCAACTAGGAAAAACCAACAATAACAACAACAAAAAAGAAGTCTAAATTCATTGGATGAATTATTTGCAATAAATAATTCAACCAATTCTCTCCAGAAGTATATAAAGTTTAAGATGATAACTTTACAATTTGTGGAAAGTTAATGAATTCAGTTCTTATGAAGGTGATTTAGACTTCATATTCTAATGAGCTTTAGATGCTATCCACCTGTTTAGCTTATTATACTTGCTTTAAAAGGTCATTTAAAGGTGAATTGGATTCACTGGTGGTACAAGATATGTGCATAATACAAATTACTACTTTTAATGAGCTTCCACTAATAATGTTGGTATAATGAGAAGAAGAGAAACTATGACTTTGAGATATACCATAGTTATCTGAGCTCTGCTAAGATGTAAAAAAGACATTAGTTTAGCGAGGTTAAAATACAATATATACTATAAAGAAATTATTATTATACATTTCTTTGCGTACCCGACTACCCATACTTCACAGACTGCATTGTTTTCTCTATACTAATCCTAGGCTTTTGATATTTTATATACAATGTCATTAGTTAAACTTTCATGAACTTTTATATTCAACTTCTCTAATGGGATTGTAGGCCAGCCAGACCTTAACCTTTCACTGCTCTTTGGGCCAAGAGGGCATGATCAGAAACCAGCCCTCCTAACTATATCATCATAGCAATATCAATTGTCTCCTCAAGGTAACTCACCATCACCCCTACACTCAACACAATTTTTGGGTCTGCCAGAGGATAACCATGAGTAACAGTAGCTAGAGATTGGAATCGAAGTGAATCATCTTCCAGTAAATTCTACAGAAGCCATAGCTACTCAGATATTATGTTTATGTGTTTCATTAGGTAAACAATATATACCTCCTCAAAAGGAAAAGAAAAGTGATTTGCTGTTTTTTCCTGAAGGATATACTTCTCAGATACATATTCTTTTCAGAAATGTCTCTCAATTGCTACCAGTGTACCACTGTGGACTGAGATGGTAGAGAACATTTGCTGTTCTCTAGGGGTTTGACAGAGTAGAAAAACAATGAGAGCAGAAACAGGGGACCACTGACTTCTGTTGGAGGCCCTGTACAATTTGAGTTGCCTGACCACTGTCCTACAGGCCTAGCATAGCTTCAGTTGCTTGCTTGGCTATTCTGACAATATGTAATATGGCATATTCCATTTGGCAGAGATGAATAGGACTACTGAGTAATCTTGCAGATGTCTCAGTTTCTGCATATCATGGCACATAACAAGACAAAATACACAACATGTATGCTTGCAGGTGCACATAGATAATGGTGGTGGGAACAAGAAGTTATCCTTGAATGTCTGGGGTACACTTTTTAATTGCCAAGGGGCATATTTTTACACCACCCCTCTTATCACCAGATGTTGTTTTGACAACCCCAATTATTATGGTGAGAATGGAATGTAGTTAAGGGTGAAAACTCAATGTAGGTAATTATCATATATGATAATGAGTAGAGAGGTAATTAGGTGAAAGTTGTTTATGGAAAGGTATAAGAAGTCACTACTTAGACAAAGAGATGTGCTCCATCAACACCTGATTCCACGGGAGGTGCTGCTAGTAGGACCAGAGGAGCTACTGACTCCCTGGCGGGGCCCCTAAAGAAAGCCGTTCCTGTATACAGCTTCTGAGTGACTGCTTAGCTCTCCAGGCTTAGTGAGTATGATATATTGTAGTTAATTTTAGGCTTTGTATCTAACTAGTATATTTATAGAAAACCTTGCACATTAAAATTTATTGATCTGCAAATCGGGTGTACCATGTCTCACTGTCATTCACACTGATCACTAAGCATCCAGTGTCAACAACTTCCCCCATTCATCATGACTATAATGTGGAGATATGACCAGAAGAACATGGGCCCCAAGCAGAAATCTAAGGGCAGACAAACTGGATGTTCTGAGGGTCAAACCTGAGTCTTCACTGAAAAGGATAGATCACCATTGTTCAAGAACTCAGGTTTATACTGTTTAATGCAAGATTGTCATCTACAAGGCCAGCACCATTCTCTACTTGATCATGGCTCTTGGCTATGCCTGAATCACCATAACCGTTATGGATGACTTAGATGTATATATTCTAAGAGATACATAAACCTAAAGAGACAAAGGAGACATTTGAGCCAGAATTTTTTGCTGGCATAAAGGCAATGTAGGAATCCTTGGTTGTGTAGGAGTTCAGATAACCCCACTAGTTGACTAGAATAGAAATATCCTAGAAGAGCTTTTATTGGTCCACGACACAACAAGTAGCAAAAACAGTTCTGCAAACCAATAAATCTCACAATCTTTTGTGCTCCTAAGGAATGTTGGGATTTGAATCATGTGGTGATTGTTTGGCAATTTTGCAGGGAGTGTTGTTGGAGCCAGTGTTGCTGAGTGGGGCCTTGCTGGGAAAAGGGGCTAGTGCTACTAAGCTGGGGGAGGCAGGAGTTGGAATGGAATGAGTTGCTAATGGCAGTGTTTCTCCTTTGTTTCTTCTTGACACAGGGCATTCAGGTCCAGGTAAAGCACTTTGAAATCTGCTGATGAAAAGTGCTATGTAGGAGCTAGGTATTTATTCTGAGTTTTTCCATGACTGTAGGATTAATTCTAGATAGAAAAACAGTGGAAAGTTAGATTGCTGCAGGTGGTTTTTTTTTTTCAGTGCATCTTCACTTAATATAATGTAAAACCATAAAGTAACGTACTGTGACATGTAAGTATAGATTGTTTTAAAAACTCTTCTCCTTTTACAGTGACTCAAAATGGTTACTTTATTTGCTAAACTTCTTAATATTCTACAACTGATTACAATTTGTATTTCAATTTGACAGTATTACTTCTCTCTATTAAGCCTGTATTTAAGTGCTGAGCACATATAAATTATATCAGTTTTACAGTGCATAGTACAGTACATACTAATTTAGTTTAGTGCAAAATTTAGATGTTATTTACAAGTTAAGTGCTTTTTTGAACAGTGGATAAATATACCATTCACTATGAAACATTTCAAAATGAGTTTTTAACAGTGTCTGAAGTTAAACTATCAGGCCTACAGAACTGTAAACCATGAACTGCTTACACATCTGAGAGAATTATCTTTACCACCAGACCAGGAAATAGTATTAATAATTATGTCTGAATCACAAAGCTATATATTTATATTCTACCTATAAACTCCATCCTGATCTCCAAAGTGGAAACAGCAAATAAGAGAAGCAATTCTGTGTTAAATGCTCTCCACATTGTATGACACAGATGTGCAAACAAGTTTAAATATGGGTTCATTTTATGTACTGTAAACTAATATACATTTTCCTGGAGCTACATTAGGCAAGTGATTTCTGCAAATAGGGCCAATCCTATATCACTGGCAAACCCTACGACTCTGTTGTATTATTTTTTTCAGTTTACCATTTTTAGGCATCCAATATTGGATTTGTTTGTTTGTTTTACATGGTAGCAATCTGATGCATATTTCCAAAAAGGATCACTTATGCATTTTCATGGGAAAGAAACTCGCAAAATAGCTGCGATCCACTCTTCATTTCATGTGGTTAAAACAGAGCACTTGACTTCCAACACTATTAATCTTTTCCTTTTCATAAGCACAGATGTTCATATATTTTTGTTAGTATTACTATGCAAAAATAAACTAAAGAGTTAACTATAACAATGTCGAATAACACTAAACATATCAGACTCTTAAACTTTTCTTGTAGCTCTTTTAAGAAATTTTAAAAGTAAAAGCTATAACTATTGGCAAGGATTTTTTAGAACTGCCCTCACTTTCTCAAATTTTAATTTGTAAGAACAAATAATTGTGGGTTCAATGTTCCACACACAATTATTGTGGTAGAGTTTTGGCTCAGTTTCAAAACTGTGACTGGCATTTTTCCAGATGAGATTTCTGCTTACAAAATATGCACCTGCAGTTTTGCACTTTCATTTGAATTTTTGGATGCCACTTCAGCTGCAGGAACAACTCAGATATTTGGAAGTGAAAGCACTTAAACTGGCCCTAGCAATTGAACTGTAGGTATCAAAATGCAGATGAAAATTTTGCCCACAAAAAGGGATTATGATGTGGACACAGGAATAATGAAACACAGAGAAACCATGATATGGTTAAATGTAGAGGCCAGAATTTTAAGTAAAATTGCTAACTGGGGTGACCTCTCCAGGCTACCTGGCAGGGTTGTTCCTGTGAGGTTCTCAATGGTCCCCAGTGGTGGATTATAACCTGAGAGTAGATGTGAAGGCTATGCCCCCTCTACACCATCAGGCCTGTCAGGAGACCCTGACTAGAAGATAGAGTTGCAACTACTCTCCTTCTTCATGCTCAGAGAGAGGAGATATGAGCCACTATCTGCATGAGACCTGCCTGCGCCACTCACTGACATGACAGGGCCAATACCCAGTCAGCCCAGTGGTCTACAGGAACCTCAGTCTGACATATTTGCCAGAGGCTGGGAATAGGCAACAAGGGATGGATCACTTGATGATTATCTGTTCTGTTCATTCCTTCTGAAGCAACTGGCATTGGCCACTGTCGGAACACATGATATTGGGCTAGATGGACCATTTGTTTGACCCAGTATGGCTGTTCTTATGTTCTAACACCCCAACTACACTGGAACCTGTCAAGTTTGAAACACCTATAATTTAATGCACCAACCAGACACAGACCTCCTGGATGACAAATGAAGATGGAAAGAACCTCACAGCAATTTGCCAATTTGTCATGTGGGAAAAATCCCTTCCATATCCCAAAACTAGTGATCAACGAAGGCCTCAGCATCATCAGAGATACAGCAATTAGATTAAGGATGGGAAGGGTGGAGCTGAAATCGGGAACCTACATTGGTTACCCACCTAAGCAGCAAACCCCCAGTATGGTCCACAACCACAAACCAAAGCCAGTCACCGAACTATAGCATTCACCCTGGCCCACTGGAAAAAGCAGTGGGTGGGACAAATCCCAGAGCCTGGCCATCAAATGTAGCATATGGCCTCCACTCCCATCCCCAAACCTTGAATGTGAGGAAGGAAAGAGATGGGGAGAATAGATCGGCCTTCAGCGTGGGAAACAGAAAGCTTCTCTTAGGTGACATATCTTCCCACTGGGCCTAGAAGGCATCTATACTGCACAAGGCCCCATCAAAGCTGCACCGGTATAATGAGCAACTGATCTTCAACATTTTTTAAAATACTCCATTTTACATAACTTGGATGGCTAAATAACTGATTTGGAGATGAAGTAATTTACACAGATATGCAACTGTCCTATAATGAACACAAAAAATGGGAGACTCACTAAAAGACAGGATGAAACTTAGGCCCTAAATGAGACTTTTATAAATGAAACATTTTTATTCAACAAAATTCTGTTTTATTAAAATAGAGAGCACATATGATGTATCTGAATTATTCCCCAGGGATTGTAGGTATGGAAACAGTTTAGATTACTATTAGAAATGAAGAAATATCTATTGGTTAAAAAAAAAATTGACAATGATTCTTGATAAATTGCTAATGCCATCTTTTGATGAAAAAGACTCAGATATGATAATTGCCAATTTGCATATAACTAAAATTATGAAAACACATCGTAGATAAAATGTTGGTATTTTTATATGGCTTTGGATAAGTGTCTATCTTTTAAATCAGTCACCAGAGGATGCAAATCACTAGCAAAATGAGTGCAACCCCAGCCTTGAGGCATGACTGTAGTCTTCTCCCTTTTCTCTTCAGGGTTACGGGACCTGGGTTCATCTACAAGGGCTTCTGGTGTCTCCTCTGTAGGAAACCTAGTGCAGTGAACACAGAAGGCTTGGGACAATATTTAACACAGTCTCATACAGAGTAGTGTCAATCGGAGCACACAAAAATAAAATAATTATCACAATTCTCAAAGAAATAAAAGAGTAACTTGGGCTTTATTAGGCATGGAGAACTCAGGGTAAGGAACAGTGGAAAAGGGGATTAGGATAATAATAATTTAAAAAATACATAAACTCCACCTCCGTTTCCCCATTTGCAGCCAGTACAAATCATCTTGTGCTCCCTCCCAGCGCTGGCCGAGACAAATAGTGAGTTTAGGCTCAGTCTTTGATGAATGATGCAATGCTGATGTCAGTGGTCATCTTAAAACAAAATAGCAAAATAAACAAACTAGGGTGTTCTTACAAAGTATACACACCAAGGATGGTAAGATCATCCTCATGGCTCTGTGATCTGGATTCCAATTAGGCTTTTAGGTTGGCTCTTGATAGACTGACCATGACTCTCCTCAGCCTCCTGAGTTTCTGATCTCTGCTGAGATGACACTGTTCAATGACCCTGAAATCCCAAAGTCAAAATCTTCCCTTGGGTATTAATGTGTAGGGTAGAAGGTCCTCCTTGGCTTTGATGCTTTGCTCTCTGCTACTCTGTTTCCAAACACAATCAAAACTGAAAGTAAAATTAAACCCTTTCTCTCTGAATTCTGGCTTATGATTGGTTTTGGTAATTCTGCTAACCTGTTCTATCTTTGTTCTGGACCCTAGGCAATCCGGGAAACAGAGTCCTGAATTTCTGTTAACATTGCTGCTGTAGTCCAGGGGCAAGTCTCCAACATACTCAGTGTGGTATTTCAGAAGCAACCCTCCATCACTGGAACTAGACTTGATGTTGTATGGGACACTGAGCAGTAAATGTGTGAACAAACAACTTTTTGTGTATACTTGCTCACTGAAATTTACAGCTCTGATTTTTCTAAAATCTGCCCCAAGCATATTCTACAATGAATGCACAATGCTGTACACAATTTCTGTCCATACTTATACATTGTGCACACAAACTAGATAATGACATATGCAAACAGTCAACGGTATACCTGAGACTTCATTTGTGTGCACAATGAATTAGTGTGTCCAATTTTTGTAACAACATGCACTAAGTGAGCATACAATGACAATTAAGCCTGAAATATTTACCTAAAATAATTTGAGATAAAACATAGAATCAAGAGCATTCTTGACAGGCTCTGCTTTGGAATCCAAGAAAGCACTAGTGTATAGAAGTGGGCAAACTATTTTATAGAGAAAATTTATATGATGAAATTAGCTTTTTAAAGAAATTTTTAAAAATTCCTCTGCCTTCCTGTCTTTCTTCTCAGCTGATCTTCCTATTCCCCTTTTTTGCTGTCAGCATGTCTCACTTCTCTATATTATATATGATTGGGATTTTCAAAGAAATCTAAAGGTTTAGCATCCAATTCCCATTGAAAAATTATTGAGCCATATACTAATAACAATAAGCCACTTCAGGATATGCTTAGTTGACCATTGGTGCTCTTGATGCGGTTAAGGACATGAGGCCAAAAATCATATGAGGCATGTACTAATATTTTTAACAACTTCTTGTGATTATAATGCTGCACATCTGGGACCTCATCATTTAAATAAACACACAAAGAGTTCCTGCTCCCATTAGGTTCAACGGGAGCGGGAAAGTCTTATGCTAAGGCCAAAGCTCCATTCTCTTCAGCTATGTTTCACTACTTAGCCAGGTCAGAATTTAGCCACATGTTTCTAAATTAAAACAGTGTCTGCAACTATCTAAACGTGCATTGCCTGAGATAAATTGAAAGCGTTGTATGAGGATGAACAATTTAATCTTATGCATGCAAGAAATATGTGCGACCAACCACTTAGCCTAGAAATCAGAGATGCTGCCTGGGAGGAGATCAAAATACAACTAACCCTTACTCTAAATAGGGCATCTTCTGATGGTCATTAGAGGAAATTAGGGGGAACAGATTTATACTAATCTACCAAATACCTCTCCTGGTTCATAGGATTCCTTTGAAATACTGAGTGTTAACTAGAAGAAAATTAAATAGCTACTTATATCAAGGAAATCTCAGCTGCATTAAATTATTGAATATACTGGTAAACTGTAGAAAAAGATGCATAATAAGCTTACTCAATGGTGGTGTATTTGAGAAATATAATTATCTGTACACTGATTTAAAAAAAGGAATACAAGATCTAAAAGGTACTAACGAGAGCTGAAACAGTACAAGCAAGAGGTCACAGAAGCAGTCTAAACAAAGAAACACAAACCAAGAGAAGGGATAATAGGAAAGCTTTTTAAAGATGCAAGGTTGAGTCACCCTGCCCCAGAGAAGCACAGATGTAATAGAAAGCCTATTAACTCAGAAATCTGTTCTTACAAGTTGATGCTTTGACCTCAAACTATGAATCAGAACACTTACTTCCTAATTTCTTTCATTTTCACACTATTCACATTTTTAAGTAAACTGTTTTATTTAATATATTTTAGATGTATGAAGACAAGGGAGGATAAGTGGAGAAAAAAATCAAGATTCAGAAGCCCCAGAATATGGACAGATTCCTATCTGGAGCACTGAATCTAAGAAGAGGGCTTGGGAATGCCATGCAAAAAAGAGCTTCTAGAACATTTGTTGCGGTCATTTGGATATATGGTATTCCGCATACCAACAAGAGTGCAGAGATTGGGAAACAAAGAAGAACGTACTAAAAGAACTCTGACCCTGATCTGGCAATCTTTCTATTGTCTTCAATGAACATTTGATTAAGCATCTAGTTGACATAAACATGGGAGTGGTGCATAAATGTGAAAAAGTGATCTCACAATATTATTTTGAGGAAAGCCGATATCTATAGGATTGCACGGAATCATGTTTTACTGACAAAGTTTTGGAAGGACCGGATTACTGAGGACTGGTGATTCTTGAGTGAGTGCTGCAGATTTTCTACAAAACTGGCAGCACACATACACATACACACACACATTTGCAACTGAGAAAATATAGATGTAGCCTACTGCACTCACAGACAATAGTTTCTGGTAAATGAGAGGCTGGATAACAGGAATCAGTAAAGGCGGGTCAGAAATCTTCTGGGTACAGAAACCTTTTGGAGAACAGAAAGCTCAGAAGCAGATTGTGTTATAAACATTTTATTACAGATACATTTGTAATACTATAAGGACCATTGGTGGCTCTAGGGAGGCACCTTTAAAAGAAAATAGAAAGCATTGATTTATTTCTCTTTATTCCAGATATAAGGCAAACCCAAAACAATGCATAACTGCAGCTATTCCACATGAAGTACAGAGCAACATCTCTAATGGAAAAGTTGGACTAAGGTTGCATAATCCAAATCAAGAATACATGCAACCACAGTTTTTCTCACTTCTGTGTAGCAGTAGAAAAGAGCATGAACAAAAATTCAAATTACTTTTAAATGTGTAGATTTTACAGGTAACATTCTCCACAGCACTCACTCAAACCTCACTTAAAATCTACATGAAATGGAAAATCCTGGCCCATTGAACTTCAATGTACAGTTACCTGGAGCTACACATCTCAGACTAATTCTACAGCTATAGATACACCTGGAATATTGTGTGAGGACTCATGTTTCAGGGGCTGTTGGGTAGCGGTTCCAAGGCAGCCTGATCCTTACTCCTTGCTCAGGGGGCAGAGTTTGTGAATCCACCTCTTCTCCCATCCCCAATGAGGATGGATATGCTCTACACCTACAGAGAGCCAGCCTGATTGTCCTGAGGTTTGTGTGTGTAAGGACAGTCTTTTCAGCTGACTGTCCTTAAAACTGCTGCACAGCAATAACTTTAGGGTTGTGGACTCTCTTTCAAGAAAACATTTTGTTACCCATCCCCATTCTTTCCTTTCTTCTCTGCAGCAGAGTTGCAGGAATGCATCTTCAGGATACTTGTCAGGGATGGAGTTGGGAAAGAAATATGGAGGTTGGCTCATCAGATAGGTAGAGAATTTACATGAGCGCCCTACCCCGTTAGCAACTCTGAAGGATCCAACCACTGAGATGCTGTGGAGTCCCTGGTGTCCCCTTTGGTACTAGCCTGACCATCGTTAGGATCAGCCAGGATGGTACATAGTTCTCATAGGCAAGAGTATGAGTCTTTATTCCTTTTTGTACCATACAAAACAAGCTTAAGATCTGGTCCAAAGGCCTTAAATAAGGTTTATGTGATTCAAGAGAGCCTTTTGATAACTCTATGTACTAGAATGAATTTTAGTGCAAGAGAATATTGTAAACCCCATGCACCAAGGGGAGACTTCTGCACAAAGGTCATAAATACCAGTACAGAAGCAACCATTGGTGGTGGATAAAGGAGCCTGGGTATATCTATCAATTGACCATAATTGGCACAGAAGGTGTGCAGCCATTATTCCAGCCTATAGACTAGACTGAAGCAGTGGGTGCCTGCTTTATAGCACCATGCACTGGTTCCAGGTTGAGAATAAAAGGATTTATTCCAACAACACTCCTTGCATGTTACCTGCATGAAGCCTAATTTCTTTGGCTTTATATGTGCAAAAATGAAATTCATCCAGCATGAACAGCTAACCTTATATGTCTACCTGAGTAACTACAGGATAGCTACAGTCATTTTAAGATTTTTTTTCTGCAAATAGACAATGAAAAAAGGGTTTTTACTGATCTGTACCTGCTTTATTCTTTTATTTTTCAGAGTACTTAAGGTCTATATGTAGCAAAAAGAATCAGAAATCCACAGGGTGCTTTTGACAACATTTCCTCTCAAAACAAATACTACTTTTCAGTACCTCAGGTAGCATGTGAGCCATTGCTGAGCAGATATTGCCTGCAGTGTTTCTTCACTACTGGTATTTAAGTCATTACTTTTTAAAGTGCTTCTAGTCCCTTGAGTATGAAAAATGTTGCTGCTCATACAAGAAATATTATTATATTTGTTTTTTCTCAATAGAACCCTACATGAGCACAATTGTTCCTATTTATTTTTCAAATGTTGCCTTTTTTCAAGCACAAAGGTGCCAATCTCAGCACAGAAGCATATGCTACTGTATTTCCTACTTTATAAGAAATATAGAAATGTAAGGCTGGAAGGGAGATTGAAAGGTTATCTAGTTCAGCCCCCTGTACAGAAGCAGAACCAATAAACCTAGACCATTCCTGACAGGTGCTCGTCTAAGCTGTTCTTCAAGACCTCCAATGATAGGGATTTCACAACCTCTCATGGAAACCTATTCCAGTACTTAACTATCCTTATAATTAGAATGTTTTTCACCCCTAATATCTATTCTGTATTCCCTTTTCTGCAGATTAAGCTCATTATTTATTGTCCTACCATCAGTGGACATGGAGAACAACTGATCACCATCCTCTTTAAATGAAATACAAATATTTGAAGACTGTTATCAGCTCCTCCCTCAGTCATCTTTTCTTAGGAGTAAACATACTCAGTATTTTAAAAATATTTCCTTATAGGTCGAGTTTTCTAAGCTTTTATAATTGTTGTTGCTCCTTTCTGGACTTTCTGCAGTTTGTCCATATCTTTGTCCACCAGTCCACCAGTGCCAAGTAGAGTGGGACAATTACCACCTATGTCTTACATATAACACTTCTTTTGATAAATCCCAGATTAATAATTTTTTTTTGCAAGTCCACCACATTGACTCATTTTCAATTTGTGATCCACTTTAACCTCAGATCCTCTTCAGCAGTACTAGTGCCTACTGTGTTATTCTCCGTTTTGTAGTTGTGCATTTGATTTTCCCCCGAGAGTGGTACTTTACACTTGTCTTTACTGAATTTCATCTTGTTGATTTCAGACTAATTATCCATTTTATCAAGGCCATTTTGAATTCTAATCCTGTCCTCCAAAGTTGCTAACAATTCCTCCCATCTTGATGTCATCAACAAATTTTATAAGCATACTCTTCACTCTATTATCCAAGTCATTAATGAAAATATTGAATAGTACTGGACCGACACCAGACCCCTGTGGTGCCCTACTAGATATGTCCTCCCAGTTTGATAGTGAACCATTGATAACTACTCTTGTATGGTCTTTCAACAAATTGTGCATATACTTTAGAGTAATTTCATCTAGACCATATTTCCCTTGTTTGCTTATGAAAATGTCACGTGGGACTATATAAAAAACCTAACTAAAATCAAAATGTCTTATGTCTTCAGGTTCCCCCTTCTCCATTCAGCCAGTAACACTGTCAAGGAATGAAATTAGGTTGGTTTGGCATAAAATGTCCTTGACAAATCCATGTTCATTATTACTTATAAGACTATTATCCTCAAGGTGCTTACAAATAGATTGTTTAACAATTTGTTCCAGTTTCTTTCCAGGTATTGAAGTTAGGCTGATTGGTCTATAATTCTTGGGTCCTCTTTACCCCCCTTTTTAAAGATACATACTATGTTTGGCCTTCTTTAGTCTTCTGAGGCCTTACCCATCTTCCGTATGCACACAAAGATAATTGCTAATGGTTCAGAGATTGCTGCCACTGGTTTCTCAAGTACTCTAAAGTGAATTTACTGAGGCCCTGATGACTTGAATACATCTAACTTATTTAAATATTCTTTATTCTTTCTATTTTCTATTATTTATTTAAATATTCTTTCATTATTTTGGGTTGTGTTTCTTTCCCTTGTTGTTAATATTGAGTTAAGTATCAGGTCACGATTTACTTTTTAGTGAAGATTGAAGCAAAATAGGCATTACATACCTCACCTTGCTTTATGTTGTACATGATTAACTCTCCTTCCCTGCTAAGTAGGGTATCTGAATTTTCCTTTAACTCTTTCTTGCTCTTATGTTTTTATAGAACCTCTTCTTATTGCCTTTTAATATCCATGCTAGGCATAACTCATTTTCTGCCTTAGCTTTCTGATGTTGTTACTATGTGCTTGTGCTATTATTTTGCATTCATCCTTAGCAAATTGTCCATGTTTCCACTTTCTGTAAAACTTGTTTTTGGATTTCCAGTCATTTAAGAAGTCCTGATGTAGTCATGTTTGCCTCTTACTATTCTTCCTATACCTATACATGTGACTTTGGCCTCTGGTTGGGTCACACTGAGATTGCTTGACCAGAGCAAACTGCAAAGAATGGGGCAGATTATTCCCAAAATTGATGGTTATTCTAATAATTAAATTAATCAAATCAGCAACGTAACAGCTTCTACAATTCCCTTACCAGTTATCCAGAAGCCAAAAACACAGTTCCCTTAAAACAATCCAGCCCTGGGTTCCCACCCATACACCTAAGTCAAAGATGATGGGAATTACTGAAAATCTCATCCATCATATAAAAAATTTACCAATTCCAAAGGATTAATGAAATGAATATTTCAGATTTTACCCAAATACAAGCTTACAGACAATTTTTATTAACTAAACTAATATTTATTTAAAGAAAAAGGAGAGAATATTGGTTAAAATATCATTATACCTACAGAAGAGTTCCAGAGGGGTAGCCGTGTTAGTCTGTATACAGCAAAAACAACGAGAGTTCTGCAGCACTTTAAAGACTAACAAATTTAATTTCAGTAGGCATAAGCTTTTGTGGGTTGCACCCCACCAACTGCATCTGAGGACAAACAACTGCATAGTTGTTTTTGCATTATACCTACAGAGAAGAATATGATCCATAGATCAGTTTCATAGTAGAGATGGTAAACTAGGTTGCAAATGTTCTTTTCAGGAATCAGTCCATAGGTTATAATCCATTAGGCACTTAATGTATAGACTCTGTATAATTTCTTCCATTGAAAACAGCAGGGTAAATACAGATTGGAGCTGGGACCTTAGTCTTGCGACTCAAACTTTCCCTGTCAAAGTTTAAACAGACCTAAGATAACAGGATCAGGGCCATAGTACCCTTTTATAGACCTCTGGCCCCTTATCAATAGTTTTTTTATCACAGATATTGCCTTGAGTGGATAATACATAATTACTTGTAGCTTTGAAGTAAAACCTCCTATTTCCTATGCAGATTGGTAACTAGCTGCATTAGCATAAGGCAATTAGCCATCTACAGTCATTCACTGAGTTACTATTCAAACTTCAAAAAGAAATAAAAATGACATTACTTCACACAAGTTGCATCTAAATGTTAATATCTTCTTTTCATCTCTGAATTGACAGAATATAGTGACAGACAGGAACTATTTGGTTACATTGATAACCTCCAACAATATATATGTGTGAAAACAGTGATTCTATTTGTCTATTTAACATCACTATTTCAGAGGAATGGTCCTTATTACCATTTCAATACTTTTCTAATATGTCTTTGAAGGTTGATTTTGGGTCATTGAGCCTGCTCCTGGCTTAGCCCTTTCTCACTAAGTGTTACAATGTGTATCAGGATACTTTGCCGTGGTGCCTCTAATATTATCTCTTTGGGAATCTGTCAGGTCTCCTGAACTCCTTTTTCCCTTAGATTTTCTCCCAATGGGTCTTTAACTATCAGTTCTCTGAGTTTGTTAAAATCTGCGTTTTTGAAGACCATTAGTCTTATTCAGCTGCCCTCACTCCTTCTTTTCCTTAAAATAATTAAATCTATCATTTCCTGATAAATTTCACCCAAATTGACTTCCACCTTCAGATCTGCAACCAATTCCCCTTTTAGGCAGTATCAAGTCTAAAATGTCTGTTACTTTCTCCACCTTTTGAAACACAAAGTTGTCTCCAATACATTCCAAGAATTTATTGGACACTTTGTGTTTTGCTGTATTATGTTTCCAACATATTTCTGAGTAGTTATTACCAGGTCTTGTGTTTTGGATAATCTGTTATTTGTTCTAGAAATGTCTCATCCACTTCCTCTTCCTGATAGGGTGGTCTGTAGTAGACTTTCTACCATGACATTGCCCTGTTTTCCCCCCTTTTACCTCCACCTATAGAGTTTCAATTGGTATGCTTCTTGCCTTCTGCACCGCAGGACAACTGTGTATATTTGATGTACAGTACAGCTCCTCTACCCTTTGCTCCCTGCCTATTTATTCCTCTATGCCTTTGCCAATATTCCTTTCATGAAATTTGTCCCACTGTCTCTGTGATACCAATTAATTCATAATTTAGCTTATGTACAAATACTTGCAGACTTTCCTGTTTATTCCCCATACTGCTTTCATTTGTATATAGATATATAAGCTTCTGAACAGATTCCCCCATTGTTATAGCTCTTGTTCATCCTATGACCTTAATGTAATCTTACATTCCCCCCAACATCTAGCCCTCTATTAAGATCACTTTTTTTCAATACCTACATATGAGCTTTTGTCACCTGCTCCATTTGAACCTAGTTTAAAGGTGCTTTGCCCCTTCTTGGTCAAGTGAACCCCATGTCTTCTAGCTGTTCTTCTTTATGGAACAACATCCATTGATTAAAGTGTGACAGATGTGTCACTTTCCTGCAGTATTTTGGGAGATGTTATTGTATTAAGTTGAAATAGCTTTGGAGTCCATAATATTAAAATATCAAAGTTTATGTATTATTGTGGGATTGTGTGTAACTTCTCAAAGGTGTAGACATAGCTAGTGTAAACCCTGGGAAATGAAAACCCTGGGAGTTTAAAAGGACCATTTTAAACAATAGGGCGCCATGCTGCACCCCCTCCTCTTCCACTAACAAAGATCACACTGTGACCTTATTTCTTTAAATATACCCGTGTAGCTTGTTTATAGTGTTTTAATCTTTACACCAATACATAGCAGTGTCTCAACAGCTTTATAGATTGTATCTCAACTTTCTAACCCCTTCTCCAAAAGGGTCTCTCTACTTTGTCAAGGTCTCCTAGCTTTCTGTTTCTTGCCTTCTCTTCTCACTCCCTCCCCATGCACTCCATCCTGTGGCCTTTTGGAACAGCTTCACTGCTAATAATCTAGTTGGCTGATTGACTCCAGAGCCCCAATGTGGCCTGGTAATCAGGTACTCACACTTAGGCCGTCTCACTCAGCACTCTATCATAGCCAGTCAAGAAGGAACTTTTTGGACAAACAAAGTGGGTTTCCTAGGAGATACATGGGGAAGGGTAATGCAATTTCACACCACTCCACTCATACTTTTGAAGTTATTCCCTGAGGGAACCATTGTCTGACTGATTACCTAGTCTCAGTCTCTGAAGATATAAGACCCAAGCTATATAAAGGAAAAACTAACCTATGCATATGTGTTCTGAGAAAAAAGAGTTATGAACTTGTAACTACAGGGGAGAAGCAAGGTGTGTGGGTTTGAAGGACTGACCACCTACCGCAGCCATTACTGGAAATTGGGGTGATCTCTTGTAAGCGTATTAGTATGCATGTAGGTTCTTTTATTATTTTTTAATTAGCCTTCTCTGTAAGGCTTTCACCTTAAGAACAAATGTGCTTGCTTAGAAAGGGCTGTGTGATAATTTATAGTTATGGTCATTTATACTGTTTATAGACTCCAGAGAGAAAGCAAAGTAAAAAAACTGGCTACTTAGGCTATCTGGCTTGCTGGGGAACTCATAGTGTAGTCAGGGAACTGTGAAGCCTGGAAAAATTCTGTAAGGAGGGAGAGAGATGTGGGTCTTTGCCCAAAAGATGTGATAACTGAGGAACTGAATGCCTAGAGTGGGTGCCTTCACTAGACCATAAAGGGGAAATATAGGTGCAGTTGCCCTGAACTGTGACACAAGTAGACCAAAGCCCTGATATTGATGCCATATGCGCAGATGCACATTCACTTCCAGGATGCATGTGTCCCACCTGGGTCCTTAGCCTCAGCCAGGATTTCTCCTAGACTAAAGGTTTTTGTATCTGGACAGAATTATATTAAATACTATGCGGCACCAATGAAAGATATCACAGGCATGAATTTCCATATTCTTCCACTTCCTTTTTCAGAGGGCTGCAATAGAGGAGCAGCTCATTAATGAGTACTATGTCATCAGATACAGTAAGTGGGAGATGCAACTAGAGGCAGTGGTGGAGCTTGACCTCAGTTATAAGTAATTGCTCATTGGGTATAACTCACCTCAGTCATAACAGGTATGATTCTGGCATCATTAAAGGTCATAGATATAATAATCTAGGAGCAGGGGGCATAGAGAATCAAATAAACAAGACGATAAAATATTATATTGTGTTTGTTTCTTGATTTATTGTGTGCTAGGCAGTACAAATAAAGAGATAATACTTTACATAACCCAGTGATCTTATAATTAGAGCTTAGTGAGTAATTGGTTTTTTGATTCCCTGGTAGCTCCATAAAGGTGGGAAAATTTCAGTCCAAGGTGCTGAATCCCAAAACTGTAAAAAAAAAAAAAAAAAAAAAAAAAAAAAAAAAGTCAATTAAAAAAATCTATTTTGGGGAAATAATATGTTTAATCCCCAAAAATGTTTTTTTTCTCCCAGACAATTGTAAATGGGTAGATTAAAAAAATGGTGATGGGCTGATTATAATATTTAACCCAGTGATTAGTGCACTCAGCTGAGATGTAGGAAACGCAGGCTTAATTTCCATCCCCCCCATGCCTGAAGTGGAGAGAGGATTGGAACTTGGGTTTCTTAGGGTATATTAGAACAGCCTAACTATGGAGTTACAGGGTATTCTGGAAGCAGGCTGCTCTTAATCTCTCGTGTTGAAGCTCTTTCATCTTTATTTAAAAAAATAACCAGTCATTGGCATGAAGTGGGATCTCGCTCCTCCTAGATGTGTGTCCTAACCACCAACCTATAGAGTTATTCTCATACCTTTAGACTCAGACTCTTATAAGGTCAGAAGGCACAATTATGATCATCTGACCTCCTGCACAATGCAGGCCACAAAACCTCATTTACACACTCCTGTAATAGACCCCTAACCTAGACTAAGTTACTGAATATGGTGATCAGTTAAACCCTGAGCATGTGGGCAAGATACACCAGCCAGACACACAGAAAGAATTATCTGTAGTAACTCAGAACCCCCCCATCTAACATCTCTTCACAGGCCATTGGGCATATTTACCACTAGTAATCTAAGATCAGTCAATTGACAAATTAGGCTGTCCCATCATACCATCCCTTCCATAAATTTATCAAGCTCAGTCTTGAAGCCAGCTAGGTTTCTTGCCTCCACTGCTCCCCTTGGAAGGTTGTTCCAGAACTTCACTCCCCGATGGTTAGAAACATTTGTCTAATTTCAAGTCTAAACTTCCTGATGACCAGTTTGTTCTTGTGTCCACATTGGTGCTGAACTTAAATAACTCCTATCTCTCCATGGTATTTATCCCTCTGATGTATTTATAGAGAGCAATCATATCTCCCCTCAGCCTTCTTTTGGTTAGGCTAAACAAGCCAAGTTCTTTGAGTCTCCTCTCATAAGGCACGTTTTCCATTCCTCGGATCATCCTAGTAGCCCTTCTCTGCACTTGTTCAAGTTTGAATTCATCTTTCTTACACATGGGAGACAAGAACTGCACACAGTATTCCAGATAGTTCACATCAACGCCTTATATAAAGGTACAAACACCACCCTATCACTACCGGAAATACCTTGCCTGATGCACTCTAGGACTGCATTAGCTTTTTTCATGGCCACATCATATTGGCAGCTCATAGTCATTCTGTGATCAACCAATATGCCCAGGTCCTTCTCTTCCTCTGTCATTTCAAACTGATGCATCCCCAGTTTATAGCAAAAGTTCTTGTTATTAGTCCCTAAGTACATGACCTTGCATTTTCCACTATTAAATTTCATCCTATTTCTATTATCCAGTTTACATGGTCATCCAGATCTTGTTGTATGATAACCTGATCCTTCTCTGTATTAACAATACCTCCCAATTTTGTATCATCCACAAATTTTATCATCCACTTTTTGTGCCAAGGTCAGTAATAAAAAATTAAATAAGATCGGTCCCAAGACCGATCCCTGACGAGCTCCACTAGTAACCTCCCTCTAGCCTGACAGTTCACCTTTTAGTATGACCAGTTGTAGTCTCCCCTTCAACCAGTTCTTTATCCATCTTTCAATTTTCATATTAATCCCTATCTTTTCCAATTTAACTAATAACCCCCCAAGTGGAACCATATAAAATGCTTTACTGAAATTTAGGTAAATTAGATCCACTGCATTCCCTTTGTCTAAAAAATCTGTTATCCTCTCAAAAAAGGAGATAAGGTTGGTCTGGCACAATCTACCTTTTGTAAAGCCATGTTGTATTTTGTCCCAATTACCATTAACTTTGATGTTCTTAAATACTTACTCTTTCAAAAAAATTTCAAACACCTTGCATACTACTGAGATCAAAACTAACAGGCCTGTAATTACCCAGGTTGTTTTTTTCCCCTTTCTTAAAAATAGGAAACATGTTAGCAGTTCTCCAGTTATACGGTACAACCCCTGAGTTTACAGATTCATTAAAAATCCTTGCTAATGGTCTTGTAATTTCACGTGCCACTTCCTTTAATATCCTTGGATGGAGATTATCCAGGCCCCCTGATTTAGTCCCATTAAGCAGTTCGAGCTTGGCTTCTACCTTGGATGTGGTAATTTCTACCTCCATATCCTCATTCCCATTAAACCCCCTGCCACTATTCCTAAACTCTTCATTAGCCTCATTAAAAACGGAGGCAAAGTATTTGTTTAGATATTGGGCCATGCCTAGATTATCCTTAACCTCCACCACATCCTCAATACTTAGCAATACCACATCTTCTTTCTTTGTTTTCTTCCTGTTTATGTGGCTATAGAACCTTTTCAGAGGGCTGCAATTGGTTTTAATTCCCTTTGCAAGGTCTAACTCTACTTGGCTTTTGGCATTTGTCACTTTGTCTCTACATGTTCTGACCTCCAAGAGATATCTTTCCTTGCTGATTTTTCCCATCTTCCACTCCATGTAGGCTTTCTACTTTCTCTTAATCACCTGTCTGAGATTCTTGCTCATCCACCTTGGTCTACAACCTTTGCCTATGAATTTTTTCCCTTTCCTTGGGATGCAGGCTTCAAACAGTTCCTGTAACTTTGACTTGAAGTAATTCCAAGCCTCCTCTGCCTTTAGACCCATGAGTTCTTCAGTCCAATCCACTTCCCTAACTAATTCCCTTAATTTTTTAAAATTAGACCTTTTGAAATCAAAGACTCTAGTCACAGATCTCTTTTTTATCCTTTCATTTAGTTTGAACTGAATTATCTCATGGTCGCTTGAACCAAGGTTGTTCCTTACAATCAGATAGTCACTACTCTCCAGTACCAAATCTAAAATGTCATTCCTTCATGTTGGTTCAGCAACTATTTGATGAGGGAATCTGTCAGCTATCTCATCCAGGAAAATCTGAGCCCTATTATTATTACTAGCACTAATCTTCCAGTCTATATCTGGGAAATTAAAATCTCCCATAATCACACAGTTGCCAGCAGTATTTGCTTCATTAAAACATTAAGGAGGTCACTATCCATATCCAAATTGGATGCCAGTGGTCTGTAGCACACCCCAAGCACTATTCAATGGGAAGCTCTAGCAGTTTTCTTCCCTAATGAATTTTTTGCCCAGACAGATTCTGTCTTACCCATTTCATCAGTTCTAATTTTCTTTACAGTCTACTTCATCATTGATATACAACACTATTCCACCACCTTTGCCTTTATTTCTGTCTTTCCTAAACAGCACATACCCATCAATACCAGTACTCCACTCATGACTACTACTCCACCATATTTTTTGTATCCCTCTAATATGTGGTTTCACTTCCTGCACCAGTAGCTCTAGTTCCTCCATTTCATTACCCAGGCTCCTTACATTGATGTACAGACACCTTAATTTTTGCTGTTTGGCTTCACTCACATTCCTTACACAATTTGCCACAGTTTACCACCAGTTCTCCAGATTCTACCACCAATATCTACACCACCCTTCTTCTTCATGTCCATTTTCCTGCCCACTGCTATATCCTTTCCTATTTCATTTTCCTCCCTCTCAATGTCAAAATCAGGCTTAGAGATCATCTGGGCATTTCTCAACCATCTCCCACAAATTGCTAGTTTAATGCTTTCTTAATCTGTTATGCCAACATCCATCCTAGAAGTCTATTTCTCCTTCACTAGCCTAGAAGTCTATTTCTCCTTCACTAGCCTGTCTTTTCCTCTTCCTGGTTCTCATAGTCACGCACTTCCACTGGCCACTTCCCTCACCCAGCATTCTTCCCTCTGCGTTCTTTGGTCCTGCTTCCATCTACAAGTCTCGGCTGTTCCCTTCAGCCTTCTCATGCCTTTACTCCATCATCTGCTCAAATCCTTTTTTAAACTCATTCAGAGTTTCCACCTGCACCTCCAAGCCCCAGGTCTTCTCTTCCATCAACTCGATCAGGCAGCACTTCATACAAACAAATCCCTTTTGTGGCACCCTCTCCAGGAGCATTTATATCCCACTGCTCCCACATCCAGTCATCTTCATTGTCTCTTCCACTGCTTGGGTCACTACCACTGCTGCCTCCATATCTTGCATAGCTTCTTCACCTATGTCTTGTCAGTGAGAGACAAAAAACCACACACACACACACACACACACACACACACATACATACATACTCAATGACAATCGCAACAATATCAGAATCCTACACACTCCCCTTGCAAACTCCCCTGTTTACAGCTCTGTTTATTGGTTTCTGTACTGCTTCAGCTGTACTGGTGACTGATTGGGTGGCTCCCTTTATAGGCCCCCTAATTAGGGAAGCCCCATCCCCTAATCAGGCTCAGTTGCTCTCAGTGCTCTGCCCAGCACCAGTCTCTAATTGGTGGGACGGGGGAAATAAACACCAAACACACAAAAAAACAAACACAATAAAAGGAACACACACGCAACTCCCACAAAACTTGCTCACTGCCCCTAAGGATCAGGGGCTTGACTCCTCCCTTCTCCAACAAAACTCACACTCAAACTCCCCTGTTCACAGCTCTGTTTGCTGGCTTCTGTAGCTCCAACTTTTATTTATTTATTTATTTTTGGCCAACTGACTATTTATTGTTATTTGTAATGGCAATTCATTCATAATGAGTCCCTTGCTATGAAAGTATGCCTCTCTTTGCCTCTCTCCTGAAGAATGAGTCATTCCTTCAAAAACCTGAGACTTGGTTTCTCCTGTGAGTCTTTCTTAAACCCCTGCTTTGTCACTTCTGACCCTTTCTCCTCTCTGGGGATTTTCATCTCTCCACTTCCCTCTGTCTACAGAGAATCTGGAGGAACTAGTTCCCCTAACTTATTTTTTCCTTGATGCATCCATCTGAATAGATTTGATCATTAAGATTTAGCAATCTACCATTGTTCCTGCTATGACAGATACATGACAGTCCCTGTAAATTTTTGGGTTACTCATTAAACATTGAGGCATTTCATGACGCAGCAATTGTATACCATCAACCATAAATTGTATATAAACAGATTCCCCAAATTGTCACACAAGTTATTCATTTAATCTATACATATTATTTTTAAATAGGGATTGTTGCTGAACTCTAACACGTTATATCCAGTGGCACTATACAGAATTTGAGCTTTGCAGTATAGTAATTCCATGGCTAAAATAAAAATTGCAAGTTCATTTATATTAACTTCTCTCAGAAATACCAGTGACTCCCCACTCCCCCTCCACAGGCCCAGAATTTAATAAATTCACTTACCTGATTATTTAAATGTAATTTAATGAACAAACACTGGAAAAGTAAGATTCAGAGGTGGGAGTGTTTTTGACTAAAAGTTGTAAGGCAACACATTTGGTTGCTGCTAAGGTACTAATTATATATTCAACAGTACAAAAAAGGATTTAAAAAAGCAATAGTTCTTCAAGTGAAAATAAGTCAATTTAAAGAGGGTAAGATACTCAGTACAACTGGGGTAGGACCTTTCTCCACACCTCTTAAGTAATTAATCAAAAGAGAGAAATCATTTCATGATCCTCCAGCTAAGGTAAGGAATCAGAGGACAGTGTTCATCTATTGAATTCTTATGGCTGGAATGACAGCAAAAACAGTGTAGTTTGATTGCATGGAAAAGAGAGGGGGACATGAAGAGTATGCACTGGAGGGATTTGCGATCCCTGCATGCTGCACACTGTGACTCAATTTATAGTAAAATGGAAGGGGTTTCTGAAAGGGAGAGGACATTGGATTCGAGATAATGCAAGCCCTCTGTCAAATACCTCCTCCTTCTTTAATGTCAGGAGCAGAAACCACAGCCTATGGACTGCAGTGAAGTTACAAAGTGGCTGTACTAGTGCACCATGACCTACTGGAGAGGATTCTGTCCCCCCACAGTGCTTGCAGAATAACCTAGCATAGAGTTATTTGGCCTTTGTAGGAAGGAGTATTTGGCCCTTAATAAATGTAGTGACCTAAGTGACCATGAAATGGCAGGGTATTTTTCAAAACTGATTGACTCTGAGACCCAAATTTGCAAACATGTGCATATAAAAAGCATAACGTAGGTAGAGGTGAATGTGTGCACCCTATGCTGATCTATATGCATGCATCAGGAGCTTTTTGCACTTAATTTGGGAATGAGTAAAAATATGCATGAAGTTTTGCTTCCACTCATTTGAATATCTGGGTCTGAAACTAGTGGCATTTTTGATATCTTAGCCAAACAAATAAGAAAACTGACAGCTAGAACTTTAGAACTGTTCAAGTGCCAGCTACTATAAAGGGCCCTACAAGAACTAATTGGCATGTATTATTTAGTTTTTTTTTTAGTAGAAAAGTCATTTACTATTAGACAAAAAAAGATTTTGACAAACCAGAATCTAGAAATACCAACCTGTGGAAGTTAAACAAATAATAGCACTGAGCAATGCCAATTAATATCATGTACCCCATGCCTAGCACTTCATTCCTCATGAGTACTTTCTGGGAGCAGGGGTGGGGGAATCAGTCAAGACATCTTTTCATGTACTTGTTTTCTACTGCTTCTGCACTTGCTCTTCCCCTGCTTCTCTTGTTTGGCTCCACTCCTTGGCTTTCAATATCCAAATTTACTTACTCTGAGCCAGTGGTACTAAATAACATTTATTAACATGAGTCAGTACGAGGACTGAGATTGACTAAGGCTAACGGAAGCTGATGAATTACACATCCAACTATGCAGAAACTGCTGGCAGAAAATAGCCTTAAAAGAAAAGGGAACTATATGCTTCTTGGATACCTTATGAGGCAGATTCATTTGAGAATAAGGCATTAAACTGCTATAGTTATGTAAAAATAGAGGGAGAATATTCTTGCTTAAATAGGACAATTTGCCCTTGTTTCTAATACTATATCTGTGGTTAGTCAGAGGAAAGCTAGAAGATGATTCAACAAATATGGTTACTCCCTCCTAGATGCCATATAGCATGTGCCAGTTCTTCCACTGTTGCTGTCATGATTGCTTAACTGCAGCTCTGCCATTGGCTTGCTGTATGGCCTCGCACAAGTCACCTGAATGTCTCTGTGCCTCAGTTTCCTCATCTCTAAAATGGGAATGATACTACCTCGTATATATACCTCACTGGATGTTGTGAAGATTACGTAAAATTTGTGACACAATGAATTATTTATTGGCAATTATACGGCTCTCATCAGCATAATATGTCAAATCTTTTCAAGATTAAAGATACAACTTTACGCTTACTGTGTTCTTGCTGAAAATAGCCAGCAACCTCCCAAAAGAGCTAATGCACAGGTAGCTGAGGAAGCATAATGCCCTGGCCACACTGGAAGGCTGCTGTGATCAATACAAATTGAAGGTTGCATATAGTGCAAACTAGGCTCTGTTACATTGTACATTAACCCCTTGATAGGTACCCGAGATGAAAAGAACTGCATGAGTTTAGGTATTAGAGTGCTTAGTGCATGTGCCTTTGCCTTTCAAATCTGGAAAAAGCCTGCTGCAAAGAAATTCCTCTCTCAAAATCCTAGAGGCCAAATCTTTAGCTGATGTAAATAAGCATAATTCTATTGAACTTCATGGGGACGTAGCATTTTACACCAGCTGAGGATCTGGTTCCGGATATGGACAGCCCCAAACTTTTGGGAAGCTGGGCCCTGGATTGAACCAACCTGAAATATGGGAAAGAGGAGAACCAGCTGCAAACACAAAGTTTGGACGAAACTCTAATTTTAAAAGTATAGACTAATTTAAGTGTACCATAGTGTTGTTATAGGGTGCATGGTAGTTTTCTCTGTCTTTCTCATTCTATAGTATTGTAATGTACCAAAATTCTGTGATACTACCCATGTAAAATGACAATTTCCTCCTTCATGTTGTGTCTCATACACAACAAATGCTAATGCTCCTGAGAGCAACAACCACCAATGCACTTTTGATTTCAATGGACACTGTTGTAATATTCCCACAATTGCCACCAGAATCCGTCAACTGGTTACTTTTAACTATTGGACTTCCGGATATATGCTGTGTTTTAGATGAGGTGATAACTGTTGAACATATCAAGGAATCAATTATTAAAAAGAGTTTCTCATAGGCCCCTCTACTTGTGAAATAGAAGTACTGTGCTAGTTACAGGAGCACTGGCAGCAATGGTGAGTGCTACTTACTATGGCTCAATCTGTCTCAATTATTTTTAACATCAGCTCCCCTCAACTTCTTTATTACTGGCCTCTGGGAATCATGGGAAGACAAACCCCCCAACAATGGCACCCTTATAGAGTACAGTATGAAATGCCTCTACGATGCCCATCTCAATGGACTATTTATAGTGGAGGGGACAGGGCCACAGCCCTTCCCTTTCCTTCTCTTCTGCCCCAATAAGTTTTCTGACAACACTGTTAATGTTAACTCCCGATCTCTGCAGTGCAAGTTTGTGCCTGACTTGTGAGGGTAGGTGCTTTGAGAAGAGTCTCCTCTCCATCTCCCTGGGCATCCAAACAATGCTGGTACAATTGATTCCTTAAAGCTGTTTTCACACCATTTTACATGTTTTTATTATGAACAATATCTCTGAAGGTAGCATTTGGAACTTTCAGTGGAAGAATTATCCTGAGAGGAGACAAAACGAAGGCCCTGTAAAAGATAACAGGGACACAAGACCGGGTCTGAAACCAAGCAGGCTAACTGGAAGGCAAATCTAGTATAGACACTGATATAAGACAAAAAAAATAGGGGCAAGTGAGACAACAAATGCTTTTCATTTGTTCGATAATCTCTTTAGCCAAATAAATCCAGGGCCTGATCTACTCCTGTTGGTATATGGGATGCAATTTTCCCCTCCCTGAAACAGTGAGAGCAATTGCATCCAGAAGGGATTCAATCCTCTCCAGAAGGGAGGGCAGAAGAAGTTGCACCGCTAATTTCTCCCAGGGCTTTCATTATCCAGAAAAAATGCTTGTGTAGGAGTCCTGCTGGAAGAGGCTCCCTAGAGGCTATGCTGGCTACTCTCCCTCTGCAGCCGGCTCTGCTGACTATTGGTGCTGTGATAGCTGGCTCCAGGACCATAGCTTCCCCATAGGGGGAAGTATGTAGTGTGAGTACGTATAGGAACTCAGAAAATTCTACTTTCATCAGTGCTTGATGAAAGAGGATAGTATAAATGGTGGAAGGAATAAAGTCTGAATGTTCCACTGTCTTGATTCTATCTCTATTCTTGCATTCAGAAAATATATCACTTTGATTTCCCTCTATCCCTTTGGCTGGATTTTTTGCACCTCCCCAAAGCCTACAACCCACCTTCGACTATGTCAGGACACAATCATGTCTCCAGTGTAATTTGTATAAGTATCAGCTTCCAAAAGGGATCTGAACAGTTAACTGCATTCAATCACCAGTACTCCCTGAAAATATGAACACTCAAGACAGTATAAATTTATGTCAAAATATATTGGTTACAGTTCCTTGTTTACCTTTATGCCACTATAAATTAACATGCATATGTGTGGAGCTCTTACTGGTGACCTCTTCAAGCTAATAAAGCTTGACATTTTAATAGGAAAAACAAATGTTTTATTTGTGCAGCATGGAGTATTTTACCAATGATCAAACGTATGTTTGTTAGCTGTTCTTTATATACTGTAGGTAGAGCTCATGTTTGCGAGATGACCTATTATTCTGCTGATTCATTGGATTGTATTATAATTTAAAGGTCAGGGCTATCCATTAAACTTATCAACATGGTGCAAGATACTTTAAATCAAAAATGTTCCTGCCTGAGCTTCATTAATTCTATGATGTGAATGCTAAAACAATAGTGAGAAAAGTTAATCCTCCACATTGAAGGATTGCAGTTTGCAGGACTTCAACAAGTGAGAGATACAGTAGAACAGAGAAAAAACAAATGTCCAGACTCCCCACTGGAAATTGTACTTTCCTCCCTTAATCAAATAATTAAAAAAAAAATACAGTCCACTAAAGACTGGGTTCCAGGGATGTGGGGTTTGAATCTAAGTTTTATGCTGGGTGGCAGATTGGGCTACTGAATAGAATAGGGTTCAGAGTTAGGCACTAATTCTGATGCTGAGATTGACTTGTTGTGTTACCTCAGTGAGATATTCAGGTTCTGATTCAGTGAGGTATTTAATCACTTGCCTAATTTAAGAACATGAATACTCCCAAAAAATCATTGAGATTACTCATGTATTGAAGGTTAAGCATGTGCCTAAATGCCTGCGTGCACTTGGACCTTAATGTCGCTGAACCAAGATTTTCACACTTGTAAAAGAAAACTTTCCTAAGGCCTTAATATTTCAAACTCTTCTGTACTTGAGTGTCTTTAGTCACATGAGCAGTCTTATTAAATGACAATGGGGTTACTCACATGGCTACAGCTGTTCATATATAGTTGGAGCATCGGAACCCCAGCTTTGTAATATGATTGGGGATCCTCATAGGAAAGCAAAGTAACCTGTTTTTTGTTGTTAATACTAAGCAATTATTCTTTGCCACTATTCACACAAGTTTTTGCAATTGTTTGCTTTCACTGGGATTGCACCAATGGTATGTTCCCTTTTCATAGATATTTTAACAAACACATTTAATGGCAAAAAAACAAATTTTGAACACAGTCTTGAGAAAATTCACAGAAATTAATTCTGAATTGGTAAATCACAAATATTTGCTTTGAATCTGATTGTAAGACTTACATTCATCCAATCACAGAAACGAAATATGCCCCCTGACTTATGTGTCCAATTAAAATTAACCAATGCAGCTCAAATCTGAATTTCAGATTGTTACAATGAGATGATTGTATAGTCTACAAGATGTCTCAATATTTCAGGTTATTTGGTGACTAATCTTGCATACAAAAGGTAGAAAAGCATAAACTGTTCTTTGATAATCAGTAAATTCAGAAAAGGACCTGCGGGTAACAGTGGATAAGAAGCTGGATATGAGTCAGCAGTGTGCCCTGGTTGCCAAGAAGGCTAATAGCATATTGAGCTGCATTAGTAGGAGCATTGCCAGCAGATAGCGGGAAGTAATTATTCCCCTCTATTCAGCATTGGGGAGGCCACATTTGGAGAATTGTGTCCAGTTTTGGGCCCCCCACTATAAAAAGGATGTGGAGAAGTTGGAGAGAGTCCAGTGGAGGGCAACAAAAATGATTAGGGGGCTGGAGCACAAGACTTATGAGGAGAGGCTGAGGGAACTAGGCTTGTTTAGTCTGCAAAAGAGAAGAATGAGGAGGGATTTGATAGCAGCCTTTAACTACTTGAAAGGGGTTCCAGGGAGGATGGAGCTAGGCTGTTCTCAGTGGTGGCAGATAACAGAAAAAGGAGCAACAGTCTCAAGTTGCAGTGGGAGAGGTCTAGGTTGGACATTAGGAAAAAGTTTTTCACTAGGAGGGTGGTGAAGCACTGGAATGGGTTACCTAGAGAGGTGGTGAAATCTCCATCTTTAGAGGTTTTTATGGTGCAGCTTGACAAAGCCCTCGCTGGGATGATTTAGCTGAGGTTATTCCTGCTTTGAGCAGGGGTTTGGACTAGATGACCTCCTGAGGTCCCTTCCAACTCTATGATTCCATGATTCTATGAAATTGAAAGAGGTGAAATTCATCAAGTAAATTATTTGCTGTGAATTACTGGCTCAAATCTAAATACTACAATCCACACTATCTCATCTGAATTGTTAAAATATCATATCTTCTGATTTAATGTAATAAAGCTTTCCACTCATGGATTCAAACATTAATTGATCTGTTTCTTTGTTAATTACAGACAATGGTGGATTTTGTATATGCTTCCTCACTTACTGCTAAGTCAATATTAATTTACTAAGCATTAAAAAAGTTTTCTTTTCCTCTTAGCAATTCAGGCTAAATTTAGATTGCTATTAAATGAACAACACTTTGCTTTGTGCTATATTGCTAGTTGACCACTCTCAAGATGAATCTTTGCAAACAATTTTTAAGTAGAAAAAAAGTAGGTAAAATAATGCATTCTTAAGCTTTATTACCCTTGAACTAAAAGCACAATTAAATAATTGGCATTGTAAAACCCCTATAGCATTACATTTTAGTTTAGTAACTAAAGGGTCAATTATCCCATAATGTATGTATTTGGAGTTCCAATAAGTTGCTGTATAACATCCAAACAATTAGACATTACTTCAAATAATATTTTAGGATACACCCATATACAATTAGTCTTGAGCTTAGAGTTGACAGAGCTTTAAAATGATGCCTTTTTCTAGAGTACGTGCTTTAGCCAAACTCCAGTTACTGGACTAAATATAGTGGTAAATGAGTGAAATTTAAGAATCTGTGATCTACAGAAGGTCAGATTAGATGTTTTAACAGTCCCATCTGGCCTTAAAATCTATGAATCTATGAGAGTTGATTAGACTGCTATACTAATTTCAATTTACTCTCAAATTTCTTTTATGTTTAAATTAAAGTTTTAAATGCTAAAGCACTTCTGTGACTTTTTTCAATGTATAAATTAGTATGAGATTATTCTGAACATATAGATGAAGCTCCATGCAGCTTTCCAATGATAGTAATAGATTTACTCTTGCATGATCTCTGGCAACATTTATTTGGGGGGTGACATTTAGGAAATATCTCCTGTCTTTAGGCATACATATGTTATTTATGCTAATCCTCTTAAGTTTCTCTTAAGCTTTCAGTGTGCAGCTGCTTACCATTGAAATAACCTTCTGCCCTTGGTCTTCATTTCTCCATTACAAACTTTGGATTGGCTTTTGATCTCAGCCACTAATGGAGCAATTCTACCCCATTAATGTTAGTGGGAGTTTTGCAGTTGGTTTCAACTGGAACCAAGATTGGGGACACTGAAGGAACACCCTAAGAAGTTAAAGAAGGAGACATCTCAAAGTGGCTTTGCAAAAGTCATTTAACAGTATAACTTACCTCTAAGGGGGAGTTAAGCTCCTACCAAAAGCAGTGGTGAAAATGAACCCCTTTCCCCAAAAGATATATCTTGGTTGCTGTTGATTCTTCTGCAGTGTTCTTTTAAGAGAAAAAAGATGATGTATTTAGAGCTTCATATTATCACTAAGAGGAAGCAATATGAAAATTGTTTTCGGTACTACAGTCTAAATTCCAAGAAGGGTTTATTATTCTGTTCTCAACGCACACACATAACAAAACTCTCATTAGTGTTAATTGGAACTATTCATGTTCAGTCAGAGGAGAATACTGTGAAAATCTCACAAAAACTGGGGGAATTGCACTGAAAAATATAATAAACATACACAGACACTAATCATTGCCATTTAACCAATATTTATGAAAGCAATGTTTTATGATGTTAAAAAAATAAATCTAAATCCTCATTGGCTAATAATGATGAATGTGTCTTTTCTATGACATACCATATCTAATCTCAATATTTTTCTTACCAGTTAACTTCCTAGAAGATTACTTACTGAGAAGTCCCTGTTCCTTCCCTTATTCTGCATCCTCCTAAGGGATATAGGTGGCCCATCAATGCTTTCTAATGGGGGGAAATCCAACACACACTGCCCTCAAGTGACTTAGTAGGTCATTTAATCCTATAAACTGGTGAGACAGCTTTTTCCATGAAACAGATTGAATGAGGACCTCAGGTCTACCCTCTTAAGAAGTAATCCCTGCACTTCACTGCATGATATTCCAGTAAATTCAGGGATACATTCTCAGGAACAAAGTAAATAGTTGGGAAGTTCCCCTCTCCGCCCAAAAAATAGTTTCAAATTTGAAAACAAATTTTAACTCAGCATGACAGTTTCATTTAATTAATTTTTCTCAACAGGCAAGTATTTACTAGCACAAATACTGGTGAAAAGTGAATATTTTGTTCCAATATTGGCTGGAAGCCAATTTTAAATGTATTTGGTTGTAAATTTCAGCTGTGATGTTCACAATATTGTGTTTGCCTAATTATAAATCACATGGTGCTGAGGTGACTTACTGTATAAATTTACCAGCCTGGGACACATGCTTAACTTTACTCATATGAGTTGATTAAAAATTCTTGATCTTCAGGTTGCTCAATTTAGAAATATTTCAATCAATATGCAGCTCACATTTTGTGCTGTATCATAACTTGTAAAATTATCAATACAGCCTGAATTTTGTATTCAATTGAAACAGCTCATTTTTTCAATTTTCACTCTGGACTTCTCACCTGAATAAATATGTGCATCAGGGTAAGTAGGTTCTTGGATATAGTGTGAATTGAAAACACAAATATTACAAAAGAATATTGAATTAATAGTTAATGCTTTTTTGATTACATAATTTACCTATTTGGGAGCACACCCTCAGCTGGTGTAAATTGTCAGAGCTCCACTGACTTCAACACAGCTCTAATAATGTGCACCAATTGAGGAACTGAACCATAGAGTTAGTTCTAATCTACACTTAGGCCACTTTGTTCCACTCTGGCAGTGTAAAATGATCTTAGACTGTAAATGTAATTCATGCCAACTTTGTACTAGCAAAGAATTCCCAGTGAAAATTATGAGTTTTATATTTAACTCACAAATTTACAATTCACAATTTGAAAATCTGAACACAAAATAACAGGGCTAAATTCTGTATCCTTTACTCATTTTGTGTAGTATCTTACTCTGGGAATAGTCCCATTTATACAAATAGGGCAATTATAGAGGAAGGCACTACTCAGTATGAGCAAGAAAGGCAGAATTTGGCCCTGAACAAATAGGTAAACTAAAATTAGCAAATACATCCAAAGAATTCTACATTCACAGGCAATTTGCAATAGAAAAGAATAAAAGAAATTATTTTTTGCTCAACATACAATACACTTTGTATATCACAGTCTCTGACAAATATGTGGTATCGATATAGACAGAACAATTACCGGACACCAACATGTAAATATGATAGAGGAACAAAAGTCAGGAACTTCTACTCCAAAAAAAACCAGTCTCTATTGCATGATCTAATGAAGACATTCTGTTCATTGTCAGCAGAAAGAAAAGACCAACAAGTGAGCCTGTTTCCTTCCCAGACCAAAGACATACGATGTCATTCTAAGATTGGATAGACTTTTGAAATCAATGGCAAAGGATCCTTTGGAGATGGTTCATATCAGCATTTATTGAAACTGTGTCATGGGATAGCATACATATAATAAAAACAACGAGAGTCCTGTAGCACTTTAAAGACTAACAAATTTAATTTCTGCAGGTGTAAGCTTTTGTGGGCTGTAACCCATCTAACAAAGTGGGTTACAGCCCACAAAAGCTTATGCCTGCAGAAATTAAATTTGTTAGTCTTTAAAGTGCTACAGGACTCTCATTGTTTTTGCTATATACAGAATAACACGGCTACCCCTCTGGAACTTTTTGTACATATAATAGATGACTTCAGGGAACTCAGAAGTATACTGAAGAAGAAGAAGAATGTCCAAAGGATCTTTTCTCTCCCACCAAAGAAGCAAGACAGGAGCAGAAGGTTCTGGAAGCGAACCACTGTCTAGGTAAATGGAGTAGGGTGAAGGATTTTAATTTGTGGAACATTGGTCCAGTTTCTATCAGGAAAGGATGCCGTCTAGTTTTCATGGCCTCCACTTCAGTAGAAGGGTGATCAATCTTATTGGATAGGCTAGCTAGAGTAGTCAGGAGGGCATTAAACTAATAACAAAAGGGGAAGGTAAAAAAAGGGAAGAAATGAGCATTCAGCACAAAATTGAGATGTTGACAACAAAATTCATCAAGGAACCAAAAGACACGAAGAGAAGGAATTCTTGAATTGCCTATACTCCAATACTGGAAGAACAAACAAGAGGAATTTGAATTGCTCATTTATGAGAATAAATTTGATCTTGTTGGCATTTACTGAAACTGGGTAGAATGAATCTCATGATTGTACTGTTAAAATAAATGGTTATAACCTAGTTATAAAGGATCAAATGGGAGGTGGAATTGCACTTTTTCAAAAATGCCATTACCTGTTGCCAAGTCACTGATAACTCAGAATAAAATTATCTTAATGCTTATGGATCAATGTCCTAACAGACAAAGCACAAGATGAGGTATTCGTCGGTGTCTGCTACAGGCCACCAAATCACACTAGGGAACAGGATAACAGGCTGCTTATGCATCTATCTAAAATGTGTAGGGAAAAAAAAGCTGTGTGATCATAGGGGACATATACTGGAGGTCTCATGCTGCCAGTACCAAAACATCCTTGGAATTTCTAAATATTGTAGATGACAATTTCCTAACTAAAAAAGTGTTACGTACAACACAGGTGAATTCTATATTAGACCTCACTTTCTCAGATAAAGAGAAACAGAACAGAGAACAAAAAATAATGATAACTTAAGTGCACGTGATCATAACTTGATCACATTTACAATGTGCAAAGAGAATAAATTCCCGACCAGTGTTATATAAAGGGCTAATGAAAAGGGTTTTTAAAGGACTAATTTCACAAAGCTGAAAACAATTATGAACCAAATCATCTGGGAGGAAGAATTTAATAAGAAAAATTGGAATGATAATGGGAATTGTTTCAAGTATGTCATTAGATGCCAAAAAAGTCTCAACCCCACCACTGAGAAAGAAGGCCATATTGGTTAAAAAACTGACCTAGTTTAGAAGACATGTGAAGCCAGATGTAAAATATATATATATATATATACATATATATAAAACAAAGGGAAAAAGGGGATTGTAAATCAGAAGCTATTAATTGTAAAAAATTGGAAACTTGCTAAAGGAAGCATAGGGCTACAAGGAGAAATCAATGGCCAGCAGAATTAAGGACAATAAGAAGAAGGGGATTTTTAAAGCATATTAGGAACAAAAATAATTCTAACAATGGTGCTGGTCCATTACTAAATGGAAGTGATAGAAGAATTATCTATATTAACGCAGCAAAGGCATACATGTTCAATAAATATTTATTCTGTACTTGGGGAAAAAACAGATGATGTAGTCATGTCTTATAATTACTTCCTTTTCATTCCATTAATATCTCAGGAGGGTGCTAAACAACAGCTACTAATGTTAGACATTTTTAAATCATCAGGTCCAAATAACTTGCATCCAAGAGTTTTAAAGAATTGGCTGAGGAGCTACTTGGACTGTCAATATTGATTTTTTCAATAAATCTTGGAACACTGGGGAAGTTCCAGAAGACAGGAAGAAAGCTAATGTTGTGCCAATATTTAAAAAGAGTCAATGGGATGAGCGAGGTAACCACAGGCTGGTCAGTCTGACATCAATCCTGGGTTGAGATAATGGAGGACTCGATTAATAAAGAATTAAAGGATGGTAGATAATTAATGAAATGGGGAATCACCATTGAGTGGGTGTGCTTCCAGTGAAGTCCCACAGTGACTGGTCATTGGCCTTATGTTATTTAACATTTTTATTAATGATGTGAAGAAAATATAAATTTATCACAGATAAAATTTGAAGAGAACACAAAAATTGGGGTAATGGTAAATAATGAAAGGACAGGTCACTGATACAGAGTGATCTGGATTGCTTGACAAACTGTGGACAAGCAAACAATACTTGTTTGAACGTGGCTAAATGTAAATGTATGCATCTAGGAATAGGCCATAATTACAGAATAGGGACTCTATCCTGAGAAACAATGACCCTGAAAAAGCTTTGGAGGAGTGGTGAATAATCAGCTGAACATGAGCTAATGGAATTTTTGAATGCATAAACAAGGCAACCTTGAGTGGGAGTAGGGAGATGATTTTGACACTGGGGCAACCACTGCTGGAATACTGTGTCCTGTACTGGCGCCCATAATTCAAGAAGGATGTTGATAAATTGGAGAGGGCACAGAGAAGAGCTACAAAATTTGATTAAAGGATTAGAAAACATGTCTTATGATGATAAACTCAAGGAGCTCAATCTATTTATCTTATCAAATAGAAGATACAGTGGTGATTTGACTACAGTCTATAAGTGCCTCTATACAGAATAAATATTTAATAATGGACTCTTCAGTCTAGCAGGGAAAGGTATTACATCATCCAATGGCTGGAATTTGAAGCTAGACAAATTCAGAATAACTCAAAATAAAGTGTACAGTTTTAACAATAAGAATAATTAATAATTGGAACAACTTACCCAAAATCATAGTGAATTGAGATTTCTGTTCTGTGCCTCTGATGTCATCTCCACTGCTCCAGGAGCATGCACCTTGACTAGTCAGGTGAGCATTTTGAATTATGTGTCCCAGATGCATAAAAATGTCTTAATTTAAAATAATTGTTATATAATTGTCATATCACTTAATAAGCAATAGTTATGTTAAACTTCTACTATATAGCTTATGAATACACAGCTCTTAAACAATATTAACATTCAGTAGACATTACAATAATTTTGGCTATTTTTTAATTGGTAACACAATACAACCCAATGCAAATTGGAATCTGCACACACCCATATCTATGTGTGCAAATCACAACTCAGAAATCACCTAGCCATATTACACATATTTGGAAAATTTGAGACACTTAGCATTTTAATTATATAAAAATGTCCAGTTTATCCTGTTTTATTAGAAGGGGTGTGGATTTTATTTTGCAACATCAGAACTCTTAAGGCCAGATTCTCATCAGGTGTAAATCAACACAGCTCCATTCAAATAGATGGAGCTGTTGTGATTTATACTAGCTGTGCATAAAAACCTTTATGGTTTTTGGACCATATTATGTCAATGTCATTATGTGAAAAAATTACCTTTTCTTTTCATAAGTGAGTTGACAATTGTTACAAACAACTCTTCACTTTATTTTCTAACTGTGTGTACTAACTGAATTTAAACAAAGATTTGTTTCTAAAGACTTGTATACTAAAATCTGTATTCTTGTTGAATATTTGGGGGCTCGGGATATGGTTGATCATTGCAGAGACATTACATTTTAAAATTACCTGATCTATTCATAGACATATGATAAAGTATTTTATCACTTATTCACGTACCAGTCAAATATGATGACCTTCTGTTCTTTTGAGCACTTGCTTGGCTTGGCAATGTTGCTTCATAAATCTATGGGATAACCTTTCTGCAAGGGAAGGAACACGATAATGTGTATTTTCTTTTCAAGAAAAATTGATGAAAACTATAGACTGCAACAACATCAATTCATATATTACTTCTGACATGTTCCAATTCTAAGGATATACTTGGGTGACTCAGATTGTATTTGGTTTTCAAGGCCAATCTTTGAGGCAGGAAGTTGCATTTTGAGAAACAATGGTAGTACCAAGGTAAACTGTTTCAATTTTTCCCACTCTTTGAAAGCCTCTCGGTATGTAGTGATATGAACATCCAAGGGTAAAGTCATCAAACTGCTTAGAGCTCAGCTGTGCTCTGCTATGCACAGGATGGTGAGTGAGGAAAGCTACAAGTGGACTTCCTCTGCCTAAACACCAACACAGAGGATGTAAACAAAGCACACTGTGTTCCCCTCATTGAAGGGGCCACTGCAGGCTAGTACTGGAGTTCAATGGGATGGAGAGGATTGGAATTGGATTTATAAACTGGGACTGCATACTGCACTCTTTGAAAGGGTGGTGTATCAATTGCTTGCACCCTGCATAGTTGGAGGCACTTCTTCCCTTGGGTACAATGCCTCTAGAAATTCTAGCATAGGTCATGTGCTTCCACATTATTCCCTACCACTATATTTATGCTACATTTAAGCCCTTAATGTTAGGGATTAAGGCAAATGTATAAATGATCCAAGGTTAGGTATTTACATTAAACAAGATGTATATAAATAATAAAAATGGATAGAGTAGCCAAAAATCTATTGCAATATAAATTTATGAAGCCTCTAATCAAAGATGTAACAGACAAATCGCAATGAAAAGGTGGCACAACTGCAAAGTCATTTTAAAAGTGTATACATTTAAAAAGTAAAGTCAATAGTAAATTAAAAATGTAGAAAACACCAAATAGAAAACATGCTAACTACTTATGCTTATCTATCTGTTTGATGTTGTATTTAGCTGTGACACTCTCAGTTCTGTTCCCAGACCTGAGGAAGAGCTCAGTGTAGCTTGAAAGCTTGTCTTTCTCACCAACAGAAGTTGATCCAATAAAAGATATTACCTCACCCACCTTATCTCTCCAGTGAGAGAAAATCATCCTTCTCTCTGATTTTGATAAATGGCATCTTGCTCCACTCACATACACTCAGAATGCAGCTGCAAAGATCATTTTCCTAGGCCCTCTCTTTGACCATGTCTCCCTTTTCTTTGCATATTTCCACTGGCTCCGTCTTTATGGCAACAAATATAAACTACTAGTCTTCACTTTCAAGGCCCTTTTAGACCTGTCCCCACCCTACCTATCATCCTCATTTGCTATTGAACTGTCATCTCCTGCCCCCTATTGACCAAGGATGACAGCCTCTATTACCTATTTGTTAAATTTTCAACCAAGTACTTTTGTGCTTTCTCCCATGCTGCCTCTCATGCTTGGGAGGAGCTCCCTGTACACATCCACAAAGCTATTTCATTATCCTCTTTGAAACCTTCATTAAAATTAATGGTCCATTAACTTGGCTGGCTGGTCTTGAAGTAAATCTGTCTTGTGGTTGATGCCCAGGAACACAACATGCTTGAGATACAAACCCATAGCAAAGATTTGTAATTTCATATACAAGAATAATACACAAATTTTACCTGGATAATATTATTTAACAGATTACAACTTTTTCAATGGTACGTTACAAGGCATATTTTGCATAAGATTTATTACAATTGTGCAACAGTAATAGTACATCAGTGGTGATATCTTAGTCATGTGTACACATGGTAAGCTAACCAGCATCACAAAGACAACAAAGGATGTATCAATATTTTCTATGAAGAATAAATTAAGCAAATCAATGACAAAGTTTGTGAAACTTTGACTTTCACGGTAATCTTTGCTCACCCAAACAGTTTACTACAGCCGTAATCCTGAAGTAACAATAAAACAGGAGAAAATTGTGACACACATATTTGAAAGACAAGCAAACTAGAACCAGCATTAATTAAAAAAAAAAAAAAAAAAGACAGAACTTCAAGTCACAAATCATTTTTAAAATCAGCAGGAATGAATTGTGACTTTTTTTTAATTATACACATTGTCTGACAGAAACGAGTTATTGAAAAAAAAATCAACAAAGGGGCATGTGAAAATTAAGGAGCATTTTGTATATTACTACAAGCCTTTAGCAGTTTTTATTTCCATAAAATAATTGAGAAGATCAAAATTTAATACCAGGATAAATTGTACTCCATGCATATGAATAAAACTAAGAACAAAATGTCTAATTTTGAATACTGTCATTTTATTTAGGAACATGTATTTATAAGCATTGGGGGAGAGGGGGCAAGAGAAAATAAGTAAAACCTTGTTTTATTTAATTGGTAAATAGGAACATAAAACTGTAATAATGGTGCAGACCAGTCATCTATAATACCTAATATACTGTCTCCAACTGTGACCAATATAATAGATTATTATGTATAACATGCCTTTGGGAATTTTTTCTCTTAACTTCACATAGTTATTGGTTAGTTTATGAGCTGATATCATGTACTTAGCCTCATTAGTAACATTATCCTGGTTTCCTAGGGGAAAATATTTAGACACAGTTAGAATTGGTGCATATAGACAATTTAATCAGGTATAATGTTAATATCTTCCCAGAGTTACTGAGTAAGAAACGATTAGCATGTATGTAGATAAGGGAAGCTAATGCTTTATGTCTGGTAGCACCACCTATTATTAAGTTTGCCTGACACTTCACATTGTAAATCTTCTTTTTGATTGTTTATAACTTTGAAAAATGTAATCATTTGGGCTGAAAACATTCATGACAGATGTCTGCCTCTGGCAGATTTTTTTTTTTTGGGGGGGGGAGGGGAAATTTAAAGCAGATCATCCTGTGCACTGAATTAGACTTGGGTCCTGTGGAAAAAAATAGTATGACTATTAAATTAAAGACTATCATAATACATATGCACAAGGGGTGTGAATTAAGGCAACTTCATTTCTGGAATTTCCTGAGTTTTCAGGACTTGACTTTACAGCCTTAATGATGTTGTTTCAACATAGATGGTGTGTGTGTGTAAGTAAGTGATTCATTATATGAGATTCATCAGGACAAATAGCAAGCTAAAATGAAATGTTTACATCAAGGGCAAAGCCAGTATGAAAGAGCTTATTACTGGAAACTGCTGCCCATATTAAGGAAACAGAAATGCCACTAGACTGGACAGAAAACACATGGGCAGCCAGGCCATGGCTGCTATTATAGTCAACGTGCTCATTGCCCCTAACTCCAGAGATTGAAGCCATAAATCCTCACTGCCATGGATTTAGCAGTGTTCTTCTCAGTGAACTGCTAGGGGCAGTTAAGAGTTCCTACATAGCATCTCTGCTTCCTTGGATAGTGGAACTGTGGTGGCTTCACTGCAGTTTAGGCCTTCCATGGGCTGGAGGATGTGGCCCATAGTGAAGAGTATTTTTTTAACAAATGCTCCTTCTCCTGATTCACCAATGGAATGCAGTATATTTTTTTAACATTATATTTCCCATTTACCTATGACAACTAATTTAATGCAAGAATCCCAAGGTCTTTTTAAAAAACTATTTAATTTAACATGATAAGCAGATCCGAGGTAGGTATTATTACCTCCATTTTTTTTTTTACCAGTGCATGAAATGGTGCAAAGTGAAGTAATGTCCTGTCCAAGATCCTACAATGAGTCAGTGGCAGAGGTGGGGGTGGATCCTAGGAGTTCAGATGCCTAGAGTCCTGCACTGACCACTAATTCACACTCTTGATCCTAACTCAGTTTATAACTGATAAAATGGCTTTGGAGATTATAGAGAAATTTGAGTGAGACAAACACTTCTTAGTCACCTTTAATAGAGACCCTCATAATGTAACCCTTATTTGTATAAATTGTCCCATAGAAATCAGTGAGGACTGCTTTCATGATTAAGACCTACGTATGTGAGCAAAGTTTGTAGAATTGGACCCTAAACCATTTCTGAATTTACTACTAATTAGATTATATTTTTAAATGAACTAATTTGCATCAGAACATTTCTCTGCATATTTTTTTCCCATTTTTATTCAAGAAGATTTGTTGTACCAGTGCAATTGTGAATTTAAATCCTTCAAATATCGATCATAAGAAAGCCCAGTGCTACCTTAACCTTGCCCTCCTGATCTGGAAAAATTTAGAAATTCTGGGTTTACTCTCAACCTTGATTAAAAATAAAAAGTAAATTAACCTTTTACTTTCAGTTTATATAGGTGTAAATGACTACACAAAATGAAAAGCAGTGGCAAAGTAAATCCATGGAATTTAAGAGAAAATCATATCTTTCTTTCAGAATACTGCTGCTTTTTAAAGAAACACAAACATGAGAGAAATTTCCTATGGCAGACATAAAAATAAGATGTGTGGAGAAACACAATATCCAGCAGGAAACATTAATTGTTTAAGGGCTAGTCTACACTTAAAACTTGCTGCAGCACAGCTGTATCAGTACAGCTGTACCACTGTAAGAGCGCTTGTGTTGCTGTGTTATGTCAACGGGAGAGAACTGTCCCACTGACATAATAAAACCAATTAAATGAGAAGCGGTAGCTATGTCGGTGAGAAAGCATCTGCACCAACATAGCACTGTCCACACAAGCGCTATGCTAGCAAACTTTGTCTTCATGAGGATGTTTTTTCACATTCCTGAGTGACAAAAGTTTTACCAGCATAAGTGCTAGTGTAGGCAAGGCCTGAGTGTCTAGTAGTGAATTGCTAGTTCTGAAAGAAAGGCAGTAAAGACTGAGAGATGTGCTCTCATAGAAAGAGGGGCATGATGCTGATTTCTTTTTTGAAAACTTGGTATTACAATCTCTATTCCCATCCAGATGCTCAACTACATTTGTTATAGTCACAATTATATCTCACATCATTAATGTTTGCAATGTGATACATGCATGGAAGAAAAGAAATGTGTTTGTTCCATTGTACTGCACTTAGGAACAGAGCTCATATTGGGTGTGGTATTGAAACCCAACATATACACAATGCTGGAAATTTAGCTATCCTGAATATGTAGAAGAAATAATCTATTATTATTGTTTATTATGGGTAACATAATGGAGTATCTGATTATTTCATGTGTTTAAAGACCTGGTCTTTTCCAAATGTCATGCAAATGTGTACAAGCTGCTAAGCCCAACTGCATATAAATTAAACTCAAAGGTTATCCACATAGCTTGATTAGCGCCTGCTATAAATCATTTGAATGATATCAATTTGTTACATCTTCTGGGATGGAATCCTAATTTATTATGAGTTCATTAAAACATGTATAACATGCATTGCTCTGCATAAAAACAACATCTTGTGACTTACAAAATGCCCTCAGAATCCTTGAAATTATTTATGGTTAATATTGGTCTATTTTTTCTCTATGCAAATTACCTGCTTTCGTAAAGGGAGTAACATTAGATGATGAATCATTTGTCTCTAAAATCAAGAATATCAGAGTAGTTTACTCTAATTAATCCACTAGAGGTAGCCCCCAAATTCTGCATTTAAATAATACATAACTTCATAATAACACTAATCAACTTTGTTTTGGTTATTTTCAAAGTTTAACAATTAAAGCATTGAACCTCAATGTCTATCTTTTAAATAGGTTAGCATTCCAGACATTTTTCTTGCTGTTTCCTCCACACACAGAATCTAAAATACAAATTTCAATCTACAGTCTTTAATTGCTGGCTTTTCCATAGGATACTTCATGAACATAGAGGACCAGATGTACCGTTTCACTTGCATTTGTCACTACTAGCTACCCTCATTAAAGTTTCACATGCCACTCAAGGCAAGATCAAGGGTGCAGCATTGTGGAGCACACACATCTACTTGGAGCCACTAGTCAGAGCTTAGTGAGGCATTAGGACCAACTGCAAGGAAACCACCCCTTGGAAGTTCATTTATTTACTATGTGGAAGTATTATTTTTTGAACTGAACCCATATACCCCACATTGGTGGAAACAGTGCTGGAGCAAGCTAGTGGATAGCTCGAAGCAGTGTTGCAGATGTATTACGATATCATCCATAAAATCAAGTAACGATGGTCAAACACTTGGCTAATATTGGGCCATAGAAACCAAATGAAAAATGGAGAGAGAAACTAAATCACACTGCTTGGTCATTGCTCAGATGTGTTCACCTCTGAGAAACCAAAATAGGATAAAAAGAATACAGTAGGATAAAAGTATAAAAGTATACAGTCAGAATATACACAATTATTACAATATGCAGAACAGGAAATTACATTATGAATTCTAAGGCTTAGACAGTTATTGGAACATGGAACATAAGAACATTATACCAGGCTGGAGTACTTGCAGTAATGATGCATGAGTTGAAAAGACATCAGTGGGAAATCATCAGTCTATGTGAAATGAGATGAGGAGGCACAGGAGAATCTTACTATGATGAACATAGTTTATTGACATTGGGAAGAGATGATGGTGGATATGAGGACAGAGTTGCCTTGGTGGTAAAGCTGTGAAGGTAAGCCAGGTTCTTATGGCATCTAACCCAATATCTTCTTGTACGTTGAAGACAAGTTTCAGAATCAAATACGGTGCAGTCACAATAGTACAAGCATTTGTGCTGACCTCAGCAGTGCCCAAGGAAGAAATTGAAAAAAAAAATATAATGATTTACAAAGAAAAATACAGAAAGTTTCAAAGCAAGATGTTTTATTGGTAATAGGAGATTTTAATGCAAAAGTAGGATCAGACTGGAATTCCCGAGCTTGAGCAATAGACAGGTTCAGACTGGGTGAAGAAAACAGAAAAGGAGAAAGGCTACTGAATTTCTGTCTAAGTAACAACCTGGTGAAATATGTACACTATTTCAACAAAGAAAGCTGCAGAGGAAGAGGACCTGGATATCATCTGATCAGCTATTAAAGAACAAGATAGCCTTTGTACTTGTAAGTCACATATGGAAATCAAGGGTCTTCTCATTCAGATCATTTGTTGCCAGTATTGGATCAGATCATAAGACTGTGCTGGCATCAATGAGGTTGAGTTTGAGAGCTTCTGAAAAAGTGCCGAGAATTAAGATTGATGACGTGGACAAATTGAAAAGGTCAGATATCAGGAAAGAATACAAAGAAGCCATGCAGAAAATCATCACATCTCTGGTGAAAGAAGATCTGAATATTGAACAGACAGGGAACAGTGTAAAATTACAACAGCAGCTGAAAAAGTATTGGGTACAGGGCCAAAACAAAGAAACCAAAGTGGAGAATGGATAAAGTGCTGCAGATGAGTGACAAGCATAGGAAGCTGAAGAAGAATGAAAAGTAAGACAAGTTTAAGAACTGAATACCAGAGGCTGACAAGAGAGATAAGACTGAAAGTGAAGAGAAACAAGAACAACTGGAGAGTGAATTACCTAAAGAAGCAGAAGAATATGTGAAGAGGAATGAGGCACAGGGTTTGTATTGCAAGATAAGATAACTGGGTGAGACATATGAGACAGCGGTGAAAAGTAGGTGCAGACAAATAATTGAGGATAAACAAACAACAAATAAACAATGGAAATAATATTTTGAAAAGCTGTACAACATGCAGAGATGACCCTGGAGAAGCTTCCAAGCACAAACGAGAGAGAGGAAATGCTGGTGTTTGTCGGAGTAAAGATCTTGAAAAAGATTGAAAAAGAAAAAGGTGCTAGAAGTGACAACATAACAGCAGAGTTACTGCAAGCTGGTGAGGAACATATGGTAAAGGCAACAAGATTTACACACAAGAACAAGTGCTGAGTGAATAAGGGAAAGTGATAATAGTACCAATCTATAAAATGGATATAAAAGTGAGTGTAAGAACTACAGAGGAATCAGCTTATTGAATATCCTGGGAAAAGCATTCACAAAGACACTGAAAAGGAAAATGAAGAAGTATGTAGAAACAGCATTTGCAGAGGAACTGGCTGGAGTTAGATGAGGTTGAAGTATAATAGATCAGCTGTTTGTGATTAGGCAGATATCAGAGAAATATACAGAACACAACCAAATCTGTTACAACAGCTTTATAAATTTCAAACAGGCTTTTGATAGTATTTAGCAGAAAGAATTATAGCAAGTCTTGACAATGCTGAGAAATTGATCAAGCTGATAGAAAATATCTACCACGAGTCAATGAGGGTGGTGAGAGTAGACAAGAAGCTGACAGATTGGTTCAGAATTCATTGGTCTAGGAGTGAGACAAGGATGTACATTATCACCAGATTTCTTCTACTTGGTAATGGAAGCAGTAATGGCTGTAGCACTGAAAGATGAAATGAGGTGAGTCATGTTATGTAGGTGGACAGTTGATAACTTTGTATTCACTGTCAATATTAACCTTGTAGTATTTACCAAGGATTATTTACAGGCTATAAGGGATAAGGTAGACTAGTAGACAAGGTGTACCTTGGAGGACTAGTATCAAAGAATGGAAATTGTGAAGATGACATAAGAAGAAGAGTTAGACTAGCCACTATTGCATTCTAAGACCTGAAAGACTAAAGTCGTATCTAACTAGTATATTTATAGAAAACCTTGCACATTAAACCTTATTGATCTGCAAATCAGGCGTACTGTGTCTCACTGGTATCCACACTGATCACAAAGTGTCCAGAACCAACAATATGGAAATATACAATAGAGTGCAAGGGACTAGAAATACAGGATGTGCTGAATAGATACAGTGAAGAATGATATAGAACAAAAAGTTTTAAAGATTAACAAAACAATGAAGCTGGTACAAGACAGAAAGAGGTGAGAAGACTTTATTCGGTCCCATCATTGCTGTTGAACTGACGGATGAGAATACAAAAGAAGAATCTATTTTTGTCATTGAAACCAAACAGAACTGAAATGTTACCATAGTCTTTGTTTTACATGATTGGGCCAAAAAATGTATTCCAATGCCACCTTAGAAAGCTCACACACTCACACACACAAAACCCAACTAATGAGGGCAAATATGAAATCTAGAATAGCTCCATAGACTTTAGTCTGACTCAGATATATTTAGCTAGGCATGTTGGAGCTGGAGAGGTTAAAGAAAATTTTTAAAAAATTCTAGAAAAATTCTGTTTTTATCTAAAATATTTGGACTTTTGGTCACTGAAAAGCAAAAGAAAAAATCAACAAAAATGGAAAACATCTTGTTTTTGTCAACATTTTGCTGAAGAAGGGAGTGTGTGTGGGGGGGGGGGAGGTAATTTCCTCTTTTTTTATAATCTTGTCCCTAATTTTCCTAGCATCCTGCAAAGTTCATCCATTTGCAGAGGCAATTGGGACAGGCAGGAGACAGTGCAGGCAAAGGTTGGAGGTAAAAACCACTATTGTTGGGGAAGGTGGAGTGTTCTTTTGTTTTGCTCTTTCAATGCTGTTTTTTCATGTTGGTTGGCTGATCCCATTTAGCTTTGTGCGGGGTAGGACAGTCTTCTGGTTTTATATATATAGCTCATATTTTAATGGTTACTTCAGGTGCCTAGCTTACAGTGTATTTCATATATCTAAAAAATGTGGAAATCAAAATAAATTGTAGAATAATCTATGCTGCTTGCACTAAGTCCACATATTGAAGCAAGCTCTAAAATATAGTTTTAAAGTGAGAAATCAAAGTTTTAGTAAAAATAAATCTACTAAGAAGATATTTATTGGAGCGCGCCCAGAGGTTATGTTGACTTTGTAAAGGCTATTTATACAACTGTCAATTTCTCTTACCAATGTAGCTTACTGATTTATCACAGCTATGTTAGCAGTCATTTACTACTCATTTTTCTAACACAATCAGGAAAGACATACCAGGCTGAGAGGGTCTTTTATGACAAAAGTCAGAGTACCTATATTCCATAGCATCAATAATTAATGCTCCCAGATTCACATTCACAGCATCATTCTAAATTCCAAATGTATTAAAATTGAAAGGGTTATTTACAAAGAATTGCAGTTTTAAACTAGCAAATTGCAAAAGACCCACAGTTCTGGTCTTCTATTCCACTCTATGCACAAGGAGTGTGTGTCTTTTTAATGTACAGTTTCCTGAATTAAATTTTCCCAGCTGTGTAAGAGATTTATATTAAAACAAAACAAAAAACAGTTCATTTAAGTCAGACCATATAATACTGGTGATTCCCGATTGCATAGGGTCCAATAATTTGTTACATGATTGATTCAGAAGTGCTCAAAGAGCCATTCATTGCCCCATGCACCAATGTTATACCGTCACACCCTAAGAAGAGGAGATATTTAGCGGAAGGTGTAGGCCTTGCTGGAGTCCTAAATGGCATGGCTAAAAGTATGTACCAAAGTAGGATGTGACCAAAGTAGGCCTTAAAATAGTAGCACTGGGTACCAGCTAACCAGTGAATACATTCCTAAGAGAATAGTACAGGAACACACAGACTCCTTGTAAGATAAGGATGAAATGACAGGATAATGGATGAGGATGTTTTATTTGAACTATAGGTACAAATTGCAAGGATGGTAACTAATTACATCTAGAATGTAGAACGTAACTTGTTTGTATCAATGTATAAAAGGAGAGAAATAGGAAGGGCAACCTCGTATTAGCCTAGGGGACAACACTATATTAATTGAGCTAATACCTTGTCACAGGCATACATGTGTTAGTGTACTCGTAGCTGGCTGTACAGTGCACTAAGAGCATGCTTTGTTGACAGTAAACTTGGGGAAGCCTCTGGTCTTTCTTTATGATTAATATTGAGGTCAGTTTATTCAACAATCTACAATCTATGCTGGTGCAGAAACACTGGAGCTCCAGGAGCAACAGAAGGCACAGCAGAGAGCTGTCTGTTTTGACCTCCACTAGGAAAAGGTGAAAAAAAGACTTAAAGTAGTAATGGCAGAAGAGCTCAATCTCATGAAACCTTTAGTGTGTTTTACCTGCTCTTTGAACCTTATTAAACATTTTTAAACTGTGCATCCTGGAGACCCAATCCTGCAATCCTGATCTAGGATTAACCTAGATTAACTAACTAATTGTTTTGGCCTCTTAGAAAGCTCATATTCTGAAGACCACCATCCAATAGATCTGTGTTCCTTTGGATGAGGTGGTTCAATCCAGCTGTCCTCATTTTTGCTTCTACATATATGGCTACTCTACTGGTATTGAGACATGAGTCTCAATTCCTGGAGATTCAAATTGACGTGATCATCAACTGTATATGATTTAATGAAGAAAGGTGATTACTTTTATGGTTTACTTTATTTTCAGGTTTAATGTTATCAGCTGATAAGCTGTCTTCTTTTTAGTTATCCAGTGTTGAAGAACTGGTACTCATATTACTTCCAAATGATTACTAGTTAATTCCTGTAAACTTTCTAATACTAGAAATAATTGTCTTTAGTTTTATTAGCTGTTAAACATGAACAGCTCTTTTTTTAAAAAGATATTAAAATGATGTTAATAGTTAGCATCAGTGATTAAACTGTGAGCCAGCAATTCTTAACATGCCGTTAACTTTGAGCACATGGAATGACTTCAGTGAGACTACTCACTTTTTTAAAATTAAGCATGTGTGTAAGTGTGTGCAGAATCAGAGCCTTACGGGCACATTTTTTAATGTATTAGGCACCCAAGGATACAGAAAGGCACCTAAGGGGATTTTCAAAAGTGCCTAACCGCCTAACTCCCATTGATTGCTTTAAGTGACTTTTAACACTTTAAAAATCTGGACCCGAATGACTATGGCAGCGTACAAGTGGGTCTCTTTGCTTCTTCCTCAGCCAAGATGTAAACTCACAAGAATTTCTTGTTCCAGAGTCTGAGAGTGGTTTTGCTTCCTGCTACTGAAGCTTGGTTTATTGGATTGGAAAATGCACTGTGACTCAGTACTGGGTTCTCTTCTTAGCTCTTTCATTGACTGCAGGGTTAATTTATACAAGTCACTTCATCACTCCATTTCTCCACCTACTATTTGTTTGTCTTGTCTGCTTACGTGGTAAGCTATGTGGGGTAGGAACTGTCTTCTGCTTTGTTTTTGTACAGTGCCTTGGTGGAGGTGCCCAGGAACTACTGTAATACAAGTTATTAATGATAGTAACTCTAATGTGTTGTTCCTTTTGTTTTCATAATAGAGTAAAAATAAAACCATAGTATTTCATAATTATTATTCTATAGTATACATTTCTTATTAGTATATTACCCGATTAATCAAATAGAAATAAAAAGTATGCATAAATTGTGTACAAGTGTGAAATAATCTCTCTTTCACTTTCTGCACATTTTGACTATAAAATGAGGTGGTTTTTTTTTTAATAAAGATAGACATCAATTACCGACATTTACCAGTTTAGACCTAACCCTTAGAAACCCAATAATTTTAAAATACAGTCAAGTACTTAAAATTATAGCTTGGCATACTATTTTTGAGTCTGAATAGGGCATGATAAGCCATGATAAAATGCAGTGATTAGCCTAAGACTTTTTTTTTCAAATTTAATTTAACAGGTACAGTACATTTTTTCTTAGTTCCTATCAAGCACATTATGTAACTGCCAATTAACATCATGCAGAACCATCTGATGTGAGAAAAAATGAAAACGGAAACTTAAGTTTGGAATCAATTTCAATCTGGTAGTTTCTTATGTGACACAAGATAACAGGGATTGAAAATGGAGATACAGCCATCATTTCTCCCCCAGCAGTCTCTTCACTCTCTTTAGCAACTGGATGTGGGTCAGGAGAGTTGTATGGGGAGGGAAAGAGAGAGAGAGATACTGGACCAGGGAAACAGGCATCAAAGAAATTTGGAAATAATGGAAGCCTTGACATTATTTCCAAATGTGGTTTCTGAAAATAGGTCCCTAAACATTTAGGCACAGAAAGGAATGATGGTACAGTGGTTGCAACATTAGCCTGAGATTTGAGAAAGCTGAGTTCAGTTCCTTGCACCAACACTAACTTCTGTATGACCTCAATCTCATCATTTACTTTCTTTATGCCTCAGTTCCTCATCTGTAAAAATGGGGATAATACTCCTGCCCTACTTTACAGAGGTGTTGTGAGCATACGCACAAGGCAATGTTGTGAGGTGCTCAGATACTATGATAATGGGGGCAATGTAAGTAACTAAAGAAAAACATTCTAAGTTCCAATATTGAGCTACCTTGGACAGTTAATTGGCAACACAATGTTGCATTTGTCAGTTGGATTTAAGTGAGGCTGGCAGCTGGGTTATCACCTCTTTTCCCATGGGAAGATCCAAGTATGAATGCCACCTCAAGATTGACTTTTTCTATGCTTTTAAAGCCCTAATAAATAGAAACAAATCTACCCTTTATCTTTATCTTGACTTTTTTATTGACAATATTATTGAAAAAATCAAAGTGTTTATACATATATATATTAAACAACCCAATAATCATTTTGATAGCATTTTTTAAAAAAAATATGTCACTAATTTTTTTGCAAAAACCAAAAAATCCCCACACCTAATATGAAAACATCTGTTCTTGTTAAAATTTTCATTTTTGAAAAAAAGAGTTTTTTGTTGACAAAGTGATTCATTACAAAAAAAAAAAAAAAAAAAAGACAGGCTCTACTGCAGAGGATCTTTGATGAAATCAACTTTGTTCTCATTTTCTGTTGTACCTATGCAGTCTGATTATCACCTGGACAAGACAGATGGGATATTAAAGTTCTTCAGTAACAATATTGGGTATTCAGTCTAGCCTTGAAACTTTTGCCAACTCTCACAGAAGCATGCAGTGGATATATCTATTTTTGTCCAATGTGAAGTCTGTTTAACCTCCACAAGAAAAATGATCTCCATCATTGCAGGTGAATGGTCTGATAAAGTCGCACAGCCTTCTCTTACATTTTACTATCCAAATTCCCATTAACTGCACAACCAGGATTCAGTCAAGTTTTCAGTAGAATCTGTGGCTAGTGAAATAATAGGTATAAATCTTTCCATGGACAGAATCCCCCTACCGTGCTTCAACATTTGCTACTCTCTTAACTAACATAACATAAGGGGAGGTCCCTGACGACTGGAAAAAAGCAAATATAGTGCCCATCTTCAAAAAAGGGAGGAAAGAGGATCCGGGGAACTACAGACCGGTCAGCCTCACCTCAATCCCTGGAAAGATCATGGAGCAGGTCCTTAAGGAATCCATTTTAAGGCACTTGGAAGAGAGGAAGGTGATCAGGAACAGTCAACACGGATTCACCAAGGGAAAGTCATGCCTGACCAACCTGATTGCTTTCTATGATGAGGTGACTGGTTCTGTGGATGTGGGGAAGGCGGTGGATGTGATATACCTTGACTTTAGCAAAGCTTTTGATACGGTTTCTCACAGTATTCTTATCAGCAAGTTAAAGAAGTATGGGTTGGATGAATGGACTATAAAATGGATAGTGAACTGGCTAGAGCATAGGGCTCAACGAGTAGTGATCAATGGCTCCATGTCTAGCTGGCAACCGGTCACAAGCGGAGTTCCCCAGGGGTCGGTCCTGGGGCCGGTTTTGTTCAACATCTTTATTAATGATCTGGAGGATGGGGTAGATTGCACCCTCAGCAAGTTTGCGGACGACACTAAGCTGGGGGGAGTGGTAGATACCCTGCAAGGTAGGGATAGGATACAGAGTGACCTAAACAAACTGGAGGATTGGGCCAAAAGAAATCTAATGAGGTTCAACAAAGAAAAGTGCAGAGTCCTCCACTTAGGAAGAAAGAATCCCATGCACAGCTATAGACTGGGGACCGACGAGCTGGGCAGCAGCTCTGCAGAAAAGGACCTGGGGGTAACAGTGGATAAAAAGCTGGATATGAGTCAGCAGTGTGCCCTGGTTGGCAAGAAGGCCAATGGCATATTGGGCTGCATTAGGAGGGGCATTGCTAGCAGGTCACGGGAAGTGATTATTCCCCTCTATTCGGCATTGGTGAGGCCGCATTTAGAATATTGTGTCCAGTTTTGGGCCCCCCAATACAAAAAGGATGTGGACAAGTTGGAGAGAGTCCAGCGGAGGGCAACAAAAATGATTAGGGGGCTGGAGCACAGGACTTATGAGGAGAGGCTGAGGGAACTGGGCTTGTTTAGTCTGCAAAAGAGAAGAGTGAGGGGGGATTTGATAGCGGCCTTTAACTACCTGAAAGGGGGTTCTAGGGAGGATGGGGCTAGGCTGTTCTCGGTGGTGGCAGATGACAGAACAAGGAGCAACGGTCTCAAGTTGCAGGGAGGGAGGTCTAGGTTGGACATTAGGAAAAAGTTTTTTACTAGGAGGGTGGTGAAGCACTGGAATGGGTTACCTAGGGAGGTGGTGGAATCTCCATCCTTAGAGGTTTTTAAGCTGCGGCTTGACAAAGCCCTGGTTGGGATGATATAGCAGAGGTAATCCTGCTTTGAGCAGGGGGTTGGACTAGATGACCTCCTGAGGTCCCTTCCAACTCTAATATTCTATGATTCTATAAGCTCACTTGTTGTTGTAACCTTTGACATAGGATTCTAATTCTTATTTTTATCCTTTGGTGACTGAAGATCATTAAAATTCCCTCTCTAATCAGATATGCAAGTATATTTTATTATGTTAGCATTTATCGCACTACTGAAAATTAGGGGCATTCCTTGAGAGACTCCCTTGCTAACAAAAAATGTTGTGTTGCTTTTCCTGTTAGCAACAATCAGCTGCCCTCTGTTTTTAAAATCAGCTTATGGATCTTGAAGAGTCCATTGATGTTAATGGAAGCTTTTCCATCAATGTCAGTGGGCATTGTATTGTACCTTATACATTTAAGAGGAATTATATTATTTATAAAAAGACCCTCTTAATTTTTTGTACTTATCTTAGAAAATATATGCACCTCTTTTCAATTTCTCTGCATGATAATCTTTTAGATTAATTTCTTGCAAAATTCTCATTTTTTGGTACTATATATTTTTTTTATAAAGACCAGTGTTCATCTGTATTTAACTGAATCATTTACATTTAGACATTTAAAGACAATGGGCAAGATTTAAACAAAAAGTGGCCTGAAGTTAGGCTTTTTTCCATATTTATGTGCCTAAAAAGTGACCTGGTCACTTATTTAGGTGCTTAAATATGGATTTACAAGAGTAACTTTAGGCACCTATCTTTTTAAAGTCTCAGGCAATGATCCCAATTCTCCTTTCACTTACATCAGTGAGACACAGGAGTCAGATGATTATTTCTGTGGAGTTACACCAGTGTAAAACTGATGTAAATGAAAGAACTATCCAATTATTCTAATACTGTCAGCAGAACATATACAACAAGTTTAAGGCTGGCAATTTCTGCCCCTGATAATCATATTGCTCTGATTTGTTATTAAACGTGATCAAATATTAAATTATTTTAATTATCCCTGTGGTTAAAGCTATATTCCAGTAAAAGAAGGCTAAATCATTCAGTCGAATTAGTATTAGACGACCAGTAAAGCATCTTAAGGATCAGGCATTTCATTACTTCTGAATTTGAAGTTTTTTTTTCCCGAAAGCAAGTTAATCCATAAAAAATTGAAAACAAAAGACAAAACAAACATCTTTTTAACATTTTTTTAACTTTGCCTAAATTTCTAGCTACCATATCAGCTATCAGTTAATTTTATATTAATCCCAAGCATATTGAATTAATCATTTGTTAATGTTTCTTGATGATACATTATAAGGCAAGACAGTGTAAATTCCAAGATGTCTGCCGAGAAAGTAAGGCTTACTTTAATTAATAAGGGATGTATTGAAATTCTCCAAACACTGGGAATCCAAAGTACCATTGCTGACAATGCTACAATATTAGCAAAATATTAAGAATCAATAATAATCTAATGTTCTCTTTTGTTGGCTGGATAATCTATAAGCATTTTTCTGTGTTACTAATATACAATTCTTGGTCATATGTAGCTCCTGACCATGCAATGTATTAATCTGGCCACTACTGGGTTTCTATCTCAGATATCATTTTCTGTTGTTTGTATTTGGCCAAATGCAATGGTTATACATGCAGACCAACCCTAATGGATACCAGGGACTTCAGTACTCACCAGCATCTCAGATGTGGTGGTGTGTTCATTACCACCTCCGCATAGATACATCTGGATTAAGTTCATTCTATCTAACCAATTTCCTTCCATTCACCTTCCATCACTAAACTCTATAAATATTAATTAATTAGGTTCTAAGATTGGTTCTAGAGACATAACTGAACATTACGACCACATGTCCTTCTGTGGGCCTCGGATGTCAGTTTATTACTATTGAAAAAAAAATGAAGGTAGAGATAGTTCCACACCACAATCTCATCCCCTGAGTTTTATGGGTATCCATAATCAAAAACAAGATCAGGATCTGAATTTTGCAAAGAGGCTCCACATTTATGATGGTCCAAATCAAACAATCCTGAACCTAGAAGTGTTTGAAATAGATTCCAAATTTTGTAACCCATCTTTTATATGTAGCAAGAGAAAGGTGGCATTTACAAGCTCAGCTTTTTGTTTGAATTATTCTCCCTAGTGGAATCAAGTGCTTGCTATTAGATCACAACAAGAAGTTTGTATCTGAACTTTATCAGCTACTGCTAATGGTGGTAAGCTACCTTTCAGTAAATCACCATATGCACAGTTTTTCTTTCAAATAAGGCAACCTGCTCCATTTGACTATACTAGTGTACGCAAATATTGCTGGGTAAGCTATAGAAATACTAGCAGGGGCAGTATGAAGAGAAGAGAAAAGCAGATTTTTTTCTTCAATGTTTAGTGCTTGAGGGAATATGTAGATGCTTTTTGATGTTTAAAACTGAAAATGTTTTGTTTATCAAATATGGAAAATCTATTCATGTGAGAATTTGAGGAAACTGATTACTTATTTGAAGCTGTTTATCATGAAAATGCAATGTTAATGACTAATAAGAAGGTTCAGTTTTTAAAAGCATATGCATTTGATACCTGCAGCAGCCTTTGGGATGCCTGAAAATAATATTATACTAACAAATGCTGTTATTCCTTTCCAGTTCATGTAGGAGGTGACATTTCAATAGACTAAAATCAAAGCAATTGTTAAAAGTTGAGTATTGTTCATAGTCTTAGATCAAATGCAACCTGCTGTGCATTGACATATGACTTCATTTAAAGAAACAAATTTGAAAACTGAACACTGCACAAAATTAGGATTGTGGAATAAATACTATTTCATCCAAGATCATTTTATGTCAACCCAAAATGCAAGCAGAAGGATGCATCTGGCTACATTTTGGATCTATTCTAATATCTTGGAATTAAAAATTAGAGATGGAGCCACACTGTTTGAAAGATTGGCTTCTTGAAGATTCATTTTAAAAACAGGCTCTGCAAGTCATTTTGGCGTGTTGATACTGTGTTTTGAGGCTTTTTTTAGATCACCAACATTGTGGATTAACACTGAAAGGAATTGGCTCCCTTCCTTTCTGCTTTTGCAGCCATACCATCCATTGTCACTAAAGGACATTGGAAAAGCCATTATGAATATATATATGAGAGAGAGCACAAGCGAATCAAGGTCTCGGCTGCAAATAGAAAATGTGGGGTGGAAAGGGTCTGCTGAGGTGGATTTGGAAAAGGAATTTTAAAAAGGGAGACTTGGGAACAGAAAATGAAAGAGAGGAGAGGACAGGAGAGCAGATTCAAGAAAACAGAAAAGTGGGCAAGAGCCTTAGGAAAGAGAAAGACAGGTGACTAAGTGGGAGAGTCCTTTTGCAGTTGAAGTAGGGTCTCTTAGAAAGTTGTACAGAGGGGTGTTGTGATTTCAATAAGGTCTTAATTTTTAACCAAATATACTTTGTAGTTTCAAATATTCACACCATTTGTTGAGGTAGAAAGAGGACATTAGTTACTTGACTGATTGATGGCACTTTGGTTGGTGTGATGCTGAGCAACTTGAGGATTTTAGCCTACTCTCTCAAAATAAGATCTCAGAGCCATGGAAATGTTATGGGAAATACCTTTTAATGATTGTCTAGTCTACAGCTACAAGCTTGGGGGATTATTTTAATATTGAAGATTTCAACAGATTTGTAGCTTCCTTCTAGTGAAAGAATATTTCTGGGCTTGTAAATGACAGCATGGTTCTTTGCATTCTCTTTCTACAAGCAGAATACCTAACAGTGACATGGTTGTATGCTGTCACGAGGTTAGAGCTCGGTGACAGCTTGTTTTAAATACAATTTGTCTCCTCTATTTCATAAACTGCAATTTGACTTCTAGCAGTGTGGTGTGTTACTGCCTCTATCTGTACTTTCTGCTATATAAATACAGAGCCAGATGCTCAGCTGCTGTAAATCAGCCTATTCAGTGGAGCTAGACTAATTTATACTTGCTGCAGATCTGGTCTAGGTAAAGTAACAACTTCTCGGGTAGGATGCAGTCATTGAAGAGGTTAGAGCCATTCAAAGTCAGAAAGGATTCAACATCAGGAAACACTGTTATCACTCTCAATAACAGCACAGCAAAGTCCTATTCTACATCTTATTCTGAAATATGTGATTTGTGAACATTATTGAAGGGGCTAAAGACTTCCCTGATTCTTCATTGTGCAATGCTGTTCATCATTAACACTTTTACAGTAGTTTTCCTCCAATCTATCATTGTAATGAAACACTAGAAGACAGCATTAATTGGCAGTGAGGGGGGTGGTCTTCGCAAAGAACTAAATATGTCCTTTTCCTACTAGAAAGCGGAGAGTAAATTAGAGAATTGCCTGCTTTTTTTGATAGTGATGGTAATGGTAATAGTCAGATGGTAATGATCTGACCTCTCTGACTGATGCCTACTCTGCACATTGGTGGACCTTTCAGACTTGGCTGTTCTCAGTAAGTTTCCATTATGTTAATGAAAAACAACATAAATAAAAATCAGATGCAATCCACTTTATGCACTGGTACAGCATCCCCATATGGTCTTTCCCATCTCACAGAAGGATGAATGTGTTGACTGAGGGGAGGGAAGAGCCTTCATCCCTATCCCTAAACTAATGGAGCTATGTACTGGATACTTATCCACAGCCTGGGCAGTTCAACTGTCAAGTGTGTGACTGAACCAGTTGGAATTTATTCTGTAGTGTACCAAATGACTGCAGTGAAAATTTAGCAATACTTCCCAATGAATCAGTCATGAATAACTGCATGGTGTAAGTATGGAAGATGAGAAGGGAGTTTTGATTGGCCAGCATGTAACGTTTGACTGTTAGTCTCATGTCCTTGAAGGTTCTCCACAGCATGTTCAGGAGTTACCCAGATTTTGGGTAAAGTACTGCAGCTTTGCAAGATGATTGGGGCTACTGCACAGCTGTTTTGCCCAGTAGAGAATAAGGAGTAACTGCTCTGGAACTCTTCATATACCCTTTTTGCTCCTGACCATCCCTTTTTTTTCCTAGGCAGCAGCGCTATGGAGTGGCTTTTGCTCCACTGAATAAACCCTCTGTATGCTTGGAATGCAGTATTGTTCCTGTGGCCTGCTTCCACAGATACAAACTACTTATTCCCGTTGAAACATGTACCAAGTTTGGACCATTTTGAGTAATGCAACGTCATCTAGCACAGTGTCATTTTGAAAGTGTAAAACTATATAAATATCAAAACTGAGCTCCACCTGAGCCAAAGAGTTATTATTTCCCCGGAGATTATACAGGAAAATGTATATTTCCAATCACACAGTCCATTTGGTTAGAGAACACAGACCCAGTGTGTGTGTAAATTGTCTAAAAGAAAAAAGCTATTTTTGAAAATGCATTTATATATCCAGGTGGATCAATTGATAATATGGTATATGTTTGTATTTAACAAGGGATTATCATGGACCTTCTAAGAATTCATAGGGATCATTCATATTTAACTATTTGTGTGGTACTGAGTCTGAGGGAAAAGAAAGACACTGTGCTATCATGGAAAAATATATTACTGTACCTTCCACTAAGAAAGACATCGGAATTTAGTGTTAGAAATGTGTAGTAAAATAAATACCTCCCAAAGTAGATAACAGGATTGTGAGGAAAGATGAAATGGCTCTCCATTTCCCTTTCATTTTCTGTACTATGTATTTTGAGGAGACATCAGTAGCAACTCCTTAGTGAAAACTGTATTGTGATTTCTACTTAAAGGAGAATTAACCCTCTCCCTTAGTTTATATTACACTGATTGAATGCTGTCTGACAATACTGAAATATTATAGACAACAGATATCCTAAAAAATATATCCTTGAAACCATTGATAAACCATTGATAAACCATTTCCAGTTGAAGCCAACAGGTTTTCATTCATGTAACAGACAAGAGAATTAGGCTCTTTATCTCCTGTTTTAAAGCTAGTTATCTTTGAGGTACTTTCTTTTTTTTTTACTGTCATTAGCAGCTATATGATGCCCAGTCCTGGTGCTTCATCTTTAAATGCAACTATCAGTTTATATAGCCAGTTCTGGTATCTGAAGGTTAACATAGCACTTCTGTCAGCCAAGTGGCTTTAACATGGCCTAAAAACTAAAGCAAAGAGATTGTCAATTCTTCCCTCCCTCCACACCACCCCGAATGCTGGCATATAAAAAAAGACAACTTTTTGGCCCTGAAGACTGTAAGGAGCGGGAGACAAACAAAAATAAAACAAAACATCTTTCTTTCTGTGCACTGAACTCACTCAATGTTAAAACAGTCAGCTCATGCCTATGCCTTTATTTATTATAACAGATACTGACATGACATATGAGTCTCAGTGCCAATGTATTTTACTTATAAATATTTTAATAAATACCATCTCCCTTCTTAATCATCTTGCTGTAATTCACTTTGGTTTGACAACAGAATTGACTAGTTCTCCCCAGAATTTCACAGTATGTAAATGATGCAATTATCACCTCAACCAGACATTGCTTCTTTTTGCATTGCAGGTTGCTATTATAAAAGGAGAAAATAGCAGAAACTTCAGCAGCTTTAATAGTTAACCATTTATGTGATGTGACTTCTATTAAATGAACAGAAGATCAAAACAAGATTTTTTTACAGATAGCCACTGCTTATTTCAAGCTGTGTTCCTCTAGCAAGGTGCTGAAGGTACTTGGCATGTTCTTTGTTAGTTCAGAGGAAATCATTACAGAAGGGTACATCCAGCTGGTCTCCTGTTTTATTAGTTTGTTTGTGAGAACAAGGACAAAGGTTAGTGTTCAATCTACTGGTCAGTTTGGCTCAGTGTTTAACAGCTTCTGTCAGATCGCAGGGTTCCAGGAAGGTAACTGAGGCTGACTTGAGAAATGGCCTGGTTTGGTATCAGGATGAATATTTTAACTGAAGATTTAAAATGCTTCTTAAGCAGCACCTTTCCAAATCAAGGAAGGTGTGAATATAAAGGATTAGTCTTTTGGGGCCACATTTCAGCTGGTGTGGGTCAACAAAGTTCTGTTGACTTCAGTGGGGTTACATCCATTTACAGCACTGGAGTATCTACTTCAAATTATTTGTAATTTTATCAGTAAAAGGAACCCAGCCTTTTTTAGCTACGCAGTTTTCTTCTTCAGTGTTGTGACCAGTCTGTCACACAAAAGTTAGTATTGTACTTTATATTAGATAATTAAGATTACTCATAGGAACCTAGGTGCACTATGGCATAGTATCAACCCTTATTCCTTTATTTATTGGCAGTATGTAGCCACTTCTAGCCTGGAATGTGTCAGGCACTCTCTATAAATTTTAAGGAGGGGAAGTGAAGAATATCTTAGGCGATTAATCTACGCATATAATATACAATATGTGAGCATGGTACATAGTGATGAATTAAGGTCATAGTAAATTGGGCTTGAATAAATGGCAGTTTTGCTGGGATATCACTCTGTTGGAACAACATGCTCAGATAGCAAGCCTCTAGGCCAAATCACTGTTATGCTCACCTCTATTCCTATAACACCATCAGCACTTTACTCATCAGTGTCCTGTTGCAGCATGAAACAGCCCACACATTTCTTCAATTACCATTGCTGCTGGTTTGTATTTCAGTTAAATATTTGATTTACCTGTACTGTTATTAAAGACACTAGGATAGCCAGTGTGAGTGTTTTCTTTTTTCCTGAATCGCTAAAAAACCCAGCTCTGACTACTATTAAATATTTCTGCATATTTAATACGACTTCCCAGTTTTTTTCCCATAATGCTCACTTGCGAAAATTCACTCCTTCAAAGAAACATTCATGATCTTCCATATCTGTCAATCAATATAATAGCCACTGTAATACATTTACCAATTATAACTTAGTGAAAATACATTGTTCAAATCCAACTCTTATACTTTAGCAGTAATAATTGCATGGTGTTACCAGACTTGCCCGTCACCTTGAGATATACTCAGTTATTAGGGCTACCTTCCTGGAAGTGGGGGATGTGTGATTCTATTAATGTACTGCTTGTGTTACCTGTATGTTCATATGGCTATAGGTCCCCTCCAATGGAGCTATCCTGCAGGACCTAAGGCTTTCAGGGCTGGGTTTCTCCAGCCCCAGATTCAAATAAACCCCCCACAGATACACACACACATTCCAGGTTAACCGAGTGCGTCTGAGTGGACCGGGCTATCAGCACTCTCAACTGACCCCTTATACGTTCCTGAACTCAGCAGGCTTGGTGACACAGCACTTTCAGCGACCACCCTTATATGCCCCTTTACACCACACCAGAATAGAGCACACTTCTGAGCAGGCTGGGTCCAAACAGCACTTTTCAGCTGCCACCCTTATATGCCCCAAGACTCTGTATGCTAGGCAGAGCAGCACTTCTCACCACTCCGTGCAGCTCAAAGATTCCCAGCAGTCAGGCTGTTCAGCTTAGGGTCTGGAGCGCTTGAGACAGGCAGAGCCCACAGTCAGGAAGAGGGGAAGTTCCAGTGGAACTGATGCAGAATTTGGATCCAGGCATCAGAACAGAGGTTTGAATTTGGGTAGGGTTTTTTGTAGACCACCAGGTTTGTTTATGGGTAAACAATGTCTCAAGGAAGTATCCCAGAGTGATTTTCTTTATGCTGGACTAAAGGAGCTGATCATTCCTGGCTATGGGCAGTGTTCCTTGAGGGAGCTCACAATGCAACCAGGCAGATTCAGTGTTTTGCATATCAATAACTAGAATGGTCTGATAACTGCAGAGCTGGATGTGTGCAGGTGTGAGTTCATTTACATCAAGAGCAGAGATCTCCCATCATGCAGTGCATCCCTGCTTTGCCAATCCCAGACTTCAGTGCGGTCCCTGCTTTGGAGGTTGATTCTCCATACGCTATGCTAATTCTGGTTCCATCTTCGATGTAGATGAGGCTTCTGTTCTCCATTCGATGTGCTAATTGAGATGCCTCCTTTTTACATATTTGATGTAGATGAGGCTAGGGGAGTTGTATCATCCTTGTTGGGAGGTTTTTAGTTGTGTCTTCCACTGCCTTTTCATATTGAGATGCATTTGGTTTCTGGTTCAAGCAGGAGCTGGGGTGGGTGGGTTCATGTAAGGCAGTGAGAGTAGGGGTTTTGTGCCCTGGTTCCCCAAGAACACAGAGCTTCCAGGTAACAATGGTGGCACAGACATCATGGCCATAGTCTATTTTGGAGACACGAGCAGTCCTTCCAATAGTGTGGGGCCAGAAACCATACTGGGGGAGAACGGAGGTAGGAAGGACAAGTCAGGAGTGTAGAAAGATTGCACAGACCACTCAATTGATCCCCACTCTGTTTTCATTTTTTAAGAAATAAGGTCTAGAGCCACAGGCCACCTAACTGTCACATGAGTGAAAAAATGAGACCTTCAGAACATTCACTCAGCTGCCACCTAACCTTGTAGGCACTGACATTTCTTCTGGCGGGCATGCACAAAGCTGCTAAAGTGCTGCTGACACATAAGCCATTGCAGACCCACAGATTAGACATTCTCCAATTTGTCTTGCCTGCAGGGCAGCAGTACTAGTGGGGGGCACTCACTATGAGAATGAGAGAAACCTAGGTTCAAATACCTACACTGCCTCCTGAAAAGCAGGGACTTGAACTCAGGTCTTTCACTGCTCAGGGAGAGCGCAAATCACTACTCTTAGGGCATCCTGGGGTGGACCTCTCTCAATCTCTCCTCTTGAAAGTTTTCTACTTTGTATATATTAAATATTTGGAGTGGGAACTGGAAACTGGGTTTCCCAGGTGAGTTTTCTAACTACTGGGCTATTGGCATATGGGGGCAGGGCATTCCCACCACTACTACTTATTGTGAGAAAAGTGCCTGACACAGATCAGCCCTAACTCTAGGAAAGGATTTTTAACAGTCAATCCCAAGTGAATGAAGAAGCCTCTCTCTGGCCTGGAGACAGGTACTTAACTCCCTGGGAGGCCTGAGGATAAGACCACACCATTCTCCTGGACATTTTTTATTAGCTCATTTAGGCAGCTCCCTGTTCATCTTCCTGGCTTCTGTGAATCCCATTCTCAGGTGCCTAACTCTCCCCACGCATTGTATAGGGAACCTGGGTGCCAAACTTGGGGCTGTGGATTCCACTAGGCAGCCAGGCACCTAAATCTTAAGTGTTGCAATGCCGAGTCTAACTCTCCTTTGTGGATGTAACCAGAAGGCTACGTCTACACTACGAGCTAGGGCTGTGATTCCCCTGCTCATGTACACATTCTTGTACTACTTGTCATTGAGCTAGCATGAATATAAATAGGACTGTAGCCACAGTAGCATGGGGAGTGCCAGTGGAGACAAACTTGCCTGAAACCTGCCTTAAAAAGAGAAATGTGTGGACTTAAAAACAAAGTTCAGCCTAAATGTCAAAATAGATACCGCTCCCCCTTGCCCGCCCCCAAACATTAAGCTATAATTCAGTCCAAGAGTTTTGTTTATATCATAAAGATCAACAGAACAGTTCAAGTGGTTTATGAAAAGCAAAAAACACTTGGAGTAACATGCAGACGTTAAATATTGTACTTTTATGGATTTGTGCTGTTAATGCTAAAATGAATTATCTTGTATACAAGTATCCAAAAACGGGGAGAATAAGAAAAGTTTTAATAAGCTTAGAGAAATAGCACACAATATATTTATTAAGGATTGTTTTGAAAACTTTACCTGATCTGAGAATTAAGCGAAATCTAAAAAAGGAAATTCATAAGTATATTACAAAAATAGCAAGTGCATAACATTACGGATGCTAAAAAGCTTCTAATTACTTATTTTGAAAGCCATCCCCTTAATGTAATTAGAAATTATAACTGATAAATTAATGTGAGAAAACAGTCATTTTTTCTGACTTCACCAGAGCTTGTGTAAAATTTGATAAGAAAAATTCCAATTAAAATGAAATAACATTTAAATATAGTTTTAATCATACTGATCTTTAACAAGTGAGTGCTATTAAATCCTTTCATTTATGTGTTATCCAACAATGTATTTACAAATTCATACAGTATGAAAGAGCTGACTGACAGCAATGGGAAGTGAGATTTCTCACCTTGGTTCAAAGCCAAGCCATCATGATATTGCCCCCAAAATAGTAACTCTGGCAGATATTTAGTAACTTATGGAAAGTAAGTTGTAGGTGACAGTCCAGTTGCTAGTGGATTTTACAACACATAACAAAGAAAACCACCAACATAGCTACCCTTATCTGGTGTTTCTGAAGGCTGTCTTTTTTGAAGTTATTGACTTGAGTTATTGTGGAGACTGGCCTACCATTTTCCCTTATAGAAGCTGCCCTTCAGGCTGTAGGTTAAAGAATATTATTGGTAGTGTGGTATGGACAAGCTTGTACAGTCTCAGTCCATTAAGCTGCAGTCACCAAAGCTGCAGAAAGCTCTAAATCCTTTCAACATTTTAAGAGAACAAAAATGTAACAAAAGCTCTGAACTCTCCATTGAAAGAGCTCTTATCTTCTGAGATACATATAAATCTGACTTTCAAAAATTCATAGAGGTTAGAGAGTGAAAATACCTGTGAGGTCATCCTGTCCTCCCTATTCCATTAGGTTTGTTCTCTACACAGTCCACTGCTAATACTTTGTGCTGTTTGAGTAGCTGTGGGTTTTTTTAAAACTAGTGCTGAAATATCACAGTGATAAGTACTGTTTAAGAACCTTCTTAGAATAGAATGAATGTAGTATGATTGAGATACTAGAATGTAGTATGACTGACAAGAGTTTTATCCTGCTGAGCCAGATGTTGACTTTTGATTATGTTTCAGTCACCATTTTTGCTGTAGTTTTGAATCATAAAAAGTTTTGTGAAAACTAAATCTAAAAATGTTTGTGACACAAAATGTGGGTATATTTTAGCTAGAAAATTGCTACAGGTACACTGTTCTGTTTTCTCTTCCAATAGTAGTTTTCCATCACTTACGACTAAATTGAAAGGTAATTAGTGCCTAAACCCCAGACTTAGTTGCCTAAATTTCAGCTTTAGGCTCCATTATGATTCACAAAACTCCCACTGAACCATGTAGGTGCCTAAACTCACTTGGCAGCTAAGTTTTTGCAGTTAAATGTTTCCTCAGAGCAGATGTTTCTGCCTCTGGGCATTCACACTGCTGCCTCACTCTAGGTATCTGGATGACTATATTCCCCTAAGCCCCAGAGTGATTTATGGGGAAGATAAGTATTCAGACACCTAATTCATGTGCAGGGCCAAGTCTTGTTGGTATGCTTGGAAGAGATGTGGGGGATGTTGTAGGAGGTCTGCCACTTCTCACATGTGTGCAGTAATCATTGGGTTATAGGATATTCTGATATGAGGCTCCCTCAACAGATCCTTTTAAAGTTGTGGCACTGTAGAGTCAGTGGGCCAGAAACAGAACAGGAACGAGCAAGGCCAGCCATGAGAATGACTCCGGTGCTTAAAACACTCACCCAGGATGTGGGAAACCCAATGTCTAGTCCCTTTACCCCAAGAACTCTTTAGTTATTTATCCACAGTGAAAGAGCTTTAACAGGAGAGACAGAAACACTCACATCAGAGTATTCCATAGGTCAATGGTTAGAGGACTCACCTGAAAGGTGGCAGATCCCTGCTGAAATCCCTTCTCCTCACCTGGCAGAGGGGCAGTTTGAACCAGGAGTCTCCCACATCTCAGGTGAGTATCCTAGCCACTGGCCTAAAAGTTCCTTCCTCCTCTCCTCCACTTCTCCCTCCCTTTGATTAAAAAAAACCAAAAAACAAAAAACAAAAACCGCGTTAGGCAGCTCACTCCCAGAGAAGGTTTACAACTGAGAATCACTAGCAGATACATTGCCTTCCTGCAACCAGGACCTAGACACTTACATTGGTGACAGACATGGTTTAGTCACACCTCTCTTGTCAGCATCTCCCATTGGCTAGCTTAGCCGGCTCCCTTCATGCTTTCATGAATAGCATTTTAGGGCACCTATCTCTCCTCATTCATGGTATAGTCAGTTGCTTCAGGCTTTGTGAATTGCTCTGCTGTTCCTGTGATTTTTAAGGTGTCTAAAACGTAGGTGTTGTGACACTCAATATCACAATGCCTAAATACCTTTTTGAAGCTGGGCCTTACATTTTCTCCTTTATTGCTGTGAGCTGTTCAATGGGAAACGGTACTTTAGTCTGTTTAATAGGATCTTTCTTAGGCAAGGATTGTAAAATGGACACCCAGTAAGAAACTAAACATTTTCTACTCTACATTTGATACTATGTTATCTCCTGTCCTAAGCAGAAGAGGATACTCAGTTTTCTGAAAGCATCTAAGGCAATAATGATTGATTAATGGTTAAGAAGCACCACTGTATAGGATCTTGTTGTCTTGCATTTCTCTTTTGTCCTATGTGTTTGGCAGCCTTTACGTTGATTTTGAGGTGAACAGCATGTTACGCTGTCTGGAGTTGTTCATGACCGTGGGTGCCAACCTCAGGACAGACTGTCAAAAACTGGGCAGACACCCCAAGCTGGTGGTATTGATGCTAGAGATTATTTAGCTGCTCTATTCTGTTTCCTAAGTACAGCACTGAAAACATTGCTTTGCCACTAGTAAGTGCAAACAGAGGAAGAACTAACATAAAATTAAGTAAATTGATAAGAAATAGGGTTATAACAGCAGACATAACATTAAGATGCATAAATTAACAACTGGATACATATTAAAAGGATGAGGTAATTGTCTACAGTTTAATAGTTTGGTAATTTGGCATGTGTGAAAAGTCGCACAACCAAAAAGAGTGAGTTAGCAGTTTCAGTTCAGCATGTAGTTGGTGTGTTGGCAGGTAGACAAATGGAATTTAGGGTCAAGTAAAGGTCGCTCCAACAGTGCAGAGAGGGGTCAATAAGGTATGCTCAGTCCAAAACTAGATGAGGGTCACCAGTCCATAATAGCATACAGACCATAATACTAAGACTTATTATGAAACAGCTTTGATTGACAGCCAGATTTAACAGTTGTGATTAGACTATAAGAATGGACCAATCACAAAGGATCTAAATATGATTGGAGGATAAGGAAGGATTGAAAGAATAGTCAATCGGAACAGGTCAAAAACTCTATAAAAGACAGAGTCAGTAGGCAAAAGTCAGGATGGTCAGGAGCACCAGGAGAAGGCAGATGGGAGAAGAAGCAAAGATCAGGACCAGAACTCTGGGTTGAGTTTTTCTGGTAGAACAAACAACCACCGCAAGCAGCAACCATAACAGCAACCGCAAGGTGGCAGCAGCAACAGTGGTGCTGCTGAGACAGAGTAAAAACGGACCTTGACAGAAAAGAGAGAGAGAAGACTATGAAGAGTAAGCATGCTAGCTATAGTATAAAATATAGATAGAAATAAGATTAACGAGTATGTGTTTGTATGTTTGGGTTTATAAAAGTGTGTGTTGGGGTTGTGAGTGTTACATTGTTTTATATGTATAAAGTTTGAGATCCAAGACTGCTGTCAGTGAACTGCATACAGAATGCAGCCATTTAGTATTATTCTAAATATATGTTTATCATTCGGGTATTTTTAGCTTGTATTCAAGAACTGTACTAAGTGATTTATGTTTTTGATTTATGTTAGACTTGTATCAGGGAATATTGGTTATACTAAATAAAGAAAATACTTAGTTTTGGAAGAATACTGTTGGGTGTCAATCAATTATATCAAGGCGGTATCCATGTCCTCCCAAAAGTATCAGGTCTAAATTGTACTGGGAAGTTTTTTCTAAAAGTATTTCCTGCAAAACCCCAGCAATTTCTCTAGGGCGGGCCCTATTTCACCTTGAAAAAACAGATTAGTGAGTCAACAAAAGGGAACCTCTGATATACCCAGGAAGGGGCCACGGATGTGCTATTCTGAGGGTACCCTAGGGGGTATTTTGGGGGTAACAGCATGTGCTATGATTGGATTTTACCAAACCAGTAACACATGTGAATTTCTGGATCACTATACAATCTCACCATGGAATCACAGGTAGTCCCCTTAGACTCTCCAGCCTATCCTGCCACCAGGTTAGCTAGTCTTAGGGTATGTCTACACTGCAGAGTGAAGTCAACTTAATTAAAATCGACTTTTACCCGCCAATTTTTAGAAGTCGATGGAGCATGTCCACACCACACCACACTTCTTGCCACACTTCTTGCCACACTCGCCATGCTTGTGTCGGCATTCAAAGCAGTGCATTATGGGTTGCTAACCCATGTGCAAATAGCTGTGGTGGCTGTTGGGACGAGTTTCATCATCCCATGATGCAACACTCCTTCTCCCTTATTCTTCCCCCAAACAAACAAGAAACTGGTTTTTGTGCTGTTTGTTTATGCTGCACATTCGCCATTTCTGCAGAGACATGGAGCCAGCTCAACTCTGCACTATTACTGTGAGCGTCACAAGTAATAACAGCTTATCCTTGAGTATTTTCAAAGGAGAGTGAGAACCTGAAGCACAGGCAATAACGATGTCACCGAGGCTGCTCTGCTACAAGACATCGAGCGGAACAATTCCCAATTGCTGCAGGCCGTAACGCATCATCTGCAGTCCATGGAGCACCGGTTCTGGTTCCGGGAAACAAACACAGACGGGGAGACTGCATTGTTATGCAGCTGTGGGATGGTGACCAGTGGCTGCAGAACTTTCGTATGCGAAAGGACACGTTCTTTGAACTTTGCTCGGAGTGGCCCTGTCCCTGAGTTTCATTTCCTGTGCAGCCAACATGGAGAGAACTTTGTAGCTGAAATCGTCATGGCTACTGCAAGGCCCAAATGCGCTCCAGCGTGGAGTCGACAAGAGGTCTTAGATCTCATCAGTCTGTGGGGCAAGGAGTCCGTTATGGCTCAGCTTAGAGCCAGCAAAAGAAATTTGGACATTTACATGCCCTATTTTCAATCCCATTGGACTCAAAATGATATTTTCACATGACCAATTAAAACTGTTAACATTTAAAATTAGTGTAATCAACTAAGCTTTAGTCCTGTATTTCAACTAGATGTGTCCACTAAAGTAAACTTTAAATTTTCCCGGGTCATGAGGGGAGGGGCCATTTCCGATTTGCATGGCCACATAACAGCAGAGTGCGAATGTCCAGAACGATCACAACGTTGTATTATGGGATACCTCCCAGAGGCCATTAACATCAAATTACGTTACGCTCTGTCTACAGTGACACAAAATCGACCCATGAAATTTGATTTACGCACTAAGCCACTTGCAGAGGTGGTTTTATTATGTTGACTTTTGCCATGCTTTAAGTTGACGGAACTACCATGCCAGTGTAGACACAGGCATTGGGAGATCAACTTAAGTGACGTTACGTCGACCTCCGTCACCAGTGTAGACCAGGCCTTAGTGATAAACAGTCACTTACAGCAAAAATCACAAAATACTCAGATTGCTTCTAGTCCCAAGAGACCAGTCACAGATCCCAGTCAATATATACCTTAGATCTTATACCAAAGACAACACCTGTGGCCAATCGTATAATAAACAATCAAAAGATTTGTTAACTAGGAAAAAGAAATGAGTTATTTACAGGCTACAGCAAGCAAACATATACACACAAATAAGTTGCAATCTAAATCCCAAGAGTGAAAAAGTTGTTGTGATCTGTCAATTCAAAATGTCTTTCAGGGTGGATGAGGGCTAGCCCCTGAAAATCTCTGGTTTCAGTTTAATGTCTCTGGCCCTGTGAGAATTGAAACAACAAAGCAATGGGAAATTTTCCTATGTCTTCATTTTTATTTCCTTCATTCAGCCAACAAGTCCATAGGATGAGCTTCCTTGCACGTTGCATTTCCAAGGTGTGCTAGGGCCATACACCAGCCCTTGGTATTGCAATGTTCCTGATGGCCTAACTGATTTTGATATTTCCACTAGATGTGAGGGGGCTCTCTTCCCATCTGAGGTCACAAGGTTAGAACAAACATTTTCAAAGTTATGAAGCAAAACCTACATATTTCCTTTATAGCATGGAATAGAGACATTGCAAAAAGATTAATGCTTGCAGCAACTTACAAACACTCTATAGAATCTAAACACTAAATCCATTCTGATAAGACTAATACTTATTTTGAATAACACTAACATAATTGAACTGATCTGGTCTCCAGCTATGAGTTTGTCAGTGTTAGCTAATGCTGGCAGCCTTGGCAAGAGCAATTGCCTGTTTGTTTAGCTGTGACCCTGCCATTCTATTAGTTAGTTCCAGTGGAGGGCTGCTGTGTTTTAGACCCTTACTCTAATGCAGGACTGGGCCTTTAATGTGCAAATCCTCTGGTTTCCTTAGTGCAAAAATATTATAGTTGCTAGGCACATGAGATATAATAGGAGACACACTCATCTATATCTGAGATGGTCAAATAATTTTCATAGAACAATTTATCTCATAAATGAAACAAAAATAAAAAGGTTATTTATAAAAAGTTTGCAAGTGCCTTGAATTTATTCATTATTTAAAGTGAGCTCACTTTACAAATTTTTTTTCTCTATGGCTTCAAACTGTCTAGAATCAAACTGCTCTAGAAATGTTCTAGAGTCAAACTGTCAGGCATGGTTGCTGTTCTTTAAGTAGATGAGCACAAAAATATTTCCAGAATAAACATGTTACTTTTTTAAAAATTGCTATTTTGAGTCATTAAACTTAGTCTTTTGAATATTCACAGCAAATCCAAAATAGATGAGAACATGGACAAAACAAATGTATTTTGAAAGAAAATGACCCATATGATCCCATTTTTGGGGGTGTTTTACTCATTCAGCTCTAATATATATCAGCGCTAAAGTCCCAGCCATGCATTGAGAACCTTATGAAAATCACGGAGTGCTTTGAAATACAAGCACTATATTTTGCAGATGACCTGGAAGGGAGGACAAGTTAGTCCTAATTTTTATGATTAATTTGGTGATCCATTTTGTTTCTTTTGTAGCCAGCACTATCACAACTCTGTATCATATGTCTGAGATTTTACCTATGAAGTGGTTTCATATATTTAGTTTCAGAATAATCATCATAACAATAAATTGTAGATATTTTAATTTGTTCCTGAATTCAGGCCAAAGTTTTTATAAGGACATATCAATATATTTCTGGATAGCAAGTGTTAATATACAGAACCTACTTATGCAAATGGTATTTTTCTATCATTACTATAGTCATAAGTTTTGATAAAAGACTGTTATAGATTCCAGCCCACACCATCAATCCTCCATTGATCTTCTTTCTTTCAATCTCATATTTTTTCCATTCCATTCTAGAAATAAGTTTGATTGGACTCCTGTCAAATATGTAGGATAATCAATTCCAATGAATATGCGCTTCAAAATTGCATAGATAATTAGTAAATCAAAAATCTCCTTTACTCACTTAAAAAAAAAAACAGGTGCAAGACACTAGGGAAATCTAGATTTTTCCTTCTCCCATACTTCCATTATGCAAAGTAATTTCTTCTGGAACATTTCCATAATCAACCATCCGCCAATTCTCAGCTGGTTTATTTATTTAGTATTACATTTGAAAAAAAAGTTTAAAATGTGTTGAGATCTTTGTTGCAGGAAGCAGTTCAGTGTAAATGGCCCCATGATGCATGGTCACCCCAACATCAGTTTCCTCTCTTGGTCCTCCAATAAACTCACATGCAACCAAAAGTTTCAATTAACATTTGCCCTGCTCTTGGAGTTTGCTTTAGTAAGCCATTTTGGGTATATAACAAAAGTAGTTCTTTGCCTGATGAACAGTGCTTCATAGAATAGTCCCCTCTATCCTTCCAGGTTTAAGCCTTTTATGACCACTGGGTTACAGGGGTAGGTTGCTTTCTCTCATTCTTGTCAGCAACTTGTCATTTTCTCAACCAAACCCAGACTTCTCCAGGATTCCACAGCTGAAGAGCCTTCCAGAACTTCCTGCTTTCATATCTCTCACTGGTTCTCTTTTCCCTGGGAAACCCTGAACCATGACATGTTTTCCAGCTTGACTCTACCAACACACAGCCTTCCTCATCCTGACAAGTATCTCCCACTGACTGAACCAAACCATAGGTTTCTCTTTATATACTCTAGCCCTGTCACATAACTCTCACCCATCCCCTGGACTCCACGCCCTATAACTGATCTACCAGCTTAAGCCATCCACAAGTGAAGCAGAGGCCAAAACCCTTAAAGAGCTTGCTCACCCTCTGACAATTGTATTAATATAGTGAGTTAGAAAACATGGCTAAATAAATAATTATTACTTGAAGGACTTCTGATAAACATACTTTATGCTGATTAACATGTAGGAATATTTAATACTAATTCTTTGATTCTAGAAATTAAGCAACAATTTATTTTTTTTCCTCAGACATGGATCTTTAAGATTTTTGGAACTTTTTTAATCTTTTCACTGCAGAACAGAATCATAAGAACTGGTTGTTTTAACATACGCTTAAAAATTGGTAGAGGTCATTTCTAGTACTTGAATATATGATACAAGGATACTATATTTATAATTCAGTTACCAAGAAAGACACTGAAGTGGAGATATATTTAAGCTACTTGAATTTCAATGTTCAGTTATGAAACAGGTAATATGAGAAAACTGAATCATTTGTTATTTTCTGAAGTATCAATACCCTCAAATTAGAAATAAATAGGTGTATTTTAGCTCATACATTGAAGTCCCTGGTTTGATCCCCACTGCTGACACCCACGTGTGGGTTGGCATTACAAGTGGGCTTCCATATTAGACCCTCTTATACCCTCCTAAGGAAGAAAAAGGCACCAAAGGAATGAAGGACCTAGGAAACTTTATGAAGTATGAGAAGGGAGTATAGGACATGAACCACTAAATTTGTGGAGCCCAGGAACTAGATGGGACTCAGCTTTACAAACTGCACATCACAGACCCTTTCTGCTATAGTTTGAGACCCTTGCTCCACAGCAACTTGGGTTGCAAATAACTATACTACTCGCACACAATAGGGGTCAATATTCACTGATTCCTCTGATACATACAACAGCTTCCATAGGATCATGGAGAACATTGCAGAGAGCAAGCAATTCCAGCTGCATGTTACTGCACAGTGCATTCAGATGGGCTCTCATTCAATTGTGGAAGGAAATATAACCTGTAAGTAACAGAAATGCAGAACTGAGTAAGAAAATAAATATACACAAACCCTGATTGAATTCATCAAGAGTAGTAGGGACTGGGACTGTCACATTTTATGGTTCTAAGTAAGATTGCATGCAGAAATAATATTTACAGAAGTTATGTCACTGTGTTGACCCATTCACAATTGTAAAGATAATCCTTTAATTAAGATGTTACTCTCAGGAGTCACATGAAATAAAATGGCTGCAATCACTAAAGCTCAGAGGAGCTATTGTTAATAGCAGCACTAGTGGTTTTGATATTGAGGTAAGGACCACAGACAGGGACTAGGTTTCCATTATATTTGGCATTCTGTAAACAAATTCAACACAGGCAGTCCCTGTTCCAGAAAGATTGCAGTCTAATATTTAAGTGGTATGCAGGAAGTGAATGGTCAGATAAATGACAATAGATGGGAAGGCAATGGTAACACCAGAGACAAGGGAGATGGCATAAGGTTATAGTTGAAGAGATTTCAGTGGTCATAGGTGGTTGCCGGCCTAAAAGGTAGATAAGGTAAATAAAGTACAAGAGGTGGTCAGAATTTTTATTCACAGAAAACTGTGACCTATTGAGTGAAAAGTTGAAAATGGAAATGTTTTGGCTAAAAACTGAAATAGTTCATTTCAGAAATGCCACTATAATGTCTCATGGGATTCGTGGTTCGAATGCCTCCCTTGCTATATGCTGGGTTCACTCATTACACTACATCTTGTGATCTTGATGAGGGAAGGCAGTGCATCCTGGGAGTCCCATGGCTCATGTCAAATGTGCATGTGAGATGAAGTATGGCTGGGGAGCCTGGACCATAGTGGAGAATGAGAACCATAATTCCCATAAAGGACAGTAGCAGTATTTCCAATTCAAAATATTTCATTTTTGCCTAAATAGTTGCAGTTTTGGCTGAAAACTTTTTGGTTTTCAAGAACTGTTTATCAATTAAAAAAATTAAATTTTCAATGGAAAACTTGTCCCAAATATTTTGTTTAGATGAAATCCCAATTTTCTCTTTCAAAAAACAAAAACAAAAACAAAACAGTTTTGATTAACATTTTCAACTGGTTATACAAAATACTCATTCTATACAGGCATCTACATTCCTTTGATCTTATCTGGCTCATCTGTACAGAAAACTTGCTTATGTATTACCTAACTGTTCAGCAGCATATCCGGGGCACTTTGAAGTACGGGGAACAGAAAGATACTGGTATCCTTCTGGACTCATGGAATGATTTCTTTGTCTGACTGACAGTTCAGAAATGAAGCCCTTTGTAGTTTCCTTTAGAAAGGACAGCATCATTAATGACACTGAAACAAGACTGTTTTTCTTCAGCACTCATTCTGATAGGTCATACTTATTCAGCTCTCTAGGATTAAATAAAATATTGAGCAATTTAGACTTAAGGAAGACACAACTTTTCTAAAATTATACTGTTAGGCACACCAGATAGGTTAGCTAATTATAAAATTTAATTATAATATCCATCTTTCATTTTATTTCTTGAGATTTAAGTGACAACATGATATAAGCTCATCCATCATGTCAAGCTGGCTCATCGTCCTTCCTGGTTATTGTATATGAAATGAGATTTTAGTTTTAAAAAAAATCTTTGTCTGAATAGATAAAGTTTATACAGAGTTGGGCAAACCTTTAAACTACTTGCTGAGTAAACTCCAGCTGAGACTGGGACAAACTTAAGCAAATATTGCAGGACAAACGAGTCTCATCTGGTGGTGACCAGATAAATGGGATGGATTACATAAAAGAGTACCACAGTTAAGATGCATCTACATTTGAGCCAGGAAGCGTGATTCCCAGCTCATGTAGATGCAGCCACTGTAGCTTGGCTTAAAAGCCACCCAAGTATGCATCCACCCAAGCCCCCTGGGGTGCATCCTCAGGTAGCTAGCCCAAGCTGCCACCCATGTTACCCCAGCTACATTGCTACTTTTAGCAAGCTAAGTCAAGCAGAGTTAGTGCAAGTATGTCTGCAAAATCTGGGAATCACACCTACCAGCTCAAATGTAGAAGAACATATAGAAACTTGCCAACTGACAATAATGACTAAATAATATCCACATTCTGTATTTTTCCCAAAAGAGGAATTCTGACAGTATGGAGGTAACTTTACCTAATCATTTAAGTCAAAATCAGAAAATGTTTATGGGACACAGCTTAGAATTAAAAGAAATATTAGTGTTGAAAATGTGATACAGGAACTCCAAAAATGTAATAAAATATTATTACTACTGCTGTTAGCAGTGCTGATAATAAGCCATATCCTGAGATATTTATTCTCTTTTGAATCAGTCCTTACTCAAGGATTAAAGTCAATGAGAGTCTGTATTAATAGTGACAGAGAAAAACTGAGTAAAGCTTAGGTTGCAGGCTAGTGGGGATTGCAGATATTTAATTTACCTAGTTAGACATACTTTTGTAGTAAAAAAATGAAAAACAGGCACAGATCTTTTGAAAAAACAGAATTTGCAGTTTTACAGATTGTTATCCACATGTTCTCATTATTACCACCCTCATCTTGGCTTCACAATCTTCTTTGTCACAATAACTCATTGTGTCTTGTCTTAAATTAGGGCCTGAGCCAAAGCCCACAGAAGTCAATGGAAAGACTCCGAATGACTTCAGTGGACTTTGGATTGGGTCCTTAGATTGCAAACTCTGGAGAAAAAGACCCAGGACATCCTATGTGTTTATATAATGTCTTGCACAATGACAGCCCAGTCCTATAGGTCAGTTATCTAACGTCAGAATGTAAATAAATAAACAAGAATAATAATACTTAGAAGATATGTAGGGTGAAATCCTGAGCCTATTGAAGTCACTGAAAGTTCTTCCATTGACTGCAATATGTGGCTAACAACTTTAATGATAGACATAGGGCTGGAAGGAACCTCAATGATCATCTAGTCCATCCCCTACTCACGGAGGCGGGATTAACTATGCAGAGATCATCCCTGACAGATGTTTGTCTAACCTGTTCTTAACAAAAAACATCCAATAACATAGATTCCATTGATGCATCATGAGTAGGGACTTTCATGATATTCCACAAGAGATGCATCCTGGGAGATGCAGGGCAGCCAGGGAGCCCAGCCTGTAGTGGGAATGGCAGCATGAGGTACCCATAATACAACTCCCATGAGATACTGCATCAGCATTTCCAAATATAAATTTTGTTTTATATTTTAAACTGAAGAAAAAAAAAATCTATCTTAAACTTTTGTGTATTGTCCAAAACTGGTTGGTTTGTTTTTTTTTCAATTAAAAGTCATAGATCTCTGTGGAAAATGTAATGAAAATTAAACATTTTTATTAAAATATTTCATGGTGAAAAAACATTTTTGATCAGCTGTATTTAAAGGCTTTTAATGTGTTAAGTGAACTTTTTCTGAATGTCCCAACAGATTTAATCTTTCAGTCTTTGCAAATTAAGTAATAACAAACTACCCAGATAACACAAAATGTGTTAGATTTCCATATTGTTTGTCATAATGAATGTTAGTTTTACAACATCTTAGAATGTAGAACCATCCTACAGTTCAGAAAGCAGAAAAGCATATCATATTCAGAGCTTTCTCCAATATGATATTCTAAAGATATGGAATTTGTATAATGGTTCAATAGATCTGTATTTTTCCATCTCCACTATTTCATTTGTTTAGAAGTTTTATTTTGCAAGCAGGATGTCTGATACATCAGCGGCATGTTTCATTTAGAAGTGATCAACTATTTGTATGTTGTATCTACTTATTACTCTTAGCATTTAAAATCACATCACAAATATTCTAGGACTATGCAAATCTTTGGCAATAAACTCTGAAACCATTTTCAAGCTGGCTTGTTTCATGTAAGTTTTGGTTTCTTCACAAAAGGTGTAATAGTTGGTCAAACTGCAAAAGAAATGGACCAAAACCATTAAGTTTAGATGAAGGTACTAACTTATCCAGGATCTAGGATTTCAAATCTCGGATTTGATACACTCTACACAGTAGACGTTTGATTCAAGCAAACCCTGATTCTTGCACCACGTGTAAATTGTATTCAAACTCACCAGTTTTATTCAGGGTTTTTCCTTCACCATGTTCAATATGAAAGCAAAATATAAAGAAAAATTCAAAGGGTGCATCTATTCTAGAAAAAAGTTTTGTGTTCCTCTCTCATATTAGTTAACATAAAATAAGTAACAATGTAAAATCCTAGTGAAGGCAAGGCAGATTTTAACTTTAGCACTAGAAACCAAGTTGAGTTAAAGTTTATTTGGGAATTTGGGGTTTACCTTGATTTATTTAACTCTTGCCTTCGCTAGGATTTTACCTCATGTTAGTTACCATGCGTTATCTAACACAAGATACAAACCCGTCTTATGAAGATAATGCCATAAGGGGCAAATTCACCACTGGTGTAAAACCACTGACCAAAATGGAAATTAACAAGAATGAAATGATATTAATCTATCATTTACATCTAAGTATTTCTTGACTGCCCATTGCAGTAATATCTAGGCCTGGAGTACAGTGCAAAACTTTAAATTGTTTTTAAAATGGAGGGAACTGACATAGAGAAAGAGAAAGGGAAGAGTATGTGCCAGTTTGCCTGCAGTCACCTTGGAAGGAGACAGCCAAGAATAGCACAAACCACTCAGCCAGGAATATAGAGCCTACACTGAACAGCAAAAGAAAATGTGACGGTATTCTTGTCATTTTGGATTATAACTACCCTATTTCAGACCCTTATGTAAACGACTGGTGACATCTTTAGTTGTTGGCTGCTGGCCTGGATCCCATGGTAAAATTATTCTGGATTCTGTTGTACAATGATTGGCATTGGCTTCTGGCCTGGTCTGATTAAAATCGGTAGAAGATGTTCCATTGACTTGGGAGCAGGATTAGATCAGCAGGATTAACTAGCTACTAATATTTTATATTTAGATAATAACGTATGCAGTGTTATTGATTTATATAAATTGAAGATCATTTTTATGCTTCCTTGTATTTTCAGTTCCCATTACATATTATGTTTGTGTTTTATTTTTCTGTTTTCTAACAAACAAACCCCATATCCTTTCCATTTGTCTCATTTTTTATTAATGCAGAAAACAATATCCTCTGGATTTGTTGCATAGTTTCAAATTTACAGTATAACTTATTTAGTGCCACCTCCAGTTCTAGTTGACTTAACATAACTGAGGGGTAGGGAAAACAAAAATATTAGTGCTGTCACATTGCAGAATGCAAGAATAATGTGAAACACAAAGAAAATGCTGTTTAAATGCATAGTTTAAAAAGGAAGGGAAGTGATTGATGGCCCTTCATAACTCTAGAAGGCAGGTGAACAGTGGGGATTTTCCCAGCAATTCCGCAATTAATTAGCATATACATATTAGTATTTGCCTATGTATATTATACAGGACTTCCTGATGTGTAAAACATTCTGCCTAACAATGCAAGTTCTTCACAAGTTATGACAAATGACTGAAAAATGTTCTTTCTATTGGTTCTGGGCTCACACACCAATGTGTCAACGTGTATCACATGGTGTAACTTTTCAATCAGATGCACCATGTTTTATGTATTAATAGTTTAATATTCACTTGATTTACAGCTCAGGTGCAGAAATTCCTGAGTGGTGTCAGTTTCCTCTAAGTTCAGTGAGAGTTGAGGATGCTTAACACCAGGCAGGACCAGCTCCTTTGTAAGTGTGCCTAGTGAATATTTAATTAGCATGTTTATAGGGAGCTCGTCCCCATCTCGGCACATTAAGGCTAATGACAATAGGCCTCGAAGGATCTAGAATCTTCACGACTCCTACTATCTCCAGTGGCTTTTCCTATGCCTGAACTCTGCTGTCATTCCTGGATGTTTCACTTCTGGGGATGAGAAGGAGATCGATACACAACGAGAGGAGAATACTGCCAAAGTGTGGGGTAAAAAAATAAATACCCCGACCTGGCAAACACACATCTGCTTAACTTTAATCACATGAGCAGTCTCATTTTAGCCAATGGGACTGATCCAGGACTTAAAAGTTAAGGATACATGTGTTTGCAGAATTTGGTCTTAAAATAAATGCTTTGCAGTCTTCAGAATTCTTCCATCTTTCTTATTTTGGATGTTATCCCATGATGGATATATATGAAGAATTGTTATGGTGTATTGAGGACTGTGTTTGAATTGCAAGCTATCCCTTTAAGACTAGTATGGGTATGTGTGTGGGAACAGTTCCTTGTTAGGCGCGGGGGGAACCTGTAGGAGGAAAGTGTGCCATCAGAGTTGGTTTTGCAAAGAGCCAGTTTAAAGCAAAGTATGCTGAGTTATTTCCCTCTGTCGCAGGGAGCACCCTATTTCCTCTTTTTCCTTTGTTGGGTTCCTGTATGCAATTGTTCTAAATTCTAAGAAATAAAATCACATTAGGTTGCAATCTTCCAGAAAGACTATTTTAATGTTTTTATTTAACTTCTCTGTGTGCTTGGCATGAAACATGACAGTTACCACCAAAGAGGTAAGCCTTTACCGGTATAAAGGCTTGCTTAATTTATCAAGCTATTGCACCAATGTAAATGTTTTCCCCTCAAAATGGTTCTTGGAGAGAAATGTAAGTACAGCTCTCTTGGGCTTGATCTTGCTCCCATTAAAATGAATGGGAATTTTGCCAGGGGCGGGATTTTCATAGACACAAACTTGAAATAAGAGACTATTTACAGAAAAAGAAATGTCTCTGGACAGCTTTTTTTTTTTCTGGGCTGAATCAGAAAACTTGTTATTATCCTTAAAGGTCTTTCTAGAACTGAACAAAAAGGAAAACCAAAACCCCCACTTCCTGACTTTTTGAAGGAACTAATCTTGGAGGGATCCACATTGTGCAGAATATACTGGGTGCATTGGGATCACCCTTATAACTTGTCTGTTACTTTCAGTCTGATCTACACACAAGATTGCATCAATTTAGCGATTGCACAAATTGAACTCCATGTGTGAACCCTATTACATCAGTTCATAGTCAGCCTACATCAGTTTAACTTGCCTCTGATATTTAATATGAATGTTGTTAAGCTGTTATTTGACAGGGATAAGCTAAACTTTTATAAAGCAGCGTTAATTTGAGGCAGAGTGTCCACACACAAAATTACACCAGTTTAACTCAATTGGTGCAGCATCACACTTTTTGTTAAACTGGTACAAGTTCTCTGTGTCAGCAAGCCCTTATATAATGAAATAAAACTGCCTCACTATTTGCTCTTTTCCCTATAATAAATAAAATTAAATAATCTTGTCCCTGGCAAAAATAGCAAGTTTTAGGGCAATCAATGCATATTTAACAATGGTTTACATAGTGGAGTAGAAGTATCGCTCCAAAGAAGATAAAGCTCAGTTTTGCTCAAACTGAAGTCAATTGCAAAATTCCCATTCACTTCCCTGAGATCATGACGTGTCTTTTGCTGCGTACTTTATCTTCTTATTAGAGCTACATATTGAAAATAATTTGGGGTACTTTAAATTTCTAAAGGACAGAAACAAAGGAGAGGTCCAGAAATAAAAGATTAAAAAGATGATGTCAGCCTTTCAATTGATGAACTGTACTGCACACCGAAAGAATGTAATTCATTTCCACAGTGTAAAGAAGGATTGGGGGAGATAGAGTTGAGGTTTGCAAAAGGCTTAATGGAATGAATAATATGAATACAGATACATTTTTAAGTGGAAGGAACTGTCAAATTAATAAAGTAAGAGTGTTAGGGCTAACTAAGTAAGCAGGAAAAATATTTTCCTGTGAGATTTTAAAGTAATAATTAATATTCATAAACAGAAATTTTGGAAGCATCATACTTAGCTTATGTTTGCTCAGTTCTGATAAAGAGATAGCTTCCAGTTATTCTAAACGTAACTACTTGTAGGATTGGAGCCTTATCATCCCTAAAAGTCTTTGAAGAACTGAACAATGAGAATAACACAAATCACACTTCCTGAGTTTTTGAGGAAACTAAGCATGGAAGGATCCATTTTGTTCAGCATATACTGCATGTATAAAAGTCCCCCTTAAAAACACTGTTATTACTCTCAGCATGGTGATGGTTTTCAAGTTCCCTCAGTAACCTGTAGAACTTATGGCCTTCAATCTCAACTCAGTCCATAGATTTGTACACGTGTATAATTAAAATAGGGGTTGAAGTTAAAGAAAAACTGTTAACTGAACAAGTATAACTGGCTATGCCCTCATTTATTATTATCCATTATTATTACCACAGTGCCTAGGAACCCTAGTCATGGACGAGGACCTCATTATGCTAGGCATTATGCAAACACAGAGCAAAAGATAGTCCCTACCGCAAAAAAGCTTACACTAAGTATAAGATGAGTGACAACAGATAGATACAGAGAGATAGGTGAGTATAAGGAAAGAATAAGACAATATTGGTCACCATGACAGACAGTGGCCTCAGCACAGCAGCAGTCTAACTGTTCTCAAGCTTTTTAGAAAAATGATAGAAAAGGAGTTTTAAGGTGAGATTTGAATATGAATAATGAGATTGAGAATTTTTAGGAGGAGTTCATCCCAATGTAAGGGGCATCATGGGAGAAAGCACAAAGGTGTTTTTTTTAAATTAACAAGTTGGTGATGGAGGCTGTATCATGGACAAATCAGAGGTAGGATTTTCCATCCCAGTAGTGAACAAGAGAGGATAGGTAGGGTGAGGACTGGCTGTGAAGAGCCTTGAAAGTGAAAGCTAGCAGCTTACGTTTGAAGCAATAGGAAAGGGTGAACCAGTGGAGGGATGCAAAGAGAGTGGTGATGTGCTGTAACAAGGTAGGGCTTCTCCCTAGCTCACAAGAGGCCCATTGCTATGTCCATAGTCTCTTTTTAGCAGTTCTATTGTCCATACTAAGGTCAAATCACAAAAGCACATTCTCCATCTCACCCTAGGCAATAGCTCTCAGAGTTTTCCTTAGCTCTTTAGTTCTCAGGTTCCTCCTCTCCCAGGGGACTGTGGCAGTCCAGCTGCTCCTGATTCACTTTCTCCCTTCCCAGGGTCTTTGGCAGTCTTAGCTTTCCAATAGAGTGACCAGATAGCAAGTGTGAAAAATTGGGACAGAGGGTGGGGGATGATAGGCATTTACATTAGACAGAACCCTGAATATCAGGACTGTCCCTCCAAAATGGGGACATCTGGTCAACCTACTCTTCATAGCTCCCTATTCCCAGGGAGCCAGAAGTGAGAGACCCATGTCCACCCTCTCCGCCCTGTCCTGACAGGCTGTCAGCCTCATCTCCCATGCTTCCCCTTACTGGGTCTATCTCTCTCTCTCTCCTTAAGATCAGGTGCCTTTCTTTAAATCTCAGCTGGCGTCAGCTGATCAGACCCAGGTGCACTGGCCCTGCTCCCTTTTAAAGATCAGTGTCACCTCAGACACATAGTCAAAGTGATGGGCTAGGAAAATGATATTTGCAGCATCATTCTACAATATTGTATTTGTATAGAGAAAAGGATGTTGCAGTAATTGAGACACAAGATATTGAGAGCCTGGTCAAGAGTTTTAGCTGTGTGGATGGCTTTATCTTACATATGTTATGCAGAATCTACAAGATGTAGGTGTCTCTTGCACTGTGAGAGGAAGGAACCAGAGACAAGCAAGAGGTTAAGGAGAAAAATGAGGGAGAGGAGGAGACTGGACATAAGTGAGGTCAAGAGATAGGGTGGAGTCACTGTGGCAAGTCAAGTGATTAGAGGACTAGAATCGATGAGAAATTTCCATATCTGTTAGAGGAGAGAAGGAGGAGAAAGTTGCAGGAGTGGAATGCAAGGCAAGATGAGGGGATGGGAAATGTCATGTTACATTTTGTCAGTTTTTTCTTTGAGGAAATTGCCAATCTCCTGTGTTGAGAGTGAAGCAGAGACAGGAGGAGAGGAGGGTTTGAATAGTGAGTCAAAGATGGTGAAAAGATGGCTGGGTAGCTGGTATATGATTCAATTAAGTTGGAGAAGAATAGTTGTTTAGCTGGGAAGATGGCAGAATTGAAGAAGGAGAGAACATATTTGCAGTGGGAGAAATAGTTTGGTAACAGAATTTTCCACCACTATAAACATGTCATGAAATAATATGAAAATTATAAAAATAATATAAATTGAAAAAAGCTACATGAAAATTCTATTTTAAAACAACATTTTACAAAATAATTTGATTTATTTTTTATTTGGAATTTCCATTTTGTGTGGAATTTTGAAAATGTCTGTTTTCATTCAGATTCAGAATTCAAACAGATTTCAAAATCTCAAAATTTCCCACAGTATAAAAATTCCAATTTTCAGCTAGCTCTAATGAAAATGTGAATGGTTGTGTTCTCTTTTTAGACATTGTGTGGGTGTTCCAGAGACAACAAGAAAAAGGAAGGGGAGAAGGAGGAGTATGGACATGCTGTTAGAAATGGTAGCAAGAGGAAGGTGGAAGTAGTGGTGAGGATGGGAATGGAGGGATAGCCAGGATTGGGGTAAGAAAGAGATAGCGGTGAGCACAAAGAGGTAAAGAAGGGTGTGGATGTAAGACCTAGATTTGTACTGGGGGGGCAGAGGAGGAAAGCTGGTGGCAACTGTAGAGGGGAGAGGGTAACAAGGGTGGGAAAACGTACCCAGTGGGAGAGAGAAGGGGTGATGCGGAAAAGGGCTGAGGTGAGAGCCATGAGTGTGTGGCAGATGGACAAGTTTACAGGGGAAAAAAACAGAATCTGAAAAATGCTGGGCAACTAACGTGCATTGCCCCAGGGTGGAGGAAGAAGGCAGCCATGCTCCAGTGGTGGGAGGATCTGGGTGAGGAGAATACCAGGAGAGAATTGGCTTCCCAGTGCTTGCAATAGGCCCCCGCTAAGCAACTAGAGTGTGTTGCCCTATGGTTGCACTGGCATGATCTGGGGTGGGCGTGGAAGACACTAGGACAGCAGTGACTCTCTGGTGTTTGCATCAGAACCCCTGCTAGGCAGCTGGAGTGCATTGCACCAGTGGTGGGGGGAGGGGAGGAGAGAAGGCAGATGGGTGTCTGGATTCAGTTCTAGATGCTACCAGATCTACAAATCAGCATCTGTGTTTTTATAAGAACTATTTAAAAAGTTTTGATTTATATTTAGATCTGGTGTACATAGCAAAATGGAAGAGAGAACATTTGTTCCTGCAACACTTCTCCCACTCCTACTTCTCTCCACCATTCTCTGCTCCACTCCGGCAACCCCTTATTTCCCTTTGCTTCTTATGAAGGGTTCTGTTCAGGCTTGTCCAATTCAGGGTGCCAGACCCCTGATTATATGGGAAACTGGTCTGCCTACACTACAGATCCCAGAAGCCCTTAATTCTAGCAGGCAGCAGTAGTAGTTGGGAGCATACAAGAAGAGTATTCCCAAATGCAACTCTATCTCTTCTGTAACATCTTTGACTCAAACCTCCAATTTGTCTTGTGTTCAATAAACTTCATGTCATCCTTGACTGTGAACTTTTCTCCCCTGCAACAAGCTTGATAATGGCTTGGGAGTGGTTTATTTTAGTGTAACTTTCAGGAAGAAGGTGGTTCCCAGATGGCAGCTAATTGACAGCGGCTAACACCATTAAACTTATTTAGTCAAAGTACCTTAAAGAGAAATTGGGTTACATACATCAGCGACAGACAAAGATATGGGTTTTGCTGATCAGATACATAACTGTGTGTTCCTTTTTGCGACAACTTTTGACGTTTCAAAATTAGTTTTCGTTCTACACTGGAATACATTTGAATATTTTTGAGGAAACAGAGTTTAGTTAAAATGTCCATTTTTGAATCAAAACCAGAGATTTTTGATTTAGCAAAGGGTGTGTAAGTGAAGTTTTCATGCCTGATTATTGTGAACCAGCAGAGCAGGGACCTGAAATGAGGTCTCCTACATCCCAGGCAGGTGCCCTAAACAATAAGCTATAAAGGTTTCCCAACAGAAACCTCCCGTACACCAACATGTCTTCACTCCATGTTTTGACTTTGATGACATTTCATTTCAGTGAAAATGTTCCAATCAGCTCTAAACAGAAAAGAAAGCAGGAAGCTCTGATGGAGAATGACTTCATTTGCCTCTTTGTTTTGTCATATACTGACAGTAAAGCTATATGACAGGAACAAACCTATCTTTTGTCAATTTTTTTGCTATTTTAGTTAAACCAGAACTCCTGAAATAAACCCCAAACCTCAGACTGGTTATTTTTATTAAAATCTGGGCCTATTGTGAACTGTCTCTGCTATTCAACCGTTCTCTAGCCACCACTGATATACATCATCATCCAACTGGTGCTCTGATCTATCAGCACATTGGCCAGTTGGTACATTATTTTACTATTCTTTTACTATTTCACTTATTTCCAACACATAGCACACACAATGTTGTTCTGCAAACACACATTGTAAAATTTGGATCTAGTTGTATTCAGTAAACACCATATTATAGCATATGTTCTGTTAGTGGATTTGGCCACTTGATTGGGCTCCCTAATATACTTCTTTGCAGATGACAGACACAACAATTCTTTTCCTTTTTACGTCAGATGCCACACTGATTTTTCTTAATGGAGCTGTGCATTGTATGTAAAACAGCCTTGAGTCAATGAGGGCATTTTGCCATTCCTACCAAAAAAAAGTGGATTAAGAGTCATTTTTTGTACTGTGTGTGGAGTTAATCTGGGGTTTTACCATAAAAGTTAGAGCAGTTAGTCTGAATAATTAATTAAATTAATTAAACCATTCACAAAGAAGATCTAAAATTTCAAGAAATTGGGTGAATTTTGCAAAGAGCTTTCGGGTAGTTTTGAAAATAAAAGTTGCTTTCAGTGAAAAGATAAAAAATGTAACACAATTTAAATCATAGAATCATAGAGTGGGAAGGGACCTCAGGAGGTCATCTAGTCCAACCCCCTGCTCAAAGCAGGACTAACCTCAGCTGAATTTCAATTACTCATTTCTTTTTTTCACAAATATCTTATTTACTACCAGATAAAGATGCTTGAAGTTTCATTAATATAGATCAACAGTGACATCCAGTGGGAAAGCAAACTAATCCAGTTTCTGACAGTCCCACAAAATTTCATCTGTTCTACACATTGTATATGGGGATACAGACAATGATTTGCCTTTTGTGTTTACATGCTGAAAATCAAATGGGCATTAGCTAGTGAAGTACTGAACTGTGTGCTATTGCTAAAATACATTTTTGTTCATTACTTATTATATGGCTCCTGAACATCTTTACGTACTTCAGAACTTGCATAGCCGTATGTCATTAGCCTACAGATCATTGCTATCCACTCTCAAAATTAGACAAGAGATTTAATGCTTCTGAAATCTACAATCTAATAAACAGATCACTTTATGATAATAGGATATGTCAAGCAGATAAATTCATGTTTATCAAGCACACGGCAGCAGGAATTCTTGAAGGAGTTTGTATTTGATCTGACTTTGAAAATCCCAATTTAACATTGGTTGATATCTCCCCCCAGATTTTTTTGGTACAGTGCATAGACACATATACTCTAAATTGTTGTGGCATGTCTTGCAATAGTCTATTTGAAGTCTACCACAAAACAGTCTCTTAAAATATTAATGAATAACTTCTATATACTCTATACATTTTAAAATGTATATACTCTCATTCTTTAGGAATATGGTAATAAATTATTATAAGAAATGGGACAAGATTTTTCAAATAAGAGTTTAAAGAGAAAAACTCTTTAATTCATATTTAGGCACCATCTGGATTTTCAAAGAAATGCTAAACACCCAGCAGCTCACAAATGAACACAATTTTCAATTCAGACTTTCAATTAGACACAGTCTTGTAGGTCACTTAGACACTTTTGAAAATTTTACCCAACGGTACAACAGTTAAGATATGCCATCATATTCATTTGAGGTGAGTGAAAACTAGTTGGTGCTCATTACTCGTGAAAATCAGGCAAGGGTCTAATTATGGATTTAAGATCCTCATTTGTTTCTTATTTTTGAAAATTTTGGTCCTGGGCTCTCTTTATAGGCCTGATTCTGATAGTTTTCCTCATATATTTAATCCTTTGTCTCATGCATAAAAGCATTGACTTCAGGAAGAATTACTCAAGTGTCTAAAATTGGCAGGATCAGATGCTACATTAGAGACTGTTTTGACAGCAAGTGTATCATATTGCCTGTACATGGCACCTGTTGTCTCACAAATAATGGATTTTTATGATACTTTAGTGTAAATTGGTAATGTAAGTATATAAGCACAACTGAAAAGTTTTAATATTTTTAAAGCAAACTCTAGATGAGCAAGAGTGACTGCATGATGCTCCTAAATGTCAAAAAAGGAACAGGCAACACAGGAAGTACTGATTGAGTTCTCTATGGAAATTAGTGTAAATTAGTATAAGGCTTTGCAAATTACACAGAAGGAACAGAGGATACAGGAATTGTTGAATGAGGCTGGGTGGAAATGAGTATACAAATTAATTTAAGCATCTAAAAATGAAATGTAAGAAAATGCCACCAACCTACCTCAATGGGTGGGGGAACATAATGGACTTAAAGGTTGAAGGAGACAGTCCCAGCAGCGAGGAAGGGGACACTTGCTGTGGGACACCAGGTAGTTATCCCTTCCCCTTCCGGAATCCTCTGGCTCATTGGCCAGCTGGAAGGGACGGTTGCTGATTGGCCAGGATTTTATCTGGAATGGTGTTCATGATGAATTTCTTTTGGCTCCATTCCAGCAGCTCACCTCACCCACCCTGAACTAGGAACCCATCCTGACAAATGCTGTGGGTCTAGCTAATCGCCTGTTTACGAGCCAGGAAGGAATTTTTTCTCCCATGTGTCAACTGGAAGTGAACCAGGGAGTTTTTTGCCTTCCTTGCAGAAACTTCAAGCCACAATAGGTTGAGTCGGACCTCAGTACCTAAGTGAGCATTTAGTACCTAGCTGAGTTACTTGGATTGAGTCATTAATTCATCGCAACTTGCAGCTGGTTTCCAGTGTGATTAAAAGGATAAAATGAATCGCTCTCAGAGCTAGAAGACCTGGAATTGATGATCAGCCTTGGATTCATGGGATAGCATGAGACATTGTGGCCTTTGTGGGCCAAGGTCAGATCTTCTTGCCCTTGCGGGTTGAGGTTCCCACCTTGTTATCCCCTCTGTTCCTCTTGTGATGAGGAGGGTGCTAAGGTTCAGAGCACGTTGAGTCCTCAAGGGTAGCACTTAATAAGCACTAAACTGCTGTTTCACCAGTTCTCTTTCATTAATATGATGGAACATTCATTCAAATAATTTTAATAAACAAAAAAATAAATCTGTTGATTTTTATCTTCTCTAGAATAAATAATGTAATAGCTCTAGAGACACATACATGTACATATATGAGAAAAAAAGTCAGAGAAGTTGTCTAAAAATTTCTAAAAATTGTTGCTAATTTTGTATTATTAATAATAATTTAAAAGAGCCTGTTCTTTTGTTGTTAACTGTTGTGATATTATGTTATGGAGCCTAAAATACAACACACAGCAACATTAACTTGAGTAGATTAGAGACAAGTATCTGATATAAAATGAAAACTTGTTAAGTAAATAAGAAGAAAATCAAGATAACATTCCCATGATGTATGTACAGTTGATCTGAAAGGATTATAAGGCTATTTCATTAAAATCACTCATTATACACTTTTTAACACTCTCTAAAGTACAACTATTTACTTTAGCTTCTAGCTACATTACAATCAATGATAAAGTACTTATATTCATTAAACAGTATCTTTTTTAGAGCTCTATGCATATTTGGCTGAAGAATGTTTGTAATGAATACATAATACGTAGATGACAGCATGATTGCCTGGTTTTGGGTTAACCACTTGAAGGCCACACATTTTAGCATCACGTTGACTGTGCTGCTGAGGAATTCAGAGATGTACAGTGTTCCAGAAAAGCCCCCAGCCCTAATGAGCAGAGCAGGTGGGCCCCTAGCTCTAACAGCCCAGTCTTGCAAGTCACTTTTTGCTCAGGATTCCTGCTGAAGTCAATCAGTGGGTCACACGTAGAAAGTTTGAAGGATCCTAAAGGGCTATATGTCTGCTAGTTGTATGTCCAACAGGTAAATGCACAAGCCATGTCAGCAAAAGCCTTAAAAATTAATTAATTAATTAATTGAAATAATAATACCTAGCTCTTATATAACACTTTCATCAGGGGTTCTCAAAGTGCTTTTACAAAGGAGGTCACACCTCTGATTGAAGTATATACATATCCTACAGCATGCATACAACCACGTTAGAAGTTCTATTATATATATATACATGGTTGTATGCATGCTGTAGGATATGTATATACTCCATTCAGAGGTGTGATTTCAGACAGACATCCCAGCTAGCTTTGATCTAGCTTGAATAACAATAGCAGTGACTACGTGGCAGCATGGGCTAATCACCTGCGTACATATCAGGTTTGGTTTTAGGAGGTGAGCGATCAAGGTGGTTGCTCCGGGTGCCAACTTCCAAGGACACCAAGTCAACATCTGAGAGAAGGAGGAAGCGATGACCAGGTTGGATTTGCTTTATAGTCAGATACTAATCTTATTTTATGCTATTTTTTTCCTTTCTTGTTTCCCTTTTCTTTTTCACTTTTAGGTTTAAAACTTTAATATTCTTAAGTACAGTATGCCACGAATGAACTATGTTTGATGGTCACCAGTGGATATAGGTCCAAATAAAAACACCATAATATTTTATATGAAAACCAAGATTATAATAGCAGAGTTGTTTCAAATCACAATTGATTTGCAGAGGCAGTCCTGTATAGGCCAAAGAGCATTGAACCAGGTTTTTGCTAAGCTATTAGCTTTCATGAGTGACTATTTTAAAATTAATTAGCTCATTAAATGCAATATCAAATTTTTATTTCTGAGTAATGAAATAATAGCAATGTTAGATATGTGGTTTTCAATGTGAGTTAATCTAGCAAGTGAAGGGTTAATGATTTCTGAAATGCATGCATATTGTATAGACTAAATTCCACGTGAGCAGTTGTTTACCTATTAGTTGCCAGTGTCAGGGCAAAGACTAAAGTATAGTACATTGTTGTGACTAATATTCTAGCCTACCCCTAGTCTGGAGCTAGACCTATATGGAAGCAGACCACTGGAGTACCTTGTAGCTATTGTGGTGGCTTCTAAACTAGTTGTTTTTATCCCTCACTTGGGCTTTTATTTCTGTGTTTAATAAAAGTTATGCTTTTCATTAAAGGAATTCAAGAGGATGCTTCTGCAGAAACATGACAAGGATTTCATGTGTTTCCCCACTGGAAAAAAAATGTAGGATGCAGGGATTGACCCTTAATTTTTCTAACTCTATGGAAATGGTTTTATGAGATATGTCTCCCATTCCTGGAAACTTTTATTCACATGAGATGACAACTATTAGCAAATACTGTTTTTTTTTTTCTTTTTGGCAACCATTATAGGTTAATTAGTTCATAGAGTAGTTCCTTCTCCCATTGAACTCAAAGGTAAAACTTTCACTTTAATAGATTGGACCTGGAAGAAGTAAAGGATTATGAAAGTGCATAGTGTTGCTAATATTTTTAAAAAGAGGGAATGCTGCCACTGCTAAAAATCTGGAATGAAAACTTGATGAGAAAACTCATTGTTTTTGTTTCATATGTATGAAGGAGTCTTTTCTAGTTTAAGATATTCTGATGGGAATGACTACTGAAATATATTTTTATACAGTATTTTTTAACATTGAACTTTTAATAATAAAGCTTTAAAACCCAGAACTATAAGGGAGAGGAAGCTTGTAAGCCTTATGAGATATCTACCGACATATCCAAGCCCTTTTCTTTTGGCTGCCTCAGCACAGAGCAACCGAGTAAAGAGATGGAGCTATTATCACACCCTTCGATGTGGTTGCTCAGGTCAGGGCTGATACTGTGTGGGAGAAGCGTACTCTGATGTTGCCTGTCTCGTCTGCACCTGTACATAAGAAAGACTTTGTCTCTCCAGGGGTATCAAATTGGTATCTAACACCACAACAAAAAACTTTTATAACCCCTTTCTTTTAAACAGATTTCCACAGAATTTCCCTACTATTTACATTGACCCACTGTAACTGCCTCTCATTCATACAAAATACTTAAGAAAAAATAAATGTTTCACAGATCCTCAAATGTGATTTTTTTCACCAGTTATGAGACTATTTTCCCAAAGCTCTATTCAAAATAATGTAACAAGATGGTCACAGCAATGTAATAGCTGAAAGATAAAAGATGAAAAGTTGATGAAGGACCATTGCTTTTTATTACCACTGATAATACTACACTTGCTGCTAAAAATGTATATCACAATTTATTGTCTTCTGATTTAAGACACCTTAACATCAAGATCTATTCAGTAACAAATTTTGTAAAATCACACCTAAATAATCTAGAGAAGTAGAAAGTGCTCAGTGTCTCAAGGTGCTGATTATTCTGGCTTCATTTCTTCAAAGCACATGTTTAAATCTAAGAACATAACAAAACTGATCTGTTTGAGCTGAATCCTGCAAACTGCTAAGTACTGTGGCCCTAATCTGGAAATGCATTTTCTTACATGCTTAGATTTATTCTGTGGGGTGTGTGTGTGTGTGTGTTTGAAGTGAGCATTTTCCAGATCTTACTTGGTCAAACTTGCAACTGACTTCAACAGAAGTGGGTTTTTTTTGAGGAAGGACCAAGTAAGATTTGCCCATTTGGTAGAGAAAACCTACAGTGAGATTATTTGACAACTAGACTATTATCTCAGAGATGCACAGTGTCAGTTGGTATCTATCCAAATTATCAATGATACTTGTAACATTATCTATCTATCTATCTATCTATCTATCTATCTATCTCTTTTAATTCTGTTTTGTACAAAAAGGCTTGTCCTAAACATTCTGATATTCAGAGCAGACTGCATGTTTGTCAAACATCTGTCAGCTCTCTAATACTGTGTGTGAATATTATGCATATTATTATTATGACATTGCTGTTCAGCTTGGGTCATTTTTTATATCAACTTACTTTTAAAATGTTCCTGACAATGACCTTGCAGAAGAAGATCTAGCTCATAAAACCTTACAAAGGTAAATTAACCAAGTGTTTTGTTGCTTAGATAATGTTACAGTATCCTTGACAATTTGGATGGATACCAACTAACACTGTCCATCTCTGAAATAATAGTCTAGTTGACAAATAACCTTACTGCAAGTTTTTTCTTCCAAAATCTCAAATTTACTGAGGTCTTTACTTAAGTCTGACTCTATCCTTCCTCAGAACAGAAACTTCTGTTGAAGTCAGTTGCAAGTTTGACTGAATAAGATCTGGAAAATGCTCACTTCACTTGCAGGGACTGTCTTTGATGGGTTTAAGAGCAATGGAGACTTTCCCCCTCTTCTCTGTGGGGGACAGAGAGATCTCACTGTAATGGCAGTGTAATACATTTTCACCCTCCTGCTCCCGATGGCCTGAAACATATGCATATGGAAGGAGAGAAAGGTTCTGCTTCTTTCTTGGTTTTCCCCCTTCTTCCCTGTACTGCAGGGTTGGGGAGGAGGATGGGCTATCTCACACACCATGTGCATACTGGAGTCTCTTCCGCCGACTACTGCTGCCTTAGACAGCTAGCTAATTGGCCATGCTGAGACTTTTGTTTGCTGCTGACGATTAGCCATTTTTTATTTCACAGTGTATTAAAAGATTGTTCACATCTGAAGGCTTGAAGAGTAGATCCCAGAAAATCAGTCATTAGTTAGAGGATATAGTCCAAATGCTCCCCAAGATTTTTTTTAGTAGAGGAACCAAGGCAATTCTGTTTAAAGGAAGCCTTCCTGGTGGCCTTTTTGGGGGACTTTTAGGGTGAGAAGGTTAGTTTCTGGATCAAAGAACAATGAATCAGTCAGGGCATTAGTCATTGGAGACTTACAATGGGAGCAAGAAATGTGGAAACAGATCAACTCAGCTGCACTACCAAGATTATGCTGAATGAGAGCTGGGAAGTGGGCATTTACACTGTTCAGGCATTAAAATTATTTATCACAGTTCAGTCTATGGGTTAAAGGCAATTGTTCATCCATGGATATGGGAATTTTTTAACCAGGTTTCATTTCACAGCAGCGTTCAAGAAAGGAGTTCAGTTTCTTGGTTTGTCTTCAGAGGACTTTGGCTCTCATTCATTTAAAATAGGGACAGCTACTCCAGCTGCAGTATCAGGAAGGGAAGCAGACAAGAGATCCATTGGTCATCAGAGTGCTTTAGGTCCTTCACTGGGCCTCTCCAAGGGGATAATATTTTATTTAAACTTTTGCTATTACATCGATTGTTGTTTGTTCTGTTTCAGGAGTGAGCAGAAAGACAGTTGGATAGTTGGATATATGGGTAGAGTATTGTTCACAGTCCTGAAAAAGTGTATCTGACAAACATGAGAGGCCTCAGCTAGGCTTCCCCAATCTGGTGGTCTGCCTCAGTTGCAACAGAAGCAGGGCCATGCTGAAAGACCAGCTAGACCCCCTCATCCACTCTTTGGCAGGCTGTTCTCTCTCTCTGCAGGTGATCTCTTCAGTTATTCAAGATTGTTTTATACTCCTGTTGTATTTCCCAGACTATAAATTGTCTTAGGCAGGACTGCCTTTTTCTTCTATGAGATCCTGGTCCGTGACTGAAGCTCCTAGGTGCTACAGTAAAGCAAATAAATAACACTGCAACTTAAATTATAACAGTCCCTGTGTTTTCAATGTAGTCTTTCTGAGGATACATGTATGACTTCTTTGTGTTGTGGAAAGGCAGTGCCAATGGAGTTAGAGAAAATTCTAGTCAGGGAATGTGTGGTTAGAAAAGAGACAAATTGGAGGAAAGATACCGTTCTACAAAATAATGAACAGCATGGCACAGGTAAATCAATCACCGTTATTTATCCTTTCTCATATTACAAGCTTAAGAGGACATTCAGTGGAATCAATTTAAAATGAGAAAAGGAAGTACTTTTTTTTTAAAACACAGTATATAATTATTATCTGTGAAACTCACTGCCACAAAATATCACAGAGGTCAAGAGCTCAGTATATAGATACTGGGAAGAACATCCACAGTTAAATTAGATGGAAGGTCTGTGTTTATTTTAATAAGGGCTAGAAACCACAATCTCCAGGGCATAAAATACTTGAGATGGATTAGAAAGTAATATTCTCTATGGGTAAATAATATTATAACTGTCCTTGACTGGGTCTCTTGTTCCTTCCTCTAAAGCATCAGATACTGGCCACTACCAGAGAAAGGATGTTAGACTACAGAGGCTACCCTGATCCAATATAACAATTCCTATGGTCTTAAATAATTCACTTGTTGCAATTTCAAGTTGTTCAAACTTCCTATTTTTTATGGACCAGAGCATTATCTTTTATCGCCACCTTAGCTACATCTTTTGGATTTTTCAGTTCCTGTGGAATATTTTGATTTTTTTTCACTCAAAGCTTTTACATCAGCTTCCAGTTACTGAGATTTTCTTTCTAAATTCAGCATCCAGCGTGAGGAGTATAAATCTATTTTAGCCGCTAAAGCTTGAATCACCTGAAGTATCACTTCCAGGGACTCTGCAGGCTTCTCTAAGGGGAGAATCTCTTCAGAAGGCATTAAAGCACTGACATGATTTGTTTCTTCTTGTCACACAGAAAATTCTTATGCTGGACAGTTTGGGTAATAGATGCAAACAACCATCTCTAAGTGCCTGTCCCCAACTGGTTGAAAATTTCTCCACTGAGCCCTATGTCAGCTAATCTTTCTGATGCTTTTAGTATCTCTTAAGGGATATTGCTCAGGGAAAAGAAAGGAAAATACTAACAAACAAAGCACAATCACCAGAGAAAAATAAAAAAAGCAGAGATTACAGTGCCAGACGTATCTTACTCTATTGATATTTGCATGGGCCAATGGCAAAAAGCAGAATTGAAACTTGCAAATATCCTATTATTGTTACTGCATGGCTCAGTTAACTCTGGCATCAAGCTGGAGGTGTGAACCTGAGCTAGGAGTCCTACTAGTGCTGCCAACTTATCATAAGCCTATATGAAGCCACTGTCACAGGGTCAACAGCACCATTACAGGCTCCACCAGTGTCCCCCTTTAGGTTTCAGGCCTTCAGTTGCCACTCTGTGGATGGGAACCCATGTTCCTCTCCCTCCAGACCAGATATTTAAGCTTGAAGTCCCCCTGAAATTCACTGTGACTATCCCAGCAAGTCTGAGCTTAACCCAGCACCTAAGGTTTGCTTTTTCTCCAGGGCCAGTGACCAGTTGTATTTCACAAAACAAAGTACATTTATTTTAGGATAAAAGCATCACAGAGAAAACATATAATAAAACCATTAACATTCTTAATGTATGCTAAGCTTACCAGTGTTACCTATCTTCCACATGGAGAGCCTGGCAGGTTCCAGTCCTTCAAACCTTCCAACAGGGCTTTGCTCTCTTTGTTACAATTTCATGTTAGTTTTTGGACCAAAATGAGGGACCCTCAGTCTGCTTATGCTGACCCTTTATTCCAAAAATGCTTTTTTTGTGTTCTGTGTCTCTTGAACTAGGTCTGAACCAGTGTGTGCAATTCCCCTCAGGCGGTGGTATTTCTCTGGAGTTGTTTAACAGCCTCAGGATTGGTAGTTATTATTCCCTACTGTGTTTAATTACTAGGAGAAGCTCAACAACCCTCTCCTTTGTGGCTTAGAATACAATCCCTAGCTCTCAAATATACTAGGTAGTGTAGTTGTAGCAATGCCATTTCTAGGTTCCTTGCCTCTCTAAAGCGGTGGTTCTCAAACTTATTTGATTGTGCCCCCCTTCTTTGTGTCCATAGTAGTTTACACCTCCTCCCCCAGGCACCTGGCCAACTGCTGCGCTCTCCGGCTGCCCAGTTCTGAAGGCAGAGTGGAGTGCAGTGCCTGCTGGCCTAGCACTCAGCTCTGAAGTCTGTGCCGCCACCAGCAGCAGCACAGAAGTAAGGGTGGCAATGCCATACTATGCAACCCTTACTTCTCTGCTGCTGTTGCCAGTGACACTGCCTTCAGAGCTGGGTGCCTGCCCAGCAGTCTCTGCCCTCCAGCCACCCAGCTCTGAACGTGTGCAGTAAGTTTTTTTTCTTCAAGCTTCTGACATCCCACCTCCCAAGAATACATTCTGCACCCCTCCAGGGGGTGCACCCACTTGAGAACCTCTGCTCTAAAGATATATTTAATATTTAGAGATACAAGAGAGTCAAGGTGGGTGATGTCATATTTTTTATTGGACCAATTTCTATCGGTGAAAGAGACAAGCTTTCAAGCTCCACAGAGCTCTTTAAGTCTGGGAAAGTTATTCAGAGTGTCATAGCTAAAGACAAGGTGGAACAGACTGTTAAGCATAAGGAGTTAACACGTGTTGCAAGGAACCATTCAAAATGAAGTGTTGACAAAGCAGCACCAGATTCTGTCATAACAATAGACGCAAACTCTGCAGCCATATCTACACTGCTATGATGATCAACACCCCCTGCAACACACCTGTCAAGATCCGTGGGTCCTACACGTGCTTATCACAATTTGAGGTGTACCTCATGCAATGTATCAAATGCCCCAATAATGACTGTGCTGCTGAAACAAGACAATCATTATGATCTCAAACAAACTCCCACTGAAAGATGATAAAAGACAAAAAACACACGATTATCCCTGGGCGAATATTTTTCACAAAACAATTACTCCATATGTGACCTCTCCGTCCACATCCTCAAGGGAAACCTGCACAACACCTTCAAAAGATGAGTGTAAACTTAAGTTCATAACTCTGCTAGATGCCAAAAATCATGGACTCAACAGAGTTACTGGTTTTATCTCTCACTGCAACAAAACAGTAACCCACTAACTCTCCATTTTCCTATGACTGCAGAGATATGAATTGCCCACTTCATTTTGAATGGTTTCTTGCACCAGAAGTTGGTCCAATAAAAGATATCACCACATCCATCTTGTCTCTTTCATTTCCTGTGATCAACAGCTTCAATAACATTGCAAACATTTATAAATACAAAACATTTATTAGCAATTCCACTGTCTGTGACATCTGACACATCTTAAAATAATAGTCATTTGAAGTTTCCACACTTCCAATGTCTCACATCCCGGAAATGTCCCAGCCACCTGGAAAATTCTTCCTCTGCCTATCTTGGAGATCAGCAGGGAGCTGAACTTATTCTGTGGCTGCTGCTAACTAGAGATGGCTCTTAAGAAACAAATTCTGAAGTGTTGCATCTAGCATTTGGCATGCTAGCAACAAAGACAAGGACATTCATGTGAAATCTGGCCCAGTGCATTATTATAAGCAGCACAGGCAACAAAACATATAGTTAAGGTTGTCTGACCCTTTTCATTAAAGAACCCTGTTTTCAGCTGCTTATAAATTGGCTGAATTATCTTGGAAAGTTTCAGCTAGAAAAGATCAAGAATGAGATTAAGAAAAAAATATATTGTTTTGCCCAAGTTGAACAAAAAAAATCTTCCAGCTGTTTTGTTAAGAAGCTCTAATGCCTTAATATGTTGGAGCAAAGATATATAATATTTGGCAGGGGTTCGTGTAGTGTCAGAGAGGGGCCTTTTGCCATTTCCATGAAAATCCATTAAAATTTGAGCAAATTACAAACTTCTGAAAAATCTGCACTCTCACATGCTCAGTAAAAGACTTGTTAGAGATTGGTAACTAAAGTCTTTGAGGATTCTGTATACCACTGACCATACTCCAGCTCATGGATATAGGGACTGAACAGGATTTTCCCTGCAATTATTTCTACCACTTCTGAAGACTGCTTTGCTTCCCAGAGCACTATTTTGTAGAAGACTATCATAATGCATATGTTCAAGGAGGCTAAAATTCAGGTGTTTCCTAAGTTTGGTGTGCTTGATTTTCCAACCTTAATTTTCTTTGAATGTAGTTTTTTGTTCTGATTTCTTTTAAAAAGCCATTTGTATAAAAAGGCATCAGGGGTGAAGAGGACTAAACATGAAAAATATAGACACTTAGCATTACATTGCTAGTGGAATCTGGCCCTATCAGTGTTGCCAGGCAAAGGAAGACTTCCCAATGTAGAGAGATCATCTAATGGTGTATATTGCAAGCATATAGGATCTTTCGCCCACATCTGGCTGATAGAGGGAGAAGACATGGCGAAGACTTAACTATCCTATGGAATTTTGGCTACTGTCTCAGTCCCTTGGGCTACCTTCTAGCTACTCTTAGTATTTGAAGACTCCAGCCTAATACACAAACATCCCAGTATTGGGGAAACATAAAAGTCAGCTTCACAACTCCCACCTGAGCTGTGCTGTAAGCACCTCAGTCATAGATGAGGTGCTAGTCTGCACCATAATATTTTTCTTAAAATTTCCTTATAACTGTAAGATACAATAGAATCTTAGAGAAGCACTTTGACAAACATACCAATTACTATATCACCACTCTGCTCGGACACTGCTGCAATATGAATGCATAACTGATAGTCCAGATGTTAATTATCATCAAAAGCTAAAAATATCCTGCTTATTAAAATACAACTGCCCTTTATTTTGTTGCATGCTAATTTTTCTTGTAACAAATTGGACTTTTTTGAAAATTAGAATCATCCTACATCAAAAAATGATTTATATAAGTTGTCATTTCAAAAAAGTATTAGAATAGATGGATGCAATTATTAATAATATAATCTTAATTTTTAAAGTCCATTTGTGATTAAGTATATCATTATTACTTCATAATCTTAAAATTAAAATGTATTTTATGTTATCTCTTACTAATGTGCATGTAAAATTAGATAACACAGTATGCATAGTTAATATAGATGAACATATTTAACCTCTATATACTCAATGTGTTCTGCTGCTGCCTAATCAAAACATGTTCCAGATACATAATTAAATACAATTATAAAATGATTAAATAATTGTATTTATTATATATTGATTACAACAGAAACCTGTGCGACCTATCAACAACTACAAAACACATCCATACTTAAATGAGAATCTGATGTTTATTACTCTCTGAAATAACAATAATTAAGGAAGATTAATTTAATAGAAAATTATCTGCTCAACGTATTAATAAATAAAAATAATCAGCAAACACTGCAATAAGATATGCCTTATTCTAAATTCAAATAGAAATTTCCTGTTTTCCAGACATGTACTGGAAGCTGAAAATTAGTTACACAAAGGTGGTGAAATTCAAAGCACAACTGTCAAGTGATTCTGAAAATAAAAATCCGTATTTTTTAATAGAAACCTGGATTGTTTTTAACATACGGTATAAATAAGGAATTCAAGGGACAAACTTTGTATAAGATTTATATATAAATGGTACAAACACAGGATTAATTTCAACTCATATAATCCCATTAAAGTCAATGGGATTCCATTAAGAATGAATCTGACCCCCAGAATTTACATGCATATAACAGGATTACCGATGCACTTGATGGGAAGGGTCAAGACAAATATCATTTTAACAAATCTACATTGTGGGTTAAAGCTCCCTTGTTAATATCCACATCTACCATGATATCAACAAGAAATTAACAATTTATTATGGCATGCAGGATAGACAATTTAGGGCCAGTTAGTAGTTTCTATTTGAAGAAAAGGTATACATTCTGAATGTATTTGTACATTTCTGACTCTTACTTATTTCTTGCATTTGATCCTGCAATCAGGTCCATGCAGGAGGACTCCTTTGCTCCTTCACAAAGCCCCATTGACATTACAGTTTAGGACTTCCTCCTTGCTTGGAGGGGAAGCAAAATGTTTCAGATGTGTAGAGATTGCATTCACCTACAGGTGGTACAGGCCAGCTCACCTGTGTGTTAGAGGGTTTAGTGACTGCTCTCCTTTCCAACTCTCCTCTCCCATGTAGCCTACATAGGAGCATGTAGGGGCTCTTTATACCCCTGTAGTGCAAACAAAACAACTAATAATACTTGTATTTCAGTAGCTCACGGAGGGTCCAAGCAGATTGGAATAGTAGCCACTATCCTTCCAGATCTCTGACATATGGTTTTGGACCCCCAGGCTGGTGCAGAGTCACTCCCAGGATGTACAGGTGGTACGCAGACCCTGTTATTCAGGTGGTCTGTCCATCCCCCAGGCTCAGGGTTAAAGTGGCACTTTACAGTAGGAGCTTCACTGGTGGATTCTTTTCTTCTCCTTCTGTAACTCATAGAATGGATTTATCACGGGATGTACCTGTGCGTTTACTCTTTATGTGCACTTTTACCTTTATTTTAAAAACACTCTACTGAAGCCCCCATTGTTAAAGAAAATTTACTTAGCTTCTCATCACCGCTTAAACTCATCAAAAATGCAAAATTGATTGGGGTAGGACTGTATAGCTTAGAGGGGTCTAGGTCAGACTTTTGCATTCAGTCAAGGTTAGTGACAACCATTATGTACTTCTGTTCTTTTCTGATGCCCTTTCTGTAGACCTTGCCCATTCCCTAGCACACTATTGCCTGCCATCATAAAACCACCACCATGGGCAACCTTGTTTGCAGTCCCTATAGATAGGAATATAGAGCTAACCTCTCACCCCACCATTGGCTGTTCCTCCAATTCGGTTTTGGGCAAGCTTGTCCTGTCCTTGCCCAAGCTCTGTCTAGTATGTTGTCAGAGGACGGCAGTGTGTGGAGATGCCAATTGGCACTTTTTTATTTAAAAAGAAAATAAGTGAAAAGTGGATAAACAGTGGCCTGATTCATTAATGTCAATGGGAATTTTTTCATTGAATTCAGTGTGCTTTGAATCACACCCCTTGTCCAGCTGGAAACGCTGGATGTCCAAGTGTGAATAAAATTAAACGAGTAACAAAATGTTTCTTTTTTCCCTGACACCATGATCCATTTGTATGGGGGGAAGGGAGAGAGGCAGGAGGGAGTTCATTCTATTTTTTATAATTTTTCATGTTTCTATTATTTTTATATGTAAAACGGCTTTCATCCCTCCAAGCTTGGTTCACAATTTTTGTATATTTGAAGGGAATCGCCTGGGTTTGCATCTTATGAAGACAGAAGGATATGCACATATTGGAATATAGTTGAAAGGTGAGGGTAACTGCCAGTGACCAAATTTTACAAAATACAAAAAGCTAAAGGAATTATGCAATAAATTGGAGAGGATGAGACATGAGAGTGAAAGCAGCTGGGGATTTAGTCTTATTTCAATAGATATATTTCTAATATGGGATTTATTAAGTGTCTGTTTAAAAGTAAGTGGTATGAATTTCTCAGGCCTCATTCTCCTTTCACTTTCTCTGGTGTAAATCAGGAGTAACTCCACTGAAGTTGATGGAGTTATGTTAGTGTAAAACCACTGTCAGTGTAGAATCAGACTGTGTGTCTAAGATTTGTCTGTCATTGTTTTTTAAATAATCCCATGAGTAGAATTCCAGCTGAGATGAAACTGCTCCGTGCCCTTGGGCAAATAAAAATTGGTACCAGTGAACAGAGGGTGGCTGTTTTATTTATATCAAACAGGAAGAGAAACCTGTGTAATGAGAACTTTCTAAAAATAATTCCATTTTCTCATGTGCTCTCCAGCAGCTGGGAAAAAAAAAAAAAAAGCCTTATCTAGAGGATGCACAAAGGCTATCAAGATTTCCCTGAGCTTGGCAAAAGTGACTGTTAAATCCAGGGACATGTGGAAGTTACTATGTCCTAGGGACAAAATCCAATCAACTGCAATCAATCCTTTCAATTGTGTAATAAAGTGGTGAGAAGATGATGCTTTGCCATCTGAAAGTGACATTGTTTTCCATTAAATAATGAAGCAGTTATTGCCACAGTAAACCAATGTCAAATAACTGTGAGTAAGGACAATGTTTCATCTATCATTATTTTCAGTTACTGCATTCTACAGTTATGAAGTGCTCAGTACAGTGGACAACATTATGTATAAACTACAGCACATGTAATGTTGCAAGAGATTTACTTTGCCAATGAGAAAATGATTTACTCTGCTCTCATGTTTATTTGCATTTTCATATTTCATAAATGATTAAATGGCTACCAAAATTCCCCCTTTTTTTGGTTTAAAAGCTGTCCTGAAGGAACAGGTAAAAACTGTGGAATATATATGCTCCCCTCCACGTTGAGGCACACAAGGGAACAATTACAAGTTAAATGAGTCAGAAAAGCTCCGAAGGTATGTTCTCCCTGGAGTCCATAAAAAGCCTTGTAAATCCAGCTTCATCTATCTATCGTAGGTAAATATCTGCACCCATTGCTGTAATATCTGAGCACCTCACAATCTTTAAGGAATTTCTCCTCACAACATCCCTGTGGGTAGGAAAACATTATCCCCATTTTACAGCTGGGGAATGAGGCAGTGAAACTAAGTGAACTCCCCAAAGTGGTTGAGCAGGGAATTGAACCCAGGTCTCCTACTATTCCTAGCCATTTTATGATGCTAAGGTTACATCTACACTTGGAGATGTCAGTCTCAGCTCAATTAGACATCACTCAAATGTGATTAGAGCTAGCACACTAAAAATAATTGTGAAAGTGCGGTAGCACAGGCTGTAGTGAGTAGCAGAATGAGCTAGCCTCCTTGAGTATATACCCACTGGGTCCAGGAGGGTTTGTAACCTGGATGGTTAGCTGTTCCCTAATCGATCCTGCCTATGCGTCTGCAGCTACATACTATTTTTAGCAAGGTAGCATGAACATGTCTACTCAAACCGGAAATCACATCCTCAGCTCCAAGTGTACATGTAGTCTGAGAGAGAATATGTTTGAGGCAGGTGAGATGGGGTCATAGTGCAGCCTTCTGCCATGATACTCTCCCTTCCTAGCTATATAGATATCCACACAGGAGTTAATGCGGCTCCTAGCGATGTTGACATCTAATTTCTGTTTAAAACCATTTTAGAGAGCGGGAATTGCACAGATGTAATGGAGGAGTAGTCTAGGTTTGGAACTTTCACCCGGATGATGGCTTGGAGGCTGTCCTGTACTTCAGTACCATGAATTAGGAGATGGTGGGGGGAAGAACAATGACTCTTCCCCCAAAAAAGGTTTTTGCACTTCCTCAAAATTCCACAGGCTACAGAGCCAGGGGTGGGAGAGTGGAGATGGCCCAATCACTTTCAAGAAGTGGTTTGGTTGCCTGCTGCTGGAGTGGGGTGGAGCATTGCTGTGTAGTCACATCACCACTGAAAGCTGACCTGGCCAATCCTCCATACAGATGGAAGGGTGGCCGGGCCAAATTTCAGTGAGTGGTGTTGGGACTTCGCACCCGGGGTCACAGTTCCTATGTAGCAAAGGGTAGGACAGTCTATTGAGAATGCGACTTTTGGCAGCACCAGCTCACTAACCTGGAGGAATGAGTGGGGAGCAGAATGGAGTCCCTCGCCCCAGAAATATCTGAATTGGTGCCATGGCTCTGCTCCCTCTGGGATTAACCTGTAACCCTAAAGGGAGCATGTAACAGATACTTTCTGAAGTAAAACTTGAAAATTTTTCTAAGCTCTCCACCTCCACGCTGTACATTTCACTTCAGAAAGAGAGAAGATCTGACCCTTGTCTTATTGGACTCAATTAAAGTTTTGCCACTAATTTTAATGGGAATGGGATTGAGCCATAAATACTTCTAATATAGTAATAATAATGAATTCAATTTATAGTCATACATCATGGAATCAACATTATTAGGTAAGAAGGGCTTCATGGTCAAGCATGCAAAAGTAAAAAATGACAAAGGTAAAATTTCATGCACTAAGTAATGCCTAGACCTCATTCATTGCCAGTCTCACAAGACAGGCTGTGAATATGGCAAGAGCTCTTTTGGAGGCCTTGTCTCATTCACTGTACACTTTCACTGTATTTTCCACTGCATAGCTAAGTTAATCAGACACAGAAGGATTTTCCTTCCTTAGCTAAATACATTTCTAAAATACCTAAGTAAGTTTCAACGGGAGTTGGCTGCCTAACTCTTTTAGGTGATTTGGAAAATATACCTAAAGGTTTAACAAGAAAAAAACATATGTTGAACACACAGCGATCAAAGGGCAAGAGTTTTTTAGTGCATTTGGGTGCCTAACTTCCTTAGACACCTAAATACCTTTAATTTTTTGGCCCAGCTGGACCAAATCAGTTTTCATCAGTAAAGGTTCAAAGTTAATTCTCATTAATTATCCCTGCTATATTTCAGTTTCCTTCCTTTAGTCATTTCAGCACTAGAAGTATTGGCCAAAAAAAAACCCCATCCACAATTCCTCTCTTCTTTTTTGTAGTTATGGCTTGCACATTTGTATTCACATTTTCCTGAAAAAAAAAAAAATCACTTTTGATCAGAGACGAAGACTGAAAAATTTCAGTCCAAAAAAGATTGGTTCAGAAAATCATGAACTTTATATATAGGGTCATTTCAAAGGTGTTATGCAACCTTAACTTCATCAGTCAGGTGAGCCCAGTGTTAAAATGATGTATGAGAGAAGATAATCTGATATTATACAACTATTATTTGTGCTCTAATATTTTTCATCTATATTATGGTCTAACATTTTCTGAAGTTTGTAATGGCTGTAGTCTTTGTTAATGGCTTTGGTAGATTCAAATATAGAACTGGCTGAAATTTGTCCTTAATCGATGGTAATGATAGAGCATTATCAACAGCACACAGAAATAATATGAAAGGAAAACTGGCTTTTCCACCATAAATGCTACCAATTATGACAAACAAAAACTGGTCTCTAAGATAGTAAATATTGACAGCTTCCAAACTAGATCCCTAACAGCATTACATGGGTGAATGTGAAACAATTTATGAGTAAAAAGTACAAAAAAGACTGCTTTTAGCCATACAAACAAAATCAGAGAGAAACTCTGCAAATGGCAATAAGCATTCAGGGGGAAATGAAACAGAAAATACTATATCAATTTCTGTCTCTTTCTCTATTTGTCCATCTTTCTACCTGTCACTGTGTATACAGACCAGCCATCAGAATCACATCTGAACATGATTTCCAATCAAATGTTGAGTGAGTGTGTTAAACACACCAGATTTTAACCAATTTACTATCAGTTTGGTAATGACAGAAGGAAATATATAGCAATTGCAATTAGGCAATAATGTAAAAGATCCAAGGAATAAAGGTGTTTGGATTTAGATTTTAATTTTATATTTATGTGGCTTCTGAAATATCTGTAACTGGGAGCGGTGTGAAGTAAACAGGACGTCTATTTTGTTACTGACAGTCTCTGTTTAATCTGTAGCCACAAAAGCTGATAATTAAAGGATTTTAGATGTGTTTCTAGTGAATTCAATTTGACACATTAGAGTTTATAATCCCTGTGACCTCAATTATTGAGTATGAATGATAGGCAAACACTACTAATCCAAATGCCCGGTGTCTCAATTTTCCAATAAAATCCAATACTTAGTTAACTAGCTACAAATGAAGGTTATCTGAATTACAAAATACCCCCATCCTTCATCTTTGAAAATGGGGGAAATGGTCCTGTCTATGAAGGTCATTTCTTTTAACAATTTGCATTGCCAATATTCTGAATTGCACAGAAGATAAGGCATCAAAATTTTCCTTCTAACTCTTTCTGTGAACCAAAGTGGTAATAAAAAAAAAGTGTTTTCAGTAAAGGGATATCAATTTCATACACTTACTGTTTAGAAATATAAACCTAAAAGAAAAACAAGCTGAAGTGATCTTCAGCAGTTACCCATTACACTTACCTGCTATAACATCTTATAACTAATTGTTATGGAGGAACTTCAAAATAACAAAGGGATTGGTTCAATTAACCTCTCAAATACTGGGGACCATGTCATCCTTAGATGGTATAAGATGGCATTGTTCTAATTTAATTAACTTTGCCAATGTATATCACTTGAGGATCTAGCCCTGGGTGTTTAACCCAAACCTCTGAGCTTGCAAAACTAGCTTGGACTTTTCACAATAACAGAACTTCTTAGAAGATTTTTGGTAATCCATTTGTCCACTATGCCTGAAAGTACTTGAAGAATATACAATAGAATATGTGTCCTCTGTGAGATCCAGGGCAGAGGGGCAGAAGATGAATTGAGAATAGTGGGGCTGACCCCTTCTGGGTGTAGAAGAGAAGACATTTTCATGCCGTTTTCATCCCTCTGTTCCTGGATCCTGCGGGTGGAACAAGATATTCTCCCTATGTATATATATGGTACTAATTATAAGTATACCCTGCTGCTTTGATGGTTCTTACTATGATATCAGTAACCACCATATTATCAAATCATGAATACTGATACTAAATCCATGCCAGACCTTCGTGTGACTACTAACTTCATGGCTCTGTTGTGTATGCTTCATGCTGCTGTCCATAATGCTGGTGGGAATTGTTGAGGGCATCCCATTGACTGGCTTCTACTGGCTTTGTGCATGGAGAGATGCACCACATACTTTCTTATTGCTGCTAGTCTACACATAATGAGTATTTCTTATTGCTGCTAGTCTACACATAATGAATAATCCTCAGTGCCCTTGGTGGCTGCAGCTCACTTTTTCAATGATAACCTGTCCCTGACCATTAAATTTTCTCCCGCTTCTCAGAGCTCAATACATGGTAGGACTGCTCATCAGTGGAGACTGGTTCCAACTGGTTGTACTCTGTGACCCCAAATTGGCTCCTTGTGGCTTACACACACACACACACACACATTGGCTTTATTCCGTCTAAGTCTTCCCGTGGGACCCCTCGCCCTTTTAAATTGACATCAACTGGCTCTACATGTAGTTAGACACCTACACCCTCTTGTTGGCTCTGTGTATAGGAAATACTCCCTTGCCCAATTCTCTCATATCATCTTCCGATGGCTCTGCTGATGGCAAGACTTCCCTTAGCCCTAACCCAGTACTTGTTCACTCCATGTAGGAAAGATCTCTCTAGACAGTTTTGTCTGTGCCCAGCCATTGCTGTCAGCAAAAGTGGACAATTAGAGAGGGGAAATGCTAACTAAATAAAACTGTTGCCTCTGTAACTGGTGTGGTTTCTCTATATAAGAAAGGAGCTGGACACAGGGGGAGATAATGTAGTGGGAGATACACTCCAGGGCAGATCTGAGCTGTGTGGGATTGGAAACTTCTGTCCATCAGTGAGCAGAAGGTGGGAGAGTCTGGATCATGTGTCAGCTTGGGGGAAAGACTAGAACAGTGAAACCACTTTGAGATCTTTAGTTCTCCCTCTCAAAGGAACCTACTGTGGAACCTACTCCATCTGTTGGGCAGAAGTAGCCTCTGCAAGGTGGCTCCATAACTGTACCATGGCCTATAGAGAAAGAATCCTCCCACTTCTTCCCATTACATATGCCTGTTGGCTACTTGGGCACTGGACTATAGATTTGGAGCTTTAGAATATTATGTTATGTATGAATTATGTGTGTGTGTATGTGTGCCAGATTTCTATAAATATTCATATCTGATGCTAATGAAAACTTAGTAAATATAGAGGTTCAGATCCTCAGCTGGTGTAAATCAGAGCCGCTCCCTTGAAGTCAATGACCAATATGGTACAAGCTCACTGACTTCAATGTGACTGTACTGGGTGTAAATCAGAGACAAATTTGGTCCATATGATGCATACATAGCAGCACAACAATTGTTGTGGAACATACAGATGGAATATAGAATCCCCCTAAGAGTGTTAGGGGAAAGTGTTGAACTCATTTGGAATACTACTTAAAGCTCATTTGAGGAAGAAATAAAAAGCAGTTTGAAAGAAGTAAATACTGCTGCTGGACTCTTATTCCCTTTGTTTGAGCAGCTGCACATTGCAAATAAGAAGGTATATCGATTTTTTTAAAATACATTTGTTTTTGAAAATAGTATTGAAGATTGTAAATATATGTGGTTTACAAATATTTGCGTTCCATAATTGCTTTCACAAAACACTGGAAAGATTGAATTACACTAATTCATTTTTTCCTCTGCAAAGAGCCAACAGAATTTTAACTAAAATCTTTTCCCACTATTCAGCAGCAGATATGTGATCTCTGATCACACATCCAGTTACACAAAAGACTCAAGTGTGAAACAAACAAACAAACAAACAAAAATAAAGTAAAGTAAATAAATAGTCAGAAACTTTTGATAATCGAAATTCCTGAAAGTATTCTAAGCCATGCAAACGAGTGTGTGCATGCCATAGTGGATTGTGAAGCAGTACTTGATTTATCATATTTGAATATCTGATATCTGAATATTTAGATTTGTAGAATAGTAGTTATGAATACATTTTGATGGCATTTAGCAAAAGTTACACACAAGTGGGAAATAGAAAGTTAGCCTTTTGCTTTATATTAGACAACGTACAACTACATGCAACCTATTTTTATTAGTTTTTGTTGCTAGTGACTAAAAACTGGTTCTTATGCACAAGGTTGTGTGATTCATTTGGAATTAACATCCCTTGAAAGCATCATAACTTCAAAATATCATGCCTAAAGTTGAGTAGGAAAAATTCATAAAAATGGTCTCACAGCATATTCTGTATTGATTTATGAAGGCATTAATTTGCCATTTAGCTTTTAAAATTGACTATTAATAATCCTTGACATTCAAAAGATAAATTCTCTTTTTTACAATTAAAATAAATCTTGTGACAGTCTCAAAAAAATCTGATTTTGTGTGTATGTGTATGGATCTTTTTTTAAGACAAAAATGTAATTTTTCAAACTTTATAATAAAAAAACAGTTTGCAATAAGTTTAAAGAGAACATTTTAAATGTTCAGTCTGGGTTTGTTCAGGAAATAGTTTATTTCAAATAGCTTAATAGTATCAAAACCACTAGATCTCTACAACACATCATAATCTAATTAATAAGGTACATTAAAGTGTCAAATTGTTATTAAAATCCCAGTTTAAGAAACATTTGATTCACTTTTGCCATAAATAGTTAATGTTATATTGGCTAATATATACTAAGATTATTTATTCAAAATAAATTCAGTTTATTAAGAATACTGGGTGACTTTACATAACTTCTATTCATAAGTCTGTAGTGAAATGATGTTAAAATTTAAAAATAATAAATTATATTTTCTTAGTTATTATCATTAAAAGTTTTATTTAATTTAGATTGTGTTTTTAGAAAAAACAGAAACTCAGTCAAGCTGAACTAAGAAGTGGGTCAGAGATAAGATAAAACAAACAAGATTGGGTGTGTATGTATAATGGGGGATATCTATCTATCTATCTATGTATCTATCTATAGGCAATGTGAGGGTGAAAAGAAGATAACTGCATAACTTCAATGGACTGGGCCGTTGTGGGCAGTCAGAGAACAGATTCTACAATAGGTTTTCAATAACAGATGTCTTGTCATATAAATGTATGGGAAAGAGATAAAACTACAGTTCAGTAGCATTTTTCCAATATCTTGATGCTCCTTCTACACTAACCAAGTAAATCTCGCAACTCCTGGTGAGGCAGGTAAAGAAGGGAAAAGTGCATTGTGCCTCTCATAAAACAGAATAATTTGTAAAGCATGATTGGAAATTATTTAAAAGTGACAGCAAAAAAAAAAAAAATCACATGGTAGAATGACCAATTGTCCCATCAGAGAAGAAGTAAAAACACTTCTCTAAAATCCTGGTGTTCAAAGGGAGACTTGGGGAGTTATGAAATGGAAGCCTGAAGCCTGAAAGCAGGGATAACAGAGTATTAGAAAAGAAGGGAGAGATGAGAAGAAAAGGTAGGACAAGCTCTGAAGAGGTAGTGTGGTTCCAGTTGATAGTGTACTGGACTAAGTAAGATTCAATGGAAATTGGTTCAATTCTTGGCTCTTCATTAATGACTGGGTGACCTTGGGTATGTTACTTCACCTGTCTGTGCCTCTGCTTCTCCTTCCCATATTCTGTTTGTCTTTTCTATTTACATTTTGAGCTTTTAAGGACAAGAACTCTCCATTAATATGTTTTTCTAAAAAGCCTAACACAATAAAGATCTTGGTTGGAGCCTCTAGATGCTAAAAAGGCAACTGTAAAGAAGCAATTGAACCACAAAAGCCTTAGAAGCATCTTATGTGGTGGCCATGCAAACTGCCAATAAGCATACACCATTGGCAAGACCATTCTACTTCCAGAAGCAGTAGACATATGTGAATTATTATTGGGAATCAAACAGCCATGGGACTAAAAACCATTCCTATGTAAATAATACCATCCATCAATGTTTGCAGAACACGTTTCCAGACTTAGCCAACATGGCTCATGTTTTGTGAGATTTGTCAAAACAGGTACAATAGCTCAAGAACTCTTATTTAACAGGGTCATTCTTCTCACTAAAATCTTAGGCTGTGCTCAAACATGCCACAAAATCCATATTTTCCAATTATAGTTTTCAAAAGCTTGATGAGATCAGATTAGATCAGATTATATAATTAAACAAACTCTTTGTAGTTGAGCCAAGTCACAAAAACTGAACTCTAGTATCCTTCTTCAAAGTAGTGTCCTGAGTAGAAAGCAAGAAAGAAATAAAGAAAGAAAGAAAAAGAAAAGTATTTGACTGTGAGGAGACATCAATTTTTAAAATATCTGTAAAGGACACACAGTAATAAAAGGTGTGAAAACCACAGTACTAGATAATCAGTTCTGACGGTGAAATTTGAAGAAGAGTGTCCTACTACCGTGATCAAAAATGTTTGCCCACAAACCCACTATGGAGGCATCAGACAAAAACTATGACAGAATAGGCAATAATAATACATAAGTGAACTACTGCAGTAAAATAGCAGGTAAGAAAGAAAACCTTGTGCTAATTGGGGAAAATATGAAGCCTCAAGCATTCTGTATAATTTTAATTCCAGAGCTGTCAGTTATGTGGTGCCTAGATGACATCTGTCATAAAAGGTGAATTTCTAATTTCTTTTAATAGAAAAATGAAGTTGTAAAGGTGTCATGCTGTGCTCTTCAAGAACCACCCCCCCACTAGTCAAGTTGACTTGAGTCTTTCAAACATCAACCTAAAAAGACTTCTAGTAAACTGTACCTCCTGTGGGCACCAATGGATGGTGAGATAAGCAAAACATGTTAAGCCTTCTGCCATCTGTGCTAATGACTACTCAGATAGCTACAATGGAAAGTGTAATATTGAATAGAAAGCACATCAACCTGCTTGGCCCTTCACACTGTGGCTGCTGCAAGCTGACATGCAGTGAAGACCAAGACAATTCCAAAGTGTTTAATTAATTGTGCTTTTTTATTATTGTTATTTGACAGTGCTCAGAACTCTCCTCTCCCAGACAACAGTGGGAAATCTGCCTTTAATAAATAGCATAGTAATTAGCAACACACCAAACAAAGTGCCTGCTAGTGACGGTGTTACGGATGAAGATTCACTGTCTCTTTATTATCATTGAGAATATTAGAAACAAAAGTTTCTCCTCGAATTTACAGTCCTGAACTCAGATTCATATAATGATATGAAAGAAGACAGACCTATATCTGGGACCCTGACCCCTCCAGAAATCCATATTAAATTTAATCCTTCAACAATCAGTATCCTGAGAGAACCCAGAATTATTTTACTGATGGAAATCCAAAATCACTCTCACCTACACCAATGAGAAAAGGGGGAAATGCAATATTCCTGTTTGATAGTAATACCATTTGAAATTTAGCAGTCGACTGTACAAGGAAATATGCATTCTCTGGCACCATTTTACCAGAATGATATTGAAAAACTGAAGGGTGTTTGAAAAAAAGATTGTGTTCGGTGCCCTTATTCTGATCGGGTGGATTAGGAGACCTATGATCTTTTTTGGTTGTTTACCAAACGAGGATGCCTTCTTGTATTTTCCATGCAGGACAGTCCTACATTTTATTTTACTAGTTAAAGATTTGTCTGTGCTGACTTCATTTGTATATTTAATCTTGTCACTCATTAGGTGTGAAAATCAAATCTTCAGATTTAGAGGAAGTTGGTGTAGGAATAAAATTGTAATTGTAACCCTGTAGATTAATTCATATCTTTTAATTCATACCCTTATTTGTGTCAGCCTCTATATGGTTATTATTGATATCATGTAACATTTGAACTTCTCTCAGTCATACTCCATATTGTGAATGTAAAACCCCATTTTGACCTATGTACTCCATCTTGTGTAAAAACCCCATTTTGACCCTATGTACTCCATCTTGTGTAAAAACCCCATTTTGACCCTATGTACTCCATCTTGTGTCAAACCCTTTCTAAACCTTTAGATGAATAAGATAGTTATCTGAACAAGGTATGAATGGAGGGTGTATGTGTGTGAGTCAGACCCAAACTGCCAGCTTGTCTTGATGAAGTTGTCCTGATGAAGTGTGAAGTCCATCCTAGGCTGAAGAGTGTGAACATAGCCCCAAAAAGCAAAGAAGGATCCACCCCAGAAAAACTTAATCAAACTTAATCAAAGACATCAAAGAACAAGCTGAAAGTCACGTCTGCTATTGTACCAGCAATCAAGGGTCACAGAGAAGCGACGTGACACAGCAGAACTGAAAAACCTATAAAAGACTGGGTGAGATTTCAAGGCTTTGGGGGGAAAAACAGCGTTCTACACATCATCTAAAGAAGAGCGTCGGTGCGCGCCCGACAAGGACCCTGCTCTCCTCGTGCCCAGCTTCCCTGGCCAGGTAGCTGCCACGAGCCACGAACTCCAGCAACGAACCCTAGCTACGATCTCAAGCCACAATCAGGACTGGTAGCTATATATAACTATAGAATGCTTTCTGGTATGTTTGGGCGCGTGTATGTGTGTGTGTGTGTGTGTGTGTGTATGTGTAGGTTTAAGTTAGTTATTACTTTAGTTTTTGTCAATAAATGCGGCATACTGCCTTTTCCCCTTGAAAAAGTCCCGAGTGCTTAATTTTGCACAACAGTTGGGTCTAATTATTATTTACTGAGTGATGACTGTGACTAGTGATATGCAAACAATGAGGAATATACAGTGCATGTCCTCAGGGACCTATAATATAAGATTCCATTCTGGAAAAAGGATCCACATGGAAGTAAATTAGGCCATATAGCATCCTGTCAGATATAAGAGACTGGCTGTGTGGATCCTTCTGCAGGACTGGGGCATTAAATTAGACATAGCTGTTGAACTCCATACATTCATATACTCTCAACTTCCATACTATGTATGAAACATACAGTGAATAATGAGACAGAGGTGGATGTGCCAGCTGTTTTAACACTTTATTGGTAGATTATGTGCAGAGATAGGATAAAGAGAAAATATGTTGTCTGGAATATTAATCTGTTAGGCTAATTTTAATCAGTTAGGCTATACATACACACCTGATTTTCAGTGCTACTGAAGGCAATGATTTTAAGAGCATCTATTTCTGATTCATGTTAGTAACCTTATAAACAAAAATATTTTAAAAACCTACTCCATTATCCATAGGTACCATATGCCATAAAGTAGCAATATGTTAACAAGGTGTATTAACCAACAACATTCAGAGTGACTAAATGATAAATAAGGATAATATGATGATATTGTAGTATTAGGAAGAGAGGAATTTGACTCGAGCAAGAGTGTATAACTATGCAATGTCGTGATGTGGAGAAAAGGAATGTTCTGTTAGAATGTTTAAAAGTCTTCCAAAGGAAGTGATGGAAGCCAATCCTGGGCTGGCTATCAGGCAACAGGCACCTTCAACATGGGTTAGTCCCTTCAGTATGCCTCCTGGTCTGTATGCACTCTCCTACAAGCATCACTGACTGATAGCACATCAGCCTTAACATGGCAATCTTTTTGAGAGTTTACTCTCTCTAGCTATGCTCAAATAAGGAAATACAGGATAAGGCCACACAAACATTGCAGAGAAGGAATGGAGGTTGAACTGAGATTGGGACTAAGACTTCTTTCCCTTCTTTTTCCCCAAAGTAAGCCCTCCTCGTCCACAAGGATCTTCTAAAGATCTTCACCTGATTCATAGACTCCAATGCCAGAAGGGAGTCCATTTTGATCATCTAGTCTGACCCACTGTATAACAGAGGCCCTAGAACTTCTCCAGAATGATTTCTAGACATACCGTTTAGAAAAGAAAAAGGGGGGGAAACACAATCCAGAAGATCTTAAACACACTTTGGAAGAAGAAGTTACTGAAAGCTGGAGCCTAGGGCTGAAACTTGCAACAGATGGTAGCAAAAGAGGAAAGCCTTGAGGAAAGTTCAGGGCAGCCACCATTATGTAAAGCCCTGGAGTAGTAGGAAAAGACCCTTTCATCCTCTGAGTAGCTTTGGTTTCTTCCCCTTGCCTGGGTGCAGGAGATAGGTCAGCTGTGCAAGGAACAGGTGTGGTGTGTTGCTAGAGCAATCACATTTACTTTACAAAGATTACAGTAAGTACTTGGAATAAACTCAGTGGTCCTCAGTGAAATTAATTCTTTCAGAAATCAGGCAACTCTGAAGGACAATGTCTGACTAGGCAAATATCCTTCCTCTGTCCTCCCACAGAAATCCATGTGGTGCCATTATGGTAATGGGGTTATTTCCCACCCAGCTCCCCCCAAAAATGAAAATAAATAATAAATCTTCATAAAACTTCATAAAAAAAGCAATGTGATTATTATTGATTGAGTGATAAGTCAAAAATTATTAACATAGAATAAGTGATATTGTTTTTATTGCATTTCATTGTCCCTTGTTGAACTATATTTGCCACAGTCACTAAAAACATTTAGATTGTAGCACGAATCTAACCTCTTAAAGAGACTAAAAGAACATTTGTATCTCAATATCTATCAGCTGCTCTAATGTTTTCTTTTCAAATTTGTCCTACAATTCTGTCCATTCCCTCCCATTAATATGATGTTAAGAATTGGAATAGAGAATAAAATGTCGCCTTCAGGGGAAGATGAAGAATGAAGAGCACTTGATCAATGTGCTACCTTTAAGCTCAAATGGCAACTCATTGTCTCATTTCTGAGTATTAAGGCTTCTGGGAATCTCAGTATAGTTTTTCTAAAACAACTCATAAATCCACAGTGAAAATTCAGAAGCTTGTTTTTCTTGGAAACATTGTTCCCTTTGGTGCTTGTATAACTCCTCCAAATAGTTTACACAATGACAGAACTCTTTAAGCTTTTGTACCGAACTAATTGGAATGGACCAGTTTAGAATATCAGTTTCTATCCATGACAGCTGTGTTATGTAATTGTTGGTTACCGTGTGTGTAATTATGCTACTTTTTGATAGCTGTATGCAGCCCACAAAGAGGATAAAAGTTCTATTAGTAGCTACAGATGATGAATCTGTGCTACTAAGTGGTAGAAGTTTGTGGGTTTTATTAACTGTAAAAGTAACACAAAATGAAAGGTGTTTTCCCTTCCTTTTATGCTATCTAAGGGTTAGAACACAATATTTTACTAGTTAAGTAACAAAGGAAGCAACACTGCTAAAATCAATCCTTTCCCCCTCCTAAAACCACTAGGGAGATTTTGAAACAGCATGGACTCCAGTGTCATCAGTAATATATGCTGACAACACCCAGAAGTAGGCTTTCTTCCCAGCAGGTACATACAACTTATCTAGATGTCTTATACAAATCTATCTAGATGTCATTCTGTTTGGATGTGATGAACATCTGAAAAGCAGCTGGCTCAAACTTAAGGAGACACTGGTGGGAATGTGAAAATATTCTGAAAAGTTTGTGAGGACATTAATTTCTCCACATACTGGGGGCATCTATCCTGAATAAGCAAGGTAGTGCTTCATCTCGTTTTAGGCTACTTCTACAATGCAAGCTAAGGGTGTGAGTCCCCAGCTCATGTGCACATACTTGTGGTAGTTTGGTGAGAGCTAATGTGAGTATAAATAGCTATGCAGCCCATTGGCACCAAGCTGTGTTGAGTTAACATACCTACCACTTTCAGGAGTATTTGTAGTTTGCCACTGCTGCCCATGCTACCACAGCTTCACTACTATTTATACATGTGTTAGCTTTCATTGAGCCTGTGATGCTGGCTGGATTAGGGGGAACATTTATAATCAATATGTCAAAATTACAATAATTCATATGAGATATGCTATGTCAGGTACTGCTAAAAAGGTTACAATTTGCTCTGTATGATGATATTGTTTATATGTATGTGTCATATTTGTAATGTTGGTTATAAAAATGTAAGGCATACCTGTGTTTCAACTTCTGCTGTGTTTCTGGGTGACATCCCAGAGATGGTTGCAGTACTAGCTGACTTAATGGCCCATTAAGGAAACTCACAGGCACAATAGGCCCGGGGGGAGAAGTCAGAGCTACACCTGCTGAGTCACCAGGATATGTGAGGGCATGCCCTACAGACAGGGGAGGGGACTTTCTGGTTCTGAGGTTTTTCCATGTCATGTGCTGAGGGCTTGTGTTTGCAATCCACTATAAAAAGCAACTGCATCATATCTATCTTGTCACATCTATATTGTCATTCTTCAGTCTTCATGCCTGCTTCCCTATCTCTGGATCATCTCATGTACACAACTGAAGCCGTGAAACAAAGGACTGAGATCCATCCTGGATGTACACAAAAGGGACTATACAAGCCTGCAAATTCCATAATTCTAATGAAAACCTGATATATATGGACTTTCAAATCGTTTGCATGTATCTGATTGTGTTTTACTGACACAAAGTGACCCAATCTATATATTTCACAATATATATATATATAAGGGCTATGAGATAGAGAATGAAGTGACTCAGTCTGCAACATCCTGCATCTGAAATGAGGCAGAACATGGCAGCTGCTTCACAATCCTCGAGGTAGTGTAAAGCTGTCGGCAGAGAGATTTATATACATCTAATGGTGCATTACACAAGAAACAGAATGACCTCTCCTTTTAAATTGTGTATGTACATATATCACAAAATGAAATGTATAAACATAATAGCTAAGTAACTATGGCTGAATCAAAGAGCACAAGAGAGTAGAGGGTCTTGTATTCGTCTGTGTGTGTGTGTGTGTGTGAGAGAGAGAGAGAGAGAGAGAGAGAGAAAGAAAGAAAGAAAAAGTTTGAAGAAAACCAGAAAGACAGATGGAGGCAGGAAAGAGGTCATATAGGAAGGTGATAGATACACAAGAATAGCTATCCTAGATGTGTTGTATTGCATTTTTTCATGTTGTTATTTTCTAACATCTCTAAATCCCATTGGATTATTTATTTTTACTTTGCTGGAGCTTGCAAAACCTTCCCCTATAGTATAATCTGCACATTTAATTTATGTGCTATTTACCAGCTCTTCCAGATCAGAAATAAAGATATTCAATTAAATCAGGTCTAACACTAATCCCAGTGGTTCTCCACTGAACATCTCCTTGCAACTTGATGGACTGCTTTGATTAGTGTCCTGCATCCAGTTTTTACTTCTTCTGGCAATGTACATGCCCAAGTCAATTTTTCAAGTCAGATTTTGAAAGACATCATATAAATTTTTCATCTGCATCTGTTGCATTCTCTTAATCTATGGAGTGTAAAAAACTGTCTGGTCGGCACAGTTGTACACAACTTTGAGATTTCTGCTCCATCTAAATATGTAGCCCTCCCAGTAATATTGATTGAACCCATCAGAAAGATTTAAATAAATTTAGACAAATTAAAGTTTTGAGTGTGAGATCTACTCACCTAAAAGAACAGAAAATAAATAAATAAAACCTAGCAGTAGTATGCTTGTGTGGAAGAAAATGTCCTCTTTCTAAGAGAGATTATTGTTCAGATGCTAATCATCAGTCTTTACAGTCCTTAGCAGGGTCATTTTACCCATACTTGTGATAGAAAACATTTCCCCACAGATCTACATGACAGATTTCTGTCTTAAAGAAGCAGATTGTTTTCCTTCACATAAGCACACTGGTATAGTTCCCTTGAACGAATTGTACATTCCTCCCAATGTGACAGTAGAGCTGGGTATGGGAAAAATAAACAAAAGCAATGCTGTTGGTGAGCAATGTGATCGAGAACTTCATGGAACCCAATTATATAATACACCATCTGAAAAGTCCCTTTGGAATATAACAATTTTATGTGTATTGTTCTCAGTTCTGCCGTATACCAAATAAATGTGCTACATATAAATTATGTAGAAACATTTTGAGAAATAAAACTATATTCCCTAGCTCTAAAGTAACCAGATGGTACCATTTTAATGATGAAGAATATGAAAATGCCACAAGAAATTAGATGGGTGAAGTAGTGAATAATTTCTTACCAATGGGGGTTCATGAGTTTTCAGATTTTACTGAGATCTACAAAGTCACTTGGTTAGATGGCACTTGAAACCCCTGCTTTCAATTCAATGCATCAGAGAAGAGTCTTCTATCCAAAAATCCAATCTGTTATGCAAATGATTGATTCATTTTCATGAAGTTTAATACAAGGAATTTACTTGTGTTTGTCTTAAAGCGAAGCAGAGAGTTACTGACAAACAGCAGAGTTGAAACAACAACAGTAAAAAGGATTGGTGAAGAAACTGTAAAATGGGTTGGTGAAGAAATCTTCAGAATTCATGTTAGACTCACACAAAAATAAAAAGGACACACTTTCAAAACACATTTGTAGGGTTGATACTTACTGTACATACTGGCAGTTTTGACTCTATATTGATCTTTCAGCTATATGTTTTAAAAACATTATTTTTTTATACACACCTCAAGTTGAAACTGAGTAAAAGCACTGTATGGTAATCGGACACCATTTCATAGTGGTGGTCTCCTAGCACTAGCAGACTTGCAATATATGCTATGCATTATTCAGAAAACAAAGTCAAACTTCTTCTAGAATTACCTTAAATTGAGTCCTTAGCAGGTCGTTCACTCTTTGGAAAACTGATACACTTACCAAACATGAAACACAGGACAGAATAGGTGCCTGTGTAACTGAATAAATGGGACCAAACCAGTACTTAATTCATTCCAAGGCTTGCCATGGCTGAGCCCTGGTACCTCTAAGCTTGGCACTTCATCACCCTGGAACCTCTGCCCTTGATACATCAGTTATGAAAGTAAAAGAACTGCTTGAGCCCGGCACTTCTTTCATTACAAATTAGTCACTGGATCGAACTCTTCATAGAAGTGAAGACAAGAGCTCTAGATTCTCAGCTGTGCTGAGCTCAGCAATAGCAGCTATAGGCCACCTATAGCCGCTAAACTGTGGTTCAGTTTATAGTATTGATTAACAAGATGTCAGATAACTTAGCTTAGTCAAGTTTATTAAACATAAATAAATCAGCACAAACAAGAAAGAACAGTCCTGCAGCAGTTTCAATCTGCTTCAAATTGTGAGCGCAACTTGGCTTCCCCCTTATTTATGACAGAAAATTCCGGAGATTCTACTGTATTAGTACAGCTCTTACTCCCCTTTTCTTATCTAGTTTAATAGTTTTTTGGGTACAAAGATGTCTGTACCAATCGTCCCTAACACAGTGTACCTAGCACACAATAGCATTCCAGCTATCAGTACAACATAGAGACATCTTCACTAACTGTAGCTAGCATACAGTTCACATTTGGCATGTCTCAACAAAACATATGTCTTGTTTCTGACAGATTCTACATATACCATGTTTACCTACTCACTAATTTCCACTATAAAGTTTAGCATGAGTACAAAGCATTCTGGGAAAATAGTTTATATTTATATAACTTAGGAAAAATACAAAACCTTCTAGAAATATATAATATTAGCTAACACAGCTGTACTCTTGTCCTGAGGCATAGGTCCTGCTCCTGAGGTGAGCCAGCTGCTGGACCATCCTAATGTGCAAGTGAGAGCAACCCTATGGCTGCTTATATCAGCTTGACTGTCATCTAGAGATAAATGCCAAGATTCACAAAGGTACTTTGATGCCTGAACCCCAGATTTAGGTGCCTACATTTGAGTTAAGGATCCTAAATCCTAGTTTTACGTTTCATTAAGATTCATAAAACTCCGATTGAACTCTGCCTAAATGCACTTGGCACCTACATTTTTACACCCTCAGCACCTATGTTTTCGCCTCTGGAAATGCACAGTACTGCCTCATCCTAGGTATCTGGTCACAAACAGAGAGTTTCACAAACCAGGTAAGATAGCCATTGGGCTGCCTAATTCACATGCGGGATCTGATCCAATAGGTGTACTAAGAGGCCACCTGCTAGATTGGGTCCCCATAAGTAAGCTAACACAAAGAGAGTTTTGCCTCATTACTTTTAGCCTAGTGGTTAAGATACTCATCTGGGAGACAGCAGACCTAGGATCTAGTCCCCCTGATCCAATGACTCTAATTATTTATACACAGTGCATTAGCTTCAATAGAAGGGATTGAAGACAATCTATGCCAGAATATACCATGGCTCAGTGGTTAGGGTACTGTCCTGAAGGAGTTTTAGCTTTGCACTAGCTAGACAGGGCATTTGAGTCATCTGACTCAGATTACAATTAGGGATGTAAAAATGAGTTTAATTAAAATCCGTTTAAACATTCTAAAATAGAATGTTTAAACGGTTAAACATTGTGGGGGTGGAGCTGTACTGGGCTCAGCTCCTCATTGCCAAGTGAAAGCAGCCTCGCTATAGATGCCCCTCCCCCTGGCGCTGGGCTCTGCACCACTCCCCCTCCTCACAGGAAGCCAGCCCTGTTGCTGCTCTCCTCCCCCCAGTTTAAACAGTAGTCAGCTCTTTAAAATGTTAAAACATCTGAATACCGTTTAAACGGTTAACTTTTTACATCCCTCGTTACAATATTGTTTCCTGAGACTTATGACAAGCTTTGGCTTTGGATGAAGCAACATCTGTGATGTGAGTGCAACAAGTTTCATTTTGGTGTAGAAACGCATTTTGAACAAACATTTTGTAGTTGTGACACTGACTGGATTAGGGGGTCCTTGAGGTGTATTCAGGAGCTGTGATTACTTCCTTCTACACTAATCTCGCATTGGGGGTGTCACACTGGCTGGATTGGGGGAGGGGGGGCATTTATTATATTGTTTAACATCAGTATTTCAGAATCATAATAATTCATATGAGTTATGCCGTGTCAGGTACTGTTGAAAAGGCTATAATGTACTAAATAAGATGACGATGTTTATGTTCATGTGTTATGTGTGTAATGGAAGTTATGGATATGTTTGATAAATCTTTATTTCAAATTGTGCTGGGTCTGGGCGACACTCCAGACAGGATGGCTGCAGCACTAGCCTGCTTAATGGCCCATTAAGAAACTCACAGGTACAAGGGGCCCAAGGGGAGAAGCCAGGGATATACCTGATGAGTCACCAGGACTTACTGATGTAACTCTGGACTCCATTTTATTCCTGTAAAATTCTACAAGGAGCATGGCAAAGACCAAAGGACATAAAAGGCAGCTGCCCAAGATCCATTTTGTCTTTAGTCTGTCTTCTGTCTTCAGTCTACCGTCTACCTCTGGATCAACTCATGTACAACTGAACTGAAGCTGTGAAAAACAAAGGACTAAAACCCATCCAGGTACTGGATGTATACCAGAGGGATTATACAAGCCTTCAAACTCCACAATTCTACTAGAAAACTGATGTATATGGACTTTCAAATCAATTGTATGTGTCTGATTGCTTTAATCCTTTAACATTTCTCTTATAGTTCGTTTCTTTCTTTTTATAATAAACCTTTAGTTTTATTTACTAAAGGATTCGATGGCAGTGTGGTATTTTGGGTAAGATCTAAACTTATATTGATCTGGTACTGTGGTTGACCCTTTAGGGTCAGGAGAAACCTTTTTCGTAAAGAGCCTAGAATTTGAAATAACTAATCTCTTTAGTGGACCTAGTGGCTGATTGGAACCAGGGACTGAAATGCAGTAAAGGGGGCTGTGTATATATTTGTATTTTTGGCTTCTTGATAACCAGTGTGGGGAATCAGACGCACTGTTTGTGGCTGGATGGGAAGTCTGACTTCAGTGTCACCCACCAGTGCTGGGAGAATCTGCTCTCCTTTTACAGCCTGCCCTGACCTTGGCATTTTCAGGTGGCTACTCTAGGCATGAACGGGTCACAGTAGTTATGAAGAACCTGAACATTTTGATCGATTAAACAAATAAAACCCCAGAATATTTCAGGTTCCCAAAAGATGTTCACAGGACAGCAGGAAATAATAGGAAATAATGGAACTGTCCAAATTAAATCAGCAACTATGACCTCCTTACCTAGGGATCATTCCACTATATCAGAATCATGGGGGTGTCCTACACTTCATCTCTATTCCTGTCATACTCTCCATTTGCCTTTTTGGAATCCTCAGCTGCCTCGTTACTGAAGCCATAAGTCCCCTTTGTGCTGCTGCAATGGTGCTCACTCACAGAAAAAGGTACTACTCACCCTGAATAAGTATCAGTCTGGCTCTGAATGTGGGAGATAGAGTTGTGAGAGTGGGAAGCTGACTTATTTTCCCTGTTATTTTGCCTTCTTTCCTCCATTTTATCATTGAAATTGCTTTGTAACCTAACATTTGGCCAAAAGCTGTACCTCTTGAAGTCATTTTTTGCCGTCAATTTCAATAAATACCGGCCTTCTATTTGGACCTTTTACTGCATATATATATATATTTTCAAATACAGCAAATATATCAAAATACCAGATCAGATTAGCAATCTTGTTGTGTTTCTTCTTGTTAATATTTATTATTTACGTTCAAGGGTGACCACAATATCCTGGGAGAAAGCTGCATCATCATTGCTGAAAGAGCTCACGCAGTCTTTTCTCACGGGCTTTTCTATATGGGGAAAAAGCTCAGAATAGCTCTGCGAACATTCTTCTTCTGCATTGACTACCTTTGTGGGTCTGTCTACACTGCAATAAAAAATCACAAACCGAAGTCTCAGAGCCTGAGTAAAAAGGGACTCAGACTTGAGAGGCTCAGGCTGCAGAGCTAAAAATAGCAGCATAGATATTTGGGCTGAGGCTGGAGCCCAGGTTCTGAAACCTCCTGAGGAGGAGTGTCTCAAAGCCTGGGATCCCACCCAAATCCAAAAGCCTAGGCTCCCTCCCAAATCCAAAAGCCTACTCTGCTATTTTTAGCCCTGCAGCCTGAGTCCTGCAAGCACAAGTCAATTGACCTGGGTTCTGAGATTCAGTTCCTCGGGTTTTTTTTTCCAGTTTAGACAAACCCATATGGTTTAGTTTAATATACTGTGGAATTAGATTAACCTAAATAGCAAGAAGGCATTGAAATAAGAAAGTTTATATGGGGAGTTATTGTGGACTAGCTATTGTGTTTTAGATTCTCACCCTAGCTATTTCACACAGAGAAACCTGTAGTGTATGCCTACTTTGATACACAGCAGACTGCTGTAATGGTGTTTAAAAGAACTAAAACTGTTCAGAGGTCTGACGTGCTAATAAACCATGCTTTGAATTATTTCCTAGTTCTCATATTTCTCTTCTTGCAAGTTAGGATGTGTAGATATTAAAAATATATTTTACAATCTTAATCGTCTGAGGCAGGTTGGAGGGCAAGAAGGTAATTTCTAGTAGATAGTCTCCCTGTGCTTGGAGGTATGTTCATTAATCCTTAAACCATGTAGCATATCTTTATTTTTCTCTCCAAGCAAGACCCTGCCTTTAATTTGCATGTTTGGTGTTACAGCTCAAAGGGATGCAATATTTTTTTCTAGTCTCCCCCTACCCCCATGTCTCTTGGTCTGCTTACAAATTTGTCTTTTTTTAGCCTTAAAAAAAAAAAGCACAGCTTGGCACACTATCTATCATCTTGGCACAAGTTTTTAATAATGTCTGTAATGATCTATAGGAATTACTTATTTAAATTTCATTTTCATTAGAGAAGTATGTTTACTATGCAAATGCAGAAAAAAAACAATATTCTCCACTACAACTGGTCTGATCAAATTCCATATAAATCACTTCAGTTGAAAAGTAAGATAATTGAAAAGGCTCAAATTAATATTGGTAAGTAGCTCTTGGTCTGGAATTCCTAGAGGAAAAAAACAATAAACAAAATTCATGGTCAACATGATTAGTGTGCTTGCAGATGCTGAAGTAAATTCTGCTTTCAGTTCCATCTGTGTAATTTCCAGCTGAATTTGATCCACTCTTTTTTAAAGCAGAGAGAAAAGATTACATTAAAATCAATTCCAGATAAAAAAACATGACTGTGAAATTCTTTAATTATTTGCTTTAAGTTTAAAACATTCCCTAAGTTTTAAACAACAGCTTTTCAATAATACAAGGGAAAAAAAGAAACATTATTTATTTACTTTCCAGAGCAGTGAATGAAAGTTCACTGTGGTAACAATCCTGCAATGTGCTCCAGGTGGGTAGACTCCTTTGCCTATGTAGATTGGCCATGTAGATTCAAGGATCTGACTGTGAATCCAGCTGCAGTAATAGGACCTTTATTTAGCATGGTAATTAAAATAAAGGGCAAGATATTGTAATGGGTGTAAGACAGGCGATAGAGAAGTGCTATTTGACAGGGATTACTGGAGTCAAAATATTGCAGTAATTTCTTTAAAATGTATGCCTTTTTGATGTAAGTATTAGAATAATCTAAATTAAATAATAACATTGCAATTAAATTCTCTTTTATTTTCTATATAGTATGCTCTTGTATCATTTTATCATGTTTCTGAATAACACTAAGTAATACATTATTGTAAAGAGATTATATTTTGATCTGTTTATCCAAATTAAAGCTTAACTATAATTCATCACCCAGCCAGAGATACTGAATATGTAATATCACAGCCCAACCAGGTCCTATACCTCTCTCTTACACACAAGAGGAAGAGGTGTTTTAAAATTCAGAAGCAAAATACCTCCGTATGTGTTCTACACCGAATTAATATCTTTGGTGGCTTTTTGAAAGAAATATACAATGTATTTTATCATAGATTGGTAAATATGAGAGTAACATTATTTTCTATGTGTGCTGTTTGTACAGTTTGTTATGTGGTGTAATGTAATATAGAAGAAAATCCAGGAGATCACAAATTTGTGATCTATGGCCAGATGTGGCTTATAAATTGGGATCCAGACCACTAGTAATTAGCAAATGGAAAGAGGCATATATTATTTCCATGGTGATTTAGGCATTCAGCAGTATTGAAATTCATATGATATGAAGAGAAAGCAGTGTGTAAAAGGACACCACGGCCTTGGATTTAACAGTCTGAAAGCAGATACCTTCAGTGGAAAACTACAGTGTCCAGTTCAAGGTCTTAATATTCAAAACCCTCCATGGTTCTAATTACCTGAAAGATTGTTTATTCCATGATCTCGAAAGATTGTCTATCCCATAATTTCCCTTGATCACTCCATTTCACTGGTGGTAGAGAGTAAATGAGATCTTGGCATCATCATAAGTTTGCAGAAATTCTTTGTGTCTGAATCTCTTTGTATTAGACTGAGGTTTCGACTAGTGCCCTTGAGTTTTCTTCTTTCCCACCAAGAACCATGGCAAACTGTGTGGGCAATGACATAAGGGAGGGTGTGTTAGTGCTTGTAGAAGTGTTGGCTCCGTGGGAGGCCCCAGTGGCTTCCTACAGACAGGGAATAGCTCGCACTTGGCAAGTAAGTAGTCCTAATAGTTCACCCTTAGGCAGGGTGAGCAGAGGCGGATCTCTCAGGCCCTCAGGCAGGGCAAGCGAACAAGGAGTCTATGGCTCCAACCCTTAGGCAGGGTGAGCAGGCGGATCGCTCAGGCCCTCAGGCAGGGCGAGCGAACAAGGAGTCTATAGCTCCAACCCTTAGGCAGGGTGAGCAGGCGGATCACTCAGGCCCTCAGGCAGGGCGAGCGAACAAGGAGTCTATGGCTCCAACCCTTAGGCAGGGTGAGCAGAGGAGGCAACAGCTTCAGGTGGGGTCAGGAGAGCAATTCTCCTGGGGTGGCTAGGGAAAAGGGGAAGGGGAGGGGGACGCAGGCCCACCTGTCTCCACTGCATCCCAGCCCAGGGCCCTAGCAGTGGCAGAAGCGGCTGCCACTGTGCCGGCGGGGCTCCCGCCGCAACACACCGGCAATACGGCGGCTTCAGCCACAGGCCGTGGCTGTCCCTGGGCTACTTCCTCCCCACTGACCCTAGTACCTGTTGCCTCCGTGTCCCAAGGATGGTCCACCTGGGGTAGCGTTATGAGTCCTTCCTCGTCGACTGGGGGCAAGGCAGGAAACTCCTCTTCAGGGGGCAGTTCCTCCAGGTCATTGTAGGAGGGGAGCGGGTCGGCCTCGGGAAGCTCCTCCAAGTCCTGCCCCGCTGTAGGGAGGGGCTCGGCGGCCGGCAGTTCCTCCAAATCCGGCCCGGCCTCCAGGGGTGCCCGCCACTCGGGCTGCTCTGGGGTCTCAGCCCGGTCTGGTGGTCCCAGAGCACGGCCCCGGGCTCGGGGTCGGGGTAACTCGGCCCAGTCGTCCTGGCCGGGTTGCCTGGTCCAGCTCCTCGAGGGCCCTATCCAATCCCCAGGCCAGGTGGGGCCGGGGTTCGTCGGCGGCGGCGGCAGCTAGGCTCCGGCCTAGGCCTCGGCTGGCGGGGCAGCAGATCTGCCTCTGCCGGCAGTCTGCCCTCTACTGTGCTCAGGGGCCGGGCTTTTGTATTTCCCCTTCCTGTTGGGGCTCCGCCCCGGGGCTGCCAATTGGTCTGGCCGGGTGGCCCTATCACGGCCCGGGTCCCCTGTTGCCGGGCAGACTCTGGGGCAGGGTGTGAGTGGGGCCAATCAGAGCTCTCGGGTCCTTCCCCAGGCTCTGGCTCCGTGGGAGGCCGCAGCGGCTTCCTACAGTGCTAAATAGTCAGCTAGTTGCCTCACCAGTTTTTCTAGTTGTTGATCTCTTGTTTGGGAAGAGTTTTGAATGAGTAAATTTTTAAAATTGGCAGGGTCCTAGATTTTTTCAGGAGTGGAGGGTGACAATACTTTCTTCTTGCCTTGTAATGAGGAAAGTTTGATTTCTGCCTGGCAGAAAAAGTGGTCTCCCTCGGTTAGGGGATTGGTTTGTGCATTTATTATAATGTCCAGATCCAGGTTGAGAATGCAGACCAGATCATGACTGGCTGTGTCTGTGTCTCTGGAGATTACTGGTGAGAACACAAAGGTGGAAAATTAGGTTAGGAGATTTGGGACTATTTTATGACAGGAATTGTCTCCATAAACATTCATCATCAAAATATGGCCAGTGTACACATCAACCCTGAATATCGTGCTGTGATAGTGAACTGGGAAGGGCCAAAACTGGTGAATCTCCTCTTCAAAGGGAAATAATTATTCTTTTAATGACACAAATGTTTGTCTGTTCATAGTTGGCTAAAGGAAATGCTGCTTTCAGCCTTCATGATGTGGTCCTAGTGCCACACTCTAGCACAGTGGTTCTCAATCCATGGCCAGCACACAGCTGCAGTCCATGTGACATCCTCAGGACTATACAGATAGTTTACGTATATGTGTGTGTGTGTGTGTATGCCACATAACACAGAGAGAGCTGCACATGCAGTTTACAATGGTAAATAAACTGAGAACCATTGCTCTAGCAGGTTTCTGGTGCCAGAGAGAAGACCTTGCTCTGCTTCCTGTTGGAATGGGGAGGCTGCCCTTTGTACTGGGGGTGGGCAGATAGAAGTTGGAAAATGATGTTATTGAGTCAAACCAGAGATTTTTAAGCTCTCCTGAGATGCATTATCTTTCTTTCTGGTTTTCTGGTGTAAGGAATGTGTCCTTCCCTTTGTGTTGTTGCTGTGAGAAGGAAAGAGATTCCCAAAACAAGTCCCATCATTCTACCAGGCTCCTCCAGCCCCTGAATCATCTTCTGTTGGAGGTAGCAAACAACAGAACCCCAGCAACCCTTCTCCAAAGATGCCAGCTAATTTTTCCTGCCTTAAGTTGATCCTTCTCAGCAAAAAAGGTCTTGAGCTGGGAAGCGGGAACATCTATTGTGGAAATGAAATATAACAATAAATACAACATATTTTAAATTATATTATTCAAACAAAAACCCAAAAGTGTTTTTATTTTGTTTTTACCTTAACAGATGTCTCCCTATTAAAAAAAGTTGTAACAAAGGGATCTACATGAATATTTTCAGCGTGATGACCAGGATTTTAGCCATGCAATCTCATTAAAGTTAATGGGACTCACACAGCACAGCTAAATCTCAATGCACCCTACAGAAAGCATGTCCTGAAGCTTCAAATATAAGACAATAAGAAAAACAGCTTAAGACACAGGAAAAAACCCTCAATTAGATAGAGGATAGAAAAACCAAATGTGAATAGATTTTTAAAGGCTATGGCTTTTTCTTAAAAAAGACCCCAAAACTGCTCATCTCCGAATTTAGGGTTATATAATCCCCTTTCAGAGAAAATGTGTAGAAAAATCAAAGACTTCTTGCAAAAAAAGGCTGTAATGATTGGTAGAAAAAATCACCATATATTCCCTAAGGGTTATGGACTTGCCAAAATTTTGAGGCTCTGAAAATTCACAGGTAAATCCTCACCAAACCCTACCCTAAAATGCCTTGCAACAATGATAATATAGATTTCCTCTGTTAGGAGAACAAAGATTACAGTTTGTAATGTTACACAGTTACCAAGATTCATTGTCTGCATGTCTGATGGTCCTGTTGTTTGAGAGGAGATGGATATTTTTGGTAACAATAATGTTTAGGTTTTCATCGTAATGCACAAGGAATTACCATCACTCTTATTTATATTAATGAGAATTTCTGAAGATCATTCTGATTCATGGCATCTGCAATGGTTTTTGAAGTGTTCTCTACAATTTTAATCATTTGGCCTTGCATCTGATTTTTTCCCCCTTAATATGAAAATGAATGACTGTTTACATACAGAGGTGTCTACTTTCTTAATATGTGTGTAACTCACCTTGACATTAATATGAGTTAAACATAACAATTTGCACCGGGCCCGTGACTGTTATACCTTCCTATGTTTTATTGTTTTGAACTTTTATTCTGTTTCTTCCCTCCATGCTTCCTGGTCATTCCAATATAGCCTCATTTCTCCAGTAGAGTCCTTATTCCTATTAAATGTTTTCTCTTCACTTCCTGTCCCCTGCTGATTCCATCATGGTTTTCCTCAAGGACTAACCCACTTACTCAAAGGCTGACTCCAACTCTTCCTTACCTTGTGCCCTTTCTTTAGCTCTTAGCTAAACTCTATAGCTATTTCTGACCCACCTCCCACTTTCTCCCCCAACTTATCACACCATCTCATGATCACTCAGCCCACCTCCTGTCCTGCTTCCTATAGGCCAGGATTCAGACAATCATGCAACATCTCCAACCAACCCAGGATTAGGTTTGGAAAAAGTTGCACCAACACAAGGCCAGCTGAGTCATCCAAATAGGTCTTGATATGAAAACAAGGCTAAGTGCCTCTTCCATGATCCTATTGTGGATTTTATTAATTTTATTAGTGTTTGAGTCTGCATGAGACAAAGGCTAGGGTCTCTGCTTTTAACCCTGTGTAAGATAACAGGTGAGATTGGGAGTCAGAAAATAAATGCTGACTATCTGGCACATGCCTTGAAAATTGCCAGACTCCACTTAGTTAAAGCAGAAATCAGAGGCTTTTGAGAACTGGATATCTTCCTGATATGCTAGCTACCTAATGATTAGCAAAGCTTCTCCACTATCTTGGCCGCCATGGGAATGTCACCATTAAAGGGATGTACATCCCTTTAATGGTGACATTCCCATGGCGGCCAAGATAGTGGAGAAGCTTTGCTAATATTGAATATTAATATTGAATATGAATATTTGCTAATATTGAATATTAGCTTTGCTAATATTGAAAAGAGATCAGAAGTAAAAGGATTCAGCGTAGGGTGCAAAAAACATGATAAGACTTGCTCCAATCTGATGAATGAATCATTCTGATGAAATGTGTCCCAGATACCTTTCACCCTATCTAACACTTTCCCTCCCTTGATATGTTCTAATGGTGGAAGCAAAACAAGAAATGATTCAGCCTTCTCATCTCCCTGATACATTCCAGATCAACTGGGAAGATATTCTGACTCTTGTTATTGGTCCATGAAGGAAGGTAGCCACCACACTCAATAAGGGCAGCTAAGATACAGGCCATTTTCCCAATCAACATCCATGAGTCCAGTTTTCCCCATCCTACATCTCCTCGCTGGTGTGAATAATGGACATAAAAGTGAGACAAAGTGGTTCAAGCATAAACTAAATACAGATGTACACTGTGACCAAGTACATACAAAATAGGTGCTAACTCAGTACTGCAATGCCCAGGTTTCCTAGAAATGAAGTTGCAGTAAAGTTGAAATTAGTCAACAGTGATGTGCAATCACAGTTATCCTGCATGTGTGACTACTTTGTATCCTGTGCCTGCTTTATTGATTTTTGTAACTGGTGAGATGTTCAATTAAAAGAAGAAAAAAAGGAGAAAAAATAAAAAGAAATATATGCATTCCAAGTTCTTCAATAAGGAAATAATTTCACTAAAGTATTAATATTAAAAGATAAATGACACAGCATTGATTGATATGAAGAACTGAAGTTATTTATTTATACTACAATACAGGATGTGTTCAGCTTGTTTTAGAATAGCACATTAGTTATGATTCTAAATAAATCTATTATTTATATTTATATCCCAAGACTATCTGTTTTTTTTTTAAATAATGGAAGGTTATAAATTTTTCAGCTACAATACACATCTGTGAAGTCCACTTCAGAGATTACCAGGTAAACATTGCACCTTAGAACAATATGAGATACTTTTAAAGAATCATTTTATGCTATGATGGATTTGTGGAACACATTTTTAACTAATTTAGAGCACTAGATGGTACCGTGAGCTAATGCATTTATGGAGATTTGAGTTCAAATTAGACTTAGTTCACAACAAATCAGAGGAATTTGGCATTTTCAGTCAGTTCTAGTAGATATTTTTCCCACTATGATAAAAGAATTATTAATTTTTATTATTAATAATAGTAGTAGTTGTAGTAGTAATTGTACTGAAGGACTACCTAGAAGTATAGGGAGGGGCAACTCCTGCCACAAAGAGCTTGCAGGAAAAATGTATTAAAAAGATTAAGTGAACTAGGTGCATAGGTCACATTCATCTTCAGTAGGATTAAGATGTTTTTTGAAAATTCTACCCACAGTCTAAACAATAAAAATAAAAATAAAATAGGCCAGGGATGGAATGGAGAAGAAACATGGAAGCAAAGTGAAAGATGTGAAATTTGGCATACATCTTAGTGGGACCACAGTTTGTGTAGCCTTCCTTCCCATTTTTTTTTTTTCTCTCCTCCAAATCTTTGAGCATCTGACCCTACAGATAGCAGTGGATTTTGGAATACAAGTTGCCTTTCCAATGCTTAATTGCAACACCTTTTTCATCTGATCAAGCAGCTTCTTAAAACAAAAGAAGGTTTAAGTATATTATGGTTTCCTAGCTCACGACTGTGCCATCTCTTTTTTTAGAAAATCAGTAATGAAATGAATTGTAAAGCTCTCACTCTCACTCTGACCTAAAATAACAAAATGTCAAATTAGGCCCATTTTTTTTTCTACCTACTGACTTAAGGAGGAAAGAAAAAGCTATGAGTTTGATCTTGAAATCCTGCATGTATGCACACCACATGTGTTAATAGCATACATACTTTAACTGGCTTTACTTGAAAATACATATCAGCATGGATCCTTCTGTAGACATTCCACTTTCTACAGATATCCACTTGCTGTGACTCAACCTTTCATGCTGATTTTTTTTAATGATATATTTCAATCATGTATACTTCGATATTAGGCTAGCTTCATTTCCAGGCAGATATATGTCGCTAGATGGATTCAAAATGCTGGTTAATTAGGTAATTTTACTTATGCCTTTATTGTTAGAAGCTCTATAGCACAAAATTAGATTAGAGATCTGTAGCAACGCTAATTTGTAGTGCAAGTAAGACTCATATGTAGGAAAGAAGATTTGAAGATGAATACACATTTTAAGCTATTCTTTTTTCCCAAATGTGGCAAAATACCCCTGGTATTATTAAGGCAGGAGGTGAGATTCTAAAACATCAGTTTTTATTTTAGATTTATGCATGTTTAATACTGTATATCTTCAAAAAAGAATTGGAAACAGATTAGTTTAATCCCCTGTCTAACTCATCTATGATATTTAAGACCAGGACTCTTATCAGTAGGAGTTTGGGCTCAATAAGTCCTCAGTCAGAACTGAGTAATTTAAGGGTGTTACACACAGTTTCTTTGCTTTATTTTTTTTCTCCTCAAAAATCTTATAGTTGGAACAATTTTCATCATTTACAAATTGTTTTAAAATATATTCTTACAGAACAGCAAAAACATTTGCAAATTTTTGGAGTCATCGCTGTACCTGACTGGTATGTGTCCGTTAATAAACTAGCAGCTCCATTGAGAACTCAGACAGCGCAATATGGTGAGAGTTGAGGGACTAGTGCAAAACGTGTCCAAAACTATTCAGTCACAATCACCAGAGAATTTTGATTCACTCATATTTGCTATTCTTTCATGGTCACTTTCTGAAAACAATCAAACACTTGACTTTTACTGGTATGAATAATTTTAAAAAGCAAATTTTAAAGATTAATCATTCAAATATTTGCTTAACATCATTTTGAAGTATATATTTGATTTGATCCTTTTTCATGCTGTGACTTTTAGTTACCTGACTCATCCAATCAAGAAATAGAAACAATGTTGTATGACCTATGAAACCTACAAGCAAAGCAGAAACTGTACCCTGTGTATTGCAAATTCTCACAGTGGATTGTTCTGGAATGATTTGCAGACCAATTCTGAATAAATGTGCAAATAATTTCCAATAGAAAATACATTTGTAAATTTTAAGGGTGAAACCTTGGTTCCATTGAAATCAATGATAACCCACTGACTGACTTCAATGTTTGTGAACAGAAAATAAGGCACAATTTGGAACAAATTGTTTGTTGAAAATTATTTACTTAACTCTACGTAGCATACACAATGTTTTTCTCCAAGTTTGTAGTTCCAAAAGAGTGCTGTTATATTGAAATTGCAGTTTAATATTAGTTGATGTTTATAGAACATTTCCAACATGTAAGGTACTACACAATGGCTAATTATATTTATTATATTAATTATTTAATAATCAGTTTACAGTTAAGAGATGCATCACTTAATACCAAACTGCCATTTTAAACTAAACTGATGTTTCCTGAAAACCTGAAATATATCTCTTATTACCTCTAGTGGACCACATTCTGTATTGCCTTCACCTTGTACAGACCAGCTGACTTCTCAGGAGAAAACCAGTCTCTGTTATACTCAGTGACATTAATCAGAGAAAAAATTGGCCTGGAACTAAAATCAGTTGGACATAAACTTCTAAGTGCCTAATGGTATGTCTGCACAGGAGTTGGAAGGTGTAATTTCCAGCTCAGTAGACCTACGTGCACTAACTCAGACAGAGTTAGCATGCTAAAAATAGAAAAGGAGCCACAGCAGCATGAGTGGTGGGAGGGGTTAGCTGCCCAAGTATGTACTGAGGGTCTCAGACAGGATTGTACGCAGGGCAGCTGGACCAACCTGCTGCTCATGCTGCCACAGCCGTACTTCTGTTTATCGCATGCTAACTTGTGTGGGCATGTCTATTAGAGCCTGAAATTACATCATCCAGCTCCACCAAAGACATACCCTGAGTTACTTTTGAAGATGGGACTTAAGCAGCACAGAAGCTTTTGAATGTGTTATCCCAAGTTAATATCTAGCAAGTTCCCATTTCTAATCATTTCAGTAAGCTAATCCAAATTTCTTTCCCTAGGAACCTCAAATAAATGAATATTAAACCCAAGAAACTATACTTTTTTCATTATTATCAATAGACTTGAAATAATGAGTGATAGAAACTCAGGTTCATAGACCGCTTCACTTTACCTCTTACCATGTTGGCATTTTTAAACTGACATGTAGTTTCATTCTTCTAAGACAATAATACTTTGCACATATATAGTGCTTTCCATCTGAGGATCTCAAAGCACTTTATTAGCACCAATAAAGCTTTCACTATTCAGTAACATCCTCTTTTCATTTTGTGTATTGTTTTCTCACCCTTTTTCCCACTCCTGCTATTAAATGTATGTATGTTACTTTGTTTTCCTTTATAAGCTGCATGAACCTTATCTACTTGACTTACAGCATATTTCTTTTTCCATTTTTATATAAAGTTAACTACATGCACACCAACACGCGCACAAATTAAAATATTAATATAGGGTAACTTTCTCTATTGGACCCTTTCCCCATTTTAAATAAATAATCTCAACTGGATAATGAACAATAAAGTGATAAAATAGTAAATGTATCCCATGAAAGACTTGTCAGGATGCTCCTTCTGTTAAGAGCAAAAAAAGGCAAAGGTAATCAGACTGCTGATGACAGTCTAGCCAGGGGTGATAATCCCCATTTCATCAGATACATTTAAACAACTGTGTTTCACATTCCTCCAAAGCAGCTTTGCACATGTCACAGCACAAATTAGTGAAGTCTAAATTTCAGCTCAAGGCTCCATGTGTCATTTAATAGCATACATTTGCTAACTGTAGCCAAAAAGCAGGCTTTCATCAGGGACCTTGAAACTCCTCATTTACATAAGAATGGGAAGTTAATTGTGTTACAGATATTCTGGCTTCCCCAAGGAGTTCATTAAGCATGCTGAACATGCTGAGAATATAACTTAACTGTCATTTCTGAGAAATCAGGGAAAATCAACTTCAGATACACCACCACTGGAAAGAAAGGACATAATGTAATATCAATTTTATTCGGAAAAAGAAATGGGGTAAAATTGAAACAGCCAGTTCACCCAGGCTCTTGTAGGAATTTCCAAAATATTAACAGTTATTTAGGGCTACTTTTTCTACCTTTTATCACCTTCATTTCTAAATATGGATCATGCACCTGAGAAGTTATCAAAAGAAGCTGCTTATGGTTATGTCAGATATGGCCTCAGCAACATTCAATACCATTGCTGTAACAAAAAGTAAACAACAAAACAAAAAAATCAGAGAAAAGAAAAAACATTTATTCTTATCTGAGCTGGCAAAAAAAGAGAGAGAGATGACATGGAATGCTGCTTATAGTTTTGTGATAATATCCTTTCAATGATCCATCTCTGCCTTGGTTAAGGCATGGAGCCATTTCAAATCTGTTTGCAATATTTGTCTTATCCAGGGGAACTAATTGATGACTGCATTTAAGCCATCACTATTAAAGGTGTGATATATGCACTTCATCCTTTACTGCATAGCTCATGCAATATGTTGTTAGCACAACTGTTTAGTAAAACATTTTCTGACTGCTCTGGAATTGTCTCTTTTTTCCAACTGATCAAAAAGACAGACAGATATATAGATAGATATGTTACAATGGCTTTACTGGCAACTCAGTCATGGACTTCTACAAATCTGGCACGGAAGTATTCATATTGTAATTCCTAGCTAGATAGCTAGCAGATACAGTTTTGAGTATAAGGTGTTGGCTTGACAATATTGCTCATTGGCACCAAAATTATCCTGCTCTATAAAAACTCAATACTTCAGGTAGAATGATTAATCCAAATCCCTCTACCAATTTACTATATTCTGTAATCTATTACAACCAAGTGGCAAATTAATTTATACGGTCACATGTAGTTGTTTTTTCCTCTTAGTGGTTGGTTTTAAGAAGGGTTTTTGTTGATGTTATTCTTGTTGTTTTTGTTTGTTCGTTTTCCTTTACAGAAATAGATCATGGGTTTTTTTAAACTCTTATATAAGCGATATAGTTAGAGGCTTCATCTACTCTCTGTACAGAGAAAGTGCTGCCATAGAGAACTTACTTGCATAGGCTGCCTACCCACAATCCTCAAGTGACACTTGGAGAATCACCTTAACTATAGATGAAGTTTTCTGGGGGGTAGTGGTCTCCCAGGGAAGCTTAGAAGAGGAAGAGATTATGGCAAAGAGGTCATTTCAAGCACCAAGGATTCTGGTTAAGGGTTCTAAATGTTCTTGGCCCCCGCTTCTAGGGGCACTTCACTGCAAGAGCCAATGCAGAGATGCAAGACATGATGCAGAGGACAGAGGACAGCAGCAAATATGAATGGACTCCAGTGAGGCCCTACCTACTGAACACTTTAATAAAGCTGAATCATTAGCTGGTTTAAGTACCTCCAGGCTGGATCAAGCAAGCAACTCTCTTGGTACAGGAGGTAGACCTACAAAGAAATACTTGGACTACTGCTACTCACGGATCCAAACTGCGAATGAGGGTTGGTGGATAGGTGAAGTTGTTCAGTCAAGGGACTATTAACTGTAGGATGTTTTCACCAGAGGATGGGAAAGGAGTTAGACAGACTACCACCAAAGTTACTGGAAGGAGGGGAGTATTGTACTCTTTACTTGCATATATATTCTGTTACTGTGTTTTCCCAAATTTATCTCTGTTTTTCTTTTCCCTAATAAAGATTCCCTTGTCTTGTACACAGGGCTGACTTATGGGGAAATTCCACCTATTAAAGGCATCCCAGGAGGGTGCATTTAGTTGCCCCAAGTTTCTGAGTGAGGCCTTAAGCTGGTTTTGTTATTTGTCAAAGGGACTCGAGATATATTGAATCTGAGCCTTTTTGCTGCCATTAACAACCTGGCAGAAGAGTTACACATATTCATTTATCTGGGATAAAAATAAGAATATTGTGAGTGTAATTCTGTTCTCATCAGCCCTGGGACAGACTAAATAGATTTATAGACTCCAAGGTCTGAAGGTATCACTGTAATCATCCACTGGCCACAGAGCTTCCACAAAACAATTCCTATAGCATAGCTTTTAGAAAAAGCATCCAATTTTTATTTAAATATCACCATGACCTTTGACAAATTGTTCCAGTGGTTAATTACTCTCACTTTCAAAAAATGTGTGCCTTATTTCCAGTCTGAATTTGTCTAGTTTCAACTTCTAGCCATTTGATTGTGTTATACTTTTCTCAGTTAGTTTGAAAAGCCCATTATAAAAATTTTGTTCCCCATTACGTACTTATAGACTGTAATCAATACACCCTTTAATCTTCTCTTTGTTAAGATAAATAGATTGCTCTCATTGAGTCTATCACTATTTAAAGCATGGTTTCTAATCCTTTAACCATCCTATTCCCTGAACCTTCTCCGATTTCTCAACTTCCTTCTTGAAATGTGGGCATGCAGCACAACTGGTCACAGTATTCCACCAACAGTCACACCAGTGTCATATACAAAGGTAAAATAACTTCTCTACTCCTACTTGAGTTTCCTTTGTTAATGTATCCCAGGATCGCAGTAGCTGTTTTGGCCCCAGCATCACATTAGGAACTCATATTCAGCTGAGTATTAACCACGATCCCCAAATCTTGTCCGTTGCTTCCCAAAATAGAGTCCCCATCCAGTAAGTATGGCCTACATCCTTCGTTCCTAGATGAATACATTTACATTTAGCCACATTAAAATGCATTTTTGTTTGTATCCAATTTACAAAGAAATCTAGATTGCTCGCATCAATGACCTGTCCCCTTCATTATTTACTGCTCCCCCAATTTTTGTGTCATCTGCAAATTTAATCAGTGATGATCTTATGTTTTCTTCCAGGTTATTGGGAAAAAAAAAATAAACAGCATAGGCCCAAAAACCTATTCCTGCAGGACCCCACTGGAAATACACCTGTTAGATGACAATTCCCCATTTACAATTATATTTTGAGATCTATAATTTAGCCAGTTTTTAATCCATTCAATGTATGCCATGTTAATTTTATAACATTCCAGGGTTTTTTTAATCAAAGTGTCATACAATACCAAGTCAAACACCTTACAGAGTCAAAGTATATTACATAAACTCTATTACCTTTATCAACCAAGCTTGTAAACTCTAAAATATCAAGTTACTCTGATGGGATCTATTTTCCATAAACCCATCTTGATTTACATTAGATATATTACTCTCCTTCAATCCTTTATTAATGAAATCCCATATCAGCTGTTCCATTATCTTCCTGAGGATTGATGTCAGGCTGACAGGCCTATAACTACCAGGGTCAGCCCATTTGCCCTATTTTACTTTGTTTTTTATTCTGGTATTTAGCACATTATACCACAGCAGTTTGTGATTATTTAATGTATCCTGACTATATTTTCAGGTCACCTTTGAAGAAACACAAAGGATAAATTCTGTCAGTAGAGATAGTAATGTGGCAGTGATAAAATATCAGTGTATCAACTTGCGTGAACATAACTTTTAAATAACTTTATCATACTTTTCTTGATATTAAGTCCAGCTGAGTGAATAATTCACAATGAATAATTTATTTTACAAATTTAGTCTTTTTTTCTGCTCTTGGAATATCCACAAGGAGATTGCAAATCCGGCAAATGTATTCATCATACAAATTTGTATAGAGAGCTATATGTGGTTATACAATCTTCATTGAATAAGATAGTCTCCTGAATAACACCTGTTTCCCATTTGCTCTTTGTGAGATGTGGAGAGGAAAATAGTAATCTGCTACTGGCCCATAACAAGACAGTGTGCCAACTCCCCTCCTCCACATGGAGGAGATGGAGCAAAGGAACCATCCACCCCCTGCCTTTGCACAGCAACCACTTACTCCTCTATGTCTGGATGTAAGATCCAGCCCATGATGAGTGTTCTGAGCCTGATGAGTCCATTGAGATAATTACCTGGGAGTCCTATGGAACTAGCTAATCCACAAGAAATGGAGTTCTAAGGGTCCAGATAATCCACAAGCAAACTGACCCCAAGGCTAACCAGGTGATCCCAAGAGAGTTATATAGGCACCTAATGAAATCAGGCACTCCTGTCTGTTCAACATCGCTACCTTGTTAGGTATGCTGCCTGCGATCTAATAGCATTGACAGACTATTCCAGCTTCAACTCCTGCTGAATTCATGGCTGATGGCCCTGACACAGAGGGTGTGAAGAAGTGAGAGACACTGTGTAGGGAAAGGAGGTGCCTGTCTCAACAGAGAAGTCAGTTGCCTCCACAGAGGTAGTCCCTAGAATCAGGTCAACACTGAGTCACATTGACAGCATAGCTGGGGAAATTTAGCTTCCAATTCTGAATTTTAACCTCGTGTTAATAGAGTGTCATGCTTAAGGATTTCACTCAAAATTTCTTTTATGAGAAATCCAATCACTTTCAAAAATATTTTTAAAAGCAAAACATAGAACTATTTGGCAATTTGCATTATGATTTTAATTACATTTTAAAGATTATGCTTGTCTCTGTGTGTCCCTCTAACTAATACCTTGGTTTAAGTGGAAAGAGATAATTTTTCAAAAATGGCACCTACATTTATATTTGCCATTTGGCTTACACAAACAGTATTTTCTGTAAGCAAGTTGGGTACTATCAGCAGCCAACTACGTGATTGTCCCACACAAATGGTGTATGAAATTGTAATTACACTTTTGTGTCCAAACAAAACTGTGGGCAGAAATTTGGAAGATGGGGTCAATTTCCTTAGAAAGTTTGCCCCAACGTGTATATTTTATGTAAACTTAAATATCTGTGTCATTCAGTAGGTTAAAGTTCTTTCATCTGTGAATGTTGACTTGTTTATAATCCCCTCGGTCCTCTTGGCTTACCTTTTTTTAAAAGGTACTTTGTTTGCCCTTCTCTATACTTCAGGGACCTCACAAAGGAGTTCTCAAAGAGAATCACTAATGGTAAGGAGATTGCTTCAGCTAGTTCCTTAAGTACCTGAGGATGAATTTCATCAGGCCCTACTGACTTGAATACATCTAAGTTATCTAAATATTCTTTACCCTGTTCTTTTCCTATTTTGGCTTATGTTCTTCCTCCTTCTTAATATTAATTGTATTGCATATCTGATCACCATTAACCATTTTAGTGAAAACTGAAGCAAAATAGGAATTAAACACCTCAGCCTTCTTGATGCCATCAATTATCAATGCTCCCTTCCAGTTAAATAGAGGACCTACACTTTCATTTCTGTTTCTCTTGCTCCTAATGTATTTAAAGAACCTCTTCTTATTGTCTTTTTTTGTCTCTAGCTAGGTGTAACTCATTTTGTGCCTTAGCCTTTATGATTTTGTCTCTACATGCTTCTGCTATTTTTTTGTACTCATCTTTAGTAATTCATCCATATTTCCACATTTTGTAGGATCTTTTTTAATTTTCAGGTCATTATAGGGTTCCTGAGGCAGTCATATTTTCCTCTTACTATTCTTTCTATAGGGATAGTCTGCAGTTGTGCCTTTTATATTTTCTCCTGGAGAAACTGACAGATGACCTGAAGAAGAGCTCTTTGTAAGCTTGAAGGCTTGTATTTCTCTCACCCCAATAAAAGATATTACCTCACCCAACTTAGCTCTCCTCAATTCCTTTTCCTTTTAGATTTTCTTTCCATGGGACATTACCTACCAGTCATTGAAAAGATACAAGTGCCCACAATTACTGTCATCTTGCCAGAACTTTCTAAAACCAGAATCTTTATGATCTGGAATGTAAGGAACAGATTTTTGCATATAAATCTGGATAGAGTGTTCAGCAATTTTAACCTTTGTAACATCATCTGGTGTCTACAGACTGCTACACATGCCTGTGGGCATCAGCCCAGCACCAGAGGTAATCCAGAGATGATTCAACCAAGCTTCGAAAGACTGCCTAGGGTGAAAATAATTGCAGATGATATCCTCTCTAAGGGTGAAGGAAGCAATGTTACAGAAGATGAATGAGACCATGATAGAAAACTACAAGATTTTCTACTGTGATGCAGAGACACAGACATAAAACTAAACCCCCCCAAAATGCTACTTAAATAGTGTGAGTTGACACACATTGGACATCTGCTCACAGCAGAGGGACTGAAAGCTGATCAAGGCAGTCATAGACATGCCAGCTAGCTCCAGTGACTGAGAAAGGGATACGGTGCTTCAGAGGAATGATTATTTTTCTGTACATACCTGTCTGCAGTAGCAGAACCGATACATCAGTTAACTGAGCATGATGTTGAGTGAGACTGGACAGGTCTTCAAAAGCAAGCATTTGATACCTTTAAAACTAATGACAATAGATGTCCCTGTCCTAAAGTATTACCAGCCAGTAGATTCATTGACACTCTAGTGTGATGAATTGGAGAAAGAATGGGTTGGAGCTCTTTTGCAGGAGTACCTGGTTGCTTATGCCAGTAGAGCTCTGTCAGAAACTGAACAGGGATACTCCCAAATAGAAAAAGAGCTTCTGCTTGTGATATTTGGAGTGGAGTGATTCCATCAGTACACTTATGCCATCCAGCAATATACAATCAAATCACAAACCTCTAGAGACAAGCAAGGCAAAGCCCTTTTTACTGCTCCAAAGATATTGCAACACATATTGATGTACAGTCAGCACTACCAGGTAGAGATAAGATATTGTCCAGAACAATTACTGATGTTAGCTGTGAGCCTGAGATCCAAAACACCAGGGGATCAGACATAGTGCAGTATGTTAATGGATTCAGTCTCCCAGTTATAATAGCAAGGCTGATAGAAATCAAGGAGACTACAGAAAGGGACTACAAGCAATCAAGAAAATGATACTAGCAGGGCGGCCAGACAACCAAATCCAAGTACAGGTCGGTGCAGGGCCCTATTTTCAAATTAAAGAAGAGCTGAGTGTGCAGGATGGAATTATATTTTGAGGAAAGGGAGCTGTTGTCCATGCCTCATAATTTAAGGATGTCATGCAAAAAAACCACAGTCTCACAACCGGACATAGATAGCTTTCTTAGATGGGCTCAAGTGTTTGTTTATTGGCTCAGAATGAGCAAACAACTCTGCTCTTTGATAGAAGGATGTGACACCTGCTAGTCATGTGATAAATGCCAGTAGATACAGACTCTTTTACCACATGAGCTGTCCATCCAACCATGGCAAAAGATGAGAACTGTCTTATTTACCGTAAACAAAAAACACTTTGTTACAGTGAACTACTATTCAAGTTCTTGGTAGATCAATGTACTGCCTGGTACAAGAAACAAATCAGTTACTGACAAACTGAAGGCCCACTTCATGACATAGGGCATTCCAGATACTGTGTTCACTGGCAATGACTAATTTGCCTTGGAAGAATTCAAGGCATTTGCAAGCAAATGGGAGTTTGATCAACACAGCTGGTCCCCAGATATCTACACAGAAATAGTAAGATGGAATCAGCTGTGAGAACAGCTAAGACACTGTTACTCAAGGCTGTTACTTCAGATTCAGACCCCTTGTTAGCATTTTTGGCTAACAGCACAGGGTGCCAAAACAATTTAGTTCAGGCATTGATGGACAAAGGAAAAAAACATGCTACCTGTGAGGGGAGACATGTTGTAGCCAAAAGGCTGGAGATACCACCAAGAGGAGATGGCCAATGATCAGAGAAAGCAGTCACTAGAAGACAACAGGTCAGCCCAGGACCTACCAGACCTGGAGCCAAGCAGTCCTGTCAGGACCCAGACATTAAAGAGAGATAAGGAGGACTGAACTAAAAGAGCCAGGAGGGGTAAAATGACACCCAGGTTATACGAGGTGACTACACAGGAGGGACAAGTGACTGAAGGAACAGGAGACACTTATGAGCCAGCAGACACAACACCCAAGACAGCCTACAGAGATTGTCACTGAAGGGAAAAATGGAGAACATCTAGAGTCCAACTCCACAGGGAAGGAGGAGACTCCACAGAGAGACAGTTCTTTAGACACAGAGACAGGTGACAGGGAGACAGAGCTAGCTCACTCCCAGTGTAGTTGCCTGTTAAGGAGACCAAACTATCTGAAAGACTATGTGTTAAACTGAGTCTGTGGTAAAGGTGAGACTCCATGAAAGAGAGATGGGATAGGGGTTTGGGCGTCAACTACTTGGTTTTTGATGTTTACTTTAAAATGCTTGTAAAATAAGGAAGATGTATCATGATCAGTGGAACTGGAGTCAGAAGGCCTATTATTGAGGGAATACCAGGGGAACTGGGAGATTAGGTGAGAAGCAACTCAGCCACATGGAGAAAACAGCCCTTTGGATATAATAAAGTTCTATTTGTTAAACATAACCTGTGGTCAGCATCTCTCTTTGCCAATGTAACATGAGGCATAGAATTGAGGATGCATCAGTGTTGTATCCTGGTGTGGACCACACAGGACCACGCAGCAGCAAGGAGTGTAGATTGTCCTTTCTACGTCCCACCTCTCTGGCCAACTGCACAGGTCACAATCTAGCCAATAAAATCAATATATCCTTAACATTTTTTTAAATAACTTTCTTCTATATTAATTATTGACCCAAATTAAATGTGTGGAGAACCCTATACTGAATGACTTGGACACTCTGAAGTACAGGATGTACAGACATTAGTTACTTCTAGTGTCATTATTTGTACTTCCTTGTTTATAATTCACTAAATTATACATAAAAATACAGATGTTTCTGAGGGTGTGCATCCACAGCTTAATTTCCAGCTTGGGTAGACATATATCTGTTAACTTTGATTGAGCTAGTGAGCTAAAATTAGAAATATACCCACAGGAGGAGGAGCAGAAGGACAGGCTAGCTGCCAGAGTATGTGTCTAGGGTTCCACGTGGAATTGTACTCAGATAGCTGGTCTGTCCCACAGTTCATGCTGCTGTAGCTACACTTCTGTTTTTAGGGAACTAGCTGTCTCAAAACTAGGGTGAGTATATCCATGTGAGCTGTAAATTACACTTCTAGCTTCTGATGTAATCATGCTCCTCTGAAACAAACGCAAGCAACACATAAGTTCAGTGCATATTAAACAGATGATTTTTAAAATCACCTAATTGATTTCTAAAACAAATATTTTAATTTTATTTCCCTTCCTATAATGTCTTTTTTCCAATTAAGCAAGAGTTTCAGTTACCATCTGTTAGCATTGTTTAGAATGTCTTAATTAGATAATTTAAAAATTTACCTCAACCTGCCACCTTTCGGCTGCTGCATTTATATTATGCTAAGAGATTAAAAAAAACATGCCAGTCATGCACCCAGAGCAGAGAACATATGAGCACAGAGAACGCTTGATCTCACCATCTAAAAATCAGTATAATCCTGTCTGACGATTATGGGATATAAACTATGATATCAACATGAATATTAATATTAGCCTTATAAAGTTCCCATTAGCCTAATGTTTGCTAATGTTAAAAAATTTCTCATTTTTTGAAAAGTGAATTTAAATCCTTCTAAAAAGGCTTGACAGTCTCAGAGGCTAAAATCCTTTGTTTAGCCATAAAACAAACACATCCCCAACAATGATAGTGCGTGTTTCTCCCTGTTGTCAGACATATGGTGTCACAGTCCTACCCTTGAAGGACCCCCACCTTCAGTGAGTGGGGGAGTTCAGTCTCCAGGCCAAATTTTCTAAAGGCCTTTACACCTTCCATTTCTGCATTATCAGTTGTACACACTAGTGTAAGAATTTACACACAAAAATCCCACTGACCCTTGATTCATGCTCCATTTGTATGTTTAAATGGCTGTTCATGTGTACTTTCTACCATTTGTGCACACAAATGATACTAATGCACACTGAAATGTTTATGCAGGATATGGAGGATATTCTTTTCCTGGCCTGTTTCCTGATATCATCATAAATGTGCTAGTTACCTGCTGGATTCTGTGATGTGGATATATCTCTTTCCAGAATAAGAACAGACAGAAACAACAATTAAATTCACCTCATATAAACCACTTCACAGATCTTAGTAACTGATTTGTAAAATCTATTCAGATTTAAGAACAATTGCTTTTCACTCTGTTGCTTTTCTTTGTTGGTAGCCATCAGTTTGAACCATCAGATATCATTACTAATTTATTCTTATTATAAATATTTGATTCCATTTATTTACTGTCACCATTATGAATTGGGACCCAGTTTTGATATGAGGCCTGTGGAGAATATCATATTACAACTAAGCAATATTAATAATGTTGCCTCTTTTAGGCCAAGTGGCTATTCAAAGTTCAGGGCCCAGAGAATGTTCCAGTTGTGTGGTTATAAATTGATGATGGAGTGTGGTAATTTCTTGGATCCCAGTCTTGTTAATTTACAAAAAATGTACAAAGTCCTGCTTCTCTGAATTCAGAAGAAACCAAGGCAGCAAATATTTTTTCTTCCTTGCAGCCCAATGCCTCTTTAGCCAACACCAAATCCACAAAACTCTCTCTTGCTTTTCCAGAGTCATAAACTGTGTTCATAAGGAGCTGCTTGGATTTATTTTGAGTCAGGACATGACTAAAAACACTAATAAAGATTGTTTGGTTTTACAGGAACCCTAAGAACTCAAAAGGAATCCTACAGAAAGTGGAAACACAGATGAATTGCTAAGGAAGAGTATAAAGCAAACAGCACAAACAAGTACAGATAAAATCAGAAAGGTTAAGGCACAAAATGAGTTATACCTAACAAGGGACATAAAAGACAATAAGAAGCAGTTCTTTAAATATGTTACGAGCAAGAGAAACATGAACATGAAGGAAAGCGTAGATCCTCTACTTTGCAGGAAAGGAGAGCTAATAACTGATGGCATCAAGAAGGTTTGAGGGGCTTAATGTTCAGTCTTCACTAAAATGATCAATGGCGATCTGATATGCAACACAATTAATATTAACAACAAGGGGAAAGAACACAAGCCAAAATAGGAAAAGAACAGGGTAAAGAATATTTAAATAAGTTAGATATATTCAAGTCACTAGGGCCTGATTACATTAATTCTCAGGTTCTTAAGGAACTAGCTGAAGCAATCTCAAAACCATTAGTAATTCTCCTTGAGAATTTCTGGAGGATGGGTGAGATCCCTGAGGAATAGAGAAGGGCAAATGTAATACCTATTTTTTAAAAAGGGGAACATAGCGGACACAGGGAAGTATAAACAAGTCAGCCTAACTTTGGTACATGGAAAGATACTGGAAGAAATTAATAAACAATTGATTTGCAAGCACCTAGAGGATAATAGGGTTATAAGGAATAGCCAGCATGGACTAGTCAAGAACGAATCATGCCAAACCAACTAATTTCCTTCTTTAACAGTGTTGCTGGCCTAGTGGATGGGGGGAAGGAGTAGATATGATATATCTTGTTTTTAGTAAGGCTTTTGACACAGTGCCACAGGACATTCTTTTAAACAAACTATGGAAATGTATTGTAGATGAAATTACTATAAGGTAGGTGTACAATTAGATGAAAGACTGTACTCAAAAAGTAATTATCAGTGGTTCACTGTCAAACTGGTAAGATGTATCTAGTGGATTCCCACAGAGGTCAGTTCTGGTCTGATACTATTCAAACATTTTATTAATGAATTTGATAATGGAGTGGAAAGTTTACTTATAAAATTTGCATCTGAAATCTAGCTGGGATGGGTGCAAGCACTTTGGAAGACAGGATTAGAATTCAAAAGGATAAACTGGAGAACTGGTCTGAAATCAACAAGGTGAAATTACATGTAGGAAGGAAAAATCAAATGCACAACTACAAAATGGAGAGTAACTGGCCAGGGGGCAGTACTTTTGAAAAGGATCTGGGGGTTATATTGGATCCCAAATTCAATATGTAATTATGTAATGCAGTTGCAAAAAATGCTAATATCATTCTTAAGTGTATTAACAGGAGTGTCATATGTAAGACAGGGGAGGTAATTGTCCCACTCTACTCAGCACTTGTTGAGGTCTCAGCTGGAGTACTGTGTCTAGCTCTGGGTTCCAAACTTTAGGAATGATGTGGGAAACTGGTGAGAGATACGAGTCAAACAAGAAAAATGATAAAAGGTTTAGAAAACTTGACCTATGAGGATAGGTTAATAAAACTGGTGATGAGAAAAGAGTGGACCTGATAACATACAATAACTATGTAAAGAGTTGTTATAAAGAGAACTGTGATCAATTGTTCTCCATATCCACTGAAGGTAGTACAAGAAGTAATGGGATTAATCAGCAGCAAGGGAGATTTAGGTTAGATATTAGGTTAGATTGCACAACCACCTGTGATACATGGTCTCGGTTTACTTGGTCTGTTACAGCATAGAACACTTGTCTTGATGACTTCTCAAGGTCCCTTCCAGCCCTACATTTCTATGATTCTATATGAAACATGGCACCCGCACAGGAAATCACCCTTTAACACTTTGCTGGTACTTTAATTCAACAATGACTCAGTATTTAGCTTTGCTATAACTGGTGAGAACATAACTCATATTAATGTTACTGTGAGAACAGCTAAATAGAGTTAGTGGTTTTCTTAAATTCTTATATTGCTGAGTTTTTCCAAAAAAACACCAATATACATAGATATTTTCATTATTTTTAGTACATCAACAACAACAAACACAAATATCTTGAAAAATACTTCTATTCTTAATATTGGATACAACTTGAAAAGTTTTATATTTGAGTGAGTGAAATATGTTGACCTTAAACTATTGTTTTGCTACTGAAAACTAGAACTAATATTCTGAGGCTAAATAGGAAAATTATTAGAAACAGCCTAATACTTAATGAATCAGTGTGAATGAAATATGATCCTCTCAAACTATCCTTTTCTTAATTGAAAATCAAATCTAATGCATTAGCGAAGTGTGAGAAAAATATTGAAGAAAAAATAAAGTAAATTGAACAAGTGAAAATGAAATATGATCTCCCCAATCAGCAGTTTTATTTATAATTGAAAACCAATTAATATACAGTACTGTGAGCATCTGTCTAAAGAATGGTGATTACCTTGTTCAGAGTGAGTGAATATAAATTTGTTACACACAATAATATGAACAAAAACAACGCTCGGTCATATGCACAAAGGCCCGAAAAAGATCTCATCAAAATTTTCAATCACTCCTCAATGGAGAATCATTTAGCAAGATGTCAAATGTGTAAGAAATTGGATAATAGCAGAAAATCACATAAGTGCCACATCACATTTGAAGAAATTGTTTTTTATAAATGAGTCAATAATGATGATATTTTTATAGAAATGCCATGTGAAAATATAAACCTTAATGTGTAAATTATAGAATCAGTCTATTACCAACAATTTTTCAGATGAAATAACAAAAAAGTATGTTAGAGCAGTATAATTATTACTCCAGAGCTGCTGGAAAATTCTGCAGTAATGACATATATGTTATTGGTAATGCTCCATGAATTATATGGAATACCTGGTGAAGAATATCACAACTGAAGGCTGGAGCAGAATACTCCTTGTTACAAACTGGACTTGATATTACAGTTCCTTAATAGAAATGTTTGAGGAACTTGAAAGACTAAATCAGCTAAGGCGAAAAAAAATAAAGTGTATTATGTTGCATTTCCAAGCTTTTAGCTGATGCTATGTTTGCTACCAAATAACAAGTATTTGTGCTATTTATTTACAGTCATGGTACATAAAGAACAAATGCCTGGTCCCTCTGCTTTGAATTCTCTGCTTGGTATGAGCATAATATAATTTTATCTGTTGTATACAAAAGAACTTTTTTGCCAACTCCAACACTGACACATATATTAGCCCTTTGAAGTCTTTTCTGTTATTTGAAAGAAAATATGTGTGTACATTTGTATTTATTACTATTATTTATTTTCCGTACCAAATGTTTCTAATGACACTAAAGCAACTTGATACCCAATGAAAATTAAAAGATATCGTAGAAAGTGAGAGCCTGAGCTATGAAGCCTAGTATAATGGGCTGAAATGCAAGATCTGAGGCCTGAGCCAAAGTAAGGCTCTAGGAAACAGCAACTGTTTGCCTGCTTACAAGTTCACTGACTGATGTAGGAATTTAGCAGAAATACAGCATTAGCAATGCATTGGCATTCCTGCAAGCAATAGCAGGAACACACAGTATTGTTAAAGCACAACTCTCCCAATATACATTTCACAATAACATAATCCTGTGAGACAGTCCAAGTACTCGCCGAAAAGCAGTACAATACAGGAAAGCAGTGCAAGCTCTCCTGGTGTACAAACACAATCAGGAGGGACAGTAAAAAGACACCCAATTTTAAGATAGTGGAGACAGGATGACGGATGAAGATGTTATTGATTTGGAGGCAAGGTATGAAACAATTGCTGCAGAGATGCAATGTGAAACTTGTTTGTATTAGGATATAAGATGGGTCTCCATAGGAGCGTCTTTGTCCAGCTTAGGGGATAACAAAAAGTTCTGTCGTTAATTGAGCCAGTCCATTGTGACAAACATGTATGTCCTACTGTACCTGTAGCTCCTATGGGGTGCTAGCACCATGCTTCACTTGCAATAAACCTAGCCAAATGACTTCACCGCTTAACTGAGTCTGTGGTTATTCCTGAGATGTGCTTAACAAGGTCTGTCGATTCAGCTAGCTGCAGAAGCTGAGACAGCATCCAGAGGGGAACTCACATCAGCAAGCACGCCCTAACTGATCGATGACACCGGTGGCTGACAACAAAAGGTAAGTGAGAGAAGGAAATATTTTTTAAAAACAAACAATAACTACTCAAGCTGAAAGCTTGTTAGATTCCAATAAGGATATTGTTCTGATGGAAGAGTAGAGCAGAGAGTTCAGACCTCCAGGGTTTCCCTAGAGAGGATTCCCATGATTAGCCTCAGGCAGAACCAGGAAGATTTGTTCCTGTGCATAGAAAGTCTGGGAAGAGACTAGTCTGTGCCAGCGGGTCTAATCTAAAGGGGTGTTTGGTTATAGTAGGAGGTAGTTCTGGATGAAGCCAGCAAAGGCAGGGAAGGCTCTCCCTATCCTAACCCAAATAAACTGTCCCAGTCAAAGGCCAAAGCTTGACTGTATTTACCTCGGATCTCTGTGAAGGACTAATGTTTCCATTATGGACTTTATAGTCCATGTGGCTACTTTAAATTCTGTGTTAATTTGTTTTTCTGTAAATCTGAGACAAGCCTGATCAATGGGGCACTTGGGTCAGACAGATGATTAATGGTATATCCACAGTTAAATTGGGTACAATAAAAATGTTCCAGCATATAAACCAACCACAAGATACCTGGAATTCCTTTTTATTTTATTTTATATTTACAATACTGTAAAGCCATGAGGCCCCAATCAGGATTGGAGCCCCATTGTTCTTGGTGCTGTACAAATGCATACAAGTAAAGCATCTGTCTCAAGATTACAATATAGGAAGACAAGTGACATATGACTAGAGCTGGATGAAATGTTTTAACAAAAAACTTATTCACCAAAAAATGCAGTTTGGGGTCAATTTAAAGATTTAACTAATTCACATAGATCAAATGTTGAAATCTACTAATGTGCAAACAAAGACTTGCTGCAAAGATTGCATGAGGTATTGTTTCTCTGTTGGAAGGAAGAAACTGTTCCACAAGATTTTAAGGATGTTTGGTTCATCCAACACTTCACTTACAGTACTGTTGGCTGGGAATGTGTTGCTTTATTAAACAAAACAGAAAGGGAAAACACATACTCGCTAACCAGAAAGTAATGGAGAGGTGGAGCATGGCTCCGATCAATAATATTCTGAATAACCCAATAAACACCTTTATGACCACTTCACTACAGGACATAAAACTGCCCTTTGTGCCATTGGAAAATCATCCCTCCTTATCAATCCATGTTTGTGCATAGATTCATAGATTTCAAGACCAGAAGGAACCATAAGATCAACTAATTTGATCTCCTGTAGATCATAGGCCATTAAAATTTCACCTAGTTACAATCTTCTTGTATTTATTTTTTACTGTGTCCAATTTCAGACTGAGGGCTTTGACCGTTCAGTGATGCTGCCATGCCTTGGTGACCACACTAAAGGTGGCCTTTGATGGCAGTGGAACACCATATATATGCAAGGATTTTTTTGGCACACACACCACAGCAGGATCAGGGCTTTGATTTCTCCTTATATATAATTTCTTGACTGAAACATTTGACTACAGCAAGAAAGTGTTTGATGAATTGGTCCCATGAGACTCCCAAAGGCTTCAGTAGGGCTAGGATTTTAGCTGTGATGTTTAAAATTGAACTGCAGAGATTTGACTATAAAACAACAAAAAGTTGCTTATATGATCTAAAATGAGGTACACATACACACACACACACACACACACACACACACACTAGTTTTGTAAAATGCTTCTGAGACTTTGACAAAATTTAAGACAAGACATAAAAAATTTTAATTAAAAAAATGGAGAGTTATGATAGTTTGTGAATTAGGAGTTGAGATAGCTCTTTTAACCCAATTCTTCTTCTTTTCGTTATGTATTTGCGAAGCACTAACAATTTGTCTGGTTATATACATGACATACACAAAAAAGAAAGTTCCTGCCCCAAAAGGCTTACAAGTATCATTGATTTGGTGGTTGTGAATTTATTGTTCATTGCTACAGAGAAACCAGAACACTACTCTGATTTCTCAGGATTTATCTATCATTTCCAATCAAAATCTATTTATCTATTGGTAGATTTAAACCTGTGTTGAAGTGGCTTATTGGCTTCATTGGAATTAAACTTTATGTATATACTTAAAAGAGAAAGTGCATGACAGCAAAGTCTAATAATGAAGACTTTGTTGAGTGTATAGAATTTCTACAGATGATCAGATGCAATGGTGATGAATGTGGTACAAAACACTGAATAAACCCAATTTAAATCAGTTTTTCTAAGAAACAAGATCAGATTAAAACGAAAATACAGAACTGTAAAATCCTTTATCATAATCTAGTATCAGATATTGTTATCCTATATGAAAGGTTGGAGAATATGAAGAACATATACAAAGTCTCCATAAATCACATGGACTTGAAGGATAAGAAGGAATTGATCTAATTATCACTTAACCTAATTTACTTAAAGACATTTTAAATGTGAAGTTGGAACCTCATTTCTATAAAGAGAAAGATTTTGGCTTGCCTAGTTGTCACATTTCATTAAAACAAGAGGTTGCAGTAGTGAAAGTCTATAAAACTGTTTTGATTATTTTTGTTAGAGTCTGAGAGAGTATTAAATGAGAGAAGAAATTTTTTTTAAAAATTCAGATTAAATCTGTTTTAATGTGTTTGATTAAGCAAGGGGAATTCAGATTAGTTTTTCTGTATTTTGACCATACAAAAAATTAAGCAGTTATAGGCCTTTGAAACTTTGGTCCTGCAAAGTTATGTGCAATGTTAGATTTTATATATATGTATATGTATATATATATACACACACGCACACACATTATTGATTTTATTGAGCCAAGTAATTTTTTCTCCCCTAATATAAATGCTTCATCGGTGTCTGCATGTCAAATAATACAATCCTATAAGATTTTGCAACTGAGAAAAGAAAATACAATACCTTTGATGTTGAATAAAGAGCCTTTTTTCAGAATCTTTTAAAATCTATGGATTTTCCTTGCAATTGGAACCTTTGATGAAATATCTTCTGATAATTCCTGTTACTTAGAGCTAGATTCACAGCGTTGGAGGTGGGGGGGGGGGGGGGTAATTAGGTGCCAACATTTAGGCACTATTGGCATTTACAAACAAATACTCAGTTAGGTATTTTTAGGTACCTGAAATCCCTGGTGTCTATGTTCCCATTGGTAAAGTCCCTTAGGTACCTACATTTCTGCTAGTGAATATGTGCAAAGCCATCTGAAATGTAACACTACCAAACACTCCATCACCTAACTCATGCCTAAGTTTCAAGGCAATTCACAAATTAGACTTTCCGGCCTGCAGATCCTAATCCAAAAATGCATGCTGAGAGGCCACCTTAGAGCACCCCTACCAGATCTGCTGCTTCTCAAAGCACAGCTGGAGGAGGTGGTGATTGTGGGATTCCTCCTCACCCGCTTATAACTTTTAGCCAATTGTTGGGAGACTTGGGTTCAAATCCCCACTCTGTCTGATATACAACACAAACTTGAACCCAGGTCTCCCAACTTCCTAACTACTAGACCGAGTATTGCATACATAAGTTCCCATTTTGAATCCAGCCCTTAATATCTATGCTGTTTCTTTTTGTATTTGATTGTGGGCAGTGGGAAGTATGGCCCCTGACAATTGTGTTAGACTTCTTTGCTAGTGGTTTGCAATTTTTAAAAGACTATAGTAAAAAAAAAGCATTTTAAAACATAAGAGAAATCTGATCACTGTTAGTAAAAAAAACCCAAAAAAACCTGCCAAATGGATTCCATGTACATGTCTTAAAAGTTTGGATATCAACAGTTCCAGCAATATAAGGAGAAAATGAGAGAAAGAAAAGGAGACAGCTCACTAACAATGTAATTGTAATGTAACAATGTAATTCGGATTGCATAGGTCAAAACATTCTTTTCCATAAGACAGATTTAGGAAGAATTCTCCTGATGCACTGGGTGATGAATTAGAAGAATATCTGGAGCCCACACGGGGACTAAGAGTCCATACATAATTAATATCAATATTATATTATTATGCCACTTACATTTTTCAAATACCTGCTGGGGATCAACAAGGAAAAACAAATCATCAATAAGAATGTTTTCATACTAGGCAACTGTTGCTTTGCTCAGGCATTTAGTTCAGTAAGTGAGTTAGTTTCCTACGTTACCCTTAGCAGCCTCAGAAGCAAAAAAGAAAATGATTTTTATGACCAAACTGAGTTTTTTGATAGGATGTGTCTTTGTGAAGCCATGCATCTCAGCAAATTAGAATGATCCCAAAGTCAAATCTTCTCAAACAGGAAGTGGAAGACCTTAGAAAGTATTAGAATTAATAGTATTTCTGGCTTGGACAAGAACTGAAAATCTTGTAAGAAAACTGTTTCTATGAAATTTCCTCAGGAAAAAAAAATGATTATATATATGTGGCCCCGTATATACATATATATATATTAGGGAAGATAAAACTGTTCACATAATATAGAAGAAGACATGATATGGGGACACAAAGACCGTGATCCTGCAATCCTGAACACTTGTGCCTGCCTGAAATTATATGGGTTGCAATGGAGCTTGATTACAAAGGAACTCCAAAAGACTGCAAAGTTCTATCCATGCCAATGCAGTTTTGGGGTCGGGACCAATGATTAGATCTAGATTTTTCCCAAAGTTCAAGAGATTTTAGATCCAGAATCCAGGCTCAGATCCAATTTTAACAAAACCCCTCTTTTAATTTTCTTCATAGTAAACAGTATGTGAACAGGGAACAGATCTCCCAAAGGATGTATAAAAGTCATATCATGACACTTTTTTTAAAATTTAGTAAAATACAAATTTTGCTAAATTAGAAAAAAAAGAACAACAAATCCACATGATAAGTGTTTCCACCACTTCCTTTGGGAGATCTTTTCCTTGATCTAATCCATCTCACTATCAGGACTCTGACTCTCAGACTCTCAGATGAAAGCTGGACTGGAGAACTGTGGGGGTAGACTGCAGGATGAGGAAAATGACCAGTGGAAGTGTGTGACTGAGAACCAGGCAGAGGAAAAGACTGGCTAACGAAGGAGGAAAAGAGCTCAGGAACAGGTTTCCGGAGTTGAAAAATGAAGAAAGGGCACAGAAGGTGTGAGAGCAAGGAAGAAGAGAAGAGTGGCTAGTCTTACAAAAAAAGGGAAAGAGTCAATGGAAATAGACAGAGTTTGGAGCCACAGGAAGACAGAAGATGACTCACAGAAGATTGCAAGTGAGAACAAAAGTCAAGAAGACTTGCAGCCAGAAAGAACAGAATAAGGAAGGCTGGAGAACTGCGCCAACACCAGGAAGAGGCAGGTCTATGTGATTAGGGCCTCTCTACTAAGAAGAACAGATGGGCCAGGTGCTAGAGCTGATCTGGAGAATAGAAAGGTGTGCTGTCTGCTGGGAGCTAAGATAAGGGATATGGACCTAAGGCTGAAGAGGAACCTACTGTGAGCAGGAAAGAATCCACTGGTTGTCCTTCACGTGGGAATCAATGATACAGCTAGGCTCCTCCTGGAACACATCAAAGGCAACTATGCCAAACTGGGGAAGATGCTTAAAGAAATGGAGGCTAGGTGATCTTCATAGAGATTTGACCTAACGCTAAAGGAGGAAAGTGAAGGTGAGACAAGATTATGAACAGATGGTTCAGGTAGTGGTGCTATAAGGAAGGCTTTGGGATGTCCAATCACTGAAGGGCATTCATGGACAGAGGACTGTTCTCATGGGATGGAATCCACCTGAGTAGAGAGGGAATAGACTTCTATGATAGAGGTTGGCATAACTGATTAAAAGAGCTTTAAACTAGAAATTCGGGAAGACGGTTGGAAGATGCTCGTGTAATCTCCATGCCTGATTCTAACATTGAGCAGGAGGAAAATCAAGAAAGAAGGGATACAGCAATGGAGAAATGAACAAAAGAGGGTAATAGAATGGACATCAAGAGGAAAGATAGTGCCAATAACAATGATAGCAACAGTTAGGTAGGCGATACTGGCTGCAGAATGATTGTACATAGTCGGGTGAAGAATCTGGATGAAGTTGTGCAGAAAAAAGCTAAGATGTCTGTACATCAATACAAAGAACTTGGGTAACAAAATGGAGGAACTAGAACTACTGGTGCAGGAAGTAAAACCATATATTATATGGATAACAGAAACATGGAGGAATAGTAGTCATGAATGGAATACAACTATTAAAGAGTATGTGCTGTTCAGGAAAGACAGAAATAAAGGTAAAGGTGGTGGAATAGCATTGTATATGAATGATAAAGTAAACTGTAAAGAAATTAGATGTGATTTAGTAGATAAAAAATAATCTGTTTGTGTCAAAATAACTTTGGGGAAGACAGTTAACAGATGCTTCCCTCAGATACTACTTGGGGTCTGCTACAAACCCCCAGGATCTTATTTGGATATGACAGAGACCTCTTTAATATTTTTAATGAATTAAATACTACTGAGAATTGCATGATTATGGGAGACTTTAACTTTCCAGATATAGCTTGGATGACAAGTGCTACTAATAATACTAGGGACCAAATATTTCTGGATATGATAAGTGATAGATTTCTTCACTGAATAATCGCCAAACCAACAAGCAGTGATGCCATTTTAAATTTAATATTGATAAGAAGAGAGCACCTCATAGAAGAATGGGTTGTTGAAGACAGCCTTGGTTCTGGTGACCATGAGTTAATTCAATTTAAACTAAATGGAAGGATAAATGAAAATAGGTCTGCAACTAGGGTCCTTGATTTCAAAAAAGCAAATTTTTAAAAATTAAGGGAATTAGTTAGGGATGTGGACAGGACTGAAGAATTCAAGTATCTGAATATGGAGGAGGCTAGCTGCTTCTCCCAAGTGAGTGTGGCAGGATGACCTTGTGTTCTTTCATCTCTCACTCTCTGGATGCCAGAAACTTCTAAAATATTCTTTAAAATATCAGATTATGTTTTATGTACCACTGACAGTACTCCTGAGAGTTTAACCATGGTTTAGAAGGAATAAGAGAAATTACTGTTGAGACAAATAGTATTTTGAAGTATGCAGTGTTGTTGTAGCTGTGTCAGTCCCAGGATATTAGAGAGACAAGGTGGGTGAGGTACAATCTTTTTATTGGACCACTTTTGTTGGTGAGAAACACAACTTTCAAACTTACACAGAACGCATCTTCACATCTGGGAAACAAACTCAAGACCTGAAGAAGAGCTCTGTGTAAGGTATAAAGCTTGTCTCTCTCACCACCTTGAGAGGACAACCATTTTCAGCATTGCACATGGTGACTTCATTTGGAATACTCATGTGAATAGTACTGTAGAAGCAGGTCCTAAATAGAGCTGGTCAAGAACTTTTTGACAAAACATATGTTGTCAGGTTGTTTTGGGGTGTTTTTTTCGGGTCAGAAAATGCCTGTTCATCAAAAATAAGAGTTTCATGGGAAAGGGTCCCTTCTGATGAATTTCCTATTTCAAAATTTTAAAAAAAAGTTTCAAAATGAAAATTCAAGTTTTTGTTTGAAACAACATTTCATTTTGAAATGTAAATTAATTTATAGTAAAAATAGTAAATGTAATAAAAATAAAAACTCAAAATCAAAATATATTGAAATTATTAAAATAAAACATCTGAACAAACCCAGTCTAAAATTCTGCTTTGGATGGTCAGTTTGCAAAAGAATTTGACTTTTTCTCCTGATTTGGGTTAGGAATTTTTTCAAAATCTCAAAAATTCTCATGGATGGAAAAACCATTTCTCACACATGTTTAGTCCTAGGTGCTAGGAACAACTTTAAATGGCATTTGGATAATTTGAATGCCATGCAGCAAATAAGCAAGTTTTGGAAAAGTACAATTTTTTTTGAAAGATACTGGAAGAAGATGTGATCATACTTTATCTTAAGATGGTAAAAAAATGGTTAAAACTCCCTGAATATTACAACACCTTTTAGATTGCCTGATACTTAACATGAAGTTACTTAACATGAAGATACAACCCTATGCATGGTTTAATATAATATGCTGTATAATAGTTTTTGAAGGCATAATCTGGTAAGTATTTATGAATAATGCATGTTCTAACATGCTTTAGGATAAATTATTAAAGAATGTAGCTTCATCCCCTAATTATTTCATAAATATGAATATGAAAGCATTTATAAATGCCACATTCATTTTGAGTTTTGAACTGAAAATGCACTATTCTAAATTGCCAACCTGTGCATATTTGCTTTATCCTTCACCACAAAGTTCAGATGTCTTAGTGTTAATCTGTAGGAAACCAGCTAGTACACATGGGGAATGGCTGTTTTCATTGGTTTGAATCCTGACCCTGTCACTTTCTATAGCATGGAACCGGCAGGAGCTCCATGTCCTGGCTTGACTCTAAGAACGTGGGCAGAATGAATGCCCATCAGCAACATCTGCATAGCAGCCATATGGTTTTCAAATACAACTCCCTGTCCAGGGGACTATGCTTGTAACTAAACTCTCCCTGCAGACTTTTGGAGGATAATACTGGAGAGATTGCCAAATCCACCCCCCATACAAACAATGCCACTTCAATTCCACAGGGGGAAGAGCTGATCTTAGCTGCTGACAGTGAGCCCTGGAGTCATTTCAAGGTGCTGTGCACCTTGAACAACAGTACCAGCTGATATCTCTTTTCAATGTCCATAGGGTCAACATGAGTTCTCCAAAGCCCCTGATTCCTCCTTCTGCAGAAATTCTAGGCCAGTGATATTCAGACTGAGGCTTGGGAGCCACAAGTGTCTCTTTAATGTGTCTCCTGCAGCTCTTTGCAGCACATGACGTTAAAACACTGTGTGATTTAATTATTAACTAATCTAAATTAGTAACCAATCAGGATGCTTTTACTACATTGTTAACCAATTGTAGTTGATAAAATAATAATACTTGATCAGTTATTTTGCTGTGATGATAATAGTACGTCTATATATCTATAAACTAAATGAAACAACGAATTCACACTCCTGTGGCTCTTTTGGGTAATGTTGATAGCTAATTTGGCTCCTGAACCATTGAGGTCTGAGTATCACTGCTCTAGGCCCTCTCCACACTACTGACAACTGTCATTTGGAAGATTAGTTGTGGAGCCAGAAGGTCTGGCGATTTTTTTTAGGACTTTATGCAATTTCTTCCAAATTTCCCAGCATTCTTGTGCTTTCCTGTCTGAAAAGCATAATGCACTAAGCATCTTAACTGGTAGTGTAATTGGCCAAAAATCTTGAGGTACAGCAGAGAGACTTGCAAGATTTGCTACTCCCTCTATCATCTTTAAAGATAGATAAAATAGAGAGGAGCCAAAGGGCATGTGGGAAAGAGTCAGGAGTACAGAGCTAGAAAAAAGGGTGTTGGAGTCTGGGGAAATTTCACAGAAAGAGAAAAAGCTAGTCATAAGCCTTTTAGAAAGATGGTGGTAAGAGAGGAACAGCTTCCCAATGCTTGGTTACATTCAGATAATCATCTGTATATCTGGATATTTATCTGAAGAAAATCAAATCTCCAAACCTTTTTAAGTTCATCCTTCACTAGTTTATAAAGCAGAATCTTGCAACTCTTGATACCATTGACAAACGACCTATATCAGAAGTACTTGATTTGCATATGCATAATATAATTTGAGTATTAATGCTTGTGGCTACTGGGAACTCTTGATATAATTATGTTAATTTTCAATATGTTTCTCACTGTTCTTTCAATACTAGGGATTGCTGAAATTAAAATTAATATATTACATTTAAAATGAAGTGTAAAATTAGATATACATTGCAGAGTGTTTTATATAAGATGCAGAATATTAAAAAACATGATTACAAATTCCTAGATGTGTTTACTTCTTGTTGTTTATTGTTGTGCATTAATTTTTTGTTCACAGGCCTTACTCAGATTTACCTCAGAACAAATGTACCATAACATTTCCAGGACAGACACATCATTAGTTTATTTATACTGTATTTGTAAGTCAGCTATAATCAGTGATGGGCAAAACATGATATACCAGATACTGGTTATGCATTGAGGTTAATATATTCATATTCATTCTGTGTTTTTGGAGTCAATTTCTATTCATGGATATGAATAAAACTAACATAAGTTGCTCCCACCCCCTGCTTCACAAGAAGATAATGTGAAACCCAGGCTTTATAGGCCAGACACAACCAACCAGCTCTCCCTTCCTTAAAATAAAACCAAATAACCCTCTTGGTCCCCTGAGTCTTCTAACCTCCAAATTTCCCTTATTTCTTGGACATGTGTTATATTAAATATTATTGACTGAATCCTTTCCTGAATCACACCTGTGCAAATGCTTTGTTTTCAATGTATACAGGCTTTGTGTCATCCTCAGCAGACTGTGCCTTCATCAGCACTCATCCCTACTTTTGTCTGTCCAGTCAATCATCTAGTCATCCATAGCAAAAGTAGCTGCTCGAAGAAGAATGTATTACAATTCCCAGGCACTTTAGTAATAACTTTAATTGTGACTATGCCCACTTATTGATGGAAGATGTAGTAAATTCTCTCCTTGACAGCCAGCAGGGGAAACCAAATACTAGATGACATTGAGAGAGGATTGGACGAATTGCTAAAGGGGATGGATATACAGTGAGAGAAATTATGTGGCAACATTTCAGCTTACCTCATTCTACAGTGCTCACACAAGCAGAGGTATTTTGGCATGCCACGTAGAAATGGGAAGAGGTATTTTGCTGAATGGCTGCAGATGTTCCATGTGAAAAAAAAATTAAAATGGGATTCAGGCAATTGTTTGCAAGACTTACCAGTCTTTCTTTTATTCTTTTTCATATTTGGCTTAGTATTAGGATCCAATTCATATTAGGGCTCAAATGAAACAGGCAACTATGTATTTCCTGAAAACTTTGCAGGAAAATAAAAAGATGAATTTGCATTCAAATCTAATCATGAAATACAAACTTACTATCAGTGTACTAACCTCTGCTATCTGGGTATTCTCCAAACTTTGGAAGTCTAACACTTCCACATAATTTTCATCACCGTAAACTTCACTTACACAAGAGTTCTGTAACTATTATAAAAACAGTGCCACATTGGTAATAATATTTACAGATATGATCAACAACAACTTGCTAGTGTCCATTGATTTATAGTTAGATCATCTAGCAAAGAATACTCCAGGATCTTCATACATCCAGGGTTTTGGAACAGCATCAGTCCTGTCCATTTCAATGTAAGATGTGTTTTACCTACAGAAGTCTCTTTTGTTTTCCCATACTGTACCTATGGGTAACTCATCTTAGAATAAATGGTTTTAAAACGTAAATATTTTCATATTTTCTGGCTATAAATCTGTCATAACTGTCTTGTGGTCTGTACTACAAGAAATGCCCTCTCTAGCTCAATGTTTGAGAAGAGATGGAAAGAATAGTCAGCATCAATTTCTACCTTACTAACTTGACTTTTCTTGATGAACTAATACACATCAGCTCAGTAACTGAGAAGACCTAGATCAGTTTCATTTCCAGAGTGATCTATTCATTTCAACAAATTGATAGAGAACTCAGCTTTCAGTTGATCACATTCCATTTCAGATTTGCAGATTCCAAGGTGTAAACCACTGTCAGCAATCTGTTAAAATTTTTCTCTTATGGCTCCTGGGTAAGAGGAGTGTTACATTTTGCAAAAAGAGTCAATGAGAGGGAATATAACTTCTCAATTTTATAACCAACTTAGTCTTTTCAGTGATGCTCTATTTATTTTTCCCCCTTGGAGCCATCCTTTTATTTATTTTTTTAAATTTTTCATCTTACAAAAGAAAAAACAAGAACCCTGAGTCTACTGTTTCCAGATTTCTTTCTGAATAAATTAAAATATTTTAATAGAGGCTTATCAGAGGATTCTGAAATATGAGCATCATCTTTATTATGCTCCCATCATGCACCTGGCACAGCACAAGACACAAATACAATCCCTGCCCTGAAGAGTTTATCGCTTCTCGGCCTATTAGGGCTAAGATCAAGTGTACTGCCAAACCAGAAAAGTTAATTTTATCTTGTTTAAGTTCAGGAGAAGGTCTACTATGAATCTCTCCTAGAGTGCGCATGGACATACTATATTAACTAGGAAGGATAATGCAATGATACCTCATTTTATATAATGACTACATAGCACACATCTGTTGCTGTTGCTCACTCTAGATTTGCAAGGCCTAATTCTGATCATATACCAGTGAATAAGAATTAGAGAGAGAGAGAGAGAGAAAATTGTGTTTTGGTGAGATTAATACAGGTTCACAATGGAGTTTCAGGTTCATGTGAAACTGAAGGGGGTGAGAACCCTTGTGGATAAAACTGTTTAAGTAGGTGAACTAAAATGGATGGTTTTCACTCCACTCAGTTTCATTGATCTTTTGAGTTCTTTGGGTTAGATACTGATGTGTTGACTGATATGTTGACTAGCAACTTAATTCATGAGTAGTACAATTAAAGTCTATGTAACTAATTGATAGTAAAGTGCTATTCAGTGTGAGTAAGGGTATCAGAGTCTGGATTTCATATTACCTTTTTGTACAACATCTCCATTATATATCTTACTATTCAAGTGGAAGTACGTTCCACAATTTCCTCCTGCTCAAAAAGCACTTGCATATGCAAAAGCACTCTTACTTTTTGTTTCTAGACAGTTTAAAGCTCATCTGCTAAACCCTGTTAATTTACTTAATTGCTGATAATTTCACAGAATAGCCATAACTACAGAAGATGACTAAGGACACTTTCAGAAATATTCTTAATAAAAGAGCACATATGTGCCATTACAGCACTGCTTCTGCTTCCAGAATCAGTCTTCTCATTTTATTTCACTCACACTTGGCACCGGAAGGATTGCAAAGATGAGGAACTATGTTGACTCAGACACATTCAGTTCCATTCCCAGATCTTGTAACAAATGTATCAGATACTTGGTTACACACAAAATCACACTATCACAAATAGGAAGGCAGTTTGCAGAGTTATTAATTACTAGGTTCCTTTGGACACAGTTTACTGACACTTTTCTTGACTTCAGCCACAAAGATACATGCATAGAGTAACCAGGCACAACTACATCCTCACACTATTTTAGAGTCTTTGCAAGCTTCAAGCTCATACAGTATGCACGGAGGTCTGACATACCTTCCTTATTTCTCCTTTCTGCCTAACACTAGTTACTTTATCCAAAAAATATGACAGGAAATTAAATAATTACTAGCATATTTTAAAAAAATCTCTCTTATTTGTGTTGCAGACCAAAGACATTCTGGGTGAAATCCTGGCCCCACTGAAATCAGTGGCAGAACTCCTATTGAACTGAATAGAACCGAGGCTTTCACTCCATGGCTTTTGACCATAGATTTACTCTGGTGCACACTAGACTCTACAGAATGCTAGGACACTTCACACTGTATACCACAACACTGTATACCAGCAGTTCCCAAACTGTGGGTCACAAACCCAAATCAGGTCATACTATCAGCAGATGGGGTCACGAGTCTAATGGGCTGGATTTGGCCCACAAGATTATGCTGTTTGCCACCTAACATCTAGATCTGCTCCACAAATGCCCGCTAGGTGGCCTCCATACTGGTCTACAAAATGTCAGCCTCTGCACAGAATGATCTTTCACAAATGTGCATGCAAGGTCTCGCTTCATGGAGGCTGCCATTTTGTAGATCAAAATGGCAGCCTTCTGGTGTGTTGTTTGTGGAGTAGGTCCAGAGAGTTTGGCTATGTGGATGCCACTTTGTCATTTGCAAAGTGCAAGCAGCCAGCTGAGAGATTTGAATCCAGAAGATCCTTATCTCTGGGCAACGGCCTTATCAACAGATCATCCTCTCTGACTGAGCTAGAAGGAGCCTGTGTTAGCCTTTATTGAAATGAGAATTTGCAGTGGCTAATAAGCTCCTTAGGGCAGGGCTCATATCTTCCTTTATGCCATCCTGATTACCCAGTTGGCACTCGATAATCATAAAATTGTAGAACTGGAAGGGCCCTCAAGAGGTTTTTTAGTCAGTTCCCTGCACTCAAGGCAGGACGAAGCATTATCTAGAACATTCCTGATAGGTGTCCATTCCAACCAGCTCTTAAAAATCTCCAATGATGGAGATTCCACCACCTCCCTAGGCAATATATTCCAGTGCTTAACCACCCTGATACTTAGGAAGTTTTTCCTAATGTCCAAACTAAACCGCTCTTCCTGCAGTTTAAACTTATTTCCTCTTATCTTATCCTGAGAGGTTAACGAAAACAATTTTTCTCCCTCCTCCTTGTAACAACCTTTAATGTACTTGAAAACTGTTATGTCCCCACTCAATCTCTCTTCCCCAGACTAAACAAACCCAATATTTTCAATCTTCCCTCATTGACCATGTTTTCTACACCTTTAATCATTTTTGTTGCTCTTCTCTGGACTTTCTCCAATTTGTCCACATTGTTCATGAAATGTGGTGCCAAGAAATGGACACAATACTCCAGATGAGGCTAATCAGTACGGAGAAGAGTGGAAGAATTACTTTTCGGATCTTGCTTACAACACTCCTGCTAATACATCGCAGAATAATGTTTGCCTTTCTTGCAGTAGTGTTATACTGTTGACTCATATTAAACTTGTGATCCACTTTCACCCCCCAGATCCCTTTTTGCAGTACTCCTTCCTACACAGTCATTTCTCATTTTGTTGTGTTCAAATGGTTGTTCTTTCCTAAGTGGAGTACTATGCATTTATCTTAACTGAATTTTATCCTATTTACTTCAGACCATTTATCCAGTTTGTCCAGATCATTTTGAATTTTAATCCTATCCTCCAAAGCACTTGCAACCCTTCCCAGCTTGGTATCACATGCAAACTTTATACATTTACTCTCTATGTCATTATCTAAATCATTGATGAATCATTGTAAGTTACTGTCTTTGTACTGTTCTAGTATCACCATACAGCGTCTTCCTAAGTCCTGGCCTCATTTGCTTAGCAGTGAATTCCTCTTTCTAATTTATGGTAAGAGGCATATTGGACTCATTTTATACAGGTTATCTGCTTCAGCCTCTGGCAATAAGACTAATGATGCAGTTATAAATGAAAAACAAAAGTGCAAGAAATGTGCTTGCAAATATGACAAGGCTTTCTCTAGGTATGGCTTCACAAGTGTTTTTGTGAAGAATGAAGAAAGGCTAATATGCCTGCTATATCAAACAGTGTTATCTAGTTACAGCATGAGACCTAATAAACTTAAACAACCCCTTGGAAATCTTTCACAAGGAATACATAGGAAAAGCAAGGCCATTTTCCAGCACGAGCAAGAAGAACTTAAATGTCAACAAGTGCAATTCAAGAGACCATGTATGTTTCTGACCATGCTGAAAAGGCATCATTTGAAGTGAGTTACCACATCACACTGACCAAGAAGCCTCACACTTATTAGATAGACTTTGATTTTGCCTGCTGCAACTGACATTGTGGAAATAATGTGTGGGGATACCAAAGCAAACAAACTCAAAACTATATCACTTTCCGACAACACAGTGAAGTGAAGGATAGTAGCAGGCCAGGAAAATACACTGATGAAGTATCTGAAAGACATGGATGCTTTAGATCTTCAATCTGATGTGAGCACTGCAGGTCATGATGCATGTTTTTTGGATTTTGTGTAATACCCATGGTGAAGTTCTCTAAGACATTCTGTTCTTCTCCCTCTTTGTGGACATGAGGTGGTACAAGGAATGTTTGGTGTGCTACATGGCTACATGCAAGACAAAAATATCCCATGAGATTGCATGGTGGGCTTTTACACAGATAGAGCTCCATCTACTACAGACCACAAAGCAGGTCTGTGTACCTTGGTAAAGAAAGTAGCTCTGTCTGCTGTGTGGATTCACTGAATGATTCATACAAAACAGCTGGCATCTAAAGCTCTGAGTACAGAGCTAGGTGAAGTTTTGCAGCAGGTCTTGTCTATTGTGAATTAAATCAAAATTCAGCCTCTTCAGACACATCTGTTTGCAAAACTGCATGAAAAAATGGGGTCCAATGTTGACATGTTATTGTTCCACACTGAAGCTTGCATCTCGATAGGAAAACTACTGGGATGATTTTTTTTAACTGAGAGACAAGGTATGTGCCTATGCAATGCAGTGCAAAAAGAGTGATTAGAGGGGATTAGATATGCAATTTCTACCATGCCACCAGACTTTAAGAAGCTATGTTGCAACATGCAAGGCCACGTGTCACATTAGAGAGCATTCAATAACATACTCAATGTGTAAACTCCTTGGATTCCTTGATCGCTATGTTGCTTTGCTGCTGGCTGAGGTTACAGAGAATACCAAGTCTCAAAATGGAGTCATACAGACAAAAAGTTTGGGAATTCCTCTCTTGTTTAATGTACACAGCACTTTTTGCTGTAATATATAAAGCAAAAGCACAAGCAAAGGACATGATATGCTACACACACATAGCTACAAAGGCTACTTTAGCCTCAATATCCCTAATACAAACATCTCCTATAAGGTACCTTCCATAGATTCATCAGCACAATAGATGTCGATAGCACAGAGAGAAAATAAGAATGAACTAAATGGACCCAATTTCCCTTTGCCACCTGTAAATAACTCCCATCTATCTTGATTGGGGGAATATGTCTAAACAACTGGGATCTTAGGAAGCCTGTGGAACTGGTTCTGAGGTCTAAGGCAGCTGAACTGACATGGTTTGACATAGATTGATCTCTAATCTGTCAAAAGTACCTTATATTGGGTATACAGTTTCCATTATGCTGTTTCCCATTCTTTCCATTTGATTACCCTCTTTTTAATAGTCTATTTGTTTTTTCCCTCTATTTTTCAGCTTGTATTTTCCCTCTATTTGTTTCTTTCCTACTCTTTCTGAGTTCCTTTTTCACAATTTCTCTTATATCAGAAGGTGAACCCAATAATGCTCAAGTTTGAGTTGAACTTTCAAACCCACAATGTTTGAATGAATTTGAAATTAGACAAAACTAATTCACCCATCTCTAATTGATTCAGATGAGATTAGATCAAACCTTAGATCAACAAAGTGTAAGCCAGAAAGCTCCAGTAACATAATGTAATGTTAATGCTATAATTTCTTTTTATGAATAAGAACAAAAGAATAAGAACTGGGCATATTTTAGTTAGTTAGCTTTAAATTTCATGGAACCAGAATGATTCTACTTAAAAGTGCTGGAATGGAGATTCCATAATGTACATTTCTGCAAAAGACAATGGGAGTGTTAGTCTCTGCTGTCAAACATGGATTTCCCCTCTCCATTTGTTTACAATGCAGCTGAAATGTTCACAACTCTTCTCAGCTTTGCTCAGTAACTTAATTGTCTTTGAATTATCATCACAGATGATGAAATCTGATTTCTCAAATAAAGCTTGCACCCTTTATTGTCTATTTAGTAAAATATGCACCATGGCAGAACCTGCATATCATAGAATTATAGAATTCTCCTTTGCCCTGTCCCGTGAGCAGTTATTTAAACAAGTGCAAAATACATGTAAAAAGCTATCAAATCAGAATCATTACATTCACTTTTTCACTAGTGCGATTATACAGTGATGTACTAGGCCCACTGAAATTAAAGACTTATCTTTAAATCCCAAAGAAACAGTTCTTACAAGACACTCATTGTTCACTATGCCACATCCAGACTGCACCTTCAACACTTGTGGCTGTTGCATGGTCTTTGTGCCTTTCTGCAGAGAGAATTTAGTTTGAATTAAGTTTTGGGCTAACAGTGTCTAGATGGCCCATTTCTAACTTAGAGTCCCTTTAAGATCATCTGCATTAATATGGGTACTTAAATGAAGTGGGGCACAAGAAACTGTATATTCTTAAAAATGAACATCTGCTTTAATTATTGCCCATAACCTTTACCCCTAAAGTTAAGAATAATATTTCTCTAAAAACAATGGACTCCACCTAATTACAAACCCCATCCAGAGCACATCAAAATCAATGGAAAAAAATCCTGTTGACTTTACTGGGCTTTTTCACATCCTAAATCCAAAATAACAAACTAATTTTTGTTAAAGATCTCTCTCTGAGGCAAGGTTTCAGAAACTGGCAATTATTTACTATGTTTATATGCTTTATCCCAAACTTACATGCAAGTCACTTGCTATTATCCACTGCTTGTTAAACATGCTCGGGGCTTGTTTTACATTTTACTTAGCTGACATATTGTTGCAGATCATTGCTTTTTCCAATAGACAATTCTTAAATAACTTGTACTAGGTTTGCAAAAAAGCAGATCCAGGATCAGATTTATTCCCCATCAATCATTTAAAAGAGCTTTTCAAGCCCTCTAGAAATGTTGCTTCTTTGCCAGGGTAGAAGAATTGTGTGGAATATAAAAGAAGGTAAAGTTCCTTAGTAAATTAAAATTCTACCCTGTAGAAATTTCTACCTATTTGCTAGTTAGTACCAGCTAAAATCCACAAATACGCCAATTACCTTGTTACATTTCTGGGCTTCAAATGAGAAGATTTATGTATGTAACTTGAACTATGTGAGGTTTTGTATAGTTCCATAGAAAACAATTTATATCTTAGTACCACTGCCAAACGGACAAATAAATTGCATGATTCTCACAGGTCGGATTAAAAAATGAAAACTTATTTATTAAGAGATAAGGGGTCTACATATATGGATGATGCTTATCATACAATAAAGTGAACATGTACGACATATTGTATTCAATCTAGAAGATAACATGTTTGTTCCCTCTGCTTCTATTCTTGGTTTTCTGCCTTCCTGACCTTTAGCTCACAGCCCTGTGACACCAATCTCAGACATGAAGTCTATGTGGGTTATGACATTCATATCAGCACTGAAATGGAGAGTTTATCCATAATAGTAGGATGATAGGTACAGCAAAAAGAGAATCAATGGTTGCGTTCATCTTTAGCTCTTTTGAGATTCTCAAGGGAAGGTCAAAAAGTGGGGATGTTCAAAAGCCTCCCTTCATTGGTGTATATCTCTGCTGAGGCACATATCAATAGGCGTGGCAGATTTATATATATATATATATATATATATATATATATATATATATATATGTTTATTTCTAAGCATTTTTTAGATTTGTATCAACTTTAAATTTTCACAGTTGCAGGAAATAATGGCGGCGGGTCAGATCCTAATTTTTTAATGACAGTAGACATTGAGATAAAAACATTAAATCTTTATAACCATTAAACCACAAATTGTCAACATCACATGTCAAAATGTTCAAATAAATATACATAAATCAAACTTTAATAAGTTCTCAAGCAGAATTTTTCTTGCTTTGCCTATTGGTAAATTTTAATTTTTATCTATGGAATTATTTTTAATCAGTTTTTGTGCCTCTGGTGACATTTACATTTACCAACATTTACCATTAAAAATCTAATCTTCCAAGCCCAGATATAACCATATCCAATAGACAGCTTCTTTAGATCATTTATAATTAGTATTTTCTGCTATTGGTTGTAACTATATCTGATTTTAAAATGCCATTCATATTTAATGACCTTGCATTGATTACGAAGGCCTGGTCTACACTGGCCGCAGACTCCGCAGGCAGTCTATGGGAGATATGCAGGCTACGTACAGTAACTTGCATATCTCCTGTCAACTTCCTAACATCCACTTACTGTGGCGTCTCCATTGACGCAGCTCTGTGCTACTTTCCAGAGTGGATTTACAGAGTTGACTTCCGGGTTTGATTGAGTGAATCTTTACTGCCATTCAATCGAACGCGCAAAATCAATTCTGCACTGTGCTGCCGGCAGTGTAGACATAGTAAGAGAACATAAAATTCAGCATAAGAATGTCTGAGGAAACAAGAGGCTAGATGGAAAACCATGCCTAAAGATGATATTACTGTTGATTTTTCAGCTATCTAGAAAATATTCATTTAAGTTTCTCTTGCTGAATGAAAAATCAAAGTGTTTTATTACAAATTCTATTTATATTTCAGTTGCGTATTTCAAAATGAAAACTCAAAAAAATTTTGTATTTTTTTCCATTATATTTTTTTGGCTGAATTCATCATGAACAAGGGTTTTTGATCAATTGATCTTTATCAATTGCTGTGTGAAAGTGTTTTATTACAATTTCTATTTATATTTCAGTGAATATGGCAATGGACTGGGAATCAGGAGACATGGATGTTATTTTTGACTTTGACTTTGGATTCTGCTGTGTGACCTTGAACAAGTCATGCAAACTCTTTGCATCTGTTTCACCCTCTGTCCTTTTTCTGTCGTCTATTCAGATTGTAAACTTTTTGCAGCCAACGTTGTGTCTTACTATGTCTTCATACATGGATAATATAAGGGTCCCTGATCTCAGTTAATGCCTCAGGTACCACCATAATACAATTAATCCCCTCTCTATATATGCATCCAGCAATAGTTTAATTTATTAAAATTATACATTATTTTTGCAATCAACATTATCTTGCCATAGCAGATAGGAGGAGCTTGAGTTATGCCTGGTTTGAGGTTTTATTACAAAGGTTATCCTCAGTTTATAGATCATGTGTAGATTTTTACAGATTTCTGTCTCTTTTATCTCTTACTAGGACTGGTCTACCATACAATTGTAACAATTTCAGGGAACCAAATTGCAACATGACTTTCCTCCGACTCATTTGAAATAGAGTTCCAATTTGTAATGGAGTTGGCACTTAATCTTTTAACTCAGGCTGACAAATAGTGAAATATTAAGGAGGTAACTAATAAAGTACCATGCTGTCCTCTGTGCCTACAATACTATTGGAAAACAAAGCAACAATACTTGCTTTATTTAAATCCCTTCTGATCTACGAAGCCCACAATAAGCAATCAAATAAAAATAATTTGCCAGAAATATATGCACTAAATATACACAAACTAACAGAATCACATGCATGACTGTACTTAAGTCATTTTATCTAACCCTGCCCAGTCTCTCCATTATTTTTTTCCAGCTTTTGCATTTTCTGCATGATGTCTAAAATCTAGATTGCAAATTCTTGGGGTTGTGATATTTTCTATTATCTAATCTGTGAGATTCCTAGTATATTTTTAGTGCAGAAAAGATTGTGAATAATAATAATTTCTATACCCGTATTTTGTATTCAAGGTTAATAGAGCTCACAGCATTTACAACAGCTCCAGAAAAAAAGAAACAAAAAGTAAATTATCAAAAATAATAATTTAGAACATGTTGCTCCCCCACCCTTCCCACAATAGTCTTCATATCACTACTTACCAAGATGTTTTACTTTGTTTCTCAGTCCCTCTACTCAGCTGTTCATTTAAGATCAGAGAGAAAAGAGGACGGATATGACAATGTAGCCTGTGATTAAAACTGGTGAGAAAATTTTCAATGCATTTTTTATGAATGAAATCATATCAATTTTGACAAAATTTAATTTTGAAAAAATAGAAACATATTTGTAAATGTTGACATATTGACTTTTTTTGAAATAAGAAGTTTTAATGTTTTGTTTTGAAACAATTTTTCATTTTGAAATTTATTTCATATAAAATAAAAATAATTAAAACATTGAAATAAAAACAAAATATTTTGACTGGCTCTCAATTAATTTTTTTTCAGAATTTTGTTTTGTGACAAATTTTGAAACGTTGTCTTTTCAATCTGATTCACAACTTTGAAATTTGTCACCACTGAAAATCCATTGTCTATCCAAGTCTACCTGTCATGACTCCAGAAGCAAAGAAGTACCTGGGCAGAAGAAAATGCGAAATCTAGATTCTGATTTATTGTTTCATCATGATGTCTCTCTTTTTTCAGGGGCAAAAGCCATGTTATAATCATAATAGAAATATAGGAAGATTCCAAGAAAATGTGCCTATCAATTTATATATGCCAATACATTACTTCATTTTAATCCTTTCATTACCATGGTATATATAGGAATTCCCTCCAAGACCTCTTTCTCCTCAGCTTCCCAAGAGCTGGGTTTGAATAAGGATGGGTTGCTGAATTAGGACCTTAAAACCTTTTTCAGTGAAATAGTGAGTAAATGAAGACATCTTGGAACTACATTTGTCAGGCAGGTACAGTGGTTGAATGAAAATTCCCATGTAAACTCTGCTAATGGAGACTCATTCTATGATTGATATCACATTTTTTGAGTCCAGCAATGTCCAATCACTTGGGTATTTTTATTTGGCATAAAACAGTGCTACGCTGAGTTGATCAGACTCAAATGCAGGGGGAAGGAGTGTGTGCAGGAATTTAAATTTGACCTCTTTTGTTGGGACACAATCTATGCCCCTTGGCCCCGGGAGGATAGCTTGCTCTCTTCCCACCTCACCCCCCACGTCCCTGGGAGGAGCTCTCATTCTCTTCCTCCCCTCACCCATGGAGCTCTCACTCTCTTCCTCTTCCCCCAGAGAAGTTCTGTGCCCCAAACAACTATTGGGGGGGGGGGGGACATGCCCCTGCTTCCCCTTCCTTGTGCTTTCCCCTGGCTGGGGAGATGGATGCAGGGTACATCACAGCTCCAAAGTTACACAGAAACCTTCTCCTTTTATTACACACTTAGACATCTTATTTCATTTACTATACATTGCATCACACATTTTTGGATTGGATTGGTTACTGACCATGATTTACTCTTTACTTCATCTCTACATTCCTAACTTCCTTTATTATCTAGTTCATTCAAAGAGTTTCCTGCATGTTCTCCCTCTTATCTTAATTGGTTCAGATAGTCTGTCTTTTTAGCCTACTGACCTATTTACTTACCTTATTTAGCACAATCTTTCTGTTTTCAACCTAATGATTCATTTCATTCTCTAATTCTCTCTTCCAAAAAATGAGGCCTCCCTGAACATGTTAATTACTCATTTCAGGCCAGGCCTCATGGTGCTGTATCACTTTGTGTCAATAGAGGGAAATTACTCTTACTGAAACTTGAACTCACTTTGAATAAAAAACGGTGTTTATAGGGTTTAAGATTTTTGTACTAAATACCAAAGTTGACTGTATGAATCCTCATTGGCTTCCTACAAATAGCTTGCTGAAAATAAAGACATTAAATGGAAAAGGCTGTTTCTCTCTCTCTTTTTATTTTTTATCTTATAAAGTATGAAGGGGAGTGATATACAAAAAATATTAAATATTCAATGCTCATTATTCACAATACATTGAAAATGAGAATCCATAAATCTTTAGCACACAGCTGCTATAAGTATTTAAAAATACAAACCTGAAATGAAATGTGTGTCAGCTTAATGACTGGTCTGAAGCAGAATGATCTTAAAAATACTCTTCTGTGGTTTTCATCCTGACAGTTTACCATGATTGATACTGAATATGTTGGTCTTATTTCCATGAATTGTGAACATAGATAAATAGTATGTCCTTGTGGTCTCCTTCAGGAAATGGAACATTGCTGGACTCAAAAAACGTGATATCAATCATAGAATGAGTCTCCATTAGCAGAGTTTACATGGGAATTTTCATTCAACCACTGTACCTGCCTGACAAATGTAGTTCCAAGATGTCTTCATTTACTCACTATTTCACTGAAAAAGGTTTTAAGGTCCTGATTCAGCAACCCGTCCCTATTCAATAAAACACTTTGACTTGAATGGGATTTAAGCATGTGCTGATGCTTAAGCATGTGGTTAAATACTTCATAGGATAGGAAAGGACTTCAATGCACGTTTTAAACAATTTGTTCAACTGAGACCTAAAATACTATTATAATTCCTTACTAAACTAAGTATATTGTGTTATATTGTCATTTATAGAAAAACTATAATTAATCCATGGAAGAAAGTGTAGTCTAATAGCTATGAACTCAATGGTGTTTTATAGACATTGGATGCCTCCACAAAGGGATTTAGGCAATAAAACCTGATTTTTAGGCCATCCAAAGGAATCTGCAGCTCTGAGTTAGGCACCTAGGCTCCCTGTACAATTCATGGGGAGATTTACGTGCCTAAGAATGAGAGTCCCAAAAATCAACATGTTTTTAATCATTGGGCCAAAAAGAGTGAGCACTCCTAGGAGGTAACTGGCTGTTGGGGATTGAAAGGCAGGGCCATGCCTGCTCCCTGCCTCTTTGTGGACAACTGTTAGCTGCGGTAGCCAGAAGAAATCGTTGTTCTAATTGGAGTACAACAACTATGATTGTGGCTGGCCCCAATGATGGATGTGGAAAATGTGGTTGCTCCTTGCTTTCTTTCTTCCATGCATTCTGGCAGAAGGTCTGGTCACCATCTGGCTTCAAAGCATTTGAATGGGATTTCAGCTTTTTCTCTGACTTGCTTTCTGAAACTGGGTGTATCACTTACCCTTTCTCTGTCTCACCAAATTAAACTATGAATATAATAATGGCACATTTGAAACAGGAGGGATGGACAGACTGAAAGATACCTCAGCTGTGTGTGTTGAAGTGTACTTAATATTTTAAAGATGATATAGAAGACACAATGAGTCTTCCCCCTACCCTTACACCCCTGAGTGCAAAAATTGTGCTATTGGTATTGCTAGCCACTTCAAAAGGAGGATAAGTTGAGAATCAAGCTGAGACTTCACTCTTGTTGGGAATTGGACCAACAAAAGGAAGAGTACATGCTCATCCTTGTACATGTTGGGGTTGGTCCTGCTTTGAGCAGGGGGTTGGACTAGATGACCTCCTGAGATCACTTCCAACCCTATGATTCTATGCTCCACTCTTTCAAAAGGTGATGGAGCTGCTGTTCTTGAGGTATGGAGCTGCTGTTCTTGTGAGGTTCATTCTTCTTCCTCCAGGAGGCCAGGAGCTTTACACTGTCACAGTGATTTATGTCCTCATCATCTCCAGGTAAAAGTACTGCATGTGAATGCTACACCTCATAAAGCACACAGCAGCTACTACAAAGGCCAGCACACTCACATCACAGCAGTGCTACACACACTGTAGTGTCTCTCTGTTTATTTACAGACTGAATTCAAAGTCCTAGTCCTCATTCTCAACACCCTAAATAGGTTACTCCGCTCATCTCAAAGACGACCACCTCACCATCCATGCCAGACAACTGTGTTCTTCAGAGATGATAAGGCTGGAGAAGCCCAGGTTTAGAATCTTACATCCTGAAGCCTGACTTTGGAATGCCTTATGGTAGGAGATCAGAAGAGGCACATTTTGCTAAAGCTTTCCTACCAGTAATGTTCATTTTATGAGACAAGGTAGTACATCTAAGAGCGAGAGAAAGAAAAAATGGATAGAAAATGACATCCCTCCTTTAAAAATATAAATATAAATATGGATTAAAATCAAAATGAAATAATCTAATTGAGTATGCAATATTTTGCTTCATCAGTTCTTCCCCCATCTCCCGCCCCATCAGCTCAGTGACACAATATTAATGCTTCCATCACAAAACTGCCTGGGGTATTCAGGCTATGAATTTTACGGAGTTTCTTTGCCTAGTTTTGCCAACTGGAAGAACACTTTGCCATAGAGCTGTTTATATTCAAATATTGTAACACATGTCACTAATTTTCTCAGACAATTATGATGTGTAATTGATGCAAGCCAGATCCAAAAGTATAATATCCTGATATTTCAAAAGAAGCCTCACAAGCTACATAATGCATTTTGCCAGCTGTGCAAAGCTGTACATGGGGTTGGGGGGAGAGTGGGATGAGAGTCTTTCCTGAACAGTGCAGGTATTAGTCTACTATACCCTGAAGTTTGAGATTTTATTTCTCTTATTTTTGCATGTATAACTACACATTACTGGTCATTAAATTAGCCAGACTTTTTTCAAATCCATCTTCTGTATTTAGTTTTTTGACCTTCTGTTGCAGTGACGTCACCAGATTGGCTACATGCTGTGTGAATAAGTAGTTTCTTTATGACTCCTTCTAAATTTGCATGTCATTTATTAATTTAGAAATGTTTTTCTGTCTCTCTGAAATCTGTGTTTCTTCTTTCTCAGAAATTGCTTTGTTTTGCAGATGGGCACGTTATAATAGTTATAAAAGCTGTTGTGAGTAAAATGTATACTTCAAAATGTATCAGTGAAAATAGACCCTAATAACTTTATATATATAGTTAAAGTGTCTAAGAAAAACCCCTCTAACAATACTGCGTCCCTTCAATCTGGATTAAATGGATGAGAACATAGTCTTTTTTTTTTCATACTACCCAGAAGTTTGCAACAACGACTGGAAATTCAGGACCTACATAGTTATTGTCTCATATGTGTGTGTGTGTATGCAAGTTTATTGTATTTGCATAGTTTAAGTATGAAAGCTGGTTCATTAGCAAAACTTAATGTAACAGGCAGCCAGATAAATTTTTAAGGCACATTCTTAAAAGTCACTGTTAAAAGTCAAGAAAGGAGGTTTCAGAAAAAATTAAACAGTAATAAGTCACCAGGACCAGATGGTATTCACCCAAGAGTTCTGAAGAAATCAAATATGAAATTGCAGAACTACTAACTGTGGTATATAACCAGTGACTTATCATCAGCTTTTGTACTAGAGGATGGGAGGATGGCTAAGGTGACACCAATTTTTAAAAATGGCTCCAGAGGTGATCCTGGCAATTACAGCCCAGTAAGCCTAACTTCAAATTTGGTTGAAGCTATAGTAAGGAACAGAATTATGATGAACAAGATTCGTTGGGGAGGAGCCAACAGGGCTTTTATAAAGAGAAATCATGCCTCATGAATTTATTACAGTCCTTTGGGGGCATAAACAAACATGTGGACAAGGGTGATGCAGTGGACAGTATACTTGGACTTTCAAAAAATCTTTGACAAGGTTCTTTACCAAAGGCTCTTAAGCAAAGTAAGCAGATATGAGTTAAGAGGGAATTTCCTCTCCTGGATCAGTAACTGCTTAAAAGACAGGAAACAAAAGATAGGTAGAATGTTCAGTATTCAGAATAGAGAGAGGTAAATAGTGGTGTCCCCTAGGAGTCTGTACTGGGACTAACATATTAATAAATGATCTGGAAAAAGGTGTAAACACTGAGGTGGCAAAAGTTGCAGACAATACAAAATTACTCAAGATTGTAACTCTTCAGAGTCTGCTTTGGATTTAACTAAGAGATCTCACAAAACTGGGAGACTGGGACAAATAAATGACAGATCAAATTAAATGCTGATACTTACAAAGTAATGCACATTGGGAAACATAATCCCAACTATACATACAAAATGATGGGATCTAAATTAGCTGTTGCCACTCAAGAAAGAGATCTCGGAGTCATGGTGTATAGTTCTCTGAAAACAGCTGTTTTAATGTGCAGCAACTGCCAAAAAAACTAACAGAATGTTAGAAACCATTAGGAAAGGGATAGATAATAAGACAGTAAATATTATAATGACACTACATAAATCCATGGTACGCCTACACCTGGAATAGTGTGGGCAGGTCTGATCAGCCCATTTCAAAAAAGATATATTAGTACTGAAACACTTAAAGAGTGTCTCGACAGGCTATGGATCCCCCAGAGTCAATAATCAGTCAGTTGGATAATACAACAAAATGTTATTAAGGAATATGGGGTACACGCTGTAATACTTAATACGTAGCTTAAATGATTATCATATAAAGCAGGCAGAGAAACAGGCAAAGCAGTTGCTTTTTATATCTCACCAGTAGGCACAGAAGGAGTCGCATGTCGTTCGATACGGGCCGGCTTTCACGTTTAGTGCTCAGAGTACGGGAACGGGAGAAGCGGGGCGGTCCAGGTGATCAGGCTGGCGAACGCTTTCTCAATTTGGGCATGGGGCGTACCCCTTTTTATACTAGAGAATGCATCACAAGTTTGGTAGCTCTGGATTGGGGGAGGGATATACATTAGTACGTGCCAGACTATGACGAGGCCTGTGGCCTTGGGTGAAGCAGTTATGGCACTGGATATATAGCCCATTATCTGTGGGCAACAAAGACACTGGGGTGCGTAGGCGGTTTTCTTATAGCAGCATAACAACTAAATTCTGTAAACAACAGATGCAGCCTAATAAGGTCAGGTCACGGTTTTACTGTTGGCACCGAGCGGGGGGGGGGGGGAGGGGGGGGCGAGGGGTGGGCATATGCTGGGAATTCTGCTGCAACACAGAGAAGGACAACAAAAATGATTACGGTATGGAACAGCTTCCATATGAGGAGAGATTAAAAAGACTGGAATTTTTCATCTCAGAAAAGAGACCACAAAGGGAAAATATGAAATCATGAAATCTATGATATCATGAATGGTGTGGAGAAAGTGAATAAGGAAATATTATTTAATCCTTCACATAACACAAGAACCAGCGGTCACCCAATAAAATTAATAGGCAGCAGGCTTAAAACAAACAAAAATAAGAACTTCTTCACACAATACACTGTAAACTTGTGGAACTCATTGACAGGGAATGTTATGAAGGCCAAAACTATACCTGAGTTAAAAAAATTAGTGAAGTTCATGGAAGATAGATCCATTAATGGGCATTAGCAAAAAAAGGTCAGAGATACAATCCCATACTTTGGGTGTCCCTAGACTCTGACTGCCAGAGTGGACAACAAGGATGGATCACGCAATAACTGCCCTGTTCTAGTCAACGTTTAGAAAACGACTTCTAAAGAGTCTTAGGTTTCCCTCAGGTTCTTAATTTTTATGGTTTTACAATCATATTTTACTATTTTTAAAAATGATCTTTTATTCTCATTTTGCTATGTGAAATTTTCACACATGTAATAGGGAAAACTGAATGCAGGAGAAACAATGAAACTGACTATACATAAAGTGCTGTCAAATGCACAAACTACCACAAACTCATTGAAAAACACAGAGAAATATGTTTATTTCTTCCCTTGTCTTTATGTTATATTACTCTTAGGTACTGCTGGTAACAACTGTAGCTAACATTTTCAGACAGAGTTGTGTTTCTTAACTTGACACTTTCATTTAAGATTTATTCCTGTTTTGCTTTCCATGGCTTTTTCTTACTTTAACTATTGTATTATTTCTAAGAACATATAGCTAGGACTTACCATGGTGGATCTGATCATTCATCCATCAAACCCATAATCACAGATATAGATAGATGCTCAGGCCAGAAGGGGCCATCAGAGCATCTAGTTTGAACTCTTCTATATCACATGCAATTGAATTTCATTCAGGTACTCCTATATTAAGCTCAATTACTTTTGTTAGACCAAAACAAGATGGCTCTGCTTCCCAAAACACATCTATCATAGAGCTGGCCACATATACAGTAGAGAGTTGGAGGGGGGTGGGGCAGAAGGAGAAGGAGATATGCTGCACTCTTTAAAGGGGAGTAGCAATCAGAGGCGTAGCTATGTGTAGGCCTGTAGCTACAGGTGGGCCATTCTGAGTGCAGGCCCATCCAAGCACCGCTTAAACTACCTGAGCAACTGGGGCTTTCTCAGCCAGTGGCTTCCTGAACTTCCTGCTCCTGGTCATGTGACCAATTTATACACTTCCCTGCATACTGACACGCTTCAGTTCCGCAGTGCACAGCTCTGCCTAAATTGTACAACTAGTCCTTAGCAATTTTGTGACAATTATTGAATTAACAAAAGGTGAGTGCTGAAAAATGATCTGGAGACTGTGACGGGGCCAGCCCTGACGGCTATAGGAGGGTGCTGGAAGGCATATATATCAGCCATAGGCTTAGCAAATCCCTGTTCCCTGGGTGATCCAGCTGGGGCCACTCCAGGGCAATTAGGCCAATTAGGCCAATCAGGCCAGCTGGGGCCAATCAAGGAGCTTGCCCCAGCAGTTAAAAGCCTCCCAGCCAGGCAGATGGGGGCAGCTGAGAGGGTGTGCTGTGGTGTGGCTACAAGGTGTGGAGTCAGTGGAGGAGCGGAGCAGAGCAGAGCTGCTGCAAGGTGTGGAGCCGGTGGAGGAGCTAGTGTGGGTGTGGTGAGAGCACCCAGCCATGTGAGTTAAGAAGGAGCCTGTGCAACCAAAACCAGGGGATGCTGGCCCCAAAAAGCCTGAAGGAGGACCACAAGCCAGGGGGGGCTACAGATGAGTGACCCAGGGAAGGTAGTAGCCCTTGGACTAAGTTGTTTGAGGCTACTCCTCACAGGGTCCCTGGGTTGAGGCCTGGGGTGGAGGGTGGGACTGCTCCCACCCAGCCACACCACCGGCATAGCCGTAAGAAGTGCAGACCCACGGGGCCAAACAGGCCCACCTTGCCACAGGACCCACACCTTCCAATGGGTCTGAATTGTTTTTCATCAAGAAAAAAATGATAACTTTTTCAGGTTTAGTGGGTCAAAGCTAAGGCTGATTGCATCTTCCCAACCTTATTCAAAAACCTTCTTGCTCTTAACAAAGATGGAAACTGACTTGTTAAGATTGTCCACCCAATGAAAAAGAAATAAGGGAAAGTGAGCAGTGGAAATGAATTGTGACTGGCTAAATGTAGAAAGTACCTTGTCAATAGCCACATGAAACAACTATCAATTGAACAGTCTAATGTTATCTTTTACAGCCTATAGGAAAAGCTGTAAAATGTGATCTTGAATTCATTCAACCTAACATTGCAATCCATCAAACAATTATACAGCTTTGCTGCTACTCTGTGGTCTACTCAATATACAGAAGTTACAACATCAACATGAAATGTTGTTTATATGAAAAGACTGAACCAAGAGAAAAAATTATTTTTAATCAAGGAAAGTAGTTTTTCAGTTTCAAAAACTATTAGCACAATCCAAAACACATGAAACTAAACAGGTAATCAATAAGCCCCAGTGATCAGATACTTCACAAATAACTATAATAAAGCAAATCATGAGTTCATACTGCAGATAGGTAGTCTGAGCCTTGTTCAGAAAATTTTTGCTTTTCTAGGTGCTAGTCATGCAGCATTTGCTGATTTCAAAATCTTAGCATGATGCCTCTTTTTCATTCTGAAAATATTTATGCCAGTGGTCAAAAAATGAGAACTTTGAGATTTTCAAAAATAGAAGGCTACAGCTGGGCATCTAAATCTATATTTAGGCACTTATATACACACGTGCTTGAGTGCCCGGCACTTTTGAAAGTCAAGCCAGTGACTAAATGTGGATTCAGGAACATGATTACGAAAGCTTATTTTTTCTTACCTTATGTGGAGTTGCTAACTTGGATTAATTCATTTAAACACCACTAAATATAGTATCCACAAGCAATCTCCATTGTTCCTACTAGGGCAAGAGAAGAGGTGGGAATTTGGCACAGGGAGCTTACTGAGACCTGCAGAAACTGATTTCTGAGAAGAAATCACAGAAATCATTAAAGAACTCTCCTTTTATGTTGTACAGAAGAAATATGATTCTTGCAGTTACATATTATGTCACTGTTGATTTATAATGAGAACACCTGAGAGATTAAAAAAAAAACATTTTTAAAGATTCATATAAGGACTCATTGGGTGACCATTTTCAAACAAAGAACAGTTACTTGAAGCCAAAATAAGTGTTAGACTACATTCCTGTGTTTAAAATCATGACATTTGCTTTAAGCTTAGAAAGTACATTTCTACCTGTGGATATCATCATTCAAGCCTTTCAGTCATGCAGTATTAATGATGCTGTTGTTTTAATTTTAAATTGTATTTTTTTAAATAGCAGGATCGAAACATTTGTATTAATTTATATTGTATTGTATTTGTATTAATGGATGGTGATCATATGTGAAAGGTTTCTGTTAGAAATAACCCGACAGGTTGTCCATGGGGCGGACTGGGGAGACGGACACCTTTATTGCCTGCTTGTTCCACCTTGACGCTGTGAGTGAGCAACGAGGAGGTTACTTTACAATTCTTTTATTCATAACAGTATGTAAATGTATACATTTCCAGCAACTCCCCATAGACCCTTATTTGGTTACACTGATACCTATAAAATGAATATTAACTACATGATGAATACAATTATACCCGCCCCTGTTTGTTTACAGGATTATCATACAGAGGGCAGGCACATCACCTTAAAACCTATTCATTTTACAGTAACATTCTTTGAAGTAAAGGTATGCCAGGGGGGAAGAAAGATAATGCTTTCTTCCCACCAAAGGCCTTGTTCAGGAGTGGCGATAGTTAGCCTCATCCCCTGTACAGATAGCCAGGAAGGGAGGAAAAGAAGAGAGAGAACTAGATAACTTTAACTAGAATTCACACCAATTCACAGAAACAAGGTTTGCCCTTGCCCTGACCCCATTCTTTGTAACTTAGGCCTGACCATTTGTCCAGCTTTTAACTCTTTACTTTCCTACAGTTTCTGCCAGTTTAAAACTTTTACTGGTTTTAGAGATATTTCTTATACAATAGACCTAGATTCTGTCCATATTTTGTGTGTACCTCATGTAAATGTCAAGCAGAGCTGCACTCCCTACATGCTTCTTAAGTGAAGAAGAATCTTTGTCCCTATTTCTCAGTGTCCAAAATGTGACAGGGATATAGACGGCTGGTGAAACTAATCTTTGGGAGGCTATGGTACCTCCTGTCCCATGGGGGTTGTCCCTTCAGCCTAGGTTTGCATTGCTTGCAGATTCAGAGGAACCCACCATAGTGTCACTGGATGAAAATGTCCATGAACAGGTGGGGAACCTCCCCTCATGATGACCTACTTATCCCTCTTCCTGGCACTGCTAGATACAGGGCATCAGGATTTCTCCCCTTCCCTCCTCCCCCTTCTCTCCCCAAAACCACCTCAGGATCCCCCTTCCCACCCTTCAGGAACTCCCCATTTTCCCAGGGACTCTCTCCCTATCTCAGCAAACCTTTTCAGAAACTGCTGCTCAGGAGCTAGCAATCTCTGCTAGCCTGAGGAATCTCCTTCTGCTGGGAACCAAGCACATAGGTGGGGCCCTGCCCCCATTATGCCTGGCCCCTTCTGGCCCTGGTGCCACTGAACACATGGCTTCGCCTGCCAACCTGGACATGCACATGCGCAGGGTGGCACAGAAAATAGATCTGGAGGGTTGATCCCCCTGCAGCCCTAATCACCCATTACCTATGGATGGGGAGAAAAGAAGACAGGGTCATGGCCACACTCTATGTGTACTGGCCCGAACAGGCCAGTTCTGCATGCTAAGGGTCTCTAGGGTGCATTCTTCATAATGTTCTGTAGTATTCCTCCTCACTTGTTGCAACTTTGCACCACTTCCAAGGGCTGTATCAAATGAGGCATAACAATAAAACAGGTGTAATCCCTCAAATCACTAGACATTTTTCCAAATGAGAATATTGCATGGTTGTGAATGATGGCAGAATTTGTTTCTGGCCAGGTGTAATATCTGGAGAAAGGAAAGACATGAACTTCCATTATTGACTAGTATTGTATACTTACTCACATTAAATAGTATCTTACTATACAGTAACCATCAAAATCAATCTGTTTAGTTTCATTTGAAATATACAGTGATGGATGCCTTGAAGGAATATATTGCTTAATAGTTTGCTGATATTTTCATGAAGTCTTATAAATAAAATTCACTTCAAATAGCTTCATGCCCAATGAAGTTCCTGCCTCTATATTTTTTCTTGAAAAATATATAATGCCAGATTCTTATACCCTTACTCATATTGAATAATAGAATTTGTCCCTATAATATTGCAAAAAAAAAGAAAACCACATGGCGTATTGAACAATTTGTAAACAACAGAAAACAACGTGTCACTTTAAATTTCAGGTGGTTGTTGTGCCTGCTTGCAGGCTAGGGGACACAGTAGACAAGCATGTGATCAGGACCTAGCAGCAGCAGTCAGTTTGGAAAGGGAAAGCTTAAAGAAATGTGGGAAGAGTACAGCCTTAGGGAGCAGCCTGTTTTTTTCTCTTTCTGTTTTTGGGTTCTTGTGTGTTTTTTGTTCTGAATTCTAAGGAATAGAGAAGTATTATTTTGAAACCTTCCAGGAGGAGCACTTATGTGCTTTAATCTAATTTCTTTGGGTGTATGCTAAGAACATAACAGGTGCTTTGCTGCAGTGCCTGACGTTGAGGGCCCCTGCTATCTAGAGGTATTCATAATTCCGAGTTAGGCTCCCAGGCTCTCTGTACAATGCGTGGCGAGAGTTAGGGCCAAATTAACAATAGGACTTAGGAGTTCTGATGCTGAACATTACAGTGTCAACTGTTAGGTGGCTAAAAATCACAGGCACAACCTGGGATGCTTAAAGACTAAGTTAGGTGCCTAAGTTCCCAGTAAAAGGAATTGGAGGAGTTATGCATTTTATAAAGTCATGTTTAGAGGTAACCCCTATGAGCTGGTACCTGCCCAAGCTGGCCTGGAGACTTGGTAAGGCCCATACTCAGGATCCTTGGAGTGGCAGGCACAAGACAGACTCCTTCCAACCCCTTCCAATAGTCTAGTAGAACAATAGGCCCACCAAAGTCAGTTCTGAGGTTCTCATGCAGAAAGCACAAGGACACATACACTATTTTCTGAAAAGTAATATCTTAAGAAACGATTGTAAGGACACAGATTCAGAAGAACCCTACTAACCTCAAAATCTACCATGTCACATGCCCCTCAAGATCTCCACAGGACCACATGCACCCAGCACAACTGCCCCCAGGATCTGGACATACAGGCTACAGACAGCACAGAAGGTGAGTTTAACATCCCCCCCACCTCTAGAACACTGAAGAGACCTGTGATCCCATATACTGGGAGGAGGGTGGAGCAAGCAAAGGGAAGAGAGGGAGGAGCTGAGCTGCACCATTACACACACACACACACACACACACACACAAATGCCATATTCCTTTCCATAGGTTCAGTGACCTTCCAGATCCCACCAAGGGATAGCCTTCCAGAAGTCATCCTCAATCACATTCCAGAGCACATCAGAAAGGCACCATGGATTTATGGCCTAGAGCTGTTCAAGTGGATATCCTCCCCAGAACTCATTCACACACGGAGAGGAGCAATATCATACTAGGGGAGTCAAAACAGCGCTGCCCTCACATTGGGCATCATCACCTCCAAACATGATCCAAATATATGCCATGGTGCTGTTATAAGTACAGATCCACTATAAACATCTTCCTCTGTTGAAACATACACAATCTAGGACCACACAACAGCCACGATCTGGCAGGGAAGACAGCACCCTCCATACACACACCTCACTCACCAAAACAATGCCTAACCCCCCATGCCATCCCAACTTGTGTCCCCAGCCACAACCCCTACAACACACAGCTCCCACAGAACAACATAAAAGGACACACAACACTCAAAATACTCATATCTATCACAGACGGAGCAAGGAGCAGAAGAGTGGGAGGTTTATTGCCAGACACAGCAACAGCTGCAGCCCTGGTACAGGCATAACCCACAACAGGCACCTGGGCTGAGAAGATACCCAATCACTCCATGAGGGCCACACACAGGAAGAGGAGGAGGTCAATATGAAAATAGGGAGACATGGATTTGTGAGAGAGAATGGGGTCCTCCTCATCCTGGGGCTCCAGAGAAAGAATGCTTTTGTTTTGAACACTCCCAAGCTGCATTAATCTTCCCTCTTTTTCTCTGCCTGAGGAGTGCCAGCCACCTGTTGCTATGCAACCCACCAGCAAAATGCAGATTGTGCTGGCATGCCACCAACCCATTACATCAGAGGGAAAAAGAAAGGGAGCAGTCTACGTGAGTCTGTTGGTGCCTGTGTCAGACAGAGAGTTAGACAATCCAGCCTGGGGCTAGACTTAGGCACCTCTATGGTTTTTGAGCACTTAGAATGGATCAGGTTTCAGCAGCACATCAAACCTTGGGCTCATGAGTCATAGGGCAGGACCACTTTGGTGCACCCAATTAAAGCTGTAAGCTGTGTCTTTTCATTCAGACTATACCTCAGCCCCAGCATGGCAAGTGGCAGGTCCACAAGTGAGGGAGCGGCCACTGGAGGGCCCAAGACTGGAAAGCAGAGGCCTAATTTAGCCATAACAATTTAGCAAATTAGCTTTGTTGCAAGGGACACTCTTTGGGGGGAGCTGAAGGACCAGGTTAATACCCTGGGATGACATTGACAGGACTTGAGGACATTAAAAAGAAGTGGAGATTTCTGAGGTAGCAGGCAAAGGCAGACTTGAAGAGGATTGCCAAAAGGGATGGGCCTATGGGTGGAAACGTGGGTGTCCCAGCCCCTAAATATCTGAAGGTGGCAAAGGGCCACACTCAGCATTGCCAGCAACTGGGGAGCTGGACGCCATACAGATGCGTTACCACCCATGCAATAAGTATGAGTAATAGGACAGATCCACAAGGACACTGGATAGCCTGGAGGACTGTACCCGTGCACTTTATGGATGATCAATCAGAGAAGTCAGATGGCTGGCCCAGGTAATTAACACCCCTGAACAGGTAGGGACCACAGACAGAAGGCAGCAAGATTCCATTTCTCTTCACCCTCTGCACAAACCCCTCCCTGAGACTTAGGTGTCCACAAGCTTAAGAAGCATCTGAGCTGTGGTTTGCAAATGCCAGTGGTACCTAAATGTTGGACTTAAGCACTGAAAGGGGCAGCTAGGCATATAAGCCCCCTTTATGAATTTAGCCCCTAAAGCCTCAGTGGCATGAACAGAGTGACTTGAAGCAATTAAAACAAAATTGGCTAAGAGGACTACATGGAAATATTTGCAGCTCTTTGACAATACATTCATTCAACCCATCTATCATTGTATATTTATCAAATGAAGCTAAATAGATCGTTGAAGTGTTGACATGTATATGGAAATATGAAAGGGAAAATGAGAAGTCAACATTCCAATCAAAGTACATTCTATAGTGTATTTTAAAACTTTTTATTATTAAATGGTTTGCCATTTCTTTTATTGACAGAAAGAAAGAAGGTTTTCACACAGTAATGTGTATTTTTTTCATGAATTAAATAGTATGTAATAGATGAAGCACAAAATTGGGTTCAATTCCATTCCTAATGCCAAACAGACAGGTACATTTCAATGATTTACAGCCTATAACCATCTCTCTGATATTTGTAGGTGTAGCTGATTGAAAGAAACAAAATCAAATATAAAAAATGGAAGAAACCCTAAAATTGCTTTGATAGATTGGTTATTAGAGTTGGCTGAATTTCTTTTGATGATTAGTTTATTCCCCCCCAAATTGCAATTTTGTGTTGACTGAAACCATTGATGAATTCAGGATGAAGTTGGTGAATAGCTTCAGCCAAAAAAAGTTGGATTTAAAAAAAATATTTTTAAAGCTAAAATGTTTTGTTTCAACATTTTCAAAATGAAACATTTCAACTTTTCATTTTGAAATGTTTCATTTAAAAATTAGATTTATTTTTAAAAATACCACAAATATTCATTTGAATGAATGAATGAAACTTTTTTTTTCAGTTTTTTGTTTTGACAAGGAAACAAATCTGTTTTGGATCAACCCAAATCCATGTTTATTTTTTTTTAAAAAAATATTTGGCCACCATGTTACCCAGGGTTCTATCAACCCAAAGCTCTTGGTAAACTTATTCTGTGCAAGTGGTGTCAGGAGATAAATTAAATGGAGATGTGGCCAACCAGTCAATAGATGGTATAATTTGTATAATACAAAAGAGTGATCTCACTTAAAAGCTATACTTTATTTAGTCTCAAGCACTTACACACGTGTGCAGCAGGTTAGTGAAACACCCAAACCCTCAATAATTACCAAAGTTTGGTATGGCTGTTGAGCAGAGCAGCAGCAGCTTTCCGATTGGCCATTCTTCCAGCTGCCCTTGGGGACCCCGAAACTGTATCCAAGAAGAGATCCCTGAAGAATCCAAAGCTCTCTCCCCTCCATTTATCCTTGTTAGTAGACAATAACCTGTGAAGAAAAACTTGTTGGAAAAGCAGTTTCAAAAGCTAATCAAGATGTTTCCCCAGATCTCTTATTAGTCAGATGTGTTTCTTCAGAATTTGCATGTCTTGAGGCCCTGACAAACATTTCCCAGAAGGCATGTATAGATAAGCTTTTCAGAAGGGTAGCCGTGTTAGCCTGTATACAGCAAAAACAACAAGAGTTCTGTAGCACTTTAAAGACTAACAAATTTAATTTCAGCAGGCATAAGCTTTTGTGGGCTTCAGCCCACTTCCTCAGGTGCAGTTGGTATAAATAATGCAGCAAATATTGGCAACATATATAGGAGGTAACATATACATATCCAAAGGCATAGACAACAATGGGGTAGGTGGATGAAAGCTGAGTACTTGAGGCCTAATGACAACCATTGAGTAGGAGGTGAGAATGGGTGATCAGAGCAAATTACTTCTTGTAATGAAAAAATAACAAGAGTTCTGTAGCACTTTAAAGACTAACACAGAACTCTTGTTGTTTTTGCTGTATACAGACTAACAGGGTTACCCCTCTGGAACTATTCTTCTTGTAATGAGAGCCATCCAGTCAAGGAATAAACAAATACTATTAATATGTTATATTTGATCAACCCAACTCAATCATACAGCTCAAATTTCAAATATTTGTGATCAGGTCGTGCAATAATCCAATATTTATCAAATATATTTGAATAATGAATATGTTTGAGAACATTTCTATTAGTTTGTAGATATTTCCTGAAGAGAAGAAGACTAAATTTGTCAAATAAATTATTTATTGCAAATTATTCTCTTAGCTTTAGTACATACATAGAATAATTTTTTAAATTTAAGTCAGTGATCGAATAAGTTCAAGAAGAAAGTCAAAACAAAACAGAACTTTTAATTTGACACATTGATGAATTTTCAAGTAATCATTATCACAAAAATGTGATTTCAGCTGTATCTGAAATATGTATTTAACTCCATGCTAAATGACACAATTTTAGATTACTATAATTACTGAATTAAGTAAACTTTTTTACTTTCTCATTCTTCATAAAATTATAGTCAAGATCTTCAAGATGCTACTTTTTACAGAACTTTATTGATATGACTTTCACAAGAGCAAATGTTAATATACATTGTGTCTGTCTAGTGGGTCAAGCATACAAATTGGTATTTTATTTTCTCAACTCCTCTCAAAGCAACTGTTGTAAACACTGCATTGTATGTTTGCAATGGCTAGACTGAAATATTATGATTTAGATTTTTACCTGGCTTGCAGTATTCAGAAATTAATAGTTTCAGTGTTCCAAAAGGGAAACAGGATTCTCTATGCTGTTTCTAATTAGATGAACAGTCTTCCTTTAGGGACAGCAAAGCAATCCTGAAGCAGCCTACTCTCATCAGAAATTGATTATCTAGAGATGAATCTCCCCCCCCTCTCCCCCCCCGAGATTCCTTGGGCATAGAAATTACACAGGAACTGATCTTGTGATTTGGAAATGGAGGAAAAAAATCTAATGAATCAGTTATATTATATTTTAGACTTCACATGGCAAATGAAAATCAATTTAATTGTCAAAAGAAAGGCCTATGTGAGTTCTTTTATATTCTATATATTGGTGAATTATTAAACTACCATTTGCTTTTGCTAAAATTAATTTTGAGACAAACAGTAACAATTAAAATGTCAATCTGCCTGACTTTGTTGGACAACTTTAAAGTTAGAAAGCACAGTCTTATCTAAAATGATGCGGATTTGGAATTGATGCAAAATAGGGTAACCAGAAGAAAGGGGCTAATAGTGCAAGAAATTATTCTCCCATATTTTATTAGTTCTGAATTGCATTTCAATTCAGCCTTGTCCAAGGTTCTTTATATTTACTTTTCCATCAGCCTCAATACAACATTTTTTTGTTTGTTCATAATATTATCTGGGGAGGGTCCTGTGCTATTGTTGATATTTATTCTTGTGAGATCAGTAAATTTATGAGAATTTACACATTTTCATGTGAAAATATAGACTCATACTGTATGAGCCTTGGTGCATGTAGGGTTTGGGATTGAGGGTGCTAGGAAGAATCTGTGACAAGGAGTACTTGATAGACAAAACTGAACAAATAAATCTATCTAGGCCTGATCCAAAAGGCACTGAAGTCAGTGGAAAAACTGATGTAGACTGCTCATAGGGCCTTATCCGAAGCTCACTGAAGAAGGGAAAAGGAAGTGGGAGGAAAAAGTGTTAGGAGCATGAGTACTCCAAAAACAGAAAGGTTTTTTACTTAAGGCCCCCCTGCTCATGTTCCAGCTGCAGAGAACAGAGTAAGGCCTGGTTTACACTGGCGACGGATTTCGGTGACTTCCTAATGTCTACTTACCGCAGTGTCTCCATTGCACTGGGTGGGTGGGAAATGCCCTCCTGTCAACGCAGCGCTACATTACTTGCTGGGGTGGATTTACGGAGTCGACTTCCGGGTTCAATTGAGTGAGTCTTTACTGCCGCTCAATTGAATCCACAAAATCGATCCTGCACTGTTAGCTGTGCCTACAGCAGTACAGACATAGTCTAAGATATCTGGGAGGGAACCATACTAAGTACATTCAGATAGAAGGATCATCAGAACAGAGAATTTCAGACTCTAGATCCAGTATCTTTCACAAATACCAATATTTCTCACGGTACTTATTCAAACTCACTCTAATGAATATAATTTTGCAGACAATTGTAGTTTATATTTATTGTTCATTTCAGTAATATTGTCATGTTTATAATCCTCATCATATAGACCTGCAAAATAAGCAAATTGTGCTTCTGCATTTAATTTGTGTATTTTATTTAAAAAGTGCCACACAAAATGAAAGTACATCAGTTAACTTATCTTCATTATTAAAATGATGAAAAGTTGAGTAATGAAGCACCATTCGTACATAAAATATGCCAAGGTCAAATATATACTGCAACAAAGATAAAAATTCCAAATCCAATACTTAATATAATAATATCTTACTGACCACTCTTGAAACCTGACCATGCTATGATATTGTCTGTCATCAAATTATCCTCAAAACCATATATTAAAGGGTATTAGTGACAGGGATGTACTGCCTAGTGGTTGGAGTAGGAGTCATGACCAGTTATCAGAGCAGGAATCCAATTAGGGAAACAGAAGTCAGGTTCAGTACTAGAGTCAGAGGTCGGATGCTAGAGCCAAGGGTCAAGTCAGAATCAGAGCCAGGACCAGAAACCAGAGCCAATGGTCAGAACAGCTATAGACTGGGGACCGACGAGCTGGGCAGCAGCTCTGCAGAAAAGGACCTGGGGGTAACGGTGGATAAAAAGCTGGATATGAGTCAGCAGTGTGCCCTGGTTGTCAAGAAGGCCAATGGCATATTGGGCTGCATTAGGAGGGGCATTGCTAGCAGGTCACGGGAAGTGATTATTCCCCTCTATTCGGCATTGGTGAGGCCGCATTTAGAATATTGGGTCCAGTTTTGGGCCCCCCAATACAAAAAGGATGTGGACAAGTTGGAGAGAGTCCAGCGGAGGGCAACAAAAATGATTAGGGGGCTGGAGCACAGGACTTATGAGGAGAGGCTGAGGGAACTGGGCTTGTTTAGTCTGCAAAAGAGAAGAGTGAGGGGGATTTGATAGCGGCCTTTAACTACCTGAAAGGGGGTTCTAGGGAGGATGGGGCTAGGCTGTTCTCGGTGGTGGCAGATGACAGAACAAGGAGCAACGGTCTCAAGTTGCAGGGAGGGAGGCTAGGTTGGACATTAGGAAAAAGTTTTTTACTAGGAGGGTGGTGAAGCACTGGAATGGGTTACCTAGGGAGGTGGTGGAATCTCCATCCTTAGAGGTTTTTAAGCTGCGGCTTGACAAAGCCCTGGTTGGGATGATATAGCAGAGGTTAGTCCTGCTTTGAGCAGGGGGTTGGACTAGATGACCTCCTGAGGTCCCTTCCAACTCTAATATTCTATGATTCTATGATTCTATGAACTGGGTTATATGGAGTTAGGGAAAGCAGGAGCAGGGCTGGGTCAGAGGCAGGAGCAAGGCTGGGATTGGGCTGGGACACAGCAGGAGCAGAAGCTAATGTAGCCACGGGTAAATGCTTTGAGCAGCCAGCATGCTATTCTTCCAGTTAGGATCAGCACATCTTCCCTTAAGCCCATCAGCAGTTCGGCCTATCAGGTGACTGAACTGGGGCCCAGCTCTGCTCCTTAGGATGCCTGGGAGTTAAGCTAGCAGGTAAGCAGGCTACCTGTGGGCCCTTACTACAGACAAAGGATATGTTAGGGGAAATATTGTGCCCTATTGGATGGAACATTGGCCTGGCATTCAGGAATCCTGGGTTCTAATTCTGGATCTGCACTTTGACTGGTGGGTGACTTTAGGTAAGTCATTTCACTGCTCTGTGATTGAGTTTTCCTCTATGTAAAATGGGGGAAATGAAACTAACCCTACTGGGAAAGCACTTTGAGATATAGTGTTGAAAAGCAGTGTATCAGAATTGAGTATCATAACATATTAAAGGAATTAGATAACTAAAGATTACACTTTTGTCCAAAACCTTGAAAGACACACAACCTAATAATAAAACTAAAACTTGCATAAACAAATGCCAAGTAAAGAAAAAAGTGTGGAGGGACAATTTTGTGCGCATTAGGGTGATTCTCTAATTATCTCTGACTGTAATAAAAATAACCATAATTCAGAATTCAGACAAAGCAAATCTTTTGCTAATACAACATAACCATATTATCATACCATTATTCTATTTAGCATCGATTGGGACATAACAAAACCTAAATATTTCTAAGAGCCTGATCCTATTTAAATCAAAGTTCCCATTGACTATAAAGGGAGCAGTGCCAGGCTCTAACTGTGCAATGAGAAGCACAGAAATTTCTTTCCCCCAAGACAGTATGTACTCCGGAACAAGATCCAATGAATAACATCAGTGATAGTTCAAAGACTATGGATCAACATGGGCATCAGGGTTCATCAAGAAAAGATAGCTAATGAAGATGCAGTTACTAAAGAAAGTAATTTAAATGTAACCACCAGGTGATCAATACACATTCATGAGAATTCATGTCTGCCTATTGAAATATCTTACCAGACATTTCCTACAGAACAAACTGTGATTAAAAAGCATCTTATCATCTGCAAAACAAGTCATTCTAAAACACTATTGTTATAGGATTCCTCTGTATGGTATTACTAAGACATGTTCCAAGTGTGGGGAGAGCAGCCACAGAACAGTTCCCCAGAGACAAAAGACTAACAAATGTCTCAGTCAGGTGTCAGCAAAATCAGAATGGACCATCACCTGGTTCAGAGGCCATTCTTTGACAGAAAAGAAGATGTGGATGAAAAATCTTGATAAAGAATTGATAAAGAAGTGCATCTTGATAAAGAAACAGCTGAGGGTTCCCATCCACATAGACTTTCTGTCTCCTGAACCTCAGCTGGAGAAGATTCTCAAAGAAGAAAAAGAACTATGAAAGGGGAGAGGAAATGCCCCAAAACATTCCTCCCTTTCTCTCTACCCACGACATCTAAAACACCTGAAAAACAAAAGAAGCAGCTTTGGACTGGGAGAGGTATCTTGTCTGAAAAGAATTCAGCCAGTAAGATTGCTGTAACGTGGTGAGAGAGAACTTTGCTTTGGATTCACTTAGCTTGTTAAGTTAGGTATTAGTTGCATTTTACTTTTATTTTCTTGTAACCAATTCTGACTTTTATGCCTCATTATGTGTAGTCACTTAAAATCTACCTTTTGTAGTTAATAAATTTGTTTTATTGTTCTATCTAAACCAGTGTGTTTGGATTGACATGTTTAGGAAACTTCATTTGGGATGACAGGATTTGTGCATATCATTTTCTATCAATAAAATAACAGACTTTATATGAGCTTGTATTGTCCAGAAGACAGCTGGACAGTACAAGACGTATGTTTCTGGGGAAAGTCTGGGACTGAGAATTTAGTGGTGATGCTCTGCAGTGTAATTCAAGAAATGGCTGACTATAGCACTCATATACTATAACTGGGAGTATTTCATATGCTGGTGGTTATGTGTGAGGAAACCAGGAGTGGTAGCTCTCACAGCAAAGCAGTGTAAAAGGCACCCAGGCTGGAGAACTGAGGGGACACAGCTGTTCGCAGGTCCATGCTGTACCCTGGTAATGTCACAACTATAAAGATATATCAGAAGTAGATTTCATTAGTAATACATTTGGCAATGTATCAGAGAATGATGTACCGAGAGAATAGACCTATTTACAGGTAGGAAGAAAATGTTAATGAAATATATGAATAATAAAAAGACTTGATTGCACTGAGACAGAAAAATAAAAGATTATTTTGAACAAGATTGTCAGATAAATATATAAAGTTTGAAGTATTGGTGGGGACTCCATTGGTTGTAAAAGATCAGTTATGATTTCTGATAACATTAGGGATCATAAATCTCATTATAAATGACAGAGTACTGTATATTGCTTGGCACCAGGGATTGTGAATTCTTTTCCTGACCTTACTAATCACATGATATGTGGCCTTAGGCTACGCCCCTAACCTCTCTCTCCTTCTACTTACACATCTGTAAGTTACACTTACCTACATATTACAGGGTTGTTGCAAGGAATAATTTATATTATATATACATACACACACACACACACCCTTATATATATATATATATATATATATACACACACACACCCTTATATATATATAAGGGTGCTTTGATATCCTTGAATGAATAATGCTACAGAAGTGCAATATATTGTTGTCATAAAGAAGTTCTGAAAATCTGTTCTAAAATACATGAAGAATATTTTCTAACTAAGAAAGAGAAAGTTTGTTCCCTAGGGAAGATTTCTGTTGGTTCATTTAGTAGAGCAGCTGTCTATGTCTCACAAAGATAATAGGTTCAGATCTCACAGTGAAAACCTGCAAGATACAAATATGGAACAGTTATTCCATCCATCTTTGGGGACTTTTAATTAGATACAATCATTTTAATGTCTAGCCACCAGTTGGGAGGTAAAACAGCTAATAGGAGAATGACCTGAAATAACTTTAAGGCTCTTCCAAAACATGAAAATAAATGACAAAACATTCTTACCAAAAGAAGACATAGAAAATAATGTATTAGTTGAAACAGTCATGGCAGGAAGCTACAGAAAAAAGACAAGTTATCAGACTAGTATCTAAGCCTAAGGTATGTCTACATTGGTGTGTGTGATTGCAGCATGCATAGACATATCTTAGTTTGCTTTAATCTAGTAGTTTGAGTGTCATTAGCAGTGAAACTGTGGCAGCATAGGCTTCAACACAGCTGAAGAAGCCCAGCTCAGACCCCAGGTACTTATGTGGGTGGCTAGCCCTCACTGAAGTCTGTCCTGCTTCACTGCTATTGGTACTCGTTCTAGCTAGATTGAAACTAGCTTGGATATGTCTATACATGCTACAATTACATCTCCTATTTCAGTGTAGACTTTTAATCATAGTTGCTTTGTCACAAGAAAGTATGGCATAATATGAACATATATAATGCTGACTAACACTGAGTAAATTCTGTTGGCTATGGTTCCATGTACTTTCTTTTCTGTTCTTGTTATCAAAATACAAAGCTTCGATATTTAAAGTTACCAAACTTCTGAGATATCAATGTGTGACAAGGACTTAGGAATAGATCTAAAATGTGTGACAAGGACTCTCAGCATGGGTACTGTGACATTAAAGTCAATAGAGCTTTGCCACTGATTTCAGTGAGAGCATGATTAGATCCATAATGAGAACCTGGACATAACAAAATATATAACAAACAAAAAACCGAGCAGAAGAGAAGTTTGAAAGTGATGTGCAGTTGATTGTTTTCTATCACTTTAATGTAATGATTTTTTGCATTTTATTACAATAATTTATGATAAACAATGGTATTAAAAATCAAGAGATAATGGTCAATTTTGGTTCTGAAACGTAGACCCTAATCAGATGTTATTTAGAGTCAAGCTGGCAGACAATCATCATATTACTTGTGAAGGTTTAGAGTCACTGTACAGGGTGGCTGCTAAAGGAAACATAGCAAGGAGGTAAGATTCTGTGTTAACAGGGAGTCTTGCGTTCACCCTGACCCTGGTGTCCAAGGCTCTGCAATTTGAGCACCATGCCTGTCTGTTTGTCCCTGCGCTACCCTGCTGATGTAACAGTGTTGGAAATGTCCCTTGGAAGATAATTCTTGTCCACCATGCAGTCTTAGTTGGAACAACTGTATTTTGATCTACCTAAAATTAACAAGATGGAAAACTAAACAAATGATAATTTCACTGGCAATTCTTTTCATGAGAGTTCTCAAACGCTGAGTGTCTGAAGGTTATTTCTCCAAAGCATACTTCCCCCACCCCATTTTGTCATTTAAGATGGGTTGATATTTAAATTGTCTACTGCTCAATGTGTCTGTAGGTCCAATTCAATTCCTTAGCATTCCATTTTACTGGATAAAGTGTATATGCTGCAAAAAGTCCTATTCACATTACATTCCAAAATCTGATCACACTTATATTGGAGTAAAACTGAAGTAACTCCACTGAAGTCACTTCAGAGTCATACTGGTGTACTGAAAAGAATCTAGTCCCACATCTTTTTAATTCACCATGGCATTTTGAAAAGAAGTGAACCTGACTGGAATGGTTTGGTTCTGACAGAGTTAATAACATTGTCTGATTTGCTAGATTGATTTTATTTTAAACTCAGCCAATAGTTTAACTGATGCAAGCAACTTTGTGGCAACTTACTTTTTTTTTTTTTCAGTTCTTTAAACAGTCTGTTCCCTCTAGTGATTTCACATGCTTTCCCCAGTGGAAAAAGCGTTAGCAGTTTAAAGCGATGTGAACTCGAGCAATCAGAAAAATATATTGGATGATATGGCTGCCATTATAGAGAGTCACTGAAGGATGAGTGTAATGAATCAATCTGATAAATTGTGATTGGCCCTTAAAAAGACAAGGAAAAGAAATAAATCCAAATTGGTTAGGGAATGCTCACAGTACCAGATAATATTAGATTGTAGTCTGCCAATCTTTAGCCTTCTGTGAAGCTGATCTCAAAGTTGGGACATCATCAGGGAAAAGATAGTTTAAGAAAACATACTTTGAAAGAAAACTTATTTAGAAAAATGTAAGTTGTGGATTTAAAGTGAAAAAAAACCCCAACAGGCTAACCCCCAGGTGACAATAACATTATTAATAATATAAGGCAAGATCATCAGTTCATAGTGGTGCTTCTCCAAGAGCAGATCATTTACTCCTAAATCCTGCCCTCCTGTGCAGAAAAGGAAGTAGTTACCTCACAGAGGCTGCTCCCCCAACAGAGCTGCTACCTATAATACAGACAGCCTGTAAGGCAGTAAGTCCTCATCTTCCCCTGTGTTAGTGTGTAGGGCAAGTGACAATCTCATCTATAGTTATATAGCAGCTTTAACCCAAAGAATACTAAACTATTTTATTAATTTAGGATGAGGCTGGGGCTCTAAATCACTGGCTAAGTTGGTGTCAGGGGCACCAATGAAGGGCTGAACTCCAGTGAGAGTGAGCCGTAATTTGTATTGGGTGGACCTATCCTCTGTACTCCAACCTTAACTGACTGAATACCCAGCATGATCACATCTCTGTGCACAAGCTGAGGATTTTATGGACAAGTAGGGAGGCTATTCTTTGGGGGGTGGGGTTTATATCACAAACTTTACTGACTTGTTTTACATGAAAAGCATATGTAGTGGGAGAATGCTGGAGGTTTCCCCCAGGAGCTCCTGCTGAAAGTGGAGGCCTGCTGTCCTGTGCTATGCACAAAAAAGTTTTGAAATGGACATTTGTCCAATTAAACTTGGGGAGCACTGCAGATGAGCTTCATTCCAATCAAGGGAGGGTTTTCTGTTTATTTTTAATTTTAAATACATATTGGTGCTTTACTTAATTATCTCTGTGCCCTCTATGTCATAGGTTAACTGTAGATTATGTATCATTGTTATATGAATTGGCCAAGGCCACAGGAAAAGTCACTGCTAGATCTGAGATTAGAATACAGGAGTCCTATGTTCTTAATTCCATGCTTAGTCCACTAGATCTGCATCAAGGATAATTTATGAACAGGAAAATGGGACCATATTGACAAAAAGAGGGGGAAAAAAAGCATTGCAAATTGTTTGTCCAACTCTACTCATCTTTGCCATCTCTGCTGATTTCTTTGCAAAACATGACATTTGCTAGCTGCTCACATATTGAGGCATTTAAACAGAATGAAAAAGACACTAGGAAATGCACTGGTAACAAACTTCACTGGTAGGGTTGTGGGGAATAGAGACATGACTCCTTAGGCTGTCCCCATTTTTTATTCCTATGATTCCACAGTGATATGAAGTGATATATGAAGTGATATGAAGTGATATGAAGTTAGATAATTAATTCTTTGTTTACCTTCCTGCTGTTCAGGTGGAAGGCTGAGCAGGTTGTTTATTGTATGTTAAGGTGAAGCCACCACTGATGATAATAGGTATTCAGTGCTTGGATGTCTCTTTCTAAGATATGTTTCGTGTCCTCAGAGGAATTCCTGGAGTAGAGAATGACCCCGTCATTGGCATTATGCAAGTTCCATGCCTGAGGCCTGTGGAAAGTCAGCAGCATAGAGGTTAAAGAGACTGACCTTTGTGGGTCTTGCTAGTTTATGGCCGCTTGTGCTTTTAAACAAAGAGAATACAGCCTAGAACACACACACAGTTTGCTGCCTTTTTTTTTTTTTTTGCTCTTCTTTCTTTACAGCACAAGATGCTGATGTAAGAGTTAAGTGACTGAAAATCTAGCCATAGCAATAATATTTACTGAGCTTGCTAAGAATTAATGTCTCCCCCTCCACCTCCTTTAGGTTACATTTATTTGGGTAGAAGGGAATATTTTACATACCTAAGAAAAATGTGTAGTGAAATCAGCAACATTAATAATATAAATTTATACTGCTATGTTATTTTCCAAACAAGGATCTCAAAGCACTTTACAAAATACATTTAGCTTTGCAAAACACTTGTGAGGTAGATAGGTAGGTATTATTATCCCAGATTTTAAGTTGAAAAAGCCCCCACAGAGGCAGAGAAATAGCTCACAATAGAAATTCCTGACACAGCCAGAAATAAGAATCCAGGTTGAATCTTGATTCTTAGGCCTTCCCTTTGAAAATATCAGACTTCCTCTCCTCATAGTATTGGGCTTTTTGTACATTCCTGTCAAAAATATTAATCAACAGGTGACAGACCAACTACAACCTACCTCTATTTGTTTCGCAGGTAGGGCCTGGTAGGGTACATCATTCTCTTTTCTCAATAAACACATGACATTTTCTATTTTTGATATTCACCATTCTCAAATAAGTAATCACTGAAATCAGGATCCTCTGCCTTTAGCTGGACTAGTCATAACTGAAGCTTGCATTTGTTTTATTTTTATTTCTTGTTCCTGAAGGGAGAGTTTCAGAAACATATTGTGATTCTCAAATCTACATAACCCCTCGATTCCTCTTAAGAAATGACCAAGTGTGGTATTTAATACCCCTATAATGTAAAACTACAGTATGTAGTAGGATCATTACTTCAGAATGTTTTCATAGATGAAGGGACAAAGAAACAGACTAAAACCTATTCAAAACTGTATTGTTTTTCTCTGAGTAATTTATATTCATCAGCTCCAGGTATTTAAACAGTAAAGAAACTAATGAAGCACTGGTGACTGAACACCTGTTGGTATGTTTCTTATTATTTTTCTCCTTAAACCTTAATGAGGTGTAATTACTGTTTCTCGTATTTTGTCTGGGACATGCATTATTATAACAAAGAGTAGTGACAAGTAGCTGTGTCTCACTTCATGAACAGCAAACTTACTGCAAATATGTAAATGAGGAGCAACAAAGAAGAGCCCGGAGATATTAACATCTGTGTGAATGAAGCAACCATTTCACAACTCAGTGGACCTTAAACAAAGCAGACATTGAAATCTGTTCAGTACATGGGGCGGATTTTTAAATATGTTCAATTACGGCTTGTCGCCCAGCTGTCACTAGAGCACAGCTTCAGTAACACTAGGGATTCTGCTTTGACATTACCAGCATATAAAAAGGGTGTTCTTGATAAATAGTTTTCTGGCATAGTAAAAAGGCCTATTTTTCACTCATGTATATGAATTAGAGTGCTACTATTGCTATTCTATCTCTGGCAATTTGCGGAGTGGAAACCAAGAAACATCTGCTCAGAAGAAAATAGGTATTTTGTCACCAGACCAAATAAGTACCTGACTAAATAGTAGAGCTAGCTGAAAAAAATGGATACAACTTTTTTCTTTAAAAAAAAATGCTGTTTTTGTTCAATCAAAACAGTATCATTTTGACAAAAATTCCATCAGGAAAGTTTCAGTCCAGGATAGAATTTCCAGTTAGAGAAAAAGAGAGAACCTGGGTTTTCCACATCCCCAGGTGGGAGCTCTTATCACCAGGGAGATTGGCTTTTTTGGGGTGAGTCTCTTGCATGGGTTTTTTTAAACAAAAAAAATCAAAAAGTATTAATAGGCAATTTAGAGAGCTGGGTGGGAGTTTTTGGCTTTGTTTTTCCACTAAAATATTCATTTTTGAACGCTGAAACTATTTGCCCTTTTCAAGTCAAATGAAACATTTCAGTTGACTGAAAACATTTTCTTTTTTTTAGTTTGATGACAAATTGGATTTTTTGAGAGAGAGGGGATTTTTTTTTTTTTGGTTCCATCCTTGCCTAACCATTACCATTATTTGTTGTTTGTGATTGGTCATCTAAGTCAGATGGAATTGTTTCTGTTCCCTGTCTATCTGGCTGAAACTTTTAAAACAAAAGAATAATGAATGACAATTAGTGAATAAAGAGTGAATAATGGCCACTTTTTGATTTTTGCCTTAGGAATTTTGTTCCCAAACGAATATGGACAGCCAAGTAAAATGTGAATTGAATTTCCTGATTATCTTTGGAAATTCAGGGCTGGAGTCTTCCATCCAACAAGTTAACTTTGCTCTGTGTTACTGTAAAGTGGCCAGAGATGGTCACTGAAGAATGACCTTATATTCTATATTATATAAGGGATCTCTCTGTTGGTGTAATGCGGGCATAGGTGGCCTCACTGGCTCTAGTGCTGTTCTCCCCTCATACCACTGTGAAAGGTTTCAGGGGGGCACAGAAAGTTATTATAGGCATTATAGGGAAGGGAAGCAATTATTTAATTGAGGTTGGTCCAGCTTTGAGCAGGGGGTTTGACTAGATGACCTCCAGAGGTCCCTTCCAACCCTGTCTTATATGATTCTATAATTCTAATGAGGCTCCACAACATCAAACTCTCCCTCAAGAACATTATGTTGGCTGCAGAGGTCAAACCTCTCCCTTCCTTCCCCCGGCAGTTTTAACTTGCACTAGCTGAGAATCAAGGAGCTATACTGCTTCTTGACAGTTTCTCCTCTAAATGGCATCCATGCAAGTTTGGGTGCAATTGAGAATTAAGATCACAATTTCTGGTTATAGGCCTGATGCAAAGCTAACAGAAGTCAACGGAAATACTCCCTGATGACCAGGCCTTATGCCACCAGCACTAGTCATATGTGTAAAGGATTCAGGAACTGGCCCCTAAAACAGCCTCTTTTTCCCTATTTTTATATAACTGGCTACGCGAAATAGAATAATCCATGAAAAATAGGTAATTTTCTTTCATCTGTCTACAAAAGATATTTTGAACTGGTACATCTATATTTCCTGAACACCTTATTATCAGCCAAAGTGTGTCAATGCTGCAATTTACAAAGGCAACTGAAAACACAGCTTTCTCTAGTCTTTTTCCTTATTATTGTGGTACTTGGTAGTAGTATTGCAAAAGCAAAGGGAATAACAATTGAACTATAAGAAAAAATGATTTTCCAAGGGTTTAAAACTAGACATCCCTAAAAAGGAATGATTTCTTTTTCTTTTATAAACCAAATGTCATACTTTATATAGTACTGCTGTGGGCTACTGAGTTAACTCTCAATTAAAATGACATACACAGTGTTTTATGTTTTACAAAGTCTCTATAACATTTTAAAAAAATATTTTCTACATGATAGATTGCAACAGCTATGGGTAAATTTTATCTTTTAAAATACATTTCAGTTAACTGTGAAATCCACATTTATTTTTAAAGAAAGGAAATTCAAAAACACCTGATCATCTACTATATATTACAGTGAATAGGGGCAAATTATTCATTAAGTATAATATTCATTGTGAGTGTAGCCTTTTTCTATTAATAAAATATTTGCAAACCAATCCTGTTTTCTGAGATAGTGATAGTTATGTGTAAGTACATGCCAAATAAATTAGACAAACAATCTGCAGCCTGTGGATTGCTTGCAAATTGTTCATTTTGAATATTGACAATTTGCTATTTGTCAGTTGTGGTGTGGTAAGGGTCACCTAAATCACATGTTCTGTTTCTGATTCCTGATTGAATAACTGGACATCCCTCCTTTTTTTTTTTTTTTTTTTTTTTTTTTAAGCAGGAGAATTGTGACTTATGAAATGTGAGCAACCAATGAGGAATAATAAATTCCTCACTTCTGATTGGAATTTTTTGATGAAAATTTGTGAGACTGCCTAACACAGGGGTCCCTAATCTTTTAGGGGCAACTTTAGGACCTATAGTAATAAAAAGTCTGTATATTATTAATAATATATACACAGTCTGTGTGAGTTCTTACCCCTACCACATTAATGGCTTTTTTGGCCTCTTAGCAGTCTTATTTTTTAATTTGTTTGATGTGAAGCCTTTTTATTTCATGCCTTTTGTGGATTGTTAAATTAAAAGAAAGGTTTAGTGGGAAATCAGTTGAAGTTAATCAGCTGAGTAAAATTTTGGTGAATATATGTAAGCAATGCTGGATTTCAAGGGCTTTAAAGTAATCAGAGTTTGAGAGTTGCAGCTGTTGCATATGTTCTGTATGATAGAGCTCATGAGCAGTTGATTTGTGAGACAATTAGGCACAAGTACAATATACAAATGCAGTTAGCTAACAAAAGAAGGGGTATCAGAGCTAAAAACCATAAGCTACTTTAGAAGGTGTCCACACAGCTATTAGATGAGACAGGCAAGTTAAGATGCTTAATCATGTTCATCACTGCAGATTTCTTTAGTAATCTACAAAAGATGGAGAGTAGAAGATGATTGAAATGACAATTAAGATTAACTTGGTATTTAGGCAACAAATGGAACAATATGTTCACTTTAATTTCACAAGCATGAATAGTACAAGGAAGGAAACTGGCCTCTGCGAAACACAATTCCCACTCTGCTTCCTCCTTGCTCTGGGGTCTGTGTGTTGTTTTTGGCTGCTGGTTTATACCAGCAGTTTATTAGAGCACTTCAGAAGGCCAGATTAGCTGCCTGGTCAGGTTCCTGGTCAGCCCCTCAGTGGTGTGGGCCTAAGGTTCCTCACTCTTCCCTACCCACTTGTGCAGGAGCGGGGGGGGGGGACGTAAACCAGGTCCAGATAATTCTCAGAGAAGTTTAAAAAGATGGTTTCTTTCTTATTTCCCCTTACTGTCCTGTGCAGGCATGTAATTCCCGTCAAAATCTAGCCATAAGAAATGTAATAAGATAAATCTGAATTTGACCTGTGTTTCATTATAAGAATGTTACATATACAAAACATCTGACAAAAAACTATCTGGTTACTCTTGTATCTGTAAAATTAGGACAGATTGCTTATAAATATGAGCTCTGTTGACAGTTCTGGTACTTCTATTTCCCCACAAGTCACGTACTGTCAAAGAAGAACCAGCCTTTCTCCAGGCATTTCAAAACTTCCACTTCTAGTCTTTTCCAGAACCTCGAAGTAGAAAAGCATAGATATAGATGTATACACACACACACACAATTTTTTTCAAATCTAAAAAAAAATTCTGTACACTGTGGAATCAAAGAAATAAGCATTACATTTATTAATAGAATGCTTGGCCTGAAACTGGTCATAGAAGGCCTGGCCTGAAGTTGTAGCCTGAAACTGAAATTAGGATAAAGATGTTAAAGTCACACAAGAGGTCTCTGAACCACACCCAAGAGGCAAGTCTCTGTGATGAGCCTTAAGCTCTATTGAAGTGTGAACAGACTTCACCTGTTTTGATAAGTACCAGTACTTGTCCCTTTGTCTTACCGGCCCCACAGAGACTCACTCCATACAATTAGCTTTCGAACAAGTATTGTGTCACCACCCATCTTTGGGAGTTGACCAGAGTCCCTGAAAACTCCATTGTATACTCAAGTGACTCATTGCGTGTCTCTGGGAGGGCGTCTGCTGTGTGCCCACTATGCATTGTGATTGTCTTTCCTCTTAAGTATAAACTGTTAATCAAAGTCCACTATACAATCAACATGTAAATGAACCTAAGCAACCCCTATATAAGTCTTTTGTATCTGTTAGCAAGTTGAAGTACATTTGCCCAGCATCCAGACATGCTGCTTGACTTCCCTATAGCCACCTGGGTTTTCCCTATGGCTATAGTATTCCCCATAGCTATGGTTATGTGATTCTGTGTGTCACAATTAAAGCTGCACCCAATCCAACTCTAAAATGTAGCAGTGTGATTCTTTTCCACGACAACACGTTTGCTTTGAGTAAGAAGCAGTTTAAATGTTTCTTAAAGATATTCTGATGGAGGAAGACAAGATTCAGCCTAGTCTCCATTCTGTGCTTCACCTCATGCTTTCCTGCATGCTTTCAATCATTCTCTTCAATGAAGCATAGCATGAAAATCATGTGAAGAGAGATAATTACATACATCATTAACAAGGAAAAATATAAAGTTGTACAATGAAGAAACTCACAGGAAGTCAGATTTGGTCTTGCAGAGCTTTGAGCTTCATCCCATTTACTGGGAAATAATGGGAACAAAATATGAGGAAGTGGTCCAGGCCTCACAGTTCCACAGAGCCAGGGGATCCATTGTTAAGGACACCTTCAGACTTCTATTTCTCATTGGTGAAGTCCCAGTATAGCTGTTCGTCAGCAGCCATGGAGAAGACTCCATGAGAGATACAGGCTATGTCTACACTGATGGTGGCAAAGTCGCTGCTGTCAGATCAATTTATCTGGATCGACTGAGTGGTCAGTGAAGACCAGTGAAGTCGATCCAGAAGTTGACGTACTAAAATCACCTTGTCAAGTGGCGCAGTGCAGTGAAGACAGCACGCAGAAGAGAATCACAGCAGTCGACAGGAGTTACGCAAATTCTTTGCGTAACTCCCGTCAACTGCCATCAAATCTCCAGGTAAGTGTAGACCAAGCCACAATTGTTGTTTGTGGGTTTCTGCATGGAAATTAGGGGCTAAGGAAGGATGGTGCAATGGAAAGCAGCTGGTATCATGCTTCACTCTGTCCCTCATCCAGTTCTGCTGGGGGGGAGTGGGGGGGGGAACACACCTATGAATGGGAGAACTGTGGGGATCTCCCAGAATGGTACCACCACTGTGAAGACAGTATTCACAGTTCTACATGGCAAAAAAGAATATTTCTCACACTACTTTTTCCTCAACTTGTGCAAGCAGAGGGGATATTTTTGACAAATTGTCTGCTTTTAATTCAGTTCACAGCTTTGTATTTGGCCAGAGGTGACTATAGGATAACAGCTCATCTGTAGAGATAATGGTGCACTTTTGAGTCAGATGCCCCTGATTGTAGTTTAACTAAAATAAAATAAAATAAAGCCTTTTTGAAGATTCCGCTGAAAGCCTGCCCTTTGAAGCAATAGCCACAATTAATTACAGAGGGAATCAAGAAAGGACTATATGTTATTGTTGTAATATGGAGAAACTAATAGAATTCCAAAGGCATGTGTAGGAGTGATACTGATACTTCTCATTCACAGAAACATCAGAAGCATGAGAGCATTAGACTCTTTGAACAGATTTGGTTGTTTTCTTTCAAATGTAAACTTATATTTAATAATGGGTGGTTCTAGCCTTTCTGATGTGAAGATCCATCCAAGCAGGGAGGGGTTGGAGGAAGCATGGAATAAAGGAGGGTGGGGAATGGGGAAGGTAGATATTATATTGTGTATTACCGCTTTAAAAGTTAACTATACTTGACTGGAATCTGGATGTTTCTCACTTCAATAAGGCTCCAGCTCTGGGCTGCATCCGAGGATTTATAGAGCAGGCCTGTTGTGCCAATTCTAATCAATACTACATATAATGTGTTCAACTGTATACTAGTGAGTCCTTTCAGAGTTCCTGGTGCCATATCCTAGTAAATTGGAACAACACAACTGACTTCAGTGGAGCGTCACGGATTTCCACCAGCTGAAGAGCTGATGTCTGGTCTCTAATTGCTGCAGCTTAGTTAACTCAGGATATCAGAATACATGACAGGACACAGGGAGAAAGCAAGGATGTAAGACACATATTTTAGCAGACAAACTCCTGTAGTATTAATTGTCTTTCTAGTAGCACCTAATATGGCGTAGTCAATTATTTTTTGTCAAAGTCCAAATGTCTTGGTCAAGGTATAGTCAAAATCCAGACTCCAGAGAAAATAATAATTTAAAAAAACAACAATAAAAATATTTTGGGGTCCGTTCCAAGGCGGTCCAGATTTGGCCTGTGGTCAGCCTATTGACTATTCCTGACCGAGTATATACACATATATTTCTTTCTATTAATAAATGTATTCATGTAAAAAGATATCAGGTAAAATTCACTGTATAAAATGAAGTGCAAGGAATTAGAAACTTGATATATGCCTCTAAGCCCCACAAGTGGGCAGGGGGCTCCAGTAAAGCCTTTATTTGGATGCTCCGTTCCACCTCTTATATGCTCGACTAAGATTATTGGATCCACGTAAATTCACATGCCATGGTCCCAGGAGGGACTGATTTAAATCACCAATATTTATAATGATTTAAATCAGCAAGCATAAAACTTTAATTTAAATGATCAATTGTAATCATGTTTTCTTTTTGTACTTTTATTTTCCAAAAGAACTGTTTGTTCCTTTTGGTTGGTATAATCACTAAAACAAGTTGATTTGATTGTTTACAACTAAATACTGCTTTTACACTAGTTTTGCTATTTCTATTTGCTAAGCAGTATGATACTTTATAACTATATCATTGCTTAAATAAAAGTGTAACGTATACTTATTGAGAGTCAATTTATATTTTTTCATTATGTTGTAAAATGTATTTCTTAGTTAACTTTTTACTCATGATTTGTATCAAGCTCCTTTGGGATGGAAGTTGAAATTCAATTAAAAACATGCTATAATAGCATATTAGCTAATTTAAAAAATTAAAATAAAATGACCTTTAATGTGTTGTCTACATAAGGAAAAAAATTAAATGAAGTATTTCTGCTAACCTTCTATGAATGTACTGATTGCAAGTACTGATATTTGGAGGGAGAGGGGGGCGAGAGTGGAGGAGGGTAGAAAGCAAATGCCAGCATTCATTTCATTGCAAAGACTGAAAATGATATTGATACTTGCTTAACACAGCACATGACATGTTGTTCCATAATTATAAAACTTGACCACACAACCAAGAACTAATGATTGGAAACTACAACCAGATAAATTCAAATTAGAAATGAGGCAGATTTTTTTTTTTTTTTTTTTTTTTAAACATGGAAGGTGATTAAACCACTGGAACAAATCTATCAAGGGAAGCGGAGGAGTCCCCATCTCTTGATGTCTTCATATCAACACTGATTAACTTTAAAGAAAATTTGCTTTAACCAAATACAAGTCTTGATTTAGTCAAACAGAAATTACTAGGCTCAGTATAGAGGTAACTGGGTGAATTTTAATGCTCTGTGATAAGCTGATCTGGCCTTATAATCTATGGCTCTATGAAAAGAGTTCCCCTCTAATTCTGATTGTTTCCTCTGAGTCACTATATAAAAAAAAATCACCTTTTAATGTCTTACTCAAAGTTTATGAAGAGGCCTGTTTGTGTCAGCAAATTATTTTTCTTTATTTAAAGGATTTTAATAGATTATAGAAAGTGTAGGCCTTAACATAGATTTTCAAATATAATTTTAAATTTTAAATGTATAAGTTGAATAGGTTAATTTTGAAGAAAAAGTTCTTATAATGAACATTTAAAAATCTGACTTAAATAAAACAAATCTGATATCTTATTATTATTTTTTAAATAATTGATTCTTATCAAACCATCCCCTCTGACCAAACATTCCCCCATTGCTGGTATCTACACCAGGCTAGTAGGGGTCAGCCCGAAGACCCTGTCTATGGAATGCAAAGGATAGGGATTTCTCATGTCCTGACCACTCAGCTAGTGATTTCCCAAGACAGCCCCAGTTTGGATCCTAGGGGTGTAGAAGTCCTTTAGCTAGTCCTCCACATGGGGGAATAAATAAAAGGAAAAGCAGAGGCGTTAATAGGGTGATTAGATATCCCAATTTTATAGGGACAGTCCTGATATTTAGGGCTTTTTCTTATGTAGGCTCCTATTTATTATCCCTCATCTCCTGTTCCGATTTTTCATACTTGCTGTCTGGTCACGCTCAGGGTTAAGCACACTGAAATTTCAATATAGGACCTATCTGGGACTTGAGAAGTACTTGCCTATTTACCACTTCTCTACAGAAAGGTGCATTTCAACCTATGCTGAATTTCATCTCTAAATAATAGTATTTCACTTGTGAAATCACAGAAAATATTTTATATTAGACACTGGTATTCTCTCCTCAACGGATCTTGTTAATGGACTGTTTTTATGTCATGTTCTGTAATTCAGGTAATAACTATAGATATTATTTGAGTGCTACAGTGCATCACAAGGTATCAAATCATAAATAACCCTTTCAATGTCAAAATAATGAGGCCCATTAATGAGTATTTAAAAACAAAAACTTGTAGGAGGCTGTATTGTACAAAAAAACACAAGCAGGCCTTGAATGAAGCTCTGGACTATGAATCATCCCTCCTCCCCAATAAAAAGAGGAATAGACTTAATGGACAATAAAAATGAACAATCCAAAACCAAAGGATGGATTTTTTCATTCCAGCTCACCGACAGCCGTAAATTCTGCAAACTTTTATTTTCTTTTGAAATATGTAAAACTCTTTTGGTTATCAGGAAGTAGAGGCACTAACAGAGAAGAGGAGGAAAGGAAAAGAGCTGAACAGGAAATACGATCCACTGAGAAATATTGTAACAGGAGAAACAACCTCCCTGGGAGTGTACGCCAACATTTAATCTGCCCTAAAATCTTCCCATTCCAACTGTATTTTAGTTAAAGGTGCAGTGGTTTCAAATCTTCCTAGTGCAAGGAGTTTTACATTTTCCCAAGGGAGCATGTCAGATTCCCTAACCATGTTATCTCTGACCAGAGAAATCTGGGTGCCAGTGTCTCTCTAACCTTAGCATGCTCTCTATCACCTAGCACACTCAATATTAACCTGCAATGGGTCAGACCTTACAAAATTCACCAGAGTCCCCTCAGGCACTGCCATAGGTCCTGTGGTTAAGACTAACATTAACATAAATGTTTAACATTAACCTGAGCTGGACTGGGTATGAATTTGGATTCCTCTCATTTAGGGAATTCTCTTCTCATGTTCTCAGTGAAACCACATGAGTAATACTATTGGGGAACCCTTTTCTTAGGCCAGGAAGTGATGATTAGGGTTACTATGAGGAATGTGGTATTGGGCGGTGAGGACTTCTCTCCCCCACCCCTTCCTTTATTTCCAGGGACAAAGCAGGGAGCTGCTTTTACTCCGGGGTTTTGCCATTCTTTTTGTGGATTTTGCTCCCTGATAAGACTTGTCTTCACATACAAACTCAGTTGATTCAGCATCAGCTTCTAATGATCCTGGACTTTTCTTCCACATTGCAGTTTGCACTGCAAACCTCAGAGGACTGCCCTTGAGTAATTAAATGCACCAACTGGTGTTTGCCCCTTTGCCCTTAATCCACTTTTTCAAATAACCCACCATTTTATTCACAAATTCCCCATAATTTTTCTCAACAACCTCTCTAAGATTCCTGAATCTGAGGTGATAGGTTTCTGGTGTAATTTGAAACAGTTTTAACAGAGAAATTTTAAAAACATCATATTTTATTGAGTCACTTATGTCATATAATTAAACACCTGTAACACTTTACCCATCAGATTAGAGAGCAGGACAGTCATTCTTTGGCATTCAGTAATGTTCTGAACTCTGCAGACTCCTTCAAAGGCAGTTAGATATTCCTCAGTACAATCAGTTCTCTTATAACAGGGCACAATTTGTCCCAGCTGATTGGCTTTTGGAAAGGATTGATTACAGCTTGAGGGTTTTGTATCTGTGCCTCCAACTACCTCTATTCATGCTCTCTTTCCTCATGCTTGATGTCTTCCAGCTCCAGAGCTCCTTGGTGGGCTGTGTATTGCACTGCTCTCTCAGTCTCTTGCATTTTGGCTTTTTCTCAGCTTCTGGTGCTCACATTCCTTGTCCCCTTTCTCTCTCTCAAGCTTCCGCAACTCTACCTCAGCCAGTTTAAATTGCATGGCTGTCTTTGCTGAGGGCATTTTTGCCCTTGATTCCTTTTGATAGATCAAGTTGTTCTTTTTGCTGTTTAATATGGATACGTACCTTTATTCTTTTTTTTTTTTGTTCTATTTCTATCACCTAAAATAAACAAACAGAAAAAAAAATGATAACCTTTCTTTTGTCTGTTCCCTATCTTTTCACTTGTGAATCTCTTAAAAATCTAGTTTATCAGTGCTTGGAGTTTGACACTCAGCTAACCAGCGAACTGTATAAATCTTGCAACAATTACTCCACTGTGACACTTTCTTGGGTTTTCAGGACAGTGAATCACCTTGTTATCCCTCACTTCCATGAGAGGGAGTATTCCTTTAGGTAGGTGGCTGTCAGCTCCCTGACACTGCCAGCCCTTTGACCACTCAAGCACTCTCCTCTGGGCTCTGCCAACTTCTACTTTGCCTTGCAGATAAACTCTTGGTGTACCTCAGTCCCCAAACTCCTTAAAAGAATCTCCTATAACTTCTTCACTGGACATTCACAGTGATGACCAGGTTTGCTACTCCCAAGGGTACACCCCCCTGTGTAGCTTTTTTTTATTCAACTGAGTTTGAGCTCCAATATAGCAACACAGCACTGTAATCAATGTATAGTAAAAAACAGGTATTAGTTTATTAACAAAGGTTAAGATTTAAGAGAAAGAGTGAGCAAAGCAAAAAACAGCAGTTTTCATATAAAGCAAAAGTGTAACATGTTTCGTCTATGACTTAACTGTAACAGGATAGCCTTGTCTAAAGGAATTTATTGCAGCATTTCATCCTCGGCTGTTTTCATGGGCATAACTGCGCTACCCAGTTATCACCTGAAGTGCAGAATAAAAGAAGGGAATTTATGCTTTCCTCTTATAGCCCCAATGTCCATTGGTTTTAATTCCCTGTGTTTCTGTTCCTGGAGTGCTTGCTACAAGGTTTCTTCTGATACTCCTGTTTGTTCTACATGGACATTTTTTTCCACTTGATTTTCACATGTAAATCTGTCCTCTGTTGTGTTGGCTTTACAATGCTTAATTTACATAGGAACAGAGGCAAGTGATTCTACATCCCTTTGCTTAGGAAATCCAGTTTGCCAACCCTGCCTGGGACACAGATTCTAAAACATATTTTCAGTACATACATACGATTTATTAAATAACACCCATATACATCATTACACAATGATTATGAGGATCAGTATAACATAAGCTGCCATTAGACACCTCACACAGCCTTTTTTGGATAAATACTATGAAAAAAATGTGTTAGGTGTAGAGAGTTTGTCAATTTCTCTTAGAGAACAGTGAACCCTTTGACAGTTGACAGTAAGTAGTTCTTAGAGCCACACCCCCCAATATGAAAATCTCACTAGAGTAGGAAAAGATCCTTTCCTATTTTCTCTGAAACTGAGCTGAAAGGAATGGGCTTTGATCATTTGGGGACTGCTTGATCCCTCATGAGTCCCATGCTGGTCCTTTCTTTTTTACCTTCTGACACGACAGCATTTTTGGACACACTGATATTTTCATTACATGTTAGATGAAATCAGATCAAGTCCAGTGTCCTGACTCCAACATTGGCCAGAACCAGCTGCCTCAAAAGATAGTCTAAGAACCCCACGGTAGGCAAATGCACAATAATCTTCCCCCCCGCCGCCAACTCACACACATAAATCTCATCCTGATCTCTAGAAGATAGCGATTGGCTTAAACCCTGACGCACAAGTTTTAATATCACTTCCATGATATGTACTGTCATTAATTATGACAACTCTAAATATTCTTGCTGTCCATATAAATATACAATTCCTTTTTGAATCTGAATTCTTGGCCTGTGGGTATGAGTTCCATAGCTTAATCACACATTCTGTGGAAAAGTATTTCCTTTTATCAGTTTTGAATTTCCTGCATTTAATTTCATTGAATGTTCTCTTGTAATTGTGTTATGAGACAGAGGAAACAGAAGCTTTTGACTTACATTCTCTAAATCATTCATATTTTTAAAAAATGTATCATGTCCTCTCTTGTTTGTCCATTTTCTAATTTAAACATTCCCACTCCTTTCAATCTCTCTTCATATAGGAGTTTTTCCTGATCTTTGATAATTCACATTGCTCTTTACTGATTTGAACTTGTGTATTTTACAAACCTGCCCCTCACACTGTCACTTCCCTTATCAGTAACCAATTCTGATGTGCTTCTTTACACATATTCAGGACAGAAAGTTTACAGGCAGCCTGAAACTCAATGTGTGGGTCCTGCATGAGTCTAAAGATAGCAGTGTTTGATTATAAACCTACTACAGATTAATGCCAACATTTATCAGAAAGTAATATTTTCACATCAGAATGTGATAATGGTATTAACTATATTTCTGATTACATGTATTCTGAGCGCTGAGCCTTAAATTGTCTTAACTTTCTGAGATTTTGGGAGAATAATGCAGACTAAGTGAATCCTCGGTGCAACTAAAGTGAAAATGACTTTTTACTTGTGTATCAAAAAAAGTTAGTATATTTCTCTAATGATACTTCATACAATTTTTATCATTTATACAATTACATTTAATTCACTCTCAACAAAATGTAATTTTAGAGGGCAGCTGACTCTTTTAGAGCATCAGACTGTGTTAGCCCTAAATCCCCATTTATGATTCTCCTCCTCCATCAGTAAGGTTCTGTACAATTCTTCCTGTTCTTGACTGAACCTCAGGAATAAGGTTTCAAATGTTATTTTGAACACAGATAGACTAAAATTCAGAAGTAATTTCAGCAACCTTGCACATTATACTCATATAATATTATATGTTAAAATTATAAAGAAAATGATTTAAGATTATGTCATATTATTTCAGAGATACCTCTTTCATATTAATGTACATTTAAGGCACAGTTAATAAAAAATATCAGTTTTACATGGGCATTAGTGACATATAGACAGCCAGGTACTGAGTTACAACTATATCTGTAAATTGGACAAGATGAAAAATGAAAAATGAATGCAAATCATATTTCATTTTGAAATCTTAACTTCTATCTTTGGCTTCATTTTTTGTTATTTTAAATATTTCTATTTCTGTTAATCTTTCCTTACTCCTGCCTTTCACCACTGTTCACCACTTCCCTGGAAACACAGGTTACTCTAAATTGGAACAAAAAGTTGAAATTTCAACATTGACTGCAAAATGTAAATTCCAAAATATTTTATTTTGGAAACAAATAAAACATTTCATTTTAACCTTACTATTTTTACTTTTATGCTATAAGTCAAAACAATTAAGTTAAAATGAAATGTTTTGACCTTATCAAAATGAAATGTTGGTAATTTCCCATAATAAATGTCAATGAAATTGAAACATTCCTGTGAAACTTTTCCATTTGTTAGAATCAATATTTTTCCAATAGAAAACTCCTCACATGAAATTTTTTCAACCAGCTCTACTTAGCATATAGATCATCCATGATCAGGAAATGAGTAAAATGAGCTTTATGTCACCTTTGCACTCCACCCCAACCTATTCTGTACACTCCTCAACCATTGCTGACATTCTAGTCCACTGAGTTTTACTTCTTTTCTCAAACCCAAAGTACTGTTTGATGTTTTATTTGGTTTTATAAAAAGAACTACAGCACAGATGACAAAACAGAGGGGAGCAGCTCTTAATGTAAATTTAACTAAAAAAGACAGATTGACTGACTCACAAAATGTGTTATTTGAACAGGATTGTTATTAAAAATAGCAATTTCTAGGGTAAACAAATTCAGTCAAGATGAGGTCTAGCAGGACAAAAATTGTTTTCTTTATTGTAGTACTCACATGGACATTAACATATTCATATGGAAATGGCTCCAGTAAATAGTAATTGATAAAAGATTGCAGTATTCTTTGTAGTTAAATTATGAAATAGTGAAAAGGGAAAAGATGGAAGTATGGAATTATTTTGCAAATTAACAGCAGGAATATGTTTTCTATTGGATTTGCAAGTACTGTAAATTTATGCAATCAGCATGCAACCGTTACACGCAAAACAGCTGAGAAGCACAATAACTTGTAGATTAATATTCAATATTACAATATGATATCATTTTTCCTTCTAAACAAGCTGTGTGTTCAGTAATAGTTAATCAACATCTGGTGTGTTTTATGGATGCTATCTCCATAAGCATCCCTTTAAAAGAACGTTTTCATTCAATCTCCAGTCCTTGTGGGGAATTATAGTTCTATTTTTGAGAACAGTGAAAAAAATCGTTTTCAAATCCTACCTAACAGGATCCATTAATGTTTACAAATATTTTCAAAGTATTAGCATCCTCCATGGCTCATTATTTAATACTGTAGTTGTAATTGTGCTAATGTTTCCATCTAGAGGGCACAGTTCAAGATTTCATTCTGTTTGAATGCAGCTGGTATACTTGAAGATGCTGCCTAATTTTTGCACATAATTAAGTTCAGTGAGTGGAGTCTATGCCATATTACAAAACCATACAGGATGTTTGCAAGAGCACTGCAGAATAAACATGTCTTTAATTCTCTAGAAATTAATTACTGGAATATTCTTTCAAAAACAAGGCCTATATCATGCCATCAGCTTTTGAGCAAAACTCACCATTGAGCATTCTGATTAAAAATGGATAGAATTATATGGTCCCCTACAAACTTCTTGTTAATATACCAAGTTTTAAAAGCCTCTGCAAGTATGTATAATAAATAGCAATGGGGGAAAAAAAACTATTAGCTTGAACCACAAAAGTGAGGAGAAAGTGCAAAACAGGCTGAATTAAGTTAAATTGGATTTACTCATCCAAAATGTATAACACTGGGAAAATTGGATACATGCAGGGCAAGACCATCAACTAGTGTAAAGCCAATAGAGCTATGCTGATTTACACCAGCTGAGGATCTGGCTCTACCTCTATGGACTTGTGAAACAACAAGATGATGCAACCTCATTATCTGAGTTGTTCTATGTTGGCATGTTTGTATTTATTTATTGTCCTTTTGGTGTAATTCAAGACTGATCAAACTATGGCCTGAGAGGCAAACGTAGTCCACTGCCTTGTTAAATGTTGCCTGCATGCTGAAGGGAACATAATCAGCTTGTTCAATGGCCCATTCTCCCTCCCCTTTTTTCCTCCTCTGCCCTCCTCTCCCTCCTCCCCCACCAGCATCGACACTCCTGCTGATGTTAACATCCCGTATGCCTGGGAAAAGGGCCCAAATTTTAAAAAGCCATCACCTTATTTACCATCTAGTCCCGCCTCAAGTCTTACCTCTGCCATAATGCATACAGCAAACTACCATCTGATAAAGCTAGGCTGGTGGCAAGTTGAAATTACTGCCTTTGGTTCGCTAACTGTATGCACCCAACTAGTCTGTGCTAAACCTTAATAAAACTGCCTTAATAAAACCATCTGTTGGTCTCATCCACTGCTATGACTTGTCTGTTAGAGAGTATGCTCTTTGAAGCTGAGACGCCAATGTACTGTGTCTACATGGTGTTCAGCACTATGGCTTCCTGCCCTGTTGGAGGCCTCTGGATGCTCCCATGATAAATTAACAATACCAGTAATTGATGAAGGTAAATAACATTTTTGCTATGGTATTACAACAATTACTTTCTGAAAACCAATAACATTGTGTGACACTACAGTAAAAGAAAGAAACGTGCAGAAATAGAATGTGCATTAGGTAAAAAAGAGCTTTAACTGGCTCATGATCACCCCTTATGGTTTTAGTTAAAGCACAAGGTGAAAAGTGGGATTGAACCGGTACTGAAAAAAGATGGGGAAAGTGTGAGACCAAGAAAATGAGAAGAAGCACTTGAATAGTAAAGTCGATCCTTACATCACAGGCTACTGAAGATCTATGGCAGGATGTTTATTCTTCAAGATGTCTTATATACTAGACTTTCAACAACAGAGATCATCATGTCACCATCCTCTCAAAGATCTAGAGATTATGCAACAGAGTTTGTATTTAAAAAGAGCTCTAATCTAATGCCTCTTTCTCAGGCACAGCACTAGATTCCTCTGATGTTTGGGTCATTCGAGTAGGGGAATTTTCTCACATTTCATCTATTTGTGTTGGATATTTAGCCAGTGGAATTGCACCAGGACTTAATTTTACTTCTGATTTGGATTTAGCAATTGGAAAGGGATATATAGGAGATTAACAAACTGTTTCTACTCTCTTTCTATCATGAAAATATAACTGCAAAATTTAGATATAAGAGAGACAAGGTAGGTAGGATGACCAGATAGCAAGTGTGAAAAATCTGGACAGGGTTTGAAGGATAATAGGTGCCTGTATGAGAAAGAGCCCTGAATATCAAGACTGTCCCTATAAAATCAGGACATCTGATCACCCTAATGGTAGGTGAGATAGTATCTTTTATTGCACCAACATCTGTGCAAGGTGGAAGGTACAAGCTTTTGAGCTAAACAGAGCTCTTTTACAAGTTTGAAGAAGAAAGCAGAATGTTTGAGCTAATACAAGTTGGGATAGATTGTTAAGCAGAAGGGGTAACAGGAGTGGGAGATGACCACTTGAAATTAAGTGGGTAGTGGGAGCTAGATTGTTATGCATAAAATATCTGAAGTGGGCAAATAAAGGTAGCAGGCATTCTGGTATGCCACAATTTTTTGTAATGAGCCATAAAAACAGTGTCCTTGTTAAATCCATGGATTCTGGTGTTTGGTAGCGTTTGGAATTTAAGTTCCCAGGCTTGCCTTTTAAAGGTGATTTAATAGGATTCCCTTGAGGAAGTTTTGAAAGAACAGATTTGGAGTCATTGCTTTGTGAAAAAGTGTTAATCTATGGGTGATAGGATATTTTTATCTTTTTATGATTTTCTATGTGAGTTCATTTGAGATTGTCTGGTTTCACCCACATAGCTATTTCTGGTATATTTCCTGCACTGCATGAGGTACACCTCATGATGTGATAACCATGTGTCGGATCTATGAATTGTGAAGTGTGTGTTGTGTTGTTCTCTGTACCTTCCACCAACAGAAGTTGGTCCATAAAAGATATTACGTCACCGAACTTGTCTCTCTCATATCTGGGGACCAACATCCTTACAACAACACTGCAAACAAAGTTTAGATGTATTTTTCTCCGTAATAGAACTACATATGACTTGGGAATAGGATAACCTAAAATACTGTAGACAGCTATGTTACACCTAAGATAGTCATTTTTTTTGTTTAGGGATTACAGAATTATGCAAAGCTATTGTTTATTAGTGAGAGATGAAACATCAGAAAAGTATAACACTGGCAGTTGGATGATCCTGCAAAAAGCAGAACCCCTCCTCAATTTCCACTGACTGCAATGAGAATTAAGAGGGCTCTGCACCTTGCCGGATAGGGCCTTGGAGAAAAGGAGTAAGAATCTAAACCTAGAGTTGAAGATTTGTCATTCCTACCTCTTTTTCAATCATATGGAAGACAATAGAAGGAGGCAAGAATATCTAGGTTCATGAGGTATTTTTATGGCATTTGCACTGCAAACATTAAATCAACAAAAATACATCTCCCAGTCATTAGATCAAGAAAAATGCAGAATGGAGAAAAGTAATCATCCTCAATTTTACTGCATCCTTAGTAAAAAATCCTTTTTCCCTGTTGCTTTGCGGCAAGATAACTGAGAGTTTCATATGAGAATACAAGTTATGTATCCAAACACGTGCACTTCTCATTTTCCTAGTGTAATCTCTTTGAATTTAATGTCAAGTCAGAAAACATCAAGAGAGAACAAAAGAAGACAAATAAGTTGTGCTTGTTTTTCCTTAAGGAAGGAATATCAAAGAAGGGGTAAGCAACCCTACTATCCCCAAGGATCAGCAAACAACATAAAATGGCAAAGCTGGTAGTTTTTGTCTTGTATGGCAAGAGCTGAAAAATCTGCCTGTGTATCGAAGTGTCTCAAGACAGCAGGCTTTAGAAATGTAACCCAGACTTTGGAAATACCGTCAAGGGCTCTATTTCACAATAGCGTTGTCAGTCTACGTGTGAGAATTCTTCCCATATTTGAACAGCGTGGGTCACTTGGTGCATATGAAATTCAACAATGAATATATTAGCACACTGCACCATTATCATCACTTCTACTACCAGGAATTATTTATTGAGCACCAGTAGAGTTTTTGGCCCTAAACAAACCAAGAGAAAACATGTTCCATACTCCGAGGAGTTTACAATGTAACGCAAACACAGATGTTATAGTTTATCATTATACATGTGATATGCAGTGTCCCCCCAAAAAAAAAACAAAACAAAACAAAAAAAAACGTATCATATGTTTGGCCTGGAAGGAAATACAGATTCAAGTTGAGTCTGATCCGAATGCAAAAGGAGAACCAGGAGCCTGTAATTTGGCACAGAGGTAACAGACAGACAGATAGATGGATCTAACTTTACATTGTACTGGGTGCCTCCTGTGAGGTGCTGAGCACAATCAGCTCTCACTGACTTTTTATAGTTTTATTTTTTACTTCTGAGTTGGGGCTAGTCTGAGACTTATGTTAAAGGCCATATGGAATGATGCATAGTGGCACCATCTCAAAAGAAGCACCAGGAAGATAAGGGAGAGTCTCTGAGTAATGATTCCCCAGAGATCCTGTTTTATGCAAGGGGAGAGAAAGGAGTGGATATGTTACACCAATCCATTACCTGACAAAGTATATTCCCCCCAGCTTATGTACAAATCTGCTGGCAGATGTATTGGAAAGGGAGCAGAATCAGGGTACTTGTTCCTCACCCCACCCTTTGTATCCCATTCCACTCCACTATGCCCCCACACTCCACCCACTTCCCACTCTCTTTGTTTCCAATAGATGACACAAGGTAACATGTGACAATGTAAGAATTACAATGTAAAATACTAATATTCAAAAAGAAAACTTTAAAAAACTTTCAGTGATTGAACTGATGTTACTAAATGCCTTTGGTTTTTCTTGGATGGTAAGAACTAGTTTTGGTCTGTTCTCATGTTTACCACATAAAGCTCATAAAATTATTTCTTATAACTGGCAAATTCCTTTCAACTGGTGCTGCTAGGCATGTGCTTTTGAGTTGAAATTAAAAAAATTGCTATTGACATTTAAATATTTAACTTCAAATATTCATGCAGCCGTCAAGCTTAATTTGAACTAACAAGTAAATTATGTTACTGTGATTTTGTCTGCTGTGGATTTGTATGTGAATGCGGCACTTAATATCACAAAGTTTGCATTTTTGCCCTACACACTCACCACGTTAGGCAAGCGGCAGCCTATTCTTCAATCTCCTCCATCACAGTTGGCCTTATTTATTTTACAAATTACAAGCAACAATAACACTTAATAAACTTTTGTTATTGTTATTATTATTTATTTTATGGGTTAGACTGTGACCAGAGCTTATGCAAGTATGCATATGAAGCATGGACATACCTCACTTGCACAGTTCTTGTCAAGGTCATACAGACCTCTAGATCCTGTGCATGAGAAAGTGCAGGAGTTACTACTGAGATACCCCCTGTCACAGAGTGGCTGGCCATCCTAAAGGGAGGTAGACCTTAGTCCACCTATGATGCAACTGATTTGCCTCCCCAGGTGAAGAGAATGAATTAAGTCATGTGGCTGATGGCCAAGTGACTAGGGGGGTAGAAAAACAGATGTTTATGGACAGCCAAAGAGGGGACTGTGGGGATGAAGCGTCAGGAAGAGAAAGTCTCCTGCAATGATTCCTGATGCTGGGAGTTGTGGCTGGATGGAAAGCCCTGGTTACAAATTTTTTTGTGTTCTTTTTGGGGAAAAGGCAAAGAAAGCAGGTTAGGCCTTATGTCTTTTCCAGTGGCTCAGAGAGCAATAAGACACAAGGAAGAGGGACTGTGTCTAGATTAAGTCTAGGATGGAAGATTCTTGTGTTTATTTTTGAGTTTTATGTTAATGAGCTAGACCCTAGGGAGGGCTGTTTTTATTGGACTTGTGAAAGCTTTTCGTGTGTGGAGAATAGAAGAAAGGAAACTCAAGCAGGATGCTACACTGTCAATGCTCCCCTGGGAGTCATGTGGCTTCACACCATCTCTTACTATAAGCTGTGGCTACTTACTACAGTCTAGCCCAGAAAGGCTTTAAAGCAACATTCCATTGTGTTAGGTACTGTACAAACATGTAGGAAGACACAGTCCCTGCCCTGAAGATCTTACAATCTGATATAATCCTTGGAGAAATTGAGATAAAATTACTAGACTATGAGCCTGAACATACTATTTGGAAATCAAACTGTTCCCTTTTTGGATGAAAATCCTACTTCATGCCCATCAACTTCTGGAGTTTTAATTAAAGTCTATGGAGAAATTGTCAGGCATGAAAAGAAGCACATAAATGTGCTACCTTTGCTCCAGACTCACAAATTTATAATTTTGTCTTTATTTGAGTAATTCTTAGATGAAGCAAGTGAATCAAATATATAAATAATGACTGTGTTCAGGCTCAACTTTCATCAGCAGGTATGTGGTGGGAAGTTTGCAAGTTTTTCTAGGCATAATTACAACGACTTGTTCATCACAACTGAAATCTCTCAAAAACAACTTCACTGTAGTTCTAAATAGCACCAAGTTGTATAGCAAAAACAAAGACAATTTTAAACACACACACACATACACACACACCATTAATATATTTGATGGTTACTAATTCAGTGAAATTATTCCCAAACATTTAAAAAAAGGTCATAGTTTTTCACTAAAATGATTCCAGATAAAAAATCAGAAACAGACCTTCTCTATTGATCTTAATTTTTTTATTGGCTCGCAAAACCAGGATCTTACAATTATTCCAAGTTGCTGTGTGAGACAAGGACCCCTGGTTGGAAAGCATCAATCCATTTTCTTAAATCACCATTTTTAATATATTTCAAATGCAGTGAATCTCCATATTGTTTTCTGAGAGTGAAAGGATTTTTGTAAGTAATCTGACTCAAAATGCCTGGTATGATTATGAACATGAATTTGTGACTAATGTGTGAAATTTAGGAATCAAACCTTAATATGTGCTTAAGATAGGATCACAACCTATGACAAGCTAGGGGTATGATTACCAGCTTGCATACACATACTCACACTAGCGCAGTAAGAGCTAGTGTGTGAACATGTGTACATAAGTTGGGAATCTAACTCATAGTGTAGATGTACCCTTAGTTTTTGCTGACATCTTAACTCAGTAGTGTCCCAAAGAAATAAAGAACGCATACCAGAAAGGTCCCTTGCCTTTTCTGACAGAATGTAACTCAGTGCATCAGTTATGATAAACTTTTGAGACGCTTATTACACGGAAATGGTAATAACATCAAAAATAGATGGAATGTCTTAAGTCTAACTCAAGACTCTTTTAAAGAACATATAAAGCATCATAGGCCTTTTTTCATTTATTTAGCACTGAATAATATCTAAATAAATATTATTTCAAATATGTTCATTAAGAAATAAGAAATCCCAAACAAATTAAATAATGGTGGCAAAGTGAACTTAATTAGTGCATATATAATAATTTCAATACAAAAAAGTAGTTAATTACAGTAAACTTTGCTCAAATACACTTCTTTATCAAGAAAATAATTGAAAATTCAGGGAATCATTAACTGTACCAAGAAATGTCAACTTACATGCTTTCTACTCAAAAAAAACCCCAAAAAACCCCGAGAGTCCTGTAGCACTTTAAAGACTAACACATTTAATTTCTGCAGGCATAAGCTTTCATGGGTTGTAACCCACTTCGTCAGATGTAAGGAATAGAAATCAGAGATGAGGTATATATATATACATCTAAGGGTAAGTAACAACAATGGGGAAGTTAGGTATGAGCAAAGTCCATTCAGATAGAGTAGTTGAGGCCTATTCACAACCATTGATTAGGAGGCGAGAATGTGTGAACAGTGACAATTACTTCTTGTAATGAGATAACCATTCCAAGTCCCTATTTAGACCCAGTTTAATTCTGTCGAGTTTGCATGTGAGTTCCAGTTCTGCAGTTTCTCTTTGAAGTCTGTTTTTGAAGTTTTTTTGTAGAAGTATGGCAACTTTCAAGTTTACTACAGAGTGTCCTGGGAGATTGAAGTACTCTCCGATTGGTTTATGGATGTTACCATTTTTTATGTCTGATTTGTGTCCATTTATTCTTTTGCATAGTGACAGTCCGGTTTGGCCAATGTACATGGCAGAGGGGCATTGCTGGCACATGATGGCATATATTACATTAGTAGATGTGCAGGTGAAAGAGCTCCTTATGGTGTGGCTGATGTGATTAGGACCTGTGATGGTGTCACTAGAGTTGATGTGTGGGCAGAGTTGGCAATGGAGTTTGTTGCAGGGGTATGTTCCTGGGTTAGTGTTCTTTTTGTATGGTTGCTGGTGAATATTTGCTTCAGGTTGGGGGGCTGTCTGTAAGCAAGGCCAACTTGAAAGTTGCTCCCTGTAAACTCTTTCATTTGTAGTTATATACTCTTCCACACAATGCACGTATCAAATATCCATAAACATACTCAGAAACATAGCCTGAAGTCTGATCTCCCTAAGTTTAAACTAGTTATCTATACACATACATGCAATGGTGAAGTCTGTAATACATTATTTTTGAAGGAGAAAACATGAAGTTGGAGTGAAGATTTGGTGAGTGTGAGGAACTGTGTGCACATATTTTGGATCTGAAAGGGATTTTCACACATTCACAGAAATGCAGGGCTGAAAGAGACCTTGAGAGGTCATCTAGTCCATCCCCTTAAGTTAAGGTAGTACAGAATTATAATTGTTTAAGTATAAAAGTAAGATCTCATTGAAATTTTTTTGATTGAAAAGTTGTGCAGTTTTTTTGTTTGTTTGTATTCTTTTTGTCAAAGAATGACAAAAAATTCTTTTAAATGCAAAATTGTTATTTACAAATAGTTAATATTTAGATTTTTTCAATTTTCTAGAAATAATTCCTACTCTCTTCTTCTTGATCTTGTTATCACTAGCAATATCAAAATTGTTATGAAAATTCTCATTTACTAAAACTGGTTCTTACTTAAACAAAAACCTTATATAACAATTTTTATACCATTTCTGAAAATGGTTTCAATAGTTTGTGGCAAAATCTGAAAAAAAAACACGGAAATAACTGGTCTTCAAACTCTTTGAAATGAAATCAACTTCAATATTTTGTAATTTTTTCACAAAAAATAGGCTTTTATCTCTAAACCAACTCTAAGAGGGGTCAAAAATATGAGTCTGTTATAAAATATCAGAAGTAAGTGACCCTGAAATGCTTATAGGTTTAACAATAACTAACTTCTGAGTTTAACAAACCTACAGAAAGTTCAAAAATGTGCTCCTTTTAGAAATGTTATAAATTTGTGAAAAATCAGTGTAAGATTTCATGCTAATTTACACAATTTAAACACTATTTAAAGTGGAAAATACAACACAGTATGGAACTGCTTGAGTGTCTCTATAATAATAAAACAATACTAACAACTATTTCTCACATAGTGAATTCCCTGCACGGGTCTCAAAGTGATTTACTAAAGAAGGCAAGCATCATATAAGCAAAGTACTTGTCTGGCCACTTCAAATCCAACCTATGGTACAGCCAGCATCTCCAAATGGTGACGAGCATAACAACTTAGACAGACAGACAATAAATTATAATAATTTATCATATAATAGAATGCTATATTACCAAGTATTCATGACACTGACTTAAGTTACAAAGCACCCAACCCAGTAGCTACTATCATCGAAGAATGATGTAATATATTAAATAAAACAAAACAAAAGATAATAGAGTACACTTATCAGTCTTGCCCACACCAACACTGATCCTCAGAGATTTACAAGTCTCTAAATAAGCAATGAAACCCAAATATTACGCTCAAAATATTATAAGAGAAGTTCACTGGAGTAAACATCGATTAGACAGACTAGGATAATATGTTTATAAAATTTAGGGATGGTCCATGGAGCAGCTAATAACTATAGAGTATAATTTAATGCACAGAGTGTAAAAGATAACTCATTAGTCCCAAATTAGGTACTAATTAGATTGTAATCTCTTTTGGGCAAGGCCTATCTCTTATTCTGTATTTGTACAGTGCGTAGCAAAATGGGGACCCATTCTCAGTTGGCTCCTAGGTGCTACCATAATAACCACTATTAATAATAAAGTATTAATAAAAATAGCTGGAGATCTGTGAAATTCAAGGCTACTATTACATCCATGGTTTGTGACTGTCTCCAAAAGACTCCTTTCTAGAAAGTTATTAGAACATAAACCTTGATTCTTCAATTTTTAAATATCTGTTTTTACATGGAAAAGTGGTTTTGGAGCGTCATAGTGATGGTTAAATGAATTAGTATGTATGATTTGAGAATCCAAGTCTATTCCACACCTGAAAGGTTGTTGAATCAGTGGTGTGTGCATGGTGCAAAATGACAAAACACTTAGGTCATTCTCTTTCCCAAGAAACAATTGGAAGATTTTGTTCTCATATGGGTCTGGACTGGCTTGACCCTTCCCTCAGAATGCAGCTTAGAGAGCCTACCCCAACCCCAGTGCATAGTCTGCATTATTGTCACACACAATTGCAATTCTCTCACTTAGAGGGGCTGCTCCCATTCCAGAGAGCAGGACTGGAATGAAGGGAAGAACCAACTGAGTCTCCAAAAAAGATTGAGTAGTAGACATATTTCCTTTGCCTGCCTGGCATTTCAGAAAGATACTATGCCTCATGGAGTCTGGTCTCCTGGTGCTCTGTCCCCGTGAAACTGAGACACCACATCATTTAGCCCCATCTGTGCCTTGAAGATCATCCCGTGATCTCTGCTGTGATTAAATAACTAGTTATTGAGTGCTATATACATGCAAAATATTATTGCTATAATGTATTATATTTGGTGTGAAAATACAGATATGCCTGAATGTTATTTTTTATTAAGGCCATAATATAGTATCTGACATAGACTTTTTTCCATTCATCACTCAGTGAAGTTTGCAGCAAATTAGACCAATCAGATTATGGTTTGGAATAGATTTAACAATTAACTCCCTATTACCTACAATAGAGGATGCAATTGACCTAAAGAACTGTGCTCCACATTACAAAATTTATCTGGTAATGTTACAACTCCTCATGGCATGTTAACTACTTGTCTACTTATGACAGCTTTGCACAGGTAATTGCAGAGGCCAAAGTTATTTTTACACCCTTTTTCCTTTCATTTATATTGGTTGTATTTAACTTACAGTAGAACAATATTTCCCACCTTGAGAGCAACTGCATACTTCAGGGGATGTCCTTCAGACAAAGGAGAAGATTACTATGGGTGGACAAAGCTGCAAGTCCATACACAGCCAGAGACGCACTGCAAACTGGCTGCCACATCTACAAATGGCTGCTTGTTATCCTTTCACTTTCCTTTCGAACCCTCACTGTCTCCGCTAAGGAAATTAGGTATGGGAACAGCTCACATTAGAGGGCTACAAGCTCAATCAGCAGATCATTTGCCTAGATTCAGTTCTTGGCTATCCACTAAGCCCTATGTGGAACCAAAGGCTTCCCCTTATCTCAGCAGCATCTAATCTTCCTGTGAATTGCATTTTGGGGGCAGAAGAGGAGGAGTCAGACCTTACAGATGGAGGTAGGAGACGAAGAGTCAGAATACACACACATACACAAGCCAGTAAGAAAGAAAGTAGAAAGGGAAAGTGAGGGGAGAGGAAAAAAATAAAGAGTGATAACTAGAAAAGATACAAATAGAAAAGGGAGAGAGAAAACAGTCAGAAAAATAGATGGTCTATGATCAGCACTTCTAGTGTGCTAGTCTGGAATCAAGGAGCAAACCTTTGCAACATCAGTGGCTCAGCGTTTCCACCTCATTGGGCTGATGTCAAGACCTTTGTGAGATTAGGACAAATCAGATCAAACCAACCTAATAGCTGGAAGGACATATTGAGTGATCCCACAGGGATAAATTCTGGGTCTGGTTGTGTTCAATATATTCATTAATGATTTAGATAATGGCATAGAGAATACACTTACAAAGTTTACAGGCAATTCCAAGATGGGGGCATTGCAAGTGATTTTGGAGGATAGGATTAAAATTCAAAATGATCTGGACAAACTGGAGAAAATGGTTTGAAATAAATAGGATTAAACTCCGTAAGGACAAATGCAAAATACTCCTTTTAGCAAAGGACAATCAGTTGCACATACAAAATGGGAAATGACTGTTTAGGAAGGAGTATTACAGAAAGATGTCATAGCAGATCACAAGCTAAATATGAGTGTGTAACATTGTTTCAGAAAAAGCAAACATCATTCTGAGATGTATTAGCAGGAGTGTTGTAAGCGAGACACGAGAAGTAATTCTTCTGCTCTTATCTGTACTGATTAGGCCTCAAATGGAGTCTCGTGTCCAGTTCTTCGGCACCACATTTCAGGAAAGATGTGGACAAATTGGAGAAAGTCCCTAGAAGAGCAATAAAAATGATTAAAGATGTAGAAAACATGACCTATGAAGGAAGATTGAAAAAAAAAGATTTGTTTAGTTTGGAGAAGAGAAGACTGAGCGGGGACATGATAACATTTTTCAAGTACATAAAAGGTTTTAAAAGGAGGAGGAAGAAATTTTTTTCCTTTTAATCTCTCTGAGGATAGCACAAGAAGCAATTGGCTTAAATTCAGCAAGGGAAGTTTAGGTAGGACATTAGTAAAAACTTCCTAACTGACAGGGTACTTAAGCACTGGAATAAATTCTCTGGGAAGGTTGTGGAATCTCCATCACTGGAGATTTTTAAGAGCAAATTGGACAAACCGCTGTCAGGGATGGTCTAGATAATACTTAGTCCTGCCTTGAGGGCAGGGGACTGGACTAGATGACCTCGAGGTCCCTTCCAGTCCTACACTACTATGATTCTATTATTACTATCCCAATTCCTTTAGCTCTTTGGACTGATGACAAAGCAGTTGACTTTCTTAGGTTATTGACTTAATATTTCTAGTTTTCTGGTCTGTTGTTATGATTCTATGAAGTCACTAGCTCGGCAGCTTTAACATGCGTAGATGATGTCAAGGCACAAGTCTCTGTAAGATTACTAGCTCAGATCCTCTCTGATGTTGGTATGATGCCTGGGCACAGGCTTATAAGGTTTCTTGAAAACACCTCTAATTTGCTGAGCAGAAGTCAAAGGACAGGATTCCAAGGTTACTTACTCAGCCTCTCTATATTGCCTGGTTGATGTCAAATAATAAGTGGAGCTGGGCATGGAATGGTTTTTCCATTCCATTAATATTCTTGGGATTTCAGAAATGTTTCCTGGTTTGCATTGAGATGAACCTGAGACCTTTTAAAGTTTTTCAGTGAGAGAGAGCCACAACCTGAAATACTAGTATGCTCACCTGTGATGTGGGAGACCTAGGTTCAAGTAGCCGTTCCAACTCAGACAGAGCAGGAACCATTTCTCCCAAGTGCCTACTCTAACCACTAGGGTATGGGGTAAGTGGGTCTCATGTTTTGACCAGAAACCTGAGAAAACTTTCCCAATTAAACTTTAGTCAAACCCAGTATGTTCACACAAAAAGTTTCACTTTCTACTAATTGCCATTTCCCAATGAAAAAAAACAACAAAAAAACTATTTAATTAAAAAAAAAATCCCGATGAGCTATTCTAGGAACAAGTGTTTGTGAAGTTACTGTCTAAGCATCAGTATGTTTCTGGGCTGATGATAAACACACGTCTCTTTAACTTTACTGGCTCAGAATATTGAGCTTGCTGTTTTATATCAAGTTGTAAGCCTCTTGAGATTACTGTCTCAACATTTCTATCCTGCTTTGCTGATAAGAAAGCACAGCTATTGGTTAGCTTACTAGTTCAGTACTTCTAGTTTTCTTAGACAATGTCAAGAAACTGGTGATCAGGAGCTCATTGCTACCATAGTTCTAGTTTGTTGGTTTCTGTGAACTCCTGAGTTCAGCATCTCTAGCTTCCAGTGCTAATCTCAAGTCACAGGCCTCCGATGTCACTAACTAAGTGCCTCTGACTTGTAGGACGGATGTCAATGCACAGTTTTCTGAAAGGTTACTGGCTCAGGCTCAGCATCTCTAGTTTTCTGTGCTTTTCTGAAATTGCAGCCCTCTATGAAGCTACTGGATCAACACTTTTAACTTGCTGGGCTAATGTGAAACTTCTGTCATGTTTCTGGCTTAGTAACACTAGCACGCTGGTTTGCTGTCAACACACAGTAACTTGTGAGGTTGCTGGTGCAGAACCTCTAGCTTGCTGGTATGAAGTTTAGGGCCACACCTCTGTAAATCACTGATTCAATCTCTCTAGCTTGCTGGCTGATGATCAACAGAGGACTCTTGTAGGGTGACTGGGAAGGTGCTGACTCCAGTCCAAAAAAATTAGAACTACTACATGGCCCTTGTTAATTTGCATTAATTACTGGCAAACCTGTTACAAATTCTTGACAGCCACATTTACCTTAAAACATGTGCATGGCTGCATAAGGTCAGTCAGAATTCCAGAACTTGTAATCAAATGAGGACATGGAATGGTCCCTCCCTGCTTCCCAAAGAGGATTGGAAGGTGCTCAAAGGAGTCCCAGCCATGGCTCCACTGATTCTTGTTCATTGTATGGAGCTGGTAGCCACATAGTAGGCAGTAATCTGTACCCCATGAAGGGGTTCAGTAGCAGGAGAGCAACCCTGCATACCTTCTGGTACTTTGTCTCATCACTGTAGAGTCATATTGCCTCCAATGACTAAGGGATAATCATGGTCTGAATTTAATTAATTAGGGAATGCATTTTATTTCTTTACTTTGACAATTATATTGGGGTGGTAATTATTTGTAGGATCATAGGAATTGTCATACTGTTTCAGACCAGTACATGTAATCCAGTAACATTTTTCTGACAATGGCCAGACCCAAATACTACAGAGGAAGGTGTAAAAACGCCACAATAGGCAGATGTGAAATAATCTACCCCCTCACAAATTCTCTCCCTGATCTCTAAGAGGTTAATGTAAATAAAGGCCTAATAATATTATTTGTATCGTCCACCTTCTCCTTTATTATAGATTCTAACATCTTGTTATTTTTTTCTGACCACAATTGCACACTGAGCAGAGGATTTCCTTGAGCTGTCTACAGAGAATCCCAAGATCTTTTCTTGGGTCAATACTGTTAACTTAGAACCTTTTAAGATGAATGAATAGTTTAAATTTGTGCCCCTAATGTATATCACTTTGCATTTACTAGCACTGAATTTCATTAACTACTTCATTCACCTAGCTTGCTCAGGTCTGTTCGAAGTTCCTCACAGTTCTCTCTTGTCTTTATTATCCTAAAAACAACTTTTTCATCTACAAATTTTGCACCTTCCTACTCATCCCAACCCTTTTTGAGATTGTTATTAAATATATTAAACAACATGGAACCTAATTCACAACCCCCACTGTTAAGTTTTTGCCAAGATGAGAATTATTTTCTGTTTCCTATTCCTATTCCTATTCCTATTCCAACTGATCCAAGGTAATATTTAACCTCTCATTCCATGACTACTTAGCTTCTTTACTGTGGGATCTTGCTGAAGGCCTTTTGAAAATCTAAATAAGTTATGTCAATCTGTTCACATTTATCCACTACATTAATGACATGTTCAAAAAAATTTAAGATCTTAGTAGGACAAGATTTTTCTTTCACAAACTCCACTGGTTAGACCGAAACAGATCATGATCTTCCAAGTGTTTTTTACTCTGCTTTTAATTATCATTTCAACCAATTTGCCATGTAGAGATCTAAGGCTTTCAAGCACCCCAGAGACTTTTTTAAAAATACACATACAAAATTTCCTACCCTCCAGTCTTCTGTAATAGTGGCTGTTTTTAATGAGAGACTGCAAATTTTGATTAAAAGCTCAGCCACTTTGTACTTAAGCCTTCAGTACTATTAGACGTATGACATGTGGATCAGAAGATTTATTGCTTTTAATTATCAGTTTGCTCCAGCACCTCTTCATCTGACTTCTCAGTCTTTGATAGTACCTCATCTATGTTATCAGAAAAGATTACAACCAGGTATCTCCCCAACATCCTGAGCAGCAAAGACTGATACAAAGAAATCATTTAGCTTCTGGGCTATATCTTTATCTTCCTTAATTGATCTCTTTAATCGCTGGTGATCCAGTGGTCCTATCAACTATTTTTAGGGCTTCCTGCTTCTGATATACTTTAAAAGAATTGTTTATTTTACACCATTAGCTATTTGCTCTTCTAACTCTATTTTAGCCCTTTTAATTTCCTTCTTACTTATTGTCTGATGTAATTTATACTCCTGTTTATTGGTATAACTAGGATCAGATTTCCAAATATTGAAGGATTTCTCAAAACCATATTGGTTTATTCCTTACCTTCCTGGTTTCCTTATTTTTCCTTGTCTTCCTGATTTCTTTTACATTATTTCATGATGTACTGTGCAATTCTAATAAATGTACTGTCTTCTGTTGAGTAAAATTAGTAATATGTGACCACACTACAATATTTTATTATTGAATCTACAAGGGAAAGAAAGAGAAGACTCTTCGAGATTATAAATTGTGCAGACTATCAACGTTCTACTGTATTATTTGGGTTAGTAATTTCTACTTCTCCATGAAGTCCATTAGGAACTTCAACATAGTCAATCTGTTTTACATGGAAGGTACTCTGATAATATGGTAATGAGTAGCACTATAAGACCATAAAATAGATAGTCTAATTAACAAGTCTGTAGTGAATTGAGGTTCTTCTATATTATCAAGGTTCTTAGAGTTATAGTTTTAAAAACAGACAATATTAAAAACAAACAAAAAACACAGTCTGACAAATGGTAGATAGCTGTTTAATTTTCCTTCATCTACAATTTTTAAATACCCACTACCCTAGAAAAGCATATTATTTTAATGCCTATACCATTAAATTATAAGACTATGGGAGTTTGATTGGTTTCAATTCTTGATTAACTAAGCAGCAGGGAGTTAACAGCTGTAACTCTGTGAAAAAGTATGAGCAGTCCTATTATAAAATTAACATTTGCTGACTCTGATAATGTGGTGTACTGTAGGTCAATTGCATCATCAGTCTTTAGCAGTGTGTAATAATTGCTAACTCTATTCAAAATCATATTCTGAGCAATCTAAACTGTTAGGACCTTCAGTGGGTGATGCGCAGAAAAATATCCGTGTCTTTAGAAAATTATAGCTTTACAACAAAATAATAACAAAACCAGTGTGTATTCAAACAAAAAATGTAAAATTTAAGAATTTGGACTTATGCAGCATTGTGTGCCTGAGGATCTTGTAGGACTTTAAAAACATTAATTAATTAAGCTCCTTTGCACTATTGTCAGGTAGATAAAGTAAATGGCTTTTAAAAATCAATATACTAAATTAATATTACATTAAAGCATTGCATAGTTCCCACAGTTGTTTCTTATTCTAAGAAAGGGAAAACCAAATCTCTTGTATCTCATAACTTTTGTGGGTACTATGGAAAATAATGAAAAGCGGTAGAATCAATCTTCAAAATATGGGACAAATGGACGTATGCGTATATGTGGCTAGATATTAATATTAATCTAAATCTAGAAGCTATTTTAAATAGAGGACGGGCTTGTTAGATCATTGTCTGCAAACTCCCATGCTTCCTTCACCACCATCATAAAAAAACCCATACAGTGATAGTTAAGGAAAAATTGAAAATAAAACTCCAGCAGCATGGGGTTAGATAATGGAAATCCCATATAACTGCTAGAGTGGGCTAAAATGACATGTATATAACAACAGTACTTTATTACATTTACACAGATTGAATATTAAATCACAGGAATACCATTAAATCTTTATATTTTATTGAATATTTACATAGAGTTGAAGGCTAAATGCAACAAAAAATGAGGTTTTACTGCTTACGGGCATTTAGGCACTGAAATACATATTCTGAGTGTTTAGCAATATTTTTCAAAGCAGTTCCAGGCTGTTGGTTTCTTGTATGTTTTGGCAGTGCATTCTTCCAGACAGAGCACTTCATTTCTGCCTTTCACTTTGAAAGCCTTGGCATGCAGCTGACCCTTTGGTAGTTCTATCACTCTGCTGGCTCTGAGCTGCCTGATAAGCAGCAAAAGGGACTTGAAGATTTGATTGCATGACAAAAGACTATATAATGTGAATGCTGTCAAGCAGCAGAAGATGCTTGAAAAAAAAAAAAGACTGAGATTAAAAGCTTCCACATATTTCTGGCCCATTGGGAAAATAAATGCTAAAAGGACATAAAGCAAGTATATAATCCAGGGCAAGATTATATATATATATATGACTCTATGAAAAGATTATCTTGACAAATTCCTCATCATTATTTTGACAACAGACCAAAAGAATCTATGAGTCACTGAATCCAAGATTTCTCCAATTTAAATCTACTGGTCTACAGAAGATGATCAACATCAATATACAAGTTTAGCCTTCTGTCATATTTTTGCCTTTTTTTTTAATTGGTATAAAGTCCTGTTAGTATAGAAACTACTCATGTTTTGAAAAATGTGGCATTAATATCAATTTTATAGCTATAGCATTATGGAATTTTCATTTATAAAACTAAATAACCTTTTAAAAAATCTAACAAAGAAGTACAACTTGGTTACGAATAAAATAAAGAAAGGACATTTTCTGGTTTCATTATACTATTTGAATTGGAAAATATTAACATGAGATTAAGACAAGCATTGCAATGTAACAGTATAAAATTCAGTATTATACAAGAGCCTATGTTTACACATAGCATTGGACGTAGTGCTGGATATAGTGGACTTGCCAAAGAAATGGTTGAATGCTTTTAAATCTGGAAATGTAAGAATTATTTCCCCCTCCAAAAAAGGAAGTTGTACTAAAACAGCTCATTGTCTGACTATGCTGGAAGGAGGACAGGAGACACTGGATGAGGTTTAATTAGGCCGCAACATTATTGCTCAGAGTACCCGAAAGATAAAATTGTACAGTACAGGTAATTCCATAATCGGTTACATATTCAGGGGGGTGTTGGAAGACCTTCACCTTAGCCATCCTGGTCCCCAAGCAACCATCTGCTAAGACCTTGTCACCTGCCACCACTTAAATGAGGGTAAAGGTTATTATTGGGAGGTTGACTCCCCTGCCATACCAGTCATAACAGATCCCACCCCGTTTGTGCTCTTTTAAAGAATATCCCCTTAAATCCTTTCCCAATCCATTTCATCTGATTACCTACTGACTACCTGCACTGGATATCTACCACAAGTTTACATAATGAGTTACAACATCATATTTAACTCCACTTTCATTCTTTGCCACCCACTAAACCTCCAACCCACTATGGCGGAAAAATCCACCTTACCGTGGCCAATCTGGCAGTGAAGAAAACATTCCTTCCCAGCCCCAATGCCAAGAAAGAAGTGAGTAGCATAATGCTCATAGCAGAACATGACAAAACCTGGTATTTCAACAACTTCCATAGGTGGGAGAGTGGGTGCTGCTCAGCTCAGTCCAAGTGGACATAAATAGTCCCCTTCTCTTCTGTTAACTTGAAAGTGGTGGATGGGTCAGTGTCCCCAGGTTGACCTGGTATGAAGCTGCCTCCACATGATAGGTAACTCTTTGGCTCTCTATGTGTCCTTAAAGATTAAATACGCCTTCTCCGACAAGCTCAACATAGGTCCCCATTGGATAATGTGTGATGAAGTCATTGTACAGCTATGCTGGAAGGAGGGCAGGAGACACTGGATGTGGTTTAATAAGGCTGCAACATTTTTCCTAAATGTCTGGGAGTACCTGGCAGATACAATTGTACAGTGCAGGTAATTCCATAATCATTTACATATGCCTGGGGGCACTGTTGGCAGCCTCCCCCTTTGCCCATTCTGGTCCCCAGTCAACCCAATACAGAATAAGTAACTTCTGTGGAACTATTGCATGAGCAAGAAGCACTTGGTTAAGGTTTACAGGTCTTGCCCAATAATTAGTAGTGTTTGTATCATTTTAAAATGACTAACCAAAGCAGAAGTTAAGTCATGAAATGTATATCCAGTCCAAAAACAGTTTAAATGAGATAAGCCAATTAAATGAATTTTATTTCAACTTAATTGTTGTATTCAACAAATCCTCTGTAAATTCCCAGTCCCACGAGGTGTAAAATACCCTAACTTTCCGTTGAAGCTAATGGAAATTGAGAGCACTTATCACCTCCCAGGGTAGGGCTTTATATGTGAGGCACCATAGCCGAGTGGACTGAATGAGCGACGAAGAACTATGATACTTGTTCTGCCACTAATTTGCTTTGTGGCCTTAGATGCTTCATCTCCCTGCATCTGGGTTTCCCTCGCTGAAATGGAGGTAATACCACTTACTTAATGCTTGAAAGCACTTTGGAGTTGTGAAGCACTATAAAAGTGCTATATATTAGCCTTAACTGGTTCATTAGAATTAATCTCTACACTCTAGCTCGCATGAAGTTCCCCCAAACTATTTGTGCTGCACTCAAATTTCATACCGAAGAACAATCATCAGCTGCAGCAAACTATAACTCAAAGTGTTACTGAATAGATACATCATCCTGCTCCAAGCCTAGCATATGTGCACCTTATCATCTTTGACACTAAGACTTGACTCAATATTTTGAACAAAGTGACTGATTTATTTTATTTTTTAAATGTGTTGTATAATAGACAGACCTTGCAGCATATCCTGAAGGTCAAACTCAGATTGTCAGATAACCTGGACAGTCAAGTTCCACAGCCATTCAGGACTAATCACTGAGAATGTCCTGCTTCCAAACTTGTCAGTATAGGGGCTGCAAGGTGCAGTGATTCAGCTAATCTAAACTATTAGGATTGAACATCAGCAGAGAGGCAATATCTAAAGCAACTAATAGCCAGGATCCAAACCATGGCATACAGGCTTGAACTGAATTGAAAGCCAGTAAAGTCTACGGAATGCCTGGTATAATATAGTCCATACCAACCTGAGAGACGCAGTTGAATAAATGGGCAGCCTCATTCTGCAATAACTGAACTTTGTGAGAGGTCTTCAGGTGTAGCTCCATTCCCACATCCTACAGTTATCTAATAAGAAAGTGACAACTGTGGCAAGGTCCATATCATCAAGGGAAGGATTGAAACTCATCATTTAGCAAAGCTAGAAGCAAGTACTTTTGGCTTCTGATACTATTTGAACACCTTTATAGCATTCAAAGATCCACACGGACCTGAAAGATTGCAAACACAACTAAAAGATAATCATACCCATTCCATCAAGGGGGACGATACCATCTTAATGTATTTCTAGATTGCAATAAAACACCCACTGCTGGCCTCTGTCAGCTGACTTGGGCTATGAACACACTGATGGCAGCAAGTTCACTGCCATCAGATTGATTTTTCCGGTTCGATTGAGTGGCAGTGAAGACACGCTCAATCGATTCAGAAGTCGATCTAATAAAACCACCTCCCCAAAAAGTGTAGTGCTGCATCAACAGGAATGCATTTCCTATTGGTGCAGCGAAGTGGAGACTTCATGCTAAAGGGAAGTTAAGAAGGCGACGGGAGTTTTGCCCGGTACTCTGCCGGCAGTGTAGACCTGCCCTTGGGATGACAGGTTTCAGGCTGCAGGGCTAAAAAAATTGAAGTGTAGCCATTCATGCTTAGGCTGGAGCCTGGGCTCTGGGACCCCAGGAGAGGAGGTGGGTCTCAGATTCTGGGTTTCAATACAAGCCTCAACGGCTACACTGCTACACTACTCAGACTAGCCCCTTAGTCTGAGTCCCACGAGCCCGAGTCAGCTGGCACTGGCCATCCATGGATGTTTTATTGAAGTGTAGGCATACGCTTAGTCATACAATCTGGATATTGTGCCTAGACAACCATCATCCAGCTGCCCCCAACTAGCTTTCATTGTCATATAATGAATGATGCTCTTTACATACACACCACAGCCATCCAAATGAATAAAAATGGGGAACATCAGCACAGAAAGCCCAAGCTCCTGTCACTAGAGGGAAAAGAGTAACTCTGTTAGCTGTCTACAATCTTTTATTATAAATTATTATTATTATTTATTTGTATTATGGTGGTGCCTAGGAGCCCTAGTCATCGAGCTTGACACCATTATGCTAGGATCTATATAAACAAAACAAAAAAGACTGTTCCTGTCCCCAAAAAGCAGTAAGCTCTTATCCTGTCTGTGGTCAGTCAATAGGAGGACATGTGTTCATCTTTATTATGCTGGTGGATTACATGATAAAAGCATATTTCAGCTAGACAATGAATAAAATGAGAAAATATTCCAACCAGATTTGCTAGCATTGTCCTAACCAGTGAATGATGCTCAGAAATATGGTAAGGTGAATTATATATATTAGGGGAAAAACAGCTTAGACCATGGTTGTTTACAGAATACTGTATGGAATGAGCACTGAATGAAACAGATGGGGAAAAAAATCTTCTAACACTGTTTCATCAGTGCTTCTGCTGAGAGTTGGACTTTTTTCTAGATAGCACATTAAGCAGCTTGAAAATCGCCTTATCAAACAACTAAGAGCAATCATTCACGTTGAATGGCACAATATGTTTACAATATAAACAAACAAGTATTATCACACATTTTATTTAACACAGAAGCTATGCTCCTCAAATTCATACTGTGATGGTTGGTACATGAGATGCATATGACTACTGCCTCCCCAAATTAATTTTCTGCTTTGGGTTAGCATCTGACAAAGTAAATTTAAGACAAGCAACACGTATTTCAAAGAGACCTTTAAAAGTAATCCTGAAACTTGCTACTAGCCTTTAAACTCCACCTGGGAAGAAAGTACTCAAATTTCCAGTAGTATCGTTTATGTATGACAATATTAGAAGAATCAGTTACTCATGCTTAGTGATCAGCGTGTTTGTCACTTCACAGAACTGGGACCATAATGTCTCCATTAACATAGTACAAAGATGTTTTATTGGAAGAGATAGAATGAAATATTAGCCCTACTGAAGTCGGTAGGACTTTTGTCATTGACTCTGATGGAGCCAGGATTTCTGAATGTACATCCTACCAGGTAGTGAGGTCTGAAAATCTTAACTGTTTGGGAATAGTCCTTTGATAACTAAATTTTAGAGAAAAAGAAAGGAAAAACTGAACACAGACCCAGATATTTTGTTTCCCAACTGAATATTGTTTAGTGTTTCCTTTTACCTTGAAACTTTATATATTTTCTATGCTCATGAACTTGCTTGTTGACTATTGAACAGTGGTGGGTATTTTTTCTGTACTTCTTTTAGGGGTATCTCCTGCATTGTTGGAGAAAATTGGTTTCATTTTGAAAATGTTAACTACCTGTTTAGAAGCAGTACTGGATATGTAAACATTTCTCTTTTATGAGTATATGCTTCCTTTGTGTCACTGGAGATTATTATTTCAAAATGACAAGGAAAGTATTCAGAATTCTAAGGGAGAATTTAAGTACTGATTTTGGTAATATCTACCCTTTGTCTACTTATTGATTCTTTTAGTTATTCCTGCTATATTACCCTCTATTTTATCATGACAATAAAAATTTTATGATATTTTATTTAGGTCATAGAAAATGTGAACACTTAAAAGAAAACTTTAAAGATTTTTAATCAAAGATTGCACAGGAAAAACACATTCTGAAAAAAAAATGCCTAATTTGCTAGAATTACGTACAGAGGGCACTGAAATGACAATGCTCATGCCCCTGATTCATGTTAATTTGCTAATACATGGACACCACATAAATATAGATAAAGTAGAGAAAGATCTTTCCTTTAAAGTTCAGTTTTATCCATTTAAGGAAGGCAGAAAATGACACATAAAAGGTTGAAAGGGAACATCATAAAATGATAGGTTGTAAATTCTTTAAACTGTTCATCTAGTCCAGAAAAGCATTTATAAAAGTAGTAACAACGGGTTCCATGTTTCCATTATCAGTGATTTCTAGATTAATGGTCCAATCCTGTAACATTGCTCACCCTGGCTTCAGCGCAACAATTTGTGTGAGCTCATCTTTACATGAGTAAAGATTTACAGAATCAGTCCTCAAATTTGCCTAGTTTATAAATAAAACTTATTTCTCAGTTATTTTTTTATCACACACAACATCACTAGTTATAAAGGTTCCTCGCGCTAACGTCTAACCTCAGTAACTCCACAGGAAAATAGAATGGATGAAAAATAAGAAAACATATTTATGAAAAAATAATCAAACAAACAGTGAAATTGTAGCCACATTACATGGTTTGAAAATTAAACCATTTTCTGCTTTTTGAAATGTGTACCATTTTTTTTATTTACTGAATCCCCAGTTTTCAGTAAGAAAACACAATTTTAGGTAAACAAAATATTTTGAAATCAATTTTGAAAAGGATTTTTGTTAAAATTTCAGTAAAGTGAACAATTTTACATAAAATTATTTGATAAAGGCCATTTTTCAATAAAAAACTTGTCATGAAAAAATCTCTAATAGGAAACCAGCCCTTGAAAGAATCAGACTTTGATCACTTTACTACGCTGTCTGATCAATCTCAGGGAATTTATGCACTCTGTCCAAAATGTACAATAAAATATTTTAGAATTCCACTTAGAATTTTGAGAGAATCTACAGCAGGAAAATACAAATGTATAAATATTGGTTGGAATTCCCTCTTGCCTCCACATACATTCCCAGTACCAGGACTTGTGAGGGTGCCCTAACGGGATAGACTGTCTTATACAGTGCCTGAACTGGAGAAATTCTCCTCCATGAGGCTAAGAGGTTTTATGATCCTCTATATACCACTGCCTCTATACATCACAGTAGAAGTATGGAGAATTTCATCCACTGATCCACTGATTTTTCGTCTAATAGGCTTTCCATTAATATTGTACCCAGGTTCCTAAACCCTTTTTCTACCCAAAGAACTGGGTAAGGTTAGTATTAAATATCAATAATAACTACATCTACCTCTTATATAATGCTTTTTTATCAGTAGAACACTTAGCTAAATACATCTTGAAATTCTTATTATTGACTTGGCACCCCTAGGTTTCTAGAGATATGATTTTCCAGCACCTAGTAATAAATAAACCATTAAGGACATAATTCTTAATGCACCCTGAACTCCCGTTGAAGTCATGCATGTGGAATCTAGAATTAGCCGCAGATATTTACCACTGCCATTTCATAAGGTGGAAATGAGGTGAAAACAGACAAGATGGTCACTGGCCTTTACCCAAATTGTGTGTGTGTGTGTGTGAGTGAGAGAGAGAGGGGGGGGGATCTTTTTTCTTCAATGGGTACAGATAGTCATATTTATTATGCCCAGAGGACTGCTTTCTGTCTGAGTCGCCAGTGTTGGAAATTGCTCCAAAGAGAACAGGGAGGAGGAGAAGACATACCCAGCACTCCCCACAGAAAAGGAGAGCACATGCACCAGCCAAAGAGATGAGGTAGCATGTAAAAATTACAGAGAGATCAGTAAGGCACTGTCGACTTGCAATCTCTTTCTCAACTCCTCTTGGATGGTACAACTCCACATTGCCCCCAACTTGGGCCAGTACCTAACTGTCATATTTTGGCTCAGTGCTAGTGTCTACCTACTGACTGGAGTTCCTACTCTCATGCATATTCTTAAGTCCCTCAGCATACACTGAAAATAGAATAATATTAATGTCAATTGTTAAGTAAACATTTACAAATTTTAATTAGAAAGTTAATTTCGCTCTCTTTAAAAAGTATACATAGCAGTATAGTGTTTCAATTTCTATTAGGAGGGTTTATTTTAATTTCCCAAAACACCTATTATGAAAGGTGGCAAAGTCTGCAGCCTACATGCCCCATGCAGAGCTTCTAATAGAAAGAGCAGATAACAACAAAATGATTCCAAAGATTTTGAAGGTTACCCAGACCAATTCCAACTATGGAAATTACAGTGGCAGATGCTTTGCCTATAATCTCTGGCAGCACTGAAACACAGTTTTGTTAATCAATTTGCTTCTGTATATGTCATCCTTTCCAGGCATTATGACACAGGATAAACTCCCAATATAAACTAAATAATTGTTTTCTAAACTGTAAAACATATATTTAATTCAAGTGTTATAGGAATGACAGCAACTTCTTTGGTTACCTGTGCTTTCTATTTATGTCCTCTCTGATTAGATGCCTCTTCTAGTAATTACAAATAATTAGAGCAATTCCTTTTGGAATACCCTCAATTTTGTGCTATACTGCTTACCTTGATTATGTCAATCTGTTATGGGACACTCCATTTAGAGAGAATGGGACTTTAACCTGATCCATTTTTACTGCACATGAGCAACTCCAATTAGGAATTTAGTCTAGCATCAGGGAGGCATAGATGATCAAAATCAGTGATTACATCCAATCCTATAGTTTAATTGAATATTAATGCCGCCAACATTAAGTAGATACATACTCTACTGGCAGTGGCTTCAAAAATATTTAAACTAGATATTTAAAATACATGGTGATTTAAGAAAAATCTATTAACTATATAACAATAAAATTATGTTATATTTGATTGCTATAAACATCTCATTATAAAGATAGTTTTCATGGTACTGATAGTATTCTTGGTGTATTTGTTCTTTCACGGGTTGTGATATTATACTGAAATAGACTGTCACTATATATAAATAAATTTTTTGTATCATCCATGGGGATAACATGTTTTCTTTTTCGATTACAATAAAATTTAATGTTGACATTTATAGCACAAATGACTGCAAATATTCATAAAAACATCAAATCTCCAAGCTTCACAGAGGGAGCTATAAAATGAAAATTCACTAAGGACCTCATGGATTTAGTTTGCAAATATTTATGTAGCAGATAGAAATCATTTATTAGGAAAAACACAAATGTAAAAATGGATGCACTTAGTAGAAAAGTAGTAGATTCTTCTATATTCTATAAAGCTCAGCCATTTAGAATGCATTAAACTTTCAAACCACATACAACCTAACACTTAAATAAGAGATAAATCAGAGTAATGTTCCAGGAAAAAGTTGGGAACAATCTTTTTTTTTTTAGAAACTTTTGGCAATTATATTCCTCTACCATGTAAAAATATGCCAGGAAAACAAAGTAAATACAGACCTCTATAGGTTTGGCAAATGGCTTACATTCTTCTCTGAAAACTACAGGACTGTCCAGGGAGCATGGCTTTCCAAATGAATGAGGGTCAGGGATTTATTGGGTCCAAGCTTTGTTGAATGTTAGGCAGATGTGCAGAGTTTCTCCATCCCAATAGTACACTCATGCCACACTGCCTCCAGCAATGGTCTCTGACTTCCATGTCACAGCTGCACTCTGTTTCCCTCTTCATAGGGACCACAGAACATAGAGAGAGAGAGCTGTTTAACTGTTGCTCTTTGGGACAGAACTAAATAATAGGAAATATTGTATTTGTAAAAAAGAGGACTGCTGGTAAAATACTAACCTATATTTACTACTCCTGGGCCTATGCCGTAGATCAGAGTTATTCAATTGTTCTCATTGTCATATTACATCGCTTTTTCAAATATTTTTCATCTCTACAAATTCCTAACATGTTTGGGTTTCTCATGGTGCCTTACCTAATCCCGTTAACTTAATCTGTTGGTTTTTTGTATGAATTACAACATTCTGGAAATCTTTGAATGACTTTGTTTAGGAGTTTACAGCTATCTTCATGGGCCTGCTTAGATGTATTGTAGATATTCAATCATATTTTTAGAGTTCCATTGTAGTGGTGTGCAGTATTTAATCTTCTTCAATATATCTATAATATCACTTGTTTCCAGAACACTTGGCTGTGCTACAACTGCCTACTCTGTTCAAGGTTTCCTTTCAGACTGAGGGATTCAGGTGGCTTAATTTTCTCCATCACAATGTGCAGATTTCTCTAAGGACTCTGCAGCATTCAGTTCTCACTCCAACTGTGTTTATGTTATGTTCACGTTAGGAACATAACATCATAATAATATTGGTTATGAAACCCTATTATGCATAATTTATATTCATACTTTCAGTAGAAATATTAAGTAGAGCCACTCTGACTGGTTGTTTTATCCATTTATTGCTATATAATGTGAAAACTGAGATCAATAGGTAATAGAGGCAGGTTGTTTGGAAATTACAATGTTCAGAGTTTAGAGTTATCAGATATAATTAGTTTATATTTTCTGACATTCCCTTGCCTATATATTAACACGGGGTGCACTTGCATGAATTTGGTATGAGCTGATCTATTTTTTATGCAATTTAATGTACAGTATTGTAAATAAATGTTGATTGGGTTAAAACACTTAAAGTATAATCCATTTTGTAATAGTCACATACAATAAAACACTGAAAAGGAAAATAATCTGGCGATAGTAATAGACAGAAGCAAATGCATTATGTTTAACAGGAACTAAAAAGGAAATACAATACAGTATCACAGACCACTTACTTTTCCAGTACTGGGACATAACTTTTCCAGTTTTCCTACCTTGGTGCCTCATTTTCCCTTCACAGTGATTTGGCGTTGCTTAGCCCTCCCGCTAAACCGTAAAACCCTCCACTTTTTGGGTAATAAATAGTCCAAATAAAACAGAATGCAGTCATTGGCTTTCCATGGCCCACAATCCTTCTTCCAGGATCCAAACTGTCTTCCACCTCAAGGCAGTGGAATTTTTGTGGAATCATGAACCTGGGATTTTCAAATAAAAATGGATGCACACAATAGACATTTAGCCTACAGAATTTCTCTCTCCTCCCATGCCACACAGCATTTCTGCTTTCACAGAAAATCTGAATCTTCATCTTGTTGTCTTTATTCTTCCCCTCTGATGCAGGGCAGATAGTAGCTATTTGGTCTTGCTTGTCCAAATAATCCCTTCATCTTCTCCCACTTTAAGCCTCAAACAGCTTGAATTACCCTGGAGTTCCTGATCCATTAGCCCCCCTTCATTAGGTTTCTTTCTCCACCTCTTTTAGTGAAGAGTCCCATCCATGTCTTCCTCATCCCTGATTTTTCTTCTTAATGAGGAGCAGGAACTTCCCCATTCCTTCCCTCGCCCCCACCAATCCCCTTGTTCTCCTTCAGCACTGCACCACCCAGAAAACCCTGGGTTCATGCTGAAGCAGGATCTAGGCCTATGATCTCCCTTAATGGGCCAGCACTATGTTACTACCAAGATGTAGCACCAGACAGAAAGCAATATCTCAAACAAGGTCATGGAAACATACTTGGAATATTGTGCTTGGAATATTATAACTTTGGGAATCTTTTATATAAATATTATGAAAACTGAAGAATTGAAAGAGTATAAAAGAGCATGTTGAATGCTAAAGTGTCTCATAGGAATTTGGGGAAGGTAGGCAAACTAGTTTGGTATTCATTAAAAAAAATGGAGATGAAGAGGCAATTTAATTGAGTTGCATCCAATTCTGAAGTACATAGAGAAGGTGGAGGCTACAAAAATGTTTTTGAAGGTGATAAGCTCAAAATAAAAAGGGCATGAGCTGATGCTGTAAAGGATAGGTCCTTAATGGAGTCTGGGGAACTTCTGTTTAGCTAGAGAGTAATTAATGTATAGAAGAGAGTGCAAATGCCAGCAATAGATTAATATATTATATAAAAGATACACATAGCTACTTTATACACACACTACGGTAGCTAGGCAGTTTGACTGTGGTCCCTTTCTCGAACATTCCCAAACAAACTGCATTTGTTCTTTAAAGAAACATGTTGGTTTAATCTTTTATGTTGTCATGCCCAAACATAGCTGTATATTATATCTAAGATCATAGATCTTTTTAATCTGATATTTAAGTACAACTTGATTTGTTTACTCTAAATACAGTGAGAAAATTTGAAAACATAAAAAGAAAAACTTTCATTTTTCGTAATACAAGAAAAATGCAATAATATGAAAATAAAGGATCAAAACAGGGCATTCACACTGTGCCAGCACCATAAAATAAAGAAGGTTACCATCAGTTTGAAAACAAATATCAGTTTTTTATATTCGTTATTTTAAAAAATATATAAAACACTGCATTGACCTCCATAGATACAACAGCTAGCATGTTCAAGCAGTGGACATCTAGCTCTGTTCAGTTCTTTATCAAATGTTTAGTGAGGGGCATAGATTTGTGATGACATCTACTCCACGGTTTTGCTACCAGAAATATTGTTGTCTTACCACTAAAACATTTCTTAGAAGTGTTTGCCTTCTGGCCCTTGCAAAATACCATAGTAGAAACCGGACATGATGCACTAGTTAGTTCTATGAACCAAGTTTATCCCAGAGTAATTCCATCACTTTCGACAGAGTTACAGTGAGGATGAATTTGCCTCTTATCCATAGACGTCTATAGCATTTGAATAAGTAATGATAGTTGAATCTTGTCAACCATGAGAGCTTATCATTTATCCACATGCTCTATGCATTCATTTAGATATAATGGAAGCCAAGTCTTTTTCAATATTACAGAAAAAAGTAAAATTTTACATTTAATGGCTTAGGGCCTCAACTGCACCTGAGTTCTGCTCAGTACATCTGATGTGGCTGGGAATTAAAGGTGACTCTAAGCCATCCTTCTGCTCTTTTAATCCCTGGGGCTGCCAGAATTTTCTCAGTGAGAAAATTTAGAAAAGTCTCAAGGTTACTGTAACTATACCAGTTACTAAAGTCCACCATGTACTATTAGATTGCCAGAGATTGCTAGAGTATAGTATGTTCTGGCCACACCCTCCTCACTAACAACACTTCTTTTCCCAAGACCAGCATGCTCCCTATGCTAATGAGGAGAGGTGGGTAGGGTAGAAAGTTATGGGTATACTCATCATCCGTGCCAGTCAGAGATTTCCCCCAGACTGGAGTTATGTCAGTTTTAAGACTGATTTGCACCACTCCAAAAGTATAAAGCAGTTTTTAATGGAGGCCTGGCTGCTATATTTGTAGGGAATTCTTTGATAACATTGTCCAGATTGTTGCTTTTAGCCACAGTCTGCATGTGGTGAGAGAAGAGGTCATGCTACAGCATGATCCACTGGAGAATTCTGGCTTACTGAAATTCCCATATATCTACAAGTCCATGTTCTGGGCCTCAGTTGAAAGGTCAGTATTTTAGTAATTTAGTATAGTGACAACTGTTGGAGGCCTAGGTTGACCTGAGTTGCTTGACCACTGGTAAGAATATTTGACCACTGTTTGAGGCCTAAATCTCAGCAGCCTGACTGCTTTTTACATTTGGCAGAGATCAATAGGTTGCTGAGTAACATTGTGGTGCCTCAGTTTCTGAACACTACAGCAAATAATACTAATGTGGGTTTGATATAATACAGCACATAGCTTGTTAGTTTGCAGCTGCACATAGATAAAAATGGACAAGGACATGAGTTTATACATTTTATGTGAAGGGGTGATGGTTCCCATTGTTTGTGGCGAGTTTTCCCTCCGCCTCTCCCACTGCCAGATGTTGTTTTGCCCCAACTTATCATGGTGAGAACATGAATATTAATTATTACTTACAATTAAGGATAGAGAAAGTGAAGTTCATAAGAACATCATTTAAGTAAATGAATGAATGGATACTGTATAGAAAAAGGGTATAAAAAGCCACTACCCAGATGAAGTGTGCTTCATCACCACCTGATTCCACAGGAAATGTTGCTGTACTGATCACCTGGTGGGGCTCCTGAAGACAGCCATTCATATATACAGCCTCTGGAGTGAACACATAACTCCTTGGTCTAGTGTCTATGGATATGTTGTAGTTAATATTTGGCTTTATATTGAACTAACTAGCTAACAAATCCTTGCACATTAAATCTTATTGATCTGCAAATCAGGCATACTATGTCTCACTGGTAACCTACACTGATCATAGTGAGTGCCCTGCAACAGGAACCACGAGTTATTAACAAAATACAGTATGAAAAAGTAACAATTAACAAATATGTTCTGGTCTGAGAGGTTTTGAGATTGACATCTGATAATAATTCTTATGATAAATACTATAGTGCAGTAAACAATCAAATGTAATATAGAGATTGGATCCTTTGTTCATCTCTACTTCTAATTTGGCTTTGACCTGTTCAGATTGTGTATACTCTTATTTAGAACAGTTTCATACAATGATTAAAAATATATACATACATAAACTTTATTTCTATAAAACAAATGTGTTGTTTTACTGATTAGTATTAGTTGGTTTTAATTTTTCATTTTTATATATGATTACATTTTTGTGTTAACTATGAAAACATATTCTATTAAAATAGTTTGAACTTGACTATTCCCAGCTATAATATTCATTTGGTAGTTCCACAGTACATTTTAATTCTTGCATGCAGAATGAGTGTTCCCCAAATCCATTAGACCTTTGATCATTATCATTGCCACTCACCATCTGTTTTGTCATATTTCTTGTCCATTCTTATGGGCATTGGGTGAGATATTACTGAACAGATGGGTAGGGAATTGTGCACTAATTTCTGATTGGTTAGCAGATTCAGAAGCAATTTAAAGTCCCGAAGAAAGGCATTTCATGATTGCTATTGTCCCAGATATTGAAGCCACCCCATTACCTTGTGTCTTTTATAGAATTAATAGACCATTAGTTTACAGAACAGTGTGATATATGATATTTCAGTGGGAACTGTGGATACTCATCACCTCTGAAAACAAGGCATTTTATTTAATTGCCTAAATATGGATTCATGTGGCTAAATTTAGGCACCCATGTTTTAAAAATTGGTCTTTGCCTCCAAGTTTTCCTGCAGAAATTTTTACACTTGAAAGCTTCTTCTTCATCTAGCTGGTGAAAAAAAAAAAAAAATTATGCAAGCCTTGTATGTTTATGGAGCTTTGAGTCAAACAAAGTACATTTTAAAATGCAATGAAAATGTTATGTGAAAATGTTACGTGAAAAAGTATGTGAAAATGTAATATATATATATATATATATATATATAAATAATATATATATAAAATATATAAAACCTTACCTTATTGAAAAATTATGGAATTCTCCATGGCAGACTGAAGTAATTTGTATCTTAGTATCTTGAACATACCTTGTTTTAAAGAATACTGTTCAATTTTGTCACTTATCTGATGCCTTTTCTACTCTGAACTCTTCAAAACACTTTGAATAGTAGCCAACAATGAGCAGAGAATCACCTTTATCAAACAAATCTTGATAAAATGTTTGCCATGGTCTGTCTAGAGCAGGCTGATTAATTAAAGGATATTTTTACTATGGACTCTTGCAGATGATGTAGGCATTTAGACACAGAGCCTGCTGTCTAATGATTTATCCCTAGGTAAAATTTAAAAAAAGTTGTTTTTGTTTCTCTTGCTTTTTCTGTGCCTAGATGACTCTATCCATCTGCTTGCAAACATTTCTAAAGTACCTAGCACATTAATATATGGGTGCTCTCCAGGATTATAGAAAAAACAGAGAGATTAGCCCACACTGGTTGGTCATTCCATAGATTGCAAGGTCAGACCTCCTTCATGGGTTAAAAAACTTTCCTGAAGTAATTTCTGTGGGAACTAAAGCATGTATTTTAGAAAAAAAATCCAGTCTCAATTTAAACATTGCCGGGGATGGAGAATCCACCATGACCCATGGTAAATTGTTACAATGATTAAGTTAATTGCCCTCATTGTTAAACATTTGCACCTTATTTCCAGTCTGAATTTCCATAGTTTCAACTTCTAAACACTGGATTTTTTGTTTGTTTGTTTGTTTGACTGAGTTGCCCATTATCAAATATTTTTTCCCCAGGTCTTTTGATCACACTGTGATCAAGTAACTCCTTTACTTTCTCTTTGTTAAATTAAATAGATTGAGTTCCTTGAGTTTATCACTATAGTGCATGTTTTCCAATCCTTTAATCATTCCTGTGGCACTTCTCTAAACCCCCTCCAATTTATCAAAATCCTTCTTCAATTGTGGACAGCAGAAGTGAATATAGGATTCCAGCAGCAATAACATCAGTGCCAAATACAGAAGTAATATAATCTCTTTACTCCTACCCATGATTCCATGTTTATGGTATCCAAGGATTGCATTAGCCCTTTTGGACATAGCAGCACACTGGGAACTCATCAGCTGATGATCCACCATGTCCCTCAGATCTTTTTAAGAGTCACTACTTTTCAGGATAGAGTCCCCTCTACGTATGGTCTACATTCTTTGTTCCTAGATGTAAACATTTACATTTGACTATTTTAACACACTTATTGTTTGCTTTTGCCCAGCCTACCAAACAATCCAGATCCTCTGTATCAGTTTCTGTTTTCTTCATTATTTATGATTCCCCTATTTTTTGTATAACCTGCAAGTTTATCAGTGATGATTTTGTTTCCTCCAGGTCATTGATAAAAATGTTAAATGGCATAGGCCAAGAATTGATTCCTGCAGTACCCCATTGGTCAGCTTGAGTTAGCCATTCTTGGGTCAGGTTGATATTTTCTTCATTTTCTTAAACAGATGGAAGACAGAGACTCACACAGACCTCACTTCTCAAAACTGACTAGTGATTTTGAGTGTGGCAGTACTGAGATGCCTTAAGGGGCAATGATTTTCAGAGATCGAGTGCTCATCAGTTTCTGAAAAATCAGGCCCCTTTTCTCCAGTGAGGAAAACAAATGGTGAATGCACCAGAAACCACTATTTATTTATGAAAATGTAGGAGCCAGTTCAGCAGAGCCCTTAAGCACATGCATAACTTTAAGCTTATAAGTCCAAGTTCAGTAAATCCATTAAGCATGTGCTGAATTTTAAGCATATATGTAAGTTCCATTGACGTTAAGTCGACTGCTCAGTTGGACCACTCATATTTTTGCACTTTGCTGAATAAAGCTGGAGTCACATACTTACAATTAAACAGATGCTTAGTTGGTTTGCTGAACAGGAGCCTTAGGCCACATAGTGAATATTGCTGTCACCATAGGCCAGGCCGTTTCATACTTCTCCAAGTTAAATAAGAGTAGTAAAAGGACTGACCCAATAGCCATCTCCATGAGAGCTTTTTGTGGAAGACGAGTCCATGATGAGTATTTGGGATCTGATCCCTGCCCCAAAACACAGCATTGTGACTTGTGACACGTGACTGATGTATTTACATGTTATGCAAAAATAAACAATTTTTTGTTTATTACTAACAGTTGATCAATAATTTGTTCATATAATTTCAATATCCTTGAGTTTCAGATACAGGTGGGTCAAATAACAGGACAAAAATATTTGTTGACTATATTACTTAATAAATCCTTTTTTCTGATATTCAGCTAGCATTTACCTATTCAGCACACATATTATCTGATAAATTAACAAAATATACAAATAGAGTTATCTAAAATAGAGACTGAGGTATTGGATATCTGACAAATATTGATATCTCTGAATCTCAGTGATTTTCTTCTCAATCACATGGCCACCATTTTATTCTCAGAATAGTTTCTTGTCATGTCAGATACTGAGGTGGATTTTCTGCGGTCAGCATATAATAAAGGACTGAAATTCACAAAAGTCCTAGTTTGAAAGTGAGCATTGTGTTCTGCCTTCAGCCATTTTACAAATCTATGGTAGGGTTGAAAGTCTATCACATAGCAGAGGTTGGTATCCAGAGCTTCCAGTAGCTATTGTTATAGGAGGGAGGGGATAGAGGGTTAAAAACTTGAAGTTTTATCCTTGGAGACCATAACTGAATGACACATCTCTTTTGAAACTAAAAACAAGACATCTGAGCCCAGATTTTAGGTGTAACCCCTAAAATTTATAATTTCTTTGGATAGGGACCGCCTTTTTCTTTTGTATTTGTACAGCACCTAGGTCCTGCTCCATGACTAGACTTCATAGGTAATATAGTCATACAAATAAAAATAAATAAATAAATAAATAAATAAATAAAGTGTGTGTATTTTACCCTCTGACATTTTCTACTTTTTCCTTTGTTTCTCTGTTTCTCCTGGTGAAGACTGGAGACATTTCCCTGGAGAAAATACTTTTCACTTATGATTAAAAACTCATATAAGAAAAAGCTATTTTCCACCATTGTAAAGACTGTTGACACCTTCACATTTTCAAAGAGGGGCTTTTAAGAGAAGAGATCAGAATTAAGAACTCTATCCTAGAATTTTAATAGAATCTTAGGGAACATGAAAATAAAACTTAATTTCACAGATAAGAAGGATTATTTTATGGATATTCTGAATATTAGGCTTAGTAATACCTTTGTCTGGTAAGATTTTTCTATATCCACAGTAAGAGATATTGTCTAGAGATATTTCCTTTTCTTATAAATTAATTTGTTTTAAAACTAAAGCACAGTTTAATAAATGGCTTTCAAATGATTTTCAGGAGATGTTGATTCCACATCAATGTTTCTTCTTCCTTATTGATACTCTATTGGATTTAGGAGGAAAAAATATTTTTTAATATACAGAACAATATTCCTATGTGGGTCTCAATCAGATTAGTGAAAACAATTTCAAGATTATGCTTCCCATCGTTCTCCATAGCTAATATATTTTCTTTCAGTTCCATATTTCAAATATGTGGGGAAGAATTTAAAAGAAATGATGCAGAATTATTTTTAATTCTAACCTTAGAATTAGATATTAAAAAAACAGTCCCTTAACCACTCTACATGATAAAATATTACAAAACTATTATAAAATCTAGCAATAAAGGTGGAATGATAGCAGATGGAAAGAAATAATGATAAAATTCACCCCAAGTCAGTGATTCCATGCACGGTACTACTTAACGCTACTTAATATTTTTCTCTCTTTTTCTCTCTATAGTCATCTGAGTTGTTACTTTTAACAACATGAACAACATGGTTTCCGTATTGGAAGAGAAGGTTAAAGGACTAGAGACCCAAATGTCAACCCTGCGGTACATTACAGAAAACAATGTCTTTCTCCATCAGGCACAGGCAGAGAGTAAGGAAGATTCAGAGAAGGCCGGGCAGGCGAAAATGAAGAACGGGGAAGAAAATTGGCAGCATGTGACCTCCCGAAGAAAGAGAACCCATGTGCCCACCATGCAGATAGAAGTAAGGAATCGTTTTCATCCTCTCTGCACAAGTACTACGGCGGAGAATGATTTGGAGGACCCTTCAGAGGGAATGGATCATCAGGAGACCCGTTTGATCAGAAGGCAAGAAATGCATTCTCCTAGGGATGGGGGTTCCACGACCACCATTCCAAAGAGGAAGAGAAGGGTGATGGTGGTCGGGGACTCCCTCCTAAGGGGGACGGAGTCATCCATCTGCCGTCCAGACCGGGAAACTAGAGAAGTGTGCTGCTTGCCTGGAGCTAGGATTAGGGATGTGACGGAGAGACTGCCAAAACTCTTCAAGTCCTCAGACCGCTACCCCTTCCTGCTCCTCCATGTGGGCACCAATGACACTGCCAAGAATGATCTTGAGCAGATCACTGCGGACTATGTGGCTCTGGGAAAAGAGATTAAGGAGTTTGAAGCGCAAGTGGTGTTCTCGTCCATCCTCCCTGTTCAGGGAAAAGGCCCAGGTAGGGACAGTCACATTGGGGAAGTGAATGCGTGGTTACGCAGGTGGTGTCGAAGGGAGGGCTTTGGATTCTTCGATCATGGAATGCTGTTCCAGGAAGAAGGATTACTAGGAAGGGACGGGATTCATCTAACAAAGACAGGGAAGAGGATCTTCGCAGACAGGCTGGCTAACCTAGTGAGGAGGGCTTTAAACTAGTTTCGACGGGGGACGGGGACCTAAGCCCGAAGGTTAGTGGGGAAGAGGGACACCACAAAGAAGCAGAAGTAGGAGGGTGCAGCAGGGGAAGCCTCCCGATTCATACTGGGAAAGTAGGCCACTCGGCTACTTATCTCAAGTGCCTGTACACAAATGCAAGAAGCCTGGGAAACAAGCAGGAAGAACTGGAAGTCCTGGCACAGTCAAGAAACTACGACATGATTGGAATAACTGAGACTTGGTGGAATAACTCTCATGATTGGAGCGCTGTCATGGATGGGTATAAACTGTTCAGGAAGGACAGGCAGGGGCGAAAGGGGGAGGAGTTGCACTGTATGTAAGAGAGCACTATGACTGCTCTGAGCTCCAGTATGAAACTGGAGATAAGTCAGTTGAGTGTCTCTGGGTTAAGCTTAGAAGCAAGAACAATAAGAGTGATGTCCTGGTGGGTGTCTGTTACAGACCACCAGACCAAGAGGATGAGGTAGATGAGGCTTTCTTTACTCAACTAGGGAAAGTTTCCAGTTCACAGGGCCTGATTCTCATGGGAGACTTCAATCACCCTGACATCTGCTGGAAGAACAATACAGCAGAGCACAAACAATCCAGGAACTTTTGGGAGAGTGTTGCAGACAATTTCCTGGTGCAAGTGCTGGAGCAACCAACTAGGGGCCGTGCTTTTCTTGACCTGCTGCTCACAAACAGGGAAGATTTGGTAGGGGAAGTAGAAGTGGGTGGCAACCTAGGCAGCAGTGACCATGAGATGGTCGAGTTCAGGATCCTGACGAAAGGAAGAAAGGAGAGCAGCAGGATACAGACCATGGACTTCAGAAAAGCGGACTTTGACTCCCTCAGGGAACTGATGGGCAGGATTCCCTGGGAGGCTAATATGAGGGGGAAAGGAACCCAAGAGAGCTGGCTGTATTTTAAAGAGACCTTATAGAGGGCACAAGAGCAAACCATCCCGATGTGCAGAAAGAATAGCAAATATGGTAGGCGTCCAGCTTGGCTTAACAAAGATGTCCTTGGCGAACTTAAACGCAAAAAAGAAGCTTACAAGAAGTGGAAGCTTGGTCAGATGACTAGGGAGGATTATATAAACACTTCTCGAACGTGCAGGAATGAAATTAGGAAGGCCAAAGCACAATTGGAGTTGCAGCTAGCAAGGGACGTGAAGGGGAACAAGAAGGGTTTCTACAGGCATGTTGACAACAAGAGGAAGATTAGAGAAAGTGTGGGCCCCTTAGAGAATGAGGGAGGCGACCTAGTGACGGAGGATGTGGAGAAAGCTGAGGTACTCAATGCCTTTTTTGCCTCTGTCTTCACAGACAAGATCAGCTCTCAGACTGCTGCACTGGGTGGCACAGAATGGGAAGGAGGTGAACATCCAGCAGTGCTGAAGGAACAGGTCCAAGACTATTTAGAAGGATTGGACATTCACAAGTCCATGGGGCCGGATGCAATGCACCCGAGGGTGCTGAGGGAGTTGGCTGAGGTGATTTCAGAGCCATTGGCTATTATCTTTGAAAGCTCGTGGGAACAGGGGGAGGTCCCTGAGGACTGGAAAAAAGCAAATATAGTGCCCATCTTCAAGAAAGGGAGGAAAGAGGATCCAGGGAACTACAGACCGGTCAGCCTCACCTCAATCCCTGGAAAAATCATGGAGCAGGTCCTCAAGGAATCCATTTTAAGGCACTTGGAGGAGAGGAAGGTGATCAGGAACAGTCAACATGGATTCACTAAGGGAAAGTCATGCCTGACCAACCTGATTGCTTTCTATGATGAGGTGACTGGCTCTGTGGATGTAGGGAAGGCGGTGGATGTGATATACCTTGACTTTAGCAAAGCTTTTGATACTGTCTCACACAGTATTCTTATCAGTAAGTTAAAGAAGTATGGGTTGGATGAATGGACTATAAAATGGATAGAGAACTGGCTAGAGCATAGGGCTCAACGAGTAGTGATCAATGGCTCCATGTCTAGCTGGCAACCGGTCACGAGCGGAGTTCCCCAGGGGTCGGTCCTGGGGCCGGTTTTGTTCAACATCTTTATTAATGATCTGGAGGATGGGGTAGATTGCACCCTCAGCAAGTTTGCGGACGACACTAAGCTGGGGGGAGTGGTAGATACCCTGGAGGGTAGGGATAGGATACAGAGTGACCTAAACAAACTGGAGGATTGGGCCAAAAGAAACCTAATGAGGTTCAACAAGGACAAGTGCAGAGTCCTCCACTTAGGAAGGAAGAATCCCATGCACAGCTATAGACTGGGGACCGACGAGCTGGGCAGCAGCTCTGCAGAAAAGGACTTGGGGGTAACGGTGGATAAAAAGCTGGATATGAGTCAGCAGTGTGCCCTGGTTGTCAAGAAGGCTAATGGCATATTGGGCTGCATTAGGAGGGGCATTGCCAGCAGGTCATGGGAAGTGATTATTCCCCTCTATTCGGCGTTGGTGAGGCCGCATTTAGAATATTGTGTCCAGTTTTGGGCCCCCCACTACAAAAAGGATGTGGACAAGTTAGAGAGAGTGCAGCGGAGGGCAATCAAAATGATTAGGGGGCTGGAGCACAGGACTTATGAGGAGAGGCTGAGGGAACTGGGCTTGTTTAGTCTGCAAAAGAGAAGAATGAGGGGGGATTTGATAGCAGCCTTTAACTACCTGAAAGGGGGTTCCAGGGAGGATGGGGCTAGGCTGTTCTCGGTGGTGGCAGATGACAGAACAAGGAGCAACGGTCTCAAGTTGCAGGGCGGGAGGTCTAGGTTGGACATTAGGAAAAAGTTTTTTACTAGGAGGGTGGTGAAGCACTGGAATGGGTTACCTAGGGAGGTGGTGGAATCTCCATCCTTAGAGGTTTTTAAGCTGAGGCTTGACAAAGCCCTGGTTGGGATGATATAGCTGAGGTTAGTCCTGCTTTGAGCAGGGGGTTGGACTAGATGACCTCCTGAGGTCCCTTCCAACTCTAATATTCTATGATTCTATGATATGATTCTATGAACATTATGTACAAAATTCGCAGACTGAAATATGATAGCTAAACTACCTATTGCAGTTTGCCAGCACTTAGATGAATTTCATCCATACTTTACAAATGTTAACTATTATTATTTAATTATTTATTTGAGATGAACAATGGACTCAAGTTGCTGGACTACTGGAGGGGAACTCTGATGGAGAGTTCCCTCCCTTTCCTACCTTTGTCATGGATTGAGGAGATTAATCCAGGCAGTAAGTGGGCAGCAGGACTGTAAAGAGTTAACACTTGCTAAAGACTCAAAGAGTTTAGTCTCATTAAACCCAAGAGGAATGCCCACTATCTGTGTCTTTTCTGGGTTATTACTTTTCAAGCCCTTATCTCTTTTATAATCAAATGTGTATCTTTCTTTTCATGATACACACATCACTGTACACTCAATACATGTGTATAGAGTTTCAACAGATGGGAACTCATAATTTAAGCACAAAACAGCTTTTATGTTTTGTTTTATTTAACAATGGTATTTTAATAAAACGTGGTTCAATGCTTCTATAGTTTTCAGCATTACAAATTAATTAGCCCAAGGGCCAGAGAAGGTCCACATTTTAGGTGCTCCAAATTTTAAATCAATCCCACAACTGAGTTATTTCCTCAGCCCAGATACAGTGACATGCTGCCACTCTTTTAACAAAGGTCTCCTACAAAAAATGTTTCGCTTATCCTTTGATTGCTCTGCAGGTCAGGATTGTGTGTGCTGGAGACAGGAAAGACAGCAAACATCTATTCTGGTATTTGTTTGTTTAATCTTTCAGCAAAAACAGTTTCTCATAATTCAGAATGAAGGACGGAGGCAAAACCACTTGACAAAAACACTCCTAGTAAGTGGCATTTGTTGGGAATGTTTATGGTTTGCTCCTAAAAATTATACCGAGTTTACTGATGGTATAGCACAGGGTTCCAGCTGTCATTTACAGTGCAGGGTGAGCTTGAAAACCTAGTAGTGAGTGTCTTTCACTGGGATATTTACTTAGTTTATTTATTTTAATATCTGGCATCACCCTGCTCATTTCGCCTTCATGGGACTCAGTCCAATCACCTTTCCTGAAGTAAATCATAAGTATTAGCTTGGGGAAAACAAGTTTTGTACTTACTTTTGTCCCTGGAATCTGCAGTATTATTAGTATGAGTATCTATTACATGAATATGAGATTCAAAGATTGAGAGCTGACAATAAAATGGTGGCTTATTCTGAGCTTTGTTACAACTACACATGAACAATTCTTCGGAACTCATTTCAGATTCACCTTTCTCATCATAGGAATACAGAATCCTTTTAAAACCAAATTTTACCCCCTAAAACCAGGGTAGGGATAAGCTATTATTAAATTGAGTTAGGCAAAAGGCTACAGACATTTCATGGCAAAATTGGAATTTTCTCCCACAGTGCTGCAATCTAGACTTGGAGTAACCAGTGCTGGAGTGAAAGGGTAATTCATTCGGCATGGCCCATTAATTCCTTCATCTCTTCTGCAACCAACAAGAAGTATGGTACTAGTGTCAAATGCAGTGGAGGTGTTTTAAGATATAGACTCCATTATGGTCTACATAGACATCATCTTCTCACTGTACATGAGCCACTGATCAACCACCACAAGGCAATATATCTCAGAAGATGTGCCTTGGAAGGGAAAGACTCCATGTCCCATTATCTGAGCCACCAAATGAACCTGTTTTTATTTCCTGAGCCTATTTTACTACCGAGCTTCTTCATTCTCAGATCTAATTTTTTTCAGCGGGAGTAAATAAACCTCCTCAGGATTTGTATTGTTTAATTCACTTCATGGTTTTTAGATGTTCAGGGAACAATACTCCCTGCCAACACATGTTGTTTACCTAAGTGCAGCGTATCATGTGAATCACTCACAAGGGCTGTCAGTCAGGACTGTGGTGAGAGATCCAGCAGAGTCAGAATTATTACACTAATATTAACTAGACTTACAATTAAAACAAATTCACTTGTAAATACAATTTAATTTCTTTCCTCAATTAAATTACCATTTCACACAAATATATTAGTATTTCTCTTTTGGGAAATTGCTTGCAAAAAAAGACTGTGGAGTCATTTTAGCAAAGAACATTAACAAAGCTTACTGATACATAGAAAACCTTTTTAAGACCATAGAACAAGCAATATGTTACTGTGGTATATAAGATCCCGAAAATCATTCAGAGTCCCCTACCACGAGTGACAAAGCTTGCCTGTTACAGCCTCTGAGCAGCTTCCGGGTTTTTTGTTGTTTTGTTTTGTTCTGCTTTTTGTTACTTCACTTCAAAAGTACTTTAACTTAAAACAAGAGACCCTTTGCATTTTTTTTCCAAAACAACATAAGAATAGACTGGTTCCTCAGCAGCTATGAGTCAGCACAGTTCCATTTCAGTCAATGGGAACCAATTCTTTTAGGACTATGCAATATAAAAAAAATGCAATTATTAATATAGACATCAGTTAACATAACTGCCACAGAGGAGATTTAGATAACACTTCACAGCATTGCATTTGAATGGAAGCTGCTCAGATGCCTTTGTGTATATGCTGGTGGTGATTATGAGCAATTTTAAATACTAGCTTTAAAAAAAAAATTAAACCATAGTAAGGTAATATTAAGGTTGAGAAATTCACTAAGGAAAGGAAATTCTGATTTATGTTCAAAACATTGTCCTGAACTCACTCTATTGTGTAGAAATATTGAGTAACAAAAGAGTAAATGATCGTGCATACCATATATGCTTCAGTAGTGGGCACAATTAGGTTAGTTAAGTAAGGTGTTTCTACTTTAACTTCAATTTCCCTGCTTTTTATGCCTGACCATTAATGCACTTTTGTGATTTAATTTCCTTCACAATCATACTCAAATGCTTACCGTGTCATATAATGTTCAATAAAGCAAAGCAATGAAGCAAAAAATAGCAGGCCCTCTTACAAAGGTTAAAATGAAACCCTTATTAGGACAAGAGTGAATAATACCTCAGTGTTAATTACCATAGTATAGCCAAAGCCCATAAACAGTGAAAAATCTCATTAAGCACTATTAAAATGTATGCTTAGAATTTACCTGGTCAGATAAATGAATAAAAATTAGTAGTTATATTGGTCCTTAATACTGATATCTACTTCTCAGCAGGGTAAATGCTCAGAGTTTGGATCACTGAAATAACATGCAGTGAATGCAGTCTCCCCTTCAAACAAGAATAAAATACGGTGTGTAGAATCCAGATAATTCAAAAAGCAAACAAAAAGATCCCCTGATATTTTTATCTGGGCTTACTGAAAAGATGCTAGTGAACATATGCTTAAATTAAGAAATAGGTGGGAAATATATGGATAAGGCATGAAACTGAGCCAGGAGGGCTGTGGTGGTAATTTTTTGCCCCGATCTTGGGTAAACCCCTTGATTTTTGAATGTTGCATATTCCCCCATATATAAAATCAAGCTAATGGAGCTTATCTAGCTTTGTACATCTCTTTGAAACCTACAGAAGAAAAATATTATATAAATACTAAGTATTACTAATTACTATTACTTTACTCTATGGCTCAGTTTCCTTGAATAAAATATGCTGTGGAAGTACAAATACTGTATATTATTATTAATTCACATTCTTAGTACTTAGGAATCCAAGAGAGCTGGCTGTATTTTAAAGAAACCTTGTTGAGAGCACAGGAACAAACCATTCCGATGTGCAGAAAAAATAGCAAATATGGTAGCGTCCAAGGAAGTCTTTGGTGAGCTTAAACACAAAAAAGAAGCTTACAAGAAGTGGAAGCTTGGTCAGATGACTAGGAAGGAGTATAAAAATGCTGCTCGAACATGCAGGAATGAAATCAGGAAGGCCAAAACACAATTGGAGTTGCAGCTAGCAAGGCACGTGAAGGGGAACAAGAAGGGTTTCTACAGGTATGTTACTAACAAGAGGAAGATTAGGGAAAGCGAGGGCCCCTTAGAGAATGGGGGAGGCAACCTAGTGACAGAGGATGTAGAGAAAGCTGAGGTACTCAGTGCGTTTTTGCCTCTGACTTCACAGACAAGGCAGCTCCCAGACTACTGCACTGGGTGGCACAGAATGGGAAGGAGGTGAACATCCCGCAGTGCTGAAGGAACAGGTCCAAGACTATTTAGAAAGATTGGACATACACAAGTCCATGGGGTCAGATGCAATGCACCCGAGGGTTCTGAGGGAGTTGGCTGATGTGATTTCAGAGCCAATGGCTATTATCTTTGAAAGCTCGTGGCAATTGGGGGAGGTCCCTGATGACTGGAAAAAAGCAAATATAGTGCCCATCTTCAAGAAAGGGAGGAAAGAGCATCCAGGAAACTACAGACAGGTCAGCCTCACCTCAATCCCTGGAAAAATCATGGAGCAGGTCCTCAAGGAATCCATTTTAAGGCACTTGAAAGAGAGGAAGGTGACCAGGAACAGTCAACATGGATTCACCAAGGGAAAGTCATGCCTGACCAACCTGATTGCTTTCTATGAAGAGGTGACTGGCTCTGTGGATGTAGGGAAGGCGGTGGATGTGATATACCTTGACTTTAGCAAAGCTTTTGATATGGTCTCCCAAGGTATTCTTATCAGGAAGTTAAGGAAGTATGGGTTGGATGAATGGACTATAAAATGGATAGAGAATTGGATAGAGCATAGGGCTCAATGAGTAGTGATCAATGGCTCCATGTCTAGCTGGCAGCCGGTCACAAGCGGAGTGCCCCAGGGGTCGGTGCTGGGGCCGGTTTTGTTCAACATCTTCATTAATGATCTAGAGGATGGGATAGATTGCACCCTCAGCAAGTTTACAGATGACACTAAGCTAGGGGGAGTGGTAGGTACCCTGGAAGGTAGGTATAGGATACAAAGACTTAAACAAGGACTTAAACAAACTGGAGGATTGGGCCAAAAGAAATCTAATGAGGTTCAACAAAGAAAAGTGCAGAGTCCTGCACTTTGGATGGAAGAATCCCATACACAGCTACAGACTGGGGACTGATGAGCTAGGCAGCAGTTCTGCAGAAAAAAAGACCTGGGGGTTCCAGTGGATAAGAAGCTGGATATGAGTCAGCAGTGTGCCCTGGTTGCCAAGAAGGCTAATAGCATTTTGGGCTGCATTAGTAGGAGCATTGCGTGCAGATTGCGGGAAGTGATTATTCCCCTCTATTCAGCATTGGTGAGGCCGCATTTGGAGTATTGTGTCCAGTTCTGGGCCCCCCACTACAAAAAGGATGTGGACAAGTTGGAGCGAGTCCAGAGGAGGGCAACAAAAAAGATTAGGGGGCTGGAGCACAAGACTTATGAGGAGAGGTTGAGGGAACGAGGCTTGTTTAGTCTGCAGAAGAGAAGAATGAGGGGAGATTTGATACCTGAACCTACCTGAAAGTGGGTTCCAGGGAGGATGGAGCTAGGCTGTTCTCAGTGGTGGCAGATGACAGAACAAGGAGCAATGGTCTTAAATTGCATTGGGGGAGTTCTAGGTTGGACATCAGGAAAAATTTTTCACTAGGAGGGTGGTGAAGCACTGGAATGGGTTACCTCGAGAGGTGGTGGAATCTCCATCTTTAGAGGTTTTTAAACTGCGGCTTGACAAAACCCTCGCTGGGATTATTTAGCTGAGATTAGTCCTTCTTTGAGCAGAGGGTTGGACTAGATGACCACCTGCGGTTCCTTCCAACTCTATGGTTCTATGATTCTACTTTAAACAACTATTTTCCCCAGATGTAAGAGCTATGGCATAGATCCTCCTCTTCCCATAAAAAAATTACCCATATTTACAATAAAACTTCCACAATTTGCAGGTTCCTGAAAATCAATCACATCTTCCCCTTTCTGAGAGAAGGCTCAGAGTGATACTGAAAGGACAGGTCCATGATCTGGCAAAAATATAAGCCAAAGGATTGTGGAAGAAAACGTTGAATTGTAGGCCAGATGTGCATATGGGCCACAATCCTGCAAAGACTTAATGTTTATACAGTGAGTAGTCCATTAACATCAGTGGAACTATTCACAGTGGGAAAAGTTAATCATGTGTACATCTTTAGAGGATAAGGCCATAGTCTCTGCCAACGTTCCATTCCATCTCTTCACCAAGTACTAGCAGTACAACAGACTTCATTTCTCTGCTGCCATTGCCTCTACCCTTTTTGTGGAAACTCAGATAATCCCTCTAACGGGGGCTACAGCAAGTATATAGGGAATTAATACTGCATTTTACCCTGGAAGTGAACATGCAGGGACTAGCTTGCTGCCTTTGCTCCAACACTGCATCAAAATGTTAAAAATCAGCATGTCCCTCTTGCAGCAACACTACTGACTGAAGCCCCAGTGCAATAAAGACTTACACCGATGCTTAATTTTATTCATTATAAGTAGTCCTATACGATTACTCACAGTATATAAAATTAAACATGCGCGAAAATCTTTGTAGGACCATGGCCCAAGGAACCATGTTGTCATTGGCTAATTCTTATATGACTGCATCCTACCCCTCTTTCCAGTACAGGAAATAGTTAATGCATAGGGGATAGGGGGAGAAAATGTGCTGTTAGCATTAATATTCTTGAAGCTAACCACTTCCTATATGCTGAATACTTGCAGAGCCCTGCTCATTCAGAGATAATGTGAAAGAGATTCTGGAAACATGATTGATGTGGCACAATGTCCTTCCTTTTTATTGCCTCAAGGATGGCACTTCCTCTGTTTTTTACTCAGTTTTTCTCCCTTCTTCTCCTCACAATGAGAGATGAATCATGGACCTTAAAGAAATAAACTTAACCGGCGAATGTGTACCAGAATCAGAACCCTGGTATCATTTAGCTTCATGAAATACACATTACTTTTGTATTTTATAAAGGAAAAGGGTTACATACTGTATTCATGTAGGCTGATTAACTTTAATAGGTTCCTATTTTGTTAACTATGTAAAAAATTAAAATACAGCTAGTACTGTGTGTAAGAGCCAATAAATGTAACTATTTATTCATAAACCTGCAGAGTGTGCAAAAATCAATTTTCAAGATTTTAATTAAATTGTGAAATTTGGGGGGAAAACCAGGAACAATTTTGATGATTTTTTTTTGCCAATTTTTATTCTGTTTTTCATTAGTTACAGAGTTGTCTGAATTTTTTCTAATTTTCAAAAGTAGAGAAAAAAATCCATGGCATATTCCCTCTTTTTCAACCATCTATAGAATGTAGTGAACACAGCTTTAATATGCTAATAACACACATCATAAAACCTATTGTGCAATTGATACAAAGGACTTCATAAAAGGTTTCATCCTGAATAGTTCTACTCGGCTCTGTAGTCCCTCAATATTCACATTTATAAGATTGCTCAGTCCCTAACAGCACTGAGCCCTATACCCTTGTGATAGGATTCAGTAGGCTGTTGTAAATCTAAATGTAAATTGTATGAATGCTTAATGTGTGAATGTTCTATAGCAGCAGCTCCTAGCAGGAGTTAATTCAGGGCTAACCCAAACTAAAGGCCCCAATCCTGAAATTCAGATGCACAGAAAGAAATTGCTGCTTACATCTGAATTTTTTTAGTTGATATAACAACATCAGTGCTTTCCCTGTAGAATTAAGACAGATTGTAAATGGGCAGAAGTTTGTCTTTTTTTTTTTTTATTGTTATTTTGGCAATATGTTTAGGACACATGTATATAATGCAAAAGAAGGGCAGAGTGATAAGGTCCTCCATGGTAATAGCATAATTGTCCAGCAATCAATGATTAATTGATAATGATTTGTTTTAATATGCTTTGATACATCGTGATATTTCACTGTTTAAGGCCCTGATCCTACAAACACTTATCAACATGTTTACTATTGTGAGTAGTCCAACTGAAATCAATTAAAAGATAATCACATGTGTGAATGTCTGCAGAATTGGAGCCTGAATATGAATGCATCTCATAGGTGCTCTGTAATACATTTTCTGTATGTTTTCACTGTTTTGTAGCTGTATCCAAAGTGATTTGAGGACTTATTAGGGTGTCCAGATGTCCTAATTTTATAGGGACAGTGCTGATATTTGTCTATATAGCCACCTATTACCCTTCGATCTTTGTCCCTATTTTTCACACTTGCTATCTGGTCATCCTAGCACTTATACTTGAACAGTGATTTTTTTTTTTTTTGAGTTATTGTTCCAGTGGTCACGTTTCCACCATATACTTTTCACTCAACTGTCCTACTTCTAGTATCATTAAAGCACATGGGAGAAGAATGAGCAGCCTCTTCTCCTCAATATCTTTCCTTATGTGCTTTAAAGCCAATTACTGTAGCAAATCCAAAGCACATAGGAAAAGAACTTGAGCTTAGGTTGCAAATTAAAATCCAGTCTTTGTACTGCCACTCCATATTTTCAGTACAAAGAAACAAGACAGGAAGATGGAGTGCTTGATCCTGCAGACTGTTGAGTAACTCCTGAAGGTGCTGAGTACTCTGAGCTCCCACTGAAGATGACAGGATTGAAGGCTTTTGGAATAAAGGGATGTTGTTTAAAAATTATACTTTTTTTAAGGTACACAACCGAATGAGCTGAGGTAATAAAATATGATTGTTTTGATTTTAAAAAATCATATACATCTTTACTTAATTCTAGCTCATTTCAGAGTCTCATGTATTCAATCATTTTGCAGTCCGGGAATATGATACAGGTTCAACAATTGGCCACAGAGATATGCTACACAATTTTTCTTTTTCTTTTAAATTCTAGCCAGCACACCCAAAGAAAATAAAAAGAACCCTTTACTTTTGCTAATAAAAGAGACAACAGGGATTATGCCAACCTGCTTTCATATTCTTGAAGTTGACAACTTAGATAAGAACATGTGAAATGTGCTAATGTGCAGGATATTCAATTCAGTCAACACCTATCCATCACTACTTCACAATAAAAAATTCTTACAATTTGATGTTATTTATTCTTCATGCAGAAACCACATTTTTTTGTTGATGAGGCTGTATTTGTTTAGAAGTGAACGATAACACCCCTGTAGATTCACGGAGGAGCCTTTAACGGAAACAGGCTTTAGGCCACAGTTTGCAATCAGTGAATATTTATATTAGCAGCAATTGCACCCAACAGTAATTATCTTATCAAGAAGAAAAGGTTAGAAAGAAGCTTCTCCATTGGACACCTGCTGTGTGGATAATTAAGTATCTCCATGGTTTCTTTCATTACTACATTCAATAATAGTTAAATACCAGGGAATCCAGCCGTAATCAGACATGATTTGATGAGATATGAAAAAAGACAGGAACAAACAAAATTATTCTCTAAAAACACCAAAGGAAATAGCAAATGTTTCTATAATATGCAGTCATCATCTATTAGTTTCAGAATACATTTGAGCTATATCATCCAATGTGAATATGAGAGTTTAATAATAACTTACAACTTTCAGTACAATGAATGAAGCTAAAAATAAATATAAGGGCAAATTATCTTCTCTAAAAGCATAGAGTGAAATATAGTTTAATAGACTATTAAAAATCAATTCAGTTCTACTTTCAAAATAATAAAACATCAGCTTATATTTTTAACATCAATCTAATATGTGGAAATAAAATGAAAAGCAAACAAACAAAAATCCTGTCATTTGAATTTGCTCAAAGTTCTCTTTTCATAAAGATACTTTTGCATAGTGATTCAGGGGAAAAAAATCTTCTTAGATTTGAGGTCAGAGGCAGTTAATTACAAAACATTAAACATTGCCAGATGCCACTGTATGTTATAGACTTTATGGAGAGTGTGTGTGTGTTTCAAACCTTGGCTTCAAAGATAGGATCCCAAATCCATATTTGAGAATCTAAATAGAAATTTCATGATTTTCAATGGTTTCCAACCACTTCTAGAAGTCAGGCCAAACTTTCATTTAAATGTAATTTTATTTTATTTTATTTAGGCTGATTGTGCAACCTGAATTCTTTCCCTTTATGCATGTACATAATGATAGTGTCCCGTCCCCTTACCCCTGCAGAACTCCTGCACCATTCAGTTTATAGGATGGATTGTGCTCAAAGGATGAGGCAGCTGTTCAATATTTGTATTCTCATTCAATGAGCAGACCCTGCCTTATTTATTGCACATAATGCAACACCTGCAATGTATAAACAATTACTGATTTCCTCATGGTCTTTTCTAAGGCACTCATCATTGTAATATCTGAATGCCTCATAAATATTAATTTATCTGCACTGCACATTGTTATTCCCATTTAACAGAAGGCTAAAGTGACACAGAGATACTTCTGAGGTGGCACAGTGAATCAGTAGCAGAGCCCCTATTAGAACTCACACTCAGGACTCCCACCCCATGCTCAGTCCTCCCATCCACAGTGCCTTACTGTCCGATGTGATGCTCAGAATATAGTTTTCACTGATTTCAGTTCTGCTGTGAGTGATCAGCACTTCTGTAAATCAGGCCCCAGGTTTCAAGTTGGCCAGGTTTCAAGTGGCCCACACCATCATTTTGACTTAAAAGAGTTGCTCAGGAAAACTACCAAATGCAGGGGTAGAACTGAGTTCTCCTATATGATATTCCTCAGCCTTACCACAAAATCATCTTTTTGCTTTCTGTAAATGTGTGCCCTGTTCTTTACACTCTGGCTAACTTCTGTAGCAAATGAGTCAGGGATCCTACAAACATCTTCATTCTCTTCACCTCTCTTATTCATTTGCTGAGCACTATCCACTCAGTACACAAAATGGTGATTTTCAAAAATGTATATATCAGCCAAACCAGAATGGAATTTCATGGTACAAAGAAAAAGCACTTCTTTGGCCTAGGACTTCCTCCCTGCTGAATTTCAAAGGCCTGGTGCCATCAATGGAGGTGCTGGAGTTTCCCTTCCAAAAGATCACAAGAAACTTTTATTATGAAAAGTGGTAGGGAACCTAAATATTGGGGTCACTATCAGCAATAAAGTGTCTTAATAAAGCTTATGCTTTGTTTTTAAGATAAAGCTATAGGGTAGAATTAGAAACCATAGAAATCAAGAAAAGCAAAAAAAAAACAAAAAGAACATGTTGTATCAAACAAACAGCTACATATCTAATGCCTTTTGATTACTCACTTCATGTTCTAAAGGTGGTCTATTAACCTTCAGCAGTCCTACTACAATAATAAGTAACAAAATGTCACTATTTAAATCACTCTTCATTGGTGGTCTGGCAATTTCACTGCCAATGTATTAATAAAAATGAAAAGGTTTGTAATACCTGTTATTAAATATATTTAAAATGTGTCAAGATAATATAGTCAGATATGGTCTGCCTTACTAAACTGATCCAAATATGATACAAATAGATCCAAATATGACATTCAAAAAGAAAAAAAAAAGGCCTTTATATGAATATTGCCACCTAGCTTTCAGTCATACTTACTGACAGATGTCAGACTTACTGATAGCCTTCTTTTCTAGTCAGAAATTGAGTGGTATCAAACAAAGCACAACACTCTCCTGTTTGTTTGGTAGAATGGACCCTCAGTTCAGCTATTTTATGTTTTCACTGAGCATAGTACTGAAGTAGAGATCAACCATGAGGATTCAAAGCAGAATTTTTCTAGAAATAATTGACTTGAAATAACGGTGAGTTTTGACACAGCAGAGTCAAAATAAACAATAAGGAACCAAATCATTAAGCATTATTCCTTTCAAGAATACCGAGAATCCTTAAATTTACATGTCCGTATCTTCTAGATAGTCACTTTTAAAAAAAATCTATAACAGACAAAGATTACAAAACAAAGTTAATGTTTACAGTAAAGTTAGCTATTGTTATCAATAGGAGCATGAACATGGAAACAGAGTGATGTACTGCTTGTGCTAAAATATGTGGTAAATATCTGTGAGCATGCCCAGTATGCACTAGAAGTTTCCAGAGACCACAGCAAACTAAACCATAAGCTCATGAGGACACTGTACTAAAGAAATATGCCTTCTTTATAAGAAAGATAACTGAGACTGTTACTAAATATTAAAAAACACATGGTGACAGAAACTGAACTAAGCAAGTCCTGGAGCATTCTCTTTCTTATGTACCGTGTGAAGCCGTGTTACAATTACAAACTACCACTTTATTTGTAAATTGTACAATTACAAGCTATCACTTTATTTCCTGATCTTGCTTGCAGGCTGGAGGTCTCTGTAGTACGGAAGCATGTGATCAGAGTAAGGCTGTAAAGAGCCAGCTTAGATAAGTAAGGTGGGTTGAGTTGTTCCTCGCTGTTTTAGGGAGTAGCCTGCTTTCTCTCTCTGTTTTGGGGTTCTTGTGTTATCATTCTGAATGCTAAGAAATAAAATAGGGTCAAACTTCAACCTTCCATCAAGAATATTTATATTTTTATCTAAGGCTATGTCTACACAAATTTGCTGCTGTCAGATCAATTTATCCAGTCCGATTGAGCAGCAGTGAAGATATGCTCAATCGATCCGGAAGTCGATCTATTAAAACCACTTCCAGAAAAAGTGTAGTGCTGCATTGATGGGCACGCATTTCCCATCAGTGCAGTGTAGTGGAGACGGCATGTAGAACAGAAGTTAGGAAGTCAACATAAGTAAATTTGACCAGGCCAAACTTTTATATGCTCTGAACAGAACACTTTTCATAATAAATTCATGAGCTGAACCCTGCAGGATTGGAATGTCGGGTGAGGAGGAAATCTAACCCTTCAAGCACATTTGAAAGTTCAAGTTAAACTAGTGTCGCCCTACTCCCAATATAAACAGCTTGTATCTGTGTGAACAACCTCATCCAGTGTTAGTGAACTTTTTGCAAACATAGGCTGAGATTTACAAAACGCCTCAAGCCTTTAATCCAAGGCTGCACTTGAAGTTCAGTGCAAATGATTTTCATAATTTAAGCAAACAGTACATGGAAACTACAAGCTAAACTTGCAAAAAGTAATGTCAGTTTAAGTGACATGGATATATTCTTATTGCTAAGGGAAGTCTGCACATGGCAACTGAAACAGATGATTATGCTACTTCATGTGTAAGGCTCAGTAGCACTGGAGTTATACAATAATTTGCATGGAAAGAAAGAAATTAAAAGGATTTGGAACAGATTATGGATTAATTTGAGAGGTACTCTGAACCTAGTGAAAATGATACTTAAGAGAGACATTTTGGTTTCTTTATTTGCAGTTAAGGACAATTCAAGCTAGCTGATCCATACATGACTAAGTTAAAGCTAAAGTACATGAATTATGGAACTAAACAAAATAGTTTGCAGGACAGAAAAGAGCCATGCAAAGTGCACACTGTTTTGAAGCCATTTTAACCTTATTTCAAATAATAGTACTTTGCATCTGATGCTGCAAGGTGCTCAGTGCCTTGTACAAAATGCAAAGTATTTTCAGTTCCTTTTAAGTCAGTGAATGCTGAAGGCAGTCCATCCATCATCTTAATAAAACTGGCTGGGGAATGCTGAATATAAGGAATTGTGTTTTGGTTGTGATTGTTTGTTTTTAATTAAACTGTTTTTTTCCCAAAGCACCATGTGATTTCAGATTGACCAATAGATGTCATTTCTTGGTTCAAAATGGTTATTTACTTTGTAAACACTCATAGCATATTATTTATTCATATTGCAGCTCAAATCAAGATTGTGTGAGGTGCCATACAAATATGTATTCAGAGAGAACCCTTTAGCCACAAGAATAGCCTGCCTTCTTCTCCTGGTTAAAGTTATAATAGTAGCATAGTTTAAGATATGTATGTGGTACTGTTGAAATATTGTATAAGAGTATTTTTTAAAATATTTTAATTATAGATGCATTAAAGTGCCACATTATGTGACAAATAAATTAGAAGAATTTCTGTTTCCTAATAAACATTAAAATGTATGTAGTGAATTAGTCCACATGGAAACACAGAAAAAGATTCAGATTCTTGGGCCATGTACATCAGTCTTTAATATTTTTAATATTTTAAAATGTATTAAGTATATGCATGTAAATGAGACATGTGTACCTTATGGATAACATATTCATGGTCATCTAATATCTGACAAAAAGTGTTATATGTACCGCAAAGAAGAACATCATTTATAGAATTGTGTTTTCATAATTTTCATTAGTTGATTCTCTGATTTTAAAGATGTATACTCTTGTTTTTCATAAATATAAAAGTACAGATGAGGTAAGTGCAGTTCATTTTAATGTCCTTCTTCCCATTTTCATAAATGGCTTCTGATTTGAGGTGCTTTAATTTTGGGTGCTCAACATGGCACTTAGGACCTGATTTTCACAGATCCTGAGCACCAACAATTCCCATTGCATTTAACAAGAGGTGTAGGTGCTCAATGTTGCTGAAAATCAAGCCCTAAGTGTCTCAGCTTGGGCATCTAAAATTTGAGGCACACAGAATCTAAAAGGTAATTTAGAAATGTCCTGTGTAAATAGGCCTATCTCATCTTTGTACTTCTATATTCATGGAAATAAAAAGACTAAATATCTTAAAGCTCAGAAGACCAATCACATCACAGTTATTAAAAGATTATTAGTAAAATATTCAAACAGTGATATTCTAGGAAAATTCCAAACCTTCATATGTGAAAAATTCCTCTCTCAATTTCCACTGGAAAAAATGCATGGATGAAATGGTCTGTAGGGAATTTCAGAAGAGCTGTGGTATTGGGGAATTCAGAGTGGAATTGAAAAGCAAGCTTATAACAGGAAACTAACTGCAATCTTATGTATATAGAATCAGTCCATAATTGTTATATAGCAATCTATTTGCGTTATCAGTAGATGTATCATCTGATGAATTATGGTGCCAGCTGCATTTGCATCAAGATCTCTAAACAAGACAGAAAACATCTACATCTAGGGAGAGAGTAAATGCTGGCAACTGGATTTGACAGTACGAAGTTCCAAAAAGTATGTACATCTTGTATATATATATGTATGTGGCCAAATTAAGCCCTGAGACATGTGCACACAAGAGTCTGTGATTTTAACTGGAGATGCACTCATATCTTGGTATAGAATTTGACCCCTTGATATTATCACTTTCTGAATTCCATGTATGATGCTGAAACTGTAAAAAGAAATATTTTCATGTGGAATCAGGGATATTACTACACCCTGAGTAAAATATGGCTGTACCCATGCAAAAAACACTAGCCCAAAGCAATAAGGATAACAACTCCATGTAGGAAGTATATTCTTCCTACTACCAGAAAACTGAAAAAAGTAAATGTTTTTGTTGAACTACAGAGCGACAGTTCTGATTTAACTTAAACAATTATGCAAAAGTGATCTAAAGAGAAAGCAGAAGCAGACCCCAAACTGAGATCATACTTGCCATTTCTGGAAGATATTAATCATCGAATCATAGAGTTGGAAGGGACTTCAGGAGGTCATCTAGTCCAACCCCCTGCTCAGAGCAGGGCTAATCTCAGCTAAATAATCCCAGCGAGGGTTTTGTCAAGCCGCAGTTTAAAAACCTCTAAAGATGGAGACTCCACCACCTCCCTAGATAACCTATTCCAGTGCTTCACCACCCTCCTAGTGAAAAACTTTCCTGATGTCCAACCTAGATCTCCCCCAATGCAATTTGAGACCATTGCTCCTTGTTCTGTCATTTGCCACCACTAAGAACAGCCTAGCTCCATCCTCCCTGGAACCCCCTTTCAAATCCCCTATCAAATCCCCCCTCATTCTTCTCTTCTGTAGACTGAACAAGCCTAGTTCCTTCAGACTCTCCTCATAAGCCTTGTGTTCCAGTCCCCTAATCATTTTTGTTGCCCTCTGCTGGACTCTCTCTAACTTGTCCACATCCTTTTTGTAGTGGGGGGCCTAGAACTGGACACAATACTCCAAATGTGGCCTCACCAATGCTGAATATAGGGGAATGATCACTTCCCGTGATCTGCTGGCAATGCTCCCACTAATGCAGCCCAAAACGTTATTAGCCTTCTTGGCAACCAGTGCACGCTGCTGACTCATATCCAGCTTCTTATCCACTGTTACCCCATGTCCTTTTCTGCAGATCTGCTGCCTAACTCGTCGGTCCCCAGTCTGGCTGTGCATGAGATTCTTCTGTCCTAGGTGCAGGACTCTGCACTTGTCCTTGTTGAACCTCATCAGATTTCTTTTGGCCCAATCATCCAGTTTGTTTAGGTCCTTCTGTATCCTATCCCTACCTTCCAGGGTATCTACCACTCCCCCTAGCTTAATGTCATCTGCAAGCTTTCTGAGGGTGCAATCTACCCCATCCTCCAGATCATTGATGAAGATGTTGAACAAAACCAGCCACAGGACCAACCCTTGGGGCACTCTGCTTGTGACCGGTTGTCAGCTAGACATGGAGCCATTGTTCACTACTCGTTGAGCCCTATGCTCTAGCCAGTTCCCTATCCATTTTATAGTCCATTCATCCAACCCATACTTCCTTAACTTGCTGATAAGAATACTGTGAGAGACCGTATCAAAAGCTTTGACGAGAATGACCTATTGCTAATAGAAAAAGAACAAAATTTGATTATTTGAGCAGTGGGGAGAAATAGGAAACTAGCAAAAATGTGCACAGAAATCTTCTACAAGCATAGAAAATTGAGAAAACTGAAAGGGATGAGGGCCATGTTTCACTGGCCCAAAACAAGCATCAAGATAGTAAACATGATAGTTCCCTGTGATACATGTAAATTATTCAGAATCATGAAGTCTCAGAGATCATGACAAAGATTTTAAATGTGACAAAGACAATTTACTTTTATTACTGTAGATTCTTTGGATTTCTACTGTGAATTCATGGAGATTTAAAAAAAAAAAAGATACAAACAGGAGATCAGAAATTAGCCGTGTAAAACATTCAAAGTCACAGCATGCAAGGGGTGTCATAAGACAATTGGACTCTTCATGGTCAGACATGGAATTTCAGGAATGCACTGATACTGGTATCTGAACATTACACCACCAGTATAGTTACAGAACAATAGGATGACAAAGAGAGAGCTATTCAGACTGTGAACAACTATTAAGGAAAGGCCGGAGATTTTTATGGGTATTTTGGAAATGCCAGCACTCTGTATCCACTTATTATTTTTAATTAGTAGCTCCAGATTGGGATGTGGGTAAGGCTGAGGTGAAGCCATTCTCTAAAAGTAAATTGTAGATGGTGCATTTTTGAAAAATATTTATGCGGCAGAACACAGCATGGAGAGTGCAATATAAACCCAGCACTGTCAGAACAGTAATTCTTGAAAAATTACCATTTTTTCCCACAAACTTTTAAAAATAATTAACCTTTAGAATGGTGAAGATGAGGATATCAATCATGAGTGTGCTGCACAGAGGTACTGAGGAGGAATAAAGTTATTTTACCTACTACTTCTCTCTTACTTCCAACAGAATCCTTCTTTCCCTCCCCCTAAACGGAGTAAGATGCCTCCCAGCTCCTCATCCCCCCTGCTTCACACTCACTTCACTTTCCCACTAATTGTTGTTTCTAGTCCATGCTAGTTCTTTGCCCGTTCCCATTCTTAGCTGCCAGTGAGACTTGGCTCTTCCTGGAGGGTTTCCCCAAAGTAAGAAAGGAGGATGAGAAACCATTCAAGATTTCTGAGTAGCCATCCACTTGACAGTCCAGAAACACTACTAACTCCCCTGCATAGCGTGCACAAGTGGCTCCCCCAAATCTTTTGCAACTAACTAGGTGAGGCATCAAACAGTTTCTGCACTGCTAAAAGCTTTGTGATATTTAATCTGATTCTGTAATGATATAAATGCATTTTAACATACGTCATGCTAGCTGAATTGGGGGGGGCCTTGAGGTGTATTCAGGAGCTCTGATTACTCCCTTCTACACCAGTCTCGCGTTGGGGGTGTCACGCTGGCTGGATTGGGGGGGGGGAGCATTTAGTATATTGTTTGACATCAGTATGTCACAATCATAATACTTCATGTAAGATATGCCATGTCAGGTACTGTTAGAAAGGCTACAATATGCTAAGTAAGATGATAATGTTTATGTTCATGTGTTATATGTGTAATGGAAGTTATGGATATATTTGATATATCTGTATTTTAAATTGTGCTGTCTGAGACACACCCTAGACAGGCAGAACGATAGCCTGCTTAATGGCCCATGGAGACATTCACAGATGCAAGAGGCCCTGGGGGAAAAGTCAGAGGTATACCTGATGAGTCACCAGGACTTGCTCATGTGACTCTGGACTCCATTTTGGTTCCTGTGAAATTGCACAAGCAGCATGGAAAGGGCCAGAGGATATGTAAGGCAGAGGCCTGGGAATCCATTTTGTCTCCAGTCCAGTCGAGTTCAGCCTTCAGCCACCTATCTACCTCTGGATCAAGTCATCTGCAACTGAAGTTGTGCAACAAGGGACTGAGGCCCATTCAGGTACTGGATGCATACCAGAGGAACTATACAAGCCTGCAAACTCCACAATTCTTCTAAAAACCTGATGTATATGGACTTTCAAATCATTTGTATGTATCTGATTGCTTTAATCCTTTAACATTTCTCTTATTGTTTGTTTCTTTCTTTTTATAATAAACCTTTAGTAGCATGGTATTTTGGGTAAAATCCAAACTTATATTGATCTTTGGGGTCAGAGGGAACCTTTTGGGGTCAGAGGGAACCTTTTTAGTAAAGAGCATAGAGTTTAAATAGCTTTACTGGACCTCTTGGCTGATTGGGAGCTGGAGACTGAAATGCAGTCAAGGGGGCTGTGTGTATTTGTGTACTGGCTTCTTGATAACCCATGTGGGAAATCAGAAGCACAGTTTGTGGCTGGTTGGGAAGTCTGGCTTCAGTTCCACCCACCAGTGCTGGGAGAATCTGGTCTTCTTTTACAGCCTGCCCTGACCTTGTCATTCTCAGGTGGCTGCCCTAGGCACGGAAGGGTTACAACATACAAATAGGCAAAAGATCTACATTTGTGTCTTTTCAAGTGTTCTGTTTTTCTAACTCATTAACACAGTTATCATGCAGGGGGCCAAATTCTCCCAATTCAAAAACAGTATATATTGGTAAATAATTATATATTGGCTAAAGGTTGGTCTAATGTAGGTGCAAACTCATATCTCCAAGGGTAGCAAGATAAGAATAGGATTAATGTTCCAGTCATTGGAAGAAGGCAAATAAGGAAGAGAATGAAAGCAAGGTGAAAATTGTTGGGAAAAGAGGAAAGAATAGTGAAGGAGACTGAGAAGAGGGAAAGAGGAGAGAAGCTGGAGGAAAGAGACATAAGATGTCCTAATGGGAAATGTTTAGCCAAATCCATTTTGTCTAAACCTAATGCGTCTACAAACCTCAGCTATTAAACTGGTGGAAATGGTTTTTATTTTGAGATTTCTAGTAATTCCCCCATCCATTCAGGCCAAAAATGCTCAAAACCAGTCTCTCCTACGGATTTCACTGCTTATGGCCTTGGCTGGAACCAATGATGCAGGGGTGTGCGCAAATGTAAAAAAGTTAACAGAAACACCATAATATTTGGTTCAGGCTTAGTTCACATTTTGAATTATGGTTTGTATCAGTTCTTATTTTACCTGAAATTGTCTACCCATTCCAAATTATGCACTAATCATTTGTGGAATAGTCATATTGGGCCTAATCCAAAGCACATCTTCATTTGTGGATCAGAATTTCTAATGTGGGTAAGAGTCAGTATCCATTCCTTCATATGCATGCAGTAGCTAAGTAACCAGTTGCCACTGCATTACTAAGAGGCTGACTCACTGCACTGATTTGTATCTGATCAGTTAAGGCCACATTTTCAGAAGAGCTCATCTCCCAACAGCTCCATTGAAAAGTGTTGAGCACTTTTGAAATTTGGTCACTTCACAAATGGCAGCTGAACCTTTTTGGAAAAGTTAGCTTTTAAATTGTAATCTCTAAAGCCTAGCTTCTAAAAGGTAGATCAGTTCTTAGTTTAAAGCTCCATTGCGGAAAACCAAGAAGACACATTCCTATACAGCAAAAACAACAAGAGTTCTGTGGCACTTTAAAGACTAACGAATTTAATTTTTGTAGCCATAAGCTTTCGTGAGACTCAGCTCACTTTGTCAGATGCAGAGGTAGAATGATACAGTAAATAGGAAACATATATATACAAGTGCATAGAGAACAATGGGGGAGGTGAATGAAAGCCGGTTACTTAAGGGCTAATGACAGTCATTGAGTAGGAGGTGAGAATGGGTGAGCAAAGCAATTACCTTTTCTAACGAGAGAGCCATTCCAAATCTGTTTAAACCCAGTTTGAATGTGTCAAGTTTGCAGATCATTTCTAATCGAGCAGTTTCTCTTTGAAGTCTGTTTTTGGAGGTTTTTTTGGAGAAGTACGGCGACTTTCAGGTCAGTGACAGTGTGCCCTGGGAGATTAAAGTGTTCTCCCACTGGTTTATGGATGTTATTATTTTTTATGTCTGATTTGTGTCCATTTATCCTTTTGCGTAGTGATAGTCCAGTTTGGCCAATGTACATTGCAGAGGGGCATTGCTGGCACATGCTAGTATATATATACATGATGGCTCTTCTCTGAACCTTCTCCAATTTATCAGTGTCCTTTTTGTAATGTGGGCACCAGAACGGAACACAGTATTCCAACAGTGGACACACCAGTTGTTAACTCTAAAAAGGGAAACTCCCAGTCTAGAGGCAGGTACCTCTCTCACCATGCAATATGGTGTCCCTTTCGGGTAATTGGAAAAATATTCAAACACGATGTTCTTCGAAAACAAAACAAACAATTTATTATGGGGATTGAACAGGATCACAAATCAATCAGGGGTTAACCCAAGGTGCCAAATATATGTCCCCAGGGCTCCCAAGTGTCTTTTGATGTTACACAGTCCTCACTATCTTTCTTCGCCTCCTGGCGCCGTTGTCTACTTCTCGTCCTTGATCTCGTCTGCTTCTCGTCCTCGTTTCCGTCTGCTTCTCGTCCTCGTCCACGCCGAGCCTACCCTTCCTACAATCAATTCGTTCTCCACCCTTCCACGCGCATACACTGTACGGTCAGACAGCCCCAACTGTCAGTTGTTTAGATCTTATATAGATTTTCTGGCGTCCCTAAGGACCAATCAGGTATCTGGGTTTTACCGCCGCTACCTGCTGTTTGCACATGACACTCAACTTCTGAGCACGACACGCTAGATGTTGCACACGACACTTTAGAGAGTGAGGTCTCTTCTGATTGGCTCATAACTATATACATGCAAATCCCTTCCGGGTATATTATGCTAATTAACTTAAGCTATTGACCTCGGCTACCTTGATTGACAGGTTCCTGTCAGCAGCGTAGATTCTCTACGGTCTTTTATTCTATGAGGTCACTTTAACTATTTACAAAGAGGAGAGGGGCAGTATAGGGGACTAGACCCACAGCTTACACAGTCTGAAATACAGACATAAAATAACTTCTCTACTCCTACTTGAGATTCCCTTGTTTATGCATCCCTGGACTGCACTAGCTCTTTTGGCCACAAGGTCACACTTGCGAGCTCATGTTCAACTAATGATTGACCACAAACTCCAAATTTGCTGGGGGAGGGGAGTCACTACTTTCCAGGATAGAGTCTTCCATAGTCTAAATACATCCTACATGCTTTGTTCCCAGTTGTATTCATTTATATTTAGCTGTATTAATATGCATATTGTTTGCTTGTGCCCAAGTTAGTTTGATGGGATCTATTTTCCATAACCCCGTGTTGATGTCCATTAATTACTTTAGCCTCCTTTAGTTCTTTCTTAACTCATACCAGTATCAGCCACTCCATTTCTTGCCTGGGATAGATGTGAGGTTGACAGGTTTACAAATACTCAGGTCACCCCATTTACCCTTTTTAAAAACTGACATAAAATTAGCTTTTTTCCAGTCTCTTGAAACTTACCCAGTGCTCCAAAACTTACTGAAAAAAACTCAAATTAAAGGTCCAGTGAACTCATCAGCCTGCTCTTTTAAACTCTGGGATGAAAGTTATTTGAACTGCCAATGTAAAAAATGTAAAATGTAGAAACTTTATTAGCTTCTGTTTAACATCCTCTAGTGGAATGGATGACACTACATCATCTGTTTTTTCCCCAAATACAGAATAGAAATATTTATTGAACACTTCCACCTTTTCTGTATCATCATTGATAACTGTAACATTTTGAGCTGGTAATGGACTAATACCATTCTCAGGATTCTAAAAATACTGTCCCTAACTCTGCTAGCCATATATGTCTCCTTGTGTCCCTTGGCTTCCCTTATCAATTATCTACAATTCCTAACTTCTGTTTCACATTCATCACTGTCAACTTCCCCTTTCTTCCATTTGTTTCTGTATATTTACAGCTATCTTTACTTCCCCTTTAGACTAAGTTGTTTTTTTAACCAACACAGCCTTCTTCATAAATTGTGGGATTGAGGCTTTGGGAGCATCTAATAAAGTGTTCTTAAAGGATTATTAATTATAATTCACATTTTTTCTGGTTACATTCTTCCTCCCACTTGATTTGGCTCATAATTGTTTTAAACTTTGTGAAGTTGGCCCTATTAAACCACAAAGTATATATATTACTGGTCTGAACTTTATTCTGCTTGCACATTATAAATATGATTAATTCATGACCACTTATATTTAAGCTATCATTTACTTTTAGTGCTGTGATTGGTTCTTCATCTGTTAGACAATATCTAACATAGAATTCCCCTATGTTCATAGACTATCAGGTCAGAAGCCTGACAGTTCACCTTTCAGTATGACCTTTTGTAGTCTCCCCTTTAACCAGCTCCTTATCCACCTTTCAGTTTTCATATTAATCCCCATCTTTTCCAATTTAACTAATAATTCCCCATCTGGAACCATATAAAATACGTTCCTGAAATCTAGGTAAGTTAGATCCACTGCATTCACATTTTCTAAAAAACCTGTTATCGTCTCAAAAAAGGAGAGCAGATGGGTCTGGCATGATCTACCTTTTGTAAAGTCATGCTTTATTTTGTCCCAATTACTGTTAACGTCAATGTTCTTAGCTACTTTCTCTTTCAATTTTTTCCCCAAGACCTTTCATATTACTGAGGTCAAATTAACAGGTCTGTAATTACCTGCATCACTTTTTTTCCCTTTCTTAAAAATAGGAACTATGTTAGCAAATCTCCAGTCATACAGTACCATCCTTGAGTTTACTGATTCATTAGAAATCCTTGCTAATGGGCTTGCAATTTCACTTGCCACTTCCTTTAATACCCTTGGATGGAGATTATCCGGGCCCCCCCAATTTAGTCCCATTAAGCAGTTTGAGTTTAGCGTCTACCTTGGATGTGGTAATTTCTACCTCCATATCTTCAAACCCATTAGCCCCCCTGACACTATTCCTAAGCTCTTCATTAGCCTCATTAAAAATGGAGGCAAAGTATTTGTTTAGATATTGGGCCATGCCTAGATTATCCTTAACCTCCACCACATCCTCAATACTTAGCAATACCACTTCTTCTTTCTTTGTTTTCTTCCTATTTATAGAACCTATACAACCTTTTACTATTGGTTTCAATTTCATTTGCAAGGTCCAACTCTACTTGGCCTTTCTCACTTTGTCTCTACATGTTCTGACCTCCAAGAGATCTTTCCTTGCTGATTTTTCCCATGTTCATGGTTCATTGATTAAGTTTTTTCCACGGACATCTTGATTTTTGCTGAGTGTTCATATCTTCTCTTTTTTTTATCTTCCCCTTTTGCTATTCATTTAACCCCTTCCTGATTACTCTAGCCAGCTGGTTTCCAAGAATATTAGTCTGCCTTCTTCTGAGGTGGAGGCCATACAAACTATACAGCCCCGTCCCCTTAGAAGAGGAATGGTGATGATTTCTCTCTCCCATCCTATGTCAGAACTCCAGGAAGGTGGAGGAGACCCCAATGCTTCCAGGACTTGCAATCAAATAAAAATATTTCTTTGATCAACACTTGTTTTTCCTGGACTCACACAGAGTAATCACTCTCGGGGAACTGACCTTGTTTTCATTACTAGGATAAGGGGAAAGATAACTGAAACTTTTGCTAAGGGGCCAATTACTTATGAATGCTCTGTTTTGAATTCCTTTAAAAAATATTGTTTAATACTCTAATATCCTCTTCATATGACTTCCTAAATAACCTAGTCTTTCAACACATCAGTTGCTAGTGCTAACTCAATCCCATCTCCTCACCTTTCATTCTTAAATACTTCTATTATGCTTGGTTCATAGAGGGTTACCCTACTTTTCCTGGATTTATGGATACAGATACCCTTAATCAAAACCCTGCTTTTATAGTTATCCATGACACACAGACATGCACATGAGGTGCCCTCTTTAGTACAATGAAAGAAAAATAGGATAGGCATTTAATAGCTATTTCTAGCATCACTTTAACTGGTCACATACCTTCAGGAAAAATGCCTGAAAAATAAAAACATAAAACACAAAGAATAACTATATGGTTATACAATTGTTATGATTGATTTCAGCTGCATTAAAATTATAAATAATTAATTTTAGTTGTATTGCCTAATATCAGCCTCATTAAAAACTCAGTGCCAGTACATTGTACTATTATATACTTTATCACCACGTAGTCATGGATTTTTTATATATGAAATCCCACAACCATATAGCAGAGAAAATGAGATTCCTCAAATATATTTCTTCACCTCAGAAAAATTCACATGAATATTACATATACACCAACAGCCACATAGTAAAAATAATGAGATTACAACTACTCTTACTTCCACTAAGGATAATAAGATGAAACTATTGTACTCTACATGATTATATTTTTAAGTCATTGTAAAGGACAAAGCAGACTATGCTAGTCTAATAATGAGGGTGCAGAAGAATCACTGTTAAATCACTTCGGTATTAGCCCCTACAATGTACCATCAAACTGCCTGAAGAGCAATTGAGAGATTACCCATTAGATTTTCTTACTATCCTAATGAAAATACACAGAGAAAAGAGCTTTAATAGGAATGTTCAAGATAGCAGTAACTATAGTATTCTTACAATAACTAGCTGAAAGAAGGAGGGGAAGGAATAAATCAAGAGTCTCCCTTTTAACCATGGTAAGGTATTATTCTCTTGAGGTTCATGTGGGGCATACTATGAAAGTATTGCCTCTCTAGAAGTGAATTTATTATTATTAATTACATAATTTATAATGAACCTTTGTGGGGCACTGAGTTTGGAAGCATCGTTGAATCACTCACTAACTTTGTCTTTGGATCTGCTATATCGCAGAAGAAACATTCTTCCCACAGATTATTATGTAAGGCAAATCACATCACAGCAACCCCTCCTCTCGCCTTTCCCCACGCATCAACTGACCTCAGCAGCAAAGCTGGGCAAAATGTTTCAAATCATGTAGTAATTTTTCCAGAAAATACTCCTTGTTTAGAAACAAAAGGCCAATTTGTTTCCTGGCGGGACTGTTACTGATGGGACCAGTGGAACAGGGAATACAGGGAGTTAGGCAGGAAGCAACTCAGCCTCATGGACAGAGCAGTGCACAGGGTTTAATAAAGTTCTACTTGCTCAACTTAAGCTACATTCAGCTTCACTTCTTGCAAATTAAACATGGTGTCAGAGTCTGAGCTGTGAGTTTTCTGAAGTGCATCAGGTGGCAATGTGAGCCATGGTACTTGGTCTGTAGACCCTTGGAGCCCTCCATTTTGCAGATACAAACCTAGCCCTCTGATGGACCGGTTGAGTGAGACATTTGAACTGTACACAGACCTGACCATTCCAGAGGATGGTGACAGCAGGAAAGTAAAACTATTATTTTGCTTTATTGGGGAACAAGGCAGAGAGTCCTGCACCTCTCTGAAGCCCAACATTGAGCTTAGCAACACAGCAGTCCTAGGAGCCCAGGGAACCTATTGCTCCCCAAAACAGAACAAAAAACTGTGGAGGGATACAGATTTTTCTTTACAGGACAATCTGAAGGGGGAAGGAATAAACCCCTCTGTTAGTGCCTTATGCACACTGGCTGCTACATGCAATTTTGGAGACTCGACAGACTCCCTAATTCAGGACAGCATGATCTGTAGAATTTGGGATCATCTCCTCCAGGAATGGCTGCTCTGAGAAGGTGATCTCACATTAGACAAATGCTTAGACATGGAGCATGCAGCAGAAGCCCCCCAAAAAGGATGAAAGCCCTTGGAGGCACAACACCAGTAGAAGGAGCTAATAGGCTCTGGGCCAGAGCTCCCTGTACTGACCACAAGACAAGTGTCAATCCTGGTGCCTGTAGTGCTCAATAAATGGTCCCTCGTGTGGGTTGGACAATGTAAAGAGGGAGAAGAAAGGTCCCAGCCTTGATGCTGAGGAGCCTCGGGTTAACAAGGAATAAAAGTGGAGCTAGTCTTGAGGAAGTCAGTAACTGGTCTGACTCATCCATCACCCAGAATGAGGCAGGGACCAGTGCCAATGATGGAAGTGGTATCACGGGCATAGAGTTCACTAGTGCCGGAAGCAATGTTGACTCTGAAGTCAGCGGCAGTACCGAAGGAGCGGACAGTGCTAAAGTGGAAGGTTGGGAGAACCATCACAGTAACATCAGTGGTGCCAAATGCAACAGTGACAAGGAGTCTTCCGGTATAAGGAGATCTCTAGCAGCAAACCAGGTACCAACCCTGCTTCCATGGACTGTGGAAGGGGTTTCTGTGCTGACAGACCTGAGGAGGCTCTAAATAATGTAGTCCTGACAAAGTCTTGGACCAAAGGAGAGGTCAGGATAGTAAGGCAGAGGGTGTCTGTAGCTGCTTGGTGTAAACAGTCAGTGCTAGCACCATCATCATCTGTACTGAACTCAACAGATATCCTGGGGCCAGAACCGGAGTTGAAGTACAGGGTCTCTAATCTCCCTACTTGGTAGCGGGGAGCAGGCAGAGGTAACCGTGCCATCCCATGCGCCGGCATTAACCCTGCGCAGGTGCACACTCTTCCTTGGGGAAGGTAGAAGAGTCCCCACGAGACCAGGAGAGGTCTCAATTGCACTTACGCAACATTTCTTCAGTGCACTCAGTGGAGAACAACTCCTCTACCTGAGTCTGTTTCGTGAATGATCTACAGCTCAAACACCGCTCCTTAATGTGGGCCTCACGTAAGCACAGCAAGCACCACATGTGGGGATCATCGTTGGGGATCACTTTCCCACATGACGAACAATGTTTAAACCCTGCTGAGGCCATCACCAGGGAATGTCAGGGGGTGCAGCATTCCTTCCTGGACTGGAACCTCCTCCTGGTCGTACTGGGAATAAGTTCGAGGCCGATGCCCATATCTGCGCTCTGCACACCAGCACTCTGTCTCTGCTCCCACTTGTGACTCCTCTCTCAGCTCCCAAAAACGCTGCATCCTCTTCTCAAATCATCCCTCCAGCTAAGTCATCATCTGTGTTTACCCCTTCCAGGGGAGAAGTATCTCTGCCCAATACTTCCTCAGTGGTGAGTGCAAGGGACCCGAGTCCATGCAGTACTCTGGGCCCCAACCCAGGGACCCTGTAAATAGCAGCCTTCTCCCGCTCTTCTGTAATCTGTGTCAATGCTGCTCTAATTCCCTGGGCCACTTCCCCATAGCCCCACCACCTTCTTCATCCTCACCTCAGGGTACTCAGCTGCTCAGTCCCAGGAGCCAGCCACTACTCTGTCTAAGATGCTTCCTGCTCTCTCAGCTCTCCAGGGATGTAGTCCTTACTCCCTGCGATCCAGAAACAACTGACCTATTCTTCCCTGGAGCTCCCTCTTATATGGACCTGCTAGGTCCTGATTGGCTGTTACTTGGGGCCCCCCTCCTATGGGCTGCACAGCCTCACTAGGCTGCTTTTATCCCCTTATTATTAAAGAAATACAACAAATATTAAATCTCACTAGCACTAAGTGTAATACTAACTATATGCAGTTAGAAAAAAGACACTGAAATAGTGAAAGGTTGTGAGATTTAGACCTGACAGAGCTTTGACTCAACCAGAGGTGATAAGAAGTAACTGAGGAGGGGATCTGGGTTGTGCTGCCTCATATAATCTAGGCAGGGGCTATGGCCAGAAGGCACAAGCGCTGCCTCTCTTCAGTACTGCTAGGGAAAATTCCCTGGCTCCAGTGTGCTCCTGGCTCCTGGCACTCACACACAGAGTGTAATACATAGCTGCATCCACCCTAAGAAGAAGCCAAAGTACTGGTAGGAGCAGAACCTTATTTTCTCACTAAATAGAAGCAAAGTGTGCAGGGTGGAATCGTATGGATGGAAGGACGGGAGCAGTTGTCTCTGCCTCATTTCATAAGGATGTCAGGCAAAAAATACATGGCTCACATCTGGACATTGACAGCTAACTTAGATGGGCTTGAGAGTGTGTTTACTGGTTAGAATGGATACACAACTCCACTCCTTGATAGAAAAGTGGGACTACTGCTGGTCATGTGATAACTGCCACTAGGAAAAAAAAATGTTAACCACATAAGCTGCCCACCCAACCATAGGAAAAAGTGTAAGAGAACTTATTTATCTTCAAGGAAAAGCAGTACTTGATTACAATGGACAACTACCTAAATTTTTGGGAGGTCAATGCCCTACCTGATAAAAGAAGCAAGTCAGTGATTGGCACAAGTGAAAGGCTCACTTTGCAAGATAGGCATTCTGGGCACTGTATTCACTGGCAGCAGGACCCGATTTGCCTGTGCAAGAATTCAAGAAATTTTCTTGCAAATGAGAGTTTGACCACCACACCTCCTGCCCAGAATACCCATAGAGTAATGGAAAGGTGCAATCAGCGATGAAAACCGATGAGACTATAACACAAAGCTGTTTTTTCTGACTCTGACCTAGATGCTTATTAGCAGTTTTAATACACAGTAATACCCCATCCCAGTTGTGCCAAAGCAGTTCAGTGCAAGCACTGAAGGGATGAAGGACCAAAACCCTGCTGTTTACAAGAGGAGATACGTTGCAAGCAGTAGACTATGACAGGTCAGCCAGGGACCTACCAGCCCTGGAGACAGACACTCCTCTGAGGATCCAGTTATCAGAGACACATCAGAAGGAGTGGACTAAAGAAGTCATGAGGGGGTGCAGTGGCATCTAGGTCATACGAGGTGACTACTCCAGATAGACAAGTGATCTGAAGTAACGGGTGCCACTTACAAGCCAGCAGACACAACGCCCAGAACAAGCCTACAGTGATCATCACAGCCTGAGAATAATCCAGAAGCCAAACTGCAAAGGGAAAGAGGAAATTCCACAGAGAGATAGTTTGCTAAACTTGGAGATGGGTATCAGGGAGATAGAGATTGGTCTCTTCAACAGGCAACCACACTAGATTGATTTAGCTATCTGAAAGACTAACCAGCTGAATCTGTTGTCAAGACAAGACTGCAATTGGGCTATATGCTAGCAACCTCTGGTCAAAGGGACACAAGATGGAGTTCTGAGCATCAACTGGGTGCCAATTATTTGTTTGTAAGGGTTATGGTAATATGTCTGTAAACTAGGGAAGATATATTATGATCAGTGGAACTGGAGACAGAGGGCCCATGTTCCCTGGAAGGACTGTTATTGATGGATCTGATGGGGTATACAATCCCCACACTGGAGGGGAAGGGGTTAGTACCCCAAGATGTTGAGTTTAACTGCCCACCACTGACTCCTGAACTGAAGCCTGGTAGAGAGGTTGTACCCACTCTGAGAGAATGTTATAACCCCAGGAGTCTTCAGCTAGGGGAGAAACCAACTGGAAAATGCCTTGACTATTCAAGCACCCAGTTCCCAAAAAATCACTGTGCTAAAGTGGAGGACAGAAAACCCTTGGGGGTAGGGCTGTTGAAGGATTGGACTACACTTTCAGTGGGTATATGCCCTGACAATCCTCTCCTAATCATTAGGCTGTACCATTGGTCATTTTGCACCTTCTACAATGGGACATTTAAAAAATGGGTGATGCAGGGAGTTAGAGTGGAAGGAACTCAACCATGTGGAGAAAGCCGAGCACAGGATTTAATAAAGTTCCACTCCCTCTGCTTAAACAATATTCAGCTTCGCTCCTTGGAAATGAAACAATGGACACAGCTTTAATTTTCTTTGACCTGCCACTTTAACTGATAGTAAAAATTATTCATCTGAATAAGTTCTGCAAGACTGTGCATTTATTTATTTTCCCATCAAGTGTCTGGGGAATGAAAATATTAAAAAGCATATTTTAGGTGTTTAGTTATCAAAAATCTTTGTAGTTAACTGCAGTTCCAGTCAACATTACAGGAGGTCAGGCTGCCCTATGCAAAACTATGCAGGCAGTTTAACACTCCCACTTACCAATTATTTCTATTCCTGGCTTGTTCAAAGACTTCTTAGTTAGTCCAGTGAGTCAGAGAGAGTGCAGTTTGCATTAATGAAACTGACAACTATCAGGAAATCTCAAAGATTTTTAATGAAAAATTCATTATAGTGAATCATAGTCGTAATATACAAAGCTTTCATGTTTTCTACCCTGAAATCCCTATCTGCTGTAAAATATTACACTTAGATTCTGTTATCATAATTGTGGTCAAAATGGGTCCCAGATCAGGGCTTGTTTTTAGACTTGCCAGGAATTAATTACTTTAAGAACAATGGGGGAAGTCTAGGACCAATAAACCCCAGGTGTTGTGGAATCTAGACCCAAAGGAAAGTAACACTGATCGTTCCCATTTTCCAACTAACTCTGCTGAGTATCTAGGTATCTTGTTTTAAAGTCTCAGATAATAAATATCCAAAGAGAGAAGAGTATTTAATTAAACATAGGGGTGGAAATCCTAGCTCCCCTGACATCAATGCAATTGATTTTAATAGAGACAAGATTTCACCTGAGGGATCTGATTCTTCTGTATCTTACACTGGTGTAAATAAGGAGTGACTCCATTAAAGTCAATTGAATTTCACCAGTGTAAATAAATTGCAGGTGATATTAAGCCCAAGGATTTTGGGAACTGGTCCATTTCCAAATCCGTCACATGAGTAGAAAGTAATTGGTCATATATGGAAACTATCTGGATGTAACCAGTAATGTCAGAAAGATATTTCAAACACTATAGCTAAACTAAACTCAAACACTTACTAATCATCAGTAGCTGAAAAAATATTGTGTCATTGCTCATTACCTTCAGATAATTCTTTCCTCTATATTCAAGTTATCCTCACAGTTTCCTCTGTGGCATCTCATGGGTGTAGAGACCACAAGCTCTGATCTGAGCTCATGGCCATTATCTTTACTGTCACTCATTTCACTTTCAACAGCTGTTGGCAGAAAGGCAGGTGTAATATCCTTTGGAAATGTCACATAATTTGTTTTTCCAAAAAAAAAAAAACCTACAAAGTCATTACACTGAGATAAGTTTATGAACTATGGCTCAAGGCATGTACTGTAATTTTATGTGTGTTATGAATCTCCCTAAACACGTTATAGTGGTATAGACTAATGTATAAAAGATAACATGTTTTTATGACTGACAATGATGACACTGTCTATTCTAGCTCTTCTGCCATCACTAGCTAATTATGTCAAATCAATATGATTTCAAACACATTTAAAGATAGGCTGCTGTCTTGGTTAAGATTGATCATAGTTAATGTTTCTGGGAAGAGTATAAGAATTACTCAGGGAAAACCATTCATTCTAGTGAGGTCAACCAACTTCATAGAATCTACAGTTATCTAAAACGAATCACAGGTACAGGATGGGAAAGGATATCATGGTAGTATTTTAGAAAACAACACTATAACAACAGAGATTTAGCCATTGGCTTCTCCCCTAAATCATTTTGGCAGTATTTGTTTCTTCCTTAGCTCTGTTGCTTTGAATTAGAATGATAGGAAGCCACTTCAGCAATCAACTTTTATAGTAAATTGTTTGTGTACTGGTCAGTTAGTCAATGCTGGGTTCCAGGAGAGGAGCCAATATGCAATTACTTGTCTTTTTGTTTAATGCAAAGTAAATATGAATTTGTGTACCTCATCTGTCCATCAGTTTTGTGGCACCTTCTTATCTGAAAGATTTTAAAGAAACCCTTGAAGAAGATGGATTCAAGAGAATGTCTTCATTTAAATTGTAACATAATCAAAGGTCTACAGAATCTGAAAAGAATAAATCCAAGAATAAAAACATTGGTTTAGCTCTCTTTGGGTATGGTACTCAGCATGGGCTATAATTTTAGGCTTTTGTACATCGCTCATAAACAAAGTATTTGAGCACCTACCACAAAGATCTTAGAACTTGTGTGAATTAATGCAAAAATGTATAGATTTTAAGGCAAGAAGGAACCATTATGATTGTCACACTGGCTGGATTGGGGGGAGGGGGAGAGCATTTATGATATTGTTTGACATCAGTATGTCAAAATCATAATACTTCATGTGAGATATGCCATGTCAGGTACTATTATAAAGCGTATAATGTGCTAAGTAAGATGATAATGTTTATGTTCATGTGTTATATGTGTAATGGAAGTTATGGATATATTTGATATATCTGTATTTTAAATTGTGCTGTCTGAGACACACCCTAGACAGGCAGAACGATAGCCTGCTTAATGGCCCATTGAGACATTCACAGATGCAAGAGGCCCTGGGGGAAAAGCCAGAGGTATACCTGATGAGTCACCAGGACTTGCTCATGTGACTCTGGACTCCATTTTGGTTCCTGTGAAATTGCACAAGCAGCATGGAAAGGGCCAGAGGATATGTAAGGCAGAGGCCTGGGAATCCATTTTGTCTCCAGTCCAGTCGAGTTCAGCCTTCAGCCACCATCTACCTCTGGATCAAGTCATCTGCAACTGAAGTTGTGCAACAAGGGACTGAGGCCCATCCAGGTACTGGATGCATACCAGAGGGACTATACAAGCCTGCAAACTCCACAATTCTTCTAAAAACCTGATGTATATGGACTTTCAAATCATTTGTATGTATCTGATTGCTTTAATCCTTTAACATTTCTCTTATTGTTTGTTCCTTTCTTTTTATAATAAACTTTTAGTTTTAGTTACTAAAGGATTGGCTGGCAGCATGGTATTTTGGGTAAAATCCAAACTTATATTGATCTGGTATTGTGGCTGACCCTTTGAGGTCAGGAGGAACCTCTTTAGTAAAGAGCATAGAGTTTAAATAGCTGGTCTCTTTACTGGACCTCTTGGCTGATTGGAAGCTGGAGACTGGAGTGCAGTAAAGGGGCTGTGTGTATTTGTGTACTGGCTTCTTGATAACCGGTTTGGGGAATCAGAAGCACAGTTTGTGGCTGGTTGGGAAGTCTGACTTCAGTGGCATCCACCAGTGTTGGGAGAATCTGGTCTGCTTTTGCAGCCTGCCCTGACCTTGGCATTATCAGGTGGCTACACTGGGCATGGAAGGGTCACAATGATAATCTCATTTCACATCTTGCTTAACACAGACCATAACTGCTGATTGAACTTTTAGATTGTATTTTAGAATGACATATCTTTTTTTAAACACCTGAAGTGATATAAAATCTACCACAAAATAATATTGTATATACAATACACACCAGAACCCACTTACAGTGAGCTACTGAAAAACAGTGGATCAAAAATTGTATGAGGCAATTCAACACCCACGCTCAATATCTTTTGCTGGGTACTGGAGAGTTCTGAGTGGAAAGTTATGGAGTAGAGCCAGTTGGGAAATTTTTGACAAAACTATTGTTAGAAAATGTTTTGGAAGTTTTAAAGCTTTTTTAAATGTTGACTTTTTGTTTCCATTTTGGAAGGGAAATGTTTTGGGTTTTTTTGAAACATTGGACAAGAAGACTTCTCAGCATTTAGTTCTGGTCTCGGGACATTCACAGCAAAAATATCTCTCCTACAATTCTGTCTACTAGCAACATCATTTAGTGCTAACAAAACAGGCCATATTCTTTGGCCTGTTCAAGCTGTACTGTGGGCCATGGTTCTGGCGCTGGCCTAGAAGAAGTTGGGTCTCCAGCATGATTTGGAGCAATGCCAAACCACTTAATTGCAAGAGCACAGAAATGACCTGGCCATGCCCTTTTTTGCTCAGTATCACCCATGTGTTGGAGACGAAGGAAAGGTTGACATAAAGTCTATCCAGATACCTGGTTAATCAGACTTTTAGGAAAATGGGGGAAAAAAAAGATGTCTTATTGACATGAGGAAATTTACTGGCATGTCTATACTGATATAATTATCTTACTCTTAACAATGAAGGATACAATTTTCAAAACCACCTAAATTCCATTTTCAAAAGTGCCTAAGGGCTTGTTACACAGGGAAACTTCATGGCATAAATATACTGCTATACTTATAGTGATATAATTCCTTGTTCTGGTTAATCTTATATTTCTTTCAAAGTGGTTTAAAATGAATTGTAAAAAAAAGTAACTCTTATTCCAGAATAAGAATGCCCACATGGGGAGCTGTACTGGCATAAATACAGCAGTATAATTATTCCAGTTCAGTTATGCTGATAAATTACTCCATCTAGGTCAGTCCTATGTCACTTAAGAGTGAAGGGTAACATTTTCAAAACACCTAAGTGACTTAGAAGCCTAAGTTCCATTTTAAAACATCTCACTGAAAGTCATTGGCTTCTAGGGGAGTGTTCTGTTTTTACCCATAGATGAGAAGTAGAAGTATCTGCTTTGGAAAAAAAAAAAAGTAAAAACACCTAATTCACAGTTATAATGGTGATTGACGATACTAGTAATAGTAGTAGTAATAATGATACATGGAATAATTTCTCAAATGATCTCAAATCATGCATTCAGAAAAAAATGAAAAGAGTTTAATTGATGCCAACAACTTTATGCTAGTTATCTCTTGGTATTGCTGTCAGAAGAGTAGCTCTTTGAATCTAATGGTAAATTGCAAATATGCAGGAATGGAAAGAGTTAAGGTAAAACCACCAAAAACAACTAAAACAAACAAGTTATACAGGATGTCAACGTACAACTTTCCCTAACTGAAAATTTCTTGTGAAGGATGTAAAACTCATTAGATCATCAATGACAGTTACTTTTGTCCAAGATGAATCAATCCTAGACAGGGAAAGAATTGCATTTCTAGGTATATTAATCTCTAACTACTTGGATCAGTCATGACTACCTAGACTTGTCTCAGAAGATCAGCCTTAGAGTTCAAGGTAGATAATAGCGCTTACTGAAGTGTCTAACTAGAAATATGTTTCCTTCAGAATGTATAGTTACTGCCCTGCCTTAAAGCACTAAAAACAAATGAAAAAAGTTTTATCTATCTCAATTGAAGATAAACACTTGGGGCCAGCTCTTCAACTGGTGTAAATTGCCCTAGCTCGGTTTTCAATGGCGCTATGTCAAATGACACCATACGATAATCTTTGCCTATATGTTCACTAAAACAGATATTTTTTTTTGGTAAAGGTGTTTTGTGATGCTGTCTTCGATTGCCAAATCATTACACATTCTGGCTTAGTTTTATTGCACCAACAAGAGTATTTTATAATATGTGGCTGCCTCTGGAGACCAGTTCTCAGTTATAATTCATTGACTTTAAAAGAAAGTAGCAACTAATATTAAAAACTACTGTCAGGATGTTTATGCATTTAGTGACCAAGCTTTGAATATTGTGGCCTAAACGTCTGGAAAATGTTATCCATTAAGTTAAGGTGACCAATAAAATAATTAATTGAAATTACCGACATTGTTTCTGAAGTTGCCAGACGATTAATAAAATAACTGTTGAATCTACTGGAAACAAATTCAGGGAAAAAAGGCTCCAAGGCTAGGATCTTTGATGTAGTTTCAACTGAAAGCAAATTATAAAGAATACTTTATAAATAATAGAAGATGGAATCACACTTGCCTGCTGGACTTAATTGACAGAAATCTCTTCAGAGATTTTGAGCACTGCTTCATTTCTAATGTTGATAGGTCATATCCTCAGCCTGTGTATATCTCCATCCAAATCAATGGAGCTATTTCTGTTTACCCAAGCTGAGGATCTGTCTGAGGATTTCTATCTTTTGCATGTATGAAGTATTTACTTTGATATACAGCAAATAGTAAACTAGTTTTATGTTATTCTCAAATAAAGTCATTGCTTTTAGTTGAACTTCCACTAAAAATAAACATATTGAAAGTAGAGAAGCAGGCAAACATTTCAGCAGTTAGTTAGGATGCTTGTCTATATAGCTGCAGGCTTAATTATATAAGTTCTCACCACTTTTTATATTATTTTTCCTTTTACACTGATTAAATGCTAGCAACCTCTTTACAGCATTGTCTTTTGTTATGATCAAAGTCTCACATCAGTTTTCAGTATGCCCACCTCTAGAATAGAACAGAAATAATAAAAAAGTGATGCATTTTTACTAGTTCAAGATAATAAATTAGTTATTCCTGTTTATTTAAATAATATAATCCATTAATTGTATTATATAAGGAACACAGAAACATCTTATCTGTGTATGATGAAAAGCAAAGATCCAGGTATTTCTTTCCGTTTCCTTACAGGAAGTGTATCTTGCCATAGGGCAAGAATACTCAGCTATCCTTTTTTATTCCAAGTATACAGTAATTTAGTTGAGTTAAATTTGTGCCAGTATATAAAGTAATGAACAATAAGTACAGAGAAGATTGATTGGGAGCTTCTGTTGTCCTTGCCTGATAACACAAAAACAAGGGAAGAGTCCATAAAAATGAAAGGTGGGAAGCTCAAAACAAATAAAAGGAAAAGAATCATACAGTATGTGATTGAAGTGTGGAACTCATTGCCAGATGAAGTTGTTGAGGACAAAAATATATCAACATTTAAAAAAGGGATTCGACATTTATATGGATAAAGAATATCTGTAGTAATCATAATTAATTATAACATTTTTAAAAGTATATTAAACCTTGAGTTTCAGAATTTAAGTCAATCTCTAATGATTAGAAATAAGGATGAATCCTAATGTGGGGGCAAGGTATCCCATATTTGCCTACTGCAGGGTTCCTACCCCTTCCTGTGAAGCATCTGGTACTACTTACCATCAGAGACATGATACTGTTCTAGGTGGATCTCAGGTCTGATCCAGTACAGCAATTATTATGTTCCTATGCCACCTGGTTCCACAATATTTTACAACAGATTGTTTTTAGATATTGTAATAATTGTGGGGAAAGTATTGGGGAAAATATCACTGAAAATAAGGAATAGTTAGTACATTTAGAATAGATAGAGAGCCACTGATGTTGTTACCAATTTTGTCATCATTAATTCCGGTAACGTCATCTGAGAGTTATGTCCCCAGTTTATTTAGTGGTGAGTTTTGCAAGCACTGTAACATAATCCCTTTGAGTATACCTGTCCAATATAGTGCTTTAGGTGCTTTCTAAGGCTATTGTGGTAATTTTCTATACATGTCGACATAAACATATGTGTTCTGGACAGTTCATTTTTTGTTGGAAAAACAGCCTACTCTTCTTATAGTCATTGACAGCATCCTTGATTCATGTTAAAACAGCCTCTCAAAAGCCAGAGTTATTACTGAGAACAACATTGAACTCTAAGCAAGTCAAGCAGAAGCTATCAGTCAGATAACTGTTTTGAAAAGCATTTTTCTAAAGTCTTGGCACTGGAAGTCAATTCTCCTCTAAATTTAAACAGAAGAACATCATATGAAAATTATGGGTCATATTCTTTCAGCATATTTAAAAAAAAAAATGTGTGAATCAAGGATTCCAAATGCAATTCCTTGTGAAAAATGTCTGAGTTGTGTGAAACCCTGAAGACTGGACACAGCTAAAGGAGATAGATTTCATTTCCAGCAACCAAATACAGACATAAATAAAAGCCCATTTTTGACCATGAAGTTCTTAATCCCAAAGCCAAGAACTGGGAAAATACATGATGTTTTTGGTTAGTGAATTAGAAATAAAGAAAATTTACATATTAATTATCTTGCCTCTTACCATTTTATATGCCTCTTTGATAATGTTTATGAACAGTTATACATGACAAGTTTAACATGTTTACTGTGTAAAATTTAGACAGATCATTGTATAGTTACAAGAATTATCCCTTAGTCTTCAAGTTAAAGTGAAAGTGAAAGAGGGGACTCCAAAGGGATACAGGAGACTCCTGTGGAGAGGAACTCTCAAGAGAATCGTGAGACACTGGACTGAACAGGGAGCCTAGAAGGTGAGCTCTCTGAGAAACCTACAAGGATGAGGAGCCAGTAAGAAGAATTTCTAGAGTGCGGAGCCTTCTAGACAGAGGACTTCAGTCAGGAGGCATTCAAAAAGACCTGGTCTCAGCCAAGGCACCCCAAACACTGGCTGGAAGCCCAGCCTGGCAAGGATCACCCACTGTACCTGGAGAAGAGTCACAGTGGACAGAGCTCCCCAGATTCCAAGTCCCAGAGAAGGATGTACTCTGGTAGGAGCAAGAGGCCTAACACCAGGGAGAGAAATTGGAATAGAGAAATCTGGAGGAAGAGCCTGGGTAGAATTGAACACTGGACTCAGGTGGGGGACATGGACTAAGAAAGAACTAGTCATCCCACTGTGATGTTGGGATGAAAGTTTTGTTTATGTTCTGTGTTGGCTTTTCCATTAATAAATGACACTCTCCACAAGGAGGTTCTCTTTAGCACTTAAGTGGCTGTTTGGACTTTTTGATGTCCTTGGGGAAGGGGAAAATCAAGTAAGAACACATCTGCAACACTGTGCCTGCCCACAAGGGTTCATGCTGACATATAGTATCAATATTGGGGTTTGTGAGTTGCCCTTCCATCAAGAATGGATGGAGACACAGAAGCAAACCTATGCCCTCCTCAGAAGAGGAGCACTGGGTCACATTAGAATGTGGACAGGGGTTCTGAAGGAATCGAAGGAGAAGCAATGCTCACTCTTTTATTCTAAGATGGCTATTCTTCTTCCATATTTTCTTTCAACTTTCCTCTTGTCCTTCCTATCTCCCTTTGCATTACTGGAAAGAAAAGAAGCTTCATTAAGAAAATTGTTGATATTCATTGGTTTTCTGACATTAACACATTACCATTTCTTAAGGGGGAACACATTATGGTTGATCTTCACTGTCCTGAGCCACAAGAGTAGCATGGTTTAATGGGCAGACAAAGACAGAAGTCTCACTAGTATAAATATACATTACCTTGACACAGCTATTGCAAAATCAAGAAATGAAACCACCACACAAATGACAAGAAGTTACTTGCAGGACACAACTTTTCTTCATCCAGTTACACAAAGCATTATTTAAAGCAAAGAAAAATCCTTCCCACTGTCAACTAGTTCAGTGCAGTCCTTATTAATTTTTCCATTACCATAACTAGCCCTGTCCATTAGAGGGCTCCTTATCCTTCTCTGGCAACTATTGAAATTCAGTCCTAGAACAAAATCACACACTTGCTCCTTCTATTTTACTGCACAATGTGGTCTCACTTACTCTCATCCCCACAGCAAGGATAGGGTTAAATTACAGCCCTGCTAATCCATTCCCGTGCTCTGCTTTGCCTGTCATCTGCGGTAGATTGTAAATTTGTGTATAATAGTATTCCTGACATACTGGACTTACAGTAGAAGTTAAAAAAATGTACAGTCATTCTTTATACTCGCTTTGAAAAAAATTGTGATACAGTATGAATAGTTCCTTATGAGATGAGTGACCGCCCCACCCGCCAGGTGAAGCCAATAGCTCCACTTGCAGAGTAAAATGATACTTATTCTGAGTAGAAATGATAGCTCTCTTAATATATATTGGCTGGGTAAATAAGGGTTTGGGGTTCCTTTGGTTCAGTGGCAGTTCTGAAAAATTGAAATAAAATTTTGGTTTAAGTTGAACAAAATTTAAAATTTGTCAGAATTTGTGATGACTTGAAAAGGTCCACGTTGTGTCTACTCCAAATGGGGGATTTTAAACCTGCATGTCTCATGTCCTACCTGACTGCCCTAACAAGTGGGATGATGGTTATAATAGGAGAAGCAGCACCACCAGCAGAATCTCCTCCTGCTATTTTGTGACTGGCCAAAACTACCCAAGTCAAATTTGTGAATAGTTTCTGCTCAAACTAAATTGCATTTTTCATTGTCTAAACTATTTGTCTGGAACATTTTGCCCAGCTCTATTGTCAACTGTACTTTTAATCAGCTGAACCAATTTCTGAATACACAATATAACTTAAATATATTGCCCTGGTTACTTACTAGTCTTAATAATTCCTTCCTTTTTTGTTAAGCAAATTTGAAACATTCACCCTATTCCCAGACTTCTAGTATGGTTAAAATAACTGAGGCTACTGACAAAGAAAATTAACTAACAGGTTGAAAGCAGAAGGAGGGACAGTATGATTATTTGTGAGTAAAATCAGAATAGGCTGCCACACCACTGATTATCTGGTCTCTGATTCAACTCAGTCTGACCTGCAGATGTTTTTCATCCAACCTTTCAGAAGCTTTCCTTTTAAATCTGTTCAGGCCTGGGATGACATTTCATTTAATAAAAGTTTTCTGAAACAAAGCCATTTCACCTTTGTTCGATTACCGTGTTTAAGTAGAAAATTAAAATTATGGATGGGCAACCAGGTTCTTATAAAATAACTTCTCTAAGGCTTTATAAAAACAAATATAACTGTTCCACTGCTGAACTTCAACACAACTGAGTTAAGTATTTTTCCCCACAATATTTTTCATGTCTGTGAGAATCGCACTTTGAGGTCCCAAGCGAGGTTTGAATACTTTCTATGGTGTAAGAATCTGAACGTAATTGAAACTCAGAACCATTTTTATTTCATTCATCATCAAATCCAAAAAAAGCAGTTCACACAGAAATCAGAGATATAAAATAGCCAAAAAAACCAACAACAAAAAACAGCATATGATATAGAGCAGTATATGCTCTCTGGCCCAATGATTCTTTCACTATTTATTCACCATGGAACAGTTTCAACATTGGGCCAGAGAGGAGAAGCACATCAGAGTGACTCGATAGCCTGGTAGTTAGATCACTTCTCTGGGTGGGAGACCCATGATCCAGTCTCACTGTTCCAGTGACTTTTAAACTTTATTTTTCTACAGTGGAACAACTTAAGCAGGTGAGACTGAGGCTGCCCTGTGTAAGAACATCCCATAGCCCAGAGGTTGGGGCATTCACCTAAGAGATAGCTAATGTCAGGTTAAATCCCTGCTTCCGTCTGAAACAGGAGGCTCTTGCAGCTGGGGTCTCTCACCTCCCAGGTGAATACACTAATAAGTGTGCTAACAGTTGAGGGTACTCCTCCTTTCCCCCCAGCGTCTTGTTAAAACAATAGAGGTGCCTAGTGCCAAGAGAGTGCCTTCCTTGAGCCTAGGTTTAGGTCCTATCTCTCAGAGGGGTGAGGGTGAGCATACACTGCTCTGCTTGGCATTTCCCATTGGCTATTTTAGGCAAGATATTCCTAGATAGCTGGCTTTTATGAATCCCATTCTGAGGCACCTGTCTCTCCCCATTTATTGTGTAGGGAGCCTAGCTACTGGACTCAGGTTTTTGAATCCTAGTGATTCTCTACGTGCCTAAAAGATAGATATAATGATGATCGTTGTCACCATGCTTAAGTCTCTTTGTGAATCTAGCCCTTAAGAGCCAAAGTTCCATTGACTCCTAATCCCCTCTGAAAAATTAAATTTAGGCTCCTAATTAGGCATTGCAACGTTAATCACAGAAATGCCTAACTACTTTTTAAAATCTGGCCGTAAGTCTTTGTGTCTCAGTTCCTCATCTGTAAAATGGGAATAAAGTACTTTGAAAGTATTTATCCCCCAACATTGTAACAATTGTAATGTGTTTGACTACCCTGCCAAAAGGAGCCATATAAGTGCTTAAGATAGACAGATGCCACATCCAGGTTCCACAAACAGCAGAACGCTAATATTTCTCAATGAATGTTGTATGACAAATTGTTAATAAATGATAAATAATATTTGCCACACTAGTGTTCACTCATTTATTTTAATTATTTATGCTCCCAGTTGGTTCAGTTAAAAAAAATGTTGTTCAGCAAAATAATTTAATGCTCATGAACTGAAATGGCTTGCTCATGTTCCCAAACATTCAGAGCAACCATTCAGCCAGATCCTGATACCCTAGCAGATATTTATATTTAATCTAAACACAAAATATATCCCAAAGAAAATTAAGAAAAGAGGAGAGGTGGAAAGGCTCTGAATACCTGCTGCAAAGCCAATTCAAGTCAATGGCAAGAATGTAATTGACTTCAATGGGTTTTGCATGAGGTTTTTAATCTTTTCTTTATATTGTATATACACATTCTAGCTCCTAACACCTTTTTTCCACACCAATGTACCCACATATGGCCATGAAAAATCTGATTCTTTATCTTAAGCAATCATAATATCTCCTAACATTCCACAAATTATTTCCTCTTTTTATCAATCACTAACATTAAACACGAAGAGCATATGCGTTCCCAGGAAGAATCAAACTGGGCTGGGGGAAAAACTGCTTCAAAATATCCTTTCCTGATTTTTTCATAACAAAAAGCAACAGACTGATAGTTATTCTTGATACATTCTTCAGGTATCTGGGGGGAAAAAAACCTCCTGAGCAATCATAGCATAGAATTGTGTTACTTATTTGTAATACCCGGACAGCATTTCACTGTTAATATTATAGGTAATTCTTAGTGATGAATTTGATTTTCCCAAATTGATGAGGAAATTACTGATTATGTGAGGCTTCCATATTTAGTGAAAATTAATATTAATAGTTTATCATGATGAATTGCTAACATGGTGTATTGAGTATGCAATCAAATACTAAATACATTATTCACTCTTCCCCCTCGAACACACAAACAAAAGAAAAATTATACCGACATTCTTGGGATATGATTTAATTTTCATCCCATTTTCATGGCAGAGTATGGATCAGATTGTAAAGCTTCATCAGAAAAAGGCCCAATCTTGTGAGGTGCATTGCTCACAGTTGAGTTGTCCCATGATCTCACAGAATTGGGCTCTATGGCAGGAAACATTAGGGGGAAAATTACGAAGGAGCATGTTATAAATTCCTTCATATTTATTATAATCTTATTCGTATTACAACATCTTCTTTGATTCACACCACCCTATTCTATCAACATCATAGCAGAGAAAAATATTTTAATGGGACCCATAAAAACAATAAGGATGAGATTTTTTATGAGCATGCTAGTGAATTTAGAAACCCTCCTCCATTTAATTTGAATAGAAATTAGGTATCCAAATTCCTTACGTGGCTTTGAAAGCCATAGCCTAAATGTCCGCTTGGAGTTTATTGTGCCTTCCTCTGAATGGTCTCATGATGGCCACTATCAATGATAGGAACATGCCATGGTTTAATGCATTCATGTAGTACCTTTATTCCTATGAATAATGTACGCAATACTCTGTGTAGATATATTTCTACACTTAGGCCTAATTGACAGACAGCATTCCTTACTGCAGCAATCCAGTTTTACTTGCTGTCTGGGGAAAAAAATCCAACAAAGAATCTGAGCTTTGAGTGATTATTCACATTTATATTTTGTGACTGGAATAAAGTAAAGATTCCTTGATCCCTTTTTCTGCTGAAAGGATAATTATGACCATGGTGATACATACACAACAACAACAACAACAAATCCTTAGGCCCTGCATTATGTTTATCTTAATATCCAATTTTTAGGGTAATGCAATTTTGCTACTCATCTAGCCTTCCTATTGCATCCACTATAATCAGATAATCACTTAGTGTTATTAAAGAAATCCAACTGTGATAAGCACATAGAACTGTAATCATACAGAATGCATGTATTTCAATTAGTTACTATACCACAGATAACACACATATTCACAAAATGTCTTAAATAGCAAATACAAGTACAATGGTTTTTCATTTTACTTTTAAAACCTCTCCAACTTCCCCTCCCTTTCTTGCCCCACTCTATTAGCATTATTAGAATAGACAGTCCACTGAAAGACTAAGTCTTGTCTGCTCCTTCCTTCTTGATTCAATTCCATCTAAGCAACTATAGAATAGACCTCAAGTAAGTTTGACTGACCTTTCTGCTAGGGACCACCGATTTAGTCCTTAGATTTTGGTCACGAAGAAACTGATCCAATGATTCCCGATAACTTCAATGATCATTGGAATGGGCTCCAATTAGTTCTGTTCAAATCTAACTGAATTTATTGAGGTGGATTTTTCTGGTCTGTCCCCAAACAAAAAAATCATTTGCAGAGGTCTTGTTATCAATGTTTTATTGGTCAAACTGGGAAGACATTTCCAAATGAGGTGCCTCAGCTGGTCTCTTTTGGGTCCAGTATTAGTCAGTATTTTCATTAATGACTTGGATGATGGAATGGAGAGTATGTTTATACAATTTGGAAATGACACCAACCCAGGAGGGGTTTCAGGCTCCTTGTAGGGAAAAATTAGAATTCAAAATTACCTTGATATATTATTTAAAATCAATAAAATAAAATTAATTAAAGTCAAATACAAAGTACTACCCTTAGGATGGAAAGATCAAATGCATAAATATAAAATGCAGAATAACTGGGTTGTCAGCAGTACTACAGAAAATAATATGGAGGTCAAAAATTGAAATTGAGTCAAGAATGTGATGCTATTGCAAAAAAAAAGGCAAATGTCATTCTGGTACATAATAACGGGACTGCCATAAGTAAGACACAGGAGGTAATTGTTCTGCTCTACTCAGCACTAGCGAGGTCTCAGGTGGAACACTGTGATCAGTTTTGTGATCATCTTTCTTAACATAGATGCGGACAAATTGCATACAGTCCAGAGGAGAAGAACAAAAATAATAAAAGGCTCAGAAAACATGACCTACAAGGAAAAGTTGAAAGAATTGTACATGTTTAGTCTAGAGAAGAGAAGACTGAGTGGGGACTGGCTAACAAACTTCAAATATGTAAAAGATTGTTATAAAGCATACATTGATCAATTGTTCTTCATGTAAACTGAGGGTAGGACAAGATGTAATTATCTTAGTTTGCAAGCAAGGAAGTTTAGGTTAGATATCAGGAAAAACGTTTTAACCATAAAAATAGTTAGGTACTGGAAAGGTCTACTTAGGGAAATTGTGGTGTCCTTGTCAACAAGAACAGATGTCAGGAATGGTATAGGTGTAGCAGTGCGAGATGAAGGACTAGATGACCTCTTCAAGTCCCTTCCAGCCCTACATTTTTATGTTTTCTGACTACACAGGGTCCAAGGCAATGCAGAGTCAGGCCCATTAAATATTATTTTTGCTAATGATTGAATGACACACACTTTTGATACAAAGCAGTAACAAAAAATGAAGAATACGTTTTTGGTTACAAAAAAAGTATTTGGAAGAATGATCATTTGTGCTATGATAAGGGAAACTTTCAGCATTTATGAATATCCCCATATATTTCCTGTATACCTGTGAAAAAATGAATAACATAACCCAACAAATACCTGATTAAAATATTCTAAACAACTGTCCTATAAAAACTGGGAATTTCAGTTTTCGAGGTTTTATGATTAAACATTAGCAATAATATATCCTGTGCCAATATGTAATGTGAAAGAATAACAGCTAATTTAGTACATTTCTTTCAATAAATAACAATGAATTGTTTTCAGAAATATGGTTGATAGGACTTCTTACTTATTGTATATACAGACAGGATTTCATTTCCGCTAACATTTCATTTCCTTTAATTTTATTTTTATATAAAAATCTACTCCAGTTTTAATGTGTCCTCTTCAGTGCTTACTATAGCTAATAAGGTACTCATAATTAAATGATTTACATGAGTAAAAACCAAATGAAATGCCAGTCTTATCTTTTACTTATTTGCTGCACATTAAATATCAAGAACACCAAGGGCATTAAAGTAACTAAAAATATAAAACATACAATGAAATGAGTTTTTGATTAAATCGATTATTTTTTTTAAAAAAAAATTGTCACAGAAGACTTGGAAAAATGATTTTTCTAAGGTTTTTGTTTGTTTGTTTGTTTTGTTTAATTTCCTGAGTTTTTAGTTGATAGTCTGTAGTGCTTCTTCCTTGATTAAGTATTTATGATCCCATGCATTTAAATTAGGGGCTGATCAAAGGAAGGTGTTGGGCTCTTTGCACTTTTGAAAATCTTGACACTCAGATAGATGCCTAAATATAGATTTAGGAGTCTACCTTCAGATACCCATTTAAAATAAATTGTTCTTGGTTTGGACCCCCCACATTAAAGGAACACTGTCAACAAAAGTTTAAGTAAAATTCAAGAAGAGTATTCAAGAATCAATCCAGTAACTAAAAAGCTGATATTCCAAAGATGGAAAACATTCAAAAATTAATGACACTATGCCACAAATTCTACACCTCATTACATTTTCCTCAATAAGTGCAAAATTGCGAAGACATAATATTTGTACTCATATTCTGATGACCAAGGTGTGACAGCACTCTCCCTAAATGCCCAAGATTATTGCTAACACTGGTCCTGATTCAGGAAAGCTCTTAAGTTTGGGCTGCAGTCTATCCCTGTTCAGGATAGCACTTAGGCCCATGTTTAAAGTTAGGAACATATGTAGGTGCTGTTCTGATTAGGGATACTTTCCTAAACTACAAGCACCAAGAGAATGAACAAACTAAATGTGTGAGAGTGCACGTGGATTCCAGGGGGACAAAGGTCATCACTTCTGTTACTTGACTGAATAAGAATTTACATCAGGCTGAACCTGTAGTGTGTTAATTCCACTGATTTGGGGGGAACAAGAACAGATCTCAACTGTTATTTGCTAAAATTCTTCTTCCAGGTGAAGAATGTGTCTGTTTTCATTTGTAGCCCACAGCCAGGATTTCACTCCACAGACTGTACAAACTCAAGTAACTTCACAATTATTGAAACCATAATGTAAATATTAAAAACAATATGCCAGCATTTTCCAGCTCAGCAATTAAACTAAGAAGAATATACATTTGTGCTTATAGCCCCAAAGAGTTAATGTAAGTGATAAGGTGGAATAGTTTATAGAAACACTGTTAATATATCTGATGTGCTGTATGACTACTACTCAGACACCATTGTGATGGGTGCAGTATAAAAATGAGGTTAAATCCGTGTTCCCTTAAAGTGAATGGTTTAAGTCCCATGGACAACAGTGGGGCCAGTATTCCAACCATGGGAAGAGAGAAATATTTCATTTTTCATGTAAGCCTTCTGTTCAGTCATTAACAGCAGCAATAAGGGCTGGCTGGGCTCAATCTATCTAGGTTCCCTCTTGACAAATACCTAAACTGGCTTGAGCCCCAAGCTAGAAACCTAGAAAACTAAACACCTCTTCCCTGGGTGACCTTAAAAAGTAGAACTTCCCTACTAACAAGCATTCTGAGACTGTGTACAAACATGGGAATCTCTGTTTGGGAAAAGGGAACATAGTGATAAATCTGGGAAAACAGCAGCAGAATACATATGCAAGACAAACAAACAAACAAACAAAAAGCAATGCACCCCCATCTTCCAGTAACTTTGGCAGTAGTCTAACTCCCTTCCCACCTGGTGATGAGAATGCCCCACAGGTAATAGTGCCTTGGCCACACTAACTCACCTATACACCAAACTGCACTCACAGTTTGGACCATGAGTAGCCGTAGTCCAAGTGTCTCTGATCAGGTCTGTCTCCATCCTGAACATCTAACCTAACTTAGTCATTCAAATTTATTAAGATGTTGAATATGCAGGACCTCACCAGAGTCTCCTCAGCTCTGCTGTTATCCTCTGCATCATCTCTTGCCATAAAGACCTCTCTGACAGCTCTCACAATAAAATCTTCAGTTTTTGTTGTTCCTTCTGCAGAATCCTCTGCACCATTTCTTGCAGCAAAATCCTCAGTCTATGTTGTCTCTCACAGCAAAGCCCTCAGAGGAGGGGAGTCAAACACTCTTACAACTGGAGCTGGGCAGAGGACAGAACTTCTGTTTCACAAAAGATCTTGAGACTTTGAAATTTGGTTTCCTTCCAGATCACAACAAAACCAGAAAATTGTGAAAATCTCTGTGAAGGAAAATTCTTTTTTTTCTAGATTGATTGAAATATTTCATTTCAACAAAACTGAATGGTTTGTTTCAAAATTTACTTTTTATTTTATCTTATTTTTATTTTGTATTGTTGTTATTGTATTGTTATTTCAAAAGAATAAAATCAAAATGATCATAAATATCAAAATGGGTGGTTTTAATATGGTTGGAACATTTTTTCCTGTTTTTTTTCCTCTGAAATTACATTTTGGTGATTCAGTTTTGACAGAATCACATATTCCAATTAAATATGGTACCATCAAAGTTTTTCAACCCAGGTCTGCTTAGGACCCTTGAGCAGAATCCTGGATACTTGGAAATTTGCTTTCTGTCCCAAGATAAGAGCTCTTTCCACTCTCTGAGCCTCTCCGTGATCTCACTGCCCCTCAAAAATCTAAATTCATGCGCAATGATAGTGACTCCCCAAGTGTCACTAGAGGAATTGTTCCAGAGGGGTAGCCGTGTTAGTCTGTATATAGCAAGAACAACGAGAATTCTGTAGCACTTTAAAGACTAACAAATTTAATTTCTGTAGGCATAAACTTTCATGGGCTGTAACCCACTTCGTCAGATGTAAGGAATAGAAATCAGATTGGAGGTATATATGTACATCTAAGGTTAAGGAACAACAATGGGGAAGGAAGGTATAAGCAAAGTCCATTCATTAGAGTAGTTGAGGCCTATTCACAACTATTGATTAGGAGGTAAGAATGTGTGAACAGTGACAATTACTTCTTGTAATGAGATAACCATTCCAAGTTCCTATTCAGACCCAGTTTGATTGTGTCAAGTTTGCAGATGAGTTCCAATTCTGCAGTTTCTCTTTGAAGTCTGTTTTTGAAGTTTTTTTGTAGAAGTATAGAAACTTTCAAATCAGCTACAGAGTGTCCTGGGAGGTTGAAGTACTCTCCGATTGGTTTACGGTTGCTGGTAAGTATTTGCTTCAGGTTGGGGGGCTGTCTGTAAGCAAGGATAGGTGTGCCTCCCACAGCTTGAGTGAGTGAGGGATCATCTGCTAGGATAGGTTGTAGATCCTTAATGATGTGTTGGAGAGATTTTAGTTGGGGGCTGAAGGTGATGACCAGTGGTGTTCAGTTGTTTTCTATGTTGGGTCTGTCCTGTAGTAGGTGACTTCTGGGTACCTGTCTGCCTCTGTCAATTTGTTTCTTCACCTCTCCAGGTGGGTATTGCAGTTTTAAGAATGTTTTATGGAGATCCTGTAGGTGTTTGTCTCTGTCTTAGGGATCGGAGCAAATCCAGTTGTATCTTAAGGCTTGGCTGTAGACAGTGGATCGTGTAATGTGTCCAGGGTGGAAGATGAAGGCATGAAGATATGTATTGTGGTCAGTTGGTTTTCGGTATAGGGTGGTATTAATGTGACCATCGTTTATTTGCATTGTAGTGTCCAGGAAGTGGATTTCTTGTGTGGACTGCTCCAGGCTGAGGTTGATGGTGGGATGGAAATGAAGCTTTCACAGAACTTTCCCCTTTTCACCCTAGAAATAGAGAGCTTTTTCCATCTGGAATTTCTGGCCATAGGGCTTACACATGATTAACTCTCTAGAGAGAGATCCATGGTATGTATTTAAACAGGTATATGTCCAAACGTATTTACATAATAAATGGGGCAGATTTTCAAAAGTCCTCCGCATCTAGCAGCTTGCATATAGCAAAATAAGTGGGCAGATTTTCCACATTGCTGAGCACCCAGAAGCTCCCAGTGAAAGCAAAGAGAGCTGCTCACTGCTATGCATTTTGGAAAAATCTGTGCACTTCATTTAAGTGCCTACACGGGAGGTGAACTGTTTTGAAAATCTGGGCCCAGTTGTGAGTGCTGAGTACTTTAGAAAATGTGTCCCATAATATAAAGTGCATATGCATAAATAAACACACATATACTATTATCATTATTTAGTCCAGAACAGTTATATATTTATGAAATTAAGTTCAGAAAAACCAGATATAAAAAATAAAGAGCCTGGAAATGAAAAGTTAAGTATGAGGCTTTATTTTTAAAGTGAACATACAGCAGCATACAGGAATGAAAACAGCAGGCCATTTTAAAGAACTTTTTATTTTTTTCAATATTGCCTGTCTATGGGAAAGATACCAAAGAAATGGGAAGAACTAAATGACCTACTATACAGTGTAGCTGGCCAATTGTTCTTGCTGCTGTAATTAATTTATACTCAAATAATGTTATAATGAAATAGACGGTAATGTAAATGAATTTGCCTTTTGGCATAAGGCTAGTTGAAATTATTTTTGGAAATTAGATACATGCATGCAGAGTTAACATAATCAAATATATCTACCCATCTGTCTCTTGGACAGCCATTGTTGCATTATATTTGCTTGTTGAGATATACAGACAGCATGTTTGCATTGACTTTGAATATCCTGACTATGTTTTGAGTTAAGTGGCTACCTACTGGTATTTACTTTAAAGAATTAAAAGAAAAATCTTTAATGGAAGATGATTGATTTTTAAACTAATATTTACTCAAGACACTGAAGTAGTTCCCTCCTGTTAAACACATATATAAGCAATGTAAATACAAGTGACAGGATACACTTGTGAGAGTTAGACTTTGGGGAAAGTTCAAGATGGTTCTTATTTTATTCAAACTGGTTTGCCCATTTCTCTTCAGTAAATATTTTGAATTAAGTACATAGATATTTTGTTTAGACATGTTAATAGAGATGCTATTATTGCCTACTTAAAATAAGATTGGGGAATTAACTATAAAAATCCAGGGAAATGTGAAATTCCACTCCGACTACTGTAGGTAAAGTGCAGTGATGGCAGTGACAGACAACCACAGGCAATGTCTAATACTTTCTGGGTTTGAAAATGAAACAAAGATATTACTTGTAATATGGGCTAATCTTTTATTAAGGGGTGAGAAAAAGAGAAAGGGAGAGGACAAGGGATGGAAATTATAATGGAGCAGAAGAAGGACAGAGGCAAGGAGGTAGAGAGTATATGGTTAGTTTATGTAAGAGCCATGTGAGTGATACAAGTTTCACATACAGCTGTGAGCCATGGGAATGCTACATTTGGGAGAATACTAAAAATGAAAGATTTCATGGTGCAAGTCAGAGTGTGGTTGTACCACTAGTAGAAAGATGTCTCTTTTTGATGTACTATGCTGTTTCATAAAGTAAGGTGCCTTCTGTGGTGGCAATGGTGTGGCTTGTGATCATAGAATCATAGAAGATTAGGGTTGGAAGGGACCTCAGGAGGTCATCTAGTCCAACCCCCTGCTCAAAGCAGGACCAGCCCCAACTAAATCATCCCAGCCAGGGCTTTGTCAAGCCGCACCGTGAAAACCTCTAAAGATGGAGATTCCACTGCCTCCCTAGGAAAACCATTCCAGTGCTTCACCACCCCCTAGTGAAATTTTTTTTTCCTAGTATCCAACCTAGACCTCCCCCCTGCAACTTGAGATCATTGATCCTAGTTCCATTATCTACTACCACTGAGAACAGCCTAGCTCCATCCCCCATGGAACCGCCTTTCAGGTAGTTAAATGCTGCTATCAAATCCCCCCTCATTCTTCTCTTCTGCAGACTAACCAAGCCTAGTTCCTTTCCAGCCCCCTAATCATTTTTGTTGCCCTACTTTGGACTCTCTCCAATTTATCCACATCCTTTCTGTAGTGGGGGGCCCAAAACTGGACAAAGTACTCCAAATGAGACCTCACCAATGCTGAATAGAGGGAAATAATCACTTCCCTCGATCTGCTGGCAGTGCTCCTACTAATACAGCCCAATATGCTGCTAGCCTTCTTGGCAATAAGGGCACACTGTTGACTCATATCCAGCTTCTTGTCCACTGTAACATACCGCCAAGTCCTTTTTTGCAGAACTGCTGCCTAGCCGGTCGGTCCCCAGTCTGTAGCAGTGCATGGGTTTCTTCCGTCCTAAGTGCAGGACTCTGCACGTGTCCTTGTTGAATCTCATCAGATTTATTTTTGGCCCAATCCCCCAATTTGTCAAGATCACTCTGTATCCTACCCTTACCCGCAAGTGTATCTACCACTCCTCCCACTTAGTGTCATCTGTAAATTTGCTGAGGATGCAATCCATCCCATGCTCCAGACCATTAATGAAGATGTTGATCAAAACCAGCCCCAGCGCCGATTCCTGGGGCACTCCGTAGTTACAGGCTGTCAACTACACATGAATCCATCGATCCTTAATGTAAAATGTTATCAACAGTAAGTATTACACTGAACATTTTCTCCACAATATCTTAATAATAACAGTGTAGTTGAAGCAAAATAGTGTTTCACTTCTGTGCTTGGAAGCAGAAAAGCCAAGCTCCACACCTTGATTTCAGGCTCCACAAAGCTCAATTTTACTGCACCCTTTGCTTCAAGAATCTATTATTTCTTGTTGCTGTTACTTATGTTATAAAAGATCTGCAGGCAGACACTATTCAGGTATTCAATATTTAACTATTTAAACATTTTTGTGCCAAATTCATCGTGTGTGTAAACCCATTGAAGTCAGTGGTGTTAGACCTTGGACAGATTTGATCCTTTGTGTTTAATGGAGCATGTATTGTGGCAATTGTCCAAAATATCAAGTTATCTTTCAGTGTGTGTCTATAATATGTGTAGTAACAAAAACATTTGAAAAATTCTGCACAGTGCATCTCCTAACTCATTTAAGGGGAAACATTTGTCAGCTAATTTCTATCTGTGCTTTTTTGCCCCTGTCTCTGGATATGCTTAGTCCTGTTTTTTCCAGTCACTTACCCATTACTTTGAACCTTCATGGGCTTATGTTCAGTCAGCTATTAGATTTGTTCCTTCTCACAATATTAAGGACATCGATTGCATTTGTTTAGGACTGCTGTTATGAATTGTCGTCTTCTTACTAATCATGAGACTAGCTTATCCTCTCTTTTATCCTTCTCTGAGTCTATTGATTATTATATTGATCTCTCTATTCATTGTGTGTTTGCTCTTTTAGACTAGTTTGCACCATTAACAGAATGTGTATTTTTTTCCCTTGTTTCCTAAGGCTTCCTTGTTTCCTAAAGCATTTGAAGGCAGCAATGTGCTTATCATAAAATAAACTTTTTAAACTTTGCTCTGTGATAAGCAATTGATCCCCAGTAAAGACAGGTTTCTGTTTACCCTCTAAAAGAAAGGGAGAGATTAGATTATAGGGAGGTAGAAAGTGTGGATGTCAAGAATGAAGATGAGAGGAAAAAAGACAGATACAAGAACAAATTTTAATATAAACAAATATTTTAAACTAATAACAGATAAGACTGTACACCATGGACATTGCAGGAAAAGGATGGAAGAAATTAAATCACTTGAATTTGAAATATCAGCTAAAAGTTGCTGTTCAATGTGTTCTTCTGACAGGCCTAGTTTCTGCACCTCAGTCTGGGTGGAACCATGTGGTCAAACCACTGAGGGCTGGATCTTTGGGCTGCAGCCCCCCCTGGCTCCCAATCATGTTAACAGCAGAAGCCCAAGTCAATTTTGGCACCTCTAAGACTTTTGCTTTGTTAGTTGTGTCAACGTAAATGTGCAGAGACACAAAACCAAAACATTAGTTATTCATTCCACAAAGATACAAAGCACATAGATCAAAGGGTAAAAACAATAAAAAGCCTACACACTTTTCTTCCCTTCTAATTTATTAATTAGACCTTTTTAAGTTCCATCATCAGACTAGCTAATTCCACCTCTGGCAGGGAAAAACAGACAGCCCATGTTGCATTCCTATTTCTCTCCCTTGATGTGTGTTTGCCAAACCTGTCAGCTTTTCACTGACAGCCTGGACAGTCCCCAGTTATTCATGTCACTTCCACCTCTTTATAGGCCATGGAATCCAATCAAAGTCTAGTGTTGCCTTTAATTTATCTACTCTCAGCCTTGGCAAAACAGCGATGTTGCCTCTTCACAGCTGTTAACCTAGTTATTAAGTGTTTGCAGTGATGCTCTATCCAAGCCATTGTTTTACGTTTTGTGTTTACTTACTCTGAAGTTCCATGTGTATATCAACAACCTACCAGCTACCCTGTCGTGCAAGTTTATCTATGCTGATGACATCTGTTGCAGCTACCAAGCTCAGTCCTTCTCAGCAATTGACAAGGTCCTGAATGAAGATAGCTCTTAACAGACTATTGTAGTCGATTGCACCTGCAGCTGAGCTTATCTAAAACTTTGTCCAGTGTATTCTATCTGCATAATGCAAGCGCCAGCCATGAGTTAAACATTTTTCTCAATGGCCAATGCCTGAAGCATGAGCCAAACCCAGGTTATCTCAGTGTGATGTTGGATAGGTTATTAATGTACTGCAAGCACTTGAGAAAGATGGCAGCCCAACTCAGCACTTGAAACAAGATGCTCAGAAAATTGGCTGGTTCAACCTGGAGTGCGAGCACCTGGACGCTTAGAACATCAACCCTTGCCCTGTGCTACTCGATTTCAGAGTATTGTGCTCCTGTTTGGTGTCACTTGTCTCACACGAGGCTGGTTGATGTTGAGTTTAACAAAGCTATGCATACTGTTACTGAGACTTCAGTGGTAACCCCATTGCCATGGCTACTGATACTTGGCAAAATAGCACATCCCCACATTCACCACGAGAAGGCCTCTGTCACGCTGTTGGCTAACATCCAAGAGAATATAGACCTGCCATTGTACGCAGACCTCTTACCACCCACCAGCCCACCAGTCTTCTAGATGCCCTTTATCGTCATTTATCGTCTGCTTGGTGTAACGAGTGGTCAATGACAACAATCGCTAATCACTCTCTTGTCACCGACCCAACCATCTGCCCTCCAGGTTTTGATCTGCCAAGGCACCTGTGATCATCTCTGAACCGGTTTCGAACAGGACAGGGCAACTGTGCAGCCAATCCCTTTTTTTTTTTTTTTTTCTAATGACCCATGTTGCAGCTGCAGTCAACTCCAGACTATGTCGTATATTGTCAAGTGCCCACTGACTTATTTTGACAGCAGCTACTGGCTTTCCACCTGGCTGATGATGATGTCATTAAATGGCTGGGCACATTGTGCACATGCTGATAAATATCCTTTGAATCTCTTTTGATCTAACCCCTTAGCAAGTAATCCATTGTAAACCAGATATATAGAAAAAGAACACAGATACTTCATACTAGGGTTGAGTTTGTATGTTAATATGTTTTTGTGTTAGTTTGTTTGTTGTATGTTTGCTTGCTTGCTGTGTGCTTGCTTGCTTGAAGATTATAGTATGGTCTGATTTGGAGTTATGTGCTGAGACAATTAGGCTAGGTTGAGAAATTACTAACCAGGCTCTAGCCTGCTATAGTTTGATCTCTGACCTCTTTAGGATTCCTAAAGAGGTCAGGGCTATCTCAGGGAAAACACAGGTCTAAAAAGCCAGTTCCAAAATGACAGGAGGAGCTAGTAAACAGGGACATTTTGCAAGGGAGTTAAGAGAGAGAGAGAGAGAGACTATGAGAGGCAAATACATCTAAAAAACATACTTTAAACTTAGCCCAATAACCTCCTCCCCCCAAAAAAAACAAAACAAAAACACCCTGAAAGAGTAATAATAATGTAGGCTGAAGTCCAGTAGCAGAGTGGAGGCTATCCAGTTTATTGCACTGAATGCAGCATGTACTTGTGGGCAGGTGGCATATGAGTGCGTTTAGTGCAAGCAATTCATGGCCCTCAGACATACAGTACAAACACTTGAATCCAGAGGGGCTGAACTGGATGAGTTAAGGGAGACAGAGAGGTACATAAGGAGACTTTCAGGGATAGAACAGTGTGGTCCCCAATCTGACAGCCTGTGCTGCTAAGGAGGATGAAAGTCTCATGGAGGGAAATCATCAAGCTGGAGCCAAAGAAACAATCTGATAGTTGGGACCCTCCTTCCAGATGAGGTCATGCTATCCTCTCACACTGACGAAACCCCCATCCTGGAGAGGGAACCCCAGTTACTAGGGAAAAAAAGTAATAATAAAGGGGGTTCAATTATTAGAAATATAGATAGTTAGATTTGTGATGACCAGGAGACCCACATGGTGAATTGCCTGGCGGGTGCGAAGGTTGTGGACCTCTCAAGCCATCTAGACAGACCTATGTCCAGTGCTAGGAAGAAGCCAGTGGTCATGGCATATGAAAGTACCACAGACATAGGGAAAGGCTGGAGAGACATTCTGGAGGCCAAATTTGGCTGCTAAGTAAGAGATTGAAGCCCAGGACCTCCATGGTAGCATTCTCAGAAATGCTTCCAGTTACACATCTAGGACCAGAAAAACATGCAGAACTGCAGGATCTTAATGAATGGGTGAGACAATGGTGTAGGGTGGAGGATTTTAGGTTTATTAGGAGCTGGGCAACCTTTTGGTAAATGACAAACCTATACAGGAAGGATGGGCTCCACCTAAACCAAAATGGAACCAGACTACTGGCATGTAACATTAAAAAGGCTGTAGATTATTTTCTAAACCAAGGGCTGGGGGCAAATTGACAGGTGCATCAGAACACACTGTTTGGGCAGAGACATCACTCAGGGATGAATTTATTAAAAGTGTAACTCTATATCCTAGTAAAGAGTAAAAATAAAGGAAAAAATCTTAAATTAATGAAACTATGCTATGGAATCCTTATGGATAGAAATTCCATGCTTGAACTGTAGCAGTAGGAATACACTGCCAACCACCTGATTAGAATGGTGATGGTGATTATGAAAGGCTTAGCGAGGCTAGAAAGGCAAATTAAAAAAAACCCATAATAATGGGGGATTTCAACTAACCTCATATTGACTGGGTATATTTCACCTCAAGAAGAGATGTATAAACCATGTTTCTAGACACCATAAAAGACTGCTTCGTGGAGCAACTTGTCTTGGAACCCACAAGGGGAGAGGCAATTCTTCATTTAAGTGAAGCACAGGATTTGGTCCAAGAGGTGAATATAGCTGAAACACTTGGTAATAGTGACCATAATGTAATTAAATTAACATCCTTGTAGGGGAAATATGCCAAAGAAACCCACCTCAGTAGCATTTAACTTCAACAATGGAAACTACACAAAAAAGAGGGAACCAAACAGAAATTAAAAGTCACAATGGTGAAAAGCCTCCAAACTGCATGGCAACTATTTTAAAAAAACACCACAATGGAGGCTCAAACTAAATGTATATCCCAAATTAAAAAAAGTAAGAAGACTAAGCAAATGTCATCATGCCTAAACAAACAGAGTAAAAAGGTGGCTAGAGGGGAAAAAGGAATGCTTTCAAAATTGGAAGTTAAATCTACTGAGGAAAATCAAAAAGAGCATAAACTTTGGAAAGCTAAGTGTTAAAGTAAAATAAGGCAAGCCATGAAAGAATGTAAAGAGCAATTAGCTAAGGACACAAAAACCAACAGCAATTTTTTGTAAAGTATATCAGAAGCAGGAAGCTTGCCAAAGAGTCAAGGGGGCACTGGACTATTGAGGTGCTAAAGGAGCACTCAAGGAATACAAGGCTATTGTTAAGAAGCTAAATTAATTCTTTGCGTCAGTCTTCACTGCAGAAGATATGGAATAGATCCCCACATCATACAAGCCATTTTTTTTCAGGTGACAAATCTGAGCATCTATCCCAGACTGAAGTGTCAATGGAGGTGATTTTGGATCAATATGATACATTAAACCGTAATAAGTTACCAGGATGCTATTGACCCAAGAGTTCTGAAGGAACTAAAATATGAAATTCCAGAACTACGAACTGTAGTATGTAACTTATAGATTAAATCAGCCTCTCTACCAGATAGCTGGAGGGTGTCTAATGTAACACCTATTTTTTAAAAAAAGGCTCCAGGGGCAATCCTGTCAATTTTAGGCCTGTAAACCTAATTTCAATACCACAGGCATTGATTGAAACTATAGTAAAGAACAAAATTATCAGAAACACAGGTAAACTCAATATGTTGGGGAAGATCAACATGAATTTTGTAAAGGGAAACCAGGCAACAACAATCTATTAGAATTATTTGAGAGAGTCAACAAGCATGTGGGTAAAAATGACACAGTCAACATAATGAACTTGAACTTGCAGAAAGCCTTTGACAAGATCCCTCACCAAAGTCTCTTAAGCAAAGTAAGCAGTCATGCGATAAGAGGGAAGGCCCTCTCATGAATTAGTAACTGGTTAAAAGAAAGGAAACAAAGATGTGATGCTGGCAAACCAACTACAAGCTCATGCCAAGATTTCCATGCCTCACTTGGATACTGACAAAGAAAAGCTGGAATTAGTCTGGCTCACCTGTGTGTTAGTACTGTTAAAACAGGTATTACAGTTATAAAAATGTGCTTAAAGTTTAGACTTTATTGAATGCTTGTAGGTTGCTGCATGCCTTAATCTCACTTATAATATTTGTATCCCATATTGTAAGGTAATATTTGAGTGTTTGCACTATAATTCTCTGTAACTGGGTAAATCCCCAGACCAGAAAGAGAAATGCTGACATTCATGTGAAATGCTGTCTTCCAGCAGAAAGTGTTAGGTCCTGCCCAACAGAGAAAGTCCATGAACACCTGATGAACTACTGTGGAACATTAGAGGTTAAAAGATGTTATTGATTGCTCTTCCTTTTCCCCCTCTCCCGCCCACCATGAAGAAAAGATGTGCAAGTGAATTTCTCCTGATCAGTTAAGCTGGCAGCTCAGAAAAGAGAAAGGAAAGAGAATAAAAATCCTTGAGAAGGAGAAACTGTATCTCTATGATGCTTGGACTCTCAAGGGCAAGGTTTTCTAGGCATAAGAAGGAGATCCCCAGTGTTTAACCTGGGTTACACCTAAGGAACACCTAGAGCTTGCTTATTATAGAAGCCGCTATTATCTTTTGAAACTTAAGACAGTAACTCATAGAATCATAGAGTTGGAAGGGACCTCAGGAGGGACCTCAAAGCAGGACTAACCTCAGCTAAATCATTCTAGCCAGGGCTTTGTCAAGCGACACCGCTTCACCATCCTCCTAGTGAAAAACTTTTTCCTAATATCCAACCTAGACCTCCCCCACTGCAACTTGAGACCATTGCTCCTTGTTCTGTCATCTACTACCATTGAGAACAGCCTAGCTCCATCCTCCCTGGAACCCCTTTTCAGGTAGTTAAATGCTGCTATCAAAATCCCCTTCATTCTTCTCTTTTGCAGACTAACTCACTTGTGTGTATATGTTAACCTGCTTTAACCTTGTAAATAACTGTCTTATTTCCTTTTTGTAGTTAACAAATCTTTAGATAGTTTGGTATAGGATGGTCTACAAGTGTTTTTGTTTGTTTGAGAACTAAGGTGCAAATGACCTGAAGTGAGTGACCGGTCCTTTGGGACAGGGAGTAACCTGAATATTGTTGTAATTTCCAGTAACTGGAATTTCACTTATCATGCTTATTGCCAAAAGCAGCTATTAGGCCTTTACAGTAACCTTAGCATAATTAGGCAAGCCAGAAGGAGGGGGTTGAATGACCATGAGATGTGAGTGTGATCCTTCCTGAAAAGCCCTCTTTTGAAATTGCTGAAGTATGTGTCCTAGAAAAATAGGAATTCTGGATATATTTTTGGATTGCTATTATGTAGAAATACTGCTGCAGGGCTAAAAGCTGAAAAGTGCTTCCTTAAGAGATGTATTTAATTAACGTTTGTTTAAATTAACATATTATTGTAAACCTGCTTTTTGTTGTAATATGTGTAAGCATAAAAAGGGTAAATAAGTCTGCATTAGTCAGATATGACTTTCGGGACACCTCTTGAAATTCCCAGTGATAGTTGGAGGATAGTTGGCCACCTAAATCTTGTCATTTGCCCGCTTGAGACCACTCAAAACCATAGGTAATTATAATTTGGGGTGCTCTAACTTGTTGATTGTGTGTGTATGTGCTGGAGACTAAATAAAGTAAAAGCTTTAAGTGAAAGCACCCTTCTTTGCACTGTTTATACCAACAACCTATCAGATGGATGGGCTGTGTCCCCATTGATTTATTTCTTGATACTGTCTCACAAAGAGTAAAGTAACAAGGAGATCGGGGTTCAGAAAAACCCTGGGTAACAACCAGGGGAAATTGTGAAGGCGAAAAGTGGGTTCATTTTTTGAACTGGGCTAAAAAAAGAATTAGATAAATTCAGAGAGAATAGGTTCTTCAATGGCATTTTCAGAGATGCCATCCCATACTCCGGGTGTCCCGAAATGTCTGAGTGCCAGAAGCTTGGACTGGACAACAGGGAATGGACCATTCAAAATTGCACTGTTTTATTCATTCCCTCTGAAGCATCTGGAACTAGCCACTGTCAGTGACAAGATACTAGGATAGATGGACCACTGGTATTACCTAATATGGCCATTCTTATGTCCTTGTTTCCCATTTTCTTACACCATTGAATGCTAACTGATGTATGATAAGATAAAACATCTAGGCAATGTGGTCCCAATTAAGCCCCCGATACTGCAAATAGAAATACATTGGTGGATTCCTGTTCCCATGTAAAATCCCACTGATGTCAAGGGAAGTCAACAAAAGTTTCAGGGTCTGCTTGTACAAGTCCAATTGGAGGGACTGAGGCCCAAACTGAATTTTCCTCAGTCCATATGATCTCTCTATTAAGAGACCATTCTTTGGATAAAGAGGTTTACTTTAGTTTATGTTTGAACTCCAACTCTGGATGAAGAAAATGTTCATGAAAAACGTTCCTTTTTCATCAACGTTTTTTTTAATGTCAATATTTTTCAATCAACTCTATAGTTGATCAAAAAAACCCAAACATTGTTCTGTGATTAGTGTTTTGCAAAAATGTATCTTTTCTAATTTTGTTCAGCTGCACTTCAAACATTCAAAATCTGTGTGCAGCCTCAAACAGATGTCATTTAATAGAATAAATAAATAATTAAACAAAAAAACAAATGTATAAATTAAAAACACGATGCACATCCTGCCACTGGGCTATAACATAGCTAAAACTAACACATTTGAATAATGGAAAGGAAAGGAAAGGAAAGGAAAGGAAAGGAAGATGATTGGTTCTGTTTACTAGTCTTTCAAAATTCTGCATCATGAGCTGTGGACACAGTACCTGTATATATAGCAGAACATAGCTGCTATCTTAGTGACATTTTCTATTCCATATGATTAGCATGAAAAATTCACAACTGTCTATATTTAAAACCAAACCTTTTCCACTCAGAATGACAGCTGTTCTTTACTGAGGTCTCAGTCTGTCCGAAAGGGCAAATCCTATATACCTTTCAGAATTTTTAACTTTTCATTGTTATGAAAAGTTTCCAGTGACTGAATACAGAAAGTATGTTTTGGCCTTGAGTATCAATATTTCTGCCCTTTTGTGATATTTCTGTGTGGGGAAAAATACTGTCTGCAAAGGCTGTCTCCAGTCAGAGAAATATAATGTCATATGGCATAACTGACCAATCATAAATCTCAATGAGGAATTCGAAGAAGCCAGTTATCCATAGGACACTTACTATAAACTAGTTTGTATGCAATCTATAGCTCAGATATGTTCATTAAAAAAACTTTTAAAAACTTTTACCCTTTCTGTGTCGTGAATAGAGCTGGCTAAAATATTAATTGTGAATACATTTTGCTTCTGCTTTTTGCTGTTTTTTTGAAGAATAGATCAAAATTTAATTGGTTATTATTTAAAATTGGTTTGAGTGTTTTGTAGAAATCTGTTTTCCATTTAGCTTTAGAAGTTCTTTAGTAACTTTCGCAGAACTGATTGTTAATTAATGCTCATTATAAATGTCTATGTGAATTCATCGGAGTCTATACTGACATGCATTATGATCACATAAAAATCAATTGGCGCCTCCTGGAAATCTTGACAGGAGATAACATTCTACTGAGAAATAAAGTGGCTTCTTTATCATAGATGCACTATTTGTTTCTTCCCTATTTCTTAAAGTTAGGAGCATTTGTATTAAAACAATTACATTAGACTTGTTTCTGCTCCCACTGAAGGCAAAGGGAAAACTTCCAAATTACAGGATTGAGTCTTTTGTCTCTTCAAAGGTCATCTATTCCCACTGCTTATATTTTGCCCTGCATAACAACCAACTCATTGTGACATCATAATCCTCTTTAGAATTATTATGTTGCTACACAGAAGTATTACATGAGATAGTAAATTAAACAGCAGAAATATTTGACATCCTCAGAAAGACAAGATCCTTTACTCATTAATATGCCATTCTCAACAGTAACATAAAAATGCACAAAGAAATAACTATCCTACCATATAATGGCAGAGCTATTTCTAACCAGGATGTTTTATAATATTTTGTTTTGTTTTTTTAAATGAGGGATTGGTAGATCTCTAGAATGCTTAATGTGAGGGGCAATTTTCATATATATATATATATATATTTCTTAGAAAGTGATACTATGTCAAAAAATAAAAAGAGTAAAAAATATTTTCCCTACTTCTATCATTCTACCGTGAAATTATGGATACAACAAAACAAACTTTTTTTCTCTAGTTAAAATCATTCACTATTTTATAAACACAGCAAGTCACTCCTGGGAATGAATTGTATTATAATAATTCATTCTTAGGTACATTGATGGCACTCAACCTTCAGCCACTTGCTTAGCAACACTGTAGCTGTGAAATATTATGACATAATTCACACCCTGTCATGTTTTATTGCTTAATTAGAAGTGTTTATCATCTTGTTATTCATACTTTGTCAGTAACAGACAACTTAAAAAGAAGCAAGGGATCATTATAGGCAAACTGGCATTATAGCAGCACAAGCAGACTGCTCAAATAGTGGATCACTTCAGGTTGGGGATTAGTGACAGAGGAGAATAGCCACTAAAGTAGCAAAGCAGAAATACAGGTTCAAATAAGTAAATAAAATATCAGGAAGATAGCACAAAAGAGAAGAAGAAACAAAGAGGTCCTCAGATTCTCTGTCTTCACTTTTAGGAGCATAACTTGTTTCGCACTAGCTTCCCTTAGCAATAATGAATAATGAACTAAAGAAAATACTTGAGAGTTATACAGCAGAATAGATAAAAATGGCAAAGTTTGTCAAATCCACAGTCTTCTCTTTCAGTATGATAATGGGTGGGCTTTCCTAGCAGCAATCAATATGATTCTTTCCCATTGACTTAAGAAATACTACAGGGAAAGATGAAGACCAAGGCTTGTCATGGAAGTTACACTCGTCCTGCACTCTCCTCCGCAAAACCATGCATTTATGCATCTGTGAATGTTTCCATGTAAAACAGATTCTGCAGTCTTTGGCATCTTACTCTTCCCTGCACTATCCCTGATTGCTTATTGGTTCAGATTTGCAAATGATTCCCATAGTTAAAAGACATTTGAAAGGAAATTGTTTTGTGCTAAGTCAAAGTTTGGGTATCATAAAAAATGGAAGTAATTGAAATGAAAAAAAATCAGATAGAATCACAGTAATCATGCTTGTGCTCCCTCCCTCTCTCTCTGGCCCAAATGACTCAGAGAGAGAGAGAGAGAGAGGGTATGTCTACACTTGAAGTCAATTTATTTTAAATCGACTTTCACCCACCGAAATTTAGAAGTCACAGGACCGTGATCACACCACGCTCATTGCATCGGAGTATTGTGTCCCACTAGCTATGCTTGGGTCGACAATCAAAGTAGTGCACTATATCATGAGACGTAGAGGCTTCTGAGAAGGTTGTCATCCTCCCATGATGCAACGTGCTCCTACCCCCTCCCTTCATGTCTCAATTGGTATGAATTCTAGTTAGAGCCTGTTATGTCTCTTCTTTTCCTCCCTTCCTGGCCATCTGTGCTGGGAATGAGGGTAATAAAATCACTATCATTACTCTTGAGTAAGGCCTTGGTGGGAAGAAAGTATTATCTTCTTTCTTGTGCTGGCATACCTTTATTTCAAAGAATGTCAGTGTAAAATGTATAGGTTTTAAGGTGATGTGCCCGACCTCTGTATGGTAATCCTGTAAACAACAAACAGGAGCAGGAATAATTATATTCATTATGTAGTTGTTATATTCATTTTATAGGTGTCAATGTAACCAAATAAGGGTCTATGTGGAGTTGCTGGAAATGTATACATTTACATACTGTTATGGATAAAAGAATTGTAAAGTAACCCCTCATTGCTCACTCACGGCATCGAGGTGGAACGAGCAGGCAATAAAGGGTTCCGTCTCCCCAATCCACCTTCAGGACAACCTGTTTGATTATTTCTAGCACTAGCAACCCTAGACTGCTACTGGTCTGTTGGGAATCAATTCGGAGTTGGTAAATCCACCGTGGGAGCTGCTGTGATGCAATGTGACAGGCCATTAATAGACTTCTGCTCAGAAGGGTAATGACTTTGGGAAACATGCAGGACATACTGGACGGATTTGCCTCAATGGGGTTCCCAAACTGTTGGATGGTACACATATCCCTCTCTTAGCACCGGACCACCTTGCCACGGAGTACATAAATGAGAGGGGATGCTTCTCAATGGTGTTGCAGGCCCTTGTGGATCACAGTGGACGTTTCACCAACATCAGTGTGGGATGGTCTGGAAAGGTGCATGACACACACATCTTTAAGAACTCAGGTCTGATAAAAAAGATGCATGTGGGCACATTCTTCCTTGACCAAAAAATAATATTGGTGATGTTGAAATGCCAATAGTGATCCTGGGGGATCCTGCCTACCAATTGCTCGCCTGACTAATGAAGCCATTCACCAGGCACCTGGACAGCGAGAAGGAGCGTTTCAATAATAGGCTCAGTAAGTGCAGAATGGTGGTGGAATGTGCATTTATCCGCTTAAAGGCAAGATGGTGCTGTTTGCTCACTAGATTAGACATCAGTGAACACAACATCCCAACTGTTATCTCTGCCTGCTGTGTGCTCCATAATGTTTGTGAAACAAACAAAGGGGGAAAAGTTTCCCAGGGTTGGGTCATGGAAGCTGATAGGCTAGCAGCAAATTTTGAGCAGCCAGATTCCAGTGCTATGCTAAGAGCCAACTGCAGAGTGCTGCACCTCAGGGAATCACTAAAAACCCATTTTTGGAATGAACCGCAGAAATGTACGTCTCTATCAGTACTGTGCCTTCCATTCCCCTCCCCCATCCTCACACAATCGGCCCCCTCACCTTCTTTCCTCATCGGCAATCCCCAGTGAATAAAGAGAAATCTTCATGAATAAAGAGAATTGTTCTTTTAAGCAATAAAGTTTTATTCATGATCAGTTTACAAGGAGCGGGAAGTGGGGGGAAGGAAAATAACTTAACATTCTCATAAGGTTGCTTGGGCAGCCAGTGCAAAGTGTGACTGTGCAAACAACAGCAAATCACACACATTCTTAGTTCTTAAAGGGGCCATCATCTCTTTCTGCTCTCCTCCACCAGCTTGGAGTGCAGCACATACTGCACCCTGTTCAACCTCCTCCTAGTTCTCCTTGGGGGTTGGGGCTGGGAAATAGCTGGTTGGCTGAGCATTTTCCATGGGCAGCAGAGGGAGTCTGTCCTTCCACTGATCTTCCTGGAGCTCTACCAGATGCCTCAACATGTCAGACTGATCCCCCATAATGCACAACATCTCCTGTTGCGTTGCACACTCCTGCTCTTGTGCTGATTTTCTGTGTTCCATGTCCATGTTTAGTTTTTCTGTCACAGACATCCTCCAGCCTCTGAGCTCTGTATCAGCATCTGTGGAGGCATTCATTAGTTCATTGAACATGTTATCCCGAGTTTTTTTTCCCCACTTCCTAATCTGGGAAAGGCATTCTTTGGGAGTGTAGCATGGGGTGAAGGCTGAGGTGTCCACTGTAAGGCAAGCAAAGCATAAAGTTGCCATTGTTAGCTAACCCATGGAGTAAAAGAAATGTTACAATGTAAAAATAACTCCCTTACATATTCACAAAGCAAAGCCAGACCCGCATACCAATCTGTACCTATCACATGGGTCGGAGTGCCATTCCAGACATGGTAAGTAAGGGGCTCTTTTATCCATTACAGGGAAATCAGTATAGCACTAATTTCTCCAATCCACACATAATCAAGGAGAAGGATCATTTACCATCCCAAAGACCAGTTTGGGAGAAGTTGATCAAAAGGGATTGGAGGAGGGTGTGGGTGAAGCATCACTGGAGAGAAAAAAAGGGGCACCAGTTCCTGGAACCATAACTCCCATGCCAACAATATCATGGTTATGAATTGTCTGTGTAGGGGTCCACGGACACCGTTCACGGCAGGGGATTAACATGCAGTAACTATATTGGTTTGGTGCTGTAAACTTGTGCCATCTTCCCTCAGTGACCATGTATGATAGTCTCCCGAGGGTAATGCTGGCAGAAAGGGAAGATTTCCTGCAAGCATCAGGGTAGAGGCCTGGCCCTTATGCTGCTATGCTGTGTTCCACAATGACGCCTGCTCATTTAATAGCAGTGGTGTGGAAAAGTGTCCTACCCTGGTAAAAGATATAGGGCTGCCCTCCCCAGAAACCTTCTGCAAAGGATTGCGGAGTACCTACATGAAAGTTTCCTGGAGATAGCCATGGAGGATTTTCGGAGCATCCCTGTGTACATAAATAGTCTGTTCGGGGGGTAACCCTCTGCTGAAGTTTACCAACCTCTAGGAAGCCCATCCCCACAAAAACACAAACTCCTTTTTCCCCAGAAATAAGAAGCTGGACTGGGGACATGACCACAGAAATGTGATTTGCTATACACACTCACTAGATGTGCTTTCCCTGGCATCTCGGTCTGTAACGCTGTCCTGTTCCCAGCTATGCTGCTCTGGGGTAATAAACGGGTCCTGCTCTATGGGAGAATGGATACCCCGCCTCCTCTTCCTCCTCCACAGAGTCCTCCTCATTCATCCTGGACTGGGATTCTTCAGAGGTATCAATGCTGCGTGGTGCCACAGTGGTGGGCTCACCATTGAGAATCGCATGCAGCTCCTCTTAAAAGCGGCACATCTTTGGTGACAAGCCAGAACAATTGTTCGCCTCCCTAGTTTTCTGATATGCCTGCCTCAGTTCTTTGATTGTAATGCAGCACTTCTACTCATCCCTGTTGTGGCCCTTCCCCACCATACCACGCCATATCTGCTCTTAGATATCTCAATTTCTTTTGCTGGCTCAGATCTGAGCAAGAACAGACTTTTTGCCCCACATGCTGATGAGATCCAAGACCTCAGTTTGACTCCAGCTTGGAGTGTGTTTGTGGCATGCAGTCACCATGAGCAGTTCAGCTACAAAGCTCTCTCCACACTGACCAAAGAGGAAATGGGAATTCAAAATTTCCCAGGGCTTGAAGGGGAAACTATTTCCTGTTTACGAAGCCACAGTGCAGCACAGTGCGAATGTCCAGAGCAGTCCTAACAGAGCATTATGTGGGATTATGGGATACCTCCCAGAGGTCAATGCCCTTGATTTATGTTGCTCTGCCTACACTGACGCTCTTTCAACCCATAGAATTCGACTTCAGCACTATGCCACTTGTGGAGGCGATTTTATTAAGTCGAATTAAGTCTTTTGTATCATGCCCTGATAATCGCCAAATTCAGACTATTTAGACCAAGACCAGGAGCAAGTCCCAGAGTCCTGTAGTCCTCATAATAGACATTGTTCTCTTTACCTATCCATTTTAGAATGACCCATTTGTAGCAGCTTGGCACAGGTGACAGGCAATCTCTCTGCTAGGCTGGTCCCTGAACATTATTCAAAAACACTAGCCAAATAGTTTGAATGATTACATTTCAGGATATGAGTAGATTGTGAAACATTCACTATAGCTATTCACCAGCTGTTGTTTAAAAGTGTTGTATGTGACAAATGACAAATAGTAAATAGTAAATAACTTCTGGAATAAATTTGTAAATGTTCATGACATCCTGATGTCATCTATGTATTTGTGAATTGTATGACTCTATCAGTGTTATATTTGGGCTCAGCAGAGGGACTTGATAGAAACACAGCTGTCTGCTGTGCTCACTTTATTGTTCTTTTTGTGAAACTGAAACTAACGCGAAACTGAGGCTTTGCACTAGGGACCGGAGAGTGCTCAAACATTTAAAGAGACATGATATCAACCTCAACCCTATTTAAAAAAAAACTTCCTATATATATTTTTCACAGAAATAACATGAAATATGATATAACCTAACTAAATGTTGTAAGTGGAATAATACAGACTCTCAAATTGCAAGGGATTATTCTGCCCCACAATAGCAACTCACCAACTAATCACCTTAAAAATTCAGGTGCACCACTGGTTTTTGCAATTTCTTGGGATAATATATGGAAGTGTCCTGAACAACAGGAACAGTTGGTGGTAAGGAATCAACTGGATCTGGTACTGAAGTCTCTCCCAACAAGTCATCAAAATTAGCAGTTGTAATGCAAGAAGATTCAATCAGAGGAATAGAAAGTCCTATTAGAATATGCCCCAACTTTGGTGCTTGTCGAGGCAACAGTTGGTCCAAATGTCATGTTCATAAAATACTGGTGGATAGTTTTACCAACAACAAAACAGGTCTTATTCATTTTACAATTTCTCCAGGTACCCATTTCACTCCACGACAGGAGTTGCAATTTCACAGCGAGTCTCTGACTTGAAAAGAATGATGACAAGTCTCACATCATCAATCATCTATTTGCATAGCTTGGAATTTACATGTGAGGCAATATCAGGACATAGCAGGTCCCAAAATGTGCACAAAGAGCATTTAAAGAAAAGAGTTGCACGTGACTCTTGGTTAGTTTCATGTGGTGTGTTCCTGTAAACAAGCAAAAAATTGTCCAGTTTCTCCTGATAAAAGCTAAAAAGTCTATTTTAAGTTAAGACAAGGTCCAGTGTCTTTATTAAGACCATGATTTTAAGTGTCTAGCAAAAAATTATTAATTTAAGCTCCCAGGCTCATCTTTTAAAAGTTTTGTGCAGCTTTCCTTTGAGGATGAGGACTGATATGTCAGACGTAAAGTGAAAAGTGTTCACCCACAGTGATGTGGTGTTTTGTCTTTTATCATTTTCTTGTGTGAGTTTATTTGAGAGCATAGTGATTGTCTGTTTTACATTTTTTGTTATTGAGAATGCACGAGGTACACTATGTATTCTGATAGGCACGTGTAGGACCAATGGATCTTGAAAGGTGTGTTGTTGGAGGTGTTAATCATTGTAGCAGTGGAGATAGGTCTGCAGGTTTTGCATCTATTGTTCCGGCAGGGTCTGGTGTTGCTTTGAGTTGGTGTGTTTTAGTCTGAGGGGAGTTTGCTGCTGAGCTGGGAGAGGTTGAGGGTTTGTTTGAAGGTCAGCAGAGAAGGTTCAGGAAAGAATTCTTTCAGGATAGGGTCACCATTAAGAAGTTGTTAGATGATACCCCATATCTGTTCCAGTGTGGGACAGTAGGTGACAACTAGGGATGTGCAGTTGGACGGGGGTTTATTTCTGTATTGAAGCAGATTATCTCATGATATTTGGGTGGCTCATTCCATGATGCAATCTACTTCTCTGGTGGAGTGACCTTGTTTGGTGAAGGCAGTATTGAGTGTGTTAAGGTATATATCCCAGACTTTCTCCTCAGAGCCAGTATCTGACTGTAAGTAACAGATTTCTTGGTGTATTTTGGTTGTTACTGGATCTATGAAGGTAGATGTGGTAATCCAGGGTTTTTTGGTATATAATTGTCTGTAAGATTCCATTGCTGAGCTTATCATGATGTCCGGGAAGTGGATGTTGGTGAGGGAGTGTTCCAGGGTGAATTTAATAGATGGATGGCGGTTGTTAAAAGCGTAGTGGAAACCTATGAGGAAGTTTAATTCTCTGTTAGTGTTTGTTAATAAAGAGACAAGGTGGATAAGGTAACATCTTTTATTAGACCAACTTTTTATTGTTGCACTATCAGCACTTGTTCTGCCTCTTCTGGCCATGTGCAAACAATGCATACTGAAAATTCTTCCTTTCGCTCTTCTTGGGCTCCCTCTGCTGGCTACAGACCCTCAGTGCACGGCTAACTTGTTTCTGGCTGCCTGCTTTCAACAGGTCAGACAAGATGGCTACTTGCTTTATCCTCATTGCTTTGTTTGCAGAAACTCCAGGTAGCTGACTGTTCCTTTCTTCTGTTTTCAAGTGCTAAGGGATTCACACTGCCAAGAGATTCAAGTGCCAAGGGATTCACACTGTCCCAGCAGCAAAAGCAGCAGTCTGTCACCTTGCCTTAAGGTGAACTTTCCCTTTTTGTGGTATTATTTGCTTATTTTTCTTCTTTTTGTTCAGGCAGAGGCAGCCCTGGGCACTCGTGGGATAGAAAATCCTGGTCGCCAAATGTTATATTTGGTCCCAGCAGAGAAGGAAATAGAGACACAGATACAGAAGGAGCTGACAGAAACTTAGCTGTCTGCTGTGCTGCAAAACTGAAACTAACACAGAAGTGAGGCTTTGTACTGGGGATAGGGGATTGCCCAAATATTTTAAGGTGCAGGACATCACAATTAAGATGACTGAATCAAACTTGTATCAAATTACTATACAGTTGCTTTCATCTTAGCAAAGGAAGATCCTGAGGCATAGGAGCAGATGATCTGAAAGTAGCAGTGTTTACAATCTTAGGAAATGGTAGCATCATAATAGCAAGCATGAACAGCATGGGGGGAAATGTTTGTCTGTCAGTACCTACTATGCATTGATAGAGAATACTTTTTCATGATATGGTTTCAATTGCAAAATCCAAAGAGTATCATTATTTTATAAGTCAAATATAATAAAGATCCAATTATAAAAACCTACACTAAGGGATAGGTTTTATCCTCTCTCCTACCCTTTAGAAGCTAGAAAACAGCTAAACAATTTTGATTTTTGTGTAAACGAATACTGTGCACCCATGATACATATCAAGGTGCATAGAAAAGTCCTGTAAAAGTGGAAGAACACAGAATACATAAATACAATATTGTTATAAAGGGCACAAAATGTTTATAATACACTTGATAAAAATTGCATGTATTGCTGCTTCTGATTAAGCTAAAAAGGATAAATATATATATACTAAAAATATCTTGCTAACTTAGGTTGCAGATCTGAAAATTATTACACCTTAAATTGAATTCAGTAACCAGTGTCATAATAGAAAATATGTCATTTATAATGCAGAAACCAATATAGATAACAGCTCATAAATAGCAACAAAAACAGAATAATGCAAAGAAGTAGAGATTCAATTTTAATAAGGTATTTTCACAATTTCTTACTGAATTTATTAATTAATAGGACCCTATGAAGATGTACCAAATTATGCAATAGTTGAAACTATATATTTAGATCCTATTTCTGGTGGTATGATAATTTTTCTGTTTCTCTCATAGAGAATATGTGGTTTGACTAGTATTTCATTTACACTGGAATATGCAATTTAATATTGGATCACTGCTCCAAGAATAATTTGAATGCTAACTTTCTCTCTCAAGAGACAGAAACAATGATGTAAAAATCACCAACAGTATCATGTGTTCTTAAAGACTGGTGTTAAGCTTGTGAATTATGAGTAGAAAGAGAGGGGAATGAGACAGTAACTACAATGGAGACAACGCTAAAAGAATCCATTGGATTAATATACATCTGTAGGCATCTCAAATGGACAGTTCAGAAGAAGTTGGAACAAAGCTATAGATTGGCATAAGGAAACTTATGGTAACTTCTATATATTCCCTTCCTTATATAAAGAAAATGCCTGGAACGATAACTTAATACAAGAGTACACTTAAATTCAATTTACTTGCTAAATATGAAAACAATTGTAACCTCTGTTGGAGATCTCAAAAAATTACAACAGACATCCGTGGAATGGATAGCTTCTTAATTGCTTAGGCCCTGATTAAATAAACACTTAAGCATGTGGTTGTGTTCATGCTTGTTCTGAAAAGCTATTATTATCAGCAGCGTTATATATTATTTTTATTGGGTAGTGCCTGGAAATCACATGGCCTTGCCATATAGGCATTGAACCAAAAGAGTAAAAGATGCTCATTCATTTATCTTCAATCGTATTAATAAAGTGCTTCACACACATCTGGACCTAAACAAATAATAAAAAATAAAATAATAAAAATAATAAGTAATATGCAATTTGTATTATAATATGTAACTTGGAGTAATTACAAATCCCAACAATATTTCATATATAAAATTTGGAATAGTAATAACTCTATAGCCCAATGAATTTTTTTAGTGCACCCAATGTAATAAAATAAATCAATTATAAATCAAATATGTAAGAAATTACACACACATAAGCACACCATGCCGTTTGTCCTTCAGGTTCAAGGATGACCAGAATATCACGGATTGGTTTGGTTTCTGTGAACATATACATGCCAATTTGGCAATGAGGCCAATCTGGGCTTTGAACTGTCTGTGAACAATAGATGCCACTATGGGTTACTTGATTAACAACAGACAGGCTGCTGTTATGAGATTTACACTGCGGGTGCTTCTGCTCTGCCTCAGTAGCTCTCCGCTGCTCATAAACTGTGGCTCCAGTATGGATGAGACTTCACCAGGTAGAATGATCCTGAGTGAGATTTCCCAAAACTCTGGGTCAATGCTGAAACGCATCAAGGATAACTTGAGGGAGTCTTTGAAATGTTTCTTCTGGGCTCCCTGAGAGCACTTTCCCTCCTTCAGCTCACCATAAAAGATCATCTTTGGCAGTCGCTTATCTGCGACACACTTTAACTGCTTTAAAAGAACATTATTATGATTGCAAAATCAAGAACTTAAAAGTTAGGAGATGCCAGAAATAAAGTTGCTAGTGCCACCTTAAATCAGTTTCTTTGTGCCTATGCATTATGACACAGTTTTTCATCACATTGTTACATATTATTTTTCCACAGGACCCTGATGAATTCAGGGCCTTGATTGACAATGTTTACAGAGGAAGCAGCTATTGAATGTCGTTCAGTGTGTGGGCCCATGCCTTATTTACTGTGCACTATTCAAACCATGGTCTAAAAACGGAATTATTATTTTCCTCATGGGCTTTCCTATGGTGCTTATCGCTACAGGTATCTGAGTGCTTCACAAACATTAAATAATTTATTTTTACAACTCCCTTGTGATATTAACCTTTATTTTACAGATGGGAAACTGAGGCACAGAGAGATTAAGGTCAAAAGTACCCCCTGCTAATTTTGGGCATGCAGTTTGAGACACCTCGGATCTAATTTTTCACACTAAATAGCAATATATAGCACTTTATATAGTTCAAAGTACAACTCCCATTTTCTTGCAGTTGTGAGTTCTCAGCACGTCTGCAAAGTTAGAAACCCAGAAAATGAGGAATACACCTATGAAAAGTTTGGTTAAAGTGACGTGCCTAACTTCACATAGGAACAGTGTGGCAGAGGCAGGGATAGAATCCAGTTCTCCAGGGTTTCATTCAGCCACCTGAACTATGAGATCATCTATTCTCTTCCTACATGACCTGCCTTATTCAATCACTATGCATCTTATAACTTCTGCAAAAATGAGGCAGGTATCCTACAGAGAACAGTCTACTTTAGTACCAGTCCTGATCCATTTCCAAAGCAGGTCCAGCCCAGGAACTGAATAAGGCAGGAGTTCATGTTGAAAAAAATAGCATATGATCATGTAATTAAATACTGTATTATAAAGAATATAGAGGGGGATGGATTATACTTGTGCAGGCAACTTTTTTCTGCCATTTCCTAACTTTTGAGATTTCTAATTTGCTTGATTTTGCAACATTATTAGTGTTCTTTTAACCTAGGAAAATACACACAACAATAGATTTTTTCTCTTTTGTTTTTTTTATGAAAGCAAACAAAAATACCCTGAAATTCCATCATATGGCATCAGTGATAGCCACATGGTTCATCAGCAGGGCTGGAACCCTGAAAACCACTGCACAGACATCTGTCACTTGAGCTGAGTGAAGGAATGTCTACACTGCAAAGTTAAGTTGACTTAATTTAAGTCACCATCTGGCCGCTGCAGTAATTCAATGGGTAAAGCATGTCCACCCCATGCTCATTGTGTCAGTGGAGTACGTCCTCACTAACAGCACTTGCATCAATGCACAGAGCAGTGCACTGTGTGTAGCTATCCCACTGTGCAATTAGCTGCAGGGGGTTTTGGGAAGGGCTTGCAAAAGTCTCATAGGACCAAAACATGGCTTCGACCTCCCATGATGCAGTTTCCTCCCTCACTCTTACCCTACTCTGATATAAACGGCAAACAACCGATACTTTTTCGCGCCTGTATTTGAAAGCCTGGTTTAGCCACACGTATGCCATAGCCTGAAAAACATGGACTCCACTTAGCTGTGCACTCTTGTTATGAATATTACAAACACCTTATGCCTTTTCCTGCAGTATTTCCAGGACTGAGACAGGAGCCACAGCAAGGAACATTGTGATGTCATTCAATTCCCAGTTGATGCTGGCAGTCATGTAGCACCTGAACATGATGAAGTGCCATGTCTGGACCTGGGAAACAAGCACTGACTGTTGGGATTGCATCGTTATGCAGCTATGGGATGATAAGTGGTGGCTGCAGAACTTTTAAATGCAAAAGGCCATTTTCCAGGAATTTTGTGCAGAGTTGTCCCCCGTCCTGAAATGCAACAACACTAAAATGAGACCTGCTTTATCACTTCAGAAGCAAGTGGCAATTGCTCTGTGGAATCTCCCAGTCAGTGGGGAATCCATTCGGAATTGGTAAATACACCATGGGAGCTGCTGTGATCCAAGTATGCAGGGCCATTAATTGACTTCTGCTCAGAATGGGTGCCTCTGGGAAACGTGCAGGACATAGTGGATGGTTTTACTGTGATGGGGTTCCCTAACCGTGGTGGGACAATAGATGACACATATATCTTGATCTTGGCACCGGACCACCTTGCCAAAGAGTACATAAACCAAAAGGGATACTTTTTGTAATGATGTTGCAAGTGCTAGTTGTTCACAGGGGTGTGGACTCAGAGCTGCCTGAAAGGCCTTAGCTTTAGCAGTGTGGGTCTCTGGAAGCAGAGGAGTTGCGCGGGGGCAACCGAACAAGAATACAAACAGGGCTTTAGCTGAAGCAATATGGCTCATTTATTTAGTCATTAATATTCAATAAAGTGCATAAACATAAACAAAACAAACATAAAACCAAAGAAGGATACAAAGGCATAATATTTTTCTATGCATGCAATCATTTCTCATAGTATACATTCTACTATTGGTCATTTTATGTTTACAGACAGATAGTCGCTTGCAAACTCTCATTTATTCTAATGTTTACAGACAGATGGTCGTTTGTAAAATCCTAGTTACTCTTTACAGACAGATAAACAGACAGATGTTCGTTTGTTATCTTAAAGCAAGTGCTACTTTCATACATTACCAAAAGCACTTCTCTCCTTAAGCCCCTTGGGCCGAGTCAGTTCATAGAAGGACTCAGTCCAGCTACCAAGGATCCCAGTGGGCTTCAGTCCAAAGTGTGACTGACATTCTGGGTTTAAGTACCCACAGGCTGATCACCAAACTGATCAGCTTGATCAGCATGTAACCAATCAGTGAACAGTGTCACTTTTCCTTGTCATGTGACATGATCAGTGAGCATTTCTGCTGAGTCATACTGACTTGTAGGCACTTTCAAGTGTTACTTAGCCAGGTGTAGTCAGCTCTGGTCAGCTTTTGTTTTTATGTTTGCTCTCTATTTCTGCTGTGCTGGCACCCGGACAGCCCTTATCAGGTCCTTCCAGCCCTTTCCCCAAGCTATATACTTTACTATTCTATCTTAAAGCACAAAACCCATTAACTATTCTTTTTTATATTCTACAATGGGGTGTTTCACTGACATCGATGTGGGATGGTCAGGAAAGGTGCCAAATGCATGCATCTTTAGGAATACAGGTCTGTTCAGAAAGCTTCAAACAGGGACTTTCTTTCCAGATTGCAAAATAACCACTGATGATGTTCAAATGCCAATAGTGATCCTGGAAGACATCTATTCCTTGCTCCAATGGCTCAGGACAGCAGTGAAGAGAGATTCTGCAATAGACTGATAAAGTGTGGTGTGGCAGAATGGTGGTGGAATGTGCCTTTGGATGTTTAAAGTGTCACTGGTGCAGTTTGTTTACTAGGTTAGGCCTCAGTGAAAATATTATCCCCACTGTTATCACTCCATGCTGTGTGTTCCATAATATCTGTAAGGCAAGGGAGAGAAGTTTCCACAAGGTTGGGGTGTGGAAGTGGATAGATTGGCAACTAATTTTGAGCTGCCAGACACCAGGGCAATAATACCAATAACAATAGCATCTCTGCATATCTGGGAGGCTTTGAAAACCCGTTTCAGTAATGAGCCACTGTAACATGAGCCACATATCTGCATTGCGCTTTCCTATACATTCCTGTCTGTTGCATCACTTCCCCTGTACCTCCCCTTCCTTCCCAAATCCCTATGATTGTAATAGATAAAGAGTATTTCGTCCATAAAATGTTGACTTTTATTACATAAAGACAAAGAATCTGAAAAACAGGAAAATAATTTAACCTTGAGCAAACGGTGTGATAAAATTAGGCGAGGAGAAACAAATGCAACTTGTCAGTGAAAGTGGAGAAGTTTTGCCCATCAAAGGTCTTTGAATAGCTGCCTTTTGTTCATAGTACCCTCTCTGGTATTGAGTGGAAGGAATACTGCATCATCCCCCTCCTGCTTCCGCCTCCTGGAATGTTTGGGTGAGGGGGATTGGGAACAAGGAAATGTTTACAGGCCATTCTTCAGGGGCTGCAGAGGGACTCTTGCCTCAAGCTGCTTTTCTTGAAGCTCAACCAGATGCCTCAATATGTCTGATTGGGCCTTCATAATCTTCAGGATCTCATCCTGCGTGGAACGCTCATCCTCCTGGGTTGTTCTCCTGCTCCCCATTTCCATGTCCAGTTTTTCAGACAATGAAATCCTCCAGGCTCTTACTTTCATCATCTTGGTGAACATGTCATCACACAGTCTTTTTTCCACCTTCTAATCTGCGAAAGCCTCTCCATCAGTGTAGAAGATGTGCTGAAGGCCAAGCTTTCCACTGTAAGGCATGCAAAGCACAAGTCAACCATTGTAAGTGCATACCCTGGGTCTAGTACAAGGTTACTATTTAAAAATCACTCCCCTTGTTACACCCAAGTGCAAGCCAGAACAAAATCACCATCCCTAGCTATTCAATGAACCAGTTTGCTGTTCCAGCCATGGCGAGAATGGCCCAGCGGCATAGGAGACAGGACTTGTGCTGCAACTTCTGGGAAACCCGTATCAGAAGCACAGATGGACAGGTGGACAATGCCCTCTGCCCCAGTGCTAACCTTCTAAAATTGTGGTCTTTGTCTGAGGCAGCTCTGAGGGAGGGCAGAGTTTGTAGCCATGAAAAAAAACAGAAAGTCCACCCTACCTTCCCTTAATGATGCTGGGTAGTAGTCACCCTGGATTTACAAATGTGATCACATTCATATTTATAATACTTGTCATTTATAATACTATTAAAATAAAAATAGGGTTATTCATACTAATTATGAACAAAACTGAACTAAAGAAAGTAATTTTACAGACTCTTGTGGGTTCTTTTAGACTCTCTTCATGTTGAGTTCTATAACTTTTATTTTAACACCTTTCTGATTTATTAGAATTTAGTCTTTTGAAGATTAGAAGGTTCAAGCGTTTTTTTTTTTTTTCATATTACTTTTGATCCAGTAAGATAAGTGGTCTCTGAGAAGCTGTCTTTAGTATTTTAATAACTAGATGTAAAAATCATGGGAAGGAACTTTGCAAGTTCAGTAATGTCTACAGTTTAGACCTTCTTAAATTATTAACCTTCTCAAACATCACAGTATTGCCATGCATCCCAACACTGCAATATTACTGATATTAATCTTTCCTACTTGTTCATGTGCATTGTTTTGTTTTAGCTGCCACATGTTTATTTGGCTTGTGTTAGATTCTGTAAATTAGTGTCTGTGCTAACAATGTTTTGTGAATCCTAATCACTGGTAAACAAGAGTTTTAAACTAAATCCTTTCAACCACTACAATATTTTTAAATAATTAAAAATTTGTGAACTCTTTACATTGAGATTTTGGTAATACAATTAGCGATATATTTTATATGTATGACTTAGCTAGTCTTTTTTATCACCAAAAGCCAAGACAGTAGTTAAGTTCTGGTAGAAAGTGACGTTTACATATCTTTATATGATATTGTGCAAGTGGGCACGAGCTGGAAGTATGAAGTTTTAATGTTAACTCAGTTTTCTGTCTTTTGTTGGTTTAAGACAGTAACATTCATATTTGCTGTTTTGAGAATTCCTTAGGGGAAGATGGAAATCACAAGAAGAATCTGTAAAGGTTCCTTGTTTGCAGGTTTGTGTAAGGAAATGTGTCAGGTTACTTCCTATGTCAACTTGCTCTTGCTAAATAAAAATGTAAGGGAAAAGAAAGTGGGTTAAAATGGTAAAATACAGGGATTTGATTCTGAACTTCATCCATGGTTTGGAGGCTAAAAGAATCAAGGCATCTGTAGGCAAATCTTATCAATTTCTGGTTGGGGTGGAGTGTGCTGCATGAGTAGCACAGTTCATAACCAGAAATGGCAAACAGAAAGAATTTCATGTTTCCCAAGTGGATAAGTATCTAAGCACTGAGAACCTGGGGCTTGGATGGGCCATGCCTCTATCTGATCCCTCTGCATGGTTCATTGAGCTGACTATATATGAGCCATGAAGGATAAATTGCACTCTTCTTACATACAGGCTACCATATGTAACGGAGAGGCACTGTTCTCAAAGAGCACACCTGTAGCACTGTGATTATACCTTGAAACTTCTCTTTTTCTTCTTGCTCCAGCTTTTTGAGCAAATGTGTTCTATAGTAGATGTGAATGGTAGTTCCTTCATAATTTATAAAATTGCATCAATTGTAACAAAACGCTACTTTTAGACGATCATAATTTACCTGTAATAATTCCCTTCAGGATGAAACTTGATAATGCAAGTTTAATTCTGTGAGACCTGAAGGGCCTTACTTTGCCCTCATTCACACTTCTTATTTATAGCAGTAAGAAATCAAAATTTGGACTAAGCACCCATTTTTCTATTTTGAATAAAATTAGCCCTTAATCAAATAAATAAATAAAAGCTAGACTGGATTTTTTTCTCGATAATTTATTTGTACCTTAAATTTTAGAATAAATTTTATTTCATATCATATCTTGCAAATAATAAGCCATAAAGGATTTACAAGTATTTTGGTTATTTTGAAGAAAATGTTCTTGTGAAATATAGTCACTGAGAAATGTAACTTTATTAATTATCTCCCATCCTATGCACTTACGTTTTCCCCCCAAAGAGGTCCATTTTTATGATATTGTTACAAATCTCAGTCATACACAGAGTACAATTCTGAACTACCATACAGTCATTTTAATTAAGTAATTAGTTCTGGGGCCATGAAGCACGGAGGAGAATGGAAGTAGCACAGATGTCTGCCAAATCTCACTGGTAAGTACAGAAGGGGACTGGAACCTATAGGATCTATCCTTTTCAATACAAGATTCTGGAAACCAGGCCATGCAGATCCTGAGCAGCTGGACATGAATGTGATACCTGACTACAGTGGGTAGGGGAAAGAACTACTGCTGTCTCTTGCAGCATCCCTAAAAAACTGAAAAAAATCCACAAAAGCTGCTGAGAACAACACTTTCAACTCTTTGGCATTTTAAACCCAACACTGTCCACAGCTGCTTCAATGCATTTGTGTCTGAGCCCCCATGGAGGATGAGGGAAATATCTGTATTATTTTCTATAAATATCTTGTACATCTCAGGTTCACTGGCTGGGATTATCCTGCCTGACTGCATATAATTAAATCAAAAAATGCTGTTGGAGAAAAAAAACCCAAGAAATTAAACAATGGCCAAAATAAGGATATCAAGGTTGTTTCAGAGAACAAGAGGGAAGCTGTTTATTGGGACTGCCTCTGCCTGGCTTCATTCAGGCCAGCAAGCTTTACTTTTTCCAGGCCTATGTCTAGGGTCAAAGGGAATACTAAAATATTAAAGGTCTAAACTTTATTATATTAAACTGCGCTCTAAAACCAGGCACTAAATCAGGTTTCAGCCCAAGCCCCGCTTCTGTCCACACAAAAATCAGCCTGACTTGGATCAGCAATCACTCAGGAACCGGGTCCTAATACTGTGCAGTGGGCGGGACGGGTGGGAGGTGAGAGGCTGACACAGTGTTCACAAGCCCGGGTCTCCCAGGCCCAGGTTTACAAAGCAGTATAGACATACTGATGCTGGGCTAGGCAGCAAGGGAGGGGTGAGGGAGATGTCAGCATGCTGACAGACACACATATTGGGGAAATGCTGCAGAAGGAAGGCTGTCTCCCATAGCCAGAGATGACATTAACTGGGCTGAAGAAAATTACAAAAGCTGACAAAGAAAGATGAAGGTGGAAATAAAACCCATGCCTTTTGTTGTTTTACTCCTGTGCTCAGCGTGCTTTGTGCCTTTGAGTGAAGGAACAAATAATGCTTTGTTTTAAAGAAACTGTTTGTGAGTCACTTTAATCAGCCACTGTCACAAGCTACCAGAGTGAAAGGTTGATGAACCCAATTGGGCCTGTCATGCTAACACATTTGGGAAGCAGGGTGTGGGCTGCTGTGTGGAGATCCAGTTGAGAAAGATTGAGGCCTTGAGAGAAGTGAAGGAATCCGGGCTTGCCATCGGAGGGGTTTAGTAGAGACGGACAAAAAGGGGATGTAAAGTGCAGCTCACCACGTAAGTGTGATAGCCACCAATGGCAATGTATCTCCTGAATGATCTCTGCTGCTGGATGGCAGAGAGCTGAAAGGAAGGGAAGAGGAGCAATGCATAGAATCATAGGGTTAGCAAGGACCACAAGGGAGCTCTGAGCACAGATGTGGATTTCCACATGGCTCTTGAGTCATCAGTGTAATTAATAGACCCCTACTGTTTTATCTGCTACCCTATTGAAACAGCTACAGATCACTTCCCCCAGAATGGGATAATGAGCATTTCCCACATAGATTATTCCCTCTGTTGAGTTCTTCCAAGGGAAGGTATGATGGAGCCCCTCATATGTAATGTACTTACCCAGAAAGGTCAGCTAACATGCAAATTCCGGGTTTTAGTGTAAGTCCACTGCTTTCCTAATTTTCCAGCTGGCTGAGGCACAGGGTAGACCTGCTCAAGTTCACATGCACTGAGTCATTTGTTCACCTTTGTTCATTTGTTTGTTTTCAAGTTCTTTTCTCCAACCTCTGAGCAGTGCAGATTCAATAATTTATTGAAGAGTCAAGATTATTTTGTTGTAACCAAGATCCGTTGAGTTTAGCAGGGCCATAAAGAAACTGATAATGGTTTTCTCATTCTTTACTTAGCTCTGCCCTAGAGATGACACAAGTTGGAGACATTGGCAGTGGGTCATCCACACCCCTCACCGTGCCTGACAAAACTCTTTGTGCTGGGGCTCTGGGGAAGGGCTGTCATAGGACCTGATTATGCCAGCTCTATGTCTGCTGGGGACTGCTTCCCTGATAGGCAGATATAACAATTTCTTCTCCATTTATGTGCCTTAATGGAGCACATCACACTGGTGATTCTAAATGTATTTTATAATAAGCAAATTAAAAGTAATTTAAAAAAAAGGAAATTGACACAACAAAAACAATATGGAATAATTTAAAATTGATAACCCAATAGAAGCAATCACATTAAATTAACCCCCCATTCCTGGCGGACTCAGTATCCCAAAGCATGGTCAATGAGACACACAGCCTTTCAAATCTAGGTTGTTGGTTAACATTAATATACTACATATCTCACCAGAGACTTCATTTTTTGGCTGAGGAGATTCATGTGTTCCAAAGTGTTTTTCAAAATCTTTATGTTTCTGTAATGTGCTATAGATTTTGTGAATTATGTGCCAATAAAATGGATTCCTGAATATCTGCAATAAGAGCTTCCAACAACCTCTATAAGTAATGTTCATGAACAAAAATGTATTGTATGTTCAGATGTGAGATTTTTGTATATATCTATCGCTACCTTTGCCTGAAGGCTCTAGAGGCTTATTGTCAGAATCCAACTAAAAATGCTGACCTTAACATCTGAAGGACAGAGTCTGTCATCCTTACTCCATTTGTATAGCACCTCACTTAGAAAGTAGTTCCAATGTCAGCTCTATGTTCTTGGGGAACCAGGGTGCAAAACCCCTACTCTCTCTGGCTCACCTGACTCCCCACCCAGCCTCTGCTTGAACCAGAAACCAAAAGCAATGAAAAGGCAGCGGGAGACACACCTAAATCCCTCCGAACAAAGGTGATAGGAATAAGGCAACTCCCCTAGCCTCATACATCAAAGATGTAAAAAGGAGGCATCTCAATTAGCACATTGAATGGAGAACAGAAGCCTCAGCTACATCTAAGATGGAACAAGAATTAGCATACTGACTGGAGAACCAAGCTCCAAAGCAGGAACTGCACTGAACTCTGGGATTGGCAAAGCAGGGGCGCACTGCATGATGGAAGATCTCTGCTCCTAATGTAAATGAACCCACACCTGCACACACCCAGCTCCGCAGTTATCAGACCATTCTAGTTATTGATATCCAAAACACTGAATCTGCCTGATTGCATTGTGAGCTCCCTTGAAGGAACACTGCCCATAGCCAGGAATGATCAACTCCTATTGTCCAGCATAAAGAAAACCACTCTGGGATACATCCTTGAGACATTTTTTACCCATAAACAAAGCTGGTGGCCTACAAAAACCCCTACCAAAGTTAAAACCCCTGATTCTGATGCCTGGATCCAAATGCTGCATCAGCTCCACTGGAACTTCTCTTTTTCCTGACTGATTGTGCTGGGGGCTCTGCCTGTCTCAAGTGCTCCGGAACCTAAGCCGAACAGCGTGTTTCCTAGGAACCTTTGAGCTGCACGGAGTGGTGAGACACCCACCATTTTCTCCCACACTCTCTCTCTCTCAGTCCAGGTAAAACTTTCTACTTTTGTAATCAAACCTGGGCTAGCCTTCTCCAATACCACAACTGTAATTGTGTAATATTGTAAGCGTTTGATTGTTTTTCTCTCCTTGTATGATATTACTATTAGTATCATAAGTTTTATATACCTGACAATAAACTAACTCTTATAATCACGCTGGTTGCCAGTCTCTCTCGCCAAACTTCATTTACTCTTTTGTGTTCTTGGCTTCTCTATCTTGCTCTGCAGCATCGCTTCTTTTACCTAAGCCAAAGATCCCTGCAGTGCCCAAAAATCCTATGGGGTGTGCTCATCAAGGGGGTTACTACTAGAACAATTGTAGAGTGGTGAGGGGCAGCTGAGAAGTGCTGCTCTGCCTAGCCTGTGGAGTCCAGGAGCATATAAGGGGGCAAGCTGAAAATGCTGTTTGACCCAGAGTGGCTCAGTTCAGAGGCAAATAAGGGGGGCAGCTGAAAAGTGCTGTTTGGACCCAGCCTGCTCAGAAGTGTGCTCTATTCTGGTGCGATGAAAAGGGGCATATAAGGGTGACTGCTGAAAGTGCTGTGTCATGCAGCCTGCTGAGTTCAGGGCCATATAAGGGGTCAGCTGAGAATGCTGATAGCCTGGTCCGCTCAGATGCACTCGGTTAAACTGAAATGTGTGTGTGTGTATGTGGGGAGTTTATTTGAATCTGGGTCTGGAGGAACCCAGCCCTGAAAACCTTAGGTCCTGCAGGATAGCTCCATTGGGAGGGGGCTTATAGATATATGAACACACAAGTAACACAACCGGTACATTAATAGAATCACACCCCCTTCCAGGAAGGTAACCCTAATAAATGAGCATACCCCAAGGTGACAGGAAAGTCTGGTAACAACTGATATTAGTGGGACCGTATGCTAAAGTATGGTACTATTCAACATAAACAAAGGTGGCAAAATCTGGTCCCTAAAGGAATGGGAGAAATGTTATGCTTCCTAGCTTATCCATTTAACTATCTTTTTTCACACCTTCATCTAGCCTCTAGTCAAGAATTTCCTCTTAAAACAAATTCTTTGCACAGCATATAAAAAGAATATGCTGCTCCTTTGAATTTGTTTATAAACTCCCTTGGGGCTGTGTTTTCCCATTTGTTTGTATATGGCCAAGCACAAGGCTGCTACTCAAACAGTAATAGTTTCAAAATTGTTCTGTTCACAATAGTACAGAAAAAAAGTCCATCTTGGGCCTTCTGTTCCTGCTGGCTATCATTCTGATGATGTACTACACCAGTGCATCCCTAGCACAGCAGTGATCAGAGCTGTCACTGATTGTGCATCAACGGCATACATCATTATAACACATCTACTCTACTGAGGTACCATTATAGTACATCTTCACTTCAACAGCTGGCAAAAGAAATACCTCAGGGAGACATATATTAAAAAAAAAACAAAAAACCAACAGTCAGATGGAGAGGATGCTAGCAGAGGATTAAAGATCCTGTAGAAATGGGTAAAACTGTACCTACTGATTTTAGAAATAGACCCAAACCAAATCTCCAGGTTCAAACAGCCCACCTGTGATTTGGATTTGGATCCATTGTATGTCTTCTCTCTAAGGAGCCAAATCAAAGCCAGGAATTGGAACAAATCTCAAACTTGAGAGGGGTGGTTAATTCATAATCCAAATTTATGACTGAATCCCCTCTCTAGTTATTTCAGTTGGTAAAAAATGGACAGTGCTGTGTGAATAAATCAGGGTTGTGTGTGTACGATCCAGACCTCTTTCAATGTAGAAGCTTGAAAGTGTGCAGAGAATGAGGAAAGGGATTGCAGGCAGAGAGAGGATGATCTTGCGGTTAAGGTATCTGACTACCATCCAAGAAAAGTCCATTCTTTCTCTTGTCCTATTACAGACTCCCTTTGTGGTGCTGTGCACGTCATTTTAAGCAAAAATTTTGCTGGTAGCCTCTAATTGTGTGTTACTCATTTTCTCAGTGACAAATTGACACCTAAAGCTTGGTATTTCAGAAATTCTGGGCATTCATATCAGCAGTGGAAGTCAACGGATATTGTACAGTTTGTCTGGTAACTAGGCAGTGTAACCTAGATGATTGAAGACAATGTTAGGAGAATCCAGCATCCTGAGTTCTAGTCCTGGCTGTGACATTGACTATGTACCTCTATGGGCAAGTGTCTGCAATTCCATCTCATTTTCCCCGCTTGTAAATATTTACTCACTGTAGACAGAATTAATCTACTAATATTTGTATAGTGCTATGAACCTGTTTTATATATATATATATGCATATATCACTATAAAATACTAAGTACTCTGAAAAATCACACCGTATATGTCAAGATGGACACAACATTTTAGTGGGCAATTGACAATTTTGACTTTAATCTCTGTATGTCTCAATTCCCAAGGTGTAAAATGAGGGTAATAATACTTTCTTAAATTATAGAATTCTTGTGAAGATAAATTTGTTAATGTTCATTGGACACACTCATACACTACAGTGATGTGCACAACAGAAAAGTCCTTGAGGAAATTAATGATTCTGTATTCAGAGTAGGGTTTGCATAGTGTGCATTAAAATAAGGTCCGGGACAAAACATTGAATGATGTGGATAAAAAGAAATATTTAACAATTGTCTCATTCCCTTAGTATCTTCAATCCTGTGCATTTAATAAGGCAAGAGTCCTATGGAAAAAGTTGTATGTGATCATGCAATTAAAGACTGTGCCATGATATATATGGGTGAAAGGGCTAATTTAAGGTTATCTGGTCAACCTACTGTAGTAGAACCTCAGAGTTATGAACATCAGAGTCACGAACTGACCAGTCAACCACACACCCCATTTGGAACTGGAAGTACGCAATCAGACCACAGCAGAGACCAAAAATGTAGTATTGAATTAAACATAAACTACTAAAAAAAGAGAGAGCAACATTTTTATTCTGCATAGTGAAGTTTCAAAGGTGAATTAAGTCAATGTTTAGTTGTAAACTTCTGAAAGAACAATCATAACATTTTGTTCAGTATTACGAACATTTCAGAGTTATGAACAACCTCCATTCCTGAGGTGTTCATAACTCTGAAGTTCTACTGTATTAGCATTTCCTAAATCTTCAGTGTTTCACTTTGCAACTTTAATACATTGTTTTTATGTAGACTCTTTTGTATATAATATGTACATAGATCTCTATCTTTTGGTAGTGGAAATTTATCTTTCCAGGGCTAAGTATGATTCTTTTGCAAGTTCTTTAGTAAATATATTGCTTCCACCTCGTGTCTACCAAGAGAGAGTGTTTTTCCCTCTGGCCTCTGGGGAAGACATTTAGGGAAACTTGGCACAAGGCCTTGTGAGCCACATTAATAATATAATTTGCAATGGGCAGACTGGCAGCCAGACCCATCTGCTTATTGTGCTTCTATTAGCTCTCATGATATGCATACTGGCCACAGGCTCTGACAGCATATGTTACAAAAATGTATATTCCATCACTTATTGCTGGAGCGTGGCTGAATCAAGACGATTGGTAGTAGTACAAGAAGTTCCTCAGATTCTCATGAGTACTAAACTCTGTTAGACCATGTCAACACTATAGCAGTTACAGTAACACAAGCCAAGTACTGCAGAATGTAAAACACGGACTGTCTGTAACTCCATAGTAAGACTGACATAGTACTTTAGGTGTTCACACTTCCTAGTGTGTTGGTAAAATCTAGTTATAGAACATACAACTAGTTTGGGGTTTTTGCCCTTTTGTTTTTGACAGTCTTCCCTGAGGTTGGCACACTCATGAGCCACTCCAGACAGTGTGACTAGGATTTCTCACAGAGGATGGTATTACGTAGTGTAACGATTTCAGGATGATGCTCATATTCTGTATAAGGTTCTTCCCAATAAGGAAATATCACTGAATGAATTCAACATTTATTATATTAACCAGCTGGTTGTTTGGTCAAATGTTATTGTCCAAATTTTATCTAAATTATATTTGACTGCTTGTTCCTGTAAATGTGTTACATAATCATCTATTAATTCCTGCACACAACAGATGGGAAATACAGTCACTGATGTGTGAATGGGAGTCAGGCACACTGGCCAAGTACTGCAGAATGTAAAACTAAGTCTGCTTCCCAACTGAAAGCATTTTATAACATCGCTAAATACTAGGCCACAACTTTTATTTCAAGAGTTTTGAGGCAATTATACAAACAAATTCACACTCTATAGTATACACGAGTGAGTTTTATAGTCTCCAGATTATGAGACTATAAAACAAAATATTTGTGTTTTTCCTTTCTCTCCACAAGAAAGGAATCCTTTGCAAGTCTAAGTGGTTTTTTTTGTTTTAGTTGTTTCTTTTCATTAATAGCACTATAATCACTTTAAAAAAAATGATGGTGGTGTACTAGATACACCTATAGTACTAGTCTCAGCTAACAGCACCAGGAAAAGAACAGGGACGATTCAGAAACTTCTCATACGTATTTGTTGTGCAGAAAATGTGGAGTAATGCATTTTAGATAATTCCCAAGAAATCAGGTAAACTGTAAAAGTGCACAGGGGAAATTTGAGACAGGTTGAGAAAAATAATAATTTGACACAATATATACATTTGTGATTATCAATGATCAGATGCAAACTCTTCCTAAAATGAAAACTTAGAAGTTGACCATCATGTTATTTGTATTTGGAAATTTTCACACTTGTGCAAATAGATATTAGATTTAATCTGTTGTCTCAATAGACCTCTTTCATTGTAATTTTTTAACAAATTAATAGTAATAATTATTATGAACTTAGTTTTAGTGTTGAAAACTATGGTTCAGAAATATAAAATGATTAAATCTAAAACATACCACTGTGACAGAATTTACCCCTATATCCACACCCTACACTTATAATAATCTTTGTACAAAGTATGCCTTGTGAGGCATCATGTGAAAACTTGTAACTCACTCGTCATTATTGTCCTGATAAAAATATGTTTGGAAATACTGCATGTGAAGTTATAAGATTTCCTTGCATAAATATTAACACAGCAGAAGTTATGTGCTCTGCTTAATTTGCATTTAAGTAGAACAGGAAACAGATCAAACAGGAAAGGTAGACAAAGTAACCTCCAACAGGGGAGGAAACTCAGTAAGGAACATCCTTTTCCATAAAATTTTTATCTCCAGAAACTCAGCTTGAAATGTTTTCCAAGAGGGGATTGACACTATAAAAAGGAGAAACAAACATCCAAAAGCACACTCCTTTCTCTCTTTCAATCAACTCACTTCACCAGAACGGACAAAGGAAGCAACCATTGAACTGGGAAAAGGGCCCTGGCTTAAGAAATTTGGTCATTAAGACTTCAGAGAGCATGTGGTAGGAAAAACTTTGCTTTTAATTTAACATAGTTTGTTAAGTTAGGCACCAGTTGTGTTTTATCTTTACTTTTCTTAGCCATTTCTGACTTTTATGCTGCATTACTTGTACTCACTTGAAATCTCCCTCTTTGTGGTTAATGAACTTATTTTGTTTTATCTAATCCACTGTGTTTAAATTGAAGTGTCTCTGAAACTCCATGTGGCATAACAAGGTGTGTGCATATTATTTCTATTAAAGAAATACAGACTTTATACAAATTTGTATTGTCTAGAAGTGGGCTGGGCAATACAATACATACATTTCTGGATGAAAATCTCAGAATGGGAGTGTGTTGGGGACACTCTGCATAATAACCCAGGCTGGTGAGAACGAAGATGTAGCTGGCTGGCTGCAGCACACACACACACAGACACAGCTGGGATTGATTTACACACTGAAAGCTGTTTGTGAGCGATCCAGACAGATGGCTACAGCAGCAAAGCATTGTAAAGGACATCCCAGATTAGAGGGCAGGACTGACAAAGCTACTTATTAGTCTTGATAGTACCGTGGGTATCTCACAGCCACATTTCCTAAAAACCAAACAATCAAACCAACAAAAAATAGATTGGGAGATCAGAAATTTTCAAAATTAGATGAACAAAGAGGAAACAAAATCTTTCTGAAAATCACAGTTTGTTCTATACCACAATCACCTTGCAATGCTCACCGTTCCACTTATTTTATTTATTATATTTATTTTAGGCTTCAACCATTTAATTTTACAAGACATAGTATGGCTCTTTTAGTATTATCTCCTTGTAAAAGGCCAAAACCACATTCCTCTGGATTCAGTATTAGTACTAGAAATGCCTGAATAATGCAAAAAGTGATTTGCAAATATTTCATTATTAAAAGCAGTGAGAGGAGTTATTTTGAGGGCTTAGGGAAACTAGAAAGAGCCAGAAGCTGCAGCCTGAACAGGAACTTTAAAACTGAGCAGATCACATTTGATTTTCAATATTAAAATTTCAATAACATTTCAAAATTTGAAATTCTAAATATAAGACATGGCAGATTTTAAGTGTGAATATACTTTTTTCTTTTTCTTTTTTTTTTTTCCAACTAGCAGTACCTTAAAAGCTTCTCTGCGATTTGATTTCCCTTCTCGTTTCCTTATGGCAGCAACACAGAAAATAAAGACCAAATCCAGCAAACCAATGACAAATCCGCACCAAATATCTTAAGCAACAATTTGCCTTAACTCAATTCTCTAGTGAACGGATAAAAATTCCATTTGCAGTATATTTGTGACACCACTGCCATTTAGGCCAACCACTCAACTGCTTCAGTCTCTAATACAAGTTGTAACAAGAAGAAATAAACAGTGAAAATTCCAACCAATGCGGGGAAAGAAATTCACAAAAAGGTAACATCTAATACAGTGCAATCGGTTAACAGATAATTTGCATGTGTTCGTAAAAACATTCAAACACCAAGACCTCAGCCTCATGCTGCTCAGTGCAAAATTTGTGGTAAAGTAGTCAAACATACTGAGTCATTCAACCTGTTCTGTATCACAGAAATATGGCTGATCAATACAAGAGGACCAGTGCTAGATCTCGTTGTCCCTGTAGGAGACCCTATTTGTCACAGATCCAAAGAGGCCAAATGTAGGTATGCAGTAACCATTCTATACCTTTCCAGGCTTAAATGTAAGAAAAACCTCTTAAAACAAAATCACTTAAGTGCATCCTCGTATTATATGAATCTAGCGATAAACATCCCGTTACTCTATTATGCTCCAGATACTAAAGGCTTCCCAGAAGCTCTAAACTATGTTCCATGATAATGAAGCTAATGAGTGGAGTTGGGTGAAAGTTTTTGGACTAAAAGTTTATTCACGTCAAAAAATGCAGTTTCAGCTCTACCAAAAATATTGCAAATTCATGTAAATATCGCAGAACAGTATCAACTGAATCAAAGTAGTCAAAATATTTTGGTAATGTTGAAATGAAATGTTTTGTTTTTGCTTAAAAAAAACATTTAACTTTCAGGCATTTTTGACCACAGCAAGCAAGAGACTCACAAAACAGCAGCATCAGTAGCAGGAGAGGGTTTTGCTGCTGTTGCCATCGCTATGTCTCTTCTAAGCTTTAGCCCATCACTTAGAGCCCTCCAGTGCAATGTGTTCGGCCACTGCTTACCTACTGTCATTGCCCCAAGGGGAAAAGAACTGCAGGATCTGAGCGAATCAGACCTGTTGAGGTAATCATGGGGACTATAATTCAGGACCTGGTTTTGAGAGTGGGAGAACTGCATGATTCCAGGTGATGGCTGGAGGCCTGAGACCAGGGTGAGGGTGCACTTGATGAGACCAAGAATGATCGGAGGTAGAAGAGACTGGAATGTTTTAATCAAAACAGTTATCTGCTGGATCATGACATTTCAGCAAAACAGTTTTTATTGTTTTGCAGTTATTTTGCAAAATTATATTATTTCTACAACATTTAATTTGGAAATATATATATATATATATATATACTTTTTGGAAATGTTGAAACAACCCATTTTGATATTTTCAGAATGAAAAGTTTCAATTGATTGTTTTGAAAAAAGCTTTTTATTTAAAATGCACTTTATTTATATACAATACATTGTCAAAATCTAGGTAAAACATTTTGAACGTATTGAAGCAAAGCATTTCAATTTACTACATATATAAGGAATTTTAAGTTTGCAAAAATTGTCAGAGTTTTGGCTTTTTGTGATGCTCCAGGTTGATTGTTCAAATTTTTCAATTTTTGTTCTTGGTACAAAAAGTTTTTTTTCCTACCAGCTCTAGTCAGAGGTGCCTCTTGCCTGATAGCTGTTACATATACTAAACTAACTCAGCTTTTTGACTAATTTGAACCTCTGAATATATTGCAGTTATCAATCACATTAATTATTACAACAAGCAATCTAGCAAAACTGTAGCTTCATCATTACTTAGCATAAGGGTATAGGACCAAATACTGAGCAGGCGCAGTCTGATGTAGTTCCACTGATGTCACTGAAGCTACATCAACATACACCAACTAAGGATCTCGATCATCTTCCCTCCTTCTCCCCTCCACCATATAAATGCCACTTACATGTCAGCAGCTATCAATAGGTATTTAAAAAGGATAAAAAAGGCTGGATCATTTTACATCTTCAAGATGTCTACTCCTGAACTGAAATACCTAGGTCATTGCCCTAAAATTATATTTTGCTCTTTGACTATATACAGTATGAATTATCTCAGTCCTCCTTTGGATGCAGAAGAAACATTAAGTTAAGTGACTTTTGCATGCAATTCAGAAAGGGTCTGTTACCAAATAACAGTTGAACAATACAAATAACTTGAAAAAATATCATGGGTAGATAAAGCTATTCAGATGTGAATAGCACATTATCATCAAGTAAATAACAGAATGGAATATCATTTATCATTGTCAGTAACTGACAACTCATGCACAATGCAAAAGACTGTTGATTACTGAATAATTTTGAATAATTTTCAAATATACTTTACAAACTGCTTTAACTATCCCATTATATTTATGTTAATAATGTAACACTTTACTTTGCTTTCCCAGTGACTTTGCACATGTTTTGTATCATTTCCTCGTAAAATTTTAATTGTCAAGGTAAAAAATAGTGATGAAAATAATTTGAAAAAAACACGGTAAAGCTTTGAGATGGATTTTTTCTGGTGCTGAGTACCTCTTGTAGGATAATGAATGGTCTCAATTTCCAGAGAATTTAAGGGATGTTCTTGGTACTCAGCACCTGCTTTACAACTCTCTTTCACCTCACATAGAGCTTTATTCCTATCAACAGAGAGCATGTTTATTTTAGATGAAGTTTGTTCTTATGCTATCTAAAGTAGCACATCCTAAATACATTTATAAATTTTGTAATCTCTAAAACCAGATGCAACTGACTAAAAACTGTAAATTACAACATCTGTTCAGTAGCTCTATAGTTGATTGGGTCACTGTTAGTATTACTATTATAAAATCCATTTTCTGGGATATATAATTGAACTATAAATGTTCTACAAATTGAAAATTCATGTACATGCAACATTCAAAACTTTAGCCCCCAAGTTAACTTACTTTCCAACTGTGATCCATTTCATTGATATAGAGTTGCAAAATCACCCAGAATCCATGTCTTTGGAGCTCACATTTTAGGATGCTTTAGTGTATCTTTAATTCAGAATGCAAAAAGAGAAAAGAATTAATAGAACTTGGAAGCATTTCATTAATGTTTAATGACATGTTCTGCCATCAGTTACACACACATAAGTCCAATTCAGTTTAATGACAGTTACAGGCATACATCTGCAGAATGATTTGACTTTTATTGTTAGCTGGAAGGTATGAGGAAGAAAAAGACTACCCCACAATCAGACACAGGGGACTAAAATTATCAGTGGCTAAATTAACACCCTCTCTGTTTTAAAAAATAAATATTTTGGCTTCTTGCACTGAATCATTTAGGATTCACTTGACAGGAGACCCTTAGGTAATATAGACCCACACTGAGAGTTCCTAGTCTATCTCCTGCTTCTCTGGGCATTGACACAGTGGACCTGGCCAGGGAAAAGTAGGTATTTTTCCTATACCCTTGAAAATCCCAGTTACTGGAAGACCCCAGGAGCCCAGGGCCACTAGCATAAAATAGAACTGTCCAAAATTTTGCAAGCGAATCACCAGCAGCTGGATGGCCCCAAGACTAATGGAGTCTAAAGGTGACTGAAGACTCTTCTCTGGAACTGTAGCTAGTGCAGCTTAGCCACAGCTCATGGTCTGGGCCTAGGATCTTACAGAAAGTTATATAATTACAGACTTCATACAGTGTAACATAATAGAAAATAGAGTTTCAGTCTAGATTTTTAAAAAAACAGATTCAGGAAATCCAGAGACCAAAAAACCTTAAACAAAACAAAAACATAGCACAAAAACCAAACACGATATCTTGCTCAGAGTGAAAGCAGTGTGTCTCCCTCAGTCTGGAAGTGCTTTGATCTTGAATCTTCTCACAATTAATGACGTAGTATGCACAACAAAAGAATCACAGCTACATACACTAGAAAATCAGAAATTCAATCTCTAGGATTGATTCCTGGGCTTGAGTTAAGGTCATTAAACAGACATTTACAGAATTACTGAATCTTGAAGAATAGATATTTTTGGGGTCTGACTAAGTCTGATTTCTATATGCATATACTTATTATGAAAACTTTTAAGAATAATTGAGATTAAAGAATTGACCAGTATTCCCAACCTTTTGGAGCTTTTGCTAGATAGTTCACTTGTAGATAACTTCTAGTGGTTTGGATCTTTTGTGTCTGGAAATGTCTTCCTTCCGAAAGATACCTAGTCATAATTACCAATACTCTCTTCTTGCTTCCATTCTGTTTTTCTATTGTAAAGTTCTGCCATATTTATAAGATTTAATGACTGAAAGCAAGAAAAGAAAAAAAAAAGTATTTTCCTCTTAGGTTGTGTGGTTAGATGAGGAGCAGAAGATAATAAAGGGAAGACTGAAGTTTGGCTGCATTCAATTATTTGAAAAATCAACTGGCCTCTAAAGAGCCAATCCAACAGGTTAGGAACAAACGTAAGTTGTAGCATGTGGAATATATTTTTTAAAGATATTTGTGAACTTTTATTTTTAAATTAATGGACATGGAATTGCTCTGGTTTCATACATAACATGAGATAAATCAAATTTTAAAAGAAAAGAGTCTTTGAAGAAAAAGACTTTTCAGAAAAAATACCTTTATAAAGAAAACATGAGGATCAAATATTTAATTTCAAGCTGTGTGTTAGAAATCAGACATCTTTGGAGTACAAGATAAGATGTCAAGGACAGTAGTGCTCACATTTGAAAAGTTTCTTCTGTTTTGCAAGGTTATACACCTTTGAGAGATATTTCCTTTTCTTAAAATAGGCAATACCAGTTAAATTGGTGTTTGCTTTTACTGCCGGATCCTGTGCCCCTTGAAGTCAATGTCAAAACTTTCACTGACTTCAGTTGTGTAAAATCAAATCTTTTATTCCTTGTAGAGCTGGTCGTGTCTCTCAGACTGGTAGAAACTTTCAAGTGCACTCAGTCATTATCTTTAATGTGATGCTTTAATGTTTACAATGGAAATAAGCTCACAGATATCTCAATTTCGGCGTCTAGCTGACAAAATGAATTTATGGACTACAGAACCAAAATATATCTCTTAAATAAAATATCTGAAGAATATGAATTTATTAAAATCAGAAATGACTGCCATATGTTGATTCTGTAAGCCCTCTTGAAGCTGTGTTGGTCCAGACTATTAGAGAGGCAAGGTGGGTGAGGTTATATCTTTTGTTGGACCATCTCTGTTGGTGAAAGAAACAGGCTTTTGAGCTTACACAGAGCTCTTCTTCAGGTCTGGGAAATGTATTCAGAATGTCACAGCTAAATAAAAGGTGGAATGGATTGTTTAGCAAGAAGTTAACACATATTTCAAGGGACTATTGAAGGTGAAATGCCCCATTAACACACCTCCAAGTGATGGGGAGAAAAAGAGGGGAGAATTGTTCGCGGGTTTTTTTAGTGGGTTATTGTAATAAGCAATAAATCCAATGTCTCTGGGTTTTGACAGAACACTCCCTTCTAATGGTTACATTGCGCTAAGGAGGCCAATTCTAGGTTATTACATTGGAACCTAGCTCTTCAGGAAATTGACACGGAAATAATCTATATCCATGGGAAAGAAAATGTAGTGGCAGATGCCTTATTAAGAATAGGGGGAACCTGGGGCTTATTCAGAAGCATCTGTGACATACCTTCCTACCCCGTTTTCTATTGGGGCTGTGATGCTGGCAGACCAGGTGCCAGCTTTTGCCAAAGCTTTAGGCCTCAGCCAAGCACCGACAAATTCATTGCTGGAAACCAGTCTGTTTCACTTGTGTGTTAGAATAGTTAAGATGGGTATTGAACTGATAACAATGTTTAGACTTTACAAAATGCTTGCAAGTTGCTGTATGCATTCATCTCACATAATATTGTTATCACATGCTATGAGGTAATATTTAAGTTTTTGCTTTTTTGCTGTAAAAAATGTTTGCCCTGAAACTGTGAACCTAATCAGGAGGGCAATTGTGGGACATCACCATGCAAAGACTTTGTTAATTGCCTGCTAACCCCCACGAAGAGGGCATGTACAAAAGGACTTATCCCATAAGCTTGAATTCTGGAAAAAGGAAATAAAAATAGCTAACAATAATTTTTTTCATCTTTTTTGCTGTTTGGACTCTCACTTGAAATCCTTACCTTGAGTAAAGCAAAATTAAGTGCTATGTTAGTAATAAATAAAATTTGAAGTCAACAATAGTTTCATATGAGTAAAGACAATAAAAATGGAGAAAAGAGTTCAGAATTTTGCCCATGAATTATGAAAATTGTGAAAAAGATGTACAGGGCAAGCATCTGAATTTGGAACAGCAGATTAAAGAACTAGTAGGTCAACACGTAAAGAACAAATTTTCTGAACAAATTCATTTAATGTCTCACACGCTGTCACATTTTTATTAACATAAAACTTTCTATCAATCCTTGCTACATATATGATTTGCATCCTGTTATGTTTCATTTTGGGAGACAGTGTGTTCACATCCAATGAAAATAAATTGATGAAAATGAAAAAGGTTTGTTTTTGTCAAAGTATTTCTTCCAATATTTGGGGGTTCTCCCTACAAACCAAAAATTAAAAAAAAAAAAAATATTTTGAGCTGAAAAACATTTCTAAAATTTGGCCACAATTTTGTATTTTTTACCACATCCCCTTAAAAAAAAAATGACATTATTTTCACACACACACAAGAAAAAGTTGAAAAATGTTTTGAATGAAAAATGTAATTCAGTTCTAATTCTGAGTTCTAATCCAAACTCTCTTTTTTATCTGATTTTAACGTTTTGGCAAATTATATAAACACTGTATCCTGCTCTGTTCAAGAGACAAATATAGACGTAGGCTATGTCTACACTACCACTTATGTCGGTATAACTTATGTAGCTCAGGAGTGTAAATAAACCACCTTCCTGAACGACATAAGTTACACTGGCATAAGCGCTGGTGTGGACAGTGATATGTCAGCGGGCGAGCTTCTCCCACTGACAGAGCTACCACCACTCATTGGAAGTGGATTAATTATGTCGATGGGAGAGCTCTCTTCCATCAACATAGAGCAGCTACACTATAGATTTTACAGTGGCACAGCTGTATCAGTACAGCTATGCTGCTGTAAGGTCTCTAATGTAGCCATGGCCACAGAGATGGATAGACAGAGAGATACATAGGGATAGACACAAAAAGATAGAAGTTTTATAAGGCTTAATGTTTCAAAACTAATCCTAACAGCTGCAGGACATAACTTTTCATCTTGGTATTGCCCCTTGTTGGCCGGACACCCTCCCCCTCAACCCCGTTCAACTTTGGTACTGCTCGTTGGCTACCAAATATATCCCACCAAGTCTAATGTGTCTGGTAACATTTCCAAGTTCTCTGTGTAAATGGATGACCAGATGTGGATGTGTGACTGGACGAGGAAAAGAAGAATGAGGTAAATTAAAAAAGAAAATCATGGTACTGAAAGATGGAGATTTTGAGGGAGGGAAGTGAGAGAAAAAATAAGAGAAAATACAGGGGAAGAAATAGACAACATAAAGTAGGGAACAAGGGAGAAATATATGAGGGGGTGAAGGGAGAGCAAAGGAGAAGATGAAACTACAGATTGTGAAGACAATACTGGGAAAGATAAATACTGTGGCCTACTATTATTTTAAATAGTGTGAAATTGGAATAAAGCCAGAAAGAGAGAGAACGGTAGAAAATCACCGCCGAGAGATGCTGTAAGTTACATTAACAAAAGTACATTAAATAGAAAGTTAATTGACAATAACACACAGTTTAAGTCCCCAAGTCTACATTTGATTGCATGTATGCCCCTGACTCCGCACACTGTCAATTGTAGGATTGCTAGCTATACGAGTGTACAATAAATATGTATTACTTTAAATTTCAGGGGCATAGCCTTGGAGAAGCATGTTTTTTTTACTCTGGCTAGTGGACCTAGCCCTTCCCATTAATAGTTGTTAGGTATGTTTATTAAGCCCTAATTACTAAGAGGTCCCATGACAAGAAAACAACACCTATTAGATATCATGTTGGCTTTCACCCCATAAAGCACTGATGAGACAAATACATCACTGTTTATGGAAAAAAAAGTTAAAAGAAAGTGAATACCATTTTAAATGTATCAGGATAATTTTACTAACAATAGAGATGAAGAAAGCAAAGTGTTAAGGAGAATAAATTATTGCAAGTTTAATTTTTCAATTTTCTTAAATGCATCCTCACCATCCTCAATATTATTATTTCAAATTATTATTTAAATGAATTTTTGTATTTAAAATAATAAGACTTGTTTACTTAAGACAGCTTCAAAAATGCACTTAGCATAGACTACAGCTATCAGCTTCAGGATCAAAGAGAAAAAATAAGACTAGAATCTGTTTCTGTTCTTTTGTGTACTGTATTTATCCTCAACTAACAAGGCAACCCAAACTGATTGAATGTAATGAAAGATAACACAGTCTGCCATTTTTAAAAGACAGATAGAACACTTTGGTAGTAGGTTCTTATCAGAGAATAAGGATTTACAGATGGGTTCTTATTTCTAACCAGGACCTGAAGTTATTTTTCAGTTGCATGCATTTTATAAACACGACTAACAAGCTTTAAATGCTTCTTCTTTGTAAAATTTTGCTTAATCTTTCTTTTGTATTTGTTTGCAGTGACTGCATAATATTTGTTTGTTCTGGACTTTTATATGAATACTGTACATGCACTAACATAACATAAGGTTTTACTGCACATATTTGCTTATTGTGGGCAAATACAAAATGTGGAGCATTGAAATTCACTGGCATTTCTGAAGTAGATTTTTCAGCAGAGATGTCTGCATATTTTCAAACACAGATGAAAAAAGATTTCCTAAACAGAACACATCTTGCAAATCCTTCAGGAACAAATGTTCTGTATTTTTTTATTCAGGACCAAATCACACCTTCCCAATAGAGGACCAGAAGACCCTAGTAGATTTCTAGTACAACTAGTAGAGTTCACCCAAAATCATTTAGCTGAGGATCTCTTCACCTCCTCACAGCAGGTAGAATTATGTTCTTTTTAATCCTAGGATCTGGCCCATCTGCAGGGGTCTTCTATATGCAAGCAGTGGTCTAGTGCATCACATTTTATTCTCCAGGCTATCATATCCTCCACAGAAGCAGAGATTCCTCAAGCCCATATTTGTTCCTTGCACATGCCTGAGTCAACTCCCTCCCTTTTAAAAGTAATTAAATGATGAGGAATGCATAAATCCCTTTCCTTGGATAAGGATAAAGTCATGAAGTATGACTCTCTTGTGACCCTGGCTCCTGATTATAAGCCCATGCCTCTTCAAATGCTCAGAGATCACATGCAGGGGCTTCCCTCTGATACAATTTAAGCCAGAAGTCTGTGTTTTGGACTCCCTGAAGGGGTTGATTTGTTTCTTAATCCTTACTAAAACTATGTTTACACTGGCGGCAGCAAATTCGCCACCGCCAGATCAATCTTTCATGATCTATTGAGCAGTCAGTGAGACCTGCTCAATCAATGAGGGAGTCAACTGAATAAGTCCACCCCCTCAACTAGCGTAGCGCTGAGCTGACGCTGTTCCCGTCGGCTCAGCGCAATGAACAGCACACAGAAGGGAAGCTGAGCAGTCAACGTCAGTTATGCAAACTACTCTGCGTAGTTTGCCTAATTCCCGTCGACTGCCGCTGAATTTCCGGGTAAGTGTGAACAAGCCCTAAAACTACAAAAAAAAAAAAAAAAAAAAAAAATTGATTCTCAGTTTGGTGGCCAAATTGAAAAATCAGATCACCAATGTACCCAAATCTGATTTTTAAAAAAAATTTCTCATCAAAATGAAAACACACATACATAAAATTCATTTTGAGATTGAAAACATTTCATTTGATTCAAAATGTTTTTATTTGTTTGCATTTAGTTTAGCTTCTGCGTGTTTTTTACCCTTTCTGTTTTTTGTTTAAAGTAAATCTAGCTAAATTTTTAAATTAAATGTAATTTTGATTAATTTATTTCCAACCAAAGCTATTCACTGAATTTGAAGATAGTTTCAGTGAATCAAAAAAACTGCATTTTTGGTGACTAAACTATACATCTGGAAAATTTCACCCTGCTCTAGTCCTTACTGAGGCAAAACTGCCATTGACTTCAAGAGTTTATTTTCACTCCAAGACAGGCATCAGTGACTGATCCATCTAACAGTGTACAAAACCCAGTTTGTGTTGTCTTATATCAAAGCAGAATTTAAGGCAGGCCGTAGAAGAAAGCACTAATTAAATGGTAAGGAAAATGTAAACTTGCCCAGAAAGATATTGTGAAAGCTTTCAGTAAACAGGCCCAAAATTTAAACTACAGAATACTGAATAAATATTCAAAGCATGAGGATATACAACATTCTCAGAAAGAGTGGCCACCATTAAAAAGTCCAAAATTACTACCAATTGCTACTTCGCAGTAACATACATATGGCAATCATTTCTGACAGCTGACTTATATCTGTCACCCTATTTTACATGCAAATATGTATAGTCTGTCATGTACAACAGCGATGCTACAGGATAGGCATAACCAAAATGAAAGTGAAATTGATATTTCTATTTAAGAATCACTAATAATGGAGTTTGAAACATTATGGGCCCTGTCATTCCCTCTCCTTGAAAATCTTATAGGAATGAAACATTTATAATGGAAATTCCAGTGAAGTCATCACAGAGTTTTCCATTGATTTTAGGAGAAATTGGATGAGGCTCATAGGAGACCCTGTACAGTTTCTAATGCATCATCCATTTCAGGTTGAAAGGGGCATCTAGCAGAATGGATGTTTTGTGATCTACAAAGAAACATACAATTTTAGGGCATCTGTACAGGGAGCAAGTCATTTCATGCCGTAATCACACCAGGCACACACCCTGGTAGCATGGCTTATTCAGGAGCTTCACCCACATGGAAAGACTGCCACTATCTGAGAAGGGAGGAATGATGCCTTTGTAGTTCTACCTCTTCTATGCTTATTAACCAAATATGATGAGTATTTCCGCTAGTTTCATAGCCTCTGTGCCATGCAACTGTTACAATTATATGCATAAAATTTATCTACATGAAATCCACAGTATGACTTTAATACTGAATTAACATAGCACCTCATATTTGTCAGCAGGATTTGTGTTTTTACCCTTAGACTTTCATATTTTACTTAAGAAAATAAAGGACAAACAACAAAGAAAAGTTTAAATCTTGAAAAAACTCATGCAGATTTTTCAGAAAATTAATAATTCCTTACATTTCATTCCAATCTGGTAAAATATTTTGTTTTTGTCAGTGTGTAAAACTTTAGTGTTAAGTTGTGAGAATTAGAGTACACATTAATTCTTCCATCTTGAATAGAATTATTATATTTTCAGATAGTCATTTGAGCTTATTAATCAGTACTACAGTAAGAGTGAAGAAATACATGCTTACATAAAAAAAAATTGCCTCTTACTTATTTTTAAAACTCATGGTTCAAAAGATATTTAAAGATGCAAATTATTGTAGCAAAGCATCCTGGGGCTATAAAGATTTATATGCTGTTAAATGATCTTCAGGGCAGTTGCAAATAACATGCAACACCTGGCACAGACAGTATGTCTAATGATAATACAAATCCTTTATGGTACATTAACACCTTCAGAAATGAATAATGACCTAAGATCAGCTCCACAAAAAGTTACAGATGAGGGTTAACACATAATGTAATTGCACTGAACAACATCAGCAAACAGAATTTATCTAACTCTTTTATTCAGGCTCTATTACCATTAATATTTCCCAATGAAGAAAATTTAAGGTGTGTCTGTGATGGATGATATTTATTTCCTTTAGAATCTGGTCTATGTTGCTATTTATCAGAATTAGTCCTATTATGCATCCTATTCCTCATTATGTGCCTAATTAATTTGCTGTATTAAAAATTCATCTTACTTTGTTCGGATCAGGCAAGCCAAAACCTTTTTAATTTCATTGTGCTCAAAAGATTAATTTTCTCTGCTACTGTAAGGACTAATAATTCATTCACATTACCCGAATTAATCAAAAAATCACATTTTTTTCTTCACAAATTGTTGCAAAGCCAAAGGGCTCATTTGATCATTTATTTTCCTGTAATTTTTAAATATTTAAATTGCACTAATGGTGCTAAACTAAACTAAGTAATCTGAAATTTTGAGACATGTAGTGGAAGCACACAATATCTTTCTCGTGAATGCAAGACAGGAAAATGTCCTTTCTCCTCCTGCTTGTAGTCAGGACAGTAAGAGGAAATACATTTCAAAACAAAGGTTATTCTTGCTGTGTTTCTGACAAAAACAGAATCACGCAGAGAGATTAAGGTAAGTAAAGTTTTTGTCATTGTCCGTATGAAAGGGGGTCATCTCTAGATGGGTCAAGAGACACAAGAAAAGTTATGTTACATCTTAGTTTAAAAAACACATCAAGCGTAGTTTGGCTATGAAGTTTTATTGAAGATAGCTTCCAATATGTTGGCAAATGTTATACTTTGCCCTACAGTAATGTATCATATTTTTTAAAGTTTGAACGTTTTCAGCACTCTGTAAATTAAGCAGAATGGATGTTAAAAAGTCATATTTTTGTTTAGATACTCTCATGTTTTAGGATTACTAATATCAAAGTAAATGTGAATAGTTTGTGGACAGGTCTGGGTCACCTTTAAAATTGCCCCTTCAGGGATCCATTTCTGGATAAACTTCATAAACTAACATACAAACTAGTACATATGAAAAGAATATTAAAATATTAGTGAAATGTACTAGGATAGCACAATAAACATTCATTTTAAATACCTCATTTTATCCACTTAAATGCCAGACTATCTTCTTTATTTAAAGATAGATTTACTTTTCATGTCAAATCTAGCATGTTATATTTACACAGAATTCATTGGCAAGCAGCCAAAATAATTGACAACATTCTTGCAGCTGTAAAAGAGTATGGATCATTTCAAGTATAGATGGGAAGATGTCCTTTACAACAGGGAAAGAAAATAACTCAGCCATAATATGTAGTTTATCATTTTGGATAATTTATCCATAAAAAAGCCGCTAAGGTTAACTTGTAGCGAACAAAAACTGGATGAATTGATGTCATTTTGTAGAACCACCTCATTGCAATCTGACAGTGATGATGGTGTTTTAGCATATGAATTCCAGTAAATATATAGCCTCAAGCCTCATATTTAAGAGTTAGATTTCAAACCCTCCCAAATAATTGGAGGAGGTCAATTCCATTGTTTTCATTCAACCCACTGTAATGACAGGGAACAGCTGCAAAATTCACAATCAGAATGTAGTATCTCACAGAATTCAGGGGTATATGGATCTGGAGTTTTGCTTTTTGCCCCTCTGCACTAATAACAGTGCGTACATCTATAGTCTACAGAAAGCTTCCCACAGAAAGAAGAACTGTGGCCAATAGAGACAGGAAGGAAGCCACCTGACCTCATACCAACTCAAAAAGGAGACCAGAATCCCCATCAAAGGGTTTCTTGACACTGTTCCTGCTACTGGCCACTGCACTGCTGGGCTGTTGACTGTAGTGGGCCAGGTTGCCTTAATCCAGCCCCGCTGATGTGGTAGTTTATTGTTACTTGAGCTGGTCAGTAATTTTCCCAGGGAACATTTTTCTGTCAGAAAATGGCAATTCATTAAACTGAAATGTTTCATCGGATTGAGGCAATTTTGATTAAATTTTGTTTTAAAAAATAAAAATTAAGCATTTTAATAATGGTTGAAACATTCCAGTACAACCTAATCAGAATGGAACTTTTCATTTTTTCATTTTGAAATGACTTTTCCGTTAGAAATGTAATACAATTTTATTTTATTTTATTATACTAATTGAAATACAAATTACAAACTAATTACTAAACCAATTACAAATGAGCACTGAGAATACCAATGTGTAAATGAACTACCATTTACCAAACCAATTACAATACCAACCATCAGTTAGAATACCAATCATATACCAATTACATTTCTATTATATTTATAATTAAAAATTATTAAAATGTAATTAAAATATAAAATACAAATACAAAAATAATATAAAATAAAAATAAAATATTTCTATAGACTGTTTTTAAAAAAAATTGTTTTGCAGGAAGTGTCTAAATTTCAAATGTTCATTCTAATATGGAATGAAAAAAACCCTTAAGATGCCAGAATTGTCCACAGAACAGAAATTCAACCATCTCTAATGGTTATTAAGTTCAAAGGTTAGAGGAATGCTCAAAGTCACACAGGAAGTCTGTGGTATAGTTTTACCCACATAAACCACCCTTTTCTTTGCAGTTGGTCCTGTTTCACAGCCTTAAACAAAAGGATAAACAGCACAATCTGGGCCTGAATCTTTGCTCATATGCAACAGCATACATCAGGAGTATTACCACTAATAACAGGGAATCAGGTAACTGAAATCCAGGCAAAAACTGAGTAAATTAGAGAAGAATAAAACCTTCTATTTCTTCATAGATCAAGACACGGATGAAAAATATCTATTCCCAACCTCAAAAGTAAACCTACTGTTGCAGAAGTTTGCAAAATTCTATCAATTTATCTATGGCACAAATGTATTGAAGGAGCGTCCTGGGGACATACAGAATATTTGGAAAAAAAATAGTTGGAAAAAAATCCAGTATCACTGCTTTTACATACACTAAGAGGGATACGCAAAAAAAATTTCAAAGCATTTATTTTCTTTGAATTCATTACAAAATATATGTCTGTGCAATTAAAAAAATAGTTGCAAGAAGAAAAATTCCATGCCTGATGTTGATGAAAATCTTGTGTGTCTCTAATGTACTTAGGAAAGGTTCAGCAGCAGTTCATCCAAGTGAAAGCAGATTCCTTTTAATCCCATGAAGACTGGTTGAGTTATATGCTTTGTAAATGCTAGCTATACAAGCTACAAACTTGCCTGTGACCTTCCGGATATGAATTTGTAGTAGATAAGCCATTACTAACTAAGGCTTTGTGACCTGGTTATTATTACAGCAGAAATAAAAATAGGACAAATATATTTTAGCAAAAATATAAATATTTTGTTTTGTTTTGTAGCTAAAAACGTTAGTTCATCTTAATTCCACTTGGAGATTTTTTTTTTAAATCTGCTGCTTCTCATTAAGGGGAAAATTCTTCCCCTTTTATCCCTGTTGCAATGGAATCAGTGTGGTTCCATTATATGAAGGATGGGCAGGATTTAAAGGCCATACAGAGAGATTTTCCCTCAACCAAGCTCCTCAGGAAGCTGGAGTAGGACGAGAGCTGGATGATCTGTTGCTATGGCTGTTCCATTTTGTAGAGCTTTAGAGACAAGGAGACTACTTTGGAGTATACGTGATAAAAGATAGTTGATTGCACATTATGGCTTGAGGGGGAAGAATTTCTTCTCCTGTCCCACCTTGGAGTTCCCTAACTCAGTTACTTTCCTGAGATACTAGAGAGGATTTTCGCCCACAGAGTATGAATCCTACACTGCCTGTTGCCTTTGCATCATTCTCTTATAACATACTATTTTTGATAATACTTGAAGCCATTCTTGATATACTTTATTTCTTTTCACAGTACTTCTCCTATGTCATCAGTTTACATTGTTTTCTTCCTAATACTGTCTTAAATCCTAGGGATCATATTTCCTCAAACCAATAAGCACCTATAAATCATTATACAAACAGTGTCTTACCAATCATCTTCCCCAGTGTTTGCAATACTATAACTCAAAAGAGTTTTATCCTTGGGCAATCTCATTCAGAAGCATCACGCCAATTAACAATATTCTAGAAGGAGCTGTTCTGAAGAGGTTTTTATGCTGTTATGTACTAAGTATGGCTGGTATGAGTGAACTGGTCCTCATCCTGTTAAAAACCTATGCCTCTAATCACCAGGGCATGCATGAACATCTGGACCTGAAAAGGTTACAACATGTCATTAGATATCCACTGGCCAATGACTGCCTTGCAAAACTTGGATTTGATAAGTGACACAACAAAAGCTAACCTTCAAGACTCTTCTATAAACAATTTTATAATATTAATTCCATGTTTGTTCAATCAGGCCATTTTGTATTTTCTGCTTAATTTTGTGTCCTCTGTAATGTTAGCCACAAGGTAACGCATGCACCTTCATAAATCTTTGATTTTCTTTTCTTGTCTGAAAATTGAATGGACTTCCTGCCATCACCTCCATCATTGCATAAACAATTTTTAGAAACATTATGATCTGACTGGGCATGCAATCTGTTATGAAAAAGCACTAAATTTTAATTGTTTTTTTTGGCTTAGTTGTGTTATGAAGCTTAAATCAATTATAATGATTGTGTTATTGCAGACATTAACACACTACAGTGCAATTGATATAACATTGCAGGGAGAAGTTTTATTGTACTTTTAATATCAGATATTTGGTAGTGTGTATGTATATGCTGAGAGATTGATGTGGTGTTTTTATGTTTTTTTGTTTGTTTAATTTATTCCTCTCTAGAATAAGCCATTTACATCTACTGTACTTAGAGCTGTGGCCACAATCTATAGTGTTTTATTTTCCACCAAGATGACTGCATGTGACATTTTACTTGACACATTTTATATATAAACAACCTTGGTAAGAGTCTCAAATGAATATGATGGTTTAGTCTACACCTTTACAATTCCTCTTCAAAGCCTTGTTTACTGTTAAGTATGCAATTAAGCTCTTTAGTATGATGGCCTTATTTTCCAACTAAAAGTCCATAACAGCAGTGCAGAGAGCGAAGAGAAACTATGTATGATGTGTGTCAGGAAAGGCTTTTCAGTGCACACATTTATCAGGCTTGGTGATAAAGAAACAACTTATGATTCTACAGCAATGTTAAAATCCACCTGAATAATGACAAATTGCAATGATATGGATGCTGAATGAGGTGGTTACATCTGACAAGCTTTATGGAGGCAATGCAGCTAGAGAGGAAAATAATTCATTTAAATGGAAGCAACTATCGATAATGTAGGGAATGATAGAAAATTGCAGTGCTTGGGTCTGTGGGAACTATTTTTAGACATTTATTTTATGCCAGTGAAGCTCACTGTACACATTTCTAAGATAATACCATACAATTAAAAGTTATTAAAGCTGAAAAATTATGAGTACATGCCGTTAGACCTCCTACTGAAGCTGCAGAACAATTCACTGCTGCTTTTAGCCTAATATCCCATAAGCACTAGCAGAACAAAAACAGTGAAATCCAGTTTGTAAAAATTTAAATTAATTTCTTAAGTGGGTTCATTATTTTCATTAAATATATTTATAGAACTGAATAAAAAAACCAAAAACCCTCCAACTCAAATAGAAACAATGTCTCACAAAATTAATATTAACAATTCTCCAGCTCTGCGGAAATGCATAAGACAGAGCTAACAAACAGAAAGGGAAACATTTACACAAGGCAAAAAATAGTATACATTTCATTATATATCATATTATATCAGTTATGCTGTGTATATTTTGATTTCTTCATTCCTCTGATTTATTGTGCCAGAGATTTCTTTCAATGGCAGAATTCCTGAATGACACAAGATATAACATGTAATATTTTGAACATGTGAATATTTGACCAGGCAGAGGTCCAGAAAGTTTCTTCTGCTGATGTTTTGAATCTTTCATCCTATGCTGCTGACATGGTCCTTGCAGAATGAGCACTAAGCAGAGCAGGAGGTGCTGTTTGTTTATATTATAGACCTCTTAAAAATCAATTCTGATAATCTAGAGGTAAGTAGCCTTAGATGCCTGTTTTGAAATTGAGCATCTGAGGAGGCTCTCAGAGTAGAGATATGGAGATGGAGTGATCCGTTGTTGTCACCTGCACTGGGTGTGCTATGTTTGTCTTCCTACCACAGGATAGAGATGACTTCATCTGTACCAAGTGCAGACTGGTTTCCTTATTGGAAGAGAAGGTTAAAGGACTAGAGACCCAAATGTCAACCCTGCGGTGCATTACAGAAAACAATGTCTTTCTCCATCAGGCACAGGCAGAGCGGAAGGAAGATTCAGAGAAGGCCAGGCAGGCGAAAATGAAGAACGGGGAAGAAAATTGGCAGCATGTGACCCGAAGAAAGAGAACCCATGTGCCCACCATGCAGATAGAAGTAAGGAATCATTTTCATCCTCTCTGCACAAGTACTACGGCAGAGAATGATTTGGAGGACCCTTCAGAGGGAATGGATCATCAGGAGACCCGTTTGATCAGAAGGCAAGAGATGCATTCTCCTAGGGATGGGGGTTCCACGACCACCATTCCAAAGAGGAAGAGAAGGGTGATGGTGGTCGGGGACTCCCTCCTAAGGGGGACGGAGTCATCCATCTGCCGTCCGGACCGGGAAACTAGAGAAGTGTGCTGCTTGCCTGGAGCTAGGATTAGGGATGTGACGGAGAGACTGCCAAAACTTATCAAGTCCTCAGACCGCTACCCCTTCCTGCTCCTCCATGTGGGCACCAGTGACACTGCCAAGAATGATCTTGAGCAGATCACTGTGGACTATGTGGCTCTGGGAAAAGAGATTAAGGAGTTTGAAGCGCAAGTGGTGTTCTCGTCCATCCTCCCTGTTCAGGGAAAAGGCCCAGGTAGGGACAGTTGCATTGGGGAAGTAAATGCGTGGTTACGCAGGTGGTGTCGAAGGGAGGGCTTTGGATTCTTCAATCATGGAATGATGTTCCAGGAAGAAGGATTACTAGGAAGGGACGGGATTCATCTAACAAAGACAGGGAAGAGGATCTTCGCAGACAGGCTGGCTAACCTAGTGAGGAGGGCTTTAAACTAGTTTCGACGGGGGACGGGGACCTAAGCCCGAAGGTTAGTAGGGAAGAGGGACATCACAAAGAAGCAGAAGTAGGAGGGTGCAGCAGGGGAGGCCTCCCGATTCATACTATGAAAGTAGGCCACTCGGCTACTTATCTCAAGTGCCTGTACACAAATGCAAGAAGCCTGGGAAACAAGCAGGAAGAACTGGAAGTCCTGGCACAGTCAAGAAACTATGACATGATTGGAATAACTGAGAGTTGGTGGAATAACTCTCATGATTGGAGCGCTGTCATGGTTGGGTATAAACTGTTCAGGAAGGACAGGCAGGGGCGAAAGGGGGGAGGAGTTGCACTGTATGTAAGAGAGCACTATGACTGCTCTGAGCTCCAGTATGAAACTGGAGATAAGTCAGTTGAGTGTCTCTGGGTTAAGCTTAGAAGCAAGAACAATAAGAGTGATGTCCTGGTGGGTGTCTGTTACAGACCACCAGACCAAGAGGATGAGGTAGATGAGGCTTTCTTTACTCAGCTAGGGAAAGTTTCCAGTTCACAGGGCCTGATTCTCATGGGAGACTTCAATCACCCTGACATCTGCTGGAAGAGCAATACAGCAGAGCACAAACAATCCAGGAAGTTTTGGGAGAGTGTTGCAGACAATTTCCTGGTGCAAGTGCTGGAGCAACCAACTAGGGGCCGTGCTTTTCTTGACCTGCTGCTCACAAACAGGGAAGATTTGGTAGGGGAAGTACAAGTGGGTGGCAACCTGGACAGCAGTGACCATGAGATGGTCGAGTTCAGGATCCTGACGAAAGGAAGAAAGGAGAGCAGCAGGATATGGACCATGGACTTCAGAAAAGCGGACTTTGACTCCCTCAGGGAACTGATGGGCAGGATTCCCTGGGAGGCTAATATGAGGGGGAAAGGAACCCAAGAGAGCTGGCTGTATTTTAAAGCGACCTTATTGAGGGCACAAGAGCAAACCATTCCGATGTGCAGAAAGAATAGCAAATATGGTAGGCGTCCAGCTTGGCTTAACAAAGATGTCCTTGGCGAACTTAAACGCAAAAAAGAAGCTTACAAGAAGTGGAAGCTTGGTCAGATGACTAGGGAGGATTATTTAAACACTGCTCGAACGTGCAGGAATGAAATCAGGAAGGCCAAAGCACAATTGGAGTTGCAGCTAGCAAGGGACGTGAAGGGGAACAAGAAGGGTTTCTACAGGCATGTTGCCAACAAGAGGAAGATTAGAGAAAGTGTGGGCCCCTTAGAGAATGAGGGAGGCAACCTAGTGACGGAGGATGTGGAGAAAGCTGAGGTACTCAATGCCTTTTTTGCCTCTGTCTTCACAGACAAGATCAGCTCTCAGACTGCTGCACTGGGTGGCACAGAATGGGAAGGAGGCGAACATCCCGCAGTGCGGAAGGAATGGGTCCAAGACTATTTAGAAGGATTGGACATTCACAAGTCCATGGGGCCGGATGCAATGCACCCGAGGGTGCTGAGGGAGTTGGCTGAGGTGATTTCAGAGCCATTGGCTATTACCTTTGAAAGCTCGTGGCAACAGGGGAGGTCCCTGAGGACTGGAAAAAAGCAAATATAGTGCCCATCTTCAAAAAAGGGAGGAAAGAGGATCCAGGGAACTACAGACCGGTCAGCCTCACCTCAATCCCTGGAAAAATCATGGAGCAGGTCCTTAAGGAATCCATTTTAAGGCACTTGGAGGAGAGGAAGGTGATCAGGAACAGTCAACACGGATTCACTAAGGGAAAGTCATGCCTGACCAACCTGATTGCTTTCTATGATGAGGTGACTGGCTCTGTGGATGTAGGGAAGGCGGTGGATGTGATATACCTTGACTTTAGCAAAGCTTTTGATACTGTCTCACACAGTATTCTTATCAGCAAGTTAAAGAAGTATGGGTTGGATGAATGGACTATAAAATGGATAGAGAACTGGCTAGAGCATAGGGCTCAACGAGTAGTGATCAATGGCTCAATGTCTAGCTGGCAACCGGTCACGAGTGGAGTTCTCCAGGGGTCGGTCCTGGGGCCGGTTTTGTTCAACATCTTTATTAATGATCTGGAGGATGGGGTAGATTGCACCCTCAGCAAGTTTGCGGACGACACTAAGCTGGGGGGAGTGGTAGATACCCTGGAGGGTAGGGATAGGATACAGAGTGACCTAAACAAACTGGAGGATTGGGCCAAAAGAAATCTAATGAGGTTCAACAAGGACAAGTGCAGAGTCCTCCACTTAGGAAGGAAGAATCCCATGCACAGCTATAGACTGGGGACCGACGAGCTGGGCAGCAGCTCTGCAGAAAAGGACCTGGGGGTAACAGTGGATAAAATGCTGGATATGAGTCAGCAGTGTGACCTGGTTGTCAAGAAGGCTAATGGCATATTGGGCTGCATTAGGAGGGGCATTGCCAGCAGGTCACGGGAAGTGATTATTCCCCTCAATTCGGCATTGGTGAGGCCGCATTTAGAATATTGTGTCCAGTTTTGGGCCCCCCACTACAAAAAGGATGTGGACAAGTTAGAGAGAGTGCAGCGGAGGGCAACCAAATGATTAGGGGGCTGGAGCACAGGACTTATGAGGAGAGGCTGAGGGAACTGGGCTTGTTTAATCTGCAAAAGAGAAGAGTGAGGGGGGATTTGATAGCGGCCTTTAACTACTCGAAAGGGGGTTCCAGGGAGGATGGGGCTAGGCTGTTCGCGGTGGTGGCAGATGACAGAACAAGGAGTAACGGTCTCAAGTTGCAGGGCGGGAGGTCTAGGTTGGACATTAGGAAAAAGTTTTTTACTAGGAGGGTGGTGAAGCACTGGAATGGGTTACCTAGGGAGGTGGTGGAATCTCCATCCTTAGAGGTTTTTAAGCTGAGGCTTGACAAAGCCCTGGTTGGGATGATATAGTTGAGGTTAGTCCTGCTTTGAGCAGGGGGTTGGACTAGATGACCTCCTGAGGTCCCTTCCAACTCTAATATTCTATGATTCTATGATATTTGGTTAAATGCCAATAGCTCTGCTGACATCAGTATTCTCAGGCCCTTTTCTGGCCTAGTTGCTGGAAGAGAATATGATTTCATGAGAATAGTGAAACTGTGTTTATCTTTGGTAGGAAAACCTGGAATGACATTCTCCTGACAGAAAATACAGCACTGGATGTCTCTGGAAAAAACACTTATTTCCAAAATCTTGTGTGACAAATTAATGGCCACAAGAAAGTTAGCTATAATGGAGAGGGAACCGGTATGAAATTTCTAAGATTGGTTGGAAAACCTTCCTGTTAAAACAATGAGCACTGCACTGAGCTTTACACTATGGCATTTATTTATGTTTTGAGGGTTTAGCTGCCATATAGAACTATTTTGTTTGTGCCCAGTATATTGCCTCAAAATGGCACTTTTAGGAAGCTTCCGTGGAGTCTAAGATATTGTTTATTTTGTAAAACTCCTGAATGCATAAGATGTTAAAGTCTTCATAGTTTACAGAAGTGATTTTCAAGAGCACTCAATATTGCACTAACTCTGTTCCCAGTAAAGTCAATCTACAAATCCCCTTAGTAAAATTCTGATTGACTTCAATGGGACCAGAGTTAGGCCACTGGTTAGAGCTTTTGAAAATCCCACCTCAAATTACCACCATCGAACCAGTGCATGTACAGTATGTTTTCCAGTGTTCTCCTCATACAGTAGTTAAGAAGTGTTTTATCCTGGTAGTTAGGCAACAGAACATTACACAATCTAAGAAGCTAATAGTCCTGTGTGCCAGCTTCTGAAAAAACAAACTATGATGTGTAGAGATACTAGGATGGGACATACTACTGTCTCATGACACAGCAAATTATAGATTTGTTGTTGACAAATCCACTAGATCAGAGGCTCTTTGATGCCAGTATCAGAAGATTAGAATGGCCTTTGACAGTTTGTTTTCCCACCCCTCATTTTCCTGTGACTTTTGTGGCATCTCTATCACATGATCCTTTGATGTCATTATAGTGTCTTTTCCCAAGAAGAAGATCCCTACACCTTTAAGATCTGTATCTATAGCTATTTGTATTTCCGTCTTCTATAACTTCATCACCTGTCTGTTCAGACTAAAGCTTCTCTTTGGATGCAATCACTTGCAGTCAATGACTATCAGCCACAGCTGTTAAAGTTGTGTCTTTTTTGGAGGGAAGAGTACAATTTTTTTTCTCTTTGTCTTTTCGAGTTTTACTGCTCAATGTAAGCATAATGCATCAATGATATTTATTAACTTTGGTTAAAAAATTGTAGATCGCCTGAAACTTCTTTAGAGAAAGCCAGATATGATCCCCCATCACACTTTGTTTAATCATTTAATATCTTTCCAAAATGAGTACAGAAAACAACCACGATACCAAAGATTTCTGTTTTATCTTTGTTGTTTAATTTTTAAATGCTTTTTAGTCCTGGGTTTCTTCATCCTTTTAACAACTTCTGGTTAATCACAATGGGGCTTTGGCTTCTTCCTTTTGGAATTTGAGAAAGAAGGAGGGCATTGTTTCTTCTATCTTTTGGGGGGACTTTGTAGATAGTAAGAGATCTTTTGTATTTTCCTACAGATTATTTGCAAATTTTAAGCCATTATGTGTCCTGCTAAAATTGAGTTATTATGGAGAGTCAACCTCAGAAAGGAGACTTTTTTCCAGGCTGCTTTGAATATGTGCTTGATTCCTGAAACAGTGGTCTATTCCAATTCAGTTGATAGTGCACATCTGTGAAGAATTCCTCCTTCTGTTCCTGTGACCATATACAATCCACATAAAGACTTCCAGGGGAATCAGAAAAATATATATTTTTAAGTTGGTAGAATAGCTCAATTTCTGTTATTATTTTCAGGCCTGGAGCTTGGTCTTGGCAGTGATTACTTCACTTGAAAAGAAGGCATAAGGAAAGCTGATATATGTCTACAATGACCTGTTTTCTCCCTCATGAAAATACCTCTGGTATCTGGATGTCCTTCTGCTAATTTTATGCTATGATGGGTGAGAAGATTCCTCGATGGCCACTTGTGGTTGCAGATACTTCCAGGAGTAGGAAACTATTAGAAAAGGGCTGATAGACTGAGATCCATGTCGAGAAGCTTCTCTTAGGTGAACAAGGAGGATAAAAGAGTTATAAGAATAGCCGGCATGAATTTGTCAAGAACAAATCATGCCAAACCAACATAATTTCTTTCTTTGACAGGGTTACTGGCCTAGTGGATGAGGGGAGTAGTAGACAAGATATACCTTATGACACAATCCCACATGACATTCTCATGAACAAGCTAGGAAAATGTGGTCTAGATTAGACTGGATGCATAACAAGTTGAAAGACTATAGTCAAAGAGTAGTTCTCAATGGTTCATTGTCAAACTAGGACCATGTACATACGGTGTCAGAGGCGTGTGTCCCGGATTTAACACTATTCAATATTTTCATTACATACTTGCATAATGAAGTGGAGAGTACACTTATAAAATTTGCAGATGACACCAATCTGTGAAGGGTTACAAGGACTTTGGAGGACAGGATTAAAATTCAAATGACCTTGATAAACTGGAGAATTGGTCTCAAATCAGCTAAATGAAATTCAATAATGATAAGGGCAAAGTACACACTTAAGCAAGAAAAATCAAATGCACAGATGCAAAATGGGGATAACTGGCTAGACAGTCATAGTGAAGGAAAGGATCTGCGAGCTACAGTGGATCAGAAATTGAATATGAGCCAACAATGTGATACAGTTTGAAAAAAAGCTAATATCATTCTGGGATGTATTAACAAGATCGTTGCATGTACTTGGCACTGGTGAGGCTTCAGCTGGAGTACTGTGCCCAGTTTTGGTGCCATATTTTAAAAAAGATGGGGACAAACTGGAAAGAGTCCAAAGGAGTAATAAAAATGATAAAAGGTTTAGAGGAAAACATAAAAAAGTTGGACATGTTTAGTCTTGAGAAAAGAAGATGGAAGGAATCTGTTAGCAGTCCTCAAATACATTAAGGACTGTTGCAAAGAAGATGGCAATCCATTATTCTCTCTGTCCACTGAAGGTAGAACAAGAAGTAATGGGCTTAATCTGCAGCAGAAGAGATGTAGGTTAGATGTTAGCAAACATCTTTCTAACTATAAGGATAGATAAATACTGGAATAGGTTTCCAAGGGAGGTTGTGGAATCCACATCATTGCTGGTTTTTAATAGGTTAAACAAGCACCTGTCAGGGATGATATAGGTATATATATGGTCCTGCGTCAGCACATAGGATGAACTGGGTGACATCATGAGCTCCCTTCCAGCCCTACCTTTCTATGATTCTATATTCTGTACAGGTGCAAGACACTGGAAAAAGAAAAGCAGAGCAAAAACAAACAGCAAAACTGGGAAAGCAAAATGGATTGGTAACTGCAGGGTGGGAAGTCACTAAAGGCGTAGGGAAGGACAAAAGGTTTAAAATAATGTTACAATTGTTTCTTTTGCAAAGTGCAGCAGGGCAGAGATGGGGACAGGAGGATAAAACATCTTGCAGAGATGGGAACATGGGGATAAAAGGTTATGGAAAATGCTGGTCAGCAGAGGCGATCACTGACCTTGATGGACAGCTCCAAAAACTGCCTCTGTAGCTGCTGAACAGGACATAACCCAGAAGAGAAGGATTGGCACACCTGAACTTGCAAAAGTATGCTTTTTTTCGTCAGTTCTGAAAAAAAAATCAAATACATGCTTTCGTAAAAATCAAAGCATGCCATATGTAGCTCGGACTTTTTCAACAACAAAAAAATGTGTGCCCATAAAACATTCTGTGTGATACATCCATTATAAATCCCCCTTGGTAAGCACATTGCAGAAAACAAGGGTCATGCTGAGAAGGAATCGTGCATATGTAATTATGGGGCAGCTGATGTTTCCTGGTAACAATTTCCTCTTTCTCTAGGGAACAGGGAGAATCTTCACTTAATGTTTCTCACTCTGCTGTATATGGTTTGTGATCTGTTTTGCATATAGTCATGCCTTTTACATTAGTCTTCTTGGTAATAAATCATGGTTTAGCACAATAGGTGATTACATTGGCGGCAGAAAAACATTCATTGATGGGTATTATGTATTAAAAAATAATACTCTTATTTTTCATTCTTAACATTTACAACTAAAGAGGAAAAAAGGTCTAACAAGGTATATTTTTGTGTAGCACAATGACAACCAGAATGCTCTGTAAAATGTTCATAACAAAGAGTTTGTTTTCTTGTGTTTTCTTTTTTTTTTTTTTTTTTTTAAATAAGAAACCATTTCCAGCTCACTATCCCAATAAAAATACTACCTCCCAGAAGATTTCTTCTTCTGGATCCTCAAGGACTTTCCAGACACCTGAGAAGCCAAAATTAAACCTAATTAGGCTGTTAAGCAACCACATTAATCTTACAGCTGCTATAAAAATAGTCAAGCTGCTACAGGTAGATTCTGGAATGGTACTATACCTGCATCTTAAACAAAAAGGCACAAAATCAAAATATTTAATTTAGCTTCAAGACAGTAAAGGTGCTTCATGCCTCAGTGGGCCTTATTTTCTTGTCCCAATCGTTGTTATTAATTACTATTCACCATTAATTTACTGAGTAACCAAAGTATGCTAGACAGTCATATAAAAAGACACAATCCTTAGCCCAAGAAGCTTACTGTTTAATAAGACAATTTACAGATCTGGGGATACTGGGGAAGGATATGTGTTATTTTGTGGAGTAGGGAAAATCAAGATGTATTTGATTTATATTTGTTTATATTTATTTTTGTTTAACTCTTGACTCCACATTTAGCTGCCATGGTCTGGTTTCCTATAGTGTGGAATAGTAAACTTGGATTAATATTCCTTGCCTGCTAATTTAGCCTTTGCCTTTATTGATTTTATGCTTAATGCTAACTAATTTAATATTTTCATCATTGCCCCTGTTTTATTCACTTTTAATATGTGCCCTTTATTGGTAATGAACCCTACCCGATTCTATTATAAATCTCTGTAACACTAGCCTCTTTTTTGCTTTTTATTCATGGTTAATGTTTATCTTATCCAATTTTATAAAACAATGTTAACTTTTACGTGTAAGATGATTTTTGCCCTCTGTTTAGTTCTTGCCATTATTTATCATATCATATCATAAGCAGTTCAAGATCACTCTCTACTACCCTACGTCTGAAGACAACTTCCAGTCCCCACCCACCCTCTCCACTCCCTCCCAACAGAAATCAGTGCTGATTAAAGCAATTTGGCCAAGTCTGCACACCATCACTAGCTATGTTAACTTTCTGCTTTGCTAGACCTTCACAGGACAAGATTCTTCTTCACCCCTTGGACAGCTGGCTAGCTGGAAAAGCTCTGAAACCATGCTAGGTTGGCAGATGAGATTGGGAATAAGAAGGGGACTCAGAGTATTGATGGAGATGTCCCTCACCACCCTCAGAACCCCAGTGTTTCCAGTTTCCATAATTTTGTTAGAAATCTTACTTTTCTTCCCCTTAAGTCCACAGGCTCTTTGAGTCAGTTGGAGAAGAAGGAGTCTTAGTTTTAATTTAAAAAAAAAAAAAAAATTAAATACATGTCTAGTCCCAGCAGTTGCAGAGAAATGTCTGAAAACAATAACATCTTAGAAACCAAAGGCACATAAGAAAAACCCAAATTTAAACAAAACAAACATTATTTGAAAGACAATCTCAGGACTGAGTGTCTGTCTTGTGCTTTTTGAATGTATGGAATTGGTAATACAGGATCAGGAGGGTTTGTATTCTGGCCTCTCCCCACATAGCAAATTTCAGGAAATCTCCACAAGGAGGAGAACCTCCTAGAGATTCCTTCCCTCAAGCCCCACTCAGGTTTTCTATGGGAAGGGTGGAGGGGTGGACCACAAAGGTAATTTGAGACTGTGGTGCTATCTTTCATCTCCCCCCTTCTAATCCTTCACTGACAGCACTCGGTCCTTCTATGTTGACTGCAGTGGAAAGTTTCTTTGTTGTCGGAACTGCTGTTCAGATACTTCTACTATATGGAGCCCTGGAAAGTAATTTTTATCAAGGACCCCTCTTTCCATCAGGCACTCCACCCTATCCCAGGTCTAATCACCCATGAGGAATTAAGATAAACAATCAGTGTCACACAGCAGGTAAAAGTGCAAAATAAATGTAACATTTTATTAACTGAAATATGTAAACAGCAGAATGAAATAGCTTGTGGGTTAACTAAAAAGGCTTGAAGCCAGGGCCCTTACCATTAACATAACCCATAGGTAATAAACAATAACATAAATCAGAACGTTACAATCCCTCACCAGGAAAAAGGATCAGGTAAGCAAACAGGATTGGAAAGAATTGGGACACAGAGGAGTGAGGAATCAGAACAGAATCGGGATGATGGATGAGGAATAACAGGAACAGGTAGGTTGGTCTTCTTCTTTCTTCTGTTCTTGATCCATAGAACTTCTAAGAGAGTACAGATTTAAGGCTGCCACTCAGAGGGAAAGCCCTTTGCAACACTGTGTAAAGTCTTAAATACTCCCCAGTTGACCAATGGGAAAGCTTCCTTTTCCCACCTGCATGCACACGGCACTTCAGTCTCTGCACCTGGCACTTCTGTCTCTGTGAACACGTTCCGAAAGTTTTGCACATGACATATAACTTTGTTGCGCACAGTACATAACTTTCATTCATAAATGTAACTCTTTCCTTATAATCACAATTCACATCAAGATGGATCCTATGTGGTAAAATGGCTAATTACAGTTCAGGCCTACAGAGCTAAATTGAGAGAGGCATGGTGGGAGCATGATGTCCGCACTGAAGTCCAGCCTCATAATCCCTGTCAGCATAACAGTCAGAGCTGTAACATTTTCTACCATTTCAATTTCATGTGTCGGCATTTCTGTGGTAAGTAATTTAAAAGAATAAATGCAGCATAACATCAGGTTTCAATCTAAAATAAAAGGCAGCCTTCACAATGAAGAACAGATGGCAGTTGTGCTTTAAATATCCAACTTATTTATGTGACCATCATCCCTGCAACAAATTTTTTTTTTATGTTGCTTTCAGGTCATGAGCAGTACTTTGACAGAAACTGCTTTGTGAGACTAAGGCAGACTCTACAAAGTAGTACCCCCTTCGGTAGTGGAACTGAGGTTGTTGGGGGGGGATGGGATTCGGGGGAGGGCTGTATGCCTTCTACATGGAACAAAACTCTACTCCATAGAGGCTTCCCGTATGGCAGCATGCCAAGAAGGAGTGAGTGCACAGGCAGCTGGTGATGGATGGACAAACAGGACAATCATTCATGCTAAACAAACACTTTACATTATCTGATATTGAAAATAAAATATATTTTGTTTGTTAAAAAAGCTTAAATGCTAACAAAAAACAAGTGACCAGCATACTTCAAGTTTCTTTCTCTACATGTTAAGTTATAGATATTGTCTGAAACTGATGCTAACAGTTGTATTGTAGCCTTTAAAATTTTAGCACTTACTCCCTTTAGTAGATCTACATAATGCAACGGCAGCTAGTGGCTTATTACATTTTACATTTACTTTACAATTTACTTTAAGGGAAGGTTAATTTCCACATTGGCTTTTGGCCCCGTATATCCCTCTAAAAATTGTAGGGGTGGTGTTTGTTATTTCATAGTCTCAAAAATGAAACAAGATTTGTACTCCTAGATTTGAACTTGCTAAAAAGAGTTTTAAATTAAATTCAATAAAATATGCAGCTTAATGGATACACATAAATTAATAAAGTTATCCATATTTACTGAAACTGCTAGGAAATTATGTATGCCACCTTAAAGCAAGTACTGTAAAAAGAAATTTGTCTGTCTCTTGAAATGTGTGAAGCATACACAGGAGAATAATTAAGAGACAGGGGAAATTAGACTTTTTAAAAAATGTGATTTGTTGCTTCACAAAAAGTCAAGAGAGCACATACCTGTATAAACACCAGCTCCTGGGACCCATCACTGTTTCCCCAGAGTTCTGGGAAATTAGGGAATCTATTTCTCTACAGATATTTGTCATGCAAGGACAAACAACATGTCTCTGGAATTCCTCTGAAAATAGCCTTTCCCTTCCTAGACAACAGTTGATTCTCAAAATCCCACATATCATAACAGCTAGTTGATTCACCAGGGTACTAGATTTTAATTTAGGTGCAACCCCAAGAAGAATATCATTTATTGCAGTGGGCTTTATGGTTCGTTAGTCTTTTTTTATGCTTAATAAACCTGTTTCACCAGACCAAGCATTGAATACAAATTTCTAGTTTCCAATACAATGCCCAAACTTCTTGTCTACCTTCCTAGGATCAGCAATGCTGCATTTACTTTAACTTCAGTTAAAGACATTGCTCTCTTCACAATAAGTTGAATAGCCTCTACTTGGCTGCACAAGAGAGTAAAGACTTCCCCACTTCCTACTTTGCTTGGAACCATTCAAATTGCCACTCTAGCTATAAGGCCAGGGAGAAGGGCTCTAATCTGTGAGCAAACAGTCTGAAGGTATGCCTACACTGCAAGGTAAGCCCAGAGTTAGCAGATCTCCAGGTAGCAGATCCTGGGTTTGTTAACCTAGGGCTTCAGTGTCTACCTTCATTTGTAAGCCCAAGTTAGGAATTGTGGAACCCTGGGTCCCAACCTGGGGCTCCAGCATCTACATTGCTATATGTCAGCCGGAGTCCAACCACCCATATCCCAGACTTCCTAGCACCTTCCCAAAATATGCTACTCTAGTCCTTTGTTCCTGGTGCAGCATGGAAAAACTTGAGAATCCAAAAGACAAAAAGTTGGCCTATGGAATTGTGGGATACTTTTTGTGGACTCCCAGAGAACAAGTCCAGTGGGGTTGCATCTACATTACAAAACAAATGGACTTGAATTAACTCAGCCTCAGCCTCTGACCCTCCACCACCATGGCATCTTAGGACCCTGGGTCTGAGCCCTGGGCTAGTATGATTTGTGTGTAGACAGAAGTGGGTTAGACTTGAGCCTGAGTTTGAACCCTAGGTTTATATTGCAGCGTAGACATCCCCTGAGAGGCAACAGAAAAGGGTAGAGAGTGGAAGGAGTTCTAGGGCACCACCTAGAATAAATGGCTGAACTCCCAGGAAGAAGCAAGATGCTCCAGAAAAACATGTGCAGTAACTTATACATCCCTAGAGCAAGGGAGGAGAGTCAGAGGAATTGGGATTGAGCTATAAATGGGGTTTTATTCTACCTCTAGGGAGGTGTACACAGACAGGACAGATTGCAAATTTACAATCCAGCTCATTATAAGTGAGTCCATAATTGTATTTCACTGTTTAAGAGATTGCCCAGTCATTTTCACAGCTCCTGCATCCTCCCCTGTATTAACTATCACCACTTACTGACCAGCAACACTCAGTGAGCTTCAGTATGTTTATATTTATATCCAAATGTCTGGCTGGAGTTTACCCAAATGTAACAGAATCTCCTATCTGAAAACCAGACTGAAAAATCTCATGAGATTTCCAGAATTTCACATTTCCATTTAGTTATCAAGCCATATGCAAAAATGAGCTGATTTTTGAGGGGTGTGGGCAGTGTTTTGTCCATGTCTGCTATCACTCATGTGAAATTAAGAAGGGAATATGGCACAGAAAGATTAAAAAACCCAAAATAAGATAGTATTTGAACATCAGCTACAAGTTTTTCAGTTGGTCACAGATGATTGTGCTTTGCTTGCATGATATAGCTGAAGCAGATGGCTGCACCCTACAATGGCTCCAGTCATTCTTTACTCACAGGATAAAGGAAGTAGTAATGGGTAACTGTTCCTCTTCTCCAAAAGCCTTCTCTTTCATGGTCCCTTCAAGGACCTATCTTGCCTCCTCTTCTTCAATATCTAGATGAGACTATTTGGAGAGATCAAGAAATATCATAGATTCTGATGCCAACAATACATGGATGACACCCAGGTCTGTATCACATTTTTTGCATATGCAAACACTATCACTAGTATATCACAATGCTTAGGAGAACAGCACCTGGATGAAGATCAGCTGGCTCAAAGTTAACCTGTACAAGCATACAGCAGTGATGGTTAGAAAGGAGGAAATGCAATTAAGACCTGGTTTTCCTGGACAGTGTCCTTCCATTCATCCAGGTGTCTGCCCCATCTACAATTTAAATGAAGTGTTTACATCCTGTGCAGTTCTTCACTTAGCTTACATTGTCCATGCATGATCAATGGTAAAAAATGCCTTCTTTCATCTCCAGCAAGAGAAGTCATTAGTTAATTAATATATTTTTCCAACAGAAACTGAAAATGTAATTGTCAACTCAGCTTACGGTTTGGGGAAAGGGAAAACAATTGCCTATAAAGGAAAATTATGTCCATCAAGGAAGCGACTGGGTAGGGACCTGCAATCCCTGATCTTCTTGCTTTCTGCCCTCCTTCATTCTCTTTGTCATTCTACACCTGCTTGGTCTTCCAGTCCTTCCTTTCTCCCTCTCTCCTCTTTAGCTCTGTTCTAACTCCAGGTGGTCTATGTCTCTGCCTTCTTTTTCCATCTTCTCATTCCTCATTGGTACTTCATTCTGCCAATTGGCAGCTTCACATATCATAGAAATAACAAAATGTTGCCCTCAGTTACACCCATTCAAACCCACAGAAAGCATGGATAAGTAGGTGAACATAAAGATAGAATTTATCCCATTTTCTGAAATGGGAATAAGTTCTTTGGGCTGGCTGTGATTGCATTAATATTTCAATGACTTATAGAGACAACATTTCATTTCTATTTTTAAAATGCTTACTTTTTTAATTCAAAACTAATAGCAATTTAAAATTCTTTGTTAAAAAGCTTTATGTTGTGCTATGTGTTACTGCTTTCAGTGAACATTTGGTGACAATCCTTCAAATAATTACATTGTCAACAGCTAATAACATCAAACATGGTATTTGCTGTTTGTCATAATTGCCTCAGCAGGAAAAAAAGTATCAATATTGCTATCTGGAGTTCAATGCCGTTTCCATTCATTGCACTCTCACTTTGATTTTCTAATATTTTATTTTGAAATCTATGAAGCAGCAGCTGAGACACTCATTACTTTTGACTACAAATGGCTGCAGAATTGATGGGAAAGCTGATTTAGATGGCACATTCAATAAAATGCCCCTTTTAAGATGTCTTAATAACAGACTTTAGTGACAAAAAATCCATGTGTCTTCCTGTATTATATAAAAACAGAATTCTGTTTTGCAATTTTAAGTTCCCAGGGAGATTGAGATACAATTGTAGATTATACACTGGTCTCCAACTTAAATCAAATTCAGTATAAAAATATCTGTACTATGTACTGCAGTATGTCTCTGAATTATTTGAATACTAATATTGAAGGTGTTCACGAATGTCAGTCAATAAAGTCAAAAAGAGATACAAACATAGTCAAATTCTAAAAATAAAATGTAAAAATGAAAGGACAGAAATACTGAGGCACATTCCCTATGCAGACAACAGGGAAACTAAAATAAAGAGCAGCAATACCTAAAAAAAATAATAAATATTTAAGTAAACATTAACATGATTTTACAAAGAAAAAATAATCAGATTAAACAATCTATATGCTAGAAGATGAAAGAAAGGCAATATTCATTGTAAAAGTTAGTTTACAAAACAGATTCAAATATCGGTTTTAGCTTGCTTGGAGAGCAGTCCCTTCTCCTTAGGCCTTTAAGAATCTTGGATCCAAAGGACTAAGATCTTCATTTACTGGACCTATCACATATCTCTCCACATATAAACCTGATAAATTGTCCCTAAATGAACATATGGCCTGTATCTAAGATTGTAGAATATGATGGCCCCTCTAGGCCATTGCCAATTCTGCTGTAGATGGAGGCAGCCATTGCTCATATAGTAAATGATTCCTACATTCAATTAATATTTAGGGCTAAATTCACAAAAGGATTTAGGACCTAACTGGCATATTAGGCATCTAAATCCCAGAATCAGTCCCCATTAGGATTCCCCTGCTCAGTGCCCCTCAAAACCTGTAGGCTCATAAGCTTACTTGGCACCTAAATTTTTACAATAAAAGTTTCCTAAGCACCTATGTTTCTGCCTGTAAGCTTGCACACTGCACTCCTGTGTCAGGTGTGCAGAAACCTAAGCCCCAGAGCAATTCACAAACCAGTTGAAGATAGGCATTCTTCTGTCTAAGTCGTGTGGGGGACTCAATCCAATAAGTGTTCTCAGACCTGGCCTACTGGATCAGATTCATATGGACAAGTATACGCAAAATAGTTGGGGAAGACAGGGAGGATTAAATAATGAAAAAAATATTGGGCCAGAGAGAGAAAGCAAGAATGAGAATGACTCTTCACCAGGAAAGATTGAGAGAGGCTCACATCAGATCACTTAGGGCGGTGGTTAGGGGGACCTGAACTAGGGGTCTCCCACATCCTAGGTAAGTACCCTAAACACCAGGCTAAAAGTTATGAGGGAAGCCATCCTTCTCCTTTCCCATTCCCAGTTTCTTGCTAAAATGATGTAGGTGCCTTGTCACGATGTCTATAGTGGCTCGTGAGCAAGAATAACAATCTGTTGGATCTGTTAAGAAGCAGGATACAAACCCAAATTCGTTGTGAGTTCTATACTTAGATTTCTATACTTAGATTTCACCAAACAAATAACAAGTGTAAACTCCTCAGGTCCTATAAAACCTTAACATGGAGACACAGACAGTTCCCTTGGGCATTTCGATCTCTCTTGCTACCTAGGCAATCTTGGCTTTGTGAAGGACAGTCACTTTACACTAAACATCACAAAATATTCAGGTTACTCCCAGTCTCAAAGGGCCAGGACAATTTGCACCTTAGATCACACTAAAGATAACACTACTAGCCAATCCTATAAAAAATTAACTAAGGATTTATCAAGTAAGAAAAAGAAATGGGAGAATTCTTTTTCCTGTTTGGTGACTTACATAATTTCAGAACAAACATTTTCACAGTTCCTGAGTAAACACTTAAGTATTACTTCATACCATGGGATATGAGATATCAAGTAGGATTAATACAGGCAAGCATCCTACAATCATTCCATGAAGTCCAAACACTAAACACAGTCGTAGAACCCTAATATATATTTTAACTATACTATCCTACAGGTAAAAGACTGGATTCCAGCTATGCATTTGTCAGTGTTCGGTGAAGTCCGGGGTCTTGGCATGAGCTGGCACCTGGTCTACCAATGTCACACCATCACCAAGAGAAGATTTGCAGCTGAAAATTGCAAGCAGTGGGAGGTGACTCCCAGCAGTCCAGATTCACGCACCTATCTGTGAGAAAGGGTGAAGGGCTTAACATACACCCTTCTTGGGAACTCTCATTGGCTAACTTAGGAAATCATTTTTGTAAATCATTCTCAGGTGCCTATTTGTCTCCATCATTGTTTAGGAAGCCTAGGTGCAAAACCTAGCCTTTGTGAATCCAAGTTATTTTCTAGGCACGTGAGTTTCTTTGTGATTCTTGCCCAACGAGTATATTACTTTGCACCCTAATATTCATTGGGACAGCAGAAATAAAAAAACATTTATGACTCCTATCAGTAGTGGGGAGACAGGATCAATCCTATGTTCCCATTGTTAAATATACATTTTGTAACACCAGATGGTTCAACTTTTGCAATTTTGCAAGAGTTGGTGTTTTATGTTTTATTTTAGTTTAAAAGATTCCAATAGAAAGGGGAGTATTGAGAGACTCTTTTCAGCATTTATGTGTTTCCATGATAAATTACAGTACACAACCTGTATTTATGGAATATGAGTATATTGATTTTCAATTCCATAATAGCATTTGTTATGTCTTATGTCTTTCCTGGTAGGGGTGGAGAGAAGTGTTGAATATAATTCAGTGTGGTCTAACTCTGATCAATGTCAGCAAACAAGAGTTAGGATATTTTTGGTTTTGTTTTAATGTGGAAAATCTCTCAAAGTATATTTAGATCCCATCCTGCATCCTGCTCTTCATGGGCACACATGGTGTTCTACTGGAGTGAATGGGACTCTGCACCAGAATAGAATCAAACCACAGGATCAGGGTCATCTGCGTGCACACATTATTATACATTGTATATTACATTTTATCTCTAACTATTATTTATTATTTCTGAAGTATGAAAGTTATGACTGGCACTATGCAAGAGCATGTACAAAATTTCACCAATCCTGCAAAACACACTTTTGCTGATATTTGCATATTGGGAATAGCCCATATAGAATTCAATGGAACAAAACATATACATACATTAAACATGTGTATGCGTGTTTGCTAGATCATTGTTTCATCTGTACACTCTTAAAGGGAGAAATCACATATTTTTGTGTTTGACACTGTATGATACTTAAACAATATGTATAGAAAAAGGATGTTTTCAAAAAACACATTGAAAATTAATGTGACTTTTGCTCCTAAATCTGTTAAGGCACTTAAGACCACTCAAAAGTTTATACTCACAAATACAAACATAAATAAATAACTTACAGTTAAAAATTAATTATATCTACATGTTGTGTGTCTCCTTGCAATTTAAAAAAGTTCTATCAAACCTACAAAAGAAAAAAATTGTTTGTTTGTATTGTTTATTTTTGCCTGTATATTGTCTCCATGTAGATCATTAAAACTTTGATAACATAAATTAAATCCAGGGAAAGATACCTTTAAAAAAATGTAACAATTCCAATCTCTAATAGTCTCATGAGAGTTCAAATATAATCATTCAGGATTCAGAAAGGCTATATCCATAGTTATTAGAATTCTTTACCAAAACAAAAGTTATGTATTTGTCTTTTAAAAAACTGGACAACACTGTCGAAAATGTATATGTGGAAGATGTATGCACATGATTTTAATAATCAAGTCTCAAATAAAGTTATTCTAATTTATTTATATCCCAGTCTTTCATTATTAAGGAAAATATAATTCAAATATTTTAACCGGCAGACCAGATTTATAGTGGTGTATATATATATATATATATATATATATATATATATATATATAAAATGTCCCAAATAATATATACTTAGCATATATCTTACTACATATATCATCTATATCAATATATGCTTAGTAAGTGAATTATGTGAATAATTTTGGCATTTTATAAGACATTGAAATTATAATTGGAGAAGTATGTTGTGATTTGAAAACTACTAACAGAATAACCTGTGATGAGGGATCTTTAAGATCTAAAAAATGTTTAAAAAGTACTTAAGATCTCCCTGAAGAAGCAGGAAGTATGGAGCCAGGAAGCTCAGCTCCTGGAGGAAGGACTTGAGGTTGTTGTTTGTAAGTAACCCTTTCTTGACAATGGATGGACCAGCTTTGAAGTTCTAAGAAAAACTATATCAAGCTCTCTTTGAGTATAGGGCCTTTTGGGACAGGTTAGGTAGAAAAGTATTATTATTAGAATAGGGGATTCAAAAAATGTGCCATCACACAGGCAATCAGGATTTTATTATAGCTGTATTATTTCTCACTCCTTGAGCCAGAAGAAAGCTGGCATTGCTTTTGAATGAACTCTGAATGATACAAGGTGGACTGGGAACAGTCTGAGTTTTGGCTGAGGAACCCTGTTGTAAACACCTAAGGTCTGTCTATTGAGACCCATTGGTTCCCTGGGTTACTTCCTACCTCAGCCTGCCTCTACATTTTTCTCACAGCTCCTTTCCAGGTTCACTCTTCCACAGTTCCAAAAGGAAAATAAATGAATTATAGGGAACAAGGCAAATGTGAAGATTCTGTGCCAGACACACCTGCCCCAGGAAGACGCTGGCATCTAACAATTTCAGGAGAACCCCATCTCTCAGCTTTCCTTGAGGGGCTAGCACATGTGGTTTAATTCCTGGTCAGCCACTATTGAGCTGGGCTTTTCCTTTTTTAACTCCTCCCTCCATTCTGGGATGTGTAACAGGGCAGAGCTGATTGTGCCCACAGGCTCTCATTAACCTCTTCCTAGTCATTGTGAGGTCTGTATACCTAAGAATACTGTGGAGAGATATAGACCATGATCATGTGTGAAATAAAGATGTGATACACAGGAATGCTGTTAAGAAATTGCAACTTAATTTTTTTTCCCCAGCCACCTGACCTGGGTCAGAGGTTCAAAGATTAATGTTAACATAACACAAAAAGGAGGTTCAGTGGTGAAGGTTGGCATAGTTGTCTTGAAAATCCTCAGACATGAAAGGAATACTTAGCCTCTCACTGAACATTTGCCAGTAACTACTCTCTCTGAATCTCAATGACTTTTTGATCACATTATCACTTCATGTTCTCAAAATATTTCTTTCGATTTTGGCCTGTTCAGCTGTGAAGGTAGTTTTGCAACCAGTAGCCTCTGTTTACTGCTTCTTATGTTTTTCATTTCCAGTGACTAGGTGAGCATGTGTTACTTCTACTTGCACAGAAGTCAGTAGAATTCTGGGTGCCCTCAAGCAATAGACTCAACACCCTTGTTTTTCTCTGAAGTCTAGTACTTCTATAAGACTCAAAGTCTGTGGGGATTGTGATACATGAACTTGGTGCAGATGGTATAGTGCTTAGCATTCCAGATTGCCAGCCACTTTCTGATTAGAATATTCTCTCTCAGTTGTAATAGGGGTAACTTTTCAGCATTTAAATTGTACCATTAATTCTACTCCAATTTCCTGTAACTGCCACAACATTAGTAATGAAGTGGCTCATGAGGCCTGTTAGATATTATGGACATTTTTCAAAAGCACCTAAGTGATTAGAAGCCTAACTCCAATTCTCAAAATGGAGTTAGACCCAGATTGTTAAATGTATTTAGGCGTTCCACCACTTGGTGTTACAAAGTCTAAGTGAGTCAAATCTAAGTCACATTTTCAAAAGTGTTTTAGGCATTTAGGAACCTAAGTCTTACTAAAGGATTTGAGCTTCTAAGTGCCTCAATCACTTTTGAAATAAAATGGTACTTAAGTTCCTAGGTCACTTAAGCGGTTCTGAAAATTTTGCCCAAACAGTACATTAATACATTTGCCTTATAAGCCAGATAGATCTGTGCCAGCCTTGGACCAAAAGTGTTGTTTTGTGTACCATATTTACTGAAGTTTTTCCACGTTGGTATCTTATCTTCAGGCATTCATACTTGGGCAGAACATGACTTCTTACCCTATGATCTTACGAGATCTTATGATCTTAATATAGAGATGGTCACTGTGGATTGTGCTTAACATTTCTGGCTTCGTGTTGTGGCATTATAGCATGATATGCTTTGCTCAGGATCCAGGCACATTCATGCAGATATTACAGCTCTACAGTCCAATCATGCTTGGAAGGGACCTGAACTTTTACTGTTCATTATGGTATAGAAATTATTTCTTAAACACTTGTAAAAATAAACCATTTTATTGTTTCCCATTTCAGCCTGTAAAATTTTGTTTCAGAAATGGGTAGTATATGAGTCATAATTACTTCACCACCTCTCTTCCTGCAGCACCTACCTTTCATCATTGATTGGTGCTTGTGGCCGCATATATAATATGGGAAGCTCCTTCCAAATTGTATTTCACGTTTAATAATTTTTTTTTTTCAATTTTGTGATCACTGACAAAAGTCTAGGTGGTGGTTATGTTCACTTCCAATATTTGGTCTAATAAAGTAAAATAAAAAGAAATATAATAATCTACAAATGACATTTGGTTACATCTAATTTGTTAATTTCAAGAGGATACCACCACTGAGCATCACAAGGTCATGCTGTTACACACAATCTTCCATGTTTTTTTCTTAAAATATAACTATCTAGCTAAGGTACATATATGATCCCCATCACTGTAGTATTTGAGTGCCTCACAGTCTTTAAGATATATAACCTGACAACACCATTGTGTACTGTTATCCCCATTTAACGGATGGGGAACTGAGAGGTCACATAAATTGCATAAGGTCTCACAGCTAGTCTGTGGTGGAGCAGGGAATTGAACCCTCATTTCCCCAGTCCCAGGCTAGGGTTCTAATCACTGCACCATCCTTCCTCTCCTTTGCAAGCAAATTTTGACTCTTTGAAGACATGCTGTGTTGTTAATCTAGGGTTATTAAAGATGTTTTGCAGATTCATGAGAGCTGTGCAAGTAGTGGAACAGTTTGTTCTCTACCTTTGGTTCTGATTAGAGTCTTTGAGAGTCAGGCATTGGTATTGGGCTGAGATTCCAGCAAGAAGGGATTGACCTACATGCTGCTTGACCATCTCATTTCAGTACTAGTGTATAAGTGTAAATCAGGCAAGTTGCCCTTAGAGAATATCCAGACTGTGTGTGATTGATTTCTCATCCACTGGGAAACTGACCTGCAAGTCCCCTCAATAATGGAGCAACACATGCTGTTAGAAGAAGCAACAATAATAGAAAACAACTTTAAATCATTAAGAATTAATACTTGAGTAGTTATTAATAAGACATATTTGTGAGTGAAAAAGAATTATTTGACTATTAAGAAAGAAAAGAGTTTAATTAATGGTTATCCAATCAGAAGAATTTACTAAATTTTTCTCAGTGATCTAATTTTAGAATTAATTTTTGGATGAACTCTTATTTAAGACTTGATAGCATTCAAGGGGATTCTACGTTAAAGTGTCCATAGTTTTAATAGTGACGACAAAAGCCTATCCCCCAGAATAGGAAATAGAATAGGAAATCAGATAAAATGAACACTTCATGATAACACTCCTGCATGGATGGTTTAGGTCTACATAATCTTGCCTCAGTATAGGAGGATGGACTAGATGACCACTTTGAAGTCCCTTCCAGAACTATGTTTCTATGACTCTGATTCTATTGTTGTTGTTCATGGAATTGATTAGAATCATTCATGATATACTTTATCGTAACACATCTTATTTAAAGTAATTCATGCATTTTATATATATACTATATATTTTTAAAAAAATTCTGTACCTTCCCTTTAATTTATTTTACTTTTCTTTATTAAAGCTTATAAATTTAGAAACAGCCTGATATCGATATCGATATCTTCAGCAAGGCTCTAAGGCAGCGGTTCTCAACCTTTTTTTCCCAAGTACCACTCAGGAAAAAATGTGGGGAGGGACTTTCGGTGGTGGCGGGGTTTCATGGTGGCGGCGGGGGGGGGGACTTTCGGCTGCGGTGGGTTACATGGGGGGAACAATGCCCTCCGCCGAAACCCTTCCGCCATTTGCCCCTTTTTGGTGGCAGAGTTTCTCGGGCGTGGGTGGGTGGGCACTTCCGGCAGCGGATTCGGCGGCACGGTACAGCTCGCGTACCACCCAGTCGTCTGCGAACTACCACCGGTGGTACGCGTACCAGTAGTTGAGAACTGCTGCTCTAAGGACTTAAATTAATAAATTAGCCAGAGTTTTTTAAATTTGTTTTTTGAAATTTTAACTTTTGAAATTTTAAATTACAACTGACTACACATTAAACATTCTAAGCACCATTTAGATTCTGTATTTTTTACTCTAAAACTAAATTCGACTTACCTTATATACGAGTCATCTCATCACCTTCAATGAGACCAACTTGCCTGAGCAGGGTTGGGCCTCAACCACTTTCCATTGATAGATCTCCATAAATAGAGAAGTCAATAGAGAGGGAAAAAAATTGAACAAGAGCATTTTTTTTTCCAAATGCTATAGATTTTTTTTTTCATAAAGAAAAATCAAATATAGCTATTTTCAAATTAAACAACATTAAAAGAAATCAAGCCTGTAAGTGAGTAGGTAATCCTAGTTTGATGTGAATTGTCAGTTCTCTAAAAGATTTCTTTCTAACAAAAATGGTTATAAACAAATCTTTCCAAATGACCTTTGAAGTCCTTAATTTATTGTACAGAACCAAAAACAATATATAACAGATAGAAAGAAAAGCATTGCCCTATTAAGCCAAAGGAAGAAAAGACATAAAAGATAGGTAATGTTGGTGGAATGACTAAAGACCACTCAAGCCATCAAACTCATTCCCTTCTAGCACTCCATGTCTCCTAGGATGCCGTCTAATTGCTGCAAGAATGGTTCCAATGTTTTTGCCTCAACAGCCCTGCTTCATAGGCCATTCCACATTTTTATGGGTCTCTGCATGATCAGATGTTTCTTGACATCTGTTCTCTTTCCCCCCACAAATCCATTTGTGACCCATTGTTTTGTTGACACTGAAGCACTGAAAATAGCAACTTGAGTTTAAAGTCTCTTCATAGCTTGCTTCTTTAAAAACATGAAACTTACATTTAAAATGCATTTTCTTACTACCTTTGTTAAAAGTTAGAAAAACTGTTAATATATTTTTTAATCTTATTGCTATAGTTCACTAATTATATATTTATTATTGTTCTCTTTTATTGGTCATTGTTCATAATTATACCTCCAAAGTACTTCTGAATGTACAGTAAACTATGCTCAGTGAGGCTTTACAGACTTCTTAAAAAATCTTTTTGAACTCTATAAACTGTTTTATGTATCTATAATTCTGATACTGAGAGTGACTATGGACAAACAAGTGTTTTGTCCAACTAGAATAGGATGGTTGAGAAATATTTAAAATTTTGAGTCACTATAAATTATTATCTAACAACATACAATAAGAATTAACATGGTATGAATAAGAAAAATGAAGTAAAGTTGTTGGGGTGGCAAATACTATAATTTAGCTTTTATTACAGTAATACAAAAAAGTGAGAGAACAGGGATTCCAGCAGGAGCTGCTGCCAACACACGATGGGTGTCTATGGCTGGGACACTGGATTTTTGAATGTAAAAGCAAGCCACAGATTTTGCAAAAGGATTAGAACTCAGGGCCTGTTCTCGAGAGATGCTGAGCACTTGCAACTTCCATCATCAGTGTGGTATTCCTGAGCTTTCTTTAAACTCAGTCTCATGTTTACAGCATACCAACAGAGAAGTTAGAGTAGTTTATGTTTGTATCTTTCTGGATGACAGCAACATAATACCACTTTGTTTTTTAAAATTCAGAAGCTTAACACACAAGAAAAAATAAAATAAAATAAAAGAGACACAAAGCAGGCTGCTTCCTAAAACACAGAGTAACACATCATCTTACATTATTCTAGCCTGGCTCACCGCAGACTGCCAACAGTGCTTAAAGACCCAGATTTCCCAGTTTTCTGCAGAGTCCCCTAGCCTGCACGCAGGATCAGGAAACCCCTTACAAATTAAAGTGGTAGCTTCTAATTCTAACACAGTTTTCAACACATTTCACTCAGAACATGCTTGTTATGCCCAGTGTGGAGACATCCGAAGGGGCAAACTGAAGATCTGAACCCTAAAGAATAAGCAGCTGAATCATCTGAGTGTATAAAATATTATTGTACTATAAAAGTGAATCAAGTAAGGTCTTTTATGAAAGCTGGAGACATGCATGTCATGAATATTGTTGTGTGGCATAGGTATAAGAAGTTATGTATGTGTCCCGAAATATGTCATAAAATATGCTGTGCAGAGAGCTGTTAAACTAACATAACTTAGACAAAGGAATGTGGATTTACCTGTCTGGGTCAATCTTTGTAAGCCAGAGGACAATGAAAATATAAGGTGAACAAAGCAAACAAACTAGCAAGTGGCAGCTTGGTGATCACACTGAAGCTAGGAGACCAGAGTTGCCTCCTCAGGATGTCTTCCTAGCTCTTGAGACAAAGACAATGCACTTTCAAAAATATAAAGAGGATCAAAAAGACATTTTAGTTATCCATCACTTAGGAAACAAAGGGAAGAGTGCTCTTTGATTCTGTGAACATTACGTCTCCTGGCCTGGAAGGCTGGGAGTGCTGGTAACTAGATATGAGTAAGACAACTGCTTATGCAAAGATTGTAACTTGTAATTTAAGATTAAGTTTTACTCACTAGAAAGCGTGTTTTATTTTGTTTATAACCATACCTATATCTTTTTATTTTGTTCAGTATCACTTCAATCTCTGTTCTTTGTTAATAAACAAATGCTTGTTTTATTAAAAATCTATCTCAATGCTGTGTATTAAAGTGAAATTTGAGTCTTCAGCTAACCCAGCAGCTGATGTGTGCTCTGCCTTTCGGAGGCAGCAAACTTAATAGTTTCAGAGACGATGCTGGAGAACTTGGGAACTGGTGTTCACTGATTGTACCTGAAATTCTAGGTTTAGACTGGCAGAGTCTTGAAGAGTTTGTTGGCCAGGCAGACAGGTTGGTGTGTCAGGAAGATGACATATAGCTAAGCAACAGCAAAGCTCTCACTGTTGCTTAGGCAGATTGGGAACAGTAGCACTGTTCTGAGTGTCCTGAGCAAGACATCACATCCCCCTAGCCTGCAGCCATGATCAAGGAACACACCACACTAGGTGCAATAGAGAGAAAATAATACACTTAGAGTAATCATTTTAACACCTGATGTTTACTGTCTTAAAAAAACAATTGGTACTATCATAGGCCACTAATCTTTTACCTACAAAGCTCTCTCCACCTACCAGAAAATCCTAAAAAGGAAAGCAAGCATATAATCTTTGTGAATATATTCTGCCTAATTTTTCCTTCTTGACTAAAATGATTCTAGCCCATTGATTCTTACTTGGCTCTAGATTCATAATCTTGGAGAAATATTTTTTCCTCATTCTTGAAACTGTTTATTCTGTCAGAAAGTATGGGATTTTTTTTTTTCTCTCCCTGACAAGCCCTCTTGAAACTTAAAAGCCTGTGGGAAATGGTGTTATGAAAATTATCACTTTTCTTCAGAAAAGACAAAAGCCTATGTTTTTAACAGTGGCTATGCTTTTAGCTCCTCATCCTCCTTGTAGGTGACATATCAAGTTTAATTTCCACCTTTGAATTATTGTGTTTTCTAATACAACGGAGAAAGTCTCTTTGAAATCTGATGAGAAGAGTACAGGGAAAATCTTTTACAATGTCTCTTTTATAGATTTCTCTTTGGATAATTGATCCTTATTCACAAAATTGAATCCCCCTGTTGTCATAGTTCATGCAGTAGTTGCCAGTAATTGGGTGTTGTCCTGGCTAGAATTAGAAGCCATCTCTTCCAGACATAGCGTGTTACATGGCTATTATTTTGTCGTTTGACAAAGACTTGTGGATCCTACTATGGACCAATCTCTGCTCTCAGTGACATCTCTGTGAAAGAGAACACAATGTATAAGGGGACTCAGTTCTGTAATGCCTTGAAAATGAAGTCTTTATAAGTACTTTCAATGACTACATTGTTATAACTCCGTTTAATTTTTGTAAAAAAAAAAAAAAAAAAGTAAAATCTGTGAAGACACTCAATTCCCATTTACTTTCAATGAGAGTTGGGTGATTTACTCCCTCTGTCACTTTTGAAAATCTCACCCTTAGACTTTATGGACATTATGAGTTTTGCTTTGTTTTCAAACATAGATATAAACCTTCAATAGCGGCTTCAGGGTGGAACACATTATACATACTAAATGGAGATGGGGATTGTGGGTTTTCCTGCTTCTCGGGGAATACTTCTAAACCGTTTCTGATGTGGATTTTTTTCTTTTTAAGATCCCTGAAACTTATGTAGAAAAAGTTGTACCTTTTAAATGAACCTACTATACTGGATCAAAAATGGTATATTTTCACAGCATTTTTTCTGGGAAAATATTCCCAGATGGATTTGGTCAAATAAAGGAGCAGACAGGCAACAGATTCACAAATAAGTGGACTGTCCTCACTTTGTTGCTACTTGTGTTTATATTGCTTACAATTCACGAGGTCTCTGGATGGCCAACAGGTATGAACGATTAATATTTGAGAATACTGAGTCTAACACATTTTAGGACAAATGATTATTTAGCAAATACACACGCAGAGGCGCGTACACAAACACACAAAATGCTGGTTATTTATTATTCACTTTTAAAACAAATTTTTGTATAGCTATCCAGTTAGGGAACAAAAATAATTGGCCAGACTCTTCCAAGTGCTTTTGTGATTCTCTGTCAGGGCAAAAGAGGTGGAAAACCAATTTAATCAATTGGTTGGAATTCCACTACTGCAGGGATAGTGTAGAGCCAGAAAACAGGAGGGGGAGTGCTTGGAGATGGAGAAGAATGGATGCCCATGGTTTTGTGAAGACCACAGGAGATATACAGTATTTGAAAGTAAAACCTTTGCCTTTTCTGCAGGGGGCACACAATACAAAACTTCCCTCCTGCAAGTATTTCTAAGGAAGGATGAAATCCAGACAAAAACTGGGAAATCCAGAGACACAGGGCACTCAGGTAATACTATTTCATATATACAACACTCAACATATGAGATAAATCACTGGGTATTTAATTAATGCAAAGTCTACAAATGAGTTCAAGTTAGAACATGTTTTTGGAAAAGAAAGGACTGAAGGTAATGGTCACAAAGAAGAAAAATGGGATGAAGATGAATCGTATAGTAGGGATATTGCTTAAAAGTATTTCTTTCCTAAACCCGAAAAATATTTTTTTACATTTCCCAGTAAGATCCTCCAAACAGAAATAATGCAGTTTTAATTAAGAAAGAGATTCAAATGAGCTACCCATGTTGTCTCCTGTGGCTCTTTCACTAATGCTCTACGGTCCAGTTTTGTAAACTTCAATGACTTCAATCTAATTTCAACTGTTATAACTCAGAGTAGAACTAAAAGCATGCAAAGGGCCAGATTCTGATACTCTTAGCCTTTGTCTATGCTTTCGGCAGTGTGTAGAGCACATATGCTGCACATATCTGTAGCAGAGGTATAAATAGCGGTGTAGACAGTGAGATACTGCTGAGATGAGTAAAGACATGCCAGAACCTTAGAGTATGTACCCTACATGATTGTCTACACACCCAAGCAGTGACTTCCACATTTACACTGCTATATTTAGCACCATTGTGTCCCACTGCCTCCCCACTGCCAGATCCCTTCCCTGCCACAGTATCTTGCCCCAGCACACAGTACAAAGAGATAGATTCTCCAGAGATAGATTTTTTAGTAGCTTTCTCTATGTCAGCTGTTCTAAATACTATCCGAGATCACACAAGGGATCTTTCTAGGATATTACTGCCTGATAAAACACGATCTCTCAAAGCTTCAAAGATATTTTGAATTGAGAACTCCCACAGCACCTCTGAAAGAAAGTATGTTCTTCAGTGAAAATGAAACTGACTCTGTAACATAGATTTGATGGTTTATTCATTCAAGTAAACCCAATGTGATGGCCACAAACAGCTTTCCCCAGAGTTTACTTACTGGTTGAGTGTTCAGATGATAGTTTTAAGTCTTTGATATGCCATCAGGTTTTGATGCCATTCAATACCACTCAACTGTAAAGTGATGAGTTGTCACTGTAGTACTTTCCAGTGTTCCATTATTATTGTTTCACAGCACTTTGGAACAACCTTGCCTCTGCTGTGACATGTCAGCTTAAAAACACAGGATCTGTGGCTTTTTAGAGCACAGGTGTTCTATACTTCCTTTACAGGACAACAGTAAAGGGCAAATTAAATTATAAAGATCATTTTGGCATTCAGTTTTGTTTATGATCCAAAACTCCAGGAGTAGGAAGATTAAATTGTTGTCATTGTACATTATGTTCAAATGTTAAATTATCAACATTATACCCATACTTGTGTCTTACCCAGCGCTTCAGTAATCCATGTAAACTCTTAATATATTTTACCTTCGTATGAGGAAACAATTTATTTGGAGCCGTTTTAACACAATCTTGTTGACACTACTAGTTGTCAAGCTTCATTTAAGATTAAATGAAATTGTGTGATTTCAAAACCATGTGCAATCTTAGCTCACCTAACAAATAAACACTACTTAATTGTTCATTTACCAGTCTTGGTCGGCAATATGAGTTAGATGGTGAATAATCATGAGACACACATGTTTGTGTGAATCAAGAAGGGAAAAAGTATCAAAAGAGACTGGGACTGTAATCCACAAAAAAGAGTGACTTCTGACAGAGATATACTCATCACAAGGTTTCCACTGAATTGGTGTAAAAGATGCTATCTTTACACATACAGAACAGTGCTGATTGCAAAGGGCTGGCAAGAGGATTGAAGCCTAAAATTAAAATTAAAATGTAAAGTACAATTAGCTGGCTAAATATCCAAACTACAAGGCTTAGTTGATTAACAATCAGTGTCAAGCCTATACATACTATACTATTATTGTAATGCAGTAAATTTTAATAAACCTGATTCTAATCTCATACTGGTGTAAATTAGGAGTAACTCCACTAAAGTAAATGCAATTACACCAAAGTAAATTTGTTGTAAGTTACACCCTCCATGTGTTTTAATGAAATACATTAGAGAATTCTATATTCCTTCAGAAAGTAAAGCACAGACACTCACAGACCAGTAGGTGTTGATATCTGCCAAAGGTGGAAGAGATATTGATACTTGAAATCATATTCCTAAATCAATGGGATTTCACTGTGCAGAAGTCTTGCAGATTAGAGGTGTTTACTAAGTGCCCAAATAGCTTCCTTTATGGTATATATTAAGAGCCGAATTGCCAGGTGTGCCATAACAACACTTTCTTTCTGCCTCCTTTCCTCACTCCCTGCAGCTCCCTTGTGGGAAATTGCCCCTTAGTGTAATTGAAAGCAGTCTCATGGCTGCTTTAAATTGAACTGCCTTATAATGGCAGCCAACTTGGGTAATACTTTTTCCTTCCCTACAGCCAGAGTATCCTGCTATTACAACTCAGTGCAATGTAGAGCATCCATGAGATTGAATCAAGGAGTGAGGGACTAGAAGTGGATAAAGTGCTAGCTGAGAATTTCCCAAAGCCAAAGGGATACTCAGCTGCCCCATTTAGGGCAATCTCAAGTTTTCTCTCCATTACTTGACAAAAGGTAACTTATATAGAACAGCATCTAGTTTAAAATGAAAAAATGACTTTCAAAAGTTTAGTCAGATGTAGTTAAATTTAAATGTCAACAGCATGCTACCTTTTACTTGATACTTTTATTTGATATATTATATACATATTCCTTGAAAATCCCACTGTACTTTATCTAATGTGGTGAAAAATATCTACAAAATACAATTGTTTTAAGGCAATAATGTAAAATACACAAGACTGATGTAACAAAATGGTTTTTTTTTCCTCTCCCTCCCTTATCTGGCTCTATTTTGTTTTACACACTGATTTTCAGATCAATGACCATGTCTTCCTCTATGTTCAGAAAGACCAGAACAAGAGATGGGAGACATTTTTTGTGCAAAATGTTTTTCAATGGAAAATGCAAATTCAAGTCAATTTTGCCAAATTGTTTTGGTTGGAAAATAATTGGAAATATCAAAACAGTTCATTTCAGCATTCCAACATAAAATGTTTAGACTCTTCTTTTCAGAAAGAAATTTCATTTCAGAATTTCCCTCAATTTCATTAAAAAAAATTAAAAAAAACATTTAAAAACCTGAGACTGAAATATTCAGTTTCTCGTTCAACCTGAAGTAAAACTTTGACATTGTGTTTCAGTGAAATTTTATTTCAAGTCAAACAAAATATTTTCGATTGTTGTTCTGTTCTGCCATCAAACTGAAAAAAATCAGTTATTCATACAACTTTTTTCAGGAACCATGAAAAAGCTGCCTGCCACATCCACCAGGTTATATACACTGGCATCTTGTTCTCTTTTGATCCTCAGCAGGACCCATGTGCAGAACTGCCACGTCCTCACTGAATCAGCCTGGATCAGGCAGCGTAGAGTCTCCCTAGGAGTGAGTCTGGACCCAGTTCCTAACTGCTCCACATTTAAAGTTTATCATTTTTAAAGAAGGCCATTCTCCTGTCTTCTGGACAAGAAAATCATCTAAGAATATTTATAACTGGTAAAACATTTTTTAAAAAATGTTCAGTTAACTGTCTAAGCCAGAGAATGTTCAGAGCACTCAGCAACGTTTCAGGACCAAGGAGAAAGATTAACAAACACATGGGAAGATATACCCAGGGATGTGGCTCTGAACTTGGTCTTCAATATAAAAATAAGTATTAAAGTTTGCTACGGATATGTAAGAAACAGAGTGCCACCTTGTAATAGGCACCTTGTAAGCTGCCTCCTTGTAATAGGATTAATGAGTGTTGGACTTTGTTAATTTTATATATTTGCTCTGAATTGAGAGCTCTGCATATGATTTGTAACGTAAAGCTAACATGGGGTGAGGCTCACTGTAATCCTTAAAATGGAACATTTGTCTTTACTTTGTATTTCTTAGATCTAAGAGCCATGTGCATTTTGCCTACTTTATTTTTTTAGCGCAGTACATATTCAGCCCCTTCATCAAGATTCATAATTATAATTAAATATATTGTATGCACTATCAAACAACTGCTGGAAAAAATTAGGTAGACTAGCAAAGACTGCAGAGATATCAGGTGTATCAACCCAAACTCACAGAACCAGAGCCTGAGGCTAGATTCTGCAAGGATTGCTATTCTCCTGAACCAAACCCTACTGTCAACAATACCAGTGTAAATGACTTCAGATGAGTTACTCTAGATTTACATCACTGAGAGCGGAATTTAGCCCAATACCTTTATTCATTGTTATTCAATGTAAGGATATTCTGCAGAGCTGGCCCTGGACAGGCTAGCGCCCTAGGATGCTGCTACCCTGTGTGTTTGATAAAGGGCAGGGTGTCCTTTAAGGGGTAGATTTCATATTAAATCCTCCCCATTGGAACTTGCTCCAACATTAGGATGCTGCTACTAGTGGCCTCCTGGTTCCATAGAGGCAGAGGTCAAGTGGTGACATGTCACTTTTAAAACTGTACATAAATACCTTTCAGTGATCTGTTGGTTACTGAGGATGGGAGCCAGATAAGCATGGCAGTTCTTTCTGTCCTGGCAGTGCACAGGGGTGAACTTATAGGGACACATTCTTCCTTGCCCACTGGGCAAAACCATGATAACTTGGCATGTCCTTGCCACCATTGTTGCTCCCAGTAGTATGGGGGCAATTTAGTGAAACAGACAGCCTTAGGGAAGCAGGACTTTCCCTATGTGCACGCATACCCACAAGCTGCCCTGGCTGTTGTGGAAGAAGATAGTGTTGGAGACACCTATAAAAATTAGATATTACCAGCCACTGCCTATTTAGCCTAACCCTAATATTCTTGTGCGTAGAGAGGTAAAGTAGATTAGAGTAGGGTTTCTCAACCTGTGGGTCAGGACCCAAAATTGGGTCTGCAGAATGTTTCAAAGAGTCTTATGGCAGGTTCTGTGACTCCTGTCCCAGGGGTTGGCTGGGCTTGCCTCCTTGCTCCAGGCACTACAGTCTCTGGGATACCAGCACCACTGAGCTTTGGCCCAGCCATCATGACAATGGGAGTCTGGGCAGGCCAAATTTGACTGGGTGGCACTGCAACCCCATGAGCCTGATACAAGAGGTTTTCAAACTGCTCTAGTCAATGTAAGGAGATCAGCACCAGAGACAACATTTATCCACACAGCTGAAAAGCAAACAGAGAGGGAGAAAAACATTGTGAATTTTATCTGTTCTAATTAGCATAACAAAGGTAGTGATAGTATCATAATGATTAGGTATGTATACAAATATAGTTAGCTTCAGATTTAAAGTTTTTATAAGTAGTATATAGTGATAGTTCAGAGCAGAAATCCAAAATGGCAGCCACAATGATTTTATATTAGAGAAGAAACAAAATGGAGCTCTTTAGGATAAACTGACCAGTAGCAGACAGGTAGACTAGGATGAAATAAAGGTCACTCCTAAATACCTGAAGGGAGGAGTCAGTTAGGTAGGAAGGAGGTTCTCCAGCTCAGGAGACTGGTAAAACTAACTAGCATATCAGACAATTGATTGGTCAAAAAAACATCACCCCACTGGGAGGGGACTATGTTAATGATTGGCATGAAGAAAGCAACCAATCAGAAGGGTCAGAAATAGTATATAAGGCTTTGGCGTGAGTGGTTTTGATGGTCAGAAGAGAAGACAACCGAAGACAGCAGCAAGCAGAGCAGAAGGACCCCTGAGATGTGTCAGAGATTTGATAAGAAGAAGGAAAGTAAATATAACTCTTCTAAGGATAAGGAATGTATGAATATGATTATAAATAAAGCTGGATACTTGCGTCTGAATGGCCTCTCACCCCACCCAGTCTATGATTGCATGATCAAAACTCATAGAATACTATTTTGTACTAATGTTATTGAATGTGTAGTATTGTAATGTTACTTTATACATATATTTAAGGAATCTGTGTTATACTATATTGTATTAAGGCTTTATACTTATGTATGAAGGGTCTTTTCTCTCTTTGCACTATATGTTGCAACATTGTATGTCTGCTATGCTATGTGCCATGTCTCACTAAATATTCACATATTATAACCTTATGTTATAATGTGTGCTACGGAAATGTTATATTGTGTTATGAGTATTACAATGCATCTTTATGGCTTGTTACATTTGATGTTGAGCCACATTAGGTTACATAATTTATAGCATCCTGTATTGTCTCATGTGACCTATGCCATTTATTACATAATGTAGATTTTCCATTTAAGAATCCAATTGTATTAGAATTAGCGTTTAATAAAGAGACATTTTGTTTCTGAAGAAATTATTGTCTGAGTGTCAAATCTGTGAGTGGAAGGCTGCATCTGTGTCCTTCCAAGGGTAAACTGAGGCAGGCAGTTCTGGGGAGTTTTCCAATGATCTAAAGGAAAACTCCTAGTAAACCCTGGCAAGTCCTCTTGGGCGGGCCACTTGCTATTACCCACTTATAGAGACAAGGCTTGTGATTGGTCCTTTAGTATACATGAGCCACTATAGGGTCCTTGGGTCCAAATTTTGGGGGGTAACAAGCCAGGTCACAACTCCACTCATACAAATTTGGCCCAGTTAGGGTGGGGATGAAAACCTGAGCAGTGCTGTGACCCCAGAGTTTGCAATGCCTGGAGTGGAGAGCCAAGCTCAGTCAGTGCCACAGCAAGGAACTGCAGGACCTGCCATTGTGGGGCGAGTGCTGGACAGGACTCAAACCCCCAGTGGGCAGGATCTGATCGAAACCACCACAAGGCCTCCACCTCTAGTTTATTTATTGAGTTCTGACAGGCCATAAACATTTACAAATGGGTCTTGAGCCCAATAAGATTTAAACCACTAGATTAGAGGACTTTGCCTCATATTACTTTTATGAAGGACAAGACTGATTCCCATAGAGAAGATATTCATTAGTTTAGCAGTCTTTGTCTATATACAGCCCATGAGGTGTTTGCAGGATTCCTTCAATGACCTCTGTCCTTTCCTGAGATGGCAAATGTGTCCTGCTTACCCTGTATCATTGTAACAGAGCCTCAAACCCAGGACCCTACTACTACAATGGACAATGGAATCTCTCTCAACACAGCTATGGACATGCAGAAAAAAATGGCTGATATCTTCTTCTTAAAGACGCCTAGAGACAACAATCTATGAAAGATTAAAATCCATGCCGTATTTCAGGAGAAAGCAGAAAAACAACAACCCAGCTTTTCTAAACTTCCCTGCTTAGGGTGTCCTTTGTGAAATGAAATCAGAATACAGGTGCTAGCTCCTGCTGATGGCCTCCCAGTTGCTAGAACACTCCTGTTCCCCCTGCCCACTCTCCTCCCATTCCTCTCAACACCTCAGATGGCTTAATTACTCTACCCCTCTGCTCTCACCACCAGCCAGGAGCCCTGCCACTCCTCCCAAGATATCAGACCTGCCTCACATCCCAGAAGCCACAGTCCTCCCACTTCTCAGGCATCTGCCTGACATGTTCTCCTTCCTATCTTCAAAAGTGTTCCCATTCTACCTTGGACATTAGCCTGGATCCATTGCACCTCACCCCAGAAATCTGTCCTGCCCTACCCCCACTCACTGGTCCTACTTCCTGAACTCATAGTTGTGTACACCAAATTGTGGGGTCTCCTTTCGTGGTCCATACCTGAGTCTCTTCCTCCTGGCTTCTTGACCTTCCACTGGGCAGAGTGACATTTCCCCCAGAGTTCAATGATGGAAAGGTTAAAACACTAAAGAATAGCCATACGTAAACAACATTTTAGCAGCACTGAATTCTGGCTCATTAAGACACTGTTTGACCTAACTTTAGTCCAGTGATTGTAATTAAACCTTATAAGGAAACTAAACCTATACTTGTCTTTCAGTTTACATGTAGCCTCAAATTTAAACCTAATCCTAACATGTAAACCTTAAACTTGAAAGAGAGAGCTCAGCTCAATGCTGAGACTCAGATCATTTGTATTTTTTTATTTAAATCGCAAGCTACTAGATCACAAAGAAAAATTCTGCCCTCCGATATGCCCATGTAACTCTGACTGAAGTCAACTAGAGTTGCATGCGAGAGTTTGGTTCCAGAGACCTGTACCAAGGGACAGATGAGTTGCTTGTTTTGCCGCCCATTTAAGAGTACTGGTATGGAGGTAAGATTATGCTCCAAATGACTTATTACACCATATGAAATGAATTTTCTCTCCAATATGAAAATAAAGCAATCATATGATTGGATTTAAATCGTGGTGTTCCTACTCATAAAATTATCACAAGACACATCAGACAGCATTCAATACATTATTTACACCTGTCACACAATGATCCTTTGAACCTCCATAGAGCACTAGACTAAGTAAAAGAGTACATAAATCACAGCAGGAGGAGAGAGGAAAAGGAAGATGTTCCTTCTTGCTCCTGTCCAGGTTCCAGTCACGTCTTAGCGATGTTGTTGCTATCTCAGCCAATGTGGTATAACCCACTGAGCACCCTGCTCAAAACCTATCTCTGGATCATACTCCAGTGGCTGGGAACTATTGGCATAATGTGTCCTTTTCATCCAGCCTTCCCATTGCCTTTACACCTCAATATAATCAATGAGGCCACTTAGATGCCTGGGCATATCTAGGTTCATGGTACAGAAGAGATTCCCCCGTCCCCCCACATAAGGTCAACAAAAACTTGGTGGCATTCTCTTAGATCAGCTGTTGCATGGAGTAGCAATGTGATGTGATCACTTTGTATCTCAAAAAACTGCATAGAAATAAATTCCTTCTTCTCTTTAATACCTTATTCTACAAAGCTTGCACATAAAGGTACTTGTATAAATGGGGGTATCTTGTGTAATGTTAGCTCCACGGTGAGTTTCATTGTGTGACACACAGTCATTCTTTAATTCTTTTTCTGTTCTCTCATTGATAGTGAAACTATATGTTTCCCTCCTCCCCGCCCCACGCCATATATTTAACCGGCAATAGACGTAAGTGTAAGACACAAACAAAAGAAATAAAATGTGCACTATCAGAGATAGGACTGTGGCATGAGCTACTGTATAATGAAGCTAGTCTAAGGCACAATGAAATTTCCCTCAATCAGCACCATGAGAGGTACATTAAAAAAACCAATAAAGGTTGAATAAATGTATTAACTATTGTATGAATACCCTGAACTATACCAAACAGATGAAGCTGCCACTTAACACATGGGCATCAAATGAATCAGAAAAAACAAACAAAAAAGCCTTTGCATAAAATTATCTAAAACAACTATCCCGGAAAAAATTTAAATCATGGAAGGACAAGAGTTAATGCAATGATCAGTAAATAAGAAGTCATGACTCTGTGGACAGAGCCCCCCTATTTTCCACAGCCACAAAATCTGTGGAATCCACCCTTTAGAGAAGGACTGTGCTCCAGAACAGTAGATTTAATTTTAAAGAAAAGTAAACTTCCAGCCTTTATATTTGTGAACAACCTTAAGGTGATATTAACATCATTAAGCTGTTGCCCTTCAACAATACACTCATATCATGACATAACTATTTTTACTGAAGGTTGCTTCTTTAGGAAGTATGTAAGATCACTATGCAGGTGAGCAGCACTGTTCTTACAGCTTCAGCTTCATCAGCTTGTAGAGATTTCTCTACACCATAGTTAGGAGGGTCGTGGCCCAAGTTTTAGCTATGTTGGTTGGGATGCAGTTTGTGTACAACGGACCAGATTCTGTACTGTATGTAATCAGAGATGCAGCATAACAGGCATAGTCAAGGCAAACGGAAGATGTTTTCAGGATTCTGGTCCCCCTGGGACTACTGTACATTACAGTATCCTTGCATTGTTGTCATAGATAATTCTGCCATTCATATAGCTGGAGCACAAAAACTCCACTCTCTCCCGATCTGCCCCGAGCGATCACTCCAATATGCCCCTCAACAGGGAGCTCTGTAAGGCCACCTACACTCAGGGCCCAAGCATAATTTTTTCGGGCCCAGTATAAACTTGTAACATGGGCTTCCTCCCACACACATACCACAATCCCTCATCTCATACATACAATCTCATGAGCCATGACATTTTTCTTCTTCATGGTAATGGAGGTTGCAGCCTGAGCCAGGCCCCCCAGAGCCTCTGGGCCCATGTAAAGTGTACCCTTTCCCCTTCTCTTCCCCCCGATGTGGGGGACCTGCCTACACTATCCCTACGCTGCTGGGAGAACCTGTCTTCTCTGAGGGAATTCCTAAGGGACATAATCCCCCTGCCATTTCACAATTTGGTAGTGGCATAAAGGGGCTATGTAGAGGGAAACAGAGTCAGGATGAAAGCATGAAATACACTGATATGCAGAAGCCCCCCTCAAAACCTGTGTGTGCCTAAAGTCCTACTTAAGGGCTGTTTTGAAGGCTTAAGAGGGACATAAATAAGCCACAGACTTGTGTGATCCCAAAGGGTACATCAATAAGGGTACATTAACAAATGGTAACAACAAAAGGTACATTAACAGCAGCTAAAAACACATGTGGCTGGCACAGCTCGGCTTTCTCGAGGCTCTGGCTTCAGGGCTAAAAATTGCTGTGCAGACATTGGAGCTCAGGCTGGCTCCTTGGCTTTAGGATCCTCCCCCTTTGAGGGGTCCCAGGGCTCCGGCTCCAGTCCAAGTGGGAATGTCTACACAGCATTATATCTCCATAGCCTGAACCCAGCAAGCCTGAGAGTTTAATTATTGTGTAGATATGCCCTCTGAGTCTGCCCCACACTTGACATGTACCAGAGAAGAGATTATCATTTAATTTTCCTAACAACTTCATACTTGAAGAAAATCTGAATCCATGCTAGAATTTACAGTGCTATTAAAAGATATATGAAGTCAGTGGCAGTGCTGACCCATATTTGCAGCAATTAATAAAAAACAATTAACACCAGTTTCAATTAATTCTACCCCCCATTTCCCACATATAACACAAGTACAATTATTTTATGGTTCTTGGAAGTAGGAGAAAACACATTAACCAAGAGGAGAAATATACAGTGCAGTAGCTACATTCAGAAAATAATTTTGCACAATTATATAGAGAACTTCATGACAAAAGCTGAGATATTAAAAACACGTTTCATTAGATTTCTCAATTCACTTTTATCTTTAAAGATCTGCTTTCTTCCCCTAGGACACTTGACCAAAAGGTCAACTACTGTACATCAAAAATTGTGCTTATTTGGAAACCAGCTTGTGAAGGTTTTAAAAGACCTGTTTGGTGTGAAGTGAGGTAGGTCTTCAAAAAAACAAAAAACAAAAAAACCAACAATCAAACAAAAAATACCACCTTGAAATGTTGCTCAGTCAAGTAAATTCAAATCAGCAAAGAAAAAACAAAGGGAAAATTAGGTCAAAGAGAAAAATAACAGAAAAGGGAAAAAAATTACAGATATGCAAAGAAAAAATGTATTCTCTGAACATGCTGCTTCAGTGAATGAGCTGCAGACAGAATAAAAGGGTGATCTTTTTAACAATTATTTTAACAACCACTAAGCAAAAAAACAAAAAAAGTTGGCAATGATGTTTTCAACATGAAGCCTGCAGCAAAAATTTGTATGGGAAAAGGCAGAGTTAATTGTGTGGGGGAATTAAACAGTAATGGAATTCAATTGATTTACTTATGGAGCATGGGGTACTATAAAGGCTTTACAAAGAGTAATTTAAATAAAATTCCCCTCTGAAGTAGGTATTTTGCCCATTTTAAAGCCAGAGAGCTTGTGACTTACCAAGGTTAGTCAGGTGAATAAGTGGCAAAGTTAGGAAGGGAATCCAGAAGTACTGATCTCAAATCTCCTACTATAGGGCAGTAGCAGGCCTTTAACCACTAATCTATGTTCCCTCCACTGATGAACAACATAACGGAAAACTCCATTCCTGGACTGAGTTTAAACACAGTTTAACTGCAATGTGGAGATGGATATTACAAATTGATCAGCAATAGCAGCACACACATCTAGCATACTGGAGTCTTCTTTTCTTTAGTTACAATAACAAGACCAAATTAGCAGAGATCCAATCATCAAAATCATTATAGAGATGGAAAATTCCATGAGACAATGATAATCAAGAGTCAGAAAATGGTGGAGGTCAAAATGTGAGGTCTTAGATTTCCTACAACTTATAGGTTTTGTGTGTCCTTTCTCCTCCTTTTTTCCAATATGTTTGTCTAGAAGTTTCTTGTGTTTTCTTTCTAGATCTAGTTATTTTTCCTGCAATTTTTTTCTCACGTGTCAAAGCATGAAATTCAAATCGAGTGTTTTTGTTCCAGTAACTGAGATTTATATTTGATTTATATTTAGGATTTGTATCTTAACATGTTGGGCAATATTTTTTAAAACGAGGAAGAGCTGCAACCCATGATAAATATGCAACAACATGTGTTTTTATCTCTAAAACTTACTCAGTAAAATCTTGATCAAAGGAGAAAAATTAACAAAACAATTGTATCTGATGCAATTGGATGAAAAATGACTGGGTCCAGAATATTGCCAATTGGTGTTAACGAAGCAACTGTACCTGTTACAACCAGTCTGTCATCCAGTGGCAAGAACATAGAAGCCAGAAATTAAAGGAAAAGGGGAAGGACTAAGAAGAAAAAATGACAAGGGGAAAAGACATAGAAGATGGGATGATAGGAAAAGAGCAAATGAATCTGAGGAAAAAATGGAGAGTTGTAGCAAAAATTCAAAAATAAGCAAAAATAAAACAGAAGAGTATGAAAAACAAACAGAAGAGTATGAGAAAGTTTTATAATTTAATGAATATAATATTAGAGCAGCTCTATGGCACACACACAAATGTGAAACAATAGTAGCATAGTAAATGTAATATAGTAATTAACTACATAAATAATGTCATTATACTTGGCATTCATATTTACCCTAAGATCTATAAGTATCTTTTCAGTAATTAAACTGTGGTTCCACTGCATAAAATGACTCTCTCAAACCGGCACTGTGAGGATCCATGTTTATAGTACTCTTAACATTTATGTCAAGATTTACACAGTGTAGAGATCAATAAAAATGTGTTTCTTCAAAATGCGGTCCCAGTGTATTCATGCTGGGTTCTCAGAATTAAGCTGGGTATTTTCCTTCATCCTTCCCCCCAAAAAAGTATTACATATGGCTGGTTAGAATTTGTTCAACTCTTTCATCCACTCAAAAAAAGAGGTTTCACTGAAAGCAATTTTTCACACAAACAAATACTTTCTGATTTTTTTTCAAAATTAAAAAAGAAATCTGATTTTTGGTGTAAAAATATAGTAAAAATATTTTTCCATTTCACTATAATAAGGTAATTTCAGAATGTTATTGTGTGCAGGGGTGATTTTTTTTTAAAACAAATTTCCCATCTTTTCCTACTGGGAAAAAGGTGGATAAATGTTAGAAGAAATAGAGAAAAAATACTCTTGCTTGCTTACTTATTTTTTCTCACTGGAAAAGAATGACAAAAAATTAAAAATGTGACACAAAGTTAGTTTCTCTCTCCATATTCTCTATGAAAAATAAAGGATTATTTGTGTAATGTCTTTATGTCACACTACAAATATACCTATTGGTGGCTATTTGCCATCTTCTGATTATTTATTATTATTATTATTATTTGTAGTAGGATAGTGCTTTGGAGCTTCAATAAAACAGGAGTTTGTTCAGTATTATACAGAAAACCAACAAAGAATAGAGTTCCTGCCTCAGAGAGTTTAAAACCTACATGTTAGACAGGATGCAGTAGGTGGAAAAAACAGATAAATGCAGTGGGAATAGGTTGTGAGGGTGAGATTACCACACAGCAAACAGAGTTTAGCAGAAAATGGAAGTCATTTGTACAGTCAATGCCAGATGGGAGATGTGGGCTCAGAGCCAAGGGGATCTAGCAGATTCAGTGATGGCCCACTCTGCTTCAACCTCAGGCATTTCATGTGAAAATCTCCCTGCTCCTCACTCAATAGTGAGTGATGAGGGATAGAAAATCATAAAACAATTAAAAATGCCTGAAGATAAGACTTTCCAAATCCTTCAAAAATGAAGAGAATCTTACCTGCAAACAGTTGTTTTAGAATGGAAGGAGGGAGGTGGAGTATGACAATGAGTAAAAAAACTGCTGAAATCCCACTCAAATGAAAAATAGAAGTCACCAATTACCTGCCCAGTCCTGGCATGCAATCACTCCCAGATAGTGGAACCATATTGTTAGCTTAATGATCAGAGACCAGAGGCATTTTCTATGTCACGATATAAGTGATAGATTGCATGAAACACAGGGTGACCCTGATCTAGTGACCTAAAACAGAGCTAAGAAGTACCATGCAATCATTTCCTTCTGACAAAAGGTTTTGCATAGACACCCATAACCATTGTATTCCCATATAAAAACAATGAAAAGAAGAATTAAAGTCACTGAGACAATTTCACAGAGTGTATAATTAGCAGGAGAATGACACAAAGTGGGAGCCTTGTCTCTCTACTATCCTGGGACGAACACAGCTACAACACTACATACAACAATCAAAGTGGGTCACAGCTCAAGACATGCTAACTAGCTTAGCTCCCTCATAGAAAAAGAAAACAACTATTACAATACAGCAAACTCAGCCTCTGCATAAATACCTTTCCAGAGCACAAATATTAGGGGCACATAAATATTCAAACTACGGAGGCTGTTATTTTGCCAAGGTGGGGGTCAGACCAATCCCTTTAAACTGTCTCAGGAGGCAGCAGTTCTTACTTTACTAGCTACCACAAATGCAATAAGATTTAGCAGTACTAAAGACTGAACTAACATTGCTCAAAACCGGAAGGCTCACCCAGTATGCTGAGCCGTGTCTCTGGCATTCGGCTAAAGTTTTAATGTATGCTACTGCTATCTCTGATATTCCAGGGCTGCTTTGGAAATGAGATGCAACATCTTGGGGATAGAAAAAATAAATAAACCCATACAGACTCATTATGCTGGTTCCAATGTGATGACATTTTCAACAACCAGAGGGTTTTTATTTGCTTCTTTGTTTATTTTACTGAGATAAATGTGTTTGGTATAGCCTTTCCAAATACCAAACAATCACTTAACAACTTAAATTTAAATAAGATGGAGCATATTATAGAGCACCTATTGTATTTTCTTTTTATTTCAATGTGCTTTGTTATTAAAAAATGTGTTAAACTCGCACTCAAAAATATTAATTTTGTAAACTGAACTTTTAGAAGCTGTGCTGGTCAATTTCAAACTAGAGCAAATATGAAGCAAAAATATATATTGATCTCCTGACTTGTATGTACTCACCGCAATAATGGTTATAACAACACTTTGCACTTAACTGGGAGCTCTTTAAGAACATTTATCAAGGGGATGAGAATAAACAATCACAGGCTGGTGGGACTAGAAAATCTGTGATAGTTCCTTCTCCTGCAGCAACTGCCCTCTAAACAAGTCCATTGCCGAGCAGTAGTGGCATTATGACATCAGAAGTAAATCACGCCCTGCTTCCTCATTTCTCTTCCTTCTTCTTCCATGTTCTTCTCTTCCTTTTGAAACCCAGACTTGGAAATTGTCAGCTCCCAGAATTCTGGACTGTGATCCTACCCAAAAGACTATAATTATGATGGCTACCAGAGCCCTCTGGCACCATTTCCCAGCATTCCTGAAGTTAGGTTGGGGGCAGAATGGACTCAAAACTCCTGCTGTGGCCAGTACGGAGACTTCTGCGTGGGGTGATCTGGACAAACAGTTTGCTGGGCTATAGATGAGCCACAGCTGCTCAGCCCCTTGGAAGGAGGAGACAGCCTGACTCAGAGACTAGCTTAGTTTCAATTTTGAGTCTGGGTAGCTGAGTGAAGCAGAACAGCTCAGGGAATCTCTGTTTAACAGACCCTTCCCATAAAGGGAATCTTTGAACTGCTGTGGGATCTAGTGCATGGACCAGTCAGTTCCAGCCCTGTGGAGACCAGTGTCCAGAGTGGCAGACCACTGATCCAGGGCTGGCAACAGTGAGCCAGTTGAGACTTCCACAGGACTTCAGATCAGGGAGCCGACAGAGGACCCTGCCCCACCCAGGAGTGGGGACACAGTAAGGAGATCCTTCTTGTTAGCCATCCAGTATTCACAGTGCTGCAGCACTTGTCTTCAAACTCATCCCAGTGTACCAGCTGCATGTGAAAATGCCAGGAAAGGAGCTGAGGGTTGGGAAAAGATGCAGGGGATTGGCTGATTTGTTAATGTTTAGTACTTATTAATTAAACCTAACCCTTTCCATTTCCAGATACTTTGATCCTGGCTCCTAATAAAGTCCCGCTTTGCTACACTGTTATTTTCAGATGTGCCTTTTTTTGCTGGTGTTTGTGCTAATGAACTTTATATTCCTTTCCAGCTGTGGTAGCATTATTCATTCTCCCAAGGGACAGCACCTTTGCATCTTGAGCACAATGGAGAGAGTGCCTTGGAGAGAGGCACAAGGTGCAACAAAAAGAATGCCAGGAACCAATCCACGTGAGGAAAGGAGAGAAGCCAGCCTAAGCAGCAAGCATTAGGAAGGAGGCTTGAGCCACACCTTAGGAAAGCAGCTACACTTTTATTTGCATATTGCAGTTGCACTGATTTAAATATACCGTATTTCCCCATGTATAAGATGCTCCCATGTATAAGACGCATCTTAATTTTGGGGCCTGAAATTTGAAAAAAAATGTATTACGGTAAAAAAATCTAAAACCACTGTATAAGACGCACCCAGTTTTTAGACCCCAAATTTTTCGAAAAAAGGTGCGTCTTATACATGGGGAAATACGGTAATCATTTTTGCAAAATCTATCCTTGTCAGTTAATTTGAATGCTGCAGTCTGATTGGTTTAAACATAGGTAACTATAGGTCAGAAACCTACCTACCTATTTAGAGGAATACACTTGACATATTGTGCAGAATATAAATGTTTGTAACAACAGTATTTGATAAATCAATTATATCCATTTTACAGATGTGTAAACTGAAAAGCCAAATGATTTGAGCATAATCAATCAGAGATGGAACTAGGATCCTAGATGAAATCATAGTCCACAGCGGTAATCTGTTTTGCCATTGACTTCAATAGAAGAGATTACATTCCCTAAATCAAAGCCCATTGGTTAAACACTAGACTTTATATAGAACAATACTGCATATACTACTGTGTAGGAGTATCTTCTACGTCTGGATGAATATAGACATTCTGAATTCATCCACTGTACCCACCAGCAGTTGTGATGAGAAAATATTGCATCTTTGGTGACAAAGTGTTTCATTTCTGATATCTGACTACTCACAGCAATGGCCATTTCTGAATGTTGGAAATAGGACCCACAATAATAGAAATGTAGGGCTAAAAGGAACCCCCAGAGATCATCTAGTCCATTCCCTCATGTTGAGGTAGAATTAAATACACCTTGGACTCCAAAGTATACAATGAATTCCTTTTCCTTTATTCCCAAATAACACAGTGTCTTTAGACAAGATGTCAGTTTCATTGTCCTGAATAAAGTGTGTGTTAACATCAGAATGAGTCTTGAGTGCAGAAAGTTCATGGTATTGGTGTCATAACCTATAATATTCATTAGCAGTAACAGGAATTAGAAGCCAAGCTTAATTTTTGGTGGCAAAGGAAGTAAGGAGGTTTTTAGAGATGATCCCCCTCTTCTCAAACACACTTTTATATCAGAGATTCCTTAGTAAATGAAAAATGTTTTGTTTGCTTTTAAGACATTTCTCAATACAATGTTAGTGGCAAGTAAAAGATATCTGCATGTATCTAGCATGTTCCTTTCAGAATATGCATTTACGGTAGTTACTGGATTGTAATAGAAACTGCTAAATCACTGGCAATAACCTAGTTTGGGACGTGTTGTGATAATTGGGCCTACAAATTTAGCCTCATTGTAAATTCAATTATAAGTACATAAAAGTTCAAAAGATGTTACAATACTCTATAACAACAAATATTCATAGAAAGTAGGTGTAGTTGCTTTCAATAATAAATGTTATGAACAGGTGCAAGAAAACCAGACAAATAAAATTAATCCAAACAAAAAAGGTCACATTGATATAATTCAAGGACTATGTCGAAATCATGCTTGGTAAAAGCAGAAGACGTGCAACCAAAAATTAATGAACTAAAATTGGTGTGTTGGATTTTAGTTCTAATTGGTGGACAAAATAATGATGGGGCAGGCTATACTATCCATCATTCCCTTTTTGAGTCCTTGAAGAGACTTCAAGGTGAAAATATAGCAGACCAGATGGACGCTACTGAAGCAAGCTTCACTATCATGTCTGCCAACCCAAGCATCTTCTGGGACCCTTGGCCTTCATCATCCTAATCCTGAGCGATGTCCTGATGAGACTGGGCCAGAAAGGATTCAGATGACATTGCCACCTCTACCAGCTCCAACTGAATTCCAAACACTGATTGAGATGAAATGGGATTGGATTTTAATGACAGAAGCAACAACAATATCTCCAGCTCCTCTCAACTAAATTATCTTTTACCCAAAAGAGCAGCTACGATATTAGATACCATCTAAGACTGACAAACAAGGTGGGGGGGAAAGAGGGCAGGGGAGGGTGCTTCCTTGTAGAATCTCTCTCCAACTCAAATGGAAAAGGAACAAGAAATGTTGTAAAAATGAAAGCCACACTTAGTATCTTATGTTTCAAATGCTTTAACTCTCTTTCTCTTATTTTCTGTATCTTCAATAAAAAGTTAAAAGAATATTTAATGGTATATTTGTCTTGGTACTAAGCAGGCTGAGATCTCTGTATACTAAATCCTGGACCTTGTTTAACATTGTTAATGTTGGACAGTGACTGGGTTATGTTAACACCTTTTGCCCATTTATTCCATCTAAATTAATACAACAGAAGGAAGCCATGTTTCAGGTTCACTGATCTCACAGTAGAGTCCCAACTATAAAAATCTGTGAGTTCTATCAATGCTTTTCCAGAGAAACAGACACAGTCTTTTGAGTTTATTCTCTCACTCATCACCTACATACTCAAAATGCTCCCTGAACCATTAACAGTATGAATGAAACCAGTAAAAAGTGGATAGAATCTGACAGTAAGAAGTACTATTCTGAGGGGAATGGTCCATAACATCTCACAAGTTAATGGTAAAACAAAATCTATCCACTTAAGGATTTTCCTTCATATCACTTTCTGTGGTGATATAGAAGCTAAGCAAAATCTTCAGCCTCAAAAAATCTATTATTTAAGATTTTATTTATAACTACCATTTTTAGTTTGTTCTAAATACACAAAGTTTTGTTCCTCAGGAAGAGTATGGACATCATGCGAAGTCATATCAACTAGTAGTTACACTGTTGCTCATAAAGAAAAGGACAGCTTATTTGAACACAAGTATGACTTACTAATTATTATTTTGGATCATATTGTTAATACAGTTGAACATTCAAGAGCACACATGCTGTTTTTGACCAGCTCTATGCAGTAAGTAAACATTCAAAAGAAACAAAAAATGTTCATTTCATTCAGAATATTTTATAGTTTTTGTTATGTTTTTTGACAAAAAATCACTTTGTGTTCAGAGAGAAATTCTCTCATTTATATTTTTCCTCTAGCAAGAGGGAGAGGCAATAATAAGTGAGAGAATGTTACGTTCCCCTTTTCTCTCATTTATTCCCTTCTCTTTGTCCAGTGGGAAAAAAGGGATGGGGAAGATGAAAAAGTCAGAGGAAATGTGAATTTTCCCAAAAAATCTTAAAAAAAAAAAAACCTTTTGGAAAAAAAAAAGATTTTTTTCTTTTTTAAAACTGTATTGTTATTATATAAAATATAAACACAACAAAACAAAACATATACATACTTGCACAAGATGGAAATAGCATATAAATAAAAAAATTCAATAATCATTATTTATAAAACCTGGAAAAAACAGAACAGAACCTGAACCCGTAGAGGGTCATCAATTATTAAAGTGACTAAATATATAAGTAAGTAAGTAATAGTATTGGGTACTATTCTAAACTCCAAAAGTATGCAGTAGTTTTATGCATGACCAGACATCTTCATATTTTTTCCAAGCATTTCTATTACAGTGATTTTTTTTCCATTAATGCAGTAGTAGAAAGCTCACTAAGGCAGTCTGTTTATGAGGGAAGAAAATTGAAATTTTTCATTTGGAAATTTTCTTTGAAAAAAAGATGAAAATGGAAATTTTCTTGTGATCATTTCTATTTAATCAAAAATCCTTATTTCTTTTAAGAAGCTTTGATTGTTGTAGTGGTTGTTTTTAAACATTCCATATATGTGAGGTTTTCTAAATATTTTGACTTTTTTGTTGTTCTCCTCTGGACTCTCTCCAATTTGTTCACATTTTTCTTAAACTGTGTTGTCAAAATTAGACAATATTCTAGCTAAGACCTCACGAGTGCCAAGTAGTGAGAAACAATCCCATGTTTTACTTATGATACTACTGTTAATACAACCCATAATGTTATTAGCCTTTGTCACAACCGAATCATATTGTTCACTCATATTCAGTCTGTGATCCACTATAACCTCCAGATCCTTTTCTGCAGTACTGCTGCTAAGCCCTTACTATTGCTAAGCATTTATTCCCCATTTTGTAATTATGCATTTGATTTTTCCTTCTTAAGAGTATTTCTTTACTTTTGTCTTTGTTTAATTTCATCTTGTTGATTTCAGACCAATTTTTTAATTTACCAAGGTGATTTTGAATTCTAATCATGTACCTCTAAGTGCTTGCAACTCCTCCCAACATCGTGTTGCTGCAAATTTTATAATCGTACTCTCCACTTCATTATCCGAGTCATTAATGAAAATATGTCCTGACATAGGACAGACCCCACTAGATACATCCTCCCAGTTTGACAGTGAACCATTGATAACTACTCTTACTATTGTTTTTCAACCAGTTGTACACCCACTTTATAGTAATTTAATCAAGACCACATTTCCCTAGTTTGCTTAAGAGGAGGTAATGTGGGACAACGTCAAATGGAAGTCTGAAGATAAATAATTTGCAGGGAATGGCACTACTTTCAACTTCTGTAGATGTGGGGAAACCAGTCACCAAACCCTCCACACAAAAAACTTTAATCCCAACAATGGGAAATCTAAATCTAAAAGAGATATCATGATACTATTGGGGCTGTATGCTACCACTGACCTTGTGTAATACACCAGCTAAGTGTGTCATGTCACCTTTTTCACATAGAGATATGGTCTACACAGAGAAAAATAATTCATTAAAAAGGTCAGAATCCATCTATTTTTTCCTGTAGTATACTTCAAACATTTTGGGCAAAGATTGTCTTTTTGTTCTGTGTTTGTACAGTGCCTAACACAGTTCAGTCATGGTCCATGACTGGGCGCCCTAGGTTGTTATTACTTATAGTGCCTATTACGGCTATCAGCTAATGGAAATACTTTTTTTTTTTTTTTAAATGACAATAGTCTATATTTTGTAGATGGAAGTCTAGATTTCTCTCTCCACTATCAAAACTTGTGATAGAGGGATGTTTGATTTGCAATCAATTTTTAATCTCAATTTGTGTGTTTAGATTGAAAACATCTCATGTACAGAAGATTCCCACCATCTGAATGAAAGATGCAAGTACAGTCATGAGTAATGTCTTAGCAGAATATGTGAAAGCCCTAATTGCCTGGTTAATGCAACTTTATAATCAGAGTTCACTGACATTGTTCTGCAAGTGTCTCCCCAAACTTGTGGTATTATCTTGGAGAATACCAATGTGGTTGATATGAAAAGCTACCATAAGTGCAACCCTAATCCTGTTTCAGGCAATTTAACTCCTCACTAATTTTGTCCCTATATAAAGTTATTGTCCCTAAAATGGATGAAGACAACAAAGGTAGGAAGGGTTATCACCATAGACCATAAATCAAGGTCATTATCTGGTTCTAAATTGCATGCCCAGATGACCTCAGTTGAAGGAACTGGGAAGTTGATATGGCATTTTTGTTGCTGGCAAACAACTACACAATTCTGAATAGCAGCATCTTCTGAGGAGAAGATTTGTAGAAACCAGTCAAAGTAGAAAGATTTGCATATCCATAATTCGACTAAGAAATAACCAGTGATTATGCAAATGAGACCCCCCCAGTCAGGGAGTTGCAAAAGTGAGGAAAAAACTGCACAGTTATGCATCAGTAATTTTACAATATTTCTATGCTCCTACATTCTGTTTCATTATAACAGCACCTAAGAAGATATGCATCACAGCTACAGTTTCCACAAAAATAATATAGCAATTTGCAGTAATAATAAAAAGTGTGGAAATTTATTATAAGTTTAGCATGGGTGTTTTTCCCCTGAGAAACATTCACATTTGTAATATTTTACCATATCTGTAGAGCTTGGGGCCACCCCAAACAATTTTTTTTCTGACCTAAATATACAATGGCAAAGAAGGAGGCAAAATAGCAGTTAATCTGCAAGTGCAGAATATCTTTCACATTTGGCTGAAAGTCATATTTAATGCAGTGGCTGATGCCTGACCATGGGGAAAGTGTAATTGGTTGAAAAGTTTATCTTTGTGGGAATAGAGAGATAAATGTGCTTTATAACTTGCAGTATTTTTGTCTTATGTAATAACTTGATTCATACATTCTGATTAAAGATATGAAAGGATAACAGAAAACTTACTCCTTTTGCCCCCCTCATTTATACCACATTAAAGTGCTGGGGGAGAATATTTGTTCATATATAATTATGACTAAGAACAAAATAAATGGTGATACAAAGTACTTCAATTTATTTCCCAAGATTATGGATTTCCTTCTACCTGTCATTCTTGGTAGTTTCAAACAGTCTTCTTCAAAAGGCTTTTCTTTTCCTACATCTTCTTTTTTTCTTACCTTATTGAAAGATACTTCAATAACAATAATCCTTGGAAACATTTGGCCTTTGGGAAGGCCGGAACACGATGTAGAGCAGTTATTTGCATATGTCAGTCTCACTCTATAGAAAAGAGAACAAGCCACAAAACAAGAAAATTCATGTGTATGATCTTCCCTTACTCCATTTAAATGGATCTTAACTAACATTAAAACTCTAAAACCTCCTTTTTGAATCTATATTTTTCATCATACAAGATACTATGGTGGTAATAATGAGATCAAAACATACCTTTAAACCCTGGCAGAAATAACATCACCTTAAAGAAAATCTTTTTTTTTCACTTCCCAATAAAGTCTGAATGGCTATGACTAATTATAGCACATGCTTAATAACTGATACTGATAGGAGAAAATATGATCATATGTATATGCAAATAAGGAAAAACTCACTTCTTTCCCTTTGCTATCCCAATTAAACTGCAAGCTATTCCACATATTAACCATCAGAATTACTTGGTCAAATTCTCATGCTGACAAAAGTTGGCAAGAAGTCGTATATAGGCTCAAAAGGGAGAAATTGTCAAAGCTAGTATTTTCTATACAGCCTTAGGGCTGGTTCACACTGACCGTGCAATTCGGCGGCAGTCGACAGGAGTAACTGCGTAACTGACATCGACTGATCAGTTTCCCTTCTGCGTGCTGTTCACACTGTGCTGAGCCGACGGGAACAGCGCGCAGAAGGAAAACTGATCAGTGTTCCCGTCGACTCAGCGCTATGCTACTTGAGGGGGTGGACTACTCAGTCGACTTCCTGATCTTCCGGGTCTCACTGACCGCTCAATCGATCCTGAAAGATTGATCTGGCGGCGGCAATTTTGCTGCCGTCAGTGTAAACGTAGCTCTAGTGTGTATGCATTACAGTACATTGTCTTTACCTAGATGGTCACACATTATTATTTCTGCAGAGGCCTTGCCCATTCGATTATCAGGTCAGACAAAATTAAAGTATATAGGACTAGGACTATCATCAGCATGCTTAGGCAGGCTAAGAAGTGGAGGACAGTTTGGAAATTTTGGGTGAAATGGTTTTTTTCAGTGGAAAATGTGTTTCCATAAAACCAAAAATTTCCCTAAGAATATGCTAGTTTTGCCAGCAAATCTGATTTTGTATCAGGAAAATCAAAATGAAAAGTTCAGCTTTGAGTGGGGTTGAACAAATTGAAATGTAATCAAATGAATTAAAAACATCTAATTTTGGTCAGTATGACGTTCATCTGCATCTGTTGTGTTCGATATATAATGGGAGATGTCCCTGGCCAGGGACAAGGCAGACATGAGAGACCCAGTTACAACTCCCATGAGGCATAGTAGTGGATCAGGATGACACAGGATGAATGGACCTAAAATATGTAGACCAGTTTTACTGCATAAGATTGGGTATTGCTTTTTACCACAAACATTTAGTCTTCCCAGTTTAGTAGATTAGTGCTCCAAAATAGGCTGTTTGTGATAAGGATCAGTGATCACCAAAACATCGGAAACAACCACACAAATATGTTCTGCTTGTGGTACCGGCAAACAAAATTTAAAACTAAATATAGTGTAATTATAGGTTTGGGATTTTGTTTGGATGGTTTTTCATAATTAGCATACTTTATAGCAACAGTGTGGCAGCTAAGTCAGTTTAGTGTAAAGTCTCAAACAATGTGTATGAGTATTATTCCAGAGTATGATAAATGGCACAGGAAACATTGACTAGTTGTAGTTACCAGAGCATCAGAGTACTATGAAATTTCTTGCTCTATTTTATTAAGCATTAAACTGTTCATAATAACTATGGCTTCTAGATGTTGTCAATAAATCAAGTCAGGCCAATGGCAGCAATGTGATGGATATCCAACTATCTAAGGGATTTGATCATAAGACACAAGCTAAAATGGTGACAAGGCAGAGATAAATGTTTGTGTTCAGATTAACATCCCAAGGTCAGAGTGCCCAAGCATATCAATGAGGACTATTCAGACAACATTTTGAGAATATTAATCTAAAAAGGTACAACAGCTAAGTGGAAAAGAAATTGAATTTTAATGAAGTTGTCTGTTATGATTGTCTAAGAAAACATTTACAGTAAATTACTCACAAAGATATTTCAGTTTGTTCATGCATAGAGCTTACTCCTTTAAAATATCAGACACTGTATAGTGATTATTTATTTATTTGTTTTTCTTTAAGTAACTTTACAAGGACATTGATAAAACATGATAGCATGTTATTTATTTCCTTAAGGATGGTAGGTCAGGCAGGGCAAGCTAATGCACATTTAATCTTCAAATGATTTTATGGGTATATAAAAACTTGTTAAGGTTTTGCAAGATGAATGTGTGATATTTCCAGTTGCAAAAGGTAATAATGAAAGAGAGTGGGAGAGAGATTGAATCACATAGCAAATTGCAAAGAAAAACACACAAGCCTCTCAAAAGCATCCTGGTCATTTCATGTATCTACAGCATGTACTATTTTACTTTTGTATCTGAGATAGTTAACTATCATTTTCACCCTAAATGTCAGAAAACTGGATTAATATACCTAGGGCTCGGTCTTGATTTTAGATTCTCCATGTGTAAGCAGATGATTTAACAAGATGCTCAGCAATGCATGCTTATCTATTTGAGATAGGGTTAAACCCATAGGGCACATTTTTCTTCTGTCTTTTTCAAAGTAGTGTTCTTCCAATTTGTTTTTGAGTATTCTACGAGCAGTGGCAGGCAAAAAAATATCTGAAGTCATGAGTAATTCACTCAATCTAGCAAAATCGCTTTTTTGAACTGGACTAAGCCCTATATGCCTATAATCAAAATGTGCTAGACTATTTAGATTTGGGTCCTGAGTCATGTTTAAAATAAACATGAAATAAATAGAAATACTTACCTGTAAACATTCAAACAAAAAACTTCTCTTTAAAGAATGAAACCAAAGTAAAAGTCCTATTGTTTCTGAGTATATTGATTCATTTGTAACACTGACTATCTTCCAGGACAGTAATTCACTTTTAACAGTTTTTTTATACTGTATCATATGACCTTCAAAACTAACAAGAAATCTATAGACTAGATGAACCTACTATAAGCTAGGATGCACAACTGGTCGGAAAAGCATACTCAGAAAGTAGTTATCAATGTCTCACAATCAAGCTGGAAGGAAATATTGAGTTGGGTCCCACAGGGATCTGTCCTCTGTCTGGTTCTATTCAATATCTTCATAGATTATTTAGATAATGGCACAGAAAGTAGACTTATAAAGTTTGTGGATGATACCGAGTTGGGAGGAGTTGCAAGCACATTGGAAGAGAGGATTAGAACTCAAAATGATCTTGACGAACTGAAGAAATGGTCTGAAATAAATAGGATGAAATTCAATTAGGACAAATGCAGAGTACTACATGTAGGAAGGCATAATCAGTTACACAAATACAAAATAGGATATGACTGCTTAGGGAGGAGTATTGCAGAAAAATATCTAGGGGGTTATAATGAATCACAAACTAAATATGAGCCACCAGTATAACACTTGGAAAAAAAAAGTGATCATCATTCTCGGATGTATTAGCAGTAAGCAAATAAGTAAGTGTTGTAAGCAAAACACAAACTCTGCAGAAAGGGACCTGGGGGTAACGGTGGATAAAAAGCTGGATATGAGTCAGCAGTTTGCCCTGGCTGTCAAGAAGGCTAATGGCATATTGGGCTCATTAGGAGGGGCATTGCCAGCAGGTCATGGGAAGTGATTATTCCCCTCTATTCGGCATTGGTGAGGCCACATTTAGAATATTGTGTCCAGTTTTGGGCCCCCCACTACAAAAAGGATGTGGACAAGTTGGAGAGAGTCCAGCGGAGGGCAACAAAAATGATTAGGGGGCTGGAGCACAGGACTTATGAGGAGAGGCTGAGGGAACTGGGCTTGTTTAGTCTGCAAAAGAGAAGAGTGAGGGGGGATTTGATAGCGGCCTTTAACTACTCGAAAGGGGGTTCCAGGGAGGATGGGGCTAGGCTGTTCTCGGTGGTGGCAGATGACAGAACAAGGAGCAATGGTCTCAAGTTGCAGGGCGGGAGGTCTAGGTTGGACATTAGGAAAAAGTTTTTTACTAGGAGGGTGGTGAAGCACTGGAATAGGTTACCTAGGGAGGTGGTGGAATCTCCATCCTTAGAGGTTTTTAAGCTGAGGCTTGACAAAGCCCTGGTTGGGATGATATAGCTGAGGTTAGTCCTGCTTTGAGCAGGGGGTTGAACTAGATGACCTCCTGAGGTCCCTTCCAACTCTAATATTCTATGATTCTAAGTAATTTGTCCACTCTACTCAGCACTGCTAAGGCCTCACCTGTAGCACTGCATCTAGCTCTGGGTACCACACACTGAGAAAGATGTGGAAAATTGGAGAAAGTCCAGAGGAGAGCAACAAAAATAATTAAAGGTCTAGAAAACATGAACTTCGAGGAAAGATTTTTTTAAAATGGATTTATTTAGTCTGCAGAAGAGAGGACTGCGTGGCGACATGATAATAATCTTCAAGTACGTAAGAGGCTGTTATGAAGAGAAGGGTGCTAATTTGTTTTCCTAAAACACTGAGGATAGACAACTAGTAATGGGTTTAAATTGCAGCAAGGGAGATTTAGGTTAAACACTAGGAAAAATTTCATATGTGTAAGGGTAGTTAAGCACTGGAACAAATTATCTAGGAAGGTTGTGGTGGTTTTTAAGAAAAGGTTAGACAAATATCTGTCAGGGATGATCTAGGTCAATGTCTCTCAAAATGTATCTTTTTGATACCAGGGACTGGCCTGCTGCCTTCCTAAGCTGTGTCAGGGAGATTTCAGGGACTGGCACTGGTCCATGGACCAGTCGTTGAGAAACACTGATCTAGATAATACTTAGTTCTTTCTCAGTGCAGGGGACTGGACTAAATGAGGTACAGAGGTCCCTACCAGTCCTACGTGTCCATGATTTCTATAAAATGTAACAGTTTAAAAATGTTCTCCTTTGTTTGGATTTGGAACATTTTGGATAAAGAAAGAGGAATGATTTGGTTACTGATGTTAATCTATTATGCCCAGTGCTGCAGCCCTGAAACATACACAATTCATGAGGAAATATTTATTTATTAAAATCCTATCTTTAAATACTAAAAAATATATGCCCAGATTCTCAGTTGCTTCCAGTCTTTTCAGAGCACAAAAGTATAAGGGAGAAATAAGAGAGCCAATTGTTACTATGGGAACCAGATCAATTTTTATTCAGGATTCTCACATCTAATAGGGATTCTCTGGTGGTGACATTTGGTCATTTTTGGTCCCCCTTGTGCAAAATAACTTGAAATAGGCTAAAGAATTTGCCTATAGAGAAAAGAATATCTTTTAGATGAAGAACTTTGGGCATAAATCTGTAACTCTTACTCATATGACTAGTCTCAATGAGGATGGATGCATGGCAAAGGACCTCTCATATGAGTAAAGTTTGGGAAACAGCCCTACATTTCCTCGTAACAACTCTTTTTTTGTGTGTGGATTATTTCTGTGTTTTGCTTTTTGTGCTTTACAACAGGAGACATACTTCTGCATGCTGGCTGATTAGTTAATTTGACTCTGGATCCTTAGAGATCATTCTAGAGGAAATCTTTCTGAAACCATCAGCAGACCAATTTTCTTGAATTAAAGTAGTGCAAGAAGATTTTGGCATTAATTATTAATCGTTAAGTGTGGAAAACCCTAAGCAGGAACTCAATGCTAACATGACTGCCTTCTTCCTGTCTATTTAATTACAATGCTGGAAGTATTTCTGAACATTTGGGAACTGTAAAAGAACATGCTGTTCAAAGTTATAAGAAAGGGAAATTGGGTAAGACACTTGTTTCTATTAAAAAAAGAAGCATTGGTATTACTTTGTCTGCAGAGAGATCAATGAAATAATACAGTGTATTTAAATGTTTCATCCAAGAAAAAGAGAACAGTATTAATGATAGCCTTTAGCTCTTTTCATGGCAATCCTTTGGTAATTATAGTGCAAGAGAAAGAATAGAAGTAATTTAAAGATATATTTCTTTATAAGAAATCTAATTTTTTTTTCTTAGAAAAGGGTACATTTCAAAGGAGGACATTGTCTTAAAGATGGATCTGTCTTATTTGCACAAAGCCAGTGCAATCATAAATTGTAAAAGGACTTTAAAAAATGTTTCTGAGGTTACATTTTGTAGCTGCATTAACAGAGGTAGAGCTACTTATCGAGAGAATGTTAAGTGACACCAGCAGAAATTACAGCTACAGAAGACTTTAAAGTCATTGCTGGCAAATCATAAATAAAAGAGATAGTTAGCATTTTCTATAATAATTGTCCTAGGAAATGTTATCTTGAGATACACTCTTGAATTAATCTGTAGATGGAAAAATCGTTTAAGAAGTGGTAACAAGCACTTATTCTCCACATTTTTGCAGCAGTTTTATGCTAATTACATTAGTGTAAAACTTATTTAACAACAAGGAGAATCAGAAACACAATGGAAAAAGAGATAATTCCGAGGTGCAGTTCTTCTTCTGTTGAAATGAACAGGAGTTTGCTCTTGACTTTAACAAGGGCACAATTAGCCCCTGGTTAAATGTAATTTATTTTTAAGAGAAACAATTCCTCAAAACATTAGTTCACCCCAAAGGTTCCTTACTAACAAAGATCCCCATTGGCTTCAGCTGAAGACCACAGATGTTTTGCCATTGTCTTCAGTGAAACTACTTGCGTGACCAAAAAAGTACTCCTCAGAGTACGGCTGTAACGGCATTCTCTCCCATTTTAAGCTGTGGCTTATGGAATAGAACCTTTACCATGTAGTGCTAATGGACAATACTCACCCTTTGGCCAACTGGAATCTGTTACTTCATCATGTATGTAGTTTATAACAACATTCATAATGTACCAATTGGTCAACTGGTGTCTTTAGTGGTAAAATTCAAGACTTCTCTGTAAAACAGTTCAATTTAGATTATTGATCGACAAGACATCAGATAAACAAGTTCAATCAAGTTATAAATCAAAGATTATACTTCAAAAGATAAATTAGCACTATATATAGCAAGCGTTAACATAGTTTACACAGTACAGGGAGACAGGTTGCAACTTGGCTGTGTTCAATTTTTATCTCTTGAAACTCAGTTTTATACCCTGCTTGTTTATAATATTTCACTCACACTTCACATTTTGTGGTTGGTGACAAATTATCCAATCATGTGTTAACGTCACCTTGTGGTCAGTACAACTGGTACAGTTGCTATGATTCATCTTTTAGTACATTTTGTTCCATACACAATACAAAGCTCATCTGTGAGTAATTTTCCATTATTTTCTTAGCATAACTATGCAAAGCTTCAGGTATTTAACTCAGTTTCTCCAATTACACTTATGATTACCTACTGATTCCTTTCCTGTGGTTTTGGTTATGATTTCATAATTTGTTATACAAATTGCATAACCAATCAAATTTCTTATTTACTATTTTTCTAGTACATATGCAGTTAAAATTACCTTATATAGCTGTAAAATAGGTTATGAAAATGGATCATTCCCAAGGCATATTCTACATAAATTTAATCTGTTTAAAGTTGTGTACACTTTTAGCTCCCTTGACATAAACTGTGAGGGATTCTGGAAGCTCTAAGCATATATGGCAACATCTCTTATTTCCTCCCTTTCTTTCACATTTAAAACAAAACAGAACAAAAAACAACTGGGAAATTAAACATTAACACCCCTTCCAAAGTTAATGCAGCATTAGAGTTACACAGCTAAATACTGCAGGCCAGGAAATGTAAATACTACAAATTTTTGCTCCCTTATGGGTTTGCATTTTGAAACAGTCTTTAAATGCACATTTTATCAGAGCTACCTTTTTTCTAAACCTGTAGACAAATATATTATGTTCTTCCCATTTGAGATATAACATGTTCATACACTTAGAAGACTGAATCATAATGTAGGTACCATGTGGATGTCCATGTATTCTTTAAACACACAAAATTAAAGTGGCATTTTCTTGAAATTTGGGTGTCGAAATGTGCAACCATAATGTCACTTTAAAATATTTTTTCCATTTAATATAGGAAATACTTTGTTGATTGTTGACTGATTATATTCTGAAGTATTAAACCTTCATATTATGTTAGTATTTGGAAATTTTAATGTATGTAAAGAGCGAATTCCAGGACAGAAATTTAGTATGAATTCTAGTGAAGTAGCGAGAAAGAGGCTTCCTTTGGCTTTCATGGAAAAGTTGTTGTCCACAAATTCTGGACCTAATCTTTATCCCTTATGGTCCATATCTTGCAGTGCAGATGCTTGTGTGTGCAAGAAAGCAACTGACAGCCATACTCTCCTTCCCATTCATCACCAGCTCCCTCAGATACCTGTCTGTAATTCTTGAAAGAGGGTGTGGGGGTGGAACAATTAGTTGCAAAACAAAACATTCACTGAGTATCAGAGATCTGACTTCTAGATTGGGAATATGATCACACACTCATCCATGCTCACATCATCTTTCCTCCAGCACCATACCTTCTGTTCCCCATTACAAGACATAGTACAAACTTGGGATGCAGAGGTATGTCTATGTTATGTGGTTATTTTCATAGAATGTGGAGTGACATTTCTAGGTTGTGAACACACTGGGACTCAGTACACTGGTGTCCAAAAGCTATGCTTGAGTTTACACCAACTTCCACACCACACCCAATCCTGGGGCCAGCACTAACTTAGAGGAGTTATTACATTGGTCAAGAGAGCCATTATATCAATGGCATAACAGGAGACTCCTCAGTTTCCCACTGAGTACTGATCCAAAGACTATTGAAATTGATAAACTCTTCCCATTGACCTGAACAGACATTGGCACAGGCACTTTAGGTAGCATAAAGACCCCTTTGAGCCACCAGAATGGTGAAACTGAGCCCTAGCATGTGCCTATATCTGGCCCCTAGTATAAGCCTGTGCACTGTTTGTTTTCTTATGAGCCAAAAAGGACAATATATTTATTACCAAGGTGGGTGAGATAATAATTTTTATTGGACTAACTTCTGTTGATGAGAAGGACAAGCTTTTGAGCCACACGGAGCTCTCACCAACAGAAGTTGATCCAATAAAAGGTATTATCTCACTCACTTCATCTCTCCAATATCGAGGGGCCAACACGGGTACAACTACACTGCATACAACAATGTATTTATTGATATATCTAAAGCACCTCCAGCATCACCACACTATCTTATCATTGAAACTTCTCTTGTTTGAAAATCAATGGTTATTTTGCCTGCTTAAGGAGTACATAACCAGGTCATGGGTGAGCGTGTTGGCCAAAATTAAAACTTGGCTGTGGTAATGCAGCATTCATATTATATCTAGGCAGCAGATGGGTGATGTCACTGATTGGTTAAGTGAGCGCTAGTATCTGGCCAGAATATTTAAACCTTTTAACTAGCTTATTATCTGAATCTTGTAGTTGGGTAATTTTCATTCAGAGCATTTAAGACAGCTGTGCTAACACTGGATTGAAAGCATTCACTTTGAAACATGTACATTTTCATAATTTAAATACATATTTTAAACTAATTTTTCAGCAGTGCTTTGTAAACACCTTTAATTTATTAGATGTGTCCATTCAGAAAGTGGAAAGTCACAAGTGAGAGAGCAAGAAAAAAGATACTACATTTTGTGCAATCCATATCACATTCTAGTGACAGGTAAGTATGTGGACCTGCTGAGAACTGTTCTGAATTAGATTGTGTGTTCTGTGAAGCACCATCGTATGAACTTGATCTGGGAAAGTTTAGCTATCTATTACTAGCCAAGCACAACAATAAATTTCCTGCTAGCTACTCACCTTCTTCAAAAAAACATTTTCTTATCAAATAATGACACCCTGCACGAATGCTAGTTTCAATTAAACTTTGTGAGGTATGTTATCTTCATTAATTTAAAGCATCTATCATATGAAAAGAAATATCATTTGACCTTTTCTCTAATCCTTTCTTTCTTCTTCACTATCCATCATTCCACTGTATAACACAGCAACGTCCCTTTGCCAAATCAAGATCCTCTCATTGCAGAGCATCTGTGCCTCAACTGCATACTTGCTAAGGATAGCAACCAGATGCCTATGGAGAACTGCAGCAGTGCTTTCTAATTTCTCTCTCTCGGGATTTCCAAAGGCTCTACCCATCACTGTGGTATCTAAATGTATGTACAAAAGCCCTATGCCTTCCATGCTCCTGTAGCATCCTTGCCAGGTAAGACCATACATAGGACCATGCAAATCTAGCATAGCTAGGCACTCCAAAGGGGATTGGGAGTGATGGGTAAGAGTAAGGCCATGGCATCAGCTCTCTTCTGCATCAGCCAGAAGAGAATGGGAGACTGCACACTGAATCCCTTTAAAAAGGGGCACAGTTCATGCTCAGTTATTGATTTTAGTGGGACACTTTGAGTAAAGATATTACTCAATGGGAATAAGAATGCCAGAGTGTAGCTCTTATAAATATACTACTGAATAATGAGTGATTTTTATTTTTAATTTATTTATTTATGTTGGCTTATCACCATGAGCACAGCCAGTTGGGGGAAAAAATCATCTGAACTATTTTCCATCAGAAAATACTGTTTCAACAAAAATAATAATAATAAAATCACAAAATCCTATGGATTTTGACAGTTTCCTACCCAAAAAATGGAAACAGAAATATTTTGTTTAACAAAGTTTAGAAAAAAAAACCAAAATTTCATTTGAAAACATTTTCATTTAACATTTATTTTTAATTATATTATTCTCATTTTTCATGACATGCACAACTGCTTTTGACACATGAAATATTATAACAATACAAACATGCCCAAATAAAATAAATTTCTAACCCAAAAATTCACTTTGAAATTAAATTTTGAAGCTTTTCTAAATCAAATTTTAAATGTTATATTTTTCCTTTTTCTTTTTTAAATTTCAGTTTCAAGAGAAATTTCAAAAATATTTTTGTTTTATTTTGGGAAAAAAAATCTAAAATGTCAAAGTTTCCCATAAAATGGAAAATCCATGTTTAAACTAGGTGTAACCATGAGTCAGATAAAACCTGAAAATCTATGAAGGCTGAGATCTTCAAAGATTTGCTAAAGAAATTAGGTCTCAGATCCTCAAAGATATTTAAGCTCTTAGCACCCATTAAAATCAATTGGAGTAAGCACCTAACTATTTTAGAATTCTTTAAAAAATTCTAGCTGACATGATGTTGCTTTCATTAATTATCCTATTAAAGCAGCATTCCTCTTTTTTGTTTACCAACTAACTTATCTGCAATTTACAAGTAGTGAATCTTTTAATATTAATTTTCTCTCTTACAGGAGATGTTAAACTACTAATGGACTGATACAGCAAACCCTTACTTATGCAAATGGTTTTGCTGGCTTGTAGGCCTGCTAATATGAGTGAAACCTTGCAGTAGAAGGACTTTTTTTTCCAAAACATTTTAATCTAGTATGCAGGAGTATAGAATTCTACCTTTAAATTCACTATATTGTGATACAGTAAATATTGCCTCTACCATTCAATTTCTCTTTTACTATTACAGTATCATTCTGTTCATAGTTTATTAGCCACAGCATTGCTCATACAAAGGCTCACTAATAGTAATCATACAGCATCAGCACAAGGCATGAATATATATTTGTACATGTCATGTTTCAAGACTGCATTAGAACAACCAGCAGGTTAATCCATTTTATAATGTATTTAGTAAAAGAAAAATAGTGAGGAAAATAAAAATTGACCTATATTTCTTTGAATCGGTGTTCCTTAGTAGTACAGTAATTATTTCTGACTCTAATTTTAATATTTGGTTTGTAGAACAGCACCAGGCAAATTTATATCTACGTCTTCACGTTAAAAAAAATGAACAAGAATTAAATAATTCTATTATATAGTGGTTTAATTTTGTTACAATTACTCTGAGTTATGTTACTTCTGTAATGCATTTTATTACTTGTTCATTGTTATTAAAATTGTTTACTCCACTATATTAACATATTTTTCCATGTCTCAAAAATGAACTCTACGCATCCACAGGTACTGATTAAAGATATGATCTACACTCACATAACATCACTTAGAAATACATTTTATTGCTATTTACAAAAAACAAAAAAAGCTTTTGTCTTAATGAGCCCAACTACATTTTAGTAGAAATAAACATATTATATAATGCAAATATTAATGTATCACAAGTACAAGAACATTCTTAGAAGACCTTGACACCATTTTGCACATACCTTTGATAAACTACACTTTCCTTGAATTCATCATCTTCAATACTAGAACACTGGATAACAATGTTCTGACTTTTTCACTTAACACTCATCTGCTTCTCCAAGGTTCTGATCTGAAACCATTGAAGTCAATGGGAATTTTGCCATTTACTTTTAGGGATGCAGGACTGGACCTTAAATGGGGTGCAGGCAAGAATCTATGCACAAAGCTGTGACCTGTCCAGATCCCTCAAGTCATATCAAGAATTTTCAAACACAGGCACAGTAATTAAAAGATGCTTTTCACAGGCTACATCTAGTCATGGCAGAAGTCTGGTTCTAAAAATAACCAGTAGAGTAATTCAGGCAAACACATCCTGAATTTAGAGGGACTTATAAAGTAAAAACAAAAACAAAAACAAAACTAACAACTTTTTTTCCTTTTGGATTTAAAAATAAATCCCAATGTATCGTAGTAACTTACAAAGAAAATCAAACAGGCAAGCAAAAAAGCCTAGCCTCTTAAAATAAAAAATGAACAAACTCTTAGGCATCTTATCTTAGGAGAAGTCACAACAAGAGAGATTTTTTCTCTGTCCAAAATGTTTCTTCCATGAAAAGCAAATACCCTCAGAAACTCCCAGGAGAAGAAACACCATTATCTGTGCATTCTCAGCAGTTCATTTGGGGCCAAAAATAAAAGCTGAAGATGAAAGTATAGGCTAACTTACATCTATTGTTCTATGAACCATTGCACTACGTACATAGAATGTACAGCCTCACATAAAAGTGCTTTAAATATCTGATGTATCCTCAAGACACATTGTAACATGAGTATGTCTTATTTCTCTGATGAATTAAGAGCATACAAATAGACATACGGGGTTAGACCAACGGTCCATTTATTTCAATATTCTTCCTCTTACAGTTCCTAGTACCAGATCTTTTGGAGGGAATGAACAAAAGAGCAATTATTAAGTAATCCACCCTGTTGTCCAGTCCCAGATTCTGGCACTTTGAGGTTTAGAGACACCCAGAACACGGGGTTGCATCCCTGACCATCTTGGCTAATAGCCATTGACGAACCTATTTCCATGAATTTACCAAATTCTTTTTTTAACTAAATTATACTTTTGGGCTTCACAGCATCCCCTGACAATGAGTTTCACAGGTTGACTGTGTTCTGGGAAGAAGTACTTCCTTATGTTTGTTTCAAGCCTGCTGACTACTAATTTCATTTGAGGACCCCTGGTGGTTGTTATGTTGATATGAGCAAAGGCTGCTAAAGGAAATGATGGAAGTGGGCATATTTAGTTTGGAAGAGAGAGGATTAAGGGGGGATATGATACTGGTCTTCAAACACTTGAAAGGCTCCCATAAAAAAGATGGAGAAAAATTGGTCTCTTTCTTGCCACTGGGGGCAGGACAAGAGGCAATGGGTTCAAACTACAGCATAGGAGATTTAGATTAAATCTCAAGAAAACTTGCCTAACAATAGGAAAATGGTCATGTGAGCTCCTTCACTAGAGGTTTTCAAAAGAAGATTTGTCTTGAATAGTTTGGACATGGCAGATCCTGCATCTTGGCAGGGGGTTAGATTAGATGACCCTTGCATTGCCTTCTAATTCTATGCTTCTATTTTAGCTTAGCCTGACTAAGATAGCTTCTTCTTTTCCTTTATGCCACTGGTAAGGGTTGCAGCGGCAGCATGGAGACTAGAGAGGACCAGACCTCCCTTTCTTCCACAACAGGTTTCAGCTCCTCCTGGAGGATTCCCAGGTGTTTCCAGGATAGCTGGGAGATAGAATTCCTCCAGTGTCTCCTGGATCAGCCTCAGGCCTACTCCTAGTGGGACATGCCCAGTAGAGTTCCAAAGGAAGCCTCCCAGAGGCATCCTTATCAGGTGCCAAAACCACCGCAACTGACTCTTAATCTGGAGGATTAAGTCCATGGGGCTGGATGCAATGCACCCGAGGGTGCTGAGGGAGTTGGCTGATGTGATTTCAGAACCTTTGGCTATTATCTTTGAAAGCTCGTGGCAATTGGGGGAGGTCCCTGATGACTGGAAAAAAGCAAATATAGTGCCCATCTTCAAGAAAGGGAGGAAAGAGGATCCGGGGAACTACAGACCTGTCAGCCTCACCTCAATCCCTGGAAAAATCATGGAGCAGGTCCTCAAGAAATCCATTTTAAGGCACTTCAAAGAGAGGAAGGTGATCAGGAACAGTCAACACGGATTCACCAAGGGAAAGTCATGCCTGACCAACCTGATTGCTTTCTGTGAAGAGGTGACTGGCTCTGTGGATGTGGGGAAAGCGGTGGACAAGATATACCTTGACTTTAGCAAAGCTTTTGATACGGTCTCTCACAGTATTCTTATCAGCAAGTTAAGAAAGTATGGGTTGGATGAATGAACTATAAAATGGATAGAGAACTGGCTAGAGCATAGGGCTCAACGAGTAGTGATCAATGGCTCCATGTCTAGCTGGCAGCTGGTCACAAGCGGAGTGCCCCAGAGGTCGGTGCTGGGGCCGGTTTTGTTCAACATCTTCATTAATGATCTGTAGGATGGGGTAAATTGCACCCTCAGCAAGTTTGCAGATGACACTAAGCTAGGGGGAGTGGTAGATACCCTGGAAGGTAGGGATAGGATACAGAGTGACCTAGACAAATTGGGGAATTGGGCCGAAAGAAATCTGATGAGATTCAACAAGGACAAGTGCAGAGTCCTGCACCTAGGACGGAAGAATCCCATGCACAGCTACAGACTGGGGACCGACGAGCTAGGCAGCAGTTCTGCAGAAAAGAACCTGGGGGTAACAGTGGATAAGAAGCTGAATATGAGTCAGCAATGTGCCCTGGTTGCCAAGAAGGCTAATAGCATATTGGGCTGCATTAGTAGGAGCATTGCCAACAGATCAAGATCATTCCCCTCTATTTGGCATTGGTGAGGCCGCATTTGGAGTATTGTGTCCAGTTTTGGGCCCCCCACTACATAAGGATGTGGAGAAGTTAGAGAGAGTCCAGCGGAGGGCAACAAAAATGATTATGGGGCTGGAGCACAAGACTTATGAGGAGAGGCTGAAGGAACTAAGCTTGTTCAGTCTACAGAAGAGAAGAATGAGGGGGGATTTGATAGCGGCCTTTAACTACCTGAAAGGGGGTTCCAGGGAGGATGGGGCTAGGCTGTTCTCGGTGGTGGCAAATGACAGAACAAGGAGCAACGGTCTCAAGTTGCAGGGCGGGAGGTCTAGGTTGGACGTTAGGAAAAAAATTTTCACTAGGAGGGTGGTGAAGCACTGGAATGGGTTACCTAGGGAGGTGGTGGAATCTACATCTTTAGAGGTTTTTAAGCTACGGCTTGACAAAGCCCTTGCAGGGATGATATAGCTGAGGTTAGTCCTGCTGTGAGCAGGGGGTTGGACTAAATGACCCCCTGAGATCCCTTCCAACTCTATGATTCTATTCTATGATTCTATTCCGAGGCTGTCCCGAATAGCTGAACCCCTCACCCTGTGTTGGAGAGTCAGCCCAGCCACCCTACAGAAAAACCTCATTTCCACAGTTTGTACTGGCAATCTTGTCCTTTCCGTCATTATCCAAAGTTTATGACCAGAGGTGTGGATGGGGACGTAGAATGACATGTAAACTCAGAGCTTCATCTGAAAACACAGCTTCCACATCACCACCACGGATTGGTACAGTGCCCACATCACTGATACCACCACACCAATCCACTGGACAATCTCATGCTCCAGTTTACCATCACTCATGAACAAGACCCCTCAATCCTTAAACTCTCAAGGGCAACTTTTCCCCCTTCACCTAGAGATAACAATCCAGTTTCTTCTGGGAAAGAACTATGACCTCTGATTTGGAGGTGCTGATTCTCATCTCTGCCACTTCACATTCAGCAGTGAAGCATTTGAGTGTGCGTCGAAGACCACAGTCTGAAGAAGAAAGGAAGCTCAACATCATCTGCAAACAGCATAGATGGCACCTCTGAGTCCCCGGACCTGATACACTTCCCATCTTGGCTGTGTGTTGCTATCCAGTCCATGAAGATCATGAACAGGAAAGGGGACAAGACACACCCTTATCAGAGTCCAATGCTCACGTTGAATAAACTCGACTTAATGACAAGAATGCAAACACAACTCACACTCTGGGAATAGAGGGACCGGATAACACACAGCAGTGGCACCAGCAGTTCATACTCCCACAGCAGTTCCCACAGGACATCTTGGGGAATGCAATCATAAGCCTTCTCGAGGTCTACAAAACAATGGTATGAGATTAGCAAACTCCCATGACCCATTGAATATCTGCAAGACAGCAAAGAGCTGGTCCTTTGTTCCACATCCAGGGTGAAAACCTCATTGTTCCTCCTGAATCCGAGGTTCAACTAACAATCATAGCCTCTTCTCCAACACCCTGGCATAGGCTTTGCCGGGGAGGTTGAGGAGCGTGATCCTTTGTAGTTGGAACACATCTCCTGGTCTCCTTTCTTAGATATCAGGACCACCATCCCAGTTTGCCAATCCTGAGGTACTGCACCCATCTTCCGTTCAACACTGAAGAGGCACATTAACCACAACACCCCAAATTTGTCCAGTGCTTTCAACATCTCCAGACAAATCTCATCCACTTCTGCATATGCGAAGGAACTATACCACTGTATCAACCTCATCAACAGAAATGGATCCAATCCCACTGAAGGGTTCTTCCACTGCATCCTGAAAGGAAGGTATCCACTGGGTTGAGGAGTTCCTCAAAGTGCTCTTCCACCTCTCAACAATCTTCTCAGTTGTGGTGAGCATTTAACCACCCTTGCTGAGAACAGCCAGGGCAACGTCCCACAGAACCCTTCTAAGGCGATGAATGGTTTGCCAGAACCTTTGAGAATGTCCAGTAGTCATTCTCCATGGTCCAAACTCCTCTCATGACAAGGCTTTCACTTCTATGACCAGCACAGCTGCAGCCCTCCTAGCCAGTCAGTACCTCTCAGTTGTATAAGGAGTCAAATTTATGAGCATTTCTTGGAAGGCCTCCTTCTTCGCCTTGACAGCTTCCCTCACCACTGGTGTCCACCATTGGGTCCTAGGGTTGCAACCATCTGACAGGCACCAACCACCTTAAGGCCACAGCTTTTTGTGGCTCCCTTAATGATTGAGACCCTAAACATGGTTCACTCGGACTCAACGTCCAAGACTTCACCTGGAATTCTTCTGGAAGTGGGAACTGAAGTATTTCCTCACAGGTCCTCCACCAGATGTTCCCAGATGATCCACACTGATCCTTTGGGCCTCATGTTTCTATCCAGACAGCATCCCATGTGCCTGGTCCAACTCACCACTGATTAGTGATTGGTTGACAACTCTGCTCCTCTCTTCACCTGGGTGTCCAGAACATACAATCTTAGGTCCAATGAAATGACGGTGAAATTGATCATTGATCTTTAACCTAGGTGCTCTGGTACCAGGTACATTTATGAGCAACCTCGTGTTGTGTTATGAATCTAGCTAATGCAGGTAACAACAGTAGTGAAGACATCACAATGCAGACATCAGAGCAGACTAGCAAGTCAAGTACATGTCCATGTACAGGGTCCATTCCAGTATCTTAAGCCTGATGTATATTATTTTCACTGCTACTCTTACCCACATTAGCTGGATTCAACTTATTTTGGGTAGGCTAGCCCATGCCCGCTTTTATTGTGTAGACATATCCTTTGTCACATAGTGTCTCCTTCTGTTTCCCCAAACCAGTTACTCATTTAATGACAATTAAGTTCAACAAAACTTTCCATGGGAAATAACAAAATAATCATTTTTATTTTCTCATTTTATTTCAACAACATCAGAATGTTGCATTTCAATAATGTTAAAACATTTCATTTTGACTACCTTTTTGCTCTATTTTGTTTCAACCTTTACATGATATTAAATATTTTATACATACATTACATCTAATATCTTACATTAAATATATTTTTTCAACACTATCAGAACAAAATAAATCTACCTTATCAAATCAAACAAAAAAAATTAGTTATTTTCAAAAATTATCTTCCACAGGAAAAAAAAAAAAATCAAAATTTTGACTTTTTGTTATAATTCAGAATGATTCCCACAGAGCGGAAATTCCATTTTCAAAACAGCTCCACTTATTTTATATTCTTAATTTTTATAGATTAAGAGAGTTCAAGATTTGTGTCTAAATATATAATGCAGTATGTAACAGTTTAGCTTTGGAATAAACCATTAACAAGAAGTCTACTGAATCATACTTTGTAAAGGCTTGATATAAAAGCTCATTTTCAATTGATTTCAGTAGGTTTTAAATCAATCACTTAATGAGACATTAAGTACTTTACCAAAACCTTGTAGCACAGTTTATTTAAAAAAAAAAAAAAAAGAGAGAAGAACCAAATGTAAATTGCTAAATAAACACAGGGGAATGAGTCACCAGCAGATTGAATGATTAGTTTTATCATTCACAATTTATTAAATGTATTACTTTGCAGGAGGACTTTGGTAGTGAATGCCCCAATATGTCTTTCTTTCCTGGACTATGGAGATTTTTTTTTATGGCACAGGAAGGTCAATAGGTGTGATTAAGTTTAAAAAGGTATGCAATGCTATTGCTTAAGTGCTCACATGGATATAGGAACCCTGCACAGAAATGGAACTTGAATCATCATGGAAGCAGCTCATAAAAAACAAAACACAAAACACATTGCTTGGCAACCATGCATTAGGGCAAAGGTTCAAGTAACTTTTCAGGGGGCACAGTGCCATTCTAACAGATTGACCTGAGCACAAGCAGCCAAGTGACTGTACTATATACACATTAAGTTGGTTGTTGACAGGGTTCCCACATGGGAATGTCAAAATGATTGCCTGTCCTGAGCTTTCCTTCCTGTGTTTATGAGAATATGTCACAATAATTTAACAACCAAATTCTAAGTGTAAAAATTAGATCTTAAAAATTGCCATTGAGTTCAAATAAAAATTCACCTAAAATGTAACAGGGGCAGAAGACGATCTGGATTCTACTTGAATTCTGTGGGCTGTGGACTATAAATGGGCTCCTTAGGAAGACTAAATATAATTATATATTATTTCAAAGCATGAAAAATAAGTAAACCATCCATATAGAAGTTATGACATCAATTATGTATGGTCTCTATTACATTCTGTTGATTTTAAATTGGATTGTTTGATTGATGTACAGCATCCAGATGTCTTAGCAATGACACCTATAGTAAGTCTGAAAGAAAAATTATTTTATCAAATGATCTTTGTTCTTCCAAAAAAATCACCTTGTGCATAAGACGTATTTTTAACATGAGTACCAGATGGTCATTGCATCTCAGAATTCGGCCCATAATTTGTGAACGTTCTCTGAATACATTTTTAACTTGAAGGGCCATATTTTATGATGGTGTAACTTCATTGCCTTCAATGGACTTACACTAGCGGAAAATTTGAATTAAAAGTATTTTGCTAAGTGTGTTTTGTATCTATAAATAACAATATTTTGAGTGATTATTTGTAGTAACTGGGCCAGATTTGTTAACAAGTTAGATGGACAATTGTTTACAGAGATGTGCACATGTATTTAACACAATTGTGGGTATGTGCAAACAGGACCATATGGATAATTACAGTAATTGTCTCATAACTACTCTCTTTTTGTGCCCACACATAGTCATTGCATGCACATTTTGCACAGTGTTGTTGTATGCCTAAATTGTTTACAACTCTAGCTGATTGGTTTCAGATTCCAATTTCTTTAAAGATTTTTTTCCAGAACAGATTCTGTTGTACCTTTTGAGAAACTGGAATATAAAGTTGCAGAGGAAGCTCAACTGAAGTAGTTTAGAGATGGTAATTACCTTCATGTTATTATAGTTCTCATCCACACACCATGGAGCAGAAAATAAGAGTGTTAGACTCATAGAATCCTTTAAAGATATTAAGATTCCCCACAGTGAGACTCTACATGTCACCTCATTGATGAAATTAGTAAACAGAGAACAGCAATCATCTCCTACACATCTGGAAGTTATAACAATTTTTAAACACATTTTTTATATATAAATGCACATTTAAACATATAGATGACTGATATCTATAAATACCTGTATTCCATTTAAAAATTCTTTATGATCCCCCAATGTCTGTCGACCTTTTAGATGCAAAAAACTTCCTATGAGTCTTGAGTCCAAATACTATAAAATATATTTCAGATGTTCTAGTGGGCACATAAGGTCAGGAGAGTGGCACAGGGAAAGTCAATGACAAACCAAGAGTGAGCATTAAGAATACTAAACGAATCAGGGAGGAAAAAATCAGACTTTCATGGGCCTTTATCTATTTGTAGAACCAAATCCAAACCATAACTTTGTAAAGATCCTAGACTACTCTGATAAACACTTATTGGTTTTCTCCCCCTTTCATTTTTATGCACAAGGAAGAGAGACAGATCAGACAATGTGTTGATGGTTGGTTCATCGCACTGCCTCATTTGGCTGCGGGAGGGAAGGATGCTAGAGATGAAGAGGGAGAATAAGCTATTTACTCACTAGGGTTCTCCTCTGACCCGAGATGAATAAAAGCAAAACCCACATTTTCCTACCTTCAAGCAGCGTCCAATACAGGAGCTGAACATTCTTGGCTGCTGTGAGAACACTGAAAAGACACACTTCTCACTTTTGGGGGCTTAAAGTCTGAATTCTCATCCTACATCACTTTTTAAAATTAAAATATTAATTAATGTGTAAATAGTATGAAGGCACTCCCTTTTACACCACTCCCCATACTCATGTGTTATTTAACATAACAAGAATGTTAATGAATAACAAAGGTGATGACACTACTGGTAGTACATCATCAAAGCAACAGCCTTCTGCAGGTGAACCATGTAATTATATTAGTCTCTAGACATCAGATACTCAGATGGATTCTGTATGATTTATAGAGTGGAAAATATAAATACAAAGGCACTGTATGTATTGTAAAGGAATCCTTAAATACCTGTCAAACTTAAGAAAATATTGTCTGGAGGTCATACTTTCTAAATTTGTGTTTCATTAGTATGGAACTAGTAAAAAAAAAAATCTGAATTTTCTTTCTATCCTGCAAGAAATTCAGAGAGTCAAGACCTGTTTTAAACCTGAATCAGGCTGAAAAAGCCAATATATTGAGTTTTTCATTGTATGGAAATTTATGAAACAGTTCAATTCAGAATTGTTTAAATACTTTGTTTCAATTAACATCCTCAAACTGAACCATTCCTTTCAGCTGGATTCACCATTAATTTGTGTTCCCATGGGCTGCCATGGTTTCACAGGTGTAGTAGTTCTTATGATTCAATTCTATAGATTTATGCCCCTTTCTCTTCTATGGGTTGAGTTTCCTACCTGGACTATATTTCCCATAATATGTCATGGTCATGTGACTTCCATGATGCATTGTGGCAGTTCAACCAAAAGGGATACTGTGGTGCAAAATAGGAAATATAGGCCAGCCAGGGAGCCTGGCCCATACAGGGGAACAAAGGCAAGAGGCATGCAATCCACAGGTCTCATGAGGCAGCATAGCATGGCAGCTCAGGCAGACAGAGATTAATGTTGAACTGACCTAAACTGAAACATTTAAATTTAGGCTGACAAACCAATATGTTCAGATTCAGGTGAAACTAACATGAAACAATATTTTCTTTAGATTTCCCTGACTGAAAACCTAAAATATTCAGCAAAATCTAAACTTTTCTAAAAGAAAATTTTGATTTAGCAGAAATTGCATTTTTGTTGAAAAAACCATTAATAGCAATTTTTCAAGCGGCTCTATTACTAAGTGAAACCCTGTCACATTCAGTATAGAAGCCAGATAACTTTTTTTGGTTGTTATATTACTACTAGAGAAAATTATCCAGTCTTTACTTTGTATTTCTGTTCTCTATTCTGAATAAGCAATAATCACTCCACCCTGAGATGGATGCTACAGACCCTGAGCACATTCAGTAAGAATTTAGGATTTTTAAAATGGTACCCTGGCAAAGAGCCAAGTTTGTGTGTGCAGCCTGGCAGAATCACAGCTCTGAAGTAAATAACAGTAAGCATGAGCAAGATTGGTGGCTACTGAGCATGTGCAATAAGGGGTGACAGAGGTTAGTTAGCTGAGTAGCTAGCTCAGCATGACCCACTGGTACTGGTCACAACTTGTTTTAAAGGTTAGAGCTGTCCATCAGAATTCTGAGGTAATGGTTAAGACTGCACATGTGCGAGTGAGGTAATTGCTTCTAGGAATAGCAAGGTGTATAAAAAGAGAACTGCAAAATAGCATAAAGACCAGCTGCCAGCTACAGTTTTGGAGTCCAGAGTCTGTGTCTGAGAACAAGAGAAGCGGTTGGAAAGAGGCAGGAAGCCAGCAAAAGACAAAGAAAAACTGCTGCAGAGAGAAGGAAGAAAACGGGAGTGGAGCAGAGATGACTGACCAGGAACTGAACAGCAGTGATTTTTAAAAGAAAACATTAATGGACTTGTAGAGTAAGCTTAATATACTTTTAAATCTTGTTTAGTATAAGTATAGTATAGGATAGTATGCAGGGTTAGTATGTGTTTAAATATGTACATATGTGTTTACATAAAATCTGCAGTCAGCTATTTGTTGCAAACTAGTCACTAGGAACAAATTGCTTCGCTTGGAATCATTTGAACTATAGGCTATTGTAGTTTAAGTGTTCTTTAACTTGCAATAAGGGATTTGTATCTCAGGAATTGTGTACCTTGTTTAGGATATTTAGATCATACTGTAGTAGGGATTATTAGTTACATCAATAAAAAGATATTTTATTTTGGAAAGAATATGACCTGTGTCAATTATTTATCGGAAGGTTATATCCATGTCCTTTAATATTTTCTTAACAACACCAGAAACTTTTATCTCAGGAAGAACAGACTAAGGGGGCAATAAGCAGGTTATTAAAACAGTGTCCCAAAATTCATTTTTCGGGGCAACAATCTTAAAGATGGGAAGTGGGAGTTTCAAAGTCTCTTGCCATTGCTCTAGCTCTGTTTGCATTGAAATCAATGGCTAAACTCCTTTTTACTTTAGTAAGAGCAAGGTTGAGTACTTTTAAAATCCCCCATTGCATCTCTGAAAACAGCTCTGGGAAGGAGAATTGTAAAGCAACTTAACAAAGGACAACTCATACAAACCTATTCCCCATCCCTGCATGTCAGTAATAATGAGTGAATGGGCCCCAAATTAAGTGGTTTTCTCTATACAATTTAAGAGAGTCCCTTTACCGTAAGCCTTGTGTTCTTGCCACCACCACCCATGCATCACATGGTAGTCCTCGTATTATTTCATCTCTTCTTTCACTATGTCCCTTGGTGACTGCCCTCTACTCCTCAGTTACACCCATGAAATACAACTCCCTCCAATTCTCGATACCAGTCTCCTCTTTTTTTCCCCTGATATTGCTGGGAAGAGGCCCTCTTCAGCTTCCCTAATGTTGTCATCAGTGATGGTTATTGCCATTCAACACCCTTCCCTTCCATTCCCTGGCAAATAGTACATCATTGTTGCCATACATCATTTTATTTCCCATTTTCACCCTGGCATCTGGTAACTCCATGGAAAGGAGAAGCTTAGGTGAGCTTCTAAATAAACTTGGAGGAGGCAAACATCCCCAGGGCTGGCTGCAAAAGCACACAGAAAGGAAGTCTTGTTTCCTATCTGTTATGTTAGGATTACAGTCTGATACTAAAACACTCATTCTCAGTGCCATTTTCCAGATTTTTACATGGAGTTCATTAGCTAATGTAGTTGTAAAAGGTTATATAAGTGTTAAGTATCTTATCTTTTATTCATAATTCAGATAACCCTGCTAGCTCCTCTAAGTTCTACATTATACTGAGTTTTAAAATGTGTAACTTTACAAAAAGAGGACAATTTGTTAGAAATTCTTTTGCAAGACGCTGAGAGAAAATGAAATTCTACCTCTGAGAAACCCTTCATTTCATGAGTGAAAAATCCATTACCTCAATTGTGTGGGTGATTGAATTATGATAAATATTTAATACATAAAGAAAATAAATAAAGATATCAGACTGATTTCCCCTCCCCACCCCAGAAAAACGGTGTTGTATTTTGCACTGTTTTATCCATGCCCTTTCGTATCTTAATAAAAATAATCCTATTTAAAAAAAATAGTCACCTTTAGCTAGTAATGTGAACTGCAAATAGGGGTAATTTGACACATATAATATTGACAAGTGTTTTGTACATCATTTAATTTCTAAATATAGTGTGTTGTCCATGCACTTTGGCTCCTTCTTCTCACACTTAAGGAGAATGACACTGGAGCATCTTTCATCTGATTTGGAATAAAAAACAAGTTAATCAAGTCAACCCTATTGAATTTTCTGTAGGAGTTTTGACACACAAGGTGAAGTTCTCCCCTCATTTACACCAAGGAAATACTTAAGTGGAAATACTTAAGTGCTTTAGTGTGAGTGAGGGCACAACTTGGCCCATAGAAACATATAAATTATGATGTAAAGTCCATGCTGAATGAAAGCTGGTAAGAAAAGAGATAAGTGGTGGTACAAGGTAACTGTCACTAATTTGGCATGTGAGCTGTTGCAGTCATGTTGGTCCCAGGATATTAGAGAGACAAGGGGAGTGAGGTAATATCTTTTATTGCACCAACTTCTGTTAGTGAGAGAGAAAAGCTTTTAAGCTTACAGAGAGTTCTTCAGATCAGCTCCCTCTGAATTCAACGAAAGCTGCTGTCACTTATGCCAGAGCTGAATTTTACCCCACAAGAGAGTGAATGGTGCTGGTGTAGTTAAAGCATGGTAGAGGATGAACTTCTTTAGTTTATAGTTCCTGCTGGCTCTATTTTCCTGTTTCACCTTATGTTCCCTCAGCATGCTATAAGCACACACCACTGACGTCAGTAGGATTTGAATTATGGCCTCCAGTGAATGCTACATTGGTGAATACCATGCCATTTACAGCTGTGTGGTGAACACTTAACACCTGATGGCTCCAATAATTAGAAAGACTTTGGCTCATCTTCAGATTTTGTAAACAGTTGTTACCACATTTCTGAGGTACTTTAAACACCTAACAATCTGATTTGTGGGAATAGTCAGATCATTAAATCCTACAAAAATGCTGATTTCTCCTGGATCTCAGTTTTAGTGGATAACTAGGCTTGGCAGAATTCAATTTTTATCTTTGTAATAATATTGTCAGATAAGATCAATGTTTATTTTAAAGCATTTTTCTCAATTTTTCTCAATTTAAATTTTCATAGCTGTTGGCAATTAGAGAATGTGTCAGAAAAATAATTATTTAATGACAGTCTATGTTGAGATTCGAAAAGTTAGTTTTACAACAATTAAAATACAGTTGTTAACATCATATCTCAAAATATACAACATAAACATCTTTAAATCAAACTAATTTCTTAAGCTGCATTTTTTCTTACCGTGCTTATATGTAAATTTTTGCTATCATCAATGGATATTGATGGGGCCAGCCCTGACGGCTATAGGAGGGTGCTAGAAAGCATATATATCAGCCGCAGGGGCTTACCAAATCCCTGTTCCCTGGGTAACACAGCCAGGGTTACTCCAGGTTAATTGGGTCACCTGAAACCAATTAAGGAGCTTGCCATAGCAGGTAAAAGCCTCTGTTTCAGGCAGGCAGGGGCAGCTGAGAGGGAGTTGAGTGGAGGAGCGAAGCAGAGCTGCTACAAGGTGTGGAGCTAGTGGAGGAGCGGAGCGGAGCGGAGCGGAGCGGCTACAAGGCTTAGAGCTAGGGTGGGTGTTGCGACAGCACCCAGCTACGGGAGTTAAGGGGAAGTCCATCCAGGAAAGGCCGGGGGACGCTGGCCCCAAAAGCCTGAAGGAGGACCACAAGCAGGGGGGCTGTGGACAGGTGACCCAGGGAAGGTAGTAGCCCCTGGACTAAGCTGTTTGAGGCTACTCCTCGCAGGATCCCTTGGCTGGGCACCCGGGGTAGAGGGTGGGACCGGGCCCCCACCCTGCTCCCACCCAGCCACACACTGGCGTAGCCAAAGGGAGCGCAGACCCACAGGGCCAAACAGGCCCACCTCGCCACAATATATAAGTTTGTGTGTGTAGAGTCAAATTGATGTTTACCAACATTTATCGATAAATGTTAAACTATCAAAACCTATATAACTTATTTCTGTGCTTCCCAAACTGTGAGCCATGTATATCCCTTGGGGAGCCCCAAAGGGCTCATAAGGGAGCCATGAGTGTTTGAGGAAAAATAACTTTTTTGGTTTTTTTTTTTTTTTTTTTTTTGGACAAATACTTAAAATCACCCTCATCTTATCTATGTCTATGTTTTATGTTGCTGCTGCTGGATCTAGAGATTTTCTTTGTTCCCCACTTCCAAAGAAACTTTCAGCTAAAATCCCCCCACTGGAGTGGAGAGCAACGAGAGGCTACCAGGGCTGCCAGTGGGAGCAGAAGTAGCAGCACCAGCACTAGTAGATAGGAGAATGATATCTTGTCTGTATGATAGAACATTTTTTACCAAGTGTTAAGCCTATATGCATAAACATTCAGCTGAAGATGATGATGCTTTTAATAAAGTTAAATAAAAAAGGAAGAAAAGTAGACAATATGATGATAATTGCATTGTTTGCATTTTTGTGTCTGGATATTATAGTGTGAAGACCACAGCCATGATGTGTCATTTGTTTTGAATGTTAGTAAATAAGAGTAGGAGGCCAGGGAAACTACATCAATATTTCAAAACTAAATCCCTATAATTCATAAACAAGAATGACCAAGAAGAATTAAAGTTGCAAGTGTCCTCAAAAAGCCTTAGAAGCATCTTGTGCTATGGCCTTGTGAATTGCAAAATGCATAGAAGCACACCCCATTGACCAGACCATTCTACTTCCAGCAGCAATAGACGTGTAGAATTATGACTGGGGAATAAGCAACTATGGTGCTGAAAACCATTCTTATGTCAAATAACACCATCCACAATGCATTGATGACCTACCAGAGAACATCCAGGACAAGTTAAGAGGAACCAATATTTTGCACAGCAACTTGATGATTCCACAGCTATAGACAACATGGCTTAGCTTCTGTCTTATGTGATATTTGTCAAAACACATAATAGTTGAAGAACCCCTAGGTATTTTGCATATAGATAGGCCCAGTAGATATAATTGATGGATAAAAGAAATAACTCAAGTGAAGAGATGGGCAAGAGAAGACAGGGTAACAATAATAATAGGACATTTTAGCATCAGTAGCAGTACTCACAGCAACTTGTTACCTGTACACCTCTCATGCAAGACTATGGCCAAAACACTTTACACAAGTAAGTGAGTCTTGCAGCATGTTCTCCAGATGGCTTTCACTTAGTATAATCTCCTCCAGTAACTCGTTCCAAAGTTCAGTGCCCATGACTGAGAATGCTTCATTTTCAGGCCAACTGCTCCCCTTCTGCTTCAAGCACAGATCCCAGCTTGTGGTCCTGGAAATGGGCCATGCCAACTCTGTGGGATGTTCTCTCCCAAGCCCACAGGAGTTTCACGATGGGTGGTTTACACAGATCAAAGTTTGCAGGTGGGAAGGCAGCAGAGATAGGTGGATAGCCCCCTCAAACACCCTTGAAATACTAACAAACCCATAATTAATTTACTTTGGGGGGCTGATTCTGCAGTGCTAATTCTTTGTCCTCCCAAAGCATAGGTTGGCCAGGAGCAGTCAGTGCAGAAGCACAAGAATATAAAATATTTTGAAATTAAACTATTTTTTTTCTTTTATCATGTTTACTTCACATTTAGCTGATGATTGATTTGATGTTGACCTTGAATCTTAATGTCTAAAAAGTCTGGACATTTCTAAAGAGAATATTTGACCAATAAGCAATCCCTTCAATGTCTGCTATTATGAGAACCAGTCCTGTTCCCATACATGACAATAGCAAAACTTCTGTTTTACTGTTTTAAGAAGGAGTAGTATTAAGCCTGTGCTAAGGTTAGCATTGATTTATTTCTCAAAGAGAGCAAAGACATGAAAAAATGCTATGACTAGAGGTGGCTGAGAATGTTTGTTCAGAAAATCAATCCAATGGAAAATGAAATTACCACAAAAATAAAAAATATTGGCTGGAAAATTACAATTTTACTAGAATGTTTTGATTTTCCTGATGGAAAATCAAAATTATATATTAAGTTGCTTCAGCCAAATTAGAATATTTTGCTTTATTGAACTGACCAGAACATTTTATTCTGAATAAGTTAAAAACCCATTAAACTGCAATTCCCTAATGTGGCCTTATGGGAGCTATAGATCATGGAATCATAGAAGATTAGGGATGGAAGGGACCTCATAAGGTCATCTAGTCCAATCCCCTGCTCAAAACAGGATAAACTGCTACTAAATCATCCTAGCTAGAGCTTTGTCAAGTCAGGCCTCAAAAACCTCTAAGGATGGAGATTCCACCATCTCCATAGGTAACCATTTCAGTGCTTCACCACCCTCCTAGTGAAAAGGTTTTTCCTAACATCCAATCTAGACCTCCCCCACTGCAACTTGAGACCATTGCTCCTTGTTTTGACATCTGCCACCACTAAGAACAGCCTAGTTTCCTCCTCCCTAGAACACCGCTTCAGGTAGTTGAAGACCACTATCAAATCCCCCTCACTCACCTCTTCTGCAGACTAAACAAGCCCAGTTCCCTCAGCCTCTCCTCATAAATCATTTGCTCCAGTCCCCTAATCATTTTTGTTGCCCTACACTGGACTCTCTCCAAATAGTTTACATCCTTCTGTAGTGGGGGGCCCAAAACGGGACACCAAAATGGGCCCAAATGTGGCCTCACCAGTGCCAAATAGAGGGGAATAATCACCTTCCTCAATCTGCTGGCAATGCTCCTACTAATGCAGGCCAATATTCCATTAGCCTTCTTGGCAACAAGGGCACATTGTTGACTCATATCCAGCTTCTTGTCCACTGTACCCCCCAAGACCTTTTCTGCAGAACTGCTGCATAGCCAATCAGTCCAAGTCTGTAGCAGTGCATGGGATTTTTCTGTCCTAAGTGCAAGTTGTCCTTGTTGACTCTCATCAGATTTCTTTTGGTCCAATCCTCCAGTTTGTCAAGGTCACTCTGTATCCTACCCCTACCCTCCCACGTATCTACCACTCTCCCCAAGTTAGTGTCATCCGCAAACTTGATGAGGATGCAATCCACTCCATCCTCCAGATCATTAATTAATATGTTGAATAAAACCAGCTCCAGGACTGATCCCTGGGGCACTCTGATTGATACCGGCTGCCAACTGGACATCGAGCCATTGATCAGTATCTGTTGAGCCCGATGATCTAGCCAGCTTCCCTACAGATTAGGGTCCTTTCATCTAAACCATACTTCTTTAACTTGCTTGCAAGAATACTGTGGGAGACAATATCAAAAGCTTTTCTAAAGTCAAGTTCAATCACGTCCACCACTTACCCCACATCCACAGAGCCAGTTATATCATAGAAGGCAATCAGGTTGGTTGGGCACAACTTGCCGTTGGTGAATCCATGCTGACAGTTCCTGATCATCTTCCTCTCCTCCAACTTCTTCTAAATGGATTTTGTGAGGACTTGCTCCATGATTTTTCCAGGGACTAAGTTGAGGTTGAGTGGTCTGTAGTTCTCCAGCTCTTCCTTCTTCCCTTTTTAAAAGACGTTCGCTATATTTGCTTTTTCCAATTTTCCTGGGCCTCCCGAGCGCCATGAATTTTCAAAGATAATGCCCAATGGCTCTGCAATCACATCAGCCAACTTCCTCAGCATCCTCGGACGCATTGCGACCAGCCCTGTGGACCTTTCTGTATGTCGAGCCTTTCTAAATAGTCCTGACCTTGTTCTTTCACCATTGAGGGCTGCTCACCTCCTCCACATTCTGTGCCTCCCAGTGCAGTAGTCTGGGAGCTGACATTGTCTGTGAAGACAGAGGCAAATACAGCATTGAATACTTCAGCTTTTTCCACATCATCTGTCACTAGGTTGTCTCCCCCATTTAGTAAAGGGCGCACACTTTCTGAATTTCTTCTTATTGCTAATATACCTGTAGAAACCCTTCTTGTTACCCTTCACGTCCCTTGCTAACTGCAACTCCAGTTGTGCTTTCGCCTTCCTGATTTTACTCCTGCATGCTCGAGCAGTATTTTTATACTCCTTCCTAGTCATCTGTCCAAGCTTCTACTACTTGTAAGCTTCCTTTTTGTGTTTAAACTCACTGAAAACTTCTCGGCTAAGCCAAGCTAGTCACCTGCCATATTGCTACTCTTTCTGTATATCAGGATGATTTGTTCCTGCGCCCTTAATATGGTTTCTTTAAACTACAGCCAGCTCTCCTGGACTCCTTTCCCCCTCATATTAGCCTCTCAGGGGATCCTGCCCATCAGTTCCCCGAGGGAATATAAATCTACTTTTGTGAAGTCCGGGGTCCATATTCTGCTGCTCTGTTTTCTGCCTTTTGACAGGATCATGAACTCGACCATCTCATGGTCAGTGTTGTCCAGATTGCAATCCAATTCTACTTCCTTTACCTATTCTTCCTGGTTTGTGAGCAGCAAGTCAAGAGGAGCATGGCCCCTAGTTGGTTCCTCCAGAACTTGCACCAGGAAGTTTTTGGAGTGTGCTGGGGAAAACTTCCTGGATTGTCTGTGCACTTGCTGTATTGCTCTCCCAGCAGATGTCAGGGTGATTGAAGTCCCCTATGAGAACCACTCCCCATGACTTGGAAACTTCCATTAGTTGTCTGAAGAAAGCCTAGTTTATGCCCCCCATTGTTTCCTATTAGTTAGTCTCCTTGGTGTTCCACATCTCCCACCAGGCAATGTGGATCCAGCTGACCTAGCTGTGGTGCATGTGGTGCATGAAGGAATTATATCACTCTGGGTTTATCATGGGAAATATAGGTGAGCTAAGGAGTCTGTTGTCCCCATTCTCCCCTATAGCTAGGTTCTCTGTCTGGACAAAATCTCCCATAACACACCAAGAGTCATATTACTCCCCAATTTATCACACAGTTCAGTCAACTGGGTCCAGATTGCATTGTGGGAGATCATGTCCTCCTTTGTGTTGGGCTCCCTGGAGACAATAGGCACCGGAACTACAGTTCCCATAAGGGAAGTGAAACATTTTAATGCTGATTTGACTCAGCAAAGAAGTGTTTCAGATCAATTCAACAAAATAAAATAAAGCATTTCAGTTTTATGAATGTCAACGTATTTCGCTTCAACTGAAAATGCCAAAATGAAATGTTTCCAAACTGAAATGTCTTGGAATTTCAATTTCACAAAAAAAAACAAAAAAAACTTTTTGTCCAGTTTTGGGATAAAAATAAACATTGAAATGTCAGAATTTCCCACAGGATGGAAATTCCTAATTTCACTCAGCTCTATCTAGGACATACTCTTCTCTAAATCCTTCTGTAAGGTGAGTTCCTTACTTTGAATGAATAACTATTTTCATATGAGTATTCCAAATTTATACCAATTGCCTCTCTCTTCTGCAACCAAGAGGCAATAATTCAGCTTGGTTGGAGATGCTAACTGTGCACCACTAATTTACTTTAATCATACTAGGTAAATTTTCAAATGTATATAATGAGTAGGATCTTAAGTCCCATTGAAAGTCAGGGGGATGTAAATTACTAGGTTGCTTAAGTACTTTTGAAAATGTTACCTGATGCAACTATTTTTTTCCTATGAGAGACAAAAATATCTAATTAGTGTATATCTAGTCACTCCTCTATTTAATTAATTAAATGTTTATGAACAGCAGTTCTTTAGAGAGGAGTAGGCCAAGTCTGGGATGGCAATTATTTACTTTTGTACTGTGTTTACGTATGTGGAAGGGGATAACAAATATTCCATTCTAAATTATCTTGCCCACTCAGCTTTACAGGGAATATTTTGATAAAACAAACAATAAAGCTGATTTTAAGTACAACAGCGCTAAATGTTCATAACTCCTAGCCATACACCAGTGAAGTGACAACCACTATAATGAAATTAAGCAGGAGGAGGAGAAGTACAATCTGAAGGGTCACTGAGTTCCCACTCTGAATTTCTTTTAAAACTAACCTTTACCTAGGTTTAAGCACGGAAGATTCCAAGAACCTAGAACTGTTAGTATTGTTAAAACAGGTATTAGAATTATAATTATTTAGATTTTATTGAATGCTTGTGAGATGCTGCATACAAAATCTCAGTTATAACATTTGCATCCCATATTGTAAGATAATATTTGAGTGGGCGTATTGTGAGCCACTGTGACTTTGTAAATCACCAGACAGGAGAGTGACATTAACTGGTGTGAAGTGTTGATATCCAACAGAAAGGGTTACATCCTGCCCAATACTGACTACTGTGGGATGTTAAAAAGGACAAAAGATGTTGGATGTTCCGCCCTCCCTCACTGTGAAGATGAGTTATGCAAGTGGATTACTCCTGTCAGCTGATTTTGCAGCTCTGAGCACAAGGGAGGAGGGGAATAAAAATCCCTTATGCAAAAATCCCCTTATGCAAACCTTTTGAAGGCACACTCTGAGGAGGGGCCTTTGTCTGCTGATCACCTGTTACACAGGGCCAAGATAAAGGGCTACACTGTATTAAGGAAATCTAAACTATTCATAACTGTTCTGATTCCAAGCAGAGGCTAGTATGAACTTGTAAACACAGACAAACCCCTGTGGGGTATGAAGGACTGACTCTTACCAGAACCCATGTCAGAGTTGAGGTGTGTCTCTGACAAGCTTATTAGTGTGTGTGTAGGTTCTTTTATTGTTTTTAATATGTTCTTTTCTTTCATGCTTTCAAGGTAAGTATAAATGAGCTTGTTTATAAAGGGCAGCATGATAACTTATAACAGTTGTTCATAGTCTTTGAAACAAAAAGAAAGCATAGATTCTGGCCTATTGAGAAAGTCTGGCTTGCTGGGGATATCACAGTGAAAACAGGGAAATGTGCAGCCTGGAAAAATTCCATGCAGGAAGGAGAGAGATGTAGGTCTTTATCCAAGAGAGGTGACAGCTGAGAAGCTGGATGCCCTTGGTAGACTAGGGAGGAGGAATACAAGTGTAGTTGCCCTAAACTGTGAAAAGCACTTTCCCTACCTCTCATGGGTATCATGAGGAAAATTACATTAAAGATTGTGAGATGCTGAAATACTGCAGTAGTGGGGTGGGGGCATCTAAATGCCTAAAACAGAACAGGACCTACACACTAGTAGAGTTTTCCATTCATCTGAGTAGCTAGTTTTGCAAAACACGTCCCACCTGTTTAATCCATTGATACAATATAGAGAAGTTAGCCTATCTGACCTATTTTTGTATTAGGGGAGAATTTCAAAGGGCACCACATACAGAATTCTTAAAAAAGAATCCTACTTCATTTACTAAAAAATGTTAAATTCCTTCAGATATGCATTCTTTATACCAGCAACAGTGGCACATCTCTCACTCAAGTCTTTTTGGACAGTTCTCAGACATCCTCTTTCCATCATTGCCCAGATATGTTAATTTCTCCAATGTTCTTCCTCCAGTAAACATTCCATATTGGACAATACAATCCAAGCACACCAAGTTCCTTGGCCACAAGCTTTCTGATACAGGGCAGCCATGGTACATAGAGCAAGATACTTTGGCTGGTATTGCCTTGCAACTCATAAGAGTTTTGTCACATTTTTTGTTTTAAGTGCAAAATGACCCCCTCATCTAAGAGCAAATATCTTATTTATATTCCTAAGTAACTGGTCACCTATATCAACTTTTCCCTTATCCCCCAGTTAACACTGACTCTCCAAAAGCATTAGATCCTTTATGGCAATGTTATTATTTATTATTATTACTATTAATTTCATGTTACAATGCAAACTCCTTACCGCATTTGTCACATATTATCAATTTCTGCAGCAGACTGAAACAAAAAGACACTGGAGCCTGTTTCCCTAATTAGTATGAACCTAAAACCTTTCTTGTCAAGTATTTTTGTATTTAGTGTAGTTTTCACCACACATCAAAAGAAATAAAACAATATAAGCAACTCCATTAGGAGTAAGTGTGTTTTTTTTCTGACTGAGCTGATACTAAAGATCTGAGTCAGAGGAGACTGTCACATCTTGTTGGATTAATTTAAATAAAATACCAACACCTCATTTTACCAAATTTAATTACTTACTATATTATTTTCCATTGTGTAATGAGATTATTCTAAAAGGGCTTTGATAATAGGAAGCTCAAAATGCTGACAAAAGGAAAGAGAGATCAGGAGTGTGCACAGGAATAAAAATTTGACCACTTTTGGAGGGGCACAGTGCCCCCCTGCAGCTGGAGAAGCTGGCTCTTCCCCTCCCCTCCTGTGGCTGGAGGATATGGCTCCTCCCTCCCCCATCCCCAGCCAGTGGAGCTAGCTCTCCTCCCGTCCCCTGCCCACATACTGACAGCCCCGGGGCTGGTGAAGCCCTCTCTCCCCTGGCAGCTGGAGGAACTGGCTTTCCTCCCCAGCCCCGGGGCTGGAGTAGCTGTTATATTTGCAGCCTGGCTTGGCCCGGGGCAGGAGGAGTTCTGCCCCAGCGCTGATTGGGGCGGGGGGGACGTGCCCCTGCTTGCCTCCAACTTGCACACACCTCTGCGTGAAACACAAGCATGCACACACAAACATCTACCGTGTCATGCAGGCCCTGCATAAAAGCCATCAAATTTACATTGGATGCCTTTCCCCCTGTTGTACTACCTTTGCCTCATTACTAGATTAGATTGGAGCATCGGTCTGGAATTTTCCTCTGTCTGTGTCTGCACCATTATTTTTTCTTCACCATCTTAACAAACAGCAGGTCTCCTACATATAAAGATGCAAATTGTGGAATTTTACAAATGAAGTCAGTTTATTTTTTCTTGTACACATATTTTATAATACTATATAATGCACCAGAAAGTAGAAGAACATTTAGTATCTAAAGAACATCATTATGATCTCCTTCCCTTATATCCTTGCTGCTACTGAGGATTGATGGCTTCTCCAAAAAATGTTCAACCTATTGTAGACACCCTTGTCTTAGGAAAAATGGTGGAAACTATGGGGTAAACATTCATTACAGCACATGAGGATTAAGTCTTAACTCCTTCTAATTTTACGGAAACTTCTTGGCTCAATCCCTAAGCAATAACACTCTTAGTTCAATCCCTGTGGATCAAGATGTTGGAATACAGATGGTCTTCTATCACAAAGAAAAGAAGACAGCTGTATAGAAGTTAGAACATGCAACTAGGAATTAGGAAAACTAGGATCTGCTACCATATCACTATGTGAGGTTGTGCGAGTCACCTGAACTCCCTGGACCTCAGTTTACCCAGAAGGCCATGCAGGTGTCCTAGGCAAAATTAACAATATGATCCAAAGTCTTTGAACAAAAATAGGCCAGGATTTGGCAGAATTGTAACACACCAGGTATTGGTTAACCACGTAAGCACATTCCTGACCAAAGAAGATGGTGCAAGAACTCACTGACCTCTCCTGGAATTACAAAAACCAAATTCCTAAGAGATGGTACAGACACACACATACCCCTGGTATGATAAGAATGGGATGATGGGATAATGAAGGAGAATATTTTGTTCAAACCAGCAGGTGCAAGGGACAAGGATGATAACTAAACAACTGCTGGAATGCAACCTGTAACTTGTCAGTATCAATGTATAGAAGGAGAAGTCATGGGAGGGGCATGTTTGTACTGATTTGGGGACAGCATCCTGGTAGGTTGATTGAACCTTGGTACCTTGTTGTGGGCATACATATGTTAGTGTACTTGTAGCTCCTGTGAGGTACTAGTACCACACATTGTCAACAATAAACCTGACCGAGATCCTTTGCCACTGAACTGAGCCTGTGGTCTCCCTTTACAAGCAAAATAGAGATTTGCTGAATCATCAGATGCACTGTCTGCTAGTGTAGCTAACATCTCCAAAAACAGCAGCACTAGCAACATACCCACCCATAAAATATATGTAAAAACTTTTGTAGATTGCTTTGAGATCCTTGTGTAAAAGGGGCTATCAATGCACAGTATTTGGGGATGGAGGAGCTGTGGAACAACAGGAGTTTCCAGAGGCAAACTGTCTGATTCAGCACATTCAAAAGTGGAGAGATACTTATTGAAAGAGCTTTGCTGCAGCTCTCTCTCTATATCTAGGGAACACATCTTGACCTCCTCTGCTGACCACAGCAAAAATAATATGAGGAACTGTATGGTTACTGGAATTTCCACATCACAGGAAACTTGTTTACGTTGCGAACTTGAATTTCCCATGAAACCAATTTTTTTGGGGGGAAAAAAAAAAAAGCAAAAACATTTGGGGTCAAGCAAAATGATTTGTTTTAATAAAATAGAAATGTTTAGCTTATATTTCTACTTTTTACTTCACATTATATATGTATAATATACATTTCAAATGAAAAAGTCCCTCTGAAATAAAAAATATCAAAATGAAGCATTTTGGTAATGTCAAAACTTTCCATTTTGACATTTTCAGGTTGAAATGTAATCAATTTCATGTTCCTGTGGAAAATTTTAGTTTGGACAAAATGGTGTTTTACAGTTTGAAAACACTGCATTGCAATATTTATGACCAGTTCTGGTAATATGGAAGGAGAAGCAAGTTGATCTCTCATGTAAACCAGACACCAGTCCATTTAGCGCTTTAAGAGTCAAACCATGAACACCACAAACTCCACGTGAAAGCTCGTTAGAAACCAATTCAGTTCACTGAGCAACTGAGTTAATTGCTCCCAACAAAAAGTGCTTCTAAGCAAACAAGTAGCTGCATTCTAAACTAACTTCAGCTGTGGAGTGTTCCTAAGAAAAGCACCAAAGTAAGCTTGAAATATACATTGGAAAACAATATTATTTTCCCACTTGTGATAAGACAAAAGCTATGCTTAAACCAACTGAAGCTTTTAGAACTCCGTTTGGTTTACCAAATCCTTCTCATTTTACTCAAGAAAGTAGTCCCACTGAAGTCAATGAGGTCATCCAGATGAGTAAAGTGAGCAAGGGTTGTCTATCATTTCAGATTTGTCTAAAAGTAGAAGATATACTAAAGTTGATCAGCTTCTCCATTTTGTCTTGTTTAACAATATGGGATTTGTTACTGTAGCATAAACGCATAAAGGCACTTTACTCTGAAAAGGAATTCCTTCTGCTCTGGGTGGTTTCTTTTAGAGTACAATTTATTACAATAACAGCACATTCCTTTACATTTTAAATTATGCTTTCAAATACAAATGTCTAGAGGATTTTATTACTGTCCTAGTAATATATTAATGTTTTTGGTAACATCATTGCTACTGAGAAAATTGGGGCCAAACCCTGAAGCCCTAACTCTAGAGCTGGTGGAACTATTAAGTTACACAACAGATTTAGTCTTTTTTTTTTTTCTGTGCTCAAATCACTCTTAAACTGATCCTGATTTCTGACACATTCATAATTTCCTGGTATTGATGAATTCATGATGCCGTACACAAGCACCATCAGTAAAACTTTCACCACCCTATTTTGATTTAAAGAACTCTGACTATAACTTTGAAATATTCAGTCACAAAACCTTAACTGAGAAATAACCAGTAGTTACCTGGTGGCCCTAGTCATCTTCTTTTATAAGCATTGAAAGGTTAAGGGCATCTCAGTGCCCAATCTTCTGTGGTTTCTGCATCCCTGGGTCAGTATCCGTATTAGCCTCCTTCCCATGTAGATAGGAAAAGGAAATATATCCTTGTGTAACAGTTATAGGACTTAGAGAGATGGAACTCCGCTCCCTTTATGCAGAAAAGAAGGAACGCCAGCTCTGGGCAGCCTCATTGACATGAATGTGTTGCTTACCCATAATTCCAAAAACATTTTTTTGTTTTAGTTTGACTTTACCTATGTTCTGACTTTATAGATAATACTAGACTGTTTAACTATATGTATGGAAAAGCATAGACAGGGTACAAGCTGTTCCCTAGAATTAGTGGGTTACTGAATGTACAGGTTGTGGACTCTGGTTTGGAAATAGGATTTAAGTTCAAAATGAGGGTAAAGATGTTGTCCTAGAGATCAAGAGCTCTTGCCTAGGAAGCAGAGAATTAGTCCAAGGATTCATTTTGTACTGTTATTTGTAACTCAGCCCAGTTTTGATCTGGATTCCCCACCTGGAGATTCTGAACCCTGTACAGAGTTATTCTGTGGTATTAGCCTATACTGAACTCTCAGAAGGAGAGCCGAGCTGGTTTTGGAACAGGACCTGAACAGACCAACACCAATTATAGGGTTATAGAGCTGATTTCACAGCGAGGTCCAACCAGACTAGCGGTGGCAGAGCTAATGTCACAGAACTGGGCCAGGTAGATGCACATTGGAGCAGGAGCTGGGGGTACAGATTTCTTTGAATTGGAGCAGACAGGTGATGAGCCACCCCCAATACCCTCCTGAATAGTAACGAGTCCAAGTGGACTGATGAGTGAAATTTTATGTGGGTGGGGATTGTTGTGTGAGTTCTGGACCTCAACAAGCGAATTAATAGTTGGAACTGAGCTATGACATAGAAATTAGGTTACTTATTTTGTGGTATTATATATCTATATCTCTGTATAGTTATTGTTTTTCTTTTATTTGTTCTTCTCACTTTTCCCCCAAATTGTGAATGCTCATTCCCAAGGACTGCTGAGTACCTGTGGATGGGAAAGACACCTCAAAAGGTCAAGAGGGAGATTTATTTTAATTTTCCAGAGTCAAAGTAAGAATATAGTTCTGGGTAGGGATACGAGCCATATTTTTTTTATTTTGAAAAGGGCCCCATTACAGACTAAATTCAGCCTTTGTTGCTGTTAATGGCAGCTGGCAAAAGAGTAATACTTGAGCAGAGAAAGATATAGGAAAGGAAGACGAGGAGCTGTGTTTAATGCTGACAGACTGATAATATGAAACAGTATCTTACTTACAGTAATTACTGTGTAAGGGAGCAATGTTTGGCAGAGTTCGCATGCACTGTTACACATGAACTTGTTTTTGAAGCATATGCCTAAACAAACTGCTTTACTTAGCATTGATGTTGATATATTTCTTTTACTCTATTACTGAACTGAGACAACGAACCTAATTAGTGAGCTCATTCACCTTTAAGGCAACTAATTAGTGGATGTGCTACAAAATGACATATATTGCTGTGCATCAGCTCCAATCACAAATTAATAAATCTTTCTGTCCCTCCCACAAAGCTTTCATAAATAACTAATGATGTACCTAAAAGGATAATACAACCTTGAATCTCAGAGCAGCTGCCTGCAATAGGAAACTTTATATAAGAATTGGAATTAATGGCCAGGATGCAGGAGCAACCTGTGCCATAAGATCATTATTCATGTCAGAATTTTAAATAGTCATTTCTTGGTACTTTCCCAGGGGTCACATTAACCTCTCAAAATCCAGCCACAGATGAGGAGGATTTAAGTAACGTTATAGAGAACTGTCCTTTTAGTGAAGAACTAGTGGCACTGAAGAAGCTCCAGTTCTGTTATTGGTAGCAGACAGAGTTCTTCCCTCTGACAGGAAGGTGCTGAACAACTTGCACTAAAGTTGCATGATCAATATAGCAAGTGTAGGGTTTTGAGGGGACTATTTGAAAAGTTATTTTGAGAGCACACAGCTGTCCCATATTTCCAAGCATATCGTTCACTTCAGAAGTAAATGTCATTCTTCTATTTGCTGGACTAAGCATGAATATTCACAAAGAAAAGGCAATTAGTAAAGTTTCAGGTCCACACTTTTGTATCTTTACAAACAACAAAACTAGGCAAGGGCAACGACGCAATTTCAGACTAACTACTGGGTCAGATCCAAGTGGTTTGTAACAGACAGTTTCTATCTGCAAGTACTCATCATTGTGGTTGTCATGCTGGAAATGGACCAAAACTTAAATACTGTTAGGTAAACATTTAAACCTGGTCTACAGCACACTAGAGAATAAAGAACAATCCTTCAGTGGCAGGAGGGGGGCAGAGTTACATGATGTAATAGGTCTTTTGTATTTCCTATTCCATGATTCTCTGATAAATGTATTTATAAATTTGGAGTATTTATTTTCTAGCAGAACAGAATATTCTATAGTTTGTGAACTAATACAGATTTTGACAGAATTCCATTTCTTGCATTATGGAATTTTTTTTTCCCCCTGAAATCCCATTGTGGTTTTGTTACAAAGGTTCCTTTTTTGCTCACTTTTCTCTGGCAGCAGATGTTTGTAGCCAATTTACACATAGGGTATGTCTACACTACAATTAAACATCTGTGGCTAGCTTGTGTCAGCTGACTCAGACTTCTGGGGCTAGGGCTGCAGGGCTGTAGAACTGCAGCATAGACATTTGGGCTTGGGCTGGAACCCGGGCTCTGAAACAACATGAATATCTACACCACAATTTTATAGCCCAGTAGCCCAAGTCAGCTGTCACAGGCCAGTCACAGGTGTTTAATTGCAGTGTATACCCATAATCTCCTGAGAAATCAGGCATATAGTATTCAGATGACCACAGCATATAATGTTTTGTTTTGTGGGGGGTGTTGTTATAACGAAGTTGCACAAGAATATGCATTCAAGTTGTGCTAATGCCAATAGGGATCTTTTTGTTCATATAATCATTGTGCTACTGAAAATGCTGCTTTAACATGTCTGTGAACTAAAGTTAACATTTGTTCAGCAACTCTCAGGTTATCATGAACATGAGAATCTGATGTTTTAGACTACTTGAATACGACATATGCTAGAAGCCAATCGTGCATCACAATTTAAAAAACCCGGACTTATTCATTCGAATAAAGTATTGTTACCAGAGCCTCAGGAGTCTTTTGCTAGGAGTTCAAATTCAGGTGGACCATTCCCTTTAGACTCCTTTGGAAAATACCAAAAAATTAATTCCATTTATCTGTTAATCTTAAAATAAAATGCAGGGCTCAATGATGTCCATGATTATAATATTCAATCCATTCCAACCACAATATCTGTCAAGGACATAAATGAACTGTGAGGCCTGAACAAAAGTACCACGTTAATGTACCTGACTATTTCTTTTACCCTGGAGATGTAACTATGAATTAATCAATTGACTCTGTTGATTTGTCAACAATATATTTAAAGCTGGTTGAAAAAAAATGTATTTTAAATTTTTTCAGCAAGGAAAAGAACACTTTTTGAATGAAACTTTTTGAGAAAAATGTTTATTTTTCTAATTGTATTTCATATGCCCTTAAGGTGAAATGCAAAGGAAAAATATCCTGAGAATATGATTAAAAAGCAAGAAATCCTTTAAAAACACTTGAGAAACATTTGTCGCTTTTTAATATAACTTCCTTTTGTCATTACATGTGTCTGGCTGTGTCCTGTTGGGCAAATGGTTACGACCAGACATGGGACTGAAATGGAGAGATTTGGAAGGAAAAGGAGACATGGAGAGAGAGGAAAACATTACTTCCGATGACAGATTTTTGTCCCATGTCTGGTCAGCACTACTTGCCCAACAGGACACAGCTAGAAACATGCAATGGCAAAAGAAAGTCACATTACAGAGGTGCATATGTTTCTTGAAGGTTTTTGAAGGGTTTCTTGTGTTTTTTTTATTTAAAAGCTATGATTAATTCACTATGAAAATAATCATTCTGCTGTTTGTCTCAGCTAATCAGAACTAACATATCTGCCTGAAGTGGAGGCCCTTTTGAAAATCACCTTTTAAAAGGATATTATTTAAAGGAGAGTGCAATCCAAGGGAATTATAGCTATTCTGCTTCCTGTAACATGGGTTCATTTCCAACTGAAGGCAATGGAAATCCATGCAATAATGCAACATTTGGCCTATAATGTTTTTTATTCTGTATACATATACTAAATCAAGAAACAAAACATGAACATTAAAATGGATTTGTATAGAAGCCACAGTAGTGAAGACTAGCTAAACATCACTATTGTAGAAAGAAAAGTTATTTACAAAGGAGGAGATAAAGATAAATTTGCATCTACAAAAAGCCTACACTGGAAGCGGCATACAAGCTTAGTGCCTCAGTGAAAGCATAGGAAAGAATTGTACCCCCGAGGATATTTTTCTTTACATTTCACCATGAGGGCACATGAAATACAGTTATACAAGTTTTAAAAAATGGAAATATTTTTCTCTTTTTTTTTTATTAAAAAGTGTCCCTTTTTCTTGTTTAAAACTTTTACAATATATTTTTCAACCTGTTCTAAATATACTATTGACAAACGTAAAACATTAGAATGCATATTGAAAGGAATAATTTGAACTATACTTATACATTGCTGGGTTCTAAGCAGTCTGTTTTTTCCACTCAGGAAAAAGATGAGTTTCACTGTGAACACTAAATTGAAACATATGCACCATGTGCACTGCTCATCAAAAAATCCAAAAGAATAGGATAGAAAATGATAGTGAAAACATTATCAGGCATTCATGTAAGTCTTTATGGTCATTCATGGTATGCCTTTAACTAGAACAGAGTTCATTTCTGGTACACTTATCTCAAATTACATTTAGCAGCAATACAAGGGATCCAGAGACAGAAGAAGACACAGAAAGTCTGCCATATAAGGAGAGAGTGAAAAAGATAAGTGGTGAAATCCTCACCCATCAAAGTCTATCAGAAAAGTCCCACTGATTTCTGTAGGGCCTAGGTTTCAAGAACTTTGGAGGATAGGATTAGAGTTCAGCCTTATCTTGATACATTCGGATAATAAATCTGATATCAACAAGATGAAATTCAATAAAGACAAATGTGAAGTAGTACTCTTGGGAGGGAAAAATCAAATGCACAAATGGGAAATGGGAAGTAATTGTAAGGCAGCAGTACAGCAGAAAAGGATAAATGATAAGCTATTAGAAAATATGGCAAGGAAAGGTTAAAAGACTTATAAGGAAAGATTAAGAGAACTGGGCATGTTTAGTCTAGGGAACAGACAGCAAAAGGAGACCTTGATAACAGTCTTCATATATATGTGAAAGGGATACAAAGAATAGTCGATTGTTCTCCATGTCCACCGAGGGTAGGAAAAAAGTAAACAGCTTAGTTT